>NC_053389.1:66290410-69057868 GCF_905171765.1 Bufo bufo
GGTGTCAGGCGAGTGTCAGGCGAGCTTTCCGCAGATTGTCCGTAGCCCTAGACGGTCTCCCTTTTGGGCACTCAGCAAGCAGCATCACCAAAGCAGCCATGTACCTAGGGTTCTTAGACCCGGGGAGTTCACCTGCGGCACGGTCAACCGAGCGACCCTGCTCAGGCGACATCTCGCCTGGCATTCGGTTTACTTCATACGGTCCATCTCAGCCACCAAGTCCAATCAGGCTGATCCTCCCACCGAGGTAGAGTTCTTCCCTACGGCCAACTGTCGGTGTCCCGTCAAGGCGCTCCAAGAGCTTCTGCCCTCACTCCAGTTTCCCGTGTTAGACGACCCGTTGCTCCCAATCAACGGTAGGCCCCCTTCTTCTGCCCAGTTGTCTCCAATGTCCGCACCCTGACGGCAGGGTTGGGGTCAACCCTAGCACGGTATCCGGGCACTCCTCTAGCATAGGGGCCGCTTCCGCAGCATCCAGCCGTCAGGTACCGGCACACGTCATCCGCAAGGGGGGTCGTTAGCGGTCGTCCTGCTACGCAAGGTACATTCACAATCCGCGAGTCGAGATTGTCAGAGCCTTTCGTCCTTTGGACTTTTGGGTTCCATGATGCTCCAATGAATACATTGCACCCTACTCCGAGCCGGTTCTCTTTGCCCACTTATCTAGGCCTTACCTCGTCACTGGCACCGGGCACACTCCAGCCAGTTGGTTCAGGGCAGTACATAGGCATGCCTACTCTGTTCCTCGATTAGCTCCTACCACAAATAATTAAGGCTGCGTGCAGCCTGAAATTGTGGGTGGAGCGACCTCCCCTATTTAAACCCACCAGTTCAAGCAGGAGGGCGCCCGTTTCTTTGCCCCTCCCTCCCATCCCCTTTTTCATTCACTCCTCCTGGGTGGCCCACTTATCTAGGCCTTACCTCGTCACTGGCACCGGGCACACTCCAGCCAGTTGGTTCAGGGCAGTACATAGGCATGCCTACTCTGTTCCTCGATTAGCTCCTACCACAAATATTTACTGTATATAACACAACACATATGGTTACTGTATATAACACCTTTCATATTGTTACTGTATATAACACCATTTATATGTTTACTGTTTATAACACCACTCATGTTTACTGTCTATAACAGCACACATACGGTTGTTGTATAGAACACCACTCATATAGTTAATGTATTTAACACCACACATATGGCTACTGTATATGACACCACTCATATGGTTACTGTATATAACACCATCCATATTGCTACTTTATATAACACCAATTATATGGGTAATGTATATAAATCCTCTCATATGGTTACTGTGTATAACATCACTTATATGATCACTGTGTATAATACCACTCATAATAGAACCCTGAAGAGACTCGTTCTCTACAGAGAAAGTGACTTACAACTTCCCGCGGCTCAGTCTTGACATGATAGGTGATGGTCCCCTTACACGGGACTATTATCAGGCCAACTATTACGTTCCTACGAAAGGTGCAAAGGGGCCACTGATCACCCCATGAATGGGCAATCGCTCGTTCATTGGGTGGATTCATCACTAACGCTGACACATAAATCGCTGTTTCTGGGCAGCAGATTGTGCCGCGTAACAAGTGATCTGCTGCCCAAAAACAGTGACTCTAAATGAGAATGAGAGATTGCAGTAGCTGCCGCTCATCCCCATACAGTGACCCTTACTTCATATTTCTCTATTACCACCTCTACTTGGTTTATATACTCTGTCCACACCTGACACACTCGTATAATCTACACAACCTCCGTGTACTTGAACAAAGTGCACGGAGAACACAATGAGAACACTACAAAAACGAGTAAGTGAACACGTGGCACATGTAAAATCGGCATCTAGGGGGGCGTGTCCAGACGCTGACGGTGATGGCTGCCTGAAAGAGCTGCTCCTGTCTGCACCGCAACTTACCGGCCAGCGACTCCTCTGTTCTTGATCATATGGGGAAAAAAGAAGACCCATCTCCCTCCCCGATCCCCCTCACCTACTAGGACCCTTGAACAGTGCTGTGATTGCGCTCCGGGTCCGGCGCTTCCACCTCGCAGCACCAAGGCACAGAGGGCCTCCCGCCATTCCTCCCTCCCCACGCCCTGGCCAGGGAGAAGGACACAGTGCTACATACCCCTGCTGGAACTCTCCAGGGAACCGGATCGCCGCCGGCGGTGTCCACGCACGGATCCCCTGAGCTGGGGCTCTCACCGGCCACCCCGGACTTTTGGCCTGCTGCTGCTGGAAGGAGGGATCCCGCCATGATGGCTCCTGGACCCACTTCTCAGGGGGCGACTTCAAGTAAAGATACTGTGGCTCCTAGGGGACGGGATATTATCCCAGGGGACCCTGCATCTAGCCTTCCTGGGACCCCCCTACATGAGCCCTGGCAAAATAAGCAGCCCCCAGCCCCACCATTGCTGGACCAAGGGGACAGCAGCTCTCCTCTCCCTTCTGACATCTGGGCCGGATCCCCAAGCCCTCCATCACTTGCTGTTATGGACCCCCCATCCCTGCCTGAACCTCCACAGCCCTGGGCGAGCTATTTTAGCCATTTTCCTACAAAGGAGGACTTTCAGGTTCTTATTTCTGAAGTTACAGAAGCCTGCAGAGCTGAAATTGCGGCAGTTCGCACTGATATTAAACATGTGGTGGACCGGGTTGACTCCCTGGAAAATGCCCATGACGTCACCAGGCAATATATATTCACTCTTCATGAATCCATTTCTGCCCAAACGGCTGTGCTCAGGGGCATGGGACGGCATTTAGAGGACTTGGATAACCGAGGGCGCTGGAATAATATCCGAGTACGGGGTCTTCCGGAGGCTACCGTTGACGAAGATCTCTTTGCTTTGCTGGAAGCTATTTTTAACATGATCCTGGGGCAACCACCCTCGCATAAGATCAAGTTGGACAGAGCTCATAGAGCACTCAAGCCTAAGGGCTCTGCTGCACGTCCTAGGGACGTAATTAGTTGTGTCCACGACTTTGCCCTTAAAGAATCCATCATGGCTAAGGCAAGATCTCTACGCAACTTTGACTTTGATGGCGCTCCAGTTCAATTGTTTCCTGACCTATCCTGGTTCACGCTCCAGAAACGGAGACATCTTCAGCCTCTCCTCACATTACTCGGGGACTGCCAGATCGCCTACCGCTGGGGATTTCCTTTTGCCCTGTTCCTTCTCGGATCTTCGCCCTTTCTGCGAATCACTTGGAATTCCTATCCCCGACATGTCGGATTGGGAGTTTGAGTCTCCAGCGCTTCCACCGCCCCGCATTTGGTCTCCTGTAACCAGGAAAAGAAGGCCTGGTCCAAGTGTGTCCTCTTCCCCGCGGTCTCCTCCGTCATCAGGGCATCGCCCATCTGCTTGACCGCCGAAGTCTGGGGGGACTTGGTTGTCCAGAACTTGCCCTTAACCCTTTACACCCTCAGGATTGATGGTCCCTGAAGGGCCCCCATATTGATCGTTTATTTCCTCTGTTAAGCCAGTTATTGCTTTCTTGTTGCTACATCACGTGCAGGCTGTCTGAATGGCCCACCTAGTTGTTACTGAAATCCCTTAAAGCGGACATTGTGTTTTTACAGGAAACACACTTTGATGTCAACTCCTCCTTCCGTTTTGCCTCCCACCTGTATCCTACCGCTTATTCGGCTACTCATAGCCGTCGGAGGGCGGGAGTTGCCATCTTGGTATCTGCACGATGTCCCCTCAGGATTGAATCTTTAATTATAGATCCACAGGGCCTTTATATTATTCTCCGTGGCCCTTTGGCGGATAAACCCATCACCTTATGTAACATTTAAGCACCAAACACGTCCCAGATACGCTTTCTCGGCGGAATCTTCTGCAAGGTTTTTGTTGAGGGAGTTGACTCTTCGGAGCCCCTAGTCCTCCTAGGTGGGGATTTTAATGCAGTGTTCTCTGAATCGATGGATCGACTGGACTTCCTGGGCAGACCAATACACTGGACACAGCAGCGCTCAGCCAGGGATTTTCGTAAACTAGTGCGGAAATACTCCCTGTATGACCTCTGGCGTCTCACTTATCCCACTGATAGGTCCTTCTCCTTTTACTCTGCCCCACATGGTTCACACACCCATATTGATTACCTCTTTGGTACCATTTCGACCCTCAGATTATTGGAAGGAGCGGACATGGGCCAAATCACCTGGTCAGACCATGCTCCTGTACTAGTGGACATTAGTAGTGAGTCGGGCCATGTTCACCATTGCCACTGGAGACTTAATGACTCCCTCCTGAAACAGCCTATCATGAGGGAGGAACTCCGCAAACATCTGAAAACGTACTTTGACCTAAATGAGGGATCAGTAGGGGATGTCCGTCCTTTGTGGGAAGCGCATAAAGCGGTCATGAGGGGTCATTGTATTGCAATAAGCTCAAAATTAAAGAAGGACTCGACTGCCTTAGTCAAGACCCTTACATCCCGCCTGCCAACACTAGAAGACAAGATGGCTGCTCACCCCTCAAGCTGCACACTGAGACGAATTGTTGATACTAGGGCCCAATTGAAGAGTCTAGCTTTAGGTCGTGTCAGCAAGTTATTACTTTACACACGACAGCGTTATTATGCTTGGGGGAACAAGCCCCACACTTTGCTGGCCAGACAACTCAGGAATCATAACTCCCAAACGGGTCCGAGTGCTATTAGGGGGGCTGACGGAACAATCCACTATGACCCCAGGGTGATAGCGGAGAGGTTCTCGACCTATTACTCTTCCCTGTACAATTTACCCTCCGACCTTCCCACAGATGAGCGACTGAGAGATGGTACACTCCGGTCTTATTTGGCATCCTGTCACCTTCCTACCCTATCGACTTCTGACCTTGCCGCCCTTAATAGTCCAATCACGCCGGAAGAGATTGGGGAGGTGGTGGAACATCTACCTGAGGGTAAATCCCCAGGGCCTGATGGCTTTTCGTACAAATATTATAAGACCTTTAGGACTGAACTAATCCCTCACTTAGTAACCCTATTCAATCATTCTCTAGCTGGCAACGCAGTACCTGCCCCAATGTCTCACTCGTATCTCACGATGATTCCGAAACCTGGGAAAGATCCTCACGAATGCCATAACTATAGGCCCATTGCCCTACTTAACTCAGACCTTAAGATTTACACCAAAGCCCTAGCTTCCCGACTAAACGTCTTTCTCCCCTCCCTGATTCATAAAGACCAGGTGGGATTTCTCCCGGGCCGTCAGGGGGCCGACAACACACGAAGAAACATTGACTTGATAAATGTCATATCTCGCTCGGGTGAGGAGGCATTACTTCTTAGTTTAGATGCGGAAAAGGCATTCGACCATTTAGGTTGGCCTTTCCTCTTTGCTACCCTGCAGGCTTATGGCCTTTCTGGTCCCTTTGTTAGGGCCATTCATAGCCTATACTCCTCCCCCACAGCGACGGTCAGACTACCTCATGCTCAATCTCGACCCATACACATTGCTAATGGAACGAGGCAAGGTTGCCCCCTATCTCCCCTACTTTTTGCCATGTGTATCGAACCCCTGGCGGCCAAGATCAGGGCTTGCCCAGACATCAGAGGTGTTATGGTCAAGGACAGGGAGTTTAAGCTATCGCTATATGCAGACGATATCCTCCTTTCCCTTACCAAGCTTCACATTTCCCTACCAAACCTCCACTCCATTTTACAGGAGTTTGGTCGACTCTCGGGGTATAAGGTCAACACCCATAAAAATGAGGCCCTCCCTCTTAATCTTTCTCAGATGGTCCTGGGCTCTCTCAGTGTTAACTTTCCTGTCCATTGGAAGACGGACTCACTGCGATATTTGGGTGTTGACCTCACTCCCCGATATGGGGAGTTTTACAAAGCTAATTTCCCACGTATATATGCTGAGATTAGGGGTCTTCTAGATAGGTGGCATCCTCTCCCACTCTCTCTCATGGGGCGTATTGCTGCGACTAAAATGACGATCTTGCCCAAGCTTCTATATCTTTTTGAGACCTTACCGATCTGAGATCCACTCAATCTCACCTCCTTAGATTCATATGGGCGGGAAGGCAGCATAGAATCCCGCGGTCGGTCCTTCTATCTAGTAGGCACCAGGGCGGTCTAGGGGTCCCGGATCTGTCCAAATATTACTGGGCAGCCCAGCTACGTTCTGTCACAGCCTGGGCTTCCTTGCACCCATACTCTGTCTGGATGCAGGTAGAAAGACTCTGGCTAGCTCCTGTACATCCTAACTCCATGCTATGGTCCGGACCTGACAGGACTCTGCCAGCCAAGGATCTCCTAGGGCCCATGGCTTGTACCAGACGCATCTGGCAGCAGTGCAGTAGCAAATTCCCTCTGGTTTCCAATCACTCCGCCATGACCTCCTTCTTATATCACCCCACGCTCCCTGCTAGTCTTATTACGTCCACAACAAGACCATGGTTTCAGCGGGGGGTGTTTCGGTTTGCTGATATTGTGGACCCCTTCACTAGGGACCTTCTGCCGTTTTCTACCCTGCAGACCAAATATGATCCCCCCCCCCTCCTCCAACTTCTTTTATATCCAGATTAGTCACTTCGCCCAGTCCATTTTTTCAGGGGTCACAGTTTCCTTTCCGACTCCCTTTGAACGCCTTTGCAGGGAAGGGGTACATGCGAAAGGTCTAATTTCTGAGATTTACTCCATATTGCTGACTCCCTTCCCTGATCGGGTCCAAAGGCATTCCTACATGGTGCGGTGGGAGGAATATCTGGACTCACTCTGGCACCTTATATGGAGGAGGGCAGTGAAATCATCTATATCGGTACTTCATCAGGAGAACCAATATAAAATCTTAATGTACTGGTATCACACTCCTGACCTCCTCCATAGAATGAATCCAGTAGTCCCGGGTGATTGCTGGAGATGCGGCTTACATAGGGGTACATTGCCTCATATTTTTTGGGACTGTCCCAAGATATGCCCCTACTGGATCGGAGTAGGCGCCCTCCTGAGTGATATCTTTGGAATTGAAATCCGACCTGATCCTATGTCCTTCCTGCTCAATGTGGTCCCCATCCAAGTTAAAAAACACGCACTCAAGCTATTGCTACTGATACTAACAGCAGCTCGTTGTCTAATCTCCCGAGCTTGGAAAAGCTCCGAACCACCACACCACGGGTCTCTAATTTGTATGCTAGGGTGATGGAGGTCCGAACAATGGATTACTTCACTGCTATGTTTCAGGACAAAATGGCACTCTTCAACGCCATATGGGACCTATGGGATAATTACTGGGCCACTAGGCAACCTTGACGATCTCATGTGAAAGGAACGTCCCGTCCCCCCCCATTATGTCTTTGTCTATGTTATTTGTCTTGTCTGTTGGGTATTTGTTGGGTTAAGCATTATTGGCTGAGAAGCTCCGGGCTTTTGGGTCTTTAAGGCTCTCCCGCTACTACCTGATGTCTTTTTGTTTAGTATACACTGCTTAGTAGTCCTTCTTCGCACTGATTACAGATAGACACAGTCTCCATTAGTTCACTTTATTGCTTTATTTCTGTTCGGTCTCTCATTTTCCATCACTGACTATTATCAAGTGATACAAACGCTCATTCAATATGTATGTGATGTATTTCATGTTTCATCCTTACTTTGTACTTTTGTGCATTATTCTATTGTAAAAGTGTATTTTCATTTCTGTTTTATTTAATAATAAATATACAATTATAAAAAAAAATCGGCATCTAGACACTATGGAGGAGATTTATCATCTCCCTTGCACCTGAAAAGTGGCTTTGAAAACCTACAAGCTGTGTGTGTGTGTGACTTCTTAAATGCAACTTTTTGAAAAGATTTTTTTTAAAGTCGCAAGTGCCTCCTTTTCCGCTGCCCTCACTACTTACAAAAAGGGGGCGTTGCAAGAGTGGGAAAGAGGCTTGGCCAACGGCTGACCCTAATTTATTTTCATTTCTACCAGTTTTCTGGTGCAGATAAAGCCAGAAATCTACAGCAACTCTGAGCTGTCGTAAGTTTTTGTTTAGGTGCACGGACCGCCGGAGGATGAGCTTAATTTATGATGAGGCGTGTGCATCCTCCAGCGGCGCAGAAAGCACTGGTCTCGAAAATTTTTCCCCTTTTTTTCAAGAACACAAAGGTTGTATAGATTGTATTGGTATGTCAGGTGCAGAAAGTGTATAAAAAAAACAAGTAGAGGTGGTAACTGGGGACATAAAGTGAGGGCAGGAGGAATATTTGGGATACATGGTTCCCTGCAGGGATGAATAAGCGAATATGTATTTTTATTGTGTTTATCCACATCAATTTGGAATTTTTCAACAGAGGTGCCAATGTTAAATTAAAGGGGTTTTCTGAGACTTTACTACTGATGACCTATCCTATGAATAGGTGATCAGTATCTAATCGGTGGAGATCTGACATCTGGAAACCCCTGCCAATAAGCTGTTTGAGAAGGCACCAGTGCTTGACTTCTTGTGGCTCCCCAAGCACAGCACCGTACATTGTATACTATATACTGTACTTGGTATCACAGCTTATCCCCATTAACTTCAATGGGGCTGAGCTGCGCCTAGGCCATCTGAAAGATGAACGCAATGTCCAAGCTGAGAGAAGTCCGCAGAGTTACTGCAAGCGTAGGAGCCTTCTCAAACAGCTGATCGACGGGGGTCCCAAGTGTCAGACCCCCACCAATCGGATACTGATGACCTATCCAGTATAAAAATCTACCCTTTAAATTTATATGAGGTGAACAGATACTTGTGTGTCTCTGTCAAAGAGTGCACATGAGGTTAAGTATGTTAATGAAATATGATTAGTGCCTGTGAAACCAGAATGCTGGCTGAGAGAAGACCATTATGCCATGAGTCATACTATATCCGAAACGCGTAGGTTTGTTTTTTATATCCTTCTGTACAAGATGTTTTTAATCATATAATAGGATTCAAGTTTTTATGGGGTGATGGACAATCCCCTTTTCAATATTGGAGCTACACATTTGTGCCTGTCTCCGGTTCAGCACTCCTCCCTGCACCCAAAGCCCGGATGCTGCCTATTGTTGGAAGAGCGGTGAGAGGAGCCTATTTCCCCTGGACTAGACAGTACAAAAATTAGCCAGATTTATCACAGTGGCGGGTGCAGGATGATAAATCTGGCGCACCTTTTAGACTGTCTAGTCTTAAGTTTTTACCACCCTTACCTTTCTGCCAGTCGCATGCCTGCAATTCCTAAAGCCATGCCCCAAGGCAAAAATAAGTGTCTGCACCAATAAATGTGGAGGGCAGCCTTTGCGCCAGAATTTTTTCACATTTGCAATAGTAAATCCACCCCGTTGCTTATATTGAAGCCAAACCCTTTTCATATGGTGAGCACCTTGTGTAAGTGCAGTCAACATGGCCGCTTCCCTTCTGTGTGGAAACCAGACATTTTTATCATGGCAGATCTATAGTAGCTTGTTGTATTAGCATAGTTGATCTCTACCATCAAGGTCACCTATCCCTGCTGTATGCAGTGAGCTCCCTCTGGGGGTCGCTGCAGGAAACCAGAACTTGGAGCTCTGTTTTAGAAAAACCACATTTACTTTTAAGTACAGCGTCACCTTCAGTTAATTTAGTAATTTTGTGAGTAGTTTTTTTTTTTTTTCCATTCCATCCACCATGACGACCACAATGAGAGATGGCCTTGACCACTGTAGGGGCAGGAATACACAGAGTTTAAATTTCCCCCACCCCTCCTCCCCCTCAGTATTTCTCCTGCCCCTATGGGGTTAGCATGCAGAGAGAGTCCTCCCTGTGGGGAGATGAAAAACAGCAAAGAAGTTACCTTCATCCCCTGCTGCCTACCGGCGGCAGGGGCTAAGGGTGGGCAACGTTGACGCTCGCCCCGGCTCATGCTGGGACCTGCGCTCCCTCTTTTATCACGGTCTCCCTTCCACTGCGGGTCGGAAGCAGACCGCTGATGCTGGATGAACGTGGGCGCGCAAGCTAGGAGCGCGGCGTCCCTTTGATCTTATCTGGGCGCATATTACTGGGAGGCTGGATGACCTCAGATGCCGGGAAGTGTTTAAAAAGTGGCGCTAATGCAGCATGGAGCTGTGCATGACCGCCACTATGTCTACTCTTGAGGCTCCTGCATCCCGTCAGGATGGTTCTGACCCTTCTCCGGCTGCACCTACCGTGACTTTCCCTAAGGGGATTATGGTTATCTTTTTGTTTAGATATACGGTAATGCTTAAAAGCTGATATTTGGTTTCTCTTCTCTGTTCCTTAGGGAGCAAGTGATACTAAGTCTAAGTCAAGATCTCTAAAGTGCGCTACATGTGCCAAGAGACTACCTCATTAGTGTCGTCTTAAAAGAGGAGCAACCATCTATCCTTTCCGAAATGAAGTCTTTTATCCAGGATGAGATTGTCTTCCCTAACATCTCTGACTACTCCTTTGGCTATCCCCCCTGCCAAAAAACGGAGACTATCCATTTAATTCTCCTGTGATGCTGAGGACATTGATGAGTAGAGTTGAGCGAACACCTGGATGTTCGGGTTCGAGAAGTTCGGCCGAACCTACCGGAAATGTTCGGGTTCGGGATCCGAACCCGACCCGAACTTCGTCCCGAACCCGAACCCCATTGAAGTCAATGGGACCCGAACTTTTCGGCACTAAAAAGGCTGTAAAACAGCCCAGGAAAGAGCTAGAGGGCTGCAAAAGGCAGCAACATGTAGGTAAATCCCCTGCAAACAAATGTGGATAGGGAAATGAATTAAAATTAAAATAAAATATATAAAAATAAACCAATATCTATTGGAGAGAGGTCCCATAGCAGAGAATCTGGCTTCACGTCAGCAGAGAATCAGTCTTCATGCCATAGCAGAGAATCTGCCTTCACGTCACCCACCACTGTAACAGTCCATTGTCATATATTTAGGCCCCGGCACCCAGGCAGAGGAGAGAGGTCCCGTAACAGAGAATCTGGCTTCATGTTAGCAGAGAATCAGTCTGCATGTCATAGCAGAGAATCAGGCTTTACGTCACCCAACACTGGAACAGTCCATTGTCAGATATTTAGGCCCAGGCACCCAGGCAGAGGAGAGAGTTCCCGTAACAGAGAATCTGGCTTCATGTCAGCAGAGAATCAGTCTGCATGTCATAGCAGAGAATCAGGCTTCACGTCACCCACCACTGGAACAGGCCACTGTCACATATTTAGGCCCAGGCAGAGGAGAGAGGTCCCATAACAGAGATTCAGGCTTCATGTCAGCAGAGAATCAGTCTTCATGTCATAGCAGAGAATCAGGCTTCACGTCACCCACCACTGGAACAGGCCACTGTCACATATTTAGGCCCAGGCACCCAGGCAGAGGAGAGAGGTCCCATAACAGAGATTCAGGCTTCATGTCAGCAGAGAATCAGTCTTCATGTCATAGCAGAGAATCAGGCTTCACGTCACCCACCACTGGAACAGGCCACTGTCACATATTTAGGCCCAGGCACCCAGGCAGAGGAGAGAGGTCCCATAACAGAGATTCAGGCTTCATGTCAGCAGAGAATCAGTCTTCATGTCATAGCAGAGAATCAGGCTTCACGTCACCCACCACTGGAACAGGCCACTGTCACATATTTAGGCCCAGGCACCCAGGCAGAGGAGAGAGGTCTCATAACAGAGATTCAGGCTTCATGTCAGCAGAGAATCAGTCTTCATGTCATAGCAGAGAATCAGGCTTCACGTCACCCACCACTGGAACAGGCCACTGTCACATATTTAGGCCCAGGCACCCAGGCAGAGGAGAGAGGTCCCATAACAGAGATTCAGGCTTCATGTCAGCAGAGAATGAGTCTTCATGTCATAGCAGAGAATCAGGCTTAACGTCACCCACCACTGGAACAGGCCACTGTCACATATTTAGGCCCCGGCACCCAGACAGAGGAGAGAGGTCCCGTAACAGAGAATCTGGCTTCATGTCAGCAGAGAATCAGTCTGCATGTCATAGCAGATAATCAGGCTTTACGTCACCCAACACTGGAACAGTCCATTGTCAGATATTTAGGCCCAGGCACCCAGGCAGAGGAGAGAGGTCCCGTAACAGAGAATCTGGCTTCATGTCAGCACAGAATCAGTCTGCATGTCATAGCAGAGAATCAGGCTTCACGTCACCCACCACTGGAACAGGCCACTGTCACATATTTAGGCCCAGGCACCCAGGCAGAGGAGAGAGGTCCCATAACAGAGATTCAAGCTTCATGTCAGCAGAGAATCAGTCTTCATGTCATAGCAGAGAATCAAGCTTCACGTCACCCACCACTGGAACAGGCTACTGTCACATATTTAGGCCCAGGCACCCAGGCAGAGGAGAGAGGTCCCGTAACAGAGAATCTGGCTTCATGTCAGCACAGAATCAGTCTTCATGTCATAGCAGAGAATCAGGCTTCACGTCACCCACCACTGGAACAGGCCACTGTCACATATTTAGGCCCAGGCACCCAGGCAGAGGAGAGAGGTCCCATAACAGAGATTCAGGCTTCATGTCAGCAGAGAATCAGTCTTCATGTCATAGCAGAGAATCAGGCTTCACGTCAACCACCACTGGAACAGGCCACTGTCACATATTTAGGCCCAGGCACCCAGGCAGAGGAGAGAGGTCCCATAACAGAGATTCAGGCTTCATGTCAGCAGAGAATCAGTCTTCATGTCATAGCAGAGAATCAGGCTTAACGTCACCCACCAATGGAACAGGCCACTGTCACATATTTAGGCCCCGGCACCCAGACAGAGGAGAGAGGTCCCGTAACAGAGATTCAGGCTTCATGTCAGCAGAGAATCAGTCTTCATGTCATAGCAGAGAATCAGGCTTCACGTCACCCACCACTGGAACAGGCCACTGTCACATATTTAGGCCCAGGCACCCAGGCAGAGGAGAGAGGTCGCGTAACAGAGAATCTGGCTTCATGTCAGCACAGAATCAGTCTTCATGTCATAGCAGAGAATCAGGCTTCACGTCACCCACCACTGGAACAGGCCACTGTCACACATTTAGGCCCCGGCACCCAGACAGAGTAGAGGTTCATTCAACTTTGGGTTGCCCCTCAATATAATGGTAAAATGAAAATAAAAATAGGATTGAATGAGGAAGTGCCCTGGAGTAGAATAATATATTGTTAAGGGGAGGTAGTTAATATCTAATCTGCACAAGGGATGAACAGGTCCTGTGGGATCCATGCCTGGTTCATTTTTATGAATGTCAGCTTGTCCACATTAGCTGTAGACAGGCGGCTGCGTTTGTCTGTAATGACACCCCCTGCCGTGCTGAATACACGTTCAGACAAAACGCTGGCCGCCGGGCAGGCCAGCACCTCCAAGGCATAAAAGGCTAGCTCTGGCCACGTGGACAATTTGGAGACCCAGAAGTTGAATGGGGCCGAACCATCAGTCAGTACGTGGAGGGATGTGCACAGGTACTGTTCCACCATGTTAGTGAAATGTTGCCTCCTGCTAACACGTTCCGTATCAGGTGGTGGTGCAGTTAGCTGTGGCGTGGTGACAAAACTTTTCCACATCTCTGCCATGCTAACCCTGCCCTCAGAGGAGCTGGCCGTGACACAGCTGCGTTGGCGACCTCTTGCTCCTCCTCTGCCTTCGCCTTGGGCTTCCACTAGTTCCCCTGTGACATTTGGGAATGCTCTCAGTAGCGCGTCTACCAACGTGCGCTTGTACTCGCGCATCTTCCTATCACGCTCCAGTGTAGGAAGTAAGGTGGGCACATTGTCTTTGTACCAGGGATCCAGCAGGGTGGCAACCCAGTAGTCCGCACACGTTAAAATGTGGGCAACTCTGCTGTCGTTGCGCAGGCACTGCAGCATGTAGTCGCTCATGTGTGCCAGGCTGCCCAGAGGTAAGGACAAGCTGTCCTCTGTGGGAGGCGTATCGTCATCGTCCTGTGTTTCCCCCCAGCCACGCACCAGTGATGGGCCCGAGCTGCTTTGGGTGCCACCCCGCTGTGAACATGCTTCATCCTCATCCTCCTCCACCTCCTCCTCATCCTCGTCCTCCTCGTCCTCCAGTAGTGGGCCCTGTCTGGCCACATTTGTACCTGGCCTCTGGTGTTGCAAAAAACCTCCCTCTGAGTCACTTCGAAGAGACTGGACTGAAAGTGCTAAAAATGACCCCTCTTCCTCCTCTTCCTCCTGGGCCACCTCCTCTTCCATCATCGCCCTAAGTGTTTTCTCAAGGAGACATAGAAGTGGTATTGTAACGCTGATAACGGCGTCATCGCCACTGTGCAATGCAGGAAGCGGGGGCACATCAAAATTGTAACAAGACTGCCGGCACACGGTATGAAATACGCAATACGATAAACAAAAGAGAAGAAAGAATACCGAGATAATAGCCGCACATCTATAAAAATATCAAATTTATTTAAAGCAACAGACACGACAGAGAATGAATTAAAAACATTGTATACAATGAATCTGGGCCATGTGAACTGAATATAAACACATGTCCCCCTGACTCACCACAAATGCATGAACAAACCCCCACAAATGCAGATAAACAGCAGCTGAAAATACATGTAATCCATCAACAATGAAAAAATATTTTTTTGAAAAGCTACAATACTTATCATTTAAAATAGCATGGTGGGGGTATGTGTGGTGGTCAGAACAAGCCCAACGCGTATCGCCAGGCTCTGCTGGCTTCCTCAGGGGTGCCTGTTCCTGAATGACACATAGGTGAATATATACACATAATAATCACTAGTAATGGTTGATTTCACCTGTGTCGAGGCGGCAGAGTGGAGCATGGGGGCGGCAACCTTCCACTCAGCTGGTTAGTGGGAGGAATGAGGGACGAAAGAGGGGGCTGGGTATATCAAATATGCGCTTCAAACATGCGCTTATTGCTGCCCATGTAACCTCCGACATAGGCAGTAATCAGAAATACTATGCACCAGCGTGTGCCGCCGAGCCGGCGCGTCCTGCGTTCCAATTACCGGAAATAGCAGGGCGCGCACGCTCACAGGACAGACGCTGCGTGCCAAACACCGGAAGTCCGGCATAAACAACGGCCAACCGTACTGTGCACCAGTGTGAGCCACCGAGCCGGCGCGTTCTGCGTTCCAAATACCGGAAATAGCAGGGCGCACATGCTCACAGGACAGACACTGCGTGCCAAACACCGGAAGTCCTACGGTGTAAGGCGCCGTAGACGCACCTGGAAGGAAGGGACCTGCGGACAAGGAGACAAAGCGGAATATGGCAACAGGGGAGGGAAGGGGAGAGAAAGAAAAACAATGAAACAATAAAAAGAATAATTAAACATACCAGGCGCAATCAGCCCTTGTCTAAGTAGACAAAAGTCAACATTATCCACGGAAAAAGGAGACAAACAAAGGAACATCAAATTAAAATATATGTGAAAACAATGTGTATTGTGCAGCAATTCACTGTCCAAAATCCATGACCATAATAGATTACCGCACATGAAGCACCATATTCATTGGAATGGCCATATGCTATAATAACATCAAATGACATAAACAGTGCAATGCTGTACAAATACCCATGTACATGATAATCAAGCTAGATGAGCGTTATCCCTTACTTTATAAAGAATCCCTAATTACGTGAACTATTTGTACTTATATATCTCATTTCTTAATATAATTTATTTGTATTATTTATTTTTATTATTTTTTACTTTTTACTTATATTTTATATGTGTTTTATTATATTAGTGTTTTAGATAATTTATTTTCTACATTATTATATTTTGTTATATTATATAAATTTATTAATCGTTTGTTAATTATTATTTTTTATTTTATTATTTTTATTATATTTTATTATATAAATTAATATTTTATATACTATTTATATTTTCTATATTATTTTCCATATGTCTATTTTGTGTTTAAGTGCTTATTGTGCAGTTTACTTATAGTTCCTTGTATTATATTCTGCAAAAAAAAAAAAAAAAAAGGGGAAAGAAAATGGACAAGAAAAAGAAAGAAAGGAGAACGCTTTGTCACATGGTCCACAACCCATCCGACCGGGGCCCACAAAGGAGGGGGAGAGGGGAGGACAAGAGAGCAAATTCAGTGTATGCCAACAATGACTATCATATATGCTGCATATAACAGTACAATTCTGGACATTACTGTATATATATATATAATGAGAACAATGAGTCCATCGATATACATCTGTGTGGGGAGACCTTAGGCGAAAATCTAGAGACTTCTTTATGTTTCATACTAGGTTGTTCCAGGTAGGAAGAGAAGAAACAATGTAGATTCCAGCAACAGCTGAAGTGAGAAGCGGTGATCTTGTGAGCCAAAAGAGCACAGAAAATGTGCAAATCTATAAACAAAGAAAAAGACAAATACATATAAATACAGTGTTACCCAGAATAAAAACCTGTGAATAAAAGTTCCTCGTTAAGACCCTGAGGGGACAAGGTATCCAAATTGAAAATCCAGCGGGATTCAGCTTTAAGCAAACATTGTGTCATACGTACACCCCTAATATTGTGCTGGATCCTTTCTAGACCCACCACCTCCAAACCATTGTACTTACCAGCATGGTGATCCAGAAAGTGAGTAGCCACAGAAGTGAGAGGTTTCTCCTTTTCAGCCCTATCCCGGGCAGCCAAGGTGATGTTAGACATATGCTGCTGGATACGTTTCCGCAGTTCCTGTGAAGTCTGCCCCACATAAATTTTCTTACATGGACAGATAATGCCATATACGATGTTTCTAGTACGGCAGTTGACATAATGATTGAGTCGTATACAGTGCTCATCTTTTCTGAAGTTATCTTTGCCCAACATGAACGGGCAGATATTACATTGGCCACACGGAAAAGTGCCCTTCAATCTGACACCCCTCCCCAAGCCTCGTGTGGGGCGCTGGAAATGACTTCGTACAAGTCGGTCCTTAAAGGATGGTGCCTTGCGTGCAATGATTTTTGGCTTACTGTCTACATACGGTAGAAGCCTTTGGTCAGACATATGCAAGAACCAATGGTTCTCCAAAATCTTATAAAGTGCTGTCCACTGATTATTATAGCGGGTGATAAGATGTATTTTACCATCCCTGATTTTCGGTTTCGGGGTGAACAACTTGGTTCGATCAGAGCCCTTAGCTTCTTCATAAGCACGGGATATAATTTTCTTGGGGTAACCCCTATCCTTAAAGCGTGAAGATAGATCCTCTGAGGCTGTCCTGTAGTCGGTCAAATGTGTGCAGTTACGGCCTAGTCTGAGGAATTGGCCTTTCGGTATTCCATTCTTCATGTGCGCCGGGTGGAAGCTCCCATAATGCAAAAGACTATTGGTGGCGGTGTTTTTTCGGAAAAGGGAGGTGACGATCCGTCCTTCTTCCCTACGTATTTTTAGATCCAAAAAGTCTACCGCGACCTCTGAGATGGTATATGTCAAGTGAATATTCAAGTTGTTCACGTTTAGTGTATCGATGAATTGGATACATGTCTCCTTGGAACCCTGCCAAAAAAACTGAATATCATCGATATAGCGGAACCAGCCCACCACGCAATCATGGAAGAACGGCGACGGGTACACGCACACCCCCTCCCACCAGCCCAAAAAAAGGTTGTCGTAAGAGGGCGCACAACGCGCACCCATCGCCGTTCCGGACTCCTGTCTGTAAAAATTCCTGTCAAAAACAAAATAATTATGATGTAAAATAAATTGCAGTATATAAGGACTCGACGTCACAGGTCACCAATAATACGTCAGACGTAAAAGACCTATGTTCCAGCATCTCGATCAAATGAAGGGAATCCCGTATATAAGAAGATAGTTCCAGGACTAGAGGTTGGAGGAAAAAATCAATGTAGGTGCAGGCCTGTTCACATAGACCCCCAATGCCGGCCACAATTGGTCGCCCTGGGGGGTTTTTAAGATCCTTGTGGACCTTGGGGAGCATGTAGAATGTTGGAATAATAGGTTGACTCACCTCCAAGAAATTGTGCTCCTTCTTTGTTATGACAGACATGTCCCGGGCTGCCCTTAATAGCTGATCCAATTTCTTCTTGAAGACCATGGTAGGATCGGAAGGCAAGGGTGTATAAAAGGTGCGGTTCTTGAGCTGTCGGTTTGCTTCCCGTGTGTATAAATCAATATCCCATAGGACCACGTTACCGCCCTTGTCCGCCTCTTTGATAACAAAGGTGGTATTTGTTTGTAGTTTCCGTATAGTGTCAGATTCCAATTTATTCAGATTTCTACCATGTATGGAGTCAGGTTTAAGCTTGCGTATTTCATGGACTATCGCTTGAAAGAAAAGCTGGATATTGGGAAATAGGTTCAAGGAGGGAGTAAGAGAGGAGGGTTTATTCAGGGTGAAGCACCTCCTACCTGTATCAGATTCACTCTCCCGCAGAAGGTCCATGAGGTCCATGAATACCCCGCGTTCATCGTCCGCTTAAAACAGAGTTGTCTGCAAAATACAGGAGCTTAAAACAGAGTTGTCTGCAAAATAAATAGGTATCTTTCACAAATTCAAATTTGTCCAAGATCCGCATTGGGGAAAAGGAAAGTCCCTTCTCCAATACTGACTTCTCAAGGGGAGTCAGGTTATGCCCAGATAGATTTATAACTTTAAGAGTATTGGCATCCATACCATTTAGTATTGTTGCAGTCGTCTCTTCTGGAAGAGTGGGTAATTGCTGCTCATACGGTGTTGGGGTCCTCTTTTTCTTGGATTTGCGTAATCCCCTCCTTGACCTCCGTCGTCGCTGGCTTCTGATAAAAAATCACCCTCACTCTGATCACTAAGATCAGAGTTACCTCCAGCATTTCTTGTTGATGGATTCATGGTTTTGTTTCTACCCTGACCCCGCATATTCCCAGCATGCTTCCACTTAAAGGCCTGCTTGTTTTCAAAATCAGTTTGATCACGTTGAAACTTGGATTTCTTACCCATCATAATTTCTTTATCGTATTTGTCCAGTACATCCCTTAGTTTAGTACAGAAATTATCAACTTTTAATTTCTCATGTGACGCCAGCTTAATCTCTAGCTCGACCAATCCCTGTTTAGTTTGGCGCAACAAATCTTTATCATGTTCAATGAGCATTCTCATGAGAATTTTGGAACATTGGGACAGACCTTGCTCCCAGGTGCACCTAAATTCAGGGGTGACCTCCCAAGCTGGGAATTTCTGCACCCTAAGGCCCCTAGGAATGAAACCGGATCTAATGTATTCCTCCAAGCTCTTCACATTCCACCAGACTCTGGAAAAAAGTTTATGTGCCTCAGTCAACTGGCCAGTTAATGCTCTGAAATCCCCACCATCATCCAAATCACCACCCTCCTGAAAGATGGAAGCCACCTGAGAGTTCCAAGCTGCCTCCCTCTCCTCCACATATGCCGCCATAACGACAACAGACCATAAAAATATTCAAAAAAAAGTAATAGGAGTGCCACACCCAAGAAAACAGTGTGAAACCACACTGCCGAACAACAACTATGCAATGCAGGAAGCGGGGGCACATCAAAATTGTAACAAGAGTGCCGGCACACGGTATGAAATACGCAATACGATAAACAAAAGAGAAGAAAGAATACCGAGATAATAGCCGCACATCTATAAAAATATAACATTTATTTAAAGCAACAGACACGACAGAGAATGAATTAAAAACATTGTATACAATGAATCTGGGCCATGTGAACTGAATATAAACACATGTCCCCCTGACTCACCATAAATGCATGAACAAACCCCCACAAATGCAGCTAAACAGCAGCTGAAAATACATGTAATCCATCAACAACTCCACTGGCCATGTTGGTGGAGTACTCGAAACAGCGCAACAGGGCACACAGGTCTCGCATGGAGGCCCAGTCATTGGCGGTGAAGTGGTGCTGTTCCGCAGTGCGACTGACCCGTGCGAGCTGCAGCTGAAACTCCACTATGGCCTGCTGCTTCTCGCACAGTCTGTCCAGCATGTGCAAGGTGGAGTTCCACCTGGTGGGCACATCGCATATGAGGCGGTGAGCGGGAAGGCCGAAGTTACGCTGTAGCGCAGACAGGCGTGCAGCAGCAGGGTGTGAACGCCGGAAGCGCGAACAGACGGCCTGCACTTTATGCAGCAGCTCTGACATGTCGGGGTAGTTGCGAATGAACTTCTGCACCACCAAATTCAGCACATGCGCCAGGCAAGGGATGTGCGTCAAACCGGCTAGTCCCAGAGCTGCAACGAGATTTCGCCCATTATCGCACACTACCAGGCCGGGCTTGAGGCTCACCGGCAGCAACCACTCGTCGGTCTGTTGTTCTATACCCCGCCACAACTCCTGTGCGGTGTGGGGCCTGTCCCCCAAACATATGAGTTTCAGAACGGCCTGCTGACGTTTACCCCGGGCTGTGCTGAAGTTGGTGGTGAAGGTGTGTGGCTGACTGGATGAGCAGGTGGAAGAAGAGGAGGAGGAAGCTGAGTAGGAGGAGGAGGAGACAGGAGGCAAAGAATGTTGCCCTGCGATCCTTGGCGGCGGAAGGACGTGCGCCAAACAGCTCTCCGCCTGGGGCCCAGCCGCCACTACATTTACCCAGTGTGCAGTTAGGGAGATATAGCGTCCCTGGCCGTGCTTACTGGTCCACGTATCTGTGGTTAGGTGGACCTTGCCACAGATGGCGTTGCACAGTGCACACTTGATTTTATCGGACACTTGGTTGTGCAGGGAAGGCACGGCTCTCTTGGAGAAGTAGTGCCGGCTGGGAACAACATACTGTGGGACAGCAAGCGACATCAGCTGTTTGAAGCTGTCTGTGTCCACCAGCCTAAATGACAGCATTTCATAGGCCAGTAGTTTAGAAATGCTGGCATTCAGGGCCAGGGATCGAGGGTGGCTATGTGGGAATATACGCTTTCTCTCAAATGTTTGTGAGATGGAGAGCTGAACGCTGCCGTGTGACATGGTTGAGATGCTTGGTGACGCAGGTGGTGGTGTTGGTGGTACATCCCATGTTTGCTGGGCGGCAGGTGCCAATGTTCCTCCAGAGGCGGAGGAAGAGGCCGAGGCTGCAGCAGCAGAAGAGGCCGAGGCGGCAGCAGCAGAAGAGGTAGCAGGGGGAGCCTGAGTGACTTCCTTGTTTTTAAGGTGTTTACTCCACTGCAGTTCATGCTTTGCATGCAGGTGCCTGGTCATGCAGGTTGTGCTAAGGTTCAGAACGTTAATGCCTCGCTTCAGGCTCTGATGGCACAGCGTGCAAACCACTCGGGTCTTGTCGTCAGCACATTGTTTGAAGAAGTGCCATGCCAGGGAACTCCTTGAAGCTGCCTTTGGGGTGCTCGGTCTTAGATGGCGGCGGTCAGTAGCAGGCGGAGTCTCTTGGCGGCGGGTGTTCTGATTTTGCCCACTGCTCCCTCTTTTGCTACGCTGTTGGCTCGGTCTCACCACTGCCTCTTCCTCTGAACTGTGAAAGTCAGTGGCACGACCTTCATTCCATGTGGGGTCTAGGACCTCATCGTCCCCTGCATCGTCTTCCACCCAGTCTTGATCCCTGACCTCCTGTTCAGTCTGCACACTGCAGAAAGACGCAGCAGTTGGCACCTGTGTTTCGTCATCATCAGAGACGTGCTGAGGTGGTATTCCCATGTCCTTATCATCAGGAAACATAAGTGGTTGTGCGTTAGTGCATTCTATCTCTTCCACCCCTGGGGAAGGGCTAGGTGGATGCCCTTGGGAAACCCTGGCAGCAGAGTCTTCAAACAGCATAAGAGACTGCTGCATAACTTGAGGCTCAGACAGTTTCCCTGATATGCATGGGGGGTGATGTGACAGACTGATGGGCTTGGTTTTCATGCGCCATCTGTGCGCTTTCTGCAGAAGACTGGGTGGGAGATAATGTGAACGTGCTGGATGCACTGTCGGCCACCCAATTGACTAATGCCTGTACCTGCTCAGGCCTTACCATCCTTAGAACGGCATTGGGCCCCACCAAATATCCCTGTAAATTCTGGCGGCTACTGGGACCTGAGGTAGTTGGTACACTAGGACGTGTGGCTGTGGCAGAACGGCCACGTCCTCTCCCAGCACCAGAGGGTCCACTAACACCACCACGACCATGTCCAGGTCCGCGCCCCTTACTAGTTGTTTTCCTCATTGTTACCGTTCACCACAATAAGAAAAATATTATTCGGGCCAATGTATTGAATTAAAATTCAGGCCTTTTTTTTACAGACACCTAACACTGTCTGGCTATCTATTTAGGTACCGTATTACACTAATACAGGCACACAAGTAATGACAGATTTGGTTGAATATAAATGTGAGGCCTATTTTTTACGCGCTGTGTGACAGATATACCTTTAATCACAGAATTAGACTTGTATCTGCACGGTAGCGTGTGTGTTAAGTTTTTCAGAATGACACTATCAGCACCTTGAATCTAATATACCCTTTTTGGGATAGATTTAAAGTAGGCCTGATATAGCAGAAACTACTTATTTATGAGAATGGCAAATTTGGGAATAGTTTTTCAACCCAGAACAAAAACTGTGCTTTTACGGTCACTAAATATAACTTGACCAGCTAAAACTGTACTGATTTGGAGGAATAGAAATGTCAGGCCTATTTTTTAGGCGCTGGGTGACAGGCTCAACTTGCCCCTGATGTAGTATATGGCCAAAAAATAACCACACTGTTGATGGTTAAATGCACTTGGGTGACACAGGCTCAGCCTGCACCTGATGTAGGATATAGCAAAAAATAACCACACTATTGATGGTTAAATGCACTTGGTGGTAGCTTGTGCTGGCGCACCACAAGCCACAAAATGGCCGCCGATCACCCCAGAAAAAAGTGATATAAAAACGCTCTGGGCAGCCTAAAAAAAGTGAGCAATTCAATATCAGCACTTCAATGATCCACAGCTGGAGATCGATCACTGAATTAAGTCTTTTGGAGGAGTTAATCTGCCTAATCTCGCCCTAACGTCGCAGCAGCAACCTCTCCCTATGCTTGAATCAGCAGAGTGACGTGCAGCGCTACGTGACCCAAGCTTATATAGAGGCTGGGTCACATGCTGCACTGGCCAATCACAGCCATGACAATAGTAGGCAAGGCTGTGATGGCCTCTTGGGGCAAGTAGTATGACGCTTGTTGATTGGCTGCTTTGCAGCCTTTCAAAAAGCGCCAAGAAAGCGCCGAACACCGAACCCGAACCCAGACTTTTACGAAAATGTTCGGGTTCGGGTCCGTGTCACGGACACCCCAAAATTCGGTACGAACCCGAACTATACAGTTCGGGTTCGCTCATCCCTATTGATGAGAATACCTCTACCTCTAAACAAGTGCTTGAGGAAGAACTTTTCTCAGAGGGTGAAATTGTAGAGGATGATAAAAAGTACTTTTTTTCCTTGGATGAAATGGAAGAGTTACTGAAAGCAGTTAGATCTACCATGGGCATAGAGGATACTCTGGGGTTTATGTACTAAAAGAACCAAAGTATTCCCCATTAATGAGAATATCAAAGATATGATAGTGGATGAGTGGATTGAACCTGAAAAAAGACTAGGGGTGTCCAAAGAGTTCAGGAACAGATTACTATTTTATCAGGCTGAATGTAAAATTTTTGATGAGATACCCAAAATTGATATTCAGGTGGCAAAGGTAGTCAAAAAGATGGCCTTACCACTTGAGGATTCGTCACAACTAAGCGATCCGATAAAACGCAAAGCAGATTCTTTATTAAGGAAAGCTTGGGAGGCATCTATGTTTGGTGTAAAAACCAACATTGATTGCAGCTACATCCGTGGCAAGAGCTATGTACTTCTGGTTGTCAGTTAGAGGATCACCTAAAGAACAAAACTCCCAGGGAGGATATCATAACTGCTTTTTTGGCTGATGCCTCAGCAGAGTCTGTACGTTTTGCAGCGAAAGATGCAACCCTTTCCAATGCAGCCAGAACAGCTTTATAGATGAAAGCATGGTCTCGGGATAAAACCTCCAAGTCTAAACTATGCTCTATTGCCTTCTCAGGGGAGTTTGTTTTTGGCCCAGTGTTAGATAAGATACTGGAGAAAGCGGCTGACAAAAAGAAAGGGTTTCCGGAGGAGAAAGAAACAAAAAAAGAGGCCCTTTCGTCAGTTCCCTTCACAATCTAAGCCCTACAGAGGTAAGGGTAAAACAGGCCGCTGGAGCTACCCAAAAGGTGGAAGGGGTAGAGGATTTATCATTAATCCCCAAAATAAACAGAGCAACAAACAATGATGCCAGAGTGGAAGGCAGGTTTAAGAATTTTCTAAACCAGTGGAATCTGGTTACGTCAAATCCATGGGCACTAAACATCATAGCTCAGGGATACAGAATATAATTTTCTTCAACGCCTCAAGAAAAATTCTCCGTTACCACCCACAACAGAGGTAATACGGGAATAAATTGGGCAGGGAATTCAGGACTTAATCAGATAGGGGCTAGTCATAGAGGTACCAGACTCCGAAAAGGGGAAGGGGTTATACTCAGGCCTTTTTCTAGTCAAAAAAACTGACAACACATTCAGGGGCACAAAGTCCGATCCGCTGGCGGAAGTAGCAAAAATAATATTTTCCTGGGCAGAAGCAAACATTCTCTCCTTAACAGTGGTCCACTTAAAAGGGTCAGAGGACCTAGAGGCTGACTTCTTAAGCCGAAGAAAAATAGATCCAGGAGAATGGACATTAAACCGCGACTTATTTCACGAGATCACCTCCAGGTGGGGACTACCAGAGATAGACTTGTTTGCCTCCAGGGAAAATGCCCAGGTCCGACAGTTCTGTTCAATAAATCCAAGAGACAGACCATGGGCAATAGATGCCCTATCAATAAGATGGGAGTGGGACCTAGTCTATGCTTTTCCACCCTTTCCGCTGATTCCTCGCTTACTACAGAAATTACAGAAGGAAATATAAAATATTTGTTAGTTCTCATTGTGGCCATCATGGTGGATGGAATGGAAAACTTCAGGAAAGTTGCAGAAAGAGTGGAGTCTCTAGGAGGAATGGCAATGCCCCTATTTTTCTTAGAGCCTCGTTTGCATATATTAAAACATCATTTTTCTCAGCAATGCGGGCACATATGAACATGGGTTTTCCATTCCATCCACCATGACGGCCACAATAAGAACTAACAAATATTTTAAATAGGGTGGGAAGCCGCCAGCAGAATCTTTCGGCCAAAAGCTAAATCTGCGGAGGCGGGAGTCTTACCGGTAATTCCGTTTCCTTGAATCCACCATGACCGCCCATATATTTTCCTTCCCTTACAAAAAATAAAAAAATAAAATAAAATATATAAAATGTCTTATATATTAAACTAATATAGGTCTTTATTTGGGTATTCAAGTAATACTCAAAGGGGACACACACAAAATTGCTCACCTACTTGGGTACTCT
This sequence comes from Bufo bufo, assembly GCF_905171765.1. NCBI lineage: Eukaryota > Metazoa > Chordata > Amphibia > Anura > Bufonidae > Bufo > Bufo bufo. Next base: position 66,315,789 of record NC_053389.1, read on the forward strand.
GTAAAAGCAAGGGGGCAATTTAAACTCTCTCTGTGTATTCCTGCCCCTACAGAGGTCAAGGGTTATCTCTCATTGTGGCGGTCATGGTGGATTCAAGGAAACAGAATTACCGGTAAGACTAATTACGTTTTTTTCTAACATTGCGACTGGTTAACCTGTAGATTTTGGTCAACCTTAACAATGTGTACTCACTAGTTGAGTAATTTTGAAACATGAGGTTCTGAGACGTTGTCAGATAAGTCTTGCCGAAACACGCAGAGCTGTCAGCTAGTTAGAACATGACAAATATCAGGTTATATGGCCATTTGCTTCAACTATTTCCTGCTTTGTCTCAAGCAGAATAGCTGACTTTGTTATTTTATGCTTTGCCAGTAATACGTATGGAACTAACGCTAGAACGTTCGGCACATTTCACAGGCAACAATTAAAGGGCATCTGTCAGCAGTTTTGTACCTATGAAACTGGCTGACTTGTTGCATGTGTGCTCAGCAGCTGAAGACATCTATGTTGGTCCCATGTTCATATGTGCCCGCATTACTGCGAAAAATGATCTTTTAATATATGCAAACGAGGCGTTGCCATTACTCCTAGAGAATCCACTCTCTCTGCAACTGCACCCTCTGCATTTTTACAGGGCTAGGGGTGATCATGTTTTCACTGCCCGGTCCTGTCATTCAAAGTGCAGAGGATGCGGCAGTTGCAGAGAGAGCTGAGCCTCTAGGTGTAATGGTAACGCCCTCATTGCTCCTACTGGCTCATTGCATATATTAAAACATAATTTTTCTCAACAATGCGGGCACATATGAACATGGGACCAACACAGATATCTTTAGCTGCCAAGTGCACATGTAACAGGTCAGCCAGTTTCATAGGTACAAATCTGCTGACAGATGCCCTTCAAAATACACAAAAGAGAATAAAAAGACAGTCTGAGAGATTGGGTCTATAATCAGTTTATGACTGGGCCATTTATCCCTCTCCTCACCAAACACATTTTCTGTGTTTTTAGTACATGCGTTTTGAATAAGTTTTTCTCCACAGTATGTAAAAAAATAAAATAAAAATGGGAAAATAATAAGGGTTGGATTATTTTTTTTTATTGTAAAATGCAACTAAAATAAGTTTTTAAACTCCATAGTAGTAATTTTTATATAGTGGGATATATAGTTTATGATCTCTCAAGGTGGGGTTAGCTGTGTTGTGGTGTTACAGAGCGAATATAGCCCTAAGAGAGGTAGTACAAGGCTGCTCAGGCTCGTTGCAGAGCAGTTCTGGGTCTGCTAAGACCCAGCAGCTTGTGCAGTTACCCAGCCCCCAGCAATCACAAGATCACTAGGACCGTAGCAGGAAGGTGCTCCATTGCTGCTTCCTGATAGCTATACAGCAAGGGAGAAGACAGATTGTGGCGAAACCAACCTTGCCACTGGGTTTTGGAGGGGCCTGAGTACTAGCCTCTTGCCCCAGGATTATGGGCCCTCTCATCAGCCAGGCCTCATTTGTTCACAAAGGACTTGGACTAACTTGAACCCTGGTCTAATTCGTGCCATTTTGGGATGGTAAATGTCTATGTGTATTGAAAAGGGTGGGACATTGTATACGTTGAGTAGGGAGGTCTGTTCCATTGTCTCTCTGTGTGTATTGGCGATGTCCTTTGTCCTGAGAGATAATTGAATTACTTCTCGGTTGTCTCCAGGACAGAGGATATTGTGTATTTGTCTGCCTGTGATGATTGCATCAACCCAGTGTGAGGTAATTCTATCACGGACAGAGTGGAGGATTTTGTGTGGGAGTGTCTGAGTGTATTGTACGTGGTTATTGGCTGTTTTTACAAAACCCTGGGGTGGTAACTTTGTTGGAAGATGTGTATAAAATGCTTGTGTGTTAAAATAAAGAGAGTTCCTGTTTTATACCTTCATGAAGTCTTGGCTCATGTTTGGGGGATGGAATAACTACACTCTTGGGGATTGCTATATCACAATACTCCCCTGAGTATAAGCTCTTGTAAGAACTTGCTCCTGGTTCCTGTCTCTGGATTTAGGAGAGGTTCACCCACTGGAACCTGGAGCCTTGTCGTAGGTCCAGGGTGGGTAGGAGACGGCGAGACCTCCACCAAGCTTCGGCGGTTCGTGGGGTCTGTAGTGCTGACGATGTCAAGTGGAGTGCTTGGAGTCCTCTGGAAGCACTAGGAGCATCTATCGACGGAGGTACCCGGTCGGGGTGCTAGGCGTTTCGTTACACAGATAAAAAAAAGGGCTCCCCACTTCCGCAGCTGCTTGCTCTGCAAGACTGTTCAGGAATGTCCTTGCTGAGATAAATGCAAATGCATGGACATTTATAGTCAATGGGTGGTCTACACGTGCTTAAATGTGGCACTGGCTCAGGAGCTGAGCTGGTGCCATAGCCTGCAGTTTTACAAAGTTGTCCTTCATCTGAGGCAACTCTGATGATAGACATTTAAGCCCTCACATACACTGCCTGCGTTCTACAACATTCTCTTCAGGGTATCCAGCAACTCCCCTGACCAGCTGGATTGCCAGATCTCTCCCCCCATTGAGAATGTCTGGAGTATGAAGTTCTCTGTTTCTTCCTGTCCATAGGGTTTTTGTAGCATTTCTGTGGTGTTCTGTTTCTTTTTAGCTGCATTTTTTAAGCAAAAAAACTTTAGTTCTGGATTAAGGATGAGCGAATCGATTCTACCGGTTCAGCATTCGTACCGAATTTCCCAAAAAGTTGGGATTCTAACAAACCTAATTTTTTTGTGAGAGAATTTTTATTTTTATTTTTTTACTCCATACAGCAGAGGACAAACATCCTCATTAAAATACTCCATACCACTATCATCCCACTAATTGCAGAAGATGCATGGGCCCAAACTTACAGTATGTCATTGGTAGGACACACTCCCAATTTCAGACTTGGGGTTAAATAAAATACAGCTGGTTCCTCGTTATACATAATTCCAAATGTGGAAAAGTGATGAACAAATCTTGTGCAAAACTGCAAAGTTATGGGACAAACTCCAATTTCCTCATCGTCCTACGGCAGCACAAAATGAGATATTCTGTCCCCAGTCTCCATACTAGGACCAGCCCGCCTAGAATACTAAACAACAAGAATTAGCATATTAAATTAGCATAATTAATTCACCTCTATAAAATCTCCTCCTCCCTGACAACACGCGTGTATTATTTTGTCCTCATGTTGTACGCATGGGAGGAGGAAATTTTACAGAGGTGAATTAATTATGCTAATTGAATATGCTAATTCTTGTTGTTTAGTATTCTAGGTGGGCTGGTCCTAGTATGGAGACTGGGGACAGAATATCCCATTCTGTGCTGCCTACAGACTCCAGGAAAGCAAAATTACAGGTAAGAACAAATTTCAGCTTTTTTGCACTCAAAGGGAATCTGTCACCAGTAGGTTTGTCACGATACCAAAATTTTGATTCGATTTCGATACCAGGAAAAAATATTGTGATACTCTATACCATGCGAGAAAAATAAAACACCAAAAAAATCCACGTGCATTCTGCATTTTATGGAACGTCCGGGCCATAACAGAATAGTCCTATCCTATTTTTTTGGGGGACAAAATGGCGAATCTTGCGATTTTTATAAAACATTTTCTGTTACGGCATTCACCGCATAGGAGATATGTTTTAATAGTTTAGACTTTTTCAGATGTGGCGATGTAATATGTTTATTTTTTTGTTTATATATTTATATTTACATTTATATTTATTTTTTCTATTAGGGTGAATAGGACTTTACACTGTCCCTGCAGCCCTGTGCTTTGTGCTTTGGGAGCCAAGGCTTCAGTAGCGTCCTGGCTGCCATGGTAACCTATCAGAGCCCCGCAATTTCACTGCTGGGGCTCCGATCAGAAATTGCCACTACCATCAATGAGGAGGGGACCCTGTGGCCACTGCCACCAATGACTATAATACTGGGACTGTGGGTGGGGGGGGGGGGGGGGGGTGTACTGCTCCAACAATGATTATAAATAACCTGTTAATACAAATGTAGGATGCGGGTGACTGCGGTATCACATACCCAGCCTCTATGACGGTTTGGCAGATCGGAGTGCCCTGTCATAGAGGGCGGGTGCCAGGTATGTGATATGGCCGGCACCCGCATTCTTACATTTGTATTAACAGGTTAATTATGTTCATTGGTAGTGCAGTGACCCCAGGCCCTCCCCTTCTCTTCCCCTCTCTACTCATTGGTGGCATCGGCACAGGGGGGGGAGAGGCTACTCCCTCCTTCTCCACTGTGCTGCTCAGGAGAACATGGTGCTCGCTGAGAGCGGCACGTGCCAAGTTCTCTAAGAGATACTAGGCTGTGAAATAGCGCAGCCTAGTATCGGAAAATAGTAAAACCCAGTATTGAATCGATCCGGGTACAAAAGTTTTGATTGGTTATTGACAGTTCGATACCTGGTTGTATTTTAGGGGTATTTTTAAGTGACTGGTTCTCCCCTTTAATTCTGTTTAATACTCTGTGTAATAGTTTATAAGTTTCCCTTGTAATAAAGTGGGTTAAAGATAGTACCCATCCCCCATTGTGCTGATAAGACCACATTCCTGAGTGATCTCAGAGACATGCGTCCTGCACACTGGAGGAGGGGCTAACAGGTTAAAACATTATAACCCACATTTTCTTAGCAGACTCCACCAGGCCCTCCATTCTAGGTAGGATGCGACTATGATTGCCCTATCTCTCTTGTACACCCTGGGGTGTCGGTCATGTGTTATAATGGGGTAGACAGCCATGGGTTATAGCATGATTGACTGAGTCTCCACCCCATTTAGGCTAGTGATGATTATTTACTTTTTATTATTCTGTATGTGATTTGTTTGAGTTATCGTATATTTAATCACTTAGTAAATATATTTATTCACGTAGCCTGCGTAAGCTTATCCATTCTCAATTTTTTTAAATTTACTTTACGTTAGGCCTCTTTCACACGAGCGTGACGGATTAGGTCCGGAAGCGTTCAGGGTGCGTTCAGTGAAACTCGCACCATTTTGCAAGCAAGTTCAGTCAGTTTTGTCTGCGATTGCGTTCAATTGTTCAGTTTTTTCCGCGCGGGTGCAATGCGTTTTGATGCGTTTTTCCCGCGCGTGATAAAAAACTGAAGGTTTACAAACAACATCTCTTAGCAACAATCAGTGAAAAACGCATCGCACCCGCACTTGCTTCCGGATGAAATGCGTTTTTCACTGAAGACCCATTCACTTCTATGGGGCCAGGGCTGCGTGAAAAACGCAGAATATAGAACATGATGCGATTTTCACGCAACGCAGAACTGATGCGTGAAAAACAACGCTCACAGACACAGACCCATTGAAATGAATGGGTCAGGATTCAAAGCAGGTGCTATGCATTCACGTCACGCATTGCACCCGCGTGGAAAACTTGCTCGTGTGAAAGGGGCCTTACACCGGTGGAACCCTAGTCACCAGTGACCTCCCTGTCCAACTATTTGCAACTATTCCAACTATTTCTCCTGATTAAAACATTGTTTTTCTTTTGTTGATCCGAGGCTCCTTTTCCTGATGTATGATACTTTTTCTTGATATGCAAATTAGACCTTGGGTGCAATGACGACGTCGCGTCTCAACAAAAGAAAAACAGCGTTTTAATTAGGAGAACCACAGCTATGTGTCTATTCAAACAGTTGGATAGGGAGGTTGCTGTGACAGATTAAAGGGTTAGGATGCACCATAATTTTCTGACTGTTGGGGCTTTGATTTCTGGTAATTTCACCAATTCTGAGATTAAAGGGAACCCGTCACCACGAAATGCAGTGTAATCTGCAGGCAGCATGTTATAGAGCAGGAGGAGCTGAGCAGGTTGATGTGTAGTTTTGTGGTAAAAGATTCAGTAAAACGTGCAATTTATTCATTTAAATCTCTGCTGTTTCTGGGTTGGGAGTCCAGTGGACGGTCCTATCAATGAGTGACACCTATAACCATCCACACCCATACAGGGAAGGCTGTCAATCACTGATAAGACCACCCACTGGACTCCTACACCCAGCAGAGATTTTAATGAATAAATGATACGTTTTGCTGAACCTTTTCCCATAAATCTATACATCAATCTGCTCCGCTCCTCCTGCTCTATAACATGCTGCCTGCGGATTACACTGTATCTTCATGGTGACAATAAAAGGCTGAAGTTTTGTATCAGCTGCTGGTATAGTGCAGCTAATAATGCTGGCTGCACACAGAAGCCATCCTTACAGCTGCTGATTCAGCTAAATGCTATATCCCTTAAAGGGGTATTCCCATGGCGCCTTTTCATACTTACCTGCTGCCAGCGCTCCGTTCACTTCCTGGATTCTGGCTGGGGTGGGCTTCATCTTCATTGACGTCTTCTCCCAGACGGGCCGCGTGCTGGACTGAATGCGCACGCCGCCTCGCATGCGCCATGCTGACTTATTCCTGGCCAGTATAGTACAGAGCCGGCGTGCGCGTTCGCGGCTCTGTACTATTCTGGCCAGGAAGAACTCACCATGGCGCATGCGTAGTGGTGTGCGCGTTCAGGACAGCGAGCAGCCAGGCTGGGAGAAAAGAAGGAGTCTTCTGCGCAAGTGCGCCCCTTTAAAGGGAACCTGTCATCAGCTTTATGCTGACCAGCATAAAATAGTGACAGAAATGCTGATTTCAGCGCTGTGTCACTCATGAGCTAAAAGAAAGTGGTTGCTGAGAACCAGCATTATAATCATTGCAGCCCCGGCCTTGAAAAGAGTCACGGCCACGTCAGAAGAGTCCTGGTTATTCATAATCTCCTGCTCTCTCACCCAGTTCTCTCCTAGAGAGAAAGGGAGAAAACTAGGTAGAAGCCTGTCAGCCATCAGCAGGTGGGCAGGGAGAGCAGGATTTCATGAATAACCATGACTTTTTTTAGGTGGTCGTGACTCTTTTTCAGGCAGCTGAAGACATCTGTGTTGGTCCCATGTTCATATGTGCCCACATTGCTGAGAAACATGATGTTTTGATATATGCAAATGAGCCTCTAGGAGCAACGGGGGCGTTACCAGTACACCTAGAGGCTCTGCTCTCTCAACTGTCACACCCTCTGCACTTTGATTGACAGGGCCAGGCAGTGAAAACATCCTCCCACCCTACCCTATCAAAGTGGAGCGGATGTGGCAGTTGTAGAAAGAGCAGAGCCTCTAGGTGTAATGGTAACACCCCCGTTGCTCCTAGAGGCTCATTTGCATATAATAAAACATCATGTTTCTCAGCAATGCGGGCACATAGGAACATGGGACCAACACAGATGCCGTCAGCTGCCAAGTGCACATGTAACAGGTCAGCCAGGGTCATAGGTACAAAACTGCTGACAGATGTCATTTAAAGGGACAGAGCCCATAATCCTAAACTAAGAAATAGTTTCTCCACACATGCTTTAGGAAAGGCTTTCCTAATTTCAAAGAATAAGATCTGATCTCTTCCCAGCAATTAAAGCTCTCACATGCATAGAGCCGTGACTATACTATATACAGTATATAAACCCTAAGCCTTTTGTTGCTTTAAGATTTCCAATTAACAAAACACACCCTTCATCAAAAGCTCTTAATACACTTATTATAAATTCACGAGAAAAGGAACTCCTGTGATTATGAAAATTAAAGAATACTCTAGGAAAATCTGAGCCACTTAATTATACATAGTGCAGAGCTTAAGGCGACTGTGCATTGTAATGATACTGAAGACCTGTTCTCAAGATAGGTCATCAATATCAGATCAGCAGTGGTCTTACTCCCGGCAGGCTGGCCAATCAGCTGTTTGAAGGGGGTCCTCTTAATTGCACCATCTCCTTTGTAGCAGTGGTGCAGTTTAGTTTCAAATGCTAGTCCCATTCACTTGAATGAGAGAGGAAGATGTAATTGTCCTACACCGCCACTATATTCTGGATGGCATGCACTTAAACATGGAAGAGAAAGCACCGCAGCCCCTTCAAACAGCTGATGGGCAGGGGTGCCCAAAGTCAGACTCCCACTGATCTGATATTAATGACCTATCCTGAGGATAGGTCATCAATACTACTACAGCAAAGAACCCCTTTAGGCCCCTTTCAGACGAGCAAGTACCATACATCTTACTCGCAGCATGATTATGCGGCAGCTCCCGTCCTGACCTCCCTGCACTGACGGGGTTGCATAGCATTATTTTGATTTGTGATGCTATGTAACCCTTAGAGGTCTGAAATGTATTGTATAACACTAACATCCAATACATTCCAGAACTGTAAGGGTTACATAGCATCATAAATCAATATAATGCTATGTGACCCCGGGCAGTGCTGGGAGGTCAGGACGGGAGCTGCAGCATACTCACGATGCGAGTGCCATGCGTAAAACTTGCTCGTCTTAAAGGAGGCTAAGGCCTCTTTCACACGGGCGTTGCAGGAAAAGGTGCGGGTGCGTTGCGGGAACATGTGCGATTTTTCCGCGTGAGTGCAAAACATTGTAATGTGTTTTGCACTCGCGTGAGAAAAATTGCGCATGTTTGGTACCCAAACCCAAACTTCTTCACAGAAGTTCGGGCTTGGGATCGGTGTTCTGTAGATTGTATTATTTTCCCTTAAAACATGGTTATAAGGGAAAATAATAGCATTCTGAATACACCTTAATCCACTTGCTCGCGCAGCCCGGCTTCTCTTCTGTCTCCTTCTTTGCTGATTGCAAGAAAAGGACCTGTGGTGACGTCACTCCGGTCATCACATGGTCCAGCACACGGTCCATCACATGATCCATCACATGATCCATCACCATGGTAAAAGATAATGTGACGGACCATGTGATGACCGGAGTGACGTCACCACAGGTCCTTTTCCTGCAATCAACAAAGAAGGAGACAGAAGAGAAGCCGGGCTGCGTGAGCAAGTGGATTAAGGTGAGTTTAATTTTATTTTATTTTTTTAACCCCTCCAGCGCTATTTTACTATGCATTCTGTATTCAGAATGCTATTATTTTCCCTTATAACCATGTTATAAGGGAAAATAATAATGATCGGGTCCCCATCCCGATCGTCTCCTAGCAACCGTGAGTGAAAATCGCACCGCACCACTTGCTTGCGGATGCTTGCGATTTTCACGCAACCCCATTCATTTCTATGGGGCCTGCGTTACGTGAAAAACGCACAAAGAGGAGCATGCTGCGATTTTCACGCAACGCACAAGTGATGCGTGAAAATCACCGCTCGTGTGCACAGCCCCATAGAAATGAATGGATCGGGATTCAGTGCGGGTGCAATGCGTTCAACTCACGCATCGCATCCGCGCGGAATACTCGCCCGTGTGAAAGGAGCCTAAAGGTCTCACACAACTGTATTTTTCATCCATGTGCTTTCTGCATTTTTTGCGGACAGCACACTGACCCATTCACTTCTGTGAGGCCAGGCACACAACTAAATTTTTTTGCGTATCTGTGTGCCTTTTTGCAAATTACAGAACATGTCCTATTCTTGTCTGCATTGCGGATGAGAATAGCCGTTTCTATTGATCAGAGTGAGAAAAATTTGAAGTTCCACAGAAGCTATCTGTATTTTGCGGACTGAAATACGGACACGGCTGTGTGCATGCAGCCTTAGTGTGTGTACATGTAGATCTGAATTGCTGTTGTCACCGATTTCATCTTTTGCCTTTCATAGGGTGAAATCAGTAGCATGAATTAATACGCTGCAGGTGTATTTCTGCCCATATTTCACCTGGTTTTGGATATGTGGATATGACTTGGTTAAATCTCATCCACTGTAAATGATCCGGGTTTTGCGGCTGTGGCTCCACAGCATTAAATCCGCAGTGTATCCGTCTGGGGTAGTGGTGGGGGTGTCACAGAGCTCTGCCTCCATCTATCATAGTTTTATGACCTGTCTAGTAAATAAAGTAAAAAAGAAAGGGTTGTCACAGGAAACCCCTGGGAGGCCAATGTGATTTAAAAGCTTCACAGCGGTGCCATCTACTGGTGAAAAGTAAGAAATGAATCTCTGTATCTCTGCTATGATAGTTATATACTGTACATATTAAGTGGTCTATAATAAATAACAACATTTTTTATTTTATTTTTTTGACCCATTGTTTGCCATTGATAGCAAAAAAAAAAAAAAATGGATGTATTTTTACACAGCCTGTGTTGCTGTGTATCATAAATCTACGCTTAAAGGGGTTTTCTGGGAGTACAATATTGATGACATATCCTCAAAGTGCTGCAGCCTCCATACAGCATACCAAGCACAGCGCCGTACATTGTATAGTGGCTGTGCTTGGTATTGCAGCCCAGGCCCATTCACTTGAATAGGGCTGAGAAGCGCCTAGGTCATGTGACCGATGAATGTCACCTCAATGGGCTAGGAAGCGGATGGAGCGCTGCGGCCTATTCAAACAGCTGATCCGTGGGGGTGCCGGGAGTCGGGCCCCTACTAATCTGATTGACAATGATGACCAAACTGGCTGACCTGTTACATGTGTGTTGGTCCCAGATTCATATGTTCAAGAAAATGGTGGGTGACCTTCATTAATACTTAACTTTTAATAATCATATAAAATGTAAGCCCAGCATACACATAGGAGTGCATACACATTGACACACACAACGACACACAATGGTGCAAAATCAAAAACGCTAAAGCCCGGCTGGATACCACACAGCATGTGAAATGAATGGGCGTCCTTGGGGTGATAGAGTGGACGGTGGCTTCTAGACTACACCTTTGTATTGAATTGAGCCATCATCTCCATTAATAAGCTAATTTTATCATTTTAATTGTCTATACACTGCTGATAACTGTTGTGAGTCCCCTGATGGAAAAAGCTTACTTTAATAGCCTTAGGGCCCTCTCTAACATTCCCTATTCTTTGACGAAGCTGGGCAGTCAACTGGCGCAGCGTAGGGACATCTAAGGAGCCAGAATTGACACGGTGGGGTCGCCCTTTGAGCACTAATCACCCCCGATGTAGGGATTTATAGAAGAGTAGAAATTTATAGGGGAAGAGACCCAGCACGGTACTCTCCAATCCTCTCTGTCTATATCTCATCTAATGGCTAATTACTCCTTTGGCAGGGTTTAGCGTTTTTGATTTTGCACCATTGTGTATCTTTGTGTGTGTCAATGTGTATGCACTCCTATGTGTATGTAGTTGTCAATTGTTGGGCTAACATTTTATACGATTATTAAAAGTTAAGTATTAATGAAGGTCACCCACCATTTTCTTCAATAGTTGCTACTAATTGGGTACCCGTGTTATTGAAACCATTATTTACCATTTTCTTTCCCATGATTGTGTGATAAACCAGATTCATAGGTGCCCACATTGCTGAGAAAAATTATGTTTTAATATATGCAATTGAGACTCTAGGAGCAATGGGGGCGTTACCATTACACCTAGAGGCTCTGCTCTCTCTGCACTTTGATTGACCTTATAAGACTCAGTAGCACTTTGCTCCTCCAGCTGTTTATTTTTTATTTTTTATTAGTACCACTTACTTTTCCAGCCTTTTGTTTCCCCCGGATATCATTTTTTTCCCCTGAAATGGTAAAATGTCCCACTTTTACCATCTGGTCTGTGTTCTATGATCTACTGTGAATAAAATATGGGTCTATGAGTTTTGCAAATCATTGCATTCTGTTATTATTAACATTTATTTACATTTTACATAGTGTCTTAACTTCATTGGCATTGGGGTTGTATATCTACACTGATCAGCCTTAAGCACCTACCTAATATTGTATAGATCCAAAAAAAGCTTCCAAAATAGCTCCTACTGATCGAGGCATGGACTCCACAAGACCTTTGGTCATGTGTGAATGTGGATGTGGCTGGATGGGTGTTGTGGAAGTTGTACTCACGGTTCTGAAGCTCCCTGGGCCGGTGTGCAGTGACTGGAAGGGCAGACTCTGGTTCTTGGGATCCTCCTGCCTGATGGCGGTCAAGGTGTCCTTGATGTTGATGGTTTTATGGTGCAAGGGGTGTGCAAGCCCCAAAGCTGTGTATGGAGGGCTAGTCTCATTCCCTTGTTGGTTAAGCTGTGCAATCTTTTCTTTCATGGCCTAAGTGATGCAATATGTATATCTCTCTGGATATCTTTAGATACCCCAGTATCCTCAGTGGAATACAGTTTCTAGACAGTGGATCCTTTCTGCCCTATTTGATATGGTAGTAAACTGGACATTTGTTATTCTCCCACCACATGCAGAGATGTCTCTAGACTCAGTTTAGATGCAGTTATCTTTCTCTAACAAAGTAGTCTGGAAACCCCTTAGCACGGTCTCCCCACCTTCTCTCCTTCCTTTCCAAAGGCTGGCACCTAAAATGTCCCATACTGTAATCCACAGGGTTAGGGATTCCCTGGCACACTCCTCACTGCTCACTGCTCACTGCTCCATGCTGCTGTCTAGCTGCTCGCTCCTCAGCAGCCCCCACCATACCTCCCAACTTTTGAAAAGAAGGAAGAGGGACATTATGTGCGCCACGCGGCAAATTTTTCAACACTGTGCCACGCCTCTAACTCTGCCCAAAACATAACTAAACACCTAATCCCACCCAGCCCCCTAAATGCCCCCACATAGTAATTATTCCTCCTTTATGTCACCACACAGTAGTTATGCTAGCATTGTGCCCCCTCACAGTAGTTATAGCCAGATATGTGCCCCCTCACAGTAGTTATAGCCAGATATGTGCCCCCTCACAGTAGTTACGGCCAGATAAGTTCCCCCTCACTCTAGTTATAGCTAGATATGTGCCCCCTCACAGTAGCAATGCCCAGATATGTGCCCTTTCACAGTAGTTATGGCCAGATATGTGCCCCTCACAGTAGTTATGCCCAGTTATGTGTCCACTGACAGTAATATGCCTAGTAAAGTGCCATCTCATAATAATATGCCCAGTAAAGTGCCCCCTGACAGTAATATGCCCAGTAAAGTCCCCCCTGACAATATGCCCAGTAAAGTGCCCCTGACAGTAATATGTCCAGTAAAGTATTTTTTATTGGGAAAGGTGGCAACCCTGAGAGTGGTAAATGCATAGACTGGACTATGCTACCTGCCCTGTTCACATGTAATCTTTTGACATTGGAGATTTGGTGCAGAGACTGCTCATAAAAGGCTGCTGGCTGGTCGTTCCCCATACCAGGCTCCTATTCCAGCTCTTTAGGATGAGTTCCTTGCTTGTAGCTGGTGGTATCAGGAACTCTCCAGCCTTCATTGAATCATAAGACATAAAGCAGATGAGAATGCAAATAATCTTCTCTCCAGAAATTTCCATAGAATAGTCACATTAGCTGCCCAGGAGGTCCCGTACTTTCCATCTGGACATATGAGGTCATGACAAAAGTGCACCGACAAGTAGCTTCTCCATTATTTTTTTTTTGTTTGTTTTAGGGATCCTATAGGATAGGGTAATGCTTGTGCATGAGTTGTTGGTAGAACAGGCACTTTTACTGGTGAACAGCATAAAAAAAATTCTACAGCAAAAAAAGAAATATAAATTACACTGTAATTTATAGATATCCCCAAACAATAGCAAAAAAATAATAACATTTATCCCACATAAAACAAGGAAAAAATAATAGTAATAATAATAATAATACACTAACAAAATACATGCAAGCATTATATATAGACTAAGCCCTCATTCTGATATAATACAATCTGAGACACTTAGCCAATATATTTTGATCAAAACACATCTGTGCCCACCTACCCCCGCCAAGGTGGTCTCAGTCAGGCAGATCCTACTCTATACCTACCTATGCCATTGGGCATCTATGTTCAGGAGAGCAGACTCCACACATATGGTGTGCTGCTCCTAGTCACCTCCATGTGCACACAGCTACCAATGAGAGGAGGAGCACGCACACCTATATGTACCACCTAATCAAAGCGGTCTGTTTGATAGGAAGGGCAAGTGTGCACAGAAATGCTATTTCCAAGATAAAATAGGAGCGCATGCACCGTTGAAGGTGCCACTCCCTCAAGCATATACTACAAACTTAACAAAAATCCCAGAAACGAGATAAAAAACTAAGATAAAAACATCCTGCACAATATGATAAATACACTGCTCAAAAAAATAAAGGGAACACAAAAATAACACATCCTAGATCTGAGTTAATTAAATATTCTTCTTAAATACTTTGTTCTTTACATAGTTGAAGGTGCTGACAACAAAATCACACAAAAATAAAAAAATGGAAATCTAATTTTTCAACCCATGGAGGTCTGGATTTGGAGTCACACTCAAAATTAAAGTGGAAAAACACACTACAGGCTGATCCAACTTTAATGTAATGTCCTTAAAACAAGTCAAAATGAGGCTCAGTAGTGTGTGTGGCCTCCACGTGCCTGTATGACCTCCCTACAACGCCTGTGCATGCTCCTGATGAGGTGGCGGACGGTCTCCTGAGGGATCTCCTCCCAGACCTGGACTAAAGCATCTGCCAACTCCTGGACAGTCTGTGGTGCAACGTGACGTTGGTGGATAGAGCGAGACATGATGTCCCAGATGTGCTCAATTAGATTCAGGTCTGGGGAACGGGCGGGCCAGTCCATAGCATCAATGCCTTCGTCTTGCAGGAACTGCTGACACACTCCAGCCACATGAGGTCTAGCATTGTCTTGCATTAGGCGGAACCCAGGGCCAAACGCACCAGCATATGGTCTCACAAGGGGTCTGAGGATCTCATCTCGGTACCTAATGGCAGCCTCCAAAGAAATGCCACCCCACACCATTACTGACCCAATGCCAAACCGGTTATGCTGGAGGATGTTGCAGGCAGCAGAACGTTCTCCACGGCGTCTCCAGACTCTGTCACGTCTGTCACATGTGCTCAGTGTGAACTTGCTTTCGCCAGTGGCGAATTTGCCAATCTTGGTGTTCTCTGGCAAATGCCAAACGTCCTGCACGGTGTTGGGCTGTAAGCACAACCCCCACCTGTGGACGTCGGGCCCTCATATCACCCTCATGGAGTCTGTCTCTGACCGTTTGAGCAGACACATGCACATTTGTGGCCTGCTGGAGGTCATTTTGCAGGGCTCTGGCAGTGCTCCTCCTGTTCCTCCTTGCACAAAGGTGGAGTTAGCGGTCCTGCTGCTGGGTTGTTGCCCTCCTACGGCCTCCTCCACGTCTCCTGATGTACTGGCCTGTCTCCTGGTAGCGCCTCCATGCTCTGGACACTACGCTGACAGACACAGCAAGCCTTCTTGCCACAGCTCGCATTGATGTGCCATCCTGGATAAGCTGCACTACCTGAGCCACTTGTGTGGGTTGTAGACTCCGTCTCATGCTACCACTAGAGTGAAAGCACCGCCAGCATTCAAAAGTGACCAAAACATCAGCCAGGAAGCATAGGAACTGAGAAGTGATCTGTAGTCACCACCTGCAGAACCACTCCTTTATTGGGGGTGTCTTGCTAATTGCCTATAATTTCCACCTGTTGTCTATCCCATTTGCACAACAGCATGTGAAATTGATTGTCAATCAGTGTTGCTTCCTAAGTGGACAGTTTGATTTCACAGAAGTGTGATTGACTTGGAGTTACATTGTGTTGTTTAAGTGTTCCCTTTATTTTTTTGAGCAGCGTATATATGTGGATGTCCCTGGCTACATTTATGGGGAAAAAAAATCACAGAAAAAATAATCCCTCATGGGAGTAGCATTTCTGTGCACTTTTGCCCCTCCTATCAAACAGACCGCCTTGATTAGGTGGTACATATAGGTGTGCGTGCTCCTCCTCTCATTGGTTGCTGGATGCACATAGAGGTGACTAGGAGCAGCACACCATATGTGCAGGGTCTGCGCTGCTGAACATAGATGCGTAATGGCATAGGTAGGCTTAGCGTAGGACCTCCCTGACTGAGACCACCTTGACGGGGGTAGGTGGGCACAAATTTGTTTTGATCAAAATATATTGGCTAGGAGTCTCAGATTTTATTATATCAGAATGAGGGCTTAGTCTATATATAAGGCTGCATCTATTTTGTTAGTGCATTATTATTAATTTTTCTGTCATTTTTTTTTTCTTTCATAAATGTAGCCAGGGACATCCGCATATTTATTTATCATATCGTGCAGGATGTTTTTATCTTTGGTTTTTTTTATGTCTTTTCTGTGATTTTTGTTTAGTTTGTCACATAAAACAAGGCCTCAGCCATGTCAATGAAAAATTAAAAAAAGCTATGGCTGATGAAAAATGAAACAAAAATTGCTGGTCATTAAGGCCTTCTCAGATCTGGGCATTAAGGGGTTAACACATATGCCCTGTGGCTGGTAATTTTGTATGATTGATATGGTAGGCACTGGTATACAGTATGGAGTTCATGTATCAATATAATCACAACAGTTTTCTGGCATAATTGCACTGAAATGCATAAAGTCCTGGAACAATGCTCTCCGATTATGTGCTAGAAAATTGGCACAGGGAGGATTCATAAATACTGCTTTGGGACTTGTATTGATGTGAAGACATGTACATGATATGTCTGAAGGAGAGAGCTCCATTCTTAAAGGATAACTGTCATTTTTTTTGTTTTGCTAAAGTGTAGGGCAAGTTATAGGTAACAATTTTGCAATTAACTTTATTTAGCCAAAATGTTTATTTTTTGGTAGAAAACTGGGGCTGAAATGGCCCTTAGCAGCACTCTTCAAAAGAGCGTTGCTAAGGGCCATCCGTCCATTAGAAAAGACTGGCTGTGCAGACGCTGTGCTTCTGACTCGTGCTTCCCTGGGAGACAGAAGGCTGGGCACAGGAGTCTTAGGAGTTAAAATTACATTTATATTCCCCCTTTCTATGCAATCTAATTCTCCGTAACATTCACTGACCTGCGATCCCTGTGATAATAATTCATGAAGCAGCAGCCGGCTCACTGCGCACAGTGCTTCTACTTCCGGCGGCTGCTTCATGAATTATTATCACAGGGATCCCAGGTCAGTGAATGTTACGGAGCATTAGATTGCATAGAAAGGGGAAATATAAATGTAATTTTAACTCCTAAGACTCCTGTGCCCAGCCTTCTGTCTCCCAGAGAAGCACGAGTCAGAAGCACAGCGTCTGCACAGCCCGTCTTTTCTAATGGACGGATGGCCCTTAGCAACGCTCTTTTGAAGAGTGCTGCTAAGGGCCATTTCAGCCCCAGTTTTCTACCCATAATAAACGTTTTGGCTAAATAAAGTCTATTGCAAAATTGTTACCTATCACTTGCCCTACACTTTAGCAAAAAAAAAAAAATATATAACAGTTATACTTTAAACTTTTTTTAGCGACACATTTTAAAAAAGACGTACCAGAGACATGACTTAAATGATTTGCAATGATTGCTACAAACGTATCAGTGACTTATAAAATGAAACTTTGTAGCAAATTAAACATCTTGGTTTTTCCATTACAAAATAGTGTCTTTATGAAACCACTGATACATGTGCTGTATAGATCTTGCTGGCAAAGCTGGATGACAAACCATAGGGCACCATCAGAGGAGCGACGCTGGGCTCTCTGGCCCTTTAGCTTTCCTTGAATAGCCCATTGACAACCAATCTCTGCTGTAGACATAACACAATATAACCCATCAATTGTCCATGAAAAGTATCAATAACTATATTAATGTGCTAAGAGATTATTATTAGCTAATATTTTTTAATGCGGATGTGCAGTTAAGTGCACCAAGGGCGGGTCCAAGCCTTTCTGTGCACCCTTCTTCCTCCTGCTTCCTCTGCCGGCCCCTCCCTCTCCTTGATTGGCCGGAGCAGGTTCCTGCATAGTCATCTTATCTGGCCCTGCCAATCAAGGAAAGGGAGGGGCTGGCAGAGGAAGCAGGTGTGGCAAGAGTGCATGGAGTGGCTTGGGCCCGCCCTTGGTGCACTTAACTGCTCATTTGCATATAGATTAAAAGTGTTTTGTTTTTTTCCCAGAATGAAGCAAAGGTGAAGCAAAAGTGAATTTCCTGGTGACACATTCCCTTTAAATGACCGATATGATATTTTTGCTTGTTACAAATTAGAATGGTGAATGCCCCTGGGCAGCGATACTGAACACGAAACATGAATTAGAGTTGCATTGACTCTTTTCTTCTATTCTTGGATAACCCTTTCCAGCTTAGTGTGCTCTTACATACATGTAACTCTGCAGCGTATTTCCACACACACAACAAAAATCCCTTGTGTATGCAGCGCCCTAATCCCAGCATCTGGGGTATCCCTTGCCCCTTAGACGGCTTCTACGAAATATGTCCCTCTTATAGAGAAAGTAATCGTGACGCCAGTTGCAGTTAAGCAGCAATGACATGGAGTCCCCTTTAAGTATGGTAGTGGTGTTGGTACCCAAGGTAGGAATGCCAGAGTGGTGTAGGTGGGCCTACAATGTCCCTGTAGATGTTATAAGCACGTTTAACGGTGCTCCTACCTGGATACCATTGGATCCTAGTCGTGGTCGGACATAGCAGTGCAAAAGGTGGGTGAATAATTTGGATGATGAGGGAAGAGGAAAAAATGGAGTCCAGACTTGTAGTAACGTTGAACACAGCTTTACTTTGCATAAATGGTAATCCAAACAGTTTACAGACTTGGTCTTGGTTTCCAGAAGCTTTGGCATGAAGTTCTGGCAGGCAAACGCTCTCAGCTCTGCTACATCTGAACTTCCTCAGCACTGCTATGTTGGCTGGTCTAAATAGGAACTTTTTCTTTAGTTTTCTGCTGTAGGCTGTTACTTAGATTTCTTTCTGCTGCAACTTCTTACTCTTTGTAGTCTGACTCTCACTGTAATCCTAGGAACTCAAGCTTACTTTAGCTTGGCTTCTTAGGCAATGCAAGCCCAAGAGGGGACATGCAACCATGTATAGCCTCACAGGCAAGGCCTGTCCACACAGGACAAGGACTGCTTTCTCCCTTTAGCAGGAGTCAAGCTCCACATACAACCTCACCCCATGAGGGGTAGGCTTAGACTGACCTACTCTAGCTAAACTCCTCCTTCTCTAGAGAGGCGAATAGAATGGAAGAAGGGTTCCATTCTACATAGAACAGCTTTGCCAGTAATGCCGCCACCTTGTGGTAAACCAGGCAATTACATGAACAGTTACATAGCAATAAATATACACATTATTCAAGGATGACCTAAAATAAATTTTGAGGACACAAGTTAGCATATTAGAGACAGTAGTAAGGTGCAAAAAGAGTGGCAATGGCACTCTGGGTCATTACATGTATCTCAGTTTTTCCTTTTCTTTTTCTATCAAGCTGATAAAAATTTAGTAATATCTTGAGGAAGCCACAAACCTTCACATGCATACTCTGTTTGTCCAAGGGTGCCAGTGTTTTCAATGGAGAGAGTGGAATAAGCTGCTGCCCGTCACTTCTGGCAGTGCCTGATTTCTCATGAGAAAAATGGATCAGGCAAGTTGAAATTCAACATGCTCCATCTCCCCCTGACATGTCAGAAGAGATTTGACATAAAAATAATGGAATACAAGTTCTACTGAATCTTCTCCCATAAACCTATATATTAATCTGCTCAGCTCCTCCTGCTCTATAACAGGCTGCCTGCAGATTACACTGCGTTTTCAAGGTGACAAGTTTCCTTTAACATAAAAACATAGGGGGTCATTAATTAAGTGCAAAAATGTAAACAATAGGAGGGCACTCAATTATCTGGGACCACCAATATCAGATGACAATGACCACATTTAATATAAAAATTGGCATATAAATATACATACATAAAATAATGCAATGCAAATGTGCCCACTTGGGCATAAAAAGCCTGAATGGCACAAAACAAGTAGTGTGATAACCGCTGATGCAAACTGATCCTAGGTGGGCAATCCGAGTCCAAGTGTAATGTCCTATGGGGATCTAGAATGATGTTGGTCTATGCGCTAGACCACGCTACCATGCATAGCATAGTAATGATGTATCGATAAATATAGCCCCGTGGGGCAAAGTACGTTACCCCTCTTCTTATGCTGGGTGGAGGTGGAGAGATGTCCTTGCTTCGCCGCCCGGACTCACCCCGGCGTCCCGTGTGGTCTCTAGGTCTGGTACGCGGCGTCCCTCGTGACCCGGCGGCACACCACGTGATACACACGGCTCGTTGGGAAACAGATCGACTGATGGTATGTTGGGTCCTAAAGTCCGGACCGTGCAGTAATCCACAACTCCAGTCAGTAAGGGTCCAAGGGGTGTCGGCACCTCAGGAACTTGAACAAATTTTTTTTTTCAGGGATCACACCCTTTCCTCACCCTTTCGTCATTAATTAAGACCTGGCGTTTTTTTAATACCCCTGTAGTTGGCAGTGGATGCGCCAAAATAATAAATAAAATAACATTGCTGTATCCACCGCCTGTCTAAATCTATGCCAGCTCCCTTGCGAACATGCGAACATATGGAGATATTCGCGCCCACCATATTCTTTTACATTATGAAGAACTTTGACCCATGACACATCCATCAGGTGGTACAGGACAGCCAATTGAGACGTTTCAGCACATGGACATACCCCCTACCTTATAAATAAACCTGATCTGGCCGCCATTTTACATTCAGTCTTTTGTCAGTGTAGGGAGAGGTTGCTGTGTGGAGCAGGGACAGGCTGTTAGGGACACCAAGCGCTATCTAATAGGGCCACAAAAGTCCTTTTAAGGACCAGTATAGGTGTGCTATCTATATGTGTGATACACAGAGGGGTGCGATATACTTATACTTTTATAATGAGTCAAAACCACATAGATCTATATAGTGATCACCTGGAAGTCAGGGGCTTAGGGGCTAGGGGCTTACTAGGGCCATTTTTATATAGTGTAAGGTTCCGGACGGGGTCGCTAATATCAGGGCGGGTGGTCTGTGGTTAGGCTATCAGGGCCAGAATAGCACCCCCCTGTAGGGCAATATCAGGGACAGTTCTTTGCCCACCCTGTCCTTCAATACCACATCATCATCTAGCCCAGGGATAGATGTTTTTTTGCTTTCCCCCTGGGATTCATGGATGTGCACTGGAACCCCCCGGATTGTGGTAGGACATATGGTTTCTGATTTGGTGATGCTGAGCACCTGATTTAGTGCCGCCGAGCATTTGTTATTGCCTACCACATCTATGCTTTTTGCTTAACTTTAATAATTTAATTTATTTTCATTTTGAGGGATATCTTTTCCATTCACACGTCCGCAAAATGGGTCCGCAGCCGTTCCGCAAAATCCTATTCTTTTTCAATGGGGCCGGAATGTGCTGTTCGCATCCGCGGAACCGCACTTCCGCATCCGTGCTTCCGTTTCCGCACAAAAATAGAACATGTCCTATTCTTGTCCGCAATTGCAGACAAAATTAGGCATTTTCTATTATAGTGCCGGCGATGTGCGGTCCGCAAATTGCGGAATGCACATTGCCGGTGTCCGTGTTTTGCGGATCCGCAAAACACTTACGGACGTGTGAATTGACCCTCATAGTAAAATTATTAAAGGTTACGTTTTATCTTTATGTATATTCTAATAGATTGCCTTCCTTGTACAATGTTATAATATACTTTCTATGTTAGAAAGTATATTATAGTGCATTTGTATTGTGCGTCAGTTGTGTGCGGTTCTGCTGCGATACTGCAGGTATATAGAGGGACAAGCGTTATTGGAACAAATAATTTCTACTGGTATGATATACCAGTCATCCCCCAAAAAAACTGATTGAAGCGGGGTGTTATATACCAATATACTTTCATTATAGTGCATTTCGGTACTGTATAGTGCATTTGCGCATGCGCGTACGCAAAAATTATATTGCCGATATTTCGCATTGAAAAAAATAATGAATGGAGATCGCAAATTCGAATAATACATCTGGTATGTCACTGTCCATGTTGTGGGACTATTTGTGCACTTCTAGTAATTATTTCTTGGCTGCAAATATGAGCTGAAGGTTTTTCAGGTTCGCCTGTCATTAAAATGAATGGGACCCGCCGCGAACTTGCGGTTCGCAAACATTTGATTGCGTTCGCGAACCGTCCCGGCAGATGTTCGTCCATCACTATTTAGGAATGTAGGAAGATGACAATATATGTATCGGCAGCCATACTTGTTTATGTACCACTCAGGCCTCTTTCATATTTCCGTGTCCATTTTAACGACCTTGAAAAAATCTGTCCATGTTTCATCCGTTAAGTTGCCCATGTGTGTCCATTTTTTGCCCTCTGTGTGCCATCCACATTCCAGCGCCTGCCTCTCTACTCTGCCACAAGACCCCGCTGAAGAAGGTCGTAATGACCGAAACGTCATGTGGCTAAATACTTATGATGTATAAATGAACTACTCTGGATGTATACAAATGGTAATCTGCAAAAAAAAGAATTAAATGTGAAAATTTCTTTTGCACAAATCTTTTGGAGTGCCGTGGATTAACTTTATATATTACCACATTCCATGGACACTGCTCAGTTGAAAATTAATTTTAAAAGCATAATCTTTTTTTGGAGGAGGAGGGTGGTGGGATGTACTGGTTCTTCTTAAAGGGCATCTGTCAGCAGTTTTGTACCTATGACACTGGCTGACCTGTTACATGTGCGCTTGGCAGCTGAAGACATCTGTGTTGGTCCCATGTTCATATGTGGCCGCACTGCTGAGAAACATGAGGTTTTATTATATGCAAATGAGCCTCTAGGAGCATCTAGGGCGTTACCGTTACACCTAGA
This sequence comes from Bufo bufo, assembly GCF_905171765.1. Lineage (NCBI taxonomy): Eukaryota > Metazoa > Chordata > Amphibia > Anura > Bufonidae > Bufo > Bufo bufo. The sequence goes on from NC_053389.1 coordinate 66,338,460, forward strand.
GGCTCTGCTCTCTCTGCAACTGCCGCAACCTCTGTATTTTGATTGACAGGGCCAGACAGTATAAACATCATAATACCTGACCCGGTTAATCAAAGTGCAGAGGGCGTAAAGCTTCTAGGTGTAATGGTAACGCCCCCGTTGCTCCTAGAGGCTCATTTGCATATATTAAAACATCATTTTTCTCAGCACTGCGGGCACATAGGAACATGGGACCAACACAGATGCCTTCAGCTGCCAAGCGCACATGTGACAGGTCAGCCAGTGTCATAGGTACAAAACTGCTGACAGATGCCCTTCGAGAAGACCAGCTATGTACAGAGACGTTGGCAATGCTCCATGGGAAAATAATATGTAAAGAGGTATCTTCAGAGAGCTGATCGCTGGTGACACTAGTGAGACAGTTCTCTTTCTGTGGGAGTTACCCCTTTGCAGTGCAGTAATAAAAACACGTAAAACATCGTATAAAAACAGTCCAATATCTAATAACTGGTGTCTGATCCTAGTAGCAGGGTCTGTCTTCTTCCCATGATTAGGCTCCGGTGTCTTCTTTCCCGTTATTTATAGCTGCCTGTTTGATATTATATCTGTTTTTGTGTCAGGTTCCCTCCTCAGCAGAATTTCCCCCCCTTGCCTATGGACATCTCACCCGGCGCCCATGGTGGATTGTGGAGGTGAATGCAGCTTTTGCCCTTTAGTGCTATAGGATTGTTTTACGCTGAAGTCTTTTTGTGATTTGTTTGTTTCACGTCATTAAAGACGAAAGTCAACCGGGTAAGTGGATGAAACAATGACAGGATGGAAAATCTCATGTTTGTAGCCATAGAAACACGGCGTCGTGCAAGTCCGCCCGGCATACAACGCTACACGTAACGTGCAAAATAATATCAGCTTTTATGTTTATGTGAAATGGTACAAAATGCCTTTGTACGTGTCCTCAAATAACGACATTTAATGAAAATAAAAATCTAAATTGTAAGAATTGCTACAAAGTTACTGTGCATTGATACATTGATACCTCTCCACAAGACCCCTCTTGAGAAGATCACCCTCTTATCCAGACCAGGTTTGTTTCTCATCTTCTATGAGAAGACCGCCCCCCTAGGAAAGTAAATTTTTAATGCAATCTTGGGTGGTGGTCTCCAAAATATGTCACCGTATATGTTATAGCAATTTATCTCCAGAACAGGATCCTCAAAGTGAAGGAGAAGACACAGCGCAAGCGCAGCCACCCTCCATTCGCTGTTATGGGAGTTTTGAAAATAGTAGAGCGCTGGCTTGGCTTTTTTCGACGGTCTAATAGTGGTGGATAGAGATTTGGCTGCACTGTGTGCTTTTATGGTTATGGGACTTCTGAAAAAAGCCGAGCGCGCTTGCTCAGCTATTTTCCGAACTCCCACAGCGGTGAATGGAGAGCACATTGCGCATGCCCAGTTTGCTCTCCTTCACTTTGGGGGCCCCATTCTGGAGATAGGAGCGGGTCCCAGAGGTAGGATCTGCACCTATCCCACATTAATGGCATATCCTAGGGATATGCCATCAATGTCTGCGATGGGAATACCCCTTTAATTGATTTGATTTGCAATAAAAAAAAGTTGACCTAATCTAAGATCTTTGTAGCCCAAGCAGGGATGCACCACCAATGAGGCGAGGTGAGGCGATTGCCCCAGGCAGCACCAGGTAGGGGCAAGAGGGGGGGCAGCGGAAGGGGGATTATCTGTTTCTGCAGTATAGTATTGGGAAGCACAGTGGGCACAGTATTACCCTGTATGCTTTGTAGCGCTGTATGTAATGTTTTCCAAGTAAGTATTTAACAGTATGGCTGGAGGGAAGAGGTTAGGTTAAGAAATTGGCATGGCATTAGGGGGTTGGGGCGCCATTTCAGTTTTCGTCTCAGGCAGCAGAAAGGCTAGGTGCACCCCTGAGCCCAAGCACTTATTGCTTAGTACTAGCAAATAAAGCCCTTTCCACCCTATAATAAAATTAACCCTTAAAACCACCAAGTATTATTTGTGGCTTGTACCAAGCTCCCTTTTTGGCGGCTGCATTAATGGAGGTGGTCTGCCGTGGTCTACCTCCATGCAGGGGTGTACAAAGATCTCAAAGGGCCCCATAGCAAAACTTAGTATTGACCCCCCCCACCCCCGCCCCAATCAGTTTCCCCATTGTGTGTGCATTAAACATTTCCAGGCAACACAAAGTTTACATTTTAATGAAAAAAAGAATACAATAAAAAAAAAGTCACTCTCCGCCTGCCCCAATTTCTCAATAGCTTTACACCAGACAACTGGCATAAATACAATCAATATGGTGTAACTGAAGAGACCACTAGAGCGAGCTCAGTGCACATGGATTTATACAATGACCATTGACTGCAATGGAAGCTGTAATAATCTCTTTGCACAAAGCTCCCTCTAGTGGCAGCTGCATAAAAATGCAGTGTTTTCATATTAGGAACAGAAGAAGGAGTTCAGTGATTGTCCCCATAGTATTTTGGAGGTATATGCTAATGACTGTGATCCTGGCCGTTTAACCCCTAATTGCCATAGTTAATAGCAACCACATCTTCTAGGGGTAGTAACATAGGAGAGGCCCCCAAAGTCCTCAGGGCTCCCATCAGCAACACTCTTTTCGGCCCAGCTAGATGCCTGGGAGTTTTTGGCTGTGTTCAAATTTCTTTAGTTTAAGGCTACTTTCACACTTGCGGCAGTGTGATCCGGCTGGCAGTTCCGTCGTCGGAACTGCCCCGCCGGATCCGCCGATCTGCCGCTGACTGAAAGCATTTGTGAGACGGATCCGGGTGCGGATCCGTCTCACAAATGCATTGCAAGGACGGATCCATCTCTCCGCTTGTCATGCGGACCGACGGATCCGTCTTGTACATTTTTTCACATTTTTACCGATCTGCGCATGCGCATGCCGGAACGACGGATCCAGCATTCCGGTATTCTGGATTCATTCCTATGGGAAAAAATTCCGGATCCGGCATTCAGGCAAGTCTTCAGTTTTTTTCGCCGGAGAGAAAACCGTAACATGCTGCGGTTTTCTCTTTTGCCTGATCAGTCAAAACGACTGAACTGAAGACATCCTGATGCATCCTGAACGGATTACTCTCCATTCAGAATGCATGGGGATATGCCTGATCAGTTCTTTGCCGGTATAGAGCCCCTGTGACGGAACTCAATGCCGGAAAAGAAAAACGCAAGTGTGAAAGTAGCCTAAGATATGTATCCAGTAACCTTTACAAACACATCGGCAGTTTTCTAAATCCATTCCAGTATTTTAGTAGCATTTTTTATATAATATTTTTTTTTGCACATGCTTTTTAGATCGTGGCTTTTATAATAAGATATGTATGTACTGTACAAACGTTTTTCGGAGACATTCATAGAAGAAAATTACAAAATAAGAAGCAAAAGGAATTTTTTTTTCTTTTGAAAACACTTTTTTATTGAGATAAAATGAACAAACGCACAAAAAATATAAATAATTGGTGTGGCCATAATTGTAATAACCTACAGAGTAAAGTAACATGTCCGTATCTGGGGCATTCACAAGATTTTGTGGGAAGGGACGGGGGACAGAACCGGGGGGGGGGGGGGGGGGGCTGGGGGGCACAGCCATAAACATGTACACACTTTCATAAACACTGTGAAACAATATATTTATACATGCATGCACACGCATACTCACTATGACACATATATTCATACATGCGAGAGCAAGGAGGATAAGATTGGTGGTAGCAATGATGGAGGTAGTATTTACTCACAGTGGCGGTCCTCACTCTGGCGCTATGCAGTGATACGAGGGCGCACCCTTTCTTCCCTGGGGGGCACACTCTGTTTCTTGGGCCTGCTGGTAGTGGAGGTGCCCTTGGTGTAAATAGGTTTTGGTTTGCAAGGCAGGGGTCCCGCAGACATACCTCCCAACCGTCCTGGATCCGGTGGGATTTCAGTGGCTGTTCCGCGATCCCGAAACAGCTGAGGTATGTCCCGTGCTCAGCTGATTGTAAAGGTGATCCCAGCAGTCGTCAATTGTAGATAAGAATATTATTTTTATTCAGTCATAATAGTGTGTCTTATGACGCGTTTCGGCTATAGCAGCCTTCATCAACAAAGGTTACATACAAGTGTTCAATACCATCTTATATAGCAAGTATACAGGTGATTCACTGGTGACGTCAAACGCCCAAATCAAAAGCAGCTGAGATTGCTCCAATCAACAGCTTGGTTTCACTATGTGCAAACAAAGAAACACAAATCCTGACGATTCAGTGAATAATTTAAACAAGTGAACAAAAATTCAAACGAGAAGATGTCTATTAAATAATATAATACAATAATAAGAATCAGGGATCTAAACAAATATTATAAGCGCATAACTTCATAGTCACGATTCAAACCCCTAGGTTGTAAGGTGTCTAAGGTGTGGATCCAGTAAGCTTCTCTCCGTAAAAGGAGTTTTTTAATGTCACCACCTCTCCTAGGTCTCTTGATCTGTTCTAAAACCTGGAACCTCAATTGTGATATTGTATGTCCACATTTATCAAAATGATAAGGTAATGGTAACAATAGATTCTTTGTTCTAATTGTGGACTTGTGTTTCCCTATCCTATCCCTAACCGCCTGTATGGTTTCACCTATGTAGGCTAAACCACAAGGGCATTTTATCATGTAGATGACATTGGTTGATTCACATGTAAAAAAGCCCCTGGCTTTAAATGCTTGTCCCGTGTGTGGATGGTAAAACTCCGTGCCCTTGATAATATTAGAACATTGGAAACAGTGGAGACAGGGGAATGTGCCCCTCTTCACTGTTCACAATCTGCTCTGTCTCATGATAGTTCTAGGACTGCCCAAGTCTGCGCGTACCAATTTGTCACGAAAACGAGGTTTTTTTTTGTTGCAAATCAGGGGAGGAATTTTGAATTCCTCCAATCCCGGGTATGCTTCAGACAATATGTGCCAGTGCTTCCTCACTATTCTGTCAAAACCTGCATTGAATGGATGAAATTTCCGCACAAATGGAATCCCTTTTTTTTTAACCCTTGCTATGGCAGGGGACTGTAGATCCGATTTTACTTTATCCAAAACTGATCTGGGGTATCCCCTCCCAATAAATCTATCAGTCATTTCATCCATCCTTACAGTCAGTTTCTCAGAATCAGTGACAATACGCTTGATACGCTGAAATTGGGACTTAGGTATCGCCTTTTTTAGTGAAGGAGGATGGGTACTGGTGTAGGGCAATATGCTATTCCTATCTGTGTCTTTCCTATACAGATCTGTGCTGAGGTGGCCATTTATGTTTCTTATGACAGTTGTATCCAAAAAGCTTACTTTAGACTCATCCACCGTAATAGTGAATTTTAAGCCTTCACAAGCCTCATTAAGAACGCGAATAGGGTCTCACGTGGCCCCGCCCACACGCATAAAATAATTTTCAAAAAATACTAAACGTCACAACTGAATGAAAAATTCTTGCTGAACATCAGAATAATCGCTGGTTCGCAATAAATCAGTCACTGCTGTTATCCCTAGTTCATGGTCTATTGATGCGTACAGACTTACAACATCAATGGTAACTAACCAGCTATCTGAAGGAATGGGGCCCAATTCTGCAATTGTCCTCAAAAAATCGGACGTTTCCAAAAAGGAACGATCGTGTGTTCCTAATTAATGGGGTTAGGATTTTCTCCAACAAAATCGATAATGGGGGTAAAATCGAATCCATCGAAGAGACTATGGGGGGTCCAGGTGGGCTTATCAAAGTTTTGTGTACTTTCGGTAGTATGTATAGGACCGGAGTCACAGGTGATTGATTGATGAGGAAGCTTTGCAAACGTTCATCTAATATGCCACCAGAGCAATAATCTTCTCCTTAATGTAGAAGACAGGATCCCTTTGTAATACCTCATAGGTATTTGTATCCGACAATTGTCGCATCACTTTATCAATGTAATTTTTTCTATCCATAATGACTATGGAGCCCCCTTTGTCAGCGGGTTTTAAGACCAGGGTTTTATCCTTCATCAGTGATTTAATTGCTGATCTCTCCTGAACAGTTATTATGTGTCATCCGCAACTCTCCTCATTTATTAGAATGCAACAACGTATCAGCCTCTCTTGAAACAAATTGTACATATGTCTCTATTGGGTGATATAACTTCGGTGGCATGAATGTGCTCTTTAAATAGAGGCCTAAATCGGCAAGGTTCAGACGCCCTTTAATCGCAATATCTAATCTTTTGGATGTCATGTCCCTCACTTCAGGTTCTGCGAAATGGGCTTTCAGTCGGATCCTTGGAAAAAACTGTTGCAGATCTATATCGCATCTATATATTTTTACTTTCTGTGAAGGGAGCACATATCTGGCCATAACTACTGTAAGTGAGCACATATCTGGCCATAACTACTGTGAGGGGGCACATATCTGGCCATAACTACTGTGAGGGAGCAGATATCTGGCCATAACTACTGTGAGGGAGCACATATCTGGCCATAACTACTGTGAGGGAGCACATTTCTGGCCATAACTACTGTGAGGGAGCACATATCTGGCCATAACTATTGTGAGGGGGCACATCTGGGCATAACTACTGTGAGGGGGCACAATGTGGGAAAACTACTGTGAAGGGGGCACATATCTGGCCATAACTACTGTGAGGGGGCACATATCTGGCAATAACTATTGTGAGGGTGCACATATCTGGCCATAACTATTGGGAGGGGGCACATATCTGGCCATAACTATTGTGAGGGGGCACATCTGGGCATAACTACTGTGAGGGGGCACAATGTGGGAAAACTACTGTGAAGGGGGCACATATCTGGCCATAACTACTGTGAGGGGGCACATATCTGGCCATAACTACTGTGAGGGAGCACATATCTGGCCATAACTACTGTGAGGGGGCACATATCTGGCCATAACTATTGTGAGGGGGCACATATCTGGCCATAACTATTGTGAGGGGGCACATCTGGGCATAACTACTGTGAGGGGGCACAATGTGGGAAAACTACTGTGAAGGGGGCACAATGTGGGAAAACTACTGTGAAGGGGGCACAATGTGGTCATTACTGCTGTGAAGGGGTACATATGGGCATAACTACTGTGAAGGGGCACATATGGGCATAACTACTGTGAAGGGGCACATGTGGGCATTACTACTGTGAAAGGGGCACATCTAGGCATAAATACTTTGAGGGGCACAATGTGGGCACAAAGGGGGAATAATTACTATGTGGGGGCATTAAGGGGACTGACTGGGTATAGTTAAGCTTTGGGTAGAGTCAGAGGCGTGGCCTAGTGCGAAAAAAATTGCCGCACCGCACATATTCTCCCTCATTGCAGTTTTCTAAAGTTCGGAGGTATGCACAGACGGGCAGTGTTATGGTGATGCAGACGGCAGTGCTGTACAATGATGAGGACGGGTTTAATGCATCAAGTGCACTGTACATTACCGAGGCAGTTTAACAGATGGGTCACACGGGCACTGATCACATCAAGCACAGCCTTTACAGTTGGCATATGCAATTTCCCAAGGCTGTGTATGGGAGGCTGGTAGTTTGCTAATCCCCCTTGTGCCTCTCTCTTTTCTCAATCAGTCTGTACAATCTCTCTTTTTGGGCCTAAGGGGTGCATGTTCTCCATCTTCAGATCTATATATCCACAGTACCCTCGGCAGAGGAACATGCCGCTGAATCCAATAGCTCTTTTCCTCAAGGAATGGTAATCTTTTCCTCAAGACTTCGACAGGCCTGCAATCCTCAAGATATGGAGCAGTGTGGAGGGAAGGCCCATGGAAGCACTTGGAAGCCTCCGCTCTGCAAAAAATAGGACATGTTCTATCTTTTGCCATATATTGAGGATCGCGGACCCATTCAAGTGAATGGATCCATTCCGCAATACTGGATTCACGCGGCCAGTGCCCGTGCTGCGGACCACAAATTGCGGTCGTGTGAATGCACCCTTAGCTCTACCACAAATAAAAGTTAGAAAGGTCCTCTGAAGCATCAATGGTAACTTTGTGAGTAAAAAATAGCTTAGAATACGCGACCATCTTAATAAGGTGGCATCTACCCAAAAAGGAGGGAGTGAAATGTTTCCATGATTGGACCAAAGAGTGAACGGCTGCTAAAGCAGATTTGATGTTTAGTTCATAATGAAGGATGGGGTTTGCCGGTAGCACTACGCCTAAGTATTTGATCGATTCCAAGCGCCACTGAAAAGGAAAGGTGTGGCCCCAATGCTTTCTAGCCGTACAAAAAATGGGCCAAGCCTCAGACTTATCATGGTTAACTTTACAGCCATCCTAAATAGTGGACATAATACCCAGTATTTCCTACTTAGGATAAGATATGAAAATTATTACGGTATGTCGTCCACAAAGGCTGAAGGTTTAGAACTGCAGCGACCGATCTTAATCCCCTGGAAAAAGGGAGCAGATAATGAAACCCTCAATAAGGGGTCCAAGTCAATATCAAATAACAATGGGGATAGGGGGCATCCTGTCTAATAACCCCTGTGAATAGGGAAGGTTGAGGAACATATGTTATTAACCAAGATCATAGACTTTGGCTGGAAGTACATCATCTAAACTGCATCACAAAGAAACACACCAAAATTGCGTAAGGTTAGGATCTTGTTAAGATGAGCCCAGGACCCTCTATCCAATACCTTATCGGCATCAAGGCTGACCAGAATACTCTTAGTGTGTCTCTTGTAGCAGCAAAATGATATTGCCCCTATCGCCGTTCTGATATAATATACATAATAGATTTGACATGCAGAAAACCAGTTTGCATAGGGCCCAAAATATCGGGTAATATAAGGCTACTTTCACACCTGCGTTTAGGTGCGGATCCGTCTGGTATCTGCACAGACGGATCAACACCTATAATGCAAACGCTGGTATCCGTTCAGAACGGATCCGTTTGCATTACTCTGTAAAAAAAAAATCTAAGTCTAAGTGTAAGTCAAACGGATCCATCCTGACTTACATTGAAAGTCAATGGGGGACGGATCCGTTTTACAATTGCACCATATTGTGTCAATGTAAACGGATCCGCCCCCATTGACTTACATTGTAAGTCAGGACGGATCCGTTTGGCTCTGCATCGCCAGGCGGACACCAAAACGCTGCAAGCAGCGTTTTTGTGTCCGCCTCCAGAGCGGAATGGAGGCGAAACGGAGCCAAACTGATGCATTCAGAACGGAGGCGGCGTTTAAGCAAGGCCAGCATCAGAAGATGGACTCCGGCAGTGTAGAGGCTCTCCTCGGCCAGATCCGCAAAAGAGCTTTTACCTGTGGCGATGAGTGGCTGCGCAGGTTGTTGGCCGGGGAGGCGCCGATACTGCAGAGTTCCGGCGTGCTGCCTGAAGACAAGAATGGGACTGCGCATGCGTCGGAAGAGGCGGAGCTTCAGAGACATCACAGCGCGGTGACCGGAAGTGCGTCATTCTCTAGTCCGGTACAGGAAGTGGATGTTCCGTCCGGATCACAACCTTTAGGAGCCCCAACCAGGACATCTAATAGAAGAAAGAGGCCCAGAAGGATCTATTCGCAGCAGAGGAGCGCCAGTGAAGGCAGACACCAGCAGTCTTCTTCCAGGCCGGCAGTTTCGCAGCCTGGTTTTGAGGAGATAGTTGTGTCGCCGCCTGAAGACCCGGTTCAGCAGCCCAGGGGTGAGAGCTCAGGCTGGCATTCATTGCTGTCTGATAATTCTAACCATTCTTTTTTACAGGATTTAGCTAATATTTTTTCTGAGTTAGCACAGGGTAATAGAGCTAGGGCAGATCCGGCAGTAGTGTCGCCATCATTGGCGTGGACTGACCGTCCTTCATTAGCGGCTAGTGTAGCTGCTGGTAAGGGGGGACCAGTCCTTGAGAATGCTGTAGGGGTTAATGAGTTATGCTTGAAAGAAGCGCTAGCTTGTGAGGCTTCTCCTCTGGGTTTTCATCTGTCGAATGTAGTTAAAGAAAAAATTTGGCGGTTTGAATATGTAGATATTTTATCTTTACTTCCGTTGGCTAAGGAAGTTTTTAAGGTTGATAAAAAGTCAGATGAAAAGTCAGAGGAAGATAAGAGAAGAGGTGTATCTAGATCCTTTAACAATTGGTTACAGGCGTTTTGTATTTACGCTTCTATTTTGGTTGCTAAATACCCCCAGTTGTGTGTAGGCCTTTTTCAGCATGTTGACACCATTTTGGAAGCTTACCGTAATTTTGGAGGGCTTTCATGGTTTCAATATGATGAAACTTTTAGACAAAAGTTAGCAGTTCATCCAGGTTTAAAATGGGGAAATAAGGACGTAGGGTTGTGGCTTAGTTTAATGATCCCTCAGAGGGCGGTAACACCTAATAAGCAGCATATGGTGGGAACCCAAAATTTGATCAAGTAAGGCTTGTGTTTTGCCTTCAATGAGTCAGCGTGCAAATGGTTAAATTCTTGCAGGTATAGGCACGAATGTTCTGTCTGTTCGGGTCCACATCCGATGTTCAGGTGTTTCAAAAGGCCCTTTGGATCCCAGCAGGCAGGCATTAGCCGTGATTATACAAAAAGCACGGACTCCAGTGAACTTGCAAAACATGCGGCCGTGGCTAGAAATATACCCAAACGGGGAGAAAGCTGAACTTCTTCTTAAAGGTTTCAGTTTTGTTTTTTTTGTTCCAAAATTTAAAGGGCCAGGTTTTAGGTGGAGTGAGAATTTAAACTCGGTATTACTTAATATGGAGGTAGTGAAAGATAAAATTAATAAAGAAGTTTTGCGGGTAGAGTGGCAGGTCCGTTAATTTCCCCGCCTTTTGAAGATTTTCGCATTTCTCCGTTGGGTTTAGTACCGAAAAAAGCTAGTAATGAATTTAGGATTATCCACCATTTATCTTTTCCAGAAAAATTTCATACAGTTCGTTTGATGACGCTGTGAAATTATTGAATTCGTTTGGCAAGAATTGTTTATTGGCAAAAGCGGATATAAAATCCGCTTTTCGCTTATTACCAGTATGCCCAGAGGGTTTTAATTCATTAGGATTTCAGTTTGAGGAGAGATTTTACTATATGTGTTTGCCTATGGGTTTTTCGTTATCATGTTCATATTTTGAGTCATTTTCTTCGTTTATTCATTGGGTTTGTATGTACGACGTTAGGGTAGGTGGTTTATTACATTACCTTGATGATTTTTTGTTTATTGGTCCGGCTGGTTCTGAAGTTTGTTCTAGTTTGTTAGGTCGTTTTTATGAGGTTTGTAATTGTTTTGGGGTTCCGTTAGCTGAAGAAAAAACGGTTTTACATTGTTGCTCTATCGAATTTTTAGGTATAACTATTGATACAGTAGCTATGGAATTTAGGCTTCCAGCGGAAAAAATTGATAGTTTGCTGTCATTGATAAGAAAAATGTTGGTAGTGAAGAAAACTACTTTACGTGAATTGCAAAGTTTGTTGGGGCTTTTTGCTTTTGCGTCTAGAGTAATACCTGTTAGTAGGATTTTTTTAGGAGATTATATATGGCTACGAGTGGTCTTAAATCTCCGGGGAGCGCACGTGCGATTGAGTAAGGAATTGAAGGATGATCTTAGGGTTTGGGAGGAGTTTTTGATTCACTTTAATGGACCTAGCATTTGGCAGGGAGATTTAGTTGAGGCGGAGGCATTAGGTTTGTTTACGGATGCGTCAGGGTCATGGGGTTATGGGGCTTTTCTGCATGGGCAGTGGTCGGCGGAGCCTTGGCCTGAGTCTTGGAGAGCTGTGGGGCTTACAAAAAACTTAGTTTTATTAGAATTATTCCCAGTAGTAGTATCATTGGTTATTTTGGGTAATGTGTTAGCTAATAAGAGGGTTTTGTTGCACACAGATAACAAAGGGGTGATGTTTGCAGTGAATTGCTTATCTTCTAATAATAAGTTAGTAGTGAAGTTATTACATGTTGCGGTCAGATGTTGTCTTTCTAGAAATATATGGCTGAAGGCTAAGTATATAGCAAGTAAAGAAAATATTATAGCTGACTCTCTTTCTCATGCGCAGTGGGAGGAATTTCAAGTTAGGTTCCAGACGCGCAGAAGAAAGGCATCCCTTGTCCAGCCTACTTATGGGAGATAATCTGGCACTGATGAGTGAACATATTCGGAATTCATTGGCACCTAATACATGGAATGGGTATGCTTTAGCTTGGAATAAATGGGTTGTATTTTGTAATAAGCATGGTTTAATGGTGTAAAAATAGAATAAATGGACGGCACTCGCAGCAAATGGGGTCTATAGATAATATTTATTAGGTTATAAAAATAGGGTTGTTTAAAAATACCAGATGGTAGTTAACATGTAGTTTTATATTTATTCTTATTCTTTAAAATGTATAATTTTGATGAAAATTAGGATGTGCGCACTTGTTGAGGAAGGGTTGAGACGCATGCATATACAGTACAGACCAAAAGTTTGGACACACCTTCTCATTCAAAGAGTTTTCTTTATTTTCATGACTATGAAGGCATCAAAACTATGAATTAACACATGTGGAATTATATACATAACAAACAAGTGTGAAACAACTGAAAATATGTCATGTTCTAGGTTCTTCAAAGTAGCCACCTTTTGCTTTGATTACTGCTTTGCACACTCTTGGCATTCTCTTGATGAGCTTCAAGAGGTAGTCCCCTGAAATGGTCTTCCAACAGTCTTGAAGGAGTTCCCAGAGAGGCTTAGCACTTGTTGGCCCTTTTGCCTTCACTCTGCGGTCCAGCTCACCCCAAACCATCTCGACTGGGTTCAGGTCCGGTGACTGTGGAGGCCAGGTCATCTGGCGCAACACCCCATCACTCTCCTTCATGGTCAAATAGCCCTTACTTTCAAAGTTTTCCCAACTTTTCGGCTGACTGACTGACCTTCATTTCTTAAAGTAATGATGGCCACTAGTTTTTCTTTACTTAGCTGCTTTTTTTCTTGCCATAAAACAAATTCTAACAGTCTATTCAGTAGGACTATCAGCTGTGTATCCACCTGACTTCTCCTCAACGCAACTGATGGTCCCAACCCTATTTATAAGGCAAGAAATCCCACTTATTAAACCTGACAGGGCACACCTGTGAAGCTCATCAAGCGAATGCCAAGAGTGTGCAAAGCAGTAATCAAAGCAAAAGGTGTCTACTTTGAAGAACCTAGAATATGACATATTTTCAGTTGTTTCACACTTGTTTGTTATGTATATAATTCCATATGTGTTAATTCATAGTTTTGATGCCTTCATAGTCATGAAAATAAAGAAAACTCTTTGAATGAGAAGGTGTGTCCAAACTTTTGGTCTGTACTGTATATACAGGGAGTGCAGAATTATTAGGCAAGTTGTATTTTTGAGGATTAATTTTATTATTGAACAACAACCATGTTCTCAATGAACCCAAAAAACTCATTAATATCAAAGCTGAATATTTTTGGAAGTAGTTTTTAGTTTGTTTTTAGTTTTAGCTATTTTAGGGGGATATCTGTGTGTGCAGGTGACTATTAGTGTGCATAATTATTAGGCAACTTAACAAAAAACAAATATATACCCATTTCAATTATTTATTTTTACCAGTGAAACCAATATAACATCTCAACATTCACAAATATACATTTCTGACATTCAAAAACAAAACAAAAACAAATCCGTGACCAATATAGCCACCTTTCTTTGCAAGGACACTCAAAAGCCTGCCATCCATGGATTCTGTCAGTGTTTTGATCTGTTCACCATCAACATTGCGTGCAGCAGCAACCACAGCCTCCCAGACACTGTTCAGAGAGGTGTACTGTTTTCCCTCCTTGTAAATCTCACATTTGATGATGGACCACAGGTTCTCAATGGGGTTCAGATCAGGTGAACAAGGAGGCCATGTCATTAGATTTTCTTCTTTTATACCCTTTCTTGCTAGCCACGCTGTGGAGTACTTGGACGTGTGTGATGGAGCATTGTCCTGCATGAAAATCATGTTTTTCTTGAAGGATGCAGACTTCTTCCTGTACCACTGCTTGAAGAAGGTGTCTTCCAGAAACTGGCAGTAGGACTGGGAGTTGAGCTTGACTCCATCCTCAACCCGAAAAGGCCCCACAAGCTCATCTTTGATGATACCAGCCCAAACCAGTACTCCACCTCCACCTTGCTGGCGTCTGAGTCGGACTGGAGCTCTCTGCCCTTTACCAATCCAGCCACGGGCCCATCCATCTGGCCCATCAAGACTCACTCTAATTTCATCAGTCCATAAAACCTTAGAAAAATCAGTCTTGAGATATTTCTTGGCCCAGTCTTGACGTTTCAGCTTGTGTGTCTTGTTCAGTGGTGGTCGTCTTTCAGCCTTTCTTACCTTGGCCATGTCTCTGAGTATTGCACACCTTGTGCTTTTGGGCACTCCAGTGATGTTGCAGCTCTGAAATATGGCCAAACTGGTGGCAAGTGGCATCTTGGCAGCTGCACGCTTGACTTTTCTCAGTTCATGGGCAGTTATTTTGCACCTTGGTTTTTCCACACGCTTCTTGCGACCCTGTTGACTATTTTGAATGAAACGCTTGATTGTTCGATGATCACGCTTCAGAAGCTTTGCAATTTTAAGAGTGCTGCATCCCTCTGCAAGATATCTCACTATTTTTGACTTTTCTGAGCCTGTCAAGTCCTTCTTTTGACCCATTTTGCCAAAGGAAAGGAAGTTGCCTAATAATTATGCGCATCTAATATAGGGTGTTGATGTCATTAGACCACACCCCTTCTCATTACAGAGATGCACATCACCTAATATGCTTAATTGGTAGTAGGCTTTCGAGCCTATTCAGCTTGGAGTAAGACAACATGCATAAAGAGGATGATGTGGTCAAAATACTCATTTGCCTAATAATTCTGTACACAGTGTACATATATGCATGAAAACCCCCGCATGCATGTATGATATATATACATGCATTAATGGTCACTTCATAGGATGATGTGCGCGGATGTGCCTGGTTGATCTGTGCCCCCCTTATATGTGTCCCCTTATAGTTAGTATATATTTCCTGTCCCTCTCTTGTAGATATATATATATATATATATATATATGGGGATGTGTGTATGCAGTGCATACATCTATATATGTGTATCTGCCATGGCTCTCCCCCAGGTATATATATATATATAGGCCTATAACTGCCCATGTATGCCCCAGGTTTATAATGAGTATATATGTGTATATAGATGCGCCCCAAGTATCTATTTACATATATATACTTAAATGCCCCCCATAGGGACAGCGTTTAGCCAGTACCTGCAGTGGGGTGGATATGTCCCCAGGTGGCTGGTGACTTCAAAGGCTAAGAAATCTGAGGCCTTTTGTTGAGTTTATCAGCCTAGTTACTATGCTCTCCCCCACCTTGTGTTTGGGACATGGCTGGGCGTGTGGTGCTGCTAGCCTCAGGGGGCCAACTGGCTGTTCTGAGGGCAGGCATACGTCACAGTGACACTATGATGTCACATCCCTGAGGAGGGGGGAGGGGGGCGGTTTCTGAGGCTGATATATGAGCCCGAAGCCAGGAACAAGGATCTCTTGGATACCTGGACTGCAATGAGAGACACATGGGAGCTGCACCCTGAAGGAAGAGAGGCCACATGGCCCTGAGGATGGCTGAGTACCCCTGTAGCTGCCCTGTAATACCCCAGTAGCAGCTGAGTGTGTGTTTTGGGTGTGCTGCTAAGGAATGTATGTATGTGTATTGTACAGCTAGAGTGTGGGGTGGAATTGGGAATTGTCTAGTGTAGTGAGGTTTGTATTGTGGTGTGTGCGTCTATATGTATATATATTTATAACCATTGATCTATAAATATATATAGATATAGCATATAATTTGTATTGTTGTAAGTGATCCCCCCAGGTTAACCCTATCACCCCTGGTCCCTTGTCTGCCCCTGATTAACCCTTGCCTTGTTTGTGTCCCTGATGTGCACCCTGGGCCCTGATTAACCCTTGTTTGTGTATACCCTTGCCCCGATTACCCTTACATTGTCACGGTACCTTACCCCATTATTTGTGGTTTACTTACACCCCTGTAAGACCACCGTTAACCCTTGTCGTACCCCATAGGGATAGTAAATAGAGACAGGTGGGGTGGGCTGCTAATACATGTGTGTATGTGTGAACTGTATAGTTAGTTTGTGGGTGGAATTGGTAACCGTGTAGTGTAGTTTAGTACTGTGTTATAGTGCCATATTGTTAGTGTATTGCGTGCTTAAGTGTATTAGGTATTAATAAATACTGTTTTATATATAACTATCTGTGTAATGTGTGTTCATTAGCGATAGTTAGTTCAGTAAGGCGCATGCAGCTAGCATAGTGATTAGCGTAAGGTAAAGGCAAAGTATTGTATTATTGTTATATAATGGTATAAATGGGCGGAGTCATCAATAGACGGCTCCTCCCATTTATGAATGTTAATTATTGATATTTGCATAAATATTGGTGATTATTATTCCCCCCTTTACAGCACTCCTTAAGGAATAGGTAAATAGATAATGAATACATTTTTGTCCATATAAAAAGATATTAATTTATGTCCATATAGTCAGTATATGTCCATATAAAAGTTCATATAATCAAAAAGAGTCCATATAAAAGTTCATATAATCAAAAAAATGTAAGAAGAGTGCAAAACAAGAATAAATATATAAAAATCACAAAAAAGTAGTTCATGCAGGTCAATGGATAATCCTGATATTGGTCGCTCTAAATGTAAGGTAATTAGTGATCCCTTATGGTAAGAAATAGTTATGAATAGTTGTAAATACAAGTAGGTAATTGTCACGGCTGAGGATGGGGAAAACCCTCAGCCGTGCGGTATCAGCAGATGGAGTCGCTGCAAGGCCAGGACAGAGAATTAGGGAGCTGGTCACCTCCAACACATCCCTAACTCTGACCCTGTCTCCTATCCGTATGAGCCAACCCTGAAGGTAGGAGGGCTCATACTCCGGAACCTGATATTCCTGCTCGCCCTCAGGGTGGCCCTGGACTAGGAGCAGGGTAAGACGACCCGTTCCTCCTAGACACGGAGGAACAGGAGTCTCACTGGCCAAGCTACATAGAAAGGGGAACATAAACAGACATATGGCAATGACAGGTAAGTGAGACTAGTTCCACACTTACCTGCCACAGACACACAACCTGGAACCCACGTGCAAGTGCTGCTATCCACAACCAACATAAAGGACACAACACACAACAGACATCACACGGGAACCCAGTAAACCATATGCTGCAATAACAGATAAACCATAAACTAACACCAGACATAATGTTTATGACAACCAGGGTGGCCCTCACTGGCAGATGGTAAATAAGCAGGAGGATGTCTCCAGCAAGCATGGCTGAAGCACCCTCTCTGACTACTGCCTGTGCCTAATGTTCAGAATGATAGGCAGAGGCGCATAAAGGAGTTCAACATATGGCTTGGTAAATGGTGTCAAGAGCAAGGATTAGGCTTTGTTTCTCATGATAGCTCTACTTGGAATAGAAAGGAACTGTACAAAAAAGATGGTTTGCATCTTTCTCTCAAAGGAACAAATGTACTTAGTGAACAACTCCAAGAATTTGCGAAAGAGTATTTAAACTAGGAAGGGGGGGCAAAAGAGTGAAAATAAAAGAGTCCAATTGCCCCCCGAAACAATGCCAGAACAGGTCAGAAGCACAGAGGTTAAGAAATGATAAGCTCAGAGTCCTGTCTACAAATGCTCGCAGTTTAGGTAAAAAAATCAATGAACTTGGGTCAATAATGGCATCTGAGAATGTAGATTTAGTGGCTGTTACGGAGACATGGTTTAATGAAAGAAATGACTGGGACATAACCATACCAGGGTACTCTTTATACAGAAGAGACAGAGAAGGTAAGAAAGGAGGAGGAGTGGCCCTGTATGTGAAAGATAGCATTAAATCTAACCTAATACAAGTTGGTGAGGCCAACATAGAGTCAGTTTGGGTTACGTTGCAGTTTGCTAATCATGCAGTAACTCGTGTAGGTGTGATATATAGACCACCTGGTCAAGTTAAAGAACTAGATGATCTACTAGTTGAAGAAATAGCTAAAATGACAATGAAAGGAGAAGTTATCATTATGGGAGATTTCAATCTTCCAGATATAAACTGGAAAACCAAAATAGCAAGTTCTACCAGGAGTACAGATATTCTAAATTCCCTACTGGGGTTATCTCTACAACAAGTGGCTGAGGAGCCAACCCGGAGGGAGGCCATTTTGGATTTGGTATTCACAAATGGGGATTCGGTATATGATGTCATTGTAGGCGAAACCTTGGGATCTAGTGATCACCAGTCAGTGTGGTTTAATATAAGAACTGTGAAAGAGTCCCACCACACAAAAACAAAAGTTTTAGATTTTAGAAAAACAGACTTTTCAAAAATGAAATTAGTCATAAATGAGTCCTTATCAGACTGGAACGGATTACATGGAGTCCAGGAGAAATGGGGCTACTTAAAAGGTACATTATTGAAGGCAACAGAAAATTGCATTAGACTTGTCAGTAAAAGCAAAATAAGGAGGAGACCACTGTGGTACTCAGCAGAAGTGGCCCAAATCATTAAAAATAAAAAGCTAGCATTTTGTAATTATAAAAAAAAACAGAGCAATGAAGATAAGGAAATCTACAAGATTAGGCAGAGAGAGGCCAAGCAAGTTATAAGAACTTCTAAAGCGCAGGCAGAAGAAAAACTAGCTCAGTCTATGAAAAAAGGGGATAAGACATTCTTCAGATATATAAATGAAAAAAGGAAATTAAAACAAGGAATAACTAAATTAAAAACAAAGGACGGAAGGTATGTAGAAGAGAATAAAGGGCTAGCCGACTGCCTTAATGAATACTTCTGTTCAGTTTTTACAAAAGAAAAAGGAGAAGGACCTCCACTAGAAAGAATGACTAATAAATCGTTTGATGCATGTATCTTTACAGAGGAAGATGTTCTAAGTTTGCTGTCTAAGGTGAAGACAAATAAGTCACAGGGGCCTGATGAGATACACCCAAAATTATTAAAAGAGCTTAGTGGTGAGCTGGCAAAACCGTTAACAGATTTATTTAACCAATCATTAGTAACAGGAGTCGTCCCGGAAGATTGGAAATTGGCAAATGTCGTGCCCATTCACAAGAAAGGTAGTAGGGAGGAATCGAGCAACTATAGACCAGTGAGTCTGACATCAATAGTAGGCAAATTAATGGAAACCCTATTAAAGGATAGGATTGTGGAACATCTAAAATCCCATGGATTGCAAGATGAAAAACAACATGGGTTTACTTCAGGGAGATCATGTCAAACAAATCTTATAGATTTTTTTGACTGGGTGAATAAAATAATAGACGGTGGAGGTGCAGTAGACATCGCATATCTAGATTTTAGTAAGACTTTTGACACTGTCCCACATAGAAGACTTATCAATAAACTGCAGTCATTGAGCATGGACTCCCATATTGTTGAGTGGATTAGGCAGTGGCTGAGTGACAGACAACAGAGGGTTGTAGTCAATGGAGAACATTCAAAACAAGGTCATGTTACCAGTGGGGTTCCACAGGGATCTGTACTGGGACCGATTTTGTTTAATATCTTCATAAGTGATATTGCAAAAGGCCTCGATGGTAAGGTTTGTCTTTTTGCTGATGACACAAAGATATGTAACAGGGTTGATGTTCCTGGAGGGAAACGCCAAATGGAAAAGGATTTAGGAAAACTAGAAGAATGGTCAGAACTCTGGAAACTGAAATTTAATGTGGATAAGTGCAAGATAATGCACCTGGGGCGTAAAAACCCAAGGGCAGAATATAGAATATTTGACACAGTCCTGACCTCAGTATCTGAGGAAAGGGATTTAGGAGTAATTATTTCAGAAGACTTAAAGGTGGGAAGACAATGTAATAGAGCAGCACGAAATGCCAGCAGAATGCTTGGATGTATAGGGAGAGGTATAAGCAGTAGAAAGAGTGAAGTGCTTATGCCGCTGTACAGAACACTGGTGAGACCTCACTTGGAGTATTGTGCGCAGTACTGGAGGCCATATCTCCAGAAGGATATAGATACTCTAGAGAGAGTTCAGAGAAGAGCTACTAAACTAGTACATGGATTGCAGGATAAAACTTACCAGGAAAGGTTAAAGGACCTTAATATGTATAGCTTGGAAGAAAGAAGAGACAGAGGGGATATGATAGAAACTTTTAAATGCATAAAGGGAATCAACTCGGTAAAGGAGGAGAGCATATTTAAAAGAAGAAAAACTACCACAAGAGGACACAGTTTTAAATTAGAGGGGCAAAGGTTTAAAAGTAATATAAGGAAGTATTACTTTACTGAGAGAGTAGTGGATGCATGGAATAGCCTTCCTGCAGAAGTGGTAGCTGCAAATACAGTGAAGGGGTTTAAGCATGCATGGGATAGGCATAAGGCCATCCTTCATATAAGATAGGGCCGGGGGCTATGCATAGGAGTCAGATATATTGGGCAGACTAGATGGGCCAAATGGTTCTTATCTGCCGACACATTCTATGTTTCTATGTTTCTATGCCTTCCACTGAGGCTTTATAGGGCCAAGTAGCCACACCCACAGTCAGACACACCCAGTGCGCACACACACACTAGGAAGGAATTTAACCCTTCCAACACCAGGGAAGGAAAAATAACAACTTAAAGGGGAAGTGCACACAACACGTATAACACCCCGTGCACACCGATAAAAGGCACACCTATAAATAAAGGTTCCCAGGTGCAACCGCATGCCTATTGCAGCAAGCTGCCTAGCACCGCTCAGGCTGCTCTGCTGCCACATACACAATGTTGCCAGTGGCAACCACAGGTGAGGCAACATACTTTAGCCCTCACCTGTGATTGACAACAACACCAAGACCACAGGCAACTGCATGCGGTTAAGAGTCACGACCATGACTATGGCCGTGACAGTAATAGTTTCTGTATATACAGTCAGATCCATAAATATTGGGACATCAACACAATTGTAACATTTTTGGCTCTATTCACCACCACAATGGATTTGAAATGAAACGAACAAGATGTGCTTTAACTGCAGACTGTCAGCTTTAATTTGAGGGTATTTAAATACAAATCAGGTGAACGGTGTAGGAATTACAACAGTTTGCATATGTGCCTCCCACTTTTTAAGGAACCAAAAGTAATGGGACAATTGGCTTCTCAGCTGTTCCATGGCCCGGTGTGTGTTATTCCCTCATTATCCCAATTACAATGAGCAGATAAAAGGTCCAGAGTTCATTTCAAGTGTGTTATTTGCATTTGGAATCTGTTGCTGTCATCTCTCAAGATGAGATCCAAAGAGCTGTCACTATCAGTGAAGCAAGCCATCATTAGGCTGAAAAAACAAAACAAACCCATCAGAGAGATAGCAAAAACATTAGGCGTGGCCAAAACAACTGTTTGGAACATTCTTAAAAAGGTGAGCTCAGCAACACCAAAAGACCTGGAATGTATGTGTGTCAAAGTCAACAATCAAGAGAAGACTTCACCAGAGTGAAGACAGAGGGTTCACCATAAGATGTAAACCATTGGTGAGCCTGAAAAACAGGTAGGCCAGATTAGAGTTTGCCAAACAACATTTAAAAAAGCCTTCACAGTTCTGGAACAACATCCTATGGACAGATGAGACCAAGATCAACTTGTACCAGAGTGATGGGAAGAGAAGAGTATGGAGAAGGAAAGGAGCTGCTCATGATCCTAAGCATACCACCTCATCAGTGAAGCATAGTGGTGGTAGTGTCATGGCGTGGGCATGTATGGCTGCCAATGGAACTGGCTCTCTTGTATTTATTGATAATGTGACTGCTGACAAAAGCATCAGGATGAATTCTGAAGTGTTTCGGCTCATATTCAGCCAAATGCTTCAGAACTCATTGGACAGCACTTCACAGTGCAGATGGACAATGACCCAAAGCATACTGCAAAAGCAACCAAAGAGTTTTTTAAGGGAAATAAGTGGAATGTTAAGCAATGGCCAAGTCAATCACCTGACCTGAATCCGATTGAGCATGCATTTCACTTGCTTAAGACAAAACTGAAGGAAAAATTCCCCAAGAACAAGCAGGAACCGAAGACAGTTGCAGTAGAGGCCTGGCAGAGCATCACCAGGGATGAAACCCAGCATCTGGTGATGTCTATGCGTTCCAGACTTCAGGCTATAATTGACTGCAAAGGATTTGCAACCAAGTATTAAAAAGTGAAAGTTTGATTTATGATTATTATTCTGTCCCATTACTTTTAGTCCTTTGACAAGTGGGAGGCACATATGCAAACTGTTGTAATTCCTACACTATTCACCTGATTTGGATGTAAATACCCTCAAATTAAAGCTGACAGTCTGCAGTTAAAGCACATCTTGTTTGTTTCATTTTAAATCCATTGTGGTGGTGTACAGAGCCAAAAATGTTAGAATTGTGTCGATGTCCCAATATTTATGGACCTGACTGTACTCCCTATAGGAGCTTCAACTCGTATTGAGGCCGGATCCCAACATGGAAGACAAAGATCTCACATGGGTACGTTACCACTTCTGTGTGCAGTCTTCCTGAGTCTTTCTATGGCCGTCGGGGTGGTAGGTTGCGTCCTCCTTGCTGCACGCGTGAGTTGCACGAGTTCAGCCGCCGCGATGTTCCTTCCGGTGACGTCACTTCCGGGTAACGGTGAAATTTCTCGCGGTCGGCGTGTCACGTGTTCAAATCACCGCGGTTGGCGTGCCACGTGTTCTGATGAGCGGGATCTTTAAAAAATGGCGGATTCTTAGTGTGTTCCGCAATCCATTAGACTTAAATTAATTCAGTAATGGACTTTATTATTTATTATTCAGAATGGTATCGGTATTTTAAAGTTGGTTGATTTATGTAACCCCCCAAGATTTTAATAAAGACCGTGACCTTTTCATCCACAAGAGGTTTGTGTCAATTATTTATGAATTTGTTAATTATTGTTGAATATGGCACCATTTAAAATCAGAATTGAGAAGAGATATGGGTCGACAGGGTCCCACTGGAGTATGATCCTTCCCCGGCTTTGGGAGAACTGTGATACACGTCTCATTAAATCCCTCAGGAATACGTTTAGATGATATAACATTATTGAATAGCTTACAGAGACGGGGCGCCTTTTTCTATAGTGTGCAAGCACGACCACCGCTGCTGGAATGCGGGGTGGTCGTAACCCCTGGATCACACAAGAAGACATTCAAATTTTCTTTAGATTGTTTTCTAGTCTATTTTTTTTACTATTGTGCTGTTCTCGTGGACTGCGCACAGGCATTTTTCATCACTTGTGGTTTTACTCACATCATGTTCCATTGGAAATAAATGAAATATCTACTTGTCTGGGCAAGTCCTAAGTGCTTCATTAATTCTGGAAAGACAAATGAATTGCCATTATCTAGTTAGCTCTGGTTGGTAAGGTTGCTGTCACATGTACTGGCTGCTTCTGGGACAAGTGGTGACTGAGGTGCTGCCATTAGCTGCAGGTCACTAACGGAAAAGCAGTAACCCTTTGCGGGTTTGTTAACGGCTAACGGTTAACAGGGTTGTCCCATCTGGACATTTATGGCACATTGAAGGCATATGCCATCAATGTCCAATAGTTGAAGGTTCCACCTCTGGGACCTGCTGCCAACTCAAGAACAGGGCCCAACCATGAACAGA
Organism: Bufo bufo; assembly: GCF_905171765.1. Taxonomy (NCBI): domain Eukaryota; kingdom Metazoa; phylum Chordata; class Amphibia; order Anura; family Bufonidae; genus Bufo; species Bufo bufo. Next base: position 66,362,146 of record NC_053389.1, read on the forward strand.
GAGCGAGTCGCACTTGCTTGGCTTTCTCCATTCATGGCTGTGGGAAATCCCATGGCGGTGAGTAGAAGAGTTGCTGCACATGCGTGGCTTGCTCTCCTTTCAAGGCTGTGGCACTTCCGAAAATATCAGAGGATGCTCAGTCCCATAGCAGTGAATGGTGAGGATACGTGTAACAGCACATGAGATAAAAGCAGGATTTTGGTCATTTCACTGACCTCCACTTAAAAATCTCACCAGTTGGGAAAGTTCAGCCATAATGGACTTTAAAGGGGTTTCCCCACAAAAAGTATTCTACAGTTTTCGGACCAGCACCTGCATGTAATTAAAAATGTATTATAGCTACTGAGTTATTCAATAAAATATATATTGTGGAATTGCAGAACTTGTAAGACGGTATCTATGTGCGGCTCGCCAACCCTAGGAGGGCATAAAGAATCAGGTGATCAGCGGTTACAGCAGTTTTTGACAGTCAACGGGCTTAGTGGTTACAGCCTTACAGAGGTCACACATTTCAGAGTCACTTAATGAGGGCACAGTCGTAGTCATGGGCAACAGGCAAATATAACATTGCACCCAATTCCCTGTCAATCTATACCCTGGCTCTGGTCTCCTAAGAGATGCAGCAATAAACATGGTTGTATCTGCAGTTATCAAGTTATCACTACAACTCTCTCTCTCCACTTGGTGCAGTACTGCACAATCTGTATAGGCATCTCTTCATTCATCTCAATCTTAATGATCCTTATCCTTCCTCACAACTTACACTTTGTATTCTCTCAGCACTCATGGTGCCTCTTCTCACAACACACACAATTGCGGTTTATAGTGCAGCAGGCTGGCTGGCCTGTTCCTTCTGGCTGGTCCGTTCTCTCTGGCTGGCCGGTTCCTCCTGGCTGGTCTGTTCCTTCTGACTGGTCTGTTCCTTCTGACTGGTCTGTTCCTTCTGACTGGTCTGTTCCTTCTGGCTGGCCTGTTCCTTCTGGCTGGCCTGTTCATTCTGGCTGGTCCGTTCCTTATGGCTGGCCTGTTCCTCCTGGCTGGTATGTTCCTTCTGACTGGCCTGTTCCTTCTGGCTGGCCTGTTCCTCCTGGCTGGCCTGTTCCTCCTGGCTGGCCTGTTCCTCCTGGCTGGCCTGTTCCTTCTGACTGGTCTGTTCCTTCTGACTGGTCTGTTCCTTCTGTCTGGTCTGTTCCTTCTGGCTGGTCTGTTCCTTCTGGATGGCCTGTTCCTTCTGACTGGTCCGTTCCTTCTGGCTGGCAAGTTCCTCCTGGCTGGTCTGTTCCTTCTGACTGGTCTGTTCCTTCTGGCTGGTCTGCAGGGGCGGATTGGCCATAGACCTTACAGGGAAATTTCCCGGTGAGCCGATGCCCAGGGGTCTGCCTGAGCCCTCCTCACGGGTGGCCAGTGGAAGTTTTTGGGAATGTATTTTGTGCTGGTGGCGGCAGTATTTTGTGATGGACTGTGGTATTTGGCTCTGTTGGGGTGGTACAATGTGCCACAATATGGTATTGCTGGACTTTCCTACTTGTGTTGACCCTTCCTTCCATCAATTTGGACCCGACTACAAAACAGAGCTACTTTTAGCATTTTTTCCGGGTCACTTAAACCCCTTAGTGACCACCCATACCCTTTTTATGGCGGTCACTAAGGGGCCTTAGGCTGGGCCGCCGCTTTTTTACGGCGGCCCAGACAAAGCGGGGAGCGAGGACCCTGCTCTCACATGAAAGCTGCGGCCCTGCTCTAACAGCCCGGACCGGCAGGAGTGCCGATCTGGGCTGTTTGACACTTTACATGCCTCGGGCAATGGCGCCCGCTGACTCCCTCTGTCTCACATCGGCACCCCGCAAATGCAATCGCAGGGTGCCGATGCGTGTGAAAACTGGCAGGAGTCTGATGTAGGCCCCAGACCAGCCTTCAGTAATTTCCAGCAGGCTGCGGCTCTCTGGCGCAGCCTGCTGGTCAATGTTAGAATAGCATTGCCATTAAAATGCAATGCACTATAGGGGTAATGCATTGCATTTTAAAAGCAATCAAGATACTCTCTGTTATAGTCCCCTTGTGGGACTATTAAGTGGTAAAACAAAAAAAAAAATACATTTATAAAATTACCCTTTTTTCCATTAAAAATGCGCTTTTCAATGAAAAAAATTGCAAAAAAAAATCTCCCCCATATGTTTGGTATTGCCGCATCTGTAACGACCTGGACTACATAAATATCACATAAATTATCCCCTATACGCAGTAAAAAAAAAAGACAGAATTGCTAATTTATTCTTAGTTGCCATCGAAAAAACTTAATAACAAGAGATAAAAAAGCGCCATTTACTCTAAGATGATACCAATGATAAATTTAAGTCGTCCCACAAAAATCAAGCCCTCACACAAATCCATAGAACGAAAAATAAAAAAGGTTTGGGTCTTGGGAAGCGGCAATGCAAAAACATTTTTTTCTTTTTTTAAAAAAAGCGGTTTTATTGCAAAAAAGTAGTAAAACATAAAAAACTATATGTATTTGGTATCACTGTAATCGTACTGACCCAGAGAATAAAGATATTATGTTATTTATACCGAAAAAGAAACGCTGTAAAATTTATAACGCAAAAACTCTGTGGCAGTATTGCTGTTTTTCCCATCTCCCTCCCAGAAAGAGTTAATAAAAGTTAATCAGAAAGTTTTGTGTACCCCAAAATGGCGCTATTAAAAACTACAACTTGTCCCGCAAAAAAACAAGCCCTCATAAAGCTATATAGACGGAAAAATAAAAAAGTTATAGGTCTTGGAACGTGACGATAAAAAAAGAAAAACGCTTGGTCAGTGAGGCCCAAAACAAGCTGGTCACTAAGGGGTTAAGTTCCCAGTCCACTCCTGCTGGTCTGTTCCTTCTGGGTAGTCTTTTCCTCCAGTTCCTGTTGTGTTACTGTGTATATGCCCCTCTCTTTCATGTGCTCAAAAAATCCAGTACACCTAAGGCTACTTTCACACTTGCGTTAGGAGCGGATCAGTCTGGTGACCCCCTCCCTCCCCTGTATTAAATGTGACCAGTGCGGCCCCCCTCCCTCTATATTCTCTGGTGGCCAGTGCGGCCCCCCTCCCTCCCTCCCCAGTATTAAATATGACCAGTGCGGCCCCCCTCCCTCCCTCTATATTCATTGGTGGCCAGTGCGGCCCCCCCTCCCTCCCCAGTATTAATTGTAACCAGTGCGGCCCCCTTCCCTCTATATTCATTGGTGGCCAGTGCGGATTCCCAGTATTAAATATGACCAGTGCGGCCCCCCTCCCTCTATATTCATTGGTGGCAAGTGCGGATTCCCAGTATTGTGACCAGTGCGGCCTCCCCTCTTCCCCCCCCTAATTAAAATCCCCCCCCCCATCATTGGTGGCAGCGGAGAGTTTCGATCGGAGTCCCAGTTTAATAGCTGGGGCTCTGATCGGTTACCATGGCAGCCAAGACGCTATTGCAGTCTTGGCTGCCATGGTTACTTAGCAATAAATAGAAGCATTATACTTACCTGCGAGCTGCGATGTCTGTGACCGGCCGGGACCTCCTCCTACTGGTAAGTGAAAGGTCTGTGCGGCGCATTGCCTATAGCACAGACCTGTCACTTACCAGTAGGAGGAGCTCCCGGTCGGTCACAGACATCGCAGCTCGCAGGTAAGTATAATGCTTCTATTTATTGCTTAGTAACCATGGCAGCCAAGACTGCAATAGCGTCTTGGCTGCAGTGGCGTAGCTATAGGGGTCGCAGCGGTCGCAATTGCGACCGGGCCCCTGAGTCAGGGGGGCCCACAGGGCCCCCTCAAGCCAGGAGAACGCAGCCGCAGCTGAATAACTAAAATAAGATTTACAGGGGGCGGATCGGAGGCCGAGAGGAGAGGCCCTGAGTGACGCGCACTGTGCAGGGCAGCTGGGCAGGCGAAGTGAGGAGGAGGGGCCGGGGAGCGGCTTCAATTGAGGTGCGACACAGGACTTAGTCACGTACCTCACTGTGACCTCCTGCGTCGGATCTCGCGAGATGACGCGGCGCGGGAAGGCACAGTGAGCGAGGCATGATGACCGCCTGTACCAGGATGCCACAAGCTGTGAAGGAGAGAGAGGTAAGTATTAATTTTTTTTTTTTTTTATGTACCCTACGTTCTACCCTTATTGCAGAGGCACTGGGGGCACGAGAGGAGGACCACAGTACTCAGTGGACATCATAGTATTAATAAGAGTGGAGAGACTACCATTATATTAATAATAAAGAGGGGGACATTATATTAACAACGAGGGGGACATTATATTATTAATAAAGAGGGGGCCATTACATTAATAACAAAGAGGGGGCCAATACATTATTATTAATATAATGGCCCCCTCTTTGTTATTATTATATAATGCCCCCCTCTTTATTATTAATGTAATGGCCCCCTCTTTATTATTAATATAATGGCCCCCTTTTTGTTATTAATATAATGGCCCCCTCTTTATTATTAATGTAATGGCCCCCTCTTTATTATTAATGTAATGGCCCCCTCTTTGTTATTAAAGAGGGGCCATTATATTAATAATAAAGTGGGGGCCATTACATTAATAATAAAGTGGGGGCCATTACATTAATAATAAAGAGGGGCCATTATATTAATAATAAAGTGGGGCCATTATAATATACAGGGGGAATAATATTATGGGGAATGGGGGACTATCTGTATGGCTCTAGCACAGTATTGGGGGGCAGCAGGATGAGTTGTTGAGACACCAGGAAGGAGAGGATGAGAGTAAAGTGAGGAACCTAAAAAATAATCTGTGAAACTCTGCAGAGACGAGAAGCGGCTGAAAGAAGGTGTCATGGCGGTCTTATCTCTGGATAAAGACGTTGAGAAAAGTGTACATCACAGGAGACGTCACTGAATGTAACAGGTATGGTGCGGCATTCTCCTGTAATAATATTATCCATGCACATATCTGTTTCTCGGTAGGGTAAGGGGTATATAGAATTTGACCCACACTGCCGCATCCGGCCCCAGACTTCAGGTAACACTGTGTTCTGAATTCTGGGGCCTCACACCTGCAGAGTACTCAAGTTAGGGTTAATAGTGTTCCTGGGTGTTGTAGTGCAATTGTGACCACTAACCTGAGACAGCTGACTCTCTGCAAGGGCAAGTAGTGAAAGGTAGTGTTCGTGACGCCAGTGCCAAGTAACGGTGGCACACCGTTTGCTGATAGCAGGAATAACTGAGGAACCACGTGATGATAAAACAGAACTTGAATTTTACTTGATCTTAAGTAGTCATCATACATGGACATAGATGGAAGCGCAGTTCCTTTGAAGACAGTTGGTTTCGGTACAAAAAAATGCAGGCAATATGTAGCAAGGTGATCTCAGAGGGTTAAACACAGGACTTGCAGTACAGGCGGCTTGCACTCTATTCCTGACTGATCCTGGGACATGGAAACTATTACCCAAGGCCCAATGCCCTAGCTCTGGCGTATATCCTTGGGTCTGTAATTATCAAGTACCTCCTCTGCTGTCTTTAGTACCTCTTGCTTTCCCAGACTTGCCTCTGCCTCTCTCAGTTTCCTCAGGCTGGTTAACCGTGGTGTTCCTGCTTCTGCAAATATGGACTCAGGAGGGGAACCTTCTCCTTGGATCTGGAACCCGGTTACAGGGACTGCAATACCCTCTCCTAGTCTGCAAGCTCCAGGCCTGCTCTGCTTTCACAGGCTCATGGCCTGGACTTAACTCAGACATAGTCTGATCTCTAACACAGTCTAAAATCTGCTATTCCTCTCCCTGACTGGGCCTTATATAACCTAGGGCTCCCTAGCTCCCTCTAGTGACTCAGAGCTGGAATGACACCCCTAGCAGGCCTGCACACGCACATTTCACAGTAACAGGGAAGTACATAGCATTACATTACATTATATTTTATGAAGATGACTTACACCAACCTCCCCATAAATAAGTGACCCTTCTGTAGTGACGGGCATTACAGCTCCCGTACACTACACACCCATCTACAACATTTTCTGTACTCAGAGAGTTATCACTGTGTTACATAGGACTGCTAGTGATCTACTACAGTATTTGTTAAAAGGGGCGTGCCCGGGGTAGGGGGGGGCACCATTTTTGGCTTGCCCCGGGTGCAGGCAACCCACGCTACGCCACTGCTCTCCTATCCTGTGAGTGTGACTGCGACTGCGAGACACACTGACTGACCTGACTGACTTACTGAGGTGAGCGTCCGACCGACCGGGGTCCTGGTCCGGTCGGTCCAGTGAGTGAGTGACTGCGACTCTGTGTCTGTCCTGAGTGAATCCGGGCTCTGACCCGCCTGGTGGGAGCGCCGGTGAGATTGTGATAATAAGCCCCATGCCAGGGGGTCCCTGATGTATTAACTGACCAATAACATGGAGATCCCAGTGCCAACTGCCTTGCTGGTGAACGATTGGCATATACTTCTGCTGTGGAGTAGGGGGGGCCCAAATTGAACTTTTGCACCAGGGCCCATGAGCCTATAGCTACGCCCCTGCTTGGCTGCCATGGTAACCGATCAGAGCCCCAGCTATTAAACTGGGACTCCGATCGAAACTCTCCGCTGCCACCAATGATGGGGGGGGGGGGATTTTAATTAGGGGGGGGGAGAGGGGAGGCCGCACTGGTCACAATACTGGGAATCCGCACTGGCCACCAATGAATATAGAGGGAGGGGGGCCGCACTGGTCATACTTAATACTGGGGAGGGAGGGGGGCCGCACTGGCCACCAATGAATATAGAGGGAGGGGGGCCGCACTGGTCACATTTAATACAGGGGAGGGAGGGGGGGGCCGCACTGGCCACCAATGAGTTAAATACAGGAGGGGGGGGGGGGTCTGCCCCCTGCTGCCTGGCAGCACCTGCCAGGCAGCAGGGGGCAGTCATGTACACAGTTCTCAGTATATTCTAACTTGAAGCGTCCCCATCACCATGGGAACGCCTCTGTGTTAGAATATACTGTCGGATCTGAGTTTCACAATGTAACTCAAATCCGATGGTACATTCTAACATAGAGGCGTTCCCATGGTGATGGGGACGCTTCAAGTTAAAATATACCATCGGATTGGAGAAAACTCTGATCTGATGGTATATTAACTCCTGACTTTACATTGAAAGTCAATGGGGGACGGATCCGTTTGAAATTGCACCATATTGTGTCAACGTCAAACGGATCCGTCCCCATTGACTTGCATTGTAAGTCTGGACGGATCCGTTTGGCTCCGCACGGCCAGGCGGACACGAAAACGCTGCAAGCTGCGTTCGGGTGTCCGCCTGCTGAGCGGAGCGGAGGCCAAACGGTGCCAGACTGATGCATTCTGAGCGGATCCGCATCCACTCAGAATGCATTGGGGCAGTACGGATCCGTTCGGGGCCGCTTGTGAGAGCCTTCAAACGGAACTCACAAGCGGAACCCCGAACGCAAGTGTGAAAGTAGCCTAAGGCAGTACCCCAGACCTGGGGTAATGTTTTATTATGTATTGTTATGAAATTTTAATATGTTTTAGGCCATTTGTTCCAGCAGAGGAAGAATGGTTGGCAATGGTTGGCAGGAATAGGGATAACCACCCTGTTCGTGGGAGTTAACTGGTCCTGCTGCCTGGCAGGAGTGGGGGTTCCAGTCTAGAGAATGAAAGGAGAGGAAGCATATGCAGAGCTCCTGCTCCTAGGTACTATGTATAATTCTCCTGTGAGACCATCAATCCAGAGATATCTTCTGAAACAAGAATGCAGCTTCCAGGAGGCATCAGTCCGACAAGACATCAGAGTGATCAGCAAAATTCAGCTTTACAGACACTGATGCAAGGTGAGGGACTACAGCTCAGACACCCATCACCTAGAACAACCACTAGACCAGACTAACATCAAGCCTGTATTACAGTGAACACCTTACCAACCAGCCACCTTACCTCCTCATCTGGTGCCAGAAGCTGCATTTTGTATTTACTACTGCAGGAGGTGCACCAAGTTATATTTTGCACTCAGTAAAGGGAGACTGTTATACATTCACTTCTGGCTTGATTCTTCAATCTACCTTTTCACTGCACTGATCCCTAAGGAGCAACGGCCTGAGGAAGTATACAGGGACACAACATGTCATCGGAGCAACTACCACTCCCATCCTCTGTACTGCCTCCTCAGGGGCTCGCTGCAATAAACAGCATATTAGTCAAAAGAAATACTACAATTGGCCACTAGGTGGCAACATAACGTCAGTACTGTTTACAACATACTCATATGAAATGGAAACGTTTCTTTATTTTATGCACTTATATAGCACTTCTATATTCCGCAGCGCTTTACATATATTATCATTACTTGCTGTCCACAGTGGAGCTCACAATCTAAGTACACTATTAGCCTGTCTTTAAAGTGTGGAAGGAATCCGTAGTACTCGGAGGAAACCCACACAAATACTGAGAAAACATACAAACGCCACCCTCTTCTCTGGGTAAGAAAATATTGAGAGAAATTTCTTAAACTGATGTAAAGCAAAGCTGGCTTAGTTGCCCTTAGTAAACAATCTGATTTCATAATTCATTTGAAATGCCCTGCTCATTGCATTTTAATACTTTTCCTGGGATAAGCCCTTTAAACACAGGTATTTAACCCATAGCTACAAGTTAATTGTAAAGGATGCAGTTTCTTTGTAACAGGAGGGGGCACTTCATTTCAGTCCTTTTCCAAATCTTAAACACATAAGGACTCATTTATCAATCATTATATGTAAGAATAAGGGCTTGTTCACACGTGTGCCGTATTTTGCGGTCCGCAAATTGCGGATCCGCAAAAACACGGATGCCGCCCGTGTGCCTTCCGCAATTTGGAACGGGCGGCCCTTTATAGAAATGCCTATTCTAGTCCGCAAAACGGACAAGAATAGGACCAGACTAGGACCGTTGAAGTGAATGGGTCCGCACTCGAGCCGCAAAAAATGCACCTCTGATGCGGAACCAAACCATGGTCGTGTGAATAAGCCCTAGTATTGAAATGATGTCAGAATACGTGCAGGACAAAACAAAGACCCACATTCATAAGCCACTGATGGGACACTGTCAGAGTGTGAAGGGACACACCCTATTTATCGACAAAGGGAATGGTGCACCTAGTTGTATTCATACATTTCCAGGCGGCGTAACAGAGGATCATCACAAAGGTCTAAGAAATGAAGCCCCAGAATCGTTGTTTTATGGGGGATGCAAATATTAATTGAAAACAAACATATGAATAAAATATGAATAAACTACAAAACCTTCACGTAAAAAATTCCTGCTGGACACAAATCCCTGAGAAAGTATATACAACATTATTAACCCATGAATATTAGTGATGAGCGAAGTATTGAAACATATGATTTGGCTGCTTCGCCGAATTTTCCCCAAAAATGTGCTTTGTGACAAATGACTCAGCTCAACTCAGCTCCCGCGTTCATACATGATTGCTGCATCTGACAGCAATAAATTAAAATAAAATCCTACTTACCCTCATCCATTTGATTGCAAAGAGCCAGCTGCTGTCATCTTGATTGAAGATCCAGTGTGAAACCTCGCTCGGCTCGTGAGGACGTCATCACGTTGGCTGGAGTGGTGACGTCATCTGTCACAGCGCACGGGATTTCGTGCGAGATCTTCAATCAAGATGGAGGCGGCCAGGTCTTAGCGCTCAAACGGATGAGGTAAGTATGTTTTTTTTTTTTTTTTTACTGCCATTTCAGAGAAAAATGATTCGCTACCATGAAACACTAGAAAATTCGGCTTCGTGGCAAATCTAATTTTCCCTAAAATTCGGATCAAATTCCACGTCTTCGCTCAACACTAATGAATATAAAACATGCTATAAAAAATATATAACAAAACAGAACGAAGAAAAAAGAGGTACATGCTGGGGGACAAGGGTAGCCTAGGTCAGCTTGGTTGGTATATGGGGTGACTTTGGGGGTCAGATGTGGTTTATCGCCAAGGCTTTGTTTAGCAACAGCTCTGACTAATCACATTTAGTTATTAAAGAGATTAGAAAAACATGGCTGCTTTCTTCCAAAAAAAACAAAAACAAAAAAAAAAAAACTAACATCTGTAAAGGAGTTCTAGTATTACAGCTCAGCTCCACTGAACTGAATAGGAAAGAGCTGCGATACCGCATACAACCTAGCAGGGGAGGTGCTGTTTTTGCAACACAACAATCATGTTCAAACCCTTTAAAACCCCTTTAAGCAGTGGCAAACTATTACATTGTAAGTAATTAAAGGGGTTTTTCCAATAGTGAGATATTGACGACCTCAGGATAGGTCATCAATATCCATCTCCCAATATCCATCAGCTGTTTGAAGAGACCGCAGAGCTCAAATAAGTTTTGCTGCTTATTTTTTAGCCTCATCTATCGGTCACATGGCCTTTCCGCAGGGCAGTCCCATACAAGTGAAAGGGGTTTAACTGCAATACAAAGCACAGCCACTATACAAAGTATGGCACAGTGCTCTAACGTTCGACAAGTGTGTCGGGAGTCAGATTTCCCGCCAATCAGATATTGATGACTTAGGGTCCATACACCCGGCCGGCACCCCCCATAGAACTGCCTATTCTTGTCCACAATTGCGGACAAGAATAGGACATGTTCTTTTTTTTGCGGAGCCGCGGACTGGAAGTTCGGGGCCAAAGCCCGAAAGTTCGGGGGCGCGGCACGGAAATGTGCTGTCTGCATATTTTCTGTCCCCATAGAGAATTAATGGGTCCGCACCCGTTCCGCAAAATTGCGGAACGGATGCGAACCCATTTGCGGACGTGTAAATGGAGCCTTATCCTGAGGATGGGACGGGGCAGAACTCCTAAAAAAAATATTGATGGGCTGACATTTTAATTGGCAAACACAGATGAACTGCAGGGAAATAAATGTGAAAAATATAGCTCTCACGTGCCTAATTAACTTGTAAAAATACATTTGGCAAAAAAACAACAAAAAAAACAGCATCTTAAGAAGTTAGAGGGGTTACCCATATATGAGAGTACATCACATTAAATAGACACATAGATAACATGATGTGAAACAGTCACAGGCCATTCATGAGTTAAATTTCTTGCTAATTCAGCTCTGGGCAGAACCGTTTTCAAGAGGACTATTACTGCACATACTTCATCATTGGTCTCTAGAGAGTCTGGAAACCAACGTTCTGGAGTCTCCAGAGAGGACGTTCGATTTCATACTGTCTTCTATCCAGGGTATTCCTTTTATTGGCAAGATAAAGGGCTGGGGGGGGGGGGGGGGGGGGGAGAAAGGACCCATACCCAATAATGTCCACATGATGGGTCTAATTCTAGGCAAATAATATATAAACAATATAATAACTATTCGTACATATTAGGGGTTGTCCAGCCAATAAAAAAAAAATTAAACCTGGCTCAGAAAGGTACAACATAAGAATTTATACTCACCTTATCTTTCCGAAGACCGTCCCCGTTTTGATGCTTCCCGGATCCCATGCTGGTTTTCTGATTGTTGGTCCCTCTTGACATGGCGGTGTGCTCAGCCAGCCAATAAGTAGCTGTGAAGTCCAGTGATTGGATGAGCAGTCACATTTGCTGTGTCAAGAGGCACCATGAAGTAGAGAATCAGTGGATCGGTGAGGTAAATATTACTTATCTTATTATTTTACACCATTCAGAGCCTTTTTTTTTAAATTGTCTTAACAACCCCTTCAAAGGGCTTGTCCCATGACAATATCTTTATTACTGTTATAAACTCCCAATCCATGGGTGTTGCTTGGGTCTCAAAAGAACTGGGGCCGAAGCCCCGATACATGTATGCCAAATTCTTTATCTGGCTCCACACCAAAGACAAATTTTTGATTACTGGGTGAATATTACTTTTTAAATTGCATTCAGCACTACCAAACATACAACACAGTACAGCACCACAACATACCTTTATATTCGGTGGCATCCCCTCTGATTGTAGATGTTCTTTCCTTATCTTCTCCATTCTGCCCAGACCACAATGATGACTTCTTCCAACCAAATCTCATCTCTGCAGAGTTTACTACATAGACATCTTAGGTTCCATACTTTTCCATAATCCTCTCCAGTTTCTCAAGACAAACTCCACATCCTGGTGCTCCAACAAAGTCACCCTGCTACTATCCTTAATACTGTGCTTGCTGTGCTCCTAAATGTCCCCAAATACTATAGTTCAGAGATAATAGTGCCATACATATAATCCCCCTGAATATACTAGTACCACACAAATAGTGCCCCTTCAATAATTATTGCTACACAGTGCCCTTTAAAAATAATTGTGCCCAGCAATTAGTATCTCTGCCACAAACATAGTGTCCTCCAAAATAATTTTGCCATGCCGACAGTAATTATGCCCATTAAGTGGTTTGGACATATAGATAGTGCCAAGCAGTGATGCCAGGAATAATAGGGCTAAGCAAAGTGCGCTAAATAGTTATAGTGCTCCCTTAAAGGTCCTCCAAAGGTTAGTATACCAGGGTGACCCCCCCATAGTGATATTGTTCCTAAAAATACCACAAAGAGTGATAAGCCCCTATGGTGCCCCAATAGTTGTAATGCTCCTCCAGAGTTCCCCATTAGTAGGAGTGCCCTCTATATAGTGTGCCCAATAATAATAATTTCCCCAGTAGTAATGATGCTGCTATAAAGTCCATAGTAGTAACAATGTTCCCCTTAGTCCCCCAGTAGTCCCCCAGTGGTCCTCCATGGACCACCCAGTAGTAATAAAGCCCTCCATAGTTCCCCTAGTAGCAATAAAGCCCCTAGAGTTTCCCCAGTAGAAATAAAGCTGCACATAGCACCCCCAATAGTAATAAAGCCCCTTAGTGGTGCCTCCAGTAATAAAAAAGCCCCCCCCCCCCCGGTAGTATTTATGCCCCCTATAGTGCGCAAGTAGTAAAAAAGCCACTCATAGTCTCACCTGTCATTTTAATACACCCTATAATTGCTAATATAACAATTTTAACAAGGCACATCTTCCATGTCCATGTGACCATTTGTGTCTGCCCTTAGTAAGACCCTACGAGGACATTCTTCAGAGTGCCAGTGAATGCTTGTACAGTATTAAAGCAGAAGTTGTTCCACCCAAATATGCACCAGCTCAAACAATGTGTATCAGCCACAAACGAGGCAGCCTGGTGACACATGTTATCTGTGTGGAAAACAGACTAGGGTTCCTCACAACCCCGAGGGGTTCTCTGGGCTGAAGGTATTTGGTAACTGCTCATTTAGAGGATTTGATATAAGAAATATCATAGTTCCATGTAAGTACCATGGACAGGGAATGTGTGAAACTATGCGGACAGAGAAAAAAGTCAGATCGACCTTGTGACTGTCAAAACAATTGCCACCATACTGGAGATTTTGCAGTGTTGCTTGTAATATTTCCCCTTAGAAAAACTGAAAACAAATGTAATTTTTTTATGTTTTTTTTTATTATCATTTATTAGTCTCAGCCTAAAAAGACAATGGAAAAGCAACACATTTCAATCAGCTTTCCTATAAATCCTGAACATTAGACAGGGATAATGCTTGCTAAACTTCTCATCCTGAATTCTGCAAAATCTGGCCAACCAGTCCCCATGGGAGCTATAGGAAGCCAAACTGTTTGATATTCAGGTTTGAACTTAATTTTTCAGGAAGCCTCAAGGACTTCAGGTGAACACTCTTTAAAGGGAGTCTGTCACCAGTTTTGACCCCTCAAAGCTGCTGACAAGTGCTATATATGTGATGAGGGAAGCAGTGAAAGCATTTCTGAATTGATGGTTATGCAAGTTGCATGACTGAAAGATCCAACTTTTAACATCCTCATTCCATGATTGCATGCAACATGGAGGAGGCAGTAGTCCTATCATGTTGAGTGCCCTGGGCCCTTTGCACTGAAATGTTCCCAACCCTTCCCCTTCACTCCGAGTGATGGCTCTAGCGGTCTCCTGATTGGACATTACTGCCATCACTCAGATCATAAGGAAGGGGTTGGGAAAGTGCAGTGGTCAGATTTGGGGGGATCTAAACACTACATGGGGTCCCCTGGACACCATTGAGTTATCACCACATGTTGCTGCTCTATGGAGGGGATGGTAAGACATGGTGCACCCCAATGGGAAATAAGTCCAGAGAGGCAGGGCCTTCAGTAAACCAGTGTGCTTTTTTACAGGAGGAACTCATGTGCAAACGATAGAGGCAAGGCATAGGGTTGGCTTCTCCAGTCTCCGTCTTGACAGAAGAAGGTTCCGTGCTGACGAAAGTTCTGAGCTAGCTGTCCCTTTGTCTCTCACAAGGCTGGTAAATGGATGGTGGTACAGGGTCTGTGACTCAGTCGTCTGGCTGGCTCTCTAGTCAAAGGACTGGTGACCCAGGGTGTCTGGCAGAGCACCCCTGTCTCAGTGTATTCTTCTGGTCACTCCTGCAGTCTGACAGAGTCTCTCCTACTGAACACCAGTCACTATCTGCAGGCAACTAGGTGCTCTGACTGATCTCCTTTTATAATGTTTCTAGCTGAACTAGAACCTTCTAATGTGGGGAGGAGGTGGAGTGGAGAAGCACAGCCTAATAGAAACATTGTTGCAATTTCAGTCTGCCATAGATTTGTCTTGAGCCTCAATTCAAGTCAATGGGAATGACTATGCAGTTTTCAGACATAAACAACAGTCTAGACAGAGGTAAACCGGACAATTATAAGGTGACTGTGTCTGTTTTCCCCCCTCCAAAACTTAGCTCTGCATATTCTCTTATAGTAACTGTGGAAAATTCCTAACTTATCAGTGCAAAATCTTTCAGTATGAGGGTACTTTTACACTAGCGGCAGGGGACTCCGCCAGGCTATTCCGGCAGGTGAACAGCCTGTTGGATACGTCCTGCCGCTAGTTCACGTGTGCCCCTGGACTGCCGCTCCGTCCCCATTGACTAGAATGGGGGCTGGGGCGGAGTTCCGGTGGCAGCACGGCAGCGCATGCTGAAAGGCAGGCGGACTAAAAGTACTGCATGCAGTACTTTTAGTCCGGCCGCCTCTCGGCATGTGCTTCCGCCAGAACTCTGCCCCCGCCCCCATTATAGTCAATGGGGACGGAGCGGCAGTCCGGGGGCACACGTGAACTAGCGGCAGGACGGATCCGACAGGCTGTTCACCCGCCGGAACAGCCTGCCGGAGTCCCCTGCCACTAGTGTGAAACTAGCCTTAGCTGGCTGTGTATTAAACCTTTCCACAGTGCTGTGCAATAACAGTGTAAATAAACAGGATATAGTATAATGAACATATAAAATGCAGTTCAACAACATAAAACATACATAAAGTGTAAACAACGGCATAAATCACAGTGTGAATTAAGCCTTCAAAGTGCAATAAAGTAGTGAGCTGATGGTTTTGCACAGAAGCAATAGGGGGAAATTTTCGCAAATACCCTTGCATCAGGTCATTACACAAGCATTCAGTGCAGACAGGCGGGTGCACTCAGCATCATGGGACCACCTCCATGGCACTTGCAATTGAGTTGCTGGAGGGATTCAAAGTTGGATTTCTCAGTCATGCAACCATGCAGTCACATCTCCCCTGGAATGCTTACACTGTCCTCTCCGTCACCTACAGTATATAGCACTGTCAGCAGTTTTGAAGGGTCAGAAGCACTAAAAGACTCAGTTTAAAATGCTTTTTCCTAAATGCATTACATTTGTTAAAAAGCTCCGTCTGCAGTTCAGCTCAATAGAATTAATATTTCATAATCCTGGAACAGATAATTGATCCCCGGTTAGACAATCCTTCCATGTATCCTGTGTGCTGAAGCAGGACGAGCAGGCTCCTTTCATTTGTAAAAATAAAGAAAAAAATAATCAGCGCGTCCATTTAAATGTATGCATGCAATTTTACTATAGACCATTTGTTACTTTTATGAAGTTTTATTTCTACAGGTTTATGAACCCCTAGCATACTGCGGCATCATATGCTGATCAGGACTATGGGAAAGCTGGGTGATTTCTTCTTGCATGGTTCTCTATGCATTCTGTGCTAGTTACCGTATGTAGAGGGAGACAAATAATGCAAAGAAAGGTGATGCGGACTTAATATTAGGAAGCAGAATGGAGCACTCGAGAAATTCCTGTAAAATACAGTATATGGAGAAATAGGAGAAATATGAAAAGCAGAGAAGGCTAGTTAACATACATTCAGAGACATGTAAAAATTTACGATATCTGTCTAATAAAAAAACCCATAAAGACATGAGAGTCCGATTTTTTTTTTTTCGCCCTTCTGCATCCTTCCAGGAAATCCACCAACCATAAAACCAAGCGTTCCCACCCCCCACTCCCTCCTCGCAACCCTCCTGCAATTCTGCTGCAGCCGGAGATCCGGCCATATTGAGTTTACAGTTCTGTCAGAGCTGCATCATCGAGGGGAAAATCACATTATATAAATAGATATATTCCAGGACAGCAGCCGGAGACCCCCCTCACCCCTCCCAGGCCATGGGCAGGAGAGAGCGCCCAACACCCCCTGGGCTAGGCTTGGTAACACTGGCACTCAGCCTCCTGGGTAAGTTGTATGGCCAGTTCTGCATGCACAGCTGGGTATACATCTGCCGCAATGCACTTCCACCCTCTACACACTCCACGGTAACCCTTTCACTGCCAGCTGGGGGTAAATGACGCCCGTACATACAGCATATAAATAATAATAATAATAAAAAAAAGCAATAGAAGGATGAAAAATGATTGCAAAAAAATAAAAAAATAAAACCATTGCGTCAGCATCGAACACTGTCAGAGTGGGGGACGATAGGATGATCCTCAGTTAAATCACTGCATATAGTGTAGGATTATTTGCCATCAACCTGGGATATCTACCTGTTATTATTGGTCGGATATACCCCAGGTCACCTTTATATGTCTGACCTAATTCTAGCAATGCTTAGAAAATCATGCAGGGTGGGTGGGGGGGGGGGGATTAATGGGGACTGACAATCAGTGGAAGCTGATGGATAAAATACAGGATTTTTTAAAAGGAAGGAAAATTTGGCTTGCTTCAGGGGATCCTGTGAGATGCAATTCCCTGACACAAGGAGCAAGGGCATGAATACAAGATTTCAACATTTCATAGATAAGGGGCACCAGATCAAGGACCATTTATGTGAAGTGATTAGTGGCCCAAGGGGAATGATAATAGCTATTTGTAGTGGTAAATGGTTTGTAAAAATGACCGTAGATGTATTGTACATGTTCATAGAGTAGAAAATGACTGTAGTTACATCTAGATATTATCACAGGGCCAGTCATACGAGGAATTGTTACAGTATCTCAATACACGTAATCAACGATAACGATGGTATTGCGATAGGACATTATTTCCTATAGAACCCAATAAGGGCTCATGCACACGTCTGTAGCCGTTTTTGCGGTCCGCATATTGTGGATCCACAAAACATGGATACCGGTCATGTACGTTCTGCATTTTGTAGACCGGAACGTCTGGGCCATAATAAAACTGTCCTATCGTCCATAATGCCACAGAACGGACATACGGATGTGGACATCACATCTTTTGTGGCCCCATAAAAGTGAATGGGTCCGCATTCAATCCGCAAATAATGCGGATCGGATGCAGACAAAAAATACATTCGTATGCATGAGCCCTAAGTTTCATATATAGAATACCGTTAAGTATAACTACCCACCCCCATATGACTCACAATATATATATATATATATATGTGTGTGTGTAGGGAAAACTCTTTAAGATAAGCACCCAGAATTGCATTAAAAAGTGGTCTCCTACAGGGATGGTCTTCTCAAAGAAGAAGGTCAGTAGTATACTCTATGTCAGGGATGGTGGAACTTAAAATCTGTCACAGGATATCTGCTCTGGATAAGGGGATGGTTTTTTCAAAGAAGATGGCTATTATGTAGACCAGAGATGCCCAACCTGTGGTCCTCCAGCTGTTAGAAAACTACAACTCTCAGCATGCCTGGACAGCCTACAGCTATTAGGGCCGCAGGTTGAGCATCCCTGATGTACACTATATGGTGGAACTGAATGTCTGTCACAGGACATCTGGTCTGGATAAGGGGGTGGTTTTCTCAAAGAAGATGGACAGTATATAGACTATGTAGTGGAACTAAACATCTGTCAAAGGACATCTGGTCTGGTCAAGGGGGTGGTTTTCTCCAAGAAGATGGCCAATAGTATACATAATATATGGAGGAACTGAAAATCTGTCATAGGACATATGGTCTAGTTAAGGGGTGGTCTTCTCAAAGAATATGGCCAATAGTATATATTGGCCAATAGTAATAGTATAATATAGTAATAGTATAGTAATAGTATAATATATGGTAGTAATAGTAATATAATAGTAATAGTATAATATATGGGGGAATGCAAAATTTATCTAGTCTGGATAAAGGGGGTGGTCTTCTCAAAGAAGATGGCCCGTATGTAGACTATATGGTGGAACTGAACGTCTGCCACAGGACATCTGATTGGAAAAGAGGCGGACATAATTGGCCTTTGCATACAGGAATCCCTGGGGGATAAGATGGCCGAGCTATCAGTGACTAGTCGTGTAAGGTATCCTAACAGTTTGGGATTATATAAGTCCCATTAAATCAGCATCTAAAGAAGACAACATGCTCCATCCAGTAAAACTATTCCCCCCCTTGCCTTCTACCTTAATGCAGCCAGCCCCCCTCCCTCCTCATCCCGTTAACTTGACTCAGCAGAGTAGATATTGATCCTGTAATAATGGAGTTACCCTTGCCATTCCGGTAAACAGGATTGACTGCAGTGCCATACGTGTCCACTAGGGGAATCTTAACCCCCTCTAACTCCATTCACTCTGCAATGTGACCTGCACAGTGCACCAGATGCTGGTCCAGGATATACCCGCAGTGCACCAACCATAGAGGAAACACAGATCTATGGGGTGGGGGGGGGGGGGGGATCTGCAAAGGAAAGTAAAAGAGAGTTAGAGATCCATGCAAGGCGGAAGAAGAGTTTCTGTAATCATTTATGGGAACCTATAAATTAGCCATGGATGCAATTAGTAGAGAAATAACTGCTTTACTTTACAATTAATGCAAAAAACAAACAAAAAACTGAATGATCACAACTGTGTAAAAATGAATTAATGCTGTAATCACAGATATCAGGCAGTTTTTGCATGTAGGCACTATGGATTATTGGCTTGTAAGCGGAGACACATTTCATGCAAATGGTTTGAGAAATTGTCCTCACGTGAGCATTGACCATGGATGCTGAAAGTTTACCCTCTAAGGCAGGGATGCTCAACCTGCGGCCCTCCAGCTGTTGCAAAACTACAATTCCCAGCATGCCCTAATAGCTGTAGGCTGTCCAGGCATACTGGGAGTTGTAGTTTTTTGCAACAGCTGGAGGGCCACAGGTTGGGCATCCCTGCTTTAAGGTAACAAACTACATTTAAGGGTACGGCCACACGGAAACCAAAGCCAGGAGTCAATTTAAAAAAAGAGGAGAAGTCGTATCTGTCCTTTATACTTTCTCTCCTCTTAGGATTCGCTCCTGATATTAGCCTCTAAAATTGTGGTCGTACCCTAAGGGGTCTTCTGCTTTTAGTTAAATAAAGCTTTATCACTGTATATAGGAAAAGTTCTACCGCTTTCATGAATACTTGATGTTTTAATGCCTGAAAGTTTTCAAGATATGTGTTTGCTGTGTGTGAATGAGGACAAGGTTTACGTTCAGAGGCAGAACAACCTGTACTTAGGCTACTTTCACATCTTCGTTTCTGCTGGATCCGGCAGAGATCACCAAAAACGCTTCCGTTACTGATCATACAACCGTCTGCATCTGTTCTGAACGGATCCAGTTGTATTATCTCTAAAATGACCAATACGGATTCGGCACTAAAACCATTGTAAGTCAATGGTCGCCAGATCAGTTTTCTTTTGTGTCCCAGAAAACGGATCCGGTATCATTGACTTACATTATGTTTCATGCCGGATCCCTCTTGATCAGTCTCCCATGGCACACACAAAAACGCTGCTTGCAGTGCTTTTATGTCCGACATGGGAACGCAACCGAACGGAACGGAATGCATTCTGGTGCGCTCGGTTCCATTCAGTTCAGTCCCCATTGACAATGAATGGGGACAAAACTAAAGCGCTTTACTCCGGTTTTGAGACCCTATGACAGATCTAAATACTGGAAAGGAAAATGCAGATGTGAAAGTAGCCTTAGGGCTCTTTCACACTTGCGGCAGGACGGATCCTACATGCTGTTCACCATGTCGGATCCATCCTGCCGCTATTTCGCCGTGCCGCCGGACCGCCGCTCCGTCCCCATTGACTATAATGGGGACGGGGGCGGAGCTCCGGCGCAGCACGGCGGTGCACGGCGAAAGCCGCCGGACTAAAAAGTCGGACATGCAGGACTTTTTAGTCTGGCGGCTTTCGCCGCGCACTGCCGTGCTGCGCCGGAGCTCCGCCCCCGCCCCCATTATAGTCAATGGGGACGGAGCGGCCGTCCGGCGGCACGGCGAAATAGCGGCAGGACGGATCCGACATGGTGAACAGCATGTCGGATCCGTCCTGCCGCAAGTGTGAAAGAGCCCTTAGCCAGTCCTGTCCTCAGCTGACAAGTGGATACAATTGTATCCAGCCTAGATAATGATCTGTGGACTGCAGTATACAATGTAGCAAACTGAAGATGTGTTCAGCTCACAGTGTATTGCCTAGACTGGATACAATTGTATCTGCTTCTCATCTTCACAGGAAACTAATATCTTGAAAATGGTGATTTTGGGGGTACTATTCTCTCCTTGGGGAGAGAGCGCTTCAGTCAGCGTGAGGAAACTTATAGGCCATACCTGCTCCTCCAGGATTCTGGAAAGCAAGGGATGCAAATGAGCTCTTAACAAGTGTCAAGAAATGTGCTGTGCAAACATATTGATGACCTATTCTCGGGATAGGTCATCAATATCAGATTGGCAAGGTCGCATTTTGCGGACTGCACATGGCCGGCCCTATGGTAGAAATGCCTATTGTTGTGATAGACAAGCTCTATCTTTTTTGCGGGACCGTGGAACGGAATTTCGGATGCGGACAGCACATGGTGTGCTATCCTCATCATTTGTGGCTCCCACTGAAATGAATGGTTCCGCACCCCTTCCGCAAAATTGCGGAACAGATGCGGAGCCAAAACCACGAGGGTGTGAATGGACCCTAAAGAGGTATCTAAGTTATTAAAAAAGTCTGCCAAATCAGCATTTGTGATAAAATAATAAATCACCAACATTTTACTGCACCACTGCTGCTCTGATCCTCCCTGTCGGACTGCGTTCGAAGGTATACAGGCACCTTACTGGTGCAGCCAAGAAGATGACATAATGGTTGCAGCAGCAGGGAGGATTGGAGAAGCAGTGCTAGAAGTGCAGGGGGACTTTTTATTTTATTTTATCACAAACTTTTTATTTTTAAATAATCAGGACAATCCCTTTAATGCATTACACTACTTATCTTGTGCTGATCTTGAGGCTCTGCTTGTATTGTAGTCCATAGCGGCATTCAAGCTCTGTGGGCTTCAGAGATGACATCTTCCAGTATTCTCTGTATGTAGCTTTTTGTTCCTGAAAAGTTAAAAGACTGTGGACACGTTTGACCTAAGAAAAAAAACATATTTCCAAGTGTCAGGCTGCAATCTTCATTCCTCCTTTCTTTCTCAGACCATCTGATATTCAATGTGCAACCTACTCCTAGTTTCAGATGTATTTTTTCAAGTGAATGTGTCCCTACCAATGATACAGGCTGCATGTGAGATGTGTGTGTCCAGGGTGCTGCTGTCTTCACTAGCTCACCTGTATCTTCACAGCTTTATTCCAATACTGCTTTCTCCTTCTACAGCCCATGAGAGATTTTCCTTGTGGTGATACTAGATAAGTGTTATTTTTGGATCAGTTGGACTGAACCTACCAGTTCCATAGGCATTGGGGGTGCCACTATTATTTCAATACACACTGATTCTAAAGACTGTGTGATCTCCCTCTCTCTCTCCCTCTGCTGAGTCTGCCATGTATGTGTGTTTTCCACTATCTACATTCTGATACAGTACAGTTTGTGTTATCTGCCCTCCATGAAGACCTGGATGCACTCACACCATCTCCACACACTCTGATCTCCCAGGTACAGCTTCCTCCCACTCCCTGCTGCTATTGCTAACATTGAGAGAAGGGAGGGTGAGAGCAGAGAGAGCCGACAGAACCAAGAGCAGTGTGCTGTCAGATCTATGTCGGTAGCATATTTAGAAAGCATCTGCTCGTTGGGGGTCTGACTCCCAGCACACCTGCCAATTAGCTGTTTGCTGTGAGTGCCTCCTCCTAGACCAGTGACTGCACTTTCATCGGTCACATGGGCTAGGCACAGCTCAGTTCCACTCAAGGGAATGGGGTTGAGCAGCAGTCACTATGCAATGGATGATTAAGAAGGCTGAGGCACTTGCCAGAGCACTGCAGGCTCTTCAAACAGCTGATTAGTATGGGTGCTGAGCATTGGACCCTCATGGTAACATATTAAAGACCTATCCTGAGGATAGGTGATCAGTAGAAAACACTAGGACGACCCTTTTGGTTTTGCATTTAGGAAGAAACACATCAATTGAAAAAGTTCAGTTCCAGTGTGTGAATAGCCTTTATGCTTCCTTTGGGCTTCCCTAATATTTCTTTCAGCCATATTATTCCCTGTTTCAGCTGCATAGCTAGATGCATTTCACTCAGAAGCAGGGGCATATTCCTTCAGTGAAATATGCTTGTATTGTACTGCTGTGACCTCCTTTCCCTTACTTCCCACTATGTTTGTTTTCAGCTCTTAAGCTCACAGATAAGGAAGGAAAGCTCACATTTACAGACACACAGGAACGTCTTGTGATGTTCAGAAGCAGTGTAGAAGCAGTTCTTTTATCAGGCCCAGGGTCTCAGCTAGCTCTGATCCGCCCCCACTGCCTCTCATCCATCTTCTGTGTCTCTGTAGCCAGGGATGAATCTTGCCTGACAACAGGCAGTGGACTACAGATTAGGTGCAATTGACAACCCTATTGGCCATGACTTTACATCTTTTTTGTCAGGTGGATGCAAGCATTATTTTTTTTTTTATGAAGTGATTTAGAAATTCACTAGCTACACCATTCTCTATTAAATTAAATTGTGTGAAAGTACAGAGACTCTTTAAGTTTTTACTGAAGATATGGTCAATAATGAGGACTGTAACATAGGATCATGAAAATGAAATAAAGCTAATAGGCTAATGGTTTTTATTCAGTTTTTGTATTTTCTGTAACTTATTATACACAATCATATATGACTCTAGTAAAACGAATAAAAATTGACATAGGTGGCCACCTGCCATTGACAATGTCAATGCTTCTTGAAGTTCCTCTAGCGCACAAATTATAATTTCAACCTGATAAATGGGAAACTGGTTTCACAGGTAATTAATAGCGCAATAGCTTCTTAGGACTTACAACCAGATTCTGCTTCATATACAATGCAAAAGAAACGTACAGATTACATACATGTCTGCTATATGAAACAGTTCCAGACCATCTTTAAAGACCCGACATCCACAGTACATGTACGGCGGATGTCGGGAAGGGGTTAAGGGGAACCTGTTATGTTGAACATAGTTTTTGAGCGGCAGGCAGCATGTTATAGAACAGGAGGAGCTGAGCAGATTAATATATAGTTTTGTGGGAAAAGATTCAGTGAAACTTGTGTTTTATACATTTAAATTCCTGCTCATTCTGGGCTTTGACGTCCAGGAGGCGGTCCTATCACTGATTGACAGACATGTCCGTATACACAGTCAAAGAGGGGAGGCTGTCAATCACTGATAGGACCGCCTCCTGGACTTCACAGCCCAGAATGAGCAGAAATTTAAAAGTATAAAACACAAGTTTTACTCAATCTTTCCTCACAAAATTATATATCAATCTGTTCAGCTCCTCCTACTCTATAACACAGCATGTGTAAGCTTATATTGCACTTTCATGGTGACAGGTTCCCTTTAAGTGTGGTGCGGCTGCTGTGAACAGTGGATTGGAAGGGGTGCTGGGTGTCAAACCCCTACTGATCTGATATTGATGACCCACTCTATATCTGGAACCTGAAGAACCCCTTTAAACCAAAAACCCTGCCGAGAGTGCAGAGTGCTCAAGACATCATGGCTTCAGCCACACAGTGCAGTTTTGGTACTGTTTTTAATGTGTTCTTTATGTGGGGACTTGCTGCCAAATTTCCTTTCATGTTAATTGCAGTTAGCACAGCACCAATGTCATGCAAAATTTATGCTCAGCAATGGTTAAATTATCAACGGTTCAACCCGTAGAAAGCTTGATGGAGCGTAAGGCTACTTTCACACTAGCGTTTTTAGCTGATCGGTCATGAACTCCAGTGAAAGTCAATGAGGGACGGATCAGTTTTCTATCTTGTCCCCATTGACTTACATTGTGTGTCAGGATCCATCTCGCTCCGCAACCCAGGACGGACAGAAAAACGCTGCAGGCAGCGTTTTGGTGTCCTCCTCCAGGGCAGAATGGTGACTAATCGGAGGCAAACTGATTTATTCTGAGCGGATCCTTTTCCATTCAGAATGCATTAGGGCAAAACTGATCCGTTTTGGACCGCTTGTGAGGCTCTGAACGGATCTCACAAACGGAAAGCCAAAACGCCAGTGTGAAAGTAGCCTGAGACATTTCTACATATCTGCAACTGCAGCTCTAAAATTGTCCAATTTAGGGTTTACTTTTATAAGAGTCAATTCGTATTTTGCAGAAATTACTAGGAATAAACAACCCTTTTCTGCAAATCAAACTCAGATGCACGGGACAGCATGTGGCCGGTCCATGATTATGTATTTGACTCATTTTGGGCAAATATTTTTTGAATTTATAAATTCTGTCTACAGAGTATCTTGCTTTCAATTTCATACCGAACCTTCAGGTTGTTGCTCTGACAGCTCAATGTACAGCCCTTATGTCTTACTTCCTGACAGCTCATAAACACTCATTATAGCTAAAATCTTATCAAACTGATAAGAACATGACTTGAAGAAGCATTTATAGCTCATAAATGCTTCTTCAAGTCATGTTCTTATCAGTTTGATAAGATTTTAGCTATAATGAGTGTTTATGAGCTGTCAGGAAGTAAGACATAAGGGCTGTACATTGAGCTGTCAGAGCAGCAACCTGAAGGTTCGGTGTCAGGAGTTTACAGATAAGGGCTATACATCGAGCTGTCAGAGCAGCAACCTGAAGGTTCAGCATGAAACTGAAACCTAAATATTCTATAGACAGGCTTAAAGTTAACCCTGTAGGACAAAAACTGTTGAGAATTTTTAATAAAGACAAATTGGAAAATTAATTTTTAGCCCAAAATGAGGAAAATGCAATAATAAAAAATATTGCTTCCGAAGGTGTTCATAGCCTTTAAATTGGCCTTAGTCCAGGAATTTCTGCATTCTTACATCCCCACCGTGTAGCTTTATATAACCTTTACATATCTCACACATTTGTAGGACCTACTGGACTATAAGACACTGAAACATACTGTTGTGCATGTAAAGGCTTCTGGTTATATCTCTGTGCCACTAATGGTTGTATATGCTCAGTTTGTGCATCCGGGATGGAGATCACCGTGCCTGCTGTTCTTCATGCCCTTAATGGCTCCAACATACGACTGCCCTGCAACTTCCAGTCGTGCTACAAGATGGACATCAAACAGTTCTCCATGAACTGGACGTATCGGGGCTGCGAGAACTGTACCGAAGAGACGGTGAGAGATGGTGTGGATCACTGTGAAATTTCTGGGTCATCTGTGTGTCATGTATCTGTGCTAGTGGCAAACCGTTGTCCACCCAGTATGTCATCGCTGTGTCATTTCAACGTGTCACCAGTATGTAACAGGAACCGCACATGTGTCTCCACAGTGTACCAACCGTCTGTGACAACCATAAATGCCTGTGCATCATCCATATTGGTATTCGCTTTTTTTTTTCATTTGTATATATGCCTGGTTTTTGTTCTTTCAGCAGCCAGCAGCTTCTTTTATATTGTAAAGTTTACATTTCATTTGCTGTATATTATAATGGTATCATGTCCAAAGCTAGATGGAAACCATTAAAGGGGTTGATCTATCTGGGAATTTGATGGAATATGCTAGGATATGGTGTTAAGGTCAGATAGGTGCTGGTCCCACCTCCTACCTCTAGAATTGGTCTCAAAGTAAAGGAGAGCACGCCTCCCCATTCATCTCTATTGGAATTCTGAAAATGGGCTACTGAGCGTCCCATAGGGGTGAATGTCGAGCGCACTGCACAAGCACCGCCACAGCTCCATTCACCACCATGCGACTGTCAGAAATAGCCAAGCTGGTACTCAGATATTTTCGGTGACTGTTAGGCGATCGTGCATGGTAAGCTGCTCTCCGTTCACTTATGGGGCCCCACTCTGGATTTAAGCGCAGGTCCCAGAGATGGGACTTGCATGTGTCTAACACTGATGGCATATCCTAGCAATGTGCCTTCAATGTTCCAGATGGGCCAAACCCCTTAAAAGAGGTTATCCCATTTTTATATCATAAGTTCAGAAATGCTGTTAATAGCTGTTTTTATTTTGTAGTTTTCCTAGCATATAAAAATACCCCTTTCCATCCTTTTTATGATTCCCTGTATCCCTTTAAATACTGATGCCAATCTATGCTGCTTGGGACTGGCTCTGGACAAAATCAGTCTCCTTCTCCCTCTGGCAGCTGACAATATAGTCTCAACTGTGGGGAGAGTGACTAAGCATGCATGTGTGACTTGACCAGCAACACTTAGCTCATTAACTGGCTGTGCCGATTTCTATACATTTCGATCACCAGAAGGCGCCATACCATGTATGAAAATATCCAAACTTTTTAAAATAATTTTTGTTAATTTAACAGCATTTAAATGGGAAACAGTCTTCATTTTTGTGATCTATAATGTATATGCTATTTGGGACAGCCTTAGAGGTACACAGCCATTGAATAGTCAGTCCTGATTCATACAGAGTATTCATGTGGTCTTGACACGGCATGTCAGGGTCCTAAATCCACATTGCAACATACAATATACCTTACAATGACCCTTGACATAATATTCATATTTAAAGGGGTTTTCTGGGATTTTGATAATGATGGCCTACACTCAGGATAGTTCATCAATATGAGATGGGTGGGGGTCTGAGTCCCAGCGCCTCTACCAATGAGCTACTTGAAGAGGCTGCGGTGCTCTGGTGAGCCGCCTCACAACATACTAAGCACAGCGCCATACAGTGTATAGTGGCTGTGCTTGGTATTGCAGGGCCATTCACTTGTATAGGACTGAGCTGAGCCTAGGCCATGCGACCGATGAACCTGACATCACTGGCCTAGGAGGAGTGCCATAACTTCTTCAAAAAGCGGATTGGTGGGGGTGCCGGGAGTTAGACCCGCACTGATCAGATACTGATCACCTATCCTGAGGAAAGGCCCTCAGTATTTTATTCCCAAAAAACACTTTTCATGATCATGCATTCTCACTATATTCCGCATAAAATATAAAAATAAAATCCCAAAAGACACACAGTGAGGGAGATTTATCAAAACTGGTGTAAAGGAGAACTGGCTTGGTTGCCCATAGCAACCAATCAGATTCCTCCTTTCATTTTCCCAAAAAGCTCTGAAAATTGAAAGCTGGAGTCTGATTGGTTGCTATGGGAACTAAGCCAGTTCTCCTTTACACCAGTTTTGATAAATCTCCCCCACTATGTCCGAAAGTTGTCTACTTCAGTGAAATATCTCCATATTGCATCAGGTCATTTCTAAAAATTCTTATTCCAGAAAACATGGCCGTGTAATAACCTGTAGTAGCTACCGGTACTTGGAAGTAGATGAATAGGACGATTTTGTCACAGAAGTAGTCACATATTTATCACTGATATTTCTTTATTTTATGATAAAATGTTCTTTAATGAGGAGCTGTCACCTCTCCTGACATGTAGTACTGCTGATAATAGTCCAAAATCATGGTGACAGATTCTCTTTAACTTCTAGCAGGAATAATAGAGGAACGGCACAGCAAGGAGTAAGAATAGATGCTCCAGATTGTTTATGACCTGAGGAATGCAAGTAGTTACTACAACAGACATGTCAGGAGAGGGGACAGCTCATCTTTTATGTAATTTTAATTCAGTTTTTACCAATAATCACAACTGTCTACATCTCAATCACTAAACAAAAAAGACATAAAATTACAGCAAGACACTTTCCTGATACGAATCAAAACCAAAAAAGTGGAGATACATGGAAGGAGCAGTTCACCGCAAGGTGCTGACATTTCTACAATGTTTATTCTTCAGACAAGTATGGAGGGAAACTAAAAGGGTTTTCCAGGATCCGAATATCGATGACCAGTATCTGAGTGGTGGGAGTCCGACTCCTGACACCCCCTCTGAACAGCTGTCTGACGCAACCACTCCGGTGGGTACTGCGGCCTCCTCACAGCAAACCGAGCACAGCGATGTACATTGTATTACATGGTATACCGCCTGTGTCGGTAACGTCACTGGGCTCATTGCTAGGCAGAAGTCTCCGATTAGTATAGTAAGGCGAAGCCCGGTACATCACTGGCAGCAAACAAACAGAGCCGCGCAATGCAGCATGTCAAGAGGGAGCATCAGAGCAAGCAAATGCTCCGATGCTCCACTCATATGAAGTCAGGGCATAAAGAAGAGCTTGTATCCAGATTCAGCCCTGAACCTGGAGAACCCCTTTAATCAGAGACAACTGGAGGAGGAGAAGGACAGAAAATGGCAGCTATTGATGGCCACCACAGAGGGACAGCTTTTGGGGCAGTATATTGTGGTATATGGTTCTGATGGGATGATATTTTGCACTACGGTATTGCTGCCCCCGCCTACTTCTGTTGCTCCACCTTCTGTCAGTTTGGACCCGCCTACAACATGGGGTCGCTTTTAGGTTATTTTTTCCAGGGCCACTCGAAGTTCCAAGTCCACCCCAGCATGGGTGACAAGCTGCCTGCAAAGGTGTCTGGCAGCCGCTTATTTCCTCTCACCACTGAGGTCATATGCACTCTCGGCCTAGTCAAGTGGACGTGTAAGAGGGGGGGGGGGGGCAATAGGTGACGGCCAAACAAGCATTTGATGGGCAGGTATCTAAGTGTGTGGGTCCCTTTAATGGCCTTTAGGCACCTTTCTTCCTATACACAGTACAGGACGTGAGGGGTCATTCTTCTATGGGGGGTGGGGCATGAGCGGACTGACCATAGACCCTACAGGGAAATTTCCCAGAGGGCCACCCAAGCCAGGTACATAAAGATCTGATGCTCTCAGCATTAATTAATGTAGGAGCATCAGGCACTTATACACAGCCAGTGGCCGCAGGTGCCGTCCTGAATTCAACTGTATCACCATTCTCAGGACGATAATACAGCTTCCAATTGTGGCACGGGCGGCAGTATATTGTGCTGCACTGTGGTATTTGGTTGTCCTAAGCCAGTATATTGTGCTGCACTGTGGTATCTAGTTCTGCTGGGGCAGTATATTGTGCTGCACTGTGGTATTTGGTTCTGCTGGGGCAGTATATTGTGCTGCACTGTGGTATTTGGTTCTGCTGAGGCAGTATATTGTGCTGCACTGTGGTATTTGGTTCTGCTGGGGCAGTATATTGTGATGCACTGTGGTATTTGGTTCTGCTGGGGCAGTATATTGTGCTGCACTGTGGTATCTAGTTCTGCTGGGGCAGTATATTATGCTGCACTGTGGTATTTGGTTCTGCTGGGGCAGTATATTGATCTGCACTGTGATATTTGGTTCTGCTGAGGCAGTATATTGTTCTGCACTGTGATATTTGGTTCTGCTGAGGCAGTAA
This sequence comes from Bufo bufo, assembly GCF_905171765.1. Classification (NCBI taxonomy): domain Eukaryota; kingdom Metazoa; phylum Chordata; class Amphibia; order Anura; family Bufonidae; genus Bufo; species Bufo bufo. The sequence goes on from NC_053389.1 coordinate 66,392,069, forward strand.
ATTGTGCTGCACTGTGGTATTTGGTTCTGCTCGGGCAGTACATTGTGCTGTACTATGGTATTTGGGTTCCGCTGAGGCAGTATATTGAGCTGCACTGTGGTATTTGGTTCCGCTGAGGCAGTATATTGTGCTGCACTGTGGTATTTTGTTCTGCACTATGGTATTGCTGCCCCCGCCTACTTATGTTGCCATGCCTTCTGTCAGTTTGGAAACACCTACAACATGGGGCCATTTTTTTATTTATTTTTTCCAGGGCCACTTTAAGTTCCCAGTCTGAACCTGGGGAGGGGGAAGGGAAAGCCATAAGCTCATCAATATGAACACGCTTGAGCTTGCGCACTGTATGAGTGAACTTCAGCTGGAGCTGCTCAGTAAGGATTATGGGTCCATTCAAGTATGTGACCCAGCATCAGGGTCTCTGTCACCATTTTATTCTGTCCTTAGATAGCGGATCACCTTTAAAGGGAAACTGTCATCAGGATTTAGGCCACCAAAATGCCCCCCAACTCAGGATAGTGACAGATTCACAATGATATCTTTTTATCTTCTTAGCAATTCAACAAATATCAGAAAAATAAGTTTGTTGTAATCTAATGTGGGTCAGGAGTCATGAGGGAGGAGCCGATCCTTGGAAGAGTCCTGCTGGCCAATCTCCCTCCTACTGACTGCGTACGTCATCGCCACCTCCAGCATTGTCAGCAGGATGGTTTCAAGGCACCTGACTCCCCATAATGCAATACTGCTCTATCTTTATTTCATTGTGATCAGACACAATGCTAGGGTATAGTCACAAATTCAGGTGGTAGATCATAAAAGTAGTGAAGGTATAGAAGGAAGATACAAATAAGTCACAGGGGCCTGATGGGATACACCCAAAGCTATTAAAAGAGCTCAGCGGTGAACTAGCAAAACCATTAACAAATTTATTTAACCAATCACTTTCAACAGGAGTCGTCCCAGAAGATTGGAAATTAGTAAATGTTGTGCCCATTCACAAGAAAGGTAGTAGGAAGGAATCGGGCAACTATAGGCCAGTAAGCCTGACATCAATAGTGGGAAAATTAATGGAAACCATACTTAAGGAGAGGATTATGGAACATCTAAAATCCCATGGATTGAAAGATGAAAAACAGCATGGGTTTACTTCAGGGAGATCATGTCAAACGAATCTTATTGATTTTTTTGATTGGGTGACTAAAATAATAGATGGCAGAGGTGCAGTAGACATCGCTTATCTAGACTTCAGTAAGGCTTTTGATACTGTCCCACATAGAAGGCTTATCAATAAATTGCAGTCTTTGGGCTTGGACTCCCATATTGTTGAATGGATTAGGCAGTGGCTGAGGGACAGACAACAGAGGGTTGTAGTCAATGGAGTATATTCAGACCATGGTCTTGTTACCAGTGGGGTAACTCAGGGATCTGTTCTGGGACCCATATTGTTTAATATCTTTATCAGCGAAATTGCAGAAGGCCTCAATGGTAAGGTGTGTCTTTTTGCTGATGACACACAGATTTGTAACAGGGTTGATGTTCCTTGAGGGATACACCAAATGGAAAAGGATTTAGGAAAACTAGAGGAATGGTCAAAAAGTGCAAGATAATGCACCTGGGGCATAAAAACCCAAGAGCAGAATATAAAATCAGTGATACAGTCCTAACCTCAGTATCTGAGGAAAGGGATTTAGGGGTCATTATTTCAGAAGACTTAAAGGTAGGCAGACAATGTCATAGAGCAGCAGGAAATGCTAGCAGAATGCTTGGGTGTATAGGGAGAGAAATTACCAGTAGAAAGAGGGAGGTGCTCATGCCGCTCTAGAGCACTAGTGAGACCTCATTTGGAGTATTGTGCCCAGTACTGGAGACCATATCTCCAGAAGGATATTGATACTTTGGAGAGAGTTCAGAGAAGAGATACTAAACTGGTACATGGATTGCAGAATAAAACTTACCAGGAAAGATTAAAGGACCTTAACATGTATAGCTTGGAAGAAAGACGAGACAGAGGGGATATGATAGAAACTTTTAAATACATAAAGGGAATCAACAAGGTAAAAGAGGAGAGAATATTTAAAAGAAGAAAAACTGCTACAAGAGGACATAGTTTTAAATTAGAGGGGCAAAGGTTTAAAAGTAATATCAGGAAGTATTACTTTACTGAGAGAGTAGTGGATGCATGGAATAGTCTTCCTGCAGAAGTGGTAGCTGCAAATACAGTGAAGGAGTTTAAGCATGCATGGGATAGGCATGAGGCCATCCTTCATATAAGATAGGGCCAGGGGCTATTCATAGTACTCAGTATATTGGGCAGACTAGATGGGCCAAATGGTTCTTATCTGCCGACACATTCTAGGTTTCTATATTAAGCTACGTCCACATTTGCGTTTCAGTATTCTGGTAGTCTGTTCTGGCAATAAGTGCCCTTACTATGAGCAACACCTCCATTGGTTCTATGCTGTAGGTATCACCAATTAAAGGGATTGTCCAGGCTACAGATATTGATGACCTATACTCAGGACAGGTCATCAATGTGAGATCAGTGCCACAGTGTCATAAGCTGACATTGTATGGAGCAGAAGCAGAAGGTCCTTTCCATTGTGTAGATTCTGGTGGCAGCATACCGAAGTTCAGCTCCTATTCACTTGAATGGGAGCAGAGCTATAGTACTCCGGCACAGCCACTAGACATGCAGCGAGCCCCTGAGGAGCTGGAGCTTAGGATGGGAGTGGTAATGGCCTTAACTAGAGAATGTGTCACTGTGGTCTCTCCCAGGCCGTCATTCCCTAGGGCTGGTGAAGTGAAAAGGAGGGCGCACCCTTTCTTCGCTTGGGGCACTCCTTGTATTTGGGGCTCCGGCCTGATGACAGTTCAGGGTGCCATTGACATTGGTTGTATGGGTGTCTGGCTGATGTAGTAGTGCACTGCAACGCAATGGCCATTGTGTGGTGTGATAGGGGTCACTAACCAGGCTAGGTTCAACAAAACAAATGTCCTTATTTACAAGGTTACCTTGCTGACTGACTCTTCACCTGGCCATGTGGATTCTCTAAAAGTAGAGGATCGTATGGAGATCTAATAGTCTCTGGATTCTTGAAGCTGGAGGCCTGAGGAGAGGAGGTGTCACGCTTCGGTGTGGGAGGGAAACACCACACCGAGCATAAGAGGGAATGAGGGAACAGGGAATCAGGCCTGAGAACTAGGGAAGGAAGAAGGACACCTCCTAGTAAAACCCTAACCAAAATCCTGACCGACTACCAGTATGAACAGACCCCAGAGGTAGGTGTGTTTATACGCAGGAATACCTAGAGTCCTATCTAGTCCTATAGGACCCTGGTACTAATGGCAGGGACGAGACTACCTGTTCCTTCAAAAGAAGGACGAACAGGAGTCTCCTTTAGGCTTAATAGAAACAATAAGGAAATGCAACACACAGAACCCAAACGAAATACAAAAAGGGAAAGGAAAGACTTAACTTCAAAGGGGCTATGGAAGCACCAGGAACTCCGCCGAGATCCACACACCAGCAATCCACAACTGAAACTGAAGCTATAAACCGCACAGCATTGTGGAAGAAGCAACAATAAATAAGGAAGGTTAAATGACCACATTAGCAACACCTGAGGCAAGGGGTGTGGCCATTACCAGAAACAACACAGATGCCTATTGATCCACAAGGAAAATCAGTCAGATCAAACCACGTGTTGCCAGTCTCGCCGATCTCCTACCACCTGTCGCGGGAACATCCGTGACAGGAGCACATATGGTGTCATTTATCAAACTGGTGTAAAATAGAACTGTCTTAGTTGTCCATAGAAACCAATCAGATTCCACCTTTCATTTTCCAAAGGACCAGTCAAAAATGAAAGGTGGAATCTGATTGGTTGATATGGGCAACTAAGCCAGTTCTAATTTACACCTGTTTGATAAATGACCCTAATAGTGTCTGTTCCCTTCCCCCTTCAATCTCTTCCTCAAAGTAACTAGAATTCTCTAGAGCTAGGGGTGGAGCCAGCCCACACCCTAAGCTTCCTAAGAGGATTTGACCAGGATGATTAACCCTGGCTGTACCTACACCATGCACACATATTCTGAGTACACATTACATAGCATAGAATCATAGTACATTACCAAACAATTGCAGTTACCCCCTGTACTGGGGTACTGAACATAGTGTACAGCGCCTACCACCTGCAGCTCCATACACTGTATAGTTTCCAGCACTGTCCAAAACAGCTGATGGTTGAGGATGTCCGGTCTTGGACCTCCACCAATCTGATAATGATGACCTATCCAGACGAGGATCAATATCTGTAGTCCAGAGAACTCCTTTAAGTTGTCCCACAAAAGGAATGTATCGCCTATACTAGGGATAGGGCATAAATGTTGGATCCCTGGGGGGGTGTCCCCTCTGTTAATGGACCGTTAGTGGGCATGTTGGTCCACTCCACCATTCACTTCTATGGGACTACATGAAGACAACACTACTGCCATACAAGTGAAGGGTGGACCTCCATACACTGTACTGCTCCATTCAGAGAGGGGACGCTACGTTCTTTTAACCGATGTGGTTACCAGCAGTCAGCCCCACTTGATCCAACATATATTTTACAAAAGAAGCCCATTATAACTTCAAGCTGCTTGCCCAGAGAAAAGGTAACTAAAGCTGAAAAGACAAAAAACAAAAATGTTTTATAGTGGTAGGAAAGCAAACACTAATGGAAGTATAACAATGTCTCAGGAACTAGAACCCACCACGCCATTATAAGTGGGCTTCAGGATCCCGCTGGGAGTGTATAACGTGTGGGAATATGTGGAATAAGAACATAGCATGAAGCCTAAAGCAGAAAAGAAGCCATGTGTATTGGATTAGTCAGTTAACGAGTCTTGCATATAAGTGCACAGGTCGAAACGCCGGGGAAGAAATATGTAACTTGCAAGTGAATATGGAGCGTGTGGGTGAAATCTCCTCCTCCTGTAATAAACACAACGGGTGCTGGAGGAAGGGTGGCGGGTGTGGGGAAAGACATAGCAGAGTTCAGGAAAATTAAGGAAGAAAAAGCTGAGTTCGGAACACAAGTGCACAATATAAAGTAGATTCTGAAGGGAAAGTGGCAATAGTGGGTATGGAGAAGATGAGAAGATACTAGCCTTTAAAGGCTATGTATACCTTTGGGGCATTTTTTATTTATTATTGCATTATACTCATTTTGAGCTAAAAATATATTTTTCAATTGGTGCTTATTAAAAATGTGGCGTCCTTTTTTCTGTACAGGGATGAGATGCTCTAGTAGCACCCTTTGGATTTTCTGTCTTTTCCGTCAGACCAGGAGCTGACGGGCTCGGTCCTTATCTCTGCTCTCTGACCTTATAAACACTCATTACAGCTTAGTTCTTATCTTACTGAGTAAAGGTGTACATAGCCTTGAAAGCGTCACTAACTTTTGATGAGTCATAGATACATATCAAAGGTTTTGATCGGTGGGGGTCTGAGTGCTGAGTCCCCCACCGATCTCTAGAACGAGGGGACAAATGCCACGTGTATATAGCACCCTCTCTCTTGGCTGCACAAGACAGGCTCCATGTCTATGGGTTATGGGCCCGTCTTGATTCCGTCCTCAGCAGCAAGGAGAGAGAGTGTGATATGCGCGGCCATCTGTCCGCTCGTTCTAGAGATTGGAGGGGGTCTTACTGCTGCTGCTGGGTCTATGACATATTAAAAGTTATTTTGCAAAGTTAGTGATGCTATAAAGTCTAGTATCTTCTCATCTTCTCCTTGCCTGCTAATGCCATTCTCCGCACAGAATCTACTTTAACTCTTGTGATCCTCAGCTTTTTCTTCTTTAATTTTCCTGCACTCATTTACAGACCTCTCAGACTGGCAGGACCCACGTTGGTGATTATACTTACGTCCTGGCTTGTTTGCTCCAGCCTCTATTGCTTGTCTTCGGTCCTTCCATGTAAACTTCCTCTTTGATGCCACTGCAGCCAATCCCTGGCTGCAGCGGTGATCTGCTGCCATTTGATATGACGCAGGGGGAGCAGCAGCCAGTTGGCTGTAGTGACATCAAACAGGAAGTTTATATGAAAACGTATATGAAAGGACCCGAGACAAGCAGCGGAGAACGAACAAGCCGCGACCCAGCGCCAAGGATCAGGTAAACATGATCACCAACTCGGGTCCTTCCAGTCTGAGAGGTCTGGAAATTAGTGCACAACCCCTTCAAAGGTAAATTCACTTGCAACAGATTCTGCAGAATGTGCTGGCTACCAAAACAACTTCATTCGTATGGAATGAAGTCAACCTTAGATATTTCTTTTCTCGCCATGCTCCGTATTTATCTTCAGACTGAATCAGTACAGTTGATATTAGTCTATGAAAATATGGATGGGTCTATACAATGATCTTGGCCGTGACACTCATCGTGTTACCTATGATCGTAGCACAGCCATTGATCTGAATAGTGGTCAAATGGCGAATTGCAAATTGCTGCAACCTTGACCCTAGAGTTGCAAAAAATCCAGACTGTAATTCTGGGGTCATGGTTCTGACAACTTGCAAGTCGTGCTGCGACCACATTCAGTTCATGACTACATTGCTGCACAGCGATTGTTGGTCATGCAATGGGTCGCAGCCTAAAAATCACTGAAAATTACAAATCTTTTATAAATTACACTTATAACTTATCCACAGGATAGGTAATAAATGTGTGATCACTGAACGGGTGGCCACTGGGGCTCCAATCCTGACAACAGGCGTCCCTGATTCTCCTGTGTCAATGGGATGGCAGTATGCATGTGTGACTGCTGCACCATTCACTTCTATGGGGCTAACCGCGATAGTGCTGTACTCGACAGTCCAATAGAAGTGAATGTGGCGGTGGTCAGACATGCTCACTAGAGCCCTATTCGCATAAGAGACTCCAGCCCCCCATTCTCAGGATCGGTGGGGGTACAAGAGGTCGGCTCCAGCGATCAGGCGCTTATCTCCTATCCTGTGAGTAGGTGAAAAATGTTCTTATGGGAAAACCCCATTAAAAGGAAAACTACTGACATAAGACTCAACTAGACACAGACAATCGATGGAAGCATACAATAATCTGTGCCTGCTTTTCTGATTCAGAATTCCAAATCGGGGCCAGGACATTTTGGTACCATAGGCAAATAAGGCTTAATTGCATCCCTACTACGCCCATTCATAAAATCACTTCAAAATGATAGTGATTGGAATGGTTCACTGGTAGGGAGGGGGTTAATGGGAACATCCCTGCTAGTCTATGAAATGTAATGGGTTAATGGGCACATTTTTGAGTCAAGTACCTGGTGTCCAGGGGTTACTTACCTCCTCGGGGCCCAACGTTCCTCTCAGGGGCGTAGCTAGAAATGACTGGGCCCCATAGCAAAAAAAAATTATGGGCCCCCCCTCCCGGATCTCCCTCCCCCACATACCTCGCAGACCTTGCCGCCACATCCGCAGCTCCTCATGCACTTGCGACGGTTACGCGTAGGACTGAGCACAGACAGTTGGTCACTGGCAACGCATTTGTGCCAGTGTAGGAAATGTATGAATCTAAATGTCTGTGTATTAAAGAAGATTGTTAAATTGTACAGGGGTCTGTAACACAAGAAGGTGAAAGTACATATCGTGCGGTGTGTATGTGTATTAGACAGAAGGTAGGGATATGTATCTTGTGTAGTTTGGGTATTAGGGAGAGTAAGGGGTATATATCTAGCGCTGATACACGTGTAGGTGAAGAGCGGCTCTGTATCAGCACTAGATATATACCCCTTACTATCCCTAATACCCAAACTGCACAAGATACATATCCCTACCTTCTGTCTAATACACATACACACCCCACGATATGTACTTTCACCTTCTTGTGTTACAGACCCCTCAGATAGGATTAGGTGGCTGTGTCTTCGCCAATGCCATTAACCATTACCACACCACACTATTAAAGGTATTCTGTCATCAGATTTAACCCCTCTAACCGAAACATATGCTCGTGTCCAGACTAATAAGAAGAATCCTAAGCTGGCCTTAATAAACCGCACTGTGGCTCTATTTGCTCAAAAAACTGGTTTTTATAACCTGTCAATCACTTACTTAAAGCAAACCTTTCACCTGGATTTCACTTACTAAACTATCAAAAGTACCTTATAGATCATCCTCATTGTGTTAGCACACGGTCTTGTCCCGCTTTTCTGTGATGTATATGCATGGAAAAATCGCTTTATAAAGTAATCTTCTACCGTGACTTGTGGAGCTGGAGAAGTCAAGGGGGTAGCCCTTCCCTCACTCCAGGCTGTAACTCCCCTGCCCTAACCCCGCCTCTCTGCAGTCTAACTGACACCCGGCTCAGTCGCCGGGACCACGCTTGTACAGGCGGCGCATGCGCCGTCGGACTCAAGCGCGATCCTGTAACTGAATCGCGCGTGAGGAAGAGAAGACAGGCAGGCATCGGGGACGGCGCATGTGCGATTCAGTTACAGGATCGCGCTTGAGTCCGACGGCGCATGCGCCGCCTGTACAAGCGCGGTCCCGGCGACTGAGCCGGGTGTCAGTTAGACTGCAGAGAGGTGGGGTTAGGGCAGGGGAGTTACAGCCTGGAGTGAGGGAAGGGCTACCCCCTTGACTTCTCCAGCTCCACAAGTCACGGTAGAAGAGTACTTTATAAAGCGATTTTTCCATGCATATACATCACAGAAAAGCGGGACAAGACCGTGTGCTAACACAATGAGGATGATCTATAAGGTACTTTTGATAGTTTAGTAAGTGAAATCCAGGTGAAAGGTTCGCTTTAAGGTGCCCAAGAGGAGGTCCGTTAATACATGGTGCCCGGCCGCACCCCTCGCCATCCGGTGCCCAGCGCCGCCTTCCCTGTCTTCTGCGCCGCCTTCTACAGCTCAGCGCCGCTGGGCACCAGACGGCGAGGGGTGCGGCCGGGCACCCTGTATTAACGGACCTCCCCTTGGGCACCTTAAGTAAGTGATTGACAGGTTAGAAAAACCTTTTTTGGGGGCAAATAGACCCACAGTGAGGTTTAATAAGGCCAGCTTAGGATTCTTCTTATTAGTCTGGACATAAGCATATGTTTAGGTTAGAGGGGTTAAATCTGATGACAGAATCCCTTTAAATAATGCAGCTGCGCCTCCCAGGCTTGAGCAGGTATATGTGTGAATATGGATTAGGGAAGATGCTGAGATCCGGCTGTACCTCACTGTGAGGTACAGCCGGATCTCAGCATCTACCCTATTCACACATATACCTGCTCAAGCCTGGCAGGCGCAGCTGCATTATTTAATAGTGTGGTGTGGTAATGGTTAATGGCATTTTGGCGGACACAGCCACCTAATCCTATCTGAAGGGGTCGAATACAGACCCCTCAGATAGGATTAGGTGGCTGTCTTCGCCAATGCCATTAACCATTACCACACCACACTATTAAATAATGCAGCTGCGCCTGCCAGGCTTGAGCAGGTATATGTGTGAATAGGGATTAGCAGGGAAGATGCTGAGATCCGGCTGTACCTCACACACACAGATGAAATAACTCCAGTCTCCTTACTTGTCCACTACACTAGTCTCCAGTTACAGTGTGGAGTACACGTCTCTCCACTGACTGACACTGCCGTCTGACGTTTCGGTCGGACAGACTCAGACAGTGACAGACTCAGTCCCACTCCCCAGTCAGCCCTCACCTCAGCCACTTGAAGATGAACCGACCGACACCTGACCGAACCCTACCCGTACTGCGCACGCGCGCCGCGCGCCAAGCCAGCCACCCACACTCCAGCAGCTTCCTTGTATGTGTGACTCCGCCTCCTCCACTTCCGACGAACCACCGCCCAGACTGCCTCTCTACCTCCGCCCTCCGGCTCCGAGTCCGACCGCCCCCTATCACAGCGCCACCCACGCCCGGCCCACTTGCCACATATTTTATTTTTATTTTTTTTATCCTCAGTCGGCGGCGGGCCCCCAGTGGCGTAGGGCCCCATAGCCATTGCTATGGCTGCTATGGCGATCCCTACGCCACTGGTTCCTCTGATGCCCCAATCACTGGTCTACAAGGAGGCTGGCAGGAGATAGGTCTAGGGATCCTGCTGCACGGACTGCCAGCAAAAGGCATAAAGCCAGTACATAGTTGTCAAGTGGCTTTGCCAGAACTGTTCCTGATTTTCTGAGACAGTCCCAGCAAATTTGGTCTGCCCTAGGCAAAAAATGGCTGGGGATAACGATAACCCTACCCATAAGTGGGTGTTTCCGGATAGAGTAGGGCGTTCCCAGGGGGCGGGGTTTGGATGCACCAAATTTGCCAACTTAAACGTTGGTATGTATGGCAGTAACACATATATATAGGGACACGCAACCACACATACAGCTTATACATACTACACATATATGCCAGGTTACAAGATTCAGGGAAGAGGTGTCTTAAATGGCCTGAATTTAGTTTTTAACATAGGGCTGCTGAGTTCCAGTCACATGTAATGCATATACCCTTCATTTCGCCTCAAAAATTAAAGGGACGCTACCTTAAAAAATATATATAATTATCATATAGTAACAATGTAGTATAAATGTGAATATTTATGTATTTTATATATTGTAACAAAATACTGGTTACTGGTTTTCAGTATATAATTTGCTGACGTCCCTCCATGTATTCTACTTCCTGTCCTGGCTCTTTAACTTCCTCTTTGTTTGGTATTTTAGCATGGCAGACAGTCTCGCTTAACTTTCTCAGTCAGACCATTCACTACGACCAGGGAGGGAAGGGGGATGAGTGATTGAATTAAAGCATAAGTGCCATGCTCTGCTGTGGGCATTTTTATCCATGCCTGTCAAGAAAACAATAGACCTGCCATACTGTTATTCCAATCCTTCACCTACTATTATATTAGCAGATAACATCTCCTCACAGCAGCAGTAAACTGACCACGGATTACCCATTTATATAGAAGTTTTATCTCTCTGTGCTGACTGCTACAGAAGGACAATGTTCTGCATTTAATTTTCAGTGATAGGGTACTGCTTCAATGAAAAAGAAAAATGGCCAAAAATTCTAAAAGAAAACAAAAATTCAATTTCTGAAACGTCTCTTCAAATAAAACCCCAGACCAACCCGCAGAATAAACATACTACAAAATAATTACAGTCCCCAAAATAAATATAGACCCTAGAATGCAACCCTTAAAATACAGATCCAGACCCAAAAATATATACAAGCCTCAAACCAGACCCCAGAGTATATGCAAAACCTAGACCAGAGGCAAACATATATACAGACCCCAGACCTCCTAGATATATGCAGACTTGGATCAGACCACAAAATAAATACAGACCCCAGACCAGACACCATAAGACAGACACCTAAATAAATAAACCCCCTGTTTGCCAGAGGTTTCGTTTGGTTTTTGCCCATAGAGGACACAGACAGCATATGTATCTATTTAATGTGGTTACTAACTTTACATCCTTTATTTTTCCCTCGCCAGTTTCCAAAAAGTTGGTGTGGGGAAGGAAGAGTGTGGGAAGAGCTTGGTACATTTATTATCCAGAAACTAGTATAAATAATAACTGAAATTTACGCCTAGAGTAGATTTCAGTCTGGTGCATGGACTGCCAGAGACTCAAGCCTTGTCATAAATTAAATGTCTCCTCCAGAGTTCCATGGCCAATCAAGACCGGCGGAAAATTACTGAAATAACATGGATGTCATCCAGTAATTTTGGAGATGAGTTGGAGATGATCTGGAAAATCTCTTTTCAGCCTAGCAGTGTATGTGCAATACGGATGACACACAGAGGGCAAAAACAGACACACAGACCAAACACACTGACCCTTCAAAGATGTCCTCATGGATGAAACAGTGACCTGTGTCTTGTCATGGACATCATCATGGGCAAAGACATGTGACATAAGGCCTAAGGAATGAAAAGAACCTTATCTATTCCCTTTTCCCTGTTCTGCTTAGGGCTCATTCAGAGACATATGGATGCAGTCCCAGTGTAGAACGAAGAGCATTCAGACTGAACACCCACTAAATAGTTAATCGGCTAATTCACATGTGTTCATTGGACTGTGCACCATTAGGTCTGAATTTCCCACAAGACTCACCCATTCTAGTGAAACCTTTAGCTAACACTGGTGAACAGCTAATCGCTGGGGGTGCCGGGAGTCGGACCCCCACCGATCTGATATTGATGACTTATCCTGAGGATAGGTCATCTATATCCAACTCCTGGAAAACCCCTTTAACCTCAGTCAGCGTTCTTTCTTGGTTTTTATATTGTGGTTTGTATTTTATGAATGGACTTACAGACACTGGAGATCATTCTGGCGTTCCATCTCCTAGACGTACAAACTCAAACACAGCAATGGGCAAGTTCATAAGCTTTGCTGGATGAAAGCTTCACCGGTCGTCCTTCCTTGGACCACGTACTCTGACCCAGTTGTCTAGCCATCATAGTTTGCCCCCTTTGTCAATGTGGCTCAGATTCTTACACTTGACAATTTTTCTGCTTCCAGCGCTTCAACTTCAAGAACTGACTGATCACTTGATGGATAATATATCCCACTCCTTGACAGGCGCCATTGTCACCAAATCAATGTCATTCACTTCACCTGTCAGTGGTTTTAATGTTGTGTCTGATCTGTTTTTGTTCTAAAAAGAACCCCATGGAAAAGCAGTGGAAAGCTGGCAGAATAATCTACTCATTTGAGTGATCAAAATGCTTGATAATCCCGGTGCCTGATATCTGCTCCTTGATGTTCAGTGGTTTAAAGGGGTAACATCTGAATGCACCATGAAATTATGATCAGTGGGGGTCTGAGTTCTGGGGAATGGAGCTATAAAGCAGTTCCCTGCACAGCAGGCCAATGGTGGAACCACAGGGTGTAACTAGGGCTGAGGAACACCATGCCATCACTTCTAAACAAGGGAAACACCTTGGTCCATTTGTTTTATAGGTCTTTGGCCACATTTTATTTTTTTGGCAAATCCTTCTCATCGATGGGTGTCCACTCCTTTGTTTCCCAGCCCAGTGCCATCTTAAGAGCATTATAGGCCCCCGGGCAATACAGTGCACTGGGGCCCTGTCTACACAATCACGCACTAGAATAAAAATGCAAATTATCAATAAGGCGATATTTATTGGGCATTTCCTCTTGTGGATTTTCCCCAGCAGTAGGATCAGGTAATGATACCATTGGTATTTCTGCTGGAATTGGAGTGCATGTAGATGTGGATGCTACATCTGGAGGAGCAGAACTACTGGCTGACGTTGCACCTGGATTGAGCCAAGATGTTAGTTTTGGAAGTTTGCACATTTTCTCTTTCTCCTCTGCAGCCTTTTTCCTCTTCTGTGCTCCACTCAAAACATTACGTTTCATTTCTGCACTAAAGGTTATTTTCACCAACACGTAATAAACTTTATTTTTCCTCACCTTTTTTACACTTCCTCGAACGAGTGGCAACTCTAAGATTGCTATATAAGGGGGACACATAAGATATTACAGTCAAAACTTGAGGGGCACTAATAACTTAAAGTGGATGTAAACCCAAACATTTTTTTTTTTTGTGATGTCACAATGTAGAGTACCCAGGCAGTACACACGCCACTCCAACATTAATACCCACCAGCACCAGCAGTACCCACACCAGCATTACCCACCAGCACCAGAGTGTGTGTACATTTATATATATATCTATATTTATTTCGTTTTTTTAGTTGTATGATTAAAGTGGATGTAAACCCCCAAGTATGCAGTATAGCACCCTATAGTATACAGCACCACACAGTATGCAGTATAGCACCCTATAGTATACAGCACCACACAGTATGCAGTATAGCACCCTATAGTATACAGCACCACACAGTATGCAGTATAGCACCCTATAGTATACAGCACCACACAGTATGCAGTATAGCACCCTATAGTATACAGCACCACACAGTATGCAGTATAGCACCCTATAGTATACAGCACCACACAGTATGCAGTATAGCACCCTATAGTATACAGCACCACACAGTATGCAGTATAGCACCCTATAGTATACAGCACCACACAGTATGCAGTATAGCACCCTATAGTATACAGCACCACACAGTATGCAGTATAGCACCCTATAGTATACAGCACCCCACAGTATGCAGTATAGCACCCTATAGTATACAGCACCACACAGTATGCAGTATAGCACCCTATAGTATACAGCACCACACAGTATGCAGTATAGCACCCTATAGTATACAGCACCCCACAGTATGCAGTATAGCACCCTATAGTATACAGCACCACACAGTATGCAGTATAGCACCCTATAGTATACAGCACCACACAGTATGCAGTATAGCACCCTATAGTATACAGCACCACACAGTATGCAGTATAGCACCCTATAGTATACAGCACCACACAGTATGCAGTATAGCACCCTATAGTATACAGCACCACACAGTATGCAGTATAGCACCCTATAGTATACAGCACCACACAGTATGCAGTATAGCACCCTATAGTATACAGCACCACACAGTATGCAGTATAGCACCCTATAGTATACAGCACCACACAGTATGCAGTATAGCACCCTATAGTATACAGCACCACACAGTATGCAGTATAGCACCCTATAGTATACAGCACCACACAGTATGCAGTATAGCACCCTATAGTATACAGCACCACACAGTATGCAGTATAGCACCCTATAGTATACAGCACCACACAGTATGCAGTATAGCACCCTATAGTATACAGCACCCCACAGTATGCAGTATAGCACCCTATAGTATACAGCACCCCACAGTATGCAGTATAGCACCCTATAGTATACAGCACCACACAGTATGCAGTATAGCACCCTATAGTATACAGCACCACACAGTATGCAGTATAGCACCCTATAGTATACAGCACCACACAGTATGCAGTATAGCACCCTATAGTATACAGCACCACACAGTATGCAGTATAGCACCCTATAGTATACAGCACCACACAGTATGCAGTATAGCACCCTATAGTATACAGCACCACACAGTATGCAGTATAGCACCCTATAGTATACAGTACCCCACAGTATGCAGTATAGCACCCTATAGTATACAGCACCACACAGTATGCAGTATAGCACCCTATAGTATACAGCACCACACAGTATGCAGTTTAGCACCCTATAGTATACAGCACCACACAGTATGCAGTATAGCACCCTATAGTATACAGCACCACACAGTATGCAGTATAGCACCCTATAGTATACAGCAACCCACAGTATGCAGTATAGCACCCTATAGTATACAGCACCCCACAGTATGCAGTATAGCACCCTATAGTATACAGCACCACACAGTATGCAGTATAGCACCCTATAGTATACAGCACCACACAGTATGCAGTATAGCACCCTATAGTATACAGCACCACACAGTATGCAGTATAGCACCCTATAGTATACAGCACCACACAGTATGCAGTATAGCACCCTATAGTATACAGCACCACACAGTATGCAGTATAGCACCCTATAGTATACAGCACCACACAGTATGCAGTATAGCACCCTATAGTATACAGCACCCCACAGTATGCAGTATAGCACCCTATAGTATACAGCACCACACAGTATGCAGTATAGCACCCTATAGTATACAGCACCACACAGTATGCAGTTTAGCACCCCACACTATACAGTACCCCACAGTATATAGTAGAGCAGTATAGACCCCCACACTATACAGCACCTCACTGTATACAGCACCCCAAACTATACACGATACAGCCCCCCACACTATACAGTACAGCACTCTACACTATACCGCACCCACAGTATACAGCCCCCCACACTATACAGTACAGCAGTACAGCACTCCCCCCACTATACAGCCCCCCCCCCCCCCCCACACTATACAGGCCCCCCACACTATACAGGCCCCCCACACTATACAGCCCACCACACAGTATACAGGCCACCCCCCCCCCCCCCACACACAGTATACAGCCCACCACACAATATACAGCCCATTACACAATATATAGCCCACCACACAATATACAGCCCACCACACAGTATACAGGCCCCCACACAGTATACAGCCCCCCACACAGTACACAGCACCCCACTATACAGTAGTTTACAGTATATTAAAATAACAACCCCATGTCACCTTTTTCTGATGTAATCTTTACACAGAAAAGCTCCACAGTTAACTTCTGCAACACTCCTGATAGGACCTGTGATGACTTCATAGCCATGTGACCAGTAATTGCTAGGTTACTGGTCACATGGTAATGATGTCATTAAGGTCCTAGATCAAAACTCATTAAGGTCCTAGAATTAAGATCATTAACACAGTACGATCATGATGCCTGTGTAGCCGACAGCCTGACACCCGGGGCAGTAGCTAGCAGGGCTCAAGAGGCAGCTGCCTTGGGCCCCCCCAGGAGCAACTGGGCCCAGGGCAGCTGCCCCTTTTGCCCCTTGGTAAAGACGGCCCTGGCGGCAACGCTGCTAAATGACGGTTGGGAAGTTGGCTGGTGGGTTCACTGGGCAGGCGGGCCCCCAGGCAAGTGGGGCCCCCGGGCAACTGCCCAGCGTGCCCATTCGAAAAGACGGCCCTGTCCCAGCCTAGGCTGCCTAGCTTAGGTCCCTCACTGTTAACACTGCTTTGACAATGCTTTTGTCACTTGGGTTTTCAGATCTTGCAAGCATCATGCCTGTGGAGGCCACTATCAGACATGTAAGACTTCTCTACTAGCCAGTGCTATACTGTACCATGATAATACCACTAGTCACAAAAAACAGCTCCACACAGCACCGCTGTATAACTGCCATAGAGTGTGTACATAACAGTGCCACACAGTGAACACATAGCCCTTCAAACAATGTCATAAGACTGTGTCTAAATCATACCACAGCCAGCAGCATGAGGTGGAAACTAGATGTAATAGATGAACTCTTAATGCCGTCCGCGTATTGTTCAAGTTTTTTACCATTTCCATACCAAGAATGTGACTATCCTGTTTCTGAACCTACAGTTTATCCAGTACGACAAGAAGATCATCAACCAGCGACTTGAGCGTTTTCAAAACCGCATAGAATTTACAGGAAACCCCAGCAAAAATGATTTGGCCGTGACAATCCATGATGTTCAGCTGGAAGATGAAGGAGAGTACCATTGTTATGTGCTGAACCCTCCAGACCGTCACAAGGGCACTGGGAAAATTCGCTTAGAGGTCCTTACAGAAGGTATTACATAGGCATCAAAGTATTGACCTGGCCAGGATCCTTCTATTAACTGTTACCTAGGTTTCATTAAATGCCAGGGGAAGACATTTATAAATAGGGTTGTAGCACGCATGGTTTTCCTACAGCACCATCTGCCCAGTTAATACAGATATGAATGCTCAAAGGATATGTACACCTTTGGGTGCATTTTATATATATATATATATATATATATATATTATTGCGTTGTACTGAAAAAAATTAGTAAAATGCAATCATAAAAAAATGTCTCCTGAAGGTGTACATAGCCTTTAATGTTTGCAGTTATAAACAATCCATTGCATGTTTAAAAGCATATATTATTGATTAAAAATCATCACCGTAATTTGTTTTTTTTAAAACATTTTCAACCATTTGGCTAATGCTGCTTCTATGTTTCAAATTATGCAGCATGCTGCAAAATGCCATTCACTGTAAATTCCTTCAAACAGGCTAAAATGTATTTTTATTTAAGTTGTTTTTATTCTGTTTTAGTCAGTTTGTGAAGAGAGAGGAGCTATAGATTCAGCCATCAGAAACTCGTCTGGCTGATTTCACACTGAATGGAACCGAGTAGCCTGCAATGTATGAGAATGCATGAGAAGATTAAAACGGTTGAAAATGTTTAATAGTATGCAATTTCAAAAATGTTTTTTGGCCCGAAGGTGTCCATATGCTTTTCTTCCCTGTGTACAGAGCTACTAGTGACCGTTCACCCTTTCTGTGTTCTTCTAGTTCCTCCAGAAAGGGACTCCACAGTTGCAGTTTTGGTCGGAGCATCGGTCGGCGGTTTTCTGGCTGTGGTCATTCTTTGCCTTGTCATCCTGAAATGTGTCCGAAGAAAAAAAATGCAAAACCTTAACTCAGAGGATCAGAAAACCGAGGAAGAAGTGAAGACTGATGGAGAGGGGAACCCTGAAGGAGAACTGAAAGTATGTGAACAATGAGAAGCTTGGGGAGAGATGGGAGAGGGTGAGTAAGGTAGAGGGGTTTTCCCCGTTGCCAGTCATTTAAAGGGGTTGTCCGACTTAATTATTTATTTTTTTATAGCAGGAAGGGCATTAAACTAATACAAAAACTTACACCCCTTATCCTGAACCCCTATGTTTCTAGTGCCACCGCTCCAAAGCTCCCCACTTCAGCCATGATGTAATTGATGTGCCTGTATATCGTTTGTGGCTGCTGCAACCAATCACCCGCCTAAGCAGCATATGGCTCAGGACCACTGGGGCCAGTGATTGTCTGCAGTTGTCACATACCGTACATGGCTATGTCAATGCTGCAGTTTTGTACACAAACACCGCAAAGAAAACCGAAGCTGCGGCGGTTAAAACAGGAGTAACAGGTGAGTATAGGCAAATTTTTTATTTTATAACATTTAGTGCATTTTGGCAAAGTTTTTAATAACTCGGACAACCCTTTTAAAGAAGCAGGGGCATAGATGGAGGGAGGGACTGTCGGAGCATGAGCCCCATGTCATGGGTAATAGGGGGCACCAACAGACCTTGGTCTGGGTACATAGACACAGCACTAGGGTAACAAAATAAATCCTTCACCCAGGTGAAAGCAAGCTTGGCCAGACAACATGGAAGTCAATTTCCAAATATTTAGAGTTTTTTTTACCTTTAAAAGCATGGACAACATGGGTGACTTTAGATTACACATAAGGGAACTAGGCATTATTAACACACTTGGGTCATGTATCAATTATGTAGTTTATATGGCATATTTGTCATAGGAACAGGATGTCAGCTAGTCAGAATTGCTCTCATTCTAGAGGCATCAACGCAAACAAGTTTTTTATGGACAACCTAAACTTTCAGATACATTTTCAAAATAAGCTGTCATATATGTATACAAGAGTTATATCTCTATATCTAACCATTTTAGCAGTTTTCTCTATTGCTTACTGCATCTCTAACTCTGCTGGGTGGAGACTGGTTGTAATCATGTCTCCCCATAGACTACACATAGAGACAGCAGATTCTACTTCTTAACTCTTTCTTGCTCCCTCAGAAGCAACATATAGAAAATTATAAAGAGGTACTAGCAGAATAAATGTGAATAAATCACTTGGGGGTGAAATATAACACCTACTATTAGCTGCATAATCTGCTGAATCATTGCTGTGGTGTGTCTCTCTCTCTGCACTTCTCTCTCCCCCATAGACTTCTATGGGATTATGTAATCTGATCCTTCAGTGAGAAAGCAGCTCATCTTGGTATCACAATATGGATTTCTCACAAATTTCTGAGAGAAAGCTAGTTTAGAAAAGGTGGGGCAGAGAAGACAGTTGATAGCTGGAGAACAAGGCAATACAAAACTCTGGTTGCTGCAGGAGATATTTTAGGTTTAGCCCACAGCTAACCCCAGTGATGACAACTGACTACCCGATGTATCAGCTGCCATTCTCATGCCAATTAGTTCACTTCCTCTGCTTTATCATTTAGATAAATGGTTGTCCAGGGGAGGCAACTGATTTTTTAAGTTGCCTTTACAAAATTTCTCTCACATTTCTCAGTACTTTCTGTCTCATAGCAATGATAAAATCTAACAAAACGGAATGCTTCACAGATATGATGTACAGAACAACATAATGCCAAGGATAAACAGCAAATCTGAAAAATTTCCACTTAAAACATGTAACCCTAGGAATGCATCTGCAAAAAAACAAAAAAAAAATCATTATAGATCTTTATCTTTTGCTCAGGAGTCAGGACACAAGTGTCCTTCAGAACATGTAGGGCTCTGGTTCATATTGCACCTTTCCAATAGTACAATGTGTCTCCAGAGGGAATTAGGTTTCCACCTTTCTAAACCAGAGGATAAATAACTTTGCCAAATACCCAGGATGATGAATGCACAATCCAGATATTGCTTCCCATATACTGTTTATAATTAGGCTATTGCATCATATGTTTTGTGGCATATACTATTGAAATCCAAATAATACAGATAGTATTTGATCTGGTGGGACAGACCAAATGGGCAGGAGAGGGAGCCCCATCGGAAACCAAATGACAAGGGCGCACAGAAATGAGAATGTATGGTGCTCAATCAGCGCAATCATAGACATGGTTGATTTTAGGAGCAAATAAAGTAAGGGGGTTACCATGGCACGATGGGATACATTAGGCTTCTTGAGTACTGAGAAATTTCAGCACTCTGTAATAGAGAGACCAAGTTCAGGTCTCAACATTCAATGGTTTTTGTGGCTGAAGCCGGGGGACATAGGTTGGTGAAGGACAGAAGATGGTTAACAAGAAGTTGGAGGTTGGTGAAGCTTGAAACACAGGGGAGATGAGGTAAATGGGTCAAATACTTCTTGTCTAGGTTAATAAGGTGAGCAATGAAGTTAAGCTGACCATACACATTCGATTTATGTCAACTGAACCTAAAGATTTTGATAGGTCCGGCTATCTATCTGACTTCCCCTCACAGCAGATATAAGGAAGAGAGAAGGATGAGACTGCTGAATTTCAACGTCAATCTTTTTGTTCTCCTTTTGTCAGAGTTGTCTGTCAGTGGTTTACTCACCGCTCCCCATGCAGAATACATGCGTGCTCGGTCGAGTATGCATGTGCTTGGGGTAGTCGGGAGAGATCGCTGTCGGCTAAATAAGCATTTGGTCAACAGCTGTCTGAAACATATGATCCAGCTATAGGCAGAGAAGCTTTCAACGTGAAGAAGACAAGGGTTTTCACTATGGATCTAGTATATGTGTGCGAGTGTTTCACAGGTCAGGAAATATGTCAATAAAGTGACTGTACAAAGTGGAAGAAAAATGACTACAGAATGTAGAGATAAAGCTTAAAGGAGTATTCCCATCTGGAACATTTATATCATACGTATAGGATAGGGCATCAATGCCAGAGTGGTGTTTGTCCCACCTCTAGAACCTGCTCCTATCCTTAGAACAGAGCCCCCAAAGTGAAGGGAAAGCAGCTGCAGTACATTGCAACTGTCCATACTATATATCACATGAAATAACATGCCGACCTGCAGTACATTGCAACTGTCCATACTATATATCACAGGAAATAACATGCCGACCTGCAGTACATTGCCACTCTCCATACTATATATCACATGAAATAACATGCCAACCTGCAGTATATTGCCACTCTCCATACTATATATCACAGGAAATAACATGCCGACCTGCAGTACATTGCAACTGTCCATACTATATATCACAGGAAATAACATGCCGACCTGCAGTACATTGCACATACAATGTGTTGGCTGGGGGCTGGAATTGCTTAGAATATTGTCACTATAGCCATAGTAATTATACAAGGGATCTGCCATGGGACTGCTCTTCATAGTTGCCAAGCTATGGATAACATTCCCAGGGACTCTGCTGCATGGCAGGTACGACTGAGCATACAGTATCATGAGCAGTGCAGCCTGGATAGAACTGGGGCTATTGCACATACATTTAAAATATACCATGTAAAATATATACCAATCATTGTACAATATATATCTTTAATCTCATTACATTATCTCATTGTTTGTTGCTGAATTGGCTGTATTACAGGATAAATACATATTTGCATGTTTTCTCATACATTGCAGGCTGCTCAGTCCCCTTCAGTGTAAATCTAAGCTGACATCTTTACCACATATTATGAACTTAAAGGAGTTATCTGGTAATTAATATTGATGGCCTATACTAAACGTGGTCTTTCCCAAGCAGTGAGAAAGACCACACTGGTCGAAACGTTGCTGTGATTTGGTGATTAAACGTTGGAATTATGAAGACATGAGAGTGCCGCGGTATACTTTTTTGTATTTGCTATCCTCAAGATAAGTCATCAATATGAGATTGGTGGGGGTCCACCAACTGGAACCTCCGCCAATCAGCTGTTAGAAGAGGTTGGGCGCCTCTTCCTATGCCATGTGACATCACCATACTTTGGTCACATGGTCTAGTTGCAGCTCACCATTGAAGTGAATGGGGCTGTGTTTGGAAAGCTGATGGGAGGTGGCTGCACTCCCCGGTGCTCCCTGAAACAGCCGATTGTGGGTTTGGTGGACCAAGAAAGTCCAAGAAAAACGGACAAAGTAACAGGCGCAAATCCACAACCAATGGTAGAAAACAAATTGGTTTATTCAGGACCTATATAAACCAATTTGTTTTCTACCATTGGTTGTGGATTTGCGCCTGTTACTTTGTCCGTTTTTCTTGGACTTTCTTGGTCCACCAAACCCACAGTTCCTATACTCACACATTCGGCGGTTCGGCACCGACCGAAGGGTGTTTTGGACAAAGCCGGCGGCACCAACCAACCCTCAAGATCACTCGGCTCTCATTGTGGTTGCACCCAATTGGTGCAACTCTAACAGGTGAGCATATTACCTCCTGTCTGAAAGGGGAAATAATCCTTTACATATTCACCCTATGAGCGCCTTCTCTTTCCTTTTTGTCTACAACCGCTGAAACAGCTGATTGGCAGGGGTGTCGGGACTCAGACCCCCACCAATCTGATAATGAGGATCTATCCTGAGGATAGGTCATCTTTATAATTTCCTTGATAACCCATTTAAAGGGGTTGTTCAACTTTATGATTTTTTTTTACAGACCTCACAGCGTGGCCGGAACCGCAGTAATGATTATGCTTACCTGATCCTTGCCGCTGGGTTCTGGCTCCATCAATGCCCTGACGGCTCTGCAAGTGCAGCACATGACTTGAGTGATGTGCCGCGACATGGGTGACATGTGACCTATGCGGCCAGTCATTGGCTGCTGTGGTCATGCGCCCCACGTCAAACCAGATGTTGATGCAGGAAGACCTAAGATCTGCAGAGCCTTGAACCCAGCAGTGAAGATGGATCCGGCCATGCAGTGGGGTCTGTAAAAAACATGAAGGTAAATAACCCCTGCTTTATGAGCACAAGAGAGCAGACAGAAGGGCTGCAAACTGTGCTGCGGGGAACTTGTCTGATGGATTTCCCACTGAATGGAACTGAGCAGCCTGCAATGTGTGAGAAGACATAAAGGCAGCAAAAGACAAAGCTAATACAAAAAATTCAGATATAACCAATGCAATAAACAAAAGGGCCTTTAAACTTGGGACTGTTTGTAAAAAGTAAGACATATTTCAGTTACATACAGAAAGACATGCCTGGTGCTGCTCATAAACCACCCTGGTTAGTTCATAGGGTGCTGGTGGGGTCCGGATGTCTCGTGAGTTTAGAGGGGTACATTTTCAAATATGGATTCATCCCTGGTCTTCCGTACTATCTATAATTATTAATAATGTCTTCATGTTTTTTTCTTCCTACAGGCAACCATCCCTGAGGTCCTATGACCTGCCTCTTACATATACAGCCTCAAGTGGATTCCCAGGGAGAAGGGGACAGCATTGTTCTTAGAATATATTAACAATACTGATATTCATTTTGAGCATTAATCGGCTCCCGGGCATGAGGATTATGTGACATAATCTGGACAGGAACCCTTCACCTGTGTATGATCCTGACATATTGAAGGACACATCTGGGCAGCTTTAGTCTGGAGACACATTTTGAGCCTTCTCCTGTGTATGATCCTGATAAACTCTGTATAATTGCTGATTATGTCAGGCTCGATAACTTGGGCTATCCTATGGACTGTGTTCTGCATAGGTGTGAATGAGTCCTGGAGAAGAAACCAAGGTCTCCTTGTATGTACGGATCACACACAGAATGAAGGAATGTTTCGTGGCACTGCGTAGATTTCGCTCATGTTGTATACTTGCTTATAGCACCCATTACCGGTTCGGTACATGATACGTCTTTAACCGTGCGAGAACAGTGTCTGATCTCATTGTGTATCCATGTCAGAAGAACCTTGCCTGTAGGATCCATGACATGGAGATGGCCAAGATGGCTGTCCTCATGGCAAGGCGCCATGGACTATGAAACAATACAGTGCAGTCTAGACTGAAAAAGTGCATCCTGTGGATCGAGGCCCAAAGCAATTTGGTTTCTGACGTTCACTGATCTTCTCGTGTTTTTCTTGCCGCCCAAACCTTTAATAATGATATCACAATGGGTCCAATTAAAAACTACAATCAAAGATAGTTGAGCACTGCCAATACCTGATAAGATACAAATCTATTGGGCATTACTGCGGGAGATTTTTGTAAATTTCTATCTATTCCTTTATAGACTTTCTATTATATTTGCCAGGGAACATCTGATAGCATAACCTGGGTAGGGGCTTGCCAATTTTATAAAGAAAACATATCGGCGCACAGGATGCCCTACTCAGCACTGCCAATATACTGCCAATTGCATCAATGCAGGCATTTTAACGCCTATGAATGTTACCTTAACTCAGTTTCTTTGCTGGTGTTGTGCCAAGCTTGTGAAGAAATGACTTTCCTAAGTGCTAACCGATGACACTAAGCAAGAAATACAGCCCCCAATTCATTCAGTGTGATAGCAATGGACTGCACATATCTCATCTCAACAATCGGGGAGGGGGATACTTTTTCAGCTGGCATAGGCAGTCTTACAGGCAATGCTCCCTGGGAAAAGATATGCAAATTAGCTCTCCAGATAGAAAAACGTCTCTCTACTGCCCTCTATAGGTATTTCCTATGGGACTGTCGGAGTTAACACAGAACTCTGTACTCGGCAGGCCTTTAAAAGGGAATGGGGCGCTGGTCACACATGTGCATGCTCATAGGGCATTCTGGGGCCTCAGCTTTCATGATGGATGAGGATCGTAGTGGATCCTCTGGTTTTGAGAAAACCCCTTTAAAGCCTTGACAAAATGTCCTCCAAAAAGAGACAACTGTATGGATGAGAGGCAAGAGCCCCAAAAAGCTGTCTACAGATGGGTGCTTCTTCCTTTTGAAGGGGATTCATGTTCAAGTCATGTTTGAAGGCTCTTTAAAGGACGTTTTCAGGAGTCAGGTATTGGTGACCTATCCTCAGTGGGGGTCTGACTCCTGGCACCAGCACCGATCAACTGCTTGAAGAGATAGGAGCACTCAGTGAGCAGCATAGCCTCTTTCTAGGCCATGTGACGTTGCGTTCATGTGGGCTAGGTGCAGCTCGGTTCCATTCAAGTGAAAGGGCCTGAGTTGCAATACCAAGCACGGTCGTTATGTATTGGACAGTGCCGTGAATAGTAAGCTGCGAGGAGGTCACGGCCTTTTCAAACAGCTGAGTGCTGGGTGTCAGACCCCTGCTGATATGATATGATATTGATAATCAATCCTGAGGCTAGGTCATTAACATTAAACACATAGAAAACACCCTTAATGGATCAGTCATTGACCTACGAAGTAGCTACCTGTAGACAGCATTAGGGTCCATTCACACGCCCGTAAGTGTTTTGCGGATCCACAAAACACTGACACCGACCATGTGCACTATAATAGAAAATGCCTATTCTTGTCAGGTATTGCTATTTTTTTGCGGAGCCGCGGACCGGAAGTTCGGGACCGCGGAACGGAAGTGCAGATGCGGACAGCACACTGTGTTCTGTCCGCATCCTTTCCGGCCCCATTGAAAACGAATGGGTCCGCACCCGTTCCGCATAATTGCGGAACAGATCCCGACCGTTCATCCGGGCGTCTGAATGGAGCCATAGAGAGAGGTTTCTTCCTTCTGGAGGAGAGCTCATTCGCATACTTCTTCGCAATGTTACATTGTATTCTTGCTCATATGTCGTAACAACACAGTCATAGCTTCTGTACTGCATGTAGACCACCAGCCCGCATAAAGACCCTACCCTGCAAGATCCTACACAAAGGAGAACATATAATGAAGCTAAAAAAAAGCAGTAACAATACACGATATTTAAGCGTAAGCCGTCATACACAGCAGAAGGGTCCCCCTGCTTAATGCATTTCTGTGTTTATGGGTCCTGCATGCCTAGACTAGAGGTAAAAGCAAACAAGCACTGCGTATTCATTATGAAGCCACAGGGATGTTTGGTTCATGGCTGCTATATCACAGGGCAATAACGAAACGACACCGATTAAAGGCATAAGCTTTATATTCCAAGTTGGTCAAGCTCGGCACTGTTTGATACAGTACTCAGCTATTCACTTTGTCCTTCATTAATTCAGGGAAAAATAAAAATGATGAAATCCAAATATGTCCCCTTGTGTGGTATATCTACATAAATCTGAGCATCCTCTAAATATGTGAGCTGATCGAAGGGATGGAGGGGACTGACCTCCTGGTATACGTGCAGAAGCATTCATTTTCAGTAAGATAGGATCAAAGCAGAGAATGAGATTAATTTTTTCTGTATTTTCTATTTTTTTTTTTTTTTTTGCAAAACGTAAAACATAGGTATTTTGTGTTATACATTCAGGGGTTGTCTGACCCCACCATAAAGCAATGTTACTTATACCCCTGAAAGTATATATATAAAAAAAAACCACTAACCTATTTACCGAGGCTCTGTACCACGATTGAGGGTCCCGTCCATGCAGCTTCCAGAACTGTGGGCCAGAAGTGTTACATCCCATCCGTCATCACATGCACCGCTGCAGCCATTCACTGGCACCAGCGTCGTCAGACACTATATATGCTGTAAATAAAGTTGGCCACACTAGCTGAAAACTAGGTTGGAGCCAATCACTTGCCACCAGGGTCTATTTCATTATTTCAAAGCATATTAAACTTTATTAATGATACAAGGATTGGGTTTTAAGAATAATTTCCTCAACACTGCGGCTGACAAACAATGAAACTGTATGGGGATGAATGATTGTAGTAAAGGTCATTCATTCGCATAGATAAGTGGATTGCTGCATTTAAAGAGGACCTTTCACTTGTAAAAACTATGTGAACTAAGTATGCTGCCATGTAGAGCGGCGCCCGGGGATCTCACTGCACTTACTATTATCTCCGGGCGCCGCTCCGTTCTCCCGTTATGCCCTCCGGTACCTTTGCTCCTTAAGTTATAGTAGGCGGGTCTTCCCTTGTCGTGTGGGCGTCTCCTTCTCCTAGGCTGTAGCGCTGGCCAATCGCAGCGCACAGCTCACAGCCTGGGAGAAAAAAAAACTCCCAGGTGTGAGCTGTGCGCTGCGATTGGCCAGCGCTGCAGCCTAAGTTAAGGAGACGCCCACAGGACAAGGGAAGACCCGCCTACTATAACTTAAGGAGCAAAGGTACCGGAGGGCATAACGGGAGAACGGAGCGGCGCCCGGAGATAATAGTAAGTGCAGTGAGATCCCCGGGCGCCGCTCTACATGGCAGCATACTTAGTTCACATAGTTTTTACAAGTGAAAGGTCCTCTTTAAATGCAGCTTAGGCTACTTTCACACTGGCGTTTTAAATTGCGTTTGTGAGATCTGTTTCAGGGATCTCGCAAACAGTTCAAAACGGATCAGTTCAGCCCCAATGCATTCTGAATGGATAGGGATCCGTTCAGAATGCCTCAGTTTGCCTCCGTTCCGCCTCCATTCAGCTATGGATGCTGCTTGCAGCGTTTTGGTGTCCGCCTGTCGATGCGGAGCCAAACGGATCCGTCCTGACACACAATGTAAGTCAATGGGGACAGATCCGTTTTCACTGACACAGTAGACTTTTTCTTTAAAGAATAATGCAAACGGATCCGTTCTGAACGGATACAAGCGTTTGCAGATACCAGACGGATCCGCACCTAACGCAGGTGTGAAAGTAGCCTTACAGATAATATAAACTGATCCGTTCTGAACGGATGCAGACGGTTGTATTATCTAAACGGATCCGTCTGTGCAGATCTATGACGGATCCGGACCAAACGCGCGTGTGAGATTAGCCTAAAAGAGTGGGCAATGATCAGGAATGAATGGTTCCTTACAGGGGTTGTCCGGGTTCAGAGCTGAACCAGGACATACCCATAATTTCACCCCGGCACCCCCCCTGAGGTTAGCATCAGAGCATCTCATGCTCCGATGCGCTCCCTTGCCCTGCGCTAGATCGCGCAGGGCACGGGCTCTTTTGTTTTCAATAACATACTGCAGTGTATTTAGTGACGTCACCGGCTCTGATGGGCGGGCTTTAGCTCTGCCCTAGCCGTTTTACTGGCTAGGGCAGCGCTAAATCCCGCCCATCAGTGCCAGTGACGTCACCGGGCTTCCAAAATGCCTTTGCCCTGCGCGATTTAGCGCAGGGCAAAGGAGAGCATCGGAGCATGAACTGCTCCGATGCTCATGTCAGGGGGGCTGCCTGGGTGAAAATGGAGGGATGTCCAGGTTCAGCTCTGAACCCGGACAACACCTTTAAATGAGTGTGCACTCTCAAGAGTGCAGAGATAAGGCCTAGACTAGAGGACAAGCGGTTAGACAACTCCTCTATGCACGGTACAGAGGACAAACAGTTCAATACACCAGTTGGAAAACAAATTTTTAGCCCAAAATAAGTACAATGCAATAATATTTTTAAAAAAATCTGAGATGACCATAGCTTTAAAAGGGGTTTTCCAAGTTAATTATAAATTGGTGTCATACCACCTAATGTTTTAAAGAGGCGCTGTCACTTCTGCTACTGTCCCAAATTTCAAGGGATTATCCCTGATTTTCAGAGACAATCCCGAGCTGAAAATGGGCGGGGCAAATGTAAACGGGGGGGTGGCGGGGCCCCGATTTTTTCATGACTATGTTGTACCATTCCTTTATCCTTCCTTATAAATGAATTGCTAGCAGTCTGCAATGAAGTTCCAGCGGGGTGTTACCAACTGGGGGTATGTCCCTGAACAGTCTGACAATGGCAGCACTAAATGGATAGTACCTTGTATTGTATACCATGAGTACAGTGATTGGCTGCTGTGGTAATGTGCTGTATACCAGCATGTCACTGCTGCAGCCTTGTATACAGACAGCGGGAGGGGCATCGGGAAAGTGGCGCTGAGAGCGGTGGAGGAGAAGGAGCAAATTTGTAATCAACTTTGAAAACCTCTTTAGAACAACCCCATTAGGGTGGCCATGATGCACGTATGAGTAAAGTTGGCCAAATCTGCAATTATTGAGCATAGGCGTGGATGGGGGGGGATTCAGGAAGGATGGCTCTTGGCTGAATGAGCATTCAGGAGACAGCTACTGAAGGTGCATGGGCGCCATCAGACCGATACATTTCTTTTATATGGTGAAAAGTTCTTAAAAAAACCAAAGATTTTCCTATTGACACATGTGCCGCCGCTCCTGAACTAGTGGTGAAGCAGTCTCTGCTCCTAACCTGCAGAGTAATTATCCCAGCATGAAAGAGTTACCGGGAGTTTCCAGGAAAACATGTTGAAGGCGTGTGATCAGTGTGATCAGTGTGATCAGTGTGGATCCGACCCCTGGGACTCCATAACAAATGAACTCGTCCATACGTGTGGCTGTGAGCGGAAAATAATTGAAATACAGCAGTGCTCACTGGAGTGCGTCAGCCGCTTCATTTTGCTGGTTGGACCTCTCACTGATCACATAACCGATGACCTCTCCAGGAAAGCCCCTTTAACATATACAGATGCAGCCGAGCTAAACTTGATGGTTAATGCGTTAAGTAAAGAATGGCAAGAAAAAGATATTCAACTTTTCAATGAATTTTATCACGAGATAACAAAGATAACACGGTCACATGTTTAGCTCAGCTACATCTGTACTAAAACAATAGATAATAGATGGACACAGACAAATAAAAGTAGCTGATGAAAGGGAAAACGTGTAACTTTTCTTCACTTATACATATATTAGATAGATATAAGATAGATAGATAGATAGATAGATAGATAGATAGATAGATAGATACAGGATGGATAGATAGATAGATAGATAGATAGATACAGGATGGATAGATAGATAGATAGATAGATAGATAGATAGATAGATAGATAGATACAGGATGGATAGATAGATAGATAGATAGAGGATGGATAGATAGATAGATAGATATGAGATAGATAGATAGATAGATAGATATGAGATAGATATTAGATAGATAGATAGATAGATAGATAGATAGATAGGAGATAGATAGATAGATAGATAGATAGATAGATAGATAGATAGATAGATAGATAGGAGATAGATAGATAGATAGATAGATAGATATGAGATAGATAGATAGATAGATAGATAGATAGATATGAGATAGATAGATAGATAGATAGGAGATAGATAGGAGATAGATAGATAGATAGATAGATAGATAGATAGATAGATAGATAGATACAGGATGGATAGATAGATAGATAGATAGATAGATACAGGATGGATAGATAGATAGATAGATAGATAGATAGATAGATAGATAGATAGATAATAGATAGATAGATAGATAGATAGATAGATAGATAGATAGATAGATAGGAGATAGATAGGAGACAGATCCCATTGAGAGGATTGAAACGTTGCTGTATCTCTGGTGAATAAACTCACGTGTTTCTGGATGTGCCGTGGAATTCAATATTTTAGATAGATAGATATGAGAATGATAGATGCATTTGGATGTGCAGCGAGCCCAGAAGGAGCGAGCAGAGGATGGGAGTGGTAGTCGCTCTGGCAATGATAACTGAGTACACGGATCACATTGGCTTTCCTCTCACTGATACCCCCTAGGGCTGTGCAGTGACAGGAGTCCCTCGGGGCACACCTTAATGTTGCGGCTCCTGTCGGGTGGTAATTGGGGTGCCCTTGGTGTTAAGCATTTTGGCAGGGTGCAAGGCAGGAGTGTGGAATCAGTGACTGGCGTAGTGCTGGACTAGTTGATATAAATAAGTCTCCATTTAATATAGTACAGAATAGGAGTAGTAGTACATCTGACAGTATCTAAGCACAATTCCAAATAAATGACTGGCGAGTTATAAGGTGGGAGTTTTGGGCGGCCGCCCAGGGCCCAATTCTCCCAGGGGGCCCATATCAGCCCAAAACACCCACCCTGCACAACGCAATCTTTATTAAAGCAGGAGCTGATTGGTGGGATGCAGCGTGTCGGACCCCCGCCTATCTGATATTGATGACTTACCCTGAGGATAGGCCATTAATATCAAAATCTTGGACAACCTTTTTAAAGGATTTGGCGCTCTCTGCAGGACTGTGACCCCTCCATTTAGCGGGCGGGCCAGGAGATGAACCTTCACCAATGAAATATTGATGGCTCGGCTGACAGTTGAAGGGGTTTTCTGGGACAGTAAATTTGATGACCGATCCATCCAGACACCGTTTTCCTGGCAACCAGAAAATGATCCTGTGCCCAGAGCTGCAGAACGAAGCCGCCAACGTAAGACACAAGGTGGGAAGAGATAGGAGACACAAAGCAGAGGCTGACACAGAGACAGAAGACACACCGGGGGAGAGACAAACATGACACCGCATTGATCCTCACCTCTGCCCTATGTCACCCCCTGACATATTTGCTCATAGCATCGATCCTCCCTCCTTTTCTAGTAGACTTCATGTGATCACTGCAGGTTGATCTTGCGCAGCTCTACGGTGGTCTTTCTAATTAAAGGGGTTCTTTAGAATTTTTTAATTGATGGCGTATTCTCAGGATTAGGTCATCAATATGTGATCAAGGGGAGTTCAATTCTTGGTACTGCCATCAATCAGCCATTTGAAGAGAACGTTGCGCTCACCAAGAGCCTTGGCCTCTTCCTAGGCCAGTGATGACGCCGTACATCAGTCACGACTTACAGTTGTGTTCAAAATAATAGCAGTGTGTTTAAAAAGTGAATCAAGCTCAAAATCCTTCTAATAGCTTTTATTTACATACACACAAATGCATTGGGAACACTACACATTCTATTCCAAATCATGAAGAAAAATATATCAAATTTGTGTTGTTCCACTAAAAAAAATTAAAGAAAAGTGAATATTAGACTGTTCAAAAAAATAGCAGTGTTTGTATTCTTCTTTACAAACTCAAACATTCACTATATAAACTGAAAAATGTTTGAAGATTTTGCTTTCCTTTGAATCACTTAACTAATATTTTGTTGTATAACTGCTGTTTCTGAGAACTGCTGTACATCCGTGTTGCATGGAGTCAACCAACTTCTGGCCCCTGTGAACAGGTATTCCAGCCCAGGATGATTGGACTACATTCCACAGTTCTTCTCTATTTCTTGGTTTTGCCTCAGAAACTGCATTTTTGATGTCACCCCAGAAGTTTTCTATTGGATTAAGATCCGTGGATTGGGCTGACCACTCCATAACGTCAATCTTGTTGGTCTGGAACCAAGATGTTGCCCGTTTACTGGTGTGTTTGGGGTCGTTGTCTTGTTGGAACACCCATTTCAAGGGCATTACCTCTTCAGCATAAGGCAGCATGACCTCTTCAAGTATTCTGATGTCTTCAAACTGATCCATGATCCCTGGTATGCGATAAATAGGCCCAACACCGTAGTATGAGAAACATCCCCATATCATGATGCTTGCGCCACCATGCTTCACTGTCTTCACAGTGCACTGTGGCTGAATTCAGTGTTTGGGGGTCGTCTGACAAACTGTCTCCAGCCACTAGACCCAAAAAGAACAATCTCACTTTCATCAGTCCACAAAATGTCTCTTTAGGCCGTCAATGTGCTCTTTGGTAAATTGTAACCTCTTCAGCACATGTCTTTTTTTCACCAGTGGGACTTTGCGGGGGCTTCCTGCAGATAGCTTCGCTTCACATAGGCGTCTTCTAATTGTAACAGTACTCACAGGTAACTTTAGACCTTCTTTCATCTTCCTGGAGATGATTGTTGGCTGAGTCCTTGCCATTTTGGCTATTCTTCTATCCATTTGAATGGTAGTTTTTCGCTTTCTTCCACGTCTTTCAGATTTTGGTTGCCATTTTAAAGCATTTGCGATCATTGTAGCTGAGCAGCCTATCATTTTCTGCACTTCTTTATATGTTTTCCCTTCTCCAATCAACTTTTTAATCAAGGTATGCTGTTCTTCTGTACAATGTCTGGAAAGACCCATTTTCCTCAGAATTTCAGAAAGAAATGCACTGTAACCAGCATGTACAACATTTGCTGCCTTCCTTCCTTAAATAAGGGCAATGATTGACCTGATTTTCAAAGAATGAACGACCTCACTCATTGAACTCCACACTGCTATTATTTTGAACATGCCCCTTTCAATAAGTGATTGAATTACAGAGAATCAGCAGCATGCATGTCATGACTGGTGGGTCTGTTGGGTTTCTATTACTCTACTACACCTGCTAGTAAATTATTTGCCATGTAGAAATATCATTTCTACCAAAAACAGTGATTGATCAGGTTAGTGATGTCTGACTGCTATTATTTTGAACACAACTGTATGTAGTGTTCAGGCCTATTGAAGTGAATGGGACTGAGCTGCAATACCAAGCACAGCCACTATACAATGTACGGCGCTGTGTTTGGTAAGCTGTGAGGAGGGCGCAGCCTCTTCAAACAGCTAATCAGCAGAGATGCCAGTTGTCGGACCCTCACTAATCACAGATTGATGACCTATCCATCAATATACAATTCCCAGACACCGATTTATAGTGAGCAGAACCGCTGTCATACGGCTATTTTACGTAGGCGGTCGGGACTTTAAAGATGGCATCCGCTCTTGAGAGGAGTGGGGGCCTTAGCCGCGGGGTGCCTGCTGTTTCATACAGAAGGCATCTGCAGTTAATGTCTGCAACTGGCGTTAATGCCGATTGTGGACATTTAACATTTCAGATGCCGTGGTCAATCCTGACCACGGGCTTCTGAATGCTGAAAACCCGGAGCCCGTGTGTTTTAACACCAGCCTCATGTGAGACAGGAGGCTTCTGCTTAGTAATTTCTATGGAGCCCCCTGCCTGTCGCAGGGCTCCATAGAAATACAGTAAAATCCTCATAGACTGCAATGCTAATGCATGAGTCTATGAGAAAATCAGTCCAATGATTGCTTGTTATGGGAACTATATGGGAATTGTATATGGGAACTGTATGGGAACTATAAAAAAAAGAGTAAACAAAAAAATATTTTTCTAAATTAAAAAAATATAAAAATTCTAATAACCCCCTGTAACGAGCCCCTGCTCGCTCTATTCTGCTCTCATGGCACTCCCTGATGTGACCACAATATCTGCTGGTTCCGCCGTTGATGATCCGGCCTCAAACGACCGCTCGTGTTGTTTTAATTCTCAGAGAACTAACACCAGTCAGGCTGTATGTGAGTTCAAACTGAACAATTCTTTATTGAATGCATCACATATATTAATAATGACAGTTGGAACACCTCTTTCAATTGGTAAATTGTAAAACCCGCTCTGATTGGCTATGCAAATGAGGTAAGCAGAGATTAGTTCAAGAGCTTGGCTGGGAGGCAGATGGGTGTGGCCATTGTCACAGAAAGAGTCAAACCATGACATTACCCCCCCTCCCGGGAAACAGTCCAACAGCCACAGTGGGACCCTCGCCGGGTCAACTCGAGGATGTTGGAAAAGTAGTCTTAAGATTCCAGGTCCGTTTGCCGTGACAATCCATCCGCATTCCCGTTTTGAGGCCCTGGCCGATATTGTATGGTGAAATTGTAGGGTTGCAAAGCCAGGCTCCACCTTAGTAATCGGCCATTCTTTCCCGCCACCCGGTTTAGCCATATCAAGGGATTGTGGTCCGTCATGACGGTAAAAGAGCGTCCATAGACGTAGGGCTGCAATTTCTTTAAAGCCCAGACTAAAGCCAAACATTCTTTTTCCACGGCAGCATATCCAACTTCACGGGGTAACAACTTGCGGCTGAGATACGCCACCGGGTGCTCCTTCCCATCGTCGCTAACTTGACTTAGTACGGCTCCCAGTCCGAACATGGAGGCGTCTGTATGTACGACAAAGCGTTTGTTAGGATCGGGTGCCGTCAGTATGGGGGCTTGTGTTAGGGTGGTTTTCAACTGTTGAAATGCTGTTTCGCACTCCGGGGACCACAGGACCTGTCTAGGGAGATTCTTTTTGGTCAGGTCCGTCAGTGGTTTGGCTATGTCACTATAGTGAGGTACAAACTTTCTGTAGTACCTGGCTGTCCCTAAAAATGCAAGTACCTGGGCCTTGGTTCTGGGAACCGGCCAGTTTAGGATGGCCTCGATTTTTGCAGGCTTCGGCCTCTGCTTCCCACATCCCACTCTATGTCCCAAATATTGTACCTCAGACATCCCGATATTACACTTGTCTGGCTTCAGGGTCAGGCCTGCAACTCTGATTCTGTCTAGCACTATGCCCAGGTGTCTGAGATGCTCCTCCCATGTCTGGCTATAGATTGCGATGTCATCAAGATATGTGCATGCAAAATCCTGCAGACCACCGAGGAGTTGATCTATCATTCGTTGGAAGGTAGCCGGAGCATTTTTCATCCCGAATGGCATTACCTGGAACTGGTAAAGGCCAAACGGGGTGATGAAGGCCGACTTTGGAATGGCGGCCGCCTCCAGGGGAATCTGCCAGTAACCCTTACACAGGTCAATAGTTGTCAGATAATGTCCCTGAGCTATCTTGTCCAATAATTCGTCCACTCGGGGCATGGGGTAGGCATCTGTCACAGTACAGTCATTCAGTCGCCTATAGTCCACACAAAATCGGGTCGTGCCATCCCATTTTGGGACTAATACTACAGGGGAAGCCCAGGGGCTTGCTGATGGTTCGATCACCCCTAACTCAAGCATCTCCCTAATCTCTGCTCTCATCCCTTCTTGCACAGCTCCAGGAATCCTATAGGCTGATTGTCTCAGGGGCTTCTGCCCGAGGGTCTCCACCTTGTGCACTGCCAAGTGAGTGTATCCAGGGAGTGTTGAGAACATCTCTTTCCGGTCCTGGAGTAATTCCCTGACCTGTTCTTGTTCCTGGGATCCTAACCCATCTCCTAACTGAACATCTTCCACCCCCCCAGAATGATTACTGATTGCAGGAAGCTCCAGCATCGGCAGGTATTCAGAGTCCCCGGTGGCAGGAGCGCATATGGCGGCTACTGCCTCAGCCCTCTCGTGATAGGCCTTTATCATATTGATGTGGAATGTCCTCTTAATTCTTGTGTCTTGTGTCTTGTGTCTGCACAGCTGGCGACCACGTAGGTGGTGTCGCATAGCTGTTTTACCACCTGATAGGGGCCCTGCCAGGAGGCCTGTAATTTATTTTGCTTCAAGGGTTTTAGTACTAGGACCTTCTGTCCGACACAAAAAGTGCGATTCCGAGCAGATCGATCATACCAAACCTTCTGCTGACTCTGGGCTGATTGCATATTCTCATGGACTAGCTCGGTAAGTTCAGTCGATCCCTGAGTTCCAAGACGTAACTAAGGATGGGAAGGCCTTCAGGATCCTCTCCCCCTTCCCACTGGGCCCTCACTAAGTCTAAGGGTCGCCTAACCCTTCGCCCATACAACAGCTCAAATGGTGAAAACCCTGTGGACTCTTGAGGTACCTCCCTGTATGCGAACAGTAGGTGGGGAAGATATTTTTCCCAATCCTTCCTACTCTCCACGAAGGCCCGAAGTAGCTGTTTTAGGGTCCCGTTAAATCTCTCGCACAGCCCGTTCGTTTGGGGGTGGTAGGGTGCACTCTGGAGGGTTTTAATACCACAGAGGCGCCAGAGCTGCTGGGTAGGCTCAGCGGTGAACTAATTTCCTTGATCAGACAATATCTCCAGGGGAAATCCTACCCTAGTAAACACCCGCAGTAAGGCATCAGCTACCGTGTCAGCCTGGATATTTGATAGGGGAATAGCTTCCGGGTAGCGGGTGGCGTAATCCACCACTGTAAGAATATACTTCTTCCCAGTAGCACTGGGGCGGGCCAGTGGGCCAATAATGTC
This sequence comes from Bufo bufo, assembly GCF_905171765.1. Classification (NCBI taxonomy): domain Eukaryota; kingdom Metazoa; phylum Chordata; class Amphibia; order Anura; family Bufonidae; genus Bufo; species Bufo bufo. The sequence goes on from NC_053389.1 coordinate 66,429,077, forward strand.
TACTGCTATCTGGCTAAAGGGTTCCCTAATTATCGGCATGGGGTGCAGAGAGGCTTTTGGATGATCCCCCGCCTTTCCTACTCTCTGGCAAGTCTCACAGGTCCGGCAGTATTCTCGTACCTCTGCATGTAACCTAGGCCAGAAGAAAGCACGAGACAACCGACTCCGGGTCTTAGCTATCCCTAAATGTCCGGCCAAGGGGATGTTGTGAGCCAGCCTCAATAGCTCCTGTCTGTACTTCTGGGGCACGACTAGCTGTTTGTGGGGGCCCTCGCGTTTCCCATTGCCCACCCCTTCAGTGTAACGATAAAGAAGCCCTCCCTCCCACTCTATTCTGTCTTCCCCTAACCCCCCTGGATCCTTGCCCGCCCTGTCCCGATAGCACGCTAGAGTAGGGTCTCTCCGGGTTTCTTGCCTAACGTCGGAAGGAGAATCCCAGGACATGGGGTTGTCAAGTCGGGGTAACGTGGGAGGATTTGGTCTTACCTGGGTCCCCATAGGAGTGGAGTTGCCTTGTAGGTGGCTTTGTTGTCGGGTGGTCACGGCCATGGCGGTCTCTGGTGCAAATGAAGAAGTCAAATGCCCCAAGTCGGTCCCCAAAAGTACTTCTGCGGGTAACTCACGGAGTATCCCTACTCTCACTTGTCGCTTCCCTGAGCCCCAATCGAGGTGAACTCTGGCGGTGGATAAGTGCAGCACCTTGCCCCCTGCTACCCTGACTGCCACAGTCTGGCCGGTTCGGGCCGACTGAGGAACCATGTGAGGCTGAATAAGGGTAATCGTAGCCCCGGAATCACGAAGTCCCTGGGCCGGCTACCCATTAACCCATACCGCCTGACGATGGTGCTGCCGATTATGTTCAGCTGCGGCCTGGACGGGATCCGCCTCGAACAGCTCACCAAACTCTTCCGGAACATCTAGCGGGTTGGCCTCGTTCTGGAGGCAATAATTCTCCGACCTGGATAACTGGGCAGTCTCTTTGTACCTCGGGGATCGGTTAGGGCAATAACGGTGCAGATGACCCATTTGATTACATGTATAGCACTTAGGCCCAGTAGAAGATTTTGATTGGGCTAAGGGTCTAGAGGCAGCCCACTGAGATACTGGAGTTGGGCTCGAGGTCGGTACACTGGGCCGCTATAGTGGATAGCGCTGGCCTCCAATGGATCTCCGAGAGTCCAGATATTCAACGGCCAAAGTAGCTGCTTGCTGTACCGTCTGTGGCCGCTTATCTCGCACCCAATCCCGTACTATCGGAGGGGTGTGGTCAAAGAACTGCTCTAAGAGAACTAGCTGGGTGATGTCCTCTATGGTATGAGCATGGCTTCCCTGGAACCAGCCCTTGAGGTTCCGCTGCAGACGATGTGCCCACTCCACGTAGGTTAGGTTGCCTTGTTTCCGGGATTCTCGAAACTTAATCCGGCTGGCTTCAGGGGTAATGGCAAATCGGGCTAGCAGGGCTTCTTTTACCCGGTCATAATCCATGGCGTCCTCATCCTCCATGGCCCGATACGCATCCGCAGCTTTGCCAGTTAGGTTACTCGCCAGTAAGGCGACCCGATCTTGGGACGGCACTTTATGTATCTGGCACAGTCTCTCAAAGTCCTGGAGGAACTCTTCTATTTCCTCCTCACCATCCTTAAATAATTTGAATGCGCAAAAGGGCAACTTACGGACAGGTGCTGTATTTCTAGGTGCTGTCTCTGATCGCCGTATTTCCGCCATTCTCCACTCATGTTGTCGCTCCAATTCTCTCTCTTGTCGCTCTAGTTCTTTCTCTTGCCGCTCATCCTGCAGCTGGATGTCTCTGATGGCATTCTGTATGGCGGTCTCGGATGGGTTGGCACCATATAATGCCAACTCGTTGCTGAAACAAGGCTTCCACGGACGAGGTCCAGCATCACCATCCCTCTGATCCATCTCAGCTAATTCACTGATCAAGGTGGCCTTGTTCTTTGTCCCAGCGATCCCTCCTCGGCTCTCAAGTAAATCTTTCAGCGTGTCTCTCCTGCAGGCTGCGTAGCTGGTCATGCCTAGTTGTGATTTGGAGTGTCCCAGTAACTGGAGAGCCAATCCCACCGCTGCCACCAATGTAACGAGCCCCTGCTCTCTCTATTCTGCTCTCATGGCACTCCCTGATGTGACCACAATATCGGCTGGTTCCGCCGTTGATGATCCGGCCTCAAACGACCGCTCGTGTCGTTTTAATTCTCACAGAACTAACGCCAGTCAGGCTGTATGTGAGTTCAAACTGAACAATTCTTTATTGAATGCATCACATATATTTATAATGACAGTTGGAACACCTCTTTCAATTGGTAAATTGTAAAACCCCCTCTGATTGGCTATGCAAATGAGGTAAGCAGAGATTAGTTCAAGAGCTTGGCTGGGAGGCAGATGGGTGTGGCCATTGTCACAGAGAGAGTCAAACCATGACATTACCCCCCTTTCACCAAAACGAGACAAAACATACTATTAAAATATAAAAAAATTTAATCCCATATGTAAAACGGCAAAATGGAAATAAAGTCAAAATGGCCAATTCGGTAACAGATTGCCCCGCAAATCTTCACACAACTCTGCACACATAAATAGAAAAAAGTTATAGGAGTCAGAATATGGAGACTAAAAGAAAATTTTTTTTTTTTTCAAGCTTACATTTTTTTTTTCAGTATAACAACGCAATACAAAAATACACATATGAGGTATTTCCTGATTTGTACTAACCTGAAGAATGAAAGTAACTGGTCAGTTTTATGGTATAGGGAATGCCGTAAAAACAAAAAACTGTTGTGGAATTGCGTTTTTCTTTTTCAATTTCACCCAATTTATAATTTTTTCCCGCTTTCCACCACACTGTATGCAATCATAAATAGTGCCAATAGAAAGGGCATCTCTTTCTACAAAAAACAAGCCATTATACAGCTATGTTAACAGAAAAATAAAAAAGTTAAAGGGTTTCTGTCACCCCACAAAACTCATTTTTTTTTTTTTTGGATAGTTAGATTCCTTATAGGGCGATATAGGAGAATATAATAGTCTTACTTACTTTCATGCGGCCGATTCTTTATAAAACGAAGTTTTATAATATGTAAATGAGGGCTCTACCAGCAAGTAGGGCGTCTACTTACTTGCTGGTAGCCGCAGCAGCAATCCGCCCCTTCGCCGTGTTGATTGACAGGGCCAGCCGGGATCTCCTCCTCCGGCCGGCCCTGTCAGTAATTCAAAAATCGCGCGCCTCTGGTTATTCGGCGCAGGCGCTCTGAGATGAGGAGGCTCGTCTCCTCAGCACTCCCTCAGTGCGCCTGCGCCGATGACGTCTTCTCTTTCGGTGATGTCATCGGCGCAGGCGCACTGAGGAGACGAGCCTCCTCATCTCAGAGCGCCTGCGCCGAATGACCAGAGGCGCGCGATTTTTGAATTACTGACAGGGCCGGCCGGAGGAGGAGATCCCGGCTGGCCCTGTCAATCAACACGGCGAGGGGGCGGATTGCTGCTGCAGCTACCAGCAAGTAGACGCCCTACTTGCTGGTAGAGCCCTCATTTACATATTATAAAACTTCATTTTATAAAGAATCGGCCGCATGAAAGTAAGTAAGACTATTATATTCTCCTATATCGCCCTATAAGGAATCTAACTATCCAAAAAAAAAAAATATGAGTTTTGTGGGGTGACAGAAACCCTTTAAGGCTTTGGGAAGGCTGGGAGTAAAAAACGAAAACGAAAAAATGGAAAATTTCCCGGTTATGAAAGGGTTAAGCACTGGCTACTGAATTCCCCATAGATTACACCTGATATAACACCCTGTGATCAATTTATTATTGAGGGACTGTTCAAGGCAGACATTACCTTTAGGCTGAGTTCACACGGGCGAGTATTCCACGCGGGTGCAATGCGGGAGGTGAACGCATTGCACCCGCATTGAATCTGGACCCATTCATTTCTATGGGGCTGTTCACATGAGCGGTGATTTTCACGCATCACTTGTGCGTTGCGTGTAAATTGCACCATGCTCTATATTCAGCGTTTTTCACGCAACGCAAGCCCCATAGAAGTGAATGGGGTTGCGTGAAAATCGCAAGCATCTACAAGCAAGTGCGGATGCGGTGCGATTTTCACGCACGGTTGCTAGGAGACGATCGGGATGGAGACCCGATCATTATTATTTTCCCTTATAACATGGTTATAAGGGAAAATAATAGCATTCTGAATACAGACTGCATAGTAAAATAGCGCTGGAGGGATTAAAAAAATAAAATAAAAAATTTAACTCACCTTAGTCCACTTGATCGCGGAGCCGGCATCTCCTTCTGTCTTCATCTTAGCTGTGTGGAGCAACAGGACTTATGGTGACGTCATGAATAAACCAACACTTGTTTCCCTTTTGTTTATCAAGTAAGTGACCCAATATCACACATAGCGCAACCAATAAAAGATATATGGATCTAATTCAATCACGAATCACAACTCCAACAACATGACTTTATACAAAATCACTGATGTTTATTGGTACAAATAGAGTTGCGACCAACTGGCCACACAGACATTAAGAACACTTAAAATGTCACTCAGACTGCAGACGTGTGGTAATTACAGTACATATAAGTAAAGTGCAAGTGCCTACATAAATATGCAACAAAAAGATACAGTCAGTGCCTATCAGAGAGTGTTGTCCTGTCTATATTGTATTAGCAAAAAGTCAAATTGTAGACCCTAGACTCTATGGACATCAACTCACACTTTGTTATCTTAAATACAGTACAATGAACAAAGAATAAAGCATACTGACCAACGTATCTACCACAACACCAGCAGTCTGTGCCCCGACGCGCGTTTCGCCGTCAGCTTTTTCAAGGGGTCTTCATTTTAGCTGTGTGGAGCAACAGGACCTGTGGTGACGTCACTCCGGTCATCACATGATCCATCACATGATCTTTTACCATGGTGATGGATCATGTGATGACCGGAGTGACGTCACCCCTTGAAAAAGCTGACGGCGAAACGCGCGTCGGGGCACAGACTGCTGGTGTTGTGGTAGATACGTTGGTCAGTATGCTTTATTCTTTGTTCATTGTACTGTATTTAAGATGAAGACAGAAGGAGATGCCGGCTCTGCGATCAAGTGGATTAAGGTGAGTTAAATTTTTATTTTATTTTTTTAATCCCTCCAGCGCTATTTTAGTATGCATTCTGTATTCAGAATGCTATTATTTCCCCTTATAACCATGTTATAAGGGAAAATAATACAATCTACAGAACACCGATCCCAAGCCCGAACTTCTGTGAAGAAGTTCGGGTTTGGGTACCAAACATGCGCGATTTTTCTCACGCAGTGCAAAACGCATTACAATGTTTTGCACTCGCGCGGAAAAATCGCGCGTGTTCCCGCAACGTACCCGCACATTTTTCCGCAACGCCCGTGTGAACTCAGCCTTAAAGGGATTGTTTCATTAGAAAATAACCTATTGTTTAATCAAGTTTTAGGTTAAACATTCTGTACATAAAAACATTGTCAGGAATATGGATTATCGTTTAATGGCAGCCATGATTTTCATTTAATTCACCTTGGTCAGTGTACATGCAAAATAAGTTCTCACTTCAACCCTCGGCTTGTCAGATAGCAGAGGCAGTGAACTCCACAGGGGTCCTGGCTTCAAGCAAGCCACTTGTTTACAAATTCACATGTCCTCCAGTCAGTCAGGAACCAAGCTGATGTGACAGGAAAAATCTATCAGCATGAGGTCTAAGCCATTCACCACTTCAATCAGATTATCAGACAGGTTGGAACCGGCGGTTCAAAAGGAATTATGAATCGCCTGTGCATTACATACATGAGCCAGATACATATTTGTGTCCCTGTGGCCATGACGAACAGGCCTGTGGTCTTAGTCTGGCGGTGGGATGCCAGGGAAGGGAGATATACATATCTCCCCACAGACACTAAATAACGGTACCATGCTTGGACTCTACTTGTAGCCGGAACCCAGGCGGGTCTGTTGGTCCCAGAACCATCTCCCTGTGACCTTCTGGTCTGGAGCTATGAACCCTAAAGGGTTTTGTGGGTAATTGACTGCCAGCCCAGAAGAGAAGGAGGGGACCCTTCCCAGAGGCAGGAAGAGGAGGGGCTACAGTTTAAATGGCTTGTGCCAGCAAGCGAGCGTGTCTTTCTCTGAAGGAGGGTCACATCGTGCCATGTGTTTTGAGGGACCTGCAACCAGCTGACATCACTGCCCTCCATGTGGATACAGCAAAGGACCAATCATAACCCAAAGGAACACTCATCTACCCGGTAACTGACTTGTACTCTGTGTAATCCTGTTTGTACCATACTACCTATATTTGTAACCTCAGACCACTGTATATATTCTTTGTGTATAGTGTGTTATCTAGTGTGCCCTTAAGGCGATTAAATATATAATTTAATCTTGTGCTGTCTTGTATGTCAATCAAGAATCCCCACGTCCGTGTTTCGGCCTAGTTGTAAGCTACCGTGGGTTGGTTTCTCACCCTATATAATCCCGTTAGCGGACCGGGCTTATATAAAACCAGAAGATGGTGGCAGATTTCCTGGGCTGAGGAAGCGCTGTTTCTCTGGGTCAGTGACCAGGCTCTCTCAGCTTGTTGCCTCTCTGTACCCGTGTGGACAGGAGGAGTCGGTGTAAACTGTACCAAACTGAACCTTACCTGCTCCTCTGGAGGGCGTAACGTCACGTCTTGGTAACCAGTGACCATACCGCGTCTAGTGAGCTCGACGTAATTGACGTCAAGCGGGCACGAGGGGTGGTATTCTTCACATATTGGCGGCAGCAAAGTGGGATACTAGTGTGTGTGAGTGTGGGACCCATACTCCCAGACATTAAAGACTACCAGCAGTAGCTTTTGCCGCTGGAGTCTTAAGATCAGCTCAACACTAGACAGTCTGAGAGCGAATATAATAAGGTGTGTGTGTGCATCAGGTTGTATCACAAGGAGCAAAGGTAAAGAAATGGCGGATGCTATGAATGGTGGCGGGGAGGACGCAGTCCAGATAGTGGGCCCAGAAGAGGTGGAAGGCAACTTTATTCAAGATGAGGGGTGCACAGCCAATTACAAAATCAAGATACCAACCGAGCTGGAAGGAACGGCCCAACGTTCGTATCACAGTTGCTTGGTGCCCTGTGAAGAAGCGACTGTGAAACGGACGTTGGGCTGTTCCCTCCAGCTCGGTTGGTATCTTGATTTTGTTATTATTGCTCCTAGTCCAGAATTTAGGTGTTTTTTTGTTCCACTAGACTGGTCAGTTGGTTTTAATCATCTATCTTAGGATGCCATATAATGTCTATGCGTGGTTCATGCTATTCTGCATAGTGACTGCTGAGCTGTACTATTGCACTCTTTATTCCCAGTACTGGAGGGATCTTTTCTCCCCCCTGCTCTCTCATTATATATGTGATTTTATAGATGTATGTCCTATATTGAAGTGTCAAAAAAGATGTTGTTCATTATTTTGTGTGGTGTATGTCCGTATTTCCGTTCCGCAAAAAAACAGAACGTGTCTTATTATTGTCCGCATTATGGAAAAGGATAGGACTGTTCTATTAGGGGCCAGCTGTTCCGTTCCGCAAAATACGGAATGCACACGGACGTCATCTGTATTTTTTGTGAATCCATTTTTGCGGACCGCAAAATACATACAGTCGTGTGCATGAGGCGTAATAAGTACAAACTTGTAGAGGTGATACATTCTCTTTAAGCCTATACTGATTTTAAGTAAAAAAACTTTAAGACAAGAACAAAATTTTATGTTTTTAATTAGTAATGAGAGACGTTTTCGAAAATTCGATTCGACTGCATCGCCTAACTTCGACAAGAAATTCGGATTCACTACGAAATACTTTGTCACAAATCGCATTCCAATGTATGTAGCGGGCGCAATGACAGGGAACGACGATAGTGCCACCTCCCCGTCATTCAACCCGTCAGAGGCCGCGTTCAACGTTGATCGTGGCATCTGAGAGTCACATTGAGGCCTTTCAGGAGTCAATCAAGTTTTCTTCAATCAAGATGGCCACAACAGCCTCTCTGCAATTTTTTTTTTTTTTTAACCGTCATTTCAGGAAGAATGGATTTGTTACCCCGAAGCACCAGAAAATTCAGAATCCTGGCAAATCACATTTTTCCCAAAATTCGGATCACATTCCATTCAACGCTATTTTTCATAATGATATTGACCAAATATTCAGATCGCTCAAGGTTGAAGTCATCACGTGAATGCTACAGCTATCTGTAACAAAGTTACAACGTGTTTATGGTGTGATTCCCTCATCAAGGACAGGGGGCTATGTTGTTTACTATCTTTATTATGTGACCTGTTAAAGATGATACACAGATGACCATCTCACTGACAGGCTGGCTCTGGTCCCACCTCTCCAGGTGCCCCGATAAGGCTTTGCTAGAGGGATAGCATGTGTCTGGGCAGACGTCCCAGATTGTCACCCCCACAGGATATAGTCTCTCCTTCACACTAGAATATGCACTGCTCACCGGAAACTTAGAAACCTTAATATAACTCAGACTGGATATCACCATAACAAACGCAACTTCCACACCACAAAAACTGAACAGATGGCTGTAAACTATGAAGATCCATGTAGCAATCCTTATCTTCACATGTTAAATAAAAAGTTATAAGAACACCTAAATTTAAATTTTCCATGGCTTCACACTTCCAAATGCCCGCACATTAATGTGACCCCATCATTTATCTCACATAATGGCAAAATTGGGGTTAATAAGTGTTACATTAACCCCATTGTTCCGCTATGCTACTGGCTGGCCGCAGTACAGGTCATCAGAAGAAAGCAAAACCTGCTGGTTGTACGTCACATTATTCTCCTCCCTCCCTGACACTTCCCCTTTAGCCTGCTCTCATTTTCATACTCCCTCCTCAGCCTGCTCTCATTTTCATACTCCCTCCTCAGCCTGCTCTCATTTTCATACTGCCTCCTCAGCCTGCTCTCATTTTCATACTCCCTCCTCAGCCTGCTCCTATTTTCATATTCCCTCCTCAGCCTGCTCCTATTTTCATACTCCCTCCTCAGCCTGCTCTTATTTTCATACTCCCTCCTCAGCCTGCTCTCATTTTCATACTCCCTCCTCAGCCTGCTCTCATTTTCATACTCCCTCCTCAGCCTGCTCCTATTTTCATACTCCCTCCTCAGCCTGCTCTCATTTTCATACTCTCTTCTCAGCCTGCTCCTATTTTTTTATACTCTCTCCTCAGCCTGCTCTCATTTTCATACTCCCTCCTCAGCCTGCTTTCATTTTCATACTCCCTCCTCAGCCTGTTCTCATTTTCATACTCCCTAATCAGCCTGCTCCTATTTTCATACTCCCTCCTCAGTCTGCTCTCATTTTCATACTCTCTTCTCAGCCTGCTCCTATTTTTTTATACTCTCTCCAAGCCTGCTCATTTTCATACTCCCTCCTAAGCCTGCTTTCATTTTCATACTCCCTCCTCAGCCTGCTTTCATTTTCATACTCCCTCCTCAGCCCGCTTTCTTTTTCATACTCTCTCCTCAGGCCGCTTTCATTTTCATACTCCCTCCTCAGCCTGCTTTCATTTTCATTGTCATTCAAAAGATTGTTTCTTCAGGAAGGCACAAAAATACCAAACTTCGAATAAAGCTAAGTTTAGCCAAGTAAGAGAGGCCATAGGCCTAACTAACTGGGACAAGGTCCTCAAAAAAAAAAAAATACAGCCATAAAATGGGATATTTTTCAAAGCATCCTAAACTCTAATTGTGAGAGGTACACACCTTATGAGAATAAAAGGGTAAGGAACAAGAAAAAAAAACCAACGCGGATAAATAGAACTCTAAAGAAAGCAATAAATGGTAAAAAGTATAAATCTGAAGGTGTTGGCCCTTTACAGAGCAATGAGGGGGGAGTTGCAGAAAGCGATGAGGAGAAAGCAAAGCTATGAAATATTTTTTCTCTCCACTGTATTCACTGAGGAAAATAAACTGTCAGATGAAATGCAGAATGTAAAAGTAAATTCAATGAGAGTTGAGAAAGAGACGCGGCACTCACCAAACTTCTAAATGCTGGTAGCTGTTTATTGAAGATCGAGCATCATGCGCAAGCAGGGGGGGCGGGATGGCCACAGTGTGCGTCGGCGGCGACGGCCGTTTCGCGCTGGAATAGCGCTTCTTCTGGCCGGCCAGAAGAAGCGCTATTCCAGCGCGAAACGGCCGTCGCCGCCGACGCACACTGTGGCCATCCCGCCCCCCTGCTTGCGCATGATGCTCGATCTTCAATAAACAGCTACCAGCATTTAGAAGTTTGGTGAGTGCCGCGTCTCTTTCTCAACTCTCATTGACTTACCGCTTAACTACGCTGAGCACCACCTCCTGCTGTGTACCTCACCACGGCTGCCTCCCCAGGTTCTGGCACGGACGCATTTAGACAAAGGTGTTTGCTGTAGTGCCGCTGTATTTTCCTTTCCCTGCTCCTTTGCTTGATCGTAAAAGTAAATTCGCCATGAAAAGTGTCCTGTCTGGCCCAGGAAGAATTGCAGCGGTGTCTTAAAAAGATTAAAATGTGAGTGTGGGAGCACATCATCAGGGAAGCAGGTAAGTATTGTTTTTTTACCTAAGTAGTAAGAAACACAGGTAGCGGCACTCACCATCATGTTCACTTTGCAGCTTTATTGGAGATAAAAAAGGGATCGGACACAGGCACTGCACAAAAAAATCATGCAACAGCCGTTTTGCGCACCTTGCGCTTTGTCAAGTCTAATGTGAACGCATTACCTATGGTACCACTTCTCCTAAAGCTAATGATGGGATTCATCATAGTTTCCCGCTTAAAGGGAACCTGTCACCCGGATTTTGTGTATAGAGCTGAGGACATGGGTTACTAGATGGCCGCTAGCACATCCGCAATACCCCGTCCCCATAGCTCTGTGTGCTTTTATTGTAAAAAAAACGATTTGATACATATGCAAATTACCCTGAGATGAGTCCTGTCCCTGAGACGAATCCAGCGTGAAGGAGCCCAGCACTGCCCCGCATCCTCAGAATCTCCGCCTTGCTCCCCGACATCAGAAAGCTAGAGCGCCGTAATCTCGCGATGCACGAGCTAGCGCATGCGCAGTTCGTTTCCTGAGGCTGATGCCAGCACAGGTAAGGAACAGTATGACACCACTGAAAATTTGTGTATACAGTCGATAATCCGTTTGTCCAATATATCAGGGTATTTTTTTTAGATATATCAATGATATATTCATAATATGGACAGGGACTCAGGCGTAGTTTCATGAATTTGTGGAATTCCTAAATATCACTAAGGATATGAATATGAGGTTCACTAGTCAGATTTACTGCAGTGAGTTAGATTTTTTGGATGTAAAAATTTGTGTAAAATATGGAGATATTTGTACCAGTGTTTTCAGAAAACTCTTTGCTGCGTTATGACAGTTTTCATCCGCCCCATGTCAAAAAGGCAGTTCCTTATGGGAAATTCCTTCGACTGAGGAGGATTGTGTCAGATGAGAATGATTTAAAAAAACAGTGTATAGATCTTAAGTCCCGCTTTGAACAAAGGGGTTATCCCGATGATGTCTTTGCGACAGCTCATCAGAGAGTGATTTGTCTAAAACTAAAGGACTGCATTAGGAAAAAGAAAAAGAAAAAATATAGGCCATCAGCAAGAAAATACTAGGGCTATATTCACATTTGACCATACGCCTATGGCTCCCCAATCTTAAATAACTGGCACATGCTGGTGCAAGATGAATCCCTTAAGGCTAAAACTATGATGAATCCCATCATGAGCTTTAGGAGAAGTGGTACCATAGTTATGCGATAGTGAGGAGTAATTTGCAGACAGATGATGCTAACTGGTTAGGAAAATGTACGCCTAAAGGTAATTCTGCATGTGGCAGGTGCTCCATGTGTAAATTTATGTATAAGTCCAAATTCCTTACAATAGGGGGGTGCAGCATTTTGTAAAAAGTTTTATATCATGCAAAACGCAATATGTGGTATACAGTATGTTATATTTTTCCAGTGTGGAAAATGTTATATTGGTAAAACTTTTAGACCCCTATATGTCAGGTTCAGGGAACACAAAAAATCTATAGACACTGGAGTAGGAGCCACACGATTGATTAACCACCTACAAGAACAACATGAAGGTAACAAAAATGTCTTGAAATGTGCAGGATTGGAGGTGGTTTGTATGGCAGTGAGGGGGGAGATAGGAAGCGTCTCCTCCTCCAGAGAGAAGCAGCCTGGATTATTAGAACTAATGCTATGGGCCCGCTTGGACTCAATGACAAGAACGATCTTGCTGTCCTTATTTAATATGTTTTTTTGCGGGTGGGTACGATTTGATACATGTTTTTGCACTAGGATGTGGTGTTATTATTTTTAATTGGTATATTTATTATTCACCTGTGTATGGTCATGTGACCAGATGGGGGTGGAAAAAAGAGGGGGAGTGAAGTATTTATCTCAAACCCACACCGGTTCACATTAGGCTTGACAAAGCGCAAGGTGCGCGAAATGGCTGTTACCTGATTTTTTGTTTAGTGCCTGTGTCCGATCCCTTTTTTATTTCCAATAAAGCTGCCAAGTGAACATGATGGTGAGTGCCGCTATTTGTGTTTCTTACTACTTAGTATTTATATGTATCTATTGAGCAGAGCACCACCTAATATCACTATTGATCTAGTGCTGATAAGGGTCTATCCAGATTGATCACACATCGGGTAGTGCCAGCTGCGTTTTTTTTTTTTTTTCTTGATAGACTTAAGTATTGTTTTTTTGTTTTGTTTTTTTTCCTTCAATGTAGCGGCAGTCGGGGGTAGGGGGGCGGCACAACTAGAGTGAGGGGTCACAAAAGTGGGTATAACTCCACTGAGGGGGCACCTACTCTGGTATAACTACTGTGAGGGGCATCTAATATAACATAACTACTGTGAGGAGCACTTAATCTGGTATAACTACTGTTAACTAATGTGGAGGGGCACAAAGGTAAGCATAACTACTGTGACAGGTACAAAGGTGGGCATAACTACAGTGAAGGGGCCACAAGGAGGACAGGACTACTGTGAAGGGGCACAAAGTTGGGCTTAACTACTGTGAGGGGCCATAAGGAGGACAAAAAAAAAAATTGTTGCCACTATATGTAAGTTTTAGTTGCATGGGGGTGAAGAGGGGTTCCCTAGCAACACCTCTAATATATTTATTAATGACCTTGTATAAGGCTTGCACAGTAAAATATCATTTTTTGCAGATGACACTAAACTGTGTAAAGTAATTAACACGGAAAAGGACAATATACTGTGTATATATATATATATATATATATATATATTGTAACGGACCGTTTCAGCAGACAAGGGGTTAAAATCCGTTTAGGCGATATGCCCCTTTCTGACATCAATTTAAACAGTATAACTTGGGGACAAACCTATCCAAAATTCACTTGAATAGGTTCAGGGGTTAGTATGGGCCATAATCCTGAGGCAAGAGGCTTTTAAACAGGCCTCTCCAAAACCCAGTGGCGAGGTTGGTTTCGCCACACATCTCCCCCCCCAGGGAAGACTAACCAGATACCTGACCTCACGGTCAGTACCTGAGTTAGTCTGGCAGTCCACCCACAACCCAATACTGGACCTGTTGAATTTGGTAGCCTGTCTCTGTCCAGTGAGTACACCAAGATTATGTTGGTAGCTGGTACTCCCGGTCTCTGTGTTGCTCCCTGGCTTGGAGTGGAGGTTGCTTTGTGGGCAGGTATCAGCGGTACTCTGCCCTGGTGCCAGCGTTACCATGGAAGAAGCCTGGTTGGAGCCTGGTTGTGGGAGGGGGAGACCGACTGTCTCTACCCCCTGTGCTGTAAGTGCAGAGACTACGGTCCCATCTGCACTGTTGTGGGGCTTACTGTCTCCCCCTGGTGCAATAAGCTGCCGCTGGGGAGAGGGGGTAACGAGCTCCTCTCCCATACATACTTCCAGCCGCTGGGGAGGGCGACCGACCGTCTCCGCTCCCAATACAGTGTCCTGCTGCTGGTGAAAGGAGACTGGGCTCTCTATTCCCTGCTGGACACTCTGCCGCTGGGGGACAGGACCGACTGTCTCTGCCCCCTGTAACTCCGCCTGCCGCTGGGGAATGAAGACTGGGCTCCCAATTCCCAATAAATCACACGGCCGCTGGGGAATGGAGACTGGGCTCCCAATTCCCTGTACATCACTCGGCCGCTGGGGAATGGAGACTGGGCTCCCTATTCCCAAAAAATCATGCTGCTGCTGGGGGGCAGGAACAACTACCTCTGCCCCCTGTAACTCAGCCTGCCGCTGGGGAGGGAGGACGCTGCTCTCCTCTCCCTGCACTTCACACTGCCTTCCCGGCATATCACTCTGCTGCTGGGGGGCAGGAACAACTACCTCTGCCCCCTGTAACTCAGCCTGCCGCTGGGGAGGGAGGACGCTGCTCTCCTCTCCCTGCACTTCACACTGCCGCTGGGGAATGGAGACTGGGCTCCCAATTCCCTGCAATTCACACTGCCGCTGGGGAATGGAGACTGGGCTCCCAATTCCCTGCTGGACACTCTGCCACTGGGGAGAGGAGACTGAGCTCCCTCTGTCCCGCAACTGTAACTTCCGATGGAGGTCCACCCAACGTGGCAGCTGACCGTCCCCTTCTGCCCGGTATAGTAGGGTCTTGAACACTAGACTCCTCATGAACTTCACGGATTTCTCAGCTGGATTGGGTCCGAAGAAGTTCAGCCGCAACCACATCATACGGTCAAATTCCTCAACAGAGTATCTGTACTCCACTGCTGGTTCCATCCTGGTGCTTTTAGGGTCGCTGTACTGAGACATGCGTTGCCCTTAAGTTGTAAAATCCACAGAAATGGTGTCTCCTGTAGCTGTCCTTCTGGCTGTAGGAACGATCCCGCCGCTTGCCACCAATGTAACGGACCGTTTCAGCAGACAAGGGGTTAAAATCCGTTTTGGCGATATGCCCCTTTCTGAGAATCAGGCACAGCTACTGCAGAACACCAAACTCCCGAACTAGATACAAAATAGCACTCCAAACTGGAACCTCACGAATAGCTGCTAGCAGACGAACAGGAATCAGCTTACACTCCTGGCAATCAGTCTCTAACAGCATACAGGGGATCCCCCTAATAACGAGACAAGGCTCCGTGTTGAGGGTCAAGCAGTGGTCTGACTGTACTTCAAGTACAGCCTCTTTTATTCATAAACCACAAACATAGTACTGACCACAGGGTTTTGAAATACAACCAATCAGTAATTTACAACACATACAATGTAAGTACAGCAACCAATCGTTCACGCCCCCAGAGCACCAGAAGGGAGACTGCGACACAGGACAGATACAACATATCCCCACAATGCATCATGGTTTCCTCCTCTCTGTCCCGGAGACAACCGAGGAGCAATCCAATTATATCTCAGGACAAAGGGAAATCGCCAATACACATGTGGATACAACAGGACAGACATCACCATTTAAACACACAATGGGACAATGGCACAATAGAAACACACCCAGCATATTCCTCCCAAGCTGACAAGTTACACTTATTATAAATTGTTACAACTTTGTGAGTTTAAATTGTCCATACATATAACTTACATCAATTTAAACAGTATAACTTGGGGACAAACCTATCCAAAATTCACTTGAATAGGTTCAGGGGTTTAAAAGTTAGTATGGGCCATAATCCTGAGGCAAGAGGCCTTTAAACAGGCCTCTCCAAAACCCAGTGGCGAGGTTGGTTTCGCCACATATATATATATATAAATATATTTGTGCTCGGATCGACTATCAGAGTGACAGTAACCTGGAGCATAGCAGTAGAGTAGTGGCGAAACTGCTGTAAAGGGTAGCCTAAAGGGGGCCACCCTGTAAATGAGGATGATATGAGGGTTGGGAGGGAGGGGCACACCGCTGCTGTGGCCGAGGACCGAAGGTAGCTGACAGGGGGGAGGGCACAGCGGTGCTTTAAATAGAATGTGCGGGAGCCTCCCCTCCCACAAATACGGCAACTACGTTGCCTACACTTGTGCTCGGATCGACTATCAGAGTGACAGTAACCTGGAGCATAGCAGTAGAGTAGTGGCGAAACTGCTGTAAAGGGTAGCCTAAAGGGGCCAAAAATACAAGACACGGTAGTGTGAAGACAATGAACTGTATTGAAAACACATCATGACAGCAAATTCCGAAAAGCCAATGACATCTCTTTTTTAGGGTTGGGAATGTAACGAGTGTAACACAGCGATTTCCAACGACCCAGTTTCTTTATGATGTGAACCGGTACATTATTCTTAGAGGCGGCTGAGGCTGCTCCTATTCTGAATGAATGGCCGGTAATGCTTAATGGATCAACATCTAGTTTAGGCAACAAGACACAAATGTATTTCAGGAATGTTTGTATGCTGAGCGGGCCGGAGTTGTGTACTAAAAGAGGGGAGTTGGGTGGAGCGCGTTCGATCAGTACCGCCCATGCGTTAAAGACTGCCACTGGACACCACTTGTTACCCGTAGGCTTTCGCCAGATCTGGTAGTTTTAGTATGATCAAGAGTGAGGACGTAGTGGGAACCTAAGCATTTTAAATGTTGTTTCTGTATAAAGGCGCTGCTAGAGATAGGGCACGTGAATTCCCCAGGTCGTAGGAACCTGTACAAACACAAATACAGGGCTGTTTTGATCAAGGCACTTGTCTTCAAACCGAAAGGGTTTGTACTTAAGATCATAGAAATGGATTTGAACATTTCACCTGAGAAGGGTCTCCTGGAAACTTTACTAACAGCTGAAGAATTGTGTATACCTTTAAGGATCGCCTTAATAGGGTGCGCTGAAAATAAAGAAGACCTGTCTGGATAGGAAATGTGCCAATAGTGTTGTATACCGGCTAAATATAATTTGATAGTACCATGAGAAAGTTTAAGGTCTGAGTGGCAAAATGCTATGAACGCAAGTAGGTATGTGATGTGATCCATACCCTGTTGCGGGCAAGATCGCTGAAACCTAGTGAAATGGGACCAAGCCGTCTGGTAGGACCTCGCCGTGTTCTTGGATAATGACTTCTGCATGAGAACCCTGGCTGTATCCAGGTGCACCCTCAATGCATGACTAACAGGTTGTGCGATAGTGTTGGGGTTGGTGTTGGGTCCGCCTCTGGCGAAATCTGGAAGAAAAACTGAAATTTACCCCTGGATAGTGCGTCTGCTGCCACATTTACCTTCCCGGAAATATGTATACATTCGAAATGGAATTGGTGTTCCAAAGCCAACCAGATAAATCGCCTCATAAAGGACATAATCTCTCTGGAAGCTGATCTACCCTTATTAAGCAAGGCTCCCCATGCCTGTGCTGCAGCAACAATAGGGTCGATTTCGAATAATGAGGAAGATCGGGAAAACCCCGGAATGGTCACGACCTCGTGTGGCCAAGGGCTGGCTAGCCAGTGGCTGCCGTAGATGGCCGCGAACACTATAGCTGATGAAGCATCGGCATGGAGGACCGGAGACTCGCTGGATGCTGCGGGAGTAAAAAATGAAATGCCGTTCCAACTGGAAAGGAACAGGTCCCACATGATAAGATCGGCCAAAGCTTGTTGATCTAGCCTCACCTGGCTATCTTGGTCTGTGGTTAAAGGAAGCAGGCTAAGGAGTCTAGAGATAAAAGTCCTGCCCTGCGGTATAATCCTCATGGCGTAGTTAAGCATGCCCAGTAGACTCTGAAGATCTGCTCTGGAACAAATACCTGCGTGAGCTAACCTATGGACTGTGTCTCTGACTCTCTGTAACTTGTCCTGAGCAAACTGGCCTGTAACGTGTCAGTGTCTAGCTGGATGCCTAAGAAAGTCAATCTAGTGTGTGGGCCATCGAGTTTGTGATCAGCTACTGGAACGCCGAGCTTCCCAAAGACTTCGGTCAAAACCCCTAGATCCCTAGGAGGCCGAGATGGAGGTTCGATCAACAGGAAGTCGTCGAGGTAGTTTGTGACGTGATGGGCACTGAAGGTATTTTCAAGAATCCAGTGCAGACTTCTGGCAAATTGATCGAACAGCCATGGGCTTGATTTTGAACCAAATGTGAGACAATTGGCAAAATAGTACAGACCGTCCCATTTTATGCCGTGCCACTGCCATAGTAGGGGGTGAATAGGTAACAGTTTAAAGGCATCGGTGATATCTGCCTTTGACAGCCACGCATGCTGGCCCAAAGATAGTATGACCTGGATTGCCTCGTCTACGGATGCATATTTCATGCCAAACTCCTCGGAGGGAATAAGAGCATTGAGGCTTGGAATGTCTGAAGAATGTGGAGCTGACAGGTCATAAATAAGGCGTCTTTTATTTGAAAATTTTCCAACAACCATACCTATTGGACTGATTCTCCAGCACTCGAATGGGGGCTGACGCAGAGGGCCTATCAGATAGCCTTTCACCAATTCTGATTGAATGAGGCTACTAACTGCCTCGGGGTTTCTAACGGCTGACAATAAATTCCTGCACTCGTATATGGTTTGTGGTAAGGATATCTGGCCTGTAAGGAAGCCCTTAGTAAAACCACTGAGGAGGAAATTCACCCATTGTCTGTCTGGATGGTCTGCCAAGAATGTAGCTAGTGCGTATACGTGTACTCTGCCTAGTCATGCCGTGTGAAGGCCTTTCTGGGGCCATGGTGTCTTGGGGTGAGCCCTGAAGCAATTAGCACACAAATGCAATAACCGGCATTGGCTATAGAAGCACCCTGCGGAATTGAAGTTATTACAAATCTGTGACTTGCCTAGGTATTTGATGGGTCTGCCTAATTTGTCTACCCCTGTTGTGGACTTGGGCGTGACACTATCAGAAGCATACTTTGCCTGTGAGCAGCCTGCTGGAGGGTTGTTAGAGGAGCACCATTCTGCGGTATGGGAGTGGTAACCGCATGTGGAACACGCAGGGGCTCTTAGGCCCGCGAAATGGCGACAGAAAAGCTCAGTGTTGGCAACTGACCAGTCGACCGTGTGCTGGAATTGCGTGAGTAAAGCTGCTGCCTTTGCGGAAAAAGATCTATGGTAATCATAGAATGCCGTTCCCCCGTATTTATGACCTAGATCCACTACTTTATAAAGGTACAAGTCTAATTCCTCGCGGCGACTGGGGGACACGGAACAAACTACGTCCTGGTACTGTCACAAGATGGAGGTCCCAGGAGAGACCACCGCGTCATCAAGCAATAAACAAACGGAAATCAGGTACAGACACACAAGAGTTTATTGCACAAACAAAAACCAGGGAAGGCAGCACAGACAAAACATGAGCTCTATGTACTGTCAGCACAGTGGGAGAAAACCCCCACTGCGCCACTGTCTAGTAATACTCCAGAGGGGCGTGACTACTCCTGGTATTCACTAGGGCCCCAGAAGGTAGGGTTAGGCTTTGCCGCAGGAAGTTGCCAGGGTCCACTCTGGAGCGTGAACTAGAGTACAGACAGACAGACAAACAGACACGGATCCCATGGGTCAGCAGCATGGAAGAGAGAGTACAAACCAGGAGCAGGACAAGACAACACACACCAGGAGAGCTGACACAGAACTGAGGAAACCTCAGCCTTATATACAGGTTCCATGGGTGCAGCAGAGAGGCCACACCCATGGAGCAGACAAAGAGGATTAACTCCTAATAAACACACAGGGGAGTTAACCCATAAAGAACCACAAATGACACACAAGAACAGAGCTGCAGCGAGAGCATAGACAGAAGGTCACAGCCAGAGATAACGACTGTGACAGGTACAGGCTAAACGCCAGAACAAACTCTGTGATACTGAGTTTGCGGTTTAACCTGACATCCCGTGATTTGAGAATGACTGACACCTCGCTGCAGGCGATGGTCTTGTTATCAGGTACCTCGTGTGTAGCAATGAGTAAACAGGCTAAGTTCACGTCCTTACCGTCTAGGATATCCTGTCTAATATTGGCCGGTATGAAATGTGAAGGCGCAATATTGGGGAAGTTAGGGGGAAAGGTTGCCGTGGTCGTCTCGGGGACTGACGGAGTCAGTTGTCTTAGCATGGAGGTGCTGGAAGTGGTGGCCCTGTTCTCTATAGCCTCTAGTCTACTTTGAAAGCTAGACATAGAGGAAGCGATATTGTTGATCGCGGCATGTAACTGTGTAATGGAAGTCTGTATGGTGTTTGAGGAAAATAACTCTTGGCTGGACCCCGGTTCAGACTGTAACAGGCAAAATAGTTCAGCCTTCCTGGCGGATGCTGGGAATGGGATCCCTCTTCGTAACAGCTCCGTAGTGATTTTTGAAACGGTCCAGGACTTTAATGACGGGGTGACATCTCTGTCCGACTGCAGGTCCCCGCTAGCTTGGGATGATGCAGATCCCATTGGATCCTGAATTTGTGGCAGCTCCATCTAGAAAGACATGAACCGTGTGAATCTTGCGCTAACTATGTGTGTCGAGTGACTACTACCATGCGCCCTGGTGACACTGAGTGTGAAAGGAACAGAACTTATATAGAGTCTGAGGACGTGACAGACCTGACGAACGTGCCTGCTGGCGTGACAGGGATTCGACATGTCTGCAGATGTGACAGACCGCGTGGCTGAATAGTGATGAAGCTAATGAAGGTACCATGCTGTTTTTTTTTTCCCCCCTGCTAACTAACCATGGCTGTACATTGTACCCTTGGTGTGAAATGTTTTTTACATTTTTTTTTACCAGATCCAGACGGATGGCTACCTGTAGTTACTGCTACTGCAACTGCAACACCAAACATAGAGCCTAGGTCAGCTGATAACCATGAGCCTGGCGTAACCGTGACGCTTGTATATAGAAATATACCTGAGCAAAGACTTCGTAGGAAATTGAAATATATTCGGCTGAACCGCAGTGCACGGGCAGACACCTGTTATGAACAAATAGCAACATTCATATCCAGACAATACCATTGGAACATAAATATGTGAACCTTAAGAGAGGGGGGAAAAGATGTAAAACATATAAACCACATAAACACGGTACTCATGTAAAAACTGAACGTCATGGAGAGAGAACAGGTCTTGATGCAGAGAAAATTGCCTATAAGAGAAAGCGTACCAACTAGAATAAAGCCACCTGTCTGCGCTGGTGGGGCTGGTGTTAGCTCCGTAAGTACGGTCAGAATCACGTGGTTGCTATTATCCGGTACGTGGCCACTGATACGTGGCTGCTATGTAAAAAAGAACATAAAAATGTGGTTGTGACGTACTTATGGGTACTGTAACGTGCAGTACACAAATATGACTCCTATTAAGTGGTGAGTACTAAGACCCATACCGTTAAACATGAATTTAGAACCGGTGTCCATTGTACACATGTGGTTTGCGGCAGCTGCACAGAGAGCCGGATGTGCCGAGCCGCATGTAACAGAGCCAAGCGCTGCCCGGACGTGGGCCCGGCTGTAGTAAGGAAGAGCACTCGAGCATGACATGTGGCTGCAGCCTATTAGAGGAACGGGGAAGGGAGACGCCTCTCCTCTGCCCCGCCGCAGCATTCATCTGTATTGCTGTCCTGAGGACGGTGATACAGATGAATATAAAGATAAGCGCTTCCACAATGGAAGCGCTCACCTCCTACTTCCCTGCAGCCGCCTCCACTTAGATCCAGGGCGCGGCCCTGACTGGAAAAATAAAATTAAAAATGACTGCTTCTAGGGGGGTCCAGATCCGTTGGACACCCCTATCGGTGAGCCCCTGTAACATCCCCACAGTATATATATGGCGAAGATGTCATCACAGGCCTTTTCTCTTAAGAGCGTCACACTCTCCTTCCTTGTAATGGGCATTTTAGATGGCGATGGGCCCCACAGAAACGTTGGGCCCGGGGCTGCTGACCCAAACTGGCCCCTATTACAATCCGCCATTGTGTACAATTCTGGGCTCCTGTGCACAAGAAAAACATAGCAGAGCTGGAGAGGTTTCAGAGGAGGGCAACTAAAGTAATAACTGGAATGGATGGACTACAGTACCCTGAAAAATTAAATTATCAAAATTAGGGTTATTCTGTTTAGAGAAAAGACGACTGAGGGGAGATCTAATAACTATGTATAAATATATCAGGGGTCAGTACAGAGATCTCTCCCATCATCTATTTATCCCCAGGACTGTGACTGTGACGAGGGGACATCCTCTGCGTCACAGGATCTGTCTATGGGCCTATCTCGATTCCATCTTCTGCAGCGAGGACAGAGAGGGAGCACAATATATACACGCTTCTTTCTCCTTGTTCTAAAGATCCATGGGGGTCTCAGCGCTCAGACCTCAACAGATCTAAACTTTCCATATGTCTCTATGACATATCAAAAGTTTTTTTGAAAAGTCAGTGACCCTTTAAATACCATTAAATTATAGGTTTGCTGCCACAGACCATCATAATTAACTCCTTCACCATCTTAGAGCATGACATGTGACCATTATATTATTATACAGTATTAACATACAACCACACTAGACCACCATGGATAACAGATATCAGTACCGACCCTTTCATCACCCTAGATCACCAGATATTCTAGATATTAATCTATAAACCAGTCTCTAGACTACCATATTCTATCCCTAAAGCCTCATTCGGATGTGGGTGCTTGCAAGCAGAAAGTTGCCAAAGTGTCTAGGAGTTTTAAGCAATGACCATGGGACAGACATTTCTTTCTGGACTTTCTCTGTAGTCATCTTTTCTACAGGGCACTGCTATAGGCTGTATTCTCCTGCAGATCAACCATGGAAAGTACTGACTTGCATGCACCAAATAGCATACACATGGGATATGGTCATACAGTTTAGTCCTAGCAATGCATAATGATGTAAATATTCTCTATGCAGTGATTGTACTTACCCCTGGACTGGGATCTAGCAGCTTGTCCTCCTGGTCTGCAGTTTGATGTCTATGGACTGTAGTCTTCAGTGCACCACATACAAGTATCTAAATCTGATACCCCATACTAGTCACATCAAGCCTGTCCTGACTTCATTCCATGTCTTCCCTTCTTTAAGTCACTCTCCCATTGTCTCTCCTTCTTCTCTCCCTGTCATTTCTTTCCTAATCTGATCTCAGGACTTTTCTCCCTGTCTCTCCTCCTCCCCCTCCTCTCCCTGTCCCATGTGCTACTACCCCTCCCTCCCTCTGTCCTTTACATCATTGCCTAGCCTTTATCATAACATGACAGGCATCCTTCCATCTTTATATATTCTGCATCATATCCACTGTAGCTAATATTAGGGGATACACTATTTGCTATTTAGAGCCTACATCATGATGCAAGCATCTATAATAGTCTTGCAGCAATCTGTCTGCAGCTTGTCCATCCTGCCTAGGACCACTAGAGCCGAATCTTTGTCATTTAACTCTTGGAAAATAACCTTCTAGGTGAGATCTATCTGCAGCTCTATGTCAATTCACAATTTTTCTAAATGACCAGCTTGGTTTTGCTGCATTTGAGAATCTTAGCTCTGCTACATCTGCATTCATTGCCACATGACCAAGTCTTTATTCATACAGGGGGGAGATAAGTTCATAAGAAAGTATCTTGTTTGTAAATATCATCATAAATATTGATACAAGGAATATTGTAAACGGGAAGACCCTGATATGGTGCCCTAATCATGGGGCATGAAAGGTGTGATGCCATAGTGCTGCACTTCTGCCCATACTTTGTGGTGCCTGCATTGAAGTCTCTGCATTGTATAGGGATGTGGAATATCTCCTACTCTGATACAGGAGAATCTGCAGACAGGGGCAGAGGCAGGGCTTAGTCCTCTCTCCTCCCCATTAAAACTGCAGAGATGAGAAGTCAGCAGTAGTGTATCTGCACATGGGAAGCAGTCCAGGGATAGAGACAGGAGCAGAGGTGACAGGAGAGAAAAGGGGAAAAGGTGGGGGGAGGCACAGACACCCTACACTGTGCTAAAAACAAGCAGGTAAGTGGGCAAGGGGCTGTTCACCTAGACTGAGGGAAACCTGGGGGCATGTAATATGGGCATATATTATGTGCACCACTGATTTCACTAACTCCGAGGTTGGGATTTATATATTTATTGCACTTTGTACTTATTTGCATGGCTTAATAAGGCCCCAAGAGACTGAAGTGTCACCTGCCCTTGGCCAGTAATGGCTCCAGGCTTTAGATGGGCAATGCAGATACTCCTCGTTATATGAGGGTATAGGAGGGTAGGTGGTGACAGAGGTGGTATATGAGGGTATGTAGTGAGAGAGGTGGTATATGAGGGTATGTAGTGACAGGGGTGATATATGAGGGTAGGTGGTGACAGAGGTGGTATATGAGGGTATGTAGTGCCAGAGGTGGTATATGAGGGTATGTAATAACAGAAGGGGTATATGAGGGTATGTAATAACAGGGGTGGTATATGAGGGTATGTAGTGACAGAGGGGGTATATGAGGGTATGTAGTGAGAGAGGTGGTATATGAAGGAATGTAGTGACAGGGGTGGTATATGAGGGAATGTAGTGACAGGGGTGGTATATGAGGGTATGTAGTGACAGGGGTGATATATGAGGGTAGGTGGTGACAGAGGTGGTATATGAGGGTATGTAGTGCCAGAGGTGGTATATGAGGGTATGTGGTGACATGGGTGGTATATGAGGGTATGTAATAACAGAAGGGGTATATGAGGGTATGTAATAACAGAAGGGGTTTATGAGGGTATGTAATAACAGGGGTGGTATATGAGGGTATGTAGTGACAGAGGGGGTATATGAGGGTATGTAGTGACAGGGGTGGTATATGAGGGAATGTAGTGACAGGGGTGGTATATGAGGGAATGTAGTGACAGGGGTGGTATATGAGGGTATGTAGTGACAGGGGTGGTATATGAGGGTATGTAATGACAGGGGTGGCATATGAGGGTATGTAATGACAGAAGGGGTATATGAGGGTATGTAGTGACAGGGGTGGTATATGAGGGTATGTATTGACAGAAGGGGTATATGAGGGTATGTAGTGAGAGAGGTGGTATATGAGGGTATGTAATGACAGAAGGGGTATATGAGGGTATGTAGTGACAGGGGTGGTATATGAGGGTATGTAATGACAGGGGTGGTATATGAGGGTATGTAATGACAGAAGGGGTATATGAGGGTATGTAGTGACAGGGGTGGTATATGAGGGTATGTAGTGACAGGGGTGGTATATGAGGGTATGTAGTGACAGGGGTGTTATATGAGGGTATGTAGTGACAGAGGTGGTATATGACAGGGGTGGTATATGAGGGTATGTAGTGACAGGGGTGGTATATGAGGGTATGTAGTGACAGGGGTGGTATATGAGGGTATGTAGTGACAGGGGTGGTATATGAGGGTGTGTAGTGACAGAGGTGGTATATGAGGGTATGTAGTGACAGGGGTGGTATATGAGGGTATGTAGTGACAGGGGTGGTATATGAGGGTATGTAGTGACAGGGGTGGTATATGAGGGTATGTAGTGACAGGGGTGGTATATGAGGGTATGTAGTGACAGGGGTGGTATATGAGGGTATGTAGTGACAGAGGTGATATATGAGGGTAGGTAGTGACAGGGGTGGTATATGAGGGTATGTAGTAACAGAGGTGGTATATGAGGGTATGTAGTAACAGAAGGGGTATATGAGGGTATGTAGTGACAGGGGTGGTATATGAGGGTATGTAATGACAGGGGTGGTATATGAGGGTATGTAATGACAGAAGGGGTATACGAGGGTATGTAGTGACAGGGGTGGTATATGAGGGTATGTAGTGACAGGGGTGGTATATGAGGGTATGTAGTGACAGGGGTGTTATATGAGGGTATGTAGTGACAGAGGTGTTATATGAGGGTATGTAGTGACAGAGGTGGTATATGACAGGGGTGGTATATGAGGGTATGTAGTGACAGGGGTGGTATATGAGGGTATGTAGTGACAGGGGTGGTATATGAGGGTATGTAGTGACAGGGGTGGTATATGAGGGTGTGTAGTGACAGAGGTGGTATATGAGGGTATGTAGTGACAGGGGTGGTATATGAGGGTATGTAGTGACAGGGGTGGTATATGAGGGTATGTAGTGACAGGGGTGTTATATGAGGGTATGTAGTGACAGAGGTGGTATATGACAGGGGTGGTATATGAGGGTATGTAGTGACAGGGGTGGTATATGAGGGTATGTAGTGACAGGGGTGGTATATGAGGGTATGTAGTGACAGGGGTGGTATATGAGGGTATGTAGTGACAGGGGTGGTATATGAGGGTATGTAGTGACAGAGGTGGTATATGAGGGTATGTAGTGACAGGGGTGGTATATGAGGGTATGTAGTGACAGAGGTGGTATATGAGGGTATGTAGTGACAGGGGTGGTATATGAGGGTATGTAGTGACAGGGGTGGTATATGAGGGTATGTAGTGACAGGGGTGGTATATGAGGGTATGTAGTGACAGAGGTGATATATGAGGGTATGTAGTAACAGAGGTGATATATGAGGGTATGTAGTGACAGGGGTGATATATGAGGGTAGGTAGTGACAGGGGTGATATATGAGGGTATGTAGTGACAGGGGTGATATATGAGGGTAGGTAGTGACAGAGGTGGTATATGAGGGTATGTAGTGACAGAGGTGGTATATGAGGGTATGTAGTGACAGAGGTGGTATATGAGGGTATGTAGTGACAGGGGTGGTATATGAGGGTATGTAGTAACAGAGGTGGTATATGAGGGTATGTAGTGACAGGGGTGATATATGAGGGTAGGTAGTGACAGGGGTGGTATATGAGGGTGTGTAGTGACAGAGGTGGTATATGAGGGTATGTAGTGACAGGGGTGGTATATGAGGGTATGTAGTGACAGGGGTGGTATATGAGGGTATGTAGTAACAGAGGTGGTATATGAGGGTATGTAGTGACTAGATGGAGAGTATTAATGTTATTACCCGTTCTTCTATTCTCATCAAGCTTCATCATCACGGATCTTCTTTGGAATTTTATTTCTCAACTTGTTAACTCCCCTGATAGAAAATGCCCGTGGGACCTCCGTGGGAAGGAGAGTTATTCCCCTGTATACGTCAGTCATGGCTCATGGCGACCCTGGGTAGGTGGCATGGTTCCTTTTACTAAGGTGCATCGTCTGCTTATTGTACTGCTTAGCAACATTGTCTCCTCAGGATCGTTACATTGTATTCAGATTTCCATCCCTGCCAGTGCAGAGCGTAGTGCCAGCGTCTGTGCCCAGGAACCCTCTCCACTGTCACCAAATACATCATCTGAGTATCTAAAGTCTACCCAAATGTGATCCTCACCTCCGACAGGGACTGCAGGGGGACAGCGGCAGGGTGTGGTGTGTGTTCCTTGGGTTGTCTTAATATAATGTAGGTCGGACATTTTTGCCCGGCTTGCAAAATTCTGTGGAAATCTGGGACACTTTAGGGGAGAAAAAAAAAAGCACAAAGTGAACAGATCATGTCTGTCCCCTGTCAATGAGTCAGCACTAAGCTCCAAAAACTGCAGGCATAGTCAGTAACAGTCCGATTCTGTCACTTGTCATAGGGGTCCGCTACCTGCTGACTGTCTCCATGAGCCCAGGAGACTCAAATCCTAATGCATGCTTTACTCAGGATTTGTGAACCATTTTTTTCCTAGACTGTATTTTACCCTGAATTTACTATGACCTGTCCTTCCATCAAAAAAGGCCTAAAGGCTATGGACATCTTTGTGGGATTTACAATTGTTTTCTTTATGATCGCATTTTACTCAACTTGGGCTAAAAATCATTTTTTCAATTGGTTTCTATTAGAAATGTTCAGCAGTTTTTGTGATACTTTTTTTAAAATTAATTTTGGGTTAAAAATCCTTTTTATTAACAAAATTTCTGCAGTATTTTTTGATACATGAGGTTTAAATTCAGTCTATTTGCACACTGACCCTCCTGAGTTCCCTCAGCTGATGGTTCATGTGAAGCTTTATTTCTGATTTCCTAACCTTATAAACACTGATTATAACTTAACTCCTATCAACTGATAAGAATATGACTTAAATGAGTGTTTATGAGGTCAGGAGATCAGATACACGATTTTACATGAGCTGCCAGCTGAAGGAACTTACAAATAGACTGATTTAACTGCTTGTATCAGAAAAACTTTTAGACAAAAATGAGTAAAATGCAATCATAAAAATTATCCATATCCTTGAAGTAATAATATCCATATCCTTTAAGGAATAAGGTCAAGAGATCAGAGATAATATCTCACATGAGCTGTCAGCTGAAGGACCTCATGAGGGACAGTCTACAAATAGACTGATTTTTAACTGCTTGCATCACAAAAAACTGCAGAAAATTTTTAATGAAGGCGAATTGAAAAAAATATTTTTAGACAAAAATTAGTACAATGCAATCATAAAAATGATCCATATGTTTTACACAATAAGCACATTTTGCAGCCTGCTTTTTTTGATGGATGTTTTCTGCTATGTATATGCGGTTTTAGGCTACTAGACATGGGATATGTATGTAAGTGGGATATGTAAGTGTGAGGCACATATCCCATCCATACTAATCCCACATATCCCATCCCCCTGCAGCCGCGGTCTTGAAGGTCACCTCTATTGGCTTGGAAAGTATAGTTTGCAATTGGATTAAAAACTGGCTGAAGGACGGTGTCCAGAGAGTTGTGGTCAATGATTCCTATTCAGAATGGTCCCGGGTTATAAGTGGTGTACCCCAAGGTTCAGTGCTGGGTCCTCTATTAGTTAATTTATTTATTAATGATATTGAGGGCGGGATTAATAGCACCATTTCTATTTTTGCAGATGACACTAAGCTGTGTAATACTGTACAGTCTATGGAAGATGTCCATAAACTACAAGCTGACTTGAACACTCTGAGTGATTGGGCATCAACTTGGCAAATGAGGTTCAATGTGGACAAATGTAAAGTTCTGCATCTTGGTAGTAATAATCTCTGTGCTTCATATGTCCTAGGGGATTTGGGTGTCCTTGTAGATCATAGATTAAATGACAGCATACAATGTCAATCAGCTGCTTCTAAGGCCACCAGGATATTGTCATGCATTAAACGAGGCATGGACTCGCGGGGCAGGGATGTGATATTACCACTTTACAAAGCGTTAGTGCGGCCTGATCTGGAATATGCAGGAGAGGTCATCAATATAAATAAAGCGGACAATCCCTTTAATACTAATGACCTAACCTTCAGGATTGGTCATCAGTATCTGATTAGTGGGGGTCCAACTCCTGGCACTCCCAGTAATCTGCTGTTTGAAGAGGCCGCGGCCTCCTAAGCATAGGGTCGTCCACTAGATAGTGGACGTGCTTGGTATTGCAGCTGGGACTGAGCCGCTCCTAGGCCATGTGACCGATGAACGTGACATCACTGTGAAACACTAGAAATTCCAGGGTAACGTATTTCCCACTCCCTCTATGAGGCTGAGATATGATGGTCTGTTTATTTGTTGGAGTAGATCTGTTTTAGCTTTGTACATTTAAATTCAGCTCCCAAGACCTTACTTTACCTATGAAATGTCTATGATGGACAGTATCAAGAGCCTTTGCAAAATCCAGAAACACTACATCCACAGCCGCCCCTCTGTCCAGGCACTCACCTCCTCATAAAAACTAATCAGGTTAGTCTGACAACTTCTGTCCTTGGTAAACCCATGTAGTTAAATGTAGTAAAGAAATTCTAACTTTACTGTAAAATAAAACATAATGCTATTGATGATCAAAAATAATTTACTGAATTTAAAGGGAGCCTGTCAGAGGGTACACTGACTAAGCTGATGAGATACTTTGTATTACATAAATTAAAGTCATAGAAAGGAAGCTTTAGTTAATTAGCTGTCAGCTTAGGGCAATAGTGTTTCTCCACTGTAAATGTTGGGGTTGGCACAATAACTGTGCATTGGGTGACAATGGCTGGTTTCAGTGCCTTCTGCTGCTGTTAGTAGTGTATACCTCCAGCGGCTGGCAGCAGCAATGCTCATGGAAGAGAGGTCTTCTTGATGCAAGCCAACAAGGATCCATGCGCTCGTTCGGTTCTTTTAGCTTGCTAGTTTTGGTCCAACCCGAGCCTTTCTCAGCTGTAAAAACACGTCCTTTAAAGGGGTTATCCCATGACTAATGTAAAAAATGAAACACATAGTCCATGACAATCTCTTTCAAACAAAGCTAGAACCAGCCCTGTACCTCACACGCATCCAGAGATCTCCCCATTCATTGCTCTGCTAGATTTATATCAAGCTGGCAGCTCAAGGGGAGTGTCTTTTCTGCTGCAGCTCAGGGGGCGTGTCTCAGCTTTCCCTATCACAGCTCAGGGGGCGTGTCTCAGCTCTCCCTATCACAGCTTAGGAGGCAGTTGATAAATGAAACTGAGCATGTGCGGCCATCTCAGTGAGCAGGTCAAAGAAATAAGAAAAAAAAACAGCAGGTGGCGCTATACAGATACATTTTATTGAATAACTCAGTGGCTATGCAGAATTTTTAATTAAACGCAATTACAAAAGTATTCAGATCCAGGTGCTGGTGTGAAAACTGTAAAATATTTTTCGTGGAAAAACCCCTTTAATCTGTATGCATTGGCATCAATATCAGCATGTTAAAAGAACAGTAGAAGTGCTGGGAACCTTGTTATCTTCTGTGTGCCATGTGGTCATCTAAGTCCAACCCTGAAGTGGTCTGAATCCAGACCAACACCGTGATGCAACAACCCTAATTATAACCAACTATGATTACCGTTGGTCACAGCAGGATGACGATAGAATGAAGGTCAAAATAAAAAGGTTAACACTCTCATATCGCAAGCAAAAAAGGGAAGACATTAGTAGGGGTCAGGCCATCATGTCCAAGTCAGGACATTAAAGGGGTGGTCCTGCCTTGGGTCCACCCATTACAGCTCCTCTGCTCCATTCCTGGCTGTTTCCGGCCCCCGTCCGACCAGAATTGGCTTGGCTCAGTCACATGTGCTTGAAAGGCGTGTCCCTAGCAGTAATAAGCACATGTGACCTCTGAAACCAGTGATTGGCTGCAGCGGTCATGGGACCAAGCCACTTCCAGAAGCAGCCTGCAATGGGTCAGCGGGTCAATTGAGTGTTTTTTTTTTGTTTTTTTTTAATGGGGCACACTTTCCGACCACTGGAGTTGTTGGCTCCTAGGCTTTAATAAAATGTGCTTGTTTTGCTCTATACATAATAACACTTTCTGATCTTTGATACTTTGTTACAAGAAATGTGTAGGTTGAATATGAAAAGGTTCATTGGTTGGACTGGGTTATCACAAGAACCTGATGATCCCAGTCTCTGACACAATAATGGGACCCAAGGTCCAGCAGTAGACAACCCCATTTGAAGTTGAATTTGGAGCCACCCGGGTCTTTTTCTTATGGGTCAATTCACAAATAACCTATTAGACCGCACTGATGATGTGTTCTGTGCGTGCAGTGATAGTAGCAGAGACTCTGAAGTTATCAGCTTATATACAACTGAAACTCTAGGAGTGAGGGCCCTGCTCGCAAAAGCTTACAATCTACTGTATGAGAAAGTGAGGGTGACACAAAAGTTGGTTGATTGTTATATGAAGTGCTCCAGCCATCTTTGTACTAAAAGCAGTGGTGTACGCCGATCTGCTTCGGGTGCGGGACTGTTAGAAGATCGAGTTCTCAGGAGTTAGGTGGGGGGGGGGGGACTAGGGGGATAGTCAGTTTAGGAAGCCTGATAAGCTTGTCCAAAAAGATGTGTTTATAAGGCATGTTTGAAGGTAAAGAAGTTGTGAATTTACCTTATATTCCAGGATAGAGCATTCCAGAGAGTAGGTGCAGCTCGAGAAAAGTCTTGAAGCTGAGAGTGAGAGGTACGAATTATGGAGGATGTTAATCTTAGATAACTGGCAGAACGGAGTAGGGTGGTAGACGGAAATGAGGGAGGAGATGCATGGAGGTGCAGCACTGTGGAGAGCTTTGTGGGTGAGGGTGAGAAGTTTGAACTGTATTCTGTGGTGGGTGGACAACCATTGAAGTGACTGGCACAGGCTAGTCGCATCAGTACAGCGGGTGGACAGAAAGATGAGCCTGGATTCAGCATTTAGGACAGACTGAAGGGGGAGAATTAAGGAGAGTTTTGGCCGCTTCCACCATAAGAAAAGGGTGGATTCTGGAGATATTTTTGAGGTGCAGACGACAAGATCGAGCAAGTGATTAAATATGGGGAACAAAGGAAAGATCCAAACCCGGAGACAGAAATCGGGGTTGTTCCATCTCACCGTTTCTAAAGCGAGATGGGACTATGTGCCAATCAACAAGTGGCCAGGAAACAGCAGAGCAGGCTAGCGCCCCCTTTTTTTCCTAGTTCCCAAGCTATTCTGTTTCGGTATCTCAGAAGCAACATACCTTGCTGCGATACCCTGTTTGCCTTACTCCCGTGCACTGCAATGCGCCGCCCAGTGGTCATCGCTTAAACTAATCTCATCTTATAAACATGGGATAACCCTTTACAGCTTCTCACACACATACATTTGCCCAGGACAAGCACTTTCTTATCTTTTTTTCTTTTCTTTTGGTGCTTGCAGCTTTTTTTGCTGCTTTTGTGGCATTTTTTCCTAGCCCCCCTTTTTTTTTTTTGGAGGCTATCTTACCACAAACGTTTTCTTCATGGTGTTTTTTTCATGTTTTTCCATGAAGAAAATTACAAAGTGCTTGTTAAAATGGGAGAAAAAAACGCTAAGAGCTCCAGCAGGATGAGTTTTTGAAAAGAAAGAAAGAAAGATACAAAATCCACCCAATGAACAAAAACGCCAGAAGGAAAGATCAAAACAAAACACTCGTGTGTCCGTCATTTCATATTTCCCACAGACCTTCAATTAACATTTTTGACCTCTCATTTTTTTAAAATGCTGGTGCTAAAAATGCGGGGGAAAAACACAAAGGTGCAAAAAAAACTGCACATCAACGCAGCCTAATGGTAAAAAATGCAGAATGTCCTATTTTAAAATAAATTGATGGCGTGTGATATCAGAAGTGCAGAGGAAATAATGTTGTGTGTGAATTCCCATCCACTAACACTGCACATCTGGATGCCGAGGTAAAATGCCACACTAGCAAAAATGCCAGGAAACTGCCATGTATGAACGAGCCTGACACAAACTAAAACCTCAGCAGTATACAGACATCTAATATACAAAGCTGAGTGTAGGTAGGTATGTATGTCCGCTAAAGGAATCCGCACTTATAATCACAAAATTTTTCACAGCCGCCTCCTGTCACTCGGAGAACATCATAGACTATAAATGTTTTGAGTGAAAATTTTCACCCCAATTATTTGCCCAAAAATATGCTTAGTAGCCTAACCGCCAAACTCCAGGAGCCATTGTCAGTTGGCTGTTGTGGCAGTTAGCCTGGATATTTATCAGGTTGCATATAGCAGCCAATCACAGCTCAGCTTCTATTTTGCTACAGGTCATTAATATGAGCTCTGATTGGTTGCTATAGGCAACGAAGGACACTCTTAGTAGAAGACAGCTTATGTGTGAGTTAATATGATTTTAATATATGATGTGAAATACTTCTATTACTTTACTTTTTGATTTTTCATAATACAATTTTTTGTCTTTGGGCGCTGTGGATGTCACTGTTAAAGGGGCGGGCACTGTGGAGGTCACTCTTAAGGGGGCAGGGGACTGTGGAGGCCACTATTAAAAGGGCAGCTGATGTGGAGGTCACTGTTAAGGCAGTTAGGTACTGTGGAGGCCACTGTTAAGGGAGCAGGGTACTGTGCCAGTCCCTGTTAAAGGGGCAGGCGCTGTGGAGGTCTCTGTTAAGGGGGCAGGGAATGGTGGAGGTCACAGTTAAGGGGACTGTAACTTATGGTCAGTGTTAAGGGGTGGGGTGCTGTAGAGGTCACTGTTAAGGGGGCGGGCCCCTGTGGAGGTCACTGTCAAGGAGGTGGGGTGCTGTGGAACTCACTGTTAATGGGGTGGGCTGTTGTGAAGGTCCAATTTTAAGCAGGGGAGTCACTGTGGGGGGAGCATTGTTAAGGGGTGAGGGTCTGTGGAGTTCACTGTTAAAGGGGCGGGGTGCTATAGAGGTCACTGTTACAGTGGATACTGTCATTATCTTTTAACGACACACACACAAACATGAAATGAAATAGATTAAATAAACCTGAGCAAAGCCGGGTCCTTCTGCTAGAATATATATATATTGTACATTATAATGCAATAGCTACTCGTCATTCATGTGATGTTTCTAAGTCCTGTCCGGTCTCTAGAGGGTTAATCATACATACTATAAATATGTGCTATGGGAATTCTGTCTATAGGCACAGGAGCAGAAAGAAATGTAAGGCACGTGGTATAGATAAGATATAAATATAAGGCTGGCCATGCCAAGCGCTCATTCACTGTGCCAAGCCCTCATACACATGCACTGGGAACTCAGCCGAGCATGCATGTATTCTGAATGAGGGGTGTCAACTGCTGCCAGACTCCTCCGGTTATTATCCCTGAGAATAAAAGGCAAATTGAAATCTAAACTCCCAATACCTCTCTCCCCAGACATTAGA
Organism: Bufo bufo; assembly: GCF_905171765.1. Classification (NCBI taxonomy): domain Eukaryota; kingdom Metazoa; phylum Chordata; class Amphibia; order Anura; family Bufonidae; genus Bufo; species Bufo bufo. The sequence goes on from NC_053389.1 coordinate 66,463,664, forward strand.
TGGTCTCCAGTCCTGCCAAAATCAGCAGGTCCAGTCCTCACGTAGCTGCTGTGTACGGGCAGATCAGCGCGCGGCCACGTGTGCAAATTTTCAAAGCAAAAATGTGCATGTCCTTCATAAAGGTTTGTCACAGATTTTGCTGCAGATTTCGCCTTGCGAAGGTAGAAATCCGCTGTCTAAATTGACAGTTTGCGATTAAACATCTGCAGGGCAATTTCAAAAGCAAGTTTTTTTTTTCTGTAGCGTGTGCATTTTGTAGAATCTCCTCCACTTTTCGGATACTATAATATGCTGTGGATTTTCTGTCTGCAGTTTTGTGGCTGAAAAATCTGCAATATATCCTGAACATGTGAACATACCCTTAAAGGGGTAGACCAGGATTTCAATATAGATGGCCTATCCTCAGGATCGGCGGGTGGTGTGACACCCCGCACCCCTGCTGAACAGTTCTTTCAGTGTTGCTCCGGTGCCGGTCTGCAATTTATAGCTCGTGAAGCAGATTTTTTATTAATAACTGGTCTTAAAAGGCACCTGATGAGTAACTACGTGAGCGGACTGCTTTATGGATCCATTTTATAGAGCGATCTATGGCCCCATGATCGATGTCTGTTTGCCTCCAGTTTAATGCTGCATTGGAGGAAGAGGTTGGAAGACCTCGAAACGCGTTTTCAAAAGCTACAGACTGCACTACCCATAAAGATTCATCTTATCTTATTTTTAACCTTCATGTAAACTCAAAGGAATCAGAAAAATACTCTCTGAAAACTCCACAATCACCGCCGGCTTGGCATTACGGGAGGAAATATCAAAGGACCTACCCCAGCATCACGTGATTCACTGCAAACCACGTGGGACCCCATCCCCGCCACGGAATTTACAGCACAGACTGATTCTACAAGAGAACCGGCATAGAGAGCAGTGCTTTAGAGGAGAATAAGGTCGGGGGAGTGGCTGTACACCGGGTGGGACGCCCCCGATGTCAGCAAATATACAAGTTAGGCCCCTTGCAGACAAGCGTGTCCGGATTAGGTCTGGATGCGTTGCATCTGCGATCAGGGAAAATTGTGCTAATAGGTACGCAATTGCAGTCAGTTGTGACTGCGATTGCGTTCCGATGTTCAGTTTTTATCGCGCGGGTGCAATGCTTTTTGCACGCACGTAATAAAAAACTGACTGTGGTACCCAGACCCGAACCCGGACTTCTTCACTGAAGTTCAGGTTTGGGATTGGTGTTCTGTATATTTTATTATTTTCCATTATAAAATGGTTATAATGGAAAATAATAGCATTCTTCAATTCAGAATGCTAAGTTAAAGGTCCATTGTGGGGTTAAAAATAAAAAAAATATGTAACTCACCTCATCCACTTGATCGCGCAGCCGGGCTGGTCTTCTCTCTTCTTATTCTTGCAGGACCTGGCTGGAAAAGGACCTTCGGTGATGTCATCGTGCTCGCCACGTGGTGAGAGCTGTGACGTCAGCGCAGGTCCTGCTGAATAAGGATAGAAATCTTCTATCTTGATTCAGCAGGACCTGCGCTGACGTCACCGAGCTCACCACGTGGTGAGCACGATGACATCACCGAAGGTCCTTTTCCAGCCAGGTCCTGCAAGAAGAAGAAGAGAGAAGACTTTTACTTCCCTTATATCCATGTTATAATGGAAAATAATAAAATATACAGAACACCGATCCCAAACCCGAACTTCAGTGAAGAAGTCCGGGTTCGGGTCTGGGTACCACAGTCAGTTTTTTATCACGCGTGTGCAAAACGCATAACACCCGCGCGATAAAAACTGAACATCGGAACGCAATCGCAGTCAAAACTGACTGCAATTGCGTACCTATTAGCACAATTTTCCCTGATCGCAGACGCAACGCATCCGGACCTAATCCGGACACGCTCGTCTGCAAGGGGCCTTATAAGCTAAGTTACTAACAAGACTCACTATTCGGCTCATTGGACAGAGATCCGGATTATAATTTTTGGCGTTTTGGTATTTGTTTCCTCAAGAAAACTTTCTTCCCCAAAAAAACTTTTTTTTACACATCATGTTTTTGAACGTTTATCACTAATCATAATGATTTTTGTTTTTTATGTACTGAGCTCATACTTGGCCTATATCAAGCCAATATAAAGTCATATCTACACACTTCAACCTGAGAAGATATAGGACGACATTTTGTCTCAGCCACCTTTAATTATTTATATGTACTCAGCGAATATAAAGTTATAATTGCTTATCACAGGTTTCACATACTCAGCGAATATAAAGTTATAATAACTATTCACAGTCCGATATAATATAAGAAGATATTGTTATTTAGTCAGTTATCTTTGAATATTTCACATCACCATTTGAGTTTTTTTCCTATAATAGGTGGAATAATAGTTTCTCATTATTAATCATGTAACTATATTCTATTTCAATATACAGGCTACAATGGTCCTATATTCACTGTATATCGAATGCAAAGCGCTCATTTGAAACTAATAGTAGCATTTTCTTTCTGATAAAGACTAACCTGTGCCATTTGTATATATATCTTTAGGACATTCTTATTGGGTAAATTTCGTCTCAGTATATACATTTTAATGGTTGTTTATGTTTTAAATAAATGTGTTTTAACTTTTGAACCTATGATACAGATGGTGAGTGCCTGTTTTTTTCTTTTACAAATATTTTCTATTATAACTTTGTGACGGGGTGAGTCACCAAAAAGCAGAGCACCTCTCCCATAGTATAAAAAGGGTAATGAGCCACTATATACGTTTTTGTATTCTGCGGTAGGCTCACTAGAGGGGTTGCTTATACGGGAGGATATGGCGCCTCATGGAAGCACCATTTGGCGACACATGGAGTGGCCTGTGCATGCATGAAAACATCTGCGGTACAGTTAGTGGTAAGCACTGTAAATGTACAGCACGGAGAAGGCGTGGGCTCATGAGCGGCACACCATCCGTAGCTGTGTATTACAGCTGACACTCTGCTGCAGCGTCAGGTTTAGGACTCATGCACACGAGCGGATGACATCCGTATTGCGGATCCATTGTAACAATGCCTGTCCTTGTTCGCAAAACGGAGAAGAATAGGACATGTTCTATTTTTTTGCAGAACGGACATGCGGACATACGGAAACGGAATGCACACGGAGTCATTTCCCATTGAAGTGAATGGTTCTGTAAAAAAAAGATGGACCTGTAAAAAAAAAGAAAGGGCATAAGCATGTCGTGGTCAATAGTGATTGCGGCATCTAAACAGTTAGACAGGGCTCCCTCTGTCACCCCATTGGTATTGTGCGGTGCCTATCTTGGTAAGGGGGCTAATGAAGGTTCCACAGGTCTCTGCCATCTTTCTGTTAGGGGCTGTCTCCCTATATATGCTTGCTGGACTGTAATTTAAGAGAGGTACCTTAAAGAAGCACTCCGGATTTTTTTTTCCCTTTGCCTACATACACTCACCTAAAGAATTATTAGAAACACCTGTTCTATTTCTCATTAATGCAATTAATTAGTCAACCAATCACATGGCAGTTGCTTCAATGCATTTAGGGCTGTGGTCCTGGTCAAGACAATCTCCTGAACTCCAAACTGAATGTCAGAATGGGAAAGAAATGTGATTTAAGCAATTTTGAGCGTGGCATGGTTGTTGGTGCCAGACGGGCCGGTCTGAGTATTTCACAATCTGCTCAGTTACTGGGATTTTGACGCACAACCATTTCTAGGGTTTACAAAGAATGGTGTGAAAAGGGAAAAACATCCAGTATGCGGCAGTCCTGTGGGCAAAAATGCCTTGTGGATGCTAGAGGTCAGAGGAGAATGGGCCGACTAATTCAAGCTGATAGAAGAGCAACGTTGACTGAAATAAGCACTCGTTACAACCGAGGTATGCAGCAAAGCATTTGTGAAGCCACAACACGCACAACCTTGAGGCGGATGGGCTACAACAGCAGAAGACCCCACCGGGTACCACTCATCTCCACTACAAATAGGAAAAAGAGGCTACAATTTGCACGAGCTCACCAAAATTGGACTGTTGAAGACTGGAAAAATGTTGCCTGGTCTGATGAGTCTCGATTTCTGTTGAGACATTCAAATGGTAGAGTCCGAATTTGGTGTAAACAGAATGAGAACATGTATCCATCCTCTGATGGCTACTTCCAGCAGGATAATGCACCATGTCACAAAGCTCCAATCATTTCAAATTGGTTTCTTGAACATGACAATGAGGTCACTGTACTAAAATGGCCCCCACAGTCACCAGATCTCAACCCAATAGAGCATCTTTGCGATGTGGTGGAACGGGAGCTTCGTGCCCTGGATGTGCATCCCTTAAATCTCCATCAACTGCAAGATGCTATCCTATCAATATGGGCCAACATTTCTAAAGAATGCTATCAGCACCTTGTTGGATCAATGCCACGTAGAATTAAGGCAGTTCTGAAGGCAAAAGGGGGTCCAACACCGTATTAGTATGGTGTTCCTAATAATTCTTTAGGTGAGCGTATATCTTATAATAATCTCAAATTTCAGCAAATTGCAGCAAATCACAGACAATGAAAAGACAGACCCGTATTCAGACATCCCAACCTGCAAAAACTCATTTCAGGGAGGTGCACTTCTTATTTCAGGGAGGTTTTCTTTTTTTTTTCTTTCACAAACTTTTTATTACATTTTCCAAACATATGCAGTTACTGCACACTTTGCTCTATGGTGTGGAGGACTGGGCTCATTACCCTGCCCCAAATTATCATATTTATGTATATGATTAAAGGGATTCTGTCACCACCTATAAGTCCTGTGAGCTAAACATATGCTCATGTCTAGGGCAGCATTCCGATTTCTAAGGTGGCCTTATAAAAGCTATTTGTGGCTTTATTCTGCGGAAAAACTGGTTTTACTAACCTGTCAATCATTGAACTAAGGTGCCCAAGCGGGGAAGGTCTGTGGATGCATGGTGCCCGGCCGCACGCATCGCCGTTCGTGCCCAGCGCCGCCTCTCCCTCCCTCCCCCTCCTCCCGCTTTGAGACCCCGCGCGTGCGCACAGGCTCAGCCTGATGCGCCGTTGCGGACTGCTGGCATCGGCTTCTTCTTGCACTGTGCGCACGCGCCGAGAAGGGGACACTGCTACAGGTTGTCGGAAAGGTTTACTGCGAGTAAACTAGAGATGGGAAGTTCGGATCTTTCACATGAATCGGTTCATTCGCTGAGCTGACAAGAAGCAAGTGAACCCTGTGTGTAATTATCTACCCCACTGTAGGAAAAAAAACAAGCATCCGGGGGGTGGGGGAGATTTAACACTGGGGTAAATAATATAATTAAAATGGAGGGTTAAATGTGTAAATGTATTTAAAAAAATACATCTCTCTCAATAGTTATATAGCTACTGAATGAGACAGAAGAAGATGCCTTTAACATACACTGCGTGCAGAATTATTAGGCAAATGAGTATTTTGACCACATCATCCTCTTTATGCATGTTGTCTTACTCCAAGCTGTATAGGCTCGAAAGCCTACTACCAATTAAGCATATTAGGTGATGTGCATCTCTGTAATGAGAAGGGGTGTGGTCTAATGACATCAACACCCTATATTAGGTGTGCATAATTATTAGGCAACTTCCTTTCCTTTGGCAAAATGGGTCAAAAGAAGGACTTGACAGGCTCAGAAAAGTCAAAAATAGTGAGATATCTTGCAGAGGGATGCAGCACTCTTAAATTTGCAAAGCTTCTGAAGCGTGATCATCGAACAATCAAGCGTTTCATTCAAAATAATCAACAGGGTCGCAAGAAGCGTGTGGAAAAACCAAGGCGCAATATAACTGCCCATGAACTGAGAAAAGTCAAGCGTGCAGCTGCCAAGATGCCACTTGCCACCAGTTTGGCCATATTTCAGAGCTGCAACATCACTGGAGTGCCCAAAAGCACAAGGTGTGCAATACTCAGAGACATGGCCAAGGTAAGAAAGGCTGAAAGACGACCACCACTGAACAAGACACACAAGCTGAAACGTCAAGACTGGGCCAAGAAATATCTCAAGACTGATTTTTCTAAGGTTTTATGGACTGATGAAATGAGAGTGAGTCTTGATGGGCCAGATGGATCGGTCCGTGGCTGGATTGGTAAAGGGCAGAGAGCTCCAGTCCGACTCAGACGCCAGCAAGGTGGAGGTGGAGTACTGGTTTGGGCTGGTATCATCAAAGATGAGCTTGTGGGGCCTTTTCGGGTTGAGGATGGAGTCAAGCTCAACTCCCAGTCCTACTGCCAGTTTCTGGAAGACACCTTCTTCAAGCAGTGGTACAGGAAGAAGTCTGCATCCTTCAAGAAAAACATGATTTTCATGCAGGACAATGCTCCATCACACGCGTCCAAGTACTCCACAGCGTGGCTGGCAAGAAAGGGTATAAAAGAAGAAAATCTAATGACATGGCCTCCTTGTTCACCTGATCTGAACCCCATTGAGAACCTGTGGTCCATCATCAAATGTGAGATTTACAAGGAGGGAAAACAGTACACCTCTCTGAACAGTGTCTGGGAGGCTGTGGTTGCTGCTGCACGCAATGTTGATGGTGAACAGATCAAAACACTGACAGAATCCATGGATGGCAGGCTTTTGAGTGTCCTTGCAAAGAAAGGTGGCTATATTGGTCACTGATTTGTTTTTGTTTTGTTTTTGAATGTCAGAAATGTATATTTGTGAATGTTGAGATGTTATATTGGTTTCACTGGTAAAAATAAATAATTGAAATGGGTATATATTTGTTTTTTGTTAAGTTGCCTAATAATTATGCACAGTAATAGTCACCTGCACACACAGATATCCCCCTAAAATAGCTAAAACTAAAAACAAACTAAAAACTACTTCCAAAAATATTCAGCTTTGATATTAATGAGTTTTTTGGGTTCATTGAGAACATGGTTGTTGTTCAATAATAAAATTAATCCTCAAAAATACAACTTGCCTAATAATTCTGCACTCCCTGTATATATCTCCTTGAGAAGCCAATTTGACCCTAAAGGGTTAATTCAACCTGTAATCTAAACTGTGTCCTGTCACTTCTCTTATCTCTCTGCTCTGCTATCAGCAAACCTTTCCGGGATATATTGTCTTATTGTCTCACATGCGGGTGTCAGGGAGCCGCTATCTAATAGCGGGAGACTCCCTGAACTTCAGGGAGACTTGAGATCCCTGCGTATTTTACATAACATGGAGAGTGGAGCGGGGCCTGAGAGCTGCCAGGAGGTATATGATTGGTGATGATGTCATCCTGTGGTTCATAGGAAGTGAGGCAAATGGGAGCAGGGGTGCACGTAGCCTTTCTGCTGCTTGCAGTGAAAACTGAATTGGCCCCCCCCATACCAATTCCTTAACCTAACACCATTGCCACAATGAAAGTGCTCATTCCCCACGGCCCTTCGGCTGCCCCCCCCTCTTGCCCTTACCTGGTCCTGCCTGAGGCGATCGCCTCATCTGGCCTCATTGGTGGTGGTGGAAGAGTTCGAGTTGTAATATCTCTGTCCTCCTCCTCACTGAGACGGAAGCACGTGCTCATTTCCATCCTTCAATAGCCACCAGCTGCAGCAGAAAGGACATGCCCCTGAGAAAAGACACCCCCCCCCCCCCCTAACCTGACAGCTTGAAATAAATCTAGCACAACAATTGCAGCAATGAATGCGGAGATCTCTGGATCCATGTGAAGTACAGGGCTGGTTCTAGCTGTCATTTTGTACGTTATTAATGGGATAACCCCTTTAAGGAGTGGATCATAATAAGTATTAAGAAAGATGGAAGGAATGGGACATTGTAAACAAGGACAGAAAGGACTCTGGTAGAAGCAATATCCTAGATATGGACTGAATCTTGTGGACAAGGTGACACCATGCCTGCTGGTAATATCAAAGGGAATTAGAGCCTGTAAACACGGCATGCTAAAAGGAATATCAAAGGGATTTGGATACTGGAAGCCAGTCCTTGAATAACATTGAGAAAGAATTTTAGTTGAGGGTCAGTCCTTCTGTACAGAGCCCAAGGAGAGCTGTGATGGATGGGTGAAGCTGGGAGCTCTCCGCACAAAGCCTGCTGGAGATGGGACCTTCTTTGTGCCGTTTTAGATAGCGGAGAGGAATATTCCACATAACAGAGATGTGTGCACAGGGTCACTACAAGAACAAAGGAGGGAAAGCGGGAAGAAGTGTCATCTCTGAAAGCGGAGACCAGAGACCATGTCCCCGTAATAGTCAGTGTTCTGGAGCCACTTTTATAAAAAATTATTTCACAAAATCAAAAGAATAAGATTGTAAGTCATTGACAGTGTGCGGGTCTCTTAAAGGGAGTGTGTGAGACCCTGTGCGAGAACAGTGTGTGGGTCTCTTAAAGGGAGTGTGTGAGACCCTGTGCGAGAACAGTGTGCGGGTCTCTTAAAGGGAGTGTGTGAGACCCTGTGCGAGAACAGTGTGCGGGTCTCTTAAAGGGAGTGTGTGAGACCCTGTGCCAGAACAGTGTGCGGGTCTCTTAAAGGGAGTTTGTGAGACCCTGTGTGAGAATAGTGTGCGGGTCTCTTAAAGGGAGTGTGCGAGACCCTGTGCGAGAACAGTGTGCGAGTCTCTTAAAGGGAGTGTGTGAGACCCTGTGCGAGAACAGTGTGCGAGTCTCTTAAAGGGAGTGTGGGAGACCCTGACTGAGAACAGTGTGTGGGTCTCTTAAAGGGAGTTTGTGAGACCCTGTGCGAGAACAGTGTGCGGGTCTCTTAAAGGGAGTGTGTGAGACCCTGTGCCAGAACAGTGTGCGGGTCTCTTAACCACCTCAGCCCCCAGTGCTTAAACACCCTGAAAGACCAGGCCACTTTTTACACTTCTGACCTACACTACTTTCACCGTTTATTGCTCGGTCATGCAACTTACCACCCAAATGAATTTTACCTCCTTTTCTTCTCACTAATAGAGCTTTCATTTGGTGGTATTTCATTGCTGCTGACATTTTTACTTTTTTTGTTATTAATCGAAATTTAACGATTTTTTTTGCAAAAAAATGACATTTTTCACTTTCAGTTGTAAAATTTTGCAAAAAAAACGACATCCATATAGAAATTTTGCTCTAAATTTATAGTTCTACATGTCTTTGATAAAAAAAAAATGTTTGGGTAAAAAAAAAATGGTTTGGGTAAAAGTTATAGCGTTTACAAACTATGGTACAAAAATGTGAATTTCCGCTTTTTGAAGCAGCTCTGACTTTCTGAGCACCTGTCATGTTTCCTGAGGTTCTACAATGCCCAGACAGTACAAACACCCCACAAATGACCCCATTTCTGAAAGTACACACCCTAAGGTATTCGCTGATGGGCATAGTGAGTTCATAGAACTTTTTATTTTTTGTCACAAGTTAGCGGAAAATGATGATTTTTTTTTTTTTTTTTTTTTCTTACAAAGTCTCATATTCCACTAACTTGTGACAAAAAATAAAAAGTTCTATGAACTCACTATGCCCATCAGCGAATACCTTGGGGTCTCTTCTTTCCAAAATGGGGTCACTTGTGGGGTAGTTATACTGCCCTGGCATTCTAGGGGCCCAAATGTGTGGTAAGGAGTTTGAAATCAAATTCTGTAAAAAATGACCTGTGAAATCCGAAAGGTGCTCTTTGGAATATGGGCCCCTTTGCCCACCTAGGCTGCAAAAAAGTGTCACACATCTGGTATCTCCGTACTCAGGAGAAGGTGGGGAATGTGTTTTGGGGTGTCATTTTATATATACCCATGCTGGGTGAGAGAAATATCTTGGCAAAAGACAACTTTTCCCATTTTTTTATACAAAGTTGTCATTTGACCAAGATATTTCTCTCACCCAGCAAGGGTATATGTAAAAAGACACCCCAAAACACATTCCTCAACTTCTCCTGAGTACGGGGATACCAGATGTGTGACACTTTTTTGCAGCCTAGGTGGGCAAAGGGGCCCATATTCCAAAGAGCACCTTTCGGATTTCACTCCTCATTTTTTCCTGAATTTGATTTCAAACTCCTTACCACACATTTGGGCCCCTAGAATACCAGGGCAGTATAACTACCCCACAAGTGACCCCATTTTGGAAAGAAGACACCCCAAGGTATTCCGTGAGGGGCATGGCGAGTTCCTAGAATTTTTTATTTTTTGTCACAAGTTAGTGGAAAATGATGATTTTTTTTTTTTTTTTTTTTTTCATACAAAGTCTCATATTCCACAAACTTGTGACAAAAAATAAAAACTTCCATGAACTCACTATGCCCATCAGCGAATACCTTGGGGTCTCTTCTTTCCAAAATGGGGTCACTTGTGGGGTAGTTATACTGCCCTGGCATTCTAGGGGCCCAAATGTGTGGTAAGTAGGTAAATGACCTGTGAAATCCGAAAGGTGCTCTTTGGAATGTGGGCCCCTTTGCCCACCTAGGCTGCAAAAAAGTGTCACACATCTGGTATCTCTGTATTCAGGAGAAGTTGAGGAATGTGTTTTGGGGTGTCTTTTTACATATACCCATGCTGGGTGAGATAAATATCTTGGTCAAATGCCAACTTTGTATAAAAAAATGGGAAAAGTTGTCTTTTGCCAAGATATTTATCTCACCCAGCATGGGTATATGTAAAATGACACCCCAAAACACATTCCCCAACTTCTCCCGATTACGGAGATACCAGATGTGTGACACTTTTTTGCAGCCGAGGTGGGCAAAGGGGCCCATATTCAAAAGAGCACCTTTCGGATTTCACAGGTCATTTTTTACAGAATTTGATTTCAAACTCCTTACCACACATTTGGGCCCCTAGAATGCCAGGGCAGTATAACTACCCCACAAGTGACCCCATTTTGGAAAGAAGAGACCCCAAGGTATTCGCTGATGGGCATAGTGAGTTCATGGAAGTTTTTATTTTTTGTCACAAGTTAGTGGAATATGAGACTTTGTATGAAAAAAAAAAAAAAAATAAGCATTTTCCACTAACTTGTGACAAAAAATAAAAAATTCTAGGAACTCGCCATGCCCCTCACGGAATACCTTGGGGTGTCTTCTTTCCAAAATGGGGTCACTTGTGGGGTAGTTATACTGCCCTGGCATTTTCCAGGGGCCCTAATGTGTGGTAAGTAGGTAAATGACCTGTGAAATCCTAAAGGTGCTCTTTGGAATATGGGCCCCTTTGCCCACCTAGGCTGCAAAAAAGTGTCACACATGTGGTATCGCCGTATTCAGGAGAAGTTGGGGAATGTGTTTTGGGGTGTCATTTTACATATACCCATGCTGGGTGAGAGAAATATCTTGGCAAAAGACAACTTTTCCCATTTTTTTATACAAAGTTGGCATTTGACCAAGATATTTCTCTCACCCAGCATGGGTATATGTAAAATGACACCCCAAAACACATTCCCCAACTTCTCCTGAGTACGGCGATACCAGATGTGTGACACTTTTTTGCAGCCTAGATGCGCAAAGGGGCCCAAATTCCTTTTAGGAGGGCATTTTTAGACATTTGGATACCAGACTTCTTCTCACGCTTTGGGGCCCCTAGAATGCCAGGGCAGTATAAATACCCCACATGTGACCCCATTTTGGAAAGAAGACACCCCAAGGTATTCAATGAGGGGCATGGCGAGTTCATAGAAATTATTTTTTTTTGGCACAAGTTAGCGGAAATTGATATTTTTAATTTTTTCTCACAAAGTCTCCCGTTCCGCTAACTTGGGACAAAAATTTCAATCTTTCATGGACTCAATATGCCCCTCACGGAATACCTGGGGGTGTCTTCTTTCTGAAATGGGGTCACATGTGGGGTATTTATACTGCCCTGGCATTCTAGGGGCCCTAAAGCGTGAGAAGAAGTCTGGAATATAAATGTCTAAAAAATTTTACGCATTTGGATTCCGTGAGGGGTATGGTGAGTTCATGTGAGATTTTATTTTTTGACACAAGTTAGTGGAATATGAGACTTTGTAAGAAAAAAAAAAATAAATTCCGCTAACTTGGGCCAAAAAAATATCTGAATGGAGCCTTACAGAGGGGTGATCAATGACAGGGGGGTGATCAATGACAGGGGGGTGATCAATGACAGGGGGGTGATCAATGACAGGGGTGGTGATCAATGACAGGGGGGTGATCAATGACAGGGGGGTGATCAATGACAGGGGGGGTGATCAATGACAGGGGGGGTGATCAATGACAGGGGGGTGATCAATGACAGGGGGGTGATCAATGACAGGGGGGTGATCAATGACAGGGGGGTGATCAGGGAGTCTATATGGGGTGATAACCACAGTCATTGATCACGCCCGTGTAAGGCTTCATTCAGACGTCCGGATGCGTTTTGCGGATCCGATCCATCTATCAGTGGATCCGTAAAAATCATGCGGACGTCTGAATGGAGCTTTACAGGGGGTTGATCAATGACAGGGGGGTAATCAATGACAGGGGGGTGATCAGGGAGTCTATATGGGGTGATCAGGGGTGATTAGGGGTGATCAGGGGCTAATAAGGGGTTAATAAGTGACGGGGGGGGGGTGTAGTGTAGTGTAGTGGTGCTTGGTGCTACTTTACTGAGCTACCTGTGTCCTCTGGTGGTCGATCCAAACAAAGGGGACCACCAGAGGACCAGGTAGCAGGTATATTAGACGCTGTTATCAAAACAGCGTCTAATATACCTGTTAGGGGTTAAAAAAAACACATCTCCAGCCTGCCAGCGAACGATCGCCGCTGGCAGGCTGGAGATCAACTCTCTTACCTTCCGTTCCTGTGAGCGCGCGTGCCTGTGTGCGCGCGTTCACAGGAAGTCTCGCGTCTCGCGAGATGACGCGTATATGCGTGACTGTGCGCAGCGCTGCCACCTCCGGAACGCGATCCTGCGTTAGGCGGTCCGGAGGTGGTTAAAGGGAGTTTTTGAGACCCTGTGCGAGAACAGTGTGCAGGTCTCTTAAAGGGAGTGTGTGAGACCCTGTGCCAGAACAGTGTGTGGGTCTCTTAAAGGGAGTGTGTGAGACCCTGTGTGAGAACAGTGTGCGGGTCTCTTAAAGGGAGTGTGTGAGACCCTGTGCGAGAACAGTGGGCGGGTCTCTTAAAGGGAGTTTGTGAGACCCTGTGCGAGAACAGTGTGCAGGTCTCTTAAAGGGAGTGTGTGAGACCCTGTGCGAGAACAGTGTGCGGGTCTCTTAAAGGGAGTGTGTGAGAGCCTGTGCGAGAACAGTGTGCGGGTCTCTTAAAGGGAGTGTGTCACCCGGAAATTCACTGATAAACCAGGCACAATGTCTTGTACATCTAGCTCAACTGAATGTAATGATGCCTTTCACTTAGTGATCCATTGCTTCAATCTGGAGAAAAAGTCCTTTTAATCCATATGTAAATAAGCGGTTAAGTGCACTGAGGGCGGGCCTAAGCCACGCTGTGCACCCTTGTTTCTCCTGCTTCTTCTACGGCCCCTTCCTCTCCTCCTTGATTGACAAGATCAGATTCCTGCATAGTCATTTCACCTGGCCCTGTTAAAGATCACACCAATACCCTCATAGTGCCAGGGCAGGGATATGAGGGCACACCGTTTTTCCCTTGGGGCACAGTCTAGTGCTGGGGACTTCTGCCTGGTGGGAGTTGGGGTGCCCTTGGTGTTGAGTGTTTTGGCAGGGGGCGCAAGGAGTGTGGATTCAGGTGCACTGACCGGCTTACAGTAAAGGACCAGCCCAGTTTAAGTAAATGAATACGTCTCTCTTTACTAAAGTGCACAATAGGAGTAGTAGTACATCCAGCAGTATAAAAACATACTTCCAAGGAAATGGCAGCGCAATCCCAGTAATCCAGGGGTTTTAGCTGAAAACAAATTTTACGTAGATGTTTTCTTTCAAGGTTTTCCATTTAAAAGGGTCTCTAATCTCAATACTACTGGCCCACAGCAAATACCATGCAAATATTGTACAATAGAAGGAAAAAAATCCCAAATTGAGCGGATTTGATTTTTAGAATATATTCTTCTGGAGTCGGTGCTCTATTCCTCTCATAATGACCCCTGAATCCTGTTCTTCCTCTTACTAGCTGCGCAGTTCCATCTAAGCTTGTGATGGTCACTAGTTTGATTTCATTTATATAAAGAGAGCTCCAGCCCCCGAAAAATACATCAGAAATATTTTTTTTAAATGATTTAGAACATCAATGTTTGCTCCGTGTATAACTGCATTATTTTTAGACAATTTTTCCTGAAATTCTGCAATTTGATGCAGCCTGCACTAGTCCACTGTGTGATGAAATGAGCCTAAGGCCTCTTGCAGACGACCGTAGGTGTCCCGTTGCTGTATTGCGGACCGCATATGCGGATCCGCAAAACACGGGCACTGTTCTGTGTGCATTCTGCAACCCATTGACTTGAATGGGTCCGCAAATCCAGAGATGCGGAACGGAAGCAATGAACGGAACACTACAGAAGCACTACGGAGTGATCGTGGACGGACGGATCGTGGACCCCATTCAAGTGAATGGGTCTGCGATCCGCATGCGGCTGCCCCACGGTCGATGCCCGTGCATTGTGGCCCGCAGCATGGGAACGGAGCCCTTACGTTCGTCTGCGAGAGTCCTAATGCATGGGGTTTGGTGCAGTGTAAAACTGAGTTAGTACTTACATGGACCAATCAATATTACAGATGACCTAAGTGCAAACCTCTGTCAGTATAACCTAATACGGTTATAGTGGGAAAAGTTGATTATATCACATTATATGATATTTGATTCATAATAGTTGTATTGCTGGTTAATGGAGAGAGTAGAATTAGTTTATTTTTATTTTATTGTAATACTTTTGGGGTTATTTATAGCCTATGTGGGGCTCACAGACTCATTGAAAACTGGGATTTTACTACAATTGCGTGAGATGTCTATAGTAACAAGTTAAAGAGAATTGTCAGAAAAAGACCTAATGTACTGTCTATATCAAGTTTTCATGCTGAACATATGTTTTTACAATGTTTGGAAGTTTTTGCTAATTTTCCATGTCATTATACACAGTACATTAAAAATAATCCTAAACGTTTTGCCCCATAATAGGCTGAGACTTTCGTTTTGGAGAGATCACTTTAAAAAGTCATCTCATTATCATCACAGGTAGGATTACAATAACAGGCAACAAGTACAGATTCAGAATTCGGAAAGTCTTTAGACTTTCATTTTTTCCCCCACATTTTGTTATGTTGCGGCCTTGTACTATAAATAAATAAGAAATCAATTTTTTTTCCCTATCATTCTGTCCTCAGTGCCCCATCATAAGAGAGTGGGAACAGAATGTTAGAAATGTTTGCTAATTTATTAAAAACGAAAAACTAAAATCTTGCACTGACGTAAGTATTCAGACCCTTTACTCTGAAGCCCCTTTGGCAGTGATTACAGCCTCCAGTCGTCTTGGGTATGATGCCACAAGGTTTACACACCCGGATTTGGGGATTTTCAGCCATTCTTCTCTGCAGATCCTCTCAAGCTCTGTCAGGTTGGATGGGGACCGTCAGTGGACAGACATTTTCAGGTCTCTCCAGAGATGTTCGATTGGGTTCAAGTCAGGGCTCTGTCTGGGCCACTGAAGGACATTCATAGAGTTGTCCCTAAGCCACTCCTGTGTTGTCTTGGCTGTGTGCTTGGGGTCTTTGTCTTGTTGGAAGGTGAACCTTATGCCCAGGCTGAGGTTCAGAGCACTTTTGATCAGTTTTTCATTCAGAATATCTCTATACCTCAGCTTTCCACCAACCCTGACCAGTCTCCCTGTCCCAGCCGCTGAACCCCCCCCCCCACAGTATGATACTGCCACCACCATGCTTCACTGTAGGGATGCTATAGGTAGGTAATGAGCAGTGCCTGGATTCTTCCAGACATTATGCTTAGAATTGAAGCCAAAAAGTTCAAGAGAATCTTGTCTCTCACAGTCTGAGAGTCATTTAGGTGCATTTTTGCAAACTCTAGGTGGGCTTCCATGTATCTAATACTGAAGAGAGGCTTCATTCTGGTCACACTGCTATGAAACACAGCTTGGTGGGGTGCTACAGGGATGGTGTACCTTCTGGAAGTTTCTCCTATCTGCACATAGGATCTTTGTAGCTGAGCCATTGGGTTCTTGGTTTGGGGAATGCAACATCTCCTTATGGAAAGTGCCTTAAATGGCGTGAGGAGTCTTATAGGCCAGACAACACAGAAACAGCTGTCTGCAAATGAGATGCTGGCTTGATTATTATTCAAGTCATGTCTCAAGGCTGTTTAAAAGGTCGAACATTGACTTACAGGATAACTTCCTTACATCTGGTAACATTAGAGGCAGAGCATGCTTAGAGCTCATTTCCATACGCTCTTCATTAGGTTCTTGACCACCTCTCTTACCAAGGCCTTTCTCCCCCCCATTACTTAGCTTGGTGGGGCAGCCAGCCCTAGAAAGAGTCCTGGTTGTTCCAAATTTCTTTCATTTAAGAATTATGGAGGTCACTGTGTATTTGGGATCTTTCAGAGCAGCAGTAATTTTTCTGTAACCTTCTCCAGACCTGTGCCTCCTCACAATCCTGTCTCTGATCTCTACAGGCAGTTCTTTCCTCCTCATGGCTTGGTTTTTGCTCTGATATGCATTGTCAGCTGTGAGAACTTATATAGGCAGGGCTGTGTCTTTCCAAATCATGTCCAATCCACGGAATTTACCACAGGTGGACTCCAATGAAAGTGTAGAAACATCTCAAAGATGATCAAGAGAAATGGGAGGCCCCCAAAGCTAAAACTCAATTGTCATAGCAAAGGGTCTGAATACTTATGTCCATTTAAAGTTTTAGTTTTCCTTTTTAATAAATTAGCTAAATTCTGTCATTATGGGGTAATGAGTGCAGAATGGGGAAAACTTGAATGTATCTTTATTTCAGCACAAGCCAGAAGCATAACAAAGTGGGGAAAAAGTGAAACGGTCTGAAGACTTTCCGAATGCATTGTATAGATAGCTCAGCAGCCTCTATCCACAATAGGTGATGTCACAGCTAATCTACTTCCCTTCCCTGCACATTGACCTTTCCATAGGTCACGGTGCATACCCACAACACTCAGTCAATGAACATCTCTACAGGTTTCTATGGTCCATGTGGCTGCTGTAAAACAGGATGGTTATCCCCATAACCATGTACAGAAAATAGATTAGAAAGTTTTTTTAGTATCTGGTTTTAATTTGTAAAAAACCCAGGTGATACATTCCCTTTAGGCCATTTTCTTTTTCATTTCAATAGAAATATCCTATCCTTGTCAGCAAAATGGACAGGACTAGGACATGTTTTATCTTTTTTTGTGGGGCCGTGGAACTGACGTGTGGATGCGAACAGCATGGGTCCGCGTCCAGTCCACAAAAATGCGGTCGTGTGCATGAGCCCTTAACTCTATTTCAGTAAATGCGCACGCACAGTTTATTTAGTTGCAGTCTAAGTATCGTATATGTTCAATTCTTCTTGAAGCTGTATAAAATCCTTGGTTTTGACCAGTCTGTTCCAGCAATCGGCGACAAGCAAGTCGGTGTCAGATGCTGACTGAAGGCTGATAGCTGTCAAAACTTTGATCTATATAGCATTGTATATTTTCTATCGTTGCTGAGATCTGCGAAAATTTGCAAGCTCCAGTATTTGTGTTTTGTTATTTTAATGTATAACCTGATGCAGTGTGAATTTGCTTTAAGAGGACCTGTCCCCTCTCCTGACATGTCTGTTTTAGTAACTACTTGAATTCCCCATGTTATAACAATTCTGGAGCATCTATTCCTATGACTCTGTGTTGTGCCGTTCCTCTGTTATTTTTACTAGAAGTTTCTGAATAAACTGTCCTCAGCTTGCAGTATAGGTACAGATGGGTGTTACTAGTCCGGGGTGTGTCCCTGCACAGTGTGACACTAGCAGCATTGATTGGACACTGAAGTCAGACACACCCGCTATAGGTAACACCCAGTAGTACCTTTACTGCAGACTGCTGGTAATTTATTTATATACTTCTAGCAGGAACGGCACAGCACAGAGTCATAAGAATAGATGCTACAGACTTGTTATTACACGGGGAATGCAAGTAGTTACTAAAACAGACATGTCAGGAGAGGGGACAGCTCCTCTTTAACATCACCTTTTATCCATATGTTTAATTACATGTATGTAGCCAGCTTTAATGTAGTCGCAAATTTTTTTAATACAGATAATGTCATAAAAGACTAAAAATAGTGTAAGAAATCAATACAGTATCCAGTCTGAGTGCAAGACTGTGACATAGCACATTACTGCAGCTAACAGGATTGCAGCTATAGTGGATAGAGGAGCATTACGGGGGTCAGAGTAGAGATCTGAAGGTTTAGAAGATGCTTAGTTTGATGCTCTGTATTACAGATTTAATGGGATCCTCAGAAAACCCATTTTAATATTGCCCCAGACAGGGTGCAGGAATAAAAATAAAAAAAGACTTACCTATCCCCAGCGCCGAGCTCCCTTCTCCTCCGCTTCCAGTTCCTGCTAGAATGGAAGCATTATGTGCTGCCTACATGCACATCCCCACTACCATCCTATCGATGGCGTCAGCAGTGGCAGCGGTCACTTGCCATGCCTGTACAAACCATTCATTGGCCAGCAGTGGTGACGTGCGTGTAGACTGAAAAAAGGAGAAGAAGGAAGACCCGGCACTGGAACCGGAGCACTGGTGACTGGGTCTGAGCCTCTCTAAAATGGCAGGTCTTGTGGAGTGTTTTGTCTGTGTGCCGTGGTTAGTAGCTACCAAAAATACTCTAGGCAAGGACAACTGGTGAACTAGTGACCGGATCATGGCCACCCACGGCTCACTGATTTGTGTGGGAAATGGAGTTTAGGCTTCCATGTTCGGAGCTACTGTACAACAAATTGCTGAAAAAGAGTCTCCTGGCTATGACATATCTGACATAATTGTCACCAGATTATTGCTACAATCAAGTTGCATACAGTGCTGGTATAAGCATCATAGACCAGAACTGATGCCATGGTCATTTAAAGAGGTTTTCTGAGTTTTTTTAACTGATGACCTATCCTCTGGATAGGTCTGGGTCATCAGTTAAAAAAATCTCAGAAAACTCTTTTAAGCTTTGGTGAGCAGGAGAAATATGTATACTTGCTAACCAGAAGGTGGGTAGTAGTGGCCCATTACAACTGCCCCCAATAGTCCTAGAGCCTGGGTGTATAACTGTAACCAAATCTTGCAAGAATGTGATCTTTGGTCTGGCCCAGTTTTTTGTCAGCATGACTTGTGCGAGCATAATTGTGTTCTTCCACTACAAAGCGCCATTTCTGAAATATAGCTTATGCAGTGCCTGGGTTTGGGGTGGTCCCAATTCTACGCTGGTTACCCCCAATGCTGTTGAGGTGTCACCACGTGTTGCTGTGCTCTGGAGGGGATGGTGAGGCATGGTGCACTTCAACAGGAAATAAGTTCAGAGTGTCAGGGTCTGTAACTGATTTCCTTATATTTTAAATCAAATCGTTTTTATTAAATCAATAAATGCAGGATTCTACAAAAACAATACATTGTCTTTTCTTGCTTTATCCACCATGTGGAATCAGTGTACAACAATATCTGTAGAAATATCAACATACAATTATATAGTGTATCCAAACATAACAAGTACTCTTGTAGAAACAAATATTGAGACAAGGAATTGCATAAGACCTAACAATCTCAAATCCCCTCCCCCCCACCCTACCCGGTATACCACCTCCCCACCCTGTAAACTAGTCTTGAATGAACCCGAGCCTATATAACCACATGAGTATGAGATAGCCAATCACTCCACAATTTGCCAAACTTCTGAGGACACCCTCTCTTCACATACACCCCTTTTTCCAATATCAGCATGTCATGCACCCTCCGTTCAAACTCACCCAGTGTAGGCGGACTTCCCTGGATCCACCTCATAGCCACCAACTTCCTGGCCACATACAACAACCTCCCCACAGCCACCTTGACCGATTCAGTCCCTCCAATCTCAGACACATACCCCAATACACACACCTTGGGATCTTTTTGAATTTTCAACGTCATTTTACTATTAATCATATTCCTTACATCCTCCCAATAATTACCAATTACTGGACAAGACCAAAGCATATGTAACAAATCCGCACCTTCTTCCATACACTTTGGACACTTGTCATCAATTCTTACTCCAATCTTTTTTAGGAACACCGGTGTTTTGTACACTCTATGTATGATAAATAGTTGGGACAGTTTGCCCTGTTCACTCAAGGACACCTTGGGGACTCCTTCCAATATATCATCCCACTTATCCTTAGACATTTCCCCCAAGTCAGCCTCCCATTTCTTCATTCTTGAGAGTGGAAACCCCTCTAAGAGTTTATCAAGTAGAAGAGCATATACCTGTGATATCAGCCCTCTTCCCCCCCCCCCCCCAGTCAGGAGAACAAGCTTATGAACCACCTCCATTTGGGCTATCACACATCCTTTCTGCAGCGTGACCTCAAGGGCATGCCTTATTTGAAGATATTTATAGAACCATCCCCTAGGGATATTGAATTCCTGCTGCAGATTCTGAAATGACTTACATATCTTACCCTCCATTAATTGGCCAATTCTCGTCACTCCATAAGTTTCCCAGTTCCGAAGTCCTGGCATGGCAAGAAATTCAGGCAACAGGTGATTATCTCTAATAGGGGAAAGTTCATGATTCCACCTACACCTCTCAACTGTTTCACCTTTGCCCAAACTTTTTTCATAAGTTCTATAAGAGGGAGTTTTTCCCTCCCAGCGTGCATACCTGACCCTTCCAAAATTCCCATGAGATCACGACTGCCCAACCAATGCTGCAACATCTGTCCAGTCATATCCGGCACTTGGGAGCCAATCCACCCCTTAAACTGCTGACACTGGGAAGCCAAAAAATAAATCCATGCATTAGGAACAGCCAAGCCCCCTTCCGACTTAGGGTACTGCAATGTCTCCAGTTTAATCCTAGCCTGACCATATTTCCAGATAAGATCCCTAAATATAGAGTGAATTTTCTTAAATCTATCAAGGGGGATCCATACAGGAGCATTGTTCAATATATAGAGCAACTGGGGCATCATAACCATTTTTAAGAGGTTCACTCTACCTACCACTGAGAGGAAGAGCCTACACCATGACCTCACCTTTAGCCTGAAAGTAGCCAGCAACGGGAACAAATTAAGGTCCTCAAATTCCGACAATCTAGGTGTTATGTACAGTCCCAAGTATTTAAATTTATCCACCCAAGGAACCCGACTATCTACTTGTCTGCCTGACAGGGCCTGCCCATCAATTGGCATCAAAGAGGATTTTTGCCAATTTATCTGAAGCCCAGAGAAGCCACCAAATCTGTCAATCAATGCCATGGCTGCATCCAGGGACGCACCAGTATCGCCCATGAAAAGCAGAGTGTCATCAGCGTACATAGCCACTTTGTTGTGCAACCCTCCGTATCTGAACCCCTCTATATTTGTTGATAAGCGGATATACGCCGCAAGCGGCTCTATTGCAAGAGCAAACAATAAGGGCGACAATGGGCATCCCAGTCTGGTGCCCCTGGCAAGGGCAAAACAATCTGACAACCCTCCATTAGCTCTAATTCTCGCCTTAGGACTAGAATACAGGACCTTTACCCACTGAATGAACCGCGCTCCAAAACCCATGATTCTCAAGACCCCCCACAAGTAACTTTACTCCACACTATCAAACGCCTTAGCGGCGTCGAGAGTAAGCAAGGCCCTGTCTCCACAATTATCCGCCGGAATATTTAAACTAGCATATAGCCTACGGAGATTAATAGCCGTCGATTTCCCAGGCATAAAACCCGTCTGATCCGGGTGTACTATGGTCAGAATCACTTTGGACAGCCTGTTCGCCAACACCTTCGCCAGGAGCTTAACATCAGCCGTGAGAAGCGAAATTGGTCTGTTCGAATCCGGTATTTTAGGATCCTTTCCAGGTTTAGGTATAACCACAATTATAGCTTCCTGCATCGAATGTGGTAGCGAACCTGCCTCCAACGAGTGCTCAAGCACCTTAAGTAACTCAGGAAGTAATATCCCCTGCAGCTTTTTGTACACCTCTACTGGGAGGCCATCAGCTCCAGGTGCCTTACCATTTGCCATATCCCCAAGCGCAGCTTCCAGTTCTTCAATTGAAATCGGCTCCTCCAGCCTTTCTCTATCCTCCTCTGACAACGCCGATAACTGTGCCTCCACTAGGAAATCATTCAGAGCCTCCTCAGAACTAGAGCCGGTTGAAGCATATAGAGATACATAAAAACTTTTTAGAATATCTAATATTCCCTTCGTGTCCTGAATACTATTCCCCATGTCATCTCTCAGTTCCTGAATACAAGAGGAGCCTCTCTGGGCCTGTGAGACCACAGACAACAGATGACCCACCTTCTCGCCTTCTTCAAAGGATCTCTGACGATAAAAAATTCTCTTTCTTTCTGCGGCCTGCACTAAATGACACCTCAGCTGCTCCTGAGCTACCGCCAGCGTCTCGCTATTAATCAGGGTGGGGGATCTACCAAACTCTCTCTCCGCCTCTGCCACCAGTACATGTGCCTTAACATCCGCCTCCCTAGACCTAGATTTATGCTTGTTAATTTCTTTCATCAAGACTCCCCTCAGGAATGCTTTCATGGCGTCCCAAACACCCGGTACCGAGGCCGTCCCTGTATTGATAGCAAATAATTCCTTAATCTCCAGAGATATCCCAGATAAGTCACCCAACACATTCAGCCAATGTGAGTTACACTTCCACAGCCTCGGTCCCTGTCTGAGCACCCCCAGGCACAAGTCAATCTGCACCAGAGAATGGTCAGACAACGACCGAGGATGATAGACAACATCCCTAACCAGTGGCAGCATTATATAATTTACAAGGGCCAAATCAATACGCGATAGCGAGTGATGCGTGGCTGATCTGCACGAGTATTCACGCTTATCAGGGTTACGCAGTCTCCATACATCATATACACCGATTTCACACATAATATTTCTGAGAGCCACACTCCCCGGTAGAACACCTGCTCCTTCCACCCGGCATCTATCTAGGGAGTCATTCAGCGTGCAATTGAAGTCTCCAACCAATAGCCACGGCAACCCAGGGAAGTCCGCCACAAAGTCCATAATCTCTCTTATCAATGGGGAAGCAAAAGGTGGAGGCACGTACACAGACACCAGCACCACCTGTATTCCATCCACCTTACACACAACACACACATATCTACCATCCGCGTCAACACATTCCTGCATATGTTCATACCTAATGCTACTATGCACAATCATACTTACACCTCTAGAGTGAGAGGAATGAGTTGAATGTAACGCATGGATCACCCAATTTTTACTCATCCAGTGTAAATTATCTCCAATCAGATGCGTTTCCTGAAGACAACATATAGCCGGCTGAAACTGCCCCAAGTATTGAAAAACACACTGTCTCTTCCGTGCATCTGCCATCCCTCTCACATTCCAGCTTAGAACTCTAATCACCTGTGACATGGTAAAACATCAAACCATACTTGAATCTCACAACCCACTCAGACTCCTTCTGCTCATAGTTCAAGACCTTATCCCATCCCCCCAACTTTCTCCCTACCCCCCCACCCCCCTCCCTCCCTCTCATAATCAGATTACTGTAACTTGGGATCACTGTCCCTTTGGTATCAACCTCACTCATTAAAACAGGGCAATCCGAGAGCACCTTGCCCCCCAACATATAACAATCATAACAGATTATAACACATTTCCTTAGGTAGAGAATCCTCCCCACAACTGAGAAATACATTTTACTCTCTCAACCACCTACTCCCTCCTCAGGATCTACCATGTGGTAGCATTACATAGTACACTCCTTAACTGGTGCAACATTTAAAGCAACCTTAGAGTGCAAATGCGTATATAAAGTGAACATAAGAAACCATATCTTGTCTCCTTCAAGTGTCCAGGGCTCCACTTCTCAATTGTCGCTCGTGGACGTCCAGCCACTGCGCCGCCTCCTCCGGATCTTCAAAAAATCTGGTGGATCCCAATGCCACCACACGCAGTTTAGCAGGAAACAGCATAGCGTACTAGACTTGTAGACCTCTCAGCCTTTTCTTTATATCCATAAATCTACTTCTCCTCCGCTGCACTTCGTTGGAATAATCCGGGAATATGGACACTTTAACCCCATTCAGGACCATCTCCTCGTTGTCCCTTGATTGCCGCAGGATAGTGTCCCGGTCTTTAAAATGCAGGATCTTCGCCAGTATAGGACGGGGAGGTCTGCCAGGCGGAAGCAGCCGCATGGGGACTCTGTGCGCCCGCTCCACCGCATATAGGGAAGACAGACCTTTCTCATGAAATAGCTGATGCAACCATTTTTCCACAAACTCTGTGGCATTATCCCCCTCCGTCTTCTCTGGCATTCCTACAATCCGCAGGTTATTTCTTCTGGACCTGTTCTCCAGATCATCTGTTTTGGCATATAAAGCAGCTATGTCCTTAGCAGTTGTTTTTGCCGCCATTTGTAACGGCTGAATATCATCTTCTATGGTGGACACCCTCTTCTCCAATTCAGAGGTGTGCTCAGAAATCTTGTGCAGGTCGTGCCTAATTATAGACACATCTGACCTCAGGCTGCCAACTTGCACTGTGAGCACCTTCAGGGTGCTGTTACAGCTGGCCACAGCTGCCATGATATCTTTTAAAGTGGGCTCTTCATTGGCCGCGGCCTTAGGGCCTACTGTGCTTTTAGCTGGACGTGCAGGGGTCAATGGCGGCCAATTCACCGCATCCAGGGCCTCACCATCAAGGGATCCGTCCTCCTGTTCAGAGGAGGTATGTGCATCCGTCTCCTTTCCCTCAGCCCAATCGCCCACACCGCTATCAGTGCGAGCAAACTTGCTCAATTTTGCGGCCGCACTCTGACTCAGCTTTGGCTGTAAGGCCGGCCCCTCTTCTTCCTCGGCGCCATGCTGGCTCACCTCTGGCCTGTCGGATCGCGGCCCTTTGCTGGACTTCCTCGGCATGTCGGAGCTCACAAAGTCACCACCGCACCCTCCGGTCACTTCTCTCCCACCAGGTAAGGTTAAGTCAGCGTTTCAGGCGGTGCTACCACTCGATTAATCAGGATACTGGCAGGAGCAGCGAGCGGTGCGATTTACTCCATGCGCTCTTAGGCCACGCCCCCCGATTTCCTTATATTTAGTCAGTGGCGTAACTAGAAATGACCGGGACCCACAGCAAATTTTTGAATGGGCCCCCCTCCCCCAGCAACTTCTTTGCAATTCCCGACTTCTATGCAACCCCCTCTTCTGTGGCTAGACAAGATCATGCTTTCAGATGAGGCCCAGCAGCCGCTACATGCATTTCCTACAGTGTTACTGTATATAATGTCATTGTATAGTACTGTTGACAATAAAATCTTTTAGTCCTCCTAGGTGGGCCCCTTCTGAGTTTGGGCTCCAAAGCAGCTGCTTCCCCTACAGCTTCACCCCTGTATACAGTTTATAACTGAACTAGAACCTTCTACTGGTAGGGGTAGAGTGGAGAAGCACAGCCTAAACAGAAAATTTTTTGCAGTTTCAGTCTGTCATTGACTTGTATAGAGTTTCAATACAAATCTATGGACAGGACTAAGCAGTTTTTCCAGACATAAACAAGTCTTCAGACATAAAAAAAAATAGAGCTAAACCAGACGGTCAAAAGGTCAGTGTGTCTGTTTTTTTCCCTCCAAAACTTTGCATAGTCCCGTCTAGTAACTGTAGAAGATTTCTAATTTCTCATTGCATAGACAGAAAGTCCAGCAGTCTCTCAGTATTAGCTGGCTGTGCATTAACCCTTTCTATAGTGCAGTGCAAATACAGTGCAAATGGACAGGATATAGTAAACTAAACATATACAGTTGCAAGAAAAAGTAAGTGAACCCTTTGGAATTATATGGATTTCTGCACAAATTGGTCATAAAATGTGATCTGATCTTCATCTAAGTCACAACAATAGACAATCATAGTCTGCTTATACTAATAACACACAAAGAATTAAATGTTAACATGTTTTTATTGAACACACCATGTAAACATTCACAGTGCAGGTGGAAAAAGTATGTGAACCCCTAGACTAATGACATCTCCAAGAGCTAATTGGAGTGAGGTGTCAGCCAACTGGAGTCCAATCAATGAGATGAGATTGGAGGTGTTGGTTACAGCTGCCCTGCCCTATAAAAACACACACCAGTTCTGGGTTTGCTTTTCACAAGAAGCATTGCCTGATGTGAATGATGCCTTGCACAAAAGAGCTCTCAGAAGACCTACGATTAAGAATTGTTGACTTGCATAAAGCTGAAAAGGGTTATAAAAGTATTTTCAAAAGCATTGCTGTTCATCAGTCCACGGTAAGACAAATTGTCTATAAATGGAGAAAGTTCAGCACTGCTGCTACTCTCCCTAGGAGTGGCCGTCCTGTAAAGATGACTGCAAGAGCACAGCGCAGACTGTTCAATGAGGTGAAGAAGAATCCTAGAGTGTCAGCTAAAGACTTACAAAAGTCTCTGGCATATGCTAACATCCCTGTTAGCGAATCTACTATACGTAAAACACTAAACAAGAATGGATTTCATGGGAGGATACCACAGAGGAAGCCACTGCTGTCCAAAAAAAACATTGCTGCACGTTTACAGTTTGCACAAGAGCACCTGGATGTTCCACAGCAGTACTGGCAAAATATTCTGTGGACAGATGAAACCAAAGTTGAGTTGTTTGGAAGAAACACACAACACTATATGTGGAGAAAAAGAGGCACAGCACACCAACATCAAAACCTCATCCCAACTGTGAAGTATGGTGGTGGGGGCATCATGGTTTGGGGCTGCTTTGCTGCGTCAGGGCCTGGACGGATTGCTATCATTCCCAAGTTTATCAAGACATTTTGCAGGAGAACTTAAGGCCATCTGTCCACTAGCTGAAGCTCAACAGAAGATGGGTGTTGCGACAGGACAACGATCTAAAGCATAGAAGGAAATCAACAACAGAATGGCTTAAACAGAAGAAAATACGCCTTCTGGAGTGGCCCAGTCACAGTCCTGACCTCAACCTGATTGAGATGCTGTGGCATGACCTCAAGAAAGCGATTCACACCAGACATCCCAAGAATATTGCTGAACTGAAACAGTTCTGTAAAGAGGAATAATCAAGAATTACTCCTGACCGTTGTGCACGTCTGATCTGCAACTACAGGAAACGTTTGGTTGAAGTTATTGCTGCCAAAGGAGGTTCAACCAGTTATTAAATCCAAGGGTTCACATACTTTTTCCACCTGCACTGTGAATGTTTACATGGTGTGTTTAATAAAAACATGGTAACATTTAATTCTTTGTATGCTATTAGTTTAAGCAGAATGTGATTGTCTATTGTTGTGACTTAGATGAAGATCAGATCACATTTTATGACCAATTTGTGCAGAAATCCATATCATTCCAAAGGGTTCACATACTTTTTCTTGCAACTGTACAGTTCAACAATATAAAACAGTATAAGTGCACACACAATGGCATAAATCATAGCGCAAGTTAAGTTGCACTAAAGTAGTGAGTCGATGGCTTTGCATAGTAGCAATAGGGGCAAATGTCTACAAACATCTATAGACCAAAGTACCTTTGCTCCAGGGCACTACACTTATAAAGTACGATGGATTCTCCTGGCTCTGCAGTAACTAATTCTGGTGGATGTGATTGCATTTTCATGCAGGGAAGAAACATGGTATTCATTACCCTTAAAAGCTTAGGTTCTATTCACTAGTGTCTTAAGAAACATTGAAGGTGATTGCTGAAAGGGAAAGTATTGAACCTGCTAAACATAGAAGAGCTTACAAGAAGACATTCCGATATAACAGAAAATGTGACCATGGAATGGATTGTATCGATTGTAGTGGAGAGAATAAAAATCACTTATCCATACACTGCTAATGACACATTTTATGCAGTGTTTTTGGTACTCCGTATGATGCACCAATAGAAAGGCGGGCGGGTATTATAGTATTATTATACTGCATTCCACAAAAAACAGTCAGTCATTCTCAGGTTGACTGAAATCCAGGAAGACTTTTATACTATGTTGTGCTGTTCTGACAATAGAAAATACTATTGTCTCTGTGTTTTATGCCTATTGCACACAATTGTATTTTCAGTCCACATCTGATACAAATTTTTTGGGGATCACACTGATGCATATGTTCAAAAATGGGGACAGCACATGTCCATGCTGCAAATTATGGAACATGTTCTATTCTTGTCAATTTTGTGGACAAGAACAGACATTTTTACAATGGGGCCCATGAAAAGTGCAGGATGCACACGGACCGCATCCGTGTTTTGCGGATCCAAGATTTGTGGACCACAAAATAACGGCCGTGTGAATGTAGACTTATCCTTTAGTATGGCTATAAATCTCCACCTGTTGGAAGACAGTTATCCTTCAAGTCAATGTTGAACCTTCTTCTCAGAGGAGCATTGCATGGCCAATAAGGCTCCTTATACCTACTAGGGCAGGCGCTCCCCACAAGGAGAACTAGCGCTCTCCCGACTCCATGGGTATAAATGGCATGAGTGATGGAGAAGGAAAGGTATGTGTTTTATTGGTGGCTTCAGGTTGAAATTAAATGCAAATGTTTGGCAATTCCAATTGGGCAAATTTCCCAGCCAGCAAAGATAAAGAAGTAGGATCTATACACACTGGCAGGCATTTGCTGCCAAAAAGTGGAGATTTTTGAACTACTTGAAAGGGTTTGGATACAGTCCTAGGAGACCACAGAGTGACATGCACAACTTGTCTGGGTAATTGGAGCACTTTGGATTTTGGTCAAATGTACTGCGGCCCGAATCGAAGCAGCCGAATCCAACTTGAATTTCAGGAAATTCACTGATCACTAGTGATAACTCAATTAGAATATGGATCCTGTGGTAACTTGCAAATATGTTTTTTTTTTATTTCTTGCTAAATGGTAAACTTTTGGGATTCAGTTACTAGAACTGCCATACACCAAGTGTATATCTATATACATATTTAGGTATATCAGCGGGGGTTCTACTAAGTGTGCAAGCGCTGTTAGGTGCAAGTGACTAGGTGGTATGTTCAGTGACCCAAAGGATCAATGCAAACAGTTAATTTTATGCTATAGAGTTAATGTGACAATTTATTGTTAAAGTACTCTTGATCATGCACTATGTATCCCTAATGGCCAGTAAATAGTTAAGGCTGGCAGTCCAAGTTTGGATGCCAAGAGACAGGCTAGACTTGCCCCCCTGGCTTGTTAGAGTGGGGACTGTCTAGTCATCAAAGCAACACCTGCATGTGTGAGCTCCTGAAGTAGGCCTAAAGAGAAGCCTGGTCCAGGGAACCTCGATCACTGAGACTGGCATCTACCATAGAGCAACTGAACTGAAAGACTACCCTGAGAGACAGAATGAGAACCGACATTCACAGATGTTAGAGCACCATTTTAAGGCCATGCTGGAAAGACAGTAAGGTAATGGATTGTTTAGGGCAAAAGACTTTACTGCATACGGAAAGGGTTAATTGCCTCAGGCGCCCGTCACACATTTGAGACGGACTAACCATCTGCATCTATATCCCGCAGATTTGGCACTGCAGAAAGTGTTAATGAGAACGGAATTGCACTCCTATAGTTCCTTGGGAAGGTTGCAAAGTGTGTCTAGAGAGAGATTCAGGGAGTATTTCTAGCATCATTGAAACTATTGGGAAAAGCTTACTCTGTAATATACCTCAAAACTGTGTGTTTTGCTGCCATATGTACTGCAACTCCCATCATCTATTCAGCAAAAAGAGACTTTATATACTGTAACCCAACGGACTTGGTCATTGACTCCACCATTTATCCGCCGGACCTCCTTTTACCGGCTGTCCTGCCTTGCACACTGACAACCATCCAACTTGAAGGGCACCCTAGTGACCACCAGGCACGAGACCCCAAAAGTCTAGGGTGTGCCCCAAGGGAGGAAAGGGTGTACCCCCCAATCACTGCATGGCCCAGGGAGGCACAGGATGAGGACTGCCATTGTGATTAACTACCCCCACCTTGATTGCTATCACCACCACTCCCATACTCTCCAACACCCACACCTCCCCCTGCAGTCCGGATCACTGCATATGGACATTCCTAGTTGGATGCTAAGGTCATGCCTCCAAAGTATCCTTCTCCCGATGATAGCTGAAGAGCAAAAGAGCTGTAAATTGTTAGTTAAATTTGTAGCCAGTTTAGCAGCAGTTCATGCTAGACACCTGGTTATCAGTGGGATAAATCTGGGGTTGCTCAACACCCATCTACTATGCCTGCTAGGTCTATCAATCCCCACCCATAAACCTCCATGAGATCTTATTATAGATCCTGAATGTTCTTGAAGTTTTTGTTACATTTTGAGTTGCTGCTAGTAAGATTTGCTGTTGTTGGCAGTTTTTTGTTTTTTTTGCAAGTATATAATGGCTTTCACCGTGCCATCATGAAGTTCCAGTGCTCTGGATTGTTTTTTACATTTCAGTTCACATGGCAAAATTTAGTCACCTCAAAGATCTTTGAGGATAGGCTATTCGTTAGAGGAGCTCTCTGAGATATTTCACTGTGAACGGCATTCTGCAGCTACTATGTACTGTGATACATAGAAGCTGCAGAAGCCAAATGCTGCAACATTTTAAATACAACCCTATTGCAATTCTTCTTTTCAGACTAAAACATGTGCAAAGTAGGGTTGGGCAATATACCGGTGTTTGCGGTATACCGCGGTATTAGGAAACAGTGATATGGCGATATCGCTGTTTCCTAATTACCGCAGTATTTTGTGACGTCATAGAAGCGTTCATGTGCGCTGACCACTTCAAAATCTGCGTCCGCGGCCGCCCGCCCCAGCATGATTCCGTACCAATTGCTGCCCGCAGCGGCTACCCCGGCTCCTCTATGCAGGCTCCCATAATGCAGTCTCTGCCCACTGACGTCTGACGTCGGAATCAGATGACAGGCGAGGCTGCGCAGCACAGGACAGGACAGGAGCACCACCAACACTTCTGCTTACAGCCTGCAATACACCTTTTAGTAGAAGATGATACAGAAGATTACTATAAACCACTCGTTCTGGTACAGAATTAACCCTGTAATGTTTTTGTTGTTACTAGAAGTCAATCGACTAGTTATAGATACCTGAAATGGTGAAAAATATGACATATAAAAGTATAACAATTAACGTCTCCTTGTGGCTGCCTGGGTGTCCCCATACAGTATAACGTCTCCTTGTGGCTGTTCCCATACAGTATAATGTCGTCTTGTGGCTGTCCCCATAAAGTATAACGTCTCCTTGTGGCTGCCCCCCCATACAGTATAACGTCTTCTTGTGGCTGTCCCCATACAGTATAATGTCTCCTTGTGGCTGTCCCCATACAGTATAATGTCTCCTTGTGGCTGCCCCCATACAGTATAATGTCTCCTTGTGGCTGTCCCCATACAGTATAATGTCTCCTTGTGGCTGTCCCCATACAGTATAATGTCTCCTTGTGGCCTCCATACAGTATAATGTCTCCTTGTGGCTGTTCCCATACAGTATAATGTCTCCTTGTGGCTGTCCCCATACAGTATAACGTCTCCTTGTGGCTGTCCTCATACAGTATAGTGTCTCCTTGTGGCTGCCCCCATACAGTGTAACGTCTCCTTGTGGCCTCCATACAGTATAATGTCTCCTTGTGGCTGTCCCCATACAGTATAACGTCTCCTTGTGGCTGTCCCCATACAGTATAATGTCTCCTTGTGGCTGCCCCATACAGTATAACGTCTCCTTGTGGCTGTTCCCATACAGTATAATGTCTCCTTGTGGCCCCCATACAGTATAATGTCTCCTTGTGGCCCCCATACAGTATAATGTCTCCTTGTGGCCCCCATACAGTATAATGTCTCCTTGTGGCCCCCATACAGTATAACGTCTCCTTGTGGCTGTTCCCATACAGTATAATGTCTCCTTGTGGCCCCCATACAGTATAATGTCTCCTTGTGGCCCCCATACAGTATAACGTCTCCTTGTGGCTGTCCCCATACAGTATAATGTCTCCTTGTGGCTGCCCCCATACAGTATAATGTCTCCTTGTGGCTGTCCCCATACAGTATAATGTCTCCTTGTGGCTGTCCTCATACAGTATAATGTCTCCTTGTGGCTGTCCTCATACAGTATAATGTCTCCTTGTGGCTGTCCCCATACAGTATAATGTCTCCTTGTGGCCTCCATACAGTATAACGTCTCCTTGTGGCCCCCATACAGTATAATGTCTCCTTGTGGCTGCCCCATACAGTATAACGTCTCCTTGTGGCTGTTCCCATACAGTATAATGTCTCCTTGTGGCCCCCATACAGTATAATGTCTCCTTGTGGCCCCCATACAGTATAATGTCTCCTTGTGGCCCCCATACAGTATAATGTCTCCTTGTGGCCCCCATACAGTATAACGTCTCCTTGTGGCTGTTCCCATACAGTATAATGTCTCCTTGTGGCCCCCATACAGTATAATGTCTCCTTGTGGCCCCCATACAGTATAACGTCTCCTTGTGGCTGCCCCCATACAGTATAATGTCTCCTTGTGGCTGTCCCCATACAGTATAATGTCTCCTTGTGGCTGTCCTCATACAGTATAATGTCTCCTTGTGGCTGTTCCCATACAGTGTAACGTCTCCTTGTGGCTGTCCCCATACAGTATAATGTCGTCTTGTGGCTGCCCCCATAAAGTATAACGTCTCCTTGTGGCTGTCCCCATACAGTATAACGTCTCCTTGTGGCTGTTCCCATACAGTATAATGTCTCCTTGTGGCTGTCCCCATACAGTGTAACGTCTCCTTGTGGCTGTTCCCATACAGTATAACGTCTCCTTGTGGCCCCCATACAGTATAACGTCTCCTTGTGACTGTTCCCATATAGTGTAACGTCTCCTTGTGGCTGTCCCCATACAGTATAATGTCTCCTTGTGGCCTCCATACAGTATAATGTCTCCTTGTGGCTGTCCCCATACAGTGTAATGTCTCCTTGTGGCCGCCCCCATACAGTATAACGTCTCCTTGTGGCCTCCATACAGTATAATGTCTCCTTGTGGCTGTCCCCATACAGTATAACGTCTCCTTGTGGCCCCCATACAGTATAACGTCTCCTTGTGGCTGCCCCCATACAGTATAACGTCTCCTTGTGGCTGCCCCCATACAGTATAATGTCTCCTTGTGGCTGTTCCCATACAGTATAATGTCTCCTTGTGGCTGCCCCATACAGTATAACGTCTCCTTGTGGCTGTTCCCATACAGTATAACGTCTCCTTGTGGCCCCCATACAGTATAGTGTCTCCTTGTGACTGTTCCCATATAGTGTAACGTCTCCTTGTGGCCCCCATACAGTATAGTGTCTCCTTGTGACTGTTCCCATATAGTGTAACGTCTCCTTGTGGCCCCTATACAGTATAGTGTCTCCTTGTGGCTGTTCCCATACAGTGTAAGGTCTCCTTGTGGCTGTCCCCATACACTATGTCTCCTTGTGGTCCCAAGTCTTTTTTTCTTCTAAATGAGCATTTATCGCGATATATATCGTTATCGCGATAAATTTCTTAATAGCGTTATCTTGGGAATATTTTTGATATCGTCCAACCCTAGTGCAAAGTACACCAAAGCTGTCCGTAGTTTAATTAGTAGATTAAAGGAGTTGTCTGAGAGTAAAATAACTGAATTTGACAGCAGGAAATATTGTAAAATAAATAAAATAGACCAAAATATGACACCTTCTGCTCCTGTGCCAAACATGCATGTGACCACTGCAGCCAATCAATATTCTCAAGGGTGATGCATGTATGGCACATGACCAATGAGGCCAGTGATTGGCTGCAGTGGTCATGTGGATTTATGGAACATTATTGCTGCAGGACAATAAACAAAAGTTGGTGGGGGCCACAGGAGCACTGGCGTGAGAGTGGCAGAGGATTGAAAAGGTTAGTACTGTGACACTTTTCCTGCTATGTCCGACAAGGAGCATGGAGTAGCAGGTAAGTGGGCATGGCTGAAGTTGTCACTCTGTGTGCCAAACATTCTTGGCACAAAATTCTGTTGCAAATAAAGCCAACCAGAAGGTGGAATTTACTTAGACTGGACAGTCTAAAGGTGCGATTTATCATCCAGCATCAGCCACTGCCATAAATCCGGTGCATTTTTGGACTGTCTAAGTTTGCATTGTCTAAATCTTCGTAAATGGCCTCATTTTCCAATTATTTTCAAATTTTACCAACTTTTTATGCAGGAGCAAATGCTTTTGGGTATCACCGAAAACAAACAGCGCACAATATGTCTGCTGTTGACGTTTTTGATGTGAATAGTTCAATGTTGTCAGCAAAAATGAGAAGCATTATGTTCTGTGGGGAATCAGGGCTGAAGGTAAATAATTAATAAGTATTTGTGGTAGTGCATCTGCTTGAAAGCTATATCCAATTTCAAAGCAATCCATTGACATAATTGTTTATACTAAATTTTTTAAATATTGTTTCCAAGAATTATACATGAGTATCCTTGAGTTGATTGTTTTAAAGGGGTCCTCCGGGCTTAAAATAAATCCAGCAGCCTCCTCACCTGTTGTGGGAAGATAGTCCAGTCAGTACTTATGCAGCGAGCCCCTGAAGAGCCATAGTGGAGGATGGGAGTGGTAGTGGCATTGGCTATCACAATCTATCATAGTGCTTCCCTCAGACCTTCGATCCCTAGGTCTGGTGCAGCGAATGGAGAGGGGCACCCTATTTTCCCTTGGCGCACACCCTAATTCTGTGGCTCCTGCCTGATGGTAGCCTTTGATGAGGCTTAAGTGTTTGGATGGGTGCAAGGCAGGGCTTGTAGAGTGCAATGGTCGGCGAATGGTGCAGGAGTCAGTAACCAGGCCAGATGAAGCAGGTTACCTTACTGACTCCAGGGCTCAGCCATGCAAACTTTCTTTTGTCTTTCTCTTTCTCTCCTTCTGTAGATTATGCAGAGACTGGTGAGTCTCTGTAGCTTAGGGCCTGAAAAGAAGGACGTTGGGATTTGTGTTTTTGTATCTGTATGTGTTTTTCTAGTGTGTCTGTCATGTCCAGGGCCGGTACAAGGCAGGGGCCGAAGGAGCGGGTGCCCTGGGCGCTACCATTTGCGGACAGGAGGGGGGCGCAGGTAAAGTGCCAGCAGCAGTGGCGTCGCCAGGGGGGGGCCAGAGGGGGCCACGGCCCCCCCTACATCATGCTGTGCCCCCCCAACTAAAATGACCCCCCCCCAAGTGAGCAGCCGCCGCCGGGCACAGGGAGATGAGCGCTTCCATTGCGCTCATCTCCATTGTAAACTGTCTGTGCCAGCGGAGGTGCAGGGGAGGGAGAGGCGTGTCCCTTCCCTTTCCTCTGATAGGCTGCAGGCAGGCACCGAAGTGGAGGAGAGGCCCCGCCCCCTAATTACTCCTGTTTACCTTTCTAAAGCTAAAGGACCTTTGATGATGTCATCACAGGTCCTGTAAGGGAACTGCACAGTGTAAAGTGTAGTTCCCAGGTTAGAACAGTGCATCTGCCAGGACCTGTGATGACATCATCTTCAACATCACAGGTCCTGCAGAATCTAGCAAAGGAACTGCACCAAAAATGGTGTAGTTCCTAGGTTTCAAAGGTACATCTGCCAGGACCTGTGATGACATCATCACAGGTCCTTCAACCCCTAACAGCAAGTATTAAAAGTTCACAAGCAGCTCTGTATTGATCCATACAGACTGGAATGGAGAGGTAAGAGGAGGTCCTCCACTTTTCATCATTTACCCCCCCCCCCCCCCCCTCCATGCCCTGTTTTTACTCATTGCTCACTCATGTATACTACTTCAGACAGTTACCACTACCTCATGTACCTCACAGTGACTATAATGCATAACTGACCACATATTTCTATAAACACTGCATCTACAGTATTATACCTTCTATGTGTCACATCAATACACTGCTCTGTATATATATATATATACACACACACACATACATGCACACACACTGCATATATTACACAGTATTATACATGCAATATGTACAGATATATAGTATATACCGCAGTGCACTGATATGTGAGGTATGAGGTATAATAGATGCTGTGTGTACAGATATCAGTACACTTCTGTATATACTATATATGTGAGGTACGAGGTATAATAGATGCAGTGTGTACAGATATATAGTATATACAGCAGTGTACTGATATGTGAGGTACGAGGTGTCAATACACTGCTGTATTTACTATATACCTGTACACACTGCATCTATTATACCTCGTACCTCACATATTACACTACTGTATATACTGTATACACTGCATATATTATACCCCGTACCTCACATATCAGTACACTGCTGTATATACTATATACCTGTACACACTGCATCTATTATACCCTGTACCTCACATATCAGAACACTAGGGAATATACTATATACCTGTACACACTGCATCTATTATACCGCGTACCTCACATAACTGTACACTGCTGTATATAATATACATGTGCATCTATTATACCTCTTTTGTGTGCCAGGGCTGTTTTGTAATCCCATTCCGGCCCTGATGGCATAAATTATAAAACGCAGCAGCAAGAATAGTTCATGGAACAAAGGGAGGGGCTATAAAAGGGGAATGGGGGCCCAATTTAGATTCCTGCTATGGGGCCCAGTGATTTTTATGTACGCCCCTGGCTGCAGGCACTAGGCCGGCAGCCTATCAGAGGCCGGCGCAATGACGTCATCGTGCCGCCTGAGCCTTACATTACAGCGTGGGACACAGGAAGAGGCTGCATCGCATCGCTGACACTTAGGTAAGTATAAGTGTTTTTTTTTTGTTTTTTTTTACAATAGCGTTACTGGCACATTGGGGGGGCTTATTACAAAACTGGCACATGATGATGGGGGGGACTTTATACTGGCACATGATGATGGGGGGGAACTTTATAGTGTCTGTGACTTTCAAAGTCCCACAGTCCTTTGTTCTATTGCTTTAAGTATATTCTTGTTTTGAAACAACATTGATTCTTTCTTAAAAACGGGGGGGGGGGGGGGGGGGGGCGCAGTTTGCCATCTTCGCCCTGGGCACCAAATGGCCTTGTCCCAGCCCTGGTCATGTCATATATTTTTGGTCAATTAGGATAGTGTGATATAGGGAGATCTAGTTTAGGCACGAGGACGGGGAACCTCTACCTTCAAGGGGTGTCCCTGGGCTGAGTCTGTTTAGGGTCATGAAGGGATTTTTGTAGGATAGGATTGTCTCTTCCACTATTGGATATCACAGTTTTGAGCTGTACTATTGTTATTACGACCTACAGACCGCCACGATTATCATTAGTGCTAAATAATCATCTGAACGCTTCTTCCCCCAGCACTAGATCTCCATGGAGCACTACACCCATTGATATCTGAACTAACCATCTTATTCCATTTTTTGGGGTAATTCAGCAAACTGTGAGTAACCAATTAACCTGTCTATAGTGGTTCAACAATGTGTTAACAGTCAGGAGATACATATCTAGTATTTCAGCTAACCGTGAATTTCCAAGGAATATGTATTATGTGAACCCACATTAATAAGGTCATCAGTGAACTATAATATATTGTCTTCTTTGTTTATTGGTCCACAGCTGTGTCCCACACATAGAGTACCTCATGTGGGGGCTATCATAATTCTACGGATTGCTCACTAGTCCCTTATATACGTCTATTGTTATCTCCTACAGGTGTAACTGTAGCCACTTTCTATATACCTTTTTGCCATTATATGACAGTATTTGTATTGTTTGTCGACCTTCCTTGTATGTGTGGTCCGGCTGTAGGCCAGGTTTTAATAGATTATTATTAAAAGGTATATTTTAATTGGGAAGGTGTTCCAGTATATATTCAATTATTCTTCCCTTAGATATATTTACTGCTAAGCAGGTTTTTGATGTGGTAGAGTTTATAACCTGAAAAAAAGGAGCATAGTTCACTGCTTCCTTCAGGGGCGGACAGGGAACTTAAAGTGGCCCTGGAAAAAATACTAAAAGTGGCCCCATTTTGTAGCGTCCAAATTGATTGAAGGTAGGGCCAACACAAGTAGGTGGGGGCAGCAATACCATATTGTGGCACATTGTACCACCCCAACAGAGCCAAATACCACAGTCATTCACAAAATACTGCTGCCAGCAGCACAAAATACATCCCCAAAAACTTCCACTGGCCGGCCGTGAGGAGGGCTCAGGCGGCCCCCTGGACATCAGCCCACTGGGAAATTTCCCTGTAAGATCTATGGCCAATCCGCCTCTGGCTTCCCTCCTCTAACAACTCTAGTCTAGACTGACCTAAGTTAGGGGTGGAACCAGCCCACTTCTAACCTCCTGCAAGGGCTGAGCCAAGACTGTTAACCCTGGCTGTACCATCCATACATGTCTATGCTGGGTGCAACACATTACATAACAATACAATATATTAAATAGCCAACCATTTGCTCTGGAGTACAGCGCTTACTCTTCCGTAAATAGAGGAAGATTGACTAACACATCTGGTTGGGACCTCAGCTGAAGAGCCAGCATGAGCACAATGGAGATGGCAGAATGCTGCCAGAAGTCCCTAGAACTGCTTTATTGTTGGCACACCAGGTTTATGGCCTTTTTGTACTGACTTGTTGAAATGATTCTACTGTTCCTCTAACAGGAGCGTGCAAGCTGAGAGAAGAACACATCTTTTAGACATCTGCTGCACGTTTTCTGCCTTCCATCTTAAAGGGGTTGGCCCACAAACAACTTTTATCCCTTATAGATGCTAAGTGTATGATCGCTGGGGATCCGACCACTGGAACCCCTGCCAATTACAAGAACAGGGTGCCCCATTTAGATGGAGCAGTAGTCACGCATGGAGATAAGTGCATTGCTCGGACAGTCCCATACACAGTAAATGGAGCAGTAGTGTACCTGCCTATCAGGGACTGACCGGCATTTTGGTACCATCCGGATCTCTAGACTTAGCAGTTAATACCTAATAAGAGGTCTACGGTGATGAAAGGGATAATACTGATAACCATGCTGGTCTGTGGTGAGTACTATGGGTTAATATCTAATTTTATAATACATTCATGACATTGTTTGTAATTATATGGTTTCGCATGGTGAAAAGAGGTTAGAGGTGGTGTTAAAAAAATAAATCCTGAACATTCATTTTAAAATCTATCCAAATTCATCATTAATAAAAACACAGATTGCCAGTTTCCAAATGCATACATTATAAAATCATAATCATAATACATGCTAATAATTTACTTCCAAAAAATAATTGATCAATCAACTAGTAACCCTTTGACTGCGGTTCCCAAAAATGTGAGGGACCTAAGTTATTGAAGAGTCTGCACGGCATGTGGGAATAGCAGGATACATTTGTCTGCAGCACAGGCCGTATTAGTCCCCAAGACAATGCAAGGAGATTATTAATATATGCAATAATTTATTAATATAAGGTACCCCCCCCATTCTAGAACAGGGTGCCACAGTTTATCGACACAGGAATTAAATTTCTATCACAAAAGGCTTGCTCCATTGGTTCCACATTGTTCCAGAGGCAAAAGATTATAAAATACATACATATCTGCACTGCAACGCCATCAGAATATTTATCTCGACACTTGATGGCTATGTGGGTTGCAATGTGTGTGCTGCACATTAAGCCTTTTGAAAATACAGATTAGACTGTGTCGTTCTCTCCTGCCCTGTCCAGTAATTCCAATCTATCTGCACTTCCCAAACATTTTAGGGACTCCATTCTTAACCTTCATTTGTATTTTATGATCCGTTTTTTTTTTTATATCTCCTGCAGCTTTCTCTATAGTAATGATATTTGCATTATGGCATGCCATATACATATGATTGTCATGTTTTTGTATTAGTTCATTCCTGCTCCTGAGATAACCCTCAGCTACGTCACAGTATAGTACAATAATGACACAGGCTCAGGAGCTGGACCCAAGTCGTTATTTTGCACCTGACACCCTGCTCTCACTGCTGGGATTGTCATTTTAAACCCTCTGATGCAGCAGTCAATAGTGACTGCAGCATCTAAGCAGTTAGACAGAGAGAGGGAGATCCCTCTGTCCTCTGATTAACACCCCGGAAACACAGTGGCCGGGTGCCGAGTACTTGTCATGGATGGGAGCCGGGGGCCTTCGGAAGACCCCAAGGCTACAATGTTCCAGCTTCTCTTACAAGCGGGATGTAATAGATTGCCTGTAAAAATCCCTACACACTGTAATACAGAAGAAGTATTGCTGTGTAAAATACATGCAAGGAGACCAAAAAAAATGAAAAACAAACAAAAATAAACAGTTGAATAAACTTTCTAAAATATGCAAAAGTAAAAACAACATTTTTAAAAATAACTCATTTCCCATTTCTTATTGATAAAAGAAATATCAAAAATAAACCTAATTGGTATCGCTGCATCTAAAAATATCTTAAATATTAGAGTACTATGTTAAGGTATGTATCATGTGCAGTAAGGCCTCTTTCACACGACGTATGGCTATTTCAGTGTTTTGCGGTCCGTTTTTCAGGGATCCGTTGTTCCGTTTTTTGTTTCCGTTGTGTTTCCGTTTCCGTTCCGTTTTTCCGTTCCGTTTTTCCGTATGGAATATACAGTAATTTCATAGAAAAAATTGGGCTGGGCATAACATTTTCAATAGATGGTTCCGCAAAAAACTGAACGGATACGGAAGACATACGGATGCATTTTCGTATGTGTTCCGTTTTTTTGCGGACCCATTGACTTGAATGGAGCCACGGAACGTGATTTGCGGGCAATAATAGGACATGTTCTATCTTTTAACAGAACGGAAAAACGGAAATACGGAAACGGAATGCATACGGAGTACATTCCGTTTTTTTGCGGAACCATTGAAATCAATGGTTCCGTATACGGAACGCAAAAAACGTCCCGTAAACGGGGGGAAAAAAACGGTCGTGTGAAAGAGGCCTAAATGCGTAAAAAAATGCCAGAATTGTTGTTTTTTGGTCACCATGTCTCCTCCCCCAAAAATTCAATAAAAATAGATGAATAGGTGTATCCCAAAGTGGTATCAATAAATGTGGTAGCTGGTCCTGCAAAAAACACAAGCCCCACACAGAATCTCAGGCAGAAATATAAAAAAGTTATGGGTGTCAGAATATGGCGACACAAAGTAATTTTTTTTCAAATGAAAGATTTACTTTTTTTTTTTAAGTAATGAAATATGACAAACTGTATACATTTGTTATTTCTATGATCATACTGACCCGCAGAATAAAGTTAAAATGTCACTAATGTTGCACAGTGAACACAGTAAAAAATTAAGCCCTAAAAAGAATGGAATTGCAGTTTTTTTCATACTGCAGCCTCTAAAAATGTATGGTGCCATAAAAAAAATATACCTCATGAAAGAAAGGGTAATATTTATTGGAAAAATAAAATAGTTATGGCTTTTGAAATGTGGAGACCAAAATAAATACATAAATACCTAAAGAATCGCTGTGTCTTAACCCTTAGTGACCAACCTGCTTTGGGCCTTACTGACAAAGCGTTTTTCTTCCTTTTTTCATCGTTGCCTTCCACGAGCTTTATTTATTTTTCCGTCTATATAGTTGTATGGGGGCTTGTTTTTTGCGTA
Source organism: Bufo bufo (assembly GCF_905171765.1). Classification (NCBI taxonomy): domain Eukaryota; kingdom Metazoa; phylum Chordata; class Amphibia; order Anura; family Bufonidae; genus Bufo; species Bufo bufo. The sequence continues at coordinate 66,505,354 of NC_053389.1, forward strand.
ACAAGTTGTAGTTTTAACGGCGCTATTGTGGGGTACACATAACTTTCTGATTAACTTTTGTTAACTCTTTCTGGGAGGGAGATGGGAAAAACAGCAATACTGCCACTGAGTTTTTAAGTTATAAATTTTATGGCTTTAATTTTTCGGTATAAATAACATAATATATTTATTCTCTGGGTCAGTACGATTACAGCGATACCAAATATATATAGTTATTTTTTTTACGTTTTATTGCTTTTGTGCAATAAAACCCCCCTTTTTAAAATCTTTTTTTGCATTGCCGCTTCCTAAGACCCATAACTTTTTTATTTATCTTTCTATGGAGTTGTGTGAGGGCTTAATTTTTGCTGGATGACTTGTAGTTTTCATTACGCTTTTTGATCACTTGTCATTAAGTTTTTTCGGTGGCAACTAAGATTAAGATAAATTAGCAATTCTGTATTTCTTGTTTATTTTTATGGCGTTTACCATAGGGAATAATTTACATGATATTTATGTAGTGCGGGTCGTTATGGACACGGTGAACCCAAACATATGGGGGAGATTTTTTTTGCTATTTTTTGAAAAGCGTATTTTCAATGGAAAAAGTGTATTTTTTTTACTTGAATTTTTTTATTTAATAAATGTTTTTTTTTTACTTTTTTTTTACCACTTAATAGTCCCACAAGGGGACTATGACAATCAATATTCTGATTGCTTTTAAAATACAATGCAGTATCCATATAGTGCATTGCATTTTAATGTTGGTGCCATACTGACATTGACCAGCACGCTGCTCCAGAGAGGCACAGCCTGCTGGAAACTACTCAAGGCTGGCTTGGGGCCTATATTAGACCCCAGCCAGCCTTTACACACATCAGCACCCCGCAGTATGTAAAGGGTTTAAAAGCTCAGATTGGCACTCCGGTCAGTCCGGACTGTTATAGCAGGAGCGCGGCTCTCTTTTGTATCTCTTTTAACATTTGTATTAAAGGGAATGTGTCATCAGAAAATCATGTCTAAATCCTGCTTTTATGTTACTCATATTTTAAAGAAATTTAGATTCTTTTTTTTTTTTCCATTTTCCATGTCAGAATCAGTGGTGGGGTACATAGAGAAGTAAGGGCCCCATAGCAAGGATCAAACCAGGCCCTCCAGACAGGACAGAAGGGTTTCCACCTAAACCCCTTTCAATGACCCTTGGGCTATTTTTCCACTGCCTCGTTTGCTAAAAGTTGTTCCTTTTAGAGGGTAGAGTCCTGACCAAGTTTTCACCTCCAGTAGAAGAGGAGATGATCCCAACTAAGACTGGGCCCCCTCTTGCCCTGGGCCCCATAGCAGTCGCATGGTCTGCCCTTATGGTAGTTACACCCCTGGTCAGAATCTATATTTTAAAAAAATGTCTATAATCCTGCAATTTTTACACTAGCCGCTAGTCCTAATAATATTAATGATTTCCTGTTCTGTACAGGTAACTTAGTGTCATATACATATATCATCCACATGGCAGCTTATTCTAAAAAATTATATAAAATGGCAATTATATTTTAACCCCCTCCCCTCCTGCACAGCTTTACCGATGAATATTATATTAGTTCATATATAATAATTCTTTATGATTTGCTGCCAAGTTCCAGTGTACGAAGAAATGTAACTATTGTTATATTACTGACTCACCTCCCGAATATGCATCACCATACCTACCATAATGTTAATAATAGGTAGCTGGTTATATGTCCTCTCTTGTCCTTTATGTCTCCTCTGTCCCTTAGTAACATTAGAAGACAATGACTAATGGTGCTTGGAGGACGGCTAATCCATATGGGAAATGAAAAGAGCTTACATTATACTTCCTTACAAAAAAAAAGTACAATCTATTTTTATTAATGAAAAGAAGTAACTTGAAATACAAAACCACCGGCCTGTTCTAGACGTAAACACAGGGCTTTTTAAATACTGGGTTTCATTGGTAAAGAAAAGGGGGTTTATATGGATTTTCAGACATAGACAGGGTATTTCTTCACAGATATTCACAATTCTTGAAGATATTTTTGTAAGCAAAGTGATCACATTCCTTCCAGAAATGGACCTTGATCTCTGGTGTATATCGAAGAACACCCACTGGAACTCCAGCTTGCAGCCTAGAATGTATTGAACCTTTGTATTGTGCCTTTGTATTGAAAGGTATTAATTTAATACCTTTCTGTAATGTTAACTAACATGATACATTTGATACATGAAACCACTTGATATTAGCTAGGGTTTCCTAAAAAATGTCAGACCTTCTACTAATCGTCTCATGGTGCTCCATACAGCCCTGTCTGTAACTAGTGTTGAGCACCAATATTCGAATAGCGAATTTTTATCGCGAATATCGCCACTTTGAGAATTTGAGAATATTTAGAATATAGTGCTATATATTCATTATATGGAATATTTGGCATTTTTTTCCATCTAAACACATGATTCCTCTCTGCTTCATGCTTGTGGGTCAATTAGAAGGAAGCAATGTCAAGTTCACAACAATACTTAGTGCACCAATCGGTAATTTGTAGTCAGACCTGCTAAAATGTGAGGAAAAAATATTCTAATCACTGCCGATTAGCGCAATCGCGAATATATTGGAGCACTTTACTCTATCTGCATATAAAGCTATTTTAATGTTCTGCCATGCCAACCATTTTCTCCAGTCTCAGGAAACTTATACCAGCTTGAAAAATTTTGCCAAAGTGACCCACGCCTGTATTTCATGTTCCGAATTCACATTACGTGATTTTTACATTGCCGATTTATCGCATTCAATAAAATAAGCTTGAATTCTCTAAATTCGCGAATATATGACGAATATTCTACAAAATATTTGTGAAATATCGCAAATTCGAATATAGTCCCTGCCGCTCATCACTATCTGTAACCAAAGATTTTCTCCTGTCCTATTTTTTTAATTTGTACCCGTTCCCTTGCACTAGAATAGTGACTGATGTTATTAAAGACTTTTTACTATATTGCACTCAGATCACGTTTTGCAAGGTACTGGATGATCACCCGTCCTCAATATTGCAAGTAACCTGTTTTAGCCCTATATAGGTTGGCAGTGATGGCATGACTTAAGGTGCCCATACACTGTGAGCTGAACTTTCTGCCAACAGCTGTTCCTCCCGACTTCCCCATACATATACTGTACCACTGTGCTTGGTTTGGGAGGTTGTATGTGTTGTCAGTGGGGAGAGAGGAGTAAGTCGCTCCCAGACACCTCTGGAGACCGCTTATCTCCTGTGAGCTAAAAAGAACTGGGTGTTAAAATTTAACACATCTGTTCTTATTTCTCCTGACATCATAGATTTGTATTAAAACTCTATAAAAGTCTATGACAGATTGAAATTACAACATTGTTTCTGTTTAGGCTGTGCTTCTCCACTTTACCCCTCCCACTAGAAGGTTCTAGTTCAAATTATAAACTGTATATTCATGGGAGAGTCTGGAGCTCCCTATACACAGTCAGCTGTGTCACCAAATTGACATATTCAGACAACTTTTCTCTTATGTGTATGTGGGCCTTAAAGAGGTTGTCCAAAGGACCTGTGGAAAAATCCAAACTCACCTGCTCCCTGCTGCTTGGTTTTGGCTCTGTAGCTCCCAGGCAGTCTTTAATGGATTTCCGGTCTCTGTTTGTCAACTTCCTACATGAATAGGAAGTAGCTCCCGGGCAGTCCTTAAAGGGTTTCCCTTCTCTGTCTGTCAACTTCCTGCATGGACATGGTCACGTGCATGGTGGCAGCCAGGCAGCCAATGACTGGTCTCAGCGGTGATGTGTCTCCAAGCAGTCCGTCATTACTGGGTCACTGCTAAGATCAGCTGACCATGTCCAAGCAGGAAGTGGACATACGGAGACTGGAAATTCAGTGAAGAAAGCCTGGGAGTCACGGAGCTGGAACTGAGCGGTGGGGGACCAGCTGAGTATGATTCTCTTCATAGGTTCTGATGGCTGGGGAGCCCTTTAAGGCTCCCAACAAGGGGAAAATCTCTTATATGCAGGCCTATTTACATTCATGTGTTAAATTTTCTCTCTTTGCTGAGCGTGCATGTGTTCTTAAAAGAAAGAGGGGAAAAAGCTGTTGCCAGACACCTCTGGCAGAAAGTTATATCCCTTGAAGACAAAAGGATCAAGCATGTTGAAATCCAGCATGACCAACACTTCTTTTCCATCTGTTGTCAGGGGAAAGTTGCGCATACACATTGGATGGTCAACCAGCCAAGAATCATCTGTGTGTCCTCTGTTGCATGGTGGCTGGTAAAGTACTGGGTGTATATTTCACAAAGAATACTCAGATGGGTGAGGTAAAATAATACCGGGAAAGCTGGGTGGTTTCTGCAAAGTGTAGTTTGCTGAGGACTGGATTTATATGGAATAGCATATAGATGTTGGTAGTGGGACATGCCATTCCCTCCCCACTCCAGTACAACACTTTTGCTTAACCTAAAGCAAACCCAGGTGTAACTGCTGAGCTCTTTACTGTGAGGGTAAATACAGGGCTAAAAACTTCATTCAGTCTTAGTGCCTGGAAACGGCATGATCTGCTGGCTTAGAATAGCCGAATCCAGTGAAATCTGTCATCGCTGACCCTGCCCACACACAGACCCACAACACTACCATTAGAGTTGCTTTACGCTATAGGCTAAAATAAAAAAAAATACACATAAAATTGTATCTAACCTGTTCTGTTCATTACAGGAATATACTGTGCTACTGTTTACTTTTTCAATCTGTAAATTCTTTGCACTAATAAAATTTTAATAACTGTACTGTAATTGACACTTTTGTCTTTTTCTAGGTGCGTTACTTGTCCATACCTGCTTCTCATTAGAAGTCATTGTAGGGAAAAATAATCAGATGAAAGTTCAGAACGGAACAGATATCTACCTGCCTTGCACATTTGCCACCTGCATTGGTTTTGAGGATGTTACCTTCTTTTGGGAATACAGGACATTCAATCTGTCATCAAAGCCAGAATTAGTGAGTACTTCCTACATATTTGTGCCTGCAGTAAATAAAAATTATTAATTATAGATATATTATTTTTAAGGAACATTTAGCCCCCCCTCCTCCCCCCGTCCCAAATATGAGAAATAACCTGGTAGATGCAAATGACAACTGGTCTTTACGTTGTATATTATAAATTCTGCTTGGTATTTGCCAGGGGTGTAACAAGTAACCATGGGATCCCATCGCAAAACTTTTAACGTGGATAAGGCACATAGTGATGTCACAGTACAGGGATAATGCTCACAGTGATGTCACAGCACAGGAATAATATACACAGTGATGTCACAGTACAGGGATAATGCTATCACTGATGTCACAGTACGGGGATAATATACACAGTGATGTCACAGTATTGGCATAATACTCACAGTGATGTCACAGTACAGAGATAATATACACAGTGATGTCACAGTACAGGGATAATGCTAGCACTGATGTCACAGTACAGGGATAATATACACAGTGATGTCACAGTACAGGGAAAATACACACGGTGATGTCACAGTACAGGGATAATATACACAGTGATGTCACAGTACAGGGATAATGCTATCACTGATGTCACAGTACGGGGATAATATACACAGTGATGTCACAGTATTGGCATAATACTCACAGTGATGTCACAGTACAGAGATAATATACACAGTGATGTCACAGTACAGGGATAATGCTAGCACTGATGTCACAGTACAGGGATAATATACACAGTGATGTCACAGTATTGGCATAATACTCACAGTGATGTCACAGTACAGAGATAATATACACAGTGATGTCACAGTACAGGGATAATGCTAGCACTGATGTCACAGTACAGGGATAATATACACAGTGATGTCACAGTACAGGGAAAATACACACGGTGATGTCACAGTACAGGGATAATATACACAGTGATGTCACAGTACAGGGAAAATACACACAGTGATGTCACAGTACAGGGATAATATACACAGTGATGTCACAGTACAGGGATAATGCTAGCACTGATGTCACAGTACGGGGATAATATACACAGTGATGTCACAGTACAGAGATAATAGACACAGTGATGTCACAGTACAGGGATAAGGCTCACAGTGATGTCACAGTACAGAGATAATATACACAGGGATGTCACAGTACAGAGATAATAGACACAGTGATGTCACAGTACAGGGATAATATACATCGCAAAACTTTTATCGTGGATAAGGCACATAGTGATGTCACAGTACAGGGATAATGTTCACAGTGATGTCACAGTACAGGAATAATGCTAGCGCTGATGTCACAGTACAGGAATAATGCTAGCGCTGATGTCACAGTATGGGGATAATATACACAGTGATGTCACAGTACTGGGATAATGCTCACAGTGATGTCACAGTACAGATATAATATACACAGTGATGTCACAGTACAGGGATAAGGCACACAGTGATGTCACAGTACAGGGATAATATACAGTATACGGTGATGTCACAGTACTGGGATAATATACACAGTGATGTCACAGTATGGGGAGAATGCACACAGTGATGTCATAGTTCTATCTGTGATATTACAGCACAGGAATTATGCAGTTATGTAATGGATTATGTACACCATAATATTATAATAGCACAGGTATATAACACACAAAAATCAGTTTTTCACCGTCCCTTCCCTATTGCTATATACACAGTGCTCAATGAGAGATCAGGAAGAGACAATGTGGGAGTCTGCACGAGCTGCTCAGTCTTTGCAGACCCAGATCAGGTCTGCAGTGAAGTTGTACACCCATGTACAACCTCTCTGGGGACTGTATTCCCACTGTAACCAGGGCTAATATATCAACCCCAGTTACAGGAGAAATCAGCAATAAATAAATAAAATATATAAAATTAAATGTCCCCCAAACGGTCTTGTATGACCTTATAAGGGGGCACAAAGTAAAAAAATAATAAGTGTAAAAAATAAAAAAAAGACAAAAAAATGTGAAAAGACCCGCCACCACCATATTTTTATTTTACATTTTTCTTTCCTTAAAAAGTAAAAAACAAGAAAAATAAAATCAAGCCCCATGCGTCACCGAAAAAGGCGCAAAAATTGCCTGCAGTTCATGGGTACTGGAGCAGATGGAGGAAGTTGATCTGTTCTTTAGTAACAAATTCCTCTTCTTCCAGTTCTCATTCCAGCCCTGTGCTGTACTGGGTGTGGGGTACCAAAGGGATTCATTCTTACGTATCATACAGTACTTTTTGACTTTTTTTTTACTTTTTGACATTACAGGAATAGCATTCAACAGTATTATTCACCAGTGTTCTGTGCAGTTCTGTAACCAATTCAAAAACATAGAGTAAAAATAAAAATGTGACAAGATGATTTGACCCTTTCTTGAGTAACACATACACATCGGTCCTGTTTGTGCTGCTGAAATGATCTTCTCCAACTATGACACTGCAGTCTCTATCGGTATTTGGAAGACTGCCATGATGTGTGTATCAAATTGAGGAAAGTAGTTGATAAGAAGCGGCTTCTGCTCTTTAAAGAATGTATTAAGTACTATCCAGCGGACATCTTTTGACCCCAAACTGTAAACAATTTATTACCCTATCAATTATTTCTAAAATGTCAGTGTAACACTTTTATCTTTCACCCTAATGTTACTAATTGCACTGGTCACTGTGAGCACTTAATAAAATTATAAGGCCTCTTTCACACGGGCGTCATGTTTTTCGGCCAGATAAGATGCGGGTGCGTCGCGATTTTTCCGGGCGAGTGCAAAACATTTTAATGCGTTTTGCACGCGTGTGAGAAAAACCCGAACTTCTTCACAGAAGTTCGTGTTTGGGTTAGGTGTTGTGTAGATTGTATTATTTTTCCTTATGACATGGTTACAGGGAAAAATAATAGCATTCTTAATACAGAATGCATAGTAAAATAGGGCTGAAGGGGTTAAAAAAAATACAAAATAATTTAACTCACCTTAATCCACTTGTTCGCGCAGCCCGGCTTCTCTTCTTTCTTCTTTCTTCAGGACCTGGGTAAAGGACCTTTGATGACATCACTGTGCTCATCACCATGGTGATGGATCATGTGACGGACCATGTGATGAGCACAGTGACGTCATCACAGGTCTTTTTCCTACTGTACAGCAAAGATGAAGACAGCAGAGAAGCCGGGCTGCGCGAACAAGTGGATTAAGGTGAGTTAAATTATTTTTAATTTTTTTTAACCCCTCCAGCCCTATTTTACTACGCATTCTGTATTAAGAATGCTATTATTTTCCCTTATAACCATGTTATAAGGGAAAATAATAAAGATCGGGTCCCCATCCCGATCGTCTCCTAGCAACCGTGCGTGAAAATCGCACCGCATCCGCACTTGCTTGCGATTTTCACGCAGCCCCATTCACTTCTATGGGGCCTGCGTTGCATGAAAAATGCACAAAATAGAGCATGCTGCGATTTTCACGCAACGCACAAGTGATGCGTGAAAATCACTGCTCATGTGCACAGCCCCATAGAAATGAATGGGTCCGGATTCAGTGCGGGTGCAATGCGTTCACCTCACGCATTGCACCCGCGCGGAAATCTCGCCTGTGGGAAAGGGGCCTAAGTCCACTGACTTGGCAAGTTGGCTACTGCTGGACACACTAGGATAGGTCATGGTGAAATTCATGTTTGGGGGGTTACTATCTCTCCTTGGGGAGAGAGCACCTTAGTTGGCGTGAGGAGACTTGTTGGCCATACATGCTCTTCTAGAATTCTGGGAAGAAAGGGATGCAAATGAGCTCTAAACAAGCTCTGCCTTAAGGCCTATTTAAAGGGTCAAACATTGACATATAGGATAGCTGCTGTTCTCCTGCTTACCGCTGCAGTCCTGGACACCGTGTTCAGAGGTGATCTGCTGCCTGTGCTTCCCCATTCACCGCTGCAGTCCTGGGATCTGTCCTTGCAGGTACTGTTTCTTCTAGGATCCACTCACTAGTTTCCTTTCAGCCCTGGCCACAGCATGCTTACTGCTTCTCACCTGCACCACTTCCTGTGCTTTATGGGTTAGATCATGTGACCTCGCTGACCAATCCTAGCCCACTCCCTAAGATGCCTAAGTGTCAATGTCTTTGTGTCCTGTTGCTGATTTCTCTGCTTGTGTTTCTGGACTCCACTACCTGTTTGATCCCTGTAGTGATGAGCAGCATAGGCAATATTCAAATTTGCAATATTTTACAAATTTTTAGCTGAATATTCGCAAACTTGAAAATTCACAATTGCAAAAATCAGCAATGTAACATGCACATATTGCACATACAATTTCATTACCTATAACAAACAATGGCTATATACCAAAAGCCAGGTATGTGCAAGCCAACAACCTATCTATGAGACAGGTATAGTCAGCATACCTTACAACAGTAACCTTGTGTGCAATAAGACATTCAAGACCAGCACTCATCTGACTGACAGCCAGTTAGCCTCAAAGTTGCTTGATTTGTGTTGGATGCCTTGAGGGACCTGCGCCCCTAGATCATTATCATTAGGGTCACAAAGATTTAAATTATAATTTTTTTGGATGCCAGCTAACTCTTCTTTCATTGCTTAGGAGGGCTGCATAAAGATGTTCAGTTTTCTAATTGTCCGAACATTTATATTCAATAACCTTTCTATACTGGTTTGCCATGTAAGCTCATTTGCATAAACATGGGCATATGGGAAAGACATGCAAATTAGCTGAATCTGCCTTGTTTTTTTAGCTGAAACACTATTTGCAGGTCTTTCCCATATGCCCATGTTTATGCAAATGAGCTTACATGACAAAATAGTATAGAAAGGTTATTGAATGTTAGGACTATTAGAAAACTGAACATTTTTATGCAGCCCTCCTAAACAGTGAGAGAAGAGTTAGAATATTTTTTTTTTAAATTGTCTCCCTAATGATAATAATCTAGGGGCGCAGGTCCCCCAAGCCATCCAACTCAAATCAAGCAACTTTGAGGCTAACTGACTCTCATTCAGATGAGAGCTGGTTTTAAATGTTATATTGCACACAAGGTTGCGCTTGTAAGGTATGCTGTGACTGTATCTGTCTTATTGATAGGTTGTTGGCATACAGCCTTTGTGTGATTGTATGTTATAGGTAATGATTTATTTAAAAAAATAATGTAGCATTTATAAATAAAAAAATATTAATGATTGGTAGGAAAATATTTATAAAAAAAGTTTATTAATGATAGGTAAAAAAAGTAAGGATGATAAATATTAAGGATAAAGAGGTTCTAGCGATAAAAAAAACTAGAATATTCGCGATTACGAAGATATAGCACTATATTCTAGATCTTTGTGAATTCTCAAAGTGCCGATATTTGCGATAAAAATTTGCGATTAGAACATTCGCGCTCAACACTAGATCCCTGCCTGCTTGCCACGACTCTCCTGTCTCCGACCAGGACTGCCTGACCTGTACCTGTGCCGCTTGCCCTGACCTATTGCTTGTTTGACTTTGCCTCTGGCTCATCCATCGGTCCCGCACTGTTGCTCCTTCCTGGTTACGACTCGCCTGCTGACTACATTTGTACCTCTGGTACCTTGCTCAGGTACCTCCTGGTCCACCTGGACCAGCTGCCTCGTGTGCAATCCTCCTCAAGAGGTAGCGACCTGGTGTTCCTCTCGGGAAAGTATATCCCCACCATCAGGGGTACTGTGAAGATCGAGGGGTTCACTTAGACAACACCCTTAGAGGAGGTAGGACGAGTGGCGCAGTGGGTTCACACCCGCTGCTTCGTGATAGCTGCCTTACATCTGGTGGCTTCAGAGGCAGAGCTTATTAAGAGCTCATTTGCATCCCTTTCTTCCCAGGATTCCAGAGGACTATGTATGGCCTATAAGTCCCCTCACACCGATTGAGGAGCTCTCTCCCCAAGGAGATATGGTACCCCTCTCACCCAGTTAAGCCAGTACTCTCTGCTCTGCACTAATGAGGGGCAATCACCACAAAACAGCTGTCTGCAGATGAGGTGCTGGCTTATTTAATATCAGAGTCATATCTCAAGGCCTATTTAAATGGTTGAACGCTGCCTTTGTGAGAGATGGATTTATTATTCTATACATATATAATGTGAACATTCTGTAGTACACATTTTTGTCCACTAGATGGCCGCAAACCATATGTATGAGAAGGTCAATAAGGAAGGGGGAAAATGGGGATTACATTACAGTTTTCAAATATACCTATGAACTCAGTTGAAGTTGCTGAAACCACTCCTATCAGGTTAAGGAGCCAATAGTCTCTACTTAAGGAACACCCCTTTTGTGATGTCATGTCTGCTATTTAAGTCAATGTAATATGAATAAAGTGCGTCTCTTCTACCATGGCTCAGGGAAGACGAGAAGATGCTTTCATGAAACCACCTACTGTGTCTGGTCTCATTATGAAAGCTGTATGGCGCGCACATACTGATACTTCTAATTGATTTGGCACCACACAAAGAAGAAGGAAAGCGCATGAATTGCGCTAACACCTTACAGTTCAGTGAAATTCATGGCATAAACAATCCTTTTTTCCCCTGACATTAAAGGGGTTTTCCAAGATAGGTCATCAGTAAAAAAAAAATAATCTTGGAAAACCCTTTTAAGGAAGCGTCAGGGCACCACCACATACGTTAGATGGTCAACTCATCCTATCTAAGTAGATTAGTTGGGCCATCTAATGTGGCCAGCTTTAGACACTATCACCACCTGCACCAAGAGCTTATATCTAGTTCTAGATACTAACCACTGGTTAGTTCTTGGACCTATGTAAAAGCATCTCTTCCTACCAAACAGTACCCTGTTCTGTACTGACAAGGGGCAAGTAACCCAAAACAGCCGTCTACAGAGGGGCATCCTTTTGGATAATGGTTTGGCTGATATGGTTCCTTCCTTTTTGGTGAAGAGCTAATTTTCTATTTTTGCATATTTATTTTTCCATGGAGCATTGCCTCGAAGTAGGTCTCTATACAAAAGCTGGGTCTCCTCAATGACAACCAGTGACCCATTCCAAGAGAGAGAATTCCTGAATTATTCAAGACCTGAGAAATGATATTGGGAGTAGCGTTCAGGGTGCATTCAGTGAAACTCGAACCATTTTGCAAGCAAGTTCAGTCAGTTTTGTCTGCAATTGCATTCATTTGTTCAGTTTTTTCCCGCGAGGGTGCAATGCGTTTTGATGCGTTTTTCACGCGTGTGATAAAAAACTGAAGGTTTACAAACAACATCTCTTAGCAACTATCAGTGAAAAATGCATTGCATCTGCACTTGCTTGCGGATGCAATGCGTTATTCACGCAGCCCCATTTATTTCTATGGAGCCAGGGCTGCGTGAAAAACGCAGAATATAGAACATGCTGTGATTTTCAGGCAACGCAGAAATGATGCATGAAAAACAACGCTCATGTACACAGACCTATTGAAATGAATTGGTCAGGATTCAGTGCGGGTGCTATGCGTTGACATCACGCATTGCACCCGCGCGGAAAACTCGTTCGTGTGAAAGGGGCCGAATTCTAAATTATGACAAACTGAAATGCAAATCCATATACCTATATATCATTATATTTGCTATTTGGTATCCCACGTCTTGTCTTTGTGAATCTTTCTCTTTTAATGATCTTCAATTTCTATTTGACTTCTGGAAATATTCTGTCTGTATTCTGCAACCATTGACCATAATCGCTCAGCTGTCTATCTGCATTCTTCTATCTAATGGTCCTTTATCCTCTCTCATTTTGTTATGACCAGCTTTACCATGGGAAGCTGAAGAACAAGAAATCCCTGCCGAAACCTATAGAAATTCAAAATAAAAATTACCGGCATGATCGAATAACGCTAGTTCCTAGCAATGACACCAAGGATTATAGTTTGAAATTACTCCTGAAGGAGGTGGAGTTTGAAGATGCCGGACGCTACACCTGTATTGTGTCAAATAAAAAGGAAAAAGACACTAAAAGCAACGCCACCATCTACCTTACAGTGGTGGACAAGTGTGAGTGCCACCGATAGGTCAAACACCTGTTATCTGTATCCTTGAACATGCTGATAAAATACATAATAGATCTAATTTCAAAGGCTTGCATACTTTCGAGACACAAACCGCAAAAAAGAAAAATGTCCGTTCCTACTCCGCTAGAGACAAAACCATGCATGGACTCCCGTAGCAGGAAAACCAATGAAGAAAAAAACAAATGTCCAGCACTGGTGTCTCTCATCAAAAGCAATATTTATTGAAGATCACTAAAAAACAAATACATGAACAGTACCAATAAAAGGTCTATGCTTTTTGAACCGGAAGGTCATGATTAAGAACCTTCTAGTTTAAAAAGCGTAGACCTTTTACGGTATCACTCATGGATCTGTTTCTTAATGGTCTTCAATAAATATTGCTTTAAAGGAGAGACACCAGTGCTCAATATTTTCTTGCATACTTTCAGCCACTTTCACATTTTTGTATGTGCCTTTCATAGGTATTTCTACTGTTGAACATCAAGACTTTGATCAAAAGAGTAGTCAACTTAGGCTACTTTAACATATGCGGCAGAGGATATCAAAACCGGGCCAAAAATGGTTCCGTTTTGGCCCCATGCATCCTGAATGGAAAGAGGTCCGTTCAGGATGCATCACATTGTCTTCCATTCCGTCAGCATTCCGTTTTGTGGCTGCAAGCTGCTGTTTTGTGTCCAGTCATCGAAACGGAACAAACTGGATCCGTCACTAAAATGTAAGTCAGTGGTGACGGGAATGTTAAAATCCAACTGCTCAACCGTTCTCTTCCTCCACATCTGCTATCTAGAAGAGTTGCTCCTCCTCACACACATTCAGACTTCTTTTTGTGATTTAGGTCAAATCATCAAGAATGTATAAGATCTTCACTGACTGTCCTGGATTACAGGTCGATGGCAGTTTGGGGAGATAAATCCTCATGGCACTTTCTCTTTAAGTCCCTATTGGGGTTGCACATGTTCCTGCACAGGGGCTTAAAGAGAAGCTGTCAGCAGAGTAAGCCCTATTAAACAAGGCACACTGCCTGGTAGAGTTCATCCTCCTGATTTAAATGATACCCATCTTGTGAAAATCGTTTGTGGCATTCCTGAGAATAAAGACTTTTATTCTTTATGCAAATGAGGGCCCCAGTGTACCCCAGTTTGTCAGCTTTCCAGTGCTGGCCACGCCCCTCTGAGCACTGCAGCCTCATTTGCATTAAGAATAAAAGTCTTTTTTTCTGAGGAACACCCAAGCCAATTTTCACAAGACAAGTATCAATTTCATCAGCAGGGTCACCCTACCAGACAGTATGTTTGGTTTAATAGGATTCATACTGCTAACTGGTACCCTTTAAAAGGGCATTCCAGCCAGACGCATGTATCACCTATCCAGCGGATAGGTGAAAAATACTTCTGGGTGGAACACCCTCTCAAATTCATAGAGACCACCTGAAGATAACTTATATACTTTACAATGAATTTTGTGAGGATGAGAACATAAAGGCTCTTCCATGGTCTTGATTACTTCAAAGCACGGTCATCGTCAACTCAGCTTGAAGGCTTTTTTCCTTTGTTCTTTTGTCTAAACATTTCAGTTCCATGTACTAATGCTATTCTTCTCTATAGTTGAGGTCGTGGATAACACGTTGACTCTGATTATCGTGGCTGTTGTTGGTGGTGTCACCGGCCTTCTTATATTAATCCTTATCATAAAGAAGACAGTCGGCTTCATTATGAAGAAGAATCGTGACCAAAAGTGAGTTCTGGTTGCATGTGAATTTTTTTTTCAAAACATTTTCAAAATGAAATGTACAAATTATCTAAATAATATAATCACTTTTGAAAACATTTTACAGTTTTCATAGAGAAATAACATGTTATAATAATAAAACAATTGCATACAACCAGGGGCGTAGCTTAAAGTTCATGGGCCCTGGTGCAAGAGTTCAGCTTGGACCTGTAAGCCGTGTATTGGGGTGGGCTCCCCAGGATACAGCGAAGTCACAGTCAAGGAAAGCGACACTGACACCAGCTTAATATGCAAGAACAGAAACTTTACTTTTATAACTTTAGTAATAACACAAGTATAACTACAACAATACAAACATGCACAGAAAATGCTATACCCCGGACCCACAGTCACTGTCCCTGCCCCCCTGGACAGGCCTAGCCGATGGCGGACACAGCAGAGCCTGCAAAGTCAATACTGTGCCACAGAACAGGACAAACCTAGCCGATGGCGGACACAGCAGAGCCTGCAAAGTCAACACTGCGCCGCAGAACAGTTCTGTACAACCTGGCAATCACACAACCCTAACTATCTATCTAGTTTTAGGCCTAGGCTTAGTCTCTGTTGCATCAGGCGCCACTAGTATAAAGCAAGGAGTAAACGGGTGTACTGACCTGCGTCCGTTCTAGGCCCTAGGATTCCGCTTACCCGGGATGGCCACCAAGCTCTCAGCAACCGTGCAGCCTTGCTTGATGATAAGTCTTTCTGTCCACACACTGGAACTGGTCTTCCTGGGACAACCTCTCTTTCAAAGAGCTGGATCCAGTAAGGGGACAACCGCTACTCTCCTTCCTTAGAGTGTCCATTCACTGCTGGACATCTGCAAGCCAGGATGGAATCGGATACAGTCCCTCACAGCACAATCCTTCCACCATGTCAGATCACTTCAGACTTCCTGTTTTTTAGAAGCAGCTTGCATGAGTCATCATCTGCTTTGCATATGCAGATCCCAGAGTGTGCTGACTGTAGCTGCAAAACAGTGGCCTCTAGTGCCCAGAATGCCAAATGACAGCTCCAATAAAATCTAGGCATAAACATTATTCAGGCAGAGCTTTTCCACAATCTCACAGAACCCCCCTTCCCTCAGTGCTTTGTGGCCTGGGGCAGGGAAGCACATAGCCTTCGTGCTGCCAGAGATGAAAATTGATACAGCACCCCCTTTGCCAAATTCTCAACCTAACTGCTTCCCTCCAGCCCTACTGTTAAAGACATACTAACACATCTTACATCTAGTCACATCTCCTCTGATGTAGATGTTTGCTTTGCTCATCTTCTCCATTTGGACCAGACCGCCATGATGATTTCTTTCAGTTATCACTTCTCTCTGCAGAGTTTGACAAAAAACATCTTATTTTTCTACTTTTCCATCATCCTTCCACCTTCTCATCACCCCATCCTGTGCCCACTGTGCTCCCCAATACTGTACTACAGTAACAGTCCCTTTGAAAATACTAGTACCATGTTGATAGTGCCCCCTTTAATAATTATTGGCGCACAGTGACCTAAAAAACATCTGCGCCCAGCAAATAGTGTACCTGAAACTAATAGTGTAACCCTAATGCCCCCCAAAAACAATTGAGCTAAGCCGATACTGTGCCAGGTTACCCCTCTCCACCGCACAGTAATAAAGCTCCCCAAAGTTTCACCAATAGAAATAATTATCTGCCAGAGTGCACTTAGTGTTAACAGTGCCCCGAATAGTAATAATGCCTCCATTGTGCCCATACTAGTAATCATGTTTCCCATAGTTCCCCAGTAGTAATTCTCCTTATATGTGCCAGTAGAAAAATGCTCCCAATGTGTGCTAGTACAAAAATACCCCCTTTATAATGTGTGCCAACACAACAAATAACCCCTTTATGATGTGTGCCAATGCAAAAAATACCCCTGTGTGCCAGTACAAAAAATACCCCCTTATAATGTGTGCCAGTACAATAAAATACCCTTAAATACCCTTACCTTAGACCTCAGATCAGACCCCCATATCAGGGCAGGGGTCCAATTCAGTTCAAGTGAATGGAGCTGAGCTGCAATACCAAGCAGTGATACACCGAGCTGTGATACAATGTAGGGTGCTGTGTTTGGTAAGTTACGAGAAGGCACTCACAGGAATGCGCTGCAGCCTCTGCAAACAGCTGATCGATGGGGGGTGCCAAGAGTCGGACCATTGAAGGGGTATTCCCATCTCCGACAATGGGGGCATATCGCTAGGATATGCCCCCATTGTCTGAT
Organism: Bufo bufo; assembly: GCF_905171765.1. NCBI lineage: Eukaryota > Metazoa > Chordata > Amphibia > Anura > Bufonidae > Bufo > Bufo bufo. The sequence continues at coordinate 66,522,378 of NC_053389.1, forward strand.
AGGTGCGGGTCCCACCGCTGGGACCCACACCTACAACGAGAACGGAGCGGGGAGAGCTGTGGCTGGGGGACCCCGGATTTCCCGGGGTCCGTCCACCACCAAGCGCTGCTCCTATAGAAGTGAATGGGAGCGCACTTCTCACGCACGGCCCCTGCTCCAATTCATTTCTATGGGCAGACAGAAATAGCCGAGCCAGCGCTTGGCTATTTTCGGCGGCCCCACAGAAATTAATGGAGGGCGGCTGCGCATGCGCAGTGCCCCCTCCGTTCATTTCCCCGCTCCGTTCTCATTGTAGGTGCGGGTCCCAGTGGTGGGACTCGCACCTATCAGACAATGGGGGCATATCCCAGCAATATGCCCCCATTCTCTGAGATGGGAAACCCCCTTTTTCTCATTTTGATGACCTAATGTATCCTAAGCATAGGTCATCAATACAGTATGTAAATCCTGGAGAACCCCTTTAACAGAAGGGTGGTATTTGACAGATTTTAGAATCTCATGTCTAACCCTTCTTTATCCTTAGGAAAGACTGTCTCGTTACCTCTTCGGTCAATGACAACACAGATAATGCCTCAAAGCAAGAAGCCAAAGCTAAGACAAAAGCATGATGTTTGCTCCATGGACAAGGACAGAAAGGACTTCAGTAGATGGACTGCGGAGCTTAGAGCCCCGGTATTGCAGAAATTTAAGCAGAGAGCACCTGGTGGAATGAGGTTGATCACTTTATCGGCTACACACCTTATTATCTTGCACTGCGCAGTAATTATGTTACCTCCTCCTGGGCCTTAATTTAGGTGTCTATGACACCATGTAGTTCATCACAGTGAATATGTTTCTGTTCAGAAGAACAGGGTCCCCAGATCTTCCCAAGCAGGTGTTTTTGGAGGAGATATTTTTTTTTCTATGCATGGAGTGGGGGCTGACAACATAGAATCACTGCCATTGACTGTCAGTGGATGCATATATATATATATATATATAGTTTATTTGTATAAAATTATAGTACACATCTAGATGCACAAATTTCATGTATAAAGAAATACTTGATGTTTTTAAACTGCATTTACAGCTGAGGATTTCTGCTTGCAGCACAGTGTGCCTTCTCCCTGCTCCTCTGCTTACCCTGCAATATGTCCTGACTCCTCTGAGTTATTTCTGTACATAATGAAAAGTTCTCTTCCGGATCACCACGGCCTCTATATATACTGGCACCGCATAACAGGACTGCCAGTCTCCACTGCAGTTGCTGCCTGGGCATTGTTCCTGCTTTCTGGATGAATGTAATAAAATGTATTCTTTAATAGAGTAGTTGTCATTTCCACATAAGTCACTAACTTCAGTACTACGAAGGAGGAAAGTCTTCTGCTGAAGAAGATGTTGTCCCATGAAGACCTTCATCTATGCTGAGACAAAGAAGACCTACTGTAGGGATCTGTACTCGCAGTAGGGCTGGCAATGACAGATTTTCACAGAGACAGTGGTTTCAAAGTCCAAGCTGTGCTTTATTTGGTCACTTCAGCATAACAGAGTAGCATCCAAGTTATAGCGTCACCCGGAACGGTGAAGTTATAGCACCAGAATAACAGAACATAAACCAAAATAAATACCCGCCCGTCTGTCTGTGCTCTACCTAATACAGAGGCCGTTCCTGTCTCACCTATAGAGTCCTGTACAAACCAGGCTTCACTCAGCCTCACGGTCAGCCAGTCACCAAGCTCTAACCGCACAGGTCAGCTCTCCAGGCTTCATTACCCCGGGTGGCATTCTGAGGTCTGCTTTATTTCCCTAGTGATGAGCTCTACAGGCCTCACCTGGGATCACCTTGGGCTAGGGTAAAAAACTATAATGGAGGAGTGTGGACTGTGAAATCCCACTACCAAACCTGTCTCCTAGTCTAAAGAAATCCAGCCCATCTAAACTTAAAGAAGGAGCTCCAGCAGACTATGCTTTGTTGAAGCAAATGCATCTTTCTGGATTTCCGCTATCTCACCCAGCTGAGGAACCTGGGTGAGACGTAATCTCCCTCCACTACTTTCCCATACACATTACCACACTACATTGAATAGTGCCCTTTAACTCAAGGGATCGGAGTATATGTAGGAACATTGGGTTATCTGCTGTCTCAAATGCATTAGATTAGATGTGGCTGAAAATAAATCTTTAAACGGGAACCTCCACTCCAAACCTACAATTTGACTATACATCAGCACTCAACATACCTGTGTCCTCCATTCCTCTCATGCTCCCCTTAGTCCTGGTCACCTGTTGGATTCCTTTCCAGATGCCCATCATGTCTCAGATTTCCCCATTCAGAGTACTGTAGGAAATGCTATGCCCCTCTTCCACTGCCTTATCGAGCATCTTTGGCATTAGCCAGTCAAAGAAAAGTGGAGGAGTTGCGTAAGGTCTTGTGGAAGGCTGAAAGGGTGGTGGCCATCTTGAAAGGAGTCAGACGGAATGGAGGCACCAGGTTATGTTGAGTATACATGTGTCATGTTTGGTCAAATTTTAGGTTTGGAATGGAAAAGTCGCTTTAAAAACTCTATAATGCTATTTCAGACAGTGCCAAAGCTGGGATATAAGATCCATTTCATATGGATGAGGCTCGCAGAAATCCAAAACAAACCATTCAGATGAATGGAAATGATATTCGGTTAAATGAGACCTAAGTAGGTATATTGAGCTGCACTGTGGTGCTTGGAACTGCTGAGGAGGTATGTTGTGCTGCGCTGTGGTATTTGATGCTGCTAGGGGGTATTATGTGTGCTGTGTAGTGGTATTTGTTTGTTGCTGCTAGGGGTAATATGAACACTGCATGGTGGTATTTGGTATGGTAGTATTTGTTTACTGTCCCCACCATCACCATGAATTGGCTGGTGAGGACTAAACATTTGAAAACTCATGCTCTAGTGAACACTTGTGTCTAAAAGTATTGATTGATACCAAGGAGAAAAAAAATTGGTGAAGTGCTTCTTTAGGGCTCGTTAACACGAACATGCCGTGTTTTGCGGTCCGAAAATTGCGGATCTTCAAAACACTGATTCCGCCCGTGTGCCTTCCGCAATTTGCGGAACGGACGGCCCATTATAGAAATGCGGGACAAAAACGGAAAAGAATAGGACATGAGCTATAATTTTTGCGACCACGGAACGGAGCAACGGATGCGGACAGCACACGGAGGGCTGTTCGCATCTTTTGCAACCCCATTGAAGTAAATGAGTCTGCACCCGAGCCACAAAAAATGCGCCTCAGATGCGGAACCAAACCATGGTCGTGTGAATGAGCCCTAAATTGGCTTCTTCAGTTGAATGGACGTTTTACTGTCATTGTTCTGCCTGCATCCACCATGCGCTGACCATAGACATGAGTACAGGAAGGGGATAGAGAAGATGGAACAGCTGTCACTTGTCCGACTGCACAGTTCTCTCTAGATATCATCATGATGCTGCGAGTCCCTGCTGACAATTGGTCTACTGTACTGTACTCACAGCACCCGTGCTACCTCTAACTATGTGCCTTGCTGGGCCTGCTGCCTTATATCAGACCCCCATATCAGCTGCTCAGATCAGAACTCCATATCAGATCTCCATGCCAGATCCCCAGATCAGACCTCCATATCAGATCCTCAGATCAGAACCCCTTCTCAAACCTCAGATCAGACCCCCTTTAGACCTCCATGTCAGACTCCCATCAGAGCTAAAAATAAATACATTAACTCACCTCTCCTGCTCTGCCGCTACTCTTTAGGTCTGACTCTCTGGTCTTCTTTGGGCCCGCACTGCACTCTGACCTGACTGTGTACAGTATCAGATCATATTGTGCGCACTACATCCTGAACCTGTATGCAGTCAGGACAGTGCAGTGTGGGCCCAGAGAAGACCAGGGAGGGGTGAGTACAAGGAGCACTCGCAGTGCCTCACACCCCACTCCCCACACCTACTGCATACTAGTGAGCACTTGCATAATGGAAGCACTTACTAATAGAGTTAAGCGAACCCGAACTGTAAAGCTCGGGTTCGTACCGAACTTTAGGTTTTTCGGCACCCGGACCCGAACCCGAACAGTTACAGAAAAGTTTGGGTTCGGCGATTTCTATGGCGCTTTTTGAAAGGCTGCAAAGCAGCCAATCAACAAGGGTCATACTACTTGGCCCAAGAGGCCATCACAGCCAGGGCCGGCGCCACCAGTAAGGCGACTTAGGCAGTCGTCTAGGGCGCCATTTAGCAGGGGGCGCCCGTTGCGGTTAAAAAAAAAAGAAGAAAGTTGGTTATATAAGTTCGGGCGGCCGGCCGGCGGCGCCCCTCATGCTGCGCCGCCTGAGCAGCTGAGGCTGAGCGCTTGCCGCTCTAAAGAATCCTGCCTGCGCCTGCTGTGTCTGCTCTGTGCTGTTGTTAATGTAGCGTGGCCGAGCTCTGTTCGATCCGCGGTACAGGAGCTTTTGTTTCCTGTACCCGGGCGGACTGACAGGAAGTGCTCACTTAGTGTGCACTTCCTGTCAGTCCGGCCGGGTACAGGAAACAAATGCTCCTGTACCGCGGATCGAACAGAGCTCGGCCACGCTACATTAGAGGTGGGGGGAGAATGAGAGTGACAAGGGGGGGGGGTGGAATAATGAGAGTGACAAGGGAGAGGGGGGGAAATAATGAGAGTGACAAGGGAGGGGGGGTGGAATAATGAGAGTGACAAGGGAGGGGGGGAATAATAAGAGTGACAAGGTGGGGGGAATAATGAGTGACAAGGGAGAGGGGGAGGGGAAATAATGAGAGTGACAAGGGAGGGGGGGATAATGAGAGTGACAATGGGGGGGGAAATAATGAGTGACAAGGGAGAGGGGGGGGGCGGAATAATGAGAGTGACAAGGGAGGGGGGGGTGGAATAATGAGAGTGACAAGGGGGGGTGGAATAATGAGAGTGACAAGGGAGGGGGGGTGGAATAATGAGAGTGACAAGGGAGAGGGGGGGAATAATGAGAGTGACAAGGGAGGGGGGGTGGTGGAATAATGAGAGTGACAAGGGAGGGGGGGTGGAATAATGAGAGTGACAAGGGAGAGGGGGGGGAATAATGAGAGTGACAAGGGAGGGGGGGTGAAATAATGAGAGTGACAAGGGAGAGGGGGGTGGAATAATGAGAGTGACAAGGGGGGGTGGAATAATGAGAGTGACAAGGGAGGGGGGGTGGAATAATGAGAGTGACAAGGGAGGGGGGGTGGAATAATGAGAGTGACAAGGGAGGGGGGTGGAATAATGAGAGTGACAAGGGAGGGGGGGGGAATAATGAGAGTGACAAGGGAGGGGGGTGGAATAATGAGAGTGACAAGGGAGAGGGGGGGGGAATAATGAGAGTGACAAGGGAGAGGGGGGGGAAATAATGAGAGTGACAAGGGAGGGGGGGTGGAATAATGAGAGTGACAAGGGAGGGGCGGTGGAATAATGAGAGTGACAAGGGAGAGGGGGGGGATAATGAGAGTGACAAGGGAGGGGGGTGGAATAATGAGAGTGACAAGGGAGAGGGGGGGAATAATGAGAGTGACAAGGGGAGGTGGAATAATGAGAGTGACAAGGGGGGGGGGGGGTGGAATAATGAGAGTGACAAGGGAGAGGGGGGGAATAATGAGAGTGACAAGGGAGGGGGGGGTGGAATAATGAGAGTGACAAGGGAGAGGGGGGGAATAATGAGAGTGACAAGGGAGAGGGGGGGGAAATAAGGAGAGTGACAAGGGAGCGGGGGTGGAATAATGAGAGTGACAAGGGAGGGGGGAATAATGAGAGTGACAAGGGGGGGGGTGGAATAATGAGAGTGACAAGGGAGGGGGGGATAATGAGAGTGACAAGGGAGGGGGTGGAATAATGAGAGTGACAAGGGAGAGGGGGGGAATAATGAGAGTGACAAGGGAGGGGGGGTGGAATAATGAGAGTGACAAGGGAGAGGGGGGGAATAATGAGAGTGACAAGGGAGGGGGGGTGGAATAATGAGAGTGACAAGGGGGGGTGGAATAATGAGAGTGACAAGGGAGAGGGGGGGGAATAATGAGAGTGACAAGGGGGGTGGAATTATGAGAGTGACAAGGGAGAGGGGGGAATAATGAGAGTGACAAGGGAGAGGGGGGGAATAATGAGAGTGACAAGGGAGGGGGGGATAATGAGAGTGACAAGGGGGGGTGGAATAATGAGAGTGACAAGGGAGGGGGGGTGGAATAATGAGAGTGACAGGGAGGGGGGTGGAATAATGAGAGTGACAAGGGAGAGGGGGGGGGGGAATAATAAGAGTGACAAGGGAGGGGGGGGAATAATGAGAGTGACAAGGGAGAGGGGATAATGAGAGTGACAAGGGAGGGGGGGTGGAATAATGAGAGTGACAAGGGAGGGGGGGGAATAATGAGAGTGACAAGGGGGGGGGGGGATAATGAGAGTGACAAGGGAGGGGGGATAATGAGAGTGACAAGGGGGGGGGGAATAATGAGAGTGACAAGGGGGGTGGAATTATGAGAGTGACAAGGGAGAGGGGGGAATAATGAGAGTGACAAGGGAGAGGGGGGGAATAATGAGAGTGACAAGGGAGGGGGGGATAATGAGAGTGACAAGGGGGGGTGGAATAATGAGAGTGACAAGGGAGGGGGGGTGGAATAATGAGAGTGACAGGGAGGGGGGTGGAATAATGAGAGTGACAAGGGAGAGGGGGGGGGGAATAATAAGAGTGACAAGGGAGGGGGGGGAATAATGAGAGTGACAAGGGAGAGGGGATAATGAGAGTGACAAGGGAGGGGGGGTGGAATAATGAGAGTGACAAGGGAGGGGGGGAATAATGAGAGTGACAAGGGGGGGGATAATGAGAGTGACAAGGGAGGGGGGATAATGAGAGTGACAAGGGGGGGGGTGGAATAATGAGAGTGACAAGGGAGGGGGGGAATAATGAGAGTGACAAGGGAGGGGGGGGGATAATGAGAGTGACAAAGGAGGGGGGGGGAGTGACAAGGGAGGGGGGGGAGAGTGACAAGGGAGGGAGGGGGGGGGGGGAGAGTGACAAGGGAGTCCCCAGAGCCAGACTGCAGCCAGCGGCCAGATCATCTTATTGTGTTGGTGGTAAGTAGACAATGCAATATGTTTATTATTTAATTGTTTAGTTATTAATACTACATTGGAAACTAATTTACCTCACATTTAGGGTCCATTCACACATCCGTGTGTGTTTTGCGGATTCACAAAACACGGACAGCGGCAATGTGCGTTCCGCATTTTGCCGACCGCACATTGCCGGCACTAAGAGAATATGCCTATTCTTGTCCGCTATTGTGGACAAGAATAGGACATGTTCTATTTTTTTCAGGATTGGAATTGCGGATAGAAATGTATGCGTCCGCAATTCCGTTCCGCAAAAAGAGACGGCTGCAAGAAGCTGGATTAACCCTAAGGGAAACATAGCAGTTATTTTAAATTAAAAGCTGAGAAAGGGGTGGAACACCATATGGGCAGATCATCTGATAAGGGGGGGGGGGGCAATTTTTATCTTGCCTAGGGCGGCAAAAATCCTTGCACTGGCCCTGATCACAGCCATGCCTACTATTGGCATGGCTGTGATTGGCCAACTGCAGCATGTGACCCAGCCTCTATTTAAGCTGGAGTCACGTAGCACCGCCCGTCACTCTGCTCGGATTAGTGTAGGGAGAGGCTGCAGCTGCTGTGAGGGAGAGATCAGGGAGGAATCTTATGAAGAACTGTTTTTTGTACTCAGCGATCTACAGCAAATGTGTTTTGTGGGTGCAGTGCACAATTGTTTTAAGCCTGCCCTGAGCCAACTACTGCTGAAAACGAACTTTTTTTCCTTCGGTTAGTCAATACATAATCGGCAGCCATTTTATGCAACGATAGTGCACCAGCACAGGGTATCTGCATGTCTGCAAGTCCAGAAATACAGCTTTGAGACACTGGGGTTAAAAAACCCCTGTGTTTCATATAGTGCAAATGTAGGATTATCGCTGCATAAGTGACTGTGAAATTTAGGCCAGAAATACGGCATTCTCATACTGGGGCATACTGGGTGAAAAAAAAACTCTGTTTCATATAGTGCACATCTGTGATTATAGGTGCATAAGTGAGTGTTACATTTAGGCCAGAAATACGGCTTTGGCATACTGGGGCATACTGGGTGAAAAAAACACCTCTGTTTCATATAGTGCACATCTATGATTATCGCTGCATAAGTGTCTGTTCAATTTAGGCCAGAAATACGGCTTTCTCATACTGGGGCATACTGGGGTGAAAAAAAAAATAACTCTGTTTCATATAGTGCACATCTGTGATTATAGGTGCATAAGTGAGTGTCACATTTAGGCCAGAAATACGGCTTTGGCATACTGGGGCATACTGGGTGAAAAAAAATAAAACTCTGTTTCATATAGTGCACATCTAGGATTATAGGTGCATAAGGGACTGTTCATTTTAGGCCAGAAATACGGCTTTCGCATACCGGGGTGGAAAAAACACTGTGTTTTATATACTGCACATCTGTGATTATAGGTGCATAAGTTACTGTGAAATTTAGGCTTTTGCTTACTAGGGTTAAAAAAAAACTCTGATATACTGCACATCTGGGATTATAGTGCAGTACGCAGCCCTGCAGGGTATTGCGATAGTGAGGTCACGGTTACTAGGCAAACGAGGGTTGCTCTTGGTTCCTCACAGTTTCTAGGATGACCCTGGGCAGGCATACAGCAGTGATGGAGAGGCTGGCACAGAAGTCCTCTGGGGCACTCTCAGTGTATAGGGACCAGGCCGGTGGTAGGTGAGGTTCCCTAGGTGTTGCAGGTTTAATGTGCCTGTGGCAAGATCCCTTTAAGATTCGTGACGCCAGTGCCGGTAACGGTGGCACACCGATTGATAGCAGTAATAGGTGAGGAACACAGTTTATAGTAAACCAAAACTTTCTTTACTGGAAACAGTTAACTTTGTACAGTCTTTTAGGTTCAGTTCCATATAACAGAAGCAGTGTTAAGCAGGCTTTTACAATTGGCAGGCAACAATGTTCTTGCAAGATACTCAGAGGGTTAAACACACTTACAGACCAGGCTGCACTGTTCCTCTCCGACCATCTCGGGCTCCGGGGTCTTGTCCGCAAGTAATACCATTCCGGTAGGAGAATCTCCACTTGGCGACATGTCCGATCCCTCTCTTGTGTATGAAAGGGCGGCTCTCAGTATTTCACACAAGACCTCCCATTGCTCCGGGAGGCCGCCCCCCAGGTACTCCATCAAAGGGGAGGCGGAGTCCATACTGGCAGACATGCAAACTTCAAGATAAGGCGGTGGCGCGGACATCCAGTCTTTCCCGTACTTTTAGCAGAAGGCGCCAATTTTTCACGCCAACAAAATGCAGAGATGGCGCAGCAATAAATCAGTCAGTCAGCTTAAGCGGCCATCTTTGAGCAAAACGCTGTCTATTCACTGACAGCAAACGGTGACTTAATAAGCGGCAAACAGTCCATAAAAATACAATTTTCACACCGCAATTTTTACAGTTCTTTGACCCAGCAATTTTCCAAATAAACGGATAGGGCTTTATCACTTTATGGGCAATATTGGCACACAGTTTATACTCCACAATGGCGTAGGAATGATCCGTAAATCCTGTTCAAGATGCCAAAATATGCAGTACGCAGCCCTGCAGGGTATTGCGATAGTGAGGTCACGGTTACTAGGCAAACGAGGGTTGCTCTTGGTTACTCACAGTTTCTAGGATGACCCTGGGCAGGCGTACAGCAATGATGGAGAGGCTGGCACAGAAGTCCTCTGGGGCACTCTCAGTGTATAGGGACTAGGCCGGTGGTATGTGAGGTGCCCTAGGTGTTGCAGGTTTAATGTGCCTGTGGCAAGATCCCTTTAAGATTCGTGACGCCAGTGCCGGTAACGGTGGCACACCGATTGATAGCAGTAATAAGTGAGGAACACAGTTTATAGTGAACCAAAACTTTCTTTACTGGAAACAGTTAACTTTGTACAGTCTTTTAGGTTCAGTTCTATATAACAGAAGCAGTGTTAAGCAGGCTTTTACAATTGGCAGGCAACAATGTTCTTGCAAGATACTCAGAGGGTTAAACACACTCACAGATCAGGCTGCACTTTTTCCTCAGAAATCCTGTGCACTATTTCTCAGAACTCCTGGCTGTCTTTATCCCAAGGCCCGTATGCCCTAATGCTGGCTTTATCCTTGGTAGAAAACTTCCTCAGGTATATATCCTTGCTTTAGGTAAAATACTTCTGCCCTTTAGCGTGTGAGACAGCTCAGTCAGATTAACATAGAGGCAGTGTAATAGGAGCCTACAGTGGAAGCTAGCCCCGCCCCTCCCCGCCCTCCAACCAATCAGAGGCAACCAGCACAGGGGGAGTCGTGCAGGGACTCAGAGAATTGTCTGAGAGTTTATTAGTTAAAATAATCGAATGAGTCACAGACTGTGTCACCGAGTCCCTGCCAGACTTCCTGCTCTGCGGCTCCCTGTCTCCCGACAAGTCCGTCTGGGGGGAGGGGGGGCATTAGTATAGCATGTTGCAGAGCTGTGTGTGTACAGGGTGCATGCAGCAGTGTAGCATAGTGACACAGTCTCTGACTCATTCGATTCTTTTAACTAATAAACTCTCAGACAATTATCTGAGTCCCTGCAATAAAGATACATTGTAATTACATCACAGTCTGCTCCACTGCATTCACTGCAGCAGAGCTGTGTTTGCCAGGATCGAGTCCCTCCTGACCTTCGGTTCACTTGAGAGCCGACTCAGCAAGTGAACCGAAGATTCGATGAGCTGAGCATGCGCATTAATCTTCTGTTCACTTGCTTCTGCTGGCTCAGGAAGTGAACCAAAGATCCGATTCATGAAAAAGATCCGAACTTCCCATCTCTACCCCACTCTGGCTAAAGTGTCTTCTGGCCTCTGACTCTCCACTCCTCCCTGCACAGGACCTGACTATATATATTAGGGGTTCCCTAGCTCCCTCTACTGTCTTGGAGGAGGAATTACACCCTAACAGGCCTGATACACATTTAAAGCAGGAAAATGCACATAAATAACATGAATAAAGTGACATTTTGCATATAAAACACAATAGCCCTGTTCCACAGGAGGTGGAGTATGACGTGGCCCAATTGACCCTTGTGTAGTGCCCACATATACATAGTGGGACACTACAATAGGTGCATAAGTTACTGTGAAATTTAGGCCACAAATACGGCTTTTGCTTACTGGGGTTAAAAAAAACCTCTGATATACTGCACATCTGGGATTAGAGGTGCATAAATTACTTTAGGCCACAAATACCGCTGTCATATAGAGTTAAAAAATAATAATTTTGTGCAATACCCTACATAAGGGTTTTTATTGGCGGTTAATTATTTTTAACAGACAACCACAACTAATAAGGGACGCGGTCGTGGTGGTGGTGTTGGTGGAGCCTCTGGGGCAGGGAGAGGACGTGGCCGTTCTGCCACAGCTACACGTCCTACTGAACCTACTACCACAGGTCCCAGTAGCCGCCAGAATCTACAGCGAAATTTGGTCGAGCCTAATGCTGTTCTAAGGATGGTAAGGCCTGAGCAAGTACAGGTGCTAGTCGATTGGGTGGCCGACAGTGGATCCAGCACATTCACATTATCTCCCACCCAGTCTTCTGCAGAAACCACACAGGTGGCGCCTGAAACCCATGCCCATCAGTCTGTCACATCACCCCCGTGCATATCGGGGAACCTGTCTGAGCCTCAAGTCATGCAGCAGTCTCCTATGCTGTTTGAAGACTCTGCTGGCAGGGTTTTCCAAGGGCATCCACCTAGCCCTTCCCCAGGGGTGGAAGACATAGAATGCACTGACGCACAACCACTTATGTTTCCTGATGAGGACATGGGAATACCACCTCAGCACGTCTCTGATGATGACGAAACACAGGTGCCAACTTCTGCATCTTTCTGCAGTGTGCAGACCGAAAAGGAGGTCAGGGAGGAAGACTGGGTGGAAGACGATGCAGGGGACGATGAGGTCCTAGACCCAACATGGAATGAAGGTCGTGCCACTGACTTTCAGAGTTCGGAGGAAGAGGCAGTGGTGAGACCGAGCCAACAGCATAGCAAAAGAGGGAGCAGGGTGCAAAAGCAGTACAGCCGTCGCCAAAACAGTTCGCCTGCTACTGGCCACCGCCACCAGGGACCGAGCACACCAAAGGCAGCTTCAAGGAGTTCCCTGGCATGGCACTTCTTCACACAATGTGCTGACGACAAGACCCGAGTGGTTTGCACGCTGTGCCATCAGAGCCTGAAGCGAGGCATTAACGTTCTGAACCTTAGCACAACCTGCATGACCAGGCATCTACATGTGAGACACGGGCTGCAGTGGAGTAAGCACCTTCAAAACCAAGAAAGGGCTCCCTCTTCTGCTGCTGCCTCGGCCTCTTCCTCCGCCTCTGGAGGAACGTTGGCACCTGCCACCCAGCAAACAGAGGATGTGCCACCAACACCACCACCTCCGTCACCAAGCATCTCCACCATGTCACACGGAAGCGTTCAGCTCTCCATCTCACAAACCTTGGACAGAAAGCGTAAATTCCCACCTAGCCACCCTCGATCCCTGGCCCTGAATGCCAGCATTTCTAAACTACTGGCCTTTGGAATGCTGTCATTCAGGCTGGTGGAGATGGACAGCTTCAAACAGCTCATGTCGCTTGCTGTCCCACAGTACGTCGTTCCCAGCCGCCACTACCTCTCCAGGAGAGCCGTGCCCTCCCTGCACAACCAAGTATCGGATAAAATCAAGTGTGCACTGCGCAATGCCATCTGTGGCAAGGTCCACCTAACCACAGATACGTGGACCAGTAAGCACGGCCAGGGACGCTATATCTCCCTAACTGCACAATGGGTAAATGTAGTGGCGGCTGGGCCCCAGGCAGAGAGCTGTTTGGCGCACGTCCTTCCGCTGCCAAGGATCGCAGGGCATCATTCTTTGCCTCCTGTTGCCTCCTCTTCCTACTCGGCTTCCTCCTTCTCTTCTACCACCTCCTCATCCGGTCAGCGACAGACCTTCACCACCAACTTCAGCACAGCCAGGGGTAAACGTCAACAGGCCGTTCTGAAACTGATGTGGCCCACCAGCGCGGAGGAGTTGTGGCGGGGTATAGAACAACAGACCGACGAGTGGTTGCTGCCAGTGAGCCTCAAGCCCGGCCTGGTGGTGAGACGGTTTGACGCACATCCCTTGCCTGGCGCATGTGCTGAATTTGGTGGTGCAGAAATTCATTCACAACTACCCCGACATGTCAGAGCTGCTGCATAAAGTGGGGCCATCTGTGCGCGCTGCCGCCGCTCGGCTGTCTGCTCTACAGCGTAAGTTCGGCCTTCCTGCTCACCGCCTCATATGCCCACCAGGTGGAACTCCACCTTGCACATGCTGGACAGACTGTGCGAGCAGCAGCAGGCCATAGTAGAGTTTCAGCTGCAGCACACACGGGTCAGTCGCACTTCAGAACAGCACCACTTCACCACCAATGACTGGGCCTCCATGCAAGACCTGTGTGCCCTGTTGCGCTGTTTCGAGTACTCCACCAACATGGCCAGTGGTGATGACGCTGTTATCAGCGTTACAATACCACTTCTATGTCTCCTTGAGAAAACACTTAGGGCGATGATGGAAGAGGATGTGGCCCAGGACGAGAAGGAGGAAGAGGGGTCATTTCTAACACTTTCAGGCCAGTCTTTTAGAAGTGGCTCAGAGGGAGGTTTTTTGCAACAGCAGAGGCCAGGTACAAATTTGGCCAGCCAGGGCCCACTACTGGAGGACGAGGATGAGGAGGAGGATGGGAATGAAGCATGTTCACAGCGGGGTGGCATCCAACGCAGCTCGGGCCCATCACTGGTGCATGGCTGGGGGATACGGAGGACGCAGACGATACGCCTCCCACAGAGGACAGTTTGTCCTTAACTCTGGGCAGCCTGGCACACATGAGTGACTACATGCTGCAGTGCCTGTGCAACGACAGCAGAGTTGCCCACATTTTAACGTGTGCTGACTACTGGGTGGCCTGCTGGATCCCCGTTACAAAGACAATGTGACGTCCTTAATTCCCTCACTGGAGCGTGATCGGAAGATGTGCAATAACACACTGGTAGACTCGCTCCTGAGAGCATTCCCGACTGATGCCGGCGGACAAGTGGAAGCACAAGGCGAAGAAAGAGGTCGCTAACGCAGCGGTGTCAGCGCCAGCACCTCAGAAGGCAGGGTTAGCATGGCCGACATGTGGAAAATCTTTGTCACCTCGCCGCAACAACCGGCCCCAACTGCTGATATGGAGCGTGTTAGCAGGAGGCAGCATTTGAACAACATGGTGGAACAGTACCTGTGCACACGACTACACGTACTGACTGATGGTTCTGCCCCATTCAACTTCTGGGTCTCCAAATTGTCCACATGGCCAGAGCTTGCCCTGTATGCCTTGGAGGTGCTGGCCTGCCCTGCAGCCAGTGTACTCTCTGAACGTGTATTTAGCACGGCAGGACGCATCATTACAGACGCAGCCGCCTGTCCACAGCCAATGTGGACAAGCTCACGTTCATTAAAATAAACCAGGCTTGGATCCCTCAGGACTTGTCCGTACCTTGTGCAGAATAGACAGTTCTAACAGCCTCAACCATCCATCCTTGTACTCAAGAGCAATTATTCCTTTTTTTTTATATGTCCCAATATTTTGGGGGATCCCCCTATGTAAAAATGCAAAATAACACATCTGTGTTGGCTACCTATTCCTCCTTCGCCGCCGCTTCCACCTAGACCGCCACGTGAGCCTACACCGCCACATTCACCGCCTCCTCAACCTCTTCCTCCTACATTATTCCTAATTTAAATTTTTTTAAGGTCTTTTATGTTTTAAATTCATTTCCCTATCCACATTTGTTTGCAGAGCATTTGCCATGCTCTTAAGCACATTTCGCTGCCTTTTGCAGCCCTCTAGCTTTTTCCAGGGCTATTTTAGAGCCATTTTAGTGGCCAAAAGTTCGGGTCCCTATTGACTTCAATGGGGTTCGGGTTCAAGTTCGGGTCTCGAACCCGAACTTTTTTTTCCAAGTTCGGCTGAACCTGCCGAACCCGAACATCCAGGTGTCCGCTCAACTCTACTTACTAATATTCGCTTTATAAGACACACTGAGTTTCTCCCCCCACTTTATGGGGGAAAAGGACGCTTTATAAAGCGAAAAATATGATGCAATTTATCACATTTTAGACCCATTTATGAAAAAAAAAAAATGCAGCAAAAAAATCTTTCCAGACTCGAAGTACAGTCTCACTGCTCTAAAATTAAAGGATCCTCGACTATGATAATGGTGAAACTTGTTTTTTTTTTACTGTAGAAGACACCACCTTGTCCTGGCTATAGGCCGAGGTATAAAAAGCTCAAATACAAAATGATAAAAAACAAAAACAAAAACCACATGGATTGCACATCCACAAGCTATGGTTTCATCTATTGCTTTTCAGCATAATTGTTTACAACTAGAGTTGAGCGAACACCTGGATGTTCGGGTTCGACGAGTTCGGCCGAACTTTCGAAAAATGTTCGGGTTCGGGATCCGAACTCGACCCGAACTTCATCCCGAACCCGAACCCCATAGAAGTCAATGGGGACCCGAACTTTTGGGCACTAAAAAGGCTGTAAAACACACCCGGAAAGGGCTAGAGGGCTGCAAAAGGCAGCAAAATGTAGTTAAATCCCCTGCAAACAAATGTAGATAGGGAAATGATGAGTTAACATAAAATAAATAAAAATTAAACAATATTAATTGGAGTGAGGTCCCATAGCACAGAATCAGGCTTCAAGTCACCCACCAATGGAGAAGGTCACTTACTATTATTTTGACCACAGCACCCAGACAAAGGAGAGAGGTCCCACAGCAGAGAACCAGGCATCATATCACCCACCACAGGAGTAGGCCACCATTTAGTTACTTTGACCCCTACACCCAGACGGAGGAGAGAGGTTACACAGCAGAGAATCAGGCATTTAGATCACCCACCACAGGAGTAGGCCACCATTGAATCAGACCCCGGCAACCATGTCAGATGGCACAAGCATAAGCTTTATATCAATCAGAACAGGAGAAGGCGACTTTGACAGACTTTGACCCCTACACCCGGACGGAGGAGAGAGGTTTCAAAGCAGAGAATCAGGCATTTAGATCGCCCACCACAGGAGTAGGCCCCAATTTAATGGGACCCCGGCAACCATGTCAGATGGCACAACCATCAGCTTCATATCAATCAGCACAGGAGAAGGCGACTTTGAAAGACTTTGACCCCTACACCCAGACGGAGGAGAGAGGTTTCACAGCAGAGAATCAGGCATTTAGATCACCCACCACAGGAGTAGGCCCCCATTGAATCAGACCCTGGCAACCATGTCAGATGGCACAACCATCAGCTTTATATCAATCAGCACAGGAGAAGGCGACTTTGAAAGACTTTGACCCCTACACCCAGATGGAGGAGAGAGGTTTCACAGCAGAGAATCAGGCATCATATCAACCACCACAGGAGAAGCCACCATTTAGTTACTTTGACCCCTGCACCCAGGAAGAGGAGAGAGGCACCACAGCACATATTCTGGCATCATATCAGCCACCACAGGAGAAGCCACCATTGAGTTACTTTGACCCCCGCACCCAGGAAGAGGAGAGAGGCACCACAGCACATATTCTGGCATCATATCAGCCACCACAGGAGAAGCCACCATTGAGTTACTTTGACCCCCGCACCCAGGAAGAGGAGAGAGGCACCACAGCACATATTCTGGCATCATATCAGCCACCACAGGAGAAGCCACCATTGAGTTACTTTGACCCCTGCACCCAGGAAGAGGAGAGAGGCCCCACAGCACATATTCTGGCATCATATCAGCCACCACAGGAGAAGCCACCATTTAGTTACTTTGACCCCTTCACCCAAACAGAGGAGAGAGGTTCCACATCAGAGAATCAGGCATCATATCAACCACCACAGGAGTAGGCCACAATTTAATGGGACCCCGGCAACCATGTCAGATGGCACAACCATCAGCTTCATATCAATCAGCACAGGAGAAGGCGACTTTGAAAGACTTTGACCCCTACACCCAGACGGAGGAGAGAGGTTTCACAGCAGAGAATCAGGCATTTAGATCACCCACCACAGGAGTAGGCCCCCATTGAATCAGACCCTGGCAACCATGTCAGATGGCACAACCATCAGCTTTATATCAATCAGCACAGGAGAAGCCACCATTGAGTTACTTTGACCCCTGCACCCAGGAAGAGGAGAGAGGCCCCACAGCACATATTCTGGCATCAAATCAGCCACCATAGGAGAAGCCACCATTGAGTTACTTTGACCCCCGCACCCAGGAAGAGGAGAGAGGCACCACAGCACATATTCTGGCATCATATCAGCCACCACAGGAGAAGCCACCATTTAGTTACTTTGACCCCTGCACCCAGGAAGAGGAGAGAGGCACCACAGCACATATTCTGGCATCATATCAGCCACCACAGGAGAAGCCACCATTTAGTTACTTTGACCCCTGCACCCAGGAAGAGGAGAGAGGCACCACAGCACATATTCTGGCATCATATCAGCCACCACAGGAGAAGCCACGATTGAGTTACTTTGACCCCTGCACCCAGGAAGAGGAGAGAGGCCCCACAGCACATATTCTGGCATCATACTAACCACCACAGGAGAAGCCACCATTGAGTTACTTTGACCCCTGCACCCAGGAAGAGGAGAGAGGCCCCACAGCACATATTCTGGCATCATATCAGCCACCACAGGAGAAGCCACCATTTAGTTACTTTGACCCCTGCACCCAGGAAGAGGAGAGAGGCACCACAGCACATATTCTGGCATCATATCAGCCACCACAGGAGAAGCCACCATTGAGTTACTTTGACCCCTGCACCCAGGAAGAGGAGAGAGGCCCCACAGCACATATTCTGGCATCATATCAGCCACCACAGGAGAAACCACCATTGAGTTACTTTGACCCCCGCACCCAGGAAGAGGAGAGAGGCACCACAGCACATATTCAGGCATCATATCACACACCACAGGAGAAGGCCTCTTTCAGTGATTTAGGCCTTTGGACCCAGACAGAGGAGAGAGGCACCACAGCACATATTCTGGCATCATATCAGCCACCACAGGAGAAGCCACCATTGAGTTACTTTGACCCCTGCACCCAGGAAGAGGAGAGAGGCCCCACAGCACATATTCTGGCATCATATCAGCCACCACAGGAGAAGCCACCATTTAGTTACTTTGACCCCTGCACCCAGGAAGAGGAGAGAGGCCCCACAGCACATATTCTGGCATCATATCAGCCACCACAGGAGAAGCCACCATTTAGTTACTTTGACCCCTGCACCCAGGAAGAGGAGAGAGGCACCACAGCACATATTCTGGCATCATATCAGCCACCACAGGAGAAGCCACCATTTAGTTACTTTGACCCCTGCACCCAGGAAGAGGAGAGAGGCCCCACAGCACATATTCTGGCATCATATCAGCCACCACAGGAGAAGCCACCATTTAGTTACTTTGACCCCTGCACCCAGGAAGAGGAGAGAGGCACCACAGCACATATTCTGGCATCATATCAGCCACCACAGGAGAAGCCACCATTGAGTTACTTTGACCCCTGCACCCAGGAAGAGGAGAGAGGCCCCACAGCACATATTCTGGCATCATATCAGCCACCACAGGAGAAGCCACCATTGAGTTACTTTGACCCCCGCACCCAGGAAGAGGAGAGAGGCACCACAGCACATATTCAGGCATCATATCACACACCACAGGAGAAGGCCTCTTTCAGTGATTTAGGCCTTTGGACCCAGACAGAGGAGAGAGGCACCACAGCACATATTCTGGCATCATATCAGCCACCACAGGAGAAGCCACCATTGAGTTACTTTGACCCCTGCACCCAGGAAGAGGAGAGAGGCCCCACAGCACATATTCTGGCATCATATCAGCCACCACAGGAGAAGCCACCATTTAGTTACTTTGACCCCTGCACCCAGGAAGAGGAGAGAGGCACCACAGCACATATTCTGGCATCATATCAGCCACCACAGGAGTAGGCCACAATTTAGTTTATTTGACCCCTGCACCCAGGAAGAGGAGAGAGGCCCCCCAGCACATATTCTGGCATCATATCACACACCACAGGAGAAGGCCTCTTTCAGTGATTTAGGCCTTTGGACCCAGACAGAGGAGAGAGGTCAGAGATTAGCTTCATATCCCCCAGCACAACAGAAGACCGCTTTATTTGACTTAGGCCTCAGCACCCAGACAGAAGACAGAGGTAGCATGGCAGAGGTTATGGCTTCATGTCACCCGTTAGTTTAACCGGCCACTTTCATCTGGTTAGGCCCCGGCGCCCAGACAGAGAAGAGTTTCATTCAACTGTGGGTTTCATAAAATTTGTATCAAATAAAGAAGTGGCCCGTAGCACAACAAGACATGTTTTAGGCAGTTAATAAGGACTACTCTGCACAAGGGAGGGACAGGTCCTGTGGGATCCATGCCTGGTTCATCTTTATGAAGGTCAGCTTGTCCACGTTGGCTGTGGACAGGCGGCTGCGCTTGTCAGTAATGACGCCCCCTGCCGTGCTGAATACGCGTTCAGATAAAACGCTGGCCGCCGGGCAGGAAAGCACCTCCAAGGCATAACATGCTAACTCTGGCCACGTGGACAATTTCGAAACCCAGTAGTTGAATGGGGCCGAACCATCCGTCAGGATGTGGAGGGGTGTGCAGACATACTGTTCAACCATGTTAGTGAAATGCTGCCTCCTACTAACACGTTCCGTATCAGGTGTCGGTGCAGATAGCTGTGGCGTGGAGACAAAACTTTTCCACATTTCTGCCATGCTAACCCTGCCCTCAGATGAGCTGGCCGTGACACAGCTGCGTTGGCGACCTCTTGCCACTCCTCTGCCTTCACCTTCCACCTGTTCCCCTGTGACATGTGGGAATGCTCTCAAGAGCGCCTCTATCAGCGTGCGCTTGTACTCGCGCATCTTACGGTCGCGCTCCAGTTCAGGAATTAAAGTGGGCACATTGTCTTTATACCGGGGATCCAGCAGGGTGGCCACCCAGTAGTCTGCACACGTTAAAACGTGGGCAACTCTGCTGTCGTTGCGCAGGCATTGGAGCATATATTCGCTCATGTGGGCCAGGCTACCCATGGGTAAGGACAAGCTGTCCTCTGTGGGAGGCGTATCGTCATCGTCCACCGTATCCCCCCAGCCACGCACCAGTGATGGGCCTGGGCTGCCACCCCGCTGTGAACTTGCGTCATCCTCGTCCCCCTCCACCTCCTCCTCCTCATCCTCCTCGTCCTCCAGTACAGTGCCTTGGCTGGCGACTTGTGAACCTGTCCTCTGCTGCTTAAACAAACCTCCCTCTGAGCCACTTCGAACAGACTGGCCCGAAAGTGTTAGAAACGAGCCCTCATCCTCCTCCTCCTCCTCCACCTGGGCCACCTCCTCTAACATCATTGCCCTAAGTGTTTTCTCAAGGAGACATAGAAGTGGTATTGTAACGCTGATAACAGTGTCATCGCCACTGGCCATGTTGGTGGAGTACTCGAAACAGCGCAGCAGGGCACACAGGTCTCGCATGGAGGCCCAATCATTGGTGGTGAAGTGGTGCTGTTCGGCAGTACGACTGACGCGAGCGTGCTGCAGCTGAAACTCCACTATGGCCTGCTGCTGCTCGCACAGTCTCTCCAGCATGTGCAAGGTGGAGTTCCACCGGGTGGGCACGTCGCATATGAGGCGGTGAGCGGGAAGGCCGAAGACAGGCGAGACAGGCGAGCAGCGGCAGGATGTGAACGGCGGAAGCGCGCACAGACGGCCCGCACTTTATGCAGCAGCTCTGACATGTTGGGGTAGTGGTGAATGAACCTCTGCACCACCAAGTTCAGCACATGCGCCAGGCAAGGGATGTGCGTCAAACCGGCTAGTCCCAGAGCTGCCACGAGATTTCGCCCATTATCGCATACCACCAGGCCTGGCTTGAGGCCCACCGGCAGAAACCACTCGTCGGTCTGTTGTTCAATACCCCGCCACAACTCCTGTACGGTGTGGGGCCTGTCCCCCAAACATATGAGTTTCAGAATGGCCTGCTGACGTTTACCCCGGGCTGTGCTGAAGTTGGTGGTGAAGGTGTGTGGCTGACCGGATGAGCTGGTGGAAGCAGTGGAGGAGGAAGCCGAGTAGGAGGAGGAGGCTACAGGAGGCAGAGAATGATGCCCTGCGATCCTAGGGGGCGGAAGGACGTGCGCCAAGGAACTGTCCGCCGGGGGCCCAGCCGCCACTACATTCGTCCAGTGTGCAGTTAGTGAGATATAGCGTCCCTGGCCGTGCTTACTGGTCCACGTATCTGTGGTTAGGTGGACCTTGCCACAAATGGCGTTGCGCAGTGCACACTTGATTTTATCGGACACTTGCATGTGCAGGGAAGGCACGGCTGTCTTGGAGAAGTAGTGGCGGCTGGGAACCACATACTGCGGGACAGCCATGGCCATCAGCTTTTTGAAGCTGTCTGTGTCCACCAGCCGGAATGACAGCATTTCAAAGGCCAGCAGTTTAGAAATGCTGGCGTTCAGGCCAAGGGCTCGAGGGTGACTCGGGGGGAATTTGCGCTTCCTCTCTAAGGTTTGAGATATTGAGAGCTGAACGCTGCTGTGTGATATAGTGGAGACGCTAGTTGACGGTGGCGGTGGTGGTGGTGTCGGTGGCACATCCTCTGTTTGCTGCTCGGCAGGTGGCAACATTCCTCTCGAGGCGGAAGCCGAGGCAGCAGCGGTAGAGGGAGCAGGGGGAGCCTCAGCGAGTGCCTGGTTTTTAAGGTGTGTACCCCACTGCAGTTCATGCTTTGCATGTAGATGCCTGGTCATGCAGGTTGTGCTGAGGTTCAGAACGTTAATGCCTCGCCTCAGGCTCTGATGGCAGAGCGTGCAAGTCACTCGGGTCTTGTCGGTAGGACATTGTTTAAAGAAGTGCCATGCCAGGGAACTCTTTGAAGCTGCCTTTGTGGGGCTGGGTCCCTGTTGGCGATGTCCAGTAGCAGGCGAACTCTGGGGGCGGCGGCTCGTCTGCTTTGGCCCCCTGCTCCCTCTTTGGCTTCGCTGTTGTCTCGGTCTCACCACTACCTCTTCCTCTGAACTGTGAAAGTCATCGCCACGACCTTCAGTCCATGTGGGGTCTAAGACCTCATCGTCCTCTGCATCGTCTTCCACCCAGTCTCCCTCCCTGACCTCCTCCTGTTCAGTCTGCACACTGCAAAAAGACGCGGCAGTGGGCACCTGTGTTTCGTCATCATCAGAGAGTCGGTGACTCTGCTGTGGTGGTATTCCCATGTCCTCTTCATCTGGAGACATAAGTGGTTGTGCGTCAGTGCATGGTATGTCTTCCTCCACTGGGGAAGGGCTAGGTGGACGCCCCTGGGAAACCCTGGAAGCAGAGTCTTCAAACAGAAGAAGAGACTGCTGCATAACTTGTGGCTCAGACCGTTTCCCTGATATGCTTGGGGGTGATGTGACAGACTGATGGGCTTGGTTTTCAGGTGCCACCTGTGCGCTTTCCGCAGAAGACTGGGTGGAAGACCATGTGGTGAACGTGCTGGAAGCACTGTCGGCCACCCAATCGATTAATGCCTGTACCTGCTCAGGCCTTACCATCCTAAGAGCGGCATTGTGCCCCACGAGATATTGCGGTACATTCTGCCGGCTAGTTGAGGGAGTTCGTTCCCTACTGTGTGCGCCTGGGGCCGAACGGCCACGTCCTCTACCAGCAACAGAGGCTCCACGGACACCACCACGACCGCGTCCTCGTCCCTTAATAGTATTTTTCTTCATTGTTGCGATTCAACTCGCACCACAATGAAATATATTATTTTTTATAAGCAAAATCCCCTCACTGGAATACTTTCAGTCTTTTGACTGTATGGATTACAGATGGAATGACTGTTATATGTGAGTACCGCTTTCTTTGACAGATTCTAGTATGGGTACATATACAGGGAGTGCAGAATTATTAGGCAAGTTGTATTTTTGAGGATTAATTTTATTATTGAACAAGAACCATGCTCTAAATAAACCCAAAAAACTCATTAATATCAAAGCTGAATATTTTTGGAAGTAGTTTTTAGTTTGTTTTTAGTTTTAGCTATTTTAGGGGGATATCTGTGTGTGCAGGTGACTATTACTGTGCATAATTATTACGCAACTTAACAAAAAACAAATATATACCCATTTCAATTATTTATTTTTACCAGTGAAACCAATATAACATCTCAACATTCACAAATATACATTTCTTACATTCAAAAACAAAACAAAAACAAATCAGTGACCAATATAGCCACCTTTCTTTGCAAGGACACTCAAAAGCCTGCCATCCATGGATTCTGTCGGTGTTTTGATCTGTTCACCATCAACATTGCGTGCAGCAGCAACCACAGCCTCCCAGACACTGTTCAGAGAGGTGTACTGTTTTCCCTCCTTGTAAATCTCACATTTGATGATGGACCACAGGTTCTCAATGGGGTTCAGATCAGGTGAACAAGGAGGCCATGTCATTAGATTTTCTTCTTTTATACCCTTTCTTGCCAGCCACGCTGTGGAGTACTTGGACGCGTGTGATGGAGCATTGTCCTGCATGAAAATCATGTTTTTCTTGAAGGATGCAGACTTCTTCCTGTACCACTGCTTGAAGAAGGTGTCTTCCAGAAACTGGCAGTAGGACTGGGAGTTGAGCTTGACTCCATCCTCAACCCAAAAAGGCCCCACAAGCTCATCTTTGATGATACCAGCCCAAACCAGTACTCCACCTCCACCTTGCTGGCGTCTGAGTCGGACTGGAGCTCTCTGCCCTTTACCAATCCAGCCATGGGCCCATCAAGACTCACTCTCATTTCATCAGTCCATAAAACCTTAGAAAAATCAGTCTTGAGATATTTCTTGGCCCAGTCTTGACGTTTCAGCTTGTGTGTCTTGTTCAGTGGTGGTCATCTTTCAGCCTTTCTTACCTTGGCCATGTCTCTGAGTATTGCACACCTTGTGCTTTTGGGCACTCCAGTGATGTTGCAGCTCTGAAATATGGCCAAACTGGTGGCAAGTGGCATCTTGGCAGCTGCACGCTTGACTTTTCTCAGTTCATGGGCAGTTATTTTGCGCCTTGGTTTTTCCACACGCTTCTTGCGACCCTGTTGACTATTTTGAATGAAACGCTTGATTGTTCGATGATCACGCTTCAGAAGCTTTGCAATTTTAAGAGTGTTGCATCCCTATGCAAGATATCTCACTATTTTTGACTTTTCTGAGCCTGTCAAGTCCTTCTTTTGACCGATTTTGCCAAAGGAAAGGAAGTTGCCTAATAATTATGCACACCTAATATAGGGTGTTGATGTCATTAGACCACACCCCTTCTCATTACAGAGATGCACATCACCTAATATGCTTAATTGGTAGTAGGCTTTCGAGCCTATACAGCTTAGAGTAAGACAACATGCATAAAGAGGATGATGTGCTCAAAATACTCATTTGCCTAATAATTCTGTACAGGGTGTATGTTTTCCCAACCCCAGCACATTAGTTTGCTAATTCCAGATGTATGAAACGCAGGCCTAACTGTATCTAGTATATTGAACGCCAGATAAACTAACTTGGCCTTTTTTAAATAAAAAAAATTCCCTCACTGGAATACTTTCAGTCTTTTGACTGTATGGATTACAGATGGAATGACTGTTATATGTGAGTACCGCTTTCTTTGACAGATTCTAGTATGGGTACATATATGTTTTCCCAACCCCAGCAAATTAGTTTGCTAATTCCAGATGTATGAAACGCAGGCCTAACTGTATCTAGTATATTGAACGCCAGATAAACTAACTTGGCCTTTTTTAAATAAAAAAAATTCCCTCACTGGAATACTTTCAGTCTTTTGACTGTATGGATTACAGATGGAATGACTGTTATATGTGAGTACCGCTTTCTTTGACAGATTCTAGTATGGGTACATATATGTTTTCCCAACCCCAGCACATTAGTTTGCTAATTCCAGATGTATAAAAAACGCAGGCCTAACTGTATCTAGTATATTGAACGCCAGATAAACTAACTTGGCCTTTTTTAAATAAAAAAAAAATTCCCTCACTGGAATACTTTCAGTCTTTTGACTGTATGGATTACAGATGGAATGACTGTTATATGTGAGTACCGCTTTCTTTGACAGATTCTAGTATGGGTACATATATGTTTTCCCAACTCCAGCACATTAGTTTGCTAATTCCAGATGTATGAAACGCAGGCCTAACTGTATCTAGTATATTGAACGGCAGATAAACTAACTTGGCCTTTTTTAAATAAAAAAAATTCCCCCACTGGAATACTTTCAGTCTTTTGACTGTATGGATTACAGATGGAATGACTGTTATATGTGAGTACCGCTTTCTTTGACAGATTCTAGTATGGGTACATATATGTTTTCCCAACCCCAGCAAATTAGTTTGCTAATTCCAGATGTATGAAACGCAGGCCTAACTGTATCTAGTATATTGAACGCCAGATAAACTAACTTGGCCTTTTTTAAATAAAAAAAATTCCCTCACTGGAATACTTTCAGTCTTTTGACTGTATGGATTACAGATGGAATGACTGTTATATGTGAGTACCGCTTTCTTTGACAGATTCTAGTATGGGTACATATATGTTTTCCCAACCCCAGCACATTAGTTTGCTAATTCCAGATGTATGAAACGCAGGCCTAACTGTATCTAGTATATTGAACGCCAGATAAACTAACTTGGCCTTTTTTAAATAAAAAAAATTCCCTCACTGGAATACTTTCAGTCTTTTGACTGTATGGATTACAGATGGAATGACTGTTATATGTGAGTACCGCTTTCTTTGACAGATTCTAGTATGGGTACATATATGTTTTCCCAACCCCAGCACATTAGTTTGCTAATTCCAGATGTATGAAACGCAGGCCTAACTGTATCTAGTATATTGAACGCCAGATAAACTAACTTGGCCTTTTTTAAATAAAAAAAATTCCCTCACTGTAATACTTTCAGTCTTTTGACTGTATGGATTACAGATGGAATGACTGTTATATGTGAGTACCGCTTTCTTTGACAGATTCTAGTATGGGTACATATATGTTTTCCCAACCCCAGCAAATTAGTTTGCTAATTCCAGATGTATGAAACGCAGGCCTAACTGTATCTAGTATATTGAACGCCAGATAAACTAACTTGGCCTTTTTTAAATAAAAAAAATTCCCTCACTGGAATACTTTCAGTCTTTTGACTGTATGGATTACAGATGGAATGACTGTTATATGTGAGTACCGCTTTCTTTGACAGATTCTAGTATGGGTACATATATGTTTTCCCAACCCCAGCACATTAGTTTGCTAATTCCAGATGTATGAAACGCAGGCCTAACTGTATCTAGTATATTGAACGCCAGATAAACTAACTTGGCCTTTTTTAAATAAAAAAAATTCCCTCACTGGAATACTTTCAGTCTTTTGACTGTATGGATTACAGATGGAATGACTGTTATATGTGAGTACCGCTTTCTTTGACAGATTCTAGTATGGGTACATATATGTTTTCCCAACCCCAGCACATTAGTTTGCTAATTCCAGATGTATGAAACGCAGGCCTAACTGTATCTAGTATATTGAACGCCAGATAAACTAACTTGGCCTTTTTTAAATAAAAAAAATTCCCTCACTGGAATACTTTCAGTCTTTTGACTGTATGGATTACAGATGGAATGACTGTTATATGTGAGTACCGCTTTCTTTGACAGATTCTAGTATGGGTACATATATGTTTTCCCAACCCCAGCAAATTAGTTTGCTAATTCCAGATGTATGAAACGCAGGCCTAACTGTATCTAGTATATTGAACGCCAGATAAACTAACTTGGCCTTTTTTAAATAAAAAAAATTCCCTCACTGGAATACTTTCAGTCTTTTGACTGTATGGATTACAGATGGAATGACTGTTATATGTGAGTACCGCTTTCTTTGACAGATTCTAGTATGGGTACATATATGTTTTCCCAACCCCAGCAAATTAGTTTGCTAATTCCAGATGTATGAAACGCAGGCCTAACTGTATCTAGTATATTGAACGCCAGATAAACTAACTTAGCCTTTTTTAAATAAAAAAAATTCCCTCACTGGAATACTTTCAGTCTTTTGACTGTATGGATTACAGATGGAATGACTGTTATATGTGAGTACCGCTTTCTTTGACAGATTCTAGTATGGGTACATATATGTTTTCCCAACCCCAGCACATTAGTTTGCTAATTCCAGATGTATGAAACGCAGGCCTAACTGTATCTAGTATATTGAACGCCAGATAAACTAACTTGGCCTTTTTTAAATAAAAAAAAATTCCCTCACTGGAATACTTTCAGTCTTTTGACTGTATGGATTACAGATGGAATGACTGTTATATGTGAGTACCGCTTTCTTTGACAGATTCTAGTATGGGTACATATATGTTTTCCCAACCCCAGCTAATTAGTTTGCTAATTCCAGATGTATGAAACGCAGGCCTAACTGTATCTAGTATATTGAACGCCAGATAAACTAACTTGGCCTTTTTTAAATAAAAAAAATTCCCTCACTGGAATACTTTCAGTCTTTTGACTGTATGGATTACAGATGGAATGACTGTTATATGTGAGTACCGCTTTCTTTGACAGATTCTAGTATGGGTACATATATGTTTTCCCAACCCCAGCACATTAGTTTGCTAATTCCAGATGTATGAAACGCAGGCCTAACTGTATCTAGTATATTGAACGCCAGATAAACTAACTTGGCCTTTTTTAAATAAAAAAAATTCCCTCACTGGAATACTTTCAGTCTTTTGACTGTATGGATTACAGATGGAATGACTGTTATATGTGAGTACCGCTTTCTTTGACAGATTCTAGTATGGGTACATATATGTTTTCCCAACCCCAGCACATTAGTTTGCTAATTCCAGATGTATGAAACGCAGGCCTAACTGTATCTAGTATATTGAACGCCAGATAAACTAACCTGGCCTTTTTTAAATAAAAAAAATTCCCTCACTGGAATACTTTCAGTCTTTTGACTGTATGGATTACAGATGGAATGACTGTTATATGTGAGTACCGCTTTCTTTGACAGATTCTAGTATGGGTACATATATGTTTTCCCAACCCCAGCACATTAGTTGGCTAATTCCAGATGTATGAAACGCAGGCCTAACTGTATCTAGTATATTGAACGCCAGATAAACTAACTTGGCCTTTTTTAAATAAAAAAAATTCCCTCACTGGAATACTTTCAGTCTTTTGACTGTATGGATTACAGATGGAATGACTGTTATATGTGAGTACCGCTTTCTTTGACAGATTCTAGTATGGGTACATATATGTTTTCCCAACCCCAGCACATTAGTTTGCTAATTCCAGATGTATGAAACGCAGGCCTAACTGTATCTAGTATATTGAACGCCAGATAAACTAACCTGGCCTTTTTTAAATAAAAAAAATTCCCTCACTGGAATACTTTCAGTCTTTTGACTGTATGGATTACAGATGGAATGACTGTTATATGTGAGTACCGCTTTCTTTGACAGATTCTAGTATGGGTACATATATGTTTTCCCAACCCCAGCACATTAGTTTGCTAATTCCAGATGTATGAAACGCAGGCCTAACTGTATCTAGTATATTGAACGCCAGATAAACTAACCTGGCCTTTTTTAAATAAAAAAAATTCCCTCACTGGAATACTTTCAGTCTTTTGACTGTATGGATTACAGATGGAATGACTGTTATATGTGAGTACCGCTTTCTTTGACAGATTCTAGTATGGGTACATATATGTTTTCCCAACCCCAGCACATTAGTTTGCTAATTCCAGATGTATGAAACGCAGGCCTAACTGTATCTAGTATATTGAACGCCAGATAAACTAACTTGGCCTTTTTTAAATAAAAAAAATTCCCTCACTGGAATACTTTCAGTCTTTTGACTGTATGGATTACAGATGGAATGACTGTTATATGTGAGTACCGCTTTCTTTGACAGATTCTAGTATGGGTACATATATGTTTTCCCAACCCCAGCACATTAGTTGGCTAATTCCAGATGTATGAAACGCAGGCCTAACTGTATCTAGTATATTGAACGCCAGATAAACTAACTTGGCCTTTTTTAAATAAAAAAAATTCCCTCACTGGAATACTTTCAGTCTTTTGACTGTATGGATTACAGATGGAATGACTGTTATATGTGAGTACCGCTTTCTTTGACAGATTCTAGTATGGGTACATATATGTTTTCCCAACCCCAGCACATTAGTTTGCTAATTCCAGATGTATGAAACGCAGGCCTAACTGTATCTAGTATATTGAACGCCAGATAAACTAACTTGGCCTTTTTTAAATAAAAAAAATTCCCTCACTGGAATACTTTATGGCTTTTCACTGTATGGATTACAGGTGGACTGGTATTAGTAGGGGTGACACAAGCACACCCAAGTCCCTGATGTAGGATTTCTATGGCACAGACCACTATTACAAGTGATTAATGGACGTTGGGAGAGATTGTGCTGCAGCACTAGTCCCAAGATGGCCGCCGCCTATCAGCCCAGTAACATGTGCCACAAAATGGTCTGCACAACCTTTAAAATAAATAGCCTTGGACTGTGCTGCTAAATCGCTATTGGTCTGAATCCCAGGTGTAGATGTCTGACTTGTTTGGAGCTTTGGAATGCACACTGTGGCAGCTTCTGCTGCAGCACTACAAGTCGCAAAATGGCGGCCGGCGGTCAGCCCAGGTACATGTGGATGGAAAAATCACTCTGGCCACTCTAAAAATAGCCAATCCCTATCAAAAAAGCAGCTCAGCTGCAGTTGTTCAGATGAATCACAGGTGGAGGAGAGAAATTTGCTTCCAGTTATTCAATTATCCCTGCCTATTCTCGCCCTAGCATCAGCTGCGTCTAACCCTGTTCTATTCACATCGGGAGTGAGCACGTCCCGACGTGCGCACAAGCTTATAAGAGGCTGAGTCACATGCTGCACTTGGCCAATCACAGCCTTGCCAATAGTAGGCATGGCTGCGATGGCATCTTAGGGCAAGTAGTATGATGCATGTTGATTGGCTGCTTTGCAGCCTTTCAAAATGCGCCAAAATACATGCCGAACGACGAACCCGAACTTTTAATAAAAAGTTCGGGTTCGGGTCCGTGTCACGAACACCCCAAAATTCGGTACGGACCCGAACTATGCTCGAACTGTTCGCTCAACACTATTTACAACGCCATAATCTAGAAACTGTACATGAGGCCATTTGTACACATTTTGATCATAATGCATAGGCCCACTCACCACGTCAAGGTTGCCACTTTCGAGTGGGTACCTGCTCTAGGTTGGTGCAGCGCCACATGGTGGCCACCTCTGCCACAACACAGTGCCCTCTGGTATTAATAAAAAGATTTGAAAGATTACTGCACTGTCCTTTCATACAGTTGTAATTAGATCTCCCCTAAGTGATCTTTTTTCCAAACTGAATAAGCCCAATTTTCCCGTCTTGTACTACAAATCACCCGTTCCCTTAAAGAGGTATTCCAGTTAGATTAAGTTATTCCCTATCCACAGGATAGGGGATAACTATTAGATTGGTGGGGGTCCTACCGCTGGGACCCCCAACGATCACAAGAATGGGGGCCCCGTACCCCCTTCAGTCCCCCTAAAATAAACAGAGTTGCCTGTCGCACATTCACGTGGCCATTTCATTCATTTTTATTGGAGTTCCGGAGATAGCTGAGGGGATAACTTATAGGGCTTGTCTCACTTCAGCAAATTGCATTTATCATGTAGAGAAAGTTAATACAAGGCACTTACTAATGTTTTGTGATTGTCCAGATGGTTATGACCACCCTGTAATCCAGCAGCGGTGGTCGTGCTTGCAAACTATAGGAAAAAGCACTAGCCTATGTCCACTCCCACAGTCTCGGCCACCAGTAAGGGCCAACGCTTTTTCCTATAGTGAACAAACACGACCACCACTGCTGGATTGCAGGGTGGTCGTAACCATGGAAACAAGCAGTGTATAATGTGATGGAAAAATGAATCCAGCCAGCAAAGGAAGCAATACGGATAATTACAATACATTAGTAAGTGCCTTGTATTAACTTCCTCTACATGATAAATGCCATTTGCTGAATTGAAATAACCCCTTTAATTACCCTCTATACCAGCTTTAGTTCAGTGTGCCCAAAATTTTACACAGTATTCCATGTAATCCAAGAGAAACTATAAAAAGTTGTGTTGAACTACAGTACACAAAACATATAACAATTTAAATTCTAGCATTAAAATCTGCATAATATTTTCCCTCAATCTCCAGTTTATTAAAGCAAAACTTTCTGTTCTGTCCCAAAAAAAAGTTCTGACTTGTAGGCTCGGTCATACTTTTTATTACACAAACACAGAAAAGTTAATTACAACATTTAAGTAGCTCTAAAAACATTATATATACAGTTCACCTGGTTCCTAAATACATTATGTACATAATCAATGCAAGGAGAAGAAACAAGGTGGCTTCACAATCATGCAGCAGCCTGAAATATTACATGTGTGATTGTGACCTAGTTTCTCCCTTAGTCGACAAGGTAAAAAAACACCTGCAAAATACAATCCATTTCTAGTATGTACGGTGCTAGACCACTGCTCTAAGTAATAAATCTCCGGTGACCCCACTGTGAGGTAATATGGGTTAAAATATCGAGTTCTAATGAGCTCACATGAATTTCGCACATGGGCCTACAGGGAGAGTCATAGCACATATCCAAAAATAGGTTGACATGGGGAATGGATGGACCAATGTAAACGTGTCCCCGTAGTGCTGCATTGTCCTGGTAGCCATACTGTGGGGTTACACTACAGCATATAACATGGCGACCTCCACGGTGTGCAGCATATATTTCAGATGCCAGAGTAGAAGTGACGATTCTATGCAGGGTTTGGCTAGAGTAGCACCATCTTGGCAAAGTGAGAGTTGGAGGTCTACAAGAGATGATGATGATGATGATGATGATGCAGTTAAGCGTTTTTCATAGTCTTTTCCTTTCTTTTGTTACTGAAGAGACAACTTGTTCCAGACCTGCAGAGAGTGTGGGGCTGTGCTGGGAAGAGGAAAGATTGTCTCAACGAGACTAACACAGTAGTCATATCATGTGCTCGACCCATGAGCTTCACTTGGCCCGAAGGAGGTAGAAGTAATAAATAGGACAGGTTCAGTGGATCAGCTACAGGCGCTACAATTCAGAAAACAAGAAGAGAAGACATGAATATGTGGCATCCATTCATATCTATCTATATCTAGCCATCACTTTTTTGCACTCTCTTCCCCAATTTCTCTTTCTCGCCCTCTCCATCTCTCTTTTTTTGCCTTCTCTCCGCCCATTTCTCTGTCTCGTCTCCATCTCTCTTTTTTGATCTCTCTCCGATCTCTTTTCCTTGCCCTCTCTCTCCTCTATCGGGTTTTCTCACCCTTTTTCTACCCCCTTTCTCTCTTTTTTTGCCTTCTCTCCCCCCAACCATTTTTCTCACCCCCATCTCACTTTGGCATAAGACAATGCCCGCTGAGGCCTACGATGTTGAGGTGTAGCTAAAACGTATTAGGGAAAAAGTTACACTATAAGTGTCCTATCAGATTCCCCTATATAAGCAAATATGTAAGAATGCAAAACGGCCGCAGAAGAAGGAGTTACCTTCATGAGTCCGTGTATCCATGGTAAAAATGACTGAACTCTTGTGTACACTCCAGCTTTGTTAGGCCGTCCACAGCCATCTCCCCAGCTTACAATACCAACTTGTTCCCAGGACGAACTCTCACCCAAATACACCAAGGGGCCCCCACTGTCACCCTAAAAGAGGGGAAAAAAATATATATTATTTTTAGACTTCCATAGGAGATGCAAACAATAGTCTGTGGTAAAGTACGGTATGTATGTTAAGTCTTCTTAGGCCTCATGCTTACAACTACTCTTGTCTGTAATACAGACAAGAATAGGACATGTTCTATAATTTGTGGAATGGACACACAGATGATATCTACTTTCTCTCGTGAGCATGAGAGACCTGCTAAGAGTTACCTGGCAAGTGTCACGCCCACCCTCAATTTCACCAGCGCACAGCATATCGATTTGGATTTGACCAAAATACTGTATGTTGCATATATTGCTTGATACCAAGTTGAGGTTGACTTTCTGAAGTGTGGAAGACAAGGATCCTGTAAAAGGCAAAATTTTGAGAAAAGATTCAGGTGAGAGGAAAACACAAAAAAATGAAAATTATCTAAACCATAAGACACATGGATTAAAACCAAACTACTTGAGTAGATCATGTTTTCAGTAATACTGCTATACTAGCTCTGGTAGGGTCTGATGGTTAGGCCAAGTTCTCACACGGTGAGTATTCAATTTTAACGCTTGTCTATGGATTTATTGATGGAGAGGAAAGATGTGGAAAATTAGGAGAAATTTTAGAGAGATGCAAAACTTACCACCTCCTTCTACAGTGTAACCCCAGCCAGTCACTTGAAATGGTGCATTATCTGGCAAGTTGATATCATATCCCGGAAGACAGATTGGTTGTATGGATGCTGGAAAGTAAAAGGAGGGGTTTAGTGAGTGAGGTCTGACTGTGGAACACCATCTCCAGCTGTTGTCAAGGAATGTGGGGATTCCAGGCCAGGGTTGCCAACAGTCCAGAAATTACTGGACAGGCCGTAAAAATAGGCGACTTTTTTCCCATATCCGGAAAAAAAAAAAAAAAAGACGTGTCAGTGATTTTTTTTTTTAGGCTGGTGGTTCTTGAAAAGATTATTTTGGTGGTAATGTTCATCATTTTACAGCTCACAGTAAATTCTGGTGAGGAGTTCTTATCAGTATATTGAGGTATAGACATGGATTACTTAGAATCTTTATCATTCATTATGGTTTTCCAATTTGTCTGTAAAACATGTTGGCTGTCCGTGATTTTGGGATAACTTGTCCGGAAAAAATAAAAAATCTGGTTGGCAACCCTTGTCCAGGCTATTAGAGCAAGCTACAAATGGGACCGAGCACAAAGAGCAAAGGAACACGATCTCTAGAGCTAAAATCTATTCTATAGTAAGAATGCTTGTTGAAAAACTGTTTCATGGCAGATTAACAGAGTTTTAAAATATCACTGTAATGATAAAGGGGCACCGATGAGGTGCCCATAAGGGGTTAAAGAAATAAATTCCCCAGAAAAATAAAAATTGGAGGGCTATATACTGCACTTGGTATCCAACTGAAAAGGACTGTTGGGTAGAGCGCTGTGAGTTGTTCTCAGTTAGGCCCTATTCACATGACCATATTTTTGCTCCGTATCTGATCCGCATTTTTGCAGATTTTAGGCAGATCCATCCAGTAATTGATGGCAGCATGGTGAAATAAGTCACTAAATATGGCCCTTGTATCACACATCATATTTACCAACAGGGTTGGGACTCCTTTATGAATTATCTCATTTCAGAAAATGGCACAGTAATTTACAGTCTTAGGCCTCTTTCACACTTGCGTTGTCCGGATCCGGCATGTACTCCACTTGCCGGAATTACACTCCGGATCCGGAAAAACGCAAGTGTACTGAAAGCATTTGAAGACGGAACCGTCTTCCAAATGCTTTCAGTGTTACTATGGCACCCAGGACGCTATTAAAGTCCTGGTTGCCATAGAAGGAGCGGGGAGCGGGGGAGCAGTATACTTACAGTCCGTGCGGCTCCCGGGGCGCTCCAGAATGACGTCAGAGCGCCCCATGCGCATGGATGACGTGATCCATGTGATCACGTGATCCATGCGCTTGGGGCGCCCTGACGTCACTCTGGAGCGCCCGGGGAGCCGCACGGACGGTAAGTACACTGCTCCCCGCTCCCCACTACACTTTACCATGGCTGCCAGGACTTTAGCGTCCCGGCAGCCATGGTAACCACTCTGAAAAAGCTAAATGTCGGATGCGGCAATGCGCCGAAACGACGTTTAGCTTAAGGCCGGATCCGGATTGATGCCTTTCAATGGGCATTAATTCCGGATCCGGCCTTGCGGCAAGTGTTCCGGATTTTTGGCCGGAGCAAAAAGCGCAGCATGCTGCGGTATTTTCTCCGGCCAAAAAACGTTCCGTTCCGGAACTGAAGACATCCTGATGCATCCTGAACGGATTTCTCTCCATTCAGAATGCATTAGGATAATCCTGATCAGGATTCTTCCGGCATAGAGCCCCGACGACGGAACTCTATGCCGGAAGACAACAACGCAGGTGTGAAAGAGCCCTTAGTAATAGAGTCTTATTACCTGAGAATTTCAAGTCCTTCTTCAGTTTAAGAATGGCAATGTCATATAACTTGCGATCTAAGCTGTAGAGGCTGTGAATGAAGATCTCAGACACTTCTGGCGCAAATAGGTAGCTAAGAACGGAAACGCCGGACTGAACGCGCCATTTATCCACCTGCTGCTCTTTCCTAGATGGACGACAAGACCCGGAATTACCTGCCTGCCGTATTATAACATGATCTACTGAAAAAGGGGACTGAGGAAGGCCTCAACAATGAGGAAGACACAAGGAGGCTACAACTTACTTTTGAAAACAATGTGCCGCACTTAAGATTATACGGGGGGTAAGAATACTTCCGCCACACGAATGTTGCCCCGAGTACTGCAAGCTGACCTGCCACGGTGAATGCTCGATGGTGGTGTCTTGTCCTCCAATAATTCGCTGCTTTTCATGATTAGCTCCACAGACTAAGAGGCAAAGAATAAAAAGATGACTACCTGACATAACGAGAGTATCAGCAGGGAAGTCTTTCATGGTGTTTTTTTGGCTGTTAAATTCTCATTTTTTTAATTTATTTTTTAAACAAGGATTTTTGGAGTGGCATTTTTTTTGTCCCTTTTTTCAGACTTTTTTTTTCTATGGACAATGGGAAAACATCTGAAGAAAAATATACTCGGCATGTGTACCATCACCCTGCCTGTTACAACTCTCACAGTGCTCAGTTCCAGCTTTGCTGAGAAGACTCGTTACACTCTTTTTTTTTTATTACAAAGAAACATCTTTCACTAATAAAGTATATTACAAAAAATATACTATACTATATATAAAAAATAATCCAAAATGACAGTTACACTTTAAAGGGGTTGTGTCATAAAACATATTCTACATTTTTCAAACTAGCCCCTGGATCTGAATACTTTTGTAATTGCATGTAATTAAACATTTAGTATAGTCAGTGAGTAATTCAATAAAATGTATTTGTACAGCGC
This sequence comes from Bufo bufo, assembly GCF_905171765.1. NCBI lineage: Eukaryota > Metazoa > Chordata > Amphibia > Anura > Bufonidae > Bufo > Bufo bufo. The sequence goes on from NC_053389.1 coordinate 66,558,796, forward strand.
CACCTGCTGTTTGTTCTTTTCCTTACTTTTTGTCCATCTTACTGAGGTGGTCACACATGCTCAGCTTACATCTTCAACTGCCACCAAGCCATATGTTTCTGTTAGAAGCTGTGGCAGTTATAAGGGCTCATGCACATGAATTTTGGGGTCCGTAAAACTCGGATGACATCCACGTGACATCCTTGTTGCATCCATTTTTTTGTGGATCCATTGTAACAAAATGGACAAGAACAGGACATGTTCTATTTTATTTGTGGAACAGACATACGGACACAGAATGCACACGGAGTCATTTCAGTTTGTTTTTTTTCAAGCCCCATTGAAGTGAATGGTTTCGCATACGGACCTGTAAAGAAAGTGCAATGCAAATGGAAAAAAAAAATACGTTCTTGTGCATGAGCCCTAAGGGCTCATGCACACGACCGTGCCGCGTTTTGTGGTCCGCAAAGCATTGATGCCGCCAGTGTGCGTTCTGCAATTTACGGAACGGGCAGCCCATAAATAGGAATGCCTATTGTTCGCAAGACGCACAAGAATAGGACATGTTCTATTTTATTTGCAGGGCCACATGGAACGGAGCAACGGATGTGGACAGCACACGGTGTGGTGTCTGCATCTTTTGCGCCCTCATTGAAGTGAATGGGTCTGCATCCAAGTAGCAAAAAATGTGGCTCAGGTGCGGACTCAAACAACGTTCGTGTGCATGAGCCCTCATAGGGAGAAAGCTGCAGCAGAAAGGACACATCCCCTGAGCTACCAGGCTGAATATAATCTAGCAGAGAAATTGGAGCAGTAAATGGGGAGATCTCTAGATCCATGTGAGGTACGGGGCTGGTTCTAGCTTTGTTAGAAAGAGGTTGTCATGTACTATGTGATGTCTGATTTTCATTTTTTACATCAGTCACTGGACAACCACTTTAAAGACTCCCTTTCATGCATGGATAATAGGAATAATTAAAAAGAATAGATAAACTCACCTATACAGCTGAGGGTTAAAACGTTGCCAGATGGACATGTCCTGAAAACAAGACACATAGCATTAAAAACAGGAGGAATAAAGTACCATCTAAATCAATAAAGGGAGATGATCCAATCTCCATTCTCATCCAGGTAAAGGGAGCCGGTCATCCATCTCTCTCTGAAGTAGCAACAGGCTCCCTTATTATGAAGAACATTTACTAATCCTGTCTAAGATGTAGATGGTGCAAGCTTAGACGAGACAGTGCTGGATGATAAATCTGGTCTAGTCTTTGCCACCTATTAGTTGGCTTAAAGGCTATGTACACCTTTGGGGGCAATTTTCTTTAAATATTGAATTGTACCCATTTTGAGCTAATAATATATATTTTTTAAATTGGTCTTTATTAAAAATATGGATTCCTTATTTCTGTACAGAGCTGAGATGCTCTAGTAGTACCTTTGGATTTTCTGTCTTTTTCGGCAGACCAGGAGCCGAAGGACTCCTTATCTCTGCTCTCTGACCTCCTAAACACTCATTATAGCTAGGTTCTTATCTTACTGATCAGAATGTGGCTTAAATAAGTGTTTATGACCTCTCATTTCTACACATGATTTTTTTGCTGAGACATTGGGGGACAAAATATTTAAATCATTCTTGTTTTTTGTTAAAACTACTGTAAAAATGATCTGTGTGCATACAGGCCGATTCTCTACGGTCAAGACTCTACACAATTTATTAAGATAATAATTAACATAATTGTCAGCATTTGATTTTAAAAACTTTTTAGGACTTTTACTCACCCAGAAAGAGGATCCACCTCAACCCCACTGTTAACGACCCGAACAGTACCGAAAGGCCCATTTATACCATTGTCACTTACAAAGCCAAAGGTAGGGTTACTGAAATACAAGGACAGAATGTTTTTTTATAGTCAGCATTTGGTCTAAACTACATTTGACAGTATATATGAAACATACAGTATGACAAGAAGAGGGCGTGAGTGTACTAGCATTGATAACCAACTAGTATACTTAAAAAAAGATAGAAAAGGTATAGATAAATAGCTGGTGTATGTAATAAAATGTCTACACAACATGGTTACCTTCCTTTAAAATATTTAGCTACTATAGGATTTACAATGAAAATGAGAAGATGCCATTCTACTTTTTGCCACTAGTGGGCAGCAGCTAACTCCACGGTTTTCATGTCTGGTTTGTAAGTAGTCGAAGCAAGAAAAATGCTCCTTTTTAGAAGCACTTCTGTAAGCCTCAGCAAAGGGTAGCATAGAAAGGCATCCAAACGGAAATGGTGTACTTAAAGGGTTTGTCTCACTTCAGCAAATGGTATTTATCACGTAGAGAAAGTTGATACAAGGCCCACGAGAGATCTCGGTCGGCACCTTTTCCTATCGGGTCGTAACCCCTGGATATAAAGCAGTGTATAATATGATGGAAAAACTAATCAAGCCGGCAAAGGAAGCAATATGGACAATCACAATACATTAGTAAGTGCCTTGTATTAACTGTATCTATGTGATAAATGAAATTTGCTGAAGTGAACCAACCCCAGGAATCAGTCACCAGGAGTTCACAGTGCCTTGCAGGGCTTTTTAAGGGCGCTTTTTAAAGATCTGGCTTTCTAACCTTATGGACACGTTTAACGTAGACGATTTTCTGGTAAATGTAGATTAGAAATGCGATGTAAAGCCAGCCTTATATGTACTGGTGCCTGCTGTCCAGACTATAGGTGTATACCAGAGATCAGCAACCTTCGGCACTCCAGCTGTGGTGTAAGTACGACTCCCAGCATGCACATTTGCTTGGCTGATCTCAGAACTCCTATAGAAAGTAAATGGAGCATGCTGGGAGTTGTAGTTTCACAACAGCTGGAATGCTGGAGGTTGCTGACCCCTGGTGTATACTATATACAATATACCTTGAATATCCGAGCTGGGCACATACAGCCTTAGCTCTCGCAGCATCAAAACCTTCATAACAAATGGAGCTCCACCTTCCAAAGGAGAAGATCTGTACGACGGAGTCTGCATCTGTAAGCCGGACTGTGACATAAAAAGAAAGAACAAAGTCACTTCTGGTCTGGTGAGAGATCTCGGACAAAAACAAAAAACACACCTTAAAAGTATGATTATACATGCGGGTTAGGCTGCAAGCATTCCCAATCCGCAACATGACCACGCCATGTGGTCACACCCTTATGTAGCTTTGGCTTCCATGGACCTAAGGACGGCAGTACCCATTGACGACTACTGGTCAAGTGGCAGCTGTCCCTTCCAACCCCTCCATACACATGCATGCTCAAGTGCCGTGAACGAGGAAAGGGGAAAAAGCAGTTACCAGACTCCCCTCTTATCTCCTGAAAAGTATCAGGCATGTTAAAATAAAACTGCCCAATATTCCCTGACAGTTACTATCAGGAGAGAGTCAGGAGGCCCCATACAGTACATATCAGATGATAGGCCAAAATTGGTGGGTTAGGACAACATTTATCTGATGCGTATGGCCAGCTTTACGGTTCTGTGTGAGTGAATCTCAAATTGCATGGAGGGTCACAGTCCCTTTAAGTTGTAGGGATGATAGATGAACACCTAAAGTCCAAAAAAATTACTATTATTTACACCAGAAACTGGCTTATATTATAAAGCAAATTTGCTTATCTGTCACATGGACTATCAGAAGATTCACAAAATAAATTTTGGGCATAGCTATCTTATCATTCAGACTGGAGCATGAAACACCCTTCTTAAAATCCCCCTCAAGTATTTAATTTCCATACAGCGCCACTACAGAACCCATGAAGCATTAAACAGTCCAGTTCATGGGGTAATACTCACCAAATGAGCTGTTGCTGTAATCTACTCTCTGTACGCAGCGGAGTTCATCTTCATTGTTGCTACAGTCTGAAGTTCCATCGCACCATTTGTCCAGTGGAATGAACTTAAAGGACTTGGTACAGAAGAAGTAGTAATTATCTAGGACCACCTTAACTGTAAAAATAAGGGAAAATATAAATTATAAAGCTTAAAAAAAAAACATAAAATACTGTAATTGTACAACCCCAACACAAATTCTAACCAGGGTCAGGAGAGTGTCTAAATGATAGTAAAAAAAGCCACTCATCTACTCAAGCTTGTTCTGTTCCAGCTCCTACTATTCACCTGTGGATCAGCAGTGAGATTCCCATCCATGGTTACGAGCACTGCTGTAGCCATTCACTGACCTCAGCCATGGGGACACCACCACTGAGGCCAATGAACAGCAATGAATGGATGGATATCACGCTTCTGGTCCACAGGGTACTGGAAGGAGCGGAAAGGGAAGCCTAGCTTCTGGAATGGAGCGGCATTGAGTAGATGAGAGCACCTTTTTCTTGCACTTTAGCCCTGGTTAAAATATAGGTTACAACAACTCCTTTAATGAAATCATAAACAGCTAAGATTAGGTGATTATAAAGGATGTATAACATCTGTCTTCAGCAAGTTCCCCCTAGTGGTGGCTACAGGAAGTCAGAATTCTATCCTGTCACTACTGTATATGGCGGTGTGAAGGGGTACAGGAAGTTTAATGCTCTCTTTGAACTAGTCATAACAAATACCAGAATACATCACATAACATAACACATTCTGACACATGCAGGCCCTTCCTCGGGTCAAGAACCATCTATCCAACACATCTCACCAAACCAAATCTTGCATCTTTGCATCATATCCTCAATGAAAATATATCTTCTTCTGTACTTACTCAGTATACCAATGACTGCAAGCGAAGTTAATACAAGTATCGCCGTTGTGATTGGGACACAGTATCTTCTAAGTGCTGAAACTCTTCTGATTTTGTAGACCAAAGGTCCAGGTCTTGGAGTAGGTCTCGGGGTACCACGAACAGGGCCTGGCATTCTAGTGGGTCCTACAGGCCTAGAATCAGGAGGTCGGGCAGGTCCTCGTGGTGTGGGAGCAGGAGCTGAAGCACCAGTTGGTGTTGGGGCAGCACGGGTAGCTCCAGGTGGAACGCGAACTGCAACAGCAGGGGCAGGAGTTGGTCCTGGTGGGGCAGTATTAGGTCCTGACGGTTGAGTGTTGGCAGTCCTAGTGGTAGAGGCAACTGGTTGTGATGATACAGTTGGCTGTGCTGCATTTCTTGCTCCCTCATTTGCACCTGCAATGGCATAATATCCAGAAATGATGACGGTAAAATCTAACAATGCCTATTGGGCCCAACGGTGGACCTTTTTTCATGCATGATGTTTTGCTTAGCAATCACCCACTGAATATATGCTCCATTCCTAATTTAGACAGCTATAACGTATACCACAGAATATGGCAAGTAAATGGGGGCTACGCTTAGCACCCCTTTGGGTTTCGAATACCTCAAGTTAAGTTGTATGTGTGAAGATTCCTATATTTGTTAGATACAAGTTAAGGGGAACCAGTCCATAGATTCATACTACATAAATAGGGAGAGACCTGTCAGAGAGAAGCCAGAGGGAGACACCAAGTGGACACTTCTGCTTGTGCCCAGCTCTTTTTGAAACTATGAGAGCCATTTACTAAGACCAGCCTTTCACATGCCAGTTTTATTAAAACCCAACTGGAGAAGATCTGACCAATTTATTAAGAGGGACACATCTCGTGATACATTTGTTATGTCTTCTGCTGTCCATGCTCCAGAATCGAAATCTACTCCATCCAGGTGTAATGTGGTTCCTTTTCATTGTAACGGCTAACCGTTGGTTCATTTTTTTTCTTTGCCCACAATCATTTATAATGTTTGAGTACTTTATTATGGGCAGTGAATGTGACGGAGAAAGCAAGGGTAGAGGGTTGAAAGTCCAATTGGCTGCAATGACTCGAAAACTTTTCTTTGACAGACTGTTGGCATGAGGTGCTATTAACTACGATATGCATGAAAGAAATGTTGTGTCGAGCTGTAGGGCCGAAAGGATATTTGTATGAGTGGGCCTTTATGAGGACATTGGCTTCATAAATGGGGCTTGTATAACTGTGTTTGTATTTTGCAAACAATCTTTAATGAGGCTCTTTGATAAGCCATGTTCTACACCGCTGACTTCTAGTCCTGTATGTTTTTACACTGAATAGTCCCATTGTATTTAACCACAGCGTAAATAACAAGCACACACCCTAATACTGCTCTGCAGTTTCTACCAGTTGCGGGTTGACCTTACCTGTAGTGTTAAGAGGAGACGCAACATCTACTTCTTCCTCTCCTGTACTCTGTAGAAGCAAAAGGAGAAGGATGAGAAGGGTCATACCGCACCTCTGTACTTTTATAGCTGCAGAAAAAAAATACATAAATCTCTGATACAGTGGGTCTCATCTGATTTCCTTAAGGGGTTCTCCAGGACTTAACTGTTGATCATGACCTATCAACAGTTAAGTCCTGGAATCAGTGAGGGTCCCATTCCTGGTATCCCAGATGATCAGCTAGTTTTACGAGCTATGGCATTAGGACTACACAGCTCCATGTCTGGTTACAGCAGAATCAGACCCCTGCCAATCTTGTATTGATGGCCTATCCTAAAGAAGGGGCTTTCAATAGTTAAAGGGGTTGTCCCATTTTAAACATTGGGGGGCATATTGCTAGGATATGCCCCCAGTGTCTGATAGGGGCGGGGCCCACACCTGAGACCTGCACCTATCCTTAGAACGGATCCCGCAAAGTGCAGGAGGGTGCACGTTGCATGTGCGGCTGCCCTCTATTCATTTCTATGGAACTGCCGAAAATAGCCGAGCTACACGCTCCGCTATTTTCAGAAGTCCCATTGAAATCAATGGGAAGGGCACCGTGCAAGCGTGCCAACCGCTCCATTCACTTCTATGGGGCTGACGGAAATAGCTGAGCGTGCAACTTGCTATTTTCGGCAGTCCCATAGAAATGAATGGAGGGTGTAGTGCGCCCTCTTGCACTTTGCTGGCTCCATTCTAAGGATATGTCCCCAAGACGGGAAAACCCCTTTAAGTCCTGGAAAAACCCTTTAAAGCCTCAGCTTTACTCTACAGATGAGCAAATCGATTGTAAACTAATTGGATTTGATTTATACCAGTCAACATAAAAGGCTCTTAAAGGCTGTATTAGACCCCCCGAGGCCGCAGGCGACTGTCGTCAGGGAAGCGTTCCCTCCCTACAATTGTCAGATAGCTAGCGGAGGACACTGTTGATATTACATGCAGCGATGTCCTCCATGGCACAGGTAAGACCAATCATTATGCCATCGCTCGTCCCCATGCAGGGCAGCAGTGTGCTGGCGGCAAGTTTCTATTACACAGCGCGATCTGCCGCAGGCACCACAGATTTTTAAGCATGTTTACAATTGCCCCATGAATGAGTGTTTGCGACAATCACCTGCAGAATCGGGCTGTGTAATACAGCCACAAATTAGTGGTAAAAAACATTTTTTACTTTTTTTTCAGCTTTTTATTATCTTCTATTCACATTTTTCAGGCCTTTCTCAACACCTATAGAGATGACTCAACAAATAAAAATGCCATACCTTGAACATGCTATGTTTTATTAAAAACACCAGAAGGAAGGTAAAAAAAAAAAAAAAAAAAAAAAAAAAAAAAAAAAAAAATCGCTCCATGAAACTAAACGCTTTGCCTGTAGTGAATTTCATAATTTTATAATTCACTAAAGACTCCAAAGCAACATTTTAATGCATAAAAAACACAGCATAAAAAGACTGGAAAAAAATTAAAGAAAATAAATGGCAAAAGCGCCTAAGGCTACTTTCACACTAGCGTTCGGGGCTCCGCTTGTGAGCTCCGTTTGAAGGCTCTCACAAGCGGCCCCGAACGGATCCGTACTGCCCTAATGCATTCTGAGTGGATGCGGATCCGCTCAGAATGCATCAGTCTGGCTCCGCTTGGCCTCCGTTCCGCTCAGCAGACGGACACCTGAACGCAGCTTGCAGCGTTCGGGTGTCCGCCTGGCCGTGCGGAGGCAAACGGATCCGTCCAGACTTACAATGTAAGTCAATGGGGACGGATCCGTTTGAATTTGACACCATATGGATCAATTTTCAAACTGATCCGTCCCCCATTGACTTTCAATGTAAAGTCTGGACGGATCCGTCTGAAGCTACTTTCACACTTAGAATTTTTAAACTATAATGCAGATGGATCCGTTCTGAACGGATCCAAACGTCTGCATTATAGGAGCGGATCCGTCTGTGCTGACATCAGACGGACCCGTTCTGAACGCAAGTGTGAAAGTAGCCTAAAAGAGACTATGTAGAAATCCAGCGTTGATAATACAAATATTTTACCAAATGATATCAGTTTTATAGCCAAAGTTTACTACAAAACACAAAAGTCACAGTGAAAAAAAAACAACAACCAGAACTGGCACAAGTGCTAGATTACTTCAGGCTCGATCACTCTTGTAAGGTCACACCTAGCTTCATGCGGTTATTTTCGTGCCATTTTTGCTGCGTGTATGCCTTTAAAACGCTGAGCTACAGGTGCCATCGATAGGCATGTTTTTCCAGATGTGAGTATGTAGTAGGTTGGGGAGTGGAGGTCATCAGTCAGAGCTGTGCGTTCCTGGAGAGGATGGGTTAACGCACTGCGTGCAGAGACATTGTGCCGTATCTAGTTTTAGATTACATTTTAAAGGTACGTTCACACGTCATGCCGACATGTATTTGCAAGAAGATCCGTGGCAGAAATCCAAGGCGGTACACTCTGATGTGTGGCGGTTAGGTGCAAGAATTAGCCTCATTAAGGCCCCTTTCCCACGGGCGTGTGCGTCCCGCAAAATGCAGGCCGCAATGCACAAGCACAGTCCGTGGGGCAGCCGCAGTGGATTGCGGACCCATTCACTTGAATGGTTCCGCGATACGGCCGTTCTGCAAAAAGATCGGACATGTTCAATCTTTTTGCGGAACGGAAGTACGGGACGAAACCCCACGGAAGCACTCCGTAGTGCTTCCGTAGGGTTCCGTTCCGCACCATTCCGCATCTCCAGATTTGCGGACCTATTGAAGTGAATGGGTCCGCATCCGTGATGCGGAATGCCCACGGAACGGCGCCCGTGTATTGTGGATCCGCAAATGCGGTCCGCAATACGGCAACTGGGCGCACACGCCCGTGGGAAAGAGTCCTAAATGGGGTGTATCTTAGAGTTTTCTGGGTGGAATCCACCGTCCAAGGCTTGGACTGGCTCACAGGGGTACAGGACGGTGGGCCCCTGAGAAAGATGGGCCCCTAGCCTCCCACCCCCTGCACAGGTGGCACATAACACAGTAGACTTACTGCACTACACACATATATTCCATGTACAGCTCCTCCACCAGCCGATGTTCATGTAAAGAAACTCCCCGGTTTATTATTATAGACACGATCAGAGATGAGACGACTTCTAGGTATAGAGGAAAACTGCCAGTGTCCTCTTCTCCCCAGGACCTACCTTCTCAAAGTTGTTGCAGGGACCCCCATATTCAATCATCTGGTAGCATCTTTCATATTTGAATGTATCCGTACAGTGGGCCCCCAAAATACATTTTACTGGTGGGTCCAAGACCCCCTAGTCCGACACTGCCACCGTCCAAATAAAAGCTGCCTGGATTTATCTGACGCTCTACAAGGAGGAATGGCATTGCAAAAACCTCACTTACTTGCATTGGAGGCAGCTTGTGAGCAGATCTGATTAGGGTTTTGGCTGAATATCCATGGTGATATAAGTCGTTAACCCCTTCAGCACCAGGCCACTTTTCACCTTAAGGTGACAACATTTGTCGCACCAATGTCGCGCAACGATTTTTATAATGGCAGTCTATGGTGTCGCACTGCAACATGCAACATCCTGCGACTGCGACGCAACAGTCGCAGAAAATCCATTTGAGATGGATTTTTCTACGACTGTTGCGTCGCATTCGCAGCATGTTGCACTGCGACACCATAGACTGCCATTATAAAAATCGTTGCGCGACACTGGTGCAACAAAATGTCGCGCGACAAATGGTGCAGTGTAGTTGTTCCTTATTGTCGCACGACAAATGTCGTCGTGTAGACCTAGCCTAAGTAACGCGACAGATAGGGCACAACTACACTGCACCAATGTAGCGCAACAATTTTTATAATGATAGTCTATGATGTCGCAATGCGACATGCTGCGACAGTCGCAGCAAAATCTATCTCGAATGCGTCGCAGTCGCAGCATGTCCCATGTCGCAGTGTGACACCATAGACTATCATTATAAAAAATGTCGCGCAACAAATGTCGTCGTGTAGACCTAGCCTAAATCCCAGGCCGATTTTTGCAAATCTGACATGTGTCACTTTATGTGGTAATATAACTTTGGAATGCTTTTACTTATCCAAGCCATTCTGAGACTGTTTTCTCGTGACACATTGTACTTCATGACCGTGGTAAATTTGAGTCAATATATATCACCTTTATTTATGAAAAAATCCCAAATTTACCAAAAATTATGAAAAATTCAAAATTTCTATTTTTCTGCTTTTAAAACAGAAAGTGATACCTCATAAAATATTTATTACTTAACATTCCCCATATGTCTACTTTATGTTGGCATCATTTTGTATATGTCATTTTATTTTTTTAGGACTTTAGGCTTAGAAGTTTAGAAGCAATTTTTCTAATTTTCAACAAAATTTCCCAAACCATTTGTTTGATCACCAATTCAGTTATAAAGTGATTTTGAGCGCCGTACAGCTGATCGGGCGGGTGCAGGAGTTGCGCCCGCCCGATGAGCGGCAGGGGTCCGGCAGTCACTGATAGCCGGACCCCTGCTGTATGCACCGGCATCGGTGAAAACACCAATGCTGGAGCATTAACCCTTGCACTGCCGCGGTCAGCGATGACCGTGGCATGTGCAGGATCCTGCCGGGTGCGGGTGGCCATCGGGTCCCCCCGCTGCTGTGACGGGGACCCGATGGCAGGGAAGGTCCGTCACAATGTGCATATCTATTTCTTGTAACTGTTATGTTCAAAAGTAATGTTCCTGGTTCACCAGAGGTGGCAGCAAACATGGCAGTGCTACTTTGCAGAGGATGGAACCCTTCTTTCCATTCTAAACTCCCTCTCTAAGGAGAGGAGGAGACTAGTTAGGTGGAGTTAGTTTAGTTTTACCCCCTGCCAAATGGAGGAAGCAGGTCCACGTGTCTGCTGGACGTGCCTTGCCTAGCCAGCTAGAGCACCTTCAGCTCTGCTGGATATGGAGGCCACAGTTTGGTGCCTTATCAGCCAGGAGGATAAATTCCCTGGATTAAGCTAGAGAGCAACAGATATAGCATTGTCGAGTCTGTTTGCCTGCCAGAGTTAATGCTAACGCCTGCTGGAACCAAGATAAAGTCTGTAAGCTGTTGGAGAAACGTTTCAAGTAAAGCTGCTATTGAACTTCATACAAGGTCTGGACTCGATTTATTCTTTTGCACCTAACGGTGCTGGTGTCACGAACACTAGGACCCTGCCGCCAGGGCACCTTAACAAAAACCCATTCCACTCAGGGCACCTCGAACACCATCTGGTGGGATTCCGTGGACAAACAGAGAGTGCCCCGAAGGAACTGGTGCTGTCCTTCCCATCACTGCACGCCGGCCCAGGGAGGCTCCGCTAACCGTGAGTAAATTAACTACTACCCCCATCGGCCCACCCTGCCTCACGTGTTGCCTCTGCGGACCCGGTCGCTGCATAAGAAGAGCAGCCGCGTGTGTTTGCATGTTGGGAGTTTTAGTTTCACAACAGCTGAAGTGCTCAAGGTTGCTGCTCCCTGCTATAGGGAATTTCAGCAGCCTATGTGCCCTTCTATGGCCCCACCCACTAGAGAGGCCGATGCTTTTTCTTATAGTGTACAAGCACGACCACCGCTGCTGGATTGGAAGGTGGTCATAGCCCCTTAAAACAAGCAGTGTATAATGTGAAGAAAAAATGAATGAAGCCAGCAAAGGAGGCAATATGGACAATCACAATACATTAGTAAGTGCCTTGTATTAACTGTATCTACAGGATAAATGCCACTGAAGTGAGACAACCCCTTTTGAGGCGTTTTCCAAAAGTACAATATTGATGGCCTATCCAACGCCCTCCAATCACGAGAGCAGGGGCACATGTTCCAGTGTTTAAATGGAGCACCTGCTTTACTCAGCTCTATGGGACTGTCGGAAATCACCAAGTACAAGCGCTAGATTATGTTCTGCAGCCCCATGGAGTTGAATATCCGCGGCACCATTCACATGGAACATGGGCCCCCATTCTTGTGATCGGCAGTCGGAGCCCCATCCATCAGACAATGTTTTCAATTTTTACTTTCTTCTAAGAATGATGCGGTCTGAAAGAAGATGTCACCCATCCAACAATACGACGACTACAGACGACAAATAGGTGTTGTAGCTACTGTCTTGAAACGTTTCACATTCTCTTCTGGTAAGGCCTCATGCGTCCGTGGCGTCCGTGTGCGTTCCGCATTTTGCGGAATGGCACAGACAGCCTTTAATATAACTGCCTATTCTTGATGTTATATATATATTTTATTATGACCACAGAACGGAGCAACGGATGCAGACAGCACACGGAGTGATGTCCACATCTTTTGCGGCCCTATTGAAGTGAATGGGTCCGCATCCGAGCCGCCAAAACTGCGGCTCGGATGCGGACCAAAACGGTCGTGTGCATGAGGCCTAAAGGGGATTTTCTAAGCAGTTATCAATAGTGATTCACCAGCTCGAACACCCTGCAGGGATGAGGAACTTTTGTTGTTGATTAGTCATGCCTGAAACGCCTGCGCTGCAATTTTCTGTCTATTACCTATTGTCTATTACTCCATTGTGCAATGGGGACAGACATTGTCTTGAGCACAACACATGCCAGAAAATGCTGAATTATGGCTGGTGACGAACGTGATGAATGGTAGATGGGGAAATAGTGGAAAGTGATTGAGAGCGATCAGGTCTGCGGCTATGGAACAGTCGCCAAATAAAGACAATAGGCAAGACTTATTGAAACTGGTGGAGTGAAAAAGCCAAGACGTCATCAATAGCAGCTAATCAGATTGCTTATATTACTTAGGCTACTTTCACACTTGCGTTGTTGTTTTCGGTATTGAGATCCATTCAGGATGCATCAGGACGTCTTCCGTTCCGGCAGCATTCCGTTTTGTGACCGGTCATAAAAACGGTGGTTGTTTTGTGTCCGGTCATAAAAACGGAAAAAAATGGATCTGTCACTGAAAACAATGTAAGTCAATGGTGACGGATCCGTTTTTTTAAGAGCCTAAAAAATCTGATCCGTCACCCATTGACTTTCAATATACACTGCTCAAAAAAATAAAGGGAACACTTAAACAACACAATGTAACTCCAAGTCAATCACACTTCTGTGAAATCAAGCTGTCCACTTAGGAAGCAACACTGAGTGACAATCAATTTCACATGCTGTTGTGCAAATGGGATAGACAACAGGTGGAAATTATAGGCAATTAGCAAGACACCCCCAATAAAGGAGTGGTTCTGCAGGTGGTGACCCCAGACCACTTCTCAGTTCCTATGCTTCCTGGCTGATGTTTTGGTCACTTTTGAATGCTGCCGGTGCTTTCACTCTAGTGGTAGCATGAGACGGAGTCTACAACCCACACAAGTGGCTCAGGTAGTGCAGCTTATCCAGGATGGCACATCAATGCGAGCTGTGGCAAGAAGGTTTGCTGTGTCTGTCAGCGTAGTGTCCAGAGCATGGAGGCGCTACCAGGAGACAGGCCAGGCCAGTACATCAGGAGACGTGGAGGAGGCCGTAGGAGAGCAACAACCCAGCAGCAGGACCGCTACCTCCGCCTTTGTGCAAGGAGGAACAGGAGGAGCACTGCCAGAGCCCTGCAAAATGACCTCCAGCAGGCCACAAATGTGCATGTGTCTGCTCAAACGGTCAGAAACAGACTCCATGAGGGTGATATGAGGGCCCGACGTCCACAGGTGGGGGTTGTGCTTACAGCCCAACACCGTGCAGGACGTTTGGCATTTGCCAGAAAACACCAAGATTGGCAAATTTGCCACTGGCGCCCTGTGCTCTTCACAGATGAAAGCAGGTTCATACTGAGCACATGTGACAGACGTGACAGAGTCTGGAGACGCCGTGGAGAATGTTCTGCTGCCTGCAACATCCTCCAGCATGACCGGTTTGGCATTAGGTCAGTAATGGTATGGGGTGGCATTTCTTTGGAGGGCCGCACAGCCCTCCATGTGCTCGCCAGAGGTAGCCTGACTGCCATTAGGTACCGAGATGAGATCCTCATACCCCTTGTGAGACCATATGCTGGTGCGGTTGGCCCTGGGTTCCTCCTAATGCAAGACAATGCTAGACCTCATGTGGCTGGAGTGTGTCAGAAGTTCCTGCAAGACGAAGGCATTGATGCTATGGACTGGCCCGCCCGTTCCCCAGACCTGAATCCAATTGAGCACATCTGGGACATCACGTCTCGCTCTATCCACCAACGTCACGTTGCACCACAGACTGTCCAGGAGTTGGCAGATGCTTTAGTCCAGGTCTGGGAGGAGATCCCTCAGGAGACCGTCCGCCACCTCATCAGGAGCATGCACAGGTGTTGTAGGGAGGTCATACAGGCACGTGGAGGCCACACACACTACTGAGCCTCATTTTGACTTGTTTTAAGGACATTACATCAAAGTTGGATCAGCCTGTAGTGTGTTTTTCCACTTTAATTTTGAGGGTGACTCCAAATCCAGACCTCCATGGGTTAAAAAATTTGATTTCCATATTTTTTTTTGGTGTGATTTTGTTGTCAGCACATTCAACTATGTAAAGAACAAAGTATTTCAGAAGAATATTTAATTAATTCAGATCTAGGATGTGTTATTTTTGTGTTCCCTTTATTTTTTTGAGCAGTGTATTTAGTGACTGATCTGTTTTTTTCCATTTTGACCTTACACAACAACATCCTAAAGGAACAGATGCCTCCTGATGTGCAAAATCAAAATGGATCCGCTTAATTTCCGTATTGAGATCCTCGGACGGATCTCAATACTGGAATTAACAACGCAAGTGTGAAAGTAGCCTACATCACAATAGCTTTATAAGAAAGCTAGAACCAGCCCTGTTCCTCGTATGGATCCAGAGATTTTCCAATTCACTGCCATCTTCAGCCTGGCAGCTCAGGGGGTGTGTCCTTTCTGCTGCAGCTCTCTCCCTATCACAGCTCAGGGGGTGTGCCCTTTCTGCTGCAGCTCTCTCCCTATCACAGCTCAGGGTGTGTCCTTTCTGCTGCAGAACTCTCCCTGTAACTGCCTCAGCTTCTAACAGAACATATGGCTGGCGGAAGTTGAAGATTTAAGGCTCATGCACATGGCCGTTGCCCGCAAACAGCAAGTCCGCAATATGCGAGCACCGGATGTGTGTACCCCGCATCACGGATGTGGACCCAAACACTTGAATGGGTTCACAATCTGGAAGGTCCGGTGTGGAACGGAGGCACGGAACCCGAAGCACTATGGAGAACTATGCCTCCGCACCGCAAAAAGATAGAACATGTTCAAACAGGACGTGGCGCTATACAGATACATTTTATTGACTAGCTCACCGGCTGTACTAAAATTTTTAATTGCATACAATTGGAAAAAGTATTCAGATCCAGGGGCTGGTTTGAAATATGTAGACTATGTTTCGTGACACAACCCCTTTAATTTTATTAATTAGCTTTGATAATTGTCCCCAGGAGTGTAGTTGGGGAATGGAGGTGTCTGGGCAGGTGCCTGGTGGGCCTTCCACTTGTCTTGGCCAGGGTAGCAACCTGAAACTTTTGCCCCAAGTGAATATCTAAAAGTGCTTTAGGCCTCATGCACACGATCGTTTTTCGGGTCCGCATCCGAGCCGCAGTTTTTGCGGCTCGGGTGCGGACCCATTCACTTCAATGGGGCCGCAAAAGATGCCGACAGCACCCAGTGTGCTGTCCGCATCCGTTGCCCCGCCAAAAAAATATAACGTGTCCTATTCTTATCCGTTTGGCGGACAAGAATAGGCATTTCTACAATGGGCGGAAAGGACCGCAAAAAAAACGGAACAGTTGTGTGCATGAGTCCTTATAATGACTTTCAAGTCTGTATGAAGGCTGTTTGGTACTCTAGCCGTGGCTTAAAGGGGTTAATTAGGATTTTAATATTGATGGTCTATCTCCGGGCAGAGGAAGGAGAAGTGCATCATGGGTTTGGTTGGATACTGGGACAGGAAGTGCAGGATGGAAACAACCAGAGGGTTTGGTTTTCATGGTGAAAATGGGTCGAGGAGAGTCCAAATTGGGGAAAAAAAAAGCATGGGGAAAAATGTACATGAGGTAACCAGCTACAGGAGCATAACTGTTAAAAACCCTAGTAATCGTGGAAAACCCCTTTAAGTACCATAAAGACTTCAACTATTTTTTTACAATTGTAAAATTGCGCAGATTATTAATAATTAGAAATGAGCGAATCGATTGTTAAGCCCCTTTATAAATCTGCTATCTTGGATTATTCTCTATGGGTTTTACAAGGGACTTTCCCAGAAAAAAAATTTTTAAAGCAATTATGGTAACAAAAGAAGCCAGATTACAGGGTATCCGGTTTCTCGATCAGATTATGTGCGTCAGAATTTTCTGCTACAAATAAAAATAAAGAAAATGTAAAAAAATTGAGAACTCAGCCAATTTCTTCTCCCATTCTGTTCTCCTCTGCTGTCATGTACAGTATTTTGGTTATAGGCCGCTTTCACACAATGCGTATATAGTCCAGATTTTATGTACCGAAACCTACTGCTAATGTTAATGAATAGACCTATTCACATGGACGTATAATTTCCGTCAGTATTTGAAATCCGGAGGGTAGTTGTTTCCAAATGCGCACATTACAGTCTATGGAAGTGCATCAAAAATGCAGGGAGGAAGAAATATGCATGTAAATCCTGATGAAATCCTGAAGCAATACTGACAGTATATCATTAGGAATCCGTCCATATGGCTGCATGCACATGACCGTATGTGTTTTGCGGTCCGCAAATTGTAGATCCGCAAAAAAACAAAACGGATAACGTCCATATGGCATCCGTTTTTATTTTTGCGGATCCATTGTAACAATGTCAATCCTTGTTCGCAAAACAGACAAGAATGGGACATGTTCTATTTTATTTTAAAAAAACGGAACGGACACTGAAACTAAATACGTTCGTGTGCATGAGGCCTAATCCAGAGCCAAAATACTGACCGATTACAATATGCTCGTGTGAGGGAGGTCTCAGGGAGTTTGTCAACAGAAAATTCACCGATAAACCAGGTGCAGTAACCCAGTGGTTCACTGCTAAAGGGGGGGGGGGGGGGGGTTAAGTTGTATTTTTGTATTGTAATGTTTTTTTGTTTTTTTTTAACTGCACATGGAGTTAATATATAGCCCATGGTATAGGTTGCTAGAGGGACTTCTGGTAATGAGTAGCTAGTAAGTGTGAGAGAGGCAAGGAAGCACTGTTTAGCAGCGAACGGCATCCCTGAGGGAGAAAAGCGCCGTACACTGCATAGCTTCTGTGCTTGGTATTGCAGCTCAGCCTCATTCACTTTAATAGGGCTGAACTGCGCCTAGGTCACGTGACCGATGAACGTGACATCACACGACCTAGGCTAATCTGCAAGAAGACTGAAGCGCTGCTGCCTTCTCAAACATCTGATCGGCGAGGGTCCCGTGTGCCGAACCCCCACGGATCAGATACTGATGAACTCTCCAGAGGATAGGTCATTAGTAAAAAAAAAAAAACGACAAAAATCCCTTTAATGATAGTACCTACCGTACAGTGAAATAAGACTTCTTTTTTTTTTTTTTTTTATACAACATTTCCAAAAATGAAAAACGTGTCCTAAGTGGTGTACAAATCTTTGTACATGACTGTATAACCCAGAAAATACGGGTTCATTATATACATGCATAGCCTCCGTGATACAGAAAATCCACAATAGCTCAAGAGTTAATTCACATGTTGCTGAGAGCAGCGAACGCATATGCTGCAAGTCTCCGAGGCCTGGAGCATCATAAGTGGGGACCAGGGAGACAAGGCCCGGGTTGCCAAGACACTATGGAAACAAATCCCAGGATCCTTAGGGATATTTCTCAGCAGATTTTGCTTCTTTCATTGGAAGGTGACATAGAAAAGTCCCACAAAACTGTCTGCTATGAGGCTGCACCTGCTGATAGCACGCTCCCAAAATCACTGAGGGCCTCCACATCAAGCAGAAGAGCATCCGGTGAATCAGTCAGGTACGGGTTTCAAATAGATCAGTCATGAGCTGCGAAGCCATGTGCACATGGCTCCTAACTGTATAATGCTGGGACTGTAATGACGGGGTGTAAGCGTGGAGAGCCGGTGTGACTCATTGACTCACGAGTAGTCATCATCATTCCGTTCCTCCGTCTCTTTAATTTTATCTTCTGTTGTGTGCAAAAAATTATTATTCATTTTGATTTTATGTGCAAAAAAAAAAAAGATGGCGGAACAGAATAAAAAAAAAACAAAGAAAAAAATGGGGCAAGAGTTTCAAACACAAAATGTGAATTCGGTTCTGTGATTCTGAATGAGTGGCCTTTCCAAGGTATAATGGATGGGGTTGAAATCCCAGGATCACCACCGATCAACAGAAAGAAGAGGAAGCTGACCCCTCGCTGCAGTACCCAACACAGCGACACCCATAGGTGTGTGGCCCATTATGGTACTGCAGCTCGGTCCATGCAAGGGAATAGAGCTGAGCTGCATTATGAGACACAGCCGCATTCGTGTGGTCATTAATGATGTGTCAGATATTGCAGCAAAAGGGCCACATCCTCTTCTGCAGTATGGGTGCAGTGCCCTGGAGCAAAGGTACTTTGGACTATGGACATTTACCCTAATTTCTACTTTGCAAAGCCTTCAACTACCTACTTTATTGCACTTTGAAGGGTTAAATTGCACAGTGATTTATGCTGTTGTGTGCACGTATACTATTTCATATTGTTGCACTGCATTTATATGTTGTACTATATCCTGTTCCTTTGCACTGTTATTACACTATAGCTGCACTGCGGAAAGAGTTAATGCACAGCCTGCTAATAAGTAACCGCATGGGAAAGACACAAAGGGGTCTCATGTAGGAGCCTGAGGAATGGGCCTGTTACTTTTTTCTTACAGATGTCTGTGTTCAACTAACTAAATTTTTACAAGATTGTGACTAGGTGGTACCAGACTCCCTCTCGATTACATAAGATCAACCCTACATCGTTTAGGATCTGATGGCGTTGCGGGGTGGAAGTGGGAAGTACTATGGACCATATTTGGTGGTACCGCCCACAGATCCACCAATTATGGTTGGATGTTCTAACTCTCTACAATAAGTTATACCACGCCTCTATATCAATATCCTTGGAGATGGCATTACTGTTCACGTTCCCAGGTCCACCGCAACATGTAAGACATTGTATACTAAGATGTTTCATTACAGCCATGAGAGCAGTTATTCCTAGGTTTTGGAAAACTTCAAGGGCCGAGGAATTCCATAGAGTAAGGCCTCATGCACACAACAGTATTTTTTCACGGTCCGCAAAACGGGGTTCCGTTGTCCCGTGATCCGTTTTTTTTTTTCGTGCGTCTTCCTTGATTTTTGGAGGATCACCAGACATGAAAAGTGTCAAGTTTGCCTTGAAAATGATAGGCAAAAAAACTGACACGGATCACGGACGCGGATGACAATCTTGTGTGCCTCCGTGTTTTTTCACAGACCCATTGACTTGAATGGGTCCGCGAACCGTTGTCCGTGAAAAAAATAGGACAGGTCATTTTTTTGGATGGACTGGAAACACGGATGACAAACGGTGCATTTTCCGAGTTTTCAACGGACCCATTGAAAATCACGGAAAACGGAACAACGGACACGGAACCCAACAACGGTCGTGTGCATGAGGCCTTATGTGCATGGAGGATATGATCACGTGTAGAATGGTAGTTGGGCTGCCTTCCAATTATTATGGTCCCCGTGGTCTTCTTTCCGAGAATCTCCTGGGTACCATGCTTGACTGGAGGGGGGTTCGCTCGCCTATACCCTTTAGGCTGTTTTATTGGTCGAGTTCTAAATTAACATATCATTTAGTAACTGCTAACCTTGAATTTGTGGCATAGTAGGTGATTTATAGGACTAGGCCTGTTCCTTCCCTTTTGCATCTAGTCTTGTTGTTGTCTTAGGTGTTGTTAGGATTTGTCTAAGAACCACAATAGATACAAGAAGCTGTGGAACAAGCTGTTTTTATTATTTTCTATTCATTCTTTTATAAATTCTGTTTTTCCATTTTGTAATAAGACTGATTTGTGTCCCTTGGAACAAGTTTGTTTGTGTTGAAATTGATGATAATTTATCAAATCTAATTTTAATATATGAGACTTTATGGTTTTCTACCTATGCACAGTTTTGGATGGAAAAAAATAGAGACACTGACTCTCTGACTGTCTGATTTAGCTCTGTTGTTTATGTCTGAAGGCTTCTTTATTTCTGGGAAAATGGCTTAGTCATTCCCATAGACTTGCACTGAAGCGCTATACAAGTCTGTGGGCTGAGTTTCTCCACTCCACTCCTCCCACTAGAAGGTTGTAGTTCAGCCAGACACTGTATATAGGGAGAGCAGTCAGATCCCTTAGTTTTCTGCGGATAGGGACCAGTGCTTAGTAGGAGAAACTCTGCCAGACTGCATGAGTGACCATAAGAAGACTCTGAGATGGAGATGGTCTACCACAGATACTGGGTCACCAGACTAGTGACTTGGGAGCCAGCCGGACAACTGAGCCACAGACCCTGCGCCACTAGCCTTTGACCAGCGCTCTAGTCTTTTGAGAGAGAGGGACAGCTAGATCAGGCCTTTCCTCAGCACCAAACCTTCTTCTACCAGAGAAGAGACTGGAGAAGCCAGCCCAGTGCCTCGCCTGTATTGTTTTGCACCTGAATTCCTCCAGTAAAGAAGCACACTGGTTTACTGCAGACCCTGACTCTCTGGACTTATTTGCCATTGGGGTGCACCACGCCTTACCATCCCTTCTGGAGAGCAGCAACACATGGTGGCACCTTGATGGTGTCCGGGGGACCCAGCATAGTGTTGAACCCACCCCAAACCCGACCACTGCATGGGGGAGGGGGGAAAGGTTGGCATCGTACTGATCATACACCGATGGACGTCAACCCAACTCACTTAATTCATTCAACAGCTATATAAAAACTATGGTCACCTTGTCGATAGATAGTAAAGGGTAGTCTGGTTTCAAGATATTGATGACCCATCTTCAGAATCAGATCGGTTGGGGTCCAACTCCTGGCACCCGACAGATCGGCAGTTTCAAGCTACTGCAGCGCTTATGCCATCACAGCTTTGTCCTGTTCACTTGAATGAGAGAGGAAGCTGTAATTACCCTGGAACGCTGCTACAATGTAGACGCTGTGCAGGTAAAATAATGAAGGGGACCCAGTGCTTGCATGTGCCCCAGAGCACCTTTAAACGCCTATACAGGAGGGGTGCGGGGAGTTGAACCTCCAATGATCTGATATTGATGATCTATACCGAGGACAAATCATAAAAAACAGACAATCTCTCTAATGTGCAATCCTGGAAAACCTATTAAAGATAACCGGGCTAGGTGTGAAACAGAAAAAGAAATGAGGGTCCATTGTATAGTGGAGGGAGCTGGTTACTGCAGTATTCACTTCAGTGGGAACAGCATTGCAGTAACCAGCTCTGTCCACTACACAATGGATGGAGCTGTGGAGTTCCAGCGCCGGAGCTACTCCAGAAATGCTAATTGCGAATAGTGTGTCAGACTGCAGCCAATGTAAACTGATGACTTATCCTCAGGATAGGTCATCAACTGTGAAATTCCAGAGCAACTCCAAGGCTATGAGATCATACACTGTGCACCTATTAACCTCACAACACAGTGACAAAGCAGTTATTCCCTAGAGTGGCGCTCCCCAAACAGTGACTCTCCTGCATTTGGCACCCCAGCTGTTGACAGTTGCACATAACTTCTGACGGCACCAGGGATGGCATGGGAGGACTATAGTTCGGTACAAGGGTCAGAACCATGTCGCTAGCAGTAAAAGCCATAGCAATAACTCATGTTTAAAAGTCTGATCGCTCATTTGGATGACAGCTGTTCCTTCTGACTTCCCCAAGCGCATGCATGCTCGGTTCAGCTGAGTGTGCATGTGTTCTGAATAAGAAGAGCCGAACAAGACACCCCTGATGGCGGCTTATCTCCGGTGACAATAAAATATCAAGTTTCTTAAAGGGTAACTGTCATGTTTTCATAAAAAAAACAAAAACAATTTTAGCATATGTTACAGCTGCAGCAGCATTATGCATAAAGCAATCTTTAGTTTCTTCACATACCACTGTTTTCCTTGAGTTTTTCTCTTAGTTACAGCTGTTCAAACATTTACAATATGAGGACCTTCTCAAGATGGCTCCTCTGCCAGTTCTCTGAGGCAAAAACTGCTTTCTCTCACTTCCCAACACAGTTGCTGTAGCCAGCAGCTCCCTGCCAGCCAATCAGATTGGATTACTGAGACACGCCTCCTCACTCTGAAGCCTAGTGTGAAGGACCGCCCCTCAGTCTTCCTGTCTTCTTAGCCAGAGACAGATGAGCCATAGCAACTGTCTTTTAAGGGAGCAGTGAAAAGGGGCAGGGGACATTAATGAAAACTGTTATTATAAGGTAATTACAGATCTTTTGACAATCATTGACAGACTAACTCAGGTATACATGCCTCCCGGATGGAGTAGAGTTAACGCTCCTGTTTTCTGAGATTTCTGAGTTATCTAATCTAAGCAAACACCTTCAATTGCTTTTCAATGGCTTTTGTCTCAAGATAATGCGATGAGTTAAGAGGTTTGAGTTAAGAGCTGGAGTGCTAACCCTGCTCCATCTGTAGCTCTAATAAACTAGCAAGTAAAAAAGAAAAGAAAAGAGGGTTACCCTTTAAAGTCTACTTTCCCTCTCAACAGCATATGTTGGGAGAGAGTCGGGAGGCCCCCATATGCGTGAGATAGTCAGCCGGTCCTGCTGAAATAGTTGGGTTCGGCTGAGCTTGCACTTTTTTCTATTCTAAACCTCTGCCCTAGAGACACAGCATTTACCCTTTGGAGCACACGTGTGCCACAATCTGAGAATGTAGAACACAGCAGAAGCCGCAGCACCCGGTGATTAAAGATTTTTTTTTTATTGATATCAAAGTGTAAGTGTGCAAATAAAACGTTATGATTCTGTCTAATGAATTCAAATTTCTGGAGCTGGAATGTGTTGACATCATTGGGATTGAAGAATAATTATGGCGGTGCCCTGAGGGAGAATGAACAATGGACGCCTATCCT
Organism: Bufo bufo; assembly: GCF_905171765.1. Classification (NCBI taxonomy): domain Eukaryota; kingdom Metazoa; phylum Chordata; class Amphibia; order Anura; family Bufonidae; genus Bufo; species Bufo bufo. The sequence goes on from NC_053389.1 coordinate 66,582,147, forward strand.
TCCGGTAAAAATGTTAAGAGCCTGAAAATAAAAGAAGTAAATGCAGCTCTATATTTTATGTGGACTAATTTGGAACGAACATTTCAAATATTCTGACCAGAATCTTGCGTCCATGTAAGGCAGTCATTGGCAAACACGGCAGGACCCCCAGTACCAAGGAAAAATCTCTCTGAGCCGATCAAGAAAATAAAGGACGGTCATTGATCAACCCCTTGGGGCACATTTACTAAGGCCTCGTCCACATTTCCGTTTTTCACTGATGCATGCTGTCCGCATTTTCAACAGACAGCACACGTACCCGTAGGTCAGTAGAAAAAAATCAGAGACATGCCCTACTTTGATCCGTGATGTGGACCAAGCACGCCCATAGAAGTCTATGGGTCTGTGAAAATCACGGACACATCACGGATCACTGAAGACTGATAGGAGATCCTTTGGAAATAAATTTTCAGCTGAGCAACATGAGTGAATTATGGATGACACAACGATAGTAAAAACAGATACACTGACCAACCATTGGATCCTTCACGGACAGCTTCACAGATGAAACACGTACGCTTTTTTTGGACGAGGCCTAAAAGACTTGCGACTATTTTCCGGGTAAAATAGCCACAAATCCTTTTTTTTTTAACTGGCCATGCGACAATATTTAGTCGCATGGCCCTTTCTATGCTGTGTCCACCAGCTGGGTGTGATAGTTGAGTGTTGGCGCACACCTCATCATAAATTAGACAATTCTAACAGTAGCGCAAGGGGAAACGAAGACCGCCATGAAAAGCCGGTCTTAGTAAATGTGCGTCACATGCCTAGCTTGCACAAGACTTTATAACTTTTAGGGCACTTTGAGCGCTGCTTGTTACTTTCCAAAAGCGGGTGTAAAAGGGGTGAGGAGTGGATTATGTGTGAACAGGCATAGCCTTGCTGGAGTAGCTTCCAGTTCTGGTGCGCCATTCTATGGATAGGCAATAAATAATTTTTGCGGGATCACCCCTTTGGGTACGCAGGGGGTTTTGGAGCTCTGGATCGCATGCCAGCGGTGCACGACTTCTCAGTAGGGAGAGGGGAAAAAGTGGCTAGCGTAAATTGTGTATGACCACCTGAATGCACTTCTCCAACTCCGCCATCTCCACATAGAATATATCCTAGTAGGACTGGCTAGTTCACCTCCAAGAATGTGGCTAGGGCATCAGCAGCCGGATGATTTAAAACCAGAAATACAATGGGGGTCATTTACAAAGATCGACATTCTATACCGGTCTTTGATTCCCCCACTATGCTGCTGAAGGATGCGTCTAATTTATGACGAGGTCTGCACCGCCGGAAGTCTGTGCACCTGGTTTTTCACCAACATTTACACCTGTGAACAGATGTAAACAGACTAGCAAATTTGTTGGGGCTGATGTTACAGCGACCGGGTCCGCAGGGGCAATACGTGAGCCGATGGGGGTAGTAGTAGATTTACTCACGGTTAGCAGTGCTCCCTGGGCCGGCGTGCAGTGAAGGGAAGGACAGCACCTGTTCCTTCGGGGAACACTCTGTTTGTCCAGGGATTCCCGCCAGATGGTGGTTGAGGTGCCCTTGGTGGTGGGGGTTTAAGGTGCCTTGGCGGCAGGGTCCCTGGTGTTCGTGACGCCAGCACCGTTAGGTGCAAAGGAAGGTTGTAGAAAGGATGAGGAGTCAATAGTTGAAAACAATGGAACTTTTACTTAATCAATTGTCTCCAGGTAATCAGTACAGTTTATATGGCAAAGATGATAATCCCAACAATATCCACTGTAATCCGTATAACATGTTTGGTAGTTGTAATTTGAGGAGTTTCCTTCTCTCTATATCTATCTATACTTTGTCCACACTCTAGCACTCAGGTACTGAATTTAATAACTTACTGGTCAGTAGCCATCCACAGGGCGGTCTCCCTAATGGTAGGCATCAGTCTTCTGCTCCATTGTTTGGAAAGGACTGACTGAAGAATTACCGTCCACCATGTCCATAGAGGCATGTGGTAAAGGACAACTCACGCGTATAGTCGTCTGGTTGTGTCCAGGTACTTTTAGGTTCCTCCTGGTCACTGGTGCTTGTGAAGTCCATTGGCTAATTTAGCTCTAACCTTCACTAGACTTTCTCTATATCCAGACGTGGACTCACTGGTCTGTGCTGCTTGTCTACTGTTCTCTATACTCCCTTAGCTTGATCAGGGCCAAGGGGCTAGAATAGCAGCTACCTGGTGGGCTAGGCCTGTACTGCTCCTCCATGAACTTACTCCTCTGTGCTCTGACAGACAACCCTGAACAACCACTCCCTCTAGGTTATATCTAAGTGATGCCAGCACCACCTAGGGTGTCATTCCATCCATTCACCCCTAACAGCCTGTTATCAGGAATATACAGGTTACATACAGCAATACATCACATTAGGATATACCAATGTTTAAAGTGCCCACGGATATCAAGGAGTGAGACCCTGCAATGTCCCAAACAAAATATTGTAAAAGTCGCAAAAAGTTTTTATTTTTAATAGTGATGAGCGAAGTTCATTGATTCGGCTTCTTTGTCGAATTTCACAATTAAATTCGATTCGAATTACTTTGTCACAAAGCACATTCCTTTGTATGTAGCAGGCGCAATGACGGGGAACGGCGATCGCGCCGCGTTCATCATTGATCACCGCTAGGGATGAGCGAATCTACTTCGGATGAAACGTCTGAAATCGATTCGCATAAAACTTTGTTAGAATACTGTACGGAGCGAGCGCTCCGTACAGTATGAGAATGTATTGGCTCCGATAAGCTGAAGTTATTACTAAACAGAGTTCGGGATAAGGTTTTTAACAGTAGAATTTTTGAAGTTATTACCCGAAGTCTCGTGAGACTTCGCGAAGTAATAACTTCGGCTCATCTCAGCCAATACATTCTAATGCTGTACGCTCGCTCCATACAGTATTCAAACTGTAATCACGCCATCTGATGCTACAGTTGAGCCTTTCAGGAGTTAATCAGGTGGAAAAAAACAAAACAAAAAAAACACACTCGCCTTATCCATTTGCTTGCAGAGAGGCCGTCGCGGCCATCTTGATTGAAGACACCGTGCGAAATCTCATGAGAAGATGTGATGACGTCATCATGCTGGCCGGGTGTGGTGACATCATCACTGATGACATCACCATGCCCGGCCAGCGTACTGCCGTGATGTCACACGTGACCCCGCAAGAGATTTTCTGCAGTATCCAATCAAGGTGGCTGTGAGGGCCTCTCTGCTTTCGCGGCCACCTTGTGCCAATTTTGCCTTTGTCACAGCTCTGTAGGAATCTGTTATTTGGATATTCTTACTCCGCTTGCTTCCAACCCCTACATAATACCAATGTTCTTGCAATAGCCCCCCTATGGCAGGTTGGCATTTGTGCAGCTGTACGTAAAGTGTATCTTGACGGGTTTATGTATCAGGATGCGTTATTATTGTAAGGTACTAAGACGTGGAGCGTTTTCACTTCTCTCAATCATTAGGCTTCCTTTTTTTTGGGGGCTTTTTTTTTAGCTTTTTATTTTAAAAAAACACCATTTTGTCAGGTGTTTAGGGAGTTTTTCAGAGGTTTCGCGGTTCTCGGTGTGGCTTTTGTGCAGAATTTGCTTTAGCAAAAAAAGCCAGATGCAGATGGTAAAAGAAAGTGTGGGAAACACAGCGCGCACATTTTTTTTGTAGTGGTGCTTTTTTATCCTTTTTAGATGCGGCTTTGGGTCAATTTTCATTTTTAAATTGCAGCGTGCAATTGACAGATCCAGCAAAAACGCAGATGTGAAAGTAGCCTAAGGGTAAATGCACACATTCAGGATTTATGTGCAGACAATCCGCAGGGAAATCTGTGAGGTCGATCCGCATCAATCAGTGTGGATTTACATGCGCATTTGATGCCGATTTTCCGCATGCCGATTTTACTCTCCCCATTGAAGTGAATGGAGAAAATCTGGTCAGGAAAAATAAAATAAATTGACATACTGTGGATTTTAAAATCCGCATGGTAGGTCAAAATCTGCGCGGGAAAAAATCTGCATCTTGTGCATGAAAATTTCAGATTCTCATAGAATACAATATACATGACCTACGGTGCGAATTTTCCGCGGGCAAATCCGCCCGCAATCCTGATCATGTGCATTTACCCTAAGTCAACCAATACTTAGTATAAAGCTCTGCAATCATGTCCGTCCCTGCTCCCCATTTATCCTCCAGCTCGAGCCCCTGTGATCTATTAAAACAGTGAGACCGTCTTTGTTGACCGTGGCAACCAATCAGATCAAGGCTTTCATTTTTCCAGAGCAGTTTAAGAAATGAAAGCTGAGCTCTGACTGGTTGCTATGGGTTACAAGGACAGTTTTACTGTTAGGCAGTTTTGCAATATGTGGAACTGCCCTTAAAGTGGGTTTATACTGACTAGCCCTTCACCGTGGTGCAGCAACAGGACGATTAGGTTTCACATTTACTCTGCATTTTAAAAATGCTGTTGCGACCAGTTTCTTCCACGTAAACCAGTCTATGTTTACAATGTTGGGTTGGGTAACATTCTGGTTTCGTGACCACAGCAGCCGATCACGCCATTGTGCTGTGAACAAAGAAAAACTTTATTGCCCATAGCAACCAATCGCAGTGCATCTTTCATTTGTCAAGAGAAGAAAACAAAATGAAATCTGCGCTCTGATTGGTTGCTATGGGTACTACAGAATTTTTTATATATATATTTTTTGAACTCCTTTATAACCCCCCAAAAGCAAGACACGATACTGGGGACTAGGGATGAGTGAATTTACTTCGGATGAAACATCGGAAGTTGATTCGCATAAAACTTTATTTCAATACTGTACAGTATTAGAATTTATTGGCTCTGATGAGCCGAAGTGATTACTTAGCGAAGCCTCGCGAGACTTCGCGTAGTAACTTCATAAATTGATTTCCAAGGTACCACTTAAGTAATAAGTGGTCATCCAAATGGCTTGAAAAAGCGCAACAAGCGCGAAGCGGCTGTTGCCCTCTAGCTGTGCTTTGTTCGCATCACGCTGATCTTTTTATGTGAATAAAGCTGCAAAGAGTATTCTTGGTGAGTGCCGCTTTCTTTCTTCTTGCGTATAGGCTAACACATATTACCGCTGTCTTTATAATCATATATTGTGCCCGTAACTAAAGAAGTAATACGTATATTAGCTTTTTGAGCAGATCTGTGTGGTGAAGCTATAGTACATAGTGTATAGGACACAGCTCTTCCCTCAACATGTCTAGGGGAGGGTGTAGAGCACAGGAGGGGTTACAAAGCAGTGCTCAAAGGTTTCAGCTCCACCTCTTGGTGCTCCAACTTGCTCACTTGCATATGAATAAAAACGCAGATTTCTCTGCAGCTGTTTAGCATACAGACAAAAGAAAGGTATTGTTTTAATCAGCGGGATGAGCCCTACCAGGCACGATGTCTGGTTTAATAGGCTTGTTTCTGGCAATATAGGCGCTTGAAGAAAGTCAAGACCTCTCTATACACATCAAATGGTCAGCAGGCTTGTAAAACCTGCCGTCATTCATCAAATGTGTATAACCACCTTAAAGGGGTATTCCAATTAGATTAAGTTATCCCCTATCCACAGGATCACGAGAATGGGTACTTCGTACCCCCTGCAGCCGCCCTGAAATGAACGGAGCGTCTGGTCACATATGTGTGCAGCTTCTCCATTCTTTTCTATGGGAGTTCTGGAAATGGCCAAGTACAACGCTCCAATATCTCTGGGATTCCCATAGAAATGAATGGAGCGGCTGTACACAAGCCTGACCAGCCCCTCAGTTCATTTCAGGGGGGCTGCAGGGGGTACGGGGCCCCTGTTCTCATGATCTGTGGGGGTCCCAGTGGTAAGACCCCCACCGATCTAATAGTTATTCCTCTATCCTATAGATAGGGGATAACTTAATCTAACTGAAATACCCTGATTTAAAATGGCCATCAGCATCCTCTCCTAGAATGTAAGCAGGATTGTTTGCCTCCGCTTGCAGGGCAGCCTAGGTGGGTGAGGGACATGGGACCGCACTACACACTACGCTCTGACTCTTGCATATACTACACATTGGTGCATTCCTGTCAGGCTGCTCAGCCATGATGGCATATCATAGGCAAAATCACATCATTACCATCTACTGTAGGGCGGTATGGTGCAGGGATCAGCAACCTTCAGCACTCCAGCTGCTGTGAAACTACAACTTCCAGCATGCAAACATGCTCAGCTGTACTTCTAACTCCCATAGGAGTGAATAAAGCATTCTGGGGGTTGAGGTTTCCAAACAGCTGGAGTACCGGAGGTTTCCTATCCCTAGTGTAGTGAGGCCCTATGTCCTCAGCCCTCTAGGCAGCTCTGCAAGGGGAGGCAACCAGTCCTGCTCACATTCTAGGACAGGTTGCTGGCGGCACATCATATCATGGGCAGTACTTTCTGTAAATCAGCAGCAAAACAGCTCGGAGCGATGCAGATTCGCCAGGTGACAGATGAAAAAAACGCTCTCATCTGTGTCACAAGTCATCAATAATGTAAATACACAGTAATATACAGGACGTTGCATTAGAAAACTGCTGCTTGTAGCTTTCACCATGTTCATCCATAGATTTATGCCATTTTTACAATCAAATTCAGGCATTTTCACAATTTGTACGCCTGTCTTGATATCCCCTGTGCCGCTGGAGGATGCTCTTAATTTATGACAAGGCACAGGCCTAGTGGTTGACGTAGAATTCGGTCGCAATTTACGCCAGAAAATGATGTTGTAAATGAAGACAAGTGTACCGGAACCAATAGCCCCGACAACACAACACCATGGCCCCTTTTTTGAAAGTGGCAAGGGTGGCATCAAAATGGCATTAAAAAAAACACAGAAAAATGGCATATAAAAACTATTTGCAGTCTTCAATGCACATCTGGTCCCCTCATATAAACTTCCTGCATGGACAGGATGACCTGCTCTGCTGCAGCCAATAATTGGCCTCAGAGGTGACATGTCCAAAAATGACATGTGACCCAGCAGTGACTGCAGAGGCCCCATCCGTGCAGGATGCTTACATGTGGGGGACTGGAAGTCCAGTGAAGACAGAACGGGAGTGTCGGACCCTGAATGAAGTGATGAGGAGCAGGTAAGTATAGTGCAGGTCCCACTGGGGGGTGGGAAGGGATAAAAAAAAAAAATAGAAAATCCTGAACAACCCCTTTTAGTCCATGGGCACACCATATTTTTACTTAATTTAGAAAGGTAGTGATTAGAAAAAACACAACTCTAAAACAGGATACCTATGCTCTTGTCCGATCTCCGGAACTACCATAGAAATGAATACAGCAACCATGCACACGCCCGAATGGCTGCTCAGTTCATTTCGGGAGGAATCTACTAGGTACAGGGCCCCTGTTCATGATTAGTGGGGGTCCCAAAGGTAGAACTACCACCAGTCTGATAGTTATACCCTATTCTGTAAATAGGGAATAACTTTATATAATCGGAATACCCCTTTAAGAGTACAGCCAAAGGGTGCGGCTGTGCAGCAGTTTTGCGGGTTACCCTGCTGCCAATAACAATGAAGAGTGAAAAAACAATTTGTGCTGCGGCACACATGGCCGAGTAGTCAGTCGTATCACGACTCTATCTCAATTTCCGCATAGCCGTGCTACGTGGCCGAACTCCTCTATGTTACACTGGTGTGATGTGGTATAGCTTAGTTTACAACGTCCTGCTCATTGGGCCTGATGCACACAGCTGTGTCCGTATTCCAGCCTGCAAAACATTGATCCGCAAAAAATACAGATCCTTCCGTGTGAATTTCTCATTTTTTCTCATTCCCATCAACAGATATGACCATTCTCATCTGCAATACGGACAAGAATAGAACATGATCTGTAATTTGTAGAACGGAAACAAGGGGTCGGCTAAAAAAAAATCAAAAAAAAAATCTGATGCATGCATGGTCCACAAAAAAGAATGGATCAGTGTGCTATCTGCAAAAAATGCAGACAGCGCATGAATGAAAATCACAGTCCAAGCCTAAGAGCTCATTCACACTTCTGTTTTTAATTTTAATTTTTAAATTGAACAAAACCTTGCCAGTACATTTGAATGGTTTTGTTCACATTTCATGTTTTTTTATACATGTCGGTTTCTTATGCACATAACTTTTTTCAGTACGCACCATAATCCGACAGATCTATATAGGTACCGTTTTTAGCCCATGGACTTTAGTGGTTTGACTGAGGGGTAGTCCCATGAAGACAACTAATCTCTTTATTTACAGGATAGGGGATAAATGTCTGATTGCTGGGGAACCCCTAAATAACTGTAATGGGGGTGCCCCGTGCTCCCCGTTTGAATGGAGCGGCAGACATGCATGTCCACCGCTCCATTCAACTCTATGGGACTGCTAGTACTAAAGCTTGGCTATCTCCGGTAGCCCCATAGAGTTGTATGGAGCTGCAGCACCCATGTATGAGCGCTGCCCCATTCAAACTAAAGAGCACGCCCCCTTGTTTTTGTGGTTGGCAGGGCCCCCAGCTGTCGGACCCCTGACGATCAGGCACTTATCCTGTTCTGCGTTTGCATGGTTCTCATGTGCCTATTTGTCCTTTCTGTATCATCTGTATTTCAGCAACATTACAAAAGCAAAAAAAATAATATAATATAATCTCTTAAAACAATATGGAACAAAAACAGATACAATATGGAAGCAAAAATCAGAGTGAATTATAAAACAAAACTATTGGCATTATGCATTTTCATACGCACGTGCGAATCAACCCTAAAATCCAGAACACATGAAAGCCAAATCTGTTTCTGCTTGAAAGGAACTACATGGGCATCATCCACAATCAGGTTAGGGAAGCCACCAAGTACACTTACCATGGTGATCCTAGGATGTCAACCTCTCCACTGCTCAATCCAAAACGTATGGGACTGTACAGGACTATGTCTTATGTGTTTGCTTCTAAGCCCCGTCTCATGTTTTTCTACCTCGGCATGTCAGTTTCCTTGTTTCTCTTCCTTATCTGCATGTCTATTTTATGAGAAAAAAAAACACAGGAGTATTGAAAGTTGTCAAACTGGAATCCGGGGTTTAGCCCTGCCCTACACACCATGACTTCACAGCTCCTTCCGCCCTGACTCATCTGAACATGTGAGAGGCTGCAGTGACCAGACCTGACTCCTTACTGGAAGCACCAACAATGGCCGTCAAGCTTCTTCCTTCATTGTTCGAAACAAGGAAGTAAATCGGTCAGGAATAGGCTCACTTTCATGGTCACCTCTGCTCCGGGAAAATATTGCTTGTTGCTCATAACCGGAAACAAATAATTTGTGCTGTACGTTGACCGCCGAAAAAAAGACGTAGATCTGGGTATAGCAAATCTGTCTGTATTGTATGTAGGGGGGATCTATTTTACCCTGTCTAATAATCCTCCTTTGGCCTCATGCACACGACCGTTGTTTTGGTCCGCATCCGAGCCGCAGTTCTTGTGGCTTGGATGCGGACCCATTCACTTCAATGGGGCCGCAAAAGATGTGGACAGCACTCCGTGTGCTGTCCGCCTCCGTTGCTCCGTTACGTAGCCACACAAAAAAAATATAACATGTCCTATTCTTGTCCGTTTTGGGACAAGAATAGGCATTTCTAAAATGGGCCGCCTGTTCCGTTCCGCAAATTGCGGGAAGGCAAATGGGCGGTTTCCGTGTTTTGCAGATCCGCAATTTGCGGACCACAAAAAACGGAACGGTTGTGTGCATGAGGCCTTAGTTTGATGTTTGTCAGTAGAATAATGTGTTCGGGTATGTTCACACAAAGCAAACACACCGCATATTTTCCATTGTGGAATCTGCTGCATTTACAGTAGCAGCAAAGTATGGAAACATTGCAGGTGATGGCCAACATGGACCTGCAATGACCCACAGGAGAAGAGCTGGGAGGAAGGGAGTGGTAGTTGTGGCACTAATTGGAGCAGTAGGGGTTCGCCATGGGCCATGCAGTGAATGGAGAAGTGCAACCTGTCTTCCCATATGGGAACACCCTGGTATTGGAACTTCTGCCTGATGGTGGCTGTGGTGCTCTTGATGCTAGAGGTATGTGGTGTATCACTGATCTGTTATCCTACTTAAAACTTAACTTTTATCAGATAATATATATAAAAAATATGTCCCACAATAATAGTAGTGATGACTGCATGTAGAAAGAAACACAAAACTCGCCCAGGCAAGTAAAGGCAAAAATTACTAGGCACTACGTATATGTATATACCACATCAAATTACGCATACGTAGTCCTGTAGCATAGATAATAACACTATGGTTTGACCACTTATTATGATCACCACTCACGGTTTGTTGCATGGAAGATATGTGATCATGGTATTCAGGCAGCTTGGGTGATCAATTGGATCTGTAGTGGTCCCCTTGATCTGCTGAAACAAATGTGGTTCCAAGTGATGTTAGGTTGCTGAGTCGCTTGAGGCAGTAGGTCAGGTAGGTAGGAGAATGTCCCTGATGAGCTATTATTCTCCTGCCTAAAAGCGGAGAGGTCTCCCGCCTATGTGCGGGAGAATCACCCCCTAAGGAGCGACCCCACTTCTCGGTGGCTATCCCTGTTATTCTGGCCCTGTTGTTGTCTCCTAGTGCTGGCCTGTTCTGGTGTTTCTTTCAGAAGTCGTTCCCGACGCGTTTCCTCTGACAGATGATGCTGTCAGATTCATCAGGGGTAGAGTGGATGATGTGGATACGGTATAATAACCGTCAGCTCAATCGCTTTTTTGGTGGTGTCCCAGCTAGATTGCAGTCCAGGTATGTGGTGATGGGGTACAAGGCAGGAGGCCTAGATGATAGGGCACGGCGGATTAATGATGGAGTCAATGACCAGGCCCGTTTGGTTGAAACAAACAGTCTCTTTTTAATAAATAGATAGATAAATAAATAGATGCTAGTAATCCTTCCCAAATCTCTCTCTGCGAGTGCTAGCAATCTTCCCAAATAACCACAGGCGAGCAATTCCATTCTCATCAATACTTTCTGCAATGCTCAGGCTGCGGGGTGCAGATCTCAAATTCGGATGTCCAGTCCGTTTCCAAAGTGTGGTGTGCTCCAAGCTATATACCATTTCCACAAGCAGTAAAGACCTTTTCAATAAACGTGTGTTACCTTATTGTCTTCGATACACACCCTTGATGGTTCCAAACCTCCTGTATCAACCTCAAGCTTTCTTTCTCTCAGTAGTATTTTTTGAGTTTAGTTGCTTCCCTTGGGTAGCTCTTCCAATCCAAGGGATTAAGGTTCCCAGGACTAGGTTTCTCCTTGGGCCTACTTTTCAGCAGCTCACAGATACACGTGTTGCCTCTTGCTCTGCTGGCTAGGCACTCTGTACTCTGCAAGTTGGGGGGGGGGGGGTTAGAATCTCAGGAGCAGCCTATCTCCCAGCAACCTAACCAGGACTGTTAGTGTTAACTATTGATTGCCTATAGACAACCATTAGGGATAAACGGTGTATAAAGAATTGAGTACTTTAACAATGGATCACAACATTAGAATAAGGTTAACTCTTTTGCAGCGATCCCCTGCGTCACTGCAGACCTAGTGGGGAAAAAAATTTCCGAAAAAATATTCCATTGTTGCAAAATGTTTGTATGCATAAAGGCAGAATAAAGACATATTTCCCAATAAGTGGTTCTTACAGACTAATCGGTGATTGTGAGCCAAAACCAAGAGTGGAGCCTACACAAAGACATGTTATAAGGGAAGGATCTGCACCTGCTCTGTGTTTAGAGCCGCACCTGGTTTTGGCTCACAAATCACTGACGTGTGAATGAGGCTTTAGGCTGGGGATGGCAACCTTGTCTGTGACACCAAAGATTGCTGTGTAGCAGTGCAGCCAATTGACTGAATGGAGCTGTCTCCCAAAAAAAACATAATACCAAGTGATTAAAAGTATCACAGTGCGGTTCACTGTGACAGTTTTGGCCGTGTAGGCTGGCTGCATGCCCCTCCGCATACTGGCTGCAGGCTGTCTCCTGTGTATGCTGGTTGCTTGGGGCTGCGTGCTGACTGCAGTGTTTTGTGGCACTGCTGTTGCTCTCTCCTTGTCTGCATCTCTGTGGCTGATGTCTCTGGTGCCGTGCGGGCTGGCTGCTTGCACCTTGTATACTGTCTGTGGGGTTCCCCGTGCATGCTGGCTGCGGCCTTGTGTGTAAACTGGGTCTGAATTTGGATGCTTCTCTGTTTGTCACTGTGACACGGGTTGTTTGTGCTCTGGCGTACTGGCTGCGGTGGACTCCGTGTATGCTGGTTGCCAGGGGCAACGTCCTGTACTGCAGCCTGTGTGTTTTGTGGTTCTGGTACTCCTGTTCAGGTGGGGTTAACTTTCCCTGATCTGTGCCTGGGTGTGGCTTATCAGGTGTCCTCGTTAAGAAGCTATTTCTACCTGTGAGCTGTTGGGCTTGTGGTCAGTCTTTCTTGTGTCTTGCTGGGTGTAGCACCTCTCTGCTCACCCAGGAGGTCAGTGTGTCTTCTGTCCAGTGCCTTACTGGGTGTAGCCCCCTGCTGCTGACCCAGGTTTTTTTTTTTCCTATCTGCCCTCGTTTGTCACCTGGTAATGAATTGTTGCTGCTTTGTCTGATACAGTCCTGATCAAAAGTTTAAGACCACTTGAAAAATGGCAAAAAATCATATTTAGCATGGCTGGATCTTAACAAGGTTCCAAGTAGAGCTTCAACATGCAACAAGAAGAAATGGGAGTGAGACAAAACATTTTTTGAGCATTCAATTTAATGAAAACAACGAATAAACTGAAACAGGCTGTTTTTCAGCTGATCAAAAGTTTAGGACCACACCTCCAAAAAAAAACTAAACCCCCCCAAAACAGAAATCCAACTTCCAAACATCAACTCAGTAATGAGTAGCTCCGTCGTTATTGTTGATCACTTCAAAAATTTGTTTCGGCATGCTTGATGCAAGCGTTTCCATGAGGTGAGTGGGAACATTTCTCCAAGTGGTGAAGATGGCCGCACGAAGGCCATCTACTGTCTGGAACTGTTGTCCATTTTTGTAAACTTCCCTTGCCATCCATCCCCAAAGGTTCTCAATTGGATTTAGATCAGGGGAACACGCAGGATGGGCCAAAAGAGTGATGTTATTCTCCTGGAAGAAGTCCCTTGTCCTGCAGGCATTGTGTACTGTAGCGTTGTCCTGTTGAAAAACCCAGTTGTTACCACACAGACGAGGGCCCTCAGTCATGAGGAATGCTCTCTGCAGCATCTGGACATAGCCAGCAGCCGTTTGACGCCCCTGCACTTCCTGAAGCTCCATTGTTCTACTGAAGGAAAAAGCACCCCAGACCATTATGGCGCCCCCTCCACTGTGGCACGTAGAAAACATCTCAGGTGGGATCTGCTTGTCATGCCAGTAACATTGGAAACCATCAGGACCATCAAGGTTACATTTTTTCTCCTCAGAGAATAAAACTTTCTTCCACCTTTGAATGTCCCATGTTTGGTGCTCTCTTGCAAAGTCCAAACGAGCAGTTCTGTGGCGTTCAGGGAGACTAGGTCTTTGAAGACTTTTTTTGTTTTTGAAGCCCTTCAGTCTCAGATGCCGTCTGATGGTTATGGGGCTGCAGTCAGCACCAGTAAGGGCCTTAATTTGGGTCGAGGATCGTCCAGTGTCTTGACGGACAGCCAATTGGATCCTCCGGCTCAGTGCTGATTGAAATTTTTTGGGGTCTTCCACTTGACTTTTTTGTTCCATAACCCTCAGGATGATTTAAGAAATTCCAAATGACTGTCTTACTGCGTCCCACCTCAGCAGCGATGGCGCGCTGTGAGAGACCCTGCTTATGCAGTTCAACAACCCGACCACGTTCAAAAAGGGAGAGTTTTTTTGCCTTTGCCATCACAACGTGTGACTACCTGACAGAAAATGACAATGAATCCACATCTTTGCACAGATTTGGCCTTTTAAACGCATGTGGTCCTAAAATTTAGGTCAGCTGAAAACAGCCTGTTTCAGTTTATTCGTTGTTTTCATTAAATTAAATGCTCAAAAAATGTTTTGTCTCACTCCCATTTCTTCTTGTTGCATGTTGAAGCTCTACTTGGAACCTTGTTAAGATCCAGCCATGCTAAATATGATTTTTTGAAATTTTTCAAGTGGTCTTAAACTTTTGATCAGGACTGTATTGTGGTTACCTGTTCTATGATGTTTTGTGCCTGTCCTGTATGATGTGTAGCCTAGCAGTGCTCTACTGCATCTGATGGATTCTGTCCCATGTCCTGTCTGGCAGTGCCTACTGCTTCTGATACTTGTCTGTTCTTGTCTGCCTGTAGTTTCTTTCTACTTCTGTTCCTATCCCGTGTTTGTCCTGCCTTCATGAGAGGATCCCTGGCTTCCCCGGAGGGGGATTTTCTAGTCTGTGTGTAGAATCTCTGCCTGAGACCGCCAAGCTTCCATCCCACTTGGGGTCCAGGCATCTGCTTCTGAGCTGGTTCCCGTTTGTCTTGTCTGTTCCATGTCCTGTGTTTGCTTGGGTTCCAGTTCTGTCGTCTGTTCCATGTCCTGTGTTTGCTTGGGTTCCAGTTCTGTCGTCTGTTCCGCTGGTGCTTGCACCAGTTGGTTCCTTGCAGGTAGGGGCCAAGTGTACCGGGACCTTCCTGGAGGTGCGACCAGTGAGCCCTCGGCCCAGTTCATCCCCACCACCAGGGGCTCTGTGAAGAACGTGGCTCACTGTCTCTCAGCTCTCTGGGTTTTGCCTCTGGTCTGCCTGTGCACTTGGTTCTGTGGTAGTGCTACCATTATTGCCTACCTGCTTACTGTCATGTGCTTTTATTACACTTGTAATAAAGTTCACTGTGGGTCCTTGGTGTGTTTTTGCCTGTGTCCTGTTCGCATGACGTCCCGGAGGTCTTCCTTGGGCCTCCGGCACGTGACAAAGTCATATACTCTCCAAAAGGGTACCACTGAAAATGTCAACTCATCCCGTAAAAAAACAAGATCTTGCACAAGACCATCACCAGAATAATAATAAAAAAAAAAGAGGCTCGAAGATAATGGCGACACAAAATATAGATATAGAGAGAGAGAGTAAAAGTGTAAATCAATGTGTAAAAATAGCAAAACTAAGAAACCAACAAAAAAAACTATATAAAACTGGTATCTCTGTAAACTTAGTGACCAGCACGATAAAGTTAATGTGTTGTTTTTCCACATGGTGCACTGTGTTCCCTAAAAAGCAATGGCCGAACTGCTGCTTTTTCTTTATCCTGCTTCCCAAAAAGCAAAATAAAAAAGTTGTATGTAAACAAAATAAGTCCTCACACATCTCTGTAGAGAGAAAAATATATAACGAATGGTTCTCAGAAAATAACTGTACTACTGCCCCAGAGGTTGATCTATATGGGGTGCCATTTGTTTGTTCACAGTGCATTTTGTATAGACAAATGGGGTCATTTATCAAACTGGTGTAAAGTAGAACTGGCTTAGTTGCCTATAATAACCAATCAGATTCCATCTTCCATTTTTGACAGCTCCTTTGAAAAATGAAAGGTGGAATCTGATTGGTTGCTATGGGCAACTAAGCCAGTTCTAGTTTACACCAGTTTGATAAATGACCCCAAAGTTCATTTTGTAGAATTCTATTTCACAAAATGACATTCTGTTTGCCAAAATTAACAGAATTGTATTTTGTTGCACAACATTCATTTTGTGACACATAATTCTACAAAATGCAGTTTGTGTCAAAGTGTACTGTGAACAAATGGCGCCCCTTAGTTACATGGAATTCATTTTGTGGCACAGAATTAATTTTGTCACACAGAATGGTAGTTTGTGACACAGAATGTCATTTTGTTACACAGAATATTATTTTGTCAGACAAAATGTCATTTTGGTACACAGAATACAATTTGCCGCACAAAATGAATTCTTTCTATACAAAATGCATTTTGTGTCACAAAATGCACTGTGAACAAATGGTGCTTCATAGATTGAAAGCAACATGGGGCCTGTAAACTAATTCATCAAAATCTGTGCTGCCAAAATGTGGTCTTTCCCTTTCTGAACTCTGCAATGTACCCAAAAAGCAGTTTACCTCTACATTTAGAGCATCTCTGTACCAAGTAGAACCCATCTACTAGTTTATAAAGTCTGGCACGTATCTGTGCAATTTTCATTTTGCATGGTCCGCTGCTCATTAATTGATGCAAAATACCTGTGGTGTCAAAAATGCTCACTCCACTCCTTCATAAATAACTTGAGAGGTGTAGTTTCCAAAATAACATCACTTATTCGGGTACCTCAGGGTTTCTGCAAATCTGATGTAGTTTTAAAAAACCATACTAGCAAAATCCATGCCCCAAAGGCCAAATTGCGCTTCTTCCCTTCTGAGCTCTACCATGTGCCCTTACAGCAACTTGCATCCCCACATCCTTTACATGAGCCTCTACTTAATCACAGAGCCTCTACAGTTGGTTGGTCAGTGCTGTATAAGGCTACTTTCACACTAGCGGCACGGACCTCCGGCAGGCTGTTCCGTCGGGTGGGGACCGAATGGCAGTCTGGAGGCACACTGTCACTAGCGGCAGGACGGATCCATCAGGCTGTTCACCCGACGGAACAGCCTGCCGAAGGTCCGTGCCGCTAGTGTGAAAGCAGCCTAAGTCTCCTGAAAATAAAAAATCTGGGGATAATGCAACATTTTATTGGAAAAAAAAAAAATTCTTTTGTATTTTCACAGCCAAGTGTCTAAATTATTTTAAACACCTGTGGGGTCAAAGCATTCACTATACATCAGGGGCTCTTCAAATGTGACATGGTGCCCAAAAATCATTGCAGCAAAATCTGCTCTCCAAAAACCATATGGATCGCCTTCCTTTCTGATCCCTGTGCTGTGCCATACAGCAGTTTACGACCACATGTGGGATGTTTCTGTAAACTGCATGATCAGGGTAATAAATATTATCATTTGTTTTGCTATTAACCCTTGCTTTGTTACAGGAAAAAATGATTAAAATGGAAAAACTGTGAAACAAATATAATATTTATAAATTTCCCCTCCATTTTGCTTTAATTCCTGTGGAACACCTAAAGGGGTAACCAAAATGCACATTTATTAACCACCTCAGCCCCCAGTGCTTAAACACCCTGAAAGACCAGGCCACTTTTTACACTTCTGACCTACACTACTTTCACCATTTATTGCTCGGTCATGCAACTTACCACCCAAATGAATTTTACCTCCTTTTCTTCTCACTAATAGAGCTTTCATTTGGTGGTATTTCATTGCTGCTGACATTTTTACTTTTTTTGTTATTAATCGAAATTTAACGATTTTTTTTGCAAAAAAATGACATTTTTCACTTTCAGTTGTAAAATTTTGCAAAAAAAATGACATCCATATATAAATTTTGCTCTAAATTTATTGTTCTACATGTCTTTGATAAAAAAAAAATGTTTGGGTAAAAAAAAAATGGTTTGGGTAAAAGTTATAGCGTTTACAAACTATGGTACAAAAATGTGAATTTCCGCTTTTTGAAGCAGCTCTGACTTTCTGAGCACCTGTCATGTTTCCTGAGGTTCTACAATGCCCAGACAGTACAAACACCCCACAAATGACCCCATTTCGGAAAGTACACACCCTAAGGTATTCGCTGATGGGCATAGTGAGTTCATAGAACTTTTTATTTTTTGTCACAAGTTAGCGGAAAATGATGATTTTTTATTTTTATTTTTTTTTTCTTACAAAGTCTCATATTCCACTAACTTGTGACAAAAAATAAAAACTTCCATGAACTCACTATGCCCATCACGAAATACCTTGGGGTCTCTTCTTTCCAAAATGGGGTCACTTGTGGGGTAGTTATACTGCCCTGGCATTCTAGGGGCCCAAATGTGTGGTAAGGAGTTTGAAATCAAATTCTGTAAAAACTGACCAGTGAAATCCGAAAGGTGCTCTTTGGAATGTGGGCCCCTTTGCCCACCTAGGCTGCAAAAAAGTGTCACACATCTGGTATCTCCGTATTCAGTAGAAGTTGGGGAATGTGTTTTGGGGTGTCATTTTACATATACCCATGCTGGGTGAGATAAATATCTTGGTCAAATGCCAACTTTGTATAAAAAAATGGGAAAAGTTGTCTTTTGCCAAGATATTTCTCTCACCCAGCATGGGTATATGTAAAATGACACCCCAAAACACATTCCCCAACTTCTCCTGAATACGGAGATACCAGATGTGTGACACTTTTTTGCAGCCTAGGTGGGCAAAGGGGCCCATATTCCAAAGAGCACCTTTCGGATTTCACTCGTCATTTTTTACAGAATTTGATTTCAAACTCCTTACCACACATTTGGGCCCCTAGAATGCCAGGGCAGTATAACTACCCCACAAGTGACCCCATTTTGGAAAGAAGAGACCCCAAGGTATTCGCTGATGGGCATAGTGAGTTCATGGAAGTTTTTATTTTTTGTCACAAGTTAGTGGAATATGAGACTTTGTATGAAAAAAAAAAAAAAAAAAAAAAATCATCATTTTCCACTAACTTGTGACAAAAAATAAAAAATTCTAGGAACTCGCCATGCCCCTCACGGAATACCTTGGGGTGTCTTCTTTCCAAAATGGGGTCACTTGTGGGGTAGTTATACTGCCCTGGCATTTTCCAGGGGCCCTAATGTGTGGTAAGTAGGTAAATGACCAGTGAAATCCGAAAGGTGCTCTTTGGAATATGGGCCCCTTTGCCCACCTAGGCTGCAAAAAAGTGTCACACATCTGGTATCTCCGTACTCGGGAGAAGTTGGGGAATGTGTTTTGGGGTGTCTTTTTACATATACCCATGCTGGGTGAGAGAAATATCTTGGCAAAAGACAACTTTTCCCATTTTTTTATACAAAGTTGGCATTTGACCAAGATATTTCTCTCACCCAGCATGGGTATATGTAAAATGACACCCCAAAACACATTCCCCACCTTCTCCTGAGTACGGAGATACCAGATGTGTGACACTTTTTTGCAGCCTAGGTGGGCAAAGGGGCCCATATTCCAAAGAGCACCTTTCGGATTTCACTCGTCATTTTTTACAGAATTTGATTTCAAACTCCTTACCACACATTTGGGCCCCTAAAATACCAGGGCATTATACCTACCCCACAAGTGACCCCATTTTGGAAAGAATAGACCCCAAGGTATTCGCTGATGGGCATAGTGAGTTCATGGAAGTTTTTATTTTTTGTCACAAGTTAGTGGAATATGAGACTTTGTATGAAAAAAAAAAAAAAAAAAAATCATCATTTTCCACTAACTTGTGACAAAAAATAAAAAATTCTAGGAACTCGCCATGCCCCTCACGGAATACCTTGGGGTGTCTTCTTTCCAAAATGGGGTCACTTGTGGGGTAGTTATACTGCCCTGGCATTTTCCAGGGGCCCTAATGTGTGGTAAGTAGGTAAATGACCAGTGAAATCAGAAAGGTGCTCTTTGGAATATGGGCCCCTTTGCCCACCTAGGCTGCAAAAAAGTGTCACACATCTGGTATCTCCGTACTCGGGAGAAGTTGGGGAATGTGTTTTGGGGTGTCTTTTTACATATACCCATGCTGGGTGAGAGAAATATCTTGGCAAAAGACAACTTTTCCCATTTTTTTATACAAAGTTGGCATTTGACCAAGATATTTATCTCACCCAGCATGGGTATATGTAAAATGACACCCCAAAACACATTCCCCAACTTCTCCTGAGTACGGCGATACCAGATGTGTGACACTTTTTTGCAGCCTAGATGCGCAAAGGGGCCCAAATTCCTTTTAGGAGGGCATTTTTAGACATTTGGATACCAGACTTCTTCTCACGCTTTGGGGCCCCTAGAATGCCAGGGCAGTATAAATACCCCACATGTGACCCCATTTTGGAAAGAAGACACCCCAAGGTATTCAATGAGGGGCATGGCGAGTTCATAGAAATTTTTTTTTTTTGGCACAAGTTAGCGGAAATTGATATTTTTTATTTTTTTCTCACAAAGTCTCCCGTTCCGCTAACTTGGGACAAAAATTTCAATCTTTCATGGACTCAATATGCCCCTCACTGAATACCTGGGGGTGTCTTCTTTCCGAAATGGGGTCACATGTGGGGTATTTATACTGCCCTGGCATTCTAGGGGCCCTAAAGCGTGAGAAGAAGTCTGGAATATAAATGTCTAAAAAATTTTACGCATTTGGATTCCGTGAGGGGTATGGTGAGTTCATGTCAAATTTTATTTTTTGTCACAAGTTAGTGGAATATGAGACTTTGTAAGAAAAAAAAATAATAATTCCGCTAACTTGGGCCAAAAAAATGTCTGAATGGAGCCTTACAGGGGGGTGATCAATGACAGGGGGGGTGATCAATGACAGGGGGGGTGATCAATGACAGGGGGGGTGATCAATGACAGGGGTGGTGATCAATGACAGGGGGGGTGATCAGGGAGTCTATATGGGGTGATAACCACAGTCATTGATCACGCCCGTGTAAGGCTTCATTCAGACGTCCGGATGCGTTTTGCGGATCCGATCCATCTATCAGTGGATCCGTAAAAATCATGCGGACGTCTGAATGGAGCTTTACAGGGGGGTGATCAATGACAGGGGGGTAATCAATGACAGGGGGGTGATCAGGGAGTCTATATGGGGTGATCACCACAGTCATTGATCATGCCCCTGTAAGGCTTCATTCAGACGTCCGGATGCGTTTTGCGGATCCGATCCATCTATCAGTGGATCCGTAAAAATCATGCGGACATCTGAATGGAGCTTTACAGGGGGGTGATCAATGACAGGGGGGTAATCAATGACAGGGGGGTGATCAGGGAGTCTATATGGGGTGATCACCACAGTCATTGATCATGCCCCTGTAAGGCTTCATTCAGACGTCCGGATGCGTTTTGCGGATCCGATCCATCTATCAGTGGATCCGTAAAAATCATGCGGACGTCTGAATGGAGCTTTACAGGGGGGTAATCAATGACAGGGGGGTGATCAATGACAGGGGGGGTGATCAATGACAGGGGGGGTGATCAATGACAGGGGGGTGATCAGGGAGTCTATATGGGGTGATAACCACAGTCATTGATCATGCCCCTGTAAGGCTTCATTCAGACGTCCGGATGCGTTTTGCGGATCCGATCCATCTATCAGTGGATCCGTAAAAATCATGCGGACATCTGAATGGAGCTTTACAGGGGGGTGATCAGGGAGTCTATATGGGGTGATCACCACAGTCATTGATCATGCCCCTGTAAGGCTTCATTCAGACGTCCGGATGCGTTTTGCGGATCCGATCCATCTATCAGTGGATCCGTAAAAATCATGCGGACGTCTGAATGGAGCTTTACAGGGGGGTAATCAATGACAGGGGGGTGATCAATGACAGGGGGGTGATCAGGGAGTCTATATGGGGTGATAACCACAGTCATTGATCATGCCCCTGTAAGGCTTCATTCAGACGTCCGGATGCGTTTTGCGGATCCGATCCATCTATCAGTGGATCCGTAAAAATCATGCGGACATCTGAATGGAGCTTTACAGGGGGTTGATCAATGACAGGGGGGTAATCAATGACAGGGGGGTGATCAGGGAGTCTATATGGGGTGATCAGGGGTGATCAGGGGCTAATAAGGGGTTAATAAGTGACGGGGGGGGGGGTGTAGTGTAGTGTAGTGGTGCTTGGTGGGACTTTACTGAGCTACCTGTGTCCTCTGGTGGTCGATCCAAACAAATGGGACCACCAGAGGACCAGGTAGCAGGTATATTAGACGCTGTTATCAAAACAGCGTCTAATATACCTGTTAGGGGTTAAAAAAAACACATCTCCAGCCTGCCAGCGAACGATCGCCGCTGGCAGGCTGGAGATCAACTCTCTTACCTTCCGTTCCTGTGAGCGCGCGCGCCTGTGTGCGCGCGTTCACAGGAAATCTCGCGTCTCGCGAGAGGACGCGTATATGCGTCCAGGAGGAATGAATCAACCACCTCCAGGACGCGTCTGTGCGTACAGCGGTCCGGAGGTGGTTAAGACCAGCATTTTAGATGCCGGTCTTAATAAACTGCTAAGCTGGCGATGGTTCCGCCGAAGTTATTTAGAGGCGCCAGCCTCTTCATAAGTTCGGCGAATCCTCTGCCAGTTCTAAATGTAAGACAGCTTCCGAGAAGTCTTAGGCCTAGTTCACACGATCGTTCTTTTTGCGAGTGTACGGGCCGTTTTTTTGTGTTCCGTATACGGAACCATTCATTTCAATGGTTCCTCATTAAAAACGGAATGTGTTCCGTAAGCATTCCGTTTCCGTATTTCCGTTTTTCCGTTCTGTTGAAAGATAGAACATGTCCTATTATTGCCCGCAAATCACGTTCCGTGGCTCCATTCAAGTCAATGGGTCCGCAAAAAAAACGGAACACATACGGAAATGCATCCATATGTCTTCCGTATCCGTTCCGTTTTTGCGGAACCATCTATTGTAAATGTTATGCCCAGCCCAATTTTTTCTATGTAATTACTGTATATGGCATATGGAAAAACGGAAAGGAAACGGAAACACAACGCAAACAAAAAACGGAACAAGGATCTGTGAAAAACGGACCGCAAAAAACTATAAAAGCCATACGGTCGTGTGAACTAGGTCTTACATTAAAGGGCTTCTGTCACCCCACAAGTCTTTTTTTTTTTTTTTTGGATAGTTATATTCCTTATAGGGCGATATAGGAGAATATAATAGTCTTACTTACTTTCATGCGGCCGTTTCTTTAGAAAACGAAGTTTTATAATATGTAAATGAGGGCTCTACCAGCAAGTAGGGCGTCTACTTGCTGGTAGCCGCAGCAGAAAACCGCCCCCTCGCCGTGTTGATTGACAGGGCCAGCCGTGATCTCCTCCTCCGGCCGGCCCTGTCAGTATTTCAAAAATCGCGCGCCTCTGTTCATTCGGCGCAGGCGCTCTGAGATGAGGAGGCTCGTCTCCTCAGAACTCCCTCAGTGCGCCTGCGCCGATGACCTCACCGAAAGAGAAGACGTCATCGGCGCAGGCGCACTGAGGGAGTTCTGAGGAGACGAGCCTCCTCATCTCAGAGCGCCTGCGCCGAATCAACACAGGCGCGTGATTTTTGAAATACTGACAGGGCCGGCCGGAGGAGGAGATCACGGCTGGCCCTGCCAACACGGCGAGGGGGCGGTTTTCTGCTGCGGCTACCAGCAAGTAGACGCCCTACTTGCTGGTAGAGACCGGATTTACATATTATAAAACTTTGTTTTCTAAAGAAACGGCCGCATGAAAGTAAGTAAGACTATTATATTCTCCTATATCGCCCTATAAGGAATGTAACTATCCAAAAAAAAAAAAAAAAGACTTTTGTGGGGTGACAGAAGCCCTTTAAGACCTTTATTCTATGCATGAAACAGGCGTAGAAAATGGAAAATGAGACTGACCTGCCGGCTCATCCCCTTTCCTGCCCATGCCACGCCCACTTTTTTAGACCTGGCGTGAGCGGGCAGAAGTCGCAGATTGCGGAACATCTAGCTGTTGTGATGCAATCTGTGCCTGAAATACATCTAAGGCCTCTTGCACACAAGTTTTTTTTTTTTCAGTTTCCGTTCTGTTTTTTTGTGTTCCATATACGGAACCATTCATTTCAATGAATACGCAAAAAAAAAAACGCGGAAGGTACTCCGTATGCCTTCCGTTTCCATATTTCCGTTCCTTTCAAAGATAGAACATGTCCTATTATTGCCCGCATAACGGACAAGGATAGTACAGTTCTATCAGAGGCCAGCTGTTCCGTTCCACAAAAAAACGGAATGCACACGCACGTCATCCGTATTTTTTGCGGATCTGTTTTTTGCGGACTGCAAAATACTGAAAAAGCCAGGTCTTGTGCAAGAGGCCTAATATAGGCGTATTTCAGCTTAATAAATTACCCCCAAAGTTTCTAAATACAGTTTCTAGTTTTTATTTATGGGTGGTTTCTATTATGTAAACCTTTTAAAATAACTTCAAATCTGAACTGGTCCTTAAAAAAGTCAGTTATGGAAATTTTGGGGAAAATTAGAAAAATTGCTTCTTAGATTCTAAGGGTGCCTGCAAACGGATTCTGCCTGTTTTTACATGTGGATTTTGTGTGGAAAAGCTGCAGAGTATTACAGTACCAGCAAAGTGTATGGGATTAGACAAATCTCATGTACAGAGATTAGATTTTTTCTTTGGTGTGGAAATTGACCTGTTGTGTGGATTTTGAAATCTGCAGCATGTCAATTGTTGCCGCGTTTTTTGTTTGTGAATTTCACCCTTTTCAAAAAAAGGGTGAGATCTGTGCCAAAACTGCACCTGCATCAAAAACCACACAAAAAAGGCACTAAAACCACGATAAATAGTGCAGATTTATGTGCCTTTTTTGTGCGGTTTTGATGCTGATTTCTTGCAGATTTTCAGCACAAAAATCTGCAGCATGTGCAACTGCCCTTAGGCCCCTTGCAGACGAGCGTGTCCGGATTAGGTCCGGATGCGTTGCGTCTGCGATCAGGGAAAATTGCGCGAGTAGGTACGTAATTGCAGTCAGCTTTGACTGCGATTGCGTTCCGATGTTCGGTTTTTATCGCGCAGGTGCAATGTGTTTTGCACGCGTGGGATAAAAAACTGACTGTGGTACCCAGACCCGGACTTCTTCACTGAAGTTCGGGTTTGGGATCGGTGTTCTGTATATTTTATTATTTTCTATTATAACATGGTTATAATGGAAAATAATAGCATTCTTAATACAGAATGCTAAATAAAAGGTCCATTGTGGGGTTAAAAAAAAAGTAACTCCCCCCATCCACTTGATCGCGCAGCCGGGCTCGTCGTCTTTATAGGACCTGGTGAGCGCGATGACGTCACTGAAGGTCCTTTTCCAGCCAGGTCCTGCAAGAAGAAGAAGAAAGACGACGAGCCCGGCTGCGTGATCAAGTGGATGAGGTGAGTTACATTTTTGTTTTATTTTTAACCGCACAATGGACCTTATACTTGGCATTCTTTAATTCGGAATGCTATTATTTTCCATTATAAGAAAATAATAAAGTAAATGGGGTCCTGGGTAACTCCTTTGTCATCTCCTTAGCAACCATGTGTGCAAATCGCATTGCATCCGCACTTGCTTGCGGATGCTTGCGATTTTCACGCATCCCTATTCATTTCTATGGGGCCTGCCTTGCGTGAAAAACCCAGAATATAGAGCATGCTGCGATTTTCACGCAATGCAGAAATGATGCGTGAAAATCACCGCTCATCAGAACAGCCCCATTGAAGTAAATGGGTCCGGATTCAGTGCGGGTGCAATGCGTTCACCTCACGCATTGCACCCGCGCGGAATTATCGCCTGTGTGAAAGGGGCCTTAGGGGAGATTTGCACGGCCAAAGTCCTGGCACGGCACTGCCACACCCTAGCGTTGAGGATTGGAGAGGCACAGCTGCTCCAAGAATGGACATCTCCCTTCTCGGTGCGGCTATAAGCTGCTGCTCCACGATCCTCAGCGCTGCCTCCCATTGAGATGTATGGGAGGCAGAAAGGACCCGGCTGCCGGTGAGGCAGAACTTCAGCGAAGCTGTCCGCATAAAAAAACCTCCGTTAAAACCCACCTTCACCTTCTAACATCCTAAAAAAGTGACATGTCAGATTTACAAAATAAGGGCTCGTGCACATGACCGTATGTATTTTGCGGTCTGCAAAAAATGGATCCGCAAAAAATACGGATGACGTCCGTGTACATTCAGAATTTTGCTGAACGGAACAGCTGGCCCCTAATAGAACAGTACTATCCCTGTAGGACATGTTCTGCATGCACGAGCAATTTCTTGCCTCCGTCCTGTTATTTTATCTAATGAAATCTCTGCGCATGCGCGGTCGTTCTTTATCCTGCGCTTGTCACTCCCGTCTATGAGGCGGCTAGTGAAAAGAATTATGGCTCACACGGGAGCGCGCACGCACATACAGGAGGCAGAGTTCGTAGATCAGTAGATACGGCTGTCAATCAATAGAAAGGACAACTGACTGAGCAGTTTATTGAAGAGGACAGAGCAGTCATGGCATGGCATGGAAAGCAGAAGGTGGGATAACCCCTTTAGGCCTCATGCACAGGACCGTGCCGTTTTTTGCGGTCCGCAAACAGCGGATCCGCAAAAAACTGAAGCCGCCCCATGTGCCTTCCGCAATTTGCGTAACGGAATGGACGCCCCATTGTAGACATGCCTATTCTTGTCCGCAAAACGGACAAGAATAGGACATGCTATATATATTTTTGCGGGGCCATGGAACGGTGCAACGGATGCAGCAAAAACTGCGGCTCGGATGCGGACCCGAACAACTGTCGTGTGCATGAGGCCTTAATGATGAAGATGACATACAGTTTTTCCTGCTGAAAAAATGCAGTGTAAGGCTACTTTCACACTACCGTTCAGAGCGGATCCGTCTGGGGTCTGCACAGACGGATCCGCTCATATAATGCAGACTTGGGATCCGTTCAGAACGGATCCGTCTGCATTATATTGTAGAAAAAATTCTAAGTGTGAAAGTAGCTTCAGACGGATCCGTCCAGACTTTACATTGAAAGTCAATGGGGGACGGATCCGTTTGAAAATTGAGCCATATTGTGTCAAATTCAAACGGATCCGTCCCCATTTACTTACATTGTAAGTCTGGACGGATCAGTTTGCCTCCGCACGGCCAGGCGGACACCCGAACGCTGCAAGCTGCGTTCAGGTGTCCGCCTGCTGAGCGGAGCGGAGGCTGAACGCTGCCAGACTGAGGCATTCTGAGCGGATCCGCATCCACTCAGAATGCATTAGGGCAGTACGGATGCGTTCGGGGCCGCTTGTGAGAGCCTTCAAACGGAGCTCCGAACGGTAGTGTGAAAGTAGCCTAATACAGTACCAGCAAAGTGTATCAGATTAGACAAATCTCATGAACACTTACCGTAGATTTTTTTTTCTTCCACGCAGAAATTGACCTGTTGTGCAACTTTAAAAAAGTGCAGCAATTGTTTCTTGATTCTGCACCTTCTGTAGAGCGGTTTTCCCGTAGACATCCATGGGGTTGTTAACATTCACACGGAGTTCCATGTGGATTTATGTGGTTCTGTACCCAAATCGAACCAAAAAACGCAACTTCTAACTGCAGTTTTGGTGTCAATTGGATGCGGTTTTGCTGCAGATTTTACCCTTTATTAGAAATGGGGTTCGTGCAACATTTTTATGCCAAAAGCTGGCATAAAAATCCCTGTAAATGACTACCACAGTGTTTTTGTTTGTGGCGGTTTGGTGATGTTTTGGGGGTTTATGAAGTTTTTCAAAACACCGCGGGGGAGATTGATAAAAAATGGTGTAAGGGGAAACTGGCTTAGTTGCCCATAGCAATCAGTCAGATTCCACTTATAATTTTTTTAAAGAGCGCTGAAAAATAAAAGGTGGAATCTGACTGGTCGCTAGGGGAAACGAAGCCAGAGAGTTCACATCACCGTTACTTTTCCATCCAACAGAAATAAAAAACTAAACCATCCTGTGCGTGTTATGCACATTTGGCATCAGTTTGAGCCATTTCCGTCTAAGATCCATTTTTTTAGATGAAAAAACGTATTGCATGCAGGCCTTTTTTTTTTTTTTCCCATCTACAAAAAACGGATCTCAGATGGAAATGGCTTAGGGCTCATTCACACGACCGCGTGAAGCCCGTGACCGTGCTGTGGACCGCAAATTGCGGTCCGCAATGCACGGGCACCGTTCGTGGGACAGGCGCATGGGGATCGCAGACCCATTCACTTGAATGGGTCCGCGATCCTTCCGTTCCGCAAAAAGATAGAGCAAGTTCTATCTTTTTGCGGTGTGGAAGCACGGAACGCAACCCCAGAAAGCACTCCGTAGTGTTCCGTTCCGTGCTTCCATTCCGCATCTCCGGATTTGCGGACCCATTGAAGTGAATGGGTTCGCATCCGTGATGCGGAATGCACACGGAACGGTGCCCGTGTATTGCGGGTCTGCAATACGGCCACGGGCAGCACACGTTCGTGTGAATGAGCCCTTAAACTGATGATCCTGTTTTTTTGTTTTTCTTCTGTTCTTCTGTTCTTCTGTCGGATCAGTAGAAGGGAAAAATAACGGGGATGTGAACTCTCCTTATACCTGTTTTGATAAATCTCCTCCAGAATGCCGTGGGTACCCCATTTGCTGGCATTTTCTCCTTAGGCATCTCTAAAAGACCTCATGCACACGAATGTATTTCGTTTCCTTGTCCGTTCCGTTTTTTTTTACGGATAGGATGCGGACCCATTCATTTCAATCGGTCCGCAAAAAATGCTTACAGCACACCGTGTGCTATCTGCATTCGTATGTCCGTTCCGTAGCCCCACAAAAAAAATAGAACATGTCCTATTCTTGTCCGTTTTAGGCATTGTTACATCAGTGCAAGGGGGAAACTAAAACTGGTGTAAAAAGACAAACTTGGGGTCCATTCACACATATCGCGGATACTCAAAATACGAATACCAGCCGCATGCATCCCGCATTTTTCCCTTCCCGACCTATGTAACAAATGCCTGTTTTTGACAAAAACTGCATTGCAAAACCTGGGCCATTTTGTTGTACGGTAAATGGCCAGGACTTCATGGAGATGATCATACAGTACATGCACGTGCCTGGTTAAAAAAAAAAAAAAAAATTCCGGAGATTTAACTACGCGCGAAATATTGAAATCACATGAATTTGAAGCCAGTGATTGGCTGCAGGGGTCACGTAGGTAGACTGGCACTTCATCAATGCAGCAAAGATAGGTACCGTTGAAGCAGGGAATTTAAGAGGTGAGTTTTGCCTATTTGCTTATGTTAGCATAATTTCTAGTGTTACGCAAATTTCTTTACACTCTTGGAAAACCGATTTTAATAAGACCAATGAATCTTGTACCCATTCCATCAGTCATTCTGGATCAATATAAGCTGACCTTTTTTTTTTTTTTTTTTTTAACTAACCAAGCTTTCTTAGGGTATATGCACAACACATCTACAGTATAGCACATGCGGTGCAGGGCAGCCTTTAGTAACACATAGGTAGGGTCTATTATATTGGCTTATCTGACCATTATTGAGTTATCCATTGATGCTAACAGCTTTATTGTTTTTACAGTTTTTACATCCTTTTAAAAAAATTTGTAGCCAGTGAGCATCATATGTGTGCACGTCCCCTACTGAAAACAATGCAGATTATGTACTAGTTGTAAAACAAGGAAATTAAAGAATGTAAATGGTCTTCATGGAAAGCAGAAAACACAGCAAACATTTTTTCACTTGTGCTTAAGGCCCTGTTTGTTTGCCAAGTGCTTCAAGGTTCAATTTACTTCCAGGTCTAATACTTAGGCCACATGCCTATGACCGTGTCCATTTTGCGGTCCGCAAAAGACTGATACCAGTCGCGTGCATTCCACATTTTGCTGAACGGAATGTCCGCCCCACAATAGAGCAGTCCTATCCTTGTCCGTGATACGGGTGGTTCTATTTATTTTTGCGAGGCCACAGAATGGACGTGCGGCTGCAGACTGGGTGCTGTCCGCGTCTTTTGCGGCCTCATTGAAGTGAACGGGTCCGCATCCGACCTGCAAAAAATGTGCTTTGGATGCGGACCCAAACCATGGTTGTGTTCATAGGGCCTTAGGAAACTACAACTTACGCCCAAAACTGTAGTCAGCTATCCTCTAGCTGGCATAGATTTGAGTTTCTGATGCATGTACGGTCAGAGATGTGCCTAATTTGTTAAACTCGTCCCACAAAAAATATTCTACAATTTTGAAACTAGCACCTGGACCTGACTACTTTTGTAATTGCAAGTAATTAGATGGGTTGCTCTGGGTTCAGAGCTGAACCCAGGCATAAGCCCCCCTTCACACAATTAGGCCTCATGCACACGGCCGTTGCCATATTGCAGCCCGTAAACAGCGGGTTCGCAATTTGCGGGCACCGGCCGTGTGCTCCCCGCATCACAGATGTGGACCCATTCACTTAAATGGGTCCACAATCCGGAGCTGCGGTGCAGAACGGAGGCACGTAACCCCACGGAAGCACTATGGAGTGCTTCCGTGGTGTTTCTGTCCGTGCCTCCTCACCGCAAAAAATAGAACATGTTATATTTTTTTACGGTGCGGACGGATCACGAACCCATTCAAGTTGAATGGTTCTCGATCCGTCCCGCCGGCCAAATAGATGTTGCCCGTGCATTGGGGACCGCATCGGAGCTAGAAATGCTCCGATTCTCAACTCATACTGGGTTCACTCAATTTCATGCTTCAACTGTCTCCTGAGCTGTGATAGGGAGACCATGGACACGCCCCCTGAGCTGCAGCAGAAAAGACACGCCCCCTGAGCTGCAGCAGAAAAGACACGCCCCCTGAGCTGCAGCAGCTTTATATAAATCTAGCAAACCAATGAATGGGGAGATCTCTGGATCCATGCGAGGTATCGGGCTGGTTCTAGCTTTGTCCTGTACTATTTGATGTATGATTTTCATTTTTTATATTGGGCATGAGAACCCCTTTAAGAGGCATCTGCCTCCTAATAAATTAGGCGTCTCTTACTCCAGCGCACAGGGGATCAAGACTGGATTATGGGAACACCAGTCTTGATAAATCACCCCCTTTGTATTTGTCACCTTTGCATCTGGGTTAACATTGGGGGCACTCAAAAGACCCTTTTACATGGGCCAAAGAGAAGGTTGATTATTGAGAACGAATGTTCATGTGAATGCTCTAATAATTGGCCATTGTAAATGTGTCACCGATCATCTGACAAATGAGCGTTTTGCTTGCATGTGGCACATAAAATCATACTAATAACGATCATTCATCCTTGGCATTGTGCCATATGAAAGGCATTTTAAATGAGTGGTGATGGACTTTTAGATTGTCAATCATGGTTTGTTATTGGCCTAGCATTGGTCAATGACTTAGGGCTAGGTGCTTATCTAATGACAACTGGAAATGGCATTCAGGAATATAATTAAGAAAAGGATAAGGTCATGGATCCAGTTGGAAACTAAGGCAGAGCAGAAAGCCATCAGATCCTTGTCCTGCCACTCACCATTGTAAGCGGTCAGAAGCATGGACAGCACATCAAGGTCCTGGCTCAGGAAGTGCAATAATGTCACTGCATACAGCAGAAAGATTTCCCAGCTTCTCAAGTTGAATTTCAACTTTCTTCTTTAGGCACTATTAACAGTGTGCGTTAAGGAGGATTACTGCTGTGCAGGAACTTAAACCTTACTACTTTATGGTAGCACCAATGGGCGATATAACTACTGTGTGGAGTGGGGAATGCACAAAAGAGGACTACTACTGTATGGGAACATGCATGGAGGACTACTATGTGGAGGTATAAAGGAAGGGATAGCTGTAGTATGGGACCACAATGAAGCCAATATTACTGTGTGTTGAGAACTGTTACTGTTTTGTGGACACTTACTTTGTAGGACACAGAGGGTACTATTACTGTGTGGAGCTCCATGGAAGCATTATTACCTTCTAAATCACTATTACATTCAGGGCACTATGGATGACACGTTTTTGTAGAGGTGGGGTGGGGTACTGGAAAAGATTGTACTGTAAATTAAATTCTGCAGAGATGATTTGTGTCTGGAAGAAGTCGTCATGGTGGTCTGGGCCAAATAGAGAATAAAAAATAAATGAAAAAAAGAACATCTACAATCAGAGATGATGTCACATGTGAGGCAATGGATTTAAATGTCCTGTATTCAATTATGTGGTCTGAACCTTAGAAATGTGATGATATCACACTACCTTCCACTCACCATAACAACTCCTGCTCCCATTATCCATCACCCCAACAAAGCCCGTTGAGTAGGGAGTAGGAGTTGTTACAGCAGTGTATGCGAAACCACTGTGGCAACCAACAGATTTGACTTTCGCTAATCCTAAAGACGTTATCCTAGCAGTCCCCTGGTATTCACCCTTTAACCCTTATACAGGGATCTGGACTTTTTTGCAGAGGACCCCCCAGCCGCTACCTTCTAAAGTCTCTGTGTGGTTGACAGATGACCCATGAGGGTCAGAGACACCAGTGCGGAGTACAGAAGGATCAGGCAAAATCATAGTCAGGGACAGGCCAAGATCAAGACTGGCAGAGTATGTGCAATATGGTAAATGGTTTAAGGTCAGGGCATGCATTGAAGGGACAATACGGGAGTCTGACACAGATCAAGTCAGTCAGCAGAGGGTCAAATCCAGTAATCGGGCAGAGGTCAGTACATAGGCAGACAAAGAAATACAGCACACCTTCACAAAAAAACTAGCAAGCTAGATAACCTATTGCTAAGGCACCCTTACATAGAGTGTGCACTAAAGAAGTTTTCCAGGATTTTTTTTCTTTGCCTATATAGTGCAGTATAAAGAATGAGATGGAGGCTCTTTCTTTGTGTTTACCTGTTTTATTTGATGTGCCATTTGTGAATTGTCAGCCATTTTGATTCCCTCTTCCCCTCAGATATGGTTGTCCTAATGAATCCTGCATTTGCCATCATGCCTGGCTTTGCAGAGGGGGTTTATGGGCAGTACAGTGGCTCAGTGGTTAGCACTGGGCTCCTAGGTTTGAATCTGACCAAGGACAACAGCTGCATGGAGTTTGTATGTTCTTCCCGTGTTTGTGTTGGAGTTCCTCCAGGTACTCTGGTTTCCTCCCACAGTCCAAATACATACCGATAGGGAACTTAGATTGTGAGCCCCATTGGGGACAGCTTGATGCTAATGTCTTTAAAGCGCTGCGGAATATAGTAGCGCTATATAAGTGCATATATCAGCTCTTGGTCCTCCTCCATCTTCACTTTCCAAGGCCAGACATCTAGAAGGTTTTAGTCCGCCAACTCATCCAGGGTGACGGACCTCCTGAAAAACACACAACACTGACAACAATCACAGATCGCCATGGGGCACAGATGATACATGTTACCCTGTTCTACTGTTTATTACTTTTGCCCTGTATATCAGTAGGCCCTGACTCTCCAGCTGACACAGCGTCTTATTTGTATACAGGAAGTCAGTTTCTCTATTCATTTCTTTGGCAGCCTTTACGTGAGTCTCATAGGAATGAATTGAGAAACTAACTTCCTGTCCACACACAAGTCCCTGAGTCAGTTGGAGAGTCATGGTGTTGGTCACATGACACAGCCGAGGAATAGAATGGAGGGGATAACTCACAACCACAGCTACCAGTAACATAGTAACATAGTACATAAGGCCGAAAAAAGACATTTGTCCATCCAGTTCGGCCTGTTATCCTGCAAGTTGATCCAGTAAGAAAATTACCTTCCCTACTATTTACATCATCTACCTTTCTAATGGTCCACAGAATAAAATGTTTTGTGAGAGTGATCCTTTAAGGCCGGCATCCTCAAACTGCGGCCCTCCAGCTGTTGCAAAACTACAACTCCCAGCATGCCTGAACAGTCTACAGGTATCAGCCTACAGCAGGGCATTGTGGGAGTTGTAGTTTTACAACAGCTGGAGGGCCGCAGTTTGAGGATACAAGGCCTCTTTCACACGGGCTCCGGATGCGTCGCGTATGCATTTTGCGGGAAACCCACGCGAGTAGGCACGCAATTGCAGTCAGTTTTGACTGCAATTGCTTTCCGATGTTCAGTTTCCGCGTGAGTGCAATGCGTTTTGCACGCGCGTGAGAAAAAACTGAATGTAGTACCCAGACCCGAACCCGGACTTCACTGAAGTTCGGGTTTGGGTTAGGTGTTCAATTAATTTTATTATTTTCCCTTATAACATGGTTATAAGGGAAAATAATAGCATTCTAAATACAGAATGCTTACTAAGGGTACTTTCATACTTGCGGCAGTACGGATCCGACAGGCTGTTCACCATGTCGGATCCGTCCTTCCGCTATTTCGCCGGACCGCCGCTCCGTCCCCATTGACTATAATGGGAACGGGGGCGGAGCTCCGGCGCAGCACGGCGAGAGCCGCCGGACTAAAAAGTCGGACATGCAGGACTTTTAGTCCGGCGGCCTTTCGCCGTGCTGCGCTGGAGCTCCGCCCCCGTCCCCATTATAGTCAATCCGTCCTGCCGTGAAAGTAGCCTAAAATGTAGATTGAGGGGTTAAAAAAAATATATATAATATAACTCACCTCATCCAATTGATCGCGCAGCTGGCACGGTCTTCTTGCTTCTTCTTTCAGAACCTATAAAAGGACCTTTGATGATGTAATCTTCTATCTTCATTCAGCAGGACCTGCACTGACGTCACTGCGCTCACCACGTGGTGAGCGCGATTACGTCATCAAAGGTCCTTTTGCAGGTCCTGAAAAAAGAAGCAAAAAGACTATGCCAGCTGCGCGATCAATTGGATGAGGTGAGTTTGTTTGTTTATTTTTTATTTTTTTTAACCCCTCCATCCCTAATTTACTTATAGCCATGTTATAAGGGAAAATAATACAGTGAATACACTTTAATGGGGTCCAGGGTTGCTCATCCCTATCATCTCCTAGCAACCATGCGTGAAAATCTCACCGCATCCGCACTTGCTTGCGGATGCTTGCGATTTTCACGCAGACCCATTAATTTCTATGGGGCCTGCGTTGCGTGAAAAACGCAGAATATAGAACATGCTGAACATTTTCACTCAACGTACAAGTGATGCGTGAAAATCACTGCTCATCTGCACAGCCCCATTGAAGTGAATGGGTCCGGATTCAGTGCGGGTGCAATGCGTTCACCTCATGCATTGCGCCCGTGCGGAATACTCGCCCGTGTGAAAGGGGCCTAACAGTGGGACCCTCTTCTATTAACTTAGACTTATCTATCAGAATATCTGAAAATGTTTTTTTCACAACCTGGCAACTTATACACTGCTCAAAAAAATAAAGGGAACACAAAAATAACACATCCTAGATCTGAATTAATTAAATATTTTTCTGAAATACTTTGTTCTTTACATAGTTGAATGTGCTAACAACAAAATCACACAAAAAAAAAATGGAAATCAAATTTTTTAACCCATGGAGGTAAGGATTTGGAGTCACACTCAAAATTAAAGTGGAAAAACACACTACAGGCTGATCCAACTTTGATGTAATGTCCCTAAAACAAGTCAAAATGAGGCTCAGTAGTGTGTGTGGCCTCCCACGTGCCTGTATGACCTCCCTACAACGCCTGTGCATGCTCCTGATGAGGTGGCGGACGGTCTCCTGAGGGATCTCCTCCAAGACCTGGACTAAAGCATCTGCCAACTCCTGGACAGTCTGTGGTGCAACGGTGGATAGAGTGGATAGAGCGAGACATGATGTCCCAGATGTGCTCAATTGTATTCAGGTCTGGGGAACGGGCGGGCCAGTCCATAGCATCAATGCTTTCGTCTTGCAGGAACTGCTGACACACTCCAGCCACATGAGGTCTAGCATTGTCTTGCATTAGGAGGAACCCAGGGCCAACCGCACCAGCATATGGTCTCACAAGGGGTCTGAGGATCTCATCTCTGTACCTAATGGCAGTCAGGCTATCTCTGGCGAGCACATGGGAGGGCTGTGCGGCCCTCCAAAGAAATACCACCCCACACCATTACTGACCCAATGCCAAACCGGTCATGCTGGAGGATGTTGCAGGCAGCAGAACGTTCTCCACGGTGTCTCCAGACTCTGTCACATCTGTCACATGTGCTTAGTGTGAACCTGCTTTCATCTGTGAAGAGCACAGGGCGCCAGTGGCGAATTTGCCAATCTTGCTGTTCTCTGGCAAATGCCAAACGTCCTGCACGGTGTTGGGCTGTAAGCACAACCCCCACCTGTGGACGTCGGGCCCTCATATCACCCTCATGGAGTCTGTTTCTGACCGTTTGAGCAGACACATGCACATTTGTGGCCTTCTGGAGGTCATTTTGCAGGGCTCTGGCAGTGCTCCTCCTGTTCCTCCTTGCACAAAGGCGGAACAGGAGGTCCTGCTGCTGGGTTGTTGCCCTCCTACGGCCTCCTCCACGTCTCCTGATGTACTGGCCTGTCTCCTGGTAGCGCCTCCATGCTCTGGACACTACGCTGACAGACACAGCAAACCTTCTTGCCACAGCTCGCATTGATGTGCCATCCTGGATAAGCTGCACTATCTGAGCCACTTGTGTGGGTTGTAGACTCCGTCTCATGCTACCACTAGAGTGAAAGCACCGCCAGCATTCAAAAGTGACCAAAACATCAGCCAGGAAGCATAGGAACTGAGAAGTGGTCTGTGGTTACCATCTGCAGAACCACTCCTTTATTGGGGGTGTCTTGCTAATTCCCTATAATTTCCACCTGTTGTCTATCCCATTTGCACAACAGCATGTGAAATTGATTGTCACTCAGTGTTGCTTCCTAAGTGGACAGTTTGATTTCACAGAAGTGTGATTGACTTGGAGTTACATTGTGTTGTTTAAGTGTTCCCTTTATTTTTTTGAGCAGTGTACATTGTTTAGGTGTTTTTGAGGAGGGTTTAGCAATTTTTGGTGAGTTTTTTTATGCCAAAAAATACCAGCATCAGATGTTGCATGGAAGTCTAAGAGAAAATATTTAATGCAGCACACACAAAAGGTGTTTTTTCCTCCATTGAGTTGCGTTTTTTGGGTCAAAGTATTTTTTTTCCAATTTGCAGCATGCTCTGGCATTTGTCGCTCACTTTTTATTTATTTTTTTGCTTCAAACAAAAGCATATGCAGTGTCTTTTTTTTATTTTTATTACCATTGCATTTTTACTATACAGCTCTGCAGAGAAAGTGGCATCATGGGCGGCACATACTTTCCTAAAAAAAATAAAAAAAATACTAGGGGTGAAATTTATCAAAACTGATGTAAAGATTCTCGACCTACTATACCGCCCTCTATAATTTGCCTAGTGACCTAGTCCCCACAAATGAAGGGACCAGAGAACGCTTATTGCAGACATAGTTGGCCTCCTGTATCCTCCCCACCCTGTCGACCACAGACATTAATGCCTTTAATGGCACTATAACTGCAGAAGAGGTTGTGGAGGTAATTGACCACTTGCCGGTGTCCAAGTCCCCAGGCCCCAACGGCTTTTCCTATAAATACTACAAGATCTTTAAAAAGGAACTGATCCCCCACAAGACAAATCTCTACAATCGCTTCCTATCAGGTGATGCGGTGGCTGCTGCCATGTCCCACTCGTATCTTCCGTTAATCCCGAAACCTGGAAAAGTCCCCCTCGACTGTCAAAACTATAGGCTTATCGCATTACTCAATTCAGATCTTAAGATTTATACTAAAATATTGGCCTCTCGTCTGAATTATTTTCTCCGCTCATTGATCCATAAAGCTCTGATCAAGTATTACTGGGCAGCCCAGTTACATTGCATTACAGCTTAGGCATCTCTGCAACCTTATTCCATCTGGATGAAGATGGAGAGACTCTGGCGGGCTCCCATACACCCTAATTCTTTGCTATGGACTAGCCCCTACAGTGCGTCATCATCAAGTGAACTTTTAGGACCCATGGCCTGCACTAAATCCATATGGAGGACATGTAGTAATAGATTCCCTTTGATCTCCCACCACTCTTCCATTACTTCTTTTCAGCAACGAGACTATGGTTTCAACTTGGTGTCTTTCACTATGCAGACATTATAGACCCATTCACTAGGGACCTACTACCTTTCTCAACTGTTCAGAGCAAATATAGCCTTCTCTCTTCGACCAATTATTTCTATGTTCAGATCAGACACTTTGCCCAATCTATCTTCTCAGGGTCCAATGTCTCTCTCCCAACGATATTTGAACGTCTTTGTAGAAGAGGGGTACATATGAAATGGCTAATATCTGAGATCTACTCCATTCTGATGACCCCCTCCCCGGAACGAATTCAAAGACACTCTTATATGGCCCGATGGGAGGAATACTTGGGGAGATCTTTACCAGATGCGCTGTGGTGACTCATATGGAGAAGAGAAGCGAAGTCTTCAATGTCAGTTCTCTGTCAAGAGAACCAGTATAAGATCTTAATGTACTGGTATCATACTCCTGATCTTCTCCATAGATTGAATCCTGCAGTCACGGAGGTTTGTTGGAGATGTGGGACAACTAGGGGAACGCTGCACCACATTTTCTGGGACTGCTCCTTGATACGCACCTTTCAGTCCGGAGTCAGCGCTCTTTTGAGTGATGTTTTTGGTTGCAGCATACCTCCTGAACCTCTAACCCTCCTACTTAATATAACCCCAACACAGATAAGGAAACACTCGTTTGTTTTTTAGGGTAACCGCTGCAGAGAAAGGTATTACAATAGCATGGTTAGGTAGAGCAGACACTAGCAGATCGCTAGTGTCAGACAGCTAATTAGGTCAAAATGTGGTGGTAGAAACTCTTTAATGAAAGTGATGCTCAGATAGGATTCAGTGTGGATCATATCCGCCCTTATAATAGCTTTATATAGCTACTTCATCAGGAATG
The DNA here is from genome assembly GCF_905171765.1 of Bufo bufo. Taxonomy (NCBI): domain Eukaryota; kingdom Metazoa; phylum Chordata; class Amphibia; order Anura; family Bufonidae; genus Bufo; species Bufo bufo. The sequence continues at coordinate 66,620,618 of NC_053389.1, forward strand.
TCATTTTAATGGTAGGATACCGTCTAATTGTTTCTTCCTTTTTAGTTTCTTTTCTTTTCAAAGTTCTTTTCAGAGTACGACAAGAATTGGATTTTCACATAGCCTTTACTGACTTTCATCTGATTTGCATTGCATGTATCATCTGATGTTATATTACATGTTCTTTTGCCGAATACTTTGTATTCTCTGCCTGTTCACTTTGATTTGTACAATTGTGCATACAGTTGAAATAGACTTGTAATGTTGTATTTCAATAAAAATACAGTTATATAAAAAAAACTGATGTAAAGTAAAACTGACTTTAGGCTTTATAGGTTAAACACCCTCCGCCATGAACAAAACTGGGAGTGAAGGAACCCAAAGAAATGTCATGAAGGAAGTTGAATATATACCATGGGGGAGATTTATTAAAAGTGGTGTAAAGGAAAACGGGCTTAGTTTCCCATAGCAATCAGATTCCACCTTTCATTTTCCAGAGCTCATTTGGAAAATGAAAGGTGCAATCTAATTGGTTGCTATGGGAAACTAAGCCAGTTTTCCTTTACATCACTTTTGATAAATATCCGTCCCATGTGCTTGGTTGTATACAGGCTGGGAACAGTGGCGGACTGACTATTCGGGCACTCGGGCATGGACCGAGGGCCCGCGGCCACAAGGGGGGCCCCGTCAGGACCGTCTTTTGCACTCACATGTAATGGAGCGCTCTGACGGGGTCAGGCATGAAGTACAGTGACCATGCCGGGCCCCGTCAGAGCGCTCCTCAAACATGTATAATATGAGGCAAGGAAGGAGGGGAGTGTTGGCACAGAGGCAGGGGGGGCGCAGTGCGCACTCACACAGTTCTTGTCACTGCCGGCCTGTTGTTTCCATAGTGAAGCAGGGAGCGCTCTCCGTTCCCTGCTTCACTGTTCTTCTGATCGTTCCCCCTGCTGGCCACACATCGCGCTGCTGGGAGTGTGGGAGCGCGTCATCAGGAAAAAAGGTAAGTATGTGTGTTATTATTATTTTTTTATAAAGCTGCAGACTGGGGGCAACAACTAATTTGAGGGGGCACATATCTGGCATAACTAATTTGAGGGGGCACATATCTGGCATAACTACTATGAGGGGGCACTTATCTGGCATAACCACTGTGAGGGGGCATATATCTGGGCATATCTACTGCGAGAGGCACATAATCTAGCATAACTACTGTGAAGAGGCACATCATTTGGCATAACTACTGTGAGGAGGCACATAATCTGGCATAACTACTGTGAGGAGGCACATAATCTGGCATAACTACTGTGAGGGGGCACATATGTGGGCATATCTACTGTGAGGGGGCACAAATCTGGGCATATCTACTGTGAGGGGTACATATCTGGCATAACTACTGTGAGGGGTACATATCTGGCATAACTACTGTGAGGGAGGCACATATCTGGCATAACTACTGTGAGGGAGGCACATATCTGGGCATAACTACTGTGAGGGTGGCACATATCTGGCATAACTACTGTGAGGGTGGCACATATCTGGCATAACTACTGTGAGGGAGGCACATATCTGGCATAACTACTGTGAGGGAGGCACATATCTGGGCATAACTACTGTAAGGGGCACATAATCTGGCATAACTACTGTGAGGGGTACATAATCTGGCATAACTACTGTGAGGAGGCACAATCTGGCATAACTAGTGTGAGGAGGCACATAATCTCGCATAACTACCGTTAGGGGGCACATATATGGGCATATCTACTGTGAGGTGCACATAATCTAGGGACTGAGAGGCATAATGGGGGCTGGCTGAGAGGCATAATAGGGGCTGAGAGGCATAAGGGCTGATAATGGGGGCTGATGAGAGGCATGGGAGCTGAAGTCTGATTTGAGGTCTTATTGGGGTCTGTCAACTGAGGTCTGATTAACATTGGGGGTCTAACCTGAGGTGTAATGAAAATTTTTTTTTTTCTTATTGTCCCCCTCTAAATCCTAGGTGCCTCTTTTATAGGTCTCCTGAACTGCAGAGCGGTGCCCACTTCCAGCCCTGAGCCCAGCTGCCCAGAGCACTGATCCTGAGCCGCTGGAGTCTTCAGAACTGGAAGTATTTACAGTAATTCACTGTAAGCTATATTATATATATATTACTTGTTTTATGTGAGTAAGGGTGCTGGGTGGTTGGAGAAGGGGGGTGGTAAAGAGAAATTCTGTACCAAGTGTAGGTGATGTAGGTGGCGCAATATGTGGGTGGGGCTGTGTGTGGGTGTGACTTGAGGGTGGGCGAGACACAGGGGCCCCATAATCTCCTATTGCCTGGGGGCCCCATGAGTTGTCAGTCCGCCCCTGGCTAGCAATTCGGAGACTCAGCGCTGTGATAACATACAGTAGCATATACAAGGTGCTGGCAGTGATACGAGCATCCTAATCATTAGTTTATAAAGTGTGGCAATAGTGAAACCCGTGCTGATCATTAATTCACATTCCCATAGTGACAATCCTGCGTTAGTCATGCTATACCATCGAGACACCTCACGGCACCGTTCTCCTATAACCTCAGCGTTGTGGCAGCGGCACAGTGGAGAGCCATGCTATACCGTCCATGTGTGCGTGTTTCTGGGTGCGTGATTATAGTGTTTTTCTCTGTTTTTTGTGTGTGAAATCTATGGATTATAGGTCAGGGGGCGTGAAAAGCAGGTTACATGCATCACAAGTGTTTGTATCGTCGCTCTCGTAGGACGAGTTTGGTGAGTGATGCATCACCTGAGATTCTATGACAGACGTCGTGCCCCTCACGTGTCTTCATTACTCTCAGTGTGGAAATAGGTCAGAGGTGGATAACATTTAAGGAGATGACTGTCAATAGCGTTGGCGTAGCCCCACAGCAATTCTGAGTATTTATGCTAATAGCAGTCTGCGAGCACCACCATCTACTAAATGGAATACATTTCCATCTGTGAGTAAGTCCGCCACTCTGCATAGCTGTGCGATTACCGTGGTATGCCATTCTATACATTCTACATACCATAGGCGAGAATCTGGGCAATTGGCTTACCACGGAACTGACATTACCTGAGCACATGATTCAGGGCTCATGCACACGACCGTGTGCTGGCCTGTGCGGCGGTCCGCAACGCACGGGCACCGACCATGGGGCCGCCACATGCGGATCGCGGACCCATTCACTTGAATGGGGTCAGCGATCCGCATGCAATGGTCTGCACCACAAAAAAGTAGTGCATGCACCGCATCTCCCGGATTGCGGACCCATTCAAGTGAATGGCCACAATACGACCATGGCCGGGCAACGGCTGTTTGCATGACCCCTACTTGGTGCCGCAGAACAGGTGTGTGTGTGTGTGTTCTCATTTTTGCATTTTCATTTTTTATTCCCTGCCTTCCCAGAGCCATACCTTTTTTTTTTTTTCTGTTCACAGGGCTGTTTTTTTTGCAGGACAAGTTGTTCTAATGGCACCATTTAATATGGCTTACGATGTAGTGGGAAGCTGGAAAAATAATTCCAAATGGGGTGAAATTAGAGAAAAAAAATGCAATTCCGCCACAATTTTGTGGGTTTTGTTTTTACGGCATTCACTATGTGGTAAAACTGACTTGCGCTTTTAATTCTCGGTATTAGTAGGATTATGGCGATACCACATTTGTATAGGTGTTTTTTAATACTGAAAAAAAATCAAAACGTGGAAAGATTTTTTTTTTTTCCCCCTTTTCATCGCCATATTCTGACCACCGTAACTTTTTTATAGTTATGTCTACGGAGTTGTGAGACAGCTCATTTTTTGCAGGGCAATCTGTAGTTTTTTTCATACCATTTTGGGGTGTGTTTGATTTATTGATCACTTATTAAAAAAAATTGGGAGGAGAAGAAGCAATAAAAAAAACAACGGCACATTGGCCATTTTTTCACCTTATGGATAAATTAAAAAAAATATATATTAAAAGTATGTGAGTTTTCAGACACTGCAAAGCCTATGATGTTTATTTTTTGATTATTTATTAAAATTTTAACCTTCGGGAATGGGATTTATTTGAATCTTAATTTTATTTAAATATTTTTAAAAACTTTTTTTTTTTTTTTTTTGGAGGCTCCCAAATGGACCCCAACATGCAATCATCAGATTGCAATTTGTAAAAAGTAATGGAATTTTATCCATTACACTATGCGAAGATAGGTATTTTACAATTCAGTGCTGCTACTTGTGGGCCTGAATTGTAATATACCGGTAATAAGCCTAGAAGCCTAGTACAGGCTTATTACTGCAATGGAACACCTTCCCTGATTTCAGCCACATTTGATCACGGCATCTGAAGGGTTAAATGACATTTGCCCCAGGTGTCTGCTGTGTGAAACGCTCGTTGCTGCTCGTTCCGCTCTAAAGTGGACATCATCTTTAAAGACCAGACATGTACGGCAGATGTCAGGAAGGGTAAATGTAATGTTCTGATTTACTTTATTGTACACTCAATAATTCTGTATGGATGGGTCAGGGTTAACTATCCTGACAAGCCCTTTTAGGAGACTTAAATCCGTCCCTCGTTCAATGTGTGAGTGTTATGTGTTATCTGACGAAGAGTCAGGAGCTTCAGAGAGGCTGCCTGAAGCTTATAGGTAGAGATGAGCGAATCGAAGTTGACTAAGTGGAATTCGATCCGAATTTCAGGAAAATTTTTATTTATACCGAAGCCGAATTTCCTCACGCTTCGTGGTAAAGAATTTCATTTTTTCCTAAGGACATGGAGAAAGGAACTCTGTCATGCATGCAGCCAATCAGCAGCCAGCCAGCCCTGTGATGTCACAGCCCTATAAATAGCCTCAGCCATCTTGGATTCTGCCATTTTCCATTGTACTTAGTGCAGGGAGAGATGTCAGCAGGCGCTAGGGACAGTGCTAGGAAAAACACCATTGTGCTAAAAAAAGGATTTACAAGTGCAGGGAAAGATTATTCAAGGTGTAGGGAAAGGATAGGGAGGAATCATTCCACAGCATTTATGTTGAACAGGGTTCAGTAGGATAGTTTACAGCCTGGGTAATAGGAACAATCCGATTACACCTTGCTGCACTGACTGCGGATCCAAATTGCCATTATACAACTCTGTAATTCAAGCAGACCGTTCTTGTTATTGGGGTGCAAGTGCTGTTTGATACAGCCATTAACAGGGTTTATTACAAGGAAATATTTCTAAGTCTTATTTGCCCTTGTGCGGTGCAGTTATATGTTCTAAAGCATTTTTTGGTTTGTATTAGTGGGGGAAAAAAAGGGCTTATTAGCCGGTGTGGTGAAGTGCGAAAATTACGGCCCTTTTTGTCGTGTATAGTGCCAAAAGAAAAATATATTTGCCGTTCAGCGGTGCAGTTATATGTTCTAAAGCCTTCTGTGGCGTGTATAAGTGGAAAAAAAATAAGGACCTATTTGCCGTGCAGCGGTGCGGTTAGTCAGGTCCATAAATATTGGGACATCAACACAATTTTAAAATTTTTTGCTCTATTCACCACCACAATGAATTTGAAATGAAACGAACAAGATGTGCTTTACCTGCAGACTGTCAGCTTTAATTTGAGGGTATTTACATCCAAATCAGGTGAACGGTGTAGGAATTACAACAGTTTGCATATGTGCCTCCCACTAGTTAAGGGACCAAAAGTAATGGGACATAATAATAATCATAAATCAAACTTTCACTTTTTAATACTTGGTTGCAAATCTTTTGCAGTCAATTACAGCCTGAAGTCTGGAACGCATAGACATCACCATACGCTGGGTTTCATCCCAGGTGATGCTCTGCCAGGCCTCTACTGCAACTGTCTTCAGTTCCTGCTTGTTTTGGGGGCATTTTCCCTTCAGTTTTGTCTTCAGCAAGTGAAATGCATGCTCAATCGGATTCAGGTCAGGTGATTGACTTGGCCATTGCATAACATTGCATAACATTCCACTTCTTTCCCTTAAAAAACTCTTTTGCAGTATGCTTTGGGTCATTGTCCATCTGCACTGTGAAGCGTCGTCCAATGAGTTCTGAAGCATTTGGCTGAATATGAGCAGATAATATTGCCCGAAACACTTCAGAATTCATCCTGCTGCTTTTGTCAGCAGTCACATCATCAATAAATACAAGAGAACCAGTTCCATTGGCAGCCATACATGCCCACGCCATGACACTACCACCACCATGCTTCACTGATGAGGTGGTATGCTTAGGATCATGAGCAGTTACTTTCCTTCTCCATACTCTTCTCTTCCCATCACTCTGGTACAAGTTGATCTTGGTCTCATCTGTCCATAGGATGTTGTTCCAGAACTGTGAAGGCTTTTTTAGATGTCGTTTGGCAACTCTAATCTGGCCTTCCTGTTTTTGAGGCTCACCAATGGTTTACATCTTGTGGTGAACCCTCTGTATTCACACTAAAGTCTTCTCTTGATTGTTGACTTTGACACACATGCACCTACCTCCTGGAGAGTGTTCTTGATCTGGCCAACTGTTGTGAAGGGTGTTTTCTTCACCAGGGAAAGAATGCTTTGGTCATTCACCAGTTATTTTCCGTGGTCTTCCGGGTCTTTTGGTGTTGCTGAGCTCACCGGTGCGTTCCTTCTTTTTAAGAATGTTCCAAACAGTTGTTTTGGTGACGCCTAATGTTTTTGCTATCTCCCTGATGGGTTTGTTTTGTTTTTTCAGCCTAATGATGGCTTGCTTCACTGATAGTGACAGCTCTTTGCATCTCATCTTGAGAGTTGACAGCAACAGATTCCAAATGCCAATAGCACACTTGAAATGAACTCTGGACCTTTTATCTGCTCATTGTAATTGGGATAATGAGGGAATAACACACACCTGGCCATGGAACAGCTAAGAAGCCAATTGTCCCATTACTTTTGGTCCCTTAACAAGTGGGAGGCACATATGCAAACTGTTGTAATTCCTACACCGTTCACCTGATTTGGATGTAAATATCCTCAAATTAAAGCTGACAGTCTGCAGTTAAAGCACATCTTGTTGGTTTCATTTCAAATCCATTGTGGTGGTGTATAGAGCCAAAAATGTTAGAATTGTGTTGATGTCCCAATATTTATGGACCTGACTGTATATGTTCTAAAGCCCTTTTTTGTGTGTATTAGTGGGGGGGGGGGGGGGAAGCTTATTAGCCGTTGTGTGGTGAAGTGAGAAAATGACTGACTTTTTTGGGGTGTTTTAATTTCCTTTTTATTTATTTATTTGATCTAACAGTATGTCAGACAGAGAAGTGCCAGGCCCTGCACAGGGGAGTTGCAGAGGCCTAAATGTTTACTGGCGCAGGTTGTAGCAGAGTAAGGGGGCGTGGCAGCAGGGGTCGCAGCGAGAGGCCTGACCTCCCAGTGTCATCTAGCGGTCGTATCTTGATCAGCAACCCAGCGGTTCTTAAATGGTTGACTCGATCTTCGACTTCGTCGCAAATTACATCAAACACCCCCAGCCAAGAGTCGGTGGGTTCGTCAGACACAACCCTTAGTTGGCATGGCCCGGGAGCAGGCCCCGTGCCCTCACCTGTCCCCAACCTGCCTCTGTCCTTTTCTCTTCCCTCAGCCAGACAAGTATTATATGCTGTGGGCTCAGCTTCACTATACAGTGAGGATGAGCTACTAGAGGACAGTCAGCAGCTACTGGCAAGCCAAGATGTGGAGGAGACATCCGCCGCTTCCTCCACTAGGTGGGAAAGTAGTGATGAGAAGAGCTGGTGTTGCGAGCGGTCAGGCTCCTGACCCAGAGACTGTTGAGGAGGACATCAGTGATGTGCAGACAGTACTTGATGATGATGATGATGATCGCATTTGGGAGCCGGGTGACTAAGGGGCTTAATTTTTTTATTTCTGAGACGTCCGTATAGTGCGGGGTGAATCCGAAGACCCTCTCAATCTCCGTGCACCACAGGATGTCCTCCTTCTTATCCATGATGACTGGGAACTCGTGATGTTTTCCCTGATGAAGAGACCATGGGCTGGTAGTTATGGTTTGAATCTTGATGAACTTCGCGACTCTTCCGGGCTCCAAGCAATCTTGCAGCTTTGTCTTCTCGTTGTCTGTAGTTACTAGAGGCCTGTTCATGCCTGGAAGGTTCCCCCAGAAGTATCTGGCTCGATGAGCTGCCGATAGCGCACTTGCATCAATCTTGACTGGATTCGACTCCAGGTGGAAAGAATTTTTTTGTTGGAATGCTTTCTCCAAAACTTGATTAAAATGATAAGAAACTAAACTTAAATTCGCCAATATATTATCCCAATAGTCGAGGAAAATTCTCGGACAATCAATTTTCCAAGTCTTTTGTCCCGGAGAACATGTATTATTAAATTGTGTTTTAAGCAACACTTTATAAAGTTGAGAAATGTTACCCTTTTGACCAATATTCCCTATAAATGAATAGACGAAGCAGGGAGATCGAGAAAACGATTACACCGGGCATGAGGGAGGAGGGGTCAAACATGGAGGCAGAGGAGGACATGAAGCAACATATATTCGATACTTCAAACTTCAAACCTGTAACCAGGTTCCAGCAGCCACCGAAGATTCAAGAAGGGGGCGGCAGGAAGCAGTGGAGACCGAAACATCAGAAGGAGGGCGACCGCTCCGTCTGCGATTGAGGCAGCATGCAAACACCGCCAGACAAGGCGGACAAACGCAGGGGATCCGCCGAGAGTCTGGTCCAGCAGAATTCAAAGGGCCCAGAGGTGGGGGCATCCTGCGTTTCAGATAGAGAGGCTCGTGTCTTGCATAGTGCGGCGGGATAGAACGGTCGCAGGGAGGAGCGACGTAGCAAACCTACGTCATCACGTCTTCACCCCCACTGATGAAGGGGCTTCATCATAGGGAGAAGCTTGTCCGTGAGACAGCGGCGGAGCCAGCAAGTCGCTAGAGTATCCGGGAGTCAGCAGGGTGGCAGGTCGGTAGCCAAACATGCCCGGGGTAGACCACCTGCTTCGCAGGAGCCTACCTGCCCGGGAAGTAGCGGTGCACGGTTCACGGAGGCAGCGGCGGTAGCAGTCAGTCAGTGCGTAGTGTTGGGTCCATTTTTTGGGGAGTTATTGTTCTGACGGATCAGAGTAAGGACAAAATAATCTCCACTCTGTCGGGGGCTCTACTTGTATAAGCGTTTAATAGAACAGGTTCTGATAACATCTATGTGGATTCAGCTGACGACGGTGTAAAAGGAGGGCGCCTCTTCTTCTTGACGCTAACATCGACCTGTAAGGCGGAGTTCATATTTGAGTTATTTGGTCAGTTTTGGCTCTGTGACTGCCCAAATGAGTGTGCAGTGATTCTAAGGCCTCTTTCACATGAGCGTCCATTTTGCAAGCAAGTTCAGTCAGTTTTGTCTGCGATTGTGTTCAGTGGTTAGTTTTTTTCCGCGCTGGTGCAATGCGTTTTGATGCATTTTTCACGCGCGTCATGAAAAAACTGAAGGTTTACAAACAACATCTCTTAGCAACCATCAGTGAAAAACGCATTGCATCCGCACTTGCTTGCGGATGCAATGCGTTTTTCACTGAAGCCCCATTCAGTTCTATGGGGCCAGGGCTGTGTGAGAAATGGAGAATATAGAACATGCTGCGTTTTTCACGCAGCGCACAACTGATGCGTGAAAAAAAAAAAATGCTCATGTACACAGACTCATTGAAATTAATAGGTCAGGATTAAGTGCGGGTGCTATGTGTTCACGTCACGCATTGCACCCGCGCGGAAAACTCGCTCGTGTGAAAGGGGCCTAAGAGCGACGCCTGTCATCTGCATGTCATACTGACTCAGTATTATTTCACTACAACAGCAGACTCCCTATGCATGTTACTGCAAGGCACAGTGTTCTACACCACTATAAAGGCTCTCTGCAGTCAGGTTTTTTAACTCTATTCGCTGCAAATAAATTTGGATCAGATAGAATTTTTTCGAAAAATTCGGCAAACTGGCTGAATTAGAATTTTTTTAAAATTTGCTCATCTCTACTTATAGGCTTCGGATCGGCACCAAATTCCGCTGGAACAAACCCCTTGTGAACGGGGCTGAAAGGTGGCTCTACACATTAAGCAAATGTCAACTGAACCCACCAATTTTGGAAGGACTAGCCGACCATCTAATCTATTGTTCCTAATGCTTGCCTCTCCAAAACTACAACTCTCATCATGCACTGACAGCCAGTGGCAATCAGACCATGATGGGAGTTGTAATTTTGCAACAACTGAAGACTCCAGACTGGTCTTTCAGACTGTCCACCAGTGGACAATGTCACAAAGAAGAATGAGTGAGTGTGATTGGAATGATTCTCCTAATATAGGCTCCCTAAAGAGCAGGCAAATCTGCAAATGTCATTGAGACATTATTCGCTTTACTGGCTGCTACCAGCAGGGGGCAGCCTAACTCTACTAGACAGCGCAGGACAGTTCATTATGCGCAGGAAAAAGGAGTTTAAGAGGTTCTCTATTTTTTTCGATATTGTAGACCTATCCGGAGTCGGAATTCCACCGATCTGATATTGATGACCTCTATCCTGAGAAGCCCTAGAAAACAGAGAACCTCTTTAAATGACAGCTACCTTATAACGGGAGGGTGGCACTGTATCACTGAACAGTGTACAGTCTATTTATATGGGAAAATTACTTTAGGGTACTCTTTGGTACAGTTTGGCTCACTGTTGGCACTTTCTGGGCATTGGCTCTTTGTGAATTCTATAAGGTAGTTTAGTCTGTATCACCATATAGGAAAGCCATGGTACTCTGGACACTAAGGGGATCCTTTATTAAGCTGAAATCCGGCTATATTAGGCAGATTTCCGGCGGAGATTGAGATGCAGCAGATAGTTGCGCCGCCATAAGCCACTTCTCCCTGATCACGCCAGGTCTAAAAAAGTAGGCGTGGTGTGGGCAGGGGACGGGGCCGGCAGGCCCCTCTAATTTACCATTTTTCTACTCGTTTCAGGCGTAGAAAAAGGTTTAAATGTAACTGGCGGAGGATCCGCTTAAGTTATGAAGAGGCCGGCGCCTCTTCATAACTTTGGCGGAACCACCGCCAGCTTAGGGGTTTATTAAGACCGACGTCTAAAACACTGGTCTCAATAAATGTGCCCCTAAGTGAGCATTGTATAGCACTAATGTAGTGCTGTATAGCACTGTTTGGGTACCATACAACTATATGGTCAAACTATTGCACAGTATGGCACTAAGTGGGGGAAAAAATGTACTTTTGACAGCACAGCATGGCACTGTGTGGGTACTGTATGACTAAACTAGGGCATTCTGGCCACTGCTTGGGCATGGTATGTGGGCGCAGTATGTCTGGGAAAAGTACAACCCCAATTGAGAGATTAAAGTATTTAACTATTGTGGTAATGTGTACAGTAAAGTGCACGGTAGAGGTATGGTGGGGGGTGGGGGGGGGGTGTATCTCACCCGGTTTTTCAGTTTAGCTGGGTGAGAACTAAAATCCAGAAATGGTATGGATTCAGCAAAGCATAGTTGTATGGGCTGGATTTCTTTGGACTGGGAGACAGGTTGGTAGTGGGAGTCTTCCAGTCCACACCCCTAATCCATTACAGGTTCCCTGGCGCAGGTGAGGCCAGTCGGGGTAATCAAGCTGGGATAAATCAACCCTCTGTGTAGGAGTCTGGGGGGCAGAGGGAAGCCTGAGAGGCTTGTGTGGTCACAGCCAGGTGGGCTGCTAGACCGTATGGCTTAGTGAAGCCGGATCTCTCCCCTGGACTTGTGTTTTGGAGAGCTGACCGGCTGAGTGTCGGAACCTGATACTGTTTGTGAACTGCGCTCTCTAGGTGAGGCGGAGACGGTATATGTATTAGGAAGGGCCTTGACTGGTTTGGATTTATGTCTGTGCGGGTGCTGAAGTGTCACAATAAAGCACCATTTGGACTTGAACTCCGCTGTCAGAGGAGACGTCTGTGATTGCGACCCCGAGAGAGAGCGATCCCTTACACTATTCAAAGAAAAGGTTACACGAAATGCAAGTACTGTACATGGCAATTAATGCAAGTGCAATAGCGTATAAAAGCTGACATATTAGTGTTACATAGTGGCAGCATCAGGCCTGGGCTTGTCAGGGCGATATACCCTGGCACTTTTCATACCAGACAGGGTGAAGCAATACAAAAGAGCTTAAGAGATTAAATGAGTCCTAAGAAGTTAAGGAAACTGGAATGAACGTGCTGCTCATATCAGCCAAGCACTTTTTAATGGCCATTATTGACACACCTATATGTTTGGTCTGTGCCAGATCAAGTAAAAAAAGTGTCTTCCAGCATAGGAAAAGCTACAGAACTTTCCTCTAATGACATCCACTTCTGGTGTTGGCAAGATTTTAATACAAGAAACCTATATATATAGCCCAAAATAAAGTCCAGGACCCACCCCTAACTATATCATGAGAACCAACCAAAGGAAATGGGTCAATTAGGTACAAAAACCAAAGTGGTTTGGTTGAATAGACAGTCCTGATCAAAAGTTTAAGCCCACTTGAAAAATGGCAAAAAATCATATTTGACATTGTTGGATCTTAACAAGGTTCCAAGTAGAGCTTCAACATGCAACTAGAAGAAATGAGAGTGAGACAAAACATTTTTTGAGCATTCAATTAATTGTAAATAACGATTAAACTGAAACAGGCTGTTTTTCAGCTGATCCAAATTTTAGGACCACATGCCTTTTAAAAGGCCAAATCTGTGCAAAGATGTGGATTCATTGTCATTTTCTGTCAGGTAGTCACACGTTGTGATGGCAAAAGCAAAAAAACTCTCCCTTTTTGAACGTGGTCGGGTTGTTGAACTGCATAAGCAGGGTCTCTCACAGCGCGCCATCGCTGCTGAGGTGGGACGCAGTAAGGCCCCTTTCACACGGGCGAGTATTCCGCGCGGATGCGATGCGTGAGTTGAACGCATTGCACCCGCACTGAATACCGACCCATTCATTTCTATGGGGCTGTTCACATGAGCTGTGATTTTCACGCATCACTTATGCGTTGCGTGAAAATCACAGCGTTGCTCTATATTCTGCGTTTTTCACGCAACGCAGGCCCCATAGAAGTGAATGGGGTTGCGTGAAAATCGCAAGCATTAGCAAGCAAGTGCGGATGCGGTGCGATTTTCACGCACGGTTGCTAGGAGACGATCGGGATGGAGACCCGATCATTATTATTTTCCCTTATAACATGGTTATAAGGGAAAATAATAGCATTCTGAATACAGAATGCATAGTAAAGTAGCGCTGGAGGGGTTAAAATAAAAATAAAAATGATTTAACTCACCTTAATCCACTTGATCGCGAAGCCCGGCTTCTCGTCTGTCTCCTTTGTTGAACAGGACCTGTGGTGAGCATTAATTACAGGAACAGGACCTGTGGTGACGTCACTCCGTTCATCACATGATCCATCACATGATCTTTTACCATGGTGATGGATCATGTGATGACCGGAGTGATGTCACCACAGGTCCTTTTCCTGTAATTAATGCTCACCACAAGTCCTGTTTAACAAAGGAGACAGACGAGAAGCCGGGCTTCGCGATCAAGTGGACTAAGGTGAGTTAAATAATTTTTTATATTTTTTTAACCCCTCCAGCGCTATTTTACTATGCATTCTGTATTCAGAATGCTATTATTTTCCCTTATAACCATGTTATAAGGGAAAATAATACAATCTACAGAACACTGATCCCAAACCCGAACTTCTGTGAAGAAGTTCGGGTACCAAACATGCGCGATTTTTCTCACGCGAGTGCAAAACGCATTACAATGTTTTGCACTTGCGCGGAAAAATCGCGGGTGTTCTCGCAACGCACCCGCACATTTTCCCGCAACGCCCGTGTGAAAGAGGCCTAAGACAGTAATTTGGAATTTCTTAAATGATCCTGAGGGTTATGGAACAAAACAGTCAAGTGGAAGACCCAAAAAAATGTCATCAGCACTAAGCCAGAGGATCCAATTGGCTGTCCGTCAAGACACTGGACGATCCTCAACCCAAATTAAGGCCCTTACTGGTGCTGACTGCAGCCCCATAACCATCAGACGGCATCTGAGACTGAAGGGCTTCAAAAACAAAAAACGTCTTCAAAGACCTCGTCTCCTTGAACGCCACAGAACTGCTCGTTTGGACTTTGCAAGAGAGCACCAAACATGGGACATTCAAAGGTGGAAGAAAGTTTTATTCTATGATGAGAAAAAATGTAACCTTGATGGTCCTGATGGTTTCCAACGTTACTGGCATGACAAGAAGATTTTTTCTACGCGCCACAGTGGAGGGGGCACCATAATGGTTTGGGGTGCTTTTTCCTTCAGTGGAACAATGGAGCTTCAGGAAGTGCAGGGGCGTCAAACGGCCGCTGGCTATGTCCAGATGTTGCAGAGAGCATTCCTCATGACTGAGGGCCCTCGTCTGTGTGTAACAACTGGGTTTTTCAACAGGACAACGCTCCAGTACACAATGCCCGCAGGACAAGGGACTTCTTCCAGGAGAATAACATCACTCTTTTGGCCCATCCTGCGTGTTCCCCTGATCTAAATCCAATTGAGAACCTTTGGGGATGGATGGCAAGGGAAGTTTACAAAAATGGACAACAGTTCCAGACAGATGGCCTTCGTGCGGCCGTCTTCACCACTTGGAGAAATGTTCCCACTCACCTCATGGAAATACTTGCATCAAGCATGCCGAAAGGAATTTTTGAAGTGATCAACAATAACAGCGGAGCTACTCATTACTGAGTTCATGTTTGGAAGTTGGATTTCTGTTTTGGGGGGGGTTTAGTTTTTTTGTGAGGTGTGGTCCTAAATTTTAGATCGTTGTTTTCATTAAATTGAATTCTCAAAAAATGTTTTGTCTCACTCCCATTTCTTCTTGTTGCATGTTGAAGCTCTACTTGGAACCTTGTTAAGATCCAGCCATGCTAAATATGATTTTTTTGCCATTTTTCAAGTGGTCTTAAACTTTTGATCAGGACTGTACCTTTTTACTAGTGAGTCAGTGACCAATCATAATTATTGCACTTGCACTTTACAAATATATACCAACAGCCCACCATCGGTCCCCTTGGTTTTTTATATTTTTATGTATTGTGACCTGTGTTAAATGTGTTTTGTGACTTGTGCCAATTATGTCCTTTTGTGATTCTCAATAAAATTATGTTATTTTTTGATTACTCCAGTATTATAAGTGTTTTTGTACCTAATTGACCCATTTCCTTTGGTTGGTTCTCAAGATTTTAATACAGTCTGAATTTTTCAGGCAGCTATCAAGAATGAACCTGTCTGTTCCCGATAGATGCCTGCTTGTCAGAGGAGATGACAGCTGCGTTTAAATGCGGTAATTATCTCCTCTGTTTGAGGATCAATGATGGCTTCTGCGATCGCCCGTCCTCGTACAGATTCATTATTTTTGGGCAGCAGATCCCTTTACACAGAATTATCTGCTGCCCAGAAATTATGATTTTGCTGCCCACATCAACGATGCTTTCATTCGATGATTGACAGCACATTTACACAGGTCAATCATTGGGAATAAATGTTCGTAGGAGCTTTAGCTCCAAATAATCAGCCCCTATAAAGGGGCCTTTACACAACGTATATATGTATATACTTCCCCTGGATAAAGAGCTTACCAGAGTGTCTAAGTGCTGTGTGTCAGCAACATGGAGGTGGAACCAAAGATCAGGGGACAGTTGGGGTTTGAACCTGGCCATATCTTACACTGTAGTAGACAGGGAGTCTGGTGAGTGTCCTGGACAGAGAAATAGCAGAAAACGAGGTGTCTGCAGACCTAGGTGGAGAAAGCTAGAGACCAAGTGTGTCCTGCTCAATTCAGAGAGAAGGAACTGTGAAGCTGAAGTAACATTGCAGAGCCAGAACACAAGCTGTGTATTGTACACATAACAGAGTAGATTGCAAGAGTGCAGCTGAGTGGTATCAGTACAAGCACTGTATCAAAGAGTAAGTGCAAGCCATTAAGTTAAAAGGGCACCTGGTGTAAGGATTATTGAACTGTATTCTACACAGGGCCGCATCAGCCATGAGGCGAGATAAGAATCTCACCTCAGGCGGCAATCGACCTACCACTTATGGAGGCAGCATATGACTCCTATCCCCATAGGCCACGGGTCACTAGGGTAGAAGCCTATGAGGCAGTAGAACAGTGCAGTAGGTTACGATAACATCACAGTGCCTCCTGCACCAGGTTTTAGGCAGCGCAATGACGTGGTCTTGAAAACCTGTGTCCTGAAGCAGGTGTTCATGACCACATCATTGCACTGTCCGAGACCCAGTGCTGGAGCTTGCAATGATTTATTCATGACAAACTGTACCGGGATGTGGCTACTTACAGGAGTACTTGGGCACTGGGGGAGAAGGGCACTATCATTATACACTGCTCAAAAAAAAATAAAGGGAACACAAAAATAACACATCCTAGATCTGAGTTAATTAAATATTCTTCTGAAATACTTTGTTTTTTACATAGTTGAATGTGCTGACAACAAAATCACACAAAAATTAAAAAATGGAAATCTAATTTTTCAACCCATGGAGGTCTGGATTTGGAGTCACACTCAAAATTAAAGTGGAAAAAGACACTACAGGCTGATCCAACTTTGATGTAATGTCCTTAAAACAAGTCAAAATGAGGCTCAGTAGTGTGTGTGGCCTCCACGTGCCTGTATGACCTCCCTACAACGCCTGTGCATGCTCCTGATGAGGTGGCGGACGGTCTCCTGAGGGATCTCTTCCCAGACCTGGACTAAAGCATCTGCCAACTCCTGGACAGTATGTGGTGCAACGTGACGTTGGTGGATAGAGCGAGACATGATGTCCCAGATGTGCTCAATTGGATTCAGGTCTGGGGAACGGGCGGGCCAGTCCATAGCATCAATGCCTTCGTCTTGCAGGAACTGCTGACACATTCCAGCCACATGAGGTCTAGCATTGTCTTGCATTAGGAGGAACCCAGGGCCAACCGCACCAGCATATGGTCTCACAAGGGGTCTGAGGATCTCATCTCGGTACCTAATGGCAGTCAGGCTACCTCTGACGAGCACATGGAGGGCTGTGTGGCCCTCCAAAGAAATGCCACCCCACACCATTACTGACCCATTGCCAAACCGGTCATGCTGGAGGATGTTGCAGGCAGCAGAACGTTCTCCACGGCGTCTCAAGACTCTGTCACGTCTGTCACATGTGCTCAGTGTGAACCTGCTTTCATCTGTGAAGAGCACAGGGCGCCAGTGGCGAATTTGCCAATATTGGTGTTCTCTGGAAAATGCCAAACGTCCTGCACGGTGTTGGGCTGTAAGCACAACCCCCACCTGTGGACGTCGGGCCCTCATATCACCCTCATGGAGTCTGTTTCTGACCATTTGAGCAGATACATGCACATTTGTGGCCTGCTGGAGGTCATTTTGCAGGGCTCTGGCAGTGCTCCACCTGTTCCTCCTTGCACAAAGGCGGAGGTAGCGGTCCTGCTGCTGGATTGTTGCCCTCCTACTGCCTCCTCCACGTCTCCTGATGTACTGGCCTGTCTCCTGGTAGCGCCTCCATGCTCTGAACACTACGCTGACAGACACAGCAAACCTTCTTGCCACAGCTCGCATTGATGTGCCATCCTGGATAAGCTGCACTACCTGAGCCACTTGTGTGGGTTGTAGACTCCGTCTCATGCTACCACTAGAGTGATAGCACCGCCAGTATTCAAAAGTGACCAAAACATCAGCAAGGAAGCATAGGAACTGAGAAGTGGTCTGTAGTCACCACCTGCAGAACCACTCCTTTATTGGGGGTGTCTTGCTAATTGCCTATAATTTCCACCTGTTGTCTATCCCATTTGCACAACAGCATGTGAAATTGATTGTCACTCAGTGTTGCTTCCTAAGTGGACAGATTTCACAGAAGTGTGATTGACTTGGAGTTACATTGTGTTGTTTAAGTGTTCCCTTTATTTTTTTGAGCAGTGTATATAAAAACACTACAGGGGGCCTTATACTATGGGGGGACTACAGGGGGAAACATTATACATACTGACCCTACACAGGGGCGGGGCATTATAATACAGGCCATAACACTACAGGGGGGCACTATAAAGGGTCATTATAACTACAGGAGGCACTGCAGGGGGCTTTATAAATACTGGGGCTAGTACAAAATGCATTATAAATACTTGGAGATATTACAAGGGACATTATAACTACTATGGGGGGCATATTACGCAATTACAAAATTCTATCTTAACCCCTTAAGGACAAAGCCTTATTTCACCTTAGGACCAGGCCATTTTTTGCAAATCTGACCAGTGTCACTTAAAGTGCTGATAACTTTAAAACGCTTTGACTTATCCAGGTCATTCTGAGGTTGTTTTTTCGTCACATATTGTACTTCATGACACTGGTAAAAAAATACCTAATTTACCAAAAAATTTAAAAAATTAGCAAATTTCAAAGTTTCAGTTTCTCTACTTCTGTAATACATAGTAATACCCCCAAAAATTGTGATGACTTTACATTCCCCATATGTCTACTTCATGTTTGAATTATTTTTGGAATGATATTTTATTTTTTGGGGATGTTATAAGCCTTAGAAGTTTAGAAGCAAATCTTGAAATTTTTCAGAAATTTACAAAAACTCAATTTTTAGGGACCAGTTCAGGTCTGAAGTCACTTTGCGAGGCTTACATAATAGAAACCACCCAAAAATTACCCCCTCTAAGAAACTACACCCCTCAAGGTATTCAAAACTGATTTTACATACGTTGTTAACCCTTTAGGTGTTGCACAAGAGTTATTGGCAAATGGGGATGAGATTTGAGAATTTCATTTTTTTGTCTAATTTTTCATTTTAACCCATTTTTTCCACTAACAAAGCAAGGGTTAACAGCCAAACAAGACAGTATCTTTATTGCCATGACTCTGTCGTTTACAGAAACACCCAATATGTGGCCGTAAACTACTGTACGGCCACACAGCGGGGCGTAGAGTGAAAGGTGCGCCGTTTGGTTTTTGGAAGGCTGATTTTTATGGACTGGTTTATTTACACCATGTCCCATTTGAAGCCCCCTGATGCACCCCTAGAGTAGAAACTCCCTAAAAGTGACCCCATCTAAGAAACTACACCCCTCAAGGTATTCAAAACTGATTTTACATACGGTACAGACTAAAAGTTTGGACACACCTTCTCATTCAAAGAGTTTTCTTTATTTTCATGACTATGAAGGCATCAAAACTATGAATTAACACATGTGGAATTATATACATAATGAACAAGTGTGAAACAACTGAACATATGTCATATTCTAGGTTCTTCAAAGTAGCCACCTTTTGCTTTGATTACTGCTTTGCACACTCTTGGCATTCTCTTGATGAGCTTCAAGAGGTAGTCCCCTGAAATGGTCTTCCAACAGTCTTGAAGGAGTTCCCAGAGATGCTTAGCACTTGTTGGCCCTTTTGCCTTCACTCTGCGGTCCAGCTCACCCCAAACCATCTCGATTGGGTTCAGGTCCGGTGACTGTGGAGGCCAGGTCATCTGGCGCAGCACCCCATCACTCTCCTTCATGGTCAAATAGCCCTTACTTTCAAAGTTTTCCCAATTTTTCGGCTGACTGACTGACCTTTATTTCTTAACCACCTCAGCCCCCAGTGCTTAAACACCCTGAAAGACCAGGCCACTTTTTACACTTCTGACCTACACTAATTTGACCGTTTATTGCTCGGTCATGCAACTTACCACCCAAATGAATTTTACCTCCTTTTCTTCTCACTAATAGAGCTTTCATTTGGTGGTATTTCATTGCTGCTGACATTTTTACTTTTTTTGTTATTAATCGAAATTTAACGATTTTTTTGCAAAAAAATGACATTTTTCACTTTCAGTTGTAAAATTTTGCAAAATAAACGAGATCCATATATAAATTTTGCTCTAAATTTATTGTTCTACATGTCTTTGATAAAAAAAAAATGTTTGGGTAAAAAAAAAATGGTTTGGGTAAAAGTTATAGCGTTTACAATCTATGGTACAAAAATGTGAATTTCCGCTTTTTGAAGCAGCTCTGACTTTCTGAGCACCTGTCATGTTTCCTGAGGTTCTACAATGGCCAGACAGTACAAACACCCCACAAATGACCCCATTTCGGAAAGTAGACACCCTAAGGTATTCGCTGATGGGCATAGTGAGTTCATAGAACTTTTTATTTTTTGTCACAAGTTAGCGGAAAATGATGATTTTTTTTTTTTTCTTACAAAGTCTCATATTCCACTAACTTGTGACAAAAAATAAAAAGTTCAATGAACTCAATATGCCCATCACGAAATACCTTGGGGTCTCTTCTTTCCAAAATGGGGTCACTTGTGGGGTAGTTATACTGCCCTGGCATTCTAGGGGCCCAAATGTGTGGTAAGGAGTTTGAAATCAAATTCTGTAAAAAATGACCAGTGAAATCCTAAAGGTGCTCTTTGGAATATGGGCCCCTTTGCCCACCTAGGCTGCAAAAAAGTGTCACACATCTGGTATCTCTGTATTCAGGAGAAGTTGAGGAATGTGTTTTGGGGTGTCTTTTTACATATACCCATGCTGGGTGAGAGAAATATCTTGGTCAAATGCCAACTTTGTATAAAAAAAATGGGAAAAGTTGTCTTTTGCCAAGATATTTCTCTCACCCAGCATGGGTATATGTAAAATGACACCCCAAAACACATTCCCCAACTTCTCCTGAGTACGGAGATACCAGATGTGTGACACTTTTTTGCAGCCTAGGTGGGCAAAGGGGCCCATATTCCAAAGAGCACCTTTTCGGATTTCACAGGTCATATACCTACTTACCACACATTAGGGCCCCTGGAAAATGCCAGGGCAGTATAACAACCCCACAAGTGACCCCATTTTGGAAAGAAGACACCCCAAGGTATTCCGTGAGGGGCATAGCGAGTTCCTAGAATTTTTTATTTTTTGTCAGAAGCTAGTGGAAAATTATGATTTTTTTTTTTTTTTCATACAAAGTCTCATATTCCACTAATTTGTGACAAAAAATAAAAACTTCCATGAACTCACTATGCCCATCAGCGAATACCTTGGGGTCTCTTCTTTCCAAAATGGGGTCACTTGTGGGGTAGTTATACTGCCCTGGCATTCTAGGGGCCCAAATGTGTGGTAAGGAGTTTGAAATCAAATTCTGTAAAAAATTACCAGTGAAATCCGAAAGGTGCTCTTTGGAATGTGGGCCCTTTTGCCCACCTAGGCTGCAAAAAAGTGTCACACATCTGGTATCTCCGTACTCAGGAGAAGTTGGGGAATGTGTTTTGGGGTGTCATTTTACATATACCCATGCTGGGTGAGAGAAATATCTTGGTCAAATGCCAACTTTGTATAAAAAAATGGGAAAAGTTGTCTTTTGCCAAGATATTTCTCTCACCCAGCATGGGTATATGTAAAATGACACCCCAAAACACATTCCCCAACTTCTCCTGAGTACGGAGATACCAGATGTGTGACACTTTTTTGCAGCCTAGGTGGGCAAAGGGGCCCACATTCCAAAGAGCACCTTTCGGATTTCACTGGTCATTTTTTACAGAATTTGATTTCAAACTCCTTACCACACATTTGGGCCCCTAGAATGCCAGGGCAGTATAACTACCCCACAAGTGACCCCATTTTGGAAAGAAGAGACCCCAAGGTATTCGCTGATGGGCATAGTGAGTTCATGGAAGTTTTTATTTTTTGTCACAAGTTAGTGGAATATGAGACTTTGTATGAAAAAAAATAAAAAATAAAAATCATCATTTTCCACTAACTTGTGACAAAAAATAAAAAATTCTAGGAACTCGCCATGCCCCTCACGGAATACCTTGGGGTGTCTTCTTTCCAAAATGTGGTCACTTGTGGGGTAGTTATACTGCCCTGGCATTTTCCAGGGGCCCTAATGTGTGGTAAGTAGGTAAATGACCTGTGAAATCCGAAAGGTGCTCTTTGGAATATGGGCCCCTTTGCCCACCTAGGCTGCAAAAAAGTGTCACGCATCTGGTATCTCCGTATTCAGGAGACGTTGGGGAATGTGTTTTGGGGTGTCATTTTACATATACCCATGCTGGGTGAGAGAAATATCTTGGCAAAAGACAACTTTTCCCATTTTTTTATACAAAGTTGGCATTTGACCAAGATATTTATCTCACCCAGTATGGGTATATGTAAAATGACACCACAAAACACATTCCCCAACTTCTCCTGAGTACGGCGATACCAGATGTGTGACACTTTTTTGCAGCCTAGATGCGCAAAGGTGCCCAAATTTCTTTTAGGAGGGTATTTTTAGACATTTGGATACCAGACTTCTTCTCACGCTTTGGGGCCCCTAGAATGCCAGGGCAGTATAAATACCCCACATGTGACCCCATTTTGGAAAGAAGACACCCCAAGGTATTCAATGAGGGGCATGGCGAGTTCATCGAAATTTTTTTTTTTGGCACAAGTTAGCGGAAATTGATATTTTTTATTTTTTTCTCACAAAGTCTCCCTTTCCGCTAACTTGGGACAAAAATTTCAATCTTTCATGGACTCAATATGCCCCTCACGGAATACCTGGGGGTGTCTTCTTTCCGAAATGGGGTCACATGTGGGGTATTTATACTGCCCTGGCATTCTAGGGGCCCTAAAGCGTGAGAAGAAGTCTGGAATATAAATGTCTAAAAAATTTTACGCATTTGGATTCCGTGAGGGGTAGGGTGAGTTCATGTGAGATTTTATTTTTTGACACAAGTTAGTGGAATATGAGACTTTGTAAAAAAAAATAATAATAATTCCGCTAACTTGGGCCAAAAAAATGTCTGAATGGAGCATTACAGAGGGGTGATCAATGACAGGGGGGTGATCAATGACAGGGGGGGTGATCAATGACAGGGGGGTGATCAGAGAGTCTATATGGGGTGATCACCCCCCTGTCATTGATCACCCCCCTGTAAGGCTCCATTCAGATGTCCGTATGTGTTTTGCGGATCCGATCCATGTATCCGTGGATCCGTAAAAATCATGCGGACATCTGAATGCAGCATGACAGGGGGGGGGGTGATCAATGACAGGGGGGTGATCAGGGAGTCTATATGGGGTGATAACCACAGTCATTGATCACGCCCCTGTAAGGCTTCATTCAGACGTCTGTATGCGTTTTGCGGATCCGATCCATCTATCAGTGGATCCGTAAAAATCATGCGGACATCTGAATGGAGCTTTACAGGGGGTTGATCAATGACAGGGGTGTAATCAATGACAGGGGGGTGATCAGGGAGTCTATATGGGGTGATAACCACAGTCATTGATCACGCCCCTGTAAGGCTTCATTCAGACGTCCGTATGCGTTTTGCGGATCCGATCCATCTATCAGTGGATCCGTAAAAATCATGCGGACATCTGAATGGAGCTTTACAGGGGGTTGATCAATGACAGGGGGGTAATCAATGACAGGGGGGTGATCAGGGAGTCTATATGGGGTGATAACCACAGTCATTGATCACGCCCCTGTAAGGCTTCATTCAGACGTCCGTATGCGTTTTGCGGATCCGATCCATCTATCAGTGGATCCGTAAAAATCATGCGGACATCTGAATGGAGCTTTACAGGGGGTTGATCAATGACGGGGGGGTAATCAATGACAGGGGGGTGATCAGGGAGTCTATATGGGGTGATCAAGGGTGAATAAGGGGTTAATAAGTGACAGGGGGGGGGTGTAGTGTAGTGGTGCTTGGTGCAACATATTACTGAGCTACCTGTGTCCTCTGGTGGTCGATCCAAACAAAGGGGACCACCAGAGGACCAGGTAGCAGGTATATTAGACGCTGTTATCAAAACAGCGTCTAATATACCTGTTAGGGGTTAAAAAAAACACATCTCCAGCCTGCCAGCGAACGATCGCCGCTGGCAGGCTGGAGATCCACTCTCTTACCTTCCGTTCCTGTGAACGCGCGCGCCTGTGTGCGCGCGTTCACAGGAAATCTCGCGTCTCGCGAGAGGACACGCCGGCGCGTCCACCCAGAAGAGCAGGGCCGCCGCAAAGACGCAATCCTGCGTACGGCGGTCCTGAGGAGGTTAAAGTAATGATGGCCACTCGTTTTTCTTTACTTAGCTGCTTTTTTCTTGCCATAATACAAATTCTAACAGTCTATTCAGTAGGACTATCAGCTGTGTATCCACCTGACTTCTCCTCAACGCAACTGATGGTCCCAACCCCATTTATAAGGCAAGAAATCCCACTTATTAAACCTGACAGGGCACACCTGTGAAGTGAAAACCATTTCAGGGGACTACCTCTTGAAGCTCATCAAGAGAATGCCAAGAGTGTGCAAAGCAGTAATCAAAGCAAAAGGTGGCTACTTTGAAGAACCTAGAATATGACATATTTTCAGTTGTTTCACTCTTGTTTATGTATATAATTCCACATGTGTTAATTCATAGTTTTGATGCCTTCGGTGTGAATCTACAATTTTCATAGTCATGAAAATAAAGAAAACTCTTTGAATGAGAAGGTGTGTCCAAACTTTTGGTCTGTACTGTACGTCGTTAACCCTTTAGGTGTTGCACAAGAGTTATTGGCAAATGGGGAGGAAATTTGAGAATTTCATTTTTTTGTCTAATTTTCCATTTTAACCCATTTTTTTACACTAACAAAGCAAGGGTTAACAGCCAAACAAGACTGTATCTTTATTGCCCTGACTCTGCCGTTTACAGAAACACCCAAGATGTGGTCGTACACTACTGTACGGCCACACAGTGGGGCGTAGAGTGAAAGGTGCACCGTTTGGTTTTTGGAGGGCTGTTTTTATGGACCGGTTTATTTACACAGTGTCCTGTTTCAACCCCCCTGATGCACCCCTGGAGTAGAAACTCCCTAAAAGTGACCCCATTTTGGAAACTACGGGATAAGGTGTTATTTTTTTGGGGACTATTTTTAGGGTAAATATGATTTTTGGTTGCTCTATATTACATTTTTGTGAGGCAAGGTTACCAAAAATTGAAATTCTGAAATTCCATCTCCATTTGCCATTAACTGTTGAGGAACACCTAAAGGGTTAATAAAGTTTGTATAATCAGTTTTGAATACCTTGAGGGGTGTAGTTTCTTAGATGGGGTCACTTTTAGGGAGTTTTTACTCTAGGGGGCATCAGGGGGGCTTCAAAAGGGACATGGTGTCAATAAAAAAGGCCATCAAAATCGGCCTTCAAGAAACCATGTCGGTCCTTTCCTTTTGCGTCCTGCCTTTTAGTGATACAGCAGTTTACGACCACAAATGTGGCATTTCTGTAAACTGCAGTATCGGTAATAAATTTTAACTTTTGTTTGGTTGTTAACCCTTGTTTTGTTACTGGAAAAAACAGATTGAAATGGAAAAGTGCCAAAAATAGCGGTTTTGGCACCGTTTTTTTTTTTTTTTAACCGTGTTAATCTGGGGGGTTAGGTCATGGGATATTTTTATAGAGGAGATTCTTACGGACGCGGCAATACCTAATAAGTCTACTTTTTTTTTACATTTATTTAGGTTTTAGACAATATTATCCTTTTTGATACAAATAAATTTTTTTGCTATCTCTAAAGTCTAAGAGTCATTTATTTTTTTATTTTTTATCCGATTATCTTATGTGGGGGCTCATTTTTTGCGGGATGAGACCACGGTTTTATTGGAACTATTTTGAGGGCTATATGACTTTTTGATCGCTTGCTATTAAACTTTTTATTATGTAAGGTGACAAAAAAAACACTTTTTTTGCACCTTTTTTTTTTTTTCTGGACCGTGTTAATCTGGGGGGTTAGGTCATGGGGTATTTTTATAGAGGAGATTATTACCGATGCGGCGATACCTAATATGTCTACTTTTAATAAATTATTTTAGTTTTTTTGGGTGTCTCGTCTGAGAACCAGTTTTTTTTATCCGATGTCAGTGCTAAATTGGGATATAAATTTAGTACTCCATGGAAGTGTGATACTCCCTGAAGCAACCGTCAATGCAGAGGCCCAGGTGATCGGGGCACGTGTCACATTGAGTAGTCGTGTCCTTCGGTATCCCCCTCCTGCGACACACTCTGCACTTTTTTTGGGTTCGTCCCTTCTTTCCAGTATGGGGGACCACACCTGGAAAGTGTTGGCCAGGGACGATCCGGGCGCCTACAGTTCCTGAGGTACTCCGGCCTGCTCTTTCCCGGGCCAAAAAGATCAGGGCCTTGAGGACTGCCTCATAGAACTGGAGGAATGTCCCTGTGCTGCCAGCGCTTCGGGATAGTACAAAAGAGTTGTACATGGCAACCTGTACCAAGTAGACCGCAACTTTTTTGTACCATGCCTGGGTTTTGCGCATGGCGTTATATGGCTTGAGGACTTGAGATCAACTCCTCCCATATACCAATTCTAGTCGATGATACAATCGGGCTTGAGGACCATTGCCGTGGTACCTCGCACAGGGACAGGGGTGATGCCGTTACCATGAATTGTGGACAGCATAAGGACATCCCTCTTGTCCTTATATCTGACCAGCAACAGGTTTCCAGTGGTAAGGGCACGGGTCTCACCCCTGGGGATAGGTACCTGGAGGGGGTGGGCAGGGAGGCCGCGTTGATTTTTCCGCACGGTCCCACAAGCGGACGTGGATCTGGCGGCAAGGGACTGGAACAAGGGGATACTGGTATAAAATTTATCCACGTAAAGGTGGTAACCCTTATCCAGCAGTGGGTACATAAGGTCCCACACAAGTTTCCCGGTAACACTCAGAGTGGGGGGACATTCTGGGGGTTGAATCTGGGAATCTCGCCCCTCGTATACACGAAATTTGTAAGTGTACCCTGAGGTACTCACAACTTTTGTATAGCTTCACGCATTACCTCGCCCGCTGGCACAGATCGGGTCCTGGGAGGCACAGATGGGGTGATGCTGGCAGCGATGGACGACGTGCAGGCAGCTCCTCTCTCCTCCTGCTCCGGAACACAAAAGGAGGAGGAGAGGATTGCTTGCATCATTTAAATCTGCCGCCGGCCCGCCCACAGACCAATCAGAGGCGATCCTGAGAGGTGATGTCACCATCACCACTCAGGATCGCTGGATGGTAATTGGTGGGGTAAAATCACACCACCATCACCATCCTGTTCTGGGTTATTGGGTCTTCAGACACCCGAATAACCCGGAAATGCAGAAAACCGCAGGCGTTTTCTGCGATCGCATACGGGGGGGGGGGGGGGTCACAGGACCCCCCGGCGCATTTGCCCCAAGTGCCTGCTCAATGATTTGAGCAGGCATGAGGTTCCGATCACCGCGCGGCGCTGATCGAAAATACACAGGGCGTACATGTACGCCCTGTGTCCTTAAGAGGTTAAGCTATTGTTCCCTGATTAGTTATACTCTATGGCTGATTTCCCAACTGACTTACCGCAAAACATGTCGTGAGGCTTTCATGCTCATTGTGGAGGTTGGTATGCAATGATGTAATGCCACACCTTCTCCAGCAACAGTATCAGAATATCCACAAATGAATGATACCCTAGGGCAGTGATGGCGAACCTTTTACAGACTGAGTGCCCAAACTGCAACCAAAAACCCACCTATTTATCACAAAGTGCCAACACGACAATATAACCTGAATACTACAGTCCAGTATGGTATGTCTTCCATGTACCTTATCACTTAGCTATAATAGCCGACCTGCATTCAGTGCGCTGCCTGTGTCATTTATAGTCGCCCTGCGCTGATGAATGGCAGGAGAAGTCTAAGGCATATTGGTACACCATAGACTTTCCAGGGTGCGAGTGCCCACAGAGAGGGCTCTGAGAGCTGCCAATGGCACCCGTGCCATAGGTTCGCCACCAGTGCCCTAGGCTTTCTTTTCCTTATAGGCCGAAGATAATTAGTATATTGTGTTCTTCATGTCAGCCGTTTTCCATCCCAGGAATACATTACATTAGGGTGACCACGTTCATAACCCTCATAAGGAGGACACCATAGCCAATGGTCAGAGAACATTATAGGGAGGAGGTACAGTATAGGAGGAGAAGACTACAATCCCCAGCATGTCCAGGTTGTTATTATAGGATATCAGAGAACATTTCAGAGATGAGGTATAAGAGAAGACTATAACTCCCAGCATGCCCAGGCCGTTATTATGTGACATCAAAGGACAATTCAGAGAGGGGGTATAAGAGAAAAGGATTACAACTCCCAGCATGTCCAGGCCATTTTTGAGATATCAGGAGACAATTTAGAGAGGGGGTATAAGAGGAGAGAACTACAACTCCTAGCATGTCCAGGCCGTTATTATGGGATATCATACGACATTACAAGGATGAGGTATAAGAGGAGAGAACTAGAACTCCCAGCAGGTTCAGGCCATTATTATGGGATATCAGAAGACAATGCTGAGAGGGAGTATAAGAGAGGACTACAATCCCAAGCATGTCCAGGCCATTATTATGAGATATCAGGGGACAATTCAGAGAGGGAGTATAAGAGGAAAATACTACAACTTCCAAGGATTCTCAGGCTCACCACTTCTCTCCACTTGCTGAACTCTGCCCCTGCCTACGCTGATCACATGATGGTGACATCATCACAGGTCCTTACCACTTCTCCTCTCCACTGCTGAGCTACGCCCCCTCCTGCTCTGATCACATGATGGTGACATCATCACAGGTCCTTACCACTTCTCCTCTCCACTGCTGAGCTACGCCCCCTCCTGCTCTGATCACATGATGGTGACATCAACACTGGTCCTTACCACTTCTCCTCTCCACTGCTGAGCTACGCCCCCTCCTGCTCTGATCACATGATGGTGACATCATCACAGGTCCTTACCACTTCTCTCCACTTGCTGAGCTCCTCCTTATCCTGCACTGATCACATAATGGTGACGTCATCACAGGTCCTTACCACTTCTCTCCACTTGCTGAGCTCCTCCTTATCCTGCACTGATCACATAATGGTGACGTCATCACAGGTCCTTACCACTTCTCCTCTCCACTGCTGAGCTACGCCCCCTCCTGCACTGATCACATGATGGTGACATCATCACAGGTCCTTACCACTTCTCCTCTCCACTGCTGAGCTCTGGCCTCTCCTGCTGTCCAACAAACCTGCTAATTTTGGCAGGACCAGCTGACATCTAATGTGTATGGGTCCTGGACCTCCTGACTCTGGCCCCAACATACCCCGAGATTGGGTATGTTGAATTTTAACATGCCCTATACGAATGTTCTCAAGGGAGACTTCCAGAGGAGTCTAGCAGTGGCTTACTCCCATTTCCCCATGAGAACAAAAAGTCATGCTTTCAGAGCCTAATGTGCATGGGGAGGGATGGGAGGACTAGCCATCAGATGAAGAAGCATTTGGCGTCAGCTGTCTCAAATGTTTGACCACCTTAAGGGTAGCTGCACACGATGCAAAAGTCTCTGCTCTTCAGGCAGAAGCAGAGCCTCTGCACTCGCACCAGTACTCGAGCAATGGCGCAGTAGTGAGACCGTCAGCGCTGGGCAAAATGCCCGACGTTGTCAATCAACCAGCAGGGGGTCACTTCTTCAGCAGTGGGAACAGCCCCTCGCAGTCGACGAACTCTTGTTGATGAGAGAAATTGATTTGTAAAAAAAAAATGTTGCTCATCTCTAATGCGGTTTTTCGGCACAGATTTTTCTCCAGAAAGTTTGCAGCGTAATACAGTACCAGCAAACTAAATTCAATTTGCCTAATCTCAGGACCATGGTGCATATCTTTTTACTCATGGAAATTGACCTGCCGTGCGAACCTTAAAATCTGGAGCATGTCAACTTTTTGTGCAATTCCATACCTTATATATAGCGGTTTCCCCTTAGACTTCAATGGGGTTGTTAAAATCTGCACCAAAAAGGGTACAAAATCTGCAATAAAAAGTATATGTGCAGTTTATCACCTTTTTCATGCTGTTTTCATGTGGATTTTCTGAATACTAACAACACAACCACTGGGTGACTATATATAGGATAGACATCTCGTGACACAATATCGTGAAATGTTGTCTTGAAAAGCCGGTCATCTCGTGAAACACATATCAGGACATGTCCAGCCAAGAGTAAAGGTAAGGCTTATTGCACACGACAGTATATTTTCTCGGTCCGCAAAACGGGGTTCCGTTGTTCCGTGATCCGTGTCCGTTTTTTCTTCCGTTGTGCTTCCGTGTGTCCGCGTGTCCGTTTTTTTTGCGGTCCGTCAAAAAAAAAGTTATGGAGCAAAAAATGAAATTTGATTAGCTCCACCCAAGATACTGGTATAAATCAAGGACACCTGAGTGTGGTTTGGTGGCCATTTTCTGTAGTCTTTCCAGAGTACAGAGGTTATTTTGGCTGCTTCTCTTTGCTGTATCACCATGTCGGATTCAGAGGAAGAGGGCTTAGTGCATTGGCTTGTTTGTCGCCGATGGGCACAGCGCCCTCCTTTATTGGCTGAGGAACCTATTAGAAGGCGTCGATTTTGGGTCCATCCGATTGTTTCTCAACGTTACCGGAAAGGACACTTCCATACCCTCTACAAAGATCTGCGGCTGCATCCGGAGAAGTTTTTTTCATACTGTCGGATGTCACTCGCTACCTTTGATCACTTGCTGGCGTCTCTACGTACTGTCCTTACCTTCATGGACACCAATATGAGGCGCAGCATTTCTCCTGAGGAAAGGCTCATTGTCACGTTGAGGTAAGCAGTATTTTATGTTTAATTTTTCCAAAGTAATGTGCTGTGCTTCTGTCTGGAGGAACATGTGTTAGAAAATGGCTGGTGTTAGACATGTGCTCCTGTTTGCTGAAGAAACCTTTCTTTGGCCATAATTTTTGGTGTGGTGTTTGTTTTCATTTAAAAACGTTAATCCCTGACACATCACATCCCAATATTGAAGATTGGTATATCATTTGTGCAATTTTTAAACTTTAGGGCAGCTAACGTCCTAGAGACACTCCAATAATCCTCAGCACTCTCCAGGAGTTTGTGAAAAATGGTGTTTAAATTAGTCAGTCAGCCAGGTTACAGCAGGCTGTAACCTGCCTGTCTGAGTGACTAACTCTAAATTTTTACCAAACTACTGGTGAGTGCTGGGGATTATTGGAGTGTCTGGAAGAATTGGGACCCTCAGTCCGGATCCCTATCTGCGTGCACCACCCGGCTTGAAGCCTATATACCGGTCAGTATCCTATTTTGGTGGACTGTGGTGCTGCCTACCCCTTCGTTTTTCTGCTAACATCATCATCAAGCATAAAGTTCACATAATTATGAAGTTGCACATAACTTTCAGCATTTCAAAGGGGCAAAACGCAGTTGTTGCCACTTAGTTGTGTTAGTACTGCCCACACCCCACTAGCTGCAAGTGTTTTGCTCTTATCCTGAAATTCAAGTTTTGGAATTTCGGTTTAGTCCACAATGGACAGAAGGCAGGGATGGCTTGGCCGTAACATAGTGAGTTTCAAAACTTCCACACTAAACCCACATATTTCGGACTAAACGGCAACAAGGCTATTTATCAAGAATGCTATAGTCCAATAGAGTTTCTCGGCCATGATATTTAACTATAATAGTCTGTCTACATTCAGTGCTGCCTGTCCTGTTCATAGTGTGCCCTGTGCTGATGAATGGTATTAAAAGTCGAAGTTATATTGCTACACCTTAGACTTTTAATAGGGTGCGTGTGCCCACAGTCAGGGCCCTAAGTGCCGCCTCAGGCATCCATGACATCGGTTAACCACCACTGACATCGGGTGTTTGAAATCAGTTGTTGTTTCCAACATTAGATGTGACTGATGTATCTGTTGTTCCCTTTGTTTTTTGGCTGACTTTTTTTTTGTATTTCCTTTTTACGCAGATTCCTTGCAACTGGGAACTCATTTTCATCCCTGCATTTTGAGTTTCTTTTAGGAACCTCAACGATTTGTCAGATTGTACGTCACACTTGTCAAGTCATCTGGCTGCAACTCCAAGAGACAGTGATGCCGCAGCCCAAGGCGGACGATTGGGTTCAGATCGCTGAGGGCTTTCAAATTTCTGCGCAGTTTCCAAACTGCATCGGGGCAATGGATGGCAAGCACATCCGTGTGAAGAAGCCTCCTCACTCAGGGTCCCGATTCTTCAATTATAAGCAATATTTTTCTATAGTGCTGATGGCTGTTGCTGACAGTAACTATAAGTTTATAATGGTTGATATCGGGGCCTATGGAAGCACTGCTGATGCTCGCATCTTTAGTGCTTCTAGAATGGGTGAGCGGCTTCGTGCCAACCAGCTTGCCCTGCCTGAGGCCAGAAGACTGCCCGGATATGCAGGTCCGCCGGCTCCATTTGTCATCGTGGCGGATGAAGGGTTTGCATTAACTCCCCATGTTATGCGGCCCTTTCCAAAGCGTGGTTTGGATGTCAGGAGGCGTATTTTCAACTACCGGTTGACTCGTGCCCGTCGGTATGTTGAGTGCGCTTTCGGGATACTCTCTGGCAAGTGGAGGGTGTTTTTGTCATCCATACAGATGAATCCGGAGAATGCTACCCTGGTGATTAAAGCATGTGTTGTTCTACACAACTTCACCAGGATTCACGAGGCTTCCTCTTCTGTTGACATGGATGATCTTCCTACGTCATCAGAATTGGGTTTGGAAAGGACCCTGCATAGACGACCTGGGACTGCAGGCATTGCAGTTCGGGAACTATATGCAGACTACTTTTACAGCCCAGAGGGGTCCTTGCCATGGCAGAGGGACGCTATTCGTGGCAGTTTTTGAAATCTTCTGACCTTTTTAGTTGTTTATTATTTTGTAGATAGTTTATTCAAATTTACTGTGGTAGTTGAGTGTAGGGACTCGCAAGAGACTGAGGACCCTTGACGTGGGCTTGCGGGCTGAGGTTTGTGGTTTGCAAATGTAAAAATCCATAATCGGAATAATATTTTTTTTAGGCTGGTGAACTTGTAGCAACATTTTGCTGGATTTTTAAATATGCTTCCTTAACCTTCTAATACCTCTTTAAATATCAATTTGGCCGGAAAAAAGGAGCCTAATAAAGTGTCTGTACTTTAATTATTGTGTGTTTATCTGTTGTGAATAAAACTGGTAGAAGTGATCCAATGTGTTGTGTAATAAAAAGGCCAGAATTTTTTGCACTTGGTAAAATATTTACTGTAAAACCATAAACCATCTTTTGAGAAAAAACTTGGTATGACACATTAATCCAAAAGCACAACCAACATTTGGATAACATTTGAATAAAATTATTAAAAATTATAAATCAAACAAGTCTCTCGTGAAAGAGCCAGGGGCGTAAGAAGAACCGTGACGAACTTGGGTGGGTTCTGGAGCACCAGCCGAAAACATGCCCACATTCATGGACTGGGCAAGGGGAGTGCTGGGTTCCTGGGACCCATGGAAAGATGGTCCAGCAGAAGGTGGCCCATGGGTTCGATGTGTCGCCTGTTGAAAGGTGGTAGTCGGTTGGGTTGAAGCCAATGTAAGTTTTTGCAGCAACTGGTTTACCTCCGAAAGAATGTCTCCCTGGTATTGGAGTGTAAACATTTTCAAAACCAGTGCAACGGAGGCGATACAATGGTGATGGTTTTGGGGGGGAACATGCCTCATAAGTGGCGCAAGCCCTCTTAACATAGTTTCTTCTTGTCCATCAGTCCTCCTCTGAGCTAGGAACTGGATGAGTCGGGCATCGATCATTTCCCGACTAACTTGCTCAGAGGCAGACTGACGGACATTCCTCCTTCTCCTGGGCTCCTGAGATGTTTGGGGCCTTTCGTGTTCCCCGCCACCCGTTGCCATGGGTGGTTCTGTTGGCTCCACTGCTGTTGGTTCTTGGGGGCTTGACTCCGGGGAAAAAACAGCTGGCGTTTCTTGACCCCCCAAATCGGACTCGTCAGTGTCCTCTAAATTGTCCTCACTCCTGTCGTTTTCCAAAAAAAGAGAAATATATTAAGGTTTGGCAAAATATCTTAAACAACATCCAACTTCCTATTAAATTGGATATAAAATGATATGCCTACTATATGTAAGGCCATGCAACATATATCCAAAAAGGTGTCCGAATCCCAAAAATAAGTAAATAATAATACAAAAGGACACATGGCCTAATTTAACCATTGGCTAACCTTTTGTTTTGTAGTGTGTGGCTTTTTTTTTTTAATTTTAAAAAAAGGGGGGTGCTGGTTGGTAGGCTGCTTCGAAACTTGCAGGTTTTGAGCTAACCAACTGCAGATATAGTTTTAAGGCAGCCTGAGTGCGGCAGGATGGATATGCCTGACGTCATTTAATCTGCCTCCACAAGAGCCAGGAGGAACTTTTTTTTTTTTTTTTTAAATAGAACAATGCTGGGAGTGCAACCCTGGTTGAATTTACAAATGGCTATTGATTTTTCCTTTTTGGTGGGAGTACTTTTAAAATCAAATTTTGGAATAATGTGTACATTTTGAATGGTGTGTCAAATTGAAAACCCTTATTTGAAAGAGTTAATCAGTAATGGAAAGATTTGCAAACTCTGTTATATGTTAAATAAAAATCATCTCTGGGACATCTCCAATTGAACTTTCCAAATTAAAAAAGGTGTTTTAGAAAATACACACACAATATCGCCTTATTGCTCGGATATTGGCACATTATCTGATTAGTGTGTGTCCCAATGCTCCAACATCAAAATATTTATGGTGGTCAGAGCACGGAGTCCTGTTTTGGGCGGAAGACATATTTTACAGGGGCCATTCACCACCATGCACTATTCCCCGCCTCGACCATAGAAGTGAATGGGAGGGTGGCGCACATGCACGACCCATGCCCCCCTTCATTTATATGGGTCAGACTCTGTTAGTGGAACATGCAAACAACTATTTTAGGCTTCCCCTTTGCAAAAAAGACTGGGATTTTGCCCAAGAGCAATGTGGCCTCCTTCTCTTTGATGGCTACGGTTGAAATATAGGTGCAACTCCCAGCGGTTAGACGTGGACCTGAAAGGCAATGGCTGCATATCCGATCAATCTGCTCCCATTTGATGAGATGAGTATAACCCTTTGGCAAACGTCTTCAAATTAACTTCCTACAATGTGTCTGCATCATTTGAACATTTGCCTCAAAAAAGGATTTACAACAAAGGTGAGTTGAGTTTTCAGACATAATTTGCATATACATTGGTAGATCATGCCATCCAGGCTAAAAACCACACCAACAAGCCTAAATACTCCAGCAACATCATATATAGCAGAACACACTTTGAATAAAGGTCTAATATATATATTTACATTGTGTGCAATGACATATACCGCCAAATTCATTTTTGGACAAAATAAAGACGACTTACGGTCTCATGTCCATCACAGGACGTAAAAAACTCAGCTGCTCAGTATAAAGATATGGCCTTTTTTGGGATGCCCCATCTCCACTGCGGCCCTTGACAGTAAGCTCCCTCCGGAACTGGTCCCTGCAGCTATTCCACCGAACTTTGAGCGTTTTAACTGAGAAAACAAAACAAAGTTAGATATGATTTCACTGTCCAAAAAAACCTAAGTGTTCCTATAAATATCTGCAAAAAAAGTCAAAAGAATACTGGACAGGACAGAGTGCAGTCGGGCAGTTGTGGGTGTAAGATAATGGTTGACAAATACTGGAAGGTGGATTTTGTTTGAATTACTGCTTTTTAAAAATGTTTGCTCGGATATTGGAAGTAGACAGATGTTTCATCATGTATTCCAACATGGCACATGTGTCCAAGCTTCCAAAAAAAAAAAAAAACACAGTATACATTACAACGATGCCCATAAGGAAAGGTCTGAACAGACATTAAAACATGGTGTGTCGTTGAAAAAACGACATGGAATTTGCCCAAAACATAGACACAGTGGCATACAGAGAAATGACTGCCCACAATGACAACTGTTAAAAGGAGGCCCCCATACCACAGAAATTTGTTTGAAACAGCTTCATTTCAAGCCTCCTCCAGTCCTGAGGCTAGTAAGGAGCGCTGTAATATCTCTGGCCGCAGTTTCAACATGTTTACACACTGTCTATACTGTTACTGTATATATAAATGTGCTAAAACTGTTGAGGGGTCCCTGTCCAAGTCTTTAAATCCTCCTCCTCCTCCTCCCGGATAGGGCACTTCAGGGTCCGTGTACAAAAGCAGCTGCTTCACCTGCTTCCCCTATAGCTAGGCCCCTACATGTACATACCGCTAGAGCAGGGATGCTCAATGTGCGTCCCTTCACCTGTTGCAAAATGACAACTCCCAGCAGGCCTACAGCTACAGCAGGGCATGGTGGTAGTTGAGGATAAACAACAGCTGGAGGGCCACATGTTGAGCATCCCTGCACTACACAATTAAGCCTTGCCTCAAATGGAACATGATTCTGCAGTTTCTGAAGTAATTCACTATATCATAAGGGACAACACAACAACCAAACCACAAAACGACATTGCTTGCACGTACCTAGTTCTGCACGACCTCGGTGATCCGCTCTATCCCATTCTCGTGTCTTTAAGCGACGGGCCACTTTCTCCCAAGAAATTTCCTTCCGCACACGGTCCTGATACGCAGCGGACCGTGAGTCCCATAGCTCAGGCCTTTCATGGACCAGAGAAATTAGTTTGTCAACATTCCATTTGGGCATTTTGAGCTGTCACAGGCAACTTTCTAAAATCGGTGCTGGGAAAATATGTCTGTGCCAAATCACCTCACAAACAAGGCTTGCCAATCGTCTAGTTTGAACTTCCTGTCTTTTTTTTTTTTTATTGCTCAAAGGACTTGGAGACAGGTTTCCAGGCAACCGATCCGCAAAAAAAACGGACGCGGATGACCAACGGAAGGCTTTAAAATATGCATCCGCTATTTTCGCGGACCCATTGACTTGAATGGGTCCGTGAGCCGTTATCCGTGAAAAAAATAGGACAGGTCATATTTTTTTCACGGACTCAAAACACGGATCACGGTCAAGGATGACAAACGGTGCCTTTTCCGAGTATTCCACGGACCCATTGAAAGTCAATGGGTCCGCGAAAAAAAACGAAAAACGGAACAACGGCCGCGGATGCACACAACGGTCGTGTGAAAGAGGCCTAAGTGAGGACACAGCTGCAGTTCACAAAATGCTTCCTGATGAAAATGGCAGAGCTTGCTTGAGTAATCAGCAAGCATTTGTATCCTAGATACAAGGCTGGTTTATTATATCCCTGACAATAAGGAAAAGAAAACTCATGACTAAGCTGTGTATTTGTATGGCTGTGCTCACCTGGCTACTGCGGTGTTACAGCTGTGTGTTACAATGGGTTGCTTTTAAAACATAATTTTCAAAGGGGTTGTGTCACGAAACATAATTAATAAAAATGTATCTGTATAGCGCCACCTGCTGTTTGTTCTTTTCCTTATTTTTTGTCTGTGGGTGGTCGAACATGCTCAGTTTAAACCTTCAACAGCCACCAGCCATATGTTCTGTTAGAAGTTGTGGCAGTTACAGGGGGGAGAGCTGCAGCAGAAAGGACACGCCCCCTGAGCTGCAGCATAAAGGACACGCCCCCTGAGTTTCAGCAGAAAGGACACGCCCCTGAGTTGCAGCAGAAAGGACACGCCCCCTGTTCTTTTCCTTGTTTTTTGTCAGTGGGTGGTCGAACATGCTCAGTTTAAACCTTCAACAGCCACCAGCCATATGTTCTGTTAGAAGTTGTGGCAGTTACAGGGGGAGAGCTGCAGCGGAAAGGACACGCCCCCTGAGCTGCAGCAGAAAGGACACGCCCCCTGAGCTGCAGCAGAAAGGATGCGCCCCCTGAGCTGCAGCAGAAAGGACGCGCCCCCTGAGCTGCAGCAGAAAGGACACGCCCCCTGAGCTGCAGCAGAAAGGACACGCCCCCTGAGCTGCAGCAGAAAGGACACGCCCCCTGAGCTGCAGCAGAAAAGACGCACCCCCCTGAGCTGCAGCAGAAAGGGCACGCCACCCCCCCCTGAGCTGCAGCAGAAAGGACACGCCCCCTGAAGATAATCTAGCAGAGCAATTGAAATAATGAATGTGGAAATCTCTGGATCCATGTGAGGTACAGGGCTGGTTCTAGCTTTGTTAGAAAGCTATTGTCATATATAGAGATGAGCGAAGCGAGCTTAGAATGCTACATCCGAAGCTGCTTCGCTAAAAAATTTGCTATAATACTTTATGGAGATTAGTCTCTGTACAGTATTAGAATGTATGGGCTCCGATGAGCCGAAGTAAGTTATTCAAGAAGTCGAGTGAGACTTCGTTGAATAACTTTGGTAATTGATTATTACAGTGAAAAACCTTGGAACCAAACTCTGAATCGAAGCCCATAGTCTAATGCTGTACGGAGACGAATCCCCTTACAGTATTATAACACATTTTTTTGCGAAGCGACTTCGGATGTAGCATCCAAAGTCGCTTCGCTCATCTCTAGTCATATACTATATGATGTCTGATTTACATGTTTTACATCATTCATGGCCTAACCCCTTTCATGCAACTTCATTAAAGTTTATTTTTTACATGCTTCTATACTGTAGTCCTATATATCAATTTCCTTCCTGAATTTTAGATTGGATATTTATATAGGGTGGTAATTCTAGAGGAGCAGCGGTAATAGATCCACCCACACTATGTTAATGAGGGGGCCCTAATGGTACCAGTATAAGTGCTAATAGTAGTTGAGGGGTCTAGTACCCAAGAGCTTGAGCTATACCTCTGCAGTAACCCTGTGTAACCATATTTCATGTTCTTTGCTCTCTCCTGCAGCCATGGTGGATGCTCTTGGTGTCGTGTTGGGCAGTAGTTTGACAGTCATGCTTGGCGCCACTGCCTTGTACATCCTGATTCGCTGGTATCAAAGCGGACGCTGCTGCTATGGTGAGTA
Organism: Bufo bufo; assembly: GCF_905171765.1. NCBI lineage: Eukaryota > Metazoa > Chordata > Amphibia > Anura > Bufonidae > Bufo > Bufo bufo. Next base: position 66,659,439 of record NC_053389.1, read on the forward strand.
TTGTCTATTGACAGATACAATGTTTCTATTTGTTTGTCTTGAAAGCCTGGTAAGAAGTAGCAAGCAACAAAAGGGTTTCTTCTGCTTTGCATTAGGTCCCCAGAAATTAAACTGATGATGTTTAGGTGATAGGTCCCCAGCATTTGGTTTCAATCTGTGAGAAGAACCTGACCGCATCACTGCTGGAGAAATGAAGCATTACATCATCCCCATATATATCAGTAAATAAAGGTCTATTCCCATCTCAGACATGTGGGGGGAATATCGCTAGGATATGCCCCCAATATCTGATAGGTGCTTAGAATGGAGCCTTCAAAGTGCTGGAGGACGCACTGCACATGCACCCTCTATTCATTCCTATGGGGGCACCAAAAATTGGCGAGCACTGGCTCGGTTATTTGCATCCGCCCCAGTGAAGTGAATGCAGCATTGGCCGCTCTTGCACGATGCGCTTCCCATTTCAATGGGACTTCTGGAAACAGCCGATCGTGCTGTCTAGGAATGGAGAGCGGCCATGAAGTATAGATGCAGGTCCGAGAGGTGGGACCAGCACCTATCAGACATTGTGGGCATATCCTAGCAATATGCCCCCAATGTCCGAGATCAGAATACCCCTTTAAGTCCTGTATTCCTGGAGGTATAGGGGAGTGAAGGTATTAAAATCTATATACGGTATCTAGTGGTCTAGGGCAGTAAAGGTGCTAACCTCTGTGTATCTGGTGAGAGAGAGCAGTGAAGGAGATGATGTCAGTATTCCTTTTGGTCTGGAACAATTTGGGGGATCAATGTAGGACAGTAAGAGGGTTAATGCTGCATACCTGAGGTTCCAGTTTTTTACTTTTTTCTGCACCTCAGCATTGTCTAGGCCAGGGATACCCAACCTGCGGCCCTCCAGCTGTTGCAAAACTACAATTCCTAGCATGCCCGCACAGCCTACAGCTATTAGGGAATTATGGGAGTTGTAGTTTCATTGAGCATCCCTGGTCTAAGCTGTAACAGGAAGCTGATCATGGACATGAGTGCAGGGAAGGGTAGCGAGGACTGTGCAGCTATAACTATATGGCTACACAGTTCTCTCTATAATAGGGCAGAGCTATTCTGGAACACTCTGCCCAATCATTAAGGGCTGTTTCACACGAGCGGATGCCGTGCGTGACATCCGCTCCGTGAATGACAGCCAAGACCCGATGCAGACTGCAGAAGCACAGAGCATTAACATGATTGATAATGCTCCGTGCCTCTCTGTGATCTCTTTACTACGAAATCACAGTGACAACTTTATCCCACTGTGATTTCGTAGTATAGAGATCACAGAGAGGCACGGAGCATTATCAGTCATGTTAATGCTCTGTGCCTCTGCAGTCTGCATCGGGTCTTGGCTGTCATTCACGGAGCGGATGTCACGCACGGCATCCGCTCGTGTGAAACAGCCCTAAGGGGATACACCCAGGGAATCTGCACAGGTGCATACTTTCTCTGAGCAAGGATAGCGACTGCAGTCTCAAAAGGATGGTTTTACTCATGTAACCTACCCCCTTGCATCTGCCCCTGTCTGGATCCCCCCAGGGCTAAAATTGAAGGGTCTCGGCACTGCCTGAGTTCTGTAGCCCCTTCAGTCTTTTCCCTGTACAGTGGTGACTATGCAGGAGAATGCAGCACAGCTCCTCTCAAGTGAATGGGGCTGGCTGCAGTTCTCTACACAGTCAGGTAGCCGTCCCAGAAGTCAGACACCCCCCACGATCAACAGTTTCTGAGATGAGCATATCCGTTTAAATTAAGAGTTCCATAATTCATTGGTTAATAATATCTTTCCTAAACCAAACAAGCCTTTTTTTTAAAACTGTAGATGAGATAAAATATGATGTTGATATAAGTTAGCGAACCAAAGGTGAAGCTACACAAGTCTTAAAGGGCTATTCCATATTCAGCAAATACGTATTATTCTTTGTATAATAAAAAATTACACAATTGTGCAATTTATTTTATGTATCCGTTTCTCATGGTTTTCAAGACCTCTGCTTTCCATGATTCAACAGGAACCTTCGGTGTTTTCCTAAAAAAAAAAAATATATATATATTCTTCTGGGCAGTTCCCTAATATACAGCACTTCTACTACTGGAATCCTTCTTAATGTGAATGATAATGATCCAACAACAAACCAGGGCTGATATGGGGAAATACATTCCCTGCAGCTTCTCTTTAGACCCATAATAACCTGAGCAGACTGTTTCCTGAGCCTCTCACACCCCCTCCCCCCCCCCCCGCACGACCACAGTGAGGAGGACATTGGATGGGACAGCAGTTGATAGTGTGGCACATTTACTACAGGGAGTGCAGAATTATTAGGCAAGTTGTATTTTTGAGGATTAATTTTATTATTGAACAACAACCATGTTCTCAATGAACCCAAAAAACTCATTAATATCAAAGCTGAATATTTCTGGAAGTAGTTTTTAGTTTTAGCTATTTTAGGGGGATATCTGTGTGTGCAGGTGACTATTACTGTGCATAATTATTAGGCAACTTAACAAAAAACAAATATATACCCATTTCAATTATTTATTTTTACCAGTGAAACCAAGATAACATCTCAACATTCACAAATATACATTTCTGACATTCAAAAACAAAACAAAAACAAATCAGTGACCAATATAGCCACCTTTCTTTGCAAGGACACTCAAAAGCCTGCCATCCATGGATTCTGTCAGTGTTTTGATCTGTTCACCATCAACATTGCGTGCAGCAGCAACCACAGCCTCCCAGACACTGTTCAGAGAGGTGTACTGTTTTCCCTCCTTGTAAATCTCACATTTGATGATGGACCACAGGTTCTCAATGGGGTTCAGATCAGGTGAACAAGGAGGCCATGTCATTAGATTTTCTTCTTTTATACCCTTTCTTGCCAGCCACGCTGTGGAGTACTTGGACGCGTGTGATGGAGCATTGTCCTGCATGAAAATCATGTTTTTCTTGAAGGATGCAGACTTCTTCTTGTACCACTGCTTGAAGAAGGTGTCTTCCAGAAACTGGCAGTAGGACTGGGAGTTGAGCTTGACTCCATCCTCAACCCGAAAAAGCCCCACAAGCTCATCTTTGATGATACCAGCCCAAACCAGTACTCCACCTCCACCTTGCTGGCGTCTGAGTCGGACTGGAGCTCTCTGCCATTACCAATCCAGCCACGGGCCCATCCATCTGGCCCATCAAGACTCACTCTCATTTCATCAGTCCATAAAACCTTGAGATATTTCTTGGCCCAGTCTTGACGTTTCAGCTTGTGTGTCTTGTTCAGTGGTGGTCGTCTTTCAGCCTTTCTTACCTTGGCCATGTCTCTGAGTATTGCACACCTTGTGCTTTTGGGCACTCCAGTGATGTTGCAGCTCTGAAATATGGCCAAACTGGTGGCAAGTGGCATCTTGGCAGCTGCACGCTTGACTTTTCTCAGTTCATGGGCAGTTATTTTGCGCCTTGGTTTTTCCACACGCTTCTTGCGACCCTGTTGACTATTTTGAATGAAACGCTTGATTGTTCGATGATCACGCTTCAGAAGCTTTGCAATTTTAAGAGTGCTGCATCCCTCTGCAAGATATCTCACTATTTTTGACTTTTCTGAACCTGTCAAGTCCTTCTTTTGACCCATTTTGCCAAAGGAAAGGAAGTTGCCTAATAATTATGCACACCTGATATAGGGTGTTGATGTCATTAGACCACACCCCTTCTCATTACAGAGATGCACATCACCTAATATGCTTAATTGGTAGTAGGCTTTCGAGCCTATACAGCTTGGAGTAAGACAACATGCATAAAGAGGATGATGTGGTCAAAATTTGCCTAATAATTCTGCACTCCCTGTATAGTGTTTCCTCTTGTTTGTACTTTAAAGAATGCTATTTTGGACAGTCTTAATTTTTTTTGTCACGTTCACTACTGAAATTGCACCTGTTTTGGGGGCTTTTGCGCCTTGTTCGTCTATTTTGATTATTTTTTTTGACTAATTCAGAAGTTTTCTTACTTTTTTTTCTGACCTATTTAAAGTTGCAAGAAAAAGTATGCGAACCCTTTGGAATTATATGGATTTCTGCACAAATTGGTCATAAAATGTGATCTGATATCTTATCTAAGTCACAACAATAGACAATCACAGTTTGCTTAAACTAATAACACACAAAGAATTAAATGTTACCATGTTTTTATTGAACACACCATGTAAACATTCACAGTGCAGGTGGAAAAAGTATGTGAACCCCTAGACTAATGACATCTCCAAGAGCTAATTGGAGTGAGGTGTCTGGAGTCCAATCAATGAGATGAGATTAGAGGTGTTGGTTACAGTGTCCTGGCTTAAAAAAAAAACACACACCAGTTCTGGGTTTGCTTTTCACAAGAAGCATTACCTGATGTGAATGATGTCTCGCACAAAAGAGCTCTCAGAAGACCTACGATTAAGAATTGTGGACTTGCATAAAGCTGGAAAAGGTTATAAAAGTATCTCCAAAAACCTTGCTGTTCATCAGTCCACGGTAAGACAAATTGTCTATAAATGGAGAAAGTTCAGCACTGCTGCTACTCTCCTTAGGAGTGGCCGTCCTGTAAAGATGACAGCAAGAGCACAGCGCAGACTGCTCAATGAGGTGAAGAAGAATCCTAGAGTGTCAGCTAAAGACTTACAAAAGTCTCTGGCATATGCTAACATCCCTGTTAGCGAATCTATGATATGTAAAACACTAAACAAGAATGGATTTCATGGGAGGATACCACAGAGGAAGCCACTGCTGTCCAAAAAAAACATTTCTGCACGTTTACAGTTTGCACAAGAGCACCTGGATGTTCCACAGCAGTACTGGCAAAATATTCTGTGGACAGATGAAACCAAAGTTGAGTTGTTTGGAAGAAACACACAACACTATGTGGGGAGAAAAAGAGGCACAGCACACCAACATCAAAACCTCATCCCAACTGTGAAGTATAGTGGTGGGGGCATCATGGTTTGGGGCTGCTTTGCTGCGTCAGGGCCTGCACGGATTGCTATCATCGAAGGAAAAATGAATTCCCAAGTTTATCAAGACATTTTGCAGGAGAACTTAAGGCCATATGTCCACCAGCTAAAGCTCAACAGAAGATGGGTGTTGAAACAGGACAACGACCCAAAGCATAGAAGTAAATCAACAACAGAATGGCTTAAACAGAAGAAAATATGCCTTCTGGAGTGGCCCAGTCAGAGTCCTGACCTCAACCCGATTGAGATGCTGTGGCATGACCTCAAGAAAGCGATTCACACCAGACATGTGAATAATTGAAGAATATTGCTGAACTGAAACAGTTCTGTAAAGAGGAATGGTCAAGAATTACTCCTGACCGTTGTGCACGTCTGATCTGCAACTACAGGAAATGTTTGGTTGAAGTTATTGCTGCCAAAGGAGGTTCAACCAGTTATTAAATCCAAGGTTTCACATACTTTTTCCACCTGCACTGTGAATATTTACATGGTGTGTTCAATAAAAACATGGTAACATTTAATTCTTTGTGTGTTGTTAGTTTAAGCAGACTCTGATTGTCTATTGTTGTGACTTAGATGAAGATAAGATTGCATTTTATGACCAATTTGTGCAGAAATCCATATCATTCCAAAGGGTTCACATACTTTTTCTTGCAACTGTATGTAGGTGCACCTGAATTTGCAAAACAGTCTGATTTCTACCCCCACCCCAACCCAGGGCTAGCGTACGTTTCTTTGTCTGTTTCCAGTGGTAAAGTGCATTAAAAATTGCACTTTCCGGGAGACATACAACTTTTTTCTGCACAGATGAGACTTTTTTCATGTTCAAAGAAATAAGACCAGTCTAAGTGAATATGAACCTGCCATACTGAAAAACAACCACCAGAGGTCAGACTAATAAAAATACACAGAGTCTAATTCATCAACTCATACTTGGCAAAAGAAAGACAAGCGAATGAAATGCACCAGTCTAATATTATGGCCAAAAACAGGCGAGCTTGATAAATGTGCCCCAGTGCGTGCTGTACTTGGCTATCCCTGTCAATCCCCTAGCCTTTGAATGGAGTGGAAGGGCATGCTCTCAACTGCTGCTCAATCCACTGTATTCCTCACTGTGATGCAGTGAGTGGAATGGAGAGACTCTAAATTTCTGTTCTAGTAATGCGTGTATCTCACAGAGGTGGAGCCCCAAGAGATTATATGGATGGGTGATAAATGCCTCTTGTGGAAATGCCCATTTAAAGGGGGTATCCGAGGAAAAGCATTACTATGAAATGAATACAGCATCTAAAATGTTATTATTGCAATATACATGCAATATAAATATTCTAAGGTTTTTTATGTACATTACATTTTCCTCTCTGGTGGCGCCCCCTGCTGTTTATCCTTCTGGTCCACCTTCAGTATTGGACGCACATGCCCAGTAGCTTGCCTGCTCCCTTGCTCCTCTCAGTGTTTGTGTAGTGATCTTATAGAGAAGCTGGTGAAGCGACTCAGACAATTTTCATTAGTTTATCCCTACTTGTAAATTCATAGTATTATATAGCTACATCTCTCTCTAGACAGCGGAGAAGAAAATTGTGGGGAGCATTACATACCATATGTATCTCTGGGGTTGTATGCGAAGGGCTATTTTCTGTGCAGCAGAGGAAGGAGTTAACAAGAGCTAACTGCAATGCATGGGAGATGCAAGTGCTTGATTGTCATCTGTGAGCTGCTGCCCCCCTACAGAAAGGGAAGAAAGCCCTCTCCCAGATAAGCAGATAAGTGAGTAAAAAAGAGTTTTAAACTTGTGGAATAACCCCTAGGAGAAGAGTATTGCTCGGGCCTTTTGGCACTGCAGTCAACATTGTAGAAGTGACCCACCACCGCTGAAGAAAAGAAAAGCTCAAGAACATGGTTCCTTTCGAGTAGGACAGTCCAGCCAAGCCCTGAGGTTTCGTTTCTTGTGTGGCTTCACACAACCCCCCCTTCCGCCTAGATTAAAGGTTAAACAACATACTGTAAATGATTTCATTTTTGCTTTTGTTTCTAGAGACAAGTTTCGTCTTCAATCTTTACAACATTCGGTAAGTGACCTACTCCGTGTATGTACCGAAGAATCCCAATAATGAGACGGCACACCCATGGCTCCCCTTCATCATCACACCAGTTCACAGATCAAAACGCGCTAGGATTCAGGTTATAGTAAAGCTGGCCACCCACAAAAATAATTTGTCACCTATCCAGAGGGGTTAGCTCGTTCCCAGAATCGCTGGAGATCCCAGTACATTCAAGAACAAGAGGTCCTCGAGTGCTTTCTCTGAATGGAGCAGTAGTGCACATGTTGGTTCAATTACAGTTGAGAAATATAGCTCTCTGTCCGTCCCATAGAAGTGAAGGGAGCGGTGGACCAACATGCGTACTACTACTGCTCCATTCAACTCTATAGGATTGCTGGAGAGGGCTGAGCACAAGCGCTTGGCTATCTCTGGCAGTCCTATAGAGTTGAATGGAGCAGCAGCATGCATGAAGGTGCAGACTGGCCATAGGCAGGGAAATTTCCCACTGGGCCGATGCCCCGTAGGCCGTCCAAACCCTCCTCATGGCTGGCAGCCAGGTACATAAAAATCTGATGCTCTTAGCATTAATTCATGTAGGAGCATCGGGCACTTTAAAGGGGTCATCAGGGTAAAGATGATGATGACCTAGTCTCAGGCTAGGTCATCATTATCACAACGGTGGGGGTCCAAGTCCTGGCACCCCCGCCGATCAGCTGTTTCAGGGAGATCTAGTGATTGCAGCAGGCTCCCAGCAGCTTTCCATGCACAGCACCGTACACCGTATAGTGGCTGGTCTTGGTATTGCAGCTCAGCCCCATTGACTTGAATAGGACTGAGCTGCAACTAGACCATGTGGACGATGGAAGATGCTGTTACATGGCCTAGGAAGAGGCAGCGGTGCCTCTTCTAACAGCTGATTGCCGGGAGTCGGGCACCTGCCAATCTGAGATTGATGGCCTATCCATATTATAGGTCATCAATAGTAATACCCATCTGATCCCTACAATTCAACCACTGAGGCCCCAGCCAGTCATGAGAATGGAGGCCCTGTCTTCCCCAATTTGAACTGCGCGATGGTGCATACATGCAGTCCCCTGTGGATAGGGGATACATTTTTGTAATTGGACAACTCATTTAGGCTACAACGCGCAACATATAGTGTACAACTACACTGCAATATTTGTCGCGCGACATTGATGTCGCACCAAAGTCACGCGACAATTTTTATAATGATAGTCTATGGTGTCGCACTGTGACTCGCGACATGCCGCGACACGACCGTCACAGAAAAATGCAATCTTGAATGGATTTATTGCGACTGTCGCAAGTCACAGTGCGACACCATAGGCTATGAATATAAAAATTGTCACGCAACTTTGGTGCTACCACTGTCGCCGTGTAGCCCTAGTCTTAAGGAATGGACCGCATGTTTCAGCTGGCAGCGGCTAAAAACCACGTGACCATGCCAACTGCAACAGTTGTCTAAGGCCTCGCGCACACGACCGTTGTTTTGGTCCGCATCTGAGCCGCAGTTTTTGCTGCTTGGATGCGGACCCATTCACTTTAATGGGGCCGCAAAAGATGCATGACGCCTAATAAATTCTTAAAAATTGTCAATTTATTGCTTATTCCTATAGGCGGCCGCTAACCATAAACAATAATCCGTTTTTATTAATGTATTGAAGAACCACAGTGGCCTTGCATGTGCACATGGCTTTCGGCCACATCACTGTCCTGTCCCGACCGCTCACCGACCGTAATAGACAGTAAACGTAGGTCTTGTGACTTTCAGTGCGCAGTTCACAGGGAATAGTATTATGCTATAAAATGATAATTTCTGGAAAAACTAAGGACACGTCCAATCTTTCGTGGCACCGCCGGAAACCCCCCAGAAGCACACGGAAGGGGATAATTGTTAGATTGGTAGGGGGTTCTACCACCGGGACTTCCACTGCTGAAATGAACGGAGTGGCCGGTTGGGTACGTGCACTGCTGCTCCTTTTATTTTTATGGGAGTTCTGCAGATAGCGGAGCGCTGGACTCAGCTGTCCCTGGAACTATGGAATGGGGATTATTTCATATAACCGGAATACCCCTTTAAGGTACTACTAATTATGGTGTGATGCAGAAAACACAGGTGTGGGTTATAGGACTACTCAGCGGCTAATCTTGGTGATAAATTTCATAGTATGGAGTACGGTATTTCCATATTATAATGTTATCACCCGGTTTTATATGCCATATTATTACTGCTGTATAACCATGGAGGCAAATGACCCCTTTCATAGTAATTAATAAAATAATGACATGACACCTTGTGTTGGAATAAAAATGGCCGCAATGCTTTATTAAGGGTAAATAAATGAATAAATAATTAAAAATTCAAATTCATTAAATAAATAACCATTAAAAATTCCAATAATTACCGAAATCCACTCTGCAATAGCGGAGTGATACAGCCCCTCTAATAAAGCAAAGCGACATAAAGCATAAGACTAGGGAGGGACCGTACTTTCCCGCCGCTGGCATCCACACCAATCAGCTGTCCGGAAATCTCCCTCGGCAACCAGCTGCACCAATCAGAAGATCCCTGCTTGTCATCCAAAGGCTCAGGTGAGACCGGCTAAAACCAGCTGATTCTGACAGAGCTTAACCATTTCATGAAAACCTGAAATAAAAGAGCTGGAAAGCAAGAAAAGGGGAAGGGGGGAGGAGAGAAAAAAGAGCAAAACCATACCAAAATATACATATTAATGGTGTCATTGCCCCCATGTGTCCCCCAAGCGAAACGCTCTGGGGGGCCTGAACATTCAACCATTAAGGCCTCCTGCACACGAACGTATTTTTTTGCGGTCCCGTTTTCCCGTGATCCGTGACCGTTTTTTCGTCCGTGGGTCTTCCTTGATTTTTGGAGGATCCACGGACATGAAAAAAAAGTCGTTTTGGTGTCCGCCTGGCCGTGCGGAGCCAAACGGATCCGTCCTAAATTACAATGCAAGTCAATGGGGACGGATCCGTTTGACGTTGACACAATATGGTGCCATTTCAAACGGATCCGTCCCCATTGACTTTCAATGTAAAGTCTGGAGTCCCTTTTATACCATCGGATCGGAGTTTTCTCCAATCCGATGGTATATTTTAACTTGAAGCGTCCCCATCACCATGGGAACGCCTCTATGTTAGAATATACTGTCGGATATGAGTTAGATCGTGAAACCTCATTTCCGACAGTATATTCTAACACAGAGGCGTTCCCATGGTGATGAGGACGCTTCTAGTTAGAATATACTACAAACTGTGTACATGACTGCCCCCTGCTGCCTGGCAGCATCCGATCTCTTACAGGGGGCCGTGATCAGCACAATTAACCCCTCAGGTGCCGCACCTGAGGGGTTAATTGTACTATCATATCCCCCTGTAAGAGATCAGGGCTGCCAGGCAGCAGGGGGCAGACCCCCCCCCTCCCCTGTTTGAATATCATTGGTGGCCAGTGCGCCCCCCCCCCCTTCCTCCCTCTATTGTAATAATTCGTTGGTGGCACAGTGTGACCCCCGCCCCCCCCCCTTCCTCCCTCTATTGTAATAATTCATTGGTGGCACAGTGTGCGCCCCCCCCCCCCCTTCCTCCCTCTATTGTAATAAATCGTTGGTGGCACAGTGTGCGCCCCCCATTGGCCCTCCCTCCCTCTATAGCATTAACAACATTGGTGGCCAGTGTGCGGCCTCCCATCTCCCCCCCCCCCCCGATCATTGGTGGCAGCGGGTTACTAGCAATAGTACAATAGTAAAAGATTCATACTTACCTGGGAGCTGCGATGTTCGTGTCCGGCCGGGAGCTCCTCCTACTGGTAAGTGACAGTTCATTTAGCAATGCGCCGCACAGACCTGTCACTTAACAGTAGGTGGAGCTCCCGGCCGGACACGAACATCGCAGCAGCCGGTAAGTATGAATCTTCTACTATTGTACTATTGCTAAGTAACCATGGCAACCAGGACTGTAGTAGCGTCCTGGTTGCCATGGTTACCGATCGGAGCCCCAGCGATTAAACTGGGACTCCGATCGGAACTCCGCTGCCACCAATGATGGGGGGGGGGGGGGGATGGGAGGCCGCACACTGGCCACCAATGTTGTTAATGCTATAGAGGGAGGGGGGGGCCGATGGGGGGCGCACACTGTGCCACCAACGAATTATTACAATAGAGGGAGGGAGGGGGGGGGGGCGCACACTGTGCCACCAACGAATTATTACAATAGAGGGAGGGAGGGGGGGGCGCACACTGTGCCACCAACGAATTATTACAATAGAGGGGGGGGCCGCACTGGCCACCAATGATATTCAAACTGGGGAGGGGGGGAGGGTCTGCGGGTCTGCCCCCTGCTGCCTGGCAGCCCTGATCTCTTACAGGCCGTGATCAGCACAATTAACCCCTTCAGGTGCCGCACCTGAAGGGGTTAATTGTGCTGATCACGGCCCCCTGTAAGAGATCGGGGCTGCCAGGCAGCAGGGGGCAGTCTTGTACACAGTTTGTAGTGTATTCTAACTAAAAGCGTCCCCATCACCATGGGAACGCTTCTGTGTTAGAATATACTGTCGGTTCTGAGTTTTCACGAAGTGAAAACTCAGCTTTGAAAAAGCTTTTATGCAGACGGATCTTCGGATCCGTCTGTATAAAAACTAACCTACGGACACGGATGCCAATCTTGTGTGTATCCGTGTTCTTTCACGGACCCATTGACTTGAATGGGTCCGTGAACCGTTGGCCGTGAAAAAAATAGGACAGGTCATATTTTTTTCACGGCCAGGAAACACGGATCTCGGATGCGGCTGCAAAACGGTGCATTTTCCGTTTTTTCCACGGACCCATTGAAAGTCAATGGGTCCGTGAAAAAAAACGGAAAACGGCACAACGGCCACGGGTGCACACAACGGTCGTGTGCAGGAGGCCTAATGCAGTGAAAGTGAGACCGCAGATAGGAAGGGAAAAGCTAGGGCCACGTTCACACAGCCGATTTTCCACATGGATTTTGGTGTGTTTTCCACAGGAAAAATCCTCACAGAATCCATCTCTTATTGTCGTTAATGCAAATTCGTGAGTGCAGTTCATACAGAGCATTTTTTTTTCCCTGCGTAGATTGAAAAATCTTTGTCAACAAAGCAAAAGCAACATGTTCATTCTTGGTGGGGATTCTGAGTCCAAAAAAAAACATCCAAAGCCGCTTCAAACGTGAAAAAAAGTGTGGAATACGTGTGGAATGTTGGCGTGGAGCCTGAACTTTCATTGTGTGTGAATATGAACGTACCCCTGAGAACCCGCTGCACATATCCTTACTGAGAAAATCTAGGAGCATGTCTTTAAGGGCATGACCATGTGCTGCCCGTGCTGTGGACCGCAATATTTGCTAGTTTATTAGAGCTAGGCATGTATACCGGAGGTAGGGCTTATTTACACGACCATGTGAAGCCCGTGCCGTGGACCACAAATTGCAGTCCGCCATGCACGGGCACCGTCCGTGGGGCAGCCAGATGGGGATCGCAGACCCATTCACTTGAATGGGTCCGCGATCCGTCTGTTCTGCTAAAAGTTCTATCTTTTTGCGGAACGGAAGCACGGAACAGAACACCACAGAAGCAATCTATAGTGCTTCCGAGGGGTTCCGTTCCATGCATCCGCCCCGCACCATTATGCATCTCCGGATTTGCGGATCCATTCAAGTCAATGGGTCCGTATCCGTGGTGCGGAATGCCCACGGAACGGTGCCCATGTATTGCGGATCCGCATATGCTGCCCACAATTCGGCAACGGGACACCCACTGTCGAGTGAATGAGCCCTAAGGCCTCTTGCAGACGAACTTAAGGGCCGCAAATTGCAGTCCGCAATGCACGGGCACAGACCCTGGGCCAGCTGCATGCAGATCGCGTCCCCCTTCACTTGAACGGGGTCTGCGATCCGTCGTTCCGCAAAAAGATAGGACAAGTTCTATCTTTTTGCGGAACGGAACACCACAGAAGCACTCCGTAGTACTTCCGAAGGGTTCCGTTCCGTGCTTCTGTCCCGCACCGTTCCGCATCTCCGGATTTGCGGACCTATTCAAGTCAATAGGTCCGCATCCGTGATGCGGAATGCACTCGGAACAGTGCAGTTCGGTGTGCAATATGGCAACGGGCAGCACACGTTCGTGTGCAAGAGGCCTAAGGGTCCATTCACATGTCCGCAAGTGTTTCGCGGTCCGCAAATTGCAGATCTGCAAAACACGGACACCGGCACTATAATAGAAATGCCTTTTCTCGTCCGTGGATGCGGACAAGCATAGGACATGTTCTATTTTTTTCTGGGGCCGAAGAACGGAAGTGCGGATGCGGACAGCACACGGAGAGCTGTCCACATCTTTTGCGGCCCCATTAAAGATGAATGGGCCCGCACCCGTTACGCAAAATTGCATAACAGATGCGGACCCATTATGCAGACATGTGAATGGACCCTAAGGCTACATTCACACGACCGTATGTGTTTTGCAGTCCGCAAAACACTGATCAGCAAAAAATACGAATGACGTCCGTGTGCATTCCGTATTTTGCAGAACGGAACAGCTGGCCCCTAATAGAACAGTCCTATCCTTGTCCATAATGCAGACAATAATAGGACATGTTCTATTTTTTTGCGGAATGGAAATACGGACATACGGAAACAGAATGCACACGGAGTACCTTCCGTTTTTTTGCGGATCCATTAAAATGAATGGTTCCACATACGGTCCGCAAAAAAAACTGAACGGACACGGAAAGAAAATACGTTTGTGTGCATGAGCCCTAAAGGGGAGCTATCACCTCTCCTGACATGTCTGTTTTAGTAACTGTTTGCATTACCCCACGTAATAGCAGCTCTTATCACTCTATGCTGTGTCACTCCTCTATTATTCCTGCTAGACGTTTATGAATGAATTGACAGCAGTCTGCCATGAAGGTCCAACTGGGTTTTACTAGTTAGGCTACTTTCACACCAGCGTTAATATTTTCCGGTATTGAGATTCGTCATTGTCAATGGGGACAAAACGTAGCTGAACAGAACGGAGTGCTCCAAAATGCATTCCGTTCCCATACCGGAGAGCAGCATGCCGCGGTTTTCTTTCCGTCCTGGGATGCGGAGCAAGACAGATCCGTCATGACCCACAATGCAAGTCAATGGGGATGGATCCGATTTCTCTGCCACAATAGAAAACGGATCCGTCCCCCATTGATTTTTAATGGAGTTCATGATGGATCTGTCTTGGCTATGTTAAAGATAATACAACCGGATCCGTACATAACGGATGCAGATGGTTGTATTATCAGTAACTGAAGCGTTTTTGCTGAACCCGGCCGGATCCAGCAAAAACGCTAGTGTGAAAGTAGCCTTAAGGTGTCTCCCTGCACAGTCTGACACTATCCAATCAGTGCTGCTAATGACATTTATGTAATAACGATTCTGAGGCATCTGTTATGTTGTCCCATTCCTCTGTTATTCCTGCTAGAAGTTTATGAATTGCTACCAGTGGTGGGTGTGTCCCTGCACAGTCTGTCATTAGCAGCACTGATTGGATAATGTCAGACTGTGCAGGGAGATCCAGATCGAGTGGGACCTGAATGCAGACTGCTCTCAAGTCATTCATAAACATCTAGCAGGAATAATAGAGGAACGGCAGAACAAAGAGTCCTAAGAACAGATGCTCTAGAATCTACATGGGGAATGCAAGTAGTTACTAAAACAGACGTCAGGAGAGGGAACAGCTCCTCTTTTTAAAGTAGATCTTGGGACAACATTGTATATGACTTAGGACCAGGTATTGAAATATGAATGTGTTCTGCGTTTCCAAATCTCATCATTTACTATTTTTAATGCATGTTTCCTTTTCACTGCAGACATCTGAAGTCAATGGACCTGGAGCTGGGGCCCCCCTTTACTGTCAGCGGCTCCATGCATGCTCATGGTCCTATGTCTGGATACCATTACTCTCAATTCCAGGACAACGACGTCTAGCAGCAAATGCCTGAAAGCAAAATGGGGACACGACTGGGGACAACACGTTACATTCTCTTTTGTGTAAATTCTTCACTTCACAAAAATTTCACGCTGCAAAAAGTAGAAGTGAACCCTCCACTGGTGAACCAATAATAATCTGTGATCAGACATTAGTCTATGGGAGATGATCAAATGAGCTGGATCCATGTGACCAACAGAAGCAGACTGACAGTAATCAGGCCATACCAGCAGTTTGAGGGGAACCCCAACCCCCCCCCCCCCCCCCCCACAAAGTGCTGTGGAATAGTGACCTTTTTGGCAGCTGCTTCAGGTGGCTGAGAAGGTCACACTAAGGCTCTGTTCACATCATCTTCATGGCATACATTTGGCATACACATTTGAAGTGTGCCACCAAATGTATGCGCCAGACGTATACCCAACAACTGTATTCCCATGGACTCTCATTGTACAAGAAAGCATTTTTTCAGTTCCCCTGTATTTACATAACAAGTCACTTTCAATCCAATGTACAGTCGAGTAACCAACGTATGTAACATAGTAACATAGTTTGTAAGGCTACATGCACACGACCATTGTGTGTCTTGCGGTCCGCAAATTGCGGATCCGCAAAACTCGGATGGCGTCCGTGTGCGTTCCGTAATTTGCGGAACGGCACGGACAGCCATTAATATAACTGCCTATTCTTGTCCACAAAACGGACAAGATTAGGACAGGTTATATTTTTTTTGCGGACCACGGAACAGAGCAACGGATGTGGACAGCACACGGAGTGCTGTCCGCATCTTTTGCGGCCCCATTGAAGTGAATGGGTCCGCATCCGAGCTACAAAAACTGCGGCTCGGATGCGGACCAAAACAACGGTCGTGTGCATGTAGCCTAATGCCTCATTCACACAGTCAGTGTTCGGTCAGTGATTTTGAGCCAAAACCAGGTGCGGCTCTAAACAAAGAACAGGTGCAGATCTTTCCCTTATACCTGATGTCTGTGGAGGCTCCAGTCCTGGTTTTGGCTCACAATCACTGATGGAAATCACTGACCAAAACACTGACGTGTGAATGAGGCTTTAGACATTATTTGCTTGCGTGACTGTTTTCCGAACCCCTGTGGAGGCAGCAGACACTCCAGTCACAGAAGTCACGTTGTGAAAGTGACCAGGGGTTGGAATTGCCCAGTGATGGGATATTTTGGCTCCATGAGCATCCTTAGGGTACGGCCACACGGAGCGGCCATGATCTGGGCAGGTTGCGGCCGTAATGCGTTCAAGCACCGTGCAGCAAATTAGCCTGCAGCTTTCTTTCATTCAACTAATGAAGACCGCACTGTACAGTGTATTGAAGGGGCCACACCGCCGTTAACAATGAAGACCGACTATACAGTCCGATCTTTATTAGTTAAGTGATAGGCAGCTGCGGGCTAATTGGCTGCGCGGTTCTTGACCACAGCACGGCCACAACCTGACCGTATCACAGCCGCTCTGTGTGTCTGTGCAGATACTTACTGTAGATCTAGAAGACCTTCTCCGCTATACACTTAAAGGGGTTGTCTCACTTCAGTAAGTGGCATGTAGAGAAAGTTAATACAAGGCACTTACTAATGTATTGTGATTGTCCATATTGTCTCCTTTGGCTGGATTCCTTTTTCCATCACATTATACACTGCTTGTTTCCATGGTTACAGACCATCCTGCAATCCGTCAGTGGTGGTCGTGCTTGCACAATATAGGAAAAAGCGTCAGCCTCTCTGGTGGCCGGGACCGCGGGAGAACACATAGGCTGGTGCTCTTTCCTATATTGTGCAAGCACGACCACCGCTGCTGGATTGCAGGATGGTCTGTAACCATGGAAACAAGCAGTGTATAATGTGATGGAAAAATTAATCCAGCAAGCAAAGGAGGCAATATGGACAATAACAATACATTAGAAAGAGGCTTGTATTAACTTTCTCTACATGATAAATGCTAATTACTGACGGGAGACAACCCCTTTAAGGAGGCTGAAAGGAGCTGAGTAAGTGTGCTTAGCTACTTTCATAAGTCCCATAGCATTGAACCAGGAGAGCTGCACATGTACAGCCTCCTCTGCGTTCCTGGTGGGACTGACACCTGTCGGATATTTATAGCACAGCCTGTGAATAGGACATAAATGTCCGGCTATAGCTACTAGAGAGCGGCCTGGATGTATTTCTGGAGTGTAATAATATTACAGGCTATAGCTACTAGATCCCCTAAAGTGAGGAAAATTGGCTTCTACCTCACAGGATTTTTTCTTGCCTTCCTCTGGATCAACTGGCAGGATAAGGCTCCATCCGCAAAACACGGGCACCGGCAATGTGCGTTCCGTATTTTGTGGACCGCACATCGCCGGCACTAATAGAATATGCCAGAATATGGACATGCCAGAATATGGACATGTTCTATTTTTTTCGGGAACGGAAATGCGGATCCGGAAGTGCGGGTCCGCATTTCCGGAGCCGGGCCGCACATCGTGCAGCCCCATAGAAATGTATGGGTCCGCAATTCCGTTCCGCAAATTGTGGAATGAAATTGCGGACGTGTGACTGGACCCTTACAGGCCGAACTGGATGGACAGATGTCTTTTTTTTCCGCCTTATAAACTGTTACTATGTTACCATGTCCTATTATTGTCCGCATTACGGACAAGGATAGTACTGCTCTATTAGGGGCCAGTTGTTCCGTTCCGCAAAATGCGGAATGCACATGGATGTCATCTGTATTTTTTTTGCGGATCCATGTTTTGCGGACTGCAAAATACATACGGTCATGTGCATGAGCCCTTAAAGGGATTTTCTAGTACTTTAAGGTCTGGCACAGATGAGTGAGTTCAGTGCGAGAAACTCGCTGCGTACGAGTTTCCGTCATGACCTTTGCTCCTAGACCACTGAGGACAGTGAATGGCTGCAGCAGTCACATATCATATAGTGGAATGTCACCAATGCAGTTTGTAAAGAAGCTGCAGCGTGAGAAACACTGGATACAGGTTTGAGTATAAGAATTTTATTTTATGCTATTGTGGGACTTGTTTGCGATTTTTACCTGACATCCCCATTAAGTTTTAATGTAAAGCTTGCTACAACTGTGTTCAGTATCAAGGTAAAGATTGCTACATCAGTACACTGTCACCATTTCTTCTAGTACATAAGACTGTGTAGTATACTGTAGGTCCGACCATGAACACTTCCTATATGATGTTGTTTTGTTACAGATCATGTTCTGTAACTTTCATTAAACGCTGGCATAAAAATGTCACTTTCATTGTAATTTTGCAATAAGGAAAACTCTGGTTTCATTTCCCTTTTCACATAATGTCAGTGCCCTGACCTTCTGCATTATTAGAAGTGTTTACATTAAAAAGTGCTTGTCATCTGCCAATTGTCCCTGCTTGCTTTGCTACATTCACTTTCTGTATAAATTCATGCAGTTTCTATCTGCAGTGAGATACATTTCTGTCCCCTGAAATCTGAAAAGATGTAATACCACGTAGTGAGATTGGGCCTCCTGTATTGGTAGTACATTTCCATTCTAGCCGGACAACCCCTTTAATTAAAGGGGTTGTCCGGCCAGTAAAAATCTGTTTAAAAAAAAGTGTCATATGCCTCACGGATTCCCCTATGGTCTTTACTTCCTTGTCCCTCTTGAGACAGGAAATGTCTCTTCTCAGCCAATCGATGTCCACAGCGGTGACCCAACTCAGCCAGTGATTGGATGAGCAGTCCCAGGGACCAGGACATAGGGACTACTGTAGGTCCTGGGAAGTGGAACAATGGAATCAGTAGGGGACCAGTGAGGTGAGAATGACTTTTTTTTTTAAACAGATGATTACAGGTTCCATTTCAGTCCATTTTAACTGCATAGATTCCTATAGAGTGGGAAATCTGGAACGTTGTACTTTGCATTGTGCATTACCTGGGTATGATTGACCCACACGTACTGGTAAACTGGGGCATAGGGGCCCATATTGACTTTTATGGGACCCTATGAGATCTGTGTCAGATAGGCAGAGTCCCAATGGTTATAGACAGCAGCTCTGTAGGTGCATAGGTATCTTAGTAATTTGGCATTCACAAATAGAAGAATGCCTTCAAAAATCTAAGTGTTAATAGTTTACTTTTATCAATCAACAAAATGCAAAAAGTGAATGAACTTCTAGATACACTTGCACACAGTATTTACAGGAATTCGGCACGGAGGTTCTTCCAAACATCCTGGAGAACTAACCATGGATCCATAGATCTTGTGTAGCTATATGTAGCAGCTCGGGCAGAAGGCAAGAGGACAGGAGGGGTGATAGAGGCCGGATGGTAGTAGTAGTCCTTACAATGGCTATAGGTCCTTCCCTTCACTCTCTTGGCTGGTGCACAGTTAAGGGAGAGTGCACCCTGGTTCTCTTGGGGTTTTGGGGGAATCTCCTGCCTGGTGGTGGTTGGTGTTGGGGTGCAAGGCGGGGCCCCAATGAAAGAGAAAATGCAAAGGACAATGTAAAATGATGCAAGAGGCTGGTTTTGCAACTAACAACATTTATTTACTGGCAAAAATGGTCAGATACAGCAGACACAGTCTTGAGTAGGGTTATTGGCTACGCTCGGGTCCACTACCCCATCATTTAGCTAACTAACCTTCCCCATTTCCTCTCCCAATAACCACCCACAGCCACTGTTTGGATTAAATCGGCCACAGCAGCCGTCTTTTATTAAATAATATAAATAACATGAATAAACATAACACTTGATATAACAATGACATATATATATAAATATATACATGTCTAACTGACGAGGGAGGTCCTAGAAGCCGCCTAACTGCACCTTAAACGACCACAAACCACCACGGCAATTCCATCTTGCCCCCAGCCGCGTACCACAAGCTCGGGGACACCAACTGACGGACGCCATACCAAGCCAACCAGGTGCCCCAACTCTGAGAGTCCAGCCCCACCATTGAGGCCCTCTCATTCACCGTTACCATCCAGTAGCCCCAGCTTCTATGACCTCCCCCCGCCACGACTGCTGCGACAAACGCAACACTTAACGACACACTCCGTCCACCACCCCTTGTCCATTTTTTTTTTTTTTTTTTTTTTTTATACATTTATTTATTTATAAAATACACATTTTTTTTTTTTTTTTTTTTATATATGCATCCCCTCTATAATATACCGTTGCCGCCCTGAAACATCCAAGTACACACTACGGGAGGGAGGGAGGGAGATGCTGGCTCTCTGCTCCTAAAATGGCGGGCGCTGACCTGCCTCACCACTACTTCAGCCTGCCGCTCCCCGCCCCTTTCTAGCTCCTCCCCCCTTTTCCTGCACTCATCCACTTAACCCTTACCTTCCCTGACCCTTGCTCACAAAACCCCTCATGCCGGCCTCCCCTGAAGCGTGCCGCTTCGTCCGGCCTCACTTTACCATGCATGGCAGATCTTACACAGTTTGCAATTTCCACAGTTCGCACAGTTCTATAGGCTGCAAAGGTGGTAGACAGACAGGTCTAGATGTTTCCTCTCTGAGTCAGTCTTCCAAATCTGTGCAATTAATCCAGCCGAAAGGGTGCAATGCATATAGATCTCTCTTGCGCTCTCTGTATCTCTCAATCTCTTTACTTCTCTTAAAATGCACAACTACAAGTACCCAAACTGCAGGGTGTAGTTTTGTTAGTTGATAGCTAGTCTGTCTCCAAAATGTTTCAGGGTGCTTCCGCTCCTTCTTCTCCCAGACAAATGTACTATGAAGTCAAGAAGCTTTGCACAGGTTACCTCCGCAGACTGTTTAGCATGCACCTCCTCACAAAGGCTGACACGCATTTAAATGTTATCCTCATCAGCTTCCTCAGAGGGTGGTTTATAGCAATGTCTTTTAAGGCTGCTTCTTTTTCTTGTCTCAGCTTCAACTAACTTCCCTAGCAAGCAGGTTCGGACTGGCCCACAAGGGTACAGGGGAATCCCCCGAGCAAGATGGGCCCCTAGTCTCCCACCCCCTGCACAAGTGGCACATAACACATTCGATTTACTGCACTACATACATACTGTATATTCAATATACAGCACCTCAACCAGCCTATGTTCATATAATAAAACTTGTTAGATTATTTATTATATTTAAAAGTATCCGTATGGTGGGCCCCCAAAATAAATTTTACTGGTGAGCCCTAGGTACCCCAGGCTGACACTGGTAGCAAGTCCAAGCCACTCCTTATGGGGAGGGTGGAGAAGCCCCACATAATAACTAGCTCTGAGGCTTGTTAGCCTGTAGAAAGAAAATGCAGACCATCCTATTTTCACCCATTTTCAACTTTTAGCAGTGGGCTATCAGCACACTGCATGTAGGCTTTCTCAAATCCTCCTGTCTCTATGTAATCCCAGGAAGACTCGATGGTGTTGAATTCAGGGCTCTGTGGGGGCTATATCATCACTTCCATGAATCCTTGTTCTTCTTTATACTGAAGATAGTTCTTAATGACATTGACTGAATGTTTGTGGTCATTGTACTGTTTGCCTCCCTGATGGCATTGCATGATGGATAAATTATCAGCCTATATTTCCCAGCATTGAGGACACCATTAATAATGAGCAAATCCCCAAAACCCTTTGCTGAAATACAGCCCCGAACTTGAAAGGAACCTCCACCATGCTTCACTGTTGCCCGAAGACAACCAATATTCATCCGCTCGCCAGTCCTTCACAAACAAACAATGATTTTCATGTTAGTCGATGGAGAAAAAAAAACTGGTTTGGTTAGGGCTGGGAAGATGAATCGGCGTGATATAGCAGTTTATAGGAATGCCCTGAGAAGATTGTGAAGTGGCTGGCTGCCCACTGCATACGGGGTTAATGTAGTAACATTATGCACCTTGTGCCCCAAAGGTTGTGTACGGGGAGTAGGAGTTAACTTGTCAGCCCTTAGTAACAGAAGTTTGGTGGTGGCCCCTCCACCCACTTTCTCTAGAGGGGGGAAGTAGTTTAGTTGTGTATAGCCTGTGAGAAAGAAAAGCAGCAAGAAACAGAGAGAAATAAACTGAGAGCAGCCAACAGTATATGAGCCAGACCCTGAGGGAAAGAACTGCTGGAGATTGCAGAGCATTTAGAGACCATTACAAAGGGAAAGCACTGGAAATATATGTCAGAAAATGTAACACCTGCATTTTAGGCTATAGACTTTCCTGCATAGTGGTTGGGACAATATACCTCAGGGCCTTACCGCTTTGAAAGTACAGACTGGCCATATGTTGGAAGAGACTGCAGACTGTTAAGGGTACTGTGGATATATAAACCTGAAGATGGAGAAAGCGATTAGAGACTAGCAAACTGCCTATTCTGTCATACACACAACCATTGAGAAAATTGACTAAAGCTACCTATAGAGACCGTGCTTGTATTTGAGAGTGCCTGTGTGAATCAGCTACCTCACTTCCTCAGTAAAGTACAGTGAACACCTGCATTATCGCAGTACCACCTTGCCTTGTACAGCACTTGGACCCCTGCCTTACTTCTCAAAAATTATGTCCACCAAAAGTACCCCAACTAACAGCAGGCAGGAGAACCACAAAAAACAGGTAGCGCCTTGAAGGGACGAAAGGAAGTATTTTACTGCTGATGGCCTATCCTCAGGATAGGCATATCAATATCTGATTGGCAGATATCCAACAGTCAATGGTCCCCAATGATGGGGATGTGTGCTGCTTTATGTTTGTATACCTTTAATATTACAGTACAAAAATGTATGCTGCAAAAACAGGAAATACAACAGGAAACCACAAAGAAAAAAATATCACATTTCTATTTTAGAAGACAGTCGATGCTGTAATTGACATCTATGTAGTGCTGTATATGTCTGCATATTAATGCTCCATAAATGTGTAATGTAATCGAGTATCCCAAAACATGATTGCCTGACAATGTAAAAAAAAAACAGGCAATCTACTAAGCCATGCCTTTGGCATGACCTAATAATCAGGTTCCTTTGGCAAACCAAGGGATGTTTGTTAGGCCTCGACTGGTAACCCATTCATTGATCATGTAGCAGGGGGCTGATGGGCCGACAGAGGGACTCACAACCTCTAATATTTTAAACTGCCATGATGGGAGTTGTCTCTGTTTCTGACTTGTAAAAAGGAGACTGGCTGTATATATCAGTCATGCTTCAGCTGCTGATCTCATGGGTACAGTGAAAGTACTCACTAGATCACTGTGATGTGTATATACCCGTAATACCTAGCACTTGCCTATGATGGATATACACAGTCAAGTCCCATCATTATGACCACTTCCTACTCTTGACGTCGGAAGTGTGTAGTTTATGAAGGAAGTACACATGGTGAGCTGGCTTGGTGGGTATATAAGGCGTGATAGGCTGTCTCACACGCATGGCTTATTGCTGTTGTGGGTAAAGGGGGTGATTTTTCATAGTTGCAAAAAGGGATGATTATTGGCTTTCGGGCCAAGAGTGGACAAATAGCACCATTGTGAATAAGCGATGTGAAAACTGTGAAGCGCCACGTGCCTTTGATGTGAGGGATGAACGTTATGTAGTGAGTGAGTGAGGACCGACACGTTACAATGGAGAAGCTCACCATACAAATGCACCAGGGGGCTACCAAACGTGTGTCTAACACAACAGTTCAGCGAACTCTATTGTATTTGGGACCCCGAAGCAGACGGATGGTCACTGCAAGAAGTTCTAGAATTGGACCTATGCTGATTGGCAAAGAGTTGTCCTCCCCAATGAGTTAAGTTTTCTGCTTCATGGGACGGATGATGGACATTGGCGTGTCAGGCGAGAAACATCAGAAAAAAAATAGCCTGCAACCATTGCTGGAAGAACAGAAGCTGGTGGTGGCAGGGTTATGGTCTGGGGAAGGTTTTCCTGGTATTATCTGGGCCCATTGATCCATTTGGAAGGCATTCTCCACCGATTTGAGTATGAATCTGCCCTTGCAGATCACGTACACCCATACATGCTAAATGTCTTCCCTGTGGTGGATGGGATCTTCCAGCAAGACAGTGTGACATCTCACATGGCTAGAAATGTCTGACATTGGTTGGAAAAGCATCACCCAGACTTCCAAGTATTACCCTGGCACTCTAATTCGCCAGAAATGAACCCACTTAAGCATCTGTGGGTCCACCTCGATCATGGTTTGCTCTATGGATCCTCCCCCATGCTCCCTCCAGCAGCTGTAGGATGCACTGCAGTCAGAAGTGTCACAGGTATCTGGAGCCAGGACCTTATTGAGTCACTCCCAGCCCATCTAGCTGCTGTCCATGCTGCACACCGTGGTTACTCTCGATATTAGCTGGTGGTCATAATAATGTGACTCAACTGTATTAGAGATGAGCGAACTGGGTTTGGACTGCTCTGTCCGAACCTTGTTAGTTTCTGACCATAACTCATAATGTGAAGCTCCGTACATTGATAAAATAAAAAGTATTGCCTCCAATGAGGCTTTGTTAATATGGCTGCCAGTAAAGCGAGACTTCATTTGTCTCGTGCATGTTCCGTTACTATAAGTCGTGGCGCATGCATTAATGTATGAAATTATGAGTCCAAACTCGGGTTCGTTAATGATCGAGGAGCAAGCCACAAACCCGGGTTCATATTCGTAATTTGATACATGAATACATGCGTCATGACTTATAGTAACGGTGCGTGCACGAGACAATTGAAGTTTCACTTTACTGGTGGCCATATTTACAAAGCCTCATCGGAAGCAATACATTTTATCAATGTACGGAGCTTCACATTATCAGTAATAGTCAGAAGTGAACCGGGTTCGCTCATCTCTACACTGTATACAATGCATGTGGATATTCTTCAGACCCTTTCACTTTTTTTCTCATCTTTTATATTGCGGCCTTGTGTTAGAATAAAAAACATTCAAGATTTTCTCCATCATTCAGCCTTCAATATCTCATAATGAGAAAGTGAAAACAGAATGTTCAAAATCTCAGCTAATTTATTGAAAAGGAAAAACTAAAATCTTGCATTGACATAAGTATCCAGACCCTTTACTCAGGACTTAGTAGAAGTCCCTTTGGCAGCGATTACAGCCTCCAGTCTTCTTGGGTATAATACCACAATGTTTGCATGCCTGAGTTGGGGATCTTCTCAAGCGCTGTCAGGTTTGTATGGGGACCATCAGTGGACAGCCATTTTCAGGTCTCTCCAGAGATGTTGGATTTGGTTCAAGTTAGGGCTCTGGCTGGGCCACTCATGGTTGTTCAAAACTTTTTCCATTTAAGATTGAGGGCCACTGTGCTCTTGGAAACTTTCAGTGCAGCAGAATTTTTTTGTAGCCTTCCCCAGATCTGTGCCTCCAGACAATCCTGTCTCTGAGCTCTACACGCAGTTCTTTCCTACTCATTGCTTGGTTTTTGCTCTGATATGCATTGTCAGCTGTGAGACAGACACAGCCCTGTCTATATAAGGTCTAAGTCATGTGTAGGGATGAGCGAACCCGAACTGTAAAGTTCGAGTTCGTACAGAACTTTAAGATTTTTGGACCCCGAACCCGAACATTTTAGTAAAAGTTCATGTTCGGTGTTCGGTGCTTTCTTGGCGCTTTTTGAAAGGCTGCAGAACAGCCAATCAACAAGCGTTTAACTGTCTGACCTTAGAAGCCATCACAGCCATGCCTACTAATGGCATGGCTGTGATTGGCCAGTGCAGCATGTGACCCAGTCTCTATATAAGCTGGAATCACGTAGCGCTGCACGTCACTCTGCTGATACAAGTGTAGGGAGAGGATGCTGCTGGTGATTTCAGAGAGAGAATAGGAGAGAATCTTTGTTCAGAACTTGAATCTAACTCAGCGATCTACATACATTAGTTGTGTGGGTGCAGGACACAATCTTTTTACCCTGCCCTGAGCCCAGTGACCGAAAAAAAATTACTTTTATCCGTCTGTTAGTTAGGTGGGCGGCGGCGGCCATTTTATGCAAGTTCAGTGCAACCAGCCCTGCATCTGAGCTTTTGTGACATTGAAATCCAAGCTTGAAAAACTGCACTAATAATCTCATTTTAAAAAATCACCCTTTTTTGGCAATATACAACATCTGGTGCATTTGCAGGATTAGTCAGTGTGCAATTTAATCTAGAAATACAGCCATAATTTTCTGGGTTTTTAAAAACGCCCTTTTTTAAAAAAAAAATCCACTATTTTACAGATCTGCACGTGTGAAATTCAAGTTTGATATATACAGCTTTCATATTCTGTTACAAAAAAACACACTTTTTTGGCAATATACAACAACTTGATTAATAAAACACAATTTAAGCTAGAAATACAGCCATAATTTTCTGAGTTTTTAAAAACACCCTTTTTTTGGCCAAAATCCACTATTTTACAGATCTGCACGTGTAAAATTCAAGTTTGATATATACAGCTTTCATATTCGGTTACTAAAAAACCTCACTTTTTTGGCAATATACAACATCTGGATTAGTCAGTGTGCAATTTAAGCTAGAAATACAGCCATAACTTTCTGGGTTTTTAAAAACACCCTTTTTTGGCAAAATCCACTATTTTACAGCCCTTGCAGCATCAGCACGTGTGAAATTCAAGGGTTATATACAGCTTTCATATTCAGTTAGTAAAAAAACTAATTTTTTTGGCAATATCCAACATCTGGATTAATCAGTGTGCAATTTAAGCTAGAAATACAGCCATAATTTTCTGGGTTTTTAAAAACACACTTTTTTGCCAAAATACCCAATTTATAGCCCTTGCTGCATCAGCGCGTGTGAAATTCAAGGGTTATATACTGCTGTCATATTCAGTTATTAAACAAACACCCGTTTTGGGCACAAATCTTTAATTGCGGCCTAGTGTGGGTCAGGGCATGTGAGATACACCCTTTATATACTGGGGTTATATTCTTCTAATAATAAAACACCCTTTTTTGGGCAAAATACTAAATTTTTCAGGCCTTGCACCATCAGCACGTGTGAAATTCAAGGGTTATATACTGCTGTCATAATCAGTTAATAAACAAACACCCATTTGGGGATTTTTATTTTTATTTTGCAGCCTTTGCTGCATATGCCATTGTGAGATACAGCCTTTACATAGTGTGGTTCTATTCAGTTATTTTAAATACAGCCATTTTGGGCACAAATCTTTTATTGCGGCCTATTCTGCATCTGTACGTGTGAGATACACCCTTTAGATACTGTGATTATATTCTTCTATCAATAAAACACCCTTTTTGGGCAAAAAACTAAATTTTGCAGCATCAGCTTGTGTCAAATTCAAGGGTTATATACTGCTGTCATATTCAGTTATTAAACAAAAACCAGTTTTGGGCAAAAAAGAAAATTTTGCAGCCTTTGCTGCATACCGTATGTCATTGTGAGATACACACTTTAGATACTGTGGTTCTATTCAGGTATTTGAAATACAGCCATTTTGGGCAAACAAATTTAATTGAGGCCTAGTCTGGATCATGGCGTGTGAGATACACCCTTTACATAGTGTGGTTCTATTCAGTTATTAAAGAAACACCCATTTTGGGCACAAATCTTTTAATTGCCGCCTAGTCTGCATCTGTACGTATAAGAGGCACCCTGTACATACTGTCGTTCTATTCTGCTATTAATTAAACACCCATTTAGGGCAAGATCCTAAATTTGAGAAATATGAGGAGAGCGTCAAATAAGGGACGTGGCCCAGGTCGTGGTGCTGCTGGTGGAGCTCCTGTTGCAGGGAGAGGACGTGGTCGATCTGTGCCAGCTACAAGCACAAGTGAAACCCCTTCCTCAGGTGCGAGTAGGCGACAGAACCTGCAGCGGTATTTGGTCAGGCCTAATGCGGCTCTACGAATGGTGAGGCCTGAACAAGTACAGGCGATAGTAGATTGGGTTGCTGACAGTGCCTCCAGTTCCTTCACATTATCTCCTACCCAGTCTCCTGCTGAAAGATCAGAGTTGGCACCTGCAGCCGATGTCCATCCGTCTTTCACCTCACCCCCTTGCAAATCAGCCAAGCAGTCTGAGCCCCAAGTCATGTAGCAGTCTCTTCTGCTTTTTGATGACTCTGTTAGCAGGGTTTCCCAGGGCCATCCACCTATCCCTGCCCCAGAAGTGGAAGAGATTGAGTGCACCGATGCCCAACCACCTATCTTTCAAGTTGAGTACATGGGAGGACCATCGCAGCACGTCTCGGATGATGACGAAACACAGGTGCCAACTGCTGGGGCTTTCGAAAGTGTGCAGACCGACAAGAAAGGCAGGGGTAAAGACTGGGTGGAAGATGATGTGGAGAACGATGAGGTCCTCGACCCCACATGGAATCAAGGTCATGCGAGTGACCTATGTAGTTTTGAGGAAGAGGCGGTGGTCGCGCAGAGCCACCAGCACAGCAGAAGAGGGAGCAGGGTGCAAAAGCGGAGCGGCCATCCTCTAGACAGTACGCCTGCTACTGCCCACCACAGCAAGGGCCAGCTCACCAAAGCACACCAAAGCCAGCTCCAAGGAGTTCCCTGGCGTGGCAGTTCTTCAGACAATATCCTGACGACAAGACACGAGTGCTTTGCATGCTGTGCAATCAGAGCCTGAAGCGAGGCATAAACGTTCTCAACCTGAGCACAACCTGTATGACCAGGCATTTAAGTGCAAAGCACAAGCTGCAGTGGAGTAGACACCTCAAAAACCAAGAAAGGTCTCTGGCTCCTCCTGCTTCCTCTTCTGCTGCAGTCTCGGCCTCTTCATCCACCTCTGGAGTGACAGTGCCACCTGCCACCCCGCAAACAGAGGATCTGCCAGCAACACCACCACCTGGGTCACCAAGCATCTCCACAATGTCCCACGGAAGCGTTCAGCTCTCAATCTCCCAAACACTGGAGAGGAAGAGGAAGTACCCCCCTACCCACCCGCGATCCCTAGCCCTAAATGCCAGCATTTCTAAATTAATGGCCTTTGAAATGCTGTCATTCCGTCTGGTGGAGACGGATAGTTTTAAAGGCCTTATGGCGGTGGCTGTCCCACAGTACGTCGTGCCCAGCCACCACTCCTTTTCCAGGCGAGCCATCCCTTCCCTGCACAACCAAGTAGGGGACAAAATCAGGCAAGGTGCACCTCACTACGGATACGTGGACCTGTAAGCACGGCCAGGGACGTTATATCTCAATAACAGCACACTGGGTAAATGCAGTGGCGCTGTTACATTGTCAGGTGACATTTTTCAAATTTTGACGGATAGAAATCCCTGCTCTGCATAGTTGACAGGGAATAAAATTTAAGAAATTCTTCATTAATTGATGCGCGCCACATCCTTTCATTCAATGCTTAAAATTTAAAAAGTTGTCCCCACTTTTACGCTTTAATAATTTGTCCCATATTTCCACTCTATCATTTTTAATTTGAAACAATTAACCTCCCTTGGATCTGGTCTCTCTTTCTCACGCTCCCTCTCCGGCGTGGAACCCTAATTCGCCGATAACTGTGATCAACAGGGTAGGCTCAGAAAAGAACATCGAAAGTTGATAGAGAAGATATCCAAATGGATGGTGGATGTCACAGGGACGTGCGATCAGGCAGAAGTTATCTAGAGTCAACAAAGCGGCAGCAGGGCCTCTCCTTTCTAACGTTTACAAATCAAAAATACCCCAGTGACATTCCCTATAATTTTTTATTAATCATTTCAAAAACAGGGCATCTTAAGAGTCCTGTATTGTTATTTATCGTCACTACCTCCCCGAGTCGGGAGTGGGTAATTGCCGCGCGCCCCCTCCTTAAGCTTATGCTTCAATACTTTGTCCCACTTTTCCGCTCTATTTCATTTAATTTCACCTATTGACCTCCCATGGATGTGGTATCCCCTTCTCAGGCTCCCTCTCCGGCCTGTAACCCTGAATACCCGCCACCAGTAATCACCATGGTAGGCGCAGAAAAGAACATCGAAAGTTGATAGAGAAGATATCCAATTGGATCGTGGACATCACGGGGACGTGCAACATGGTGGAGCAGTATGTGTGCACACGCTAAATGTACCGACTGATGGGTCTGCCCCCTTCAACTTCTGGGTCTCCAAATTGTCCACATGGCCAGAGCTTGCCCTTTACGCCTTGGAGGTGCTGACCTGCCCTGCAGCCAGTGTATTGTCTGAACGTGTGTTTAGCACGACAGGAGGGGGTTATCACAGGTTATATTTCCCAATGTTTTGGGGTGTACCCTAATTTTAAAAAATAAAAATAAATTTAAAACCATTTTATTTTTACGTATTTTATGTTATTTAAAGTCATTTCCCTATCCACATTTGTTTACAGAGCAGTTGCCATGCTCTTAACCACATTTTGATGCCATTTGCAGCCTTCTAGCCCTTTCCATGACATTTTTACAGTCATTTTAGTGCTCAAAAGTTCGGGGTCAAGTTCGGGTCCCGAACTCAAACTTTTTTGTGAAGTTCTGCCGAACCCGTCGAACCTGAACATCCAGGTGTCCTCTCAACTCTAGTCATGTCCAATGAAATGAATTTATCACACGTGGATTTCAGTCAAGGTGTAGAATCATGTCAAAGATGATCAAGAGAAATGGGAAGCCCCCAGAGCTAAATTTCAAGTGTCATAACAAAAGGTCTGGATACTTATCTCCATGCAAAATTTTAGTTTTACCTTTTTTTTAAATTCTGAAAACATTTCTAAAATTCGGTTTTCACTTTCTCAATATGGGGTATTGAGTGGAGAATGATAGGGGAAAGCTTGAATTCATGTTTAATTTTAGCACAAGGAGGCAACATAACAAAATGAGAAAAAAGTCAAAGGGTCTGAAGACATTCCGAATGCATTGTATGCTATTAGTCAGATAAGAGCTTAAAGGCTTGGCTCGGGATGGACAGTAGTGCTCAGACTTCAGTCAACCAGGTCATATGCTAGAATGAATTGGCTGTGGACTGGTTACGTTTACCAGGTTTCCTCCAAGTCAACCATTGACTCTAATTGACTAACCATGTGGCCTCTAGAGAAGGGCAAGTGGAGCTGACAGTAGACTAAAGCTGGATTTAGAAGTGCAGATGATTGGGCAGATTATCGGGAATGAAAATTCCGGAGAACGTTTGTTCCCGACAATCTGCCCGATGAACGAGCAAAACGTTAGTTTATCAAGTGATCCTGTTGATAGTGCAGACCTCTGCTTAAGCGTTTCAGGGCAGCAGACCGTGCGGTATAAAAGGCCATCTGCTGCCCAGGAACAATGCAGCTGTAAGAGGACGAGCGATGTCAATAGAGACTGCTCATCCTCATACTGTGGAGGTGATCGCTGCATGAAGTAAACAAGCGGCCGACTGTCAGGAAGAAACGTTTCCTTCCCGACAATCTGCTGCTCATTGGTACGTGTAAATCCACCTTTAGTGACATGAAGATTTCCTAGCGCAGCTGTCACTTCATTCTAGCAACAGACGAGAGACCCAGGCAGCAATTCTATCCCCACTGATCGGCCATTGATGCTACCATATAACCTATGGGTACTACACCAATGTCCTTCATGATTTAAAACCTTGTTGTGGGCTTATTTAATCATATTGTAGTGAAGATATTAGCAAAGATCATTAATTAATGCAAAAACGTGGATGAAAACCATTTAATATCACACAAATACGGTAAGTACCATATTGATGGCAAGGATGAAGCATTTTAGCAATACAGTATATACAAATAAATATATATATATCTCCTGGTGTGCAGACTGAGCGAGTCAAGTGAAAGATCAGTGACCTAGGAGGATGCACAGGACCACAACCATCCATCTATACCTGGTAGTATATATCCACTGTACAGTAGAAGTGCATCAGTTTGTAGTGGTAGATTAGTCCATAGGTTAATACTTGTCTGAAGGAAATACAAGGCTTGCCTGTGTCCCCTAAACTTGCAAGAAGTTTACACCAATTCCACCAAGCACAAGGCGACAAGTTTCAGTGCAAATTCAGTGTAAGGTCGTTCTTTAGGTTTATTATTGGATGAACTTATAGGACTAATAAATGGCTTGTCAGTTGTGTATCTTCCTTCAGAAAGCCAAAATATAATCCCCTAAAATACTGTAAATGTACACTGGCGACCAGTTATCCATTTTCATAGAAACACTCAAAGAGGACCTGTCACCTCTCCTGACATGTCTGTTTTAATAACTACATGCATTCCCCATGTAATATCAGTTTTGGAGCATCTATTCTTATGGCTCTGTTGTGCCATTCCTTTATTATTTGTACTAGAGGTTATGAATGAATTGTCTGCAGTAAGGGTACAGAGGGGAGGTAACCAATTGGGGGTGTGTACCTGCACAGTCTGACACTATCCAATCAGTGCTGCCATTTTCAGACTGTGCAGGTACACAACCCAAACTGGTTACCTCCCCTCTGTACCCTTACTGCAGACTGCTAGCAATTCACTCATAACTTCTAGTACAAATAATAAAGGAATGACACAACATAGAGCCATAAGAATAGATGCTCAAGAATTGTTATTACATGGGGAATGCATGAAGCTATTAATACAGGCATGGCAGGAAAGGGGACAGGTCCTCTTTAGAGGCCTGTCAGCAAGAAAATCACCAGGCACAATGCTTTTCTAGGACTACCCCAGCTTTCAATTAGAGATCCATTGTTTCATTCTGGGAAAAAAGATACTTTTAATCCATATGTAAATGAGCAGTTAAGTGCACCGGGGGCAGGGCCAAGCCACTCTGTGCACCCTTGCTCCTCCTGCCTTTTCTACCAGCCCCTCCCTCTCCTTCTTGATTGACAGGGCCAGACTACTACATACTCATCTTGCCTGGCCCTGTCAATCAAGATGGAATGGTAAAGGATGATGGAGAAAGTAGGTAAAGCAAGGGTACTTGGGCCCGCCCTCGGTGCACTAAACTCGATGCACTTAATTCTAGAGAAAAACTACTTTTAATCCTCATTTGCATATGGATTAAAAGTAGTTTTTCTCTAGAATTAAGCAACGGATTGCTAAGTGAAACAAATCATTACATTCATCTTATCTAGACCTACGAGGCATTGCCCCTCGTTTATCAATGAATTTCCTGGTGACACCCTCCCTTGAATGTTTAAATCTAAGATCAATATGAAGATAGTGTTATTATGTTACTGAAATGTCAACACAGCTATGTCAACCTTGTAAAGATGGTTTCAAGGCCAGTTTTTGAAAGTACTTAATAGTATTCTATGTTATTACAGCGTGAGATCAGACGATCTTTGTACCCAGGCCAGGACAAGGTATTTAGTACCCTATGCAGATAAGGTAAATTGCACCCTCCCCACTTGCCCGTGTAAAATCAATTAACTTAGGATGCTTTCACATTGTGTTTTGCAGTGTATGCTTTCTGTATGCATCCAGATGTATCTATAGGCCCCCATTCGGCCAACTATGGCTGTCCTTTTGGCCTCAGGCTCTCATGGTATGCATTTTATTTACTGCATGCCTGACAAAGGGCAACAAATGCCATTCTTTGGAGGTGTATGACAGGAGTTCCTCCCAATGTGTATCTCTGAAGGACACTGCAAAACGCATTGTGACATAATAATGTCCCACCCTCTGCCTCCATGCTCTGTCCCACTGGATAGGCTGTCTCTGACAGTTCAGCAGTCATACTGGACAGGCTGCACAAGCCAGTTGGGGTATCTGACTGGCTAGCAGAATACAAACCTACCCCTTCTTAATCCTCGCCCTGGCCCTGTTTGCACCTCTACTCTTTCCCTAGTTTTGTAGAGTTGTCAGTCACTACTGTTGCCTACAGCAGCTTTCTAATTCAGATGCCATGATTATTACAAACTGCACTAACATCTCCCTTCAGAAGCTCAAGATCTAGTGTCCAGGAGGTCAACATCTCCAAGGGATGGTGCGCTGGTTCCTAAATCCCACAGTACACGGCTGAAAGGGCTAAAAGCTACTGTATGTGGAATAGCAGTCTGAAATATTTCTGGGACTTGAATCCATGGTTCTTGGAACAAGTCACAGTCAGTTTGGTCTTTGCATAGATTCTTTGGACTTTGAGAAAGGTAATCTTTCACTTGTGGTTGCCATGTGGTCTCCAGATCCTTATCTTCAAAGGGGTTTGGTTTCTTCTCTGGTTCTAATTGTTTCAGGTATCCCAGTCTTACACTGACCACAATTTCCTTTCCGCCATTATCACAATTCTGTGTATTTCCTCTATAGGGAGTATCAGTATGACTGCTCATATGCTTGAGGGTTGGGGAACCGGTTGATAGGCTGATACCGCTGTCTTCTCCTTGGAGACTTCTATCAGGAGGATCTTCTTCTTGTACGGAGAAGTCTTTAAAGTCAAAATTTACCCTTGGCTCCCTTATGTCTCTTTCACCTTTCATCTCTGGGGACACTAGAGACACCTGTAATATTTTGTTGATGAAGAACTGACTTCCAAATCCACTGTCTGCACTGCTGCGCATGGGGGAGTCTCGAGGCTCAGCCATCAGATGATCCTTCAAGGCTGTCTCCCAGCATAGGGTGGTTTCAATCACAGGAGAGGGAGGTTTATCCATCCAGGACCAACTTCTTTGCATAAGGGACTTCTGGAGAGAATATATTACATGTTTTAGGGCTGAATATTCATGAGTTAGTTAAAGGATATAAAAACATGGTGGCATCTGTCTGGTTCTCAACATGCAGGAGTACTATAAAGAGGCATTATGCAGGGGCACTTGTAGGACCACTATTATCTATTAGTGGGCTTGTGTATGGAACTAATGTTGCAGTGGCCTTATGTCTGATACTTATTTTCAGGGGATGTTACAATGTGTGGCAATGTCATCTTTAGGGGCATAATGGCACTATTTTCAGGGGGCACGGTGTATGGCACTATTATTTTCAGGGGGAATCATCGCATAATTTCATGGGCACAATGTGTGGCTTTATAATATTCAGGGACAGTTTTTTTTATCTGGCTAGAAACCCCTTTAATGATATTAAAGGGGTGTTCCAGTTGTGACAACTTATGACTATCCATAGGATAGGGGTTAACTATTAAATCAGTGGGGTCTTACCGCTGGGAACCCTATCGATCACAAGAACAAGGACTACAAAACCCTTGGGACCGCCCAAAATGAACACATCTGTAGGTCAGACAGGCACACTGCAGCTCTTGTCTCTTTCATTTATCTCCGGAAATTGGCAAGTGCTGTACGCAGCTGTCACCAGAACCACAGAGATGAATGGGGCGGCAGGAGCAGCAGTGCGCATGTCCGACCTTTTTGTCTATTCATTTCAGGGGGCCCATGGGTACCCATTCTAGTGATCAGAAGGGGGCCATTTAATAGTCCTCTAATCATTTTTCCCTATCCTGTAGACGGGGGATAACTTGTTACAGCTGGAATACCCTGTTAATATAAAATATATTGGGATAGTGTCATTGTTTATTTGATTATTAATTTGGGGATAATTTTCTGTGTTGTGCTCCGCCACGGACTCTCACGCACACATTTTTATCAGCCAGATGAGGGACCAGTTAAAATTTTAATCCTACCCCTGCTTATCAATATGTCTCAGCCATAAAACCTAGAGTACAAGAGCAGGTGGAGAGCTTCTATCTGCCATAAATACAACCCCAAGTCCAAAAATGTTGGGACACTGCGTAAAATAAATGTAAATAAAAACATAATACAATGATTTGAAAAATTATATTATACAGCCATGGCCGAAAGTTTTGAGACTGACACAAATTTTCGTTTTCAAAAAGTTTGCTGCTTCAGTTTTTATGGTGGCAATTTGCATTAAAGGGGTTGTCTCACTTCGGCAAATAGCATTTATTATGTTGGGAAAGTTAATACAAGGCACTTACTAATCTATTGTGATTGCTTCCTTTGCGTCTGGATTCATTTTTCCATCACATTATACACTACTTGTTTTCATGGTTATGACCACCCTGCAATCCATCAGTGGTGGTCGTGCTTGCACACTATAGAGAAAAGCAATAGCCTATCTGCACTCCCATGGTCTCCGTCACCAGAGAGGACAACACTCTTTCCTATAGAATGCAAGCATGACCACTGCTGCTGGATTGCAGGGTAGTCGTAACCATGGAAATGAGCAGTGTATAATATGATGGAAATCAAAGGAAGCAATATGAACAATCACAATACAATAGTAAGTGCCTTGTATTAACTTTCTCTACATGATGAATGCCACTTCCTGACGTGAGACAACCCCTTTAACCCTAGATTGTAATGAACTGCAATTAATTACATAGACATTCCTCTCCATGAAAATGAACTTAATCACGAAAAAAACTATTTCCACGGCATTCGTCCCTGTCACAAAATTACCTTCTGGTATACTTTCAGTGATCTTCTTGTTAGCTCAGGAGAAAGTGTTAACGAGGACAAGGCAGATGACACTGAATTAGAATGGCACACTGGTTGCATCAAAGGGGCATATTTTTAAAAAAAATAATTGTCTTCTTTTGTTAACCATGGTTATCTCAGTCCTCAATGATTTCCATCAAATTGGCTTGACAGGCAAGAACATTGCTGCCTGTTAGATTGCACTTAAATCAACCATTTATCGGAACATCAGGAACTTCAAGGAGAGAGCTTCAGTTTCTCTGAAGAAGGCATAAGGGCACCAAAATAAGTGCAGCAAGTGCCAGGACCATCTTCTAAAAATAGTATTCAGCTATGGAGCCAATTCACCACCAGTGAAGAGCTTGCTCAGAAATAGCAGCAGGCAGGTGTGAGTTCATCTGCATACACAGTGAGGCAAAAGCCTTTGGAGGAAGAACTGGTGTCATGGAGGGCAGCAAAGAACCTGCTTCTCTCCAAGAAAAACATCAAGGACAGACTGACATTCTGCAGGACTTAAAGGGATTGGCCTGCAGAAGACTGGAGTAAAGTTATTTTCTCTGAAGAAGCCCCTTTAGATTGTTTGGGACATCTGAAAAAAAATGATTGCCCAGAGAAGAAAAGATGAGCGCAACCATGAGTCCTGTGTCATGCCAACAGTAAAGCATCCTGAGACTATTAATGTGTGAAGTTGCTTCCCATCTAAGGGAGTGGGCTCACTCACAATTTTGCCTAAGAACACTGCCATGAATAAAGAATAGTACCAAAACATCCTACAAGAGCAGCTTCTCCCAACGATCCTAGAGCAATTTGGTGATGGGCAATGTTTTTACCAGCATGAAGGAGCACCATGACACAAGGCAAAAGTGATAACTAAATGGCTAGGGAAATAAAACGTTGGAATTTTGTGTCCATTGCCAATCCCATTGAGAACCTGTGGTCAATCCTCAAAAAGTAGGTGGACAAACAAAAACACAGATATTGTGATAAACTCCAAGCACTGATTAGACAAGAATGGGTTGTCTTCAGTCAGTATTTGGCCTAGAAGCTAACATCCAGCATGCCAGGGCGAACTGCAGAAGGCTTGCGAAAGAAGGGCCAACACTGGAAATATTAAGTCTTTGCATAAACTTAATGGATTTGTCAATAAAACTTTAAAAACGTATGAAGTGCTTATAATTGTACTTCGATATACCATAGAAACATTTGACAAAAAGATAGAAAAACACTGAAGCAGCACACTTCGTGAAAACCAAAATTTGTGTCATTCTCAAAACATTCGGCCACGACTGTATTATAGTTAATGAGGTTACCTGGCACACAGTTTGGCCTTATTTCCCTATTCATGAATAAAACCGTATAGTAATTTAACACAATTTTCCATCAACTCACCAGTGTTTTAGGAGTCTTCACCACTCCACGGATATACAAACAGATGAATAAATTGACACAGATCAACAGGACCAAAAAGCTCAGGGTGCAGACTGCCAGGAGCAGAAGGGTAGTGCTTGGAAACTCTTTGAAGAGAGAATTGGAAGCCAATTAATGGCGGTAGACAGGAAATAATAGGTATGAGTTACTTTACAATAAACAATAATTCATTGGATTATAAAAGAACAAAAAAGATTGCTCCTATATAAAATTCTATAAAATATAATTACTATGTAAAGTTTCATACATGCTGGATCCCCAACAATTTAGCAGTAATATTTGAGAATATAAAAAAAAACTAAAAACTTAACATTATTTTGGCAGAATATCCTGTTTACATTTTTATGCTAAAAGCTTTGATCAGCCAAAAAACAAGAGACAGCACGCAGGCTTTGTTAGTTGCGTTGAGCATACACTGGCAGACTGCACTTTTTATGTTCACCTTTACCACTTGTCTAGTTTGCACAGATCGGCTATCCTTTTTATTTAGCTTTTTATACGGAGGACTGGGATAACTCCTGATAAGATCTTGCAGCATACAATACGCATGTGTATTAAGAAATCACCAATAATAATTTTTGTTTAGTGGGGTGATTAGACAATCCAATGATTGGCCAAATGAACGTTCTTAAGATGATACGTTCCTGATCCATGTAACGGGTCCTTAGAAGTCATTCATTCTCAGTGCCATATGAAGTAATTAGGACTGATAACGAATGTTCTTACACCCCAATCTCTGTCCTGCTAATAATAGGAGTTAATAATCTGGGATTGTTGATGGAGAGGTAAAGACAGTACTTTATACTGTAGGTGGTCCTACTACTGACTTACCTTGTTCTGGGATATAAATACAGATCTCTTCAGATGCTTCTCCAATGTTTTTACGTGACGATATTGAAGGCTGAACACTCAAGCAATACTCGTTTGACCCAACAAGGCCTTCAATATTGAAACTTTCGCCATCCTTGACGTACTGAAACTAAGAAGAGGAAGAAGACTAATTAGCTGGAAACCACGCTAATATGTGACATTTGACCTTCACTAGCATGAACATGCATTCAATGGTGAAAAAACAGTATATATACTGATATACTGTATAGGAAGCAGACAGTGTCACAGTGTACGGTTTTCAGTGGTTTCAGGATCTTTTTAGGGTGTGGCAATATTTGAGAAGTTTGCAGAAGGCTTTTATTACCCATCAGCCCTCCTGTTACTGAAGAACAGCACAGCTTCTCACCCTGCACACAGAACTTTGCACTCAGCTATGGATTAGGGCTTGGTAAGACCAGTATTTTTCCTGTCAGCAGCATTGCTGATTCTGTATTTTTGGCTAAAGATCAAACTAATGTGCAATTTTTGGCTGGATGTTAAAAGATGGTACACAGTAACAACATGAGCAATGAGCTGATCCTAATATCTGGTGGTGGGGCCATTCTATATGCCAGTTCCTGCCTTCATGACCTCTATCTTCAAGCTGCACTGATGTTCTAGAAGCCAGCTGATGTTTCAGGAAGGGGACATGCCAGATTCCAGTAGAGAACCCTTCTTGTGGAGCGAGGTCAGTAAAATGGACATCCATACATA
Organism: Bufo bufo; assembly: GCF_905171765.1. Taxonomy (NCBI): domain Eukaryota; kingdom Metazoa; phylum Chordata; class Amphibia; order Anura; family Bufonidae; genus Bufo; species Bufo bufo. The sequence continues at coordinate 66,698,812 of NC_053389.1, forward strand.
TGGCATGGCCTGCTTCAATATCAGGTCAATTACTCATCAGAGTCCCTTTTTCTGTATTTCCTCCCACACCGTGCTATGTAATACAAAAATATCCTAACTTCACTCTAAAGGGACACTACCACCAGAAATTTAATTTTCATAGGATACTTTTTTTTTATTTTTTATAATTTTTATTATTTTACTTTTTCATTTCAGCTATAGTCTCCCATTGAAAATTAAATACAAAATCTTGTCCTTCTGTAGCAGTCAGCACAGATAAATAAATCTCCTATATAAATAGGTAACCTGTTGTCAATTTACTGCTGTTGTGAGGAGAAGATCTTATCTGAAGGGTAATGCTCCTGATAATTGTGGGTGTAGAATCAGGATAAGGGTATGGCAGCTCTTTATAGTCCAAGATGAAGATGCCCACAGAAGAGCATTGCACTGATTAGTGTCATGTTTGATGCTATAATGAAGTCACAACAAGGGGCTCTCTCTGGTCTCAGTAAATGGTCTGAAACTGTTAGGCCTCATGCACACGACCGTACGTATTTTGCAAGCCACAAAAAATACAGATGACGTCCGTGTGCATTCAGTATTTTGCGGATTGGAACAGCTAGCCCCTAATAGAACAGTCCTATCCTTGTCCATAATGCGGACAATAAAAGGACATGTTCTATTTTTTTGCGGAACGGAAATACGGACATATGGAAATGGAATGCACACGGAGTAACCTCCTTTTTTTTCTGCGGACCTGTTGAAATTAATAGTTCCACATACGGTCCGCAAAAAAACCTGGAATAGACACGGAAAGAAAATACGTTCGTGTACATGAGCCCTTAAAGTCCAAAAAAAGAAGAAGCAGAATGCATGGAGTGACTTCAAAACATTATACCTAGAAAACCGTCCAACTTTTGTGACAAAAAAAACCTAAAACATAGCACATTCACATAAAAGGCTGATAATATGTCACAGAAATGTTTTGATGGTAGTCTCCCTTTAAATTAAGGAACATTTGCATACACTATAACGATTGCAAAGACGATTGCTATCATCTGATCAGCACGTAGCTTGCAGTAGAATGAAGCTGACCGTACACATTAGATGAACATAATCTTAAACTACCAATTTCAAAAGGATTGGACAACCAAGTAATGTGTATGGCAACCGCCCAACAGAAAAAAGATTTGGCGTATTGGGTTTCAACATGTCCAGTCCTTTTGATCCCTGGGGTTATTAGCTGCAGTGTCTAGCAGCAGCTTAGTCCCCTCTTCCCATTGAGAACACGTGTACACTTGGCCAAGCCGACCATGTACAGTACACTGACGAGCAAAAGGGTAACAATGTTTTGAACTTTTGACTTTCAGGCTCCATATCTCACCATCCACTACAGCTTCGAATCTGACACTGCCATCATTTTATAGATATCATCTTGACTATCACTATAAATTGGACTTGCAACTATTTAGCATATGATTAGTTCTGCAGATTCTTGTCATGTAACTGCATTGTTACTGTTTTGCTCCTGGTGCTGGAACAATCTTTTTCTTCTTGTATACTACAAATTACAACCTGTCCTCACATTCACTAATAGCTCAATATGTTATTTGGTTGATTCCTACGAGAAAGGTCACTGGTTCGAATCCAGGAGCAGCCATGAAGAGGATTTCCCAACAAAAGAGAAGCAGCATCCTCCAGCTCATCGATAGCGGTATCTCGGCCACGAAAGTTGCCAAACTGCATTATGTGAGCGCCATGACAGTTAGAAGAATAGGAAATGAAGTCCATCCATCCATTCCAAAGACAAGAGGTGGAAGTCCAGGTAAAATATCAGAGTCAACAAGTCGGCTCTTCACAAGGTCTATCAGTTCTGGCGCGACAAACATGGCAGTGGAGGTGGCTCGTATGCTTTGTAATAGTGAGATCACAGACGTCCATGTGACATAAGAAGCGTCGGCTCGAGTGTGCAAAAAAGTACAAACAACAATAGACTGGGCTCTGATGGCTATAAATGGGTGTAGAAGAAACAAGAAAAGGGGGCTAACGGATGGAGAAATTGAAGGAACTGCCAAGTTTGGGGGGAGGAAGCCTGATGACATGGGGTTGTTTCACAGCCAAAGGCGTTGGATACTTGACCAGGATCGATGGTGGTCTTAATGCTGAGCTATATGTGAGTATTAGTGTTGAGCGCGAATATTCGAAAAGCGAATTTTTTTCGCGAATATCGCAATTTCGAGATTTCGCGAATATTTCGAATATAGTGCTATATATTCGTAAAAACGAATATTCTTTTTTTTTTATTTTTTTAACAAAATTACAGTACACATATAATTGATTGTTTCCCAAAGGTCCAAAAGCTCAGATCTTAGTCACATTGCCGAGAAAGTGATTGAGGTGCGAATCTTCGTAAGGCAATTATATTAGCGCATAGGCGAATATCTGCACTTGTCCCAGAACAGAGGCAAAGGGCTTTGCATTCATACTTTAGTGAATTGAGTTGCGAATCTTCCTAAGGCGATTATATTAGCGCACAGGCGAATATCAGCACTTGTCCCCAGAACAGAAAGGCAAAGGCCTGTGCATTCATATAGTATAGCACCATATTCGCGAATATTTAGAACTTCGAAAATTTCGACTTACGAATATTCGTATTTTTTATTTTAGTTTCCACCGTACAGATTACATTCATCTGTACTCTGTCAACTACTTTCATCACCCCCCACTGTATCTCGATTGTTTCCCAAAGGTCCAAAAGCTCAGATCTTAGTCACATTGCCGAGAAAGTGATTGAGGCGCGAAATTTCGTAATGCGATTTTATTAGCGCACATGCGAATATCGGCTCTTCGTGAGGACACTAATCCCTCCCTCATTTTAGATTGTGGGCCAATGAGAAGGAGTCCAACAGGTTAGCAACATCCCTAGATCCGATGGTATATTCTAACAACACAGTGAAGTGACGCCTGTAGGATTAGTTAAATGTATCGCATAATATGTATTATCGAATTATCGCATATGCGAAATAATAACGAATTTGAATATTCGCGAATATTTTTCGAATATTCTTTCGAATATTCGCGAAATTTCGCGAATTCGAATATGGGACATGCCGCTCAACACTAGTGAGTATCGTACAAGATGAGTTACTTCATACACTCCAGTACTATGGGTATGAAAAGGATGACACATAGTGTTCCAGAAGAACAACGACCTGAAGAATACGCCAAGATTGGTGAAGAAATGGTTCAATGTCAATGACATAGAGGTCCTGGATTGACCCCCACAGTCCCCAGATCTCAACCCAATCATACACTCGTGGGTAGAGTTGAAGAAAAAGCTGTATTCGTATCCAAGTCAGTCGACCAGTATGCACCAACATCGGGAACGTGTAGAAGAGACCTGGGAACAGATTTCGGTCAAGACATGTTTGAATCTGATCAAGAGCATGCCCAGAAAGATTCAGGCAGTGTTAAAGGCCAAAGGTGGATTTACTAAATAATAAAAATTTAAATTTAGAATTATAGGAGCAAAACATTAACAATGCATTTACATGACAAGAATCTGCATAACTAATCATAAACTAAATAGTTGCAAGTCCAATTTATGTATGAGATAGTCAAGATGATTGTCTATAAAGTGATGGCAGTGTCACGTTCGAAGCTGTAGTGGATGGTGGGATATGGAGCCTGAAAGTCAAGTTCAAAACATTGTTACCCTTTTGCTCGTCAGTGTATGTGTATTGAGGAATTGGGAGGAACACAAGTTGTATGGCCAGCTTGAATAGCACCTTTAAGGCCTCTTTCACACTTGCGTTGTTGGGATCCGGCATGCACTTCCGTTGCCGGAGGTGCCCGCCGGATCCGGAAAAACGCAAGTGTACTGAAAGCATTTGAAGACGGAACCGTCTTCCAAATGCTTTCAGTGTTACTATGGCACCCAGGACGCTATTAAAGTCCTGGTTGCCATTATAGGAGCGGGGAGCGGGGGAGCGGTATACTTACAGTCCGTGCGGCTCCCGGGGCGCTCCAGAATGACGTCAGAGCGCCCCATGCGCATGGATGACGTGATCACATGGATCACGTGATCCATGCGCTTGGGGCGCCCTGACGTCACTCTGGAGCGCCCGGGGAGCCGCACGGACGGTAAGTACACTGCTCCCCCGCTCCCCACTACACTTACCATGGCTGTCAGGACTTTAGCGTCCCGGTAGCCATGGTAACCACTCTGAAAAAGCTAAATGTCGGCTCCGGCAATGCGCCGAAACGACGTTTAGCTTAAGGCCGGATCCGGATCAATGCCTTCCAATGGGCATTAATTCCGGATCCGGCCTTGCGGCAAGTGTTCCGGATTTTTGTCCGGAGCAAAAAGCGCAGCATGCTGCGGTATTTTCTCCGGCCAACAAACGTTCCGTACCGGAACTGAAGACATCCTGATGCATCCTGAACGGATTACTCTCCATTCAGAATGCATGGGGATAATCCTGATCAGGATTCTTCCGGCATAGAGCCCCGACGACGGAACTCTATGCCGGAAGACAATAACGCAGGTGTGAAAGAGCCCTAAGTAAGCATCAAAATGGTTATCCTTTTTTTCTAAACGTTCTAAATGCAGCCAAATCTAACAAATTCTGAACGAAAAAAATTTGCAGCAGCTTACCATGTGATTGTCTTTGGTTCGCCGGATGCAAACTTTATATATGCGGTTAAACTTGAAAACATCCTTGTAGTCTCGAGTAATGTGGTTCTTCGTGATCTTGGGTAAAATGAGCTCAACATGTAGTGAAGAGCCATTCACCTTCAACTCTACATGTGGCGGGGGCAGGTTAACTGTGTGAAAATGATACGATTAGTCTACCAGAAAATGCACAATGAAGGCCAATAGCAGAAGTATACAAATCGACAGGCACACACACAGAAACATAGGAAAGCAAATGCATTTATTACATCTACTAAAAACAATATGATAATATACCTAAAGATATAAACTAAAAATATGCACAGATGTGTGGAGAATAATCCACTGATAGAATTTTTAGGGTAGCAGATAATATGGCAAATAGTGAGGCTGTCCCAATCACTCCAGCACACTGATGAACAGTGTAATAAGACGATATCACAGTGGGTAAATTCAAACACCGTAGTGAGGCAAAGGACTGCCACTTATATTAGGGAACCGCATATTAACCCCTTAATAACAAGTCTGTCCAGACTAGATAGTACTATCAACAGTGTGGTGGAGTGATTGGGACAGCCTCACTATTTGCCATATTATCCACTACCTTAAAAATTCTATCAGTGGATTATTCTCTACACATTTGTGAATATTTTTAGTTTATATTTTTAGGTATTTTATCATATTGTTTTTAGTAGATTTAATAAATACATTTGCTTTCCTACGTTTCTGAATGTGGGAATTCCTGTCGATTTTGTATATGAATTTTATATGAATTGTTTACCACAGACAGGGTGAGTCAATTCGAATAGTGCACCCTATCCTTTACGGTCAACAGGGGAGCCACCTTATTTTGCTTTATTCAATAGCAGAAGTAGGAACCGAAAGTTGGACTTCAACCGATCTGATATTGAATAGTGATGAGCGGCAGGGGCAATATTCGAATTCGCAATATTTCGCAAATATTTTGTAGAATCTTCGTCATATATTTGCAAATTCAAGAATTCGCTATTATTTTCTTGATTGCGAAAAGTCACTTTTGCTACATTTTCCAAGTTGCTAGAAGTTTCCTGAGATTGAAGAAAATGGTTGGCACGGCAGAACATTAAAAATGGCATTATATGCAGATAGAGTGCTCCAATATATTTGTGATTGCGCAAATCGGCACTAATGATGTGAATATTTTGGCGCAATACGTGAGACTTCACATTTTAGCAGGTCTGACTACACATTACTGATTGGTGCACTAAGTATTGTTGTGAACTTGTGACATCACAGCACTATGTCTGTAGCATGTACGTATGGACAGCAGAACCTATCAGCTACACTATATCACTATCTAACCTACACTGACTATCTCCTACTAACTATCTGTATTATATATATATATAAGCTAACTAACTAACTATCTAATGTAATGACACAGCAAAGCACAGAGCACAGCAATGACACTGCTCTCTCTCTCAGACCTTTAAAAAACTGTAGAAAATGGCTGCTGGGGAGGTTCTTATATAGTAAGGGGTAGGCAACTTTTCTATTGGTTGCTAGGGATGTTGCTAAGCTCAGACAAAGACAATGCAGCCTTCTCATTGGCCAACAAGCAAGAAGCAGGGAGGGATCATGGGTTCAGATGAAAAAAAAAAATCTAGAATATTCGATAATACAAATATATATATATATATATATATTACTATATTCTAAATATTCGCGAATTCTCGAAGTGCCGATATTCGTGATTAATATTCGAATATTCGAGCCCAACACTAATATTGTAGATCCAACCTTAAGATTGGTCATCAAGTCCATGAAACCGGACAACCCCCAACGCTCCTTTCACAGGACTCATTGTCCTACTAGTAGTTGACAATTAGCTTTAAGCAACACGATAACAGCAAACCCGTAACCCGTCCTCCAACATACGCATATTACACATATGATAATCACCTTCTGTGAATCTGTATCGTGTCGATCGAGACCACTCTGATGTCTGGCTTCCAAGAACGCTCCTGACCCTTCCAAAATATCCAAAGCTCTCGGGCAAGGTCTCCTCTGTGAGATCACAGGACTGCTGGCTTATATAGCGGCAGTGAGGCACGGAGGTCCAGTTGGAGCCATAACTAAAAAAAGAATGGTAGTCGGTTATAAGAGGGGGGTCCTGTGTCCCCTAATAAATGGAGCGGTGGTCATAAGTCTATGATGCTGTATACCGGAACATGATATAGCCATTGTCCATGTCCACTTTCTCTTACCTTCTATACTCAACTTCATACAAGATGCCATCACCATTGGTTTTGTCGTGATTCCACATTAAAACATGAATAAAAAATTCCTTTTGGAAGGTGACATTTGCAGGGGACGTGACATTTTCTCCTATGGAAAAAAACATATATTTTTTAATTGAATGAAACAGAATCTACAGTTTATATTGTCTCCTAATAACAGTGCATATTTTACATGTTCAGGAGTTGTTGAGATTTACACACCAAGAAGGTTGACAAGTGCCAGCCACCCTCTTCTATAAAGTGCCTAATATCCTTAAAGGGGCTGGTTCTAGATTTGTTAGAAAGATATTATGTACTATATAATGTCAGATTTTCATTTTTTTAAATCAATCTTGGGAAAACCCCTTGAAATTGTAACATATCTCATGTAAGGGTAGATGTACACATAAAGGATGAATCAATGCAACATGGGTTAGTCAGCATCTGAAGAGAAGTCAGTGTTAAAATAACGTGGTTCATCAGACCAGGCCACCTTGTTCCATGGTCCAGTTTTGATGCTCGCATAACCATTGAAGGAGCTTTCTGCAATGGACAAGGGTCAGTACGGGCAGGCTGAGGATTCTGCGTCTACACTGCCCTATAAAGAGGACATGCTCTATGGGATCTGACGCTCTTCTATCATAGCCAGATTAAACATTTTAGCAATTTGTGGGCGCAGACCCAAAGGAATAGCCTCTGCTACTTACTCGACCTCCCAAGTGTCCCTATTTTGGACTGATGGTCCCTACTTTTGACCCAAGTTTCTCTTTGCTATTTACTTGTCCCTGTTTTTGAACTGAGGTATAGATCCATATTCTTACATCTACAAAATTGATCCAGAAAGTATTTCTCTGTTTCCTATCTACCCACCTTGTATATTATTTCATTATTTGATGCAATTTGGATTTTAGAAATTTCAATATTTCGATCATTTTTGCTCAAAAATGTGTAAAAGAAAACTACTGAAGTCAATAAATATGCAGGAAAATTGATCTTTCACACAATAAACCATAATTGTCCCTCTCTGACCACCCAAAAAGTTGCGAAGTATGACTTGCATCCATCAGTGTGCCTTACGCCTATGACCCTGTAGATATTTAACCAGACGTCCTTCCTTGGACCATACCTCTCAACTTTTTGGATGTTCAAAGAAGGATAAATAGTTACAAGAATAGGTGCACTACTGTGGTGGACGCAAACAGTAACATCTGACTAAACCCTGACACTGATGTTAAAAATGAGACTTTAGCCAGTATATCCTTATATGAAGGACATACCTGAGCCCGCGCACCACGCCAAGGTTTCTCAAGTGGCACGGGACCTAACGCTAAACCTACCTGTACCGTATGCGTAGTACCAGGAGCCAGTGGGCAAATACAGCAGCGTAAGATGTTCAAAGAGGGACACTTATGGTTCATTGTGTGAAAGATCCATTTTTCTATATATAAATCTATACACTTCAATAGTTTTCTCTTACAAAATGGTGCAAAAATAATCAGAATATGGAAATTTATAAAATCCCAACTGCATCAAATAATGGAAAAATATACAAAATGGGCTCAAATATACAGAGGAGAGGAACCAGAGAAACACTTTCTGGGTCAATATTGTGAATGTAAGGATGCAAATCTATACTTCAGATCAAAAAGAGGGACATTTAAAGGGCTTGTCTCACTTCAGCAAATGGCATTTATCATGTAGAGAAAGTTACTACAAGGCACTTACTAATGTATTGTGATTATCCATATTGCCTCTTTTGCTGGCTTGATCCATTTTTCCATCACATTATACACTGCTTGTTTCCATGGTTACGACCACCCTGCAATCCATCAGTGGTGGCCATGCTTGCACACTAGGAAAAAGCGCTGGCCTCTCTGGTGGCCGAGACCTTGGAGTGCACATAGGCTGGCGCATTTTCCTATAGGGTGCAAGCACGACCACCACTGATGGATTACACGGTGGTTGTAACCCCCTGGATACGAGCGATGTATAATGTGATTAAAAAATGAATCCAGCCAGCAAAGGAGACAATATGAACAATCACAATTCATTAGTAAGTGCCTTGTATTAACTTTCTCTACATGATAAATGCCATTTGCTGAAGTGAGACAACCCCTTTAAGGAGCAAAGAGGGACTTGGGCCAAAAAGAGGGACTGTCACTCCAACTACTGCATACTGTGAACTGCAAAACCACTGACAGACACAGATGGGACAGGCGGTAATACATATGTCTGTCCTTGGCCCTGTTTTTAATTAGCGTAGTGTTAAAAAGTTTTCCTGACGAAGGACAGAGTACTGTCTGAAATGCGTCTATAGGTATTGTGGTATCTGCAACCATCCGTAGTTGTAGAAGCGACGTCACTGGCTGCCCCATCCGAGCGCGAACCACGACCCTGTACTGACGGAGCCGCGCCACCAGCCGGGGCGCGATTCCCAAGTCTAGGCACTTAACCTTTGCCCACAATAACCCCATACCTGTGTAATGGAGGAATGAGGATCCCAGAAGATTTGAAGTTATCAGTAAGATAATTTGGACTGACCAGATCATCAGGGGTATCTTTCAACAGGGGGGTTTCGCATGCTTTCTGGTTGTAGGGAGAGCGCGGTATCATTTATATTATTGTGTTGTACAAATTAATTTGAATCCATGGGTGCTGCTCCTGAACGTACATCGAAAGAACCGGTTCCACAGAAGCTCCACAGCCCCTCCCCTCTACTGTGAGTGACAGCTGTAGCATGCAATCAGGAGACCCGTATAGCTGGGGCTGTGGAGCTGCTCATACCCCAAGCCCGAAGCATTGCAACCTGCACTTCCGGTGCACTTGTGAGATCCGGTGCACCAGTGGCATTCAGTTTCATTTTTACAGCATAGAAATGAGCTGGAACTTTTCCTGGCAGTAAATTGAGGAAGTAGTCCAAGAAAAATGTATAATTACTGCATCTACTGCACAGTGCCTGCCCACACAGTCTCCTGTGGATACGTTCATATTTCTGTAGACCTCCATTCGTGGATGGCGGCCAAAAGAGAGTGCTTTTCACCTCCGACAAGGTAAATGTGAGCATACCATTTGTGAGCTGTATAGGAAAGTGGATTAGATGGTGCAGAGGGCCACTGCCAAAAAAACAAACAGTTTTTTACGGTGGGACCCTATGAGTGACGGATGATCTGTCACATGCCTCTGTTGGATGCATACAACCTGTATACCTCTAATGGAAGCTGGAATACAAAGTATACAAAGTCTAATATATAATTTTCTTGCATTTTCTCTTAAAGGTTTAGGTTTTCCAAGACTTTTGTACTGATGACCTATTGTTTGGGTATCTAATTGGTGGGGGTCCGACACTCGGGATGCCAGCCATTCAGCTATTTTAGAAGGCACTAGAGTTGCAGCCTTATCCCTTCTCGCCAAGGACAGTGCCGTACATTGTATAGTGGTTGTGCCTGGTGTCAAAGCTCAGACCTAATCACTTCCATGGGACTGAGCTGCGCCTGGGCCATGTGACTGATGAACGTGACATCATATGGCCTAGGGAAAGCAGAGAGAAGGCTGCGGCGCTACAGAGCTGATCGGGGGTGGGGGTCCCACCAATCCATATGATAGGTCATCAGTTAAAAAATCTCGGAAAACCCCTTTAAGGTCCATTTACACAATGTTCTTCTACCCAATCGTCACCACGTTTAACCACGCTCCTGCTCGTTTGTCAGGTGACCACATATTTTACGCAACATTAAAAATTGCATTTAAACGGGGGATGTGCCGCTGACATGTGAGAAATGCATGAGGACTAATTATCTAATTAATATCCCCTTACGGACAATAATAGCCGCATGTAAATGTCACTTAACGAGCGCCAATCAATGCTTGTCAACGTGGAGAAAATCTGTCCATTTCTAGTACTTTGAAATCCCTATGTCGCACGCCACATTCTCAGGCCAGGTACTGTACCGGCATAATACAGTGTAGACTGCATGGCAATTATACAGTAAGTATACATGTATATATTCATATACTGTATCTCTAACCACCTGACCATTTGTTTTTTACCTGTTTCAGCTATTATACTTTGAAATCTGCGAAATGTATTTATATATGGTTTCCATCCTTCATTTCTACATTCCTTAGCTAAACAGGAACAATATGACGCCATTACACAACTTTACAGTAAGTTTCTGTACTCCGCTCTGATTACTAAAGAAAGGTACAAACAGAGCGGAAGCTGCAACAGAAACTTTAAAAGTGTACAGAGGAAATGACTGTGTTCTCGAGATCATCTTGTGATAGTAAACGCGGCATTCTGCCTCTGGAAATGTGACGTTTCTAAATACGGTATATTATAGGTGTCATGGAATAGGCCATGAAGATTACAGCAGGAGGACTTCATACCTCCCAACATTTTGGACGGTCAAAGGGGGACAACTAAGGTTCATTATGTGAAAGATCCATTTTTCCTTCATGTCTATACACCTGAATAGTTTTCGTTTACACAATAGCGCAAAAATGATTTGAATATAGACAAATCCAAAATGCATCAAATAATGAAATATTATACAAGACGAGCTTTAATATACAGAGAGGAACCAGACAAACACCTTCTCAATCAATATTGTAAATGTAATAATGCAAATCTATCCAGGGCCGTCTTTAACCACCTCCCGTCCGCACGTTGTTTTTAAACGTCCGAGAGGTGGTTCTCCATCTCTGAATGGACGTTCTGGAACGTCCATTCAGAGACGGCAGCTGCACGCTAATCGTGCAGCTGCAGATCGGGTTGCCCGCTGTCAGTGACAGCAGGGCAACCCTTAGAGAAGGCAGGGACAGTTCCCAGGTGTCCCTGCCTTCTAGATCGCTGTATACACAGTGCTCACAGAGCGCTGTGTATACAGTGCAGGAAGCGCTTTGCTATTATTGTGTAAAAAATAAATAAGATAAAGTATACATATTAGGTATCGCCACATCCGTAACAATCTGCTCTATAATAATGTCACTTGACCGAACCCCTCAAGTGAACTCTGTAAAAATAAATAAATAAAAACTGTGCAAAAACCAATTATTTGGTCACCTTGCCCCATAAATGATCAAAAAATCATATGTACCCAAAAATAGTACAATAAAACTGGCACCTTATCCCCTAGTTTCCAAAATGGGGTCACTTTTTGGGAGTTTCTACTGTAAGGGTGCATCAGGGGGGGCTTCAAATGGGACATGGCATCTAAAAACCATGTGGCGCTCCTTTTCTTCTGCGGCCGTGTGCCCATACAGCAGTTTATGACCACATGTGGGGTGTTTCTGTAAACCGCAGAATCTGGGTAATAAATATTGAGTTTTGTTTGGCTGTTAACCCTCGATGTGTTAAAGAAAAAATTGGATTAAAATGGAAAATCTGCCAAAAAAGTGAAATTTTAAAATCTCCATTTTCCTTTAATTCTTGTGGAACGCCTAAAGGGTTAACAAAGTTTGTAAAATCAGTTTTAGGCAACTTGAGGGGTGTAGTTTCTACAATGGGGTCATTTATGGGGGTATCCACTATGTAAGCCCCACAAAGTGACTTCCGACCTGAACTGGTCCTTAAAAAGTGGGTTTTGGCAATTTTCTTAAAAATTTTAAGAATTGCTTCTAAAGTTCTAAGCCTTCTAACGTCCTAAAAAAAATAAAATGACATTTACAAAATGATGCTAACAAAAAGTATACATATGGGGATTAAGTAATAAATATTTTATGAGCTATCACTTTCTGTTTTAAAAGCAGAGAAATTGAAATTTTGAAAATTGCGAATTTTTCTAAATTGTTGGTACATTTGGGATTTTTTCATAAATAAAGGTGAAATATATCGACTCAAATTTATGACTAGCATGAAGTACAATGTGTCACGAGAAAACAATCTCTGAATGACTTGGATAAATAAAGGCGTTCCAAAGTTATTACCACATAAAGTGAGATATGTCAGATTTGCAAAATTAGGCCTGGTCAGGAAGGGGCAAATGGCCCAGATGTGAAGTGGTTAATATTGATTGGACCCTGGGCAAGAATTTACTTAGGCCCCCTGGATCCCACCTTCCAACACCCTAGCATGCAATCACACCCTCCACCACAACACACACACAAAAAAAAAAATCCACACACCTGGTAGAGTACAGTGAATGACTGTAAATTTTTCCAGTTCTGAAGACTCCAGCAGGCTCAGGATCAGTGCTCTGGGCTAGAAGTGGGCACCGCTCTGCAGGAAGGAGACCGGGGCTCGGCTCACCCTAGCGTTACAGTGCATCCCAGCACCCCACAGTATGCAGTATAGCACCCTATAGTATACAGCACCCCACAGTATGCAGTATAGCACCCTATAGTATACAGCACCCCACAGTATGCAGTATAGCACCCTATAGTATACAGCACCCCACATTATGCAGTATAGCACCCTATAGTATACAGCACCCCACAGTATGCAGTATAGCACCCTATAGTATCCATCACCCCATAATATACAGTATAGAACCCTATAGTATACAGCACCCCACAGTATGCAGTATAGCACCCTATACTATACAGCCCCCCACAGTATGCAGTATAGCACCCTATAGTATACAGCACCCCACAGTATGCAGTATAGCACCCTATAGTATACAGCACCCCACAGTATGCAGTATAGCACCCTATGGTATACAACACCCCACAGTATGCAGTATGGCACCCTATAGTATACAGCACCCCACAGTATGCAGTATAGCACCCTAAAGTATGCAGCACCCCACAGTATGCAGTAGAGCACCCTATAGTATACAGCACCCCACAGTATGCAGTATAGGTCCTATAGTATTAAGCACCCACAATATGCAGTAAAGCACCCCACAGTATACAGTAGAGCACCTTACAATATACAGTACCCCACAGTATACAGCACCCCATAGTATACAGCACCCCATAGTATACAGTAGAGCAGTATAGCACCCCACAGTAAACAGTATACAGCACCCCACAGTATACAGTAGAGTAGTATAGCACCCCACACTATACAGCACCCCACTATACAATAGCTTACAGTATATTAGCATAAGAGCCCCTATCACCTTTTCCTGATGTAATCTTCACAAAAAAAAGCTCCACAATTATGGCAAACTTCTCCTGCAGCAACACTCCTGGTAGAAAAAAGGACCTTTGATTACCTCATAGCCATGTGACCAGTAATATCGCTATGTTATTGGTGACATGGTGATGTCGTCATCTAAGGTCCTTTCTCCTAAGAGAATCACAGCTCTCACTCTCTCAAAGTTCGCTGCCTGGAGTGCCCGCACGCAGGCAGGCATGGCAACACCCCCCTGTGTAGCTGACAGCCTGACACCCAGGGCGGACCGCCCCCTTCCCCCCAGACATGCCACTCGATGTCACTGAATTTGTGGGCAGTGGCCAGCGGGGCTCAAGAGGCAGCTGCCTTGGGCCCCCCAGGAGCAACTGGGCTCAGGGCAGCTGCCCCTTTTGCCCAGCGTTAAAGATGGCCCTGAATCTATCCCTCAGAACAAAAAGAGGGACATTTAACCACTTCACATCCGGGCCATTTACCCCTTTCCTGACAGAGCCTAATTTTGCAATTCTTACATGTCTCACTTTATGTGGTAATAACTTTGGAACGCTTCTACTTATCCAAGCCATTCTGAGATTGTTTTCATGACAGTGGTAAATTTGAGTCGATATATTTCACCTTTATTTCTAAAATAATCAAAAAATTTTGAAAATTTTTGAAAAATTCGCAATTCAAAATTTTAATTTCTCTGCTTTTAAAACAGAAAGTGAAACCTCATAAAATATTTATTACTTAAAATTCCCCATATGTCTACTTTATGTTGGCATCTTTTTGTAAATGCTATATTTTTTTTTTTAGGACATTAGAAGGCTTAGGCCTCTTTCACACGAGCGTAGCGTGTGAGGGTCCGATAAGATGCGGGTGCGTTGGGGTAAAATGCGCGATTTTTCCGAAGCGAGTGCAAAGCGTTTTAATGCGTTTTGCACACCCGTGAGAAAAACCGCCATGTTTGGTTCCCAGACCCAAACCCGGACTTCATCACTGAAGTTCAGGTTTGGGTTAGGTGTTGTGTAGATTTTATTATTTTCCCTTTTAACATGGTTATAAGGGAAAATAATAGCATTCTTAATACAGAATGCAAAGTAAATTAGGGATGGAGGGGTTAAAAAATAAAAATAAAAGTTAACTTACCTGCTCCATAGCTGCCGGTCTCTGTTCTATCTTCAGGACCTGGCAAAAGACCTGTGGTGACGTCACTGTGCTCATCACATGGTCCAATTACATGGTTCATCACCATGGTGAGGGACCATGTGATTGGACCATGTGATGTGACGTCACCACAGGTCCTTAGCCGGCCGCTCAACATTACAGAAGAAGACAGAGATCCGCAACTACGCGATCAAGTGGACTCGGTGAGTTTTTTTTTTTTTTTAACCCCTCCATGACTATTTTACTTTGCATTCTGTATACAGAATGCTATTATTTTCTCTTATACCCATGTTATAAGGGAAAATAATACAGATCGGGTCCCCAGCCCGATCGTCACCTAGCAACCATGCGTGAAAATCGCACCGCATCCGCACTTGCTTGCGGATGCTTGCGATTTTCACGCGGCCCCATTCACTTCTATGGTGCCTGCGTTGCGTGAAAAACGCAGAATATAGAGAATGCTGTGATTTTTACACAACGCACAAGTGATGCGTGAAAATCACAGCTCATGTGCACAGCCCCATAGAAATGAATGGGTCCGGATTCAGTGCGGGTGCAATGCGTTCACCTCACGCATTGCACCCGCGCGGAAAACTCGCCTTAGAATTTTAGAAGCAATTCCTAAAATTTTTAAGAAATTTCCCAAAACTTTTAAGGATCAGTTCAGGTCTGAAGTCACTTTGTGGGGCTTACATAAATGACCCCATTGTATTAACTACACCCCTCAAGTTACTCAAAACTGATTTTACAAACAAGAATTAAAGGAAAATGGAGATGACATTTCTAATTTTCACTATTTTGGCAGATTTTTCATTTTAATAAAAAAAATTCTTTAACACATCAAGGGTTAACAGCCAAACAAAACTGAAAATACGGTATATTACCCTGATTCTGCGGTTTACAGAAACACCACACATGTGGTCATAAAGTGATGTAAGGGCACAAGGCAGGGCGCAGAAGAAAAGGAGCGGCGTATGGTTTTTGGAAGGCAGTTTTGCTGAACTGGTTTTTAGATGCCATTTGATGCCCCCCTGATGCACCCTTACAGTAGAAACTCCCAAAAAGTGACCCCATTTTGGAAACTAGGGGATAAGATGCCGGTTTTATTAGTACTATTTTCGGGTACATATGATTTTTAATTGCTCTATATTATGTTTTTTGTGAGGCAAGGTAACAAAAAAATGGCTGTTTTGGCACTGTTTTTTTATTTTTAATTTTCTACAAAATTCATCTGACAGGGTAGATCATATGCTATTTTTATAGAGCAGGTTGTTACGAATGCAATAATATCAAATATGTCTACTTTCTTTGTTTGTTTCAGTTTTACATAATAAAGCATTTTTGAAAAAAAATTATGTTTTTGTGTCTTCATTCTCTAAACGCCATATTTTTTATTTTTATGCCGATCGTCTTGTGCAGGGGCTCGTTTTTTGCAGGAAGAGTTGACGTTTTTATTGGTACCATTTTTGAGTACATATGATTTTTTGATCATTTCTTATTACACTTTATGGGTCAAGGTGACCAAAAAATTGGTTGCTTTAGCACAGTTTTTATTTATTTATTTATTTTTACAGCGTTCACCTGAGAGGTTAGGTCATGTGACATTTTTATAAAGCAGATAGTTATGGACTTGGCGATACCTGATATATACTTTTACACAATAATAGCATTTTTGAAACAAAAAAAAAATTGTTTTAGTGTCTCCATAGTCTGAGAGCCATAGCTTTTTTAGTTTTTGACCGATTGTCTTAGTTAGGGTCTCAATTTTTGATGGTTTTATTGGTACTATATTGGGGGGCATACGCCTTTTTGATCGCTTAATGTTGCAATTTTTGTGATGTAAGGTGACAAAAAATTGCTTTTTTTGGCACTGTTTTTATTTTTATTTTTTTATGGTGTTCATCTGAGGGGTTAGGTCATATGATATTTTTATAGAGCCAGTTGTTACGGATGCGGCGATACCTAATATGTATTTCACTTTAACACAATAATAGAATTTTTTAAACAAAAAAATCGTGTTTTAATGTCTCCATGTTCTGAGAGCTATAGTTTTTAAAATTTTTTTGCGGGATGAGGTGACTGTTTTATTGGTACCATTGTGTGGAACATACGGCTTTTTGATCACTTTTTATGATGTAAGGTGACAAAAATTGCTTTTTTTGACAGTTTATTTAAATTTTTTATGGTGTTTATCGGACAGGGTGAATCATGTGATATATTTATAGAGCCAGTCGTTACGGACGCAGCAATACTAAATATGTCTATTTTATTTGATTTTTTCTATTTTTTACTTTTTTTGAAATTATTTAATTGGGGATTTTTTTTTTTTTTACATGTGAAACCTTATTTTATTTTTTTTAAACACTTTATTTTTTTTTGTTTTTATTTTACACTTTGCGTCCCCGTAAGATCATACAAGACCTGTGGGGGACATTTAACTTCAGTTTTTTTTTTCCACTATTCATTTCTCCTGTAACTGGGGCTGACATAGTAGCCCCAGTTACAGGAGAAATACACCCCCCAGAGAGGCTGTACAGCAGAATACAACGCTGTACAGCCTCAGTGCAGGGCTGATCATGGTCTATGGAAGACCCGACAGCTCCTGCACTCTCCTGGCCCCGGCGGTCACATGACGCATAGCGCTTCCTGATCTGTATACACAGCGCTCGCTGAGCACTGTGTATACAGCGATCTAGAAGGCAGGTACACCTGGCAACTGTCCCTGCCTTCTCTCTGGGGTGGCCTGATGTCACTGACAGCGGACCCCCCACTCGGCAGCTGCACGATTAGCGTGCAGCTGCCATCTCTGAATGGACGTTCCAGAATATCTATTCAGAGATAAACATCCACCTATAGGACGTTTATAGTCAATCGGCGGATGTGAAGTGGCTAAGGAGCAAAGAGGGACAGAGGAACATGGATAAAAAATAGGGACTGCCCCTCCAAATGGGGACACTTGGGAGGTCTGGGACATGTCTGACTTGTCTAATAGTAGCAAGGTGTTGAATATTGGGACTATATTGTACTAAATAGATACCTTGCTCAGAAGGTGTAGATATAGATTGTGCCTCTCAGCCACATAAGAAGACACTGGTATCATATATTCCACATGCTACATGCTCCACAAGCAGATCCAAAGAGTGCCATCACATGATAGATTTGTTGCAGAATTTTTTGCAACTGTGAAATTCAGCTGTATGGGACTCTATTTGCCACAACCCCATTCACATAAATGCAACTGATATTTAATTGCTAAAATTTCTGCAACAGATAAGCCGCCTGAGGAATGACACTGTATTTGGCTGTTATAGGACTTGTATTCTGCATTTCCACCGGTTTCACCCTCTGCAGGCTCCATCTCTAATTCATTGAGGACATTATACACCAGTACTGAGTGGTGTAGCTGTAAATCCAGCGCTGAGGTGAGATAAAACACTTAAAACCTGCAGCCCTGCCTCTTTAATTCAACAGCAGCTCCTCCTCTCCTTCCCATCTCCTTATTCTTCTATGGTCAGCAGCTGTAACTTGATCTCTCAGGGCTCCTGTGATTTGATATCTATGCTGCCCTATAAACATATGGACAGTAAGCATTTTTTTTCTAATAAAAGGGGTTGTCCGGGATTGGGGACATTGCTCTAATAGTACAAGTGTGGCCAGGGCCGGGCCGACACAGAGGCTGGGGAGGCTCCAGCCTCAGGGCGCAGGCCAGCTCCCCAGCCTCTGGGCGGCAGGCAGGCCACTGACCACGCCGCTGCTGCTGCCGCGCCTGCCGGGCTGCTGGCCGCGCTGGAGAACGGAGGGAGTAGTGAGCACTAGTTGGCACTGACTTACGTGTTCCCTTCCCGCTCCGCCTCCTGGCTCGGCGGCTCCGCTGCTCTGGTTTCTGCTCAGTCACTTGCCTGACTGGCTGCGTACAGCGCGCACTTTGACCTGACGCGCTGTATGCAGTCAGGTCACATGTGTGCCCTCTGGAGACCAGGAGCAGCGCGGGCAGCAGCACAGCACTGTGTCACGACCCAGCCCAGGCCCCAGCAGGGATAGAGCATGAGAGTCTGCCCTGAAGTGAAGTAAGATAGTTCTTAAATAAAGATAATATTCTTTTCCATCTGATCTGAGGTCTGATGGGGTTCCGGATGGGGTAAAATTACAAGGAACGCCCCGGGGGGGGGGGGTAGGGGGGTTGGGTGGGTTGCGGTGGATGTCTGATTAATAACAAACATACATATCTAAATGGCGGGGGCGCACTTGGGCAGCTCAGCCTCTGTTGGTGGTGGACCTTGTCCCAGCCCTGAGTGTGGCATACACGATACATACAAGCATGTAGTACCTTTGCCACAGATTTTTGAAGCCCCATTTTCATCTTTGAAATTCATGGCCGGAAGTTACTGTTTTCTTCTCCTCATTGACGTCCCGGGTCCATTGCAGGCAAGCAAAGCTTCCTCTTCCACTGCTCAGGGAGCCCAGTGACATTACTGGCAGCATAAGTAATTTATGCAGAGTGGATGGAGGGGCGGTAACCAGGCTGGCCGACATAGCGCTCAGCCCCGCCCCTCCAGTTCGGTGACGTCACTGGGCAAGGAGCTTTAGAATGAATGGAGGTGAATATTGATGAGAGGCGGAGTTACAGCGGCTGGCCGACATCCCGCTAAGCCCCGCCCCTCCAGTCCGGTGACGTCACCGGGCAAGGAGCTTTAGAATGAATGGAGGTGAATATTGATGAGGGGGTGGAGTTGCAGCGGAGCAGAGAGACAGCTGTAACCACCTGATGCCGCGCTGCCCCAGGACCCACAGGGCAGTGCAGCCGGAAGAGGGAAAGATAAACAGATATATAAACAATGAGTGGGGCACCGTTGGAGCCACATAGAAGTGGTGAAAATAGCTGAAAATATATAGAGGCACCTTTATTTAGATTGCAAGTAAATGTGTTTTTTTAACTCCTTAAGGACCGGGCTC
The DNA here is from genome assembly GCF_905171765.1 of Bufo bufo. Classification (NCBI taxonomy): domain Eukaryota; kingdom Metazoa; phylum Chordata; class Amphibia; order Anura; family Bufonidae; genus Bufo; species Bufo bufo. Next base: position 66,718,898 of record NC_053389.1, read on the forward strand.
ATTTTCACCTTCAGGACCAGGCCATTTTTTTACAAATCTGGCCAGTATCACTTTATGTGGTGATAACTTTAAAACGCTTTGACTTATCCAGGCCATTCTGAGATTATTTTTTCATCACATATTGTACTTCATGACACTGGTAAAATGGAGTAAAAAAAAACAACATTTTTATTTATAAAAAAATACCAAATTTGCCAAAAATTTGGAAAAATTTGCAAATGTCCAAGTTTCAATTTCTCTACTTCTATAATACATATTAATACCTACAAAAATAGCTATTACTTTACATTTCCCATATGTCTACTTCATGATAGGATCATTTTGGGAATTACATTTTATTATTTGGGGACGTTACAAGGCTTAGAAGTTTAGAAGTAAATCTTGAAATTTCTCAGAAATTTGCAAAAACCAACTTTTTAAGGACCAGTTTAGGTCTGAAGTCACTTTGTGAGGCTTACATAATAGAAACCACCCAAAAATGACCGTAATGGTCGTAAACTGCTGTACAGGCACACGGCAGGGCGCAGAAGGAAAGGAATACCATACGGTTTTTGGAAGGCAGATTTTGCTGGACTGTTTTTTTTTTACATCATGTCCCATTTGAAGCCCCCCTGATGCACCCCTAGAGTAGAAACTCTATAAAAGTGATGCCATTCTAGAAACGACACCCCTCAAGGTATTCAAAACTGATTTTACAAACCCTTTAAGTGTTCCACAAGAATTAATGGAAAATAGAGATACAATTTCAAAATTTCACTTTTTTGGCAGATTTTCCATTTTAATATTTTTTTTCCAGTTACAAAGCAAGGGTTAACAGCCAAACAAAACTCTATATTTATGGCCCTAATTCTGTAGTTTACAGAAACACCCCATTTGTGGTCATAAACTGCTCTACAGGCACACGGCAGGGCGCAGAAGGAAAGGAATGCCATACGGTTTTTGGAAGGCAGATTTTGCTGGACTGGTTTTTTTGACACCATGTCCCATTTGAAGCCCCTCTGATGCACCCCTAGAGTAGAAACTCCATAAAAGTGACCCATCAAAGAAACTACACCCCTCAAGTAATTCAAAACTGAATTTTACTAACGTCGTTAACCCTTTAGGTGTTCCGCAAGAATTAATGGAAAATAGAGATACAATTTCAAAATTTCACTTTTTTGCCAGATTTTCCATTTTATTATTTTTTTCCAGTTACAAAGCAAGGGTTAACAGCCAAACAAAACTCAATATTTATGGCCCGGATTCTGTAGTTTACAGAAACACCCCATATGTGGTCGTAAACTGCTGTACGGGCACACGGCAGGGCACAGAATAAAAGGAATGCCATACGGTTTTTGGAAGTCAGATTTTGCTGGACTGGTTTTTTGACACCATGTCCCATTTGAAGCCCCCCTGATGCACCCCTAGAGTAGAAACTCTAAAAAAGTGACCCCATTTTAGAAACTACGGGATAGGGTGGAAGTTTTGTTGGTACTAGCTTAGGGTACATATGATTTTTGGTTGCTCTATATTACACTTTTTGTGAGGCAAGGTAACAAGAAATAGCTGTTTTGGCACCGTTTTTTTTTGTTATTTACAACATTCATCTGACAGCTTAGATCATGTGGTATTTTTATAGAGCAGGTTGTCACGGACGCGGCGATACCTAATATGTATACAATTTTTTTTATTTATGTAAGTTTTACACAATGATTTCATTTTTGAAACAAAAAAAATCATGTTTTAGTGTCTCTATATTCTGAGAGCCATAGTTTTTTCAGTTTTTGGGCGATTATCTTAGGTAGGGTCTCATTTTTTGCAGAATGAGATGACGGTTTGATTGGCACTATTTTGGGGGGCATATGACTTTTTGATCGCTTGCTATTACACTTTTTGCGATGTAAGGTAATGGTTTATTTAGCACAGTTTTTATTTTTTATTTTTTACGGTGTTCATCTGAGGGGTTAGGTCATATAGGTCATATTTCTATAGAGCCGGTTGATACGGACACGGCGATACCTAATATGTATACTTTTTCTTTTATTTATGTAAGTTTTACACAATAACAGCTTTTTTAAAACCTAAAAAATGATATTTTAGTGTCTCCATATTCTGAGCCATATTTTTTTTAATTTTTGGGCGATTGTCTCAGGTAGGGGCTCATTTTTTGCGGGATGAGGTGATGGTTAGATTGGTACTATTTTGGTGGGTGTATACCTTTTTGATCTCTTGCTGTTGTACTTTTTGTGATGTAAGGTGACAAAAAAAATGGTTTATTTAGCACAGTTTTTATTTTTTACGGTGTTCATCTGAGGGGTTAGGTCATATGATATGTTTATAGATCCGGTCGATACGGACGCGGCAATACCTAATATGTCAATTTTTTTTTTCTTATTTTTTACCAATTTTTTTAACTTTATTTGGGGAAAATGACGTTTTTGTTTATTTTTACTTGAAACTTTTAAATTTTGGGGGGGAAAACTTTATTTTTTCAATTTTTTTTTCCACTTTATTTTTTGTCCCACTTTGGGACTTCAACTTTTGGGGGTCTAATCCTTTACAATGCATTCCAATACTTCTGTATTGGAAGTCATTGGCTGTATGAGTAATACTGTGTGTATTACTCATACAGCTTCTGGCCTGTGAGATCCAGGGGGCTGGATCTCACAGGCACATCACAGGAAGGCATCATGCTGCCTTCCATGCCATCGGGTCCCCCCTACAGCCCCACGGGGACCCGATGGCACCGCCGCCGCTCGCAACTTGAAAAGCCGCAAACTGCAGGTCTGAATTGACCTGCGGTTTGCGGCGAACGCCAACACGGAGGGGTCACGGGACCCCCCCACGCAATTAGCCAAGGTGCCTGCTCAATGATTTGAGCAGGCATCTTGTTCCGATCACCGCACGCCGCGCGGCGGTGATTGGAAATACACAGGGCGTACAGGTACGCCCTGTGTCCTTAAGTACCAGGACATCAGGGCGTACCTGTACGCCCTGTGTCCTAAAGAGGTTAAAACATTTTTTTATCTTAGGTATCTTTTTTGCGGGATAAGATGATGGTTTGATTGGCACTATTTTGGGGTTTTAATAAAACCCTGCACATTGTAATGGAATCTATTGGTTATTTAATACCAAAGGAAAGCAAATAATGAAGTGGCTTTAAAATTTCATTTCATGTTACTTTCTCTCTGGCTGAATTAGGGAAGTATAAGTTGAGGCCTGCGTCATGGGATTTCCCATTCTTGTACTATCCAACAGTATGAGTGATACTCAACAGCTGCTATGGCATCCCCAATTCCCCAGTATTATTCCACACAATATGGTACACAGGTCCATAGTCCACAAATTTTGTAAATAAATTCTAGGTAGATCCAAATACAAATTTTCTAATTCGATTTGGCTGGACAGAGAGAGACAAGATAAAGAGAAAGAGAGTGAGATAAAGAAATAAAAAAAGTATATATAAAAAAAAAAAAAAAAAGAGAAATACTCTCAAATCCTTTTATCCCAGGAAGTTCAAAAACTATATTAAATACCTTATAGGAACAATAACAACTATGATTCATCAGAACACTTTAGGAAATAGACTACAGTATCTATCTATCTATCTATCTATCTATCTATCTATCTATTTATCTATCTATCAAAAATGTGAACGTAAACCTGCTTAGTTAAGAAATCAGAACGTAATTACCTTCAGAAGGTGACAGCAGGCACACAGCAGCCCTAAGTAATGTCACGCAGCCCAGCACGAAGAGACACAGCTTTGCCATAGAGACTAAATATCATAGCTTAATGATGCATGACTAATAAGTCAAAGTAAACTTATGAGTCCTCTTGATACTTCCTCATTTTTCTCCACGCCTTGGAGGAGGTGTCCTGATATCCCACGCAAGGAAATACCAGGGGATATTTTGCAGAGAGTCCTGAGAATGGAACGAGAGACACTTACTAACTTAAAGCAGTGTATATATATAAAGGAACTTCCTCCAAACTGTAAGCTCTACGCCGCCGCCTATTTGACTGTGTGGTGGCTTCAATCATTTTGTTGCATTTTATATATAATTGCTGTATTGTACATAAAGCAAATGTGGAAATTGACCGGCGGTGCAGATTTTAAAATCCCCAGCCAGTCAATTTATGTTATTCACTGCTGATTTCACTTATTTCAGTGTAGAAGAGATGTGGAGGATCTATCACACATTTGTGGATGCACATGGATCTACTCTAAGGCCTCTTTCACACGAGCGTGTCCGGATAAGGTCCGGATGCGTTGTGGCAAACCCGCGCGAGTAGGTACCCAATTGCAGTCAGTTTTGACTGCGATTGAGTTCCGTTGTTCAGTTTTTATCGCGTGGGTGCAATGTGTTTTGCACGCGCGTGATAAAAAACTGAATGTGGTACCCAGACCCGAACTTCTTCACAGAAGTTCAAGTTTGGGTTCAAGGTTGTGTAGATTGCATTATTTCCCCTTATAACATGGTTATAAGGGAAAATAATAGCATTCTTAATACAGAATGCATAGTACAATAGGGCTGGAGGGGTTAAAAATAATAAAAAATAATTTAACTCACCTTAATCCACTTGTTCGCACAGCTGGCATCTCTTCTGTCTTCTTCTTTGAGGAATAGGACCTTTGATGACGTCACTGTGCTCATCACATGGTCCGTCACATGATCCATTACCATGGTAATGGATCATGTGACGGACCATGTGATGAGCGTAGTAACGTCATCAAAGGTCACAACAAGTGGATTAAGGTGAGTTAAATTTTTTATTTTTTTTAACCCCTCCAGCCCTATTTTACTATGCATTCTGTATTCAGAATGCTATTATTTTCCCCTATAACCATGTTATTAAGGAAAATAATAATGATCGGGTCCCCATCCCGATCGTCTCCTAGCAACCGTGCGTGAAAATCGCACCGCATCCGCACTTGCTTGCGGATGCTTGCGATTTTCACGCAGCCCCATTTACTTCTATGGGGCCTGCGTTGATTGAAAAACGCACAAAATAGAGCTTGCTGCGATTTTCACTCAACGCACAAGTGATGCGTGAAAATCACCGTTCATGTGCACAGCCCCATAGAAATGAATGGGTCCGGATTCAGTGCGGATGCAATGCGTTCAACTCACGCATTGCACCCACGCTGAAAACTCGCCCGTGTGGAAGGGGCCTAAGGGGAGAGGTTCGATCCCACCCGATGAGATGGAATGAGAACTGTGTATTACAGCTGACGCCCTCTGCTGATGGAATAGCTCCTGCACACGGACAATCGGACAATCCCTATCCCTGTTTGTAACACGATCCTGAAACTACTTCCCTCACTGCACTGTAAACCACTGTGAAAAGTGATCGGGGGGATTATAATATTTGGTGGGACCAGCCGACAATCTAATGAGTATGGGGGCCTCCTATCTCTCCTTCGACCACAGTTAGATTTATCCATGTTCAATCATTTTGTTTTCAAGGAGATACAGTGCCTTGCAAAAGTATTCACCCCCCTTGACTTTTTTCGTATTTTGTTACATTACAGCCTTAAGTTCAATGTTTTGTTAATCTGAATTTTATGTGATGGATCAGAACACAATAGTCTAAGTTGGTGAAGTAAAATAAGAAAAATATATAAATAAAACTATTGTTTAGAAATACAAACCGGATTCCCCAAAAGTTGGGACACTATACAAATCGTGAATAAAAACTGAATGCAATGATGTGGAGGTGCCAACTTCTAATATTTTATTCAGAATAGAACATAAATCACGGAACAAAAGTTTAAACTGAGAAAATTTACCATTTTAAGGGAAAAATATGTTGAATCAGAATTTCATGGTGTCAACAAATTCCAAAAAAGTTGGGACAAAGCCATTTTCACCACTGTGTGGCATCTCCCCTTCTTCTTACAACACTCAACAGACGTCTGGGGACCGAGGAGACCAGTTTCTCAAGTTTAGAAATAGGAATGCTCTCCCATTCTTGTCTAATACAGGCCTCTAACTGTTCAATCGTCTTGGGCCTTCTTTGTTGCACCTTCCTCTTTATGATGCGCCAAATGTTCTCTATAGGTGAAAGATTTGGACTGCAGACTGGCCATTTCAGTACCCGGATCCTTCTCCTACGCAGCCATGATGTTGTGATTGATGCAGAATGTGGTCTGGCATTATCTTGTTGAAAAATGCAGGGTCTTCCTTGAAAGAGATGACGTCTGGATGGGAGCATATGTTGTTCTAGAACCTGAATATATTTTTCTGCATTGATGGTGCCTTTCCAGACATGCAAGCTGCCCATGCCACACAAACTCATGCAACCCCATACCATCAGAGATGCAGGCTTCTGAACTGAGCGTTGATAACAACTTGGGTTGTCCTTGTCCTCTTTGGTCTGGATGACATGGCGTCCCAGATTTCCAAAAAGAACTTTGAATCGTGACTCGTCTGACCACAGAACAGTCTTCCATTTTGCCACACTCCATTTTAAATTATCCCTGGCCCAGTGAAAACGCCTGAGCTTGTGGATCTTGCTTAGAAATGGCTTCTTCTTTGCACTGTAGAGTTTCAGCTGGCAACGGCAGATGGCACCGTGGATTGTGTTCACTGACAATGGTTTCTGGAAGTATTCCTGAGCCCATTCTGTGATTTCCTTTACAGTAGCATTCCTGTTTGTGGTGCAGTGTCGTTTAAGGGCCCGGAGATCACGGGCATCCAGTATGGTTTTACGGCCTTGACCCTTACGCACAGAGATTGTTCCAGATTCTCTGAATCTTCGGATGATGTTATGCACAGTTGATGATGATAGATGCAAAGTCCTTGCAATTTTTCGCTGGGTAACACCTTTCTGATATTGCTCCACTATCTTTCTGCGCAACATTGTGGGAATTGGTGATCCTCTACCCATCTTGGCTTCTGAGAGACACTGCCACTCTGAGAAGCTCTTTTTATACCCAATCATGTTGCCAATTGACCTAATTAGTGTTATTTGGTCTTCCATCTCTTCGTTATGCTCAAATTCACTTTTTCCAGCCTCTTATTGCTACTTGTCCCAACTTTTTGGGGATTTGTTGACACCGTGAAATTTTGAATCAACGTATTTTTCCTTTAAAATGATACATTTACTCGGATTAAACGTTTAATCTGTCATCTACGTTCTATTACAAATAAAATATTGACATTTGCCATCTCCACATCATTGCATTCAGTTTTTATTCACAATTTGTTTAGTGTCCCAACTTTTTTGAAATCCAGTTTGTAGAAAACAGAAAATTGGTATGTGCGTATCTATTCACCGCCTTTGTTAGGAAGCCCATAAAAAGCTCTGGTGCAACCAAATACCTTCAGAAGTCACATAATTAGTGAAATGATGTCCACCTGTGTGCAATATAAGTGTCACATGATCTGTCATTACATATACACACCTTTTTTGAAAGGGCCCAGTGGCTGCAACACCTAAGCAAGAGGCATCACTAATCAAACACTGCCATGAAGACCAAGGAGCTCTCCAAACAAGTAAGGGACAATGTTGTTGAGAAGTAAAAGTGATGGTTATGTTATAAAAAAAAATATCCAAATCTTTGATGATCCCCAGGAGCACCATCAAATCTATCATAACCAAATGGAAAGAACATGGCACAACAGCAAACTTGCCAAGAGACGGCCGCCCACCAAAACTCACGGACCGGTCAAGGAGGGCATTAATCAGAGAGGCAGCACAGAGACCTAAGGTAACCCTGGAGGAGCTGCAGAGTTCCACAGCAGAGACTGGAGTATCTGTACATAGGACGACAATAAGCCGTACGCTCAATAGAGTTAGGCTTTATTGCAGAGTGGCCAGAAGAAAGCCATTTCTTTCAGCTAAAAACGAAAAGGCACGTTCTGAGTTTGCGAAAAGGCATGTGGGAGACTCCCAAAATGTATGGAGGAAGGTGCTCTGGTCTGATGAGAATAAAATTGAACTTTTTTTATCCATCAAAGAAAACGCTATGTCTGACGCAAACCCAACACATCACATCTCACCCAAAGAACACCATCCCCACAGTGATACATGGTGGTGGCAGCATCATGCTAGGGGGGTGGGACTGGGAAACTGGTCAGAGTTGAGGGAAAGATGGATGGTGCTAAATACAGGGATATTCTTGAGCAAAACCTGTACCTTTCTGTGCGTGATTTGAGGCTAGGACAGAGGTTCTCCTTCCAGCAGGACGATGACCCCAAACACACTGCTAAAGCAACACTTGACTGGTTTAAGGGGAAACATGAATATGTGTTGGAATGGCCTAGTCAAAGCCCAGATCTCAATCCAATAGAAAATCTGTGGTCAGTCTTAAAGATTGCTGTTCACAAGCGCAAACCATTCAACTTGAAGGAGCTGGAGCAGTTTTCCAAGGAGGAATGAGGAAAAAATCCAAGTGGTAAGATGTGGCAAGCTCATAGAGACTTATCCAAAGTTACTTGGATCTGTGATTGCCGCAAAAGGTGGCTCTAAAAAGTATTGACTTTAGGGGGGTGAATAGTTATGCACATTGACTTTTCCTGTTATTTTGTCCTATTTGTTGTTTGCTTCACAGTAAAAAAAAAAAAACATCTTCAAAGTTGTGGGCATGTTCTGTAAATTAAATGATGCAAATCCTTAAACAATCCATGTAAATTCCAGGTTGTGAGGCACCAAAATACGAAAAAAAAGTCAAGGGGGGTGAATACTTTTGCAAGGCACTGTAAGCCTCAACCAGAGGTGTCTCTGCTATTGACTTACTCCCTCCTCCAAACCTCCCTCCTCCAAACCTCCTCAGCCAAGACGAGGGTGCATGTACGACAGGGTTGGGAGGAATAGATTTTGGCTGACAAAAGTGATTGGCTCACCACCATCTAATCAGTATAGCCTTAGTAAGAGAAGGGGGCCTGTCTATATATGAGGGCTTAATAAGGACTGTTGGAGCAGTTATCCACCTCCTTTCTTCAAACCCTATACTAACGGTGCATTCACACGACCGCAAATATGGGTCCGCCATTTCAATGGGGCTACCAAAGATGCGGACAAGTCATAGTGTGCTGTTCGCATCCATCCTTCTGTTCCGCGGTCCGCAAAATGTGTAATGCACATGGCCTGCATACGTGTTTTGCAGATCGGCAATTTGCGGACCACAAAACACTTACGGTCGTGTGAATGTTGCCGAAGACTGTAACCCTGTAACCTCCAGTAAAGTAACTGGTGACTGCCACTGATGTATATGAGAAAAGTCTCTGATCAGTGTGAGTGTCAATCTCTTGTACAAGCAATGGAAGATAGTAAACTTGCTATTCTCCTTCCCCTAGCGACATCGGTTGCATGTAGAATTCCATGCTTTTAGATTAATTTTTGGACGTACCTTGAGAAATGATGAAAGACTCTCGCCAGCTCTGTGATGCATGTGTGACAAACAGGACAAGACTACAGCAAACAGAAGATACAAGCAAACAGAAGAGGAGTTACAAAATGGATAGCACAATGAAATACAACCGTAGATAACTTCATAAATCAAATATAACAATGGCCCCTAGACAGTGGTGCACCCAGCCTTTTTGCTGCCTGAAAACTAAAATGCCCCCCCACCAATGCCAATTTCTTAAGCTAACCCCTTTGCCACAATAAAATACTCATTGCCCATGGCCCTTCCACTGGCCTCTCTTGCCCCTACCTGGTGCTGCCTGAGGAGATCGCCTCACCTGGCATCATTGGTGTTGCACCCCTGCCCCTAGATAAGTACACTAAATATAGTGGTAAACAGATAACACAATGCAATTAGGAGAAATCTAGTTCATAAGCTATAGCTGGGATAGCACCGTTTTGCTATGGTATCTATGCATTTTGTTGTAGGCACTGTATTTTTTTATGTGAGGTCAGGGTCACACTTGTAGCATTGCAGCACATGGGTTGTATCCTAGGTGGGGCCAGGTCATAAATAGGAGAAGCAAGAATCAGTCAGTTAGTGTCTTATGGCAGATTACAATAAGGGTGTTTTGGGTGGCCACCCAAGGCTCCTGGGGGGTCCATAGCTGCCCAAAGTGTCTATAAATGTCAGACTGTAATTCCTGCCTGAGCAGGATGCCAAAGAGAGCAGCAGCTGCTTCCTTTTTGCAGGAGGAGAGGTCCGGGGCCCTTCTAGCTAGCTATACAGACCACTGGTACTGTGTAGTGGCATAATGCTCCTCCACCACTGGAACTAACTGAAACCAAAGACTCCAACTCTTCCTCCCTCTACTTCCTACATCAAATGATCAAGGTTTTTTGCACAGAGTTCCTGCCAACAAAGTACAGTAAGTGAAAGTGCACGTGTTTGAGTACACATAGACGGATGTGGGGGTCGGGACTGTTAAATATGTACAGTTGCAAGTAAAAGCAAGTTTATCAAGACATTTTGCAGGAGAACTTAAGGCCATCTGTCCACCAGCTGAAGCTCAACAGAAGATGGGTGTTGCAACAGGACAACGACCCAAAGCATAGAAGTAAATCAACAACAGAATGGCTTAAACAGAAGAAAATACACCTTCTGGAGTGGCCCAGTCAGAGTCCTGAACTCAACCCGATTGAGATGCTGTGGCATGACCTCAAAAAAGCGATTCACACCAGACATCCCAAGAATATTGCTGAACTGAAACAGTTCTGTAAAGAGGAATGGTCAAGAATTACTCCTGACCGTTGTGCACGTCTGATCTGCAACTACAGGAAACGTTTGGTTAAAGTTATTGCTGCCAAAGGAGGTTCAACCAGTTATTAAATCCAAGGGTTCACATACTTTTTCCACCTGCACTGTGAATGTTTACATGATGTGTTCAATAAAAACATGGTAACATTTAATTCTTTGTGTGTTATTAGTTTAAGCAGACTGTGATTGTCTATTGTTGTGACTTAGATGAAGATCAGATCACATTTTATGACCAATTTGTGCAGAAATCCATATCATTACAAAGGGTTCACATACTTTTTCTTGCAACTGTATATGTGTAATGTCTGTATGTATATGTGTATATAGATGTATATGTGTCTATGAATACAGTATGTGTATATATAAATGCATGTGTGCATATACACTGTTGATGTACTGTATATCTACCTACGTATCTATCTATTGATGTACTGTTTATGTGTACTGTCTGCATATGTATATATAAATGTGTGTATAAATGTGTCTAATGTGTCTATGCATATGTGTATATATGTATGTGTCTGTATAGATGTACGTGTCTAAATAAATGTATATGTGTATATATTGATGTACAGTATTCATCTCCCATAGACTCTCATAGTTTTTATTACCCAGTGTCTCTCTGAATGGAATAACACTATTCCATAAAGCAAAAAAACTCCATAAAAACGAAACAGGCCTGATGGAGGCCAAAAGGGCACTTTATTGTTCTCCATCAGGTCAATGGAGGCCTATGGATACATTTGATGTATGTGTCAGGGGTTGCATACACCAGCGCCAGTGTGGCAGTGCGACAGAAAAGAATGAGTGGGGCCCAAGCCTGGGCAACAGCTCAGGGTCTGTGGGCCACTTAAAGGGGTTGTCCGGTTACTGATAAGGATGACCCATTCTTACGATAGATCATCAATATCAAATCGCTGGGGGTTCGACTCCCGTCAATCAGCTGCTTGAAGATGTCCCACAAGCACCGCATTTTCTTCACTCCTTACCTGCATGTCATCGGCATCGCATCAGTGAGCAGCATAACTACAACTGCTCTGTACCATTCGAGTTAATAGAATGGAGGAGTTGTAATTACACCTGCTCGTCACTGCAATGCCGACGGTGAGCAGGTAAAGAGTGAAGTAAACGAGGCGCTCACAGGTTAACGTCAAGCAGCTGATTGGCAGGGTGCTGGGAGTCGGACCCCCAGCGATCTGATATTGATGAATTATGCTGAGGATAGTGTAGCGGAGCGCTAGTGCGACATAGGCTTTCTCCACCGGTATTCCAAGGGTTACTTCGGGATAAAGTAGTTAGCACAGGAAGAACAGCATCAGTAGTAAATAAAACCATCCACGAATATCCCATCACTCTTCCCAATAACTGGACGACACACAGTATCAGAAGCAGAACCGTGTTAAATGCCACATACCCTGCTTTTATGCAACTCTCCGATTCAAGGGAGACATCCACAGAAAATGATCCATTCTGCAATCACAAACTGGCTACAGCCCACACATCACCTTCCCTCAGCCTGAGAATTAATCCAATCAACAGTCCAGTTGAAACATCCATTGTAGCCGTTGTGTTTCTACCAGACAACCAGACGAATGCTCAGCAGGTCACTGATTACTTTTTGTCTTACAAGTAACTAACAATAGGGAATTGAACATAATATTGCAACAATAAACGTTATGGAAAGCCAAAATTAAGGATGGTGGATAGTAGCCATACGCAATCCGCTACAGATAGGTCATCAATATTAGTAACAGGAACATGACAACCCCTTTAAATCCACCCTGTTAGAATGGTTATTGCAGAGTGCGGCTGTCACGGTCCCTCCCGTGACAGATGTCAGGATTGTGGACTCCCGAGTTCTCCATAGATCCCTCCAGTATCTCGTTCACTGGAAGGGTTACGGACCAGAGGAGAGGATGTGAGTTCCAGTGGCCGATGTTAATGCTAATCGTCTAGTGAAAGCCTTTCACAGAGCTCATCCTGATAAGGTCGGTCCTGGGTGCCCAGAGGTCACCCGTAGAAAGGGGGGTACTATCACGGTCCCTCCCGTGAAGATCGAAGAGACTGGCTGCACGTGAAGGGATATACCAGCCTCTCTTGCTTCTGTATTGTTGTTGTCAATGACCACACCTCTTGCTTCAGGTGTAGCTTAGTGGTCATTACACCTCCTCTATATAGTCTGACCTCACCCTTCTGGCTATGCGGTTGATAGCTTCATTTGGTTTTGGAAGAGTTTGTGTGTTGTCCTCTCTGGTGTTCCAGCTCGTCCATCTCTCTACAGAAGTTAAGTGTCTCATTCCTTTGTGTTTTATTATCTCTCCCGTGTCTGTTGTTACTAGGCCCCAGGGAGACGCTGGTTCCTTCATCTGGGAAGGAATGGGTCATCTCAAGCCCTGCCAATACCCATAGGGCTCTTTAGGGTCTCCGGGTCCCGGGGTATGGGCATTCCTACCTTCAAGGTGTGCCCATACGGATAGCAGTCAGGGCAAGGAGTAGGGTTCTATAGATGGTGACCCTTTCCCTTGCATTGAGGCCTAGTGGATTTTCCCTTCTGTTGTCGGTGTGGTGTTCCCTCCCATACCTCATCCGTGACATTATCAATCGCCATAAACCGCCATTTTGTTCTGGTCAGTGCAGCTATGGATCCTATGTCTGCACTGGTCGGACAGCTGCAGGGTCTGTCTTTGGAGGTAGCTGACCTCCGCGCGACCGTCTTGCAGATCCAGAGACCACAGGTGGCTGATCCGGTGGTGAGTACCCGGCCTGTCCTGAACCTAAGGTTGCCCTCCCGGACAGATTTTCCGGGGCTAGTGACAATTAGAGAATTAGAGATGTCGCGAACATAAAATTTTCCGTTCACGAACGGCGAACGCGAGTTTTTTCGCAAATGTTCGCGAACGGGCGAACCGCCATAGACTTCAATAGGCAGGTGAATTTTAAAACCCACACGGACTCTTTCTGGCCACAATAGTGATGGAAAAGTTGTTTCAAGGGGACTAACACCTGGACTGTGGCATGCCGGACGGGGATCCATGGCAAAACTCCCATGGAAAATTACGTAGTTGACGCAGAGTTGGGTTTTAATCCATAAAGGGCATAAATCACCTAACATTCCTAAATTGTTTGGAATAACGTGCTTTAAAACATCAGGTATGATGTTGTATCGATCAGGTAGTGTAAGGGTTACGCCCGCTTCACAGTGACAGACCAAACTCCCCGTTTAACACACCGCAAACAGTCCATTTGCACAACCGCAAACTCCCCATTTGCACAAGGTTGGATACCAAGCTAGCCATGTCCCGTTCCTTGTCCTCACTGACATCATTGAAGGTCTCTTCCTCCACCCAGCCACGTACAACACCAAGGGTCCCCGAAAAATGACAACATGCCCCCTGGGACGCCTGCTGTGGTTGGTCTTCCACCTCCTAAAAGCCACCTTCCTCCTCTGACTCCTCTTCTTCAGACACCTCTCTCTCCGTTGCCGCAGGTCCAGCAATCGACGACGACAAGGCTGCTTCTGGTGGTAATCACAACTCTTCCTCTTCATGCTCATCTACGGCCTGATCCAGCACTCTCCGCAGGGCACGCTCCAGAAAAAACGCAGATGGGATGAGGTCGATGATGCTGCCTTGGGTTTGACTGACCAGGTTTGTCACCTCCACAAAAGGACGCATGAGCCTACAGCCATTGTGCATGAGCGTTCTGTAACGCGGCCAAAAAATACCCAGCTCCGCAGAGGCTGTCCTCTTATTTTTTTTAATTAAAAAAATCTGTTCTTACCAGTTTAATCTCTGTTTTGTCCCTATCAGGGGCCGTTGTGGTGTATGGAATAGATTTTAGGAACCGGGAGATGGAAAAAGATGCTTGGTCGGTCCTCTTACTTCCAATTTGGGGCACTGCGCGTGCGCCGTGCAATTTACTGTGCTACCAGATATGAGTGGTATGTTAAGTAGTACTTTTCCTATCAGTTTAATCCCTGTTACGTCCCCTATCAGGGGACGTGTATGGAATAGAGTTTAGACAACCGCAAAGAGTTGTCAATAGTTGACACACTCATGACATAAATTTTATTCCTCTATGCGTCAATCTTGGTGTAGTGATGACTGTGCTCGTGCGCACGTTTGGCAGATTGCAGGCGATGGCGGTTTTTCAAAGCCTATGGTCATGCTGAGGTAGTTCAGTGACAGTTAAGTGACCCAGAAAACAATGATTCCTTAGATGATCACAAAGAAAATTAATGTTTTTTCTATGCAAAATTATCCAGCCGGTCGCTTTTGGTCTGTTCACAATGAAGCAACGACCTTATCTCATCTGGGGTTGTGCCAATATTGCCATTGCCAACACACTCATAGAGGTGATTGCTTCATCGCAAGCCCCTTCACCAGAACAAGGTAACGATCACGAAAGGGAATTGACACATGTATGTGCCTTTTTTTGTTTTGTTTTGTTTTTGCAGCCACAGTGCAGCACCAGAGGCCAGAAAAATTAAGCATTTACACATGCCTGAAAAACTTGGTAATGTTGCAGCCGCTGCTGTAGCAGCGGCCGGAAAAATTGATGTTTTCCAGGCAGAAAGTGCACTAAAACATTGTGGCTTGAACCCTAGTTGGTGGCGGAGAAGTCACGCAAGTCATCCAGCATGCAGAGATAAAATACAGCAGCGTGTGGGCCATTTTTAGCCCAAGGCAGCTCATCTCATCACCAGGCCTTTTTTAGTCAAATGTATCGCCCACTGTCAGTCCCTTTGGGATCCATGCCTCATTCATCTTAAAAAGGTGAGGTAATCTAGACTTTTTTGACCGAGGCGACTTCTCTTCTCAGTGACAATACCTCCTGCTGCACTGAAGGTCCTTTCTGACAGGACACTTGAAGCGGAGCAGGCCAGAAGTTCTATCGCAAATTGGGATAGCTCAGGCCACAGGTCAAGCCTATACACCCAGTAGTCAAGGGCTTCATCGCTCCTCAGAGTGTCGATATCTGCAGTTAAGGCGAGGTAGTCTGCTACCTGTCGGTAGAGTCGTTCTCTGAGGGTGGACCCCGAAGGGCTGTGGCGATGCGTAGGACTTAAAAAGCTCCGCATGTCCTCCATCAACAACACGTCTGTAAAGCGTCCTGTCCTTACCGGCGTGGTCGTGGTAGGAGGAGGATTACTTTCACCTCTTCCCCTGTTAGATTCCCGTTGTGCTGTGACATCACCCTTATACGCTGTGTAAAGCATACTTTTTAACTTGTTTTGGAACTGCTGCATCCTTTCCGACTTGCGGTAATTCAGTAACATTTCAGGCACTTTCTGCTTATACCGGGGGTCTAGTAGCGTGGCCACCCAGTACAGGTCGTTCTCCTTCAGCCTTTTTATACAAGGGTCCCTCAACAGGCATGACAGCATGAAAGACCCCATTTGCACAAGGTTGGATGCCGAGCTACTCATGTCCCGTTCCTCGTCCTCACTGATCTCATTGAAGGTCTGTTCTTCCCCCCAGCCACGTACAACACCACGGGTACCAGATAGGTGATAACGAACACCCTGGGATGCCTGCTGTGGTTGGTCTTCCTCCTCCTCAAAGCCACATTCCTCCTCTGACTCCTCTTCCTCAGACTCCTCTTCCAGCGTTGCCGCAGGTCCAGCAAGCGATGCTGATAAGGCTGTTTCTGGTGGTGATGGTGACCACAACTATTCCTCTTCCTCTTCGTGTTCATCTACGGCCTGAATCAGCACTCTTCGCAGGGCACGCTCCAGGAAGAAAACAAATGGGATGATGTCGCTGATGGTGCCTTCTGTGCGACTGACTAGGTTTGTCACCTCCTCAAAAGGACTCATGAGCCTACAGGCATTGCGCATGAGCGTCCAGTAACAAAAAAATACCCAGCTCCGCAGAGGCTGTCCTAGCACCCCGGTCATACAAATACTCGTTGACGGCTTTTTCTTGTTGGAGCAGGCGGTCGAACATTAGGAGTGTTGAATTCCAACGTGTCGGGCTGTCGCAAACCAAGCGCCTCACTGGCATGTTGTTTCGCCGCTGAATATCTGAAAAGTGCGCCATGGCCGTGTAGGAACGCCTTAAATGGCCACACACCTTCATGGCCTGCTTGAGGACGTCCTGTAAGCCTGGGTACTTATGCACAAAGCGTTGTACGATCAGATTCAACACATGTGCCATGCACGGCACATGTGTCAACTTTCCCAAATTCAATGCCGCCAACAAATTGCTTCCGTTGTCACACACCACTTTGCTGATCTCCAGTTGGTGCGGGGTCAGCCACTGATCCACCTGTGCGTTCAGGGCGGACAGGAGTGCTGGTCCGGTGTGACTCTCTGCTTTCAGGCAAGTCAACCCCAAGACGGCGTGACACTGTCGTATCCGGGATGTGGAATAGCCCCTGGGGAGCTGGGGGGGGGGTGCAGTTGATGTCGAGCAAGACGCAGCAGCAGAAGAGGACTCAGCCGAGGACTCAGCCGAGGATGGAGTAGGAGGATTAGAGGAGGTGGCAGCAGGCCTGCCTGCAAGCCGTGGAGGTGTCACCAACTCCTCTGCAGTGCCACGCATTCCATGCATGGCAGCCATCAGCAGGTTTACCCAATGCGCAGTGTACGTGATATACCTGCCCTGACCGTGCTTTGCAGACCAGGCATCAGTGGTCAGATGGACCCTTGCCCCAACACTGTGTGCCAGACATGCCATGACTTCCTTTTCCACAATAGAGTACAGGTTCGGGATTGCCTTTTGTGAAAAGAAATTTCGGCCGGGTACCTTCCACTGCGGTGTCCCAATAGCTACAAATTTTTTGAAGGCCTCAGACTCCACCAGCTTGTATGGTAAAAGCTGGCGGGCTAAGAGTTCCGACAAGCCAGCTGTCAGACGCCGGGCAAGGGGGTGACTCTGTGACATTGGCTTCTTACGCTCAAACATGTCCTTGACAGACACCTGACTGTGGGCAGATGAGCAGGAACTGCTGAAGGCGAGAGGCAGAGTGGCGGATGGTTGAGAGGG
The DNA here is from genome assembly GCF_905171765.1 of Bufo bufo. Lineage (NCBI taxonomy): Eukaryota > Metazoa > Chordata > Amphibia > Anura > Bufonidae > Bufo > Bufo bufo. Next base: position 66,736,541 of record NC_053389.1, read on the forward strand.
GGCAAGGAGGACAGCAGTGGTTGACGTGGCTGAAGATGCTGGACCAGGAGGAGGATGGCGGCTTTGAGTTTGTGTGCTGCTTGTACTCATGTGTTGATCCCATAGGCATTTGTGATTTGAGATCATGTGCAAAGCAGTTGTACCTAGGTGGGTGTTGGACTTCCCACGACTCAGTTTCTTTTGGCACAGGTTGTAAATGGCATCGCTGTTATCAGAGGCAGACACACAAAAAAAATGCCACACTGCTGAGCTTTGCAATGACGGCATTCTGGTGGTGGCAACAGCATGCGTTGATTGGCGTGCTGTGTGGCTGACCCCGGGTGCCGATACATGCTGTCTGACGGTGCCACTAGCTCCTTGCGATGACCTCCCCCTGCTTCCAACTCGTCTCCTCCTCTCTGTCTCCCCATCTGAACTATTTCCCTGTTCTTTTTCTCTTCAAGCGGGCACCCACGTGACATCCACGAACACATCGTCATCATCAACCGCTTCACTTGTATCTGACAACTCAGCAAAGGAAGCAGCAGCGGGTACAACATCATCATCATCACACCGTACGTCCATGTGTGTAATGCTGCCTGACTGAGACATATCCCTGTTATCTACATCCTCTGGCAATAATGGTTACGCATCACTCATTTCTTCCAACTGATGTGTAAATAACTCCTCTGACAGATCAAGTGAAGCAGCTGTGGTGCTAGTGTTGGTGGTGGCGGCAGGCGGGCGAGTGGTAACTTGAGAGGAGCCCAAAGCTGAGCTGGAGGAGGATGGTGCGTCAAGGTTCCAAGCGGAAGCTGTAGAAGATGGGTGTCCTGTGTTAGTCAGTCAACTATGTCCTCAGAACTTTTCGAGTTCAGGGTACGTGGCCTCTGAACACTGGGCATTATTCTAGGGCCAAAGGGCCCCTGCGGGGTGGCCTGCCTATGCCTGTCATTTTTTTTAGATTAGTTGTACTATGCGTGCAAGCTACTGTGACACCAGATATGAGTGGCACTGTGCACTGGCAGTAGTTGGCACAGTACACACTGTAGGCCTGACACACACGCTTGCAGGCAAGTAACTGCAATTATATTACAGTCAAAAAAGTTTTTTTTATTTTTTAAATGTAATCTACTGTGACACCAGATATGAGTGGCACTTTGCACTGGCAGTAGTTGGCACAGTACACACTGTAGGCCTAACACGCACGCTTGCAGGCAACTAACTGAAATTATATTACAGTCAAAAAAGTTTTTTTATTTTTTAAATGTAATCTACTGTGACACCAGATATGAGTGGCACTGGTGGCGCTGTGCACTGGCAGTAGTTGGCACTGTGCACTGGCAGTAGTTGGCACAGTACACACTGTAGGCCTAACACACGCTTGCAGGCAACTAACTGAAATTATGTTACAGTCCAAAAAGTTTTTAGTTTTTTTTAAAAATGTAATCTACTGTGACACCAGATATGAGTGGCACTGTGCACTGGCAGTAGTTGGCACAGTACACACTGTAGGCCTAACACACACGCTTGCAGGCAACTAACTGAAATTATATTACAGTCAAAAAAGTTTTTTGTTTTTTTTATGTAATCTACTGTGACACCAGATATGAGTGGCACTGGTGGCACTGTGCACTGGCAGTAGTTGGCACAGTACACACTGTAGGCCTAACACACATGCTTGCAGGCAAGTAACTGCAATTATATTACAGTCCAAAAAGTTGTTGTTTTTTATGTAATCTACTGTGACACCAGATATGAGTGGCACTGTGCACTGGCAGTAGTTGGCACAGTACACACTGTAGGCCTAACACACACGCTTGCAGGCAAGTAACTGCAATTATATTACAGTCAAAAAAGTTTTTTTTTTAAATGTAATCTACCGTGACACCAGATATGAATGGCACTGTGCACTGGCAGTAGTTGGCACGGTACACACTGTAGGCCTAACACACACGCTTGCAGGCAACTAACTGAAATTATATTACAGTCAAAAAATGTATTTATTTTTTAAAATGTAATCTACTGTGACACCAGATATGAGTGGCACTGGTGGCACTGGCAGTAGTTGGCACAGTACACACTGTAGGCCTAACACACGCTTGCAGGCAAGTAACTGCAATTATATTACAGTCAAAAAAGTTTTTTATTTTTTTTTATTAAATCTACTGTGACACCAGATATGAATGGCACTGTGCACTGGCAGTAGTTGGCACAGTACACACTGTAGGCCTAACACACGCTTGCAGGCAACTAACTAAAATTATATTATAGTTAAAAAAGTTTTTTTTATTTTTTAAATGTAATCTACTGTGACACCAGATATGAGTGGCACTGGTGGCGCTGTGCACTGGCAGTAGTTGGCACTGTGCACTGGCAGTAGTTGGCACAGTACACACTGTAGGCCTAACACACGCTTGCAGGCAACTAACTGAAATTCTGTTACAGTCAAAAAAGTTTTTTTTTTTTTTTTAAATGTAATCTACTGTGACACCAGATATGAGTGGCACTGTGCACTGGCAGTAGTTGGCACAGTACACACTGTAGGCCTAACACACACGCTTGCAGGCAACTAACTGAAATTATATTACAGTCAAAAAATATATATATTTTTTTATGTAATCTACTGTGACACCAGATATGAGTGGCACTGGTGGCACTGTGCACTGGCAGTAGTTGGCACAGTACACACTGTAGGCCTAACACACACGCTTGCAGGCAAGTAACTGCAATTATATTACAGTCCAAAAAGTTTTTTTTTTTATGTAATCTACTGTGACACCAGATATGAGTGGCACTGTGCACTGGCAGTAGTTGGCACAGTACACACTGTAGGCCTAACACACACGCTTGCAGGCAACTAACTGAAATTATATTACAGTCAAATTTTTTTTTTATTTTTTAAAATGTAATCTACTGTGACACCAGATATGAGTGGCACTGGTGGCACTGGCAGTAGTTGGCACAGTACACACTGTAGGCCTAACACACACTCTTGCAGGCAAGTAACTGCAATTATATTACAGTCAAAAAAGTTTTTTATTTTTTTTAATTTAATCTACTGTGACACCAGATATGAGTGGCACTGTGCACTGGCAGTAGTTGGCACAGTACACACTGTAGGCCTAACACACACGCTTGCAGGCAACTAACTAAAATTATATTACAGTCAAAAAAGTTTTTTTTTTTTTTAAATGTAATCTACTGTGAGTCTGTGACACCAGATATGAGTGGTGGCACTGGGCAAGTGGGCACAGTATACGCTGTGTGCCTGACACACACGCTGGCAGGCAAATGAAGTTATATTACAGAGGAAAAAAAAAAAAAAGCAGACTGATGTACTAGCCCTAAAAAGGGCTTTTTGGGGTGCTGTCAGGACGCTGTCCTTACAGCAGATCAGATGAGTGTTTCAGGACTGGAGTGGACACTGAATACACTGGCCTAACTATTGATTTCCCTATTAAATCAGCAGCAGCTGCACTGTCCCTCCTCTCACTAAGGGCTCATTCAGACGGCCGTATGCTGTCCGCAAAAATACTGAATGCTATCCGTTTTTTTGCGGATCCGCAAAAAAAATGAAACATGTCCTATACTTGTCCGTGAAAATCAGGACATGGCCCCATTGAAGTCTATGGGTCCGCAAAAATACTGAATGCTATCCGTTTTTTTGCAGATCCGTTTTTTTGCGGATCCGCAAAAAAACGGATAGCATTCAGTATTTTTGCGGACAGCATACGGCCGTCTGAATGAGCCCTAAGGGTACTTTCACACTAGCGTTTTTCTTTTCCGGCATAGAGTTCCGTCACAGGGGCTCTATACCGGAAAAGAACTGATCAGGCATATCCCTATGCATTCTGAATGGAGAATAATCCATTCAGTTTGCATCAGGATGTTTTCAGTTCAGTCGTTTTGACTGATCAGGCAAAAGATAAAACCGTAGCATGCTACGGTTTTATCTCCGGCGAAAAAAACTGAAGACTTGCCTGAATGCTGGATCCGGCATTTTTTCCCATAGGAATGTATTAGTGCCGGATCCGGCCATCAAAATACCGGAATGCCGGATCCGTCCTTCCGGCCTGCGCATGCGCAGACCGGTAAAAATGTGAAAAAAGATACAAGACGGATCCGTCTGTCCGCATGACAAGCGGAGAGACGGATCCGTCCTTGCAATGCATTTGTGAGACGGATCCGCATCCGGATCCGTCTCACAAGTGCTTTCAGTTAGCGGCAGATCGGCGGATCCGGCGGCCAGTTCTGATGACGGAACTGCTCGCCGGATCACACTGCCGCAAGTGTGAAAGTACCCTAAGACTGCAGCTTCCGAATGAATCTAAAATGGATGCTGTCCAGGAGGTGGGAGGGTCTGGGAGGGAGGGTATGCTGCTGATTGGCTGGAATGTGTCTGCTGACTGTGAGGTACAGGGTCAAAGTTTGCTCAATGATGACGTATAGGGGTCGGACCGAACATCGCATATGTTCGCCCGCCGCGGCGAACGCGAACAAGCAATGTTCGCCGGGAACTGTTCGCCGGTGAATAGTTCGGGACATCTCTATTAGAGATGTCGCGAACATAAAATTTCCGCAAATGTTCGCGAACGGGCGAACCGCCATAGACTTCAATAGGCAGGCGAATTTTAAAACCCACAGGGACTCTTTCTGGCCACAATAGTGATGGAAAAGTTGTTTCAAGGGGACTAACACCTGGACTGTGGCATGCCGGAGGGGGATCCATGGCAAAACTGGAAAATTACGTAGTTGACGCAGAGTCGGGTTTTAATCCATAAAGGGCATAAATCACCTAACATTCCTAAATTGTTTGGAATAATGTGCTTTAAAACATCAGGTATGATGTTGTATCGATCAGGTAGTGTAAGGCCTCTTTCACACGGGCGTTGCGGGAAACTGTGCGGGTGCGTTACGGGAACACCCATGATTTTTCCGCGTGAGTGCAAAACATTGTAATGCGTTTTGCACTCGCGTGAGAAAAATCGCGCATGTTTGGTACTCAAACCCTGTAGGCCTAACACATGTTTGGTACTCAAACCCTGTAGGCTTGGGTTAGGTGTTCTGTAGATTGTATTATTTTCCCTTATAACATGGTTATAAGGAAAAATAATAGCATTCTGAATACAGAATGCATAGTACAATAGAGCTGGAGGGGTTAAAATAAATAAATAAAAAATTTAACTCACCTTAGTCCACTTGATCGCGATGCCCGGCATCTCCTTCTGTCTCCTTTACTGAACAGGACCTGTGGTGAGCATTCATTACAGGTCAAGGACCTGTGGTGACGTCACTCCGGTCATCACATGATCCATCATGTTGTGCCTTTTCATAGGTAAATACATTTATATCCAATTCATTATTGTCAAGATGGATGTTCATTACCTTTAAGAGCCATGCTCGACTATAGTTGCAATTTTGTATGTCTTGAGTAGGCCAAATTAAGGTCACACAAAGGTTTATACTCTTCAGTGTTATCCTTCCCATGAATGTACCAGTCTCCTTGTCAGAAGAAGCCTCCTTGTCTACTTTTAAATTTATGACGGGAGGTAAAGATGAGCTCTATGCAGCTGGTGATCATTACCTATACAATTAGGCAATTATCAATGAAGCAAAGTATATAATATTCATGTATTAATTTAATGATCCTTAGTTAGTCCTTAGCATAAGACAATCAGTAGGACATATATATATATATATTTGTTTATATTATATTGTTATATGTTACGAAGACAACATGTATCCAGTATATTGTATATATTTCTCATTAGAAGAGTGTCTGTGAAGATGTGTGTTTTGTAACAATTAATCACATCTTTGGTATGACAGAGGAGGTACTGATATCTCTGTGAGAAAACAAGGGAATTTACGATCCATAAATTAAGTGTGAGAAATGTTCAGAGAGACGCCTAGAGGTCTGTCTCTAATTGCTACAAGTGTCAGAATTAATCCCTATGGCTTTGAATTAAAGCTTCTAAGGTCAAAATGTATATTCAGACTTACATAAGTTAACCCTTTATACTATGATGCAGATAGCTTATACAGCAGTGCCACCTATGTATCAGTAGGTGACATTACAACAGTAGCAAAAATGCATTCTGGGTAAGGTTATGATGTCACAATTTTTATCAATGGTCACGCCCATCCGACAATGATTGGAAAGTTCCAAATTAGGAAGGTGTGTCTAACTGATAAGTTTGGGATCATAAGCCATTCGCAGGAGGTAAAGAGGGAGCAAGAGAAAGAAAGGAGAAAGGTAGAAAGAAAGGAGAGGAGAAGTTGAGGGCTATCAAGATGAAAGCCATGGTGAGATGCGCTATGATGGACCACCCAGCTTTCCTAGGAGCAGAAGTGAGATTCCTGCTAGGACTTGGTAAGAGACACAGAAAATGATATTTCATTTTATTAAGACTAATTAGAGAGTGTGGGTGAAATTATACCATCTAGATTGGCGAATAAATAAATAATTAAATTAATTGATCATCTCCATATTGAGATGTAGTCTTAGGATATTGTGAGGCTTCATTCTACCTGCAGAAGAATCAAGACTCATAATCTAGCAAAGCATTAAATAATTGCTTTTATATATATATATATATATATATATATATATATATATTTATTGATAGAACATTCTTCGCCAAGCTAAGTGATGGATTCCCACAGGAAGAACTTATTTCAAGTCCTTCCTATTTAAGATATGGTCTAGCAAGATCCTAGATCCCTGTTATTTGTCTTAATAGTCTTACCAAAGTTATATGTGTGAAAATAGTCCAGGATGGGGTGGAAGTATACAGTTATCTCTTCTAAGTTATATCCTTGAATGGATTTGCCCATCTTGTGGTCATGTGATGTGTAGTTGGTTAGAAGGGGGTGGAATGTATTTAGCATTCTATAATGATGTCTAGGATTAGACATGCCCATCTTGATATCATGAGGTTTTCTCTGAACAGAAGTAATGTATATAACTTATGTTCCTACAGTACTTTGATATCCTAACCTAATAATAGCTTGTGTATAATGTGACAAGTTATTTCCACTCACATGTATTGTTAAGCTTGTAATGCTTTATATTAACGCTATATATATTCAGTTGCATGTATCTTTGTGTTTATTTACTTATATATGTTTATAATCTTGTAACCAATAAATCTGCATATTTTTATAATACCTGTGTATTATTGTATAATGCAAAACGACATTTTATCATTAACGTCATCTCACGTCAAAAAGAACTTATTTATCTGAGGAAATAGTCGGACTCGGATGTGAATTGTATCAATTAGGTTGGCTACAATTCACCAGGTCATGATTTTAAGAATTTATGACAAATTTTATAAATTAAATTTTTTTATGATTAATAATTTTTATGACCATAATTAATAATTCTTAATTGAATTATTACCCACCGACAATCACCATGGTAAAAGATCATGTGATGGATCATGTGATGACCGGAGTGACGTCACGAGTGACGCGATCAAGTGGACTAAGGTGAGTTAAATTATTATATTTTTTTTTTAACCCCTCCAGCGCTATTTTACTATGCATTCTGTATTCAAAATGCTATTATTTTCCCTTATAACCATGTTATAACGGAAAATACTAATGATCGGGTCTCCATCCCGATCGTCTCCTAGCAACCGTGCGTGAAAATCGCACCGCATCCGCACTTGCTTGCGGATGCTTGCGATTTTCATGCAACCCCATTCACTTCTAAGAGGCTTGCGTTGCGTGAAAAACGCAGAATATAGAGCATGCTGCGATTTTCACGCAACGCACAAGTGATGCGTGAAAATCACCACTCATGTGAACAGCCCCATTGAAATGAATGGGTCGGTATTCAGTGCGGGTGCAATGCATTCAACTCACGCATCGCATCCGCGCGGAATACTCGCCCGTGTGAAAGGCGCCTAACGGTTACGCCCGCTTCACAGTGACAGACCAAACTCCCCGTTTAACGCACTGCAAACTACCGCAAACAGTCCATTTGCACAACCGCAAACTCCCCATTTGCACAAGGTTGGATACCAAGCTAGCCATGTCCCGTTCCTTGTCCTCACTGACGTCATTGAAGGTCTCTTCCTCCACCCAGCCACGTACAACACCAAGGGTCCCCGAAAGGTGAAAACATGCCCCCTGGGACGCCTGCTGTGGTTGGTCTTCCACCTCCTCAAAGCCACCTTCCTCCTCTGACTCCTCTTCTTCAGACTCCTCTCTCTGCGTTGCCGCAGGTCCAGCAATCGACGATGACAAGGCTGCTTCTGGTGGTGATGGTGACCACAACTCTTCCTCTTCATGCTCATCTACGGCCTGATCCAGCACTCTCCGCAGGGCACGCTCCAGAAAAAACGCATATGGGATGAGGTCGATGATGTTGCCTTGTGTTTGACTGACCAGGTTTGTCACCTCCGCAAAAGGACGCATGAGCCTACAGCCATTGTGCATTCTTCTCATAAAACCGTGATTCTGGTGGTAGTTGATGGTTTTAGTAAAATGGCGCACTTTATAGCATTATCAGCTCTCCCTAATGCCAAAACTCTTGCACAGGTGTTTGTCGATAACATCGTGAAACTACATGGCATTCCCTCTGATGTGGTGTCTGATCGGGGGACGCAGTTTGTTTCCAGATTCTGGAAAGCGTTCTGTACTCGACTGGGGGTACAATTGTCCTTCTCTTCGGCTTTTCATCCTCATTTGAACGGACAGACTGAGCGCACTAATCAGAATCTGAAGACTTAATTGAGATGTTTTGATGATTTTCCTCTTCTTTGTCTTCTATTTTGGGGAAAATTCTAAATAACCTGAAAAAGATGGGCAACAGGTATAAACGTGTGGCTGACAGGAGACGTATAAATGGTCCTGACCTAAGAGTGGGTGATTCTGTATGGCTATCCACAAGAAACATTAAGCTTAATGTACCTTCTTGGAAGTTGGGCCCATGATTTATTGGTCCATATAAGATCACTGCCATTATCAACCCTGTAGCATTCCGTCTTGAACTTCCTCAGGCTTTGAAAATTCATAATGTATTTCATAAGTCATTGTTGAAGAAATGTGTCGAACCTGTTGAGCCATCCTCCTTACCTCCCGCTCCTGTCATGGTGGATGGTAATTTAGAATTTCAGATCAACAGGATTGTGGACTCCCGAGTTCTCTGTAGATCCCTCCAGTATCTCGTTCACTGGAAGGGTTACGGACTAGAAGAGAGGATGTGAGTTCCAGTGGCCGATGGTAATGCTAATCGTCTAGTGAAAGCCTTTCACAGAGCTCATCCTGATAAGGTCGGTCCTGGGTGCCCAGAGGTCACCCTTAGTAGGGGGGGTACTGTCACGGTCCCTCCCGTGACAGATGTCAGAAGATCGAGGAGACTGGCTGCACGTGAAGGGATATACCAGCCTCTCTTGCTTCTGTTTTGTTGTTGTCAATGACCACACCCCTTGCTTCAGGTGTAGCTTAGTGGTCATTACACCTCCCCTATATAGTCTGATCTCACCCTTCTGGCTATGGGGTTGATAGCTTCATTTGGTTTTGGAAGAGTTGGTGTGTTGTCCTCTCTGGTGTTCCTGCTCGTCCATCTCTCTACAGAAGTTAAAGGGGTATTTCCATCTCAATGATCATAGTTTAATTTAATAAATATGTCCCATTGAGCATTTTTGTAAATATATCTTATAAAAACTTTCCCAGCATTCCCCCAAAAATGTGTTGCCTCCTACCTCATTGTATATGTTTGGTACCAAAGTAGCTCCATCCAGTGCCCGGCCTCTTCATGTTATCGCGAACGAGCATGGCCCCCGGCGGCCGCGCATGTGCTGTTGTTTATTCCTTTGTCTGCATCTAAAACAGAGCCGAGCATTATTTTAGGAGCGGAGCAGAAGAATATAGATCTGTGCATGCGAGGCCGCCCGAAGACTTCTAAAACTGCATAGGAGCGTGAGGACGTGCCGGAGAAGGATCAGAGGACCGGAGGCAAGTTCAAGAGAGATGAGTATTATTTAAAAAATATTATATGCACCATCAAATCCACCAACGATATAATAATATATGATAATAAAGGGAATCAACAGGAATTGAGGAACTCCATTATGGCATCTAGGCACATAGGGGGAAGACAAATATGGAGTAGATGGAACAAAGGGAGCCACATTTATGGAATTGAGTGACGATTCCCCAGCAGGGGGGAGGGGCTTCACAGACACTGCAGGCTGCTGATGACTCATACAATCCACATGAAACAGCACGCAAGGACTGAGCTCTGAGTGATGTCATAAGGAGGCGTGGCAGGCCTTTACTCAAACTGCCTAAATCCGCCCAGTCTTAGCAGCAGGAAACCAGGAAGTGAACGGCAGATCTGGCTGCAGGTCAGGATGAAGTAGCAAGATGGGAATACCTCTTTAAGTGTCTCATTCCTTTGTGTTTTATTGTCTCACCCCGTGTCTGTTATTACTAGGCCCCAGGGAGACACTGGTTCTGTCATCTGGGAAGGAACGGGTCATCTCAAACCCTGCCAATACCCATAGGACTCTTTAGGGTCTCCAGGTTCCGGTGTATGGGCATTCCTACCTTCAAGGTGTGCCCATACGGATAGGAGTCAGGGCAAGGAGTAGGGTTCTATAAGTGGTGACCTTTTCCCTCTCCCTACTGAGGCCTAGTGGCTTTTCCCTTCCCTCCTGTTGTCGGTGTGGTGTTCCCTCCTATACCTCATCCGTGACAGCTGATGAACCAAATTATTCCTTCCGATGAGCACACATATGTGCCCACCTATACAGTATGAAGCTTTATAAGTGTGCCACCACACAGTATGAGGTCCTCATAAGTGCACCTGAAGACACACCTGCAGTTGGGACATGCGGCATCCGTCCTGGGACCATAGGGCAGAGGGTGAAATTCGGGACTGTCCCGCTGAATCCAGGCCAGCTGAGAGGCATAGTGATATATTCCCTTTAAGTTTCTGAACCTCTGCCACTCTATTACTATCTTGAACTGTAAACTATGGTATTCTGGAGATTAGTCATCTGCACTTTAGTCATCTACTTTATGCTCAAAAAAGAGGAGGTGAAAACATTTATGTTGCATTTGAAAGTGAAAATGGAGGTGAGGATAAGCTGAAAAAGATACGGTACTTTTTCTGGAAGAGAAAAGCAACATATGCTGTACTGAACACTTAATCCTCACTGCACCACATAGGAGACAAAGGACCTCAGCTACACTAATGTCAGCTAATACTGCTCCATTAGTAGGAAATCCCCTTGTACGTGGAATGCTGAAGTTAGACATAGAGAGCGCTGGATGACATCTAGACACTGTTTATCAGGCTGGAACAACACCAACATAACCATAAACCATAAGGTCCTGATTAGATATTGAGCGAATTTCAATTTTTGAAATTCGTTTACGCTTTGTTAGGTGATAAAAGCAGAATTGCGTTATGGATTCCGTTACCACGGACCATAACGCAATTCTATGACGGAATGCATAACGGAAGGCCTTTAGAGCCATTCCGTTATTCATTCCGTCATAATAGAAGTCTATGGCCTGCATAACGGATCCATCCCGTTTTCGTTATGCAGGAGAGGACTCCCCTGCATAACGGAAACTGGACGGATCCATTTTGCAACCAATAGACTTCTATTATGACGGAATGAATAACGGCCAGAAGTGAATGTATAACAGTCTCTCTTTACTTAGTGCAAAATATAACCTGTGGCACATCCAGTAGCAGTAAATGCAAAGTGCAGTCTCTGGCACCATATGATTAGGTATGGTGGCTGGGTGGATGGCAATTCAATAGCACTGGTAGGCACTTATTGATATAGGTGTCCACTGTGATACAGACTTGATGTTAGTCTGGCCCGAAGGTGGTTTGGGTTAGGTGTCTGAGCCGTAGTCCCTCACCTGCAGCAGTGTCTATAAAGCTGTAATTTTGCTGATTACCCTGCTGCCTTGTCACATTGAAGGTTTCTGGAAGCAGTGTCCTAAATACTGAAGGTCTCTCTGGAGTGTTGTTCTCACTGGAGAATTAGACACGTTCCCTAGAAGCTCTGACATGTGCTTCCTCTTCCTTCACTGTCTGAACTGGAACTCCTCCTCCTGGCAGGAAGTAGGACGAGCCCACTCCTACCAAGTGGGGAGGAACAGGGTGGTTAACCCTGTTCCTGACAACCATTACCTCCTCTGCTGGATTGAAAGGCCAAAACATGAAAATACATAGTTATACATAATACAGTACACAGAAAACATACAAATTGCAGATACACCCAGATCTGGGGTACTGCAAATACAATGTTAACCCAGCCTTGTAGTTAAGTTTTGTTGGTTGATACTTGCTCCTAGGCTCTAGATAATATTATTATTTATTATTAAAGCGCCATTCATTCCATAGCGCTGTACCTATATTGATGATATCCTTAGGATAGCTGATTTATATTAGATCGGTGTAGATTAACCTGTTCCGGACATAGGGCGCACCGGTACGCCCTGATTTCCCGATCCTTAAGGACACAGGCGCACCAGTATGTCCTATGTATTTCCGATCACCGCCGCTCGGCGGGCGGGGATCGGAACCCGGATAAATGCGAGGGAGGGTCCTGTGACCCCCCCCCCCCCATGTAGGCGATCGCAGCAAACTGCAGGTCAATTCAGACCTGCGGTTTGCTGCGTTTCCGGGTTATTCGGGTCTCTGGGGACCCGATAACCTGGAACAGGATGGTGATCGGTGGTGTGATAATACACCACCAATCACCATCCTGCGATCCTGAGAGGTGATGGTAACATCACCTCTCAGGATCGCTCTCATTGGTTGGCTGGGCGGGCAGGTCATTGAAATTATCGCAGCGCTCCTCTCCTCCTCCTTTTATGTCTAAGAGCTGCATGTCGGATCCAGAGCTGCACGATCTCCAGCCAGCACCCCGTCTGTGCCCCAGCACTACCCATGTATTTAGGGAAAGGCTAGGGTCAGATTAGGTTAGGCAGGGATATTCAGGGAAAGTTAGTGGAAGAAAAAAAAAAATTGGGTGTCTGGGGTCCACAGCACAGCTGTGTGACCCTAGACCCCCAGGGGTGCTGCAGCCTGCCCCCCCCCCCCCAACTTTTTTGGGGCGCAAGCAGTTTTTTTTTTTTTTGTGCGTACGCTGACTGTGGCTGGCACTCTTAGCGTCCGGCCACTGTTAGCGCATCGCACACCCCACCGCTGATCAACGGATGGTTGATCAGCGATTTTGAATTTATTTGTTATATATTTATTATACACTCACCTAAAGAATTATTAGGAACACCTGTTCTATTTCTCATTAATGCAATTATCTAGTCAACCAATCACATGGCAGTCGCTTCAATGCATTTAGAGGTGTGGTCCGGGTCAAGACAATCTCCTGAACTCCAAACTGAATGTCAGAATGGGAAAGAATGGTGATTTAAGCCATTTTGAGCGTGGCATGGTTGTTGGTGCCAGACAGGCCGGTCTGAGTATTTTACAATCTGCTCAGTTACTGGGATTTTCACACACAACCATTTCTAGGGTTTACAAAGAATGGTGTGAAAAGGGAAAAACATCCAGTATGCGGCAGTCCTGTGGGCAAAAATGCCTTGTGGATGCTAGAGGTCAGAGGAGAATGGGCCGACTGATTCAAGCTGATAGGAGAGCAACGTTGACTGAAATAACCACTCGTTACAACCGAGGTATGCAGCAAAGCATTTGTGAAGCCACAACACGCACAACATTGAGGCGGATGGGCTACAACAGCAGAAGACCCCACCGGGTACCACTCATCTCAACTACAAATAGGAAAAAGAGGCTACAATTTGCACAAGCTCACCAAAATTGAAGAGGCTACAATTTGCACGAGCTCACCAACTGTTGAAGACTGGAAAAATGTTGCCTGGTCTGATGAGTCTCAATTTCTGTTGAGACATTCAAATGGTAGAGTCCGAATTTGGCGTAAACAGAATGAGAACATGTATCCATCCTCTGATGGCTACTTCCAGCAGGATAATGCACCATGTCACAAACCTCAAATCATTTCAAATTGGTTTCTTGAACATGACAATGAGTTCACTGTACTAAAATGGCCCCCACAGTCACCAGATCTCAACCCAATAGAGCATCTTTGGGATGTGGTGGAACGGGAGCTTCGTGCCCTGGATGTGCATCCCTCAAATCTCCATCAACTGCAAGATGCTATCCTATCAATATGGGCCAACATTTCTAAAGAATGCTATCAATGCCACGTAGAATTAAGGCAGTTCTGAAGGCAAAAGGGAGTCCAACACCGTATTAGTATGGTGTTCCTAATAATTCTTTAGGTGAGTGTATATTATTTATTATATATATTTAGTTATTTTTTTGTCTGTTAGGTTTAGGGTGAGTTCGCGAACACCCGTGGCAGCACACACGCGCACACCAAATAAAGTTTAACACGCACGCACACACACACGCAGACACACACTCCCCTATGGCCTGCCGGATGTTTCCGGCCCACCAGTTAAATCCACCAGAGCCCCCTGCCGGTGAACTTGTCTGGTATACCCCAGAGCATTTTGAGCCCATGATTCCTGAGTTTGTAGGCCAATCAGGAATCCAGATTTACACAGTGGGCTTCACTAAATATGACTTTTTTAGTCTTTTTTTCAGTGACCACTTTGTAAATCTAATGGTGGAACAAACAAACCTGTACGCTCAACAGTTTGTTGCTCAACACCCGGGCTCCTAGTCAAGAAACCTAGTGTCAGGCATTACTGGAGTGGGGACGTCCTCTACCAGACCCCACTTTACAGTACGGCCATGAGACGCTCCCGGTTTGAGGCCATCCGGAAATTCCTGCATTATTCAGATAATGCAGCATGACCCCCCTGTACAAAATCAGGCTGGTCATCGATCACTTTGGGGCCAAATTTGTACAGGCCTATGTAACTGTAAGGGATGTCGCGGTTGATGAGTCTCTCATTGCGTTCAAGGGGAGACTCTTTTTCCGCCAGTATGTTCCCTCTAAACGGGCGAGGTATGACGTGAAGCTGTACAAACTTTGTGAGAGTACCTCAGGGTACACTTACAAGTTTTGTGTGTATGAGGGGCGAGATTCCCGTATTCAACCCCCAGAATGTCCCCCCACTCTGGGTGTTAGTGGGAAACTTGTGTGGGACCTTATGCACCCGCTGCTAGATAAGGGTTACCACCTGTACGTGGATAACTTTTATACTAGTATCCCCTTGTTCCAGTCCCTCGCCGCCAGATCCACGTCCGCTTGTGGGACCGTGCGGAAAAATCAATGCGGCCTCCCTACCTACCCCCTCCAGGTACCTATCCCCAGGGGTGAGACCCGTGCCCTTACCACTGGAAACCTGTTGCTGGTCAGATATAAGGACAAGAGGGATGTCCTTGTACTGTCCACAATTCATGGTAACGGCATCACCCCTGTCCCTGTGCAAGGTACCGCGGCAATGGTCGTCAAGCCCGATTGTAACATCGACTACAATCTGTATATGGGAGGAGTTGATCTCTCTGATCAAGTCATCAAGCCATATAACGCAATGCGCAAAACCCAGGCATGGTACAAAAAAGTTGCGGTCTACTTGGTACAGGTTGCCTTGTACAACTCTTTTGTGCTATCCCAGGACGCTGGCAACACAGGGACATTCCTTCAGTTCTATGAGGCAGTCCTCAAGTCCCTGATCTTTTCTGACTGGGAAAGAGCAGGCCGGGAACTGTAGGCGCCCAGATCGTCCCTGGCCAACACTTTCCAGGTGTGGTCCCCCATACTGGAAAGAAGGGACAGACCCAAAAAAAGTGCAGAGTGTGTCGCAGGAGGGGGATACGGAAGGACACCACTACTCAGTGTGACACGTGCCCCGATCATGCGGGCCTCTGCATTCAGAGTACCACACTTCCATGGAGTACTACATTTATATCCCAATTTAGCCACTAACAATCGGATAAAAAAATGGTTCTAAGACTTGAGACACTAAAACAAAAAAATGAAAAAATAAATAAAAAGTAGACATATTAGGTATTGCGTGCCAAAAAAGCAATTTTTGGCCAAATTTTCCAGGTTTGTGAGGCAAGGTTACCAGAATTTCCATTTGCCAATAACTCTTGTGCAACACCTAAAGGGTTAACAAAGTTAGTAAAATCAGTTTTGAATACCTTGAGGGGTGTAGTTTCTTAGATGGGGTCACTTTTATGGAGTTTCTACTCTAGAGGTCTATCAGGGGGGCTTCAAATGAGACATGGTGTAAATAAACCAGTCCAGCAAATCTGCCTTCCAAAAACCATATGGCGCACCTTTCCCTCTACGCCCTACTGTGTGCCCGTACAGTAGTTTACGGCCACATATGGGGTGTTTTTGAAAACCACAGAATCGGGGCAATAAATATAGCATTTTGTTTGGCTGTTAACCCTTGCTTTGTTACTGGAAAAAATGGATTAAAATGGTAAATTTGCCCAAAAATTTAAATTCTCAAATTTCATTTCTGCAAACTACAGAATCGCTATGTCTTTTAAAGTGTGGGAGGAAACCCGGAGAACGCGGAGGAAACCTATGCAAACATGGGGAGAACATACAAACTCCATGCAAGGAAACAGTTCTGCATCCATGTGTTACAGGGCTGGTTTTTATATGGTATGGTATGGTCGTGTAATATAATGATGTCTGATTTTTATTTTTTTCATTAATTATGGGATAACCGCTTTAAGTTAGTGCATGGAACAGATGGTACAGTTTGTTTTGCACCAATTATCACCATTTACGGCTTGTGATCAGTTGACTTTCTGTTGATTTCATGAACATCTGATTTAGTGGTTTTTGAACAGTAGGTTGTTATTACAATGTTATCTTTCTTAAAGGGATTGTCCCATGACTAATGCACTAATGCAAAAAATCATATCCAGCTCTGTACCTTGCATAGATCCAAAGATCTCCCTATTCATTGCTCCAATTGCTCTAAAAAATGTTTTTTAAGAGATGGCAGCTCAGGAGGCCTATCCATTCTGCTGCAGCTCTCTCCCTGTAGCTTCTAACAATAGATCGCTTACCATGGTGTATGACAAGTGACATGAAACTGTCTTCCATAACCTCACCTTTGTAGCAGAGTTTGGCTGTTTCTCACCCAGTTTTAAAGGGGTTATACAATTTCATGAACCCCCCCCCCCACATGTGCCGGGCCCCTCATCGGTAATATACTTACCCCACTCCTGGCGCCGCTACTGGTCCCCGCACCGTCGCTGCTGCTTCTCCCTGCACACGGATGAAAACATCCAGTGTTGGGGGGGAGCAGCCAATGGCAGGCGAGGACAGGGGGGAGCCTCCCTAGTGGCAGGGAGAAGTAGCAGCGGTGGTGGGGGGACCAGGAGCGTCGTCGGGAGTGGTGTAAGTATATTACCAGTGAGGGAACCGGCACATGTGGGGGTTCTTGAAATTGGATAACCCCTTTAAGCCTCCAACCCACAAATGAAAATGAAAATGAAGATCATTATCACCTGTTTGGTATAATTGGTTAATTATACACCCTATTATAATCCTACAAAATCCCTGACTTTATGTATGGGTACCTAGAAGAATTGATGCTGTTTTGAAGGCAAAGTACGGTCACACCAAATTTTGATTGGATTTATATTTCTCTTTTGTTCATTCACTGTTCATGTTGTTGGTTGATAAAAATAAACTAAAAACACTTTTATTGTTGAAAACTTTCTTACTTTGCAACAATACTATATATACTACATATATTTGATATTGATATTTGAGGTTGCGAGTCCCCCACGAGCAACTGGTTCTTGGAAATTTAAAGCACAAATACTGTGATCATCTGTCAAGTCTACACCCTCAATGGTCAAATGTGAAAGAAACAATCTGCCAACTCTACACCCCCAATGGGCCAATGTGAAAAAAAATTCCGACTGCCAACCACCCACCTGCAATGACCCAATTAGAAAGAAACTATCCTTCAACCCTCCACTTGCAGGATGTGTTCTTTATTTCTAAGTAGTGCCACAGACACATGCAAACAACACAGTCATCCGCAATCTCGAAAAATAATTACAATGGAAAAATTTATTTTTTCGATAGTTCCTTTGAAAAGATTTATTTTTATCACATGCATTCATAGCAAAGTATTGGCCGCCCAGCCACAACCACAAATTGGAACCTAGTAGTTACCTACAACCCAAATCTTTAAATTCTAAGAAGGGATGCTCTGAGACTACATCCAATACTACACACAGTGCTACAGACAGCCCACGTATTGACCTTTGGGTCATTTTGGTTAAGCTCCTTAGCTCTTTACTCCACCAGTCATTGTATGGTCTGTAGACACAATCTGGGGACTTGAAGCAGGGAATCTCAGATCTCTGCATTGGATTTAAAGTGTAAAAACCTGCAGTGTCTAAGACTCAATTAACCAGTTTGGACAGAGAGATGTCTGACTGTGGAAGCTCTATTTCTAAACCATTACTACTGGAAGTGCCAATGTCTGATAGATGCAAGTCCCACCTCTGGGACTCGCAACGTGGGGTGGAGAATAAATGGAGTTACATGCTTGACTGCTTCCATAACTCCCTTAAAAGTGAATGGAAATACTTGTGCACATGCATGGCCACCTATCCATTCATTCTCTGCATGGATGTGGTGGCCTCTTCTTCAGCCATGACAAGTGTTTTTTTATTATCTTTGTATCCTATAGATGAGTCTGTAATGGGAATGCATTTTTAAAGGCCAGGCTCCATATATGATATTAATATTGCCGATATTGCGTATTATAACTGATTATAACGGTGGGGGTATAAAATGACATGCTGTTCCATGAGCTTTTACCCTAAAATGAAGTGAGTCAATAGTCAATATAGTTTCACACCTCTCCTGACATGTCTGGTTTAGTAACTGATTGCGTTCTTCAAGAAGGAGACACAGTGGTAGACGTTCCTAATTGATTAGTCAAACAAAGCCTGCGCAGAACGTTAAAAGAAAAGGAAAAAAGGGATCCGTTTTATTGTTCAGACTATTAAAACATGGGGCAGACAGCCCAAAAAGAAATAAACCTCTCAAGCTCAAAGGTGTTGTCCGAGTTATGGAAAAAAAAAGATATAGCACTGTAAATCTGATGGTCAGCATTAAATAACTAAGCTAAGCAAGTTTTAGGCAAAAAGATATCTACAGTATTTAATTTCCCTGGTTCTCTTCTGGCCCTTTGTTTACTTGCAATAAAAACAATCTGTGCCCCTCCCCCTGCACTGCTAAGGGAGTGAATACAAGTATTGCCCTGAGTGACATGTCTGCCTGCTGGAAAAGTAGAGGGCCACAGCAGCATATCCAGCAATTCTTCTTTATTTAAGTCGATCACCTCACAACATAGCATAAAAACAGCAGCAACGTTTCGGCTAGGAATAGCCTTTGTCAAGCATGACCAGGCTCGGACTGGCCCACAGGGGTACAGGGGAATCCCCCGGCGGGCCCCTGAGCAAGTTGGGCCCCTAGTCTCCCACCCCCTGCACAAGTGGCACATAACACATTAGACATACTGCACTACATACATATATTCAATGTACAGCACCTCAACCAGCCTATGTTCATATAAAAAAACTTGTTAGATTATTTAAAGATAAATTTTACTGGTGGGCCCTAGGTACCCCAGTCCGACACTGAGCATGACAAAGGCTATTCCTAGCCGAAACGTTGCTGCTGTTTTTATGTTGTGAGGTGATCGACTTAAATAAAGAAGAATTGCTGGATATGCTGCTGTGGCCCTCTACTTTTTCTACATGCCTATGGATTGCGTTGGATCTGTGATCTCCTGCCCAGCTGTTGCATGACCTCCACCATTGCTCTTCACAAGCCGCTTGCTGTGCTGCTCCTGAACACCTTTCTTTCTCTATGTCTGCCTGCTGGGAGACTCAGCAGCATGTTGTATGTATAGAACTACAAGTCCTAGCTGTACAATGACACTGCTAATACACACAGGATCTTCCCCCTACCTGCAATTCTCTGCAGAACTTCTCTTTCAGCTCCTGTGCCCAGAATTTGTCTCCTCACTGCCTGCAGCTAAACAGTAAACACTTTAGCCCTGAGTCTGTGCAGCTGAAGGGGTTAAGAATCCTGGGAGAGAGCAATAAGCAGCAGCTAGCAGTGCAGGGGGGCGTGGCCAGCACAGTGACATTTTGTACAGATCTCTCAGGCTTGTGCACAAACATTATCAGAGCAGGGAGAGAAGCTGACATCACAGGTCATGTGACCCTCAGTGAAATCTCAGAAACCAGCCACTGGAGATAAAGTGAGTTAATTGGAAAGCTGTTACATTTGCCTAGTTAGAAACATAGAAAGAATAAAAAAATAACTCGGACAACCCATTTAACCACTTTAGCCCCCCTAGCCTAAACACCCTTAATGACCAGGCCACTTTTTACACTTCTGCACTACTCTACTTTCACCGTTTATGGCACGGTCATGCAACTTACCACCCAAATGAATTTTACCTCCTTTTCTTCTCACTAATAGAGCTTTCATTTGGTGGTATTTCATTGCTGCTGAAATTTTTACTTTTTTTGTTATTAATCGAAATTTAACGAAATGTTTGCAAAAAAATGAAATTTTTCACTTTCAGTTGTAAATTTTTTTTTTAAAAACGCCATCCATATATAAATTTGTCTCTAAATTTATTGTTCTTCATGTCTTTGATAAAAAAAATGTTTGGGTAAAAAAAAAATGGTTTGGGTAAAAGTTATAGCGTTTACAAACTATGGTACAAAAATGTGAATTTCCGCTTTTTGAAGCAGCTCTGACTTTCTGAGCACCTGTCATGTTTCCTGAGGTTCTACAATGGCCAGACAGTAGAAAAACCCCACAAATAACCCCATTTCGGAAAGTAGACACCCTAAGGTATTCGTTGATGGGCATAGTGAGTTCATAGAACTTTTTATTTTTTGTCACAAGTTAGCGGAAAATGATGATTTATTATTATTTTTTTTCCTTACAAAGTCTCATATTCCACTAACTTGTGACAAAAAATAAAAACTTCCATGAACTCACTATGCCCATCACGAAATACCTTGGGGTGTCTTCTTTCCAAAATTGGGTTACTTGTGGGGAAGTTATACTGCCCTGGCAATTTAGGGGCCCTAATGTGTGGTAAGTAGTTTGAAATCAAAATGTGTAAAAAGGGACCTGTCAAATCCTAAAGGTGCTCTTTGGAATGTGGGCCGCTTTGCCCACCTAGGCTGCAAAAAAGTGTCACACATCTGGTATCGCCGTACTCAGGAGAAGTTGGGCAATGTGTTTTGGGGTGTCATTTTACATATACCCATGCTGGGTGAGATAAATATCTCGGCAAAAGACAACTTTTCCCATTTTTTTATACAAAGTTGGCATTTGACCGAGATATTTCTCTCACCCAGCATGGGTATATGTAAAAAGACACCCCAAAACACATTTCCCTACTTCTTCTGAGTACGGCGATACCAGATGTGTGACACTTTTTTGCAGCCTAGGTGGGCAAAGGGGCCCACATTCCAAAGAGCACCTTTAGGATTTCACAGGTCATTTTTTACACATTTTGATTTCAAACTACTTACCACACATTAGGGCCTCTAAATTGCCAGGGCAGTATAACTACCCCACAAGTGACCCCATTTTGGAAAGAAGACACCCCAAGGTATTTCGTGATGGGCATAGTGAGTTCATGGAAGTTTTTATTTTTTTTCCCATTTTTTTATACAAAGTTGGCATTTGACCAAGATATTTATCTCACCCAGCATGGGTATATGTAAAATTACACCCCAAAACACATTGCCCAACTTCTCCTGAGTACGGAGATACCACATGTGTGACACCTTTTTGCAGCCTAGATGCGGAGAACCTTTTTAAAGAGAAACTGTCCGCAAGATTGATCCTCTTAAACCTATTAAAATGATACCAGTTTTGTGAAATTGGTTGCACTGTTCCAAGAAAAAAGATTTAAATTTTTTATGCAAATTAGGCCTCTTTCACACGGGCGTCGCGTGTGAGGGCCGGACAAGATGCGGGTGCGTTGCGGGAAAATGCACGATTTTTCAGCGCGAGTGCAAATCGTTTTAATGCGTTTTGCACGCGTGTGAGACAAATCGTCATGTTTGGTACCCAGACCCGCACCCGGACTTCTTCAAAGAAGTTCGGGTTTGGGATCGGTATTGTGTAGATTTTAACATGGTTATAAGGGAAAATAATTGCATTCTTAATACAGAATGCTTAGTAAAATGTCCATTGAGGGGTTAAAAATAATAAACAAATTTAACTCACCCCATCCACTTGATTGCGTAGCGGATCTCCTCTTTTTTCTACTTTCTTCAGGACCTGGCTAAAGAACCTTTGATGACGTCACTGCGCTCATCAGATGGTCCATCACCATGGTGATGGACCATGTGATGGACCATGTGATGAGCGCAGTGACGTCACCACAGGTCCTTTTCACTAAAAAAGAAAGAAGACATGCCAGGCTGAGCGTTCAAGTGGATTAATGTGAGTTTATTAATTGTTTTTTATATTTTAACCCCTCCATCACTATTTTACTAAGCATTCTGGATTTGCATAGAGAATTAAAGTGGGTCCTTTATTAAAGGGAACCTGTCACCAAAAAATCGCTTATTAAGCTGTTCAGAGTACCTTATAGAGCTACATAGTAGTGTCCTATTGCACTTTTTCTTCGTTTTCCAGCATTTAGCCTCATTGGGAAATCAATGTTTTATTCAGCTGCTGCAAGTCAGGCTTGAAGTCAAGGGGGCAGTGGCCTAGTCGTCTCCAATCCTGCTCTTCCCGCCTCCCGCCGCCTTGATTGACACGCCGCATCTCAGTGCCGGGACCGCGCTCTCAGCCCACATGCACAGTAAAGGGCTGCTGTAGCGCGATCCCGGCTCCGGCTCGTACACTCAGCCGGCTTCAGTCTCGCTACAGCGCATGCGCCCGCCTTACATACTCGCGCCCGCGCCCGGCATCTTCTCTACCTGCGCATACAGAGCGGGCGCATGCGCTGTAGCGAGACTGAAGCCGGCTGAGTGTACGAGCCGGAGCCAGGATCGCGCTACAGCAGCCCTTTACTGCGCATGCGGGCTAAAAGCGCAGTCCCGGCACTGAGATGCGACGTGTCAATCAAGGCGTCTGATTGGGCATCTGAAGGGTCTTACTGGGGGTCTAGAGAAGTCTAATGGGGGTCTGAAGGTCTAATGGGGTCATATTGGGGGTCTGGAGGTCTAATGGGGGTCTGAAAAGGTGAGGAGGAGGATGAAAAGGTGAGGAGGATGATGGAAAAGTAGGAAAGTAAGATGTCTGTGTTTGTTAAACTCTGCAGAGACAAGACACAGCTGAAAGAAGTCGCCGGTCTGGTCTGAAGGAGAAGATGAGGAAAGAGAATATCTACATCAGATGAGACATCACTGGATGGAAGAGGTATATATGTGGGGCTGTATGACCCTGTATGTTCTGTAGCGCTGTATGTAATGTTTTCCAAGTATGTCTTTAAAGGGGTTGTCCACTTTATTTTTCGTGCAATTGCTGCGGTGAGCAGGTGAACAGAGCAGAGAAAGCAGCTCTCATATCAGCACTGCTCTCTCTTCAAACAGCTGATCTCCAAGCACCCCTGATATTAATGTCTGATATTAATATCTTTAGGATAGGGGGTCAGTAGTAAAAAGAGGACAACCCCTTTACCAGTAGGACTGGAGGGAATCGGTTAGGTTGAGAATTTGGCATGGGGTGGAGATGTTTAAATTTTTGCCTCAGGCCTCAGAAAGGCTAGGTGCACCCCTGCCCCTTGCCATAAAGCACTGAGGGAGTGGGGGAAGGGGGTTTAAGCTATACTCCTGCACCAGGACCCATGAGCCTTTAGCTACGCCCCTGCCTAGGCAGAAAGTCATGTAGCCCCCCCACTGACCCCACCCTTCTTAACTCGCTATCCCCCCACAGCAGGGGTCGAGTCGAGGGGGAATGCGTGGGAACGGCGTTCCTGCACTTTTTTCATGGCAGGAACGCCGTTCCCTTTCAGGGCAAAAGGACCAGGAGGGGAAGCGGTGAAATCAGATTCACAGGGGGCGGAGCGGAGGCGAGGCCCTGCGTGACTCGCACTGTGCAGGGCAGGCTAAGTGAGGAGAGAAGGGGAGCGGCTTCAGTTGAGGACGGAAGACTCACTGACTGACTCCCCCCCCCTCCTGACTGAGAGCTCCCCTCCTCCTATCCTGAGCCTGCGACTGCCTGACTGCAGTGGCGTACCTACCATATAGGCAGACCACGCAGCTGCTATGGGGCCCGTGAGGAAGGGGGGGCCCTGCAGTGGAGGAGAGTCCCCGCCCCTGTCTATCTTCCTAACTGTCTCCCGTCTGCTAGCCCCGCCTCCTAGCCCCGCCTCCTGCCTGTTAGCTCCGCCCCCGCCTGATTCCTCTGGATTGCCACAACCAGTAATGAAGTAAGTGACGACTTGTAGGTGAGGACAGTGCAGAGGTGTATGTGTGTGGAGGGGGGCAAGGTCACTCAGCTTTCCCAGGCTATTCCTCTGCACATATGCCATTCAGAACAGGAGGGAAGCTGGGTGTCATTACATTATGTTATGTGACTCAGCTTTCCTGATGTCCTGCATGGCACAAGTGCAGAGGCATGAGAAGATATGAGGGTTGTGTTACTCAGCTTTCTCATGTCTCTCCACATGTGCCATGCAGGAGAGCAGAAAAGCTGGGTGCTATTACATCATGTGATGTCACTCAGATTTCCTACTATCCTGCAAGGCATAAAAGCTATGGGGCCCAATGATTTCTGTGTACGCCCCTGCCTGACTGTCTGCTGAGGTGGGCGTGGCTGGACCATCCGACCGGACCGGGGTCCTCGTGGTCCGGTCCAGACAAGTCTAAGTGTCTGTGACTGTCCCTGAGTCAGTCCGGGGGCCCTAACCCGCCTGGTGGGAGCGCCGGTGGCCAGCAGCCCTAGACCAGACCAGTCAATACCCCCTCTTTTATCTCAGTCAGTACTCTCATCAGATGTGACTGCAGGCAGCACAGCAGCAGGCCAGAAGAGATCGATCAGCCAGGATTAATGTGCACAGCCTGGGTGGGAGGCCCCCCTTACCCTGGCCTTAGGCAAGTGACAAACTGCCCCCCCCCCTCCTCAATCTTAGGCAAGTGACAAATCCAGCTCTGCTACATCTACAATGAGCAACTACAACAAATGTAATGCCAAACTGCAGTTCCTCTATGCGATTGTGATGCCTCAGATAGCTTCCACTGGACCCACAGCCTGTGGGTCCAGTGGAAGCTATCCAAGGCATCACATAGAGGAACTGCAGTTTGGCATTACATTTGTTGTAGTTGCTCATTGTAGATGTAGCAGAGCTGAGTTTGTCACTTGCCTAAGAATGAGGGGGGCAGTTTGTCACTTGCCTAAGAGAGGCCTCCCACTGTGCACATTAATCCTGGCTGATCGATCGCTGCTGCTCTCACATCTGATGAGAGATTTCCTAAGGGGGTATTGACTGGCATTAGAGACGGGCTGGTGGATGAGGGCAGCCACCCGGTCCTGCCTATGGATCACCCAGTTTGCACTTAGCTATGCCCAGGCCCCATGCCAGGGGGTCCCTGATGTATTAACTGACCAATAACATGGAGATCCCAGTGCCAGCTGCCTTGCTGGTGGACGATTGGCATATACTTATATGGGCCACAGCAGAAGTATATGCCAATCGTCCACCAGCAAGGCAGCTGGCACTGGGATCTCCATGTTTATTTCATGTTAATTTTGCAGTTGTTTGTGTAAACTGGCACTTTACAATAAATTGTGCACTGAATTTTCAGCGAAATATATATCTTTTTTTTTTTTTGGGGGGGGGGGGGGTTGCAGTGGATCTTGGGTAAGTTCCCACACTTTTTTCCCCAGGACTTGACCCCTGCCCCACAGCCAATCACTAAACCCTGTAATGTATTACCCACCCAGGTTAAACTATTTAACCCCTTCCTAACCCTGCTCTCCTACAAACCCCGTCATGTCGGACCTGCACTAAGCTCCACTCTCCTGGCCCTCTCTTTCTTCTGTCTTTACTTCAAACTTGATAGTAAAAGAGAAAGTAGCTGATAGAGAAGAGGCAAAAAAGTAGACTGTCTATCTCTATCACGGCTCATTATCTGCATCCTAAACTATTTCCTATGCATTCCTCCACAATAATTGGAGTACAAAGTTAAAGGGGACCTCTCTCTGTGAAATGCAGCGCAATCTGTAGGCAGCATGTCAAAGAGCAGGAGACCACCAGGAAATAATATATACAGTTGCAAGAAAAAGTATGTGAACCCTTTGGAATGATATGGATTTCTGCACAAATTGGTCATAAAATGTGATCTGATCTTCATGTAAGTCACAACAATAGACAATCACAGTCTGCTCAAACTAATAACACACAAATAATTAAATGTTACCATGTTTTTATTGAACACACCATGTAAACATTCACAGTGCAGGTGGAAAAAGTATGTGAACCCCTAGACTAATGACATCTCCAAGAGCTAATTGGAGTGAGGTGTCAGCCAACTGGAGTCCAATCAATGAGATGAGATTGGAGGTGTTGGTTACAGCTGCCCTTCCCTATAAAAAACACCGACCAGTTCTGGGTTTGCCTTTCACAAGAAGCATTGCCTGATGTGAATGATGCCTCGCACAAAAGAGCTTTTAGAAGACCTACGATTAAGAATTGTTGACTTGCATAAAACTGGAAAAGTTTATAAAAGTATCTCCAAAAGCCTTGCTGTTCATCAGTCAACGGTAAGACAAATTGTCTATAAATGGAGGAAGTTCAGCTCTGCTGCTACTCTCCCTAGGAGTGGCCGTCCTGTAAAGATGACTGCAAGAGCACAGCGCAGACTGCTCAATGAGGTGAAGAAGAATCCTAGAGTGTCAGCTAAAGACTTACAAAAGTCTCTGGCATATGCTAACATCCCTGTTAGCGAATCTACGATACGTAAAACACTAAACAAGAATGGATTTCATGTGAGGATACCACAGAGGAAGCCACTGCTGTCCAAAAAAAACATTGCTGCACGTTTACAGTTTGCACAAGAGCACCTGGATGTTCCACAGCAGTACTGGCAAAATATTCTGTGGACAGATGAAACCAAAGTTGAGTTGTTTGGAAGAAACACACAACACTATGTGTGAAGAAAAATAGGCACAGCACACAACATCAAAACCTCATCCCAACTGTGAAGTATGGTGGTGGGGGCATCATGGTTTGGGGCCGCTTTGCTGCGTCAGGGCCTGGAAGGATTGCTATCATCAAAGGAAAAATGAATTCCCAAGTTTATCAAGACATTTTGCAGGAGAACTTAAGGCCATCTGTCCACCAGCTGAAGCTCAACAGAAGATGGGTGTTGCAACAGGACAACGTCCCAAAGCATAGAAGTAAATCAACAACAGAATGGCTTAAACAGAAGAAAATACGCCTTCTGGAGTGGCCCAGTCAGAGTCCTGACCTCAACCCGATTGAGATGCTGTGGCATGACCTCAAAAATGTGATTCACACCAGACATCCCAAGAATATTGCTGAACTGAAACAGTTCTGTAAAGAGGAATGGTCAAGAATTACTCCTGACCGTTGTGCCCGTCTGATCTGCAACTACAGGAAACGTTTGGTGGAAGTTATTGCTGCCAAAGGAGGTTCAACCAGTTATTAAATCCAAGGGTTCACATACTTTTTCCACCTGCACTGTGAATGTTTACATGGTGTGTTCAATTAAAACATGGTAACATTTAAGTCTTTGTGTGTTATTAGTTTAAGCAGATTGTGATTGTCTATTGTTGTGACTTAGATGAAGATCAGATCACATTTTGTGACCAATTTGTGCAGAAATCCATATCATTCCAAAGGGTTCACATACTTTTTCTTGCAACTGTATACACCCATCATATATATCATTATATATCTTTTTAACCCAGCTTATACCCTAGTCCACCAAGAAATTTACACTTACACTTAAAGGGGTTCTCCAGGCTAACAATATTGATTACTTATACTCAGGCTAGGTCACCAATATCAGATTAGTGAGAGTCCAAAACCCAGCACCCCCGCTGTTTTGGGCAGCTGCCCCCACAAATCTTATATTGGTGACCTATCCTAAGGCTAGATCATGAAATATCAGTAGCTCCGACAAGCCCTTTAACCCCTTCCTGACCAGGGGCGGATTAAGTGTATGATAGGCCCGGGGCTATCTACCAAACTCGGGCCCCTCCCTCCATTTTAGTTAAAAAATAAATCTTACATACAGGGTAATACAGCGCCCCATACCCCTTACATACAGTGACGTCTCTTTGATGTAGATGTTCTCTTTCCTCATCTTCTCCCTTCAGACTAGATGCCAATTTTTCAGCCATTTCTCGTCTCTGAAGTTTGACAAACAAAATCTTAGTTTACTACAGTACTTTTCCATCATCCTCCCAACCTCTGGACAAATTATCCTACCAGCCCCAATACTGTCCCGCTGTGCTCCCCAATACTATACTGCAGAAACAGATACACCCCCTGATAATAGTAATACCATGCAGATAGTGCCCTTCAATAACTATTGGCACACACAGTTCCCTAAAATAACTGCGCCCAGCAAATAGTGCCCCTGACACTAATAGTGTAAACATAATGTCCCCCAAAAATAATTGTGGTAAGCTGATACTGTGCCAAGGTGCCCCCACAGTAATAGCGCTCCCAAAAGTCCCACCAATAGGAATAATTCTCTGCTAGTAATAGTGCTTCTATAGTGCCCCCAACATGTCCCCACTGTGCCCCAGAAGTAATAATGCTCCCATAATTACCCATACTAGTAGTCATGTTCCCCATAGACCCCCAGTAGTAACAAAGCCCATCATAATAACCCCCCAGTAGTAATAATTTTCCTTATAATGTGCCAGTGCAAACAAATACCCCCTTTTAATGCCCCCAGTTGAGATAATGTCCCCATAGTGCCCCCATAATGTGCCAGTATAAAATACCTCTATATAGTGCCCCCAATAAATGCCCTCATAGTGCTCCTCTCCCCCTTCTTCCTAGTGCCCCCATAGTGTACCAGTATAAAATGCCCCATATATAGTACCCCAGCAGATGCCCTCAGTGTCCCCCATAATTTGCAAGTATAAAATACCCCTTCTTAGTGCCCCCCATAGATGAGCCCATAGTACTCCTCTCTCCCCTTCCCCATAGTACCCACCATAATGTGCCCCAGTATAAAATGCCCCTATAAAGAGCCCCCCATATAAAATACCCCTACTTTGTGGCCTCAGTAGAAGCCCCCATAGTGTTCCTCTCCCCCCTTCCCCATATAAAATACTCCTTCTTTGTGGCCTCAGTAGATGCCCTCATACTGCCTGTAAGGCAATCTAGACTCTTTGCCTAATGTGTCCCTGACACAAGACTTTCGGCGGTAAGCTTAAATTAAGCCTTATCTGGTACCAGTAGAATGAATTAGGGTGAAGACTAAACACATGTCTTGTTCCAATCCATTCTGGTTTATTCACAGTTGGCAAACAGTTATAATAGAGGGGGTTGAGCTTCCTTGACATCCAATCATATGTTAGCATTTGTTTAACCTATAGTATGAACACACATGAGCTCTGCATTAACATAATAGATGACTCATAGTAACAGCATTTGACCAATCAGATATAGACACAAAGGCCAGTATGCATTTGAGCCAAGATGACCCTATAAGGTATGACTGTTCAAACTACAAATTAAGGAATGTATGGGTATCTTGAAACCGCACAGGAAGTTTCTCACATTCCAAAGAGGGGAAGGGGGATCTTGGAAAAGTGTACTGGCCAAATGTAATCGTAATACACGTTGCTGAAAGGACAAAATGGAGTTACTTATACCCCATCAATCCCCTCTTTAGAACCTTATATATATACCTTATACTATATGGTTCTTTTTCTGCTCTTCCTTTGTTTGCTTGTAAGCCTTTAGGTATTCCATATACCCTTCAGGAGTATAATCCTCAGGCTTTGTTGAGGTTGTGTTTACCTCTTCTACCTCTACCGGAGTATAGAGGAATGTTGAGTGTACCCCTCTTTCGGCCACATTTTTACATACGGCAAGAAGGGAGGGCACACACTGTAGACAACAGCAGAGACACACTATTGCAGCGATCACGGCGAGTACCACTCCTAAAACATATCTTATTTGACCAAAGTCAGGTATCCAGCCAAAATGCCAATCCCACCAACTTTGGTCAACATCTTGTTTTATATGTTTTATCATCTCTTCTAGTTGGCCTATTTTATTCCACAGGAGTGGTCTGATAAATTGAAACAACACATCCCTGCGAACGCTGAGCATCCTATACCATGTTGGAGCAATAAATAGTCAATAGTTGCCCTATTCTGCAAGATAGCCTTTTTATATGATTGCATATCCAGCAGCATATCTTGCAGAATTGCACTAGTGACATTTATCTGTTTTCCCATAAAACAGGCAAGTTTTGATATTGTCCTGTGGTTATATATGGCCAACCCTGGTACTCCTATCAAAGACATCCCTCAACTCATATATTCTGATCTAGAGAGGAGATTCACATTATAATCACAATTTTCTGGTAACTGTAGGGAAGTGTCTCTCGTGTGTCGTGTCTGCATTGCTGGGAATAGTGGTATCATTGCTAATGTCAACCTAGCTATTGTACAGGGTCCCTCTGTAATATTGGCCGGTATGTATGTGTAACTAGTATTTCCACAGGCCAATACCCATCCTGTTGGTAGAGGTACATGTTTGTCTAGGTACTGTTTTTGTAATATTACATTGCATATTTTTTCCTGATACTATCTTTTTACAACTACCTAAATCTCTATCACAAATATTTGGTTTAGTCTTATTCGGCATTTTTGCTTGTACGCAGGGAGGCAATAGTGTCTCATCACAGGTGAAATTATAACATATTTCTGCTGCTGTAACCAGTGGCGTAACTACCGGGGAAGCAGGGGAAGCAGCTGCTTCGGGGCCCGGGCTGCCAAGGGGGCCCGGCGTCCCGGCAGCGTGTGTGACAGTTTATTTTCAAGTTCGTTAAATATCGATGTCTTACTGTTCAGGGGGAGGGGTTGGCACCTGATACTGGCACCTGGGAGGGAGGGGGGGTTGGCACCTGATACTGGTACCTGGGGGGGAGAGAGGCACCTGATACTGGCACCTGGGGGGGGGGAGAGGGGTTGGCACCTGATACTGGTACCTGGGGGGGGGGGAAGGGGTTGGCACCTGATACTGGCACCTGGGAGGGAGGGGGGGTTGGCACCTGATACTGGTACCTGGGGGGGAGAGAGGCACCTGATACTGGCACCTGGGGGGGGAGAGGGGTTGGCACCTGATACTGGTACCTGGGGGGAGAGGTGTTGGCACCTGATACTGGCACCTGGGGGGGGGGGGGGTTGGCACCTGATACTGGCACATGGGGGGGAGAGGCACTTGATACTGGCACATAGGGGGGGTTGGCACCTGATACTGGCACCTGGGGGGGGTTGGCACCTGATATTGGCACATGGGGGGGAGAGAGGCACCTGATACTGGCACATGGGGGGGGAGAGGGGTTGGCACCTGATACTGGCACATGGGGGGTGAGGGGGGGGGGTTGGCACCTGATACTGGCACATGGGGGGGAGAGAGGCACCTGATACTGGCACCTGGGGGGGGGGTTGGCACCTGATACTGGCACATGGGGGGGAGAGAGGCACCTGATACTGGCACATGGGGGGAGGCACCTGATACTGGCACCTGGGGGGGGGGGGGGGGGGAGAGAGGCACCTGATACTGGCACATGGGGGGAGAGGGGTTGGCACCTGATACTGGCACCTGGGGGGAGGGGGGGGTTGGCACCTGATACTGGCACATGGGGGGGGAGAGGCACCTGATACTGGCACATGGGGGGAGGCACCTGATACTGGCACCTGGGGGGGAGGGGGGGGGTTGGCACCTGATACTGGCACATGGGGGGGGGGAGGCACCTGATACTGGCACAGGGGGGGGGGAGAGGGGTTGGCACCTGTTACTGGCACCTGGGGGGAGGGGGGTTGGCACCTGATACTGGCACATGGGGGGGAGAGAGGAACTTGATACTGGCACTTTTTTTGTGGGGGGGGGAGATGGCACTATGATACTGGGACATGTGGGGGGGGGGAGAGAGGCACTTGATACTGGCACATGATGGGGGGGCATTATGGGGGACACTAGGCCGGCAGCCTATCAGAGGCCGGACACTGAGGGGCATCTACTGGGGCACTATATATGGGGCATTTAATACTGGTACATTATGGGGGGCACTAGCAGGAAGGGGGGAGAGGAGCACTATGGAGGCATTTACTGGGGACACTATATAGGGGTATTTTATACTGGGACATTATGGGGGCACTATGGGGACATTAGCTCAACTGGGGGCATTACAAGGGGGTATTTTTGCACTGTCACATTATAAGGAGATTTATTACTACTGGGGGGGGGGCATTATGGTTACCTTTCGCCCAGGGGTCAAGAACGTCAAGGCAGATGCCTTGTCTCGCAGCTTTCCTAGGGAAGGTGATTCAGAGGATCCTGCGCCGATTTTAGCGGATGGGGTGGTGGTCTCCGCTCTGTACCCTGAATTGGAGATGGAGGTGTTGGGAGCCCAGGAGGGGGCTCCTGGTTCTTGTCCCCCAGGGAAGTTGTTTGTTCCTGAGGGCCTGCGATATAAGGTGTTCAAGGAACATCACGATACTGTCCTCGCTGGACATCCTGGTGGTAAGTCCACCTGTGATCTAGTAGCCCAGAGGTTCTGGTGGCCAGGGTTACGTAAAAGCATTGAGAATTTCGTGACAGCTTGTGAAACCTGCGCTCGGTGTAACGGTCGCGTACACACACACACAGGGGGAAGGGAAGTGACCACTGCGCTCCACCCTTACCCCTGGCCCTGCCTACTTGCCTCGCGAGTCCTAATGACAGGGGACAACTGGACAGCAATCCCTAACTTGGAATAAGTGCAGGGATGACAGACAGCCAAACAACAGGACGAAAACGGACCGAGTCAATACCAGGAAAGCTACAAAGTACAAAGGGAGTAAGCAGAGAATTGTCAGGAGAAGCCGAGGTCATAAATACCAGGAGAGCAGCCAAGTACACAAGGAGCAGGCAGAGGATCGTCAGGAATTCAGCAGGAGGTAAGTACGCAAGGAAAGACAAAATCACAGGTGGAACCTAAATTAACAGGCAACCTGTTGCCAGCAGGCTGCCTGTATTTATAGTGGGGAGTGAGGGTCATGTGACGTGGCCAGCGTCACATGACCGACAGACACACCAGTCGAGCACCGAGTGATCAGCTCGGCGCTCAAGGCAGACTTAGGAGCAGGGAGCCACCCAGCTAGTAACGCCGCCCTGGGAATGAGGTCAAACACAGATCCTCATTCCCAAAGCTAAGCAACAGGTCTGCAGGTAATGGGGGACCGAGTGTACCTTCGGAACCCCGTTACACTCGGTCAAAGGTTGCTCATACTCGACCGGCTGGTTCACTTCTTCCATTGTCGATTCCGTCTCGTCCTTGGACGCATTTGTCTATGGACTTTATTACAGATCTGCCGAGTTCCTCCGGGAGAACAGTGATTTTGGTGGTAGTTGACCGTTTCAGTAAAATGGCTCACTTTATACCACCAACTAGTCTGCCTAACGCTAAGGATCTTGCGCAGATTTTTGTGGATAATATTGTGAAATTGCATGTTATTCCTTCGGATGTGGTCTCTGATAGGGGCACGCAGTTTGTCTCCAGGTTTTGGAGGGCGTTCTGCTCTCGGCTTGGCATTCAACTTTCATTCTCTTCGGCTTTTCATCCGCAGTCGAATGGTCAGACGGAGCGTACTAATCAAAACCTGGAGACCTACTTGAGGTGCTTTGTGGCTGAGAATCAGGAGGACTGGTCCTCATTCTTGTCCTTAGCAGAGTTTGCGTTGAATAACCGTAGGCAGGAGTCCACGGGTAAGTCGCCATTTTTTGGCGCATACGGTTTCCATCCTCAGTTTGGTACCTTTTCTGGGACTAGTTCCTCTGGGATGCCAGAGGAGGAGAGATTCTCTTCTGCCTTATCCGCCATCTGGCGGAGGATTCAAGGGAATTTGGAGAAGATAGGTGAGAGGTATAAACGAATGGCTGACAAGAGACGTGTGACTGGTCCGGACCTGTGTGTGGGTGATCTGGTGTGGTTGTCCACTAAGAATTTTAAATTGAGAGTGCCATCTTGGAAACTGGGTCCAAGATTCATTGGTCCGTATAGAATTTCTGCAGTGATCAATCCTGTAGCGTTTCGGCTGGATCTTCCGCAGACTTGGAGGATCCATGATGTGTTCCACATGTCTTTACTAAAAAAATACGTGAGACCGGTGGAACCATCTCCATTGCCTCCTCCTCCTGTTCTAGTCGAGGGAAACTTGGAGTTTGAGATCTCCAGGATTCTCGACTCTAGAGTTCTTCGGGGTTCCCTTCAGTACCTGGTGCACTGGAGGGGATACGGCCCTGAGGAGAGGATGTTGGTTCCGGCGTTAAATGTCAACGCCAGCCAACTGGTGAGGGCTTTTCATAGGTCCCATCCGGATAAGGTTGGTCCGGGGTGTCCGGAGGTCGCCCGTAGAAGGGGGGGGTACTGTCATGCCCCGCTCTGACGATGTGCGGAGGTCGGCCAGGATAGCAGCACGAGTTTAGTGTTTGTTTTGGAGCCGTGCTGGATCCGCCTCTCATCAGGTGCACTGGGTGGGGTCATTAGTTTAAATAGCACACCATCCCAGTGCTCTGAGCGGATTATAGGAATCATTGTGGTCTTGGAAGCTAGGAAGGAAGGTTGTCTGTTCCAGCTCAGAAAGATAAGTGTGATTTCTAGTTTGGTTGTTTTGTGTCATCTCTCCCATCCAGGTTCTGTGCGAGCAGGCTGCTCCTATTTCCCCTCTTCACCATCTTAGGGAATTTAGGGTGTTTCAGCCCAGGCACGGGGACACATCACACCTACCATAAAGGTCTGCATGTGGGCTGAGCAGTGCAGGGAAAGAGGTCAGGGATTAGCTAGGAGGTGACCCTTCCCCTGTCTCTCGCCCAGAGCCTGGTTGGTGGGTTATCTGTGAGTCTGAGTGCACGCCCGCCGTGACACTTGATCAGATTAGTAACATACTCCTCTCTGATCAAGTCCAAGTCCCCTTCCTGCACTACCAGGGGGAGTCTTGCCCATGGTGTGGGGAAAGGCCTACCCATCAGAATTTCAATGCTGTTTATGTCCTACTCCGTGGAAATGTGCTATTAAGATGGAAGCACTGTGTTGGGGAATGCATAGCTTCCCCTCTTCGCAGACTAATCCTGTCTTAGGATTTTTCTGCAATACTGGATAACACTAGTCTTACTGTTCCTGTTCAGTGGCATACCACTGAAGATCAGTAAGCATTTGCAACATCTCAGGGGTTGGAGGTGCCACACATGGCATCTCCTAATGGTTACACAAACCTGTGGGGTTGCATTTGGCCACTCGTTTTGCCACCTTATCTGCCATCACCTCTTCCAGGATTCCTTTTTGTAGGAATTCTTCTATCATTGGCCTAAGTCCATCAAGTTTCTCTTTTGACAGCGGGTATTGTTTCTGATATACTGAGATGACACCTGGTTTCACAGTAGCTTTGTAAGGTGTGAAATCTCTGAATCCTGTGTCATATTCATTTGAAGACCATAATGCAGGGTTAATGTTATTAAGTTCTGGGTGGTCCTGTATGTTTGCAAGAATCAGTGGCAATGGTGTAGAGATTGGAATGAGACCTGAGTGTACTCTTATGTCCTGATTCTTTGCTGATACCTGCAAGTCAAGCTTTAATGAACAAATCTCTCCCTAACAGGCTGACTGGGCAATCTAGTATAATGCTAAATACATGATCTGTGATGTATTCCCTGTCCATGGTCTCGAGTGGTAGTGAGTCAGTTTTGAAAGGTTTTGTCAAAACCCCATTAATTCACATAGACGGCTCAGACTCTCCTTCCTCCCATTCTTAGTCATCTAAGTCCACCCCTTTTAGTCGGACGCTGTGGTCCTCCTTCTGTCTGTCATTAGTGTCCCAGCTGCCCATAAGAACAGAGCTCTGATGTTAAGCACAACACTTAACATGTAACACGTAATCGCAAACATTGAAACAAACAAATCTGACAATACAGACACGAACACACAAAGGGCCCATAAAAACTTTTCATTGACTTCAATAAAAAAAAAATGTACAGCTTGATCAATGCTGTTGGCACCAATAAAAACCAAAAACTTCCAAGAAAAATAAAATACAATTCTCACTGCGCATATTATATGAAAACAAATACCGTATTCTATACGCATTCACATTTTCATATACTTATTTTCACAAACAGCTCATAACCTCGCCCTCATACATAAAAACTGAATTGCACACACAGCTCTGCTAAAACTCTCAGTCTTCTTACATTTTTAAGTCCACTACAACTCAGAGCCACACCCATTCACATTCCACTGAATCATGTATCTTTCAACCCAGTCACACAATTTCTTTGTTTCACTCCAAAACTTGCAGCACAGACAAACACAGCTTTCCTGGAAACAGATATCCACACCACACCCAGAATCGCTAATGGTCTGTCACTGTTTGTGCTGCTTTTTCCAATATCTTCTGGTCTTCACTCTGTGATTAATCAACTCTTATAAGAAGACAATATACATGTTATAATCATACAGTAATTTTGTTAAAACCCAAATCATCTTATATGTCATGTGGTCTTAGTTTAGTGTTGCACACATCGTCACTTACTCTATATAATTCCCCTTCCCCCTCTTCCCTGTGTCACTGCGTTTCTCTTATCTCAGGAATGTTTAGGCAGGGGAAGTAAATCAATCCATCACAGGATGTTCAACCGTCCTAAATATTCCTCAAACTTTTACTCATATCTGAATAAGGACTTAGAATGGGTGCAACCGTAGATTAATAGGATTGGACACTTCCAATTGGCATCATAGCACAATCACTGTGGGCACTTTCTTAACTAGTGGACCATCACCTCACTTTGCCTAATTGGCGGTGCGGCCCTGCTAGCGCCCCCTGGAATTTTGCGCCTGGGGCAACGCCCCCCCCCCCCCCCAAGCTATACCACTGGCCAGTGGGGCTCAAGTGGCAGCTGTCTTGAGCTCCCCAATGTCCCAGGTACTATACTGCCGAAAAAATAGTGGCCCCAGTAGACATAATGGGGTCATTTATCAAACTGGTGTAAAGTAGAACTGGCCAATCAGGCCAGTCATTTATCAAACTGGTGTAAAGTAGAACTCAGCCAATCAGATTCCACCTTTTTTTTTCCAAAGAAGCTGTCCAAAATGAAAGGTGAGATCTGATTGGTTGCTATGGGCAACGATGCCAGTTCTATTTTACACCAGTTTAATAAACTATCCCAAAGATCCCTATAGTGTCTACAGCAATTATAATGCCCCCTAGAGTGCCCCCAGTAATAATAACATCCTACAGTATATTGTGCTCCAGGTAATAATGCCTGAATAGTGTCCCGAAAAATAATGTCCCCTAATATGTCCTGTAATAGAAATGCCCCTACAGTGCCTCCCTAATAGCAACGTCCCCCACACAGTAATTTCCTCCACACTGCCCCACATAGTAATTTCCCCCACACTGCCCCCATCAGTGGCGTACTGCCAATATAGGCAGACCACGCAGCTTCTATGGGGCCCGTGGCACGGAGGGGCCTGGAGCACATGTCCCACGGCCGCGACCTTCCTCTGACTTGTCCAGGCCCAGGCACTGCTGCACTAACTGCTCACTGGCCAATCAGCATTTAGCAGTGCAAAGCTCCTGCTGCTGATTGGCCAGTGTATCGCTAGCAGCAGGAGCAGCGCAGCAGGCTCAAGCTTGCGTCGCCTTTGCACCCCCCCGTCACACAGATGAACACATCCAGCGATGTGGGGGGCAGTGAATAGCAGACCATGATGGGAACGAACCTCCTTAGCATCGCGGGTGACGCTAGGGAGGCTCTTTTCCGTTGCGGCCTCATATTGTCTGTACCCACCCCCCTCGGGCATAAGTATTATCTGTATGTGGTGCCCAGGCATTTTGGGGGGCATAAAAGGGGTTGGATAATTCCTTTAACCCTTAGGATACCGGAGGTTTTTTCGTTTTTGCATTTTCGATTTTCTTCCCTATCTTCCTTGAGCCATCATTTTTTTATTTTTCCATTCACATATTCATATGAGGGCTTATTTTATGCGGGACAAGTTGTACTTTAATATAGCATACTAAGTAGTGGAAAGCGGGTAAAAAATTCTAAATGGGTTGGAATTAGAAAAAAAACGCAATTCCTCCACCATTTTACGGGTTTTGTTCCTAGGGCGTTCCCTTTGCGGCAAAACTGACCTGTGACCTTCATTCTCTGGATCAGTAGGATTACAACGATACCACATATTTATAGGTTGTTTATGTCTAAATAATGTCAAAATAAATAAAAACCTAAAAATAATTATTTTTTTTACATCACCATATTCTGACCCCCATAACTTTTTATAGTTATAGCTACATTGTATTTCTTTATTGTCAAATGGGGTGCGGCAGGGGAGGAGCCAGGGCAGGAAGTGGGGTGGGCCAAGGGTGGGTAGTGGGCAGAGTTAGGGGACCCAATTCAGATTCTTGCTATGGGGCCCAATGATTTCCATGTACCCCCTTGGCCCCCATATAGTAATTTCCCCCACACTGCCCCAAGTAGTAATTTCCCCCACACTGCCCCATATAGTAATTTCCCACACATTTCCCCCATATAGTAATTTCCCACACACTGCCCCAAATAGTAATTTCCCCCACACTGCCCCCAAATAGTAATTTCCCCTACACTGCCCCCAAATAGTAATTTCCCCCCACACTGCCCCCAAATAGTAATTTTCCCCCACACTGCCCCAAATAATAATTTCCCCCACACTGCCCCCATATAGTAATTTCCCCCACACTGCCCCCATATAGTAATTTCCCGCACACTGCCCCCATATAGTAATTTCCCCCACACTGCCCCCAAATAGTCATTTTCCCCACAATGCTCCCATATAGTAATTTCCAGCACATTGTCCCCATATAGTAATTTCCCCCACACTGCCCCCAAATAGTAATTTCCCCCACACTGCCCCCATGTAGTAATTTCGCCCACACTGCCCCATATAGTAATTTCCCCCACACTGCCCCCATATAGTAATTTCCCCCACACTGCCCCATATAGTAATTTCTCACACATTGCCCCATTAAGTAATTTGCCCCCACACTGCCCTCATTAAGTAATTTGCCCCCACACTGCCCCCATTAAATAATTTGCCCCCACACTGCCCCCATTAAGTAATTTGCCCCCACACTGCCTCCCATTAAGTAATTTGCCCCCATGTAATCATTTGCCCCCACTGTCCCTACAGTAATTTGACCTCCTCTGCCCCCCCCCCCCCCCCCCCCCCAAAGTTGGCACACACACACTTACCTTTGTCCGTGATGGTAAGGCAGGCATGCGTACATCAAAGCCCTGCGCCCCGGCACAGGCATGTGATGACGTCATCGCGCTCACGCATGCCTGCGCCGGGCTTTTACTACCACATAGACCTCAGGCCTACTAGGTCTGAGACCTATGGCAGTGATAGGCAGCGTGGCAGGGAACTATGTGCTCCCGTGCCCCGCCGCAGTCTGTGGGCTGCCAACG
The DNA here is from genome assembly GCF_905171765.1 of Bufo bufo. NCBI lineage: Eukaryota > Metazoa > Chordata > Amphibia > Anura > Bufonidae > Bufo > Bufo bufo. Next base: position 66,776,204 of record NC_053389.1, read on the forward strand.
CCCCTATTATAATTTGCCATTGTTCCTGACCAGTGGTGTAATAGTACGTCGCGAGCCGGGTCTTTAAAGATGTTGCCACTGAGGAGCAGGCACATTAGCCGCAGGGTGCCTTCTGTTTCATACAGCAGACACCCCCAGCTCATGTCCCGCGGACATTTAACCCTTCAGCTGCCGTGGTCAAACCTGACCACGAAATCTGAGCATGTGTATTACCAGAAGCGCGCATGCCCGTATGCTCCGGCTCCCTGTGCGGCAATCAGAGGAGCCAGAGCTTGTGTGCAGCAGCCCCTGTCATAGAGAATGACAGGAGGCTGCTAAATAGTATTTCCTATAGAGCCCCTGCCTGTAGCAAGGCTCCATAGGAAACTCGTGAATTTCGTAATGCATTAGAGTCTATGAGAATAGCATTCTAATAAATGCTTGTTATAGTTTCCTATACAAGAAACATCCGACTGACTTGATCCCAAACTAAGGAACATATGGGTGAGCCCTATAAAACCCCTAGAGCTCTCCCTGACTGCTTTGCCCATGCAAAGATCTTTACGATAGAAAATTGCATGCCCTCGTACCTAGACTGAGTGACACCTGAAAACCCTATGATAGTGAGGGGACACGACCACCGGCTCCCTGCACTTAATATGGAGGGATCAGGGTCACCTAGAATCAAGCCAGCACGGAAACACAAATAAAGGAAAAGACTTATCTGAGGAACCAGCAGTTGCAGCCTCTTGCAGTGAACACAATCCAGGAAGTAGTATAAACCGCAAAGTGAGGCAGTATGGGAGGGAATATAAAGGGAGGCAATCAGTGTAAATAGATGACAGCTGGGAGAAGGAAAAGAGATGACAAAGTGAAACCAAAACAAAGAACATCATGCAAGAGGTACAGAAGAACGTCTGCCACAGCTTCTCAGAGAGCTGGCGGTGACACTTTTCAGCCATCGGTCAAGACTAGTGTTAAGCGAATCGAGCTTCAGATCATCGATCTGAAGTCGATTCAGTCAAACACTTTGATATTAATGCTGTCTCTGTACAGCATTAAAATGTATTGGCTACGTGGAGCCAAACTTTGTTTCACCCGAAGTCGCGCAAGACTTCTGTAAGTCGTGTACCTGGGTGCAGTGGCGTAGCGTGGGGGGGGCCCAGGGGGGCCCTTGCCCCGGGCGCCAAACTGTAGGGGACGCCAAGCAGCGGGCAGTATAATGAGGGTGATGGAAGCCTATGGCTCCTATCCCCTCTGTTCTGCCCCATGAGCTTCAGGCCAGGCCTGAAACCTATGAAGCAGTAGAATAGCGCAGGATATCGCGATTACATCACTGTGACCTCCTGCGCCGGTTCTCACGAGATGACGTGATGACGCGGCGCAGGAGGGCAGGGTGATGTGTTAATAATGATATATCCTAATATTACAGAGGGGCCATTATACATTATACAGAGGGGACCATTATATGTTATACAGAGGGGGCCATTATATATAATAATAACTAAGAATAATAAAACTCTGCAAAGATGAGACGCAGCTGAACAGGTGTCATGGCGGTCTTATCTCCGAATGAAGACGTAGAGGAAAGTCAACAGGAGATGTCACTGGATGGATGAGGTATGTGGTGCTGTATTAGGCCTCATGCACACGACCGTTTTTTTTAAGGTCCACAAAAACGGGGTCCAAAGGTCCGTGATCCGTGACCGTTTTTTCATCCGTGGGTCTTCCTTGATTTTTGGAGGATCCACGGACATGAAAAAAAAGTCGTTTTGGTGTCCGCCTGGCCGTGCGGACCCAAACGGATCCGTCCTGACTTACAATGCAAGTCAATGGGGACGGATCCGTTTGACGTTGACACAATATGGTGCAATTGCAAACGGATCCGTCCCCCATTGACTTTCAATGTAAAGTCAGGAGTCCCTATTATACCATCGGATCGGAGTTTTCTCCAATCCGATGGTATATTTTAACTTGAAGCGTCCCCATCACCATGGGAACGCCTCTATGTTAGAATATACTGTCGGATATGAGTTAGATCGTGAAACTCAGATCCGACAGTATATTCTAACACAGAGGCGTTCCCATGGTGATGGGGACGCTTCAAGTTAGAATATACTAAGAACTGTGTCTGCCCCCTGCTGCCTGGCAGCACCCGATCTCTTACAGGGGGCTGTGATCCGCACAATTAACACCTCAGGTGCCGCACCTGAGGGGGGTTAATTGTGCGTATTATAGTCCCCTGTAAGAGATCAGATAATACAAAAGAGGGAGGGCCGGGGGGGCCGCACACTGTGCCACCAATGAAAATAGTACAATAGAGGGAGGGAGGGGGGGCCGGGGGGGCCGCACACTGTGCCACCAAGGAAAATAATACAATAGAGGGAGGGAGGGGGGCCGGGGGGGGGGGGGCGCACACTGTGCCACCAATGACAATAATACAATAGAGGGAGGGAGGGGGGCCGCACTGGCCACCAATGAAATTAAAACTGGGGAGGGAGGGGGGTCTGCCCCTTGCTGCCTGGCAGCCCCTGATCTCTTATAGGGGGCTATGATATGCACAATTAACCTCTCAGGTGCAGCACCTGAGGGGTTAATTGTGCAGATCACAGCCCCCTGTAAGAGATCGGGTGCTGCCAGGCAGCAGGGGGCAGTCATGTACACAGTTCGTAGTATATTCTAACTAGAAGCGTCCCCATTACTATGGGAACGCCTCTGTGTTAGAATATACTGTCGGATATGAGTTTTCACGACGTGAAAACTCAGCTCTGAAAAAGCTTTTATGCAGACGGATCTTTGGATCCGTCTGTATGAAAGTAACCTACGGCCACGGACGCGGATGCCAATCTTGTGTGCATCCGTGTTCTTTCACGGACCCATTGACTTGAATGGGTCCGTGAACCGTTGTCCGTCCAAAAAATAGGACAGGTCATATTTTTTTGACGGTCAGGAAATACGGATCACGGATGCGGCTGCAAAACGGTGCATTTTCCAATTTTTCCACGGACCCATTGAAAGTCAATGGGTCCGCGAAAAAAAAACTGAAAACGACACAACAGCCATGGATGCACACAACGGTCGTGTGCATGAGGCCTTATACTGTATATTTTGTAGTGATGTACAGTTGCAAGAAAAAGTATGTGAACCCTTTGGAATTATATGGATTTCTGCACAAATTGGTCATAAAATATGATCTGATCTTCATCTAAGTCACAACAATAGACAATCACAGTCTGCTTAAACTAATAACACACAAATAATTAAATGTTACCATGTTTTTATTGAACACACCATGTAAACATTCACAGTGCAGGTGGAAAAAGTATGTGAATCCTTGGATTTAGTAACTGGTTGAACCTCCTTTGGCAGCAATAACTTCAACCAAACGTTTCCTGTAGTTGCAGATCAGACATGCACAACGGTCAGGAGTAATTCTTGATCATTCCTCTTTACAGAACTGTTTCAGTTCAGCAATATTATTGGGATGTCTGGTGTGAATCGCTTTCTTGAGGTCATGCCACAGCATCTCAATCGGGTTGAGGTCAGGACTCTGACAGGGCCACTCTAGAAGGTGTATTTTTTTCTGTTTAACCCATTCTGTTGTTGTTTTACTTCTATGCTTTGGGTCGTTGTCCTGTTGCAACACCCATCTTCTGTTGAGCTTCAGCTGGTGGACAGATGGCCTTAAGTTCTCCTGCAAAATGTCTTGATAAACTTGGGAATTAATTTGTCCTTCGATGATAGCAATCCGTCCAGGCCCTGACGCAGCAAAGCAGCCTCAAACCATGATGCCCCCACCACCATACTTCACAGTTGGGATGAGGTTTTGATGTTGGTGTGCTGTGCCTCTTTTTCTCCCCACATAGTGTCGTGTGTTTCTTCCAAACAACTCAACTTTGGTTTCATCTGTCCACAGAATATTTTGCCAGTACTGCTGTGGAACATTCAGGTGCTCTTGTGCAAATGTTTTTTTTGGACAGCAGTGGCTTCCTCTATGGTATCTTCCCATGAAATCCATTCTTGATTAGTGTTTTACGTATCGTAGATTCGCTAACAGGGATGTTAGCATATGCCAGAGACTTTTGTAAGTCTTTAGCTGACACTCTAGGTATCTTCTTCACTTCATTAAGCTGTCTGTGCTGTGCCCTTGCTGTCATCTTTACAGGACGGCCACTCCTAGGGAGAGTAGCAGCAGTGCTGAACTTTCTCCATTTATAGATAATTTGTCTTACCGTGGACTAATGAACAGCAAGGCTTTTGGAGATACAAACCGGATTCCAAAAAAGTTGGGACACTATACAAATCGTGAATAAAAACTGAATGCAATGATGTGGAGGTGCCAACTTCTAATATTTTATTCAGAATAGAACATAAATCACGGAACAAAAGTTTAAACTGAGAAAATGTACCATTTTAAGGGAAAAATATGTTGAATCAGAATTTCATGGTGTCAACAAATCCCAATAAAGTTGGGACAAGGCCATTTTCACCACTGTGTGGCATCTCCCCTTCTTCTTACAACACTCAACAGACGTCTGGGGACCGAGGAGACCAGTTTCTCAAGTTTAGAAATAGGAATGCTCTCCCATTCTTGTCTAATACAGGCCTCTAACTGTTCAATCGTCTTGGGCCTTCTTTGTTGCACCTTCCTCTTTATGATGCGCCAAATGTTCTCTATAGGTGAAAGATCTGGACTGCAGACTGGCCATTTCAGTACCCGGATCCTTCTCCTACGCAGCCATGATGTTGTGATTGATGCAGAATGTGGTCTGGCATTATCTTGTTGAAAAATGCAGGGTCTTCCCTGAAAGAGATGACGTCTGGATGGGAGCATATGTTGTTCTAGAACCTGAATATATTTTTCTGCATTGATGGTGCCTTTCCAGACATGCAAGCTGCCCATGCCACACGCACTCATGCAACCCCATACCATCAGAGATGCAGGCTTCTGAACTGAGCGTTGATAACAACTTGGGTTGTCCTTGTCCTCTTTGGTTCGGATGACATGGCGTCCCAGATTTCCAAAAAGAACTTCGAATCGTGACTCGTCTGACCACAGAACAGTCTTCCATTTTTCCACACTTCATTTTAAATGATCCCTGGCCCAGTGAAAACGCCTGAGCTTGTGGATCATGCTTAGAAATGGCTTCTTCTTTGCACTGTAGAGTTTCAGCTGGCAACGGCGGATGGCACCGTGGATTGTGTTCACTGACAATGGTTTCTGGAAGTATTCCTGAGCCCATTCTGTGATTTCCTTTACAGTAGCATTCCTGTTTGTGGTGCAGTGTCGTTTAAGGGCCCGGAGATCATGGGCATCCAGTATGGTTTTACGGCCTTGACCCTCACGCAAAGAGATTGTTCCAGATTCTCTGAATCTTCGGATGATGTTATGCACAGTTGATGATGATAGATGCAAAGTCTTTGCAATTTTTCGCTGGGTAACACCTTTCTGATATTGCTCCACTATCTTTCTGCGCAACATTGTGGGAATTGGTGATCCTCTACCCATCTTGGCTTCTGAGAGACACTGCCACTCTGAGAAGCTCTTTTTATACCCAATCATGTTGCCAATTGACCTAATTAGTGTTAATTGGTCTTCCAGCTCTTCGTTATGCTCAAATTTACTTTTTCCAGCCTCTTATTGCTACTTGTCCCAACTTTTTGGGGATTTGTTGACACCGTGAAATTTTGAATCAACGTATTTTTCCTTTAAAATGATACATTTACTCGGATTAAACGTTTGATCTGTCATCTACGTTCTATTACAAATAAAATATTGACATTTGCCATCTCCACATCATTGCATTCAGTTTTTATTCACAATTTGTTTAGTGTCCCAACTTTTTTGGAATCCGGTTTGTACTTTTATAACCCTTTCCAGCTTAATGCAAGTCAACAATTCTTAATCCTAGGTCTTCTGAGAGCTCTTTTGTGCGAGGCATCATTCACATCAGGCAATGCTTCTTGTGAAAAGCAAACCCAGAACTGGTGTGTGTTTTTTATAGGGCAGGGCAGCTGTAACCAACACCTCCAATCTCATCTCATTGATTGGACTCCAGTTGGCTGACACCTCACTCCAATTAGCTCTTGGAGATGTCATTAGTCTAGGGGTTCACATACTTTTTCCACCTGCACTGTGAATGTTTACATGGTGTGTTCAATAAAAATATGGTAACATTTAATTCTTTGTGTGTTATTAGTTTAAGCAGACTGTGATTGTCTATTGACTTAGATGAAGATCAGATCACATTTTATGACCAATTTGTGCAGAAATCCATATCATTCCAAAGAGTTCACATCCTTTTTCTTGCAACTGTATGTAATGTCCAAACACATATTTGTTTTACGGTAGGGTTGGGGGGTGGATTAAGAGTATCGCCCACCCTGCCGCATCCTGGCCCCAGACTTCAGGTCACACTGTGCTTGTTCTGAATTCTGGGGCCTCATACCCATCTACTACATTATCTGTAGGGGGGGGCACGTCTACAGGTTGGGGGGGAGCAATACATGGCTTGCCCCGGGTGCTGGCAACCCACGCTACGCCACTGCCGGGGTGGGCTCCCCAGGATACAGTGAAGTGATAAACGAGGAAACAACCCCAACACCAGCTTTTGCCAAAATTAAATTTTACTTAAATGTGGCAATAAACACAACCACAAATGCTGGGAACATACAATCATTTTACATACACCCATCCCAAGGGCTGAGACCCTTGTGCTGCACAGCACGGCGCCCTCCGATAGATGAAGGAGGAAAGTGCAGTAATTTACCTACTGGCAGGCACAACTAAACTGCCACACCTTACCTGTTATTACTCTAAAAACAAGAATCACTGTATAGGTATGTGTTATGGGCTATCCTGCGGTGCAGCACAACAGCTTACAATCTTACCAAATTCTACAGTATTCCCCCTCCCATAACTGGTCCTGTAGCACGTGCCTGAGTATTCCCCCTGAGAAAGAAAACGCCAGCCTGGCTTGAGTTTGTAAGAATTTTATCAGCTCTCCCATGTGAAATGTCACTTTAAGTAGTCCTTGAAATGAACAGTGGTAGCACTTGTGGCCTGACACAAACAGAAACCCTGACTAATTAACTACATGCCTAGTCTCAGTCTCTAGGCGTCAACACTGTGATGAGGTTACCGACTATGGTCTGCTTTGCATCTGTTGGTGACTCTGAACAGAACAAATGTATCTCTAACAAGCATGCGGTACCGCAGTGTATGTTGCTTTGTTCCTCTGCTCTCATCAGCCTTTCCTGGCAGCAATCCTCTTTCCTCTGGACAGAATCAGGATCTTGGACACGATCAGCTTCACTTAGCTGCAGCTCTGGTCACTGAGGGATGCTCTCACACCTGGATGCCGTCAGATTCTCTGCTCACACAGTTCCTTAGTTTCACCTCACTCTAAGATGGCTGCTCTCTCCTTCTCTTCTCTTCAGACTCTGTGTAAACCCCACCTCTCTCATGAATATAGAGATATATGTGCAGTCTACAGCTGTGTTTAGAAAACAGCGGCATCTTGTGGCCAAACAGTAGAATGTCAGTCCAGAACATTTAATTTAATCACACATTGTTTAGACAAGGAGAGCCTTTTCCCCATCTGACACTTCAGTGAATTAATTTGGTATTCATTTCTGCATCTTTAAAAACATTTAAAATTAGGAATCTGAAGTCGGGTTTGGTACCTCGGTCTCAGACAGCATTAAAACTGAAGTGTTTGAACGAATCAGATCCGAAGCTTGGTTCACTCAAGCCTAGGCAAGACATTAGGTCATTATATGTTGGACCGGCGGTGGCTTTGTAACACCTAAAGTGTGGAAACCCCACCTTAATGAAACCGCCACCTGTGTCAAGTGATTCTTCAGAGAAACAAAGAGCTTTCACTTTGAGCAGTTGATGAATAATCTAAGTATTTTGGTTGAACTTTATCATTTTTTTTATTATCTATTGAATCTAGAATTTACTCATATTTAGAATTATTTATCCTATTTTTTTTTGTTCCTCAAGCATTAGTTTACTTTAGGTAAGTTAACGCTTTGACACTAATGTTCCCCGTGGTGAGCGGGATGATGTCAGCGCAGGTCCTTTTGCAGGTCCTGCGAGAAGAAGAAAGAAGACGATAATGGCTGCGCAATCAAGTGGATGAGGTAAGTAATTTTTTTATTATTTTTTAACCCTCAAGGGACATTTTACTTAGCATTCTGTATTAAAGAATGCTATTATTTTCCATTATAACCATGTTATAATGGAAAATAATAAAGTGAATGGACCTCCACATCATCTCCTTAGCAACCATCCATAAAAAATCGCATAGCATCCGCACTTGCTTGCGGATGCTATTAAATTTTCACGCAGCCCCATTGACTACTATAGGGTCTGCGTTGCGTGAAAAATGCAGAATATAGAACATGCTGCGATTTTCACGCAACGCACAAGTGATGCGTGAGGTTGGATGGATTATCTCGGCAAAGGAGACGTGCTCACTAACACAGATTTAGACAGATTTGGGAACAATATTTGAGAGTAATGGGTCTTTTGTGTATGTAGAAAATGTTTCAGATCTTTGAGTTTAGCTCATGCAAAATGGGAGCAAAACCGAAAGTGTTGTGTTTATATTTTTGTTCAGTGTAGTAGATGTGCAGGCAGCCAGTAGCGCAGGGGCAACACGTAAGGGTGCACGGTGGACCGATGAGGGGCCAAATAATAACACACAGTTCATCAGTTTACTCACGGTTAGCAAAAAGCCTCCCCGGGCTGGCAGCACAGTGTTGAGGTGGACAGCACAAAATCCTCCAGGGCACTCTCTGTGGTAGGAGGCATCAGCCAAGATGGTGGTTGAGGTGCCCTTGATGTTAGAGGTGCTTAGGGTGCTTGTTGCGGTGGTTGAGTCCCTTGATGGTTTTTGTTGTGATGCCAGTACCGTTAATGGTGGTACAACCAATAGTGGTAATAATGAGGTAGACAGTGGTAAGATGCAACTTACAACTTTTACTGTTGATGACTTTGGTTGCAGCAGTACAGAATACAGTCTCTTGATGTTAACAGAGTTGATTCTGCAAATCCACTGTTTCTAGGCTTTTTAGGCTTGACTTGGAGCTGTGGGTAAGGTGTACCTTGTTCCTGTTGATGTGCTCAGTCCTATTCCTTGTCCTTTCCCTACAAGCTGAACATTGGGACAGGTAAACTCCTCTGTCTCTCAGAAGTATGGTGTGGCTGCCAGAAGCTATATGTCCTCCACCATGCGCAAATAATGTGGCCCTAAATAATGGCTCTTATCACCAATGATTCCTTAGGAAGCTTGTTTCTATTCCAGGGAGGCAAACTCTCTCCTACTGGTCAGGGATGCAAGTCTATAGTCCGGCCACAGAAGGAAAACGCTCTTCTGCGCCTCACATCTTAGTACCACCTCATGGCGAAGTTGGCTCCACTCACTAATCTGTGTCATGGAGTCTTCACTCTACATTCTCTCCCACTAATCTAATCTGATCTCCTCAGATCTACTCTAATCTAATCTGTTCTCAACCCTGATCTCCACTGAACTAAAACTGTCTCACTAGGCCTGACCTAGGTATATATAGAACCTAAGTTTTATCCCCATCTAGTGGTGGGATGTATAAATTACACCTAATCTGCCTGGTAACATGGATTTTGCAGATACATTAGGTCAAAGTCATACAATACCGCACAATACAATTGTTAAGATAAAAAAGTGCTTTTAAGCAGTGCCCACACACACGTAGTGGGACGCTGCAGATGGCATCACTTTATGATCGTGGGGGCCATTCTATTGGACTCCCAATGATCCAGAGCTGCATAACGGATTCAGCATTGTAGCTCCTCTTTCTACACAGCAGCGTTATGGCCACATGTTTAAAGGGGAACTGCAGCACAGGTTAATTCTTAAGTGAATAGGCTCCAGTTATTTGCAAACCAAGTAAGACAGAGTGCCACCCTGCAGGGGATGACAGTACATTGTCTGCACTGCCCATGCATTCTCAGGGTTTGGGCGGTCCCATAGTTCGGAAACCCATCATAAAGTGGCAGCACGTCCTAGTGACAGACCTTTTCCTAGTGCTGCCCTTCAGGGTGTCATGTCAATAAGCTTACATTAGTTGGATGCATATGTGCAGCGAGCCCCTGAGGAGCTGGTGGGAGAGGATGGGAGTGATAGTGGCCCTGATGAGATGTTGTGTGATGGTGTACTTCCTCAGACCACTGGGCATCCCTTGGCCAAGCGCAGTGAAGGGAGGGGTGCACCCTTTCCTTCCCTCGGGGCAGGATTCCTGCCTGATGGTGGTTGGGGTGCCCATGGTTTTGGTGGATTGTTGGCACGAGGCAGAAAGATGGAGGCTGGTCAAGAAGACAATAATTACCCTTGCTTGGTGCAATAAGGAACTGTTCTTTATTGAGAATAGTGGCCAAGTGCAAATACACATACTTAGAAGTAGGCACAGTTCTTGTCAGCGTTGCATGAAACTGTTTATCCTGAGATTGCATATATGGGGTAGACAGCCCAAATGAGTCATTTTTCCAATACATCCAGGCATTCTCTCTAATCCAGCCAAGGGGTGCAATTCTCTCTCTTTTTCTCTCAATACGAGGTACTGCAATGCCCAGCTGTGGGATGTAGTCCTTTAACAGACCAGCAGCCTGTCTCTTCGGTAGCCAAAAGCTTCTAGCCGAGACAAAAACGCTGTGGAACCCAGAGCCTTAAAGGACATCTGTCAGCAGATTTGTACCTATGACACTGGCTGACCTGTTACATGTGCGCTTGGCAGCTGAAGGCATCTGTGTTGGTACCATGTTCATATGTGCCTGCATTGCTGAGAAAAATGATGTTTTATTATATGTGAACGGGCAGCCTACCCCCAGGGCCCTCTCTCTCGCGTCCCAGGTGTGGGAATGCCGAGTGGTGTAGTGTGACCTAAATGTCTTATTATGTGTCACGGTGCCCCTACCTGGATACTGCTGGACCCCAGGCTTTGGCTCTGAAGCAAATAATAGGGGGAATAATTGAAGGATTGGAAAGAACTCGAGTCCAGACCTTGAGATGAAGTTCAACAGCAGCTTTACTTTGAATAAACGTTTCTTCCAACAGTTTACAGGCTTGGTCTTGGTTCCAGCAGACTTTACCATTAAACTGGCAGGCCAACTCAACTCTGCTAGATCCTTCTCTCACTCTGCTGTACTGACAAGCTGACTTGATAACTTGACTTCTCCTTATGCTGCACTTCACTTTTTAGTCGGACTTATCTTCAGCCAAGGAATAGGTTAGAATCCTGGCAGCTCCAATATGGAGTCTCAACCAGCATAAACCAAGAACTGCCCCACCTCCTTCAGTCCACTTCTGCCCAAAGGGGGGGGGGGGGAATGGAATGGTGAGTTCCATTCTATCTAACTATAGCTCTGCCGTGTTTGATGCCACCTTCTGGTGAACCAGGTAAATTACATTTAATAAAACAGTTGCATAGAAATATTATCATTGCACCATATAAAGGACCTGGATAGAAATACACAGATGAAATTCAGGTTAGCCCATTAGCGATAGTAAAAGGGTGAAGGAGTGGGGGTGTTACATATGCAAATGAGACTCTAGGAGCAACGGGGGCGTTGCCATTACACCTAGAGGCTCTGCTCTCTCTGCAGCTGCCAGATGGCTGCTTAAATGGGTTCTCCGGGATTTGAGAAAATGAAAATACTTAAATATTACTTTATTATAAATATATTCTCGAATACCTTTCATTAGTTATAATGGCTCGATTTCTCTGGGGAGAAATCATTAGGAGAAATAAAATGGCCTCTCTCCTATTAGTTCACACAAAACCTGTCCTAATCACATAGCAGGACAAGATACTTCACAACACTGAGGTAAAGAGCTGCCTCATTCTCCTCTCTGCTCTGCTTGTCATCTCTGTGGGAATGGAGATGATGAGGAAACATGAGAAGAGGCTGTGTGATTAGGACAGGTTCTGTGTGTGCTAATAGGCGGCAGCCATTTTATATCTCCTAATGATTGCTCCCCAGACAAAACGAGCCATATAACTAATGGAAGGTATTTTGGAATATATTTATTATAAAGTTATATTTAACTGTTTTCATTTTCTTAATTCACGGAGAACCCCTTTAACCTTCCAGATTGAATTAGTCTCTTCTTCCTCAGAGGCTGGTGTTTAGCGCCTGTACCCTGTGCTGCTGATGTCTCTCTCCTTCACTGCTCTATCTCACTCTGAAATGGGCAGCAACCCCTGTGGAGGGTATGGTGTTATAGATCCATGTGGCAACTTTGCTATCAAAGTCCCATCAACCCTATATGTAGCTCTCAGGGTGGAAAACAACAAAAAAAACTTTTTCCAGTAGGTGACTGCACAAGCACTGCGTTCCTTTCAAACAGCTGATTGGCAGGATGCCAGGGGTAAGACCCGCACTGTCGCTCTTCAACAATGTACTCCTGGAAAACCCCTTTAAATCTGTATGGCATTCAACAGAGGAAAACAAGCCTCCTTATGCCTCCATATGAAATGGGAGGCATACAGAGGAGCAGTAAAGCGCTGTGCAACTGTATGGGTGTCCTATTGCAGATTCGCACAAAAAGTCGCAAAAGTCCAGGTCTTTCAATCTGTTCCTCATCAACCTCATTGAAAGGAACAAAAACTGTTCATTCTGAAACCGCTGAAGAACGAGCACTTTTCTAGTAAAGAGCCAACAGGAAGTTCAATAAACCTTTACTGCAACCGATTACAGTCAATTAAATATAAATGATATAAACCAAGAGCATCCAGCAGTTGTGATATACCAGTTCAAAGACTATGCTGTCACCATATTTAAAGAGGATAAATAAACTCCCACCAATTTCTAATATATGTTTAAAGAAGTACTCCGGGAATTGTTTTTCTTTGCCTATATAGTGCAGAATAGGCCATTATTAACCCCTTCCCACATATAAAGATTGCATGTGAGTTTCTGCAGTCGGGCATACAGTTACATCTGAACTCTTACCGGAGGCTGTGACACTATACAATGTTAACATTTAAAAAAATATATCAAATGTAATTTTTTTTAAAAATTAATAAATAGCTTTTTCCCATATTGGCTCATCTATAATTGATTAAAAAATGAAAAAATTAAATAAACTACACATAATTGGTATTGTCGCATCCGTAACTACCTGATCTATAAAAGGATCATGTTACTTCCACATTGTGAAAAAATAAATTTAAAAACAATGATGGAATTGCTGTTATTGTCACCTCACCCCCCCCCCCCAAAAAAAATTGAATAAAGAGCGATCAAAAAGTCATACGTATCCCAAAGTGGTACCAATAAAAACTACAGCCCGTTCCACAATAAACAAGCCCTCAGACAGCTTAGTTGGCAGAAAAATAAAAATGTTATGGATGTTAGTATATGGGGGATGGAAAATTAAATGTTTGTTTTTTTTAAGTGATTTTATGATGCAAAAGTAGTGAAAAAAATCAATATTTAGTATCACCACAATCGTATTGACCCACAGAATAAAGGTATCATATCATATATATGGTACCACATGAAGAACCCCATGAAAAATAAAACACTGACAATTGCAATTTTTGCCCACCTCACCTCCCAAAATATGAAATAAAAAGTGATTAAAAAAGTGAAATGTACCTCAAAATGAGCTTGTCCAACAAAAAAAATTAGACCTCGCACATCTCAGTCAACAAGTTAAAAAAGTTATGGCCCTTAAAAAAATTCCACAAATTCCATGTTAGAAAATACAGATGCTGCTGCTTCCGTGTCCCCAAACAGTAGTTTATAAAATCTATCTGTGGTGTCACTGTATTCAGGAAAAATGCATAATAAATTGTCGGGTGCATTTTCTCCTGTTACCCCTTGTGAAAATAAAAATTTGGGGCTAAAGCAACCTTTTATTGGGCAAAATGTAATTTTTTATTTTCACAGCCAAATGTTTCTAAATTCTGTGAAACACTTGTTATGTCAGGGCACTCACTTCACCCACTCACCCCTCGCTCAATTCCTTCAGGGGTGTAGTTTCAAAAATGGAGGTCATTTTTTGGGGTTTCCTTTCTAGGAGTACCTCAGGGTCTCTTCAAATGTGACATGGCACCTAATAACTATTCTTGCAAAACCTGCCTCCAAAAACATTATTCAGCTCCTTCCCTTCTGCTCCCTGCCGTGTGCCTGTAAAAAGCTTTACGACCACATGCTGGAAAGTCTGCAAAACAAAAATTACATTTTTAAATTTCACCTCCATTTTGCTTTATTTTCTTCGGGACACCTAAAGGGTTAACAACGTTTCAAAAATCAGTTTGGAATCATTTGAGGGGTTTAGTTTCTAAAATTCGGTCATTCATGTATGGTTTCTATTATGTAAGCTCCTCAATGTGACTTCTCATCTGAATTGTGCCTTAAAAAAGTCAGTTTTGAAAATTCTAAGCCTAAGAAGGGGCAAGTACCCCGAAACGCGTTTGGTGAGGAGCCCCCCGGAACAACCCCAAGGAGTACGTGCTTGAACTATCCAGAGCCGTGCGGCAATTCAAAGTCTTTGAGAACTCCGTGCCCTACTAAACCCCTTATACGCCGGGACCTACAAGCGCAAACACACGAGGAGTGTGTCGCATAACATACCGACGAGGGGAAAAGCATCTTGAGTCCCAGCGCTGACCGGCTTCCTGCTACTACGGAGCGGCAGCCAGAGGATCGCAAGGGCACAGAGAAAAGACACAGTATCCTTCAGTTGCTACAGCAGCAGCTGATAACGACAATTTGTTTCCAAGTTTACCTGCATAAGGAACCGCACTGCACAGTGAGTATTAGCGGGACGCCGCAAGTATACTCACTTAAGTGAATTCTGTTGTACCACAGTTACATTATCCTCTTGCAGTGAATCAGGACTGTGAACCTTATAGTACTTTGTGAAGCTAGCCACTATATTAGCTCAAACCACCAGCTGGGCTATACTTCTATTTGTTCTGACTTTCGTATGGACTGATTTTTTACCATCTCCAGCCTATCCACCACTGGTCCTATTATTTATTCTATATCTATATATTTTATTGTATCCATGTGTTCTTATATTGCTTGACTGTATTTTATATGTGCTTTTTAAAATAATTGATTTTACTTTACCTTACATGTCCTTGAATAAAATATATGATTCTACATAAGTGAGAGTGCCCAGTATATTTTTAACAGGAATATAACATTGTTGCCTTCCTGGCTGTGCGCTGCCAGTATATAGCTGTAGGTACAATGTATCATTTGTCTCGTGCTGGTGCTTTGCTGGAGACTATACTGAATTAAAACATGTGAAAAACGCTGCCCCCCGACATGTTTCGCCGAGTACCGGCATCTTCAGGGGTTAGGGCAGAGTGTGAGCGTGCTCCTGCTCGGCTTAATTTATAACCTCTGTTTTTCATGTCGTCACTAGAAAGCTATCCAATAGAGGTCTATTCATCAGTGAACTTCAAATATGATTGGTATCAATTTCGGTCCTTCCCTCCAGTGTCGTCATTTGTCCAGACTGTCTTTTCTGGTTGGTTGCGATCAAATTCATGTCAACAATACGCGCGACGCATGTTTAATAGACGTAGACTTTTACCCCACAGTCCGTGCCATTGCGCATGTCATAGGAGTTGGTATTCGGCACTTCCATATCTATGTCATACGTCTGCGCATGCGTCAGTACTTGGTTGCCTGTGCAATCATTTGTTGCCAGAGCGCATGTCACTGGACATAGTCTCTTTTTTGCTCTTGGGTTTCCCTTACTTGTTAGTGCTTCCTAGATATTGCGAACCATTGCGCATGTCTTAGGAGTTAGTGTTCGGCACTTCCATGTCTGTGTCATACGCCTGCGCATGCGGCAATACTTAGTTACCCATGCTATCATTTGGTGCCAGAGCGCATGTCAATGAACTCTATTTTGCTATTAGATTTCCCTTACTTTTTAGCACTTCCTAAATATTGCGCATGCGCCAGCACTTAATGTAATCCTCTATCACTCCCATGTCTTTATCGTAAATCTGCGCCTGCATTGATACTTAGTTGGTGCCGGGGTGCATGTCACTGGACATAGTCCACTTATCGCTATTTAATTTCTCTTACTCGTTCACGTATCCTATATACTGCACATGCGCCTGCACTTAGTGGATTCAACTCTCATTCTCGCTATTCTACATGTCCCAGGACATTGTTCTCCAACGCGGGTTAGTATGTCTCAAGCATGCATTTTTATACAGTATCTATCGCTTTCAGAACAGTGGCTTTGGGACCGCACATACTTTATAGAATTATCCTATATTATTCAAACCTTTAATTGGAACAGTTTCACTTATTGATTCCTTCTATGCCTTCATTTGTTCTATTCTTTGCGTTATTTTTGCCGAGCAGTTACTCTGTTTACAATTTGTGTTTTTATTGTAATATTTCCTTCTTTTCAGTTTACTAAATAATTTTTATTTTTATTTTCTCCTAGGAGGGGGTCAGACTACAGGAAGGACGAGTATGTGAAACCTTCATTCAAGCCTCTTGGGGATAAACTATTTAGCAGGTAAATCCATTTTGTCTCTTCTTGCTGGAGCCTTCTATCTATATCTCCTTTGTGTGGGCCTGATTTTATTTTAGTTACTCCCCAAAATTTTAAGTTCGTGCTGTTTCCTTTAAGTTTTTCTCTCATATGTCTGGCTAGGTTTGTATCTTCTCCCGTATTGATGCTGCTCAAGTGTCTAGAAATCCGTCTTCTTAGTTCTTGAGTAGTTTTTCCTACGTACAGTCTGGGACAGTCACATTTAATAATGTACACAAATCCTTTCATTTTACAATTTATGTTATCTCTTATTTCATAATTCCTCCCATCCACCGGATTCTCAAACGTTTTTGTGATATTCATTCGATCACAGAAAGCACACACCGATAGTACAGGCAGTGTGAGTTAGGAGGTTTATATAACTGCAGCTAATTACTGTATAGACTTTCCTACTAATCTGTACTCCTGGTCCTTTAGATGGGGAGACATTTTATCTTCAATAGATACAGGGATATACATGGAGTCTGGGAAAGGGCGGGGCCTAAGAGCTGCCAGGAGGAATTTGATTGGTGATGATGTCATCCTGTGGTTCGCAGGAAGTCAGCCACAGCGGAGAGACCAAGTTCCTGTTTACAGATTAGCACAAGCTCTGGGTTGCCCGTCAGACTTGAGGTCACATGACCAGGTTCCCATAATTAAAAGGTTCAAAATGTGTGGATGCAACATATGGTGTGTAACAAATTACACTGCAAGAATACTGGTAGTGAGTAAGTAATATATGTAAATAGAAAAACGCAGAGTGCTTCTTTAAGTTACTCCCCATACAGATCTGCTACTGCAAGTTTACTTGAAATGTCTAGGTCACCAAACCTAGGAACCCTACCTTGGAGCAGTTGTGTGTAAGGCTAGGTTCACATCATGTTTTTCCCATCCGTTTAACGTATACAAAAAAAACGTATATGGTTTTTTTATCGGACTGTGCAGGATACAAGACCGTGGTGTGGTGCATTTTTTAATCCTTTTTTTTTCTAACGTATATGTCAAATGGAGGCTTAAAATGTTATGTGAACCCATCCTAGGAGGGTTGAAAATAGTGTTGCCCTTCTTACAAGCAAAATGTAAACTTTTCAGAGTTCTGTTGCCATGGGTTACCATTGACCCTGTTGCGGTGGCAATACCACCACAGATGAACAATCATGTAACGGTTGCTGAGAACACACCAGAATTACGTTTATGTAATGTTTTTGCATGCTATTGTCCTGGCCTGGATCGCCTTCTGCTGCTGTCGTCCACATCGAGGTGGCAGCAAGTCAATGCAGAAAGGCAAGCAGACAGGAGACGAAAGGATGTGGATTGTGACCGCAGCAGTGGGATTTTATCCCTCCTGCAAGAGAAATATCACCATAAGGCACTCTATAGTGAGGACTGTAATGCCAAATAAAACAGCTAGGTAAGTATTCCACTTAGTGGAAATGGTTGTGCAAAACAGACACAACTCCGTAAGGCAGATTGTAACTCTAAAATTACAAAAGATTGTTGCTCCAACCGCCTGGCCCTCCAGTCTATTCCCACGATTATGTATCATCTAATGGCATATAAAATATATTATACACAATAGCCTACAATTTTTATGTGTGTAATATATTTTACATATTTATATACTATTGGACAATTCTTCATCCAGACTGGACAGAAACCAAAGTGAGTGCTATAGGACAATAGGATCCCCTGAAGCTGCTGTCAGCCTCTCTGATATAAGCAGGCAGCAGCTTCAATGGACCTTATTTATTTATTTTCTGTTAGAGTTCTCTTTTTATGTTCCTGCCATTCTCTTTACTCTCACCCTTAATACAGACCTGCCTTTCACTTACCTATCCCAACTGCTGCCCAGATAGCTCCTGCATGCCAAGGTGTGTCTACACCCCAGAGCTTTGTGCCTCTCCCCTTTGCTGTTCCTCTGCTTGCTTTGGTTTGGAGGCCCTGTTGACCCATACTGAGCCGCTGCGATCTTGTATTCCTCCTCCTGTCTTCTCCCCCATACCAGCTATCCTACCTTGTTGTGCCTCACCTTCGTTGAGGACCTTTTATTTTGTTTCCCCCCTCCTGGTACCACCTTGCCTTCACAGAAGTCCTGCTACCTTGCTCGTATTATCTGCCTCACACACTTAGCCTTTGCCACCTTCCTTCATCCTCAGATTTGGCCCCCTTCTTTACATACAGGCTTGATCTCTGTAGTTTGCACCCCCTCCTTCTCATAGAACTGTCTATGGTAACCCAGCACACAAACTCAAATTGCACGACTGGAAGGAAAATAGTTTTTTGTGGGTTGTAAAGCTCCATTAACATCTGCCTTGGTTATTTCTGTTGTCATACAATGACAACAATGCCCTATAGACCGTGTTGGCTGTAATAGGGTCTAATGGGTTTCCAGCTATTTACCGGACTAAACAGCAGAGCATGAATTTTCTAGTTATTCCTCTGATAATACTGCACGGGGACTATGTAAGTGAATGGTCGGCCATGTAGCACATAACTGGACCGGTGTCTGCCAGAGCAAGAATTGCACTTTGTCCGTGCCTCTAATCTCTGGCTAATAGACCCTGAGTAGAAGAGTCTTCTCTATGACATTCGTACGGGACATATGGACAGGTGTTGTCTTCATGAGGCAACTCCCTGAATAGTCCTGCAATTCCAATCATATTGTGAGAATAAAATAACAGGTTATCACAGCCAAGTGATGATTTAATGGTTATTTCAAGCTTTAGAAAAGCACACACATGCTCTTCAGACTTCTTATGTATTTTGTAGACCTAGAGGCTATTAGAAGTGATACTATTTAGGTGGAATTATCTTTTTTGCTGATTTTTACATATTGCAGTAACAGTATCACAGATTCTTCCATCCCCTCTTCTTCGGAGTAGCGGTAGTATACCACCCCCTGGCACACCCACCCAGTTCCTGGATCACTCTGCTGTCTGGCTGTCACACTTCCTGTCCTCAGAATTACCAACTCTTATTTTGTTTGACTTTAACATCCCCATAGACAGCTCTATCCCCCCATCTGCCTCCCAGCTTCTATCTCTAACCTCCCCTCTTGGTCTTTCACAACTTTCTAACTCTTAGACGTATAAAGACAGTAAGGTAACACCTGGTCTTCTGCTGTTTCTGCTCGGTTTCTGATTTTACTAATTCTCCTCTCCTGCTCTCTGACCACAACCTTCTCAACTTCACCGTCACAAGTTCTTATCCATCTTAGCATACTCCTACATATCATACATTCAGAAAACGACATGCCATTGAGACTAAGAAATTTACAGACTCTCTACAATTATCATTGTCCCAAATCTTTTCCCTCTCCTGTCCTGAATTGGCTGCAAACCACTATAATGACATCTTCAGAAGAACCCTGTATGAAGTAGTGCTCCCTACACTGATAACCTCCAAACAGAGACAAAAGCAACCCTGGCTTACATCTCAAACCCGCTTTCTCCAGCAATGCTCCAGAAACGCAGAACAACTATAGAGAAAAACTTGTACACCAGATTTCTTCCAAATTTATACCGACAACTTAAAACTCTGCCCTTCATTAAAATCTTCAACATCTTTCACTCTCTCTTTTAGTATCTTCCCCTCTTCTTTCAAACATTCTGTCATAACCCCATTATAAAAAAAAACTATTTTCTTGACCTATCCTGCACAACTAACTACAGTCCTGTCTTTAATCGCCCCTTCATCTCTAAACTCCTGGAGCATCTGGTCTACTTTCACCTCATCCATAATCTCTCCCCTCTTTCCTTAAACCATTACAATCTGCTTTCCGCACCCTACATTCTACAGAAATCAAAAGTGACAAACGACCTCCTGACAGCTAAATGCAACGGGACTACTGCAATAGGCGGCGGCACCCCAGGGCCCTCTATATCGTCCGTCCCAGGTGTAGGTAATGCTGAGTGGTGTAATGATGCGGCCCAAATGTCTCTTTATGTGTGTCATGGACTCATGGTGCTCCTACCTGGATATCGCTGGACCCCAGGCTTTGGCTCCGAAGCAATAAATAAACTGAATAATTGAGGGATTAAGGAAGAAATTGAGTCCAGACCTTGAGATGAAGTTCAATGGCAGATTTACTTGAATAAACGTTTTTCCAGGCTTTATCTTGGTTCCAGCAGGCTTTACCATTAAAATGGCATGCAAACTCAACTCTGCTATATCTGACTCTGCTGTCCTGACAAGCTTAATTAGTGTCTTTGCTTTCTTCGTGATGCTGTGCTTCACTCTTTGGTCGGGCTTATGTTCAGCCAGAATCCGGTGAGCTCCAACATGCGGTGAGTCCCTACCAGCACACACACTACCACTAGCACTAAAACCTACTAGTGTTGATTGAGCATCGCGATGCTCAGCACATCGCCGTGTTCGGCTGAATACCGTGTGTGGTCGAGCGCGATGCTCCAGTCTCCTCCCCACACGTTTGTTGGCTGCTACGCAGTCAATAAACGTGCAGGTCACTACTGCCACTCACTGTAATGCCGTAGCCATGTTGGCTGCTGGCATTACAGTGATTGGCTGGCCGGAACGCATCATTGATGACACGTGGTTCGGCCAGTCTTAGTCAGGGAGAGCTGTGCTGTAGAGGAGACACATAGTGTAGGGAATTGAATTAAAAAATTTTTGTTACGCAGGGTTGGTGTTAGAGACCCAAAAGTCCTTTTAAGGACTATTTTTGTGTCTGGCAGCAATATATATTATTAGCGCAACCTGCGCTAAATTGCGTGCAATTGTTAGAGACCCAAAAGTACTTTTAAGGACTATTGTTGTATCTGGCAGCAATATATATTTTTAGCGCAACCTGCGCTAAATAGCTTGCAATTGTTTGGCCGCTGCAGACAGCAACATTATCTGCGCTACATCTCCTGTGTAACGTGTGCGCAGCCTAAAAATATCTGTGACATCCAGTGTACTTTTTTCTTAGACGGTGTCCGCTGTGGACAGTGACATTATCTGCGCTACATCTCCTGTATAACGTTTGCGCATCCTAAAAATATCTGTGAAATCCAGTGTACTTTTTCCGTAGACTCTGCGGAGAGCAACATTATCTGCGCTACATCTCCTGTTTAACGTGTGCGCATACTAAAAATATCTGTGACATCCAGTGTACTTTTTCCGTAGACAGTATCCGCTGTGGACAGTTCCATTACCTGCGCTACATTTCCTGTATAACGTTTGCGCATCCTAAATATCAGTGACATTCCCTGTAATTTTTTCTTAGCTGCTGCCGACAGCAGCGACATTACCTGCGATACATCTCCTGTATAACGTTTGTGCATCCTAAATATCAGTGACATTCAGTCGAATTTTTTCGCTGCTGGTGGCAGCGACATTACCTGCGCTACATCTCCTGTATAACGTTTGCACATCCTAAATATCAGTGACATTCCCTATAATTTTTTCTTAGCCGCTGGTGACAGCAGCGACATTACCTGCGGTACATCTCCTGTATAACGTTTGCGCATCCTAAATATCAGTGACATTCAGTCTAATTTTTTCGCCGCTGGTGACAGCGACATTACCTGCGCTACATCTCCTGTATAACGTTTGCACATCCTAAATATCAGTGACATTCCCTGTAATTTTTTATTAGCCGCTAGTGACAGCAGCGACATTACCTGCGGTACATCTCCTGTATAACGTTTGCGCATCCTAAATATCAGTGACATTCAGTCAAATTTTTTCGCCGCTGGTGACAGCGACATTACTTGCGCTACATCTCCTGTATAACGTTTGCACATCCTAAATATCAGTGACATTCCCTGTAATTTTTTATTAGCCGCTAGTGACAGCAGCGACATTACCTGCGATACATCTCCAGTATAACGCTTGCGCATCCCAAATAGCTGTGACATTCCCTGTAATTTTTTTATACAGTTAAAGAATAGTGGAGAAAAGTAGGCAGCTCCCCAAACCCCCCTAAAAAAGGAAGAAGGAATTCAGTACCCACTGGTGGACTGAGGTGAAAATAAAATTGTTGGTGAGCCGGGTATCTCAGGTGTCCTGATAATACCCAGGGGGCGCCACATAAACTCCAGTGTTACCAATAAAATTATAGTGGATTACACTATTAATATCTTGGCAAAAGGTTGCACTTACTTTACCGGGGAGGAGGGCATAGGATAAAGCTCAAGACACCTATACCTCAACATCCCCCGCCGAGATCGCTTCACAAGATGTGATGATAGCTTCCTGGTCCCCAAAAGGATGACACCGGGGCTCCAATATATGCAGGAAGTATTTTATTAGTTCAGCTCGACGCGTTTTGGGAATAAATCCCTTTTTCAAGAGCATATACATATAACAGAAAAGGACGAACTTATATAGGGGAATACAAGCACATGATATGGGGTCATCCTCCTTAGGGGAGGGGAGCAAAGGCCAAAGAATGAGGTCATTTCCTGTCCATTGTTGTATCCATTAGGCATAATGATAAAATCAATACATTCAATAATCTTATGTTCACTCTTTATCCAAAGTGTCCAGTGGATTTGTAAATAAAGAATATTTATGTAGCCATACATAAAAACTGAAGAAAAATGGAACCGGAAGTGGTCATGTCTTGCGTTCCACCATGGAAACGCAAAAGTTTTCCTGATGTGTATCTCACCGTAGAACGCAGTGTTGGGCCTAAATTCATAAATGGAAGATGAGCTATTATTGTTCAGAAGCCGATGTGCTCAAATTAGGAGCGCATCGGCTGAGACTGCTGTTCGTATGAGGCCTGACAAAGTGAAAACGCTCCGATGCGTTCCACTGTGGAACGCATCGGGCAGGAAGCATACTGTATCGGCACCGATGCGTTCCACTGTGGAGAGCATCGGGCAGGAAGCATGGGGGCGGAGTCAATGTAAAGGAGCTCGCCCCAATCCACTTGTAGATGGGAGGGTATCCTAAATATCAGTGACATTCAGTCTAATTTTTTCGCCGCTGGTGACAGCGACATTACCTGCTCTACATCTCCTGTATAACGTTTGAGCATCCTAAATATCAGTGACATTCCCTGTCATTTTCTATTAGCCACTGGTGACAACAGCGACATTACCTGCGATACATCTCCAGTATAACGTTTGCGCATCCCAAATAGCTGTGACATTCCCTGTAATTTTTCTATTAGCCGCTGGTGACAGCAGCGACATTACCTGCGATACTGTCACCGCCAGTTCTGTGAGAAGGTCTGACAGACGTTCTTCTTTACCTCTTGTATGACGTTCTTTGTTTTGGTTTCACTTTGTCATCTCCTTTCCTTCTGCCAGGTGTCACTTATTTAGACTAATCATCTTCCTTTATATTCCCTCATATACTGCCTCACTTTGCGGTTTATACTACTTCCTGGATGAAGTGTTCACTGCGGGAGGCTGCTGCTGCTGTTTGCTCAGATAAGTCTTTTCCTTTATTGTGTTTCCTTGCTGGCTTGATTCTAGGTGACCCTGACTCCGTCCATATTAAGTGCAGGGAGCCGGTTGTCGTGTCCCCTCACTATTATAGGGTTTTCAGGTGTCACACAGTCTTAGGTACGTGGGCATGCAATCGTCTACCATTGAGACCCTTGCATGTGCATAGAAGTCAGGGAGAGCTCTTAGGGTTTTAAAGGGCTCACCTATATGCTCCTTAGTTTGGGATCAAGCCAGTCGGTCGTTTATTTATAAGTTCCAGCTATATGCAAATTCATCCGTGACAGATACATCTCCTGTATAACGTTTGCGCATCCTAAATATCAGTGACATTCAGTCTAATTTTTTTGCCGCTGGTGACAGCGACATTACCTGCGCTACATCTCCTGTATATAACGTTTGCGCATCCTAAATATCAGTGACATTCCCTGTAATTTTTTCTTAGCCACTGGTGACAGCAGCGACATTACCTGCGATACATCTCCTATATAACGTTTGCGCATCCTAAATATCAGTGACATTTAGTCTAATTTTTTCGCTGCTGGTGGCAGCGACATTACCTGCGCTACATCTCCTGTATAACGTTTGCGCATCGTAAATATCAGTGACATTCCCTGTAATTTTTTCTTAGCCACTGGTGACAGCAGCGACATTACCTGCGATACATCTCCTATATAACGTTTGCGCATCCTAAATATCAGTGACATTCCCTGTAATTTTTTCTTAGCCACTGGTGACAGCAGCGACATTACCTGCGATACATCTCCTATATAACGTTTGCGCATCCTAAATATCAGTGACATTTAGTCTAATTTTTTCGCTGCTGGTGGCAGCGACATTACCTGCGCTACATCTCCTGTATAACGTTTGCACATCGTAAATATCAGTGACATTCCCTGTAATTTTTTCTTAGCCACTGGTGACAGCAGCGACATTACCTGCCATACATCTCCTATATAACGTTTGCACATCCTAAATATCAGGCCAAACTCAAACAAAAAATGGAGCTCACAAGTGAGTCACAAGGTACCCATGTAAAATGTAATATTTTATTGAAATAATCTTCACATATAAAAGTATGTTAATACCAAAAAGGAAAAAGTGACAGAAAAGAACAACATCCTGGTAGCGCACACACAATACAGGGATATATAGTATGTATATAATTATATAAATACATATTACAACAACATGATGCAGCAGATACAGTAATCTATAATTGTGTAAACAATCATTGTACTGGCAACTGAAATATCGAGAGACAATCACATCTCATTATATTGACCAGAATATTTACAACAGGCTGCATCAAAAGAACTCACCTAAGAGTGCGCGCAAAACCATGATGGCGCTACCCGACATGCGTTTCAGTGACATTCAGTTTAATTTATTTGCGCATACACTTACAAAACCTGCGCTAGTGTATGTGTGACATACTTGCAAGCATTTATACCATTTAATATGCAGAAGGCGAGCAGTAAGAGACGTGGAAGTGGCCGTGCTGCTGAAGGTGCAAACAGAGGCCGTGAAACACACTCATCCACGATACCTAACTTCATGTCCCAGTTTGCAGGGTGGCACAGGACACTACTCTCGAAGTCAGACCAGTGCGACCAGGTGGTCAGTTGGATTGCAGCAGATAATGCTTCCAGTCGGTTAAGCACCACCCTGTCTTCCACAAAGTCCAGTCTCAGTAGCCACGAGTCTGGTCAACAGTATCCTCACCCTGATCCTCCTTCCTCCCACCATGGAGAGCCTTGCCAAACAAGTGATCCCACACTTGGATATTCGAGGAGCTCTTTTCATCGCCATTCCTTGATTTGGGCCTCTCGCCAAGCCCGCTCGAAGAGGGTGTGCACTGATGCCCAAACTCTTGAGCATCCACAGTCACAAGAAGATGACGGTGGGGAAAGGCAATTAGTGTTTCACGAGGTGGATGATGATGAGACATAGTTGCCAATAAGTCAACTGCAATTAGTGTCTCAAGAGGTTGATGATGAGGATTAGACACAGTTGTCAATAAGTGAGGTTGTTGTTAGGTCAACAAGTCAGGAGGATGACCAGAGTGAGGAAGTGGAAGAGCAGGTGGTGGAAGATGAAATCACTGACCCAACCTGGGAAGGTGGCAAGCCGAACGAGGACAGCAGTACAGAGGGGGAGGGATCTGCAGCACCGCAACAGGCTGAAAGAGGAAGTGGGGTGGCAAATGGGAGAAGGCGGGCCACACCAAACACGCCCGCAACTGTTCACCGGAGCACCCCCTTGTGGCAATCTCCCATGCCAAGGGGTAGGTGTTCTGCAGTCTGGTGCTTTTTTGAGGAAAGTGCAGACGATAAAAGAATTGTCTTTTTGCTTTCTTACCATCCACTGCACTGCCGACATGAACTATTGCACCCATCGGCCCACCGTGGGACTCACGTGTTTTCCCCTGTGGTCCGGCATGCTGCATTAGAATTGGCATCACGAACAGGATATAAAATCCTCTGTGCCTTATGTGAACTATATACGAACAGGCAGGGGTGTATCTATCACGAGGCAAACAAGGCATTTGCCTAGTGCGGCACTTGCCAATGGGGCGGCAGCATGAGAGGATGCCGCGCCCAGTACATGCGACGCTCCCCGTGCGACGACGTAACCTCTTCCTGTCACATGACCCCTCCCTGTCAAAGACCTCAAGACTCGCCGTCACCCTGTGAGACACGGACGCAGCACAGCATGGACACTCGTCAGCGTGCACGGCGGCAAAATGAAGGCGGGCCGGAGACGGTGTCCGCAAAGCTGGCGGAGCGGAGGAGGGAGGCTTTGGAAAATAAAAGATGGAATCTAATTGGTTACTATGGGCAACTAAGCTAGCTCTACTTTAAACTCATTTGATACATTTCCCCCATAGTTCGAAGACATTTTACCACAAACACTGGATTGTTATATCTGTGTTAGCAGATGCATTATTGCATCAGCCTGTGTGTTTCATAGTACAAAAATGTCATTGTTAAACCAGTGATATTAAACATATAGTTCAAGGACCTTTCTCTGCAAACACTGCATTATTATATCTGTTTTAGCAGACATAGTGCATCAGGCTGTGTGTTTCATAGACATTTTAGTACACAAATTTCAATGTTGAGCCAGTGATATTAATTGCATAGTTCAAAGACATTTCACTACAAACACTGCTTTATTCCTAAAGTAAACTGTCAATACTAAATTTTAATTACAGAAAGACCCATGCCTCGTCCTCACAGAGTCAGAATGTGGGTAGAAGAATCACCAGCCATGCAGACAGTGGTAGACCAGACCACATTTCTCCCTGGCTTTTCAAAGGCATAACATTATTATTGAGGGCAAAGAAGATGAGATTGTGGACTGGATGGCTAACTTCTCATTTCAGCCACAGCAGGGTGATGTTGAGGTCACCTCTAAGTATGACACCATGGCTTGGAGCCAACCCCAGAGAAGCCTTTCAGTTGCATCCTTTCTTCACTGCCCCCTCCTAGCGGGAAGTCTTCTTTTTTTCTAAGGCAACAAAACCCCACAATGAACTGCAGAAGATATTCAGGAAAGTCTGCCTGTTGATGGCTTGTGTGAGAAGTGCTTGGACTACCATACGGAGGAGGTTCAGGGGGAGGCAGGGGACCTCATGCATAGCTGTTTTGGCAGTGGTGGTAGCAGTGGCACCTGTAGCCATGGTGGTGTCAGTAGGGATTGGTAGCGACAGTGGCACTTATGACAAATACAGAAAAGGTCATCAGGAGAGGGCCAAGGAGCCACTATGACATATCACAGTCTGATAAAAGTGATGTAGAGGGTGAGGTTGACAATAATTGTGTGTTGGACAGAACCTGACAGCTGGATCAGGGTGTAGAGGAGGAGGTGACATCAGAGGAGAGTGGTGTCCGTGGAAGTGGCGGCAATAAAGAGCAGAAGCAACATATGGCTAGATCCTCCTAAACAACTTCCAGATCAGCTTCAGGAACTGGTGATGCAGCTGATACTGTGTGCACAGGCTCAAAGGTGCCAGAGCTAAGCCAAGCTTGGCTGTCGGTAGCTCTCTGCAGAGCGAGTGAGTATCTTCGATCTGGCAGTTTTTCTGCACACTGCGGGAAGACAAAAGCATCGCCCTCTGCAGGAATAAAATAAACCGTGTACATTCACAATCATATGCAACAGGGCTGTATGGCATCACCACTTACTGTGTGAAAATACAAGTGGCTGCATCTAGCTCAACAAGAGTATCCTCCTGTTCTCCTTTGGGGCAGCCAGACCGCATCCATATGCAATACATTGTCCTTGTCATCATCACAATCAGTTACTGCTTCTCCTGCTCAGACTACTCTTCCTCCACTCCATCATCAGCCATCGATACCTGAATATGTGGCCTGGAAACAACTCTGCATGGCCAGCTATCCACTTGTGCGCAAGTTTAACTCCCACCTGGCCAAGTTGCTGATAGTGCAGTATTTAGGGAACTGATGCTGTGCTCAGGCTTACTGGAAGATACCTAGCCACCATTTTTTCTCTGGGAAAAGCCATCCTTCTTTGCCTTGTACTCTCACATTGCAGAAAACATGCTCCTTACAATTCTGATCTGCCCTTGCTGACAGTGCCCCATCATGCCACTGCCGCTGGCTGCCTGCCTACTATCATGTTTCGTCCTATATATCTGCTGTTGCCATCATGCCACTACTGCTCTCTGCCTGCCTACCATCATGGACCGTACCAAATGGCTGCTGCCGGCACCACCACAGCTGCTACTCCTACTGTTAATCCCACTACTGCCACTTCCATTACCCCTATACCACTACCATTACTGCTAGACAGCCATCACTACTACTGCTACTCCTAACAAGCTGGACCGCAACATAGAAGGGGTTAATCTGCCGGCATCGGCTTTTAAAGCGATGCCGGCGGATACAGCAGGGGCCCGGCTACCAGGGACTGCCGGGCCCCTGCACTGATCGCGTGCGCACATCAAATTGAATGCAGTGGCTTCCATGACGTAATAGTACGTCATGTGTCGGGAAGGGGTTAAGCTATAATTTTTGGTCGTTTGGTCTCAGCAAGCCACTGTTTTTGTCCGCTAACACCCTGTATGTTTAAACATCATATGCACCCAATTAGGAACAATTTTTGAAAGCTTTCTAATTTGAAAAAGCATAACACATGCGAAGAACAACCATGCATTTACACACCTATATTTTTCAGTGTCACTGACGTTATTTTCGATTGCCATTCTCAGTGTGAATGCTCAGCTTTATATGAAGATATTTATTACACCACCAGATGGAAAGTTAGCAACTTGGCACCAATTATGTGTCAGAAGAAACAGTGACTTATTCTGAAGTTGAACAATCCTGGAAAGCACAGAACAGACAAGACAGTAGATGTGTGTGCGGCTGTGTTGAGTAGTAGTAGTGCTGATTATGTAGGAGCAGTGGTAGTGACAGTGAGGCAACGGTAGCACTGGAGTAGCAGCAGCAGCCATATGGCACAGAATAGAGATGAGCGAATCGAAGTTGACGAAGTGGAATTCGATCCGATTTTCAGGAAAAATTTGATTCGTACCGAATCCGAATTTCCTCACGCTTCGTGGTAACAAATCAAATTTTTTCCTAAAATGGCTGCTACACGTGTTAGGACATGGATCAAGGAAGTCTGGGAACAAGAGATCACCCACAATGCCATGCATGCAGCCAATCAGCAGCCAGCCAGCCCTGTGATGTCACAGCCTTATAAATAGCCTCAGCCATCTTGTATTCAGCCATTTTCCAGCGCACTTAGTGCAGGGAGAGACGTCAGCAGGCGCTAGGGACAGTGGTAGGAACGATTTTAAAACTTTTATTTTGCTGTATAGAAGTTCAGGGAAAGGATAGGGAGGAATCATTCCACAGTATTGAAGCAGAACAGGGTTCAGTAGGATAGTTTACAGCCTGGGTAATAGGAACAATCCTAGTACACCTTGCTGCACTGACTGTGGATCCAAATTGCCATTATACAGCTCTGTAATTCCAGCAAACCGTTCTTGTTATTAGGGTGCAAGGGCTGTTTGGTTTATTACAAGGAAATATTTCTGTCTTATTTGCCCTTGTGGGGGGCAGTTATATGTTCTAAAGCTCTTTTGTGGCGTGTATAAGTGGAAAAAAGTAAGGGCCTATTTGCCGTTCAGCAGTGCAGCTACATGTTCTAAAGCCCTTTTTGGCGTGTATTAGTGGCACAAAAAAAGTATTTGCCGTTGTGTGGTGAAGTGAGAAAATTACAGCCCTTTTTGACATGTATTAGTGGCAAAAAAATATATATTTGCAGTTCAGCGGTGCAGTTATATGTTCTTAAGCCTTTTGTGGCGTGTATAAGCGGGAAAAAGTAAGGGCCTATTCAGTGGCGTACCTAGAAACATAGAATGTGTCGGCAGATAAGAACCATTTGGCCCATCTAGTCTGCCCAATATACTGAATACTATGAATAGCCCTTGGCCCTATCTTATATGAAGGGTGGCCTTATGCCTATCCCATGCATCCTTGAACTCCTTCGCTGTATTTGCAGCTACCACTTCTGCAGGAAGGCTATTCCATGCATCCACTACTCTCTCAGTAAAGTAATACGTCCTGATATTACTTTTAAACCTTTGCCCCTCTAATTTAAAACTATGTCCTCTTGTAGAAGTTTTTTTTCTTTTAAATATTCTCTCCTCTTTTACTTTGTTGATTCCCTTTGTCATTGTGCCACTCTGTGGCCTCCTGATGCTGCTGCTGCCACCTCCACACTGTCATTATGCCACTCTGTGGCCTCCTGATGCTGCCGCCACCTCCACACTGTCATTGTGCCACTCTGTGGCCTCCTCCTGATGCTGCTGCCACCTCCAGACTCTCTCATTGGGCCACTCTATGGTCTCCTCATGCTGTTCCCACCCTCCCCACTTCATGACTGGGCCCCTATTTTGCGTTTCAGCCTGGCTGACATCATCATTTATTTGACCCTTCTTCTGATCTGTCAGAAGGAAGGAAAAATGAGATGCACAAAGGATCCTGTCTTTGTAACAGCTGTAAGGCCTGCATGACATGGTCCCTATTTTGCATCAGAATTGGCTTATAATTTGGTAGACAAAAGCAGGAGTGGATACAAAATACAGAAGACATGCAAATATTCCATTCAAGTGTCATCTCTGTTTTGGATCCACCTCAGTTTTTTTTTTTTGCTTTAGCAATACTGATGGATTACTGACCAAATGTTGACCGAATGAAGGCAGATGCTCCACAGACACAATCCGTTTTTTGGGGGCTATTGTTCTGACGGATCAGAGGAAGGGCAAAATAATCAGTGACGTCAACAAAAACTTACTGCTGACACCCACTCCACTCTGTTGGGGGCGCGGGCTCTGCTTGTATAAGCGTTTAATAGAACATGTTCTGTAGACATCTACGTGGAATCAGCTGACGACGGTGTAAAAGGACTGCACTCTTTTACGCTACAGTAGGATCTTGGGTCTCTGCACGGTTCTTTATACCTGGCGCTAACATCGACCTGTAATGCCTCATTCACACGTCAGTGTTCGGTCAGTGATTTTCATCAGTGATTTTGAGCCAAAACCAGGTGCGGCTCTAAACACAGAACAGGAGCAGATCTTTCCCTTATACCTTATGTCTGTGGAGGCTCCAATCCTGGTTTTGGCTCAAAATCACTGATGGAAATCACTGATCAAAACACTGATGAGTGAATGAGGCTTAAGGCTGAGTTCACACTTGAGTTTTGGCCCAGTAACTGCCCAAATAAGTGAAGTGTGCAGTGATTCTAAGAGCGACGCCTGTCATCTGCATGTCATACTGACTCACAGTATTATTTCACTGCCACAGCAGACTCCCTATGCGTGTTACTGCAAGGTACAGTGTTTTACACCACTATAAAGGCTTTCTGCAGCCAGAAAATATTTTTTAACGCGATTCACCACAAATAAATCGAACTGAATTTTTTCGGAGAACTCAGTGAACCGGCCGTATCTAATTTTTGAGAAATTCGCTCATCTCTAGTACAGAACATAATAGTGGGCAAGCAGACAGACAGCAGCAGTGGAGTGATGGGGCTAGCGGTATATAGCCACCGTCAGCAATGGCAGATCTATTCATCGGCCTCAGCTGGAGTTGTGTGAAAATGCTTACAGATCAATGCCTCATTCATTTTGACAAAAATGATGTTTTGTACACTGGCAGAGGTCACCTTTGTCCATTTGGATGTGTTGACGCCACAGGCCACACCAAAAACCCTCTCTGAGATGACACTGGAGACTGGACAAGACGGAGCAGTTACGGCAGTTCCAATCTGCCTGTCCCCACGTCCATGGGGTAGGGGAACATGGTATGTGCCGGAGAAAGACCACAGTGCAAGTAGGACAGAACCTGGTTGTTCAGGCGGTATATCTCCATTTGCTGACTAGCGTCAACCTGGTGCAGCCTATGAAAAAACCGCTCCATCATGTTCATAATAAATTTAAAATAAAACAGAAAAGAAGGGAATAATGAAATTAGCAGATGTCTTCTAATATGGCTAATAGATCCTTACTAATTCATCCTGAATTTGGGAGGGGAAGTTGAGGTGAAAATGAGAGGGGAACTTTATAAAAAAAAAAGCGGTAGTGGATGGGTGAGAAAGAAGGGGAATTCCAGGATAAAATAGGGGAATAAGACGCGAGGAGCAGCTGCTTGTGCACAAAAAAAATAATAAAAATGTGCCAGTAGACATCTCTTTAAAGACAGTAAATACTGTAAAACACCTTGCATAGTATCCTACATTCTATCCACTGGATAATGTCTCTCAATGTATACAATGGGAGGCATGTATATGCTCCAGCTCCTCATAAATAAAACATTAAAGAGGACCTTTCATAGTTTTGTATTAATTGCGATAAAT
Source organism: Bufo bufo (assembly GCF_905171765.1). NCBI lineage: Eukaryota > Metazoa > Chordata > Amphibia > Anura > Bufonidae > Bufo > Bufo bufo. Next base: position 66,809,040 of record NC_053389.1, read on the forward strand.
ACCTTTACTTGGGGGTACCCCCCGCTGATGCTGCCACCCTGCCTGATTTTTTAAAATATCGCTCCTGCGCACCGCTGTGACCACCTGTAGTTTTCCTGCTCAGTATGCTAATACTGAGAGTCGGTACAGGGAGGAGGAGACGCCAGGGTTTCTCAATTCCAATCACAGTGGATAGCGTCACAGCCAGGGAGAAGGTGAGTTTTTTTTTATCCCTGGCTGTGACGTTCTCCACTGTGATTGGATTGCGGCAAAGCCAGGGAGAAGTAGACGCCCATTGAGAAACCCTGGCATCTCCTCCTCCTGTGATGCTCAGTATTAGCATACTGAGCGCGAAAACTGAGGCGGGCACGGGGGGCGGGGGGGTGCAGGAGCGATATTTAAAAAAATTATGGCAGGGTGGCAGCATCAGAGGGGGGTACCCCGCAAGTAAAAGTATTTATCTCAATTAATACAAAACCAACCATGAAAGGTCCTCTTTAAAGTGGTTCTGCAGTTCTTTTTAACTGATGATCTATCCTCTGGATAGATCATCAGCATCTGATCGGCAGGGTCCAACACCCGAGACCCCAGCTGAACAGCTGTTTCCATCCTGCTCAGTGACATTATGCCTAGTATCACTGGCCTGGATGGGGCTAAACCTCATTCAAGTGAACGGAGCTTAGCCCCGCCAGGGCCAATGTTACTAGTCGTGATGTCACTGGGCCTGAGGAAAACAGACAGAAGGCTGCAGCGCTCCTGTAGCACCGCTGCCTTCTCAAACAGCTTATTGGCGGAGGTCTCGGGTGTAAGACCCCCGCCGATCAGCTGCTGCTGATCTATCCAGAAGATAAATTATCAGTTAAAAAGAACTGCAGAACCCCTTTTAAGCTAAGCTGTTCATTTAGGCCCAATGGCGAAGTGGCTTTTAATGTAAATATCCACTTCGCCTCCATCTGAAGAATCTATCCCAGTTTGCCAAACGCCAAGGCATTCTCCTATCCTCCTTCTCAACTCCTAGCTGATCCACCCTGTGTTTTCCAGGCCACAGTCACATCAATTTGTAAATCACCCTTGGCGATCTGCAATTGGTGAGATCACGGACTTAATAAATTTTGGTAGTGACATTGCTTACAAATGTTTTACCAATTTGGATGGGCCACACTGCAAGCAACCACTAACCTGTCTGTGTAGCCAAGAGCCCTAAACTTGTGGTGGTAAAAATTGGATATGTAACAGTCTATCTCTTAGACTCCTCCAACACCTGTAGGTGATACCAGGACTGTCCCCTATGATCTACTAATATTGGGGTCTATTTTAAGGATGTCCTAGTACTTTGATTAAGTTGCCACAGCTGCTCCATCAAAAGTTGTGAAGAGACAAATTAGTTTGTTCATCTTTCCCTTTGCTGTCCCCTTTTCAGTTGTAGGTAGGAGACCTCTTACTTCTGAGGGCCGTTTGAAACACAGGTTTTATAACACTATCCAGGTAACCTCTGTTATGAAAACTTTGCTGCAGATCAGCTACTTGATTTAAAAATATCACTAACTGTCGTTCCAGATTATGAAGATATCATCAATGTAATGCACCCACAGGCCTACATGGCAGGTATCTGCCAAATCATCCTCTCCCAATACCTTCCCACCAGCCCAGAAACCAGTTTGTATACAATGGAGCACATGGACGTCCTATTGTGGTACACCTGAGCTGAAGGTAAAATTTGTTGTTAAATAGGGAATAATTCCTAGTGAGGCTAAATTCCAGACTCTGGTGTCACCACCAGACATCTGAGAAGCTCTGACAGACATTCTTCAGAACCTCCCACTTGAGGTTTCTTTTGTTTTGCTTTAGTTTCCTCATCTCGTTAGCCTCTCTCAGCTGTCATGTAGTTGCACTGATTGCATCCCTTTAAATCCCTTCCCATACTGCATCACTTTGCGGTTTATACAACTTCCTGGAGTGTATGCATGCTGGATGCTACTACTGAGTCTTCTACAGATAAGTTTTGTTCATTCATTTGTATTTTCCTGTTTGCTGGATCACAGGTGACCCTGACTCCCTCCGTATCAAGTGTAGGGAGCCGGTGGTCGTGTCCCCTCACTATTATAGGGTGTTCAGGGGTTATACAGTCGAGGTACGAGGATATGCGATCTTCTACCATTGAGAATTTTGCATAGGCTGAGCAGTTAGGGAGAGAGCCAGGTCTGTTGCAGGGCTATCCCTTTGGTTCCTTAGTTTTGGTTCCAGTCAGTCGGATCTTCCTTTTGTGTCTTCTAGTTTGCTGTACACCTTCCGTGACATCTGGAGGACAAACAGGTTGAGGGCGCAGTACTGGAATCCCCTAGTTTGAAGGAAGTAGTGGACCACCTTCAGTTCGATTTCATGAGGGAATGAGGAACACAGGGCCTCCACATCAATACTGGCCATAAGACAGTCGTTTCCCATGGTGATCCCCTCAAGTTGCTTAAGGAGATTTATCGTATCCCATGTAAAGAAGGGTAGCAAACTCACAAATGGTTGTATATATCCAAATTTTGTCTCAATTTTGTTTCTGCACTGAAACTGAAAGCTTTAGAAGATAAACCGTTTTTAATTAAAAAAAATGTATGGGAATGAATGGGGAAGGTCCTAGACGCCATAGGAATGAAGGGCCAGTTCAGAAATTATCTGGGGACATTATACTCCAACCCAAAAGCTAGAATAAATACACCAGGCTTTCTTTCGCCCACTTTCAATCTGTTTAAAGGAACTAGACAGGGGTGTCCACTATCGCCCCTCTTGTTCAACCTGTCACTAGAACCGCTTTCACGATTCTTACTCGCCACTCCCGATCTAGAGGGGATAAGGGTAGGGTCGAAGGAAAAAAGGCATGCTCTATTCGCAGATGACTTATTGGTTTTCATGGAAAACCCGCTGGGAGATATACACACACTACTGCGAAATTTGAAGGAATTCGGTGAAATCTCGGGTTTTAAAATCAACATGGATAAAAGCGAACTATTGCTGCTAAAACAATGTGCCCGAGATACGACTTGGGCCACGCAAAGCCTTCCAGTCGAAGTAGCCTCTTCACATATAAAATGGGTATCACAGTGGGACGGACATCAGACACTATCTATAATCGAAACTATCCGCCATTGATTCAAAAAATACTAAAATACATAGATAATTGGATGCACCTTCCTTTGTCACTTACAGGGCCGTGCCATCTATTAAAAATGGTCAGTTTTGCCAGGCTCCTATATCCTATGCAGACGATACCATTACTGCTTAAACATGCAGATATCAAAACCCTAGAATCAACGTTTAGCTATTTCATCTGGAGGGGTAGGAAACCGCGTATATCACTGAAGAAATTACAACTGGCTAGAGAAGATGGTGGAGGTAATCTCCCAAATATTAGGAGATATAACATAGCGAGCAACTTCAGACATAGTATAGACTGGATAACACAGTCGAGCCACTACTCTAATTTTGACGTAGAATTACAATTGGCATATCCATGGTCATTGGCGGCTCTGCTACATACGAAGTTCGCAAATCTTCCTCCTTTGATAAAAAAAAGTACCCTGATAAAAGACACAGTGGCGACCTGGAAAGCGGTACGTAAGGAGTATGGACTCTCCTTCTCGCTATCAAAATACATGCCTCTTTGGGCACATCCAGAATTTGATAAGGGGGGACAAAATAGGCAATATATTGAATGGAAGGTCAAGGGAATCAGATTGGTGAGGGACTTATGGCATGAATCGGAAAATAGATATCTACTTTTACATGAGGTGTGTTCAAAATATGGACTGACCCTCAAACAGTTTCTGGCATACTTCCAGGTCATGAACTTCTTAAAAGCTAGACTGAGGGACCTCTCACAGGAATTTCCATCCAATCAATTCGATTCCCTGAAATTATCGAACCATAATTATCTCTCACTATCTGATTTTGCTCTCCGACTACAAAAGAAACAATCAGAAAACGCAGCGGAGAAAACTTTCAAATCTTGGGAAAAAGAACTGAAAACGCCCAACATCCAAGCCAAAATTCTTAAGGGATAATTGGAAGTGAGAAAGGCGACACCATGTGAAAAATGGCGGGAAACTGAATTCCGGATAATACATAGGGCAATATATGGCTTTCATGACTCATATACACTAAAACAAGAAAATAGGATAACGCATTGCCCAAAATGTAATATGAACAATACTAATCTATATCATGGGCTTTGGTCCTGCGACCAAACTGTTTCCTTCTGGGAAGATCTTATACGATAATGTAGGGAGACATTGAAGGTAAATCTGCCATTATCAGCAGAAATAATATTATTTCATAGCCATCCAGACAAACCATCATTGTCACAGATGATACATCTGTGCCTCATGGCTGCCAAGAGATGTCTGTTATACTACTGGTTGAGGCCAATTTCGCCCACCGTGTCAGATATTGTAGCACAAGTAAAAACTTGTTTGAGAATGGAATTTATTGCAGCAGAACAAACAAAAGAGAGCGGGATTGAAAAACTCATGAAAAAATGGAGGAGTTTTATATCTCTAGTGTTAGAAGATAATGAAATCCAGACACTGATGTCCCCATTTAGAAATACATCTTGGTTCTTAAAAGAACAATTGAAGGGTACATTAGGAAGATTAGACCAGCAGGAGAAGACAGTAGGTGCCGTAGACAAGCACGGAAGATCAGGAAGAATATAGGTGCTTCAGGAGAAGAGAACGATGGGTTAGGAGAATGGGATCGATAGGATGCAAGGCATTGGGGAGGGGAAAAGCATCGGCCGGACATAATGCCTCCCTGATTATAAAGCAAGCCACCCCAGAATGTAAGGAGCTCACTGATTGGCCGCAGCCGCCGCCAGGACAAGCTGCCGCCTTCTTCCACCCGCTGCTCGCTCTGCCCTGATGGAGTCTCACAACTTGGCTGGCACGGACACACAGGGGACGGGGTGACAGGTAGGGGGGGGGGGATATCTGATGGAAGGTGGGGGATGTCTGGTAAAGATGGGGGGGAGACTAAAAACGGTAATTAAAATGACACAGGGTGATTAGAGGGGGGAATCAAAATGACACAGGGTGATCAGGGTGGGGAGGTGGATCATTTAAAATGACACAGGGGGATCAGAGGGGGGAATCAAAATGACACAGGAGGATCAGAAGGGGGTACTAAAATGCTATAGTAATCCCCCCCCTCTGATTCTCCTGTACCATTTTGATTCCCCCTTCTGATCCCCCTGTGTCATTTTAAGTGATCCCCCTCCCCACCCTGATACCCCTGTGTCATTTTGATTCCCTTCCCTGATCACCCTGTGCCATTTTAAGTGATCGCCCTCCCAACCCTGATTTCCTTTTTTTTTGTTCAACAATAAATGTGTACCGTATTTTTCTTCATGGAAAAATAAGACATCCCCTGAAAATAAGACCTAGCGCATCTTTTGGAGCAAAAATTAATAGAAGACACTGTCTTATTTTCTTATTTTACAAAAAAAATATAAAATTGAAAAAGGGATTTTTAGCCTAAATACAACAGCAACAACAAAAATAAACTCTATGAGGTTACTTTCCCATTGAAAACCACATACTAGATAAGATGAGCAGATACTTACCTTTACCATGTATCCGAGTTACTGCTAGTTGTAAGGTTCACATTGCTCCTCTAGAGGTCCTCCTGTAACAGCTCTATTATCAGCATGTAGATGTTGCTTCCATACACAGATACATAGGAGCGGGAAATAATAAATTACCTGTTCTTTTACAATCACTATACAGCACAGTGCTCTGCTCTTTTAGTTTTATTCAGAAGTCCTAAAGGACATTTTAATTGGTAATAAAAATCATAATACAGAACCATAAAAATTTACCAATATGATAAGTAAAAGCTGCTAGGAAAATAGAAGTCTACAAAACAACTATATTCAAGAATGCGTTCCCTGAGCCGCAAAAGATATTAGGGGAGATTTATCAAAACTGGTGTAAAAAAAAAACTGGCTTAGTTGCCCATTTGGGACCCCTCTCTCACATGAATAAAAAAACTCCATGGTGTCCTTGTTTTTACTTGTGAATAAATAAAAAAAAGCCAATCATGCTCACTCAGCTGTGATGAATAGTGATGAATAGAGAGCACAATGCACCGCCATGACTCCCATTATCCAGATATACTCATGTCCCAGAGGTGGGACCTGTCCCTATCTGACATTGATGGCATATCCTAGTGATATGCCGTCAGTGTCCCAGATGGGGCAACCCCTTTAAGCATTGTTGTGGTTTTCATATTCCTTTGGATTTTAAAATTTTATGACTAACCGGCAGATTTTACTCTGCTTCTTTGAGCTGAATCTCTTGTACTGGTATGCATTGTCTGACTGGAATGAGATCTGGACCTGGAATGGAGACTCTATGTAGCTTGTGGGATGGTGTTTTGTTTGTTTTCCAGTAAGAGCACATCTGTGAGATGATACATAGCAGTGTCCTACAGACATCAAGAGACTAACAGGAAGAAACCAGAATGAGAAATATGATAAGCTAGAGATATAGAAGACCAACTTAACTGTGCATGCATCTAGCTAGCAAGTAGAGGTGTGTGTTGCTTTTAAATTGCCAGACCATCTCAGGTAACAGATATGAGGAGAAATACTGGGGCCTGTAAAGCGGAAAGGACATCTTCAGTGCTGCAAGCAGAGGAAAACTCAGAGATAGAATGTTGTCACCCAGATAAGTAGGGTGCCACCAATAAGTTTGTTGCGTCAAGTTTGATCAGTAAAGCTATTGTTTTCTAGTTACAACTGTGTCTGTCTGATTCCTTCTCTCATCCTAGGTGGGCAACCACCACGAATACCACTCAGAGCCAAAAAGATCCTTTTTCTGCCAGGACTGACTTACTAGTGGTCTGTCCAGTTTAGAAGAAGACATTTATATACGATGGGACATTTTTTTAAAAATTGGGGAATATATTTTTATTAAGCACAGAACAGAATTTGTCTTGAAACTGCTTTTTGGGTAAGGGGATTTATAATATTTTACTGAATCAAATGGTCCATATTTTCAATAGACACCATAATGGTAAGATACTTCTTTGATTAACAGTCATTGAGATATGTGTCTTGGAAATATGAACACTCCTTTAACAAGGGTTTTCCGATACTTCGATATCGACAGCCTATTCTCAGGATACGTCATAATAGTATCAGATCAGTAAGGTCTGACACTGGCACCTCCACTGATCAGCTGTTTTGGTGAGCCGCTGGCACCAGAAACTATACAATGGATGGAGCAGGAAGCAGAAGGCTCCATCCCCTCTGTACAGGCTGTGCCGGGGTACTACCATTTAGATTCCATTCAAGTGAATAGGAGCTCAGCTTCCCCGCTTCAAGTGAATGGGAGCTGAGCTGCAATACACCAGAAACTAGACAGTGGATGGAGTCTTGAGTCCACGGTATAGTCTCTCTCTCTGATGCTGGCCAAGTGTTGGAACCCTACCACTCTGATATTGATGACCCATCCTGAGGATAGGCTTTCAGTATCCTAGAGACCTAGACAATCTCTTTAAGTGGAAAATACCTTATACAATATACAGTTATATGACACCAACTACACAAAGTTAATCCTACCATGGCAAACGGTGATATTACTTAACACCGGGGTGACTTTACATGTGCATAGATTCTTCATGCCGTTCGTTTCTAGTTGTTTAATCCTATAGGCATGATATTTATATGCTATATTAACGTCTGTTATATAATATACAGTATTTTACTACCAAGCCCTTTTGTAAAGACTCCTTTACACCTGGTGAGGTTTCTGCATAATAGTTGATGTAATATCTAACTTTAGAAAGGGAAGAACAAACTCACTGATCACAAGTACATCTGTGGTGTAACTCCTATGAACATATGATCTAAGATGTGTTACTTAAAATCAGAGGACAATAAAAAAAACTATAGATGAAACAAAGTTACCCACCCCTGGGTAAATAATAACCTATAATTAAAAGGTTTTACAAACAATATTAGTTTAATTACTTTGTTTCATAAGATGCTTTATTTATTTTTTTATCTAATAGGAAAATCATCTGTCACCAAAAAAACATAAGGCTAGTTTCACACTAGCAGCAAGAAACTCCGGCAGGCTGTTCAGGCGGGTAAACAGCCTGTCGGATCCCTGCTGCCGCTAGTGCACGCGTGCCCCCGGACTACCGCTCCGGCCCTATTGACTATAATAGGGGTGGGCCAGAGTTCCGGCGACAGCACGGCAAACATGCCAAGAGGCGGCCGGAATAAAAGTACAACAAAAAGTACGCCGGAACAGCCTGCCGGAGAAGGCTGCCGCTAGTGTGAAAGTACCCTTATTTTTAACATAGTACATAAGGCCGAAAAAAGACATTTGTCCATCCAGTTCGGCCTGTTATCCTGCAAGTTGATCCAGAGGAAGGCAAAAAAAAAAACTGTGAGGTAGAAGCCAATTTTCCCCACTTTAGGCGAATAAAAAATTCCTTCCCGACTCCAATCAGGCAATCAGAATAACTCCCTGGATCAACGACCCCTCTCTAGTAGCTATAGCCTGTAATATTATTACGCTCCAGAAATACATCCAGGCCCCTCTTGAATTCCTTTATTGTACTCACCATCACCACCTCCTCAGGCAGAGAGTTCCATAGTCTCACTGCTCTTACCGTAAAGAATCCTCTTCTATGTTTGTGTAAAAACCTTCTTTCCTCCAGACGCAGAGGATGTCCCCTCGTCACAGTCACAGTCCTGGGGATAAATAGCTGATGGGAGAGATCTCTGTACTGACCCCTGATATATTTATACATAGTAATTAGATCTCCCCTCAGTCGTCTTTTTTCTAAAGTGAATAACCCTAATTTTGATAATCTTTCAGGGTACTGTAGTCGCCCCATTCCAGTTATTACTTTAGTTGCCCTCCTCTGGACCTTCTCCAGCTCTGCTATGTCTGCCTTGTTTACAGGAGCACAGAACTGTACACAGTACTCCATGTGTGGTCTGACTAGTGATGTGTAAAGTGGTAGGACTATGTTCTTATCACGGGCATCTATGCCCCTTTTGATGCAACCCATTATCTTATTGGCCTTGGCAGCAGCTGCCTGACACTGGTTTTTGCAGCTTAGTTTGCTGTTTATTAAAATTCCTAGATCCTTTTCCATGTCAGTGTTACCGAGTGTTTTACCATTTAGTATGTACGGATGACTTGCATTATTCCTTCCCATGTGCATAACTTTACATTTGTCAGTGTTAAACCTCATCTGCCACTTATCTGCCCGAGCCTCCAATCTATCCAGATCCCTCTGTAGCAGTATACTGTCCTCTTCAGTGTAAATTACTTTACACAGTTTAGTGTCATCTGCAAAAATTTATACTTTACTATGCAAGCCTTCTACAAGACCATTAATAAATATATTGAAGAGAATAGGGCCCAATACTGACCCCTGAGGTACACCACTAGTGACAGTGAGCCAATCTGAGTGTTTACCATTAATAACCACCCTCTTTTTTCTATCACTCAGCCAGTTACTTACACACATACAGACGTTTTCTCCCAGTCCGAGCATTCTCATTTTATATACTAACCTTTTATGTGGTACAGTGTCAAATGCTTTGGAGAAGTCCAGATATACTACATCCATTGATTCGCCGCTGTCAAGTCTAGAACTTACCTCCTCATAGAAACTGATTAAATTAGTTTGGCATTACCGATCCCCCACGAAGCCATGCTGATATGGCGTTATTTGCTTATTTCCCTTGAGATGCTCTAAGATAGCATCTCTCAGAAAACTTTCAAACAGTTTACCCACAACAGATGTTAAACTTACCGGCCTATAGTTTCCAGGCTCCGTTTTTGGACCCTTTTTGAATATTGGCACCACATTTGCCATGCGCCAATCCTGTAGGACATTCCCTGTCAGTATAGAGTCTGCAAATATCAGAAATAAGGGTCTGGCTATGACATTACTTAATTCCCTTAGGATAAGGGGGTGTATGCCATCTGGCCCTGGCGATTTGTCTATTTTAATCTTTTTAAGTAGCTGATGTACTTCTTCCTGGGTCAGTTCTGGCGACATAACATAAAAAATTGTGACAGTGCAGTGTGTTATTAAAAAAGGACCTTTCATGGTTTTGTGTATTACAAACTTGGATGCTTACCAGATAGTGTATCCCCTATAGATGCAAATACTTTTTCTTCTTTTTTCTTCTTAAATACTCCACCACTGTGCCCCCACACAAAGAGAACTACAAGGCAAAGGGTCCATGTGAATTAGTTTGTCCTTTTCAAATCCAAGTAGGTTATACTGGAGTTTCAAAGTTTTCAACATTTCGTTTAGAACTTTCATAAGGTAGGTGGTCATTCATGATTCAGATTTATTGATATATATATATATATATATATAAATAATTTTTTGTTTTTAAACGTAACATTTTTTATTGAGAGTATCAATTTACATTCACATCTCTAACAAAGCGTTAAATTGGCATTACACTGCTTGGGATCCACGCAGGGATCAATAAATGCACGAGGGATGTTAACGATACATTTAACAAGTCTTGGATAAGACTCATCTGTAAAACGTAATATTCTTTTTATCCAAAGAACAACATTAAAACAATACAAAACAAGGTACATGACATTAAGTAGTTTGAAGTGGCAGGGCCGCTCGGGCAGAAGGCAAGACTACTAATATTCATATGGTAACTAACATGGTTTGGGGAATAGGACCCATGTTTCCCATGTAGGCATCAGCTCGGACAATTTATGAGTGCGAAGGGCATATAATTTTTCCATCTCAAAATTCGCCTGCACAGAGGAGATTAGTTCTCGAATGGTCAGCGGAGAACTAGATTTCCATGATTTTGCAATCATCGCCCTAGCAGCTAGTATGATCTTTCCGCAGACCGTTCTGATATGCACTGGTAGATCTGCCAGACCTCCAAAACATAAGGCCAGCGAAATGGATTTGGGGATCTGCCAACCCACAACTCTATTAAGAAAAAGGAACACCGCTTCCCAAAAAGTAGAAATAATCGGGCAGTCCCTTCATACATGTTTATAAGTACCTATGAGACCACAGTTTATCCAACAGTATGGGGGATATGAGTGGTTGAGTTTATGAATGTGAGCTGGTGTGAGATACCATCTCAATAGTATTTTAAACGCAGTCTCCCAGTGTAAATAGATATTTGTTTCACTATAGGGAAGGCTGAGAACCAATTCTCTGTATTGTGTGTTACTTCTAAATCTTCTTCCCATTTAAGTACAAAAGGTTTCCCTGTTACCATGGGCATTATAAGGGTACTATAAAAAAAAAAGGTAATACCTTTTGTGGAAGTGCTGACTGAAGAAAGAAACTCTTGAGTTTGTGTGGGGAACTCAAGTAACTGGATGTGAGGATTATTTAAGGGTACTTTCACACTTTTTCTTTTCCGGCATAGAGTTCCGTCCTAGGGGCTCAATACCAGAAAAGAACTGGTCAGTTTTAGCCCCATGCACTCTGAATGGAGAGAAATCCGTTCAGGATGCATCAGGATGTCTTCAGTTCAGTCTTTTTGACTGATCAGGACAGAGAAAATACCGCAGCATGCTACGGTTTTATCTCCGGCCAAAAAAACGGAACACTTGCGGGAATGCCAGATCCGGCATTTTTTTTTACATAGGAATGCATTGGTGCCGGATCCGGCATTCAAAATACCGGAATGCTGGATCCGTCCTTCCGGTCTGCGCATGTGCAAAAAAAATCCGTTCGGTGTGGATCCGGTATTGACATAGGGGAAAAGTGCTTATAGTAGGCATTAGTAAATCCGTCTGGACCCGGGGCTTTATTTAACGGTAGGGATTTGATTGTTGAACAAATTTCCTCACCCGTAATAGGGAGTGATAGGACTTGCACCTGCTCCAATGATAGGTGGGGTAAATGAACAGCGTCCAGAAAGGAGTTGATTGCTTCCCCGGATGGCTGTGGGGTTTGACTATCTCCTTGTAAGTTATAAAGAGACTCGTAGAAATGTTTAAATTGATCTACTATTAGTCTGGGGTCTGTAATTTAGTTTCCTTGGTTATCTAGCAAATAACCAATGCGGGATGAGGCAGTGGATTGCTTAAGCCGTCTGGCTAAAAATGCCCCTGCTTTATTATTATGTACATAACATTGCAACTTAAATCTTTTAAGGAAATATTCATGTTGGGACGCCAAAATAGTTTGAAGATGCCTTCTAAGATCCCTCAGGGTTATGGAATAAGATGCGCTTACAGAGGCTTTGTTTAGGGTTTCTATTTTATGAATAGAGGAGAGTATGTCAGTCATCTCCTGGTTACGTTTCTTTTTCATCTGTGCACAGCACTGAATGAGTGTGCCCCTGGAGTATAAGGTGGTGGGAATGAGCCGTATTTGTGTGCCTCAAACGAGATATGTTCTTTTATATGATAAAAATGCACCCTCACTAAGGGATTTTGCAGGGCTTTTTCTGTAGCTGCTTTGGATTTGGGAATCCTGTGCGCCCAGTCCAGGGTGAGATCCAAGGGTGTCAGATTGGGCACGAGTGCTTTGAAGAGACGCTTAAGATAGTCCATAAGTTCAGGAGTAGAGACCTTCTCTGGGATGCCCCTGATTTTGATGTTGTTACGTCTGGACCTGTCTTCAGCGTCTGTGGCTTTAGCCTTGAGCCATTTAACATCTTCCTCCAAGGCGTTGTGTGCATCCACCAGCTCATTATGGGCTGTAGAGAACTCAGACATTTTATGTTCCAGATGATCTGTACGTTCCCCTATGGCGGAGACGTTAGATTGGAGTTTACGGATGAGGGATGAGACAGATTTGTTAATTCCATTTTGCAGTAGAATGAGCATATCTTTTAAAATGTCACTGTTACTGGGGCAGAGAACGCAGGGAACTGAGAAATATCATATTGAGGCAGTACTGTAGAGATTGCTTCCTCATCATCTTGCACATAACTCTTCTTATAGGACGGACTTTTGCTATTAGGAGAGGCAGGGCCGTCTTTAATGCGGGGCAGCTGCCCCGGGCCCAGTTGCTCCAGAAAACAGCTGCCTCTTGATCCCCGCTGGCTACTGGTTACGTGGGGGGTGGCGGCAGGGCACAGGGAGATGAGCGCTTCCATTGTGGAAGCGCTCTTCTCCATAGTCATCTGTATCCATAGTCATCTGTATCTCCATAGTCATCTGTATAGGCACCTGTCCTGGCACATGATTTGGGGGCAATCTATGGGGGCATCTGTTACTGGCACATGATTGGGGGCATCTATGGGGGCACTTGTTACTGGCACATGATTGAAGGGCATCTATGGAGGAACTTGTTACTGGCACATGGTTGGGGGGCATCTATGGGGGTACTTGTTACTGGCACATGATTGGGGGGCATCTATGGGGGCACTTGTTATTGGCACATGATTGGGGGGCATCTATGGGGGTACTTTTTAACTGGCACATTATTGGGGGGCATCTATGGGGCACATCTGACTGGCACATTATTGGGGGGCACTCTGGGGGCATTTCTTACTGGCACATTATTGGTGGCACTTTTTACTGGCACATTATTGGGTGGCACTATGCGGGCATCTATGGTGGCATCTACTGAGGCCACAAAGAAGGGGTATTTTTTGTGGGGCAAGGGGGGAGAGGAACACTATGGAGGCTTCTACTGAGGCCAAAAAGAAGGGGTATTTTTTATGGGGGGCTCCGTATAGTGGTATTTTATACTGGGGCACATTATGGTGGGTACTATGGGGAAGGGGAGAGAGGAGTACTATGGGCTCATCTATGGGGGGCACTAAGAAGGGGTATTTTATACTTGCAAATTATGGGGGACACTGAGGGCATCTACTGGGGCACTATATATGGAGCATTTTATACTGGTACATTATGGGGGCACTAGGAAGAAGGGGGAGAGGAGCACTATGGGGCATTTACTGGGGGCACTATATAGGGGTATTTTATACTGGCACATTATGGGGGCACTATGGGGACATTAGCTCAACTAAGGGCATTAATAGGGGGTATTTTTTGCACTGGCACATTATAAGGAGAATTATTACTACTGGTGGGCATTATGATGGGCTTTATTACTACTGGGGGTCTACGGGGAACATGATTACTAGTATAGGCACTATAGGAGCATTATTACTTCTGAGGCACAGTGGGGACATGTTGGGGGCACTGTAGGAGCACTATTACTACCATGTGTGCTCTAGCAGAGAATTATTCCTATTGGTGGGACTTTTGAGAGCACTATTACTGTGGGGGCACCTTGGCACAGTATCAGCTTACCACAATTATTTTTGGGGGATGTTATGTTTACACTATTAGTGTCAGGGGCAATATTTGCTGGGCGCAGTTATTTTAGGGCACTGTGTGCCAATAATTATTGAAGGGCACTATCTGCATGGTACTACTATTATCAGGGGGTTTATCTGTTTCTGCAGTATAGTGTCCAATGTAGTGTCCCACATATGTGTGTATGGTCCACTCCAAATTGTTGTGTATTATGATGTTATTTTGCACTATTTCTTTGTCTATGCTGCTGAATCCATATTACAGGCTGGTAACATGCATTACATACTTTCAACACTAGCGGTCTCTATCACACCACTTATATAGTGCAGTCACAGGAAGCGAGATAGAAATGAAGAGTTGAGTTGAGTGGAGGAGTTAGGAGACCGGCTTGTCTCCGTCCTCCTGAGCCTAGCCCAGGGGAACTAATTTGCCTCAACCATTGAGTCCAAGATTGGGACTGTATGATCCTACACTGTAGATTACCATTCCGGGGTATCAAGTGGATTATTACTCTGAAGACCAGCGTGAGGGAGATCGCCCTGGGGTTGTTGGGTCATTGAACTAAAGAATATAGGCGAAGGAAGATAATTGCTATTTATCAGGTTTTAGTCACCTTTGCATCAGGTGGAGAGATTCTAAGCTTCAAGCTGCCCCACCATAACCAAGGACAGAAAGGCCATCTGTCAGAATACTTATTTACAGAGGATCTGAACTACTACTTAAAGGTTGAGAGATAAAAGCAAGATCAAGCAAGTAAGAACATTACCTTTACTAAAGTGAGCTGGAGTTAACCTCTACAATTCACCATAAGGAGCATGCTAATTTGGATTTGCAGCTTTGCGCTTTATGCCATTTGTATGCAAGACAAAGTGATGATATTGGATGCCTTTCTACATCTGACAAGTAAAGTTCCTGTTTGGTTTAACTACTGCCTCATTCCTCATTCTTCTGCTTCATCTCTTGATTGCACCTTACAGTGCTGACGTCACGAACACAGGGGCCCAGCCACCTAAGCACCTTAAACACCCATTACCATCAAGGGCACCTCAACCACCATCTGGCTGGCGTTCCCTGCAATAGGGAGTGCCCCGGAGGATTTCGTGCTGTCTTCCCATCCACTGCACGCCGGCCCAGGGGACAACTGAACTGTGAGTACTACTACTATCCTCGGCACCTCATCACTAGTACACTCACTCACTCACTCACTCAACCACTACACCCCTGTGGCTCGGTTGCCGCAATAGTATTGGGAAGCACAGTGGCACATTATTGGGGGTGGTGGATGATTTGTCCAGAAGATGGGAGGATGATGGAAAAGTAGTAAACTAAGATTTTGTTTGTCAAACTGCAGAGACGACAAATGGCTGAAAAATGGTGGTCTAGTTTGAAGGTCTGAAAGGAGAAGATGAGGAAAGAGAACATCTACATCAAAGAGACGTCACTGGATGTAAGAGGTATGTGGCGCTGTATTACCCTGTATGTAGGGGTGGATGGAGGGGTTAGTAGTACAGTACTATCTGGACATTGTAAAAAAAAAAAAAGTAATCTGCAAAATACTATATATTTGTGTCAGAAGTTGTGCTTTTTTAATTTTTAGAATAATGATACAGCCATTTTATTTGATACTTTTGTGCTGATTCTTTTTTTTCCTTCTCTAAATTAAGGGACACTATAGTCACCAGAACCACAACAGCTAAACGTAGTAGTTCTGGTGTCTATAGCATGTCTCTGCAAGCTTTTTAATGTAAACACTGCCTTTTCAGAAAAAAGGTAGTATTTACATTACTGCCAAGGGACACCTCTAGTGGCCACTCATCATTATTAAAGTTTACTACTCTACCAGGTGTGTGGATTATTTTTTTTGTGTGTGTGTGTTGTGGTGGAGGGCGTGATTGCATGCCAGGGTGTGGGAAGGCGGGATCCAGGGGGCCCAAGTAAATGCTTTTTGAGCAGGCCCTGAGAAGAGGTAGAGGGTGACGCTAGTGGTCTCATTTTCCCTGTTTCCTCACTCGCTCCTGGCGGGGAGGGGGTGTCTTCAGGGACCTGAGAAGGGGGAACACTATCTTCCAAGGGGCCTGAGTTTATTAAAGTGGGGCTCATAGAGCACGGTGAGAATGGGGCTGATACGGTTTGGGCGACCCCAGATAGATACACAGCCTCAAAGAAATCTGTCAGCTTTCATGGTGCAGCTGGACCCTTGGACCTCTATGGTTTACCGTTATATTTGTGAAGGGTATAAGGAGCGCAGCAGAATGGATTGTATGTGCCCTTAACTGTAGCTGCTATGAGGCGCGTGTCCAATATGGCCGCTGTGGCGGGAGAAATTGCCCCGGACTATAAAGCACTGCTGCACCCCTTCTACACTGTTGGGGAGTGCTGCCCAGCGCTACTGGGTCTGCTTCTTTAAAAAATTGGGAGCAGGAGAACTGAGCGACGAATCTCTGTCACTACCAGAGCTTTGACACGTTCTCACAGCTCTGTTTCTCCACCCCTGTAATGATGTCACTACTAGAGCTTGGAGGAGTTCTCACTGCTCTGTTTCTCCGCCCCTGTGATGAGCTCTTTACTTTCTGTTTCCTTCCTCCCAGCTGTTCTTCCTGCGTTTGATTTCCCTGCCTTTAAATCACCCCTCCTCCTTTTGTAGTGTGTGGATTATATTTCTCATTTGAGTTGTAGCTCTTGCTTGAGTATCTTCCCTTGTATGCTATCCTTTCACTGGACCTGTGTTCTGCTGCAGCAAGTACTCCGGATATTGCCAGCCTGTCTTTGGATCCGTCTTCACTGCGGCTGCAGCTCCTTCAGCTAAGTGTGCAGACATTGTAGTGTATCTGTGTGTTTTCTGACTGGATCCGAGGCGACCACGGTTCCCTCCATATACTGAGCAGGGCACCGGTGGCCATGCCCCTTCCACTATTGTAGGGGTTACAGTGGTCATCAGTCTCAGGTACGCGGGCATGCCTCGTTCCACCATTTGGATCCGGGCATGGGCTTAGCAGCATAGGGAGAGCTTTGAGGGTCTGACAGGGGTCACCCTTTATCCTCCCTAGTTTGGGTCCGGTCAGTAGCTCTATTTTCTGTGCATGCTCTTGTTGCTCACATACAGCCGTGACATTATAATCCACCAAAACCGTCTTTTTTTACATGGATCCGCTTTCTGGCCTGGTTGACCACATGCAGGGTCTTTCTTTGGAGGTAGCGGATCTCCGTCAATCTATGACTCAGCTTCAAGCATTGGGCTCTGCTCCGGCCCATGGAGTCTGTTGCGAGCCAAAGGTCTCACTTTCGGAAACGTTCTCCGGGGGCAGTGAGAGTTTTGTTCACTTCAGAGAGGCATGCAAACTCCATTTTTGCTTGTGTCCCCATTCCTCTGGTAATCAGGAGCAGAGGGTGAGGATTGTCATCTCCCTGCTCAGGGGTAATGCTCAGACTTGGGCTTTTTCGCTGCCATCAGGGGATCCCTCCCTTCGATCCGTGGAAGGATTTTTTGTGGCCCTGGGGCAGATATATGATGACCCGGATCGTGTTGCTCTGGCCAAATCTAACTTACGTTTTTTATGCCAGAGCAAACTGTCTGCGGAGCTTTATTGTTCTGAATTTCTGAGATGGGCAGCTAATTCAGGTTGGAATGATGCTGCACTCCGGAGTCAGTTCTGTCATGGTCTCTCAGAGAGATTGAAAGATGCGTTTGCTTTCCATGAGAGACCAACGTCCTTAGAGTCTGCCATGTCATTGGCGGTACGCTTTGACAGGCGTCTAAGAGAAAGAAACGAGACCTCTCTGTCCAGCCATTGTCAGTCTAGGGGCAGTGGTGCGGACTCATTCAGTGTGCAGGGACCTTATCCTGTCTCAGTCCTCTCTGAGGAGGAGCCCATGCAGCTAGGTCGACTTGCCCATGATAAAAGAGGATTTAGTCCTCAGAGTATGGTGTGTTTTTGTTGTGGGGGCATAGGTCATTTGGCAAATGTTTGTCCGTCTAGGAGATTCTTGAACTGTACTAAGAGCGATAATAAGAGAAAAACCTCAAAAGGTAAATCATCAAACTCTGCTTCATCTGCTACTTTGGGCAAAGTTGATGTAGGAATTGATGCTTTTCCTCTGACCTGCAGTTCCCGTTTTCTGCTGTCTGCCAGGGTGGCGCTAGAGAGCAAAGTCATTTCTTGTGAGATTTTTGTTGATAGTGGAGCGGCCGTCAATCTTATTGACACTCAATTTGTAGCCATGCATGGTTTCCAGGTTTGCACATTAGAAAAGGATATACCTGTTTTTGCTATTGACTCTGCTCCACTCTCACAGAGATCTCTGAAGGGCATTGTTCACAATATCCGGTTAGCTGTAGGTGACACTCATGTGGAGGATATATCTTGTTTTGTCCTTAACGGATTGCCTTCTCCTCTAGTTTTGGGGTTACCCTGGCTCACTAGACATAACCCCACTATTGATTGGCAAGGAAGGCAAATAAATGAGTGGAGTGACTTTTGTAGAGAGAATTGTCTTACAGCGACTTTTGCAGAGGTGTCTACTAAAACTGTGCCATCATTTCTCTCTGATTTCTCGGACGTGTTTTCCGAGAGCGGTGTTCAGGAGCTACCTCCTCACCGGGAGTTTGACTGTCCCATTAACCTCATTCCCGGCATCAAGCTGCCAAAAGCTTGCCTCTACAATCTCTCACAACCGGAAAGAATCGCAATGCAAACCTATATCTCCGAGAGTCTCGATAAGGGGCATATTCGTCCCTCAAAATCACCTGTTGCGGCTGTTTTTTTTTTGTTAAAAAAAAAGATGGCTCTCTGAGACCTTGCCTAGATTTTAGGGAGCTGAACCGTATCACGATTCGCGATCCCTATCCCCTTCCTCTGATCCCGGACCTCTTCAACCAAATTGTTGGGGCCAAGGTTTTTTCCAAATTGGATTTGCGTACAACCTGGTCAGGGTCAGAGAGGGGGATGAATGGAAAACTGCCTTTAATACCCCTAACGGGCATTTCGAGAATCTCGTTATGCCTTTCGGCCTGATGAATGCTCCGGCCGTCTTTCAGCATTTTGTTAACAGTATTTTCTACCATTTAATGGGGAAATTTGTATTGGTGTATCTTGATGATATTTTGATTTTTCCCCCTAATGTTCAGACCCATTAGGATCATCTTTTTCAGGTTCTGCAGATTCTGCGGGAAAATAAATTGTACGCCAAGTTGGAGAAATGTCTTTTGATGGTATCGGAGATTCAATTTCTGGGTTTTCTCCTCTCTGCTTCTGGTTTTCGCATGGATCCGGAGAAGGTCCGTGCTGTACTTGAGTGGGAGCTTCCTGAGAATCAGAAGGCATTGATGCGCTTTCTGGGTTTTGTGAACTATTACAGAAAGTTCATTTTGAATTATTCCTCTGTTGTCAAACCCCTCACTGACATGACAAAAAAGGGGGCGGATTTTTCCTATTGGTAGGAGGAGGCGCTTGCAGCTTTTTCTAAGATTAAAGAGAGTTTTGCATCTGCTCCCGTCTTGGTGCATCCCGATGTTTCCTTACCTTTTATTGTTGAGGTGGATGCTTCCGAGGTGGGTGTGGGTGCGGTTTTGTCCCAGGGCCCTTCTCCTGCCAAATGGCGACCCTGTGCCTTTTTCTCTAAAAAACTCTCCCCGGCAGAGAAAAACTATGATGTGGGAGATAGGGAGTTGTTGGCCATCAAGTTGGCTTTCGAGGAATGGCGCCATTGGTTGGAGGGGGCCAGGCACCCTATCACCGTTTTTACCGACCATAAGAATCTGGCATACTTGGAGTCGGCCAGGCGTATGAATCCGAGACAGGCCAGATGGTCTCTGTTCTTCTCCAGATTCAATTTTGTCGTTACATTCCGCCCTGGGATCAGAAATGTGAAGGCTGATGCTCTCTCTCGCTGTTTTCCGGGAGGAGGAAACTCAGAGGACCCGGGTCCCATTTTGGCGGAGGGGGTAGTTGTTTCTGCTCTATATTCTGATTTGGAGGCCGAG
Source organism: Bufo bufo (assembly GCF_905171765.1). Lineage (NCBI taxonomy): Eukaryota > Metazoa > Chordata > Amphibia > Anura > Bufonidae > Bufo > Bufo bufo. Next base: position 66,829,293 of record NC_053389.1, read on the forward strand.
GTCCAGGCTGCCCAGACTGAGGCACCTGCCCGTTGTCCTTCTGGGAAGTTGTTTGTGCCTCCTGAGCTACGTCACAAACTCTTCAAGGAGCATCATGATACTGTTCTTGCTGGTCACCCCGGGAGTAGAGCCACGGTAGATCTCATTGCTCGGAGATTTTGGTGGCCGGCTCTTCGTAAGTCGGTGGAGGGTTTTGTGGCTGCTTGTGAGACGTGCGCTCGCGCTAAGGTCCCTCGTTCACGGCCTTCAGGTTCCCTTCTCCCGTTACCCATACCTTCCCGTCCTTGGACACACCTGTCCATGGACTTTATCACGGATCTTCCTCGTTCCTCAGGGAAGTCGGTGATCCTGGTGGTGGTGGACCGTTTTAGCAAGATGGCTCATTTCGTACCTTTCCCTGGTTTACCCAATGCTAAAACGTTGGCGCAAGCTTTTGTCGACCATATTGTTAAATTGCATGGCATTCCCTCTGATATTGTTTCCGATAGAGGCACGCAGTTTGTGTCCAGATTCTGGAAGGCTTTCTGTTCTCGCCTGGGGGTTCGGCTGTCCTTCTCTTCTGCTTTTCACCCGCAGTCAAATGGTCAGACTGAGCGCCTCAATCAGAATCTGGAGACATATTTGCGCTGTTTTGTGGCAGAGAACCAGGAGGATTGGTGTTCATTTCTCCCTCTTGCTGAGTTTGCTCTGAACAACCGTCGTCAGGAATCTTCTGATAAGTCACCATTCTTTGGTGCATATGGGTTCCATCCGCAGTTTGGGACATTCTCGGGAGGGGCTCTTTCTGGTTTACCTGAGGAGGAGAGATTTTCCTCGTCTTTGTCAACCATTTGGCAAAAGATTCAGAGTAATCTTAGAAAGATGAGTGAGAAGTATAAGCGTGTGGCTGATAAGAGATGTGTGCCTGGTCCGGACCTGAATGTGGGTGATCTGGTGTGGTTGTCTACAAGAAATATTAAACTGAAGGTTCCCTCCTGGAAATTGGGTCCCAAGTTTATTGGGCCTTATAAAATCTTGTCAGTCATCAATCCTGTTGCCTTCCGTGTTGATCTTCCACGGGTTTGGAAGATACATAATGTATTTCACAGATCTCTCTTAAAACCATATGTCCAGCCCACGGTACCCTCCTCTTTGCCTCCTCCTCCGATTTTGGTTGATGGCAATCTGGAGTTTGAGGTTTCCAGAATTGTGGACTCTCGCATTGTCCGCGGTTCTCTTCAGTACCTCGTTCATTGGAAGGGTTATGGTCCTGAGGAGAGGATGTGGGTTCCGGTGTCGGACATTAAAGCCACTCGCCTCATCAGGGCATTTCATAGGGCTCATCCTGAGAAGGTGGGTCCTGGGTGTCCGGAGTCCACCCGTAGAGGGGGGGGGGTACTGTCACTACCAGAGCTTTGAGACGTTCTCACAGCTCTGTTTCTCCACCCCTGTGATGATGTCACTACTAGAGCTTGGAGGAGTTCTCACTGCTCTGTTTCTCCGCCCCTGTGATGAGCTCTTTACTTTCTGTTTCCTTCCTCCCAGCTGTTCCTCCTGCGTTTGATTTCCCTGCCTTTAAATCACCCCTCCTCCTTTTGTAGTGTGTGGATTATATTTCTCATTTGAGTTGTAGCTCTTGCTTGAGTATCTTCCCTTGTATGCTATCCTTTCACTGGACCTGTGTTCTGCTGCAGCAAGTACTCCGGATATTGCCAGCCTGTCTTTGGATCCGTCTTCACTGCGGCTGCAGCTCCTTTAGCTAAGTGTGCAGACATTGTAGTGTATCTGTGTGTTTTCTGACTGGATCCGAGGCGACCACGGTTCCCTCCATATACTGAGCAGGGCACCGGTGGCCGTGCCCCTTCCACTATTGTAGGGGTTACAGTGGTCATCAGTCTCAGGTACGCGGGCATGCCTCGTTCCACCATTTGGATCCGGGCATGGGCTTAGCAGCATAGGGAGAGCTTTGAGGGTCTGACAGGGGTCACCCTTTATCCTCCCTAGTTTGGGTCCGGTCAGTAGCTCTATTTTCTGTGCATGCTCTTGTTGCTCACATACAGCCGTGACAATCTCTCTGCTCTATCCTCCGCCTGACCACCTCACCTTGAAGAGGCAATATGGACAATATGTGATTTTTATTTTTTAAATGAATCATGGGATAACCTGTTTAAGGGTGCAACCACACGGTCAGGTTTCTGCATGTAGTTTTGGGAGCCAAAACCAGGAGTTAATTTAAAAAAGTTGAGAAGCTATATCTATCTTTTATACTTTCTCTCCTTTTAAGATCCACTCCTGATTTTGGCTTCCAACACTGCATGCAGAAACCTGACCATCTTGCTGTACCCTAAGGAGAGACAGCACTTCCCATGAGCTCAAATGTTCTATAAAATCTTTTACAATGTCAGTCTCCTATTGTTCATCAGTCGTCTCCTATTCAAAATACGAATGACTCCATCATCAAACATGGAATATGCCAGCAATGTATCTTCTCCAGTAAAGAAAAAAAATTCAGACGGAAGATTTAGGAGTGGTTCAATTGTTAGAAGAAAACTAGTTCAGCAGATTCTTTAGTTCCATCTGTGTACGGTACATTATGGGGTCCTCCACTTAGTCAAAAGAAAAAGGAAATTTTCTACTGGCTAACACGGTACCAGACATTTTTCTTTTTCTTTTGACTAATTGTTAGTAGATGATATAGTAAGTGAAGTATTTCCACTAGAAGAAAATGCAGAGGGCAATGTTTTAACATTGAATCTTGAGAATACTAAAGTTGAATCTGTCTTTCTATAGAAAAATGCCAAAAACCATAACCAAATGATGCACATTTTAATCTTCCAATCAAGGTGCAAGACAAAAAGAAATGACCAACAAAACAGAACATTATGTTTGAAAATTTTTGGATTCACTTTTATGCTTTTACTAGAGAAGCATTTTGCTCTACAACCAGGATCGGTGGTAGCTCCAATCCCAACTGTTAACCATCTGATTGCTGCAGTCAGTTACCAAGGCCCGATCAAAGGGTATTTCCCGCTTAAAATTAGGTTCGAGTGATCTGATCAGAGGCTGGGTAAGCCCCTGTAGTCAGCCCTGAACAGGCTGGATGGTGATGAACTGGATGGAATCTTCTACAGGCCTTAATATGCCAAATATTCTGACGTCTTCAAAAAGAAGGTGGTTGAGACCCTGTCACCTCATTGTCCTTATCATTTCCCTGTCGACCTGATTCCTAGGACTACTCCTCCATGTGGCTGTGTCTATTCAGTATACCTAAAATGCAGACCATGTGGCCTGCCATTTAGATGCATCTTGAAGAATGGAGTCATTTGTTAGAAGGAACCTGTATTCTGGTCATTATTTACGCAGGTCACTAGAATCTAACCTACTTTCAGTCTGCTCAACGTCTCAACACAAGCCAGGGTCACTGGTTTATTTTTTTCCCCGTTTCAGCTTTACTTTACTGCATTTCCTTTCTACCTTTGGAGAACATTGATGCCACAGCTCTCCTGAAGAAGTTCCTGCAAAGGTTCAGTCCAAACATGAGAAGGTGTCGTGCTGGTCCCTTTGGTCCCCCTCTGACCTCCAGCAGCCATCCCAGCCGCCATAATCCTGTACCCCTGCTGCAGGCCGTACTATGAGTTTAGCTGCTAGGCCTTTTCTGTTCTCCCATAGGGCGCACATGCTCCCAGGTTCTTTAAAGGGCCAGTGTGCACACCCCCTAATCTTCACCAGCCAATGACTGGTGATCTGTAGTTACTTAAGGCATATCTCTCTCTCTAAGGAGAGGTGCCTGAGAAATAGGTTAGCTTTGTATATTAGTCCTGCAAAGGTGTGCTATTCTGTTCATCTGCTTGGGTACCAACCTCTGCCTCTTTCCTGACTCTGACCCTTAGCTGGCTGCCCTGCCCTCTGACCTGTTTTACATATTTGCACATACTCTGCCTGCCGTGACCTTGGCCTGTTACTGACTATGAGTTTAGTCTGATCCCTGATGCCCTGCACAGGTGTCTGTGTTCCCCATGGGTCAGCTGTAAACCACACCGGGACTACTCCAGGAGGTAACTGCCAGGTGACTACCCTGCAGTGAAGTCCAGATCCCTGTATAGGGGCTAAACGGTGAAAACCAGGGGACTGCCAGCATAATGCCCTTAGGATTAGCCCAAATTCAAACCGTTTGGTTTGACGCAGGGGTTCCACACCCACTGGCATAACAGGATAATTACAATTCTCAGGTTCTACTGAATAGATGGTCAGAATAATGCATGACATACACTGCTTAGTGGCATAAGAAAACTGAGAACAGCTCAGTATTATGCCTCTGGATGGCTCTGTATTAGATAGGTCTTTTCCCATGGAAGCATTACCTCCATATTACAGCATCTGATGGAACATGCCAAAACAATTTTTTCTGTTTCATTCCAAATAAATTTCTTAAAATAAAAATCTGTATATCCACATAAAGACATACAATACAATATACGTAGCTCCAACTACTGTTATGGTTGTGTGAATGTGGCAAGAGAGGCTTTCATAGAACAAAATAATTGCACCATAAAATTGTATAACAGCCAGAAGTAGCTGGATCTGTGCATTTGTAGGTCAAGTGACAAATGCAGGGCAAGTGACAAACGCATAAAACTTTGTTCTAAAACTGAACGGAGCAGGAGCTCCGTACAGTATTAAAATGTATTGGCTCTGAACTCGGGTTCGGTTCCAAGTGGTACCTTGGAACCGAACCCAAGTTCAGGAAATGTTTTTTTACAGTACAAATTAATTTATGAAGTTATTGCGCGAAGTCTCGAAAGATTTCGCGAAGCAATAACTTCGGCTCATCAGAGCCAATACATTCTAATACTGTACAGAGCTCCTGCTCCGTTCAGTATTAGAACGTAGTTTTATGCGAATCGACTTTGGATGTTTCATCCGAAGTCGATTCGTTCATCCCTAGACAGTAACATCGATTACAAACTGCTCATAGGAGGAGGATCAGGGTGGATGATATGAAGTTCTCCAGGATTTCATTGGATTGTTTAGATACTGAAAGAAACACAGAAAGAACATTACTCTGAAATAGCACATTTTAAAAAGTGCCATGGATTAATGTAGTATTGCAAAATTGCAAAAAGTGAACATAGCTATTAAACATGACTCACCATAAAGTACCCAGGTGCCTCATGTTGGTGACGAGCCATAGAGTTATTCTAAACATAGACACGTTGAGCTCATAGGAGTACTACTAAAATAACAGCGTCATCTTTACTGGTATTCTTAAAGAGGTTGTCCAGCTTTTTAAGACTTTTTGGTTTCCCCCACCCCTCCACTGCCAGACCTGTGGAGGGGAGCATGTTTACCTCCTGACTGCTACTCGGTTCTGGCTCCTTCAGTTCTCCACAGTGTTCACTGTGCTCTGGTCCCTCTTGTAAACTTCTAGCATGTATGGGGGATCATGTGTGACGCTGCAGCCAATGACTGGCTGCAGCGGTGATGTTTCTCCCAAACAGCACATGACCCAGTGACGTTCCATTTGCTGCATTGGCATACATGACCCCTATTCAGTCCTGAAGTTCACAAGTTAAAACAGACCATGGTTAACACAGCAGTGGACCAAAGGAAGCAGGGGTGGGCAAAAAAGCAGGATATCCCCTTAAGAAAGTTTTCCAGAGAATTTTTTCCAAACAAGGTTTTCCAGAATTCTTTTTAAACAAGGTCCTGAAAGGGTTAAAAAAAAATAAATTATTACATACCTCACCAATCTACCACCGCTACTCTGCTCCATGCTGCTCTTCAATTTCTGGTCCCGGCTTGGCTTCCAGGAAATGGCTTGATCTGCCTACTCAGCCAATCACTGGCAGAGGTGGGTCACCACTGTGGCCATTGATTGATTGAGTTGGCAAAATCTGCATGTTTTACATATGGAGTTTGTTGCCGGTATTGTGGTAAATTTGCTGCAAATCTCCCCCTATTCATTGCAAAGGGTGAAATACATGCTGGAAATCTGCAACATTACTCAACATGCAGCTGTCACACTCTAGTATGGGAGGGAAACCCCACACTGAACATAGGAGGGAAAGGGGAAAGGAAATAGGACCTGAAAACTAGGGAAGGAAGATGGACACCTCCTAGTGAAAACCCTAATCAAAGCCCTGATTGACTACCAGTATGAACAGACCCCAGAGGTAGGTGATTTCATACACAGGAATACCTAAAAACCTATCTAACCCTAAAGGACCCTAGTACTAATGACAGGACAGAGACAACCTGTTCCTCCAAAAGGAAGGATGAACGGGAGTCTCCCTAAGGCCTAATACAAAAAGGACAAGGAAATACAACACACAGAAAAGCCAAAATACAAAGGGAAAGGTAACACTTAAAGGGATTCTGTCACCAGGTTTCACCCCTGTCAGCTAAACATATGCTGATGTTCAGGGCCTCATCAGGATTCCTAATGTGGGCTTCTAAATGTGATCCGTAGCCTTATTTTGCTAAAAAACACGTTTTACTAACCTGTCACTCAAAGAAATAAGGTGCCGAAGGGGATGTCAAGGGATGCAAGGTGCCCGCCGCACCCACTGCCGTTCGTGCCCAGCGCCGCCTTTCCAGACTTCTGCACCGCCTCCTAATCCTCTGTGCCGCCTCTCGCTCGTCCTCCATCCCCCCTCCTCCCTCCTCCCTCCTCCTCCTGCTGTAAGATCTCGCGTGTGCGCACAGGGCTCTGCCTGATGCGCCCGTGCGGACTTCTCGATTTGGCTTCTTGAAGCGAAGTGCGCATGCGCCGGCACTTCGCTCAACCCAGGTATGACCTGCACTCTGGCGCCAGCCTCTCAGAGCCCTGTGCGCACGCGCGATATCTTACAGCAGGAGGAGGGGGAGGGAGAGCGAGAGGTGGCACAGAGGATTAGGAGGCGGTGCAGAAGTCTGGAAAGGCGGCGCTGGGCACGAACGGCAGTGGGTGCGGCGGGCATCTTGTATCCCTTGACATCCCCTGAGATCCCCTTGGGCACCTTATTTCTTTGAGTGACAGGTTAGTAAAACCTGTTTTTTAGCAAAATAAGGCTACGGATCACATTTAGAAGCCCACATTAGGAATCCTGATGAGGCCCTGAACATCAGCATATGTTTAGCTGACAGGGGTGAAACCTGGTGACAGAATCCCTTTAACTTCCAAGAAGCTATGGCAGCACCAGGAACTCAGCCGAGATCCAAACACCAGCTATCCACAGGTCCAACTGAAGCTATAAACCACACAGTATTGTGGGAGAAACAACTCTAAATAGGGAAAGTTAAATGACCACAATAGCAACTCCTGGAGGTTAAGGGTGAGGCCAGTACCAGAAACAAGGTACGTCCGTGACAGCATCAGATTTAAAATCTATATCACAGGTCAATTTTCATGCGAATCCTACTCTGATTTATTGCAGCATGTGGGTGAGATTTTGTAAATCGCATCAATTTTGCTGCTACTGTAAATGCTGCAGATTTTTCACCCATTGTCCTGCCTGTACATAGCCAAAAACAATTTATTTCTATTATATTTCATGTAAGAACATGTGATAATGATTTTAATGGGTCCCAAATACTGGCGAATTGCTAGAAATAAGTCATACGGCAGGGGTGGATTCAGAACAATCGGCCTCATTGTAGGTGCGCCTAAATTGGCAGTAGGTAGGGCTAACACAAGTAGGTGAGGTCAGCAAACTATCAGCCATAGCACCATTGATGGTGTGTGTGGTCAAGGCAAAAATAGAACAGAATACTGCTTGACCCTTATATGCAGCTCTATACAGTCAATACATATATAGTCCTATACAGATTATATGGAACACTATTTTTATGCAGCCCTATAGTGGTACATGATACCTTCTGTATAACAGGGGTAGTACATAGCACACTTTAGGTAATCCTGTTAACCAATAGCAGGAACGCTATTAAATTCTGCTACCAGGCTACCAGGTTGTGACTTGTATGTAGACTGTGCCCATTCATATTACAATGGTTTATAAGGAGGAGGAGTACTAGTTATTAACATAATCTACTGGCTTATGAGTCTTCAGTGGTGCACAGGCCCATTTTTGGGTGTGACCAGCCTCATGATGTCATACCCAAACCAGCCCATCCAGGATTTTCCCCTGTAGAGTCAGTGGCCAACATAGCCCTGTAAAAGGTCAGCTATTTCAAGGCAAGCAGCCTACATACTGTTGTTGTACAGGGGCCCTTAGCTGTCTGTGTCCACTGCTGCCTATGTAGGTAGTATTTAGGTACAGTAGAAACCTGTGCACCCCATCTCCCTACAATCATGTGCAAGCCCCTGAGTAGCTGGTGCAGAGGATGAGAGTATGATGGGATGGTGGCCCCGATGAAGTGTTGTGTCATGATGTCCTACCCCAGGCCATCGCTCCCTGGGGTTTGATACAGTGAATATGTGATGCGAATTGAAGGAACCAGGCAGAGATTATAGAATATAGAATGTCTTTCTTTACTGAGTTCAAAAAACAGCACATCCAGCAGCAGTTCGTACAAAGTGCAATTTCTCCTCCCTGATAATGAGGTATTGTGGCTGGCAATGTGGCAAAAGATAACACTCAGAAGTTTGCAAGCTGACAGTGTCTCTCTCCTGATTCCCTCTGTACAGTTGTGGCTGTAGGCGTCCACTGTATGATGCAGGTTTCTAGCGATGTCTGTCCGGAACTTTGGTGGTGTTGTCTTAACGTGTTTCCCCTCACCTTGCAGCGGAGTCTGTACAGCTTGATTGCTTGATCACTCTGCTGACAAGAATATGCAGTAATTAACAGATCTTCTGTAGCCTGGGGCCCTGCAGGCTCTCTGGGGAAGTGTTCGTCCCAGATGAACTGCTTTTGGGGTCCTCATGGCCTGGATAAGCGGGAGCTGGATCGCAGGCTCCCTCACTCCTCATTTTACTCTCTACAACTCACTATAACCAGCTCTGCTCCTCCCTTGCTAGGACGTCGAACTAGTCCACTTTTACCAAGAGGGGAGGAGTGGGATAAGTCCCTTTCCAGTTGCCAAAAACTGCCAACCGTACACCAGCAGATGGTGAACAAAGTGTATAGCATGACATTACATTACTTTACATTACAATACAAACTATTTACAATAGTAGTACTCCTAGGTCTGGGGTACTACACATGTATTAAATACGACTGTCTAATGGAAATAATAGGCTTAGGTATTGTACATGCAACTCCTTCTTTCAATATAGCAATAAGTACAACATGACTCTAAAAATGACCCAGCCTAACGCGGCTCTGTATAATTATTACAGAAGGTAACATCTCTTTTTTGAGTCGATCACTTACCGATTTGCGCACACACTGTAATTTATCACTAATATGACACACATTGAATGTATGCACAAAGAGGAATCACATGGTGGATTGGAGCACAAAGCCACATTCTTCTCATGGAGCTGTTAGTCGGGTTTCGTAAAGGAGAGAACACATTTCTGAATAGGCCATCATTTAGGCTGATTCATTCAGCCGTCTACCTAGAAATCTCTGTAATGAGCCACAGCAATTCATTCTGTAAGAATGTTTCCATTGTACAAAGCCTTCATTCAGACAGGACAGCTGAAATCTGTCTGCACACCTTCATCATCCTCAGTCACCCTCCAGGAGCCCCATGACAGGGCTGACTTTATTTCTGTTGCCTGGCCAATAGGTCGTCACAATTTTAAAAAGTATTCTCCCTGGCAGGGAATTATTAGTAGAGGCAGTGATGTAGCAGATAAAAATGGGCCAAATACCTCGACCGTCATTGCAGAGGTATGCAGAATTCCGTTTCAACTAAAGTATTTATTTACTTGACGTTAATCATTTACATTCTCAAATTAAAAGTTCTTTTGTAAAGGGGTTGTCCCACGAAAAATATTCTAAATTTTTCAAACCAGCACCTGGATACTGAATACTTTTTTAATTGCATGTAATTAAACATTTTGTATAGCCATTGAGTTATTTACTGAAATATATCTGTATAGCGCCACCTGCTGTTTGCTCTTTTTCTAATTTCTCTGTCCAGCTCACTGACATGGAAGCACATGCTCAGTTCCATCCTTCAACTGCCACCAGCTGCAGTAGAAATGACACGCCCGCTGAGAAAATGCATGCCCCCTGAGTTGCCAGCTTGAAATAAATCTACCAAAGCAATTGGAGTAATGAATGTGGAGATCTCTGGATCCATGTGAGGTGCAGGGCTGGTTCTAGCTTTGTTAGAAAGAGAGTGTCATGTGCTATATGATGTCTGATTTAAATTTTTTACATTAATCCTTTAACTTCATAATTTTGGTAAAACACATAAAAAGGCTGCCTTGATGGAGGTCTAGGAGCTTTTAAGGAAGGGGCGGGGGGACGGACTATCACACTTGCTAATGAGAATCCTGATCCACACATGGGTAACTTTACTACCAAGAAAACCAACTAGCAAATGCTTTGGGCCCAGAGATCAGGGAGTCCCCTGCTTTACAAGCGGTTGGCTGAAAAAAAAAAAAAAAAAAACTGAAAGGATAGACATTCTGACTGTGTGGCCAGTTCAGCTGTACAAGGACCTAAGGAAAGGGTGCTCTTCCCAGCTATAGAGCAGTAACAAAAATGCCCAGGTGGCACTGCTAAGCTGAGAGTGGGTCTAGGCCAGATGCAAGGATTTTTGCCGCCCTAGGCAAAGATCCATTTTGTCGCCCCCTCATGTCACTCACTCACTGACAGACAGACACGCACTCAGACACTCACTGAATGACGTACACAGAAACTCACTGACAGACAGACATACACTCACTGACAGACAGACATACTCACTGACAGACACACATACACTCACTGACAGACAGATATACACTCACTGACAGACACACATACACTCACTGACAGACACACATACACTCACTGACAGACAGACACACACTCACTGACAGACACTCACTGACAGACATACACCTACCCACTGAAACACACACACCCACACACGGAAACTCACTGACAGACACTCACTCACTGGAAGACAAACACACATATACTCACTGACAAACACACAGACACTTACTGACCGACAGACATCCACACTCACTGACATACACTCACTCACTGACATACACTCACAGACACTCAATGACAGACACACATACATTTACTGCCAGAAAGACAGACATACATACACTCACTCACTGACATAAATACACAGGCAGACACTCACTCAGTCAAACACTTAAACACTCACCTCCCTAGGGTCCAGTGTGGTGCAGCTCCTCAGTGCTCCAGCGCGCCGTTTAGTATGCCGGGGCCGGAATGACGTCATATTCCGGCATCACAGAGGGCGCACGAGGAAGGAGTGGGGAGCTGCTCCGATAATTTACTGGCAGAGCAGGCACCTGCCATCAGGGTAAGCAGATGCCTGCTCTGCCATATTTAAGAAGGACCTCCACCTCCTGGCCCCCCTGTAAAGGCGCAAACGCCTAGTTCGCCTATATGGTTGCGCCAGCCCTGAGTGGGTCTCAGCGGTCCATTACAGATGGAGCTTAGTGGTTAATGTGACAGAGCTTAGCGGTGTAATACGGGCTCCCAAGACATAATTTTACCAAAAAATGCCAAATTTACCCCTGGATTAACACCCCTTATGCAAGTTTGACTGAGAACCTAAGAGGATCTATGGATCTGGACAATTGTGGTCTGTTTCCAGTAGCTTCATTCTAAAAAATGCAACTACGTTGCTTGGTTTTGCCAGGGAAAGTGCCAGGAGAGAAGCCACTTTGCAAGTTTTGGACCATTTCCAGCTTGTTTCTGCACAAGAATGTGGGAAGAAGGTCTGCCATTCCTGCCTGTAAGAGTAACCAGAAACTGAGATAGTGCCAATATGAGTAGCTCTGTGAGTCAACTGAGACTGTACCTCCAAGTAGTGTGCCAGTACTTGTAACTGCCAAGCTGTGTGCCTATTAGAGACTGTGGTCACCAAGCTGTGTGCCCATTAGAGAGTGTAACCACCATGGCCGCATAAGTCTGAGCTCCCAACAAGACCTGGCTTTATAACCCCTTATAAGCACTCCATCTGATCCAGAAGTCGGCAAGGAGAAGAACAGAGACTCCACTGAGACTACCCCTGCCCGGTCAAAACAGCCGGACATGGAGAAATTCCTGAGGAAAAACCGCAGAGAGACAAAGTCTGTGGTCTACTAAGTTATGTCGACACGGCGAAACTCCTGAAAAGCAGCAGGGAGTCTCCTCAGCTCATTTATGAAGAAGCCGTCATCTTGTTTTTCAGGACTTGACTCCTTCAACCCTGGCTAAGCGCCGAATCCTGCGTCCTCTCCTGGAGGCCCTAAAAGCCTCGGCGACTCCATTCACGTGGCTATACCCCTTTAGACTGATCATTATAAAAAACAGTAAGCAAATTACCATAAGATCCCCACCAGACCTGAAAGCATTTTTCTTTATTTCACATTTTGATATATGTATATTTATTTGATATAACAATACCATATTTATACAATAATAATTTTTGGTATTGGCATTTTTTCATAATATCACATCCTATTCACAATCACTGTATATTAATTATCTCTTCTTTTTGGGTGGCTGCCCTTCTTTCCTTTTTCCCCTTTTCTTCTTTCTTTTCCTTTGTTTGTTTATTTCATCATGAATAATCAATTTTCATTAGCATGACCAAGGTATTGTCGATTCGCTTCCCTTAATTAACCCCAATCCCCAAAAAGACACGACAACATGTGTGGATTTAATTGGCCACAGCAGCCATTTTATTATAAACATAAATAACATAACTTATTAAATAACAACGTCCCTACCTGGAGGCCCCGCCCACATAACCTTCACTGAAAAACACGGGGAGGGTCCTTGGAGCCCCAGCCCCATAAACCAGCCGGGTAACTGCCCTCGCCCCTCCTTCAGATTACCTCTAGCCATTAAACGCCAGCTCAGAGGCAGAACCCGTTAACCCTGGGCAACACGAGGGCAGATACCTGCCATACGCCACTCCATCATCCAATACCTGGGGAGTCCAGAGACTCCTTTGGCTCCCTCCCCACCATGCCAGAGCCACCATATCCACCAACTCCAAGGACTCCCCACCGCCCTGCCTCTGCCGCCATGACAAAAATTGCCCTCCCTGCCTAGCCAATTCAACACCACCCCATCATAACCCCCCCTAAACTCCCCTCTGCCCGCACACCTCCTTCCCTCCAGTAACGAAGCCTCCTCAAGGGTGGGTGGGGGCTGTTACACCACGTCTGTCCCCCTGCACTGACCCTTTTCCCGCCCCTGCTACCCCCTTATAAAACCTAGCCACCTCCCCTGCACGCCGCCCCCTCTTCCCATACATTAACCCCTCCCTGACCTTCCTTCACCTATCATTCCCTCCCAACCTGGTCATGTCAGGCCTCCCCCCAGGCTTTCAGCCCCAGGTCCGGCCTGAACTTGACCAAGGTATTGTCGATTCGCTTCCCTTAATTAACCCCAATCCCCAAAAAGACACAACAACGTGGGTGGATTTAATTGGCCACAGCAGCCATTTTATTATAAACATAAATAGCATAACTTATTAAATAACAACGTCCCCAAGGCCTCCCTACCTGGAGGCCCCGCCCACATAACCTTCACTGAAAAACACGGGGAGGGTCCTTGGAGCCCCATTAACCAGCCGGGTAACTGCCCTCGCCCCTCCTTCAGATTACCTCTAGCCGTTAAAAGCCAGCTCAGAGGCAGAACCCGTTAACCCTGGGCAACACGAGGGCAGATACCCGCCATACGCCACTCCATCATCCAATACCTGGGGAGTCCAGAGCCTCCTTTGGCTCCCTCCCCACCATGCCAGAGCCACCATAACCACCAACTCCAAGGACCCCCCACAGCCCACGACCCAAGGGGGGGAACACCTTACCCCCTTGCGTCCCGCCACACCCACAAAGCCACTTCAATCCCGTCCTGCAACCCAGAGCACCACAAATCGATGGCCACTGCATTCAAATGCACCCCATCACTCCTCCAAAACTCCCCTTCCCCTGCCTCAAGCTCCCTGTGCCTAACCACAACCCTTCCATTCCTTGCCACGAAGCGACCTACCGCTCTATTGACCTTTAATCCGCGCCTTGTTCAGCTTTTCCACCGATCTGGCCTCCCTCCAATGTTTTCTCGGCACAATGTCGGACCAAACCGTCACCATATTCGGAAACTGCGCGCACAACCTAAGCAGGTCAAATTTTATATCCTTCGTCAGCTCCCTGCAGGGGCGCACCCCCAAATCATTCCCCCCCACATGCAACACCAAGACCCCCGGGGAAGAATCCAACCTTGCAAACCTGTGTAACTCAAGTAACACCCTGCTCCACTTCATGCCCCTCAAACCCAACCCCCTAATCACGCCACGTCCCTTGAAAAACTCAGCTGCCTACCTTCTGGTCTAACATCCGCCCACAATGCCCCCCAAAAAACATAGGAGTGGCCCATAATCCAAACCAGACAAGCCGCACCACCTGCAAAAAAAAACACATAATCAATAAAGGGAGGCCCCCCCCCCCCCCCCCCCCTGTTCCCCGCCATGCCTGGGCCCCAACTTCGACCAACCTTACAATAATAACGTCGGCCTAACACCTAACATACGACCGGAACCGAATGGACTCCCACCGACCGATGCGACGGATAACATCATCGCCCAAACGCCTACGAGCCGCCTCTGTAGCCGCCCCGATACGGAATGAGTGACTCCCAAACAGCAAGGGGTCCTTACCCAACCGCCTCAAACAAGCACGCAAAACAGCTATAAACTGAAAACGAGACAAGAATGATCCATCCTCGTGAACCAACAACGGCCCCTCCAAACCGACCCCCCGCACCCCAAAGTCCCTAAGACACCGAACCGGGCACACTACTGAACCCCCCACTTGAAATAAAACCACCCTACACCCCCGACCAGGCTGATCAGTTTTTGACCTATCAGGAAATAAGACTACGTCCTCCCTTCGCAAACCCCCTGCGCAGCGCCTACTAGGGCTAACCAATTCCCCAATCCGCAATGCCCCAAAAAAGGCTAATGAAAAAGCCAATCTAAACAACCTCTCCTCCCCTACCGATCCACAAACCTGCCTTAACTGTCCAAACAAATCCTCTAACAACTCAAAAGAGATTGACCGGCCTTGATCCCCTTTTGACGACGACCTCCTCCAACCCCTTAAAGCCTGCACAACCCAAAACGATTTCGTAACATCCTGCTCGCTCCTACTCTTGCAACCAAACGCAACACCCGCCATAAACTTGTTCATCCTGGATACCGACCAACCCTCCTCTCTGCAATGACCCACAAACAGCAGCAACAACACCCCCTCCTCCAGCCCACACCCCTGAAAACGCTGCTTCCAAGTGCCCCACTGATCCCATGCATTCCCGTATGCCGCCCAAGTCCCAGCCATCAATGACCGCCTCACCAACTCGTCTACTGATCGAATGGCATGTTCCACAATTCCTGAGGGAAGCTCGCTCCTTCCTCGTCCGCTTCCGGTGCCAACACCCGAAACCGGTCCCACTGGAAACGAGACAAAGCATCAGCAATTGAGTTATCCACCCCAGGAACATGGGCCGCAACGACCCAAGAATTCAAGGACAAACAAACCAAAACAAGGTGTTGCAGTAGGCGCACCACCGGGGAGGACGAGGCCGACAGATGATTGATAGATTCCACCACTCCCAAATTGTCGCAATGGAAGCGCACTTTTTTATTCCGAAACCCCCCCCAAATAACTACCGCCACTACAATGGGGAAGAGCTCTAGCAACACCAGATTCCTCACCCAACCCTCCTCAATCCATTGCGCCGGTCAAACACCCCCACCCACCACCGACCCTGCAGATAAGCCCCAAAACCATACCCCCCCGCCGCATCCGTAAACAAGTCAAGGTCCGCCGCCACCATCTCGTCTAGCCACAATGAACGCCCATTATATACCTCCAAAAAGGACGCCCACACCCACAAATCCTCACGCAGCTCACGATGGAGTCGCACAAGACTGTTGGTAAATAGGGATTAACCCCACTAGGGGATGGGCCATCCGGTCAGGCCTTTTCCCAACCCATTACCTTAAATAAGAGACTGACAACCATTTTCCTTTTAATGCTGGGTGATGATCGGCCACAGCTTACTTTATTTAACGATAACACCATAACTGTAAATGGCGCGGTATGCCAGCCGCTGGCCTCCCAGCGGGCAAGTCTGCCTTGTGCCATAACCAAATTCCATACTGAATTATATACCGCCAGCTGTGACTTGTTCTCATATCGTATATAGCTTTATTTATATTTCTCTCATTTTTCTATTTTTTTTTCTTTTCTTTCTGTTTTTTTTTATCACAAAAGAATACCTCACCTGAGGAACAAACGGATCCAATCTGTCAAAACCATCGCAATCTCACAGGGAGGGCGGGTGGGAAACCAGCGCATCCACCGTCAAGAGGAAGTGGCAAGCGCAATCCAAAGAATATATAGCCCCCCAGCATCGCCCCCTACCCCCAATGAATCATGGGAAGGCTTCCAGTTAACTCCTTACAATACTTCTCCTCAACTGCTCTTAAACCCTAAACAGGGCCATGACCCCTTATTAACTCGGGGCAGAGGGAATCAGGAAGGACCCCCAGTCTCTTATCACCCTCCATAGGCCGTCGGGTGCTCACCAGACTGTTGGTAAATAGGGATTAACCCCACTAGGGGATGGGCCATCCGGTCAGGCCTTTTCCCAACCCATTACCTTAAATAAGAGACTGACAACCATTTTCCTTTTAATGCTGGGTGATGATCGGCCACAGCTTACTTTATTTAACGAAACACCATAACTGTAAATGCCTCGAAGGAGTGTAACATAACCGAGCAACCGCTCGCATTTGGCGGCCCGATCAACAAAAAGTCATCCAAATAATGGATGATGGACCCCCAACCTGACCATTCCCGCGCCACCCATTCCAAAGATGTGCTAAACTACTCAAAATAAGCACACGAAACCGAACAACCCATGGGTAGACACCTATCCACAAAAAACCCACCCTCCCAAAAACAGCCCAGCAAATGTTGACACTCAGGGTGCACCGGCAAAAGCTGAAATGCCGCCTCAATGTCCACCTTCGCTAACAGAGCCCCCTGCCCATACTTCCTAACCCAACGCACCGCTTCATCGAACGATGTGTAAACCACCGAACACAACACCGGCGCAATCCCGTCATTAACCGAGCCCACTTTTGGGAAAGAGAGGTGGTGTGTAAGACGAAATTTGTTATGCTCCCTCTTAGGCACCACCCCCAGCAGCGACACCCTTAATTCCGGCATCGTCAACTCCCCAAAGGGTCCTGCCATGCGCCCCAACTCAACCTCTTTCCTCAACTTCTCGGACACCACCCTCGGGAACGCCGCCGCCGACTTCAAATTCCTCCCCCCTTTCTCAACCACCCCTTCCATGAACGGGATGCGAAACCCCTCCCTGAACCCCTCCAAAAGGAACTCCGCCGCCTAGTGTCTGGGTACCTACTTAGGAATGGCAGCATCGCGGCCACCCGAATTGGCGTCCGCCCCTTTTCCAGCCGCATCCCACCAGCTCCTCCCCTTCCGTCCCCTGAAGCACCTCTGTGCTCCGTGATTCCCGCCACATGAGGAACATTCATGCTTAAATTTGCACTTATCCCCATATTTACATTCTCCCTTGTTGAACTGGAAACATAACCCCTTTTGAGAGGCCGCTGAGCTCTCCGAGTGTCCGGAACCCCCGGCTCCTCCCTGAAAGGACTGCCCCACCCTAACCGGGGCCATCACCCGCATCCACAAACCAATGTCTTTGTGGTCCCACCGGATGCTCGTACGAACCGCCTTCCGCTGCCTAAACTGCTCATCATATCTCAGCCAACCCAGGCCCCCGTACACCCGGTACGCCTCCCCAATCGCATCCTGGTAACAAAAAAGCGCAGAACAATTTTACGGCGCCTTCTCCCCAATGACACTGGCCAGGATCGCAAATGCCTGCAGCCAATTTGAAAAAGTCTGCGGAATCAGCCGATGCCGCCGCTTATCCTCATCTTCCTTCTTTTTATCCTCCTTCCGTTCCCTATCTAAATTAAATCTTTCAAGTGGGAGTAACGAGAATATATCAACGTACTCCCCCATCCAGATCCTTTCCTTAACCTCGGGCTTCAAATGGGCCCTCAGCGGGCCCTCAAAGCACACGTAAACCTCGCCCCTTGCCGCGTCGTCCAGACGAGGTTCCCCTTTTTCCATAGCCCCCTCCCTCACAACCAAGCCTTGCGGAACCAACGACCACCCTAGCGCGTTCCTGGCCACCTCCGCCCCAATGGCCCCCGTCCCGTTATTAACCGCTGGTGGAAGCCCCAGCAACCCTCCCGCCGGCCGTCACTGCCGGGTCCGACGCCGCTTCTAGGCCAGCCTCCTGCTGCCCGACTCTCTTCTCCAGCACAGGGCCGCCATGTTGACCTCGCCGTTTGCCTGGATGCGATTGCCTCGCTCTCCCACGCCGGGCACACTCACCCCCGCATGGGGCAGCTGCCGATCCCGCTCCAGCTCCCCCGCCGCTTGCTGCTGAGGAGGAGGCGTCCGGCCTCCCCCCACCCGGGTCCCGCCTGACAAATGGATTCCTCCCAGCACGCGACCGCCGGGCACCTGTGCTCCTGTCCGCGGCGCGTGCCGGAGGGTCCCTGGAGAGGCTCTTGATCCGGCGCCAGACTACTCTCTCTTGATGAGAGAAAAGAGGTTTGGCGGCTTTGGGCTCCCAGACATTCACCTATAATATAAAGCAGTGCAACTGAGCAGGTGTATTTCCCTACTTACTCCACACCCAGAGAACCCCTGCTCGAATTTGGAAAGACACCTCTTAACCTCGACAGAAAAGCTGATTCTTTGGGGAATCCAGCCTTACACACAGGGGAACTCATCCTCCCCGTCACTGGTACGGAGTTTGCTTTCAGTATGGTCCTCCCTCTATAAAACACAAGATCTTCGGTTCCCCCATTCCAATATACCACTGGACCTAATACAATCCTACATCCATCCTGGGGTCGAGGAGCTGTCTGGGGTTTGGCCCCTCTTGATAAACCTTTCACTACGGGAAATTACCCAATCAGACGGAAAATTAAAATGGGACGACATACTCAATCTCCCCAAAGTACAGAATGCGTCGGTCATACATATCTTTGACTTCAATAGGGACATCAGACTTGCCTCTATACCACTCGCTCTGAACAGAACCTTGTCTTTGGTAGAAAAACTGCTGAACATAAGCCAACTCCCCAGAAAGCTACTATCCACAACCTACAAATCACTGTTGTCCTCTCTTCCGCCAAAACTATATTTTCTTGAGGCCTGCCATGGGAGAGAGAGCTCACAACCAACCTCACAAAACCTGAAAAAGCCTTTATTTTAAACCACTCTCATGGTTTCAACAGATGCATCAAAATCCAGGCAAACTCATATAAACTACTAACGAGATGGTATAAAACCCCAGAGTTCTTACAGAAGATCAAACCGGACCTACCCGCCCAATGCTGGAGATGTGGTTCAGAGGCGGGCTCCCTCTCCCATATTTAGTGGCATTGACCACTCATCAAACCCTTCTGGTCGGAAGTGTGCTCAACGATAGAACAGATATGGCACACAAAACTCACACTGGACCACAAACTGATTTTACTATGGTGCCCAAACGTTACCCTAACACCATCCAAACATAATCTCCCCACTATGCTTCTCACGGCTGCACGCACACTTATTCCATACTACTGAAAAAGCAGTACTGCTCCTTCCAAAACGACTTGGATAGATAAAGTTGACCAGATCTATCGCTTTGAAGAACTGGCTCATTGGGAATAGCATACTCGTTCGGCGTTCCTAAAGACTTGGACTCCTTGGAAAGCATTTAGAAACTTCAATACACAAGCCCTCTCCCGCTTTAGGCAGCTTTTTACCCCAGGGTTCAAGCAGTCAGGCAAACAGATGCCAACCGCTACACTAGACTCCACTCTAGCCTTGTGCAAATGCAAAAGCAAGACAAAGACACACCAGAACTGTACAGTATATATTTTGTTCTTTCTTGACTTCAAATAGCCACACAAGTAGGTGGCACAGATAGTGTCTGCGCCACCACTGACTCTAGTTCTCCACTTAGATTCACAACCCCCTCCCCCAGTTATTATAGTACAAGTGCATTTAAGGTACTAACTCCCACACAGCCTTTAGGACATTCCTCAATACCTGAATGGTTTACTACAACCTATGTGTGATAATTGTACTACCTTATATTATGTACTGTACACTCTGCTAAGTTGTTATACTGCCATTATATACCTGTATTACTTTTATATTAATAAAAAGATAATTGACCAAAAAAAAAACAAGTTGTGTGCCCATCAGAGACTGACACCTCCAAGCTGTGTTTCACTACTTATAACCACCAAGCTGTGTGCTGTTAGAGACTGTAACCACCAAGCTGTAAGACTTTTAGAGGCTGTAACCCCTAAGTTTTGTGCCATTACTGAGATTTTAATCACAGTATTGACAGTAACCTCGAAGCCGCATGTCATTGACTGAAACCATTCCGCTTGTGGCCCCAGCCAGACTAAAGTTCTGTTCCTTTGAATTGTAATATGCCTATTTCTTTTACTGAACTATCCTGAAATACATCGAACCATGAGGGTTTCAGCAACACAGGACCTCTTTGGTGATTGTCAGCTCTGATCTTCAGTTTGGTTCACAGAAAGCAGGAGCAGGATTTCCCTCAATGATGTTCTATGAAAAGCAAAAACTTTCAGTCATTCACCTTTGTTCTCTTAATAAATTTTCCTGCCCATAGCAATTCCTATATGCATACACTGTGATGGCAACTGTAGCACAAGTTTGGATTAACCATATGCATATACAGTAGCAGCCACAGCAAGGTCTTAAAGTTAGATAGGTGTGAGCAGTTTACTCCCTGTGGGGATGAAAAGTAGAGCCTGTACCCTCTTACCATACAGGTTCACAGTCTTTCATGATCAAGTTGTGTAAGGCTACCTTCACACCAGCGCTAGCTACAATCCGGCAGGCTGTTACGGTAGGCAAGCAGAGGATCGGCCAGACACAAACCGCAGCATGCATGCATTATACCTAATGGGGCCGGCAGATATTCCATCCGCATTCGGCAATGCCAGAACCGATGAGTTTCAGCAGGCTGTTCTCTGCCGTAACAGCCTGGTGGAATTCACACCACTGGTGTGAAATTAGCCTTACTCAGATGATGGCTCAAGTTTTGGCGCAGGGTAAAATTTAGATAAATGTGAAAATGGTAAGGTGTAAAGTATAATAACTTGGAGCTTTTTTTTTGAAGGGGTTGTCCAATAGGGGAACAGTTCCAGTTTCCTCACTGGACAGTTTATTTATTATACTCACTTATATACCGCTGACATATTCCACAGCACTTTACAGACATTAGCATCACATTGTCCCCAATGGGGCTCACAATCTAAGTTCCCTATCAGTATGCCTTAGGGGTGTAGGAGGAAACCGGAGAATCCGGAGGAAACCCACACAAACACGGGGAGAACATACAAACTCCATGCAGATGTTGTCCTTGTTTGGATTCAAACCCAGGACCCCAGTGCTGCAAGGCAACAGTGCTGATCACTGAGCTTTACTGGATTCCCACTGGTCTGTTTTTCTTGGTCCCATCTGGACACAGAGGAAGTGTCTGGAGATGCCTTCTCGGACAATCATTGGGTGCAGCAGGGACCGACCTCAGCCGGTGATTGCTGAGAAGTAAAGAAAATTTCAACTGATTCATCTCATTATCCAGACATCTTAACCTCTGGGGGGCTGTCCTCACAGGTAATGAAGCACCCACCTGCCGTATGACTGACATGGCTCATCATCCCACCCAGTCCTGTCAATCTCCTGCCTGTGTCCTGCCTGTGTCCAAGCATCTTCAGGAGCAGCTACTGTGCAAACGCTGATACCGGGGGAATTGAAACCTTCATGTAATAAGGAATAAAAATTATTTTTTCTCAGGAACGCCACAACCAATTTTCACAAGACAGGTATCATTTTAATCAGCAGAATGAACCTTATCAGGCAACATGTCTAGTTAGGTAATAAGGTTGATCCTGCTGAAAGGTGCTTTTTAAGTGTGTCATGTATGATATGGACCTTTACGTGGACCAAATATTAGAAACAAGTATTCCCAGTAAGTGATTTGATTCTCAGCTCGTGTAAAAAGGTCCCTTATTCTAATGAGGATTAGCTTGAGGATAAACCCTCGCAGCAGAGTCATAAACTGAGTTGATGTTACTCTCACACTAAGGACTGGTATCCCATTAAGGACTGGATACTTTGTATTTGATTTTCAATGGCATGGCTCTGGCACATAAGGTGTTGGTTTGTTTCAGAGTATACAATCAAGAACACCAAGATCCGGAATGAAATGTGTTGCATTGTTTAAATAAAGCATGAATCACAGGGCGATGACCACAATTACAGGATAACAGTGCCCGAAGCTGGAAAAGCATAATGAAAATCCATGTAGGTAAAAAACACAAAAACACAAACAGCAAAGCTGACCAAACAGAGAAAAAGTGTCGCCCTAGGTGATGCATTACAATAAATACTGCTGTCACACGTCTCTCACACCAAAGTTTCTGTAGGGCTCGTATTATTATATGAGCTATACTTTGTAATGTTGTAGCATGCAACTTTATGCCAGCTCTTGTTTGGCTAAAGGCTCATGCACACAAACGTATTTTCTTTCCGTGTCCATTCCTTTTTTTTGCGGCTCGCATGCGGAATCATTAACTTTAATGGGTCTGCAAAAAACGGAAATTACTCTGTGTGCATTCCGTTTCCGCATGGCCGTTCCGCAAGAAAAGATAGAACATGTCCTATTCTTGTCCTTTGTGTGGACAAAGATAAGCATTGTTACAATGGATCCGCAAAAAAACGGATGCAATACGGATGTCATCCATATTTATTCCGATCCGTGTTTTGCGGACTGCAAAATACATACAGTCATGTGCATGAGCCTTTAGGGCCAGTTCATATCAATGTTTAGCTTTCCGTTCTTCTGCCCAACTAATGCTCAAAATAACAAACCAATTTTTTGTTCTTTCTGTTATTCTGACAGATCTGTTTTTCTGACGGATCAGAACAACGGAGCTAAACGGTGATGTGAACTCGGCCTAACTTAAAAACGGAAATTTTTGTGCCAAAATTTTAGTGTGATGTGACGCTTTTTAATGTGTAACTGTCGTTTCTTTTTTTATACTGTAATGGTATAGTACACCCTGCAGTATAAGTTCTTTTGTGTTTTAAAATGTAATCATTTTCTGTTTCACCTCCTAAAAACTCCCAGAAATGTGTGTCACTTTGCCATTCTGAAGGCCTCTTCTCACAGCGTTGTCATGTGCAGGCCGTCTCCTCTGTATTATAAACAAGAGAGGGATCAGCACTGGGAGGAGCAGCACAGCCCTGAGCGCTGGGGAGAGCACTGGGAGGAGCAGCACAGCCCTGAGTGCTGGGGGGAGCACTGGGAGGAGCAGCACAGCCCTGAGTGCTGGGGAGAGCACTGGGAGGAGCAGCACAGTCCTGAGTGCTGGAGAGAGCACTGGGAGGAGCAGCACAGCCCTGAGTGCTGGGGGCAGCACTGGGAGGAGCAGCACAGCCCTGGGTGCTGGGGAGAGCACTGGGAGGAGCAGCACAGCCCTGAGTGCTGGAGTGAGCACTGGGAGGAGCAGCACAGTCCTGAGTGCTGGAGAGAGCACTGGGAGGAGCAGCACAGCCCTGAGTGCTGGAGAGAGCACTGGGAGAAGCAGCACAGCCCTGAGTGCTGGAGAGAGCACTGGAAGGAGCAGCACAGCCCTGAGTGCTGGGGAGAACATTGGGAGGAGTCGCACAGCCCTGAGTGCCGAGGAGAGCACTGGGAGGAGCAGCACAGCCCTGAGTGCTGGGGAGAGCACTGGGAGGAGCAGCACAGCCCTGAGTGCTGGGGAGAGCACTGGAAGGAGCAGCACAGCCCTGAGTGCTGGGGAGAGCACTGGGAGAAGCAGCACAGCCCTGAGTGCTGGAGAGAGCACTGGAAGGAGCAGAACAGCCCTGAGTGCTGGGGGGAGCACTGGGAGGAGCAGCACAGCCCTGAGTGCTGGGGGCAGCACTGGGAGGAGCAGCACAGCCCTGGGTGCTGGGGAGAGCACTGGGAGGAGCAGCACAGCCCTGAGTGCTGAAGTGAGCACTGAAAGGAGCAGCACAGCCCTGAGTGCTGGAGAGAGCACTGGAAGGAGCAGCACAGCCCTGAGTGCTGGGGAGAACATTGGGAGGAGTCACACAGCCCTGAGTGCCGAGGAGAGCACTGGGAGGAGCAGCACAGCCCTGAGTGCCAGGGAGAGCACGGGGAGAAGCAGCACAGCCCTGAGTGCTGGGGAGAGCATTGGGAGGAGCAGCACAGCCCTGAGTGCTGGGGAGAGCACTGGGAGGAGCAGCACAGCCCTGAGTGCTGGAGTGAGCACTGGGAGAAGCAGCACAGCCCTGAGTGCTGGAGAGAGCACTGGAAGGAGCACTGGGAGGAGCAGCACAGCCCTGAGTACTGGGGAGAGCACTGGGAGGAGCAGCACAGCCCTGAGTGCTGGGGAGAGCACTGGAAGGAGCAGCACAGCCCTGAGTGCTGGGGAGAGCACTGGGAGGAGCAGCACAGCCCTGAGTGCTGGCGAGAGCACTGGGAGGAACAGCACAGCCCTGAGTGCTGGGGAGAGCACTGGGAGGAGCAGCACAGCCCTGAGTGCTGGGGAGAGCACTGGGAGGAGCAGCACAGCCCTGAGTACTGGGGAGAGCACTGGGAGGAGCAGCACAGCTCTGAGTGCTGGGGAGAGCACTGGGAGGAACAGCACAGCCCAGAGTGCTGGGGAAAGCACTGGGAGGAACAGCACAGCCCTGAGTGCTGGGGAGAGCACTGGGAGGAGCAGCACAGCCCTGAGTGCTGGGGAGAGCACTGGGAGGAGCAGCACAGCCCTGAGTGCTGGGAAGAGCACTGGGAGGAACAGCACAGCCCTGAGTGCTGGGGAGAGCACTGGGAGGAGCAGCACAGCCCTGGGTGCTGGGGAGAGCACTGGGAGGAGCAGCACAGCCCCGAATGCTGGGGAGAGTACTGGGAGGAGCAGCACAGCCCTGAGTGCGCGTTCAGATTGTTGAAGGGCACTGCCTCCTCCTCCCAGCCTTCATGCCTGCAAGGAGTTTGTGATGTTTGCCCATCATAGCTAATTTTACACAGGTATTGCCTAATGAAAACAGCCCAAGTAAATAAGTATTTTTATTATACCCTCCCATTAGCTACCTTATTGCCACCTCTTCTGCTAATGCCCCATGTGTCTGCTTCCATTTCCAACATTCCCTGCCAGCATGTAGTGTGACATATTCCTTCCAGCAGCGCGATGTACACTGACACATCACGCTGCTGTGAAGGGAGACAAAAAGTGCCGATTCCCTCCAGCAGCGTGATGTGTCAGTATTGGAGCTGGGATCGCGAGGAACTAGGTGAGGATTTGGCTGGAACTAAAGTATAGGCGGCACCTGGGTGCACATACATACTATATATGGGGGCACCTGGCTGTATGTATATATATATTGGGGTACTGGCTGCATAACCAGTATATATGGGGTCACTGGCTGCATATATACTATATATGGGGCACTGGCTGCATATATACTATATAGGGGGCACTGGCTGCATATATATATATATATATATATATATATATATATATGGGGGTGCTGGCTGCATATATACTATATATGGGGGCACTGGCTGCATATATACTATATAGGGGGCACTGGCTGCATATACAGTTGCAAGAAAAAGTATGTGAACCCTTTGGAATGATATGGATTTCTGCACAAATTGGTCATAAAATGTGATCTGATCTTCATCTAAGTCACAACAATAGACAATCACAGTCTGCTTAAACTAATAACACACAAAGAATTAAATGTTACCATGTTTTTATTGAACACACCATGTAAACATTCACAGTGCAGGTGGAAAAAGTATGTGAACCCTTGGATTTAATAACTAGTTGAACCTCCTTTGGCGGCAGCAATAACTTCAACCAAACGTTTCCTGTAGTTGCAGATCAGACGTGCACAACGGTCAGGAGTAATTCTTGACCATTCCTCTTTACAGAACTGTTTCAGTTCAGAAATATTCTTGGGATGTCTGGTGTAAATCGCTTTCTTGAGGTCATGCCACAGCATCTCAATCGGGTTGAGGTCAGGACTCTGACTGGGCCACTCCAGAAGGCGTATTTTCTTCTGTTTAAGCCATTCTGTTGTTGATTTACTTCTATGCTTTGGATCGTTGTCCTGTTGCAACACCCATCTTTTGTTGAGCTTCAGCTGGTGGACAGATGGCCTTAAGTTCTCCTGCAAAATGTCTTGATAAACTTGGGAATTCAATTTTCCTTCGATGATAGCAATCCGTCCAGGCCCTGACGCAGCAAAGCAGCCCCAAACCATGATGCCCCCACCACCATACTTCACAGTTGGGATGAGGTTTTGATGTTGGTGTGCTGTGCCTCTTTTTCTCAACACATAATGTTGTGTGTTTCTTCCAAACAACTCAACTTTGGTTTCATCTGCCCACAGAATATTTCCCAGTACTGCTGTGGAACATCCAGGTGCTCATGTGCAAATTGTAAACGTGCAGCAATGTTTTTTTTTGGACAGCAGTGGCTTTCTCTGTGTTATCCTCCCATTAAATTCATTCTTGTTTAGTGTTTTACATATTGTAGATTCGCTAACAGGGATGTTACCATATGCCAGAGACTTTTGTAAGTCTTTAGCTGACACTCTAGGATTCTTCTCCACCTCATTGAGCAGTCTGTGCTGTGCTCTTGCAGTCATCTTTACAGGACGGCCACTCCTAGGGAGAGTAGCAGCAGTGCTGAACTTTCTCCATTTATAGACAATTTGTCTTACCATGGACTGATGAACAGCAAGGCTTTTGGAAATACTTTTATAACCCTTTCCAGCTTTATGCAAGTCAACAATTCTTAATCGTAGGTCTTCTGAGAGCTCTTTTGTGCGAGGCATCATTCACATCAGGCAATGCTTCTTGTGAAAAGCAAACCCAGAACTGGTGTGTGTTTTTTATAGGGCAGGGCAGCTGTAACCAACACCTCCAATCTCATCTCATTGATTGGACTCCAGTTGGCTGACACCTCACTCCAATTAGCTCTTGGAGATGTCATTAGTCTAGGGGTTCACATACTTTTTCCACCTGCACTGTGAATGTTTACATGGTGTGGTCAATAAAAACATGGTAACATTCAATTCTTTATGTGTTATTAGTTTAAGCAGACTGTGATTGTCTATTGTTGTGACTTAGATGAAGATCAGATCCCATTTTATGACCAATTTGTGCAGAAATCCAGTATCATTCCAAAGGGTTCACATACTTTTTCTTGCAACTGTATATATATATATATATATATATATTGAAGAAAATCCAGCTGGAGCACCAACCAGGAGACGGGTGCAATATCCACAAGGGCAGCGGCAATGCCCCAATGATGCGACTTGAGGAAAATAGGACTGCACTCCAGATAAAAGTGAAAAATAGTGGAACTTTATTCACCCATGATATGGCAACTTTGCGACGTTTCGGCTCACAAGAGCCTTCTTCCAGCATAGAAACAGTGAAAATGACAACATATAAAGGCATGTCTCAAGTGACTAGCCAATCATAATGTGATTACAATCATGAATAAATTGAGTACATATGATGCATATACAAAAATAAACAAAGTGCATGTGCATAAAGTGACATGTGCTTAAGAGATCCGCATCACAAGAACGACGTCCCTGCTCATCGATCACATAAATATATAATATATAAGTAATACATGTGTATAATAAAGTGAATAAGTATATCAGATGGAGATCATAGAAATCACACCCCTAGATGAAATGGCGCCCGTATACACCATCATGTTTCATTGAGCGTCTCCATTCATTCACTGCGCATGTCCAGATCCGCGTCATCCTCTCTGTCATAGCGTCTTCGTGTGACGCATGCGCTTCATCCTAGTCACACCGAAGGCGCCATTTTGATAGAGGGCAACATTGCCCTACAATTTCATGAGTATAACTCGTAAATACCCTCAATGTGCAAAACGCTTTCCCATATGATATATTGAGCCGCGGTAGGTACATCCTACATAGATCAGCATGTGAGGAAGGTTCCAAGTCTGCCGAGATGGATCCTACCCACTAGGTCGCATGTGTCAGAGGGGGACACGTCAATGTACCCAGCAGGCACCGCCAACCTAATTGCCGAAAATAACGCAGCCATAAGAGGAATTCTTAAAGGAAAGCATAACACAAATAAAACAACATTTCATATCTGGAAATACGCAGCGAGAAGACTTAGATGTTGCAGCTCAGTACCATCACCATCAAAGAGGGCCAGTTCAAGGATCTCCATCCAAACTTTTAAAATTCAAAATTGTTCTAAAAGGCAAAGAAAAAATTGACAAATTAATTACAGATTAATTAATCTATATCATATAAATTACAAATTTGTGTTATCACCGTTTCAAGGCACTTTTATACAAAACCAAGAAAAAAGAATCGCATATACAGGGAAAATCTAGTTCAACCCCAAAACCAGACATCTCATCTAAATTCTACATTAAGCCCCTTAGGGTGCAAGCTATCCAGAGCGTATATCCATCGCAATTCTCGCTTTTTCAAGATTGCGAGACGGTCGCCGCCTCTCCTGGGCATTGCAACATGGTCCATGATGAAGGGATCCAAAATGTCTGGAAACCGGTACTTTTCCTAATTGAGTTTCTATGGTTGTTTAACCTCACTTTCAATTCTGTCGATGTTTCCCCTACATTTTTTTAATTAAAGGAAATGGAGTTGGTGGTGGCTGCTCTCCTATATAGCCTATGATATGGTGCTACAAGTCCAGGGAGATTACATGGAAATTACATGGACATGATAGAACATAAATAACATATGATGAAGAACATGTCAGATGGAATCTAATAGGGTATTCTTTTCCTGTGGATGGATGTGCAAAAGATTTGGATTTGCAAATATAGCGACAGTTGACGCAATTGAGACACGGGAAACATCCCAGTCCCGCCTGCGTCAACGGTCGCTGAATGATGTTTCTTTTTGGACCAACATCTGCTTTGACCAGATGATCTCTTATGTTTTTGTTTTTTCGATAGGATAACAAAGGAGGATTTTTAAATTCAGGGACGTCTTTGATTCCTCTACTGAGAATATTCCAATTCTTTTTTAAGATCTGTCCTATCTCTACACTATAGTCAGAATATGTAGACATAAACGGTATCCTCTGAATTTTTTGGGGAGTAGGTTGTGCACGTTCTGTATTAGTATCGAGGATTTTGCTTTTCTGTTCATTTAACAGTTTACGAGGATAGCCACGTTCTCTGAATTTACCAGCCATCATATCCAATGTAGCCGGCAACTCAGTATGGTCAGATACAATTCGTTTTGCCCTCAAAAATTGAGATTGAGGGAGGTGTTTAATCAAGCTACGTGGGTGATTGCTTTCAAATCGTAGAATTGTGTTTCTGTCCATCGATTTGACGAACAGACCCGTACTAATTAGGCCATCATCCAATTTCACATTGGTATCAAGAAATGACAAGTTGGTTTTAGAGTAGGATATAGTATACTGAAGATCGGCGTCTATACTATTAAGATAATCATGGAATTCAACCAGCTGTGTTTCAGTACCAGTCCATAGGAGGAAGACGTCATCTATGTATCTCCACCACCTCAAAACATGTTGAAAGTGGTGGGATACATAGATAAGGTCCTCCTCCATGTATATATTCGCGTACGTTGGGGCCCGTTTCCCGTGTCTCAATTGTGTCAACTGTCGCTATATTTGCAAATCCAAATCTTTTGCACATCCATCCACAGGAAAAGAATACCCTATTAGATTCCATCTGACATGTTCTTCATCATATGTTATTTATGTTCTATCATGTCCATGTAATTTAATATATGTAGGGGAAACAGCGACAGAATTGAATTGAAACAACCATAGAAACTCAATTAGGAAAAGTCGCACTGATTTACCGGTTTCCAGACATTTTGGATCCCTTCATCATGGTGAACGGGATCTAAGATGCTGGATAATCGACCATGTTGCAATGCCCAGGAGAGGCGGCGACCGTCTGGCAATCTTGAAAAAGCGAGAATTGCGATGGATATACGCCCTGGATAGCTTGCACCCTAAGGGGCTTAATGTAGAATTTAGATGAGATGTCTGGTTTTGGGGTTGAACTAGATTTTCCCTGTATATGCGATTCTTTTTTCTTGGTTTTGTATAAAAGTGCCTTGAAATGGCGATAACACAAATTTGTAATTTATATGATATAGATTAATTAATCTGTAATTAATTTGTCAATTTTTTCTTTGCCTTTTAGAACAATTTTGAATTTTTAAAGTTTGGATGGAGATCCTTGAACTGGCCCTCTTTGATGGTGATGGTACTGAGCTGCAACATCTAAGTCTTCTCGCTGCGTATTTCCAGATATGAAATGTTGTTTTATTTGTGTTATGCTTTCCTTTAAGAATTCCTCTTATGGCTGCGTTATTTTCGGCAATTAGGTTGGCGGTGCAGGCTGGGTACATTGACGTGTCCCCCTCTGACACATGCGACCTAGTGGGTAGGATCCATCTCGGCAGACTTGGAACCTTCCTCACATGCTGATCTATGTAGGATGTACCTACCGCGGCTCAATATATCATATGGGAAAGCGTTTTGCACATTGAGGGTATTTACGAGTTATACTCATGAAATTGTAGGGCAATGTTGCCCTCTATCAAAATGGCGCCTTCGGTGTGACTAGGATGAAGCGCATGCGTCACACGAAGACGCCATGACAGAGAGGATGACGCGGATCTGGACATGCGCAGTGAATGAATGGAGACGCTCAATGAAACATGATGGTGTATGCGGGCGCCATTTCATCTAGAGGTGCGATTTCTATGATCTCCATCTGATATACTTATTCACTTTATTATACACATGTATTACTTATATATTATATATTTATGTGATCGATGAGCAGGGACATCGTTCTTGTGATGCGGATCTCTTAAGCACATGTCACTTTATGCACATGCACTTTGTTTATTTTTGTATATGCATCATATGTACTCAATTTATTAATGATTGTAATCACATTATGATTGGCTAGTCACTTGAGACATGCCTTTATATGTTGTCATTTTCACTGTTTCTATGCTGGAAGAAGGCTCTTGTGAGCCGAAACATCGCAAAGTTGCCATATCATGGATGAATAAAGTTCCTCTATTTTTCACTTTTATCTGGAGTGCAGTCCTATATATATATATATATATATATATGGGCACTGGCTGCATATATATATTGGGGTACTGGCTGCATATATATATACTATATATGGGGGTACTATTTCATGTTCCAAGACAGTTTTTATGTTCAATTACGGGGGACCGCTATGGGGTCTAATATGGCGCCAAATTATGCGAATATCTTTATGGCACACATGGAGGAGGAGTACGTCTATGTGAGCCACCACTTCAGGCATGTCCTGGGGTGGCGGCGTTACATAGACGACATTTTCCTCCTCTGGACTAATACACCATCAACATTATGTGATTTTAGGGATTACCTTAAGCAAATAGATCCAGATGTACAATTTACATTAGTCTCATCGGACACTGAATTACAATTCCTGGATGTGACGGTCAGAAGGATTGATAACCACCTGCACACTGACCTTTTTGTTAAACCCACCGACAAAAATACTTTTTTTGAAGGGGTTGTCCAATTTATTATTTCTCTGTGATATAATCGCAGTTGCAAGCCAGTGAGTGACTGTCTGGCCTACAGACAGTACTGTGTGCATACCATTCATACAGGGTGTCACTCACACATACCTTTTAGATAAAAAAAATTCAATTTAATATTTTTCTGTGATATAATCCCAGTTGCAAGCCAGTGTGTGTCTGGCCCACAGACTGTACTGTGGCCACTGGCTAGCCCACCACTCATACCGTTACAGGGTGTCACTCACTCACAAATACCTTGCAGATAAAAAAAAATTCAATTTAATTTTTTTCTGTGATATAATCCCAGTTGCAAGCCAGTGTGTGTCTGGCCCACAGACTGTACTGTGGCCACTGGTATGGGTTTTTAATACATAAAATAAAAAAAATCATAATAAAGTCTCTTAATAGTTTATTAGAAATAATGCAGACAATTTAAAAAATCCCCATCAATTCCAATACAAAGCAAGTACAAAGCTCAGAACTAAATTATTGCAGGATGTCGCAATGGTTCGTTAGTTCGACAATGGTTAATCAATTCTACACACGTCCCCGGATAGGGGACGTAACAGGGATTAAACTGATAGGAATAGTACTAGTTAAGACACCACTCATATAGGGTGTCACAGCACATTGCTCCGTGCACGTGCAGTGCCCCAACTTGGGAGTAAGAGGACCGACCAAGCTGCTTTTTCCATCTCCCGGTTCCTAAAATCAATTCATTTTGGTGTATCAGAGTTTGTCACTGTGAAGGCAGTCGAAGGTACCCGGCCCAAAATTTTTTTCACAAAAGGCAATCCCTGATACGGGACGTAACAGGGATAAAACTGATGAGAATAGTACTACAGAAAATACCACTCATATCAGGTGTGAGAATAAATTGCACGGCGCAGACGCAGTGACCGTGAATTCAAACAAAGGGGAGGGAGCCGGCGTTTTTTTAACCATCTCCCCGTTCGAAAAATCTATTCAATTCACCTTTCGGGGACCCTTGGTGTTGTACGTGGTTGGGTGGAGGAAGAAACCTTCAATGACATCAACGGGACATGGCTAGCTTGGTATCCAACCTTGTGCAAATGGGGAGTTTGGTCTGTCAATGTCTGTGAAGCGGGCGTAACCCTTACACTACCTGATCGATACAACATCATACCTGATCGTATACACACACTGGATGTTTTAAACCACGTTGTTCAAAAAAATTTAGGATTGTTAAGTGATTTATGCCCTTTATGGATTAAAACCCAACTCTGCGTCAACTATGTAATTTTCCATGGGAGTTTTGCCATGGATCCCCCTCTGGCATGCCACAGTCCAGGTGTTAGTCCCCTTGAAACAACTTTTCCATCACTACTGTTGCTAGAAAGAGTCCTTGTGGGTTTTAAAATTCGCCTGCCTATTGAAGTCTATGGCGGTTCGCCTGGTTCGCCCGTTCGCGAACATTTGCAGAAATTCGCGTTCGTCGTTCGTGAACTAAAAATTTTATGTTTGCGACATCTCTAACAGGGACAGTATATAAGATAAAAGAATATTTGACCTGTGACTCCACGTATGTGGTTTATTTACTTGAATGTCCCCGTCACCTCTTATATGTAGGTGAGACTGCCTGGGATCTTAAAACTAGACTTAATAATCATAGGTACACGATCCGTGAAAAAAGACTAGATTTACCCATGTCTAAGCATTTTACTGAAGCTAGGCACACGGAGAAGGACCTACGGTTAAGAATAATTGACCATGTTGCAATCCCTAGACGAGGAGGGGATAGAGTTGCCATGCTTAAGAGGCGGGAGTTCTATTGGATATATCATTTACAGACATTAAAACCTAAGGGGCTGAATGTTGAATTTAGAGTTGCGTGACCTCGCAGCCTCAGATGTGTTTACCATTAATACTGTGTATTAGGGGAGGATCAGTGATCTAATCATTATCCTTTTTCTTTTTAGATACTATTGGAAGAAATTTTGAACCTCATGAACACGCCACCCAACGGATCCTCGTGTGTGCTGATAGTGACTGTTCTGTATTTCCATGTTTTCACATACTGCACTTATATGAATGGACCGGTACTCATCATTTTCCATTTTCTCACTAGCGCCCCTGTGGGTAATCGTCTGCATGCGGAGGATGGGGGACACTTGCCGGTGCCACCCCTTCTCCTTTCATGGGACAGACTGGATATTGAGTCCCAGGGATGGGAGCCGAACCACCCGGATAGCCACTGATGGGGTGCTGTGATCTTCATGTGCCGCGGGTGGCTTGGTGGGACATAGTGGCCGGGGTCTAGTGACAATCATCTTGCCGCTGGTCCCCGATCCATGACGGGTCGGCGACAGGGTCCCCAAATGCTGATGCTGGGGGACCTGCCCCTCCTGTAGATGCCCCGCCTCCTCACCTGCGGAGACGTGATCTCATAGCTCGGCCTCTCTCTTTTGACTGGGTCCGTTTGGTCATGCGCAGTTCTCAGTAGCAATCCAGCACTGCCCATGATAACTAAGGGCAGAGCTCCTGGCATATTCTGCCTGCGCATGCGTGAAGTTCTCACGCTATTTGTTTTCATTGAATTTGTTGGAACGCCGTGTATCGCACACATGACTTGGAATCAAATGGGTGAGCGCCTCATGAAGTATCATATGTATAGCCTTTTTTAATTAGCACAAGTGCACTTTATTAATTATTAGAAAAGGGGGTCATTTACTATGACACCTTTTTTTGAATATATGGATTATCACATAAAAAGGAATAATATACTATTAGGGGATGAGCCCCATTGGCCTCAGATTGCTGCCCATCATTTATGTCTATCTCTGCGTCACTCTTCTATTATACATAGCGATTAAGGCTATGCACCGCAAAACTGTTGCAATATTTTGTATCAATAATTTGTATAAATATATTTTTATATTTTTAAACCTACTACAGATAACCCCAACTATTTAATCTATTCTTAATAAATTGGGTGATAGAGATTGGGTGCTCCGGCGTAAGAGGGAACTAAAGGAGATTGCCCTCAATGGATATCCAATACAAATATACCCTGACTTCTCTAGGGACACCCAAAGCAAGCGCAGGGAATATTTTGATATAAAAAAAAGACTACGAGATGCCAACATCAAATACTCTATGTTATATCCCGCCAAACTAAGAGTGGTCCATAGGGACATTGTAATTTTCTTCCATTCACCTAGAGAAGCCTTAGAATGGCTGGACACTGTTGGGGAATAGACAACATGACGTTGGTCCAGGGGGTGGGAGGATGCCTGGACGGCGGGGGTGGTGGGATGGTGGGGGCGGCCCATGGACAGATGGGCGAAATGTAAGAGGTTGACAAGATGCTTCGCATCAGTGAACCAGTTTGGGGGATAGGGGGTGGTGGGGTGGAGGATTGGGGTGGGGGGGAGGGTTGGGGAGGGGGTGTTTGGAGGGAGGGGGATCTGGCCTGGTTGCGGCTGCCTCTGGGGGGCGGCGGACGACTCCTTTATAGCTCCATAACATGATGAACGATAAAGTAATAACATGGAATGTTCGTGGACTGGGAGACAGAACAAAACGGGTTATGGTCTTTGACCTGATTATTCGACATCTTCCAGCAATAGTTGCATTATTGGAAACACACGCTTCACCAGAGATCCCAGAATACCTAACCAGGAAATGGGCGGGACATCAGTTCCACTCCGGATTCTCGACATACTCTCGAGGGATTAGTGTATACAGGGAGTGCAGAATTATTAGGCAAGTTGTATTTTTGAGGATTAATTTTATTATTGAACAACAACCATGTTCTCAATGAACCCAAAAAACTCATTAATATCAAAGCTGAATATTTTTGGAAGTAGTTTTTAGTTCGTTTTTAGTTTTAGCTATTTTAGGGGGATATCTGTGTGTGCAGGTGACTATTACTGTGCATAATTATTAGGCAACTTAACAAAAAACAAATATATACCCATTTCAATTATTTATTTTTACCAGTGAAACCAATATAACATCTCAACATTCACAAATATACATTTCTGACATTCAAAAACAAAACAAAAACAAATCAGTGACCAATATAGCCACCTTTCTTTGCAAGGACACTCAAAAGCCTGCCATCCATGGATTCTGTCAGTGTTTTGATCTGTTCACATCAACATTGCGTGCAGCAGCAACCACAGCCTCCCAGACACTGTTCAGAGAGGTGTACTGTTTTCCCTCCTTGTAAATCTCACATTTGATGATGGACCACAGGTTCTCAATGGGGTTCAGATCAGGTGAACAAGGAGGCCATGTCATTAGATTTTCTTCTTTTATACCCTTTCTTGCCAGCCACGCTGTGGAGTACTTGGACGCGTGTGATGGAGCATTGTCCTGCATGAAAATCATGTTTTTCTTGAAGGATGCAGACTTCTTCCTGTACCACTGCTTGAAGAAGGTGTCTTCCAGAAACTGGCAGTAGGACTGGGAGTTGAGCTTGACCATCCTCAACCCGAAAAGGCCCCACAAGCTCATCTTTGATGATACCAGCCCAAACCAGTACTCCACCTCCACCTTGCTGGCGTCTGAGTCGGACTGGAGCTCTCTGCCCTTTACCAATCCAGCCACGGGCCCATCCATCTGGCCCATCAAGACTCACTCTCATTTCATCAGTCCATAAAACCTTAGAAAAATCAGTCTTGAGATATTTCTTGGCCCAGTCTTGACGTTTCAGCTTGTGTGTCTTGTTCAGTGGTGGTCGTCTTTCAGCCTTTCTTACCTTGGCCATGTCTCTGAGTATTGCACACCTTGTGCTTTTGGGCACTCCAGTGATGTTGCAGCTCTGAAATATGGCCAAACTGGTGGCAAGTGGCATCTTGGCAGCTGCACGCTTGACTTTTCTCAGTTCATGGGCAGTTATTTTGCGCCTTGGTTTTTCCACACGCTTCTTGCGACCCTGTTGACTATTTTGAATGAAACGCTTGATTGTTCGATGATCACGCTTCAGAAGCTTTGCAATTTTAAGAGTGCTGCATCCCTCTGCAAGATATCTCACTATTTTTGACTTTTCTGAGACTGTCAAGTCCTTCTTTTGACCCATTTTGCCAAAGGAAAGGAAGTTGCCTAATAATTATGCACACCTAATATAGGGTGTTGATGTCATTAGACCACACCCCTTCTCATTACAGAGATGCACATCACCTAATATGCTTAATTGGTAGTAGGCTTTCGAGCCTATACAGCTTGGAGTAAGACAACATGCATAAAGAGGATGATGTGGTCAAAATACTCATTTGCCTAATAATTCTGCACGCAGTGTATGTACATCAGAGCATTGACTTTATCCCCCTGGATCAGTTGATTGATAGAGACGGGAGAAATATCTTTCTTTATGCTCGATGGAATGGTAGAAAGTGTGTTTTGGCTTTCCTGTATATTCCCCCACCATTTGCAATGACTGTCCTGAACCAGTTGACGACTTTTATGTACAATAGGGAGCGGTGCCCGGTATTAATATGTGGTGACTTTAACTGCATACTGGACCCTGTGCTGGATAGAATTTCAACTGTGGGGAAAAGTGGGCAGGGAAAGCACTCCCTACTTCTAGGATTTTGTGAGGAGATAGGACTAAAAGATGTCTGGCGATGGCTTCACGGCAATAAACAGGTGTTCTCTTGCTTCAGTAAAACATACAATGCCATGTCCAGAATTGATATTGCTTTGGCCAATGGTGAGATGCTTGACTACATTTTAAAAATGAAATATGAGATACATGGAATCTCCGATCACTCACCGATCTTACTGGTTATGAAGATTGGGCAACAATCGGTTATTACCAGACCATTTAGACTGAATGAGCATTGGTTAACCATATTAAATGATTCTGAAGGGATTGATAAGGAACTCACCCAATTTTGGCAAGAGAATATTGGTACAACGCATATCCACTTTGTGTGGGATGCCATGAAGGCTTTTATTCGTGGGTTATATTACAGCAGAATAAAAAGAAAAAAAAAAGAGTTCCTTAAAGAGCAAAAAAACTTGGAAGTAAATATTGCATACCTGGAGGGTAGGATTCGAATAAACAACGACGTGAATATGCGAGCTAATTTAAAAATTGCTAAGGACCACTACATAAATTTTATGAGGAAAAAAGCTCAGAATCAACTATTCTTTATGGGTTATAAACACTTCTGTGAGGGAGGTACCCCGGGTAAATTATTGGTTTCCATAATAGCCAACCAGAGGGCCCCCCAAAAGATCAGACAAATTCTGGCAGGCGATGGTCGAACATTGGAAAGAGGAGTGGAGATTGAGGGAGAATTTTTAAAGTGCTTCAACAATCTCTATCGTTCCGGATCGGACGATACAGGGACAAATATAGACGATTTCTTAGAAAAGGTCAAGATCCCGGTGCTGTCGGACCCGGAATCGGCCTTCCTATGTGCCCCCATCTCTCTGGAGGAGCTACAGGCGGTCATGCAGGAGGTTCGGGGCTCTTCAGTGCCCGGGTTGGATGGCCTTCCGTATGGCATCTACAAGAGCCATGCGGGGGTCCTACTGCCCGGGCTACTGCAGGTCCTGAACGAATCCTGTAATTGTGGAAAGCTGCCCCCGTCTTTGACGGAGGCAACCATCACCCTGATTCTGAATAAGGGGAAAAACGGAAATAAAGTTGAGGCTTATCGCCCTATATCCTTGCTCAACGCAGATTATAAAATAATCGCAAAAGTCCTTGCTAATAGGCTAAAAAAA
Organism: Bufo bufo; assembly: GCF_905171765.1. Classification (NCBI taxonomy): domain Eukaryota; kingdom Metazoa; phylum Chordata; class Amphibia; order Anura; family Bufonidae; genus Bufo; species Bufo bufo. The sequence goes on from NC_053389.1 coordinate 66,867,835, forward strand.
GTAATAACTGGCCTAGTCCATATAGAACAGACAGGGTTTATTCCCGGGCGACAGATCCAGACCAATATACGTAGGACCATCCTTAATATTCAGATTGGGGGGGGGGGAGGACCGCTCCATCCTCTCTTTAGACGCCGCCAAGGCGTTCGATCGGGTGGAGTGGTCCTTCCTCTGGCGGGTGATGCATAAAATGAACCTGGGCCAAAAATTTGTCGGCTGGGTTAAATTATTGTACAATGGACCAACGGCCAGAATTAATATTAACGGGGGGATTACCCCGGCTATTTCCCTACAGCGTGGGACACGACAGGGATGCCCACTCTCTCCACTCCTCTTTTCGGTCTTTATGGAACCTCTCGCTTGTTGGATACGGGCGGAGCCTAGCATTGTGGGATTTGGTGGGAGGGGAAGGGACGACAAGATCTGTCTATACGCAGATGATGTGTTGCTTTACCTAAATGATGGGTGGAGAAGTGTTCCACGTGTTATGCAAATAATAGAGGAGTTTGGCAGTGTCGCCGGATATGAGATAAATTGGATAAAGTCTGTCCTTTTCCCCCTCAATCGGGCACCGCCCCAAAATGATCTAAAGGTCAGAATTATCGCCCCAACGGGTCACTTCGAATACCTAGGAATAAAAATTAGCAGCACCATCAGGGATTATAAAACACTAAATATCATCCCCCTAGTTGATAAAATAAGGGAGAAGATTAGGGTTTGGCAGAAACTTCCGCTCTCTCAGGTTAATAGAATCGCGTTGATCAAAATGATTCTGTTGCCCTGGATATTGTACACGGTTAGTTCTTGCCCTGCCTGGACCGAAGACAGTGTCTTTAACTTGATCGATCGACTGATTAACGATCTGATATGGGGCAGGAAAAGGGTCCGCATTAAGTTGCAATATTTACGATTGGCTGGAAGTAACGGTGGTCTTGGCCTCTCTCACTTCCAAAGTTATTATCTATGCGCACAGCTACAGTGGTGTATCAACACGGGGGATGGGCTATTAATATCCCATATTTTAGGACAACACCAACAGCCCACATGTAATATACTCAGCTTATTGGAATCCGGATTCCTGGAGCGCGTGGACTATTCCTGTCCCATTGGCTCAGCGCTACAGAAGGTTTGGAACAAAATTAAGGAACTTATCCAGGCCCCCCATGTTTTGGAGTTCACCCCGCTATGGGATAACCCCTCGCTAACGGAATTTTTGGCCCTTAACGAAAATGATTACTGGACTCGAAGAGGCATTACGTTAGTTTCACACATATGCACAAAACGGAAAATTAAACCAATAGGGGAAATGTTTCAACAGACACCAAACACTGCATTAGAACACTATAGATATTTGCAACTACAACATGCACTAGCATGCACGCTTAAAAAAGCATCTTTGATAATTGGCACTTCGCGATTTTTATCATTTTGTTATAGTTCATTAGGAAATAAAGTTAGGGTTGCACTAATCTATAGGAGATTAATAGAGGAACTCAGCACGATCACTAAATTTAAAAGTGTAGACAAATGGAAGGCGGATATAGGGGAATGCAACCCTTTACAATGGCAGGAAATATATCAAAATATTAAGAAGGCCTCCCTTTCAAGACAGCACCGTTTGACTCAATTTAAAATAATACATCGGTTATATGTTACTCCGAGTCTTCTAACTAAAAAGTATGGTAATGAGGGAAAAGAATTCCGTTGCTTGAAATGCTCTTTTGTAGCTGCAGGGTACGTGCATATGCTATGGGGACGCCCAGTAATCAAGACCTTTTGGGATATTATATTTCGGGAATTAGCAGAATCAATTGGGAACACCCCTCCCCTAACTATTCAAGTAGCTGTGCTTGGACTCCTTCCACCTGAGTATAAAAATAAAACCACCAAAAGTTCGCAGGTCCGTTGGTTGAAGGGACTCCTATTGGCCAAGGTAATAATTCTTAGATATTGGGTGAAGGATAGACCACCCACAATATACGAATGGCAAAGTCTAACGACAAGAGTAACAGATTTCGAATGTATGAAACGTCGTGGCGAGAAATAAATAGTAGAAACAGGGATACAGCTGCGAAGAAATGACTAAAATAGATGTATCACCGGGCTGAAACTGATGACCTACCATCTCTTGAGAAATAATTTACCATATGATGATCTGGGGGACACACAAAAAGAGGGCGGGACGTGCCCCCCGCCCCTCGGGGCGGTCGTACCAGGCCAGGTACAGTGGGGGGGATGGGTGGGTGGGTGGGAGGGGATGGTTTTGTTTTGTTATGGGTGACAGAGAATTGGCAATAATTTTGAGGCGCTTTCGGTTTTGATATTTGTTGGGCTATATACGTGTGCCTCGACATCATGGGTAATATTGTACAAATGTACCTGTTGTGTCCATTCTCTGTGATCAGATACCTTTTTATATTGTTATGCCGTAAGAAAATCAATAAAGATATTAATAATGAAAAAAAAATCTATTCTTAATAAATAAATATAAATTTTTAAATTTTCATTTCTAATTTATAACAAATAAATACATTTTAATAATAAAAATATTGGAATTGAATTCACTATTTTATATATCTGCTAAAATGGTAAGGGACTCTAATATATAGTAGACCTGATTTATTTCATACTTTGTATGCTTTGGTGAATATTTGACAATTGGCTTAAAATTATCTCTATAAGAATGAAATGTAACCAGGCAAAACGGAAATTTAGACATGACTAATGTTTTTGATGGTCTCTCGACCATATAACACAAAAAACGCATGTATGTCTCAAAAAACCGCAGAGGAATCGCAGATATACCGCAATACATGAAAATGGTATCTGTGAAATCCAGATCCCTCTAGATCCAGTGCGGGTTTAGTATAGAGTCCCTTTGGCTGTGAAAATGAATAAATAGCCGGCAAGTAAGTTAGTCCAAACAGAGCCACTGAGGAAGAAGGTGGGCAACCTTCGAAACGCGTCTGGCGTGGACCAATTGGACTGACAATAAACCGGCTTCTTCAACTATAACAGTTTAATATATCTGTTGGACTAAGGAAGCGCTTCCTAAGGAGAACTAAACCGCGGCCTTTTGGACACAGTGCAGTGAGGGGCGGGTGAGTTTGAACCACCTATGCTGACCAATACAGGTGGAACACCTACTCCAATTAATGAAATTGAATGTGAATCTGTGATTCTGTGAATCTGGAGCGCAAGAGAACGAGCGCCTCTACTCACAGCCGGATCTGCAAAATTGAAAGACCCCTTATGCAGCACTTCTATCCAGCAGTTAAGCAGCTTCTCTACTTGCTGCCCACAAGGAAAACTCACCCTGATTCTACACCACGTGGGACGCCACGGTGGGGCTTGCAGGACTGTACTTGAGTAACGAACTGAATACTGCTGTAGCTATATGTACTGCTGCACAATCAATTCATTTACACTGCACTGCCACTTTGGAATATAAAGTATGCTTAACTAGCTACATCGCTGGATCGCAACTTTGTGTAATATAGTACACTCTGATGAACTGTGCCGACTGAATAGTGCTATATCAAGCCGATTCCTAGGAGACCTGTGTTATAACAGGAAGATCGCTTTTTAGGAATAGAACCACCAGTGAGACTTACTGCCCTCTAATATTGCCGTGTCTCCAGCGACACTTTATGCTTTTATCTAGACGTTTAACATTTGAATAATTTGAGCACCGCTATAATTAGCCACATTATTATTTTATTTTACCTTATAGACATTTTCACTTTAAAAAACTGTTTTATATCACTATTGGTATTTATCACATCGGATTCTTATACGTATACACGTTGATTTATAATTATTTTCACGTTTCTTGTCTGGAGAATTCCTCGGCATCGGTCACTGTTATAATTAATAGAGGATATCTAGTCCGCTTATTCCTATGCAGCCTGGTTAACTCCGGCCGGACCTACAGGTCCACATCCCTATCTAGTAGTTATATCAGTGGACTGATTCATTTGCTATTTTATCTGCCATTTTATTTGATGTTTTAATTGCAACATTTATTAGGGTAACATTCTGTTTAGGATATATATTTTCATTTATGTATGGTGATGATCTGTATATTTATTAATTGCCATTATTAAATAGTGTCACTTTGCTAACTTTGTGAACCAGGTATAAGAGTGCCCATTCTTTCTATTTTACAATTGTTCTTTGGTGATTAGGGTACGACATCTGTTTGGTGCACCTTGCCATCTTGAGCCAGAGGTGAGCCGTCCTTTACCTTTCTACATAAATATACTATTCATGCATGTGATGTGAAATCATGTATTATGTATTCACGATGTATTTTTTATGGAAAATCATGTTGATTGATTAATTGTATTGATTTGAATTTGTATATCCACCTGTTTATATACATCTATCTGAGCACTGTTGTCATTGCTTGACAAAGGCTCCATTGAAGAGCTGAAACGTTGCATTGGGCGGGAATAAAAGATCCACTTTTTTACACTAAGACCGGTGTGCTGCCTTGCCTTTTGGATACTACTATATATATATATATATATATATATATATATATATATAGGGACACTGGCTGCATATACACTGCGTGCAGAATTATTACGCAAATGAGTATTTTGACCACATCATCCTCTTTATGCATGTTGTCTTACTCCAAGCTGTATAGGCTCGAAAGCCTACTACCAATTAAGCATATTAGGTGATGTGCATCTCTGTAATGAGAAGGGGTGTGGTCTAATGACATCAACACCCTATATTAGGTGTGCATGATTATTAGGCAACTTCCTTTCCTTTGGCAAAATGGGTCAAAAGAAGGACTTGACAGGCTCAGAAAAGTCAAAAATAGTGAGATATCTTGCAGAGGGATGCAGCACTCTTAAAATTGCAAAGCTTCTGAAGCGTGATCATCGAACAATCAAGCGTTTCATTCAAAATAGTCAACAGGGTCGCAAGAAGCGTGTGGAAAAACCAAGGCGCAAAATAACTGCCCATGAACTGAGAAAAGTCAAGCGTGCAGCTGCCAAAATGCCACTTGCCACCAGTTTGGCCATATTTCAGAGCTGCAACATCACTGGAGTGCCCAAAAGCACAAGGTGTGCAATACTCAGAGACATGGCCAAGGTAAGAAAGGCTGAAAGACGAACAACACTGAACAAGACACACAAGCTGAAACGTCAAGACTGGGCCAAGAAATATCTCAAGACTGATTTTTCTAAGGTTTTATGGACTGATGAAATGAGAGTGAGTCTTGATGGGCCAGATGGATGGGCCCGTGGCTGGATTGGTAAAGGGCAGAGAGCTCCAGTCCGACTCAGACGCCAGCAAGGTGGAGGTAGAGTACTGGTTTGGGCTGGTATCATCAAAGATGAGCTTGTGGGGCCTTTTCGGGTTGAGGATGGAGTCAAGCTCAACTCCCAGTCCTACTGCCAGTTTCTGGAAGACACCTTCTTCAAGCAATGGTACAGGAAGAAATCTGCATCCTTCAAGAAAAACATGATTTTCATGCAGGACAATGCTCCATCACACGCGTCCAAGTACTCCACAGCGTGTCTGGCAAGAAAGGGTATAAAAGAATAAAATCTAATGACATGGCCTCCTTGTTCACCTGATCTGAACCCCATTGAGAACCTGTGGTCCATCATCAAATGTGAGATTTACAAGGAGGGAAAACAGTACACCTCTCTGAACAGTGTCTGGGAGGCTGTGGTTGCTGCTGCACGCAATGTTGATGGTGAACAGATCAAAACACTGACAGAATCCATGGATGGCAGGCTTTTGAGTGTCCTTGCAAAGAAAGGTGGCCATATTGGTCACTGATTTGTTTTTGTTTTGTTTTTGAATGTCAGAAATGTATATTTGTGAATGTTGAGATGTTATATTGGTTTCACCGGTAAAAATAAATAATTTAAATGGGTATATATTTGTTTTTTGTTAAGTTGCCTAATAATTATGTACAGTAATAGTCACCTGCACACACAGATATCCCCCTAAAATAGCTAAAACTAAAAACAAACTAAAAACTACTTCCAAAAATATTCAGCTTTGATATTAATGAGTTTTTTGGGTTCATTGAGAACATGGTTGTTGTTCAATAATAAAATTAATCCTCAAAAATACAACTTTCCTAATAATTCTGCACTCCCTGTATATATATATATATTCTACACTGCTCAAAAAAATAAAGGGAACACTTAAACAACACAATGTAACTCCAAGTCAATCACACTTCTGTGAAATCAAACTGTCCACTTAGGAGGCAACACTGAGTGACAATCAATTTCACATGCTGTTGTGAAAATGGGATAGACAACAGGTGGAAATTATAGGCAATTAGCAAGACCCCCCCAATAAAGGAGTGGTTCTGCAGGTGGTTCCCACAGACCACTTCTCAGTACCTATGCTTCCTGGCTGATGTTTTGGTCACTTTTGAATGCTGGCGGTGCTTTCACTCTAGTGGTAGCATGAGACGGAGTCTACAACCCACACAAGTGGCTCAGGTAGTGCAGCTTATCCAGGATGGCACATCAATGCGAGCTGTGGCAAGAAGGTTTGCTGTGTCTGTCAGCGTAGTGTCCAGAGCATAGAGGCGCTACCAGGAGACAGGCCAGTACATCAGGAGACGTGGAGGAGGCCGTAGGAGGGCAACAACCCAGCAGCAGGACCGTTACCTCCGCCTTTGTGCAAGGAGGAACAGGAGGAGCACTGCCAGAGCCCTGCAAAATGACCTCCAGCAGGCCACAAATGTGCATGTGTCTGCTCAAATGGTCAGAAACAGACTCCATGAGGGTGATATGAGGGCCCGACGTCCACAGGTGGGGGTTGTGCTTACAGCCCAACACCGTGCAGGACGTTTGGCATTTGCCAGAGAACACCGAGATTGGCAAATTCGCCACTGGCGCCCTGTGCTCTTCACAGATGAAAGCAGGTTCACACTGAGCACATGTGACAGATGTGACAGAGTCTGGAGACGCCGTGGAGAACGTTCTGCTGCCTGCAACATCCTCCAGCATGACCGGTTTGGCATTGGGTCAGTAATGGTGTGGGGTGGCATTTCTTTGGAGGGCCGCACAGCCGTCCATGTGCTCGCCAGAGGTAGCCTGACTGCCATTAGGTACCGAGATGAGATCCTCAGACCCCTTGTGAGACCATATGCTGATGCGGTTGGCCCTGGGTTGCTCCTAATGCAAGACAATTCTAGACCTCATGTGGCTGAAGTGTGTCACCTAAAGAATTATTAGGAACACCATACTAATACGGTGTTGGACCCCCTTTTGCCTTCAGAACTGCCTTAATTCTACTTGGCATTGATTCAACAAGGTGCTGATAGCATTCTTTAGAAATGTTGGACCATATTGATAGGATAGCATCTTGCAGTTGATGGAGATTTGAGGGATGCACATCCAGGGCACAAAGCTCCCGTTCCACCACATCCCAAAGATGCTCTATTGGGTTGAGATCTGGTGACTGTGGGGGCCATTTTAGTACAGTGAACTCATTGTCATGTTCAAGAAACCAATTTGAAATGATTCGAGCTTTGTGACATGATGCATTATCCTGCTGGAAGTAGCCATCAGAGGATGGATACATGTTCTCATTCTGTTTACGCCAAATTCGGACTCTACCATTTGAATGTCTCAACAGAAATCGAGACTCATCAGACCAGGCAACATTTTTCCAGTCTTCAACAGTCCAATTTTGGTGAGCTCGTGCAAATTGTAGCCTCTTTTTCCTATTTGTAGTGGACATGAGTGGTACCCGGTGGGGTCTTTTGCTGTTGTAGCCCATCCGCCTCAAGGTTGTGCGTGTTGTGGCTTCACAAATGCTTTGCTGCATACCTCGGTTGTAACGAGTGGTTATTTTAGTCAACGTTGCTCTTCTATCAGCTTGAATCAGTCGGCCCATTCTCCTCTGACCTCTAGCATCCACAAGGCATTTTTGCCCACAGGACTGCCGCATACTGGATGTTTTTCCCTTTTCGCACCATTCTTTGTAAACCCTAGAAATGGTTGTGCGTGAAAATCCCAGTAACTGAGCAGATTGTGAAATACTCAGACCGGCCCGTCTGGCCCCAACAACCATGTCAGGCTCAAAATTGCTTAAATCACCTTTCTTTCCCATTCTGACATTCAGTTTGGAGTTCAGGAGATTGTCTTGACCAGGACCACCCCTAAATGCATTAAAGCAACTGCCATGTGATTGGTTGACTAGATAATTGCATTAATGAGAAATAGAACAGGTGTTCCTAATAATTCTTTAGGTGAGTACAGGGAGTGCAGAATTATTAGGCAAGTTGTATTTTTGAGGATTAATTTTATTATTGAACAACAACCATGTTCTCAATGAACCCAAAAAACTCATTAATATCAAAGCTGAATATTTTTGGAAGTAGTTTTTAGTTTGTTTTTAGTTTTAGCTATTTTAGGGGGATATCTGTGTGTGCAGGTGACTATTACTGTGCATAATTATTAGGCAACTTAACAAAAAACAAATATATACCCATTTCAATTATTTATTTTTACCAGTGAAACCAATATAACATCTCAACATTCACAAATATACATTTCTGACATTCAAAAACAAAACAAAAACGAATTAGTGACCAATATAGCCACCTTTCTTTGGAAAGACACTCAAAAGCCTGCCATCCATGGATTCTGTCAGTGTTTTGATCTGTTCACCATCAACATTGCGTGCAGCAGCAACCACAGCCTCCCAGACACTGTTCAGAGAGGTGTACTGTTTTCCCTCCTTGTAAATCTCACATTTGATGATGGACCACAGGTTCTCAATGGGGTTCAGATCAGGTGAACAAGGAGGCCATGTCATTAGATTTTCTTCTTTTATACCCTTTCTTGCCAGCCACGCTGTGGAGTACTTGGACGCGTGTGATGGAGCATTGTCCTGCATGAAAATCATGTTTTTCTTGAAGGATGCAGACTTCTTCCTGTACCACTGCTTGAAGAAGGTGTCTTCCAGAAACTGGCAGTAGGACTGGGAGTTGAGCTTGACTCCATCCTCAACACGAAAAGGCCCGACAAGCTCATCTTTGATGATATCAGCCCAAACCAGTACTCCACCTCCACCTTGCTGGCGTCTGAGTCGGACTGGAGCTCTCTGCCATTTATCAATCCAGCCACGGGCCCATCCATCTGGCCTATCAAGACTCACTCTCATTTCATCAGTCCATAAAACCTTAGAAAAATCAGTCTTGAGATATTTCTTGGCCCAGTCTTGACGTTTCAGCTTGTGTGTCTTGTTCAGTGGTGGTCGTCTTTCAGCCTTTCTTACCTTGGCCATGTCTCTGAGTATTGCACACCTTGTGCTTTTGGGCACTCCAGTGATGTTGCAGCTCTGAAATATGGCCAAACTGGTGGCAAGTGGCATCTTGGCAGCTGCACGCTTGACTTTTCTCAGTTCATGGGCAGTTATTTTGCGCCTTGGTTTTTCCACACGCTTCTTGCGACCCTGTTGACTATTTTGAATGAAACGCTTGATTGTTCGATGATCACGCTTCAGAAGCTTTGCAATTTTAAGAGTGCTGCATCCCTCTGCAAGATATCTCACTATTTTTGACTTTTCTGAGCCTGTCAAGTCCTTCTTTTGACCCATTTTGCCAAAGGAAAGGAAGTTGCCTAATAATTATGCACACCTGATATAGGGTGTTGATGTCATTAGACCACACCCCTTCTCATTACAGAGATGCACATCACCTAATATGCTTAATCGGTAGTAGGCTTTCGAGCCTATACAGCTTGAAGTAAGACAACATGCATAAAGAGGATGATGTGGTCAAAATACTCATTTGCCTAATAATTCTGCACGCAGTGTATATATATATATATATATATATATATATATACATACTATATATGGGATTATTACTGGCTGCATATATATATATATATATATATATATATACAGTATATATACTATATATGGGGGCACTGGCTGCATATATATATATATATATATTGTAGGAAGGTATGTATCACCGAGATTCCTGGCCTCGGTGAGGTAAGAGCCGGTAATTTTAAGTGTCAGCAGCGGTTAGTGCTGACTGACACTACAGTGGGATGCGAAAGTTTGGGCAACCTTGTTAATCGTCATGATTTTCCTGTATAAATCGTTGGTTGTTACGATAAAAAATGTCAGTTAAATATATCATATAGGAGACACACAGTGATATTTGAGAAGTGAAATGAAATTTATTGGATTTACAGAAAGTGTGCTATAATTGTTTAAACAAAATTAGTCAGGTGCATAAATTTGGGCACTGTTGTCATTTTATTGATTCCAAAACCTTTAGAACTAATTATTGGAACTCAAATTGGCTTGGTAAGCTCAGTTGCAGCGTACTCAAGTTAGGTTTAGAAATGTTCCTGGGTGTTGTAGTGCAATAGACACTAACCTGAGACGGCTGACTCTCTGCAAGGGCAGGTGATGATGAGAAATGTTCGTGACGCCAGTGCCAATTAAACGGTGGCACGCCGTTTGCTGATAGCAGGAATAACTGAGGAACCACGTGATGTTAAAACAGAATTCAAACTTTAGTAGTCATCATTTAGGGACATTGACGGAAGCGCAGTTCCTTTGAAGACAGTTGATTTTCAATACAGTTGATGCAGGCAATATATATATATATAGCAAGGTGACTTTAGAGTGTTAAACACAGGACTTGCAGTACAGGCAGCTTGCACTCTATTCCTGACTGATCCTGGAACATAGAAACTCTTCTCCAAGGTCCAATGCCCTAGCTCTGGCATATATCCTTGGTTTTATCTCTATCAAGTACCTCCTCTGTTGTCTTGAGTACCTCTTGCTTTTCTTGACTTGCCTCTGTCTCTCTCTCAGTTTCCTCAGGCTCTAGAAACTTCAGAACTCCTGCTTCTGCGTATATGAATTCAGGAGGGGAACCTTCTCCTTGGATCTGGAACCCGGTTACAGGGACTGCATTACCCTCTCCTAGTCTGCAGGCTTCAGGCCTGGACTTGACTCTGACATTGTCTAATCTCTGGTTAGACTAGACTATCAACCTTAGACTGCCTTTCCCTTCCCTGACTGGGCCTTATATAAACTAGGGCTCCCTAGCTCCCTCTTGTGACTAAGAGCTGGAATGACACCCCTAGCAGGCCAGCACATGCAAATTTCACAGTAACAGGGAAGTACATAGCATTACATTATGAAGATGACTCATACCAACCTCCCCATAAATAAGGGGAAACGACAGCACAACAAGTGACCCTTCTGTAGTGACGGGCATTACAGTTCCCGTACACTACATACCCCGCTGCTTTAAGCTGAGTACGACCTCGTACTCCATCAGGGCCCGCCCAACTGGAATTTTCACCTGAAATAGAAAAAGAGACATGCAGGCATACATATATGTAATTCATCTGCATTTACATTCATATCAGGTCCAATTGGCAAAGGTGAAGGGTGGTGACAAGGGGCGTCGTTCTCTTCTCTCAGGATAGTGAATGGAACTGGGGCGCTGACCTGGCACAGCGTGACATTAATACCAGGATAGTCCATATGTGCAAATTGTCCTTAATAGAACAGCAAGAAACGGTAAAACAGTATAAAAGTTCTTGGAGGCTCAAAGAACAAATATGAGTCCGTACCCAGGTTACTTTCCTATAAATCACAGAGGCTCTCATGCGGTGGAGTCCATCTCTGGGCACATTTCCTTTAAAAAAGAGTAAGAATCTCAGAGGCTCAGGTTCTTTTGAGTCTATCTCCGGGCACAGTTCCTTAATATCAAGTTGCACAATATAAAACAAGTGCTGTAATACCCCTGATCAACCTGAAAAGGGGGTTAAGGGTAAAAGGTGCAACAAAGGAACAGGCACAACTTGGCGTGGGATAGCAAAAGCAGGCAGGAAGTCCTGGAAACAAACTTGGCTTCGTTGACTTTAATACTTCAGTGGTTAACACCTACCACTGAGCCGTGGATAAACTGGCAGCAGCAGCAAACGACCAAGAAACATAGGACTCCTGTCCTGGAAGGGTTAAGCTTTCAACATCATTCTTTATCAAAATAAATCAAAGGCCTAGCAGGCTGATTCACAGTGGCATGTCATAATCACCTGGCTCTGCTGGCAAATACGGTCTGTAGTAGTCCTCTGCAGGAGGATGTGCCCACATTACAGTGTTAGGGGGCAGCTGCAAAGTGAAGGGACCCCTAATAGGTATTGGCCCCATAGGCCTAGGGGTAAACACTCTTGTGGACCGTACCGGTCCCGGCATAATGATCGTGGGTTATGCTGCATTGGGTACCGCCGCCGCAAGCGGTCCGGTGGGCTCTATGCAGCAATTCACAGGAATAGTGGGTCTTCTTTGGGGCCCGGACGGAGCAACATTAGTAGAAGGTGGTTTACGGGTGGTGACAGGCACCCTTACCTCGTCCTTCTTAGGCGGCGTCTGGATCCTGGCGGTGGCAATATTGCGCAGATCCCGCAACTTTTCCTCCAGCCGGACGATCTGGTCACCGATGCTTTCCGTGTCGGAATCGTTGTCCTCTGCTGGCGTCGCCGGCGCAGGTACAGTCAACGATGCGTCGGACGCGGCCGCGTCAGGCTCCGGTGGCACATCGGGTCTCCTTCCCTTACGGATATTCTCCAGGGTAGCACGGAGTCCCTTGAGATTTTCCAAGTCCTGGATTGTCTTCTCCGGACGAGGCAGCTCGGGGGAAGGATAGGGGCTCACCCATTTTTCCAACACGGTTGGCTGCCAGAAGACATTAGGCCCAATGAAGGAGCCTCGCTCCTGGAAGGCGTGGTGGGCCTGTTCTGGAGAGCGTTCAGGTTCCCGCTCGCAGCCAGAGTAGTCTTCTTCTGCCTCCCAGTCCTCAGGTTCTCGCTTGGGACGGGTCACAGCAGTTGCATATGGGCCTCTCAGGCTCTCGGCAGGGGTGAACTCCACCTCCTCTCCCTCGCGGAGGCTATGCTGATACGAAGGGAGGTAGTCTCTCTTAACAGATCTCCTGTTGACGTATAAGTCTCTGCCAGTTAGGTAGTCTTGTATGAACCCGTAGCCACGGGTTTTGTCAAAGGACACCACCAACCCCTTTCTCCTTTCCAGGCGGGGTTGGGTACTGGTGTGGCGCTCGTGAATAGTCTTGGTTAATTCCTCATAGTAAATTTTAGTTTTTGTGTTCCTCTTTATAGCGGCCTCCCGGATTTCTGCCATCAATGAGGACCACTTGAAAGAGGGCTGAAAGAAGTCTCTCCAAGAGCCATAATGGAGCTCCGGTTCTTTCCCCAGAGGCGGGCAGGCGGGTCTCTCCGGTCCCGGAGAGTAGGCCGGTGGAGCCTCCTCTGGCTCGACACCAACGACATCCGTCTTCAATAGCTCAGGCGCAGACATAGTCGCAGAGCAGTCCTCACTCTCCAACATGCTCGATCCTTCTCTGGAGAGCGACAGGGTGGCGCCAATAAGATCAGCCAGATCCTCCCATTGCACTGGGAGGCCGCCCCCCAAGTATTCCAGTATACGGAAGGCGGAGTCCATGCCTGACCTTGAACCCTTTCCCGCTTTTTCATCAAAAAGGCGCCAACTTTTCCCGCTATTTCGGGATGAAGATGACGCAGCAGTAAATTCAGCAAGCTCAGCGGCCATCTTTAGCAAAATCCGCTGTCTATTCACTGACAGCAAGCAGGATGATAAAAAGTCCATAAAACCACACTCCGGTGTGGCGATTTCTTTCCTCTTGATAGCGCAACACTGCACAGCGCTTTTTGGAGGTTTTAGGCACACTTTGGGTATGTTTTTCAGTCCACAAAGTCCACTTTAATAAAACAGGCAATTTGTCACTTTGGTCACAGGGCAACTGTATAAGGCACAAAGTTCACGCTTCTTGCACTAGAAAGCATGCGTATCCTGTTCGTGACGCCAAAAGAGAGGTGCAGCGTACTCAAGTTAGGTTTAGAAATGTTCCTGGGTGTTGTAGTGCAATAGACACTAACCTGAGACGGCTGACTCTCTGCAAGGGCAGGTGATGATGAGAAATGTTCGTGACGCCAGTGCCAATTAAACGGTGGCACGCCGTTTGCTGATAGCAGGAATAACTGAGGAACCACGTGATGTTAAAACAGAATTCAAACTTTAGTAGTCATCATTTAGGGACATTGACGGAAGCGCAGTTCCTTTGAAGACAGTTGATTTTCAATACAGTTGATGCAGGCAATATATATATATATATATATATATATATATATATATATATAGCAAGGTGACTTTAGAGTGTTAAACACAGGACTTGCAGTACAGGCAGCTTGCACTCTATTCCTGACTGATCCTGGAACATAGAAACTCTTCTCCAAGGTCCAATGCCCTAGCTCTGGCGTATATCCTTGGTTTTATCTCTATCAAGTACCTCCTCTGTTGTCTTGAGTACCTCTTACTTTTCTTGACTTGCCTCTGTCTCTCTCTCAGTTTCCTCAGGCTCTAGAAACTTCAGAACTCCTGCTTCTGCGTATATGAATTCAGGAGGGGAACCTTCTCCTTGGATCTGGAACCCGGTTACAGGGACTGCATTACCCTCTCCTAGTCTGCAGGCTTCAGGCCTGGACTTGACTCTGACATTGTCTAATCTCTGGTTAGACTAGACTATCAACCTTAGACTGCCTTTCCCTTCCCTGACTGGGCCTTATATAAACTAGGGCTCCCTAGCTCCCTCTTGTGACTAAGAGCTGGAATGACACCCCTAGCAGGCCTGCACATGCAAATTTCACAGTAACAGGGAAGTACATAGCATTACATTATGAAGATGACTCATACCAACCTCCTTATAAATAAGGGGAAATGACAGCACAACAAGTGACCCTTCTGTAGTGACGGGCATTACAGTTCCCGTACACTACACAGTGACCCCTGAGCTACATACACAGGTGAATCCAATTATGAGAAAGAATATTTAAGGGGGTCAATTGTAAGTTTCCCTCTTTTAATTTTGTCTGAAGTGTAGCAACATGGGGGTCTCAAAACAACTCTCAAATGACCTGAAGACAAAGATTGTTCACCATCATGGTTTAGGGGAAGGATACAGAAAGCTGTCTCAGAGATTTCAGCTGTCTGTTTCCACAGTTAGGAACATATTGAGGAAATGGAAGACCACAGGCTCAGTTCAAGTTAAGGCTCGAAGTGGCAGACCAAGAAAAATCTCGGATAGA
Organism: Bufo bufo; assembly: GCF_905171765.1. Lineage (NCBI taxonomy): Eukaryota > Metazoa > Chordata > Amphibia > Anura > Bufonidae > Bufo > Bufo bufo. The sequence continues at coordinate 66,882,993 of NC_053389.1, forward strand.
CAGAAGCGACGAATGGTGAGAACAGTCAGAGTCAACCCACAGACCAGCACCAAAGACCTACAACATCATCTTGCTGCAGATGGAGTCACTGTGCATCGTTCAACCATTCGGGGCTCTTTACACAAGGAGATGCTGTATGCGAGAGTGATGCAGAGGAAGCCTTTTCTCCGCCCACAGCACAAAAAGTGCCGCTTGAGGTGGGCTAAAGCACATTTGGACAAGCCAGCTTCATTTTGGAATAAGGTGCTGTGGACTGATGAAACTAAAATTGAGTTATTTGGCCATAACAAGGGGCATTATGCATGGAGGAAAAAGAACACAGCATTCCAAGAAAAACTGCTACCTACAGTAAAATATGGTGGTGGTTCCATCATGCTGTGGGGCTGTGTGGCCAGTGCAGGGACTGGGAATCTTGTCAAAGTTGAGGGACGCATGGATTCCACTCAGTATCAGCAGATTCTGGAGACCAATGTCCAGGAATCAGTGACAAAGCTGAAGCTGCGCCGGGGCTGGATCTTTCAACAAGACAACGACCCTAAACACTGCTCAAAATCCACTAAGGCCTTTATGCAGAGGAACAAGTACAACGTTCTGGAATGGCCATCTCAGTCCCCAGACCTGAAGATAATGGAATATCTGTGGTGTGACTTAAAGAGAGCTGTCCATGCTCGGAAGCCATCAAACCTGAATGAACTAAAGATGTTTTGTAAATAGGAATGGTCCAAAATACCTTCAACCAGAATCCAGACTCTCATTGGAACCTACAGGAAGCGTTTAGAGGCTGTAATTTCTGCAAAAGGAGGATCTACTAAATATTGATTTCATTTCTTTTTTGTGGTGCCCAACTTTATGCACCTGCCTAATTTTGTTTAAACAATTATAGCACACTTTCTGTAAATCCAATAAACTTAATTTCACTTCTGAAATATCACTGTGTGTGTCTCCTATATGATATATTTAACTGACATTTTTTATCGTAACAACCAACGATTTATACAGGAAAATCATGACGATTAACAAGGTTGCCCAAACTTTCTCATCCCACTGTATTTGTTATTTAGTATGGCTGTAGAGCCGATCCGGGCCAGCTCTTACTGGGAGCAGCCAAAGTGCAGGATGGGTGACTCCTCCCCACGCTCCAGGCCGGGTTTTGGCTGGGATATAAAAACCCAGTCAGCAGTCTCAGCTGCGTGGATTATCCTCCATTTCACAGTGAAGCTGTGGAGACACTGTGGTTTTGGGATCTGCATGAGGTGTGCCGTGCTAAAGGGTTGAGAGCCGCATTGCTGAAAAACAGGCCCCCTAAAGCCTGCAGTGGATGACTGATGAAAAACTGCTAACCAGGTGAACGTTTGTGTTCTGTGGACTTTCAATGGTGTGAACATACACCAACACTGCGAACTGTTATTTTGTTTTGCCTTTTGTGTGAATAAACACTGAACTATTTAAGTTAAAGACTTTGTGATTGCCTCTATACTGTGTCCGCTAAGCTGCCTACCAGAGCAAATCCCCACAATATACACACTATATAGGGGCACTGGCTGCATATATATATATATATATATATACTATATATGGGGACACTGGCTGCATATACAGTGGATATAAAAAGTCTACACACCCCTGTTAAAATGTCAAATTTCTGTGATGTAAAAAAAATGAGACAAAGAAATCACTTTTCCACCTTTAATGTGACCTATAAACTGTACAACTCAATTGAAAAACAAACTGAAATCTTTTAGGTGGAGGGAAGAAAACAAAAAAAAAACTAAAATAATGTGGCTGCATAAGTGTGCACACCCTCTTATAACTGGGGATGTAGCTGTGTTCAGAATTAAGCAATCACATTCAAAATCCTGTTAAATAGGAGTCAGCATACACCTGCCATCATGTAAAGTGCCTCTGATTAACCCCAAATAAAGTTCAGCTGCTCTAGTTGGTCTTTCCTGAAATTTTCTTAGTCACATCCCACAGCAAAAGCCATGGTCCACAGAGAGCTTCCAAAGCATCAGAGGGATCTCATTGTTAAAAGGTATCAGTCAGGAGAAGGGTACAAAAGAATTTCCAAGGCATTAGATATACCATGGAACACAGTGAAGACAGTCATCATCAAGTGACATTACCAAGAACTGGACGTCCCTCCAAAATGGATGAAAAGACGAGAAGAAAACTGGTCTGGGAAGCTACCAAGAGGCCTACAGCAACATTAAAGGAGCTTCAGGAATATCTGGCAAGCAGGGGGCGTAGCTATAGGGGTGCAGAGGTAGCAGTCGCTACCGGGCCAAGGAGCCTGAGGGGGCCGAAAGACCCTTGCGCCCCATAAGAAGACACCAGTATTATAGAAAGTGCATGCTGGTCAAGTTATAGCTCTGGCTGGAGGGAAGGGCTTGGGTCAAGAATTTGGCTTGGGGGGGTTGGGGGGTGGTCTACTGTTTAAATTTTTGCTGCATGAAGGCTATGTGCTTCCCTAGCCACAAAACACTGCAGGAAGGGGGCAAGCTAACCCTTTAGACCAGGGCCCATGAGACTTTAGCTACTGCTGGCAAGTACTGCAAAAAACAACACTGCACATCACCAAAAGAACACCATACCCAAAGTGAAGCATGGTGGTGGCAGCATCATGCTTTGGAGCTGTTTTTCTTCAGCTGGAACTGGGGCCTTAGTTAAGCTAGAGGGAATTATGAACAGTTCCAAATACCAGTCAATATTGGCACAAAACCTTCAGGCTTCTGCTAGAAAGCTGAACATAAAGAGGAACTTCATCTTTCAGCATGACAACGACCCAAAGCATACATCCAAATCAAGAAAGGAATAGCTTCACCAGAAGAAGATTACAGTTTTGGAATGGCCCAGTCAGAGCCCAGACCTGAATCTGATTGAAAATCTGTGGGGTGATCTGAAGAGGGCTGTGCACAGGAGATGCCCTTGCAATCTGACAGATTTGGAGTGTTTTTGCAAAGAAGAGTGGGCAAATCTTGCCAAGTCAAAATGTGCCATGCTGATAGACTCATACCCAAAAAGACTGAGTGCTGTAACAAAATCAAAAGGTACTTCAACAAAGTATTAGTTTAAGGGTGTGCACACTTATGCAACCATACTATTTTATTTTTATATTTTTTCTTCCCTCTACCTAAAGGATTTCAGTTTGTTTTTCAATTGAAGAAACGGAGTAAGTGGTGGCTGCTCTCCTATATAGCCTATGATATGGTGCTACAAGTCCAGGGAGAGGACACCCTACCTCTCTGGAGAAAATAGAAATAGCAAAGATGTGTGGACGAGCACTCTAACAGTTGGCACACATTTATTAATGATATAATATAATAAGCTAGCGATATAAAATAGATAAAACAATACAATAAAATGATACAATAAAATGCAAGTGTGCTAATACAACCACTATGGGGTAATGGGTATTGGTAGGTATTGTTCAATATCCAAACAATCTATCAATTCTATGACAAGGTAATAAAGATGGTATAGAGGCCTGGTGTAGTGGCCTAAGTGTCTATAGGAGTCCAATAAACCCTGATCGGATTGGGATAATACTCATGTAGTTCCACAGGTTCTGGCAAGCTGCCGCTATTCAGTGCGTTCAGTGATAGTCCCGTATCATACAGATTACTGTAATAGAGATACACTTGCCGGCTTTTCAGCCGCTTACCTCCCCTTCGTATGTGGCTTTAGTCCTGCGGTTTGCTCAGACTGGGTAAATGGGGCCCATAGGATACGGCGTCTCCCGTTGTTAGGTACAATAGCCAGGCTTGCCGACTATAATAGCGCTTACCTTTTCTTGTGGATAATGCACTTAGATGATACAGTGCAGGTAAAGCGCATGGAACACCCCAGTTGGTATGCAGGGCCGGCGTCTAGCAATGTTCTGTTTGATGTCCGCGTTGAATGCTTGCGGAATGACGGGGTAGTGCTTGCGTCACTTCCTGTGGATACCGGTAGTGACGTATTCCTTGTATAGCGTCCGATAATTCCAGGCTGCAATTTTCGAATGTTAGATATTGTCGATGTCAAAGTCCTATTTGCATGGCCATGCAATTGAAGAAGTGTCGACAGGTATATGGCGTGAAACCCAGACGCGTTTCGGGAGTTGTCACTCTCCCTTCCTCAATGGTTGCGCCATACCTGTCTAAATGCGCCTTATATACTTCTCTAGGTTATCCTCAAAGCCTGGATCGGACCTCTAGATATGGTTCTTCCATTTCTGTACAATTTGAGATTTCTAGTTTTCACAGTCTGTTTTTTATTTTCTGTTTTTCTTAATAATATCCGATTTTGGGTCCAAGATAGCCTTTCAATCACTAATATGTTTAATAGGCTTCACTCTCTTGTAAATATCAAGGGAGGAAAAACAAACATTCCATTCAACATATACCCCATTGGTGGATGCTTCCTATTATTTAAGACAATAATGATAGTTTATACTAAATGAGAAATCTTTACACTAAATAAAAGTTTTTTAATAAATATGTAGATAAAATATGTGAATAAAATATGTAGATAAAATCGCAATAAAAATAATAATAATAAAAATAAAAATAAAATGGATGTGGATGATATAATCTATACATATAGTAGATGTTTACTATAGTATAAACCTGGAATGCCGATAACGGGCATAATTCCCATCATTGATACCACAATACATGCCCAAGCGTATAAAGACCACAGTGTAACCAGGGCTGACAGCATGTGAAGCCGCAGTGATACCAATGCTGGCAGCACTATTGACTATAATGACAGGGATAATGGGGACCTCCCATTTGGGGATGGCCATATTATCATGGCTTAGCCTATCCCTGTCATTATAGTCAATAGTGCTGCCAGCATTGGTATCACTGCGGCTTCACATGCTGTCAGCCCTGGTTACACTGTGGTCTTTAAACACTTGGGCATGTATTGTGGTATCAATGATGGGAATTATGCCCGTTATCGGCATTCCAGGTTTATACTATAGTAAACATCTACTATATGTATAGATTATATCATCCACATCCATTTTATTTTTATTTTTATTATTATTATTTTTATTGCGATTTTATTCACATATTTTATCTACATATTTATTAAAAAACTTTTATTTAGTGTAAAGATTTCTCATTTAGTATAAACTATCATTATTGTCTTAAATAATAGGAAGCATCCACCAATGGGGTATATGTTGAATGGAATGTTTGTTTTTCCTCCCTTGATATTTACAAGAGTGAAGCCTATTAAACATATTAGTGATTGAAAGGCTATCTTGGACCCAAAATCGGATATTATTAAGAAAAACAGAAAATAAAAAACAGACTGTGAAAACTAGAAATCTCAAATTGTACAGAAATGGAAGAACCAGATCTAGAGGTCCGATCCAGGCTTTGAGGATAACCTAGAGAAGTATATAAGGCGCATTTAGACAGGTATGGCGCAACCACTGAGGAAGGGAGAGTGACAACTCCCCAAACGCGTCTGGGTTTCACGCCATATACCTGTCGACACTTCTTCAATTGCATGGCCATGCAAATAGGACTTTGACATCGACAATATCTAACATTCGAAAATTGCAGCCTGGAATTATCGGACGCTATACAAGGAATACGTCACTACCGGTATCCACAGGAAGTGACGCAAGCACTACCCCGTCATTCCGCAAGCATTCAACGCGGACATCAAACAGAACATTGCTAGACGCCGGCCCTGCATACCAACTGGGGTGTTCCATGCGCTTTACCTGCACTGTATCAGCTAAGTGCATTATCCACAAGAAAAGGTAAGCGCTATTATAGTCGGCAAGCCCGGCTATTGTACCTAACAACGGGAGACGCCGTATCCTATGGGCCCCATTTACCCAGTCTGAGCAAACCGCAGGACTGAAGCCACATACGAAGGGGAGATAAGCGGCTGAAAAGCCGGCAAGTGTATCTCTATTACAGTAATCTGTATGATACGGGACTATCACTGAACGCACTGAATAGCGGCAGCTTGCCAGAACCTGTGGAACTACATGAGTATTATCCCAATCCGATCAGGGTTTATTGGACTCCTATAGACACTTAGGCCACTACACCAGGCCTCTATACCATCTTTATTACCTTGTCATAGGATTGATAGATTGTTTGGATATTGAACAATACCTACCAATACCCATTACCCCATAGTGGTTGTATTAGCACACTTGCATTTTATTGTATCATTTTATTGTATTGTTTTATCTATTTTATATCGCTAGCTTATTATATTATATCATTAATAAATGTGTGCCAACTGTTAGAGTGCTCGTCCACACATCTTTGCTGTTTTTCAATTGAGTTGTACAGTTTATAGGTCACATTAAAGGTGGAAAAAGTTCAGAAATGAATTATCTTTGTCTCATTTTTCAGAAACCTGACATTTTAACAGGGGTGTGTAGACTTTTTATATCCACTGTATATATTTATATATACTATAAAGGGGGCACTGACTGTGTGTGTGTATATATATATATATATATATATACACTATATATGGGGGCACTGGCTGCATATATATACATTACAGGGATCATGCTGTAGATAGGGTCAGTAAAGTGAAAGCAGCACAGGTTACATAGCTGATAGACTATTAAAACATGTAACTGCAGGGTGTATGTGAGAGGATACACACTGCTCTGGGATAGTGGGGGAAGTTATCTGCATTCTGATTGGTCTTGGTTGTCTGCTAGTTCATGTGAGGAGAGCAAGGGCTTATGGGAAGTGAGGGAAATACAGGATGGCCTCAAGGACAGGGCAAAGATCATCACAGGAACAGCAGCAGAGGCCATCTTAGGAAGATGCTGAAATAGAGGCACAGATAAATTGGGTTGCTAAGGGCTGAATACAGACATCAGAAAGGTAAAATTAACTGAAAAAAAAAGCTTCATGAATATCTTCCCTTCAGCATCACATATGTTAGGAATTTCATTTTTGGTAGTGACATGGCAGTTACACTTTAAACCACACCCATGCCCAACAAGCCTCTTTTTCTCCAAATCATGCCTCTTGTATAGATATGTTCAAAAAATGTCTAAACCACATATATCTAGCATAGGGCATGTATACTAATGTTTTGGTGCAAATTGAGCCAGAATTCTGCACATTTAGCTCAGAACCTCTATCCCAGTGTACTACACCAGAGAGACCTTCATCCAGAAGCTCCATCAGTTAGGTAGTTTGGCTACAATGAGGGTCTTTCTCTCTGGAGACCAAGCACATCTGCTCTTTTTACTGAAAGCATTGATTTCAATTGATTCCAATGGACACATAATTGGGATTTCCCATGCGGTGACAGTGCAGTGGAATTGAACACCTGAGTTTGGGACAATGTGTGATCAGCTTATCCACAAGTTATGCTTCCGAAGGACCTTTTACATCTCTGAACGTGCGCTGATCTATGATATACAAGTCCCCCATTTGGTTTGCATATGGTTGGCAGCACATCCCCTCACCAAATTTTTGGGATCCACATTGGAGATTTAACAACTCTTGTCCAGCAAATTTACATGGGTTAATTATTGGGAATGAGCTCTTAGCATGCCTCGGATGCCACCAGATGTAAGGTAGCTATCCTATAAGTCATTTTTTATCCCTTTAAATAAGCCTTGAGACATGACTCTTATATTAAATAAGCCAGCACCTCATCTGCAGACAGCTGTTTCGTGATATCTTCAGGCTTCTGTCACTCACGTACGCACGGCTCCAGCCGGTAGCTCGCGCGTGTGGGTAGAAGCCGCTTGATGCTGTCAGGGAGACAGCTTCTTCTGTGTGACGTCACACTATGCTTTCTACAGATGCCTCCTAGGTTCACACTACTGCCAACGCAAATCTGAGGAAGAAATCCGTGAATTTCGAAATGTGTTGGAGGTAGTGTGGACCTAGGAGGCATCAGTAGCAAGCCTAATGTGACGTCACACAGAAGAAGCTGTCTCCCTGACAACATTGTGCGGCTTCTACCCACATGCGCGAGTTACCGGCCGGAACCGTGCGCACGTGAGTGATAGAAGCCTGAAGATATCGCAAAGCTACCGTTGAATGACCACGAGAGGACGCAAGCACCAACCAGCCTGTATGTAATCCGGCTTACCTGAGCATGTCTGGAGCAGGTAAAAACTCTAATTGTGACTAAGTAATAACATATATTAACCAGGAACATCGGAGATATTGGAGCACTTTTAGTCAGCGCGGGTTTACAGCTCTTTTTTCCATATACCTACTGTATATAACATTTCGGGGCTCGGCAATCCACCCGTACAAACCCAGCAGCGGCATCAATAAGTGTTAATAAAAGGATTGATTACCAGTTGGTGGCGGGAGCGCTAGTATTACTTCTATGGGTATGTCTGAACGGGAGAGGCACGCTGTGAATTTGTGTTTTACAGCAGCAGCAAAGTGAATTAGATTTAAAGGGGTTGTACAGCACTAGTATATAGGATAGGTCATCAATATAAGATCGGCCCATTGTTTAGGCTACTTTCACATATGCGTTTATGCTGTCCAGGTTTGAGACCCGGCATGGGACAGCAAAACCCATCCGTTTGAATAATACAACCGGCTGCATCCGTACAGAATGGATTCAGTGGTATTCTCAAAAAAAGGGATTTATGGCACAAACTGCAAGATCTAAAGAGTCTTCTATCCAAGTCTCTGAGATAACATCAATTCAGAGACCATACCATTTTCACACCCCTTATCTGTAAGATAATTAAGAACTCATTCTCAAGATTTTTGATATTTTGTTGTTTTTCAAATGTCCATTTATTGCACCATGTAATAACTGAGGCATTCTGAGCGGATCCTTTTCCGTTCAGAATGCATTAGGGCAAAACTGATCCGTTTTGGACCTCTGGTGATAGCCCTGAACGGATCTCACAAACGGAAACCAAAACGCCAGTGTAAAAGTAGTCTTAGCCATTAAAAGGTATCAACCTGCAAGACTAGAATTCTACTGTCTGACACAGTACCAGACTTTTTCCTTTTTCTTTTGTAAGTGGGTATAATACAATCATAACTCCCTTGTGGGAGCACTAAGGGGCCAGCAACACTGTAAGGGGGGCGTAAATACTGTGTGGGGGCACTATGGGGGAATAACTACTGTCTCAAATTGTCTTAGATATCTATTGCCCACCACAACATTAAAGAAATACAGATCGGCCATTAACATTATTAAATGGTGCTGAGCTGTGTTTTTCTCATGTAGCAATGAAAGAGTTAAACCCCAGCTCTTCCTTTAGCCCACATATAACCTTACCAGTGGGACAATGGGTGAACCTGGCCTGCCAGCAGCTCATAGTGATCAGCTGTCTCTAAGGGACATCAGCATAAGATGAATGGGGACAGGCGGTTGACAAAAGGGACATTGTTTCCATCAGTTGATGAAAATCATCATAAAGCTGCGCTGTGAAACCTTATCCTACAGGTCCAGGATGGGAACCCTACTACTTACCCCTAGTCTGGGAACATGTAATGTGATAAAAGGAGGACAGACTGCTTCATAGGCAAGACAGTCTGGTGATGCCGCCAAGTTTAACGTCTGCTGGAAGTCTGTTCTAAGTGTCTACTACTCTTTCAGTAAGATAATATTTAATGATACTGCCCCCCCCCCCCCCCCAACTAATTTCAGATTCTGTCCCTGGTTATAATGTTCAGCTTCTTATTATCAATGCTTTCCTCCTGAATTAATATAAGATCTGCAGTAATGCACACCATTATTTTAACCATATCAATACAAAAAAGTTGCTCTCAAGTGTCATTTTCATTCTTTTAAGCCTCTTTACTCACCTCTCTGCAGTTCTGGTCTCATCACTTTCTATAGGAGGGCATGTGACAGTCGAGCACCTGCATCTTCCAGGAGTGCACTGCAGTCAGCTCTTGTTAATCCCTTCCTCCTTGAAATGCCCTATTCATTGCATAGTAATACTTTTTGGGACTAACAGCAGGCTCTACACTCCTTTAGCTGCACGATTAGCAAGCAACTGTAGTCTCAGATGTTTAGAAAGTTACATGCAGAGATAAGCGTTGAACATCTGGACATATATAGTCAACGGGTGGTTGGCAAGGGGTTAAAGGCTTCAAATACATTGCCCTTTTCTTTAATTTCCTCCAGGCTATCCAAATGCAACATCAGGCCTGGTGTGGGAAAGGTGCCAGGGGCAAGGAAGGGAGTGGTAGTCCAGACGGTGGCTGTAGTCCAGTTATGATGCTTTTTTAGGAGCACATGCACAGTGGGGTGGGAGCACACTGTTTCCCCCGGTGGGACTCCCTAATCAAATGGGTCTCCTAGCCATAGTAAGGTGGGGTGCCCTTGGTGTTGGGGCTGTGATGAGATGCAGGGCAGGGATCTTAGGTTATGCAGTAGATATAGATGGAGGCAGACAACAGCTGCTGAATTGAACCATTAACCAGTACTGTACTGAAAGTCTCTGCAGGATAAATATACTTTACTGGTAAATGCAGGCACTGTTCTTATTAACAGTTTCAATAAACGTCCGGCAGGGCAAAGACTCCACATCCAGACACACTCTTCAAGTATTACTATACTTCACTCTAATCCAGACTGATGGTGCAATAATATACAATGGCCACTGTGAGGTGCAGTCCTTTAACAGTCCTGTAATCTGTCTCTCTCTTATATGACTAGGGACCTTAGGCCTTTACACCTAGTCAAAATGCTGTGAAGTCCATAAGCCAAAATATGTGTGTTCAGTAAGCAGTTAATCCAATACTGAAAGGTTACAAGGTATTTCCAGCTATATTGAGAATACATATTAAAAATATTGCAGGGCATACCGCTTTGCCATTATCCATCAATGCGTTTAAACTGTTACACAGTCTTACTCGTGACTGAGTAAGACTGTGTGTTACCTTCACAGGCAATAGTCCTTTACCTTCAAGTGAGTAGCTTTCTGTACTCTCAAAACAGATGGATTCTCCTAGGCCCCAATTTCATGTCTGTATTTCCACACAAGACTCAGGTTCCTGCAGGTTACTGCTCAGACTCCATCACTACACTGACTCACAGGAAGGAGACCAGAGGTTTGGCCCACCCCTGCCTAGAGATTCTTACAAAGCAATGGGTTAAGCTTCAATGTACCAGCCAGAAATTCAGATAACATACAAATAACACAGTTTTACCCAACCTTGGAAAAGATAACAAATATCAAACTGCATTGTTCTACATGACAATAGGACATTTCTCATCTTTAGCGGTGGCCTCTGGGTCACTGGAGAAATTAAGTTAATTCTTTCTTGATGCGTTTTACTATTGTTGTGGCCTGCCTATTATGTTTTACCAATGTCTTATCAAAGTCTGTTGGCGTCAGGGGTGGATTGGCCATAGACCCTACAGGGAAATTTCCCGGTGGGCCTATGCCTAAGAGGGCCACTGAAGCTATCCTCACGGCGGCAAGCTGGGTACATAATGATCAGATTTTCTCCTACTCACCTAGTCAGCAGCCCTCTGGAATTCAACTGTATCCACATCCTCAGGACAGCTATACTGTGGCGTAGGTGGCAGTATTTTGTGCTGCTCTGTGGTATTTGGTTCAGCTGGGAAGGTATATTGCTCTACCCTATGGTATTGCTGGCCCTCCTACTTCTGTTGTCCCTGCCTAATTATGTTGCCTTCTTTTAATATGGACCTGCCTGCAACATGGGGCAACTTTTACGTTTTTTCCCAGGGCCACTTTTAGTTCCCAGTCCGCCCCTGGTTGGAGTGATCTCCAGGACTGGACAGAGTACTCCAGCTCCAGTTATGCCACACACTTTAATTAATTACTAACGTGTCTCTGCTCCATCCCACCAGGTTTGGTTGACTGAGTCTGCCTGCTCCATGCTGTAGGCATCTCTGGCCTCCTTGACTCCTGTCTGCTGTTCTGTGCTCCCTGATTCTTAAAGGGCCAACAGAAGCCCAAACTTATCAGTCCCCAGTCCATTGTCGCCTTCCCTGGATTATTAAAGGCACCTTACCCTAAGGTAGAGTGCCTGAGTAATAAGTTCTTAGCTTGTCTTGTCCTGTGAAGGTGCACTATAGTTTTGTCCTGACCTCCTGTGCCCAACCTCTTCCTGTTTATCAGATTGACACCTGCCTTGACTCTTGCCCGACTTCCATATTGATCATGTGCCGATTTACCAGATTGAACAAACTTTGCCTGTCCCATTCTTAGCTTGTCCAGGTAGCTGGTGGTTCCCTGGCAGTGGAGACCAGATCCCTGTACAGAGGTTAAAGGGTGAAGACCTGGGGGCCACTTCAATGACACTCTTAAAAGTAGCCTCAAGTCTGTTTTGTGATCCAGTGGGTCTACACCTGCTGTGCTAGATTAATTTTCATTGTATATAGGCTAATCCCTGTCTCAAGTCTTCATGATAGTTCTGAGTGATACTTTTTGAGATTCTAAAAACTTTACGTGATCTGCCCATAAACCTGTTGCACGGCAAAGCAAAATGCAAGGTCACCCAGAGATTAGTAGACAATGTGAAGATAACTACACCCTATCCTATCTGCACCCTGTGAGTAATGAGCAGCTGGACCATGACATCATTGGTCTCAGTTTACAAGCAGTATACCAAGTCCTTAAACTAATGAGGACTAGATGTTTAACCACTTCACAATAAACAGCTGATAACAAGGAGTCAGACATGTTGGTGTCATTCATGAAACAACAGTGAAGATATTTCCTCTTTTAGTCAACAAAAGATGAGAATTTGTAACAAACAAATTAGTCATTTGGAATCACCTCCCATCTATCTGTTCATCTGGGACTGCAAGCTTTGTACTATGTGCAGTACTCTGGGGGTATCTGCAAATGTTTTATTTTTAATATATTGTTATGTTGTGTTTAGGCTGTGTATTCCAATTTTGGTTGGAGTGGGTTGTTCCTACTTCCTGCCAGGAGGAGTAGTTTGAGTCTAGAGAGAGTGGAGGAAGGAAGCACGTGCCAGAGCTCCTACTCCATGTGACAGTAACCAGTTCTTATGTTTGACCTTTACTCCAGGAAGATTGCCAGAGTCAAGAAACAGCTTTCCTAAAAGCTACAGCGCATAAAGTCAGCAGAGTGACCAGCAAGATCCAGCTTTACAGACCCTGCTGTCCTTGAGGGAAAACAGGTCAGACACCCATTACCGAGCATAACCACCAGGCCATACTAACTTCAAGCCTGTATATCACAGTCGACACCTATATCCACAAGTGCCTGCTAGTGCAATCCAGTTGCCATAGAACCAGCCACCATGACTCATCATCTGGTGACAGAAATTTCACTTTGCACCTACTACTACTGTATATGCCACAAGTTATTTTCTGCAGTAACTAAAAACAAACTTTTATACTTTTACTTCTGCCCTGATTCCTCAAAACACCTTTCCCTGCACTGATCCCCAGGGAGCAATGGCCTGAGGAAGTACAGTGTGACACAACATCTCTTAAGGGGCACTACCACTACCATCCTCTGCATCCATAGGGTTATTTCACAAGCTTAAGATTGAAGGATTGTTTCCAAATCATCATTACAGTTCTTGGAAACCATAATGCCAACATTAGTGCTGAAAGGGGACTTAACTAAAAGCTACCAAAAATATTAGGGTTCATCAGACTGAAGAAAGGAGTTGATACTTTACTTGACTCCCTAGCTCTGTTCTATACACATTAGACAACATTATGGACAACCTACTGCTTTTGGTGGGAACGTCCGACTGTCTACTGTGTCTTTGATGTTCAGCCAATGTTCATTCAAGCTATTTTGGGGAAGAGGATCAGGATTGTTGAGTTTCAATATGGCAGATCCTATGAACTGAGCATCTTTGTGTTTTAGGGATTGGGGGGAATGGCTGTGCACAACCACCTTAATAAAAATAGAGGACAACAACTCCCATTGTAGTTGTAATGTCTGACTAAGTTCTGCAGCTATTTACCACAGAGGGACAGATTCTTAGACGTGCTGCTTGGCACTAGAAGTTATGAATAAATCGCCAGCAGTCTGTAATAAAGTTTCTTCTGGCTGTTACCGGTTAGGGGTACAGAGTCTGCCACTGGCAGCACTTTTTGGATGATGTAAGACTGTGCAGGGACCCCCCCCCCCCCCCAAGTGGTAACACCTGCAGACTGCTGGTAATTAATTCATAAACATCTAAGGCTACTTTCACACTCGCTTTTGGTGCGGATCCGTCATGGATCTGCACAGACGGATCAGTTTGTATTATCTGTAACATAGCCAAGACAGATCCGTCTTGAACACCATTGAAAGTCAATGGAGGACGGATCTGTTTTCTATTGTGCCAGATTGTTTCATAGAAAACAGATCCGTCCCCTTTGACTTACATTGTGTGTCAGAACGGATCTGTTTGGCTCAGTTTCGTCAGACGGACAAGCGGAATGGAGACGAAACAGAAGCAAACTGATGGTAAACTGATGATTTTTTCTGAGCGGATCTGTTAAGGGAAATATTAATTATAAAAATGTAGGGTAATCTCAATAATTAATATTCATAAATAGGAGTAAGTCGTCTATTGATGCCTCCGCCTATTTATACCTATGATACAAATACACTCTGATTGCCCTACTCTATAATGAACTACCTGCGGCTATTGCTGCGGCGCATACTATAACAAAAAGACTACACACGGTGTTTAAATAAAAGGTATTTATTAACACGCTACACGTTTCTAGTCTAATTATCGCTTATAATTATATATATCTATATTAATGGAAAAGATATATATATTTATAGCAGCACACAGCAATATATATATTGTAACGAATCTCCTGGCACCCCGACCGGGTACCTCCATTGATGGATGCTCCTAGTGCTTCCCGAGGACTCCAAGCACTCCGCTCTATACCAAAACCACCACAGGAACCAGGAATAGGAACCGCTTGGTTGGGGTCTCACCTTCCTCCACTCACGCTGGACTCAAGACCGGGCTTCCGCTTCCAGTGGGTGAACCTCTCCTAAATCCAGAGAGCAGGAAAAGCTCTTACAAGAGCTAGTAGTTATAGCCAGGGGAGTATAGCAAATCTTCAGCGTATAGCAATCCCCAGTGTCGATCAGTTACCCAAACACCAGCCTCAACATGATGAAAGGTAAAATAGTAACTCACTTTATTGAAGATTAACTCAGTATATACAGGGAGTGCAGAATTATTTGGCAAGTTGTATTTTTGAGGATTAATTTTATTATTGAACAACAACCATGTTCTCAATGAACCCAAAAAACTCATTAATATCAAAGCTGAATATTTTTGGAAGTAGTTTTTAGTTTGTTTTTAGTTTTAGCTATTTTAGGGGGATATCTGTGTGTGCAGGTGACTATTACTGTGCATAACTATTAGGCAACTTAACAAAAAACAAATATATACCCATTTCAATTATTTATTTTTACCAGTGAAACCAATATAACATCTCAACATTCACAAATATACATTTCTGACATTCAAAAACAAAACAAAAACAAATCAGTGACCAATATAGCCACCTTTCTTTGCAAGGACACTCAAAAGCCTGCCATCCATGGATTCTGTCAGTGTTTTGATCTGTTCACCATCAACATTGCGTGCAGCAGCAACCACAGCCTCCCAGACACTGTTCAGAGAGGTGTACTGTTTTCCCTCCTTGTAAATCTCACATTTGATGATGGACCACAGGTTCTCAATGGGGTTCAGATCAGGTGAACAAGGAGGCCATGTCATTAGATTTTCTTCTTTTATACCCTTTCTTGCCTGCCACACTGTGGAGTACTTGGACGCGTGTGATGGAGCATTGTCCTGCATGAAAATCATGTTTTTCTTGAAGGATGCAGACTTCTTCTTGTACCACTGCTTGAAGAAGGTGTCTTCCAGAAACTGGCAGTAGGACTGGGAGTTGAGCTTGACTCCATCCTCAACCCGAAAAGGCCCCACAAGCTCATCTTTGATGATACCAGCCCAAACCAGTACTCCACCTCCACCTTGCTGGCGTCTGAGTCGGACTGGAGCTCTCTGCCCTTTACCAATCCAGCCACGGGCCCATCCATCTGGCCCATCAAGACTCACTCTCATTTCATCAGTCCATAAAACCTTAGAAAAATCAGTCTTGAGATATTTCTTGGCCCAGTCTTGACGTTTCAGCTTGTGTGTCTTGTTCAGTGGTGGTCGTCTTTCAGCCTTTCTTACCTTGGCCATGTCTCTGAGTATTGCACACCTTGTGCTTTTGGGCACTCCAGTGATGTTGCAGCTCTGAAATATGGCCAAACTGGTGGCAAGTGGCATCTTGGCAGCTGCACGCTTGACTTTTCTCAGTTCATGGGCAGTTATTTTGCGCCTTGGTTTTTCCACACGCTTCTTGCGACCCTGTTGACTATTTTGAATGAAACGCTTGATTGTTCGATGATCACGCTTCAGAAGCTTTGCAATTTTAAGAGTGCTGCATCCCTCTGCAAGATATCTCACTATTTTTGACTTTTCTGAGCCTGTCAAGTCCTTCTTTTGACCCATTTTGCCATAGGAAAGGAAGTTGCCTAATAATTATGCACACCTAATATAGGGTGTTGATGTCATTAGACCACACCCCTTCTCATTACAGAGATGCACATCACCTAATATGCTTAATTGGTAGTAGGCTTTCGAGCCTATACAGCTTGGAGTAAGACAACATGCATAAAGAGGATGATGTGGTCAAAATACTCATTTGCCTAATAATTCTGCACGCAGTGTATACAGTTTAAGAAGTCTAAAAACATAACGCAATCAACCATGAACAACATGCAAACAGACATCTTCACCCCCGCCATAATGATTGAATAGGAAGAGAGGAGACACATGTGATGGGATTATCTCCTGAGTGTATCATAGGATGATCTACTCATCTAGGAGTCAGCTGCTATTATAATCAACTATCTTAATCCCATCACTAACAGTGCAGAGTTAACTCTTTTTGTGTTGCTGAATCCACACCATGCCTTTTTAATGGGCAATAGGAAATATGTGGCATATAAATTACACACATAAATCAGGGTTCAAAGTTCCTTGTAACCCCAAAAGGTCTTAGGGGGTCTCCATAGTTCTCGGTCCATAGTCTGTAGGAAGGAGGCTGGCCCTCAGACTTCTCCAGCAGCCCCAGTGACGGTTCAGTCCGTCACATATATATATATTCACACTATAACAATACTATACAGTCCTAAGTACGCTAACACAATCCCAAGTCCTCCCCAGAATCTAACTTCAATTACACACATATAACAGCAGTCCACCCAACCTGGCAATATACTATCCCTATCCGGTACAAGGGGTTAAAAACACAATACTGATCAGGGGTTGGAATACAGGGCAGGGGAACAGCAAGGGTTAAAGGCGTTGGTGGTATTGGGAAATACAGGGGTAATGCAGGGGTTAAAGGCGTTGGTGGTATAGGGAAATCAGGGGAAATACAGGGGTTAAAGGCGTTGGTGGTATAGGGAAATTAGGGGAGCAAGGGTTAATGCTGATACAGAGGAATGCAGGGGTTAATGCGTTGGTGGTATAGGGATTGGTGAAGTAGGGGTTAAATACAGGGAAACAGGGTGGTGAAGGCAGGGGTTAGTTGGTGGTATAGGGAATGCAGGGGTTAAACAGTATAGGGTATAGGGAAAAAGGGGATAGTTGGTATCGTTGGTGGTATAGGGAGGAAAAGGGGTTAATTATATTGTTGGTGGTATAGGGAGGAAAAGGGGTTAATTATATAGTTGGTGGTATAGGGAGGAAAAGGGGTTAATTATATTGTTGGTGGTATAGGGAGGAAAAGGGGTTAATTATATCGTTGGTGGTATAGGGAGGAAAAGGGGTAATTATATCGTTGATAGTATAGTGATACTTAGCCCAATATGCTCGTTGTCCAGGGGTTGATTCCCGCTTGTATATGCTCGTCTCTCTAGGGGATGATCCTCTCTTGTATCGGGCTGCTGGCTTGAACTGCCGAGCGTAGCACGGCCGGGGTATTTAAACCCGGCCGCGCTCGCTCCTGTCTTCCCACGCTTCCGCCTAATCCACGCGGGCCGGCGCAGTGATATGACATCACCGAGCCAGCCCGCGCATCCTGGATCCTTTGATCCTCCCGCCTGTGAAGATGATGCATATCTCTTTTCTTTGAAGAGGCCGAAACTGGACATAATTGTGGCCGCAGGCACATTCCAGAGGGGGGGGGAACCATGGGAGCTACTGGCCCCAGTTTAACTCTACATACATATTTATAGATGCTTGGGGCACATCTATAAATATATATATATATATATATATATATATATATATATATATATATATGCATAGATATAGAACTGGGGGATAAATATATATAAAACTGGGGGATATATGTGTGAAACCATCGACTCCTATGTCTAATGTATGCAACAAAAAAGATAAAGTGAAGTCTCAAAGGAAGCAGCTGTTGCTGGGTGATTCAATCATAAGAAGTGTGGAGCTTAAAGAAAATGGTTTTGTGAGATGTCTCCCTGGGGCTACTGCTAGAAGAGATAGAAGACGTATTATTAATATTGTTAAGCAAGCAAAGCAGGAAGGGGACGTGGATGTTCTTGTCCATCTAGGGACAAATGACCTGGCTTGCAATGAAGTGTCAAAAGGTGAAAAAAACTTTTATCACACTTGGTAATGACGTACAGGATTTTGCATCCAGCATTTAATTTTCTGAAGTTCTGCCTGTGCATAATGTTCAGAATGATAGGCAGAGGCGCATAAAGGAGTTCAACATATGGCTTGGTAAATGGTGTCAAGAGCAAGGATTTGGCTTTGTTTCTCATGATAGCTCTACTTGGAATAGAAAGGAACTGTACAAAAAAGATGGTTTGCATCTTTCTCTCAAAGGAACAAATGTACTTAGTGAACAACTCCAAGAATTTGCGGAAGAGTATTTAAACTAGGAAGGGGGGGCAAAAGAGTGAAAATAAAAGAATCCAATTGCCCCCTGAAACAATGCCAGAACAGGTCAGAAGCACAGAGGTTAAGAAATGATAAGCTCAGAGTCCTGTCTACAAATGCTCGCAGTTTAGGTAAAAAAATCAATGAACTTGGGTCAATAATGGCATCTGAGAATGTAGATTTAGTGGCTGTTACGGAGACATGGTTTAATGAAAGAAATGACTGGGACATAACCATACCAGGGTACTCTTTATACAGAAGAGACAGAGAAGGCAAGAAAGGAGGAGGAGTGGCCCTGTATGTGAAAGATAGCATTAAATCTAACCTAATACAAGTTGGTGAGGCCAACATAGAGTCAGTTTGGGTTACGTTGCAGTTTGCTAACCATGCAGTAACTCGTGTAGGTGTGATATATAGACCACCTGGTCAAGTTAAAGAACTAGATGATCTACTAGTTGAAGAAATAGCTAAAATGACAATGAAAGGAGAAGTTATCATTATGGGAGATTTCAATCTTCCAGATATAAACTGGAAAACCAAAATAGCAAGTTCTACCAGGAGTACAGATATTCTAAATTCCCTACTGGGGTTATCTCTACAACAAGTGGTTGAGGAGCCAACCCGGAGGGAGGCCATTTTGGATTTGGTATTCACAAACGGGGATTCGGTATATGATGTCATTGTAGGCGAAACCTTGGGATCTAGTGATCACCAGTCAGTGTGGTTTAATATAAGAACTGTGAAAGAGTCCCACCACACAAAAACAAAAGTTTTAGATTTTAGAAAAACAGACTTTTCAAAAATGAAATTAGTCATAAATGAGTCCTTATCAGACTGGAACGGATTACATGGAGTCCAGGAGAAATGGGACTACTTAAAAGGTGCATTATTGAAGGCAACAGAAAATTGCATTAGACTTGTCAGTAAAAACAAAAAAAGGAGGAGACCACTGTGGTACTCAGCAGAAGTGGCCCAAATCATTAAAAATAAAAAGCTAGCATTTTGTAATTATAAAAAAACCCAGAGCAATGAAGATAAGGAAATCTACAAGATTAGGCAGAGAGAGGCCAAGCAAGTTATAAGAACTTCTAAAGCGCAGGCAGAAGAAAAACTAGCTCAGTCTATGAAAAAAGGGGATAAGACATTCTTCAGATATATAAATGAAAAAAGGAAATTAAAACAAGGAATAACTAAATTAAAAACAAAGGACGGAAGGTATGTAGAAGAGAATAAAGGGCTAGCCGACTGCCTTAATGAATACTTCTGTTCAGTTTTTACAAAAGAAAAAGGAGAAGGACCTCCACTAGAAAGAATGACTAATAAATCGTTTGATGCATGTATCTTTACAGAGGAAGATGTTCTAAGTTTGCTGTCTAAGGTGAAGACAAATAAGTCACAGGGGCCTGATGAGATACACCCAAAATTATTAAAAGAGCTTAGTGGTGAGCTGGCAAAACCGTTAACAGATTTATTTAACCAATCATTAGTAACAGGAGTCGTCCCGGAAGATTGGAAATTGGCTAATGTCGTGCCCATTCACAAGAAAGGTAGTAGGGAGGAATCGAGCAACTATAGACCAGTGAGTCTGACATCAATAGTAGGCAAATTAATGGAAACCCTATTAAAGGATAGGATTGTGGAACATCTAAAATCCCATGGATTGCAAGATGAAAAACAACATGGGTTTACTTCAGGGAGATCATGTCAAACAAATCTTATAGATTTTTTTGACTGGGTGAATAAAATAATAGACGGTGGAGGTGCAGTAGACATCACATATCTAGATTTTAGTAAGGCTTTTGACACTGTCCCTCATAGAAGACTTATCAATAAACTGCAGTCATTGAGCATGGACTCCCATATTGTTGAGTGGATTAGGCAGTGGCTGAGTGACAGAAAAACAGAGGGTTGTAGTCAATGGAGAACATTCAAAACAAGGTCATGTTACCAGTGGGGTTCCACAGGGATCTGTACTGGGACCGATTTTGTTTAATATCTTCATAAGTGATATTGCAAAAGGCCTCGCTGGTAAGGTTTGTCTTTTTGCTGATGACACAAAGATAGGTAACAGGGTTGATGTTCCTGGAGGGAAACGCCAAATGGAAAAGGATTTAGGAAAACTAGAAGAATGGTCAGAACTCTGGCAACTGAAATTTAATGTGGATAAGTGCAAGATAATGCACTTGGGGCGTAAAAACCCAAGGGCAGAATATAGAATATTTGACACAGTTCTGACCTCAGTATCTGAGGAAAGGGATTTAGGAGTAATTATTTCAGAAGACTTAAAGGTGGGAAGACAATGTAATAGAGCAGCACGAAATGCCAGCAGAATGCTTGGATGTATAGGGAGAGGTATAAGCAGTAGAAAGAGTGAAGTGCTTATGCCGCTGTACAGAACACTGGTGAGACCTCACTTGGAGTATTGTGCGCAGTACTGGAGGCCATATCTCCAGAAGGATATAGATACTCTAGAGAGAGTTCAGAGAAGAGCTACTAAACTAGTACATGGATTGCAGGATAAAACTTACCAGGAAAGGTTAAAGGACCTTAATATGTATAGCTTGGAAGAAAGAAGAGACAGAGGGGATATGATAGAAACTTTTAAATACATAAAGGGAATCAACTCGGTAAAGGAAGAGAGCATATTTAAAAGAAGAAAAACTACCACAAGAGGACACAGTTTTAAATTAGAGGGGCAAAGGTTTAAAAGTAATATAAGGAAGTATTACTTTACTGAGAGAGTAGTGGATGCATGGAATAGCCTTCCTGCAGAAGTGGTAGCTGCAAATACAGTGAAGGGGTTTAAGCATGCATGGGATAGGCATAAGGCCATCCTTCATATAAGATAGGGCCGGGGGCTATCCATAGTATTCAGTATATTGGGCAGACTAGATGGGCCAAATGGTTCTTATCTGCCGACACATTCTATGTTTCTATGTTTCTATATATATATATACAGTACAGACCAAAAGTTTGGACACACCTTCTCATTAAAGCTCATCAAGAGAGTGTGCAAAGCAGTAATCAAAGCAAAAGGTGGCTACTTTGAAGAACCTAGAATATGACATATTTTCAGTTGTTTCACACTTGTTTGTTATGTATATAATTCCACATGTGTTAATTCATAGTTTTGATGCCTTCATAGTCATGAAAATAAAGAAAACTCTTTAAATGAGAAGGTGTGTCCAAACTTTTGGTCTGTACATATATATATATATATATATATATATATGGCATTCAGACAAAGTGCTCAGTATATACACTGCCTGCAGAATTATTAGGCAAATGAGTATTTTGACCACATCATCCTCTTTATGCATATTGTCTTACTCCAAGCTGTATAGGCTCGAAAGCCTACTACCAATTAAGCATATTAGGTGATGTGCATCTCTGTAATGAGAAGGGGTGTGGTCTAATGACATCAACACCCTATATTAGGTGTGCATAATTATTAGGCAATTTCCTTTCCTTTGGCAAAATGGGTCAAAAGAAGAACTTGACAGGCTCAGAAAAGTCAAAAATAGTGAGATATCTTGCAGAGGGATGCAGCACTCTTAAAATGGCAAAGCTTCTGAAGCGTGATCATCGAACAATCAAGCGTTTCATTCAAAATAGTCAACAGGGTCGCAAGAAGCGTGTGGAAAAACCAAGGCGCAAAATAACTGCCCATGAACTGAGAAAAGTCAAGCGTGCAGCTGCCAAGATGCCACTTGCCACCAGTTTGGCCATATTTCAGAGCTGCAACATCACTGGAGTGCCCAAAAGCACAAGGTGTGCAATACTCAGAGACATGGCCAAGGTAAGAAAGGCTGAAAGACGACCACCACTGAACAAGACACACAAGCTGAAACGTCAAGACTGGGCCAAGAAATTTCTCAAGACTGATTTTTCTAAGGTTTTATGGACTGATGAAATGAGAGTGAGTCTTGATAGGCCAGATGGATGGGCCCGTGGCTGGATTGGTAAAGGGCAGAGAGCTCCAGTCCGACTCAGACGCCAGCAAGGTGGAGGTGGAGTACTGGTTTGGGCTGGTATCATCAAAGATGAGCTTGTGGGGCCTTTTCGGGTTGAGGATGGAGTCAAGCTCAACTCCCAGTCCTACTGCCAGTTTCTGGAAGACACCTTCTTCAAGCAGTGGTACAGGAAGAAGTCTGCATCCTTCAAGAAAAACATGATTTTCATGCAGGACAATGCTCCATCACACGCGTCCAAGTACTCCACAGCGTGGAGGGTATAAAGGGTATAAAAGAAGAAAATCTAATGACATGGCCTCCTTGTTCACCTGATCTGAACCCCATTGAGAACCTGTGGTCCATCATCAAATGTGAGATTTACAAGGAGGGAAAACAGTACACCTCTCTGAACAGTGTCTGGGAGGCTGTGGTTGCTGCTGCACGCAATGTTGATGGTGAACAGATCAAAACACTGACAGAATCCATGGATGGCAGGCTTTTGAGTGTCCTTGCAAAGAAAGGTGGCTATATTGGTCACTGATTTGTTTTTGTTTTGTTGTTGAATGTCAGAAATGTATATTTGTGAATGTTGAGATGTTATATTGGTTTAGCTGGTAAAAATAAATAATTGAAATGGGTATATATTTGTTTTTTATTAAGTTGCCTAATAATTATGCACAGTAATAGTCACCTGCACACACAGATATCCCCCTAAAATAGCTAAAACTAAAAACAAACTAAAAACTACTTCCAAAAATATTCAGCTTTGATATTAATTAGTTTTTTGGGTTCATTGAGAACATGGTTGTTGTTCAATAATAAAATTAATCCTCAAAAATACAACTTGCCTAATAATTCTGCACTCCCTGTATAGCAATCTCAATTATTGTGCCAATTCATAACAATTTACATACCATGTGTAATCAATTCATAGCAATTTACAAACAATCACCTCACTGAGGAAGGAGTCAAGTTAACTCCGAAACGCGTCTGGTAGGACAATTCCATGAGACCAAAGATGTACTGAAGCGCTTCAAGTCAACCAGGAACAACGGGATTGGTAATCGAAATTTGGAGGAAAAAAATCCCAAAAATTTCAAAAATCATCAGCCGCAGTAACATCTGACCTGCCTGCTTGAATGAGCATCTGAGCAGGAACTGAAGTCTACAAAATCACTGTGACGGCATTTCTACAAGCGATTACCGTGGATCCCTGACTTTAACTCCTGGAGGATATACCGCAGCCTGTATAACGCATCACACGTGGGACGCCACGTGAAATTGCAACACAGCCGGCACTAACCTACAGAATCGTAAGTAACAATAGTGCCGAACGAGTGTATACACAGGCAGAGCTACCTGTTGCATTGTCAATCCACAGCAAAAGAAAGTGGAGTGAATGGCACTCTGATTATACTGCTTTCAATCTGTGAACTTCGGTATATAAACTTGAATATACCAATTGTACTGGACACTATCAGTAGTAACGAACTTGACCATCAGGACATCCATCCCATAGGATCATACATGTGTTTTTAAATTTTTAGCGATACCCATTTTAGAGAATTATAAGTCTATATAGCATATTGTTTAATAATAATTTTATAGGTATTCTTTTATAATTTTTGGTTGTATCAATTTGGTACTATATTTCATATAAATAAAATATATTATTGTATATCATACTCTCCTGTGTGACCTCAAGTGTAGGTGTGCCCTACTACACTTTCTATTCACATAAATACAGTGACCTTGGATTCTGCCCTTTCCTTCCAACTGCACATCCAAGCCCTTTCCACCACCTGCCGCCTCCAACTCAAAAACATCTCCTACATCCGCGCTTTCCTTAACTTTGAATCTGCGAAAATGCTTGTACATGCCCTCATCATCTCCCGCCTAGACTACTGCAACATCCTCCTCTGTGGCCTTCCATATAGCACTCTCGCCCCCCTCCAATCTATCCTCAACTCTGCTTCCCGTCTAATCCACCTCTCACCCTATTACTCCTCTGCCATCCCTTCACTGGCTCCCCATTGCCCAGCGAATTCACTTCAAAGTACTAACAAATACATACAAGGCCGTCCACAACCTGTCCCCTCCCTACATCTCTGAGCTACTTTCCCGATACATCCCCACACGCAATCTCCGATCCTCACAAGACCTCCTTCTCTCCTCTTATCAACTCTTCCCACAATCGCCTCCAAGATTTCTCCCGTGCAGTGGCGTAGGGATCGCCATAGCAACCATAGCAGTGGCTATGGGGCCCTACGCCACTGGGGGCCCATCTGTTGATTTTTTTAAATTTTTTTAAATTTACATACACACTACACACAGGCAGCCAGGCCCGAGCCGCGGACCGCGGCTCGGGCTGGCTGGGGAGGAGTCAGGACTGGAGCAGGGCGCACGCAGGGCCGGGCCGACACAGAGGCTGGGGAGGCTGCAGCCAGGCTACTGAGTAAGATCCGATGGTATATTCTAACCCCCAGGCGTTCCCATGGTGACGGGGACGCTTGCCTGGGGGTTAGAATATACCATCGGATCTGAGTTTTCACGAGCTCAGTGAGATCGTAAAAACTCAAATCCGATGGAATATTCTACCCCCAGGCGTTCCCATGGTGACAGGGACGCTTGCCTGGGGGTTAGAATATACAAGGGCCACGCCGCTCACAGGAGTATATTTATAAACTAATCAGTAACTAACTACTTTAACTTTAATCATTGACATTGCTGATCTCTTTACTGGGATATCTTACTCTGTCTTAGCTCCGGTAACAGAAGGCAGTGGGGGAGGGCGGCGCTCACTCACTGACGTCACGCGCCTGCGCCGCCTAGTGGGAGGAGCAGGCGCGTGACGTCAGTGAGTGAGCGCCGTCCCCCGCACTGCCTGCTGTTACCGGAGCTAAGACAGAGTAAGATATCCCAGTAAAGAGATCAGCAATGTCAATGATTAAAGTTGAAGTTACTGATTAGTTTATAAATGTACTCCTGTGAGCGTCGGGGAGGGGGATCTGTGGATGTTACTGTTTAGGGGAGGGGGATCTGTGGATGGCACTGTTTAGGGGAGGGGGATCTGTGGATGGCACTTTTTAGGGGAGGGGGATCTGTGGATGGCACTATTTAGGGGAGGGGGATCTGTGAATGGCACTGTTTAGGGGAGGGGGGTCTGTGGATGGCACTATTTAGGGGAGGGGATCTGTGGATGGCACTGTTTAGGGGAGGGTGGATCTGTTGATGGCACTGATTAGGGGAGGGGGATCTGTGGATGGCACTGTTTAGGGGAGAGGGATCTGTGGATGGCACTATTTAGGGGAGGGGGATCTGTGGATGGCACTATTTAGGGGAGGGGGATCTGTGGATGGCACTGTTTAGGGGAGAGGGATCTGTGGATGGCACTATTTAGGGGAGGGGGATCTGTGGATGGCACTATTTAGGGGAGGGGGGTCTGTGGATGGCACTATTTAGGGGAGGGGGATCTGTGGATGGCACTGTTTAGGGGAGGGGGATCTGTGGATGGCACTGTTTAGGGGAGAAGGATCTGTGGATGGCACTGTTTAGGGGAGAGGGATCTGTGGAAGGGACTGTTTAGGGGAGGGGGATCTGTGGATGGCACTATTTAGGGGACGGGGATCTGTCCATGGCACTATTTAGGGGAGGGGGATCTGTGGATGGCACTAATTAGGGGAGGGGGATCTGTGGATGGCACTATTTAGGGGACGGGGATCTGTGGATGGTACGAGGGGACCCATAAATTTATTTTGCTATGGGGCCCATTCATTTCTAGCTACGCCCCTGCTCCCGTGCATCCCCCATACTCTGGAACTCGCTACCCCAACATATCAGACTCTCACCTACAGTGGAATCCTTCAAAAGAAACCTGAAAACCCACCTCTTCAGACAAGCCTACACCCCGTGACCCTGCTGCCTCTATACTGCCATGACCAACTTCACCCTCTCCTACTGTGTCCTTCTCCCATACCATGTAGATTGTAAGCCTCACGGGCAGGGCCCTCTCTCCTTCTGTACCAGTCTGTAACTCGTCTTCTTCATGCTTAGTGCAATTGTCTGTATTATGTATGTATACCTCTTCTCATTTGTACGGCTCCATGGAATGAATGGCGCTTTAATAATAATAAATAATAATAATAATAATATTAAATACATAGATATAAAACTGGGGGTCTGAATAGGCAGCAATAAGCTCACCTACACATATATATTATATACATAGAGATGTATGCTGACAAGGGGGCAAACATACATCTCTATGTATACACCTACACCACCTGGAGCGGCCCATGCAAAAGGGCCAATATATACACTGCTCAAAAAAATAAAGGAAACACTTAAACAACACAATGTAACTCCAAGTCAATCACACTTCTGTGAAATCAAACTGTACACTTAGGAAGCAACACTGAGTGACAATCAATTTCACATGCTGTTGTGCAAATGGGATAGACAACAGGTGGAAATTATAGGCAATTAGAAAGACACCCCAAATAAAGGAGTGGTTCTGCAGGTGGTGACCACAGACCACTTCTCAGTTCCTATGCTTCCTGGCTGATGTTTTGGTCACTTTTGAATGCTGGCGGTGCTTTCACTCTAGTGGTAGCATGAGACGGAGTCTACAACCCACACAAGTGGCTCAGGTAGTGCAGCTTATCCTGGATGGCACATCAATGCGAGCTGTGGCAAGAAGGTTTGCTGTGTCTGTCAGCGTAGTGTCCAGAGCATGGAGGCGCTACCAGGAGACAGGCCAGTACATCAGGAGACGTGGAGGAGGCCGTAGGAGGGCAACAACCCAGCAGCAGGACCGCTACCTCCGCCTTTGTACAAGGAGGAACAGGAGGAACACTGCCAGAGCCCTGCAAAATGACCTCCAGCAGGCCACAAATGTGCATGTGTCCGCTCAAACGGTCAGAAACAGACTCCATGAGGGTCATATAAGGGCCCAACGTCCACAGGTGGGGGTTGTGCTTACAGCCCAACACCGTGCAGGACGTTTGGCATTTGCCAGAGAACACCAAGATTGGCAAATTCGCTACTGGCGCCCTGTGCTCTTTACAGATGAAAGCAGGTTCACACTGAGCACATGTGACAGACGTGACAGAGTCTGTAGACGCCGTGGAGAACGTTCTGCTGCCTGCAACATCCTCCAGCATGACCGGTTTGGCATTGGGTCAGTAATGGTGTGGGGTGGCATTTCTTTGGAGGGCCGCACAGCCCTCCATGTGCTCGCCAGAGGTAGCCTGACTGCCATTAGGTACCGAGATGAGATCCTCAGACCCCTTGTGAGACCATATGCTGGTGCAGTTGGCCCTGGGTTCCTCCTAATGCAAGACAATGCTAGACCTCATGTGGCTGGAGTGTGTCAGTAGTTCCTGCAAGACGAAGGCATTGATGCTATGGACTGGCCCGCCCGTTCCCCAGACCTGAATCCAATTGAGCACATCTGGGACATCATGTCTCGCTCTATACACCAACGTCACGTTGCACCACAGACTGTCCAGGATTTGGCAGATGCTTTAGTCCAGGTCTGGGAGGAGATCCCGCAGGAAACCGTCCGCCACCTCATTAGGAGCATGCACAGGCGTTCTAGGGAGGTCATACAGGCACGTGGAGGCCACACACACTACTGAGCCTCACTTTGACTTGTTTTAAGGACATTACATCAAAGTTGGATTAGCCTGTAGTGTGTTTTTCCACTTTAATTTTGAGTGTGACTCCAAATCCAGACCTCCATGGGTTGAAAAATTTAATTTCCATTTTTTTATTTTTGTGTGATTTTGTTGTCAGCACATTCAACTATGTAAAGAACAACGTATTTCAGAAGAATATTTAATTAATTCAGATCTAGGATGTGTTATTTTTGTGTTCCCCATTTTTTTGAGCAGTGTATATGCATATATGAAAGGGCATATATACATATATATTTAAATCTAACACTTCCCTCAACAGGATCCTTTTCCATTCAGAATGCATTAGGGCAAAACTGATCCGTTTTGGACCGCTTGTGAGAGCCCTGAACGGATCTCACAAACGGAAAGCCAAAATGCCAGTGTGAAAGTAGCCTAATGGGAATAATAGAGAAATGACACATCACAGAGTCAGAGAAAAAATGCCCCAGAATTATTATCGCATGGTGGGTTCCTACATTGGCAGCTGCTGAAAACCAGCAATAAGCACAATCTGGAAAGTTGTGCTCTGATACATTTAAAGGTGACCATACACTTCAGATAACTGATGGTCAAATACTTGCTGAGCCAACACCTAGTCCTCTCAACCCCACATACACATGCATTCAACTCTGCTGAGTGGGCATCTGTTTTCAGTGGGAGAGACGAGTAAGCCACTGCCAGACATCTCTGGTGGTGCCTTAGATCCACTAAGAACAAATGTATTGGGCATGTTGAAATCCTAAATACTATATATAGGGATGCTCACTAGTGTTGATCGAGCATGCTCGGCACATGGCGTTATTCGGCCGAATATCGCATGTGCCCAAGCGCAATGCTCGAGTCTCCTCCCCGCACGTTTCTTGGCTGCTACGCAGCCAATAAACATGCAGGCAGGGCCGTCTTTAACAAGGGGCAAAAGGGGCAGCTGCCCCGGGCCCAGTTGCTCTTTGGGGGCCCAAGGCAGCTGCCTCTTGAACCCTGCTAGCCACTGCCCCGGGTGTCAGGCTGTCAGCTACACAGGGGGTGCTGCCATGCCTGCCGGCACTCCAGGCAGCGTACTGTGAGAGCTGTGATTCTCTAGGACCTTAGATGACATCATCACCATGTGCCCAGTAACCTAGCAATATTACTGGTCACATGGCTATGAGGTCATCAAGGTCCTTTCTACCAGGAGTGTTGCTGTAGAAGTTTGCCTTAACTGTGGAGCTGTTTTTGTGAAGATTACATCAGAAAAAGGTGACAGGGGCTGTTATGCTAATATACTGTAAACTACTGTATACTGGGGTGCTGTATAGTGTGGGGGCCTGTATAGTGTGGGGGCCTGTATACTGTGGGGGCCTGTATACTGTGGGGGGCTGTATACTGTGGGGGGCTGTATACTGTGGGGGGCTGTATACTGTATACTGTGGGTGCTGTATATTGTGGAGTGCTATACTGCTGTACTGTATAGTGTGGGGGGCTCTATACTGTATACTGTGGGTGCTGTATATTGTGGAGTGCTATATTGCTGTACTGTATACTGTGGGGGGCTGTATACTGTGGGGGGCTGTATACTGTGGGTGCTGTATATTGTGGAGTGCTATACTGCTGTACTGTATAGTGTGGGGGGCTGTATACTGTGGGGGGCTGTATACTGTGGGTGCTGTATATTGTGGAGTGCTATACTGCTGTACTGTATAGTGTGGGGGCTGTATAGTGTGGGGGGCTGTATCGTGTATAGTTTAGGGTGCTGTATACGGTGAGGTGCTATACTGCTCTACTGTATACTGTGAGGTGTTGTATACTGTGGGGTGCTGTATACTGTGGGCTGCTATACTGCTCTCCTATATACTGTGGGGTACTGTATAGTGTGGGGTGCTATACTGCATACTGTGTGGTGCTGTATACTATAGGGTGCTATACTGCATACTATAGGGTGCTATACTGCATACTGTGGGTTGCTGTATACTATAGGGTGCTATACTGCATACTGTGTGGTGCTGTATACTATAGGGTGCTATACTGCATACTGTGTGGTGCTGTATACTATAGGGTGCTATACTGCATACTGTGGGTTGCTGTATACTATAGGGTACTGATAATATAAAGAGTATGGTGGCTCTCTATCGCCTTTGACTATGGGTGGGTGCTGCTAAGCCTAATGACTCACCCAGTCAAATGAATTAACAATGTACACGGAGGGCTATATCGTTTACACTGCTCCTGCTGAACTGCTACTAACAGGTACCGCCGAATCTGACTCCATTAGCCACGTGGGACGCCACCGTGTGTTATAGTCAGACGGCATTTTGCAAGAGTTAGTGTTCTTTTTCGCATTGCCATACAGGGAATATTGACTGAATATTATATAATCGATATAATAACTGCAAGTCTATATCGAATTTCAGTCTGGACATTCATTCGAAAATTTATTCTTATATTTATTCGAACATTTATCTTCTTATAGTCGAAAATTCATTTTCACAGTGTCGAATAATCGAATATTGAACTGTTATCGATTCTCTTTCTTCTAATCAGGACATACTCTTTTATCCAAGTTGCATATATTAACCTTTTGTACACCACCGCAAATTAAGTATTCATGCTTTTTATCTGAATAATTTCCATATTATATTTCTTAATGTGTATTTTTATTGTGTATTTTGTTATATGGTAATTTTGTTTTAACCTTTAGATCTATATATTGGTGCAATAAATATAATAATTTTTGAATAGTCTGTGTGTGGTCCATTGGGAGAGTGCTCAGCCTCTCTATATACATTACTATAGGGTACTATACTGCATACTGTGGGGTGCTGGGGTGCACTGTAACACTAGGCTGAGCCGAGCCCTGGTCTCCTTCCTGCAGAGCGGTGCCCACTTCTAGCCCAGAGCACTGATCCTGAGCCGCTGGAGTCTTCAGAACTGGAAGTATTTACAGTCATTCATTGTACTCTACCAGATGTGTGGATTTTTTGTGTGTGTGTTGTGGTGGAGGGCGTGATTGCCTGCTAAGGTGTGGGAAGGCGGGATCCAGGGGGCCCAAGTAAATTTTTGCCCAGGGTCCAATCAATATTAAAGATGGCCCTGCATGCAGGTAAGTACTGCCCTCACTGTAATGTCATGTTGGTTACTGGCATTACAGTGATTGGCTGGCCGGGACGCGTCATCACGTGTTCGGCTCAGTCTTAGTCAGGGAGAGCTGTGCTGTAGAAGGGACAGACAATGTAGGGAGTGATATATGAATATTTTTTTTAGAAGAACTTTTTAGAGACCCAAAAGTCCTTTTAAGGACTATTGTGTGTGGCAGCAGCAATATATATTTTTAGCGCAACCTACGCTAAATTGCTAAAACTTTACAGAGTAATTATACACAACCAAGTCAAGATGGTCAAACTACATACTGTTATTAATTGTGAGCTAGACCCTTAAATCCAATAATATTTCACAAATAGTGGGTAGCTTAATAAAACTTAACGTTTAATAATCTCAAATAAAATAATAGGCCCTTTAAGTTAAAAAATGTTGCATTGAATACAACTAAAGAACTGCAGTAAGGTTAAATAAGGTTGGCAATGCAGGTTGGCAATGCAGTGTTCCTGCCTGACTTATTCAGGCCTTGATGGTTTAACACTAATATCACTCAACAGGCTAGGGACCTAATGTAATCCCTTATAATAATAATCAAACATGTTAATAATAATCAGACATCAGTGGCGTCAGGAGTGATCGGACCTGTTCATATCTGTTGGACGAAGCTGGGCAGTCTAAATTTAGGAAGGGTGACTCCAGGGTTTGAAAGAAAAAAAAAGGGAGGGGGGGAAGGAGACAGACTTAGGGACACCTAGGGCTTGCGACCCAGCAATGTGTCTTTCTGTCAGATTTTTTCCTCTCACTCTATCAATACCGCTATCCCTGTATTCGGGTCCCCTTTTTTTTTTGTGATCATACTGCAGTTTAAGACACTCATGCAGTTCTTTAATTGTATTCAATGCAACATTTTTTAACTTAAAGGGCCTATTATTTTATTTGAGATTATTAAACGTTAAGTTTTATTAAGCTACCCATTATTTGTGAAATATTAAAACTTTACAGACCCAAAAGTCCTTTTAAGGACTATTGTGTGTGGCAGCAATATCTATGTTTAGCGAATCCTGCGCTAAATAGCGTGCAATAGTTAGGCCACTGCAGATGTAACACGCCAGAGTTGTGTTACGAAACTCTTTTACCCCGCTACAACCTGTTAAGGGCATTAACTTTGTCATCTTATGTAATTTCACATTATATTCTCATATACAGTACAGACCAAAAGTTTGGACACACCTTCTCATTCAAAGAGTTTTCTTTATTTTCATGACTATGAAAATTGTAGATTCACACTGAAGGCATCAAAACTATGAATTAACACATGTGGAATTATATACATAACAAACAAATGTGAAACAACTGAAAATATGTCATATTCTAGGTTCTTCAAAGTAGCCACCTTTTGCTTTGATCACTGCTTTGCACACTCTTGGCATTCTCTTGATGAGCTTCAAGAGGTAGTCCCCTGAAATGGTTTTCACTTCACAGGTGTGCCCTGTCAGGTTTAATAAGTGGGATTTCTTGCCTTATAAATGGGGTTGGAACCATCAGTTGCGTTGAGGAGATGTCAGGTGGATACACAGCTCATAGTCCTACTGAATAGACTGTTAGAATTTGTATTATGGCAAGAAAAAAGCAGCTAAGTAAAGAAAAACGAGTGGCCATCATTACTTTAAGAAATGAAGGTCAGTCAGTCAGCTGAAAAATTGGGAAAACTTTGAAAGTAAGGGCTATTTGACCATGAAGGAGAGTGATGGGGTGCTGCGCCAGATGACCTGGCCTCCACAGTCACCGGACCTGAACCCAATCGAGATGGTTTGGGGTGAGCTGGACCGCAGAGTGAAGGCAAAAGGGCCAACAAGTGCTAAGCATCTCTGGGAACTCCTTCAAGACTGTTGGAAGACCATTTCAGGGGACTACCTCTTAAAGCTCATCAAGAGAATGCCAAAAGTGTGCAAAGCAGTAATCAAAGCAAAAGGTGGCTACTTTGAAAAACCTAGAATATGACATATTTTCAGTTGTTTCACACTTGTTTGTTCTGTATATAATTCCACATGTGTTAATTCATAGTTTTGATGCCTTCATAGTCATGAAAATAAAGAAAACTCTTTGAATGAGAAGGTGTGTCCAAACTTTTGGTCTGTACTGTATGTGCATTCAAATCCTTGTTACATATATATTGCTGTAATTTCTATGTTTACCAGCAGGTGGCAGCTATGTGTTCAGCAAGGTCTTAGTCAATTTAGTGTTTCTAGACTGGAATAGTTTATTCCAGTTTAGCTCCCCCCTCTTTGAGCAGAGTGGGCTTGCCCATGTCCTGCTTCATGGGGAGGGAAGGAAGTTCAGTTAGTGTGTACCAGCCACCCCGGCTAGGGGAAGGCTGTGCGTGTAGGAGCTCCCAGATTCAGGGATCAAAAAGCCAGGATCTTGTCTCGGCTGAGACAATTGATCATCATCCCCAGCCTGAGCCTTGCGGCCTCAGCTGGTAGAAAGCAAGCAGCCACCTCCAGAACTCCAGGAAGAAGCATCCCCTGTGAGCACAATGGTGAGTACCGTCCAGAGACCCAGGAGAAGCCAAATTCCTCCTCAGCAAGTCAGTTCCCAAGACAGTAGAAGATAGTTAGTGCAGAAGATAAATTCCTGCCACATTTCAGAGCAACAAGCAGATGTCCTTTTCCTGCAAAGCTCCAAGCACATGATAGAGCAGAAGATAATTTCCTGCGACACATTGCCAATACCTGCTGGGACCCAAAGACTAAAGCTGTATCTCGCTTGGATGAAAGCTGCTTTAAGTAAAGACAAGTTTGAACTTTACCAAAGGTCTGGATCTCAATTACTGCTGCAAATTCCTCAATTACTCCTACTAGCACCACACAAATTTTATTGCAAGTGAGCCAGGTTCCAGGAGTCCAGCCGTACCAAGGTAGGAGACACCGTTGACACTATTGCCACTACCATACAGAGACATTACAACACTCTGGCATTCCTAACCTGGTACGTGAGTTACAACACCTTAAAGGGCCCTGTGACTGTACCCTGTGCACGCTGCAATTGGCGTCACGAACTAAACTATAAACTATCACCTACATCTGACCTAGCCATTGCATAATTTGGCGTCAGAGTGCATACCCCAATACAGCTCTACTGCACAGACAGTGACATTAGCTTCACCACATCTCCTGTGTAAAGTGTGCGCATCCAAAAAATATCTGTGACATCCAGTGTACTTTTTCCGCAGACGGTGTCCGCTGTGGACAGTGACATTAGCTGCGCCATTTCTCCAGTGTAAAGTGTGTGCATCCAAAAAATATCTGTGACATCCAGTGTACTTTTTCCGTAGACGGTGTCCGCTGCGGACAGTGACATTACCTGCACCACATCTCCAGTGTAAAGTGTGCCCATCTAAAAAATATCTGGGACATCCAGTGTACTTTTTCCGTAGACGGTGTCTGCTGTGGACAGTGACATTACCAGCGTCACATCTGCAGTGTAACGAGTGCACTCAAAAAATTTATCTGTGACATACAGTGTACTTTTTCAATAGACGGTGTCCGCTTCTGACAGTGACTTAACCAGTGACACATCTACAGTGTAACATGTGTGCTTAAAAAGTGTATCTGTGACATACAGTGTACTTTTTCAATAGACGGTGCCCGCTTCTAACAGTGACATTATCAGTGCCACATCTCCAGTGTAACGTGTGCGCATAAAAATGTTATCTGTGACATACAGTGTACTTTTTTCTTAGACGCTGCGGACAGTAACATTACCAGTGGTTGCTCTCCTGTATAACATTTCCTTATCCCAAATACCTGTGACATTCCCTGTAGTTTTTTATTAGCCGCTGGTGACAGCATTGACATTATCTGTGGGATATTTCCTGTGTGACATTTCCACATCCCAAATACCTTTTTAAATTTATTTGCGCATACACTTCCAAATCCTACACTACTGTACGTGTGACATACTTTCAAGCATATATAACATTTAGTATGAAGAAGGAGAGCAGTAAGGGATGGTGAAGTGGCCGTGATGCTGATGGTGCACGCAGAGGCCGTGACCCTGGGCGCGTTGAAACTGTGACTGCTGCTAGAGCGCAAGAAAAGCAATCATCCACGATACCTAGCCTCATGTCCCAGTTTGCAGGGTGGTGCAGGACACCACTCTTGAAGTCAGACCAGTGCGACCAGGTGGTCGGTTGGATTGCAGCAGATAATGCTTCCAGTCGCTTAAGCACGACCCTGTCTTCCACCAAGTCCAGTCTCAGTAGCCAAGAGTCTGCTCAACACAATCCTCACCCTGATCCTTCTTCCTCCCACCATGGAGAGTCTGGGCAAACAAGTGATCCCACACTCGGATAGTCCGAGGACCTCTTTTCAGCGCAATTCCTTGATTTGGCCCTCTCGCCAAGCACGCTTGAAGAGGGACAGATCTTGTGCCCTGATTCCCAGTCACAAGAAGATGACGGTGGGGAACAGCAATTACTGTTTATTGAGGTGGATGATGATGAGACGCAGTTGCCAATAAGTCAACGTCAAATACTGTCTCAAGAGGTTGATGAAGAGGATGAGACACAGTTGTCAATCACTGAGGTTGTGGTTAGTAAACAAGTAAAGGAGGATGAGCAGAGTGAGGAAGTGGAAGAGGAGGTGGTGGACGATGAAGGAACTGACCCAACCTGGGAAGGTGGAAAGCCGAGCGAGGACAGCAGTACAGAGGGGGAGGGATCTGCAGCACCGCAACAGGCTGGAAGAGGCAGTGGGTTGGCAAAAGGGAGAAGGCGGGCCACACCAACCAGGCCCACAACTGTTCCACGGAGCACCCCCTTGCGGAAATCTCCCTTACCAAGGGGTAGGTGTTCCGCATTATGGTGCATTTTTTAGGAAAGTGCGGACGACAAAAGAATAGTAATTTGCAACCTTTGCCGTATCAAAATGAGCCGGGGAGTGAACACTAGCAACCTCACCACCACCAGCATGATCCGCCACATGGCATCCAGGCACCGTAATAAGTGGGACAAACGCCTGGGTCCACAATCTGTGTCTGCGGGTCACACCACTGCCTCCTCTTCCCCTGTGTTATGTGCTGGCCAATCCGCTGTCGAAGGCGCAGGCCCGCATGCCTCCCACCCTGCACCTGGACCTTCGCAAGCACCATCAGCGACTACATCTACTTCCGTGTCCCAGCGCAGCGTCCAAATATCCTTACCCCAGGCCTTTGAACGCAAGCACAAATACCCAGTTACCCACCCACAGGCCATAGCACTTTCCAAATTACTGGCCCTGGAAATGTTGCCATTTAGGCTTGTGGACACCGAGGCCTTCCACAGCCTGATGTCGGCGGCTGTCTCGCGTTACGCAGTCCCCAGCCGCCACTATTTTTCAAGGTGTGCCATGCCCGCCTTACACCAACATGTGTCCCGTAACATCACACGTGCCCTGACCAACGAAGTTACTGGGAAGGTCCACTTAACCACGGACACATGGTCAAGTGCATTCGGCCAGGGACACTACATTTCCCTGACGGCACATTGGGTGAACGTTGTGGAGGCTAGGAGCGTGTCGTACCCTGGGATGGCACAGGTGCTACCGATGCCAAGGATTAAGGGCCCTAAATCCAAAAGGGTTTCCGCCAGCACCTACGTTAGTGGCTCCAACCCCCACTTCTCCTCCTCCGCCTCCTCCTCCACTTCCACCTCCGAATTATCCACATGCAGCACCAGTCAGCCATCAGTCAGTAGCTGGAAGCAGTGTAGCACTGCAGTGGCCGTGCTGAAGCTGATATGCTTAGGGGACAAACAGCACACCGCCGCAGAGCTGTGGCAGGGGATAAGAGACCAGACTGAGCTGTGACTCTCTCCACTCAACCTAGAACCAAGCATGGTTGTGTCTGATAATGGCCGTAACTTGGTGGCGGCTTTGGAGCTCGGCAAGCTCACACACATCCCATGCCTAGCCCACGTCTTAAACTTAGTGGTTCAGTGGTTTCTCAAAACCTACCCCAATTTGCCTGAGCTACCGGTGAAGGTGCGCCACGTGTGTGCACATTTCTACAAGTCATCGACAGCTTAAGCTGGTCTGTCAACGCTGCAGCAACGCTGGAAATTGCCAGCTCACCGGCTGTTGTGTGATGTGAGCACACGCTGGCACTCGATGTTCCACATGTTGGCCAGGCTTTGTGAGCAGAGGGTAGAAGTGGAATACCAGCTGCGACATGGTTGTCGCCTTTCCAGTCAGCTTCCGCTATTCACAAGGAGTGGGCATGGATGTCTGACCTCTGTGAGGTTTTAAGAAACTTTGAGGAATCAACACAGATGGTGAGTGGCGATAACGCTATTATCAGCGTAACCCTCCCACTTCTGTGTCTGCTCAAATGCTCGCTGCTCACAATTAAGGACGACGCTTTGCATGTGGTAGAGGTGGAAATGGGGGAAGACATTACACAGGGTGATAGCCAGACCACCCTCAGTTCGTCTTCTCGGCGAAAATGTGACGACGAAGAGTAGGAGGAGGAGCAGGAGACGGTTGCCTCCGCTACAGAGGGTAGTACCCATGGAAGTTTAATTCGATCTGTTCTGCGTGGGTGGGCAGAAGAGGATGAGGAGATTGAGAGTCATCCTCCTGATGATGACACCGAAGTCTTGCCTGTTGGTACTCTGGCACACATGGCTGACTTCATGTTAGGCTGCCTTTCCAGCGACCCACATGTTATACACATTTTAGACAACACGGATTACTGGTTGTTCACCCGTCTCGACCCCCGCTACAAAGAGAACTTCTCATCTCTCATTCCTCTGGTGGAGAGGACAAGCAAAACGGTTCCTTGTTGAAAAATTGCTCCAAAAATTTCCATCTGACAACACTGGCGGCAGAGTCCGCAGTTCCTTGGGCAACCGGGGAGGGGAGACAAGGGGAACACACAGCAGTTCCAACAGAGGCAGGGCAACACTCTCCAAAGCCTGGGACAGTTTTATGACACCCCGCCAGCACCCTCACCCTGATGCGCGTCCTACTGTCACAAGGAGGGAAAAAGTTTGGAAGATGGTGATAGTACATAGCAGACCGTGTCAGCGTTCTCAATGATCCCTCAGTGCCTTACAACTACTGGGTGTCCAAGCTGGACACGTGGCCCGAACTGGCGCTCTACGCCTTGGAGGTGCTGGCCTGCCCTGCCGCCAGCGTTTTGTCTGAGCGGGTATTAAGTGCTGCTGGTGGCATTATAACAGATAAGTGTATCCGCCTGTCAACTGAAAATGCTGACAGATTGACTCCTATAAAAATTAACAAGGCCTGGATTGACCCTGACTTCTCGACTCCACCAGAGGAAAGCTGATGAACATAAAGGCACTTTAAATGTGTTGTTTATAATGTACTGAATACATTGTATTCCCATGCATCCCTTCCACCACAAAAAGAGTATATGGTTGAATCTTCCTTTTCTCATCCTCCTCCTCCTCTTCCATCATATCAACATGCTTATTCGTCGCATATAATGCCACTGCATATATGCCCTCACATATAATGTTTTACAGGGTCAGCTCACCTGCAGGTCCTCGCATATAAATATTTAGAGGGTCAGTTCACCAACAGGCCGTCACCTACAATCTTTTACAGGGTCAGCACACCTGCAGGCCCTCACCTACAATCTTTTACAGGGTCAGCTCACCTGCAGGCCCTCGCATATAATGTTTTACAGGGTCAGCTCACCTGCAGGCCCTCACCTACAACCTTTTAGAGGGTCAGCTAACCAGCAGTCCCTCACCTACAATCTTTTACAGGGTCAGCTCACCTGCAGGCCCTCACATATAATGTTTTACAGGGTCAGCTCACCTGCAGGCCCTCGCATATAATGTTTTACAGGGTCAGCGCACCTGCAGGCCCTCGCATATAATGTTTTACAGGGTCAGCTCACCTGCAGGCCCTCGCATACAATGATTTACAGGGTCAGCTCACCTGCAGGCCCTCACCTACAATCTTTTACAGGGTCAACTCACCTGCAGGCCCTCGTATATAATGTTTTACAGGGTCAGGTCACCTGCAGGCCCTCACCTACAACCTTTTAGAGGGTCAGCTTACCAGCAGGCTCTCACCTACAATCTTTTACAGGGTAAGCTCACCTGCAGGCCCACGCATATAATGTTTTACAGGGTCAGCTCACCTGCAGGCCCTTACCTACAATCTTTTTCAGGATCAGCTCACCTGCAGGCTTTTACCTACAGCCTTTTAGAGGGTCAGCTCAGCAGCAGACCCTCACCTTTAATGTTTTAGAGGGTTAGCTCAGCAGCAGGCCCTCGCCCCTAATGTTTTAGATGGTCAGATAAGCAGGCCCTTGCTCTAAATGTTTTTGAGGGTCACCAGCAGGCCATCAATCATAATTTTTAAAGGGTGTGTATGATGCCCTCCTTTATGTGTAACAAAGGGTGTATTGGAGTAACGGTCGCCCGGTTCCTTGTCATTTTTGGCAGCCCTTTCACTTAGTGCATAGGCTTTATAAGTGTAGGAGTCCCACTACCTGAACAATTGTACTACAATGTGAATGAGGCCCTCCTTTATGTGATATACAGGTTGTATCAGAGTGCCTCTTGCTTGTAATTTTTGGCAGCTCTTGCACTTTATATACAAGTAAATATACCGAAAGAATGTTTCCTAACAATTTTTTTGCTAAAATCTATTTTATCTTTGGTTTTGGGCGTATTATTGTCAGTCTGTAAAAGTGGCGTACTACTCGGACAACATCGTTCCCAGCAGCAACCTGGGAGTCCAAGATGCATCCAGACATCCTCCCCATGCTGTTCCAGAACCATTTCGGTGGTGTTTCCATCAATTTCTGACCTCTTCCTATGAACCAGAAACCCTCCCCTCTTCAGAGCAGGGGGTGCCTGGTTTAATGCTCGGGTTCTCCCATTGACTTTCCTTGTGCTCCCTGAACGTATCTCACACCCCAACCACCACCAGGCATGAAATCCCAAAGTTCAGGGTGTGCCAAGAGGGAAGAAGGGTTGTGCCCATCTGGCCCAGGGAGCGAGAAAAAGTCACCATGAGGAGTATAACCACTCTTGTTTTCACCTGTACAACACCTGAGAACAGGCATCTGGTAGAGAACATACAGTTGGTGATGATGGGTTTTCATGGGCTCGACATTATTATTGCAGCTGTCATTTTGGGGCATGTTGTTGTTCTGTGGGTGAGGTTGTGAATCATTTGTTGTCTCATTGGTTTTTACTCCTGCTGCAACCAGATGAAATCAGCGCAATAACCCTGGGCCCTTCAATTCAACAGAGGAAGACCCCTGTTCTGGACTTTCATCCACTAGCTAACATGCAGAGAGTCAACAGAGGGTCTTGCTCTGAAGGACCTGCCATGTTACTGCATAACACAACTAGACCAATATTTTCAAAAGGAGCTGAGCTCTTGCTTCATTTGCCATATGATGCCACTGCTGGGAACTGAACAGTTGCTGCGGGGATCCCCCACAGATTACAGCTGATTGCAGGGGATTCCAGCAATGGGACCCCATGTGATCATCACAGCGGAGTTTTATAACAAAAACAATTGTCCAAAGTAGACAACCTGTTGAGGGTACTTCCACACGGGGTGCATAAACTGCTGCCTTTTTGCTGTAGATTTTTGGGTGAAAAATCCACAGCAACAAAGTGAATTAGATTTAAACAAATCTGATATCTCACAGAGAGCCCATCAAAATCCTGGACATCCCCTTTAAGCAGAAGGAAGTAGGCTAAGGTTGGCTTACTGTATATTACAAAAGGCATATACACGTAGCTAAGTTCATGATTCCTTAGAGTAGCAGAAACACATTGGCATCTGGTCTATCACCTTCTGATTCATGTCTGGTCTATTCTTGTGACTAATATTAGGTTTATAATAGGTCATCATTAGTATGTTAATCTCATGCTTAGTGTGTAAATGAAGACTGTCACTTATGTGTATTTAATTCTCCACATTATTCATGTAAACTTTTTTAGCATTGGCCATTAACTACACATTTTGTCTTCTAGGCAGTTGGTGTTACCAGGACAAACAGTTAAATTTACATACAGAACCAATACAATATGTTGATCAGCCATAACATTAAAGCTATTGACAAATGAAGTGAAGAATATGGATTATCTGGCAACAATGGCAACTGTCACGTGGTGGAATATTTTAGGCAGCAAGTGAATAGTCAGTTCTTGAAGGTGAGTTGCAAGCGGAAAATGGCCACGTGTAAGACCTAAGAGAATTTGATATGGGACAAATTGTGTAGACTATGGGGTCAGAGCATCTCCAAAACTTTAGTACCCACCAAAAGTGGTCGAAGGACGGACAACCGGTGAACCCCCGACAGCAGTGTCTAGTAAAGCTATAATTTTGCTGATCACTCTGCTGTCTTGTCACACTGATGCTTTCTTGAAGCAGTTTTTGGGTTTCTGAAGATCTCTCCAGGGTGTTGGTCTCACACGAGAATTGGATATCGTTCCATATGGTGAAGGAAGCACATGCCAGAGCAAGTAGGAGATCTGACATGTGCCTCCTCTCCCTTCACTTTCTGAATCGGAACTCTCTCCCCTGGCAGGAAGCAGGACCAGCCCACGTCTACTAAGACAGTAAGAACAGGGTGGTTAGCCCCCTTCCTGCCAACCATACGTTAAATATGAAACATTAACAATTGCAGATACCCCCAGGACTAGGTTACTGCACAAGCAGTTGGGGCCTAAGAGGGACTCTACTTCAGCTGTATATCTATACGGACAGTATGGAAAGCAACTTTATTTAAAAGGTTTAGCAGCCATTCTGGATTAGTGAAGGACAACTGCATGTGAAGGAAATGCACGTGTACTGTTTTTTGGACTACATCACCTTGACTATTGATAAAAGCCTCAGTTCCCTGGGTCATATTGAAAAGAGACAGATACAAGTCTGTTAAAGGACTACACCCCGCAGTGGGTATTGTAGAACCACACTGTGAGAGGATATTGCCTTTGAGAATATAGTGCTTCACCAAATCTGGCCTCATTGTAAATTGCCTCCTTCTGCCCTCGTGTACCTACCTCACACCCCACAATGCTCCAACACCAAGGGCACCCCAATTGCTACCAGGCGGGAGACTCCTAAACCAGGTTGTGCCCCAAGGGGAAGAAAGGGTTCTGTGCTTTCCTTCACTGTGCATGTAGCCCCTAGGTGAGCGCTGGAGCGGGAGCTACCACCATCTTCTGGACTACCACTCCTATCCTTTCCACCTACCCTTGCGAGGCCTGACATTGCACATGTTGCTGAAAAGGTTACAGCTAGTTCTGATAGAAAGATATCAGTACACACAGGGCATTCCAGCATGCTAAATATGGGACTATGGAGCCGCAGACCGGTCAGAGTGTCCATGCTATCTCATGTCCACCACAAAAAGGCCTACAATGGACACATGAGTATCAGGACTGGACTATGGAGCAATGGAAAATAGTGGCTTGGTCTGGTTTGTTTTTTCTGTTGTGAGCCAATCTATTTAAGGCTACATTCACACAAACGCATATTTTCTTTTTTTACTTAAATTTGTTATTGAGAAAACAGTATTACATCCATAGCTGTAACAAATCAAATGATTTATATCACAATACTCCTAATCCACGCGGGATCTAGAGATAATCGAAGGATTGTAAATGGTACATACAGTCCTGATCAAAAGTTTAAGACCACTTTAAAAAGGCAAAAAATCATATTTTACATTGTTGGATCTTAACAAGGTTCCAAGTAGAGCTTCAACATGCAACAAGAAGAAATGGGAGGGAGACAAAACATTTTTTGAGCATTCAATTAATTGAAAATAACGATTAAACTGAAACAGGTTGTTTTTCAGCTGATCTAAATTTTAGGACCACATGCCTTTAAAAGGCCAAATCTGTGCAAAGATGTGGATTCATTGTCATTTTCTGTCAGGTAGTCACACGTTGTGATGGCAAAGGTAAAAAAAACTCTCCCTTTTTTAACGTGGTCGAGTTGTTGAACTGCATAAGCAGGGTCTCTCACAGCGCGCCATCGCTGCTGAGGTGGGACGCAGTAAGATAGTCATTTGGAATTTCGTGAATGATCCTGAGGGTTATGGAACAAAAAAGTCAAGTGGAAGACCCAAAAAAATTTCATCAGCACTGAGCCAGAGGATCCAATTGGCTGTCCGTCAAGACACTGGACGATCCTCGACCCAAATTAAGGCCCTTACTGGTGCTGACTGCACCCCCATAACCATCAGACAGCATCTGAGACTGAAGGGCTTCAAAAACAAAAAACGTCTTCAAAGACCGCGTCTCCTTGAACGCCACAGAACTGCTCGTTTGGACTTTGCAAGAGAGCACCAAACATGGGACATTCAAAGGGTGAAGAAAGTTTTATTCTCTGATGAGAAAAAATGTAACCTTGATGGTCCTGATGGTTTCCAACATTACTGGCATGACAAGCAGATCCCACCTGAGATGTTTTCTACGCGCCACAGTGGAGGGGGCGCCATAATGGTCTGGGGTGCTTTTTCCTTCAGTGGAACAATGGAGCTTCAGGAAGTGCAGGGGCGTCAAACGGCCACTGGCTATGTCCAGATGTTGCAGAGAGCATTCCTCATGACTGAGGGCCCTCGTCTGTGTGGTAACGACTGGGTTTTTCAACAGAACAACGCTACAGTACACAATGCCCGCAGGACAAGGGACTTCTTCCAGGAGAATAACATCACTCTTTTGGCTCATCCTGCGTGTTCCCCTGATCTAAATCCAATTGAGAACCTTTGGGGATGGATGGCAAGGGAAGTTTACAAAAATGGACAACAGTTCCAGACAGTAGATGGCCTTTGTGCGGCCGTCTTCACCACTTGGAGAAATGTTCCCACTCACCTCATGGAAACGCTTGCATCAAGCATGCCGAAACTAATTTTGAAAGTGATAAACAATAACGGCGGAGCTACTCATTACTGAGTTCATGTTTGGAAGTTGGATTTCTGATTTGGGGGGGTTTAGTTTATTTTTTGGAGGTGAGGTCCTAAAGTTTTGATCAGCTGAAAAACAGCCTGTTTCAGTTTATTCGTTGTTTTCATTAAATTGAATGCTCAAAAAATGTTTTGTCTCACTCCCATTTCTTCTTGTTGCATGTTGAAGCTCTACTTTGAACCTTGTTAAGATCCAGCCATGCTAAATAGGATTTTGCCATTTTTCAAGTGGTCTTAAACTTTTGATCAGGACTGTATATACAGTATATACTTAGAAATGTGGCCCAATAATGTCCCCCAAGCGCGGGTGTCCCCACCAGCTGGTTAATTCTCCTGCAGGAACATACCAGCGCGCCTGCAGGGGGGAGATG
This sequence comes from Bufo bufo, assembly GCF_905171765.1. NCBI lineage: Eukaryota > Metazoa > Chordata > Amphibia > Anura > Bufonidae > Bufo > Bufo bufo. Next base: position 66,927,896 of record NC_053389.1, read on the forward strand.
CCGATAAATGGACAATTTCTGGACAGTTTCTGTCACTTCAATAGGACAAAGGATCAATAGAGATCCTCTGCCTTTTGATAAAACATCTCTGGCAGGGCCAAACAAAGAGTTCCCCTGCCCCTGTATGCCGTGTACCTCCAGCGCTGTAATTACAGCATCAGAGGTATGCGGTCACTTCATAGGCGGAAGGATCAAAGCATCATATCACTGCTACAACCCACGTGTACTTGGCTGCAGGCGTGCATGCACGTCTGCAGCGCAGGAGGCGCAGGAGCGAGCACCGCAGGGTTTAAATAACACAGCGGGGCTGGGCTCATGAGGTAAGTTGAGCTGAGCAGCCCGATCTAGAAGCGAGGATCCCTGCGTTGCCCCACTGCCACCAATCATTCCTGATAACCCCTGAACCCCTGCATTATATTGACCCCTTCAATACCCCTGCCCTCTGCTGCCTATATCCCTGGCCTGCATTGTCCTGTAATTAACCATTTCAGGGCCACTCCTGTAACCCCTGATTGTGTTTAACCCCTTGTTTTCCCCATAGGGACAATGTGTAGCCAGGTGGGTGCGAGCTGCTGCTATTGTGTGTATGTAAGTATGTTATTTAGGTAATTTGTGGGGTGGAATTGTAATTGGGAGTGTGTTGTGTTAGCATAGTTTAGGTGTATTGTAGTGTTTTACTGTATTGCGGCGTATGTCTATATGTATATATATATATTTATAACCATTGATATAAATATATATGAATATAGTAGTATTAATAGACTGTAGACTTGTATTTGTTAATAAATACTTTTATTGTTTAAAATACAGTTTTATAGTCTTTTGTAGTCACCACAGTAATAATCCATCACACGTAGTTCAGGAAGGAGGTATAGCAACAGGTAGTTAGTGTTTATAGCATAAATAGGCAGTCATCTATACTGTAGACGACTCATGCCTATTTATGAATATTAATTATTATATTATCCCAAAATATGAATAATTAATATTTCCTTTAACAGGACGAAAGTTTGCAGGAGTTGTCGGATCTTTGCCTGGTTTAGGAAGAGTAACTACATGCGCCATAAGCATCTCTTCGGGGAATTTACTATATGCAGCAGCTTTGTTAAAAACTTTCGCTAGAGATGGTGTTTATAGTAGGCATTAGTAAACCCGTCTAGTCCTGGGGCTTATTTTAATGGCAGGGATTTGAAACAGATTTTCTCAACCGTGATAGGAAGTGACAGGGCATGAACCTGTTCTGATGATAATTGGGGTAGATTAACGGCGTCAAGAAAGGAGGTGATTGGGTGTGGGGTTTGATTATCGCTTTGTAGATTATAATGAGACTCATCAATCTGTTTAAATTGGTCTACTATTAGTCTGGGGTCTATAATCTTGTTTTCTTGTTTGTCTAATAAGTAGCCAATGAGATAAGGGGTGGTTTGTTTAAGCCTTCTGGTTAAAAAGGCTCCTGCTTTATTATTATGTACATAGCATTGTAACTTGTATCTTTTAAGGAGATATTTGTGTTGGGATGACAGTATCGTTTTGAAGACGTCTTCTAAGATCCCTCAGAGTTATAGAATGAGAGACATCTACGGAAGCTTTATGTAAAGTCTCTATACGTTGGATGGAGGAGAGTATATCTGTGATCTCCTTGTTACGTTTCTTCTTCATCTGTGCACAGCACTGGATGAGATTGCCTCTCATGACAGCCTTATGTACAAGGAAAGTGGAGTGTATGGCAGTGGGAATGAGCTGTATTTGCGGGCCTCGAACAGAATAAGTTCTCTGATGTGATAGAAATGTATCCTCACCAAGGTGTCCTGTGGGACTTTATCTCGAGCTGCTTTGGATTTAGGAATTCTGTGTGCCCGGTCTAGGGTGAGGTCCATAGGTGTTAGATTGGGCACTAGCATCTGGAAGAGACGTTTGAGGTAGTCCATGACTTCAGGTGTAGAGACCTCCTCTGGGATGCCCCTGACTTTGATGTTGTTGCGCATGGACCTGTCTTCAGCGTCTGTGGCTTTAGTCTTGAGCCATTTAACAGCTTCCTCCAAGGCACTGTGCGCATCCACCAACTCATTGTGGGCCATTTTGCGTTCCAGGTGGTCTGTACATTCCCCTATTGCGGAGACATTAGATTGGAGTTTCCGGATGAGGGACGATAATGAGTTATTAATTCCATTTGGCAATAGAATGAACATATCTTGTAGAGTGGCCACTGTTACTGGGGCAGAGGACGCTGGGAATTGACAGATATCATATTGAGGCAGTACTGTAGAAATTGCTTTCTCATCATCTTGCACATAACTCTTCTTATGAATCGTGCTTTTACTGTTAGGAGAGGCTGAGGGTGATACTAATGATCTCCTTTTCTCAGATTCCTCACCAACTTCTGGAGGGGTGGGGACAGCTTCAGGAACCTGAGAAGGGATGGCTCCATCTTCTAAGGAGCCTATATCTTGTGGAATGGGGCTCAGAAGACGAGGTGATGCTGGGGCTGATTCAGTTTGGTCAACCATGGAAGGATCCACAGCCTCAAAGAAATCCGTCAGCTTCCGTGGAACAGAAGGTTTCGCCCTTCTTTTAGTCATCCTAGACCCCCTATGTATTGCTACAATCACGTTACTTGAAGTGTGACGTTTGGAGATGCGGGAGGAGGTAGGCAAGGCGCAGCTGAGTGAGTGTTGAAGGCCCGGAGCCCTGTGTGTGGTGGAGCGTGTGGCTAATATGGCCGCTACGGCGGGAGATAGTGTCCCGGGCCTGTCGGCACTGATGCATGGGAGGTACGCTCCCTCAATCCTTTGTGAGCAGGAAAGATGAGGGGAGGGACCCGCTACCATTTGATCCTCACATCCCCCTCACCTCAGAGAATGCAGCCCTGGAGCTCTGCCACACAAGGTGACGGCCGGAGGTGCGCGATGATGGTGGAGCGCTGTTGTCCGTGGGTGATCTGTAAAAAAAAAGATTCCTAATAGGTGCCCACCGATGCAAGGGTGCAGATAAGTTCCACTTTCAGCGCTTTATGCAGGATTCAGGTGCTTTGAGCCGCGTTAGAGCATCCGTGTCTATGAGAGCTGAGGCTCAGACAACCATTTTCCTCAGCGGCCAAGCTCCGCCCCCTCACACAAACGTTTTTTGTTTCCGTGTCTGTTCCGTTTTTCTTTTTTGCAGATAGGATGCAGACCCATTCATTTCAATGGGTCCGCCAAAAATGTGGACAGCACACCGTGTGCTATCCGCATCTGTATGTCCATTCCGTAGCCCTGCAAAAAAAAAAATAGAACATGTCCTATTCTTGTCCGTTTTGCGGACAAGGATAGGCAATGTTACAATGGATCCGCAAAAAAAAACGAATGCCATACGGAACGTCATCCGTTTTTTTGCGGATCCGCAATTTGCGGACTGGAAAACACATATGGTCCTGTGAATGTAGCCTAAAGGGAATTTATCAGCTATATTTTTACAAACCAGATACTTATTCTTTTTTTTTATGTATTGGTTTTTATAATATTTCTCAATACAAATAAAACTCACATGAAGACAGGAAACACAAAGATACACGTTCCTATGCTCTAATCTACTTTTATTTTGTGTTTTTTTTTTTCTTGTTTACTGTAAATGAATATGAGGCAGCCAATATGCTTGGGCTGCTTTTAACAAAATTCATAGATATGCTTTACTGCAGCCACATGGACCATAGGAACATGTAGACTGGAGATGAACCATTGACTTCTATGACAGAGTGTTGTGAATATACTCTGTGGCCTGTACAGAGGTCATTGTGCAGGGAGGGGGAGGAGGTGAGCTGTGACCATCACCTATTGTGAATAGTGAATTTTGTGTTATCTATATGTACTGTAGGCGATACCTGCCATTACAGTGCTTTTTATTATAATGAAATGACTGCTGAGAAGTAATCGCAACAGAACAGGCAGTATCAGCCTATTATGACCCTTGGTGGTACGTGTGAAAACTGCAAGATTACATTCATTCCTTAAAAATATAACGACCTAGAAATAAAAATAAAAAATCAACCCAAACATTCTTGTGTTTTAGTATCAGATGACAGATTTCCAGAAGTAACCAAAGGGGCAGAGCAGTTCCATTATTTGTTATAGAGTCCGCTGAAGGGATATTTGCTTTAGCAAACAGAGGCAGTTTCCAACCTCTTTGCAACATATGTCAAATATACAGTGCATTCAGAAAGTCTTCAGACCCCTTTACTTTTTCACATTTTCTTATGTTGCTGCCTTGTGCTAATAAAAACAGAATTTTAAAAATGTTTGCAAACTTATTAAAAAAGGAAAAACTAAGATTTCACATGGAGATAATGTTCAGACCCTTTGCTATGATACTTGAAATTTAGCTCTGGGGCCTCCCATTTCCCTTGGTCACCTTTGAGATGTTTCTACTCCGTCATTGGAGCCACCTGTGGAAACTTCAGTTGACTGGACATGATTTGGAAAGACACCGCCCTATCTGTATAAGATCTCACAACTGACAATGCATATAAGAGCAAAAACCAAGCCATGAGGAGGAAAGAACTGCCTGTAGAGCTCAGAGACAGGATTGTGTAGAGGCAAAGATCTGTACAAAAAAATTCTGCTACACTGAAACTTCCGAAGAACACAATGGCCTCTAAAATTCATAGATGGAAGAATATTGGAATAACCAGGACTTCTCCTAAAGCCGTTCAGCCCACCAAACTAAACAATCAGGGGAAAGGGTCTTGGTAAGAGAGGTGAACAAGAACCCAATGGTCACTGTGGACGAGCTCCAAGGATACCCTGGGCAGATGGGAGAAACTTCCAGGTCAACCATTACCAGGGCTGGACTTGGAAGTTAAAGTGACCCTGGAATAATTAAAGGGACCCTGGGTAATTGAAAAGTAGAAGAAACTGCGGCACTCCAAGTCTTCAGAAAGTTTCCGTATTTATTTTCACCAAACACAACGTTTCTACTCAAGTCTTTTTCAAGCTAAATGTGACATAACAAAGTGAAACATATATATACACTTAACATACATCTGATTAGACAAAGAAATCGCCCTAAAAGGTCAGCTCCTCCCCAAACTTAATCACATATAACTACATAACCTTATAATATAAGATATAACCAATTAGTGAGACATAAGTGCATTGCCATATCAAACATACCTAGACAACATGCTGAAGGAGATATTCCAGAGGGACAAAACTGCAAATAAAATGCGCAGCGTCTCAATCATTAGACAGCGCATGCGCACCTCCCATATGTTAGAGGTGCATTGCGCATGTCCTCAGAAAATCGCCCACATTCTAGTATAATTTGTTTCTAATGCAATCAGCGTAACTACGTTAGCGTTACTGGCATGACGTATTTCAATCATGTGACATCTCCTGATCCCGTGACAAGTGATTCTGTAATGACCGACGACACACACAGGGAGGGAAAAGGAAAAGCCCTGCCCAAGGGAGAGGGAAAGGTGGTGACCCCTGACTCACCTTGCGGCTGGTACCTGACTGCCCTGACGTCCCTAGACGGGTTCCTCACCCATGCGGCGATCACGTGCCTAAACCCTGGCTTTCCCTAGAATGAGGGAACCTTTAATTTAATATTCCTAGTAGACAACCACACATAGTCATTCACTCCTAGGTCTGGACCTGGCGACCGTCTCTTGTCAGCTATGCATTTGTATTTACCTCCCATATTTTTCAAGTTAGCTTGCACTTTCTGCCATACCGATGAAAGAGATGACGAAAACGGTTCCTCTTCGGGAACCCCAGAAGACCCCCCTCTTTGAAAGTAGAGAATTGGGGATGAAAACCATATGCACCAAGAAATGGTGACTTGCCAGTGGATTCCTGACGACGATTATTTATGGCAAACTCAGCTAACGGTAAATATGATGACCACAACCAGGGCCGGCTCCAGGTTCATGTGGGCCCTTGGGCGATAAATCCCAGTGGGCCCCCATGAGGCATTTTTTTACATTGACATGTCCCCCTGTGGCTCCTACACGGTATAATGACCCCCAGTGGCCCCTATACAGTATAATGACTACTAGTGGCCCTTCACACAGTATAATGAACCCCCAATCCCCCCCCCCACTGTATAATGACCACCTGTGGCCCTGCATTCAGAATAATAACCCCCAGTCGCCCCCATTTAGAATAATGACCCCCAGTAGCCCCCACACTGGGGGAACACTGTATGGAGGCGGCTCTGGGGGTGATTATACTGAATGTAGGGTCATTGGTGATCATTATACTAAATGGGGGACACTGGGGGTCATTATACTATGTAAAGGGCCCTCACAGTATAATGACCCCACAGTGACCCTCCATTCAGAATAATGACCCCCAGTCGCCCCCACACTGGGGGTTATACTGTATGGAGGGGGCACAAGGGGTTATTATATTTAATGGGGGCTCTGGTGATCATTATGCTAAATGGAGGGTCAATGGGGATCATTATACTAAATGGGGGGCACTGGGAGTCATTATACTGTGTAAGGGGCCCTCACAGTGTGATGAATGACCCCCCAGTGGCCGCCTCACATACCTATCATTGCAGGGGAGCTGGTGGTCCTGTCATTCACTAACCGCAGCTCCCTGCGCTCCTTCTCTACGGCGGCCCGCTGCAGCAGTGAGCCAGGCCTGGAGGAGAGAAGGAGATGTGCAGTGATGTAGCAAGAACTGACTGGGCCCCACAGCGAAATTTAGTACGCCCCCCTCCCCCCCAATGTGTGTTCACATTACGTTTTTCCTATCGGTTTGATGTATACAAATGTGCAGCACTCCACGTTTTTGTATCCTGCAGAGTCAAGTAAAAAATGCATACGTCAACGTATATGTTTTTTTTACCATGGAACTGTATGGTGAACGGACGCCACTGTACGGCATCAGTCTGAGGCATCTGTTAACGCAGACATTTTTGGTATACATTAAATGGATGAAAAAAATAGGATGTGAACCCAGCCCTAGTGTCAGAATAAGGCTACTTTCACACTTGCGGCAGAGAGATCCGGCAAGCAGTTCCGTCGCCGGAACTGCCTGCCGGATCAGGCAAAATGTATGCTAACTGATGGCATTAGTAAGACTGATCAGGATCCTGATCAGTCTTAAAAATGCCTGATCAGTCGAAAAAATGCATTGAAATGCCGGATCCGTCTTTCCGGTGTGATCCGGCAAAAACGGATCCGACATTTATTTTTTCACCTTTTTTTCAGTCTGCGCATGCACATACCGGAAGGATGGATCCGGCACTAATACATTCCTATGGGAAAAAATGCCGGATCCGGCATTCAGGCAAGTCTTCAGTTTTTTTAGCCGGAGATAAAATCGTAGCATGCTACGGTTTTCTCTTTTGCCTGATCAGTCAAAACGACTGAACTGAAGACATCCTGATGCAAACTGAACGGATTAATCTCCATTCAGAATGCATGGGGACATACCTGATCAGTTATTTTCCGGTATAGAGCCCCTGTGACGGAACTCTATGCCGGAAAAGAAAAACGCAAGTGTGAAAGTACCCTAACCACCAGTACACAGCGGAGCAGCGTGGCGGAAAGGGGAGGCCGCCATGTACTGACAGAGCGCTACCTGGTCCTGGTGGTCAGGGGTGAGGACTGTGCTTCCCAAGGATCATTTTCTACTGGGAAATACAGTGCACAGTATAATACACTAGAATCTATATAATATAAAGATATTAGCCCTACCCCCGAATAATAATACAATTAGGGGGTCATTTATTATATAGAAATACGTCTATATTAGGCGTATTTCTGACACAGATGTGGCGCAAAGGTCCTTAACACCGCAATCTGTATCTTTTCCCGCTCATGCCAGGTCTAAAAAAAGTGGTGTGGGCAGGGAAGGGGATACAGTTATGGCCATGCAGTTATTGGATACCACCGCCATATAGTGATAACACCGCCATATAGTGATAACACCGCCATACAGTGACCGGATAAAAGGGTAGAGGGCACAGTACAGGGAATGACTATGGGCACTGCACAGGGTGTGGTAGGAGGGCACAATGCAGGGTATAAAGGGGCACAGTACGGGGTGGGGGGCACAGTCACATGACCCTGTGACGTTAGAAGGTCCTTATGGTGAATGCGGTTCAGATGCCACCATAATGAGAGGCAGAGGAGTGAGACAGGGGCCCGGGGCCCTGGATGGACAGGAGGGGTGGACACAGCAAGTAGGTGGAAGGGGCTGTGAGGGGGATTCATACAAGTAGTGGCAGGAGGTCTGTGCAGGGCAGCAATAGGAGATCGGAGGGTGGGACAGTAGCTCTGGATACATAAGGGAGGAAAGGAGACCACAGGGGCTCCATGAGGATGAGATAGGACAGGATGGGGGGGGGGGCAGGTGTCATGGAGGAAAACTGCTTAATGAGGCAGTAAAACCACTAAATAGAATGAAGCAGCCAAGACAAGAGCCAGTCACAGTGCAGACTCACTCACAGACTGTCTTCACACTTCTCTGCTCCAGCTCCAGCCGTGCGGTCTCTCTCCTCAGGCAGCGTGTGTCCTGTGTAGAGGGGGCGTGTTCTGAGTCTCTGCAGCTCAGAGGGCCCACCAGAGGGGTACTGCGTATGTGAAATGACAGCAGTGAGAGCTCCCATCTGTATTGATGGAAGTGCTCATAGCAGCACAGTGGGCCCCCCCAGGAGCATTGGGCCCCGGCACTTGCCCGGGGATGCCGGGTTATGACGCCGGCCCTGACCACAACTCTTGGTTTTCAGACACAAAACATCTTAGATATGTCTCTAGGTTTTGGTTGGTACGCTCAGTCTGTCCATTCGACTGAGGATGGAAAGCTGAGGAAAAGGACAAGTGTACCCCCAAACGGGAACAAAAAGCTTTCCAAAATTTAGAAATAAACTGGGTTCCCCGATCCGAAACAACATCAGAAGGGACCCCGTGAAGCTTCACGATTTCACTGATGAATACCTGAGCAAGAGTCTTAGCATTAGGTAGTGCGGGTAACGCAATGAAGTGTACCATTTTGCTAAACCTGTCCACTACTACCAAAATAACAGTTTTACCCGCAGAGGTAAAGTCAGTGATAAAATCCATTGACAGATGTGTCCATGGTCTATTGGGAATGACGAGTGGTAATAGAGACCCTGCAGGACGTGTATGCGAAACTTTTGCGCGCGCACAGGTAGGACAAGAAGACACAAAATTCAATCCTGACGCAACCTTGGCCACCAAAAACGACGAGACAATAGCTCCAAGGTTGCTTTACTACCCGGGTGCCCAGCAAGTGCCGAATTATGATGTTCCTTTAGTAATTCGAAACGCAGGTTCAACGGTACAAACAATTTCTCTGAGGGGCAAGAGTCCGGGGCGTCCCCCTGGGCCTCTAACACCCTCCCCTCCAGAGCAGAGTGTACCGCAGAAACAACCACTCCTCTTTGAAGAATGGGCACCGGATCACTCACATTACCCCCTCCAGGGAAACAACGAGATAGTGCATCAGCCTTGGTATTCTTTGCCCCAGGACGATAGGTAATTACAAAGTTGAACCTGGTAAAAAATAGTGACCACCTAGCTTGTCTAGGGGGAAGACGCTTAGCTGATTCGAGGTACAGAAGATTTTTGTGGTCCGTAATCACAGTGATGGGGGGAACTGCCCCCTCTAAAAAGTGACGCCATTCTTCAAACGCTAGTTTAATAGCTAATAGTTCCCTATTGCCAATATCGTAGTTCTTTTCTGCTGCAGATAGTTTTTTAGAAAAGAAAGCACAAGGACGCCATTTGCCAGGAGACGGACCCTGAGACAGCACCGCCCCCACTCCCACCTCTTACGCATCGACTTCAACAATAAAAGGCTGAGAGACGTCAGGTTGGACTAGTACAGGTGCCGAGGTAAACCTCTCTTTTAGAGAGGAAAAAGCAACTTTAGCGGCGTCAGACCATTTAGAAAAATCTGTCCCCTTCCTAGTCATGTCAGTAAGGGGTTTTACAATAACTGAATAATTTTTAATGAATTTCCTATAGAAATTTGCGAAGCCCAAGAACCGTTGCAGTGCTTTGAGGTTCTCAGGAAGATCCCAATCTAAAATTGCCTGGACCTTCCTAGGATCCATTCGGAAACCTGCAGCAGATAAAAAATAACCTAGGAATTGTATCTCCTGAACGGCGAAGACACATTTTTCAATTTTAGCATATAATTCATTCGTCCATAGGACCTGCAGTACCTGTCTGACATGCACCTCATGTGCTTTCAGATCAGACGAATAAATTAAAATATCATCTAGGTATATCACCACAAACCTGCGATAAGATGACTAAAAATGTAATTAACGAAATGTTGAAAGACGGCAGGAGCATTGGTCAGACCGAAAGGCATAACTAGATTTTCATAATGCCCCTCAGGGGTGTTAAAAGCTGTCTTCCACTCACCCTTGATACGAATCAGATTGTAGGCCCCCCTAAGATCAAGTTTGGAGAACCACCTAGCACCCACAATCTGGTTAAACAGGTCAGGAATGAGAGGAAGAGGGTATGGGTCTCGGATGGTTATCCGATTTAATTCGCGAAAATCTAGACAAGGACGCAGGCCCCCATCTTTCTTTTTAACAAAGAAAAACCCTGCAGCCACGGGTGAAGAAGAGGGTCTGATGTGTCCCTTAGCCAAGCTCTCGGAGATATAATCTTTCATGGCTTGTCTCTCTGGACCCGAAAGATTGTATAACCTGGTCTTGGGTAATTTTGCGCCGGGAGTAAGGTTAACCGGGCAATCATAAGGACGGTGAGGTGGTAACTTCTGACAACCCTTTTCAGAAAAAACGTCCTCAAAATCCGAAATAAATGTAGGTAGGGTAGTTATGGAGGCGACTAAGCAATTGCTTTTTAAGCAATTTTCTCTGCAATGCTCACTCCACTCCGATATCTCCCTGGCCTGCCAATCCACCACTGGATTGTGCGCTACCAACCAGGGAAGGCCCAGCACTACCGGAGTGGGAAGCCCCTCCAGAACATAACATGAAAGCATCTTGTTATGGTGGTCCCCTACCCGAAGGTGTAAATTATGAACAATGTGAGTGAGGTTTCTCTGAGACAGAGGAGCAGAATCAATAGCGAATATGGGAATAGGTCTCTGTAGCGTACAGAGTGACAAACCCATAGTGCGGGCAAAATGGGCATCTATCAAATTTACCCCTGCTCCACTGTCTAGAAAGAAAGAAATAGTCTCCGTCTTATCACCAAAAACAATAACCGCTGGCAACACAAATTGCGATGTACGTATGGAGGAAACATATACCCCCCGGCTGACATCCTCCACACAGCCTGGGGTTAGTAGTTTTCCGACGGTCTTTTGTTTCTGAGGAAAGAAGGACAGACATTAATAAAAATGACCCCTCTCTCTACAAAAAAAACAAACCCCACGCCTACGGCGAGCCTCAGGAGGACGGACCTGACAAGTAGTTCCTCCTAGCTGCATAGGCTCGTCTAAGTCCGTACAGACTAACTGCTGCTTGGGAGGGGTTACCAATTGCTCCGGTTTTTTCAACCTGTCCCTAAGGCGTCTATCTATTCGGATAGAAAGGGACATAACCGCATCAAGGGAAAAGGGGGTCTCATATAATGCAAGCGCATCCTTAACCCTTTCGGATAACCCAGAGCAGAACTGACTCCTGACGTTCCATTGGGTATCCGTAGCCCACCTACGGAAGTCAGAGCAATATTCCTCTACCGGCCGCTCTCCTTGTAGGAGTCTCCGTAATCTTGATTCAGCCAGTGCGACTCGGTCAGGGTCGTCATATATGAGACCCAAGGCCCCGAAAAACTCATCCACTGACCGAAGAGCCTGAGAATCAGTGGGTAAAGAGAACGCCCAGGACTGCGGGTCCCCCTGCAGCAGGGAAATAACAACCCCCACCCGCTGTTCTTCATTACCATAGGAGTAAGGGCGCAGTTTAAAATATAATTTACAGGCCTCACGGAATGTCAAAAACTTGTCCCTTCCCCCAGAAAATCTGTCAGGGAGAGGGACCTTGGGTTCCGCAACAACCTGGTTAGCAGTAGCAACCGCTGGGCTTGCGGTCAGTTGTAATTGCTGCTGCTGCTGGAGGACCGACGCCTTCAATCCTGCCACCTCCAAAGACAGGCCATGAAATTGTTTGGACAGAGCAGCAATTTGATCCATACTGTATTCTAAGTAGGTAAAAAATATATATATATATATTTTTTTACCTACACAAAATAAGGGCCAGATATAATGTAATGACCGGCGTAACGCACAAGGAGGGAAAAGGGAAAGCCCTGCCCAAGGGAGAGGGAAAGGTGGTGACCCCTGACTCACCTTGCGGCTGGCACCTGACTGCCCTGAGGTCCCTAGACGGGTTCCTCACCCTTGCGGCGATCACGTGCCTAAACCCTGGCTTTCCCTAGAATGAGCACTAGATAGTGAACGGGCCGGTGGGATCGCTAGTCCGCACCACTGACACTAAGAGGGAAACACCAGGGAGAGGACAGACAATACAGACAAACACATACACCCAGGTGGGCGACCAGAGCAGACCACAAAGGTCCAACAGGGATCCAGAGGGTAACGTTCTGGACCAACTACCAGAGAACGCAGCAACACAGCACCAGAGGGTCAGTATAGAAGTCCAGGCAGGAAGCTCTATATCTGGCAACCAGAGAAGTGTGAGAGGGGAATATAAGGAGGTTGGGAGTGCTGGACAAGGAACAGCTGAGGAGAAGAAGCTACGGATCCCTGAGTGAGCCAAAAAGGGTTGCAAAGCAAACCCAGAAAGCTACCATAAGGAAACAGCCTTATCTTACATAGAGCACGCAGCCAACCGCTGCGACTTCCTGACCCCGGGTATAACGGAGTCAGGCGTGGTTCTTGACACCCTCGTGACAGATTCCCGGGTCATATGACATCTTTCAGTCATGTGATTATTTAGGCTTCTCGTCTCTGAGATACAAAGCTAATTCCTATGATAGAATGTATGGGAATTAGATTATATGTATGTATTAGATTATATAGAAAAATGGGAACTAGATATCCGAATAATATAGCATAACATATTTTAGCCTCCATATTGTTAGATCTTAGCTCTTTCAGGATATGGGTGTGATCTCACCTCAGGGTTAGGTTCACAATGTCTGATACGGCCCATTGTCTGTGTTAATTCACGGGCTATTGGACAGTCCTCAGATTTGTGAAATAATTATACCATAAAATGGGTTCTTATAACTGGAGTATAGTGACGGTTGTAGAAATTTGTCTAGAAGATTGTCTGTGAATGGGGAGACCCCAGGAGATACATCCTCCCCATAAATGGGGATGGATGCGGTCTAGGTGTTTTTGACCCCAGATTGAAATGCTGAACGGTGACTGGATGGCCCCCCCACCCACGATGGGAATCACTGAATGGTGGTGCATTTCTGCACAGTCTTGATTGAGTTATGTTGTCCTAGACACTAGTCCCTTTGTACTCCAGATTTAGTATGATGTAATATATCCCTGGAGTAGAGATCCCCATTATTCCTGAATAAAGGTAAGGATAAATACATGAATTATTTTTGTTCCCTCTGTCTGCTCATTATCTAATCTGCAGGTGCGGCCTTTGTGTCTCACAGAAACCCTCTCCTTTTTTCCTCCTCTTCTTTTGATATTGATTATTCAAAATGTCTATTTGAGGAGTCTTTAACAACTGAATATCATCTACTGAACAGTCTCTAATAATAATGGATGTCCAAAGATCTAACAATATGGAGGCTAAAATATGTTATGCTATATTATTCGGATATCTAGTTCCCATTTATCTATATAATCTAATTGTCACGAATACAGGGGAGGGGAGGGACACAGAACTAGGCCTCAAGGCTAGGGAGAGAGAAAAAGTCACCTCCTAGGAAGCCCTTAAACCTGGCCCTGACTCCTGTCAGTATGTATAGACCCTGAAGGTGGGAAAATACATACGCCGGAACCTAGACCCTATGAGGCCTGAAATGCCTAGGTAGTAGCAGGGAATGAGACTACTTGTTCCTTCCCAAGTGAACGAACCAGCGTCTCCCTGAGGCCTAGTAACAACAAGCACAGGGGAAACAACCAAATACAAAGAGCAGTACAACTTATCTTATAGAAAATGGATGAGCAGGAACACCGGTAAGGTCCACATACCAACTCTTCCAAATCCAATCAGAGAATATCAACCGCATGGTATGAAGTGTGAGACCAAACTAAGTAGGGAATGCAGTAATGACCACGGGCTGCACCTGACAAGAGGTGTGGTCATTACCAAACCACAACACTGAGAATCAAGAGTGTCAGTTAACCTCATGTGCAGTCAGTCTCTCCGATCTTCTAACCTCTGTCACAGAAGGTACCGTGACAGTACCCCCCTTCTACGGGTGACATCCGGACACCCAGGACTGACCTTATCCGGATTATCCCTGTGAAAGGCTTTCACAAGACGACTGGCATTAACGTCGGCCGCTGGAACCCACATTCTCTCCTCTGGACCATAACTCTTCAGTGAACGAGATACTGGAGGGATCTACAGAGAATTCGGGAGTCCACTATCCTGGCGATCTGAAATTCAAGATTACCGTCCACCATGACAGGAGGGGGTGACTGGGAGGAAGGTTCAGCAGGTTTGACATAGCTCTTCAGTAATGATTTGTGGAAAACATTATGAATCTTTAAAGCCTGTGGAAGGTCAAGACGAAAGGCTACCGTGTTAATAATGGCTTATTGGACCTATAAATCTATAATCTTATATGGACCTATAAACCTTGGGCCCAACTTCCACGAAGGTACTTTCAACTTAATGTTTCTTGTGGACAGCCACACAGAATCACCCACTCTCAGGTCCAGACCACTCATACGTCTCTTGTCAGCCATTCGTTTATACTTCTTGCCCATCTTTTTCAGATTATTTAGAATATTCCGCCAAATAGATGACAAAGAAGAGGAAAATCTTTCCTCTTCAGGTATACCAGAAGTCTCAGTACCAGAAAATGCGTCAAACTGCGGATGGAGCCCATATGCCCCAAAAAACGGCGACTTATCAGTGGACTCCTGCCTACGGTTATTTATGGCGAACTCGGCCAAAGACAAAAAATTAAGACCACTCCTCCTGATTCTCTGAGACAAAACATTTCAGATAAGTCTCCAGATTCTGGTTAGTGCGCTCAGACTGTCCGTTCGACTGAGGGTGAAAGGCCGGAGAGAAGGACAATTGTACCCCCAAGCGAGTGCAAAACGCCCTCCAGAATCTGGAAACAAACTGAGTTCCCCTATCAGACACCACATCAGAGGGAATACCATGTAGCTTCACGATGTTGTCAACAAACACTTGTGCGAGAGTTTTAGCATTAGGTAGCCCTGGTAATGCTATAAAGTGGGACATCTTACTGAAGTCATCAACAACCACCAGAATCACAGTTTTTCCTGAGGAATTCAGCAAATCTGTGGTAAAGTCCATGGACAAATGAGTCCAAGGTCTGGACGGGATGGACAGCGGAAGTAAAGATCCTGAAGGCCGAGTATGTGTCACCTTAGCATGTGCACAAGTACTACAGGCTGACACATAGCCCTCCACACATTTACGCAACCCTGGCCACCAGAATCTACGAGAGATGAGATCGACCGTGGATCTGCTCCCACGGTGTCCTGTAAGAACTGTACAGTGATGTTCATCGAACACCTTGTGCCGTAATTCATAAGGAACAAACAACTTTCCCAGAGGACAAGAATCCGGTGCATCTCCCTGGGCCTCCAACACCTCTGCCTCAAGGTCGGGATAAAGAGCGTATATTACTACTCCTTCAGACAAGATAGGACCAGGATCTTCCGAATTACCCCCCTTCCCCCAGGAAAGCTATGCGACAAGGCATCCACCTTGACGTTCTTAATCCCAGGGCGATAGGTGACAATGAAATTAAATCTGGTAAAAAACAACGACCATCTGGCCTGCCTTGGGTTCAGACGTTTAGACGACTCCAGGTAAGCCAGATTTTTGTGATCGGTAATTATCGTAATGGGATGAACCACTCCTTCCAACCAATGACGCCACTCCTCAAAAGCCAACTTAATGGCCTGCAATTCTCTGTTGCCTACGTCATAATTTCTTTCAGCAGCCTGACAGTTTCTTAGAGAAGAAAGCACATGGGCGCCATTTACTAGGAGAAGGACCCTGTGACAAGACTGCTCCTACCCCTACCTCGGATGCGTTAACCTCCACAATAAATGGCTGTGACACATCCGGCTGCACCAGTATAGGAGCCGAAGCAAAACATTATTTTACCACTGAAAAGGCATGTAAAGCCTTATCAGACCAGACTGAGAAATCCACAGACTGAGAAATCCAGGTGAACGAACCAGCGTCTCCCTGAGGCCTAGTAACAACAAGCACAGGGGAAACAAACAAATATAAAGAGCAGTACAACCTATCTTATAGAAAATGGATGAGCAGGAACACAGGTAAGGTCCACACATCAACTCTTCCAAATCCAAGCAAAGAATATCAACCGCATGGTAAGATGCGTGAGACCAAACTAAGTAGGGAATGCAGTAATGACCACGGGCTGCACCTGACAAGAGGTGTGGTCATTACCAAACCACAACACTGAGAAGCAAGAGACTGTCAGTTAACCTCACGTGCAGTCAGTCTCTCCGATTTTCTAACCTCTGTCACAGAATGTACAGTGACACTAATGTTTTGAAACGCCTCCCGTTTGCCCATACATTCTATCATAGGAATTAGCTTTGCATCACAGAGATGAGAAGCCTAAATAATCACATGACTGAAAGATGTCAGATGACCTGGGAATCACTTGACCATACGATGTCACGTGATCGGGAGATGTCACATGATTGAAATACGTCACGCCATTAGATTGCATTAGAAACAAATGATACTAGAATGTAAGCGATTTTCTGAGGACATGTGCAATGCACCTCAGACATATGGGAGGCGTGCATGCGCAGTCTAATGATTGAGACGCTGCGCATTTTATTTGCAGTTTTGTCCCTCTGGAATATCAGCATGTTGTCTAGGTATGTTTGATATGGCAATGCACTTATGTCTCACTAGTTGGTTATATCTTATATTATAAGGTTATGTGGGAGTTATATGTGATTAAGTTTGGGGAGGAGCTGACCTTTTAGGGTGATCTCTTTGTCCAATCAGATATATGTTAATTGTATATAAATGTTTCACTTTGGTATGTCACATTGAGCTTGAAAAAGACTCATTGAGTCGAAACATCGCTTGTTTGGTGAAAATAAACATAGAAACTTTCTGAAGACTTGGAGTGCCGCAGTTTCTTCTACTTTTCTGTTATTGGGGAGTCTGGATACCGGGACATAACACTGCAGGCATCGCCACTAAATGGCCCCTCTGAGATGTCTCAGTAAGTAGTGCTGTCTTACCTTAATCTTTGCGATATAACTAAGGTAGTAATTGACAGAAAGGTCCAAAGTGACAGAAGGCAGGGCAACACATGTAGAGGGGTCAGCAATGCCATAGCGCAAAATACTATCTTATCAGAACTATATACCACAACATACTGCCCCAAACACTATCACTCTGTGGTGGCCATCAATAGATGCCATTTTCTGTCCTCCTACTCCAGTTGTCTCTGATTAAGATATGGAGCAGAAGGCTTAGGAGGTGAGATGTGGACCATGGCAGTTGAATTCAGGAGGGCAGTTGAATTCAGCGGCAGAGAGGAGGATATTGGTGTCCCCCTGGGCATCGGCCCACTGTGAAATTTTCATGTAAGGTCTATGGCCAACAAGCCTCTTATAATTACTGCAGCACACCACCAAACTGGCCTAAATATGGCAGAATGGCCATAAAGAAGACTTAGTAAAAGACTCAAAAAAGTTTGCAAAAAAATTCACCTAAATGACTCTCAGACAGTGAGACACAAGATTATTTGGTCTGATGAAACCAAGGTTTAACTTTTTTTACCTCAATTCTAAGCGTCATGTTTGAAGAAAACTAGATACTGCCCAACACCATCCCTACAGTGAAGCATGGTGGTGGCAAGATCATGCTGTGTGTGTGGCTGTGGGGAGGGGGGGGGGGGTTCAGCAGCTGGGACAGGGAGACTGGTTAGAGTTGATGGAAACCTAAATGGAACAAAGTATAGAGATATTCTTTTTTTTTTTTTATTATTATTAGAAATAGTAAAAGTCTACAGTATTACATCTTGGTATCACAAAACAACAATACAGTAATACATAGTCTCATCCTATGCTAAATTTCCTTTTTCTTTTTTTTTTTTAACCTCCCCTTCCCTCCCTCCCACCCCCTTTTTTCCGCGGGGCTACTGTCCTTGCGCCTAGTATTATCCTTTCAGATTAGATTGCCCCATATCCGCATCCAAGCTGCCTTTTTCCTTGCTGTTTGGGCAAGAATGTATTCATATTGCTTAACCCTGTTCATCCTTTCCATCCACTCCTGAAAGTTAGGATATTCCGTAGTACCCCAGTGTTTAACAATTATTATTTTAGCCAATGCAATGCCCCGAAGCCAGAGTATCTGCTCAGTTTTATTTTTATCTGTCTCAGGGAGAGCGCCCAGGATAGCATAACTAATGCATGCTTCGTATTTCATAGGGGAGCTATCCCGCAATTTCCGAAATATTTTAATCCAATACTCTTTTATCCCTGGGCATTCCCACAGTAAGTGTATATAGTCTCCTCTGTCCTTGCTGCATTTATAACAGTTCTGTTTCCTATCGTTATAAATGGTATGCAAAAAGGTTGGTGTGTAGTAGAGACGAAGTATGATTTTCAAGAGAATCCATGCATGGGCAGGGGAGACCGTTGATCTTTTAATATTTCTATACACAACGTTCCACGGGATGGGTTCCCCGTTTTGCAAATCTTTTTCCCATCTAGCCTCACTTCTAAATGTAATTGTTTTAGTATATTCATATTTAAACTTAGCATAGATGTGTGATATAGACTTATTAAAAGTCATTTCTTGACAAAAATCTAAAAAAGTGTTACTTACTATATTTAAATAATTCTTATTCTCCGTGTAGTGAATAGCGTGTCGTAATTGTTCATATCTAAATTTATCAATAAATCCTAGTGTGATATATGGTAGGATTTCATTTAAAGACTTAATCTGTCCTTTATGAAAAACTTGTGCAATTAAACATATCCCATATTTTTCCCAATATTCAACATCATCCAATAACATAACTTGTGGTAGATGTGCATTCCCCCACAGTGGGGTGTACTGAACTGCCTGGGTTACTCCAACCATATATCTAACTTGTTGCCAAATATACCCGAGCATCCTACCGAACGGGTTCATTATTATTCTTTTTTCCATGGTACCAGTTTCAAGAATATGAAAGAGATCCTCCCAGGGTCTATAGTGTTTCCCATAAATAAGCCGAATGCATTTATTCTTTCGATTCCTCACACACCATCTCAATTGGGCAGCTATATAATATCCCTTTAAGAAAGGGACGGAATGTCCGCCCTCTTCTTTATACAGATATTGTAACTTAATTCTGACTCGTTTGCGCCCCCATATTAGTTCATTGAAGAGGGACTCTAGTTTATTGAAAAATTTATCTTCTATCGTTATTGGGCTAGCATTAAGTACATATATTAACATTGGTAGTAACGTCATTTTTATAAGTGCTATGCGATTGATTTGTGACAGGGGAAATTTAAGCCACGTTCTAATTTTTTCCTTAACTCTGTCTATTATTGGGAGTACGTTCAATTTCGTATAGTGTTCCAGTTTGGTCCCTATCTGGATACCTAGATATAATAAGGAGTCTGCTGGGGTCAATATGCTAACTCGGAGCTTATGACCGGACGGGACCGGACGTTTTAATGGAAGAAATTTTGATTTCTCCCAGTTTATCTCATATCCAGATAGGCACCCAAATTCATCCAGGCTATCCATAACCCTGGGCAAGTTCATATATCCTCTCCCCAGGAACAGTAACATGTCGTCCGCGTAAAGGCTGATTTTATCTACCTCTCCCTCACACCCAAAACCCGATATTTCCCCCTCTGCTCGAATTTTACATGCCATTGGCTCCAAGAACAACGAGAAGAGCAAGGGGGAGAGGGGGCAACCCTGACGTGTTCCACGTGTCAAGGGGAAAGGAGCAGAGTATTCGCCATTGATTCGAACCCTAGATACTGGATTTTGATAGAGAATACAAACCCATTTGGAGAAGTATTCACCTATTTTAACCCGAGACATTACTCTCCAAAGGAAGGGCCACTCCACCCTGTCGAAGGCCTTGGCGTCATCTAAGGACAGGATGGAGCAGTCCTCCCCGTCCCCCATCTGGATATTCAAAAAGGCCCTCCTTATGTTGTCCTGTATATTCCTTTCGGAATGAACCCAGTTTGGTCCGCGTGAACAACTTTGTGGATAACTGTTTTTAATCTATTGGCTAAAAGCTTGGCCAGGATTTTATAATCTGTGTTCAACAGAGAGATGGGGCGATAAGATGTGACAGACAGCGGATCTTTCCCTTTTTTGGGAATTAAAGAGATGGTTGCTTCCCTCCATGAGGGGGGAAGAGAACCCATTGTCCATTATTGATTTAATACCTCCAACGTTTGGGGAAGAATAATTCCCTCATGTTTTCGGTATATTTCAAATGGGAAGCCGTCCATCCCTGGGGAGGTATTGCCCTTAATAGATTGTAATGTGGCTTGTAGCTCATTCAGTTGAATAGGTCTATTCAACCACTCAATATCTTGTTGATCAAATTCAGGGATCTTGATGTTGTCTAGATATTGATCTATTTTTACTCCCTGATTTTTAGGCCCAGCTTGATATAACATCGTAAAGTATCTGGTGAACTCCCTTAAAATATCGTCAGGGTCTCGTAGAATATTTCTTGCCTCTGTCCTAATTCCGGTTATATTATTACTCCCCCTTTGATTTTTTACTATCATAGATACCAGTCTACTTGGTTTGCCGGACTCGCTAAAGGTTCTCAACCCTGAGAAGAACATTTTATTCTGTGCTTTTTTATATAGATATTGTTTATATTCATCTTGTACTTTTTTTAATTGACGTTGTTTTTCTGGGGTATTTACACGAGTGATCTCTTCCATTGCCTGACCAAGCCGGCCTTCTATTTCTTTTTGAGTTTCTGCAAAGGCATTTTTCTGTTTCCTAATTTGATATGAATATCTACCTCGAAGGAATGCCTTAAGCGAGTCCCAGACCATATGAATATGAGTTGAATTAACATTATCGCTCCAAAAGAGCTTTATTTCTTCATTAATCTTGTCCAGGTCCCTTATTAATGTCATCCAATGAGGATTGAGTTTAAAATTTTTATTTTGGTTTGTTTTATTTTGGTTATGCAGTATTACCATGACCGGAATGTGATCGGAAACGCCATGACGTTCATAGTTCATTTTTTTAACCTTATTAATGAGTACAGAGATATTCTTAATGAAAACCTGATCCAGAGGCTGAAGTTTTACCTTCCAACAAGACAATAATCCTAAGCACAAAGCCAAGACAACACAGGAGTGGCTTAGGGACAACTCTGTTTATGTCTTTCAGTGGCCCAGCCAGAGCCTTGACTTGAACCCAATCAAACACCTTGGGAGAGATTTGAAAATGGCTGTCCACTAGTGTTGATTAAGATAAGATAAGATAGATAAGATAAGATGCCTTTATTGTCACTGTACAATACAATGTAATACAATGTACAATACAATGAAATGTTGTTTGGAGCAATCCTAGATGCCATGGACAGAGGAACAAGAACAGACATTTAAACTAAAGCATTACACTAGAAAAAAACAAACCAAAAAAACAACAACATTGCACTAGAAAGCATTACTATTCACAGTTCACAGCATATACACTCACCTAAAGAATTATTAGGAACACCATACTAATACGGTGTTGGACCCCCTTCTGCCTTCAGAACTGCCTAAATTCTACATGGCATTGATTCAACAAGGTGCTGATAGCATTCTTTAGAAATGTTGGCCCATATTCATAGGATAGCATCTTGCAGTTGATGGAGATTTGAGGGATGCACATCCAGGGCACGAAGCTCCCGTTCCACCACATCCCAAAGATGCTCTATTGGGTTGAGATCTGGTGACTGTGGGGGCCATTTTAGTACAGTGAACTCATTGTCATGTTCAAGAAACCAATTTGAAATGATTCGAGCTTTGTGACATGGTGCATTATCCTGCTGGAAGTAGCCATCAGAGGATGGATACATGTTCTCATTCTGTTTACGCCAAATTCGGACTCTACCATTTGAATGTCTCAACAGAAATCGAGACTCATCAGACCAGGCAACATTTTTCCAGTCTTCAACAGTCCAATTTTGGAGAGCTCGTGCAAATTGTAGCCTCTTTTTCCTATTTGTAGTGGAGATGAGTGGTACCCGGTGGGGTCTTCTGCTGTTGTAGCCCATCCGCCTCAAGGTTGTGCGTGTTGTGGCTTCACAAATGCTTTGCTGCATACCTCGGTTGTAACGAGTGGTTATTTCAGTCAACGTTGCTCTTCTATCAGCTTGAATCAGTCGGCCCATTCTCCTCTGACCTCTAGCATCCACAAGGCATTTTTGCCCACAGGACTGCCGCATACTGGATGTTTTTCCCTTTTCACACCATTCTTTGTAAACCCTAGAAATGGTTGTGCGTGAAAATCCCAGTAACTGAGCAGATTGTGAAATACTCAGACCGGCCCGTCTGGCACCAACTACCATGCCACGCTCAAAATTGCTTAAATCACCTTTCTTACCCATTCTGACATTCAGTTTGGAGTTCAAGAGATTATCTTGACCAGGACCACCCCCCTAATTGCATTGAAATGCAACTGCCATGTGATTGGTTGACTAGATAATTGCATTAATGAGAAATAGAACAGGTGTTCCTAATAATTCTTTAGGTGAGTGTATATAGCAAGAGCAAAGTAGGAAGTGCTTATGAGTATATATACACACTGATTCAGACACCACTGCAGACAAGAGATCATCATGGGTTCATGAATGCAGCAGTCACTTTCAGTCTGTGGTAGTTTCTATCCTAGGAAGGGGCAATAATCTCCGAGCATTTATGAGACTGATTGTTTTGGGGTAAAAGCTGTTCTTCAGCCTAGTGGTGCGGGCATGTAGGGCTCTAAGACACCTACCAGAGGGTAGGGGAATGAAAAGGCTGTGGCCAGGGTGAGTTGGATCCCCGCAGAAAATTTTTGCCCTGTTGCTTCAGAGAGCAGTGAAGATGTCATCCAGTTATGGTAACTGAGTACCAGTGATTCTGCCAGCCATTCTGATAATGCGCTTGAGGGTCTTCTTGTCCTCAGAAGAGCAGCCAGAGTACCACACTGTAATGCAGTATGTGATAACAGATTCTATGGTGCACCTGTAAAAATTGACTAGCAGCTGTTTTGGGAGTTGTGCTTTCTTCAGACTCCTCAGAAAATAAAGGCTCTGAAGGCCTTTTTTGCTCATTTCTGTTGTGTTTTTTATCCATGACAGGTCCTGACTAATATGAACTCCCAAGAATCTGAAACTTTGAACTATCTCCACGTTTCCACTATTAATGCTAATGGTATGGTGTCCATTTCGTTTCTTCTTCCTAAAATCCAGAATTAGCTCCTTTTTGGTATTGAGTATGAAGTTGTTGTTCTTATTCCATCTCTCTAGGTTCTCAACCTCTTTCCTATAGGCTGTTTCATCATTGTTGGAGATTAGGCCTATCACGGTCGTGTCATCTGCAAATTTTATAATGGTATTGGTATTGTGAATAGGTTTACAGTCATTTCTGAAGAGAGAGTAAAGGAGAGGGCTCAACACACAGCCTTGCGGTACCCCAGTGTTTAGTGTTAAGGATGAAGAAAAGTGCTTGCCCATGCGTATGATTTGTGGTCTTTTTGTAAGAAAATCCAGTATCCAGTTGCACAGGTGTGAGCTGAGACCCAAGTTGTTCAGTTTCGTTGCCAACTTGTTGGGAGGGATGGTGTTAAAGGCCGAGCTGTAATCAATGAACAGCATCCGCACATAGCTGTCTCTCTGATTAAGCACCATAGTGCTTGGGTGCTCAGGCCGAACACCTCGGGATGCTCGGGTGCTCTACCGAGCACAATGGAAGTCAATGGGAGAAACCAAGCATTAAACCAGGCACCCCCTGCTCTGAAGAGGGGAGAGTGTCTGGTTCACATAAAAAGGTCAGAAATTGATGGAAACACCACTGAAATGGTTTGGGAACAGCATGGGCAGGATGTCTGGATGCATCTTGGACTCCCAGGTCGCTGCTAGGAACAATGTTGTCCAAGTAGTACGCCACTTTTACAGACTGACAATAATACACACCAACCAAAGATAAAATTGATTTTAGCGAAAAAATTGTTAGGAAATATTCTTTCCTGTATATTTACTTGTATATAAAGTGCAAGTGCTGCCAAAAATTACAAGGAAGAGGCACTCCGATACAACCTGTATATCACATAAAGCAGGGCATCATTCACATTGTGGTACAATTGTTCAGGTAGTGGGACTCCTACACTCATAAAGCCTATGCATTAAGTGACAGGGCTGCCAAAATTACAAGGAACCGGCACTCCAATACACTCTTTATTACACATCAAGGAGGGCATCATACACCCTTGAAAAATTATGATTGATGGCCTGCTGGTGAGTTGACCCTCCAAAAAATTATATGTGAGGGCCTGCAGGTGAGCTAACCCTGTGAAAGATTGTAGGTGAGGGCCTACTGGTGAGCTGACCCTGTAAAACATTATATGCGAGGGCTTGCAGGTGAGCTTACCCTGTAAAACATTATATGTGAGGGCCTGCAGGTGAGCTGATCCTCTAAAAAATTATATGCGAGGGCCTGCAGGTGAGCTGACCCTGTAAAAGATTGTAGGTGAGGGCCGGCAGGTGAGCTAACCATGTAAAATATTGTAGGTGAGAGCCTGCAGGTGAGTTGACCCTGTAAAAGAATATATGCGAGGGCCTGCAGGTCAGCTGATCCTGTAAAAGATTGTAGGTGAGGGCCTGCTGGTGAGCTGACGTTCTAAAAAATTATATGCGAGGGCCTGCAGGTGAGCTGACCCTGTAAAAGATTGTAGGTGAGGGCCTGTTGGTGAGCTGACCCTGTAAAACATTATATGCGAGGGCCTGCAGGTGAGCTGACCCTGTAAAACATTATATGCAAGGGCCTGCAGGTGAGCTAACCCTATAAAAGATTGTAGGTGAGGGCCTGCTGGTGAGCTCACCTTCTAAAAAATTATATGCGAGGGCCTGCAGGTGAGCTGACCCTCTAAAAAATTATATGCGAGGGCCTGCAGGTGAGCTGACTCTGTAAAAGATTGTAGGTGAGGGCCTGAAGGTGAGATGACCCTGTAAAACATTATATGTGAAGGCCTGCAGGGGAGCTGACCCTGTAAAACATTATATGGGAGGGCCTGCAGGTGAGCTTACCCTGTAAAAGATTATATGCAAGGGTCTGCAGGTGAACTGACCCTGTAAAAGATTGTAGGTGAGGACCTGCTGGTGAGCTCACCTTCTAAAAAATTATATGCGAGGGCCTGCAGGTGAGCTGACCCTCTAAAAAATTATATGCGAGGGCCTGCAGGTGAGCTGACTCTGTAAAAGATTGTAGGTGAGGGCCTGAAGGTGAAATGACCCTGTAAAACATTATATGCGAAGGCCTGCAGGGGAGCTGACCCTGTAAAACATTATATGGGAGGGCCTGCAGGTGAGCTTACCCTGTAAAAGATTATATGCAAGGGTCTGCAGGTGAACTGACCCTGTAAAAGATTGTAGGTGAGGGCCTGCTGGTGAGCTGACCCTCTAAAAAATTATATAGGAGGGCCTACAGATGAGCTGACCCTCTAAAAAATTTAATGCGAGGGCCTGCAGGTGAGCTGACCCTGTAAAAGATTGTAGGTGAGGGCCTGTGTCACGATGCGCTCTGTGCGTGGTTCCAGGAGGCGGGGATGGCCGAGGTGCACTCCCGTCATCAGCGCACCCGGCGTCGCCCGTTCCCGTGGTAACCACACTGGGGCTGAGTGACGAGCTAATCACTCGGCGCTCGGCTGTATGGGCTGCATTGGAATTCAGGAGTCATGTGATGCTGGCCACGTCACATGATTCTACTAGTGCACTATTTAAACAGGCAATCTGCTGGCCACAGATTGCCTGTTATTGAGGTCCTTCCTGCATGATACTCACCTGGTTTGTTTGTTCCTGCTCGGCTTCCGATTTCCCGTCCGTCTCATCCTCAGATCTTGGCGTGCTCTCCTGGTTTGACTTCGGCTTGTCCTGACGATTCTCTGCTTGTTCCTCCGGTACCTTTTCTGATCTCTTGGCTTTGACGCGGCTTGTTGATCTTTCTGTTTATTTGTTGCTTGTCTCCCTTGCACTATCCTAGCTAAGGGTTTGTCGACTAGTTGTTCCTTGTCGCTAGGACTTGCAAGGCAAGCAGGTAGGGGCAGGGGTGAGGGTGGAGCTCGGTGGTCACTACCCCACCCCCTGTGTGTGTGACAGCCTGAAGGTGAGCTGACCCTGTAAAAGATTGTAGGTGAGGGCCTGCTGGTGAGCTGACCCTCTAAAAAATTATATGCGAGGGTCTGCAGATAAGCTGACCCTCTAAAAAATTATATGCGAGGGCCTGCAGGTGAGATGACCCTGTAAAAGATTGTAGGTGAAGGCCTGCTGTTGAGCTGACCCTCTAAAACATTATATGCGAGGGCCTACAGGTGAGCTGACCCTGTAAAACATTATATGCAAGGGCCTGCAGGTGAGCTGACCCTCTAAAATTATATGCGAGGGCCGGCAGGTGAGCTGACCCTGTAAAAGATTGTAGGTGAGGGCCTGCAGGTGAGCTGACCCTGTAAAAGATTGTAGGTGAGGGCCTGCTGGTGAGCTGACTGTGGAAAGATTGTAGGTGAGGCCTGCAGATGAGCTGACCCTGTAAAAGATTGTAGGTGAGGGCCTGCTGGTGAGATGACCCTCTAAAAAATTATATGCGAGGGCCTGCAGGTAAGCTGACCCTCTAAAACATTATATGCAAGGGCCTGCAGGTGAGCTGACCCTGTAAAAGATTGAAGGTGAGGGCCTGCTGGTGAGCTGACTGTGGAAAAGATTGTAGGTGAGGCCTGCAGATGAGCTGACCCTGTAAAAGATTGTAGGTGAGGGCCTGCTGGTGAGCTGACCCTCTAAAAAATTATATGCGAGGGCCTGCAGGTGAGCTGACCCTCTAAAACATTATATGCAAGGGCCTGCAGGTGAGCTGACCCTGTAAAAGATTGTAGGTGAGGGCCAGCTGGGGAGCTGACCCTCTAAAAAATTATATGCAAGAGCCTGCAGGTGAGCTGACCCTCTAAAAAATTATATGCAAGGGCCTGCAGGTGGGCTGACCCTGTCAAAGATTGTAGGTGAGGGCCTGTTGGTGAGCTGACCCTCTAAATAATTATATTCAACTATATACCCTTGTTTGTGGTGGAAGGGGTGCATGGGAATACAGTGTATTCAGTACATTATAAACAAACATTTAAAGTGCCTTTATGTTCATCAGCTTTCCTCTGGTGGAGTCGAGAAGTCATGGTCAATCCAGGCCTTGTTCATTTTTATAATAGTCAACTTGTCAGCATTTTCAGTTGACAGGCGGATATGCTTATCTGTTATGATGCCACCAGCAGCACTTAATACCCGCTCAGACAAAACGCTGGCGGCAGGGCAGGCCAGAACCACAGTGTAGAGCGCCAGTTCGTGCCACGTGTCCAGCTTGGACACCCAGTAGTTGTAAGGCACTGACGGATCATTGAGGACACTGACACGGTCTGCTATGTACTCCTTCACTATCTTCCAAAATGTTTCCCTCCTTGTGACAGTAGGCTGTGCATCAGGGTGAGAGTGCTGGCGGGGTGTCATGAAACTGTCCCAGGCTTTGGAGAGTGTTGCCCTGCCTCTGTTGGAACTGCTGTGTGTTTCCCTTGTCTCCCCTCCTCGGTTGCCCAAGGAACTATGGACTCTGCCGCCAGCGTTGTCAGATGGAAATTTTTGTAGCAATTTTTCAACAAGGACCTTCTGGTATGGCCTGTTGGTGGGTGGCTGGGTATTAGCACTTGCGTTCAAATGCCTGGGGTAAGGACATTTGTACGCTGCGCTGGGACACGGAAGTGGATGTGGTCGTTGATGGTGCTTCCGAAGGTCCAGGTGCAGGGCGGGAGGCATCCGGGCCTGCACCTTTGACAGGGGATTGGCCAGCACGTAACACAGGGGAAGAGGAGGCAGTGGTGTGACCCGCAGACACAGATGGTGGACCCAGACGTTCGGCCCACTTATTACGGTGCTTGGATGCCATGTGGCGGATCATACTGGTGGTGGTGAGGTTGCTAGTGTCCACCCCCCGGCTCATTTTGGTACAGCACAGGTTGCAAACTACTATTCTTTTGTCGTCCGCACTTTCTTCAAAAAAGAGCCATACTGTGGAACACCTACCCCTTTTGGCAAGGGAGATTTCCCCAAGGGGGTGCTCCGTGGAACAGTTGCAGGCCTGTATGGTGTGGCCTGCCTTCTCCATTTTGCCACCCCACTGCCTCTTCCAGCCTGTTGCGTTGCAGCAGATCCCTCCCCCTCTCTACTGCTGTCCTCGCTCAGCTTTCCACCTTCCCAGGTTAGGTCAGTGACTTCATCATCCACCACTTCCTCACTCTGCTCATTCTCCTGACTTATTAATCAGGGAGAGAAAAATTACGGTAGTGAATAAAAATAAAAGGAATGGATTGAGAAGAAGTTTAGGGGAGGTTGATAGAGGTGGTTGGGGATCTTTCCCGAGGCCGCGCCCTTTTTATATAGCAGTGTACATGAGTGCACTGCAAGGTACTGTATGTGCAAAAATCAGAAAAAACTAAAGGAGGTGCTAGTGCTCCCCTAAATGGCTCAGATGATGTGAGAGGAGGGAAGGGAATAGCACAGGGGCGCCAAGGTGGCGATATGATTCATAGGATGGGTGTAAGTTAGGTTGAACCACTTTAGGTCAGTACCAGAACTATTTTATAATGTGGACATATGGTGGAGCATAGATATATGAATTAAATAAATAGCTATAATGATGTAGGGATATTTAAAATGTTAAAAAGAATGGGGGACTTACTTCACCCGGGAAGGAGGTATAGGATAAGCATAAAACACCTATACCTTCTCCTCCCCCGCCGAGATCGCTCATCAGATGTTATGAACTTGTCTCCACGTCCCAAAAAAATGATAGCCAAGGTTCCAAATGGAGAGTTCTTTATTAGGTAATAAAGCAGTGAGCAGTGTAAAATATAACACATAACAGAGGGATGCACTTCTGCCAGGTATATATATGTGTGTTGATTTCTCAATTAGGCATTAATTGGCCGGGAATTCCGAACTTTGTCTGATGCCCAAAATATACAAAAAATTTGTATAAATATATGTACAGTAATAAATAACGTAATATGGTGGTGGGTGGTGATTGTATTGAAGTATGGGGATTGCCGGTCAAAGGAGCTCCGTCCAGCCCCGATAACCCCCGATGCGTTCCACAGTGGAACGCATAAGCTGGGCTCCAGGGGGTGTGGCCTGGAGCAGAAGTGCCTGCTGCATTCCAATAGTGGAGCGCATGTCCGGGGAGTGAGAGGAGCCGACGGTAGAGCTGCATTGTGCTCCACTGTGGAACGCACCATGGGGCGAGGGGGGGCGGAGTCCGCCACGCTCCAAGGTGGAACCCATGGGCACCAGGGCGGACACGATGGTGGATGCGATTGTTCAGGGGGGCGAATGAATGTGTATAGTGGGCATAAAAGTGTATAATGGGCATAAAATCGCTTAATCATTGACCTATATGGCCTGTAGACCAATAGATAAATATATAAATAAATAAATATTTAGATAAATGAACCGATCCGATCTGACAAATATGTAAATACAATGGGCACAATATAAAATATCACTGTTAATAAATAAATAAATAGACCAATCTGTTCTGACAAATATGTATATATAATGGGAACAGTATAAAATATCACCAATTCATATGAGCGACCACCTTTCTTAGTCATTGAGTGGTATACCCCATAGGCAATTAAACTAATCTGATGGCACAGTTATGTGATAACCGGGTATATAAAGTATATAAATGTGTGTATATAAAAATAATAAAAATTGGTGAAAGTGGATAAATATATCCAGTAAATAAGCCAAAGCATGCTCATGCATATGGTAGTGTATATATGTATATGGGGGTACATCCTAAAAGGAATTGTAAATAAATATATCTATTGGATATGTAGTGGCATGCTCACGCATATGAAAGAGAGCATATAATGCATATGGAAATACATATAAAAAATACATATAAAAGGACCCCTGATAGACGTTAATATATATTAAAACGGGCCGCATTAGGTTAAACTATAAATACATGGGGGGTTAGGAAGTTTTTCCTCTGTGTAGTGGGTGACGGGACTGAGACGGAGGGCTCAGTCATTAATAGTTGTTATGTTCTAGGCATTCATTCAGACCAAAGGGAGTGAGGGAATTAAAACGGAAGATCCAATACATTTCTTTTCAGCATAGTTGTTGAAAGGAGTTGGGGACCCATTCTACAGGGGTTAACCTCAAAAGGGATGCATCGCCGGAGTGGATTTGTAAGAAATGTCTAGACACACTATGTTTTATATATTTCTTTGTGATGTTAGAGCGATGGGAGTTTATCCGGTCCCTCAGATTATGGGTGGTGCGGCCCATGTATTGAAGTCTGCATGGACACTGCAGCACATACACAAATGTCATAGCCACCACCAAATACCATCTGTAGTCCCAACTGCTCATCAGGCTTCCCCAATGGCCACTGCGACCTCCACTAATCTCGGTCCGTCTCCTATCTGTAGCCAGGGGGGCTAAACCCAGCTACCTCACCTCCCCCCGTACAGCTAGACATGTCATCCAGGCACCTAATACGGCCCAATGTACACATATCCGTACCTTATCTACTCCAATATCCGTCAATCACTTCACAAATACTAACGCCACCACCCAGGACACCATCCCATCCCACACCATCACGAGGCACAATAGATCCCACGCCAGCCATGACAATACCGTAAACATCACTCCGGACCAGGACGCAACTCCACCCCAGACCGCAATCCCACCCCAGACCTATATCAGTTATCCAATTCCGTTTCTCATTCTCCGAACACTAACATAATTTCCCTGAGTCAGGATAACATTATATACCATACCATCACGAGGGACGCCAGATCCCACGCCAACCATGACAGGATCATCAACACCACTTCCAGTCAGGACGCAACTCCACCTCAGACCACTATTAATGACCCAACTCCGTCTCCTCATTCCCCGCAATTCAACAACGTTTCAACATATAGCGATTCAGATTCCAACTCAGAACTGGAGCCTTTTTTAGCCTTACTACTCAATCTATCTGAGAACCCTCCACTAAATCAACTCTCTCCAACTCCAACTCCATCACGGTCCATACTCTCAAGTATTCAACTCCTCACACTCCTTCTATCACAAAACATGGTAGTCTGATCCAAAATACCCATTCCATCACATGTACACCCCAAGAAAAAATCACCCATTTTTACAGCGCAGTAACCACACACCGAAACAAACCAAAAGGAAGGGAAGAGCAAACGGAGGAGACAAGGATGTAGAGGAGGCCAAAAATGATCACGCCTCCAAAAAAGCAAAAACCTGCCTAGCCTGACCTCTATCAACTCCCCCACTACTCTCAAATCCAAGGGTATTTTCAACCTATCTAATCATATGCTCCAAAGAGACGAAATAGAAGTCCTTAGCAAGGGCCTCTCCTTTTGCCCCACCAGTGGATCAGATGTATTTGAACTATTTGTAGATTTGAAACATTTTATTTGTAATTTAACCCTACGGCGACACTATACTGCTAAATACCACTATTGCCCACAACTCTCCAATAGACCTTTGACTACAAACCTCAGACACTGATACGCTGATAGTGGATAATCCAGATCTGGAGGATCAGGACATTAAACTTTAATCAACGCCCCAATCTCATTCTCACTTAGACCAAAATCCCCTTTCTATCCCTTAGACACTAGAGGGCCACATCTTGAGACCTTTTACAATCTGGTCCTCAATGATCTAAAAGACACCTTTCCTCCTACAAATAGTGAACTAACCCCCAACTATACCCACAAACTTTCCATTAACCAACGGAAAGCCATCACCGGGCTAGCCAAAAACAAGAAGATTGTCATTAAGAATGCAGACAAAGGTGTGTGTGTGGGGGGGGGGGGGGGATTTGTAGTAATCATGGACTCTGAGTATTATAATAAAGAGGCCCTAAACATCCTCTCAGACACTAATTATTACCAAATATTGCAAGCTGACCCTACAGACCTTTATAAGAAAAAAATAATTGACTTGGTGCAGGTGGGGTATGTACAAAAACATTAAACAAACTGGAGAGGAATTTCATTCTAATAGAACATCCGTCTATCCCTTACTTTTACTTCCTCCCGAAAATCTACAAAACACAAAACATTGAACAACGCACCAGGAAGGCCAATTATATCCGGCATCGACTCTATAACTTCCAACCTATCAGCTTATGTCGATAACCTTTTGCAAAAATATGTTGTTAACCTACTGGCCTACCTCAGAGACTCCAGACACCTCATCACATTATTAGATGAGATCCACTGGTCAACCGATATGTTCTGGGTCACCCTAGACGTAGCAGCACTATACAGTAACATCATCCATGAGCTGGGCATAGATGCAGTCGATAGGTTTCTTTCGGTAGATCATTTTATGCCCTCGACACAGAGGAACTTCATTTTAGACTCTATCACATTTATCCTTAACCACAACTATTTTAAATTTGATAATGTATTTTATTTTTAACAAAGAGGCACCGCGATGGGGACGAAATTCGTCCCATCCTACGCATAACTCTTCATGGGGGCCTTTGAAGAGACAATTGGTCTCCTACACCATCCTAATATTCTATTTTACAAACGTTTGATCGTCGACATAATTTTCATCTGGAAAGGTGAACGCCATGCTCGAGACCAATACATCCTGAATCTCAATTCCAATAACTGGAATTTGGCTTTCACTGCCCACATAGATCCCAATCTGGCTACCTCCTTAGATCTGGAATTAACAATACAAGAGAACCGAATCGAAACGAGTACACATTTCAAAACAGTAGATGCAAACAGCTACCTTGACTACAAAAGTTGTCACTACCATAAATGGAAACTGAATATTCCGTATGGTCAAATTAGAAGAATAAGAAGGAACTGTTCCAATAACCAGGTGATGCAGAAACAACTAGAAACCCTACAAACCAGATTTCTAGAGAAAGGTTACCCCAAAGGCTTAATTGAGGATTCATTTAGAAAAATAGAAAAATAAAATCAATCTGATTGTTTGAAAAAACGATCTAAAAGCAAAGACTCGCCTACAACATCACAAACAGGGGATGGGAACAAATATAAATACAATTTCAAAACCCGTTATAATTCAGCACACCATAAAATTAAGGAAATACTAAACCGCCATTGGTTCATAAAAGGGAAATATTAATTATTGATATTTTGGGTAATACCAATAATTAATATTCATACCTTAAATAGAAGCTATTCTCTAATTAGCTAATTGTCTAACTAACTACCTCTGTTGCCTATACACTACACTGAACTACGCGCGACTTAGTACTACTATACTACGGCGGTCACTAAAAACACTATACACTGTATGTTATAAATAAATATTTATTACAAAATACAAATATAAAGTCCAATTATATGCTATATCTATATATATATTTATAGATCAATGGTTATAAATACATATACATATAGATGTACACACCACAGTACAGTATTATCACTATAATAAACACAATACAAACCTAACTACACTACACAATTCAGTTCCCAATTCCACCCCACACACTATGTATACATTACACTCACTTACACAAGCATATTTCAGCCCAACCTATCTACACACTGTCCCTACGGGCACAAGGGGTTAAGCAGCAGGGAAGCAGTAAAGGGGTTACGCTGCAGGGAGCAGTGAAGGGGTTAATTCCTGGGGAAAATCAGCAGGGGTTATCAAGGCAGAGTACTGGGGTCCAAGGAATCTGTAGGACAGGGCTCTGCTGGGCAGGATGAGTCCAGCAAGGGGTTAAGAGGGTAACTGCAGCAGCTAGGGGTAACTGCAGGGCAAGGGTAAACCCAAGGTTGGTAATGCAGCAGCAGGGGTTAAGGCTGAGGCTGCAGGGGACTGTGGACTGGGGCAACAGGGAGGGGAGCAAGGTAAGGAGGCAGGGGTATAAGGGGTGGCTATTCGTGGTTCAGGGATTAATACTTAGCCACCCATGCTCATCTTACAGGGGTTGCTCGCTTCTCCCAGGGCCTGCGAGTGGGGGGCCTGGTCTTCTGACTTCCTGAGCGCCGCATGCGCTCTCCGGTCTGGAGGGGGAGCGGGGATTCACTTCAGAGCGCTTGCTGTGCTCTCCTTCTGGGGCTGTTTCTTCTAGCGCAGCGCAGTCCGGCGAACGGCTGCCTGCGCTCTCCTCTTGCAGGGGGTGTCCGGGATGTGGTAAGGGGTTGTGTTTGCAGCGCAGCCTGTCCGGGCGGTCAGGGGGAGTGTCTCTTCTGAGCGCCGGCTGTGCTCTTCTCATCTGGGGGAGTGCGGGGATTATGGCTCCTAGCTAGCGCAGCACAGCCCGGCGCATGGCTGCCTGCGCTCTTATTTTCTGCGGGGGAGGGGGATAGGGGTCCTTTCCTTAAGCGCAGGGCCGTTGGGGTATTTAAACCCTGCGGCGCTCGCTCCCGTTTTCCCGCCCTGCAGATGTGCGCACGCACGCCACAGGCAAAGACACGTGGGCCGACGCGGCAATATGATGTCGCCGCACCAGCCTGCACTTCCCTGCACGCGCCTTTTGGGACTGCGCAGCACGCTTCCAGGCTGGGATCTGTTTGATTCTCCAGCCTGTGAAGCGTCTGCATATCCCAGGTGCTGTAATTACCCCACCGGGAATATGCAACAAACAGAGGGAGGGGAACATTTGTTCCCCTATCTCTGTTATGTTAACTATCTCCAGCCCTGCTGGGCATTTTTAACGAAAGGCACCGGGTCTATTGATCCCTTGCCTTTTGAAGTCACCAGAAACTGGACATAATTGTCCAGTCACCTGGTGACATCTCCACCTCCTGCAGGAGCTGGAATGTGGGAGGAGGCTGGGGGGAAGGCGCCGTGACTGGGGCATATTGGCCGCAATTAAGCATACAGTATATATCTATATAGATGCTTGGGCACATCTATATACATATATATATACAGTCCTGATTAAAAGTTTAAGCCCACTTGAAAAATGGCAAAAAATCCTATTTAGCATGGCTGGATCTTAACAAGGTTCCAAGTAGAGCTTCAACATGCAACAAGAAGAAATAGGAGTGAGACAAAACATTTTTTGAGCATTCAGTTTAATGAAAACAATGAATAAACTGAAACAGGCTGTTTTTCAGCTGATCAAAAGTTTAGGACCACATGCCTTTAAAAGGCCAAATCTGTGCAAAGATGTGGATTCATTGTCATTTTCTGTCAGGTAGTCACACGTTGGGATGGCAAAGGCAAAAAAACTCTCCCTTTTTTAACGTGATCGGGTTGTTGAACTGCATAAGCAGGGTCTCTCAGAGCGCGCCATCGCTGCTGAGGTGGGACACAGTAAGACAGTCGTTTGGAATTTCTTAAATGATCCTGAGGGTTATGGAACAAAAAAGTCAAGTGGAAGACCCAAAAAAATTTCATCAGCACTGAGCCGGAGGATCCAATTGGCTGTCCGTCAAGACACTGGACGATCCTCGACCCAAATTAAGGCCCTTACTGGTGCTGACTGCAGCCCCATAACCATCAGACGGCACCTGAGACTGAAGGGCTTCAAAAACAAAAAACGTCTTCAAAGACCTCGTCTCCTTGAACGCCACAGAACTGCTCGTTTGGACTTTGCAAGAGAGCACCAAACATGGGACATTCAAAGATGGAAGAAAGTTTTATTCTATGATGAGAAAAAATGTAACCTTGATGGTCCTGATGGTTTCCAATGTTACTGCCATGACAAGCAGATCCCACCTGAGATGTTTTCTACGTG
Organism: Bufo bufo; assembly: GCF_905171765.1. Classification (NCBI taxonomy): domain Eukaryota; kingdom Metazoa; phylum Chordata; class Amphibia; order Anura; family Bufonidae; genus Bufo; species Bufo bufo. The sequence goes on from NC_053389.1 coordinate 66,964,027, forward strand.
CCACAGTGGAAGGGGGCCATAATGGTCTGGGGTGCTTTTTCCTTCAGTGGAACAATGGAGCTTCAGGAAGTGCAGGGGCGTCAAACGGCCGCTGGCTATGTCCAGATGTTGCAGAGAGCATTCCTCATGACTGAGGGCCCTCGTCTGTGTGGTAACGACTGGGTTTTTCAACAGGACAACGCTACAGTACACAATGCCCGCAGGACAAGGGACTTCTTCCAGGAGAATAACATCACTCTTTTGGCCTATCCTGCTTGTTCCCTGATCTAAATCCAATTGAGAACCTTTGGGGGTGGATGGCAAGGGAAGTTTACAAATATGGACAACAGTTCCAGACAGTAGATGGCCTTCGTGCGGCCGTCTTCACCACTTGGAGAAATGTTCCCACTCACCTCATGGAAAGCTTGCATCAAGCATGCCGAAACAAATTTTTGAAGTAATAAACAATAACGGCGGAGATACTCATTACTGAGTTCATGTTTGGAAGTTGGATTTCTGTTTTGAAGGGGTTTAGTTTTTTTTTGGAGGTGTGGTCCTAAACTTTTGATCAGCTGAAAAACAGCCTGTTTCAGTTTATTCGTTGTTTTCATTAAATTGAATGCTCAAAAAATGTTTTGTCTCACTCCCATTTCTTCTTGTTGCATGTTGAAGCTCTACTTGGAACCTTGTTAAGATCCAGCCATGCTAAATATGATTTTTTGCCATTTTTCAAGTGGTCTTAAACTTTTGATCAGGACTGTATATATACTCAATATAAACCTGGGGCATAAATGGGCAGCTATAAGCACACATATGTACCATGCTGACACAAGTGTGTAAGTTTATATATAGACATGTGTGCATTTACAGGGGCATACACACATACAGTACAGACCAAAAGTTTTGACACACCTTCTCATTCATAGAGTTTTCTTTATTTTCATGACTATGAAGGCATCAAAACTATGAATTAACACATGTGGAATTATATACATAACAAACAAGTGTGAAACAACTGAAAATATGTCATATTCTAGGTTCTTCAAAGTAGCCACCTTTTGCTTTGATTACTGCTTTGCACACTCTTGGCATTCTCTTGATGAGCTTCAAGAGGTAGTCACCTGAAATGGTCTTCCAACAGTCTTGAAGGAGTTCCCAGAGATGCTTAGCACTTGTTGGCCCTTTTGCCTTCACTCTGCGGTCCAGCTCACCCCAAACCATCTCGATTGGGTTCAGGTCCGGTGACTGTGGAGGCCAGGTCATCTGGCGCAGCACCCCATCACTCTCCTTCATGGTTAAATAGCCCTTACTTTCAACGTTTTCCCAATTTTTCGGCTGACTGACTGACCTTCATTTCTTAAAGTAATTATGGCCACTCGTTTTTCTTTACTTAGCTGCTTTTTTCTTGCCATAATACAAATTCTAACAGTCTATTCAGTAGGACTATCAGCTGTGTATCCACCTGACTTCTCCTCAACGCAACTGATGGTCCCAACCCCATTTATAAGGCAAGAAATCCCACTTATTAAACCTGACAGGGCACACCTATGAAGTGAAAACCATTTCAGGGGACTACCTCTTGAAGCTCATCAAGAGAATGCCAAGAGTGTGCAAAGCAGTAATCAAAGCAAAAGGTGGATACTTTGAAGAACCTAGAATATGACATATTTTCAGTTGTTTCACACTTCTTTGTTATGTATATAATTCCATATGTGTGGATGCCATAGTTTTGATGCCTTAAGTGTGAATCTACAATTTTCATAGTCATGAAAATAAAGAAAACTCTTTGAATGAGAAGGTGTGTCCAAACTTTTGGTCTGTACTGTATCTATATATACATACTCACATATACCTGGGGCATCACATACAGGGGACATACATATGTCCCCACTTGCCATACAGGGCCAATATATACATGACCATACAGGGAATATATTTCCCTATTGGCCATATAAAGGGGCCTATATACACTGCTCAAAAAAATAAAGGGAACACAAAAATAACACATCCTAGATCTGAGTTAATTAAATATTCTTCTGAAATACTTTGTTCTTTACATAGTTGAATGTGCTGACAACAAAATCACACAAAAATAAAAAAATGGAAATCAAATTTTTCAACCCATGGAGGTCTGGATTTGGAGTCACACTCAAAATTAAAGTGGAAAAACACACTACAGGCTGATCCAACTTTGATGTAATGTCCTTAAAACAAGTCAAAATGAGGCTCAGTAGTGTGTGTGGCCTCCACGTGCCTGTATGACCTCCCTATAACACCTGTGCATGCTCCTGATGAGGTGGCGGACGGTCTGAGGGATCTCCTCCCAGACCTGGACTAAAGCATATACCAACTCCTAGACATTCTGTGGTGCAACGTGACGTTGGTGGATAGAGAGAGACATGATGTCCCAGATGTGCTCTGGCGAGCACATGGAGGGCTGTGCGGCCCTCCAAAGAAATGCCACCCCACACCATTACTGACCCAATGCCAAACCGGTCATGCTGGAGGATGTTGCAGGCAGCAGAACGTTCTCCACGGCGTCTCCAGACTCTGTCACGTCTGTCACATGTGCTCAGTGTGAACCTGCTTTCATCTGTGAAGAGCACAGGGCGCCAGTGGCGAATTTGCAATTCTCTGGCAAATGCCAAACGTCCTGCACGGTGTTGGGCTGTAAGCCCAACCCCCACCTGTGGACGTCGGGCCCTCATATCACCCTCATGGAGTCTGTTTCTGACCGTTTGAGCAGACACATGCACATTTGTGGCCTGCTGGAGGTCATTTTGCAGGGCTCTGGCAGTGCTCCTCCTGTTCCTCCTTGCACAAAGGCAGAGGTAGCGGTCCTGCTGCTGGGTTGTTGCCCTCCTACGGCCTCCTCCACGTCTCCTGATGTACTGGCCTGTCTCCTGGTAGCGCCTCCATACTCTGGACACTACGCTGACAGACACAGCAAACCTTCTTGCCACAGCTCACATTGATGTGCCATCCTGGATGAGCTGCACTACCTGAGCCACTTGTGTGGGTTGTAGACTCCGTCTCATGCTACCACTAGAGTGAAAGCACCGCCAGCATTCAAAAGTGACCAAAACATCAGCCAGGAAGCATAGGAACTGAGAAGTGGTCTGTGGTCACCACCTGCAGAACCACTCCTTTATTGGGGGTGTCTTGCTAATTGCCTATAATTTCCACCTGTTGTCTATCCCATTTGCACAACAGCATGTGAAATTGATTGTCACTCAGTGTTGCTTCCTAAGTGGACAGTTTGATTTCACAGAAGTGTGATTGACTTGGAGTTACATTGTGTTGTTTAAGTGTTCCCTTTATTTTTTATACATATATATACATATCAATGAAGGGGCAGATTCATATACAGTATATATCTATATATTAGCCCACCTGACTTCCCTCTACAATCCCCCTGTTGTCGAGTACACAACAATAAAGCTTGACAGAAGGGTTGAGATATATTTGCTTCCTTGGTGACAGTTCAGGAAGGACTGAAGTAATATGGCCCTTAGGTACCTAGACATCGCCCATCGCGACCGACACCTCATACCTTCCCTTCACCATAACCAGACGTCTCCATCCACAGAATGTCTTCTCTCAGGAATGGAACTTTCTTGGCATCTTTCGTTACGATCTTCAGGTAACAGCCACTCCCAATGTATTCTGGAATGGCTTCACCCTCGCAGTCTCTAGGTCTATCCACGCAGAAACCATGGACTGGCCTTCTTTCTTTCTGTCAGTAATGATCTTCAGGTTTCAGCCACTCTCAATGAGTCTGGAATGGCCTCAGTCTCTAAGCTTTCTGTCAGTGCCGATCTTCAGGTGTCAGCCGGTCCCAATGTCCTGGGGTACAGTCAACTGTGGGCTGGCTTCTCTTCAGCATGGGCACGACTTCCATCAGACACTTCTCCTTTCATCTTGATTGAAGAATCTGTCGTTGAGGAGGTTCTCCCGTGGACAGATACATAGATCTTTACAAGGCAGGTCAGAATTTCTGAGTAAGAGGCAATGTCATAGTACCTAAATTGTAACTGCGGGAAAGAACACCGCACTAACTGACATTTAGTCCAACCATTACAAAGTTCACCGTTCTTGGGGTTAAGGTTGCAAATAACTTGGTAAAGGAGGGGCCTGTCCCTAGGGAATATACTCTTCCCCATGGTTGCTGATGCACATAGAGGTGACTAGGAGCAGCACACTATATGTGCGGGGTCTGCGCTCCTGAACATAAATGCATAATGGCATAGGCAGGTTTAGCCTAGGACTCGCCTGAACTAAGACCACCTTGTCGCTTGGTACGTGGGCTTAGATGTGTTTTGATCAAAATGTATTGACCAAGTGTCTCAGATTTTATCAATAGAGTGAGGTCTTAGTCCATATGTTATGCTTGCATCTATTATTATAGTGCGTTATTTTCTGTAATTGTATAAATGCAGCCATTTACATCTGCAACATTCATTATCATATCGTGCAGGATGTTTTATATATAGCACCGTTTTACTCAAAGGGGACACAAGAATAAATCAAAAACAGCAGCGACTGGACTCACAGCAAGGAATGTCAACTACAAAAATCAGCAGGATGGAACACATTCGTAGACAAGGACTACCGCCATCAACATCAAGAAAAACATACAAACAGATAACAAAAACACATGACATGGACATACACAGGGAACAAACGGTGTAACAAATAGTACAGGGATGTCAAATGTTGCCTAGCCTAGCTTGGCCATTCTGACCCCTCAGCAGCTGGTGATGCCGCTGAGAGGTAACCCCTTTATGGCCAAGCTGACTAGACACCACTGCACTATTTGTTACCTGGCTAATACTACTGCTGGACACATTACAATTATTTGCACAAGTGCAATTCCTTGCAATGTGTCCTTTGTTCCCACACCTGAAACACGTGACTTGGTTTCCTGTCCTGTGTGTTATGTTTCTATCTGCGTTGCAGTGTCTCGCTATATGACCTAAGCCACCACATGCAAAACATCTGATGTTTGCTCTGCATGGCGTAGGTCTGTTTACACTGCCGTCGTGCTCCCATCTCCTGAACTGTTCCATCTTCAGGGACGCACTCTTCACAACAGTTCTTTTTCCCAAAGTCAGGGAGAAATCTGTGTTAGTCTGGACAGGCTTGGTCTGATTTGACCGATCACAGACTACTCTCCCCCTTTTTACCCTGCACAGGGCAAAGTTTTGGGAGATTCCGACCCTGACTTTATGGAAAAAGAAAGGGCCGGCACCAAATTTGTGATGACCTGTTGCATGCCAGACATTAGCTGGGACCTTACAGCAACCTCAGCCTTCAATTTGGCTACAGTCACGTCAGAAGAGGCAGCCCGCTCCTTGAAGGCTTTGACCTCAGTATAAGACTGAGTCAACTTAGCCTCGATTTCCTCCTTCTGCCTCTGCAGCTCTACTAACTGTGACTCTATCCTAGCCACCTGCGCATCTCGGTCAACAGTAGACTGCACTTTCTCTGCCAGCTGTGCCCGCAATACCGAAACCTGGTTCGAATTACTGACACAGTGTTGGCAGTGAATGGTCAGAGGAATTGTCTCCGCTGACCAAAACACCAGCGCAACTTCCTTTGGCTTGCAGATGCTAACCTCAAATGTATGAACAAGTTTGGCTAGCATCCAAAGCCATTTGGTGGCCTTGTTCAACACCGTCCGTTTGTGAATACATAGCTTGTCGTAACTACAAGCCAAATCGGACCACAGCATTTCTGCTGACTTGTAAGTGTTGGGGAGGATGGGGTTAAAGGTGCTGTGCTTAGCTAGGTGGTGTAGTATGGAGAAGTCCATACTTAAGTTTTTATGAGAGGCCATCTTCCTTGGTGCTGTCCTTTGTTGTCCCTTGTGTGCTGCGTGGAGGAGGTCCTTTTATATCCGGAACACCTTCTCCCAACCAGCCGGACTTCTTCTGATCAGCTCCAACGGTGATAGTCCCCTCTTCAGTGACGTATGTGATGACTTCTCTCCAGTGGGCGTGCAAGGCAATCAGAAAATCGTTACTACACAAAAATCAGAAAAAAGATTTTAGGTTATCTGCTGTAGAAATTGCCTTGTGTCTGGTTCTGATTGAGAAAAACGCTTTACCTGTCCTAACTATCAGGCACTGGACGCTCAGAATCCACTGAACGCGTCCCTCTCGCCTGACTAGTTCACATCATAAGCGATTCTCCTCACCAAAGCCAAACACAGATACAATTTCCTAGCAGTGGGCCTGGCCCGCCAATGTAAAGGGAAATATTAATTATTGAAATTTTGGGTAATTTCAATTATTAATACATTTAAATAGGGGTGAGTCGTCTAGTGACGACTCCACCTATTTATACCTTAAATAGAAACTATTCTCTAATTAGCTAATTGTCTAACTAACTACCTCTGTTGCCTATACACTACACTGAACTACGTGCGACTTACTACTACTATACTACGGCGGTCACTAAAAACACTATACACTGTATGTTATGAATAAAGAAATATTTATTACAAAATACAAGGATACAGTCCGATTATACGCTATATCTATATATATTTATAGATCAATGGTTATAAATACATATACATATAGATGCACACACCACAGTACAGTAATATCACTATAATAAACACATTACAAACCTAACTACACTACACAATTCAGTTCCCAATTCCACCCCACATACCATCTATACATTACACTCACTTACACAAGTATATTTCAGCCCAACCTATCTACACACTGTCCCTACTGGCACAAGGGGTTAAGCAGCCGTGCAGCAGTAAAGCAGTTACTGCTGCAGGGGTGCAGGGAGTAGTGAAGGGGTTAATTCCTGGGGTAAATCAGCAGGGGTTATCAAGGCAGAGTACTGGGGTTAACAGGGTAACTGCAGCAGCTATGGGTAACTGTAGGGCAAGGGTTAACCCAAGGTTGGTAATGCAGCAGCAGGGGTTAAGGCTGGGGCTGACGGGGAAATGTGGGCTGGGGCAGCAGGGTGGGGAGCAAGGTAAGGAGGCAGGGGTATAAGGGGTGGCTATTCGTGGTTCAGGGGTTAATACTTAGCCACCCATGCTCGCCTTCCAGGGGTTGCTCGCTTCTCCTAGTGCCTGCGAGTGGGGGGCCTGGTCTTCTGACTTCCTGAGCGCCGCACGCGCTCTCCGGCCTGGAGGGGGAACGGGGATTCACTTCAGAGCGCCTGCTGTGCTCTCCTTCTGGGGCTTGAGCGCAGCACAGCGCTCTGTGTCTGTTTCTTCTAGCGCAGCGCAGCCCGGCGAATGGGCTACCTGCGCTCTTCTCTTGCAGGGGGTGTCCGAGATGTGGGTAGGGGTTCTGTTTGCAGTGCAGCCTAAACGGGCAGTCGGGGGGGGTGTCGCCGCACACGCCCGTGTGTCCCTGCAGCGCCCTCCGGGACTGCACAGCGCGCTTCCAGGCGGGGATCTCTTTGATCCTCCAGCCTGTGAAGCGTCTGCATATCCCAGGTGCTGTAATTACCGCACCGAGGATATGCAACAAACAGAGGGGAATATTTGTTCCCCTATCTCTGTTATGTTAACTTTCTCCTGCCCTGCTGGGGATGTTTCACAAAAGGCACCGGATCTATTGATTCCTTGCTTTTTGAAGTCACCAGAAACTGGACATAATTGTCCAGCCACATGGTGACATCTCCACCTCCTGCAGGAGCTGGAATGTGGGAGGAGGTTGGGGGGGAAGGCGCCGTGACTGGGGGCATATTGGCCACAATTAAGCATACAGTATATATCTATATAGATGCTTGGGCACATCTATATATATATATATATATATATATATATATATATACACTCAATATAAACCTAGGACATAAATGGGCAGCTATAAGCCCACTTATATACCATGCTGACACAAGTGTATAAGTGTATATATATAGACATGTGTGCAATTACAGGGGCATACACACATATCTATATATACATACTCACATATACCTGGGGCATCACATACAGGGGACATACATATTGGGCCAATATATACGATGGTGATACAGGGAATATTTATCCCTATTGGCCATATAAAGGGGCCCATATATATACATATATACACATATCAAGGAAGGGGCAGATGCATATATTTATCTATATATACGCCCACCTGACTTCCCTTTACATTCATCCTACAGAAAGACCCCATTTTAGGTGGAACTGTGGCTACCCAACCACACATTACCTTCCGTAGAGCAAGGTCTTTAACCTCTTCAGGACACAGGGCGTACCGGTATGGTGATCATAACAAGGTGCCTGCTTAAATCATTGAGCAGGCACCTTGGCTAAATGCGAGGGGGGATCCCGTGACCCCCCCCCCCCATGTCTGCAATCGCCGCAAACCGCAGGTCAATTCAGACCTGCGGTTTGTGGTTTTACCTTATGCGGCGGGCGGCGGTGCCATCGGGTCCCCATGCGGCTGTAGGGGGGACCCGATGGCAGGGAAGGCAGCGCGATGCCTTCCTGAGGCATCGGCACTGCCTTCCTGTGACGTGCCTGTGAGATCCAGCACCCTGTATCTCACAGGCAGGAAGTTGTATGAGTAACACACACAGTATTACTCATACAGCCAATGTATTCCAATACAGAAGTATTGGAATCCATTGTAAAAGGGATTAGACCCCCAAAAGTGGAAGTCCCAAAGTGGGACAAAAAATAAAGTAAAAAAAAAGTAGAAAAAATAAAGTTTTCCCCCCAAAAAATTTTAAGTTTCAAGTAAAAATAAATGAAATGCCATTTTCCCCAAATAAAGTTAAAAAAAATTGGTAAAAAAATAGAAAAAAAAAAAAGTTTACCTATTAGGTATTTCCGCGTCCGTATCGACCAGCTCTATAAACATATCACATGACCTAACCCCTCAGATGAACACCGTAAAAAATAAAAAATAAAAACTGTGCTAAAAAAAACATTTTTTTGTCACCTTTCATCACAAAAAGTACAACAGTAAGCGATAAAAAAGGTGTATGCCCACCAAAATAGTACCAATCTAACCGTCACCTCATCCCGCAAAAAATGAGACCCTACCTAAGACAATCGCCCAAAAAATAAAAAAAACTATGGCTCAGAATATTGATACACTAAAACATAATTTTTTTTGTTTTAAAAAAGCAGTTATTCTGTAAAACTTAAGTACCGTATTTATCGGCGTATAACACGCACTGGCGTATAACACGCACCCTTCATTTTAAGGGAAATTTCAGGAAAAAAATTAAATTTCAAATTGTACTGCTATGGGGTGGGGGGATCTGTGGATGGAACTGTTATGGGGGGGATCTGTGGATGACACTGCTATATGTCATCCACAGATCCCCCTCATAACAGTGTCCATTTCAAATTGTACTGCTATGGGGTGGGGGGATCTGTGGATGGAACTGTTATGGGGGGGATCTGTGGATGACACTGCTATATGTCATCCACAGATCCCCCTCATAACAGTGTCCATTTCAAATTGTACTGCTATGGGGTGGGGGGATCTGTGGATGGAACTGTTATGGGGGGGATCTGTGGATGACACTGCTATATGTCATCCACAGATCCCCCTCATAACAGTGTCCCCCAATACAACGGGCCCCGCCGCTCACCGAAGTATTTATAAACGTGAATCCTTATCCTGTTAATAAGCTGCCCTCTCCCATGTTCCCATGTCCCCCCTGTATCCCCACAGCACTTACGATTCACACGCTTCCATAGCAGGCAGAGCGGACGGCAGCAGTAACGTCACTCACTGACGTCGCGCGTCTGCTCCGCCTGCTTCATTCATAAAGGGGGCGGAGCAGGCGCTCGACGTCAGTGAGTGACGTTACTGCTGCCGTCTGCTCTGCCTGCTATTGAAGCTTAAGTAAGTGCTATGGGGATACAGGGGGGACATGGGAACATGGGAGAGGGCAGCTTAATAACAGGATAAGGATTCACGTTTATAAATACTTTGGTGAGCGGCGGGGCCCGGTGTAAGAGTCCAGTGACTGCACCGGGCCCCGCCCCTAGTTACGGACTCCAGCCCCTCCTCTCTCCCGGCTCATACAGCGCAATGAATATCGGCGTATAACACGCATACATGATTTGCCCCCTATTTTCAGGGGGAAAAAGTGCGTGTTATACGCCGATAAATACGGTAAATAAAAAAAAGTATACATATTAGGTATCGCCGAGTCCGTATCGACCGGCTCTATAAAAATATCACATGCTCTAACCCCTCAGGTGAACACCGCAAAAAAAAAAAAACGGTGAAAAAAAGCAATTTTTGGTCATCTTACATCACAAAAAGTGTAATAGCAAGCGATCAAAAAGTCATATGCACCCCAAAATAGTGCCAATCAAACCATCATCTCATCCTAAAAAAAATGAGACCCTAGCTATAATCGCCCAAAAACTGAAAACATTATGGCTCTCAGACTATAGACACTAAAACATGCGATTTTTTTTGTTTCAAAAATTATATTATTGTGTAAAACTTACATAAATAAAAAAAAGTATACATATAAGGTATCGCCGCGTCCGTAATAGCCTGCTCTATAAAAATATCACATGACCTAACCCCTCAGATGAACCCCGTAAAAAAAAAAAAACGGTTTAAAGAAAGACATTTTTTGTCACCTTACATCACAAAAAGTGTAATAGCAAGCAATCAAAAAGTCATATGCACCCCAAAATAGTGCCAATCAAACTGTCATCTCATCCCGCAAAAATCATACCCTACCCAAGATAATCACCCAAAAACTGAAAAAACTATGGCTCTCAGACTATGGAGACACTAAAACATGATTTTTTTTGTTTCAAAAATAAAATCATTGTGTAAAACTTACATAAATAAAAAAAAAGTATAGTATACATATTAGGTATCTCCACGTCCGTTTCGACTGGCTCTATAAAAATATCACATGACCTAACCCCTCAGGTGAACACCGTAAAAAAACAACAACAAAAAAACGGTGTAAAAAAAGCCATTTTTTGTCATCTTACATCACAACAAGTGTAATAGCAAGCGATCAAAAAGTCATACGCACCCCAAAATATTGCCAATCAAACCGTCATCTCATCCCGCAAAAATCATACCCTACCCAAGATAATCGCCCCAAAACTGAAAAAACTATGGCTCTCAGACTATGGAGACACTAAAACATGTTTTTTTTTGTTACAAAAATTAAATCATTGTGTAAAACTTACATAAATAAAAAAAAAGTATACATATTAGGTATCGCCGCGTCCGTGACAACCTGCTTGATTAAAATACCACATGATCTAACCTGTCAGATGAATGTTGTAAATAACAAAAAAAAAGTGCCAAAACAGCTATTTTTTGTTACCTTGCCTCACAAAAAGTGTAATATAGAGCAACCAAAAATCATATGTACCCTAAACTAGAACCAACAAACCTTCCACCCTATCCCGTAGTTTCTAAAATGGGGTCACTTTTTTGGAGTTTCTACTCTAGGGGTGCATCAGGGGGGCTTCAAATGGGACATGGTGTCAAAAAAAACAGTCCAGCAAAATCTGCCTTCCAAAAACCGTAAGGCATTCATTTCCTTCTGCGCCCTGCTGTGTGCCCGTACAGCAGACCACATATGGGGTGTTTCTGTAAACTACAGAATCAGGGCCATAAATATTGAGTTTTGTTTGGCTGTTAACCCTTGCTGTGTAACTGGAAAAAAATATTAAAATTTAAAATCTGCCAAAAAAGTGACATTTTGAAATTGTATCTCTATTTTCCATTAATTCTTGTGGAACACCTAAAGGGTTAACAACGTTTGTAAAATCAGTTTTGATTACCTTGAGGGGTGTAGTTTCTTAGATCGTGTCACTTTTATGGAGTTTCTACTCTAGGGGTGCATCAGGGGGGCTTCAAATGGGACATGGTGTAAAAAAAAACAGTCCAGCAAAATCTGCCTTCCAAAAACCGTATGGCATTCCATTCCTTCTGCGTCCTGCCGTGTGCCCATACAGCGGTTTACGACCACATATGGGGTGTTTCTGTAAACTACAGAATCAGAGCCATAAATGTTGAGTTTTGTTTGGCTGTTAACCCTTGCTTTGTAACTGGAAAAAAATTATTAAAATGGAAAATCTGCCAAAAAAGTGAAATTTTGAAATTGTATCTCTATTTTCCATTAATTCTTGTGGAACACCTAAAGGGTTAACAAAGTTTGTAAAACCAGTTTTGAATACCTTTAGGGGTGTAGTTTCTAGAATGGGGTCATTTTTGGGTGGTTTCTATTATGTAAGCCTCACAAAGTGACATCAGACCTGAACTGGTCCTTAAAAAGTTGGTTTTTGAAAATTTCTGAGAAATTTCAAGATTTGCTTCTAAACTTCTAAGCCTTGTAACGTCCCCCAAAAATAAAATGTCATTCCCAAAATGATCCTAACATGAAGTAGACATATGGGGAATGTAAAGTAATAACTATTTTTGTATGTATTACTATGTATTATAGAAGTAAAGAAATTGAAACTTGGAAATTTGCTAATTTTTGCAAATTTTTGGCAAATTTGGTATTTTTTATTTTAAATAAAAATGAATTTTTTTGGACTCCATTTTACCAGTGCCTTTGAGTACAATATGTGACGAAAAAATAATCTCAGAATGGCCTGGATAAGTCAAAGTGTTTTAAAGTTATCACCACTTAAAGTAACACTGGTCAGATTTGCAAAAAATGGCCTGGTCCTTAAGGTGAAATAAGGCTGTGTCCTGAAGGGGTTAAAGGAGATGTTGGCACCATCATGTCCCAAACTCAGCCTATATACTGTGGGGTGCTGTATACTGTGGGGTGCTATACTGCTTTACTGTATACTATGGCCTCCAGCCGGACTAAGTTCAAAAGGGTCAAGAAAGCACATACAAATAAGCTATGTAGTCGCACTCAGTATTATAGATACTCAATGTTTTCTCACGGTTAGCTGAAATCACGTTAGATGAACAAATAAAGCTATGTAATCGCACTCAGTATTAAAGATACTCACGGTTATCAGAAATCACATTAGATGAAGTGATTTTCTACTGCATAGAAAAACAGCAATGATGAAACAGGGATGGTCCAGGGATGGTGATGACAGAAGGTCCTTAGTGGATGGTATCAAATAGCCAAGGTCACCCTTATGGAGTACAGTATAAAATAAAATAAATAACCTAGATAATTCCCTATATGACCCTAGATAGGCTAAGCCCAGGGACACCCCTTGAAGGTAGGGGCTCCCTGTCCTCGTACCTAACCTTATATACCCTAGAACACCCTATCCTATAGTAAACTGAGTGACAAGACATAGATCTAAACACACTAACATATAGAAAGGACAAACAATTCCCAATGTTACGTTTCCCCAGCCGTTGTATACTACGACTGGTTCGTCAGGGGAAGAGGAGGATGATACTCCAACAACAAGATCTCACAGTGGAGATTTTATATTCAGTGTCCCACAATCGAGACCCTCTAGGAACAGGAGCACCAAGATGCAGGCTAGAGGCGTATTCAGGAGCCCCAAGATGCAGGCGTATTCAGAATACTGCTGTAGAGGAGAAGACATTTTTGGCCTCTATTGATGTTGAGGCCCTCTACAGCAGTATATCTCATGAATGGGGTATTAGGGCAGTGGATTCCTTCCTGGCAACTAGGGGCATTCAGTTTAGGGCCCATAATTATTTTATGATCTCCATCCTGAGATTCGTATTAACACATCATTTTTTGCTTTTTAAGAATGTGTTTTACCACCAGCTCAGGGGCACCGCGATGGGTAGCCCCTGTGCACCAACTTACGCAAATTTGCTCCTGGGCTGGTGGGAGGACCAACTCGTGTTTAGTAACGTGGAGGAACCCTGGACCACCCACATTACCTTCTGGGGAAGGTATATTGGTGATATCTTTTTATTGTGGGATGGTCCAGAGGTTGCCTTTAGGTCATTTGTCACATCACTGAATCACAATCCAATCGGTTTAAGATTTACCTGTGAAATTAGTAACAGGGAAATCTCATTCCTGGATATTAAAATCTCTAAAAGGGATGGGATGTTATGTACTGAAACTTTCAGGAAACCAACAGCTACCAATAGCCTCTTACACTGGGGCAGTTTCCACCCTAACCCAGTTAAAAAAGGTATTCCGAAGGGCCAATACATTCGTATCAGAAGGAACTGCACTAGTACTTCCACATTCGTGATGCAATCAAGGGACTTAAGGGACAGGTTTTTGAGTAGAGGTTACCCAGATGAGACACTGAAGAAAGCTTTTAAACACTCCCTGGCCACAGATAGAGACTGTTTTTTAGACCCACAAAAAAAAGGGTAGAGTACAGGATAAGGTTATAAGAGTGATCGGGACATTTGATAACTCCGAGAGGATTTTTTAAATCCTTAGAAGACATTGGGGTATCCCTTCGGACCGATAGGGACCTCGTTGATGTACTCCCACAAAAAACAGGGAAAACCTTTAGGAGGGGGAGATCCATCAGGGATCTTCTAGTACACAGTCTCTATACCACACCCAAAACCACAGGTACATGTGCAGCACGCCAGACCTGCAGGGTATAGCGAAGCGAGGTCACGGTTATGGGCAATCGAGGGTTGCTCACTGTATTGGAGAACCCTGGGCAGGCATGCGGCAGTGAAGGAGAGGTAGACACAGTTCCTCGGGGGAACACTCTGTATGTAGGGACCAGGCCTGATAGTGGATGAGGTGCCCTGGATGTTACAGGTATTTTGAGTGCCTGGGGCAAGGTCCCTTTTGGATTCGTGACGCCAGTGCCTGTAACGGTGGCACACCGATTTATAGGAGGAATAACTGAGTACTCAGTGGATAAACCAAACGTTGCTTTACTTGGTGAACACAGTCCAACTTTGTACATACAGTTACAGTTGATAGTGATGATAATGCAGTCCCTTGAACAATACTTCACAAGCAGGTAGACTTTAAATAGTGGCAGGAATTAATCATGCAAGATACTTGGAGGGCACAACGGTTGATGTTTTACAGTGCAATGCTGCTCTATTCCCTTCAGCTATTCTAGCTGGCTGGATCCCAAGGCCCGGATGCCTAAATGCTGGCTTTAATCCTTGGTATATAAATCCTTCCTCCAGTATTGGCGCTTGCTTTACTTTATAGAACCTCTGCCCATCAGGGTACTTATCTGACCTGGTATTGTCCTTACTCGGCTTGAGGGTAACTGCAGGTTTCTCCCAGGAGGTGCTGTCCTGCAACTGGGGTGTCTCTACTGAGCTAAGCCTAGCCTCAGGAGCTTCAGGTGGACGAAGTAACTCCTCTAGTCCCCTGGAATGAACTACCACTCCCCTGTCTGGGCCTTCCTATATATATCTAGGGCTCTCTAGCTCCCTCTAACATCTGGGAGGCTAAACTACACCCTGACAGGCCTGACACCCAGCTAACACAGGGAAATGCATACACATAACATTACAGGTAATAAAAACACATTAACCCCTTTTGTGCAGTGCCCACCTTTACCTAGTGGGACACTACATACCACCACGCTATAACGTTGCCCGTCCTCGGCGCAACATGGAGGGGCCCCGCCTGGCTGGATACTGCAGCCTGAAAGACAAAATGAGAACCGGCATACATGGCAAATATCACAGCAACAATACAAACATTAAACTGAAGGAATGGTGAAAAGGGGCGTCGTTCTCTTCTCTCAGGATAATGTGAGGGAACAGGGGCGCTGACCTGGTGCAGCGTATCATTATAACCAGGATAGTCCATAAATGCAAATTGTCCATAATATAACAGTAGAACAATATAAAACGATGTAAAGTTCTTGGAGGCTCAAGGAACAAATATGAGTCCGTACCCAGGCTTGCAACAGAGTTAAACAGGTGTTTCCCGTGAGGGGCTACCTGGGCTCATGATGTAGTCCTCAAACCTCACAGGTGGGTGTCCCCTGGTAGAACGGGTAGACCTCCTTAGTGGCGGAGATTCTTCCTGCCTGAACTCAGGAAGGTCAAGGGAGCTCACCGCCTCTGGAACTTCTTCAGGAACTCTCTGAGGTAAGGTCTCCTGAGACGGGAGACCAACAGGAACAGGAGCAGGAACCAGCAAATTCAACCAAGGCGTGAGGGCCCAGTGGAGTGGCTCTTTATCGTGGATCAAGTTCTCCACAGCCTGCATAGGGTCCATAGGTGGAGCCGGCAATTCTTCCTCAGAAGGCTCAGGCTCCATCTCCTCCGCCGCTGGTTCTCCTTCGATACAGGGTTTGAGGCGGTTCCTGTGAACAACTTGGGGACCTTTTCCTTCTCTGGAGACCTGGTAAATGTGGGCTGCAGCATTAGGTATGGCAGTGATAAGGTAGGGAATCCTTTCCCATTTGCTGTCCAACTTACTGGTCCGGTGGTTGTTTTTCAACCAAACCTTGTCTCCAAGAGCCAGGGGTCCCGCATGGGCAGTCTGGTCGTAGTCTTTTTGCTGGCGTTCCTGGACATTCTCCATGCGTTCTTGCACAATCTCCTTGGCATTAAGAAGACGCCTCTGGTGCTCCACTACCCAATCAGTCCTGGGCAGTGGGTTGATCACATCCGACACTTGTACCCCCAGGGAGTGATCCGCAGGTAATCTCCCTTGTCGCCCAAACATCAGATAGAACGGGGTGTAACCGGTGGAACAATGGATGGTGTTGTTATAAGTGTACATCAGTTGTGGCAACAGAGTAGGCCAATCACCCCTCGTATCAGGGGGTACTGCTCTCAGCATTTCAATGAGAGTTTTATTCATCTTTTCACAGAGTCCGTTACCTTGCGGATGATAGGCGGTGGTCCGGACTTTCTGGCAGTTGTGTAGCAGGCACATCTCATGGAACAGCTGTGACTCAAACGCAGACCCTTGATCGGTGAGGATCCTTTCTGGACAGCCGTAGGGCAGAAGGAAATGTTTCCAGAACGCCTCCGCTGTAGTCTTGGCTGTCAGGTCTTTCACAGGCACTGCTACGACAAACTTGGTGAAGTGGTCAATAATAGTCATGGCATATGTATATCCAGAGCGACTTGGCTCCAACTTCACATGATCAATCGCGACCAATTCTAGAGGAGCTGTACTTACAATAGGATGGAGAGGCGCCCTCTGGTCATGGCGTTCCGTCCGCCCCACAGCACAGGCAGTGCATTCTCGGCACCATTTCTCGATATCTTCTCTCATCCCAATCCAATAGAATCTCCTCCGTATAGTGGCCTCAGTCTTTTGCACACCGAAGTGTCCGGACTGGTTGTGGTACATGTCCAGTACCAGGCTGGCATCCCGACGTGGCAGGAGAATCTGGTAGACTCTATAACAGGACACTGGATCCAGACTCCTTCTGAGCAACAGGCCTCTTTGAAGGAATAGTTGGTGGCGATGTCTCCACAGTCTTACTAGTTCTGGGTCTGCACTCTTCCTGCGGATCCTCTCAGGGATTTTCCCACTGGTAAGGAAGTCGAGCAGTTCACCGAGGACTCTACTTTCGGACTGGAGCTTAATCCATCTTTCTTGATCGCCTCTGGACTCAGGATCATCTGATGAGGGAGGATCAGCAGCAGGGAGATTTTCAGTACGGATATTATCCTGCTGGGCAAATTTTCTGTAGAACGCGGGCATTTCCACTTCTTCCCAGGCATCTTTTAACTCATCTGGGGCCTCTGTAGTGGGGAGCCGCGACAGGGCATCAGCATTATCATTGGAGCGGCCTGCCCGGTACTTCACAGAAAAGTCATAGTTGACAAGGCGGGAGGCCCATCTTTGCTCCAGTGCCCCTAACTTGGCCGTGTTCAGATGCGCCAGGGGATTATTGTCCGTGAAGGCAACAAACGGTGTGGCAGCGAGATAGTCTTTGAACTTTTCAGTCACAGCCCACACTAAGGCAAGAAACTCCAGCTTGAAAGAACTGTAATTCTGGTCATTCTTTTCGGCTCCCTTCAGGGATCTGCTGGCGTAGGCAATTACCCTTTCCTTGTTGTCTTGCACTTGAGCCAACACGGCCCCCAGGCCTCTTTTACTGGCATCCGTGTAGAGGAGGAACGGCTTCTGATAATCTGGGTAACCCAGAACAGGGGGTTCAGTCAACTTCTTCTTTAGGATTTGAAAGGCAATTTCTCGTTCTTGGTTCCATTCAACAGGAATAGGGGTTTTCGGGCTCTTCTTTGGATGCCCCCTCAACAGTTCCTGGATGGGATCTGCAATTTGTGCGAAGTGCGGGATGAAACGCCTGTAGTACCCTGCAAAACTGAGGAAGCTTCTCACCTCTTTCACGGTCGTTGGAGTAGGCCAGTTGCGGACAGCAGCAAGTTTATCAGGATCAGGCTGTATTCCTTCGGCACTAACAACGTGCCCAAGGTATTTGACCGCCGGTTTCAGTAGGTAGCACTTGGATGGCTTGATCTTGAGGCCATATTTAGCAAGAACTTGAAACACCTCACCCAGGTGCTTTAGATGGTCATCATACGTCTTGGAGTATACAATGACGTCATCCAGATATAAGAGTACAGTCTCAAAATTCCTATGGCCTAGACAACGTTCCATCAGCCGCTGGAATGTTCCTGGAGCGTTACACAGTCCAAACGGCATATAATTGAATTCAAACAGGCCCATAGGTGTAGTGAAAGCAGTCTTTTCTCGATCCTCTGGGGCCATGGGTACTTGCCAGTACCCACTGGTTAAGTCCAAGGTAGAGAAATAGGCTGATGACCCCAGAGCAGTCAAGGACTCTTCAATGCGTGGCAATGGATATGCATCTTTGTGGGTGATTTGATTAATTTTTCTGTAATCCACGCAGAACCTTATGCTGCCATCCTTTTTCCGGACAAGAACTAAGGGCGCAGCCCAGGGACTATGGCTGTCCCGGATTATATTAGAGTCTTTCATCTCTTTTATCATCTCTTTCACAGACTGATAGGTAGTAGGTGGTATGGGTCTGTGCCTCTCCTTAATAGGAGGATGAGAGCCAGTGGGTATGGTGTGCTTGATTACACTGACCTCTCTGTAGTCCGTGGAGTGTTTGCTGAAAGCCTGGTGGTGCTCCTTCACCAGCTTCAGGACTCCCTCTATCTGCTCCTTTGGGGTAGATTCGTCCCCCACATGTAGTTCTTCCCACCAGGATGTTGTAGGGGTGCTGCTGCTCTGTGTGGTCTGGAACGCCTCCGTGGCAGGCAGACGGATCACATCCTGGAAAGACACCTGGAAAAGCTGAGCAACGGGGCAGTGTTTAAGGAGAGTAACGGGATGGTCACCAAAGTTAATCAAGCGGACAGGCACTTTACCTTGAGACACGGTCACCAGGCTCTTGGCTGTCCGTACGAAGGGATGATTTTCAAAGGGAATAGGTTCCACTAGGGCTTGATAGTCCTGGCCCTGGATCCCTAACACCGCACGGCACCACAGGATGATCTGGGAATTTGGAGGCAGAGTTACCGGCCGGTTATCCCGGATCCGGACAGTGCAAATTTCTCCTTTCTTGTTGGCGAACTTTTGTTGAGCACACAGCACACTAATAGTCTTTTGAATAACTCTTCTGGAAGCAGGTGAGGCTGAAGAGATAGTTTGGTTCAATGCGTCAAGTACTTCAGGGTAACAATTTTTTAGAACGTTAGTCCCTAATATCACAGGGTGTCCTCCTTTATCTCCTGCTTGTACCACGGGACTCAGGTAGGCGGCACCTTTTTCTCCAGACAGGGCGGCGTTCTTCCTCCTCGCCGGCTGGGTGATGACTCCGCCTGGTTCTTTTCGCGCCAAAGTCCTCTTTTTCGCGCCAAACAGTTCACCGGGCGCACTTGTAATTCACCTCAGGTTTAAGTGGCAAAATGGCTGTCTATTCACTGACAGCAAGCGGTGGCTTAAACAAGCAGCAAACAGTCCAGAAAACGTTATCTTCACACCGCTAATTATGACAGTTCTTTGGCCCAGCAATTTTGAATAAAACAATAGGGCTTGGTCACTTTAAGGCAGTTTTTAGCACACAGTTTTATATCCGCAATGGCGCAGGAATGTTCCGTAAATCCTGTTCGTGACTTCGCCAATTCATTCAGCACGCCAGACCTGCAGGGTATAGCGAAGCGAGGTCACGGTTATGGGCAATCGAGGGTTGCTCACTGTATTGGAGAACCCTGGGCAGGCATGCGGCAGTGAAGGAGAGGTAGACACAGTTCCTCTGGGGCACACTCTGTATGTAGGGACCAGGCCTGATGGTGGATGAGGTGCCCTGGATGTTACAGGTATTTTGAGTGCCTGGGGCAAGGTCCCTTTTGGATTCGTGACGCCAGTGCCTGTAACGGTGGCACACCGATTTATAGGAGGAATAACTGAGTACTCAGTGGATAAACCAAACGTTGCTTTACTTGGTGAACACAGTCCAACTTTGTACATACAGTTACAGTTGATAGTGATGATAATGCAGTCCCTTGAACAATACTTCACAAGCAGGTAGACTTTAAATAGTGGCAGGAATTAATCATGCAAGATACTTGGAGGGCACAACGGTTGATGCTTTACAGTGCAATGCTGCTCTATTCCCTTCAGCTATTCTAGCTGGCTGGATCCCAAGGCCCGGATGCCTAAATGCTGGCTTTAATCCTTGGTATATAAATCCTTCCTCCAGTATTGGCGCTTGCTTTACTTTATAGAACCTCTGCCCATCAGGGTACTTATCTGACCTGGTATTGTCCTTACTCGGCTTGAGGGTAACTGCAGGTTTCTCCCAGGAGGTGCTGTCCTGCAACTGGGGTGTCTCTACTGAGCTAAGCCTAGCCTCAGGAGCTTCAGGTGGACGAAGTAACTCCTCTAGTCCCCTGGAATGAACTACCACTCCCCTCTCTGGGCCTTCCTATATATATCTAGGGCTCTCTAGCTCCCAATAACGTACGGAGATCTGTCTCCATACAGCATTAAAATGCATGGCCTCTGACGAGGCGAAGTCAGTTATTCCCAAAGTCTTGCGAAACTTCGGTGAATAACTTCAGTATTTAATTTTTAAACTGAAAAACCATTTTAAAACTTGGATCCAAACTCGGCTTCAGTTCCTACTGGTACTTCAGAACCGAAGCCTACTTTGGATCCAAGTTTTAAAATGGTTTTCAGCTTAATAATCAAATACCGAAGTTATTCACTGAAGTCTTTTGAGACTTTGGTGAATAACTTACTTCGCCTCGTCGGAGGACATACATTTTAATGCTGTAAGGAAACGGATCTCCGTACAGCATTAAACTGAGATTTTGAGCGAAGCGACTTCGGATCTAGGATACGAAGCTCACTTTGCTCATCACTAATTGTAAGCTACTATGGCCACGTGTGCTGGATGAAGTACGGCATATCCTTGTTTGTTTTTCTAACCATAAATGTATCAGACATGCTGCATTTTTACACGTGCTACGTGTTTACATTTTATTTTATTGATGATTCATGGGTTATTGAAACACTGCTGGGAAATGGATTTCTTTTGTAGTATAAACTCTGTTAGTGTTGAGACCTTACATTCATTAATCCATACATTAACTATTCTCAACAATATTACAAGGGTAATTATACTCCAGGATACTACACAGGCGGATAATATTCCAGGACACTACACAGGCGCAGTGGCGTACATAGAGAAGTAAGGGACCCATAGCAAGGATCAAACCAGGCCCCCACAAAGGACAGAAGGGCTTCTGCCTAAACCCCTTTCAATGACCCTTGGGCCATTTTTTCCACTGCTTCATTTGCTAAAAGTTGTTCCTTTAGAGGGTAGAGTCCTGACCAAGTTTTCACCCCAGTAGAAGAGGAGATGATCTCAACCGGGCCCCTTCTTGCCCTGGGCCCCATAGCAGTTGCATGGTCTGCCGCTATGGTAGTTACGCCCCTGCACAGGCGGATTATACTTTGGGACACTACACAGGCGGATTATACACTGGATTTGAACAGTCTATACAAAGAACACCCTAAAATAATTTCTTTTACTGCCTGTTTGGAAATTGATTTTTTTAGTCACATAGCACTGACATTTTTGCATGACTAAAACTGGTCAAACATTAAATGCAAATGTAGTCCTTATACCTGCTAAAACAGGATGCACCTAAAGAAATCTGCAGGAAGAGATTTGTATATGTCCAAAGTGTCCATCTATACAATGAGAACATACCATATTCAGAGTGCCTGATCTTTCATACAGCATCTACCATCTACAGCTAGTGTCACCTAGATCAACTTTCAGGGACCAGACTTTATTAGATTGTGTACAAGTAAGTACTATTTGTATTTGGTGACTTGAATATGATTTATATCACCTTGATGGGCAATGCGTGGCATAAGGTATTATTGGGGTTAAGGCTCCATTCACACGTCCGCAAATGGGCCCGTATCCGTTTCCGCAATTTTGCGGAACGGGTGCGGACCCATTAATTCTCTATGGGGACGGAATGGATGCTGTCCGCATCCGCATTTGCGGAGCGCGGCCCCGATCTTCGGGTCCCGCAGCTCCGCAAAAGATAGAACATGTCCTATTCTTGTCCGCAGCTGCGGACAAGAATAGGCATTTCTATACTGGTGCCGGGCTGGTGTGTTGCGGATCTGCGATTTGCGGGTCCGCAACACACCACGGACGTGTGAATGGAGCCTAACATAGAGGCCTGTAATTTGCTGGGTGGGGTAAAATGATTTCACCCCAGGATATTATAAATAGTATGGATTCTGGACCTCCTTGTGGCACCCAGCTGCTTGCCTGCTTGACTTTCTTTTTTTTATTTTTTTATTTTATTGTTGGCTGTTTTGTATATTTTGTATACCGTGATAAAAATAAGATACAGAAACAATGTTTTACGATAGTTTTATGTCACATGTTAAAAATGACAGAATGAAGTGGCCTAAATGGGAGGAAGTGCTCAAAACCCCAAACACTGTAGCGTGTTTATACCCGGGGGAGCAATCCCTCCACATGTGATCCGCTGTCAGATTTCTATCTTCATTCAGCAGGACCTGCGCTGACATCACCACGTGGTGAGCGCGATTACGTCATCAAAGGTCCTTTGGCAGGTCCTGAAAGAAGAAGAAAGAAGATGATGCCGGCTGCGTTTTTTTATTTTTTAACCTCTAAAGCCACATTTTACTAAGCATTCTGTATTAAGAATGCTATTATTTTCCCTTATAACCATGTTATAAGGGAAAATAATAAAATATACAGAACACCGAACCCAAACCCGAACTTCAGTGAAGAAGTCCAGGTTCGGATCTGGGTACCACAGTCAGTTTTTTATCACTCGCGTGCAAAACGCATGGCACCCGCGCGATAAAAACTGAACATCGGAATGCAATCGCAGTCAAAACTGACTGCAATTGCGTAACTACGCGCACGATTTTCCCTGATCGCAGACGCAACATATCCGGACCTAATCCGGACACGCTCGTCTGCAAGGGGCCTAAGAGTACTAACAGATGAACAACACTACATATTGATCTAACAAAAGATTCTCCAACATTTTTATATTCTGAAGAATTTCAAGCCTTCTTTTAATAAAAACTGTGTCCAACCCATACCCATAAAATAAGTTGACTGGGTTGATGGGCCACTATGCCGGGAAGGCACGTGGTGGCAAATGTAGTCATAGCTTAGATACTGCAGCGAAACTTATTTTTTTAAATACTATATATGAGTAAGATATAATTCCAAGGAAGTGTTGAATGACGCTTTGTAGAATGCTTTGGCTGCCAGTATCAGCGTATACTGCACTTTCTCCTTATATCGTGCCACTGCTTTGGATGCCACCCACAGCTCAGCCATGAGGAAGTAGGAGCAGTGGAGCAGTGACAGGAGCCGGATGATGCCAGAGGCAGGTGTGACAGGTTGAGTGAGTTTGGGAGGGGGTGAGGACAGGATTGAAATTACCTGAGAGGGAGGAGAGCAGGGATGCTTCGTGAGACAGGAAAGAAGGCAGGGATTACTTAGACACAGAAGAGGACAACTTGTGCCCGGGACAGAGAAAGGGGGAGGAAGAAGAGGGCTGGCAACTACCTGGAACACAAAAGAAACGCCTTACCTGAAAAAAGGAATAACAGTGCGGTAACCTAAGCCATTATAAGTCAGAGGTATTACTTTCAAAGGGATAGAAGGGTCGCTATAGCAGAAGGGAGAGGCCTGAGGTATCATTACCTTCATCACTGGTATGCAGAACACATTGGAATATTAAGAATAAGAGCAAATAAAGCGCAACAAGTATTACTTGAGTTACCAGCAACTCAGGTACAGTCTGAAACATAGAGAAAAACTGAAATGAACCTTCCTCTTCTCGCCTGATCTTCTCACCTTCATTAATGGACAACACTCGGGTAAGCACTTGACTTACAAATTATTGACAACTTCTACTTGCTGCTGGCTTTACAAGTTATCCTTGTGCAATTCTTCTATCTAGCAGAAGCTATAGGAAAAACAGATATATTGATATAAGACTATTTATATAACACTGTGGTTGAATTGCTTTTTTTTATATTTGCATGTTATTTCTTCACAACACAAAAAGTATAGAAGGAGGCAACTAAAGTCTTTGTATAAGGTCCTTGTGTCCTACATTGGGCCCCATTACTTTGAGGACTTCCTCTACCACTAGAGTCTTTGTACATAGGGTCTGTCTTTGTGTCCAAAATTGGGTTCCATTACTTTGAGGACTTGCTCTACCACTAGGGTCTTTGTATATAGGGTCCTTGTGTCCAATATTGGGCTCTATTACCTTGATCATCTCATGTACCACTAGAGTCTTTGTACAAGGTTCTTGTGTCCAACCTTGGGCTCCATTACATTGAGGATGGCCTCTACCTACAGTACAGACCAAAAGTTTGGACACACCTTCTCATTCAAAGAGTTTTATTTATTTTCATGACTATGAAGGCATCAAAACTATGAATTAACACATGTGGAATTATATACATAACAAACAAGTGTGAAACTACTGAAAATATTTCATATTCTAGGTTCTTCAAAGTAGCCACCTTTTGCTTTGATTACTGCTTTGCACACTCTTGGCATTCTCTTGATGAGCTTCAAGAGGTAGTCCCCTGAAATGGTGTGGATTCCATAGTTTTGATGCCTTCAGTGTGAATCTACAATTTTCATAGTCATGAAAATAAAGAAAACTCTTTGAATGAGAAGGTGTGTCCAAACTTTTGGTCTGTACTGTATATAGTCTTTAAATATAGGGTCTTTGTGTCCAACTTTCTCTACCACTAGAGTATTTGCCTATAGGGTCCTTGTGTTCAATATTGGGCTCTATTACCTTGAGCATCTCATGTACCACTAGAGTCTTTGTACTGGGTTCTTGTGTCCAACCTTGGGTTCCATTACATTGTGGATGTCCTCTACCTATAGAGTCTTTCTATAGTGTCTTTGTGTCCAACCTTGGGTTCCATTACCTTGAGGACTTCCTCTACCACTAGAGTCTTTGTATAAAGGGTCCTTGTGTCCAACCTTGGGATCTATTAGCTTAAGGACGACTTCCTCTATTACTAGAGTCTTTGTATTGGGTTCTTGTGTCCAACCTTGGGTTCCATTACATTGAGGATGTCCTCTACCTATAGAGTCTTTCTATAGGGTCTTTGTGTCCAACCTTGAGATCCATTACCTTGAGGACTTCCTCTACCACTACCACTAGAGTCTTTGTATATAGGGTCCTTGTGTCCAACCTTGGAATCTATTAGCGTGAGGACTTCTTCTATCACTAGAGTCTTTGCATAGAGTTTTTGTGTTCAACCTTGGGCTTCAATACTTCGAGGTCTTCCTCTACCACATCACCTTTTTCTTTAAGCAAGGATCATTTTACATACAAAGATAGATTTGTAAAAATGAGAGCAATTAATTTGAAAGTTATGTTTCTTTATAATTGCTTTTGAGATCGCCTTTCTGTCCTCCTTTCCTCTGCCTAATGATCAATTTTAGGCCATCGTAAGATTTGATCAACGACACATGAGCAAAATGTTGCTCAAAGTGCAGTCACTGCTCAGATTTACACTGGTCACTGATGGTGAACTTTTTCTCCATATGACAATAATTATTTTACAATTGCCCAGTGTAAAGAGCCTTTCATTGGTTACAATATGTCAATAAAATCGGTATCGGTTCTTGTTGTTGGTAGGGTGTTCCCTGTTATGTTGTTGCTCTGTTTTACCATAAATAGGACTCACGTGTTAGAGGAATTGCCAGAAGAGCACAATCCATGTATTGTGTAACCCTTTGTAGCAGTCAAGGCCCTTATGTGTATATAAGTTATCTGGTCATCACTGGTCTACAGACAAGTAGACAATAGATGTTTCTCAGTTGTAAAAGGGTAGTCTCATCTTAGACATTTACGCTCCCTCCACACATTAATTTGCTTTAGCTGTAAAATAAGCACCAGTAAAAATACAGGCAGTTTTTTGCATGCCACATGTATTTTTATTGCATTTATTTTATTGCATTTATTTTCATCACCTCTCCTGACACATCACTTTTAGTAACTACTTGCATTCCACGTGTAATAACAATCGTATCCTTATGGCTCTGTGTTGTGCCATTCATTTACTATTTCTGCTAGAAGTTATGAATACATTGCCTGCAGTTTGTAATGAAGGTCCAGAGGGGTGATACCAGTTGGGGCGTGTCCCTGCATAGTCTGACACTATCCAGTCCGTGTCAGTGTTGCACTGTGCAGGGACAGCCCTCCCCCTCGACTGGTAACACCCATCTGGACCTTCACTGCAACTGCTAGCAATTAATTCATAACTTCTAGAAGTCATAATAAAGGAATGGCACAACACATAGTCATAAGAACAGATGCTCCAGAATTGTTATGGCATGAGGAATGCAAGTAGTTAGTAAAACAGACATGTCAGGAGAGGTGACAGCTCCTCTTTAACACATATTAAAGAGGACCTGTCATCTCTTAACATTTTCTTTTTCTGTAGGGGACACGATGCAAAATGGTTGAAAATAAACACACGAAAAACAAACCCCAATTGCAAGAACAAGCATGATAAGAAAACCACGATAAAATACTATCTGTGAATCCATTCTTATGGCAGATTCACAGGATTTTCACCATATGTCCCATCTCTGGGACTCGCCCCTGTCTGCAGAAGGGGGCCCCCCCGACACTGGACCCGCCAGGTGACACAGCCACTATAAGAGGAGAGGTGGTTATGTTGCTCTCTAGTTATACCAGTACGTCACAATTGCTTCCTTTTTACCCACTGTGTCTAATTCCAGTGTCTAACACAAAGCATAGACATTGCAGTTACTGGTAACGGCCTGAGCATTAATGGTGATAGGTAATGAATAACCGTTCTGTTCTGTCTTTGGTCTTAGAGCAGCATTTCTTGCCTCAGCCGGTTCTTTTTGAAGACTTGCTTCAGTAGAAAATGGTTAGCATTCCTTAACATCAGCTGAGAACCTGGACATGCGCCTGACCTAAGGAACAGTGATAGGATTAATTTCCTTCGTCGTAAATGGCGCCGTAATATCATGACACATTTGGGGTCATTTATCAAGGGATTTGCGACTATTTTAGTTGTAAAAATAGTCGTAAGTCCCGTTTTTGACCGGCCATGCAACAATCTCAAAACACGCGACTGGTGTCGAAAAGTTTTTAAAAGTTGGACGGGATGGGGGAGGAGCGGGGGGGGGGGGTGTTGCGGCAGAGAAAAATTGGCGAAAAACTATGCCAGTCTGGGTCTGGAGTAGTTATTCCACAAGGTGCATGGACTGCCTCAGATTAGCTTAATTTATAACACGGTGCACGCCTTGTCATAAATTAGGCAAATCCTCCGGCAGCACAAGGGGAAACAAAGACTGGCGTGGCTGATAATGAAAATGTGTCCTAGTGACTTTAGCAGCAAGACTCCTGAAATTGTGGGGTCTGTCAAACTGAAAGTTCAACTTTGGCCATAAATCATCTTAGAATATTGTTCAGGAGAGAACAGAGAGGAAATGGAGCCCGAGCAGTCAGACAAGCAGTCTGATTGATTAGCCATTGAAAGGCTTTCTCCAGCATGCTGTGTATTGGAAGACACGCAGGCTGCAGAAGCCAAACTCTTTAGCCATCCAAAATGTTTAATTAAAAACCAATTGCACATTTCATTTTTACATCCTTTTAAAGAAAAACAAATCTGTCATCTAAAGGTGTCCATGGCCTATAAAGAGGCGCTTTCTATATTTTGTATGCATGTTGGATGCAGCTGGTTGGCTACAAACCCTGGGGGCCGTAATACAATGTCCACAACAGTCTTCTCATTATTTGTTCTTCTTATAAGATCAACATTACTTAGCAGTCAGGCAGAAGTAATGATAATCTTCCATGTGTCCTGGCTATCACAGAAAACTGGCAGTACATTGTGTGTCATCCATTATACAGATATCAAATGCTCTGCTAATCCAACATCACACACTTTACAATTGCTTACAATGACCTTGCCACCAGGCACTGGATGCAGATAATGGTTTCTGACAGATAATAGGGGGTCATTTATTAAGGGACTTGCAACTATTTTAGTAAAAAAATAAATTGTCGCACGTCCTTTTTTAACTGGCTGTGCAACAATATTTAGTTGCACGGCTGGTTTCACGCTATGTTTGACAGTTAGGTGGGACGGGGCGTGTCGGGGGGCCATGCCAGAACTCAGGCCCTGGCGAAGTTATTAACATTTATGCCTGGAAACAGGTGTAAATGGTGACAAAAAACTACTCCAGGCAGGGGCTGGAGTAGTTTTTTAGTAGGCACATATACTGCTATAGATGCACCTAATTTATGACAAGATGCACGTCCCATCATAAATTAGAATTTTACCGCAGTGCAAGGGGAAAAAAGGACCAGCGGGAAAAGCCAGTCTTCGTAAATGTGCCCCAATGTGCACAAAGTTACCCACTGTCTCAGGGTCAGACTAACCCCCCAAAGTACGAGAGGATCCTCTGGTGGGCCCAAGCTCTGACAATAATGGACCTCTAATAAACCAGGGCCTGTAAGGTCCTATATACACAGAGAGTGGGCCCTCAGAATAATTTCCTCTGGTGGGCCTTCAGTCTGACGCTGCACCGTCTTATCCTTTAATTCTCCAGGTGGTTTGAGGGTTTGCTAGGAAGTCCAAAAATAAAGTCCACTGAACAGAACAAAAGACAAGCTCTAATTTGCTAATACTGTATCTGGACCCAAAATACTGAGCTAGGGGAGCCAAATATGTAGTAAGGCTGGTTCTGGAAGAGTATGTGCGGGCCATGAAATATGGTTCATGTGATGGCCACATTTCCAAACTGATCGTGGCTTGGCATATCCGCACTCACTTTACCCTAGTGATCTATGATGCTGTGAGTTCAGGCCAGATTGGGAAATTTGCTTGTTACATGGACCATGTTTCATGGACCCCACACATTTCTCTCTATATAATCGAGCATCTGTAGAACCGCATCTCACAACTTACAGGACCAAAAGGATCTGCTGCTAATGTCTTGGTGCCAGATATCACATCTGTCATGATGGAAGGAATACTCCACATTGGACCCACCTTGACTACAAAGCCAGGAGACGATTACTTGATTTATTTGCAGTCTGCCTTCATTTTCTTCTGTTATCAGTTCCTTTGGGGTCATATTGAAAAATGCTAGCACTAGCAGCCTGTTCCATATAGTAACATGACTTACTCGATGACCCCCAATGGCATGGGGCAATGGTCATTTTGCATTCCATGACCTAAATGCTAAATATGTCTAATTCTTTAGTTCCTCATCCCCAGAAATTAATTCCAGGGTATCTGGCAATACACTTACAGATCCACTTAAAAGGTGATCCTACTGTGAGCCACAAAGATCAGTCAGATTTTCCATGCTAATTTCCACTTCCATGAATGTTCTTATTGTCCATCTGCAGGAGGAGATCTTGTTGTGCTGAGTCGAGGATTAAATAGTGCGTCACATTTCTTTAATGTGTTGTTTGACTATGGAAATGGTGGTGGAAAATCTTTAGCGTTGCTGTGTACATTGCCCAAAGTAGGTCGCATATTTCTGCATAATGCCATAAAGCTCATGTATAAGCTATGGCATAAAGTTTATTTTCTGCTTGGGTTCTGGAAAGGTTGTAGGAGAAATAATGTGATTACTTAAAGGCGTTATCCCATGACTAATGTAAAAAATGACAATCAGACATCATATAGTACAAGACAAAGCTAGAACCAGCCCTGTACCTCACATGGATCCAGAGATCTTCACATTCATTGCTCTGCTAGATTTATATCAAACTGACAGCTCAAGGGACGTGTCCATGTTCTCCCTATCACAGCTCAGGGGGCGTGTCCATGTTCTCCCTATCACAGCTCAGGGGGCATGTCCATGTTCTCCCTATCACAGCTCAGGGGGGGTGTCCATGTTCTCCCTATCACAGCTCAGGGGGCGTGTCCATGTTCTCCCTATCACAGCTCAGGGTGTGTGTCCTGCCTGCTGCAGCTGGTGGCAGTTGAAGGATGGAACTGAACATATGCTTTCAGTTGAAAAAGACCAAACAGCAGGTGGCGCTATACAGATACATTTTATTGAATGACTCAATGGCTATGCTAATTTTTTAATTTAATACAATGACAAAAGTATTCAGATCCAAGTGCTAGTTTGAATATTTTTGGTGGGACAACCCCTTTAATAGTAAATTATCACTGTACACCAGAACTGAATGTATAGTACACGTTGGCCACTATAGAAAAATATTTCCTAAAAGGTCCTAAACTGTTAAATCGCTATTGGAATTTTTATGGAATATCACCTCTATGGGACTACCAGAAATTGCCTCATAAAGGGGCCCATCCTCCTTTCTCGTGATCAGCAGTGGCCCCAGCTCTCAGACTCTACCTCTTCCCCTAACAAAATTATCTGGCTGCTCTAATCTGAATGGCATTGTCTCTGATTAGATAACCCCTTTAACAGCGACCTTCGTGTTACCCAGCACCCATCTTTATTTCAATGGCAGTGGGTGATAAGCGACTGTCAGACTCCACTGCCTAGCAGCACCTAATCTCAGGGGAACTACTATGTTGAACTCCAAGATAACGCAATCCCTTCCTCTCTCAGTGGCATTTGGACAGTTGGGGAAACCCCATTTACAGTAATGACATGCGCTAAAGGGAGGGTGTCACCAGGAAATCCACTTGTAAACCAGACACAATGCCTTGTAAGGCTAGCTCAGATGAATGACACCTTTCACTGAGCAATCTATTGCTTCATTTTGTAGAAAAAGTAATTATAATCATAGTAACATAGTACATAAGGCCGAAAAAAGACATTTGTCCATTCAGTTCGGCCTGTTATCCTTCAAGTTGATCCAGAGGGAGGCAAGAAAAAAACTGTGAGGTGACCGAGAGCCAGAATACGGACCAATGGGGCGATATCCGATGCGTTTACTCTGGAAAGGGGTACACGTCAGGGCTGTCCTCTATCGTCCGATGCTCTTTGCCTTGGCTATAGAACCTCTGGCGCAGATAATACGCACAGATCCCAAAGTGACGGGTTTGACATATGGAGGCATAGAGGAAAAAATTGCACTTTATGCTGATGATATGCTGCTCTTTTTAGATAACATCTACCATTCTATACCCCGTGTAATGAAGCTTATTGAGGATTATGGGACATATTCAGGTCTAACCATTAATTGGGACAAATCGGTTATGCTTCCTTTGTATTCCGTGTCGAAATCGCTCCAGGATAAAATAGCCTCCTTACAAGTGTCCAATACGTTTAAATACTTAGGGACACAGGTAACATGTAGATCACAGGAATATATAGACTTAAACCTGAACCCATTGTTAAATAGTAGTGCCCAAAAGGTAAATAGCTGGTGTAAGCTGCCACTATCTGTCATTGGAAGAGCAAACTTAGCTAAAATGGTGCTGATGCCGCAATTTCTATACATTTTGCATAATAGCCCAGTGTGGATACCAATGAGACGCTTCTACAAAATACAGGGATTATTCAGGGCCCTAATATGGAATAAACAGTCCCAAAAAATTCGCTTAGAGTCCTTACAGAGGGTGGATAGTGGTGGACTGGCGATCCCCAAACCATGGTTGTACTTTCTAGCAGCACAGGCTCAGCAATGCAAATCCTGTAGCACTATGGGTACCTCGGACTCCGTTTATGCACTAATGTCTTATTTGGTGGGAGGGAGAACACCTGGATTTATATCGGTTCTGTCATCCGCCCCCCAGAGTCTGTCCTGAGTGTAGCCCTGCTCCGCAAGGTGTGCAAAAAACTGAAAGAAATTACCAAACTTTCGGGGTGTAATACCCTTACTCCTTTATGGAACAACTCAAGCCTCCCGGAACTGAGTAAGTTGGAAGGCTTTGGTAGTTGAGAGAAAAGGGGGCTTTATTGGGTGTCACAACTTTATGCAAATGGAACTCTCAAAAGCTTTGAACAATTAAAGGAAGAATTCTAACTTGCTAACGCAAATTTCTATCAGAATTTACAATGACGCCATGCCTTGACGGTGCAGGGTAGGACAGTGGATATGACTATACAGGCTTCTCTGTTAGCTGACCAAATCAGGAAAGGAGGTGACACCAAAGGAGTGATCTCAGGATTCTACAAGTTGTTACATTCATTTTATCAAGACCACTTTTCTTTGAAGGTTAGGGAAAAATGGTCCCGAGAGGTTGGCCCCCTAGACGATGTACAGTGGTCTGAAATATTGTCTAAGAGCCCCTTGCTATCACTGTGTGAAACGTACAGACTTTCACAATTATACCTGATACATAGGGTATACAGAACACCTGAGTTCCTACATAAGATAGGTGTACGACTGTACGTGACACATCTAACTGCCCCAAATGCAATACTCCGGGGGCACATATATTACACATGTTTTGGGAATGCACTGCCATAGGCCCTTTTTGGAATATAGTATTTGACATCATCTTTAAGGTGTTTGGGATCAGACTACCAGCCGAACCACTGATATGTGTGCTGGGCCTGTTGCCAGGGGATTCCACAACAGATCTTAATATTGGCATCAGTAGATCACTGTATCAGGCTAGGAAATTACTAGCCAAGTATTGGATAAGCACTGCTGTACCGGCCAAAGAGGAATACATTGCACGCATGAATGTTATAATTGGATTGGAAAGGGGGGTGTATCTTAAAAGGGGAACGCTTAAGAAGTTTGAGTCTATATGGCGACCATGGCTGCGAACGCCAGGACTACCCTCTGGACGTCTCCTGTCTCTACAATTGGGGCGAAATGCTAGATAGTGTCGAAAAGAAGTAAAAAACAATAACTTTATTGAAAGTCATGATATAGTAGAACAAGGGATGCAACGTCATAGGTAGAGAGAGAGAGAGTCAAGCAAAATGACAATATGGCATGGTGTAGGTTAGGGGAGGGGGGGGGTAGGGTTCTTCATTCTTGTATGTTTAAGATTGTTTATTAATGTATCCAAATTGGATTTGTACCAGTACAGAAATGTACTTATCCTGGATCTATAAATGTACTTATCCGGAAAAATCTTAATAAAAACGATTTGATTTAAAGGCAATCAGAGTAACTCCCTGGATCAACGACCCCTCTCTAGTAGCTATAGCCTGTAATATT
Source organism: Bufo bufo (assembly GCF_905171765.1). Classification (NCBI taxonomy): domain Eukaryota; kingdom Metazoa; phylum Chordata; class Amphibia; order Anura; family Bufonidae; genus Bufo; species Bufo bufo. The sequence continues at coordinate 66,997,524 of NC_053389.1, forward strand.
ATTACCCTCCAGAAATACATCCAGGCCCCTCTTGAATTCCTTTATTGTACTCACCATCACCACCTCCTCAGGCAGAGAGTTCCATAGTCTCACTGCTCTTACCGTAAAGAATCCTCTTCTATGTTTGTGTACAAACCTTCTTTCCTCCAGACGCAGAGGACGTCCCCTCGTCACAGTCACAGGGATAAGGAGATGATGGGAGAGATTTCTGTACTGTCCCCTCCATATGCAAATGAGCAGTTAAGTGCATCAAGGGCGGGTCCAAGCCATTCTGTACACCCTTACACCACCTACTTCCTCTGCTAGTCCCTCTGTCTCTTCTTGATTGACAGGGCCAGGTAGGGGCGTAGCTATAGGGGGTGCAGGAGCCTCAGGGGGCCCAAAAACCCTTGTGCCGCATAAGAAGACGCCGGTATTATAGAAAGTGCATGCTGGTCAAGTTACATCTCTGGCTGAAGGGAAGGGATTAGGTGAAGAATTTGGCATGGTGGGAGGGTTTCCTGTTTCAAGCAATGAGGGAAGGGGGGCCCAAGCTGAACTCTTGCAGCAGGGTCCATGAGCTTTTAGCTACGCCCCTGGGGCCAGGTGAGATGACTATACAGGAACCTGCCCCTGTCAATCAAGAAGGAGTGGGAGCAGAGAAAGCTCCACAGAGTAGCTTGGGCCCATCTTTTGTGCACTTAAAGGGATTGTCCCATCTCAACCTTTATGGCATATCGCTAGGATGTCAGATAGGTGCTGGGACCCACTACATATTCCAGATTAGGATACCCCCTACCCCCAAGTGAAGGGATAGCAGTTGCACATGCATGGCCACCCTCCATTCACCGCTATTGGAGTTCTGAAAATAGCTGACCACTGACTCTGCTATTTCTGGTAGTCCTATAGCAGTGAATGGAGAGGTGGTAGTGCATATGTATGGACAATTGGGACTCGCCTACAACTTGGGGCTACTTTTAGTTTTTTTTTCCAGGGCCATTTTAACCCCATAGTGACCACCCATACGCCTTTTTACGGCTGTCACTAAGGGGCCTTAGGCTGGGCTGCTGCACGGGTCTCATGAGAGCCACAGCCCTGCTCTAACAGCCCGGACCGGCAGGAGTGTCATTTCGGGCTGTATAACACTTTACAATGGCGCCCACCGCATGTAAATTGCTGACAGAGGGAGGGGACTCCCTCTGTCTCCCATTGGCACCCCGCAAATGCGATCGCAGGGTGCCAATGTGTGTGAAGGCTGGCAGGGGTCTCGTGTAGGCCCCAGACCAGCCTTGAGTCATTTCCAGCAGGCTGAGCCTCTCTGATATTAAAATGCAATGCACTATAGGGATAATGCATTGCATTTTAAATACAATCAGAATGTTGTATGTTTTAGTCCCCTTGTGGGACTATTAAGTGGTAAAAAACGAACACATTTATTGAATTAAAAAATCCCATTAAAAAAATTACGCTTTTTTTTCCATTGAAAATATGCTTTTCAATGAAAAAATTTGCAAAAAAAATCTCCCCCATATGTTTGGCATTTCCCTGTCCGTAATGACCCGGACTACATAAATATCACGTAAATTATCCCCTACTGTGAACGCCGTAAAAAAATAAAAAAATACTGCCAGATCTGCTAGATTATTCTTAGGGAACCTATATACAGTGGCGGAAATAATTATTTGACCCCTCACTGATTTTGTAAGTTTGTCCAATGACAAAGAAATGAAAAGTCTCAGAACAGTATCATTTCAATGGTAGGTTTATTGTAACAGTGGCAGATAGCACATCAAAAGGAAAATCGAAAAAATAACTTTAAATAAAAGATAGCAACTGATTTGCATTTCATTGAGTGAAATAAGTATTTGAACCCTCTAACAAAAAAAGACTTAATACTTGGTGGAAAAACCCTTGTTTGCAAGCACAGAGGTCAAACGTTTCTTGTAATTGATGACCAAGTTTGCGCACATTTTAGGAGGAATGTTGGTCCACTCCTCTTTGCAGATCATCTCTAAATCCCTAAGGTTTCGAGGCTGTCTCTGTGCAACTCTGAGCTTGAGCTCCCTCCATAGGTTTTCGATTGGATTAAGGTCCGGAGACTGACTAGGCCACTCCATGACCTTAATGTGCTTCTTCTTGAGCCACTCCTTTGTTGCCTTTGCTGTATGTTTTGGGTCATTGTCGTGCTGGAACACCCATCCACGACCCATTTTCAGTTTCCTGGCAGAGGGAAGGAGGTTGTCGCTCAGGATTTCACGATACATGGCTCCGTCCATTTTCCCGTTTATGCGAATAAGTTGTCCTGTGCCCTTAGCAGAAAAACACCCCCAAAGCAAAATGTTTCCACCCCCATGCTTGACGGTGGGGACGGTGTTTTGGGGGTCATAGGCAGCATTTTTCTTCCTCCAAACACAGCGAGTTGAGTTAATGCCAAAGAGCTCTATTTTGGTCTCATCAGACCACAGCACCTTCTCCCAGTCACTCTCTGAATCATTCAGGTGTTCATTGGCAAACTTCAGACGGGCCTGCACATGTGCCTTCCTGAGCAGGGGGACCTTGCGAGCCCTGCAGGATTTTAATCCATTGCGGTGTAATGTGTTTCCAATGGTTTTCTTGGTGACTGTGGTCCCTGCTAATTTGAGGTCATTAACTAACTCCTCCCGTGTAGTTCTAGGATGCTTTTTCACCTTTCTCAGAACCATTGACACCCCACGAGGTGAGATCTTGCGTGGAGCCCCAGAGCGAGGTCGATTGATGGTCATTTTGTGCTCCTTCCATTTTCGAACAATCGCACCAACAGTTGTCACCTTCTCTCCCAGCTTCTTGCTAATGGTTTTGTAGCCCATTCCAGCCTTGTGCAGGTCTACAATTTTGTCTCTGACATCCTTGGACAGCTCTTTGGTCTTTCCCATGTTGGAGAGTTTGGAGTCTGCTTGATTGATTGATTCTGTGGACAGGTGTCTTTTATACAGGTGACTAGTTAAGACAGGTGTCCTTAATGAGGGTGACTAATTGAGTAGAAGTGTCTAACCACTCTGTGGGAGCCAGAACTCTTAATGGTTGGTAGGGGTTCAAATACTTATTTCACTCAATGAAATGCAAATCAGTTGCTATCTTTTATTTAAAGTTATTTTTTCGATTTTCCTTTTGATGTGCTATCTGCCACTGTTACAATAAACCTACCATTGAAATGATACTGTTCTGAGACTTTTCATTTCTTTGTCATTGGACAAACTTACAAAATCAGTGAGGGGTCAAATAATTATTTCCGCCACTGTATAGCCCAAAATAAAGTCCAGGACCCACCCCTAACTATATCATGAAAACCAACCAAAAGGAATGGGTCAATTAGGTACAAAAACACTTATAGTACTGAAGTATTCAAAAAATAACATGATTTTATTGAGAATCACAAAAGGACATAATTGGCACAAGTCACAAAACACATTTAACACAGGTCACAATACATAAAAGTATTAAAAACCAAGGGGACTGATGGTGGGCTGTTGGTATATATTTATAAAGTGCAAGTGCAATAATTATGATTGGTCACTAGTGGAAAGGTATAGTACACCAAACTACTATGGCTCAAAAATACATAGTACAAAAAAACCTCATATGAATATTTGTACAACAGACACCAAAGCATAATTTATTCTTAGTTGCCACCGAAAAAAACTTAATAACAAGTGATCAAAAAGCGCCATTTTCTCCAAAATGATACCAATGAAAAATACGTCCCGCAAAAATCAATCCCTCACACAACTCCATGGAAAGAAAAATAAAAGACTTATGGGTCTTGGGGAGCAGCAATGCAAAAAAAATTTTTTTCTTTTTAAAAAAAAAGGGGTTTTATTTCCAAAAAAGTAGTAAAACAGAAATAAAACTATATGTATTTGGTATCACTGTAATCGTACTGACCCAGAGAATAAAGATATTATGTTATTTATATCGAAAAATGAACGCCATAAAATTTATAACATGAAAACACAGTGGTAGTATTGCTGTTTTTCCCATCTCCCTCCCAGAAAGAGTTAATAAAAGTTAATCAGAAAGTTATGTGTACCCCAAAATGGAGCCATTAAAAACTACAACTTGTCCCGCAAAAAACAAGCTCTCATAAAGCTATATAGATGGAAAAATAAAAAAGTTATAGCTCTTGGAACGCGACAATGAAAATAGGAAGAAAAACGCTTGGTCAGTAAGACCCAAAACAGGCTGGTCACTAAGGGGTTAAGTAGTTCACCCCTGCCTTAAAGGGGTTGCCCAGACAGGAAAATTGCTTAGAAAACAGCTTCTAAATAACAAAAGTGGTCATACATACCTTGCTGATTCCCTGCCACTCCGGTTCCGATGCTTCCTGGGTCACTGTTGGTCTCTACTTCCTGCTCTCTTTCAACATGGATATGTGACCAATGAAGCCAATCACTCGCTTTCAGTTCTCTAGAATTCACCTTTAGAAAGGCAGACATGAGGTGTATTTTCAACTTCACTGAGAGATGAGGTTACAGGTGCTGCCCATAGCAGCATAGAGAAGCTGCTGCTTCTACTGATGCCTGATTCAGATGGTCTTTCCAGTTTATGTCTGCAGAATATGGACATATGTCATTACTTGTGGATGTCTGCATGGTGAACGTGTGCATGTTTTTTGTACACTGATACACTCGAATCAATAAACGAGTCAGAATAAGGAAAAGAATAGTGCTAGTTTCTCTCATGTGTAAATTGAACTATTGACTTTAATGGTTCAGTGTGCTGTCCCTTTGTCCATTGCACACACAGATGGCACGCTGTCCTAAAATATGTCCATCTAAATCAAGTGTTCTCCAACCTAGACATAGTAGAGCCCCGTATCTCTTTGCGCTGTGTATGGGAGACATCAAAGCAGCTGATTCTTCCGGAGCCAAGCTCAGGGATAACCATTAGAGATGGAGCCTCTGCACACTGCTCACCTTTGCACTGTTGTATAGATCTATTAAGAGCAAAACAAATCTTCTAAGAAGAGTGTGCAAGCACTGTGGTTATTCCCCTTAGTGCCCCACACAGTAGAATGCTCGCTTAGTGCCCCTTTAAAGTAGTCATATCCCCTTAGTGCCCGTACACAGTAGTTATGCCCCCTTAGTGCCCCCACACAGTAATTATGTCAGTAGGAGGTAAGAAAGTGATGAGTAAACTAGGAATGTGCTGCTGGAAACCAAGCCAGAATTAATTCTCAGTGTAGCTAGAAAGCAAGTGGAGGTGACTGGGACCAGTCATAAGGTTAAAACACTTCAGCACATGTATAAAGGTCCATAGAGCAGCTGAGCATCATAGAGAAGTCGAGGCCAGAGACAGACCTGAGAGCTAGAAAAAGACCACCTAGTTCTGGAAGCAGGCAAGGCAAGCAAGGACAAAATGTGACTTTGTAGTGCACAGTGATTGTAAGAATGGAGATGCCCCATCCTGGGTTATGCAGATTGTGAAATACTGCACCATGTGGAAAGAAAGCCATGATGATAACTGCAGTTACAACCATCTTGATTGCTACCACTTTGGGGGAATTAGAATCAGAGTGCCAATGCCTAGTGCCAATGCACAGGCATGCTTGGCTGGGATGTGTTAGCATGTGTTCTCAATAGGGAGAAGCAGCTCTTGTGGCAGCTTATTATCTCCCCTGAGAAAAAAAAGATCGGCATATTAAAAATAACTGCCTGGCTCTGACATCTTCTGCCTGGGAAGAGTCAAGAGGTCCCTGTACACACTAGAGGGTCAGCCAGTGGGTTAGTAGCCTAAGGCTGATAAAGACATTGTTGCTGTGAGAGCTAATGTTGCCAGCACAAACCTTCCACACTTTGAGACAGTCTGGCCAGCCGTATCTTAATTCTGTACCCCTCAGCCTGGGAATTACAGAACCTATACCAAAAACCACAACTGCATGTCTAAGGCTTTGCAGAGAGGCTTTAGAAGGACACAGAGAGGGATCTGTTGGAATTGTGTCTTGATACTACTGGATTAACTACTACTCCTATTCTGCACTTTAGTAAAGAGAGATTTATTTATTTGCACTAACAGACCTGGTCACTAACTCCATTACCGTACACCGGCCATTGCAAGCTTATCCACACTCCTGCCTGGAATCTTCCCAAAACCAAGGACATCCCAATTACCAACAGGCAGAAGCCCCAACATCAGGGTGTGCCCGGTGGGAAGAAAGGGTGTGCCCTTCTGTTACTGCATGGCCCTAGGGGGATATCACTGTAAGGACTACCACTGTGATCTGTGTGTCAGAGCAACTACTACTCCCATCCTTTGCTCAGCCCAGGCGGCCGCTGCACATAAGATACTGGATAACAAAGTGTTCAGTGCTGGTCCAACTGTTGGTACCTCCACCAACCCAAGAACATGGGTCCCTTTTCCCCATCCTGATTGAGCGCCAGGTTGAGCATGCGCAGTGAGCCCCTGAGGAGCCGATGCAGAGGATGGGTGTGGTAGTGGCCCTGATGATGATGTGTCATGGTGTACTCCCTCAGGCCATTGCTCCCTAGGGATCTGTGCAGTGAAATGGTGGTATAAGGAATCCGGGCAGAAGTAGAAGAATAAAAGTCTCTCTTTACTTAGTGCAAAACAGTAGCTGTAGTCCATCCAGCAGTAGTTTACATTGCAAATTCTCTTCCTAGATAAGGAGGTATGGTGGCTGGAAAAGTAGCTCATATTGGCACCTCTGGTATGCTATCTTGCTGATGTCTCTTTCCTGAACTTCTGGCTAACAGCTGTAAGCTGGCACTTGTGGCTGTAGGGGTCCACTTGGTGAAAATAGAGGCTTTCATTAGTTGGCTTGGCCTGGATGTGATCTAGGGTGATGGATGTCTGAGCCATAATCCCTCACCTGCAGCAGGGTCTGCAAAGTTGTAGTAGATGGTCCGTTTGCTGCCTGTAAATGCTCTAGCTTTGAAGATATCTCTAGTTTTTGGATCCTTCAGTCTCCCTGGAGTAGTGGTCTCACAAAACAGTTGGTTCCCTGGTCCCTAAGGCCCTTGGAGCAGGATCAATGGTACATGCTTCCTCACTCCTCACTGTCCTAGCTAAAACTTCACTTCTTGACAGGAAGCAGTACCGGACAACTCCTACCAAGAGGGGAGGAATGGTGTGGTTATGCCAACCATGCCTCACCTGCTGGTGTACAGTGCAAACATGACATTTGCAGATACCTCCAGGTCCGGGGTAGTGCACATGCACCTTCTCGCCCCTCTATACCTCTGTATTGAATTCAGGTCGTTATAGTAATTGCACATCATTACATTTTATCCCATCAGGCAGGAATGCTCCAGCAATTAACGACTTGTAAAAAAGAACTGAATGTACCAGACCTTAAAATAACCCGAACCCATATCACCTTTGGAAAGTGTAAACTGAATTCGGCTGCTGAAAAATCAAAGCACTTCATTTTATAGGAAAAAGATTAACCTAACTGAATGCATAAGTATTCAACCCTTTAGGGTGCCTTCACCCGTGGCAGATTTTGTTGCAAAAAATGTATTCAATTGAAAATCAGTTCTATTTATCTGAATGGGGCAACAAGTATGTGGATTTCTGCAAGCACCATTCAGATGAGGGCACCGTAGAGAAGCTGACGTGCTTGTTTTCCTCGCTGGATTACTTTTATCTCATATTTTATGAAAAACCCTAATAAAATAATGTTCATAGAAACGTAGGGAAGAATACATGAAAATATCCAAGTCACTGACTATCCCGAAAGGCATGTCCAGATGGCTCATTTCATTTTTCATGCTGAAAAAAAATCAGCCCCTGATCTGAAAGAAAATCCACAGCAGAAACCCAAAGCTACTAGTTGTGGCTACTGGTCACAACTTCCACACAATTTTCAAGAATTGACAAAAAAAAAAACTTTAAAAATATTCTAAATTTTTTAATCCAGCACCTGGATCTGAATACTTTAGTAATTACATGTAATAAAAAATGTATTTTAGCCACTGAGTTATTCAATAAAATGCATCTGTATAGCTCCACCTGCTGTTTGTTCTTTTCTTTATTTCTCCGTCCGCCTCACTGAGGTGGTCGCACGCGCTCAGTTGAAATCTTCAACTGTCACCAGCCATATCTACTGTTAGAAGAGCTGCCCCCTGAGCTGCAACACAAAGAACATCCAGCCTGAAGAGAATCTAGCAAAGCAACTTGACCTGAAGAGAATCTAGCAGAGCAACTTGACCTGAAGAGAATCTAGCAGAGCAACTTGAGCAATAAATAGGGAAAATCTCTGGAGAATCATATCCACATTGTTGCCCATTTGTGCATTGAATCTGCCAACTGGATGACGCCCACTGTCTAAGTTGGGAGTCAGCAACCTCTGGCAGTCCAGTTGCTGTGAAACTACAACTCCCAGCATGCACACTTGTTTGGCTGTTCTTGGAACTCCTGTAGAAGTGAATGGAGCATTCTGAGAGTTGGAGTTTCACAAGAACTGGAATGCTGGAAGTTGCTGACTCTTGGTCTAAGTCAATTTATGAGCAGATTTATGTTGATAACATGTTATTACCAGATTAGCACACATTTATTTACTTTTATTACATTTTTGGCAGCACTTCTCTTTCTGGCGTCATACTAATTGTTTCTTATGTTTAACAGCATTACGACAATGCTCCATGTGCACCATATCCAGGTTATAACCAACCAGGCAGCTATGGTACCAACTACCAGCCATATACCATTCAGCCAAGTCCTCCTCCTCCTTCCTACGTGATTGAAAGGCCACGTGAGTAACTTTATGTGTAGCAAAATAATGAAATATTAGATATCAAAGCTATGGACACCCTTTGATCATTGTTTTATTTGATTTTACATACTTTGGGCTATAAATCGTTTTAATGGGCCTGTATTAAAATTTTTTGACTGTTTGGTTTCTGAAGCCTTCATGTTTTCCAATACATAGCAGCTGCAGAATGTCATTCACTAGAAAATCCATCAGTTGAACTTTGATTTGGTCATGATCGTTCAAAAGAGGGCAGAGAGGGAGTGAAGGCCGAGCCATCAAACAGCATTTCGCAGCCTTTGGAATATATGCAAAAATCTAATACAAAATACAAACTGAAAACACAATAAACTATAAAAAATTATCTAAAGGTGTCCATAGCCTTTAACATATTGCACTTATCACTAGAGTTTTAGAAAGTGTTCAGGATTATGAAGATTGTCACATAATAAAATGGGTGGCACTAAAGGTTGATTTTATGTGAGCACTAACCATATGGATGTTTGCTAAACATAGATACTAATTATGGCTTTATATAACACAGGTAATTATTATCTTCATAGCAGCAAACGTAACAAAGCAAAAGCACAGGACGGCCAGTATGACCCTATTAATGGATGGTTCTTACGCAAAATAGCAAGCAGTATTCATATCATGCAACCCTGGGATCATGGGGTATTCTCAGACCCTTCTTAGGCTACTTTCACATCTGCGCTTTCCCTTTCCGCTATTGAGATCCGTCAAAGGATCTTAAATGGAGGGGGAAAACGCTTCCGTTTTTTCCCCATTCATTGTCAATGGGGACAAAACTGAACTGAACAAAACAGAATGCACCAGAATGTATTCCGTTCCTTTTGTTTGCAGCGTTATTCTTTCTGCGTTGTGGTGTGGAGCAAGACGGATCCGTCATGAATACAATGTAAGTCAATGGTGGCAAATCCGTTTTCTCTGACACAAAATAAAACGTATCTGTCCCCCATCGACTTACAATAGTTTTAGAGACGGATCCGTCCTTACTATTTTAAAGATAATACAACCGGATCAGTTCATAACGGATGCAGACAGTTGTATTATTATGAGAGAAGCGTTTTTGCTGATCCATGACGGATCCAGCAAAAACGCTGGTGTGAAACTAGCCTTAATTGTTGCAGATTTTTAAAGGGTTCACCAATCTCTTAATGAAAATGTTTTAATCTGGCCTGAATATCCCAAATATTGCATATTTCTGTCCCATCTACCTGTTCTTCATGTCAGCACTTTCCTTCCCCTGTTCTCAGCATCACTGCATCCTGGCAGGATGTTGACATGCAGGACTTCCTGTTTTCCTCAGCTTCCTGCTGGATTTTCTAACCAAACCCAGCATGCTTTGCTCTTTAATGTTTCCTTTGTTTTCTCTTATCAGGGTCCCCAGTTGTCACTGACAGCTGGGAGCCTGACCTGTTCCTGCTAGATTGCAGGAGCTTTAGGGTATCTTCACACATGACATTTTTGCATAAAATGTCTGCGACCAAAAATCAGTTCCATTCATTTGAATGGGGCTTGCAGAAATCCATGTGCTTGCTGCCAAAATAACCCTATTCAGAAGAATAGAAGCAATTTTCAGTTGCAGAAATTTCTGCAACAGAGGTGCCCGTAATCCCGCGCCATACTTGTATAGTGCTCTGGATTAAAGCCCAGCACCAAGCGCCATATATGTACAGCGCTTGCTCGCCATGGGGTCAAATCCTGAGGAAACAATGGAGGACAGACAACAGCTTTACTTATGCTGCATTCACATAACTGTATGTGTTTTGCGGTCCACAAAACACTGATCTGCAAAAAATATGGATGACGTCCTTTTGGCATTCGTATTGCATCCGGTTTTTTTGCAGATCCATTGTAACAATGCCTATACTTGTCCGCCAAACGGACAAGAATAGGACATGCACTATATTTTTTGCAGGGCTACGGAACGGACATATGGATGCGGACAGCACACGGTGTGCTGTCCGCATTTTTAGCAGACCAATTGAAATGAACTGGTCCTCATTCAATCCGCAAAAAAAAAAAACGGAACGGACACGGAAAAAAAAATACAGTCATCTACTCCATATGTAATTGTAGGGTAGTCTAAAGACCAGAACAAGATGGAGGCTCCATTTTGATCATGGCTGTAAGGTGTTAGTTCTATTGGGGAGATTTATCAAAATTGGTGTAAAATAAAATGGCTTAGTTGCCCATAACAACCAATCGGATTCTACCTTTCATTTTCCCAAAGGAGCACTGAAAAATGAAAGGATCAGTTTGATTGGTTGCTTTGGGCTTCTAAACCAGTTTTCTTTTACACCAGTTTTGATAAATCTCCCCCCTTATGTCCCTAGTTGGCTCGGATTAAATGTACATATCCAGCATACAGAACCATAGTCAGGGTATGTTCAGATGAAGAAATGTTCAAACAGATCTGACCACGTATTTCAGGTGGAAATTCATGTGAAATCCGCATCTCATTGCCATTATGGGACTCCTTGAGGATATTTTTGTTTGGGTTTTATATCTACATTGCACTGAAGTCCCTTGGGCCCACCACAGAGTAAATGATTCTGAGGGCAAACCCTCTGTGAATACAGGACCTTAAGGGTTCTGTTTTATTAGGGATCCATTTATTGTCCCACCGGCGGGTCCTCTGGTACTCTGGTGGGTCAGTCCAGTCCTGTCTACATCACTTCTCGACTTGGTTTCCATGAGGTGGATATGCGTGGATTAGCCCATTGAAGGGGGGCTTCAACCGCATCCTATGAAACTATTTTTAATGTTGGATTTTCCACACTACTGTTTTGTTGTGTGAACGTAGCTCTATCTCATCTCACAGATCACTCACTACCTTCCATAAGGGCTTTCATCACTGACATCATCCCATTCGATCGCAAAAAAATTCAAGCAATATACTCCAGCTTCATGAATTATAAACTGAGAATATGCAGTACGCAGCCCTGCAGGGTATTGCGATAGTGAGGTCACGGTTACTAGGCAAACGAGGGTTGCTTTTGGGTACTCACAGTTTATAGGATGACCCTGGGCAGGCGTACAGCAGTGATGGAGAGGCTGGCACAGAAGTCCTCTGGGGCACTCTCTGTATATAGGGACCAGGCCGGTGGTAGGTGAGGTGCCCTGGATGTTGTAGGTTTTAATGTGCCAGTGGCAAGATCCCTTTAAGATTCGTGACGCCAGTGCCTGTAACAGTGGCACACTGATTGATGATAGGAATAAGTGAGGAACACAGTTTGTAGTGAACCAAAACTTTCTTTACTGGAACGGTTAACTATTTACAGTTCTTTTAGGTTCAGTTCCATATGACAGTAGCAAATCACAAGCAGGCTTTTATAAATGGCAGGCACAATGTTCTTGCAAGATACTCAGAGGGTTAAATACACTCACAGATCAGGCTGCACCTTTTCCTCAGAAATCCTGTGCACTATTCCTCAGAACTCCTGTCTGTCTTGATCCCAAGGCCCGTATGCCCTATTGGTGGCTTTATCCATGGTAAAGAAACTTCCTCAGGTATATATCTTTTTGCATTAGATAGATCCTTCTGCCCTTCAGCTCTCTTGTCTGGCTGGAAACACTTCTGCTCTGCTCTGTACTGTACTTTGTAGGAACTGCAGGTTTCTCAGGAGGTAACTCTTCCCCTGGTAACAAACTTCTGAGCTAACTCTGGCTCAAGAACCTCAGGCAGGCTAGATTGCACTCACTAGCCTCCTGGACTAAACTCCACTTTTCCTGTCTGGGCCTAACTATATATATTAGGGGTTCCCTAGCTCCCTCTACTGTCTAGGAGGAGGAACTACACCCTAACAGGCCTGATACACATTTAAAGCAGGGAAAATGTACATAAAACATCATATAAATTACAATGGTCATATTAGCCCTTGTGTAGTGCCCACATTTACCTAGTGGGACACTACAAAGACATTATGTAACTTCCACAAGAAGCCAGTCATCATTAATTATAGATACCAAGAAATAACTATATGAGAACAAGATGGACCTATTGATCCTATCTCTGCACATATAAAGAGGCCAAGGATAGAAAGAAATCTCCAAAATCTCACACCTTGTTCTGGTGGCATGTGGAGTCCCTGCTGACCTGTACTACATATGCCGCTATATAACACCTTCACATGGCGCCATATTACAGTGCTTCCAGGGAAAAATAACCCAGGGATGTGGAGCCTAATAGGGAGGATGGTTATACACTGACACTGTTCTTGCCCTTCATCAGATAATTGCCTTGTAGATTAGCCATTAAAGATTCACTCTCTGGCCCATTAGAAAGGTACATGATGTAAATTGTAGTGAAGGTAATCTTCTTACCGGTGACTGTATTTGTGAGTTATAACCTCTTGTCTGATCCTCAGCTGTGTCATGTGACCATCACTCTGATTACCAACTGACACAGGACAGGAAGTCAGTAACTCCTTTATTCATTCCTATGAGACTGACATTGAGGCTCCCACAGGAATACATAGAGAAACTGGCTTCCTGTCCACACATAAGATACTGGGTTATTTGGAAAGTCAGAATGCTGGTCACATGACACAGCTGAGGATCAGAAGGGAGGTTATAACTCACAAGTACAGTCACTGGTAAAAAGATTACCTTCACTACCGTTTACATCATGTACCTTTGTAACAGGTCAGAGATTATTTTTTTTGAGGGAGTGCTTCTTTAAAAGGTCATTCTCATGTCAGTCATTCATGGATGAGATGGGAGCACCTGTCCTGTGCAGTGGCCAAGTTACAAAAACAGCTGTGCTACTCTCATAGGAGGGATCAGAAGCTACGGAAACAGCATAGCACAACATGCTCGGCTGTTTATGTAATCCTGGCAGGTAGAAGGTAACAAGATTTGGGCATGTTGGATTTCAATAGGCCTGATCCTATTGTTGTAGGGGAGGGCTGTACAATAATCCGATGTAGGAAAGCTACTGTAAGTCATCCATTATATTATTGAAACTCAGCTTTAAGGGGTGTCTGATGGAAATAGAATCCAGCAGAATTGTGAATACAGCTCTGCTCTGGGATATAATACAGGTACTAAGGATCAGTTCTGTGAAATATAGTAAGTTACTGAACTTCAAGAGTAAATCAATGACTGTGTAAAGTGATGAATTTAACTTTATGTGCTTTCAGCTTCAAGGAAGATGCCATTTTCCTTCTTTTCAAACCGTGCCTCCAGAATTTTTGCTGTCATTGTAGTAGCCGTCACGCTCATTGGAATTGGTCTCATCATTGCATGTGAGTACAATAACACGTGTTATCTTGCACCCTATGTCTTATAGAGCGTCATAATCAGGATCTTCTAGGCTATGCCTGTGCAGTGCCTGGGGTATCTGCAAATAGTTTTATTATATTGTATTGTTATGTGATGTATTTAATATTTTGGCCGTAAGTACTAGCCAAAAGACGATGGCAAATGCTTGGTAGGAGTGGGCTGGTCCTACTTCCTGTTAGGGGGGGGGGGAGTTACAGAGTAGCTACTGAGAGTAGAGGAAGCATACTCCAGAGCTCCTGCTCCTGGTAATGATATAGGATTCTCCAGAGAGACCAACATCATACAGCTTGAAGAAATCACTTGAGAGACAAGACAGAAAAATATTGCATTTCAGACACTGCTGCAAGGTGGGGGACTACGCCTTAAACACCCATCATCCATACCACCCCTAGGCAAGATAAAGTTTAAACCTGAACCTTACACTGGACACCTATGCCCACGAGTGCCCATTTGCAGTCATCCAACCTGCCTTCATACCTCCTTAACTGTTGCCAGAAACTGCACTTTGCAATTGCTGCTACTGGATGTACCTCAAGTTATACTTTGTATTAAGTAAAAAGAGACTGTTATATTTCACTTCTGGCCTCATTCTTCAAAGTACATTTCCACTGCACCGATCCCCAGGGAGTAACGGCCCAAGGGAGTACAACGTGACACAACATCTCATCAGGGCCACTACCACTCCCATCCTCTGCGTCAGCTCCTCAGGGGCTCAGTGCACCTGCACCTTCCATCACTAATTTCTTGATTTACCACTAAACTGACTTTAATGGTACATGCCGCCAACAAATATATGTGATTCTGTATTATGCCATTTTGTGTTCAATGGGTCGCCATGAGATTGAGGCCCAATTCATATTGTTACCTTCTTACTGTAGGGATTATCTGATGATCAGTGACACACAATTTGTTTTAAAGGGGTTGTCCAACTTCATAAAGTTTTTAAAAGAGGTTTCCATGAGGGAAATATTGATAAACCATCCTCAGGATAGGTCACCAATATCTGATCATTGGGGATCCAACTTCTGGCACCCCCATCGATCAGCTGTTTGAAGGGGCTCCGGTGAGCGCTGCAGCTTCCTCACAGCTTACCAAGCACAGCGCCGTACATTGTATAGTGGCTGTGCTTGGTATTGCAGCCCAGGCCCTTTTCACTTGAATAGGACCGAGCTGTAACCTATGGGATGTGATCGATGAATGTGACGTCATTGGCCTAAGAAGAAGCCGCAGCACTCACTGAGTATGTAAGTATGATCCTTTCAGGTATGGGAGGCAGGCTGCCGGGAACCTGTTAGAAATTATTCCCAGACAACCCCTTTATGCATTACATAACACCCTGTTGAGACATGATGCACAGGAAATGAAAGTTACTTGCAAATCCTGTTTGTCAGATTTGTCATTTTATAGGTGAGAATTAATTTGCAAATAATTTCAATAAAATTCTCTGATATTGGAGCGGAACTAGGATTTGCTGATGCTTGACTTTACATAAAGACAAGTGGAATACATTTCTGATATGTGGAGAGAATATCACAAGCTATGTACATAGGGAGTCTGTGTAGCTGGCAGCATTTCACCAAGCAGATCCCCCCGGCAGCCACCGCCGAGATAACCGGATGTTAGTAGGGATTATGTCAATGTGTGCTCAAAAATGTTACACTACCCTGGAGAAATCCTTTCAGGATCTGTGATGCCAGCGAATTGCAATTAATGCTGGTATGAAAACCTTCCTAGATTTGCAATTTCTAATAGTCATTAACAATCCATCATCCATCCCCATGAAGATGCTGTTCACACTGGCGTCTTGTCTTCTGTGGGATGTAATGGATGTGCTACAAAACCTTCACGATCCATTGTGATCTATTACAATATCCCCACAGTGACGTATTCGCGCACGCGTCAATGCTAAGGCCACTGATTGGCCACAGCTGTCACATGAGCAGTTATGGAACGTCATCACTTTCTGTCCAGTGAGGACTGGAACCAGCAGGGATAGAAGCCACATTGCTGGACCAGCAGAACTTTCAAGTCGAGTGATGTTTTTTCGAGATGTCAGATTCGATTTGGGTATGAATAAATTCAGCCTAAATTGCAAGCGCCCAAATTGCTCTAAAAGTTATGTACAACACTCTGAGGTCTCCTAGGATTCATATTTTTTATTTGTTCTTTCCCCTTTTTTAAAACTATCTTTTATAGTTGTTTTTTCTTTCTCCAATTGCACAAAGTTCAAAAATATGTATTGCTGATGACACCGGAAATTACACTCATTGTACACTTACTAGCTGTAGATGCTTTGCACCAGGTTTTTTAAAAGAAATGGTGCAATTGCCCAACATCTGCATCGAAATCTATGCTGCCAGTGATGCAGTAAAATAGACTTATTGTACACTCAAGGATTTTTTTTCTTTGCCTACATAGTGCAGAATAGGCCATTATTAAAGGGGTATTCTCATCTCAGACAATAAGGGAATATCGCTAGTGCAGTACGCAGCCCTGCAGGGTGAGTGAGTGGCAGGTCACGGATAATAGGATAATAGGCAAAACGAGGGTTGCTCTTGGTTACTCACAGTTTATAGAAGACCCTGGGCAGGTGTACAGCAGTGATGGAGAGGCTGGCACAGAAGTCCTCTGGGGCACTCTCTGTATATAGGGACCATGCCAGGTGGTAGATGAGGTGCCCTAGGTGTTGTAGGTTTAATGTGCCTGTGGCAAGATCCTTTAAAGTTCGTGACGCCAGTGCCAGTAACGGTGGCACACCGATTTGTTGCAGTAATAATAGAGGAACACAAGTTGCAGTGAACCAAAACTTCCTTTTACTGAAACAGTTAACTATTTACAGTCCTTTGTTCAGTTCCACAAGTAAGAGGCAGTAACATGCTTGACATCAATTGGTAGGTAACAATGTTCTTGCAAGATACGCAGATGGTTAAACACTTACAGATCAGGCTGCACTTTTCCTCAGAATCCTGTCTGTCTTTATCCCAAGGCCCGTATGCCCTATTGCTGGCTTTATCCTTGGTTAGGAAAACTTCCTCAGGTATATGACTCCTTGCTTTGCATATAAATCCTTCTGCCCTTTAGCTCTCTGTTTGGTTGGTATATACTTGGCTCTGCACTGTCCTCTGTTAAGGGAACTTCAGGTTTCTCAGGAGGCAGGCTCTTCTCCTGGTAGCAAGCTAAAAGCCTGGGCTGTCTAGCTGCATATCAGAGGCTGGATCCCAGCTACCCTCTGCCTAGGGTGCACACTTGGCTTCTGGAAATCCACTCCCCTTTCACTGACTCTCTCTGATCTGGACCTGGCTATTTATACTAGGGGGTTCCCTAGCTCCCTCTACAGTCTAGGAGGAGGAATTACACCCCTAATAGGCCTGGTACTCAGGAGACACATTAATAAAATGACAATTATACATTAAAATGGCATATAAAATACAATAACCATGTTCCACAGGAGGTGTAGAACAACGTGGCCCAATTGACACTTGTGTAGTGCCCACATTTACCTAGTGGGACACTACACTAGGATATAACCCCACTTTCTGATAGGTGCAGGTCCCACCTTTGTGGATGGCTGGAGGACTCCGGTCCGGCCATGACCAAAAGTTCTCCCCATAGAAGTGAAGGGGAGCGCACAGCGCATGACCGGCCACCGCTACCATTCACTTCTATGGGCTCGATGGAAATAGCCGAGTCAGCACTTCCCTTTTTTCGGCGGCCCCATAGAAATGAATGGAGGGGGGCTGAGCATGCGCAGTGCGCCTTTCACTACTTTCGGGGCTCCGTTTGGGACCTGCACCTATCAGACAATGAGGGCATATCCTTGACCAGAAAGCCCGCTGGTCAAGCAATCCCTCCTCGCACCCCAACCAGGGTCAAATGATCCTCTGTCTTCATCTTTCCTGCCCTGTTTCCTTCACTAGTGTACTTAATTTGACATGTACAATGAAAGGAGCATGACGGTGGTATTGGTTATTCTCCGCTCGACCCTCCATTACTTACCCGAACCCATATGCACCCAACTTAACTAAACCAAACCAAATAGACCTAATACCATTGAGCCACTAACCCAAAAAGACACGGACCCCATAACATAATATTCCAGTAACCCATATGCAACGGCATATGAACAATACCCATTCCCATATGTATAACATGTAACATAAAATACAGGAGGAGGTCCTTGAAGCCCCAAACAATATCACCCTGTCCGGGGTAGGCCGTCTTGCCCCCAGCCGATAAGCGCCAGCTCGGAGGCACCACTGATGACCCCTTAACTCCACCAGAACCAACCACCAACCATGGGAGTCCAGCCCCAACCGTGGAGCCCGCCCCTCACTCCTACCAGCCCTTTTCTCCAACTCCAAGGACCTCCCCCCGCTACAGCTGCCGCGACAAAATGGAAAAAAAAAATTAAAATATTTTCTAACCATAAACCATACCCGTGAGCCCGACAGAACCCAACCTTCCTCACCCCAATTGACAACATTAGGGAGGGAGGGAGCTTCTCCTGGTTTGAACAATTTGTCCAGATCGAATCGCTAAAACGGCAGCTTCGTTTGGAAGTAGAATGTTTGAGAAATTTGTAACAAATGCAATTCCTTTAGAATCATCTCTGTTTACTCTTCTCGATGTATTCCCAATTGTGTGACTCACAACTGGATGCGCGAGTTTATGTCCAGCAGCGTGCTACAACAAGCCCACACGTCTTATAAGAACTATAGGAGAAGATACTTCCTAGTATGATCCCATCACCTGCAGCGTGCCATGACATACCCTCCCCTTCCCTTCTAGAATTGTATTAGAGGAAGAGAGGAGGGGCGCAGCATATCTACCGTCATAACATAGCACCCTGCTTAAACTGACAGTGTCAGCACAAAAATACTGTGCGATCTGCAGCCAGCGAGGTATAGGGCAGGAGGAGCTGAGCTGATTGATCATTTTATTGGAAAAGATTCAGTATAACTCATTCAGTATTTCTTTAATCTAAAATTCTGCCCTTTTTAAAACGTGGGAGTCTAGTGGGTGGCGTTACTCAGTGGTTGACAGCCTTCCTTGTAGGAGTGTGCATACAATACATTGTAGGGCTAGGATATGCCATCAAAGTCACATAGGTGCAGGTCCCACCTCTGAGACCCGCACCTATTTCTAAAAAAAGGCCCCCAAAAGTGTCCCCCAAGCTAACTCCCCCTTCCGCCTGGGTGGCGCGCTCTTCATTCATTCCTATGGAAATTCAGAAAATAGCTGAGAGAGCGCAATTGGCTATTTTCAGGAGTCCCGTACAAATAAATGTGAAGTGTACCTCGCAAGTGCAGTCACCGCTCCATTCGCTTCTATGGGACTGCCGGAGATAGACTAGCTAGTGCTCTGCTATTTTCAGCAGTCCCACAGAAATGAATGCAGGGCAGCCGCCCATGTGCGGCTGCTCTCCACTCGCTTCGGAGGTCCCGTTCTGGAATTAGGTGTGGGTCCCAGACATTAGTGGCATATCCTAGCAATATGCCACCAATGCTTCAGATGAGACAACCCTTTTAAGTAAGGAGAGCCAATCTTCTCATCACTGCGACCAGGGCATCCCACCCAGCCAGCCAGAACCCTACTCTGTACTGATGAGGGGCAAACACCCCTAAACAGCTGTCTGCAGATGAATATTTGGCAAGTTGGACATTGACTCATAGGAAACCACTTCCAGAAGGTGGCGCTAGTGAGACATTTGCTGAATGTAACCATTTCTTCTTCTTTCAGATAAACTTAATGCATTCGGGAACTCTTCTTCATCCAGCCAACCTAGAGAGAAGTGTTTTGCCAACAAGACTCTCTGCAATGGAATTGCTGAGTGTTCGGAAGGAAGCGACGAGTCTGGATGCGGTAATTTTACACTTATCTGCTGTCATACAGAAGAGGATTGTACACAGTGCAATGATTTAGCTGAGAACTGAGCCAAGTACGGGGAGAATCAAGTGATGCTGATGATCCAAAGTGCTCAATAATCTACAGTATTACCTGCAGCGGTCCTGTGTTCTTGATCTCCACAGCACCTGAATTCCCTGCTATTTCCACTGCAAAGTGTTTAGTATAAGGTCCCTTGCACACGACCGTATGCCCTCCGAGATATACGGTCCGTTAGCGGGCCATATGTCCCGAAGCGGCATTGATCGTGCACACTGGAGCACACAGCATCATATGATCTTATGAGTGTGGGACAATAGTCCCGCGGGCGGCCCGACATGCACAGAATCATTGTAATCTATGAGGCTGTGTGCTCCAGTGTGCACGATCAATGCCGCTCCAGGACATATGGCCCGCTCACGGACCGTATATCTTGGGAATAAATACGGTCATGTGCAACGGCCCTAACAAAGAGATTCATGAGAAACTCACAAACACATCCAGAAAGCAACCCTCCAGCCTATTTAGCGAAGATAATCATTTTTACTACCCGAGACCTTGTGGCCTAAGGTAAAGGGATGATGCCTATATTCCCAGTTGTCTAGGGTAATGTAGGTTAATGTCTACTTCCCTGGTGGTCTTTGGCAATGAAGGATTCAATGGCTGCTTCCCTGGTGCTCTAGAGTAGTAGAGAGGTTAATGCCTGCTTCCCTGCAATGGAAGGATTAATGTCAGTTTCCCTTTTATAAGTTACCCTTATTAAGGGTAGTACAAGGTTTCATTCCCACTTCTCTGATGGTCTAGGGCAGGGATGGCTAACCTCTGGGACTCCAGCTGTGGTGTCCCAGAGAATTAGACTAGAATTGCATTCATCTCATTTCATTTCTATGGTATTCTGAGAACAGCCAAGCAAGTGTGCATCTTGGGAGTTGTAGTTTTACCACAGCTGGCGTGCCGGAGGCAGTGGCGACTCTAGGAACAATATATAGGGGGGGCACAAAGATACCACAGTCAAAAATGGGGGGGCAAAAACAAAATAAGTATATATAAATAAGATTACAAAATACGAGAGAATTGCGGTATGCAGGGATACATTTATAATAAAACTATTTACTTACAAAAGAAGCTATTCCGTCGTCTGCTGTGCCGTCCTCTGCTCGCTTCCGCGGATTCTTTCCCCTTCTTTCTGTCTCTCATCAGTGCGCAGGCGAACTGTTATGGGGGCATCTGTGGAAGACACATTATGCCTCTCATTAGCCCTCATTATGCCTCTCATCACTCCCATATCAGCCCCCATGCCTCTCATTAGCCCCCATATCAGCCCTTATGCCTCATTAGCCCCCATTATAAGCAATTATGCCTCATTAGCCCCCATTATAAGCAATTATGCCTCATTAGCCCCCATTATAAGCCCTTATGCCTCATTAGCCCCCATTATTCCTCTTATTATCCCCATTATGCCTCTTATTTATTACCCCCATATCAGCCCTTATGCCTCATTAGCCCCCATTATAAACCATTATGCCTAATTAGCCCCCATTATAAGCCATTATGCCTCATTAGCCCACATTATGCCTCTTATTAGTCCCATATGCCTAATTAGCTCCCATATGCCTAATTAGCCCCCATTATGTCTCTAATTAGCCCCCATTATGCCTCTTACTAGCGCCCATATGCCTCTTATTAGCGCCCATATGCCTCTTATTAGTGCCCATATGCCTCATTAGCCCCTATATGCCTCTAATTAGCCCCCATATGCCTCTAATTAGCCCCCATATGCCTCCAATTAGCCCCCATTATGCCTCTCATGATTAGCCCCTATTATGCCCCCAGCAGCCACATTTTTTATAAAATAAAAAACCACTTACCTCTCCTGCTCCTGGACGCCGCCTGCAATTTTCTCTCTCCTCAGTCGACTGTGCTCTGAACTGGTCACAGAGCGCCCTCGAGCTGTGCGCAGCCCTGCACAGCTGACAGCCGAGGACCAGGAAGTGGTAAGTACATAGCGTTCACCGCTTCCTGGTCCTTCGGTACTAATGAGCGCTTCCATAATGGAAGCGCTCATTAGTAATCACCGGCCTGCTTTGGGGGGAATCAGCGGGGGGGCACCTGGGGGGGCAAAGAATAACAATTGCCCCCCCTCTCCCCCTGTAGTGACGCCACTAGCCGGAGGTTAGCCATCACAGGTCTAGGGTATTAATGTCTGCTTCGACGGTGGTCTAAATTAGTGAAGAGGTTAAAGGGGTCGTCTGGGCTTTTTTCAATTGATGAACTATCCCATAGACATAGAGCAGCAAGACGGCATGTGCACACTGCGTGAACCATCTTCTCAAAGAGCTGATCGCCGTGGGTTCGGGACCCCCACCGATCTGATATTATTGACCTATCCTGAGCATAGGTCATCAATATTAAAAGCCCAGACAACCTCTTTAAGGCCTGCTTCCCTGCAATAAAAGGATTAATGTCAGTTTCCCTTTTTACTAAGTATAGCAATGGGGTCCATGCCCACCTCTGTAATTGTCTATTAATGTCTGCTTCCCAGGTGGTCTAGCGTAGTGGAGAGGTTAATACTTGCTTCCCTGCAATGACAGGATTAATGGTCTAATATAGTGAAAGGGTTATTCACCTTCCCAGGCTCCACTGATGTCTGCTGAGAAAGTGTATGCTTGTTACGTATAGCTTTCCTTTTATTTCTTGGACCGATCACACGAGTCAGTGCAGGGCAGAAAACTGAGCTGTGATTACATGATGATCTGTAGGAGAAACTCCTGCTCAGACGTCCCAGTTTAAAGGGACATTGGCACCCACTGCTTGACCCCAGAGATGGTCCTGGCTACTGATGGTGAAGACTTTATCCACCATGTTGCCATCATAGCATTTATAATATATACTCTGATAGTCAACGTTCTTATTTCTTACAGTGCGCTTTAGGTGGGACAACTCGCTGGTTCAAGTTATGTCCCGGAAACAGGAGAACCTATGGTTACCGGTGTGTTCCACAGGAGTCAACAGTAACTTCCCTTCCTATGTGTGCAAACGTTTTGGATTTCTAGAGTGAGTATCAGCACATCTTCAAGTTCTTTCATCATCTATAATTTCTAAACCTAAGTTATGGAATCCTATGGCACATATAAAAACTGCGAAAGGCTACTTTCACATATGCGTTGTCCTTTCTGGTTTTGAGATCCTTTAGAGGATCTCAAAACCGGAGGAAAATGCTCCAGTTTTGTCCCCATTCATTGTCAATGGGGACAAAACTGAACAAAACGGAACGGAGTGAACCAGAATGCATTCCATTTTGTTGCGTTCCCATGCCGGACAGCAGCATTTTATGTGCTTCATAAGCACTTAGGCTTCCTCCTAGGCCAGTGACGTCATGTTCATCGGTCACGTTGCCTAGGCACAGCTCGGTCCCATTCAAGTGAATGGGGCTTAGCTACAATATTAAGCACGGCCACTATACAGTGTACAGAGCTGTGCGCATGCAGTACCCCAGACCAGCTACAGAAGATATGGTTGGCTAACCACACTGTTCCTCCCTTCTTGGTAGGAGTGGGTTGTTCCTGCTTGCTGCCAGGAGAGGAAGTTCCTGAGTAGAACGCAAAGAGAGAGGAAAGGAAGCACATGCTACAGCTCCTACTCCTAAGGACTGTATCAATTTCTTCTGTGAGACCGTCACTCCAGAGAGATCTTTAGTATTAAGAAGACTGCTTTCACAAAGCATCAGTGTGACAAGACAGCAGAGTGATCAGTGAAATCACAGCTTTACAGACACTGTTGCAGGTGAGGGACTACAGCTCAGACACCCATCACCCAAACACCTATATCCACAAGTGCATGTAAGTGCCATTAAATTGCCACAAAACCAGTCACCATACCTCCTCATCTGATGCCAGAACTGTACTTCATACTGATGGATGTGCCACAAGTTATATTTTGCACTGAGCAAAGATATACTATTATACTTTTACTTCTGGCCTGATTCTTCAAACTACATTGTCCCTGCACCAATCCCCAGGGAGCAACGGCCTGAGGGAGTACACAGTGACACAACATCTCATTATCAATCCCATCCTCTGCCCTGGCTCCTCAGGGGCTAGCTGCACGTAGTAAACTGCGAGGAGGTCGCAGTGCTCACAGGAGCACTGCAGCATCGTCAAACTGCTGATCAGTGGAGGTGCCAGATGTCAGCCCCCCACAATAACATACTGATGGCCTATCCAGCGAGCGGCTCATCAGTAATAACTCAGACAACCCCTTTAAAGGGGTTTTACGAGATTTTTTAACTGATGACCTATCTTCAGGAGAGGTCATCAGTATCTGATTAGAGGGTTTCCGACACCCGAGACCCCTGCCGATCAGCTGCTTCAGAAGGCATCGGCATGGACCCCCACCGATTAGAAACTGATGATCTATCCAGAGGATAAATCATCAATATAATAGTCTTGGAAACCCTATTTTCAATATGTTTGTTGTGTAGCTACACTTTCTAAGGTATATTTCATAAGACGGTTATCTTATATTAGTGTATTATACATTATCATATTCTTTGATTCTCATTAGAGGTCCGACCACAGAGCAGGTGACCTTGAATGACAATCCTTCCAATGTAGGGCTTCACACCTCGGGAACTTCTGATACCATACAGGGAGGTCTGGACAGGTATGAGCTGCATTTAATTTTCAACTTATATACAATAGCTCCTAGGTTGATCCCCATAGAATTAACCCAATGGCGTGTACTTATTTTTGTATCTATCCTTTCTTTTATCACAGTGAAACTTGTACGAGCGGACAGTATCTATCTGTGCGATGCTCAGGTAAGTGGTACCATTAGCTAGATACATTAATTAAGCTTACAAATCTTTACCCTATTGATAGGCGTATTGATGGTATAAAGTCTGGACAGTGGGACGGACTTGGATAAAAGGGGGAAATGTATTAAGACTGGCATGGACTTTTTGTCATCAAAAAGTCCATGAGCTAGAAAAAGAAATCTATGCCAGCAAGGGAGCCGGTGCACATTTCTGGTCCTGGTGCACATGTTGTTCAAGGGGTTTTCCAGGAGTAGAATATTGGGCATGGTGTGGTGAACCTTGGGCTACACCACTTATAACCACAGATCATTTAGAATAGGAATCATTGACCACAACTCTCTGGACATGGTCCTTCACCCAGTTTTCAATCCAGTTACAAACTATACCTTCTAAGCCTATCAATTGTATTTTAGCCATTAGGTGTCTATGAGGGACAGCATCAAACACCTTTACAAAGTCCAAAAACACTATGAGGAGAATGTATCCACTTAATACTGTTTTCTGTCTTACAAAAATCAAAAATTTTTATGAAAGGTGTGCCAAAAATTTGCACAAATTTAAAAAAAAAAAAAAAAAGGGTTAGGCGTAAGTGGGAGGAGGTGGGTCACAGGTGGGACCTCCTTATTTAAAGTGTTTTCTAGGAGTTTAATATTGATGGCCTATCCACAGAACAGGTCATCAATATCTGACTCCTGGCACCCTCGCCGATCAACTGTTTGAAGGGGTCACAGTGTGCCCATGAGCGCCCATGGTCTAGGCGCAGCTGAGTCCTATTGAAGTGAATGGGGTTGAGCTGCAATACCATGCATGGCCACTATACGACGTGCGGCGTTGTGCTTGGTATACCGCGAGGAGGCGACAGCGCTCACCGGAACACCATGGCCTCTTCAAACAGCTGATCAGTAGAGGTGCTGGGAGCTGGGTCCTCAATAATCAGATATTGATGTCCTATGCTGAGGATTTGCCATCAATATTGTACTCCCAGAAGACCTTTTCAGGCCTGGTCATTATTATAGTACTTTAAGCAAATTCAATTTAGGTTAAGATAATCTATATTATGTTACATTTGACTAAAATAGAAACATAAAGGCATTTATTTGTATTTGTATAAGGAGGGTTATGAGGCAGAAGACTTACTGGTAGACTGTTCATTGATTCTTTATTCTTAGAAGGTTTATATCATTTATTCACTTGGTGTTGAATTATTTACTTTACAGACTGTGGGCAGGATAAGAGGAGCAGGATTATCGGTGGTACAGAGGCCACGTCTGGTGACTGGCCCTGGCAAATCAGCTTGCAAGTTCGCACTTCAAGTCAATATGAACACATATGTGGAGGGACAATTATTAACAATTATTGGGTGCTGACGGCATCTCACTGTTTCTCCACGTAAGTAGAGTTCAGCTGGTTTTGATGAATCCTTTTACAATCATAAACATCATTCAGTTCAGGTCATAAGACCCACGGTCAGACGAGGACTTCTGACCATAATATGGATATAATGAATAAATTAATATGCAAAGAAATATCTCCCAAGGAAGAGAACCATCTTGCTAGTCTTGGGAATATAGCCAAGCCGGATAGCCATCTGCAGACAGCTGCCCCTCGTCAGTATGGAGTAGGGTTCTGGCTGGCTCAGTACGATGCCTTGAATGGGGCTTATTCAAAGGTTAGGTGACGCTCCAATTGAGTAATTTTGCAGGTAGCTGGAGACCGTTCCTAGGCCGAGTAGCAATGGTAGAAAATTAAACTCCCGTACTCCGTGTATCCAGTTTAAGATTACTGAACGTTTTCGGCCGTTTGCCTTCTTCAGAGAACAATACATATATAGATACACAATCAATAAATAATAATGTAAAGGCGTGATGTGATATACAGAATCAAAGTTATACAATAAGTCAAACAAATAGTCTTAATCCTATCAGAAGCAGGGGGACATCCCCGGTTAACTGCAAGGCTATAGACAGTTGTGCTTCCAGGAAATTTCTGGATATCAATGGAAGAGACGTCGTCTGCTGGATCCTAGTAAATGGCTCCCAAAACTCACATGGTCCAAACGGATTGGTTTATGGGTATTCGTTAAGGTGAATATTCGACGGCGTTAACAGTACCTTAATATAAGGAGATTGATAAGGAGCAAGTGGGGATATCAAAGAACAATCCATAAATTGGAGCAACAGTGCAGCTCATCCAGGTAAGCAACCAAACATTTTATAGAGTCTTAAACTGACCAGACATTTGCTACCACTGCTGACGACATTCTTTTTACTGCTGTTGATGTTCTTCTGATGTTCCTCTGTGGCTCCAATCTATGCATGGTTGTTTGATATCCCCACTTGCTCCTTATCAATCTTTCCTTATATTGAGGTACTGTTAACGCCGTCAAATATTCCCCTTAACGCATACCCATACACCAATCCGTTTGGACCGTGTGAGTTTTGGGAGCCATTTACTAGGATCTATGTCTATGGATAACTGGCTTGGTTATTTAGGAAAGAAGGTTCCTGTGCGCATCAGGCATTGCCGGAATGTCCGCTGGCCCCATTAACTATAATGGGGTCCAAAGGAGATCCGGCCTCAACCCGTCAAATATGCTGAGAATCGTCCAGACAGAAACCATTGCATGCTGGTTTTTGTCCAGCTGATTCTTGGCATTTTATGCCAGAACAGCCTACCGGAAGGACGTCCGTACCACATATTTATTTGTAGTCTCCGAGAAGAGACATCTTCAAAAAATAAGATGAAAAGCTATTCTAGGTAAAACCCTCACAAAAGACAAAAAGTTCAGCCTCAGTCCTCTTTACCATAAGAACTGTAAATCTGTGGAATAGTCATCTCAGGATCTGGTCACAGCAGGAACAGGTCATGGTTTAAAAGAAGACGTAGATGATCTCTCAGGTGTATCACTGGGCTTTATGTCAGGAAAAATGTTCTATGCAAGGAAGAAAAAGGTTGAATGGATTTTCTGAGACTTTTTAACTGATGACCTATCCTCTGGATATATGTCATCAGTATCTGATTGGTGGGGGTCCGACTCCTGGGACCCCCACCGATCAGCTGTTTCAGAAAGCACCGGTGCTCACAGTAGCAGCATGGCCTTCTCTCAGCTCACCAAGAACAGCGCCGTACATTGTAGAGCGCCTGTGCTTGGTATTGCGGCTCAGCCCCATTCACTTCAATGGGCTGAACTCAAACCTCCAATGAACGTGACGTCATATGTCCTAGATCATGTTGCAAGAAGGCCGCAGTGCTACTGCGAGTGCCAGTGCCTTCTCAACCAGCCAATCAGAGGGGTTCCCAGGTGTGAGACCCCCACGGATCAGATACTGATACTGTATTTGGATTTTTCCGATATGGACTGAAAAGTTGCTTTTCTTCTAAGGTTTTGGAATAACTTCATTGAATGATCTTTCCCTATGTCCCCAACAGCTCAATTCCCCTGAATTTGATGAGGGTAGTATCTGGCACCAGCAATCTGGATCAGGCTCGCAGCACATCGTCTATAGCAGCCGTTATTAGACATGAGGATTATAACGAAGACACAGATGACTTTGATGTGGCGTTGATTAAATTAAGTACCCCATTAACTTTCTCAGGTAAAACATAGATGCTTGTGACACCGTTTTTATTCCTAGGGGAATGTGGACGGCAGCTTAGTGCATAGTCCAAGGTCTAATGAATGATAATCCTGCATTTGGAAACTTCTCTGCTATGGAATAACACATGAAAAGGTCATGAACTATCCCCAAGAAAGGTTTTCAGTATCAGATAGGTAGGGGTCCGACACCTGGCCCCCCTACCGATTAGCTGTTTCAGGCAGCCAGTCTCCGTCCACTGTGTAGTTTTCAGCACCTGTGTACTGCAGCTCAATTACTATCCACTTGAATGGGAGCTGAGCTGCAATACCCTAGAATGGCCACTATACATTGGACGGCGCTGTTAGCTTCCAGCTACATCCACTTTATAGTTTCCTGCATCGGGAGCTGTCTGAAACAGGTGATTGTTGGGTGTGCCAAGAGCAGGGGTGCACCACCAATGAGGCCAGGTGAGGTGATCGCCCTCAGGCAGCACCAGGTAGGGGCAAGAGAGGGGCCGCCGAAGGGCCACGGGCTGAAGGGAAGGGGTTAGGTTAAGAAATTAGCATTGGGGAGGGAGGGGTGCCATTTCAGTTTTCGCCTTAGGCACCCCTGGCAGGGTGGCAGACCTCCACCTATCTGATACTGATGACCTCTACTAAGGAAAGGTCCTCAATATCTAAAGGTGGATTTATACTGCCTGATAATCAGGCAGATTATTGGGAAAGAATGTTCCTTCCGACAATCTGCCTGTTTAAATGTTCCACCGATCACCCGATGAACGAGCGAAACGCGCGTTCATCGGGTGATCCTGTCGTTCGTGTGGGTACACCAATTATCGTTTCTGGGCAGCAGATCGTGCCTTCTAAACAGCGATCTGCCGCCCAGAAACAATGACTCTGTATGGGCACCAGCGATCACAACAGCCATCCCTTGTCCTTATAGTGTGAAGGAGCGGTCTCCTTCACTGACGAGCAGATGACTGTCGAGAAGGAACGCTTCCTTCCCAACAATCAGCTGTACATCGGAGCGTCTAAGCCCAACTTAAGTCCCAGAAAACCCCTTTAAATGTAAATGTACGTACGCTTTTACAATATTGCTTTACGACTGATAGAAAGGTGTTCTATTTCTGGGTTAATTACATATTCTATAGACCACAACTAGCTCCTGCCATGTAGGGCAACAACAAGCAAGGGTATCCAGATCACATAGAGCCACCTAGTGGCTGCAAAAGGAAAAACTATGCATGCCGTTTTTGCCATGCATATAGTGTATTTTAATACCATTTTATATCTTACTGCCTTTTACATTCTGTGTGATAAATGCATAGTAAAAGTATTCGCCCTGGTTGTTAGATGTTTGTTTTTTCGCAAAGAGAGGGCCGCCGCCGTCTTGATTGTAGATCCAGCGCAAAATCTCACATGGCACATGATGACATCATCACGTCGGCCGGCGAAGTGACGTCATACGTTACAGCGCACAGGATTTCGTGCGGGATCGTCAATCCAGATGGTGGCGACTCGCTCTTTGCGCTCAAACGGATAAAATATTTTTATTTTTAATTTTTTTTAACACCATTCAGGGAAAATTTATTTGTTACTGCCAAGGGCAAGGAAATTCGGTTTTGCGAAGAATCAAATTTTCCCTGAAATTCGGATTGAATTCCAGTTTGTGCAGTTTGATTCGCTCAACACTATTACTATACTTTTATTGCACTTGTTTGTATAAAAGCAATGGTGGTCGATTTTTTTTTTCCAATACAAGCTAACGATAAGCATATCAAAATATGTATTTTATGTTTGTTGCTCCATTTGCATGCTACGGAAAAGATCCAAGCAGAAAAATGACCGTGCCGTGGATTAGCTTCTATGAAATTCAGTGGAACTAATCTGCGGCACAAATCTCAGTTTCAGTGATGGATCTCCACCACAGATTGTGTTCAGTATCTACAGTGAAAATGCTGACTATTTAAACATACTCTTATTGTTTCATAACATTTTTATGAACAATGTGAAGAAATATTTTATATAAAATACATTGTGATATTCTCTCGGTTTGTCTTCCAGCTGTTATTCAGCCGGTCTGCCTTCCAATGGCCCAGCAGAACTTTAAACCTGGCTCCACATGCTGGATCAGTGGCTTTGGTAAAACTGTAGCTTCTTCGAGTAAGTATGATGCATCTGCAGTACCCCAAACCAAGGGGTACTTGCAAATTATTATGTTCACTTAAGTCATTATATCCTTTGTATCCCCAGTATGGTAATGTATGGAAGTGACGGAGTTAACTAATTCTAGCAAAGACCCCAGGGAAGCTGAGGTGTGGACTATTAGCTCAGTATAATTGAGGGACAAGTATTAGCAGGGAAGGAGGCGGCAAAGTCCATGTGCTATCCTCCTCAGTACTAGGCCTTCAGCTACAGGGACTAGTCAGTCATCTCTGCATGATCTAAAAAGACAGAACCATCTTTACATTGAAATACTGCTAAGAGAAAGAGAGGGAGTGGAAATTCCAGAATTGGAAACGGCTGAGAAATGGAGTCAGTAAGGTAAACTGCTAATAAAAGCTGTAGACAGTACTGCTGTGAGGGGAATACTGCTAAGACACCGTCCGTTCTTTGACACGACCTGGTCGATCATTTCCCTAAGGGCTCATGCACACGACCGTATGTACTTTGCAGTCCGCAAAAACGGATTCCGCAAAAGATACAGCTGGCCCCTAATAGAACAGTCCTATCCTTGTCCGTAATGCGGACATGTTTTATTTTTTTGCGGAACGGAAATACGGACATACGGAAACGGAATGCACATGGAGTGACTTCTGTTTTTTTGTGGACCCATTGAAGAGAATGGTTCCGCATACGGTCCGCAAAATAAACCGAACGGACACGGAAATAAAATACCTTTGTGTGCATGAGCCCTTAATCTGTACACTACAGCAGCATTACAGCTATCTTACCAAAAGTATTATTATCAGCCTCAGATTCTGCAGAGGAGGAATAAAGGAGTAAATTAAATCTAATCCTGGCCTATACCCATACAAAACCATCTGGGGGAAGATTTACACTGTGTATTGTTGAAACTGTGTTCCGAGATTGTTGGAATTACTACAACCCCTGCCATGCCCTCTGCACTTTGACTAACAGGGCCAGGCAATGAAAATGTCATTACACCTGGTCCTGTCAATCAAAGTGCAGAGAGAGCAGAGCCTCTAGGTGTAATGGTAACGCCCCCGTTGCTCCTAGAGGCTCATTTGCATATATTAAAACATCATATTTCTCAGCAATGCGGATACATATGAACATGGGACCAACACAGATGCCTTCAGCTGCCAAGCGCACATGTAACAGGTCAGCCAGGGTCATAGGGACAAAACTGCTGACAGATGCTCTTTAATAACAATCTCTGCTGGGGTATGATGGTATGATATGCCAGAATTATTAATAATTATGGCGCAGGACTGGATCTTTGCCCGGGTGCAGGAAAGCCTAGCTACACCTCTGCGTAGTTCATGGCTATGAGTTAGGACGTTATGGGACCTTACGAAGGTCTGGAACACGTAAGCAGTAAGCATTTTTTTGTATGTTTGGATTTTAATGAGGACTCGATAAGTGCCTTGATTTTACCGTATGTGAATGCTGGACTTTTCTGTCCACTCTCTAATCTCTGTATGACTATTACAGCTTATGACGGTAATAATATGTTACATGGTCTGTGTATTTTTTGTTACAGAGGAAACATCCACAGTGCTGATGAACACACAGGTGAACCTTATCAGTACTTCAGTCTGTAACAGTCCTAGTGTGTACAATGGAGCCATTACTCCCAGAATGATGTGTGCTGGTGACCTTCGGGGAGGAAAGGATTCATGCCAGGTGCGTACTGCATGTGACGTGACCACATGTAGCTAAAAATGTTTATACATGGAGTTTACATCTTTTATTGTCTTTTCAAGAGGAAGGGGGGTATTAGATTTCATTGAAGAGATCCAGCTGGTATATAAAGACTTAAAGGGAGTCTATCAGCAGTTTTGACCATGCTAAGCTGGTGATAGCACTAGGTAGGAGCAGGGGAGAACAGTACATAATGTACACATTTTTTGTGGATTTTTTCTCATCAGGAGTAGTGCGAATATGAAGTTTTATTCTGCCAGATTCTGCTTCAGCAATTGCCCAGGAGGCAGGGCTTCACTGTGATTTGCTCTCTGCATGGAGCTGCATCTTAGCCCCTCCCCCCTGTTCTAACAGCTGTAGCATCCAACCAGGAGACCAGTACATCTGTCACTCCGAGCAGAGGGGAGGGGCTATGATGCATAGAACATGTCACATTAAATCTCTGCCACGTAGGCACTTTCAGCAGTAGAATCTGGCAGAGTAAAACTTCATATTCACAATACTCCTCATAAGAAAAGCTCCCCCAAAAATACAGTATTCTTATATTGTCCTCCCTGGGCCCTACCTAGTGCTGGCACCAGTTTAGCATAGTCAAAACTGATGACACATTACCTTTAAAGAGAGTTTCTAAGTTCTAAAGTTATTCCCTATCCATGGAATAATGCATACGTGGGGGTCCAACAGCTGGGATCCCCACCAATCACAAAAACAGAGGTTCCATTATCCTGAATAAATGGAAAGGCAGCTCGCTCATGACCTCAGATACTCCATTCATCTCCATGGGATTGCCAGGGATAGTAGAGCTCTGTACTCAGCTGTCTGCCAGTCCCACAGAGAATGAATGGAATAGTAGCGTTCATACATGTCCTGGCAATCCATTCATTTAGGGGAATGGGACCACAGTTCTAGAGATTGGTGGAGGTTCCAGGGTCAGACCATCACCAATCTGATGGTTATCCTGTACATAGGGGATAACTTTAGAACTTGGCACAAGCCCTTTAAGGTGGCCATAAACATTAGCTGGGTCAGATGGTGGAGGTCCCTGGGCAAATAATCTAGTTGGGGTCCCAAAAATTATTTTTTTTAAATCACAGCACAAAAAACTTATCTATGGAGGTTAATCTGTGTAGAAATTTTACACGGGCCAATGTACAGACAATTATCGGGAACAAAACGGTCATTTCTGATTTCTGATAATTCCCTCATTGTTCAGCTAAGGTGATTATAACCTCTTAAAAACAGGCCCTGGAACTTCAGTTCTTTGTATAGGGCTTTTTTACGACCACACTTACTACAGGATCTGTACACTATAGCCATATAATGCAGTGTGTGGATTCTGTATTCTTCAACATTTACTGCAGTGAGCACAGGAATGCACATCGCTGCTCCTGCCTGTGCCTGCTCTGTTCAAATCTCCGCATAGCACATTGGAGCAAGAGACCCTGCACCGATGTACTTTGCCAGGCTTTAGCGGCGTAGAGCGAGGGCAGGCAGGAGCACCTATGTGTGCCCCTTCCAGTACAGTGCTCACTGCATACATGGCTACAGTGTACGGATTCTGCTGATAATGATATGCTAATAAAGTGCCTTAGTACATACGTAGTCTACAGCCTATATGTAAGTTATAGGGACACTCACCTGCCTGTCAGTCCCCACTTCTCCCAGCTCCTGCTCAATGTATGTAACGTCAAGCCTCTCCCCTATGTTTCATACCTTCCTGAGTCAGGGAAGCCTCTCTTCTTTCTTCTGCTCCCCAACATTTCTTTCTTCCGCTTGCCATCTCTCTTACCCCTACTATCACACAGGTCGCCAACTCTCTCTCTTCCACCACCACACAGGTCACCATTTCTCCTCCCCACCACCATACAGGTCGCCATCTCTCCCCCACAAGACAGATCACCATCCCTCTCCTCCCCACCACCACACAGGTCACCGTCTCTCTCCTCCCAGCTACCATACAGGTCACCATCTCCCTCCCCCAGGTTGCCACCTGTCCCCCCCCCCACTACCGCACAGATCGCCACCTCTCTCTTCCCCACCACCACACAGGTTGTCATCTCTCTTAACCCAGCACTACACAGGTCGCCATCCCTCTCCCCCCCCACCACCGCACAGGCTACCATTTTTTTCCTCCCCACTACCACACAGGTCGCCATCTCTCACCCCCCGTAACCACACAGGTCACCAGCTCCTGCCCCCACCACCACAAAGGTCGCCATCACTCTACCCCTCCACCACCATATAGGTCGCCATATTTCTCCCCCCACCATCACCACATAGGTCGCTATCTCTGTCCTCCCCACCACCACACAGGTTGCCATCACTCTCCTCCTCCACCACCATATAGGCCGCCATATTTCTCCTCCCACCATAACCACACAGGTTGCTATCTCTCTCCTCACCACCACCACACAGGTTGCCATCTCTCACCCTCCATAACCACATAGGTCGCCATTTCCCTCCCCTCTTTATCACACAGGTCACCATCTTTCTTCCCCTCTACCATCAAACAGGTCGCCATCTTTCTCCTCTTTCTCCCTCTCACCACCACCACCACACAGGTTGCCATCTCTCTCCCCACCACTACCATTTAATGCAGCTCCCAGAGGTGGGACCTTCAACTCTCAGACATTAATGATACCCTGGGGATATATAATAAATATCTATGATAGAAATACCTTTTTAAGATTACTTGCGTGGCCTACACTCACTTTGGACTTTTTCCACCAGACAGGAGATTAGAAGGTGTTCTCCATCATGAACACACATTTTTTTGGACTGGACTGCACTGGTTCCTGGTGTGTTTAGCCTGAATAGTGTATTCTCAATAATAGAAAGTTTATATAACCTACATGTATAGTCATTTTGTGCAGGGTATATAATTATCTATGTTCTGTGAATTGTTTTCAGGGAGACAGTGGAGGACCACTGGTGTGTCTTGACAATAATCGCTGGTACTTGGCAGGAGTGACGAGCTGGGGCACTGGTTGTGGACAGCCAAATAAACCTGGAGTGTATACATATGTCCCTCAGATCCTGTCATGGGTATACACCAAAATGGAGGTAAGAAATTACACTTTTAAAAAAAGAGACAAAAAATTTATATTACTTTGGGGGACTCTCTGGTCCATCTGAAATTAATTGTGACATGAATTTGCTCATTCTTAATTCTAACAATCCCAAAATATTTTCAAATAAATTGCAGACCAAGACATCTGCACATGAAATACGTTTGTAATTTATTCAAAAGGATTTTAAAAAGCTGCTTCACAACTAGAGAATATCCTTCCAGTCATTTGTCAGCCTTTTAAATACCTAAGCCTGCCTTATATCTGCAACTAGCTCTTTCATGACAAAAGCCCTTTATCAGAGCAAAGCAGACAGATTCAGATTTTCCAGTTGAGAGGCCTTGGGGGGACCTCTGTGTGGACACTATTTCTGTTATGGAGACCAATTAATATACATGATGACTATCGTCGGCTATGAAACGTTCCTTTGGGTTTCTGTGAAAAATATATGAAAATTAGCACATCTTGCAACTGATCAGATAGGCTTAGGATAGCTAATTTGAATACCTTTCCCAGAAACCCATAGGTGGTTTATGTATTGCGAATAATAGGAGCTCTCCATAATGAGAAAGAGTACTCACCTGATAATGCATATATATTGCCGAGAAACCCAGAGTAGCCTACTATTCCCCCCCTCTCTAAATTGATTTGTAACAAATTCTTAAAAAGTTCACTCAGACATGAATTTCAATGTGAAAAATTTAAGTATTTGTGCACCTCAGATTTTTTTATTGCCTCAGTGTCTCTAAAATAAAATATGAATAAACTTTGCCAATAGTCTTGATAAAAAATTGTATTATTTCATGTATAGAGCCCTTAAAGGGGTTGTCCAAGATTTTACAAGTGATGGTCTATTGTAAGGATAGACCATCAA
The DNA here is from genome assembly GCF_905171765.1 of Bufo bufo. Taxonomy (NCBI): domain Eukaryota; kingdom Metazoa; phylum Chordata; class Amphibia; order Anura; family Bufonidae; genus Bufo; species Bufo bufo. Next base: position 67,033,665 of record NC_053389.1, read on the forward strand.
TGTCTGTCGGGGGTCCCACATCCTGCAACCCACACATTATTTGTTCTGCAGTAGCTATGGTGCCAGAAGTTGGAGATGGTTACTGCAGTGCTATTCCCATTGAAGTAAATGGGAACAGCAGTGCAGTTACAAGCTCCGTCTACTACACAATGGAGGGAGCTGTATAGTTCTGGCTCCAGAGTTACTTTGACATACCTGATCATGGGGCTGAGGGGTATCAGACCTCTGCCAATTAGATACTGATGGCCATTCATGCACCTAGCCTTTCTGCTGCCTGAGGCAAAAACTGAAATGGCGCCCCAACCCCCCAATGCCAATTTCTTAACCCAACCCTTTCCCCCAGCCCTACTGTTAAAGACATACTTGGAAAACATTACATACAGAGCTACAAAACATACTGGGTAATACAGCGCCACATACTGTGCCCACTGTGCTTCCCAATACTATACTGCAGAAGCAGTATATTATAGTATCCCCTTTCGCTGCCCCGCTCTTGCCCCTACCTGGTACTGCCTGAGGCAATCGCCTCACCTCGCCTCATTAGTGGTTCACCCCTGCTGATGGCCTGAGGATTGGTCATCACTTGTAAAATCTTGGACAAGCCCTTTAAATACTTTGTGTATACAACTCCTGCACTGAATGATATGCTTAATTTAGACTTTTTGCAGAGTTGCTTTTGAGTAGTGTCCCGTGTAGCAACCGCCACTCTGCTTTCACATGACCGACCTGTTTCTGACACCCCTGGTCCGTGCAGTTACATAGTGAACTAAAGTGTTAACTTGCTGCTGATCTTTCTATTCTATTGACCATCTTCTACTTGGATTTCTAACTTCTGAGTAGAATTGTGCTTTCCATTGACTATTTGGCCTTTAACGTTAACATTCTTTTTACAGATGGGGAGAAATCTGTGACCTTACATGTAGCGTGGAGGAAGAGGAGGACACACTTGCACTGTGACATAACAGACTATACGTCATCAAAGGGAGATATTGCGGGGAGAGGGGTATTTATAAAAGATGGACCGATAGCAACATTCAGCAGAATCATGGCACAATACTTTCTTACTCAAAATGCCATAGCAGCAATACAATAAGAAATATCCAAGAGCGGACAGCTCTCTAAGGAAAGTGGCCTTCAAAGCTTCAAGCCGAGCGCTAGGTATATAAAGGACGTTTTATGGTGGGCATAATGAAGACAGTATAAGATCGGAAATTGGTTATATGATGTAACAAGGAACGAAAGTTATTGAAGTTTACTCCAGTCATATATCATCATTAATATTATTCTGTGGTATCATAATGTCCTAAATTAAATCGCTTTTTTCTAGGTTTTGTAGATAGTTTAATAAATCTCATGTTTCTATTTCCACTTTATATTCATTGCAAATGCGTATTAAATGGGCTGTCAGATTTAGATCCTACTGGCATATATTGAATTCGGGAATTTTGAAAATGGAGAACAGCTGCAGAGAACATCTCTCACTCTGGAGGACCCAACATGTTTCTGCATTACATAGACAGTGGGTTGATTTCAATAAGGAGTGTGTAATACTTCATCTCCCCTGCGGTGGTGCTGCAGGGAAATTGAACACTTATTGTCAGGTTCTTCACTTCTGATCATTCGATTCCTGCAGCAGGACACCATATGAGCACCTTAATAAAAAGGTGATATGAAGTTTGGCTACAAAGTTTTGAGGAAGAAGTGGTTTGGAGATCTGAAACAAGGTCTAGTGTGGTACACAGGCAAAGTTTTCTAAGGTTGTCTGGCATTGCGTCGTTTTAATGCATCATAGTTTTCAGTCCTAGTGGCCTGTGGCCTATGAGAGTAAATAGGCTCCCATGTCCTGCCATAAACTGCTGCTCCCTCAGAGACAGCTTAGCCATTGCCTGAGGCGCCTCATGGCACATGCGGCCCAGGTCCGGCACATAGAAGAATGGGGTTGAAAGTGGTCTGGTACCAAGGTAAGTTGGAAAGGAATGATCCAGCATCTCCTCAGTAGTGGATAGTACATCACAGGGAAGGAAATAATTGCTATAATAAAAAGTAATCTTCTAAACATACAACAAAGGCTGCAGCATATTGCCATATTATGTGCAGGTTACTGTACCTTTAGTCTGCATACTGTATATTATTAATACGTGCAATTAAATTTATTATGTTTTGTAAAACCTGTAATAAATGTATTTTCATAAATGCTTTGACAGTGCAGTTTGCATACTGATTTATAATATGACATAATGCTGTGTGTAGTATTCTATAAAAGTGATGGGTTCATAACATATGGTGTACAATTACAAAAACAGCAGTAATAAAGGGATTTCCACTGTTATATTCGACGTTGGTCGTCTCCATTCATAGTTTTATGAGGATAGCGCAGAAATTTGGTAGAGCTACATACACAGAACCTGACCATATAGCAGTGATTACCAATCTAATCGACATTGGAGACGTCATTTGTAACCTTAAAGGATAACCGTCATATTTTCTTTTATTTGCTAGTTTATTAGAGCTAGGCATGTATACCTGAGTTAGTCTGTCAATAATTGTCAAAAGATCTGTAATTACCTTATAATAACAGCTTTCATTAATGTCCCCTGTCCCTTTCCACTGCTCCCTTAAAAGACTGTTGCTATGGCTCATCTGTCTATGGCTAGGAAGACTGAGGGGCGGTCCTCCACACTGCATGCCTGCATTAGGCTTCAGAGTGAGGAGGCGTGTCTCTCAGTAATCCAATCTGATTGGCTGGCAGGAAGCTGCTGGCTACAGCAAGTGTGTATGTGACCTGAGGGAATGCAGTTTTGGCCTCAGAGAACTGGCAGAGGAGCCATCTTGAGAAGATCCTCATAATGTAGGATTCAAAACAGCCGTAACTAAGGGGAAAACTCAAGGAAAACAGTAAGTGAAGAAACTAAAGATTGCTTTATGCATAATACTGCAGCAGCAGTAACATATGCTAAAATAGATTTTTTTATGAAAATATGACAGTTATCTTTTAAAAAGCAAATGGACAAGTTCATGTGGTGCCCAAGGCAAGCATGGCAGAATGTGCCTCTCTCTACCCTTGGTCCATGAATCTATGAAGATAGCTGTTGGATTGACACTCACCATACTCCATCTTAGTCCCCTCCATCCTCAGTGTTCACTGTTACACCCATCAGTAACAAACCATGCGTCCTTTATTCTATGGCTCAGTCTAGGTATACCAAATGTGTATAGTTTTTTATGTTCTACTACTCTTAGGCTACTTTCACACTAGCGTTCGGGGCTCCGCTTGTGAGCTCCGTTTGAAGGCTCTCACAAGCGGCCCCAAACACATCAGTCCAGCCCCAATGCATTCTGAGTGAATGCGGATCCGCTCAGAATGCCTCAGTCTGGCAGCGTTCAGCCTCCGCTCCGCTCAGCAGGCGGACACCTGAACGCTGCTTGCAGCGTTCGGGTGTCCGCCTGGCCGTGCGGAGGCAAACGGATCCGTCCAGACTTACAATGTAAGTCAATGGGGACGGATCCGTTTGAAGTTGACACAATATGGCTCAATTTTCAAACTGATCCGTCCCCCATTGACTTTCAATGTAAAGTCTGGACGGATCCGTCTGAACAACTTTTACACTTAGAATTTTTTCTAAACTATAATGCAGACGGATCCGTTCTGAACGGATCCCAACGTCTGCATTATAGGAGCGGATCCGTCTGTGCAGACACCAGACGGACCCGCTCTGAACGCAAGTGTGAAAGTAGTCTTAGACAGTAAAAACTATTAATATTTGTTTTTGTTTTTGCATCATTTTTTTATATTTCCTTGAACGCTCTGTTGAGGGCTTATTTTTTTTGCGGGTTCAGTTGACGTTTTTAATGGTACTGTTTTAGGGTACATATATCTTTTTATCATTTTTTATTCTGTGGCATGGCTGGCTGTCAAAAAAAATAAATTGTGGGATTATTTTTTTATCCGTTTTATTATAGAATTCACAGACTAAATAATAATAAATTGTATAGTTTGCTTTGTTACCGACACTGGAATACCAGATACAGTATATTTATGTCTTTATTTTGGCACAATAAAGAATTTTATTGAGGACAGTTGGATTTTTTTTTTTGGGGGGGGGGGTGTTTTTGTTAACTTTTTATTGTAATCCAACTTTAGTCAAACTGATCATTATAATGCGTACCAATGGCACCAAAATCGCTACTTCTACCCCACCCACTAACCACCACTTTGCCAGTAATTGTACGCTATCGATGGCCACAGCACTCATCAGTCTTCAAGGCTTTTATTGGGTGCTCGTCTCTTAGGGGTCCCTTTCCACCTGTGGACCAAATATCAAATATTGTCAGTAATTGTGGCAGGTAGTAAGAGTGGTGAGAGAAGGGGTATTCCAGGGGAGCAGATGCACCGCCTTCTCACACCCTCATGAAGAATTGCACATCCATTAGGATACTTTCTTTTTTTTTTTACAATGGACCCTTTAAGGTTGTTGGATGTCATCGTAGGTTAGGCATCCTGTAAATGTATTCATCCTGACATATACATTAACATACTTGCTTCCAATCTCAAATTCGCCAGGACAATCCCAAAAATCGGGCTGTGAAAGTGGTGAGGCTTGCATAAGGGCATTCTATGGGCATTCCTTCCCATTTTGGGGGTAGGTGGTCCAAGTGTCGAATATGTAAAAAAGATTTATGAACCAAATCTACACTGCGTGCAGAATTATTAGGCAAATGAGTATTTTGACCACATCATCCTCTTTATGAATGTTGTCTTACTCCAAGCTGTATAGGCTCGAAAGCCTACTACCAATTAAGCATATTAGGTGATGTGCATCTCTGTAATGAGAAGGGGTGTGGTCTAATGACATCAACACCCTATATTAGGTGTGCATAATTATTAGGCAACTTCCTTTCCTTTGGCAAAATGGGTCAAAAGAAGGACTTGACAGGCTCAGAAAAGTCAAAAATAGTGAGATATCTTGCAGAGGGATGCAGCACTCTTAAAATTGCAAAGCTTCTGAAGCGTGATCATCGAACAATCAAGCGTTTCATTCAAAATAGTCAACAGGGTCGCAAGAAGCGTGTGGAAAAACCAAGGCGCAAAATAACTGCCCATGAACTGAGAAAAGTCAAGCGTGCAGCTGCCAAGATGCCACTTGCCACCAGTTTGGCCATATTTCAGAGCTGCAACATCACTGGAGTGCCCAAAAGCACAAGGTGTGCAATACTCAGAGACATGGCCAAGGTAAGAAAGGCTGAAAGACGACCACCACTGAACAAGACACACAAGCTGAAACGTCAAGACTGGGCCAAGAAATATCTCAAGACTGATTTTTCTAAGGTTTTATGGACTGATGAAATGAGAGTGAGTCTTGATGGGCCAGATGGATGGGCCCGTGGCTGGATTGGTAAAGGGCAGAGAGCTCCAGTCCGACTCGGACGCCAGCAAGGTGGAGGTGGAGTACTGGTTTGGGCTGGTATCATCAAAGATGAGCTTGTGGGGCCTTTTCGGGTTGAGGATGGAGTCAAGCTCAACTCCCAGTCTTACTGCCAGTTTCTGGAAGACACCTTCTTCAAGCAGTGGTACAGGAAGAAGTCTGCATCCTTCAAGAAAAACATGATTTTCATGCAGGACAATGCTCCATCACACGCGTCCAAGTACTCCACAGTGTGGCTGGCAAGAAAGGGTATAAAAGAAGAAAATCTAATGACATGGCCTCCTTGTTCACCTGATCTGAACCCCATTGAGAACCTGTGGTCCATCATCAAATGTGAGATTTACAAGGAGGGAAAACAGTACACCTCTCTGAACAGTGTCTGGGAGGCTGTGGTTGCTGCTGCACGCAATGTTGATGGTGAACAGATCAAAACACTGACAGAATCCATGGATGGCAGGCTTTTGAGTGTCCTTGCAAAGAAAGGTGGCTATATTGGTCACTGATTTGTTTTTGTTTTGTTTTTGAATGTCAGAAATGTATATTTGTGAATGTTGAGATGTTATATTGGTTTCACTGGTAAAAATAAATAATTGAAATGGGTATATATTTGTTTTTTGTTAAGTTGCCTAATAATTATGCACAGTAATAGTCACCTGCACACACAGATATCCCCCTAAAATAGCTAAAACTAAAAACAAACTAAAAATTACTTCCAAAAATATTCAGCTTTGATATTAATGAGTTTTTTGGATTCATTGAGAACATGGTTGTTGTTCAATAATAAAATTAATCCTCAAAAATACAACTTGCCTAATAATTCTGCACTCCCTGTATTGACATATTCATATATTCATCCCTGGCAGTTTACCATAGACACTCATGGTCTTTTTTGTTGTTTATACCTTTATTAATGGTCATTATTTTTAATGGTCATTAGGTATATCAAGTAGATAATGTGACAGGAGCACTTTACATGATAATTAAGTGATCCAGTGGGACCATATTATTTATAACTTCTCATAAACTTTAGAGACTGATGTTGCGGAGGAAGGTCACCTAATGGCTACATACTATTATCATGTGTAATATTCTGGTCCTTACTGGATTGTGTGTAAAATAAAGCAAACCTATTGACGAAAGCTTCCATTAAGTACCTTCTGTTCTGGAATTGCAACAGTGGTTCTGTTAGGCTGTGCTTCTCCACTTATCCCACTAGAAGGTTCTAGTTCAGCTAGAAACTGTATAAAAGGAGAGTAGTCAGAACCCCTAGTTGTCTGCAGTTAGGGACCCGTGCATAGAAGAAGAGATTCTGCCAGACTGCATGAGTGACCAGAAGAAGACAATGTTACTCTGCCCAATGTCTGAGCCACAAACCTTGGGCCACCAGCATTTGGCCGGGGTATTAGTCTTCTAACAGTCCATGCATACGACCGTGTTTTTTGTCCGATACACATTTTTTGCAGGTCAGATGCGAACCCATTCACTTCAATGGGACCACAAAAGATGTGGACAGCACACCGTGTGCTGTCCGCACCTGTATGTCCATTCCGCAGCACCCGGGAAAAAATAGAACATGTCCTATTCTTGTCCATTTTACGGACAAGGATTGGACTGTTCTATAGAGGGCCGGACGTTCAGTTCCACTAAATGAGAGACACACACAGACGGTATCTGTGTTTTACAGATCCGCAATTTGCAGAACACAAAACGGCTACTGCTGTATGCATTAGCCCTGAGAAAGAGAGGGACAGCTATCTCAGGACTTTGGGAATTGAGTCAGCACAACCTGTATATAGGTGCAGATCACTATGGCGAAATACATATACAAACGGAGAATACAAATGTGATCGCACTCTATATCCAGCATTCTGCCCTGCCTCCATGCTGGATGAGACATTGGTGTACATTTTGGCCAAAGCTTAATAAGCAACTCACCACGTCAAGGTTGCCTCCATTTGAGTGGTCCCTAACACTAGTTCCTACCTGTTCATGGGCCATGACAGCCACACAAAATCCAGGGAGTGCAGGTCAGCGTGCACGCCAAGCACACTCTGCTTTTAACCCCGTCCGGTGCCATTACAGCTTTCATCGGATCCAGGGATGCAAGTACCAACATGCACGCTGAGCCCACCATATACTTCTCCTGAAGCCAAATGGCCACTGGTAGGTTCTATATAAGCAGACTCAGTTTTATACTGACTTTAAAACCAGCCTCCAGGACAGATTAACTGGTCAGGTGTGCATGACTCAAAGGAGATCGCCACGCCTCCAATACATACTACAAAGAAAAGATCTCAGGACTTTACTCAGCACAAAACCTTTTTCTGTTCTGGGGGAGACTGGAGAACTCAGACTGAGTTCCTCCAGTAAAGAAGCACACCGGTATACTGAAGACCCTGACTCTCTAGACTTATTTCTTATTGGGGTGCACCACGCCTTAAGATCCCCTTCGGAAAGAAACAACATGTGATAATACCTCGATGGTGTCCAGGGGACTCATCATAGCGTTGGGGCCACGCTAAACCCAACCACTGCAATTTGGCGTCACAAACAGGATACGGTCCGGCTCCAGCAGAGCAAGTCATCGTGGATCAGCACTAGTGGATCAAGACAGCCATTGGCGACTACAGGAATGTCCCATATATGTCCCTTTAATAAAGGTTCAGGATCAAAGTGTTTTTAATAAAAACTGAACACAAGAATAAGGGGGCACAATCTAAAATTAGTTGGGGAATATCAGAACCAATGTCAGGAAATATTTGTACACAGTAAAAGTGGTTCAGGCTTGAAACAAACTACCAGCAGATGTGGTTGGTGAATCTTCAGTAAGTGCATTTAAACATTAAATAAACACTTCTTATCCTAAGATAAAGAAAAAATATATAAGGGCAGACTAGATGGACCATGTGGTCTATTTAAGCTGTCAATCTTCTATGTCTCTTCTATGTTTCTATTATGTTGACCTTCAAGACTCATTATTCATTTTAAAATTAAACGAAGTTCACTTTTCTCAAATTAGCTGCTGCAATAGAGTACATGACTGCAAAACTGTATGCTGCACACCTCAGCTTCTGCAGATCTTCATAATACACATCTCATCTGCTTCAGAACCTCGTAATACACAACTCAGCTACAGCAGAACATCATAAAACATACAACTGCTGCTCCAGAACCTCATAATACACACCACAGTTTCTGCAGAACCTCTTCCTAAACACCAGCTGCTCCAGAACCTCATAATACACACCACAGTTTCTGCAGAACCTCTTCTTAAACACCAGCTGCTGCAGAACTTCACAATACACACCTCAGCTGATGCAGAACCTCATTATACACACCTCAGCTGATGCAGAACCTCATTATACACACCTCAGCTGATGCAGAACCTCATTATACACACCTCAGCTGATGCAGAACCTCATTATACACACCTCAGCTGATGCAGAACCTCATGGTACACACCTCAGCTGATGCAGAACCTCATGGTACACACCTCCGCTGCAGCAGATTCTCACAATACACACCTCAGCTGCTGTAGAACCTCATAATACACACCTCAGCTGCTGTAGAACCTCATAATACACACCTCAGCTGCTGCAGAACATCACTATGCATACCTCAGCTGCTGCAGTTAGCCTACAGTGCTCTGATTCATAATGGTGAAAGAACTGAGTGGTGATTGCTATAAATCATATAATTTAAACCTCTGCAGCATTCACCAAAATCTGCACTGATTTATTGCTGCATGGTGTAAATGGGGGTTTGTAAAATGTCATTCACATTTACTGTACTATATACAGTGCATTCGGAAAGTCTTCAGACCCTTTTACCTTTTCACATTTTGTTATGTTGCGGTCTTGTGCTAAAATTAAAGTTCACATTTTCCCCATCATTCTGCCCTCAAAACCCCATGAGAAAGTGGAAACTGAATGTTAGCAATATTTGCTAATTTATTGAAAAGGAAAAACATAAGTATTTAGACTAGTGATGAGCGAACTGCTTCGTCTTGCTTGGACGAACCTAGTTTGTTCATCTACATAACTCATATTCATTGCGATTCCTATCTCCGTATGCGCATAAAAATGTATCTCCGATGAGGCTCTTTCAATATCAAAACCCGGATTCGTAGCGAGCACCACAATCATTAACAAATCCGTATTTGGATTCCTTATGTAATACATTAACACATGTGCCGCTTCTCACAGTAATGGAGAATGCACGAGACTACAGAATTCTCGCCTTAACAGCGGCCATATTGAAAGAGCCTCATTGGAGACAATACATTTTAATGCGCTACTGATGTTAACTTGCACAGCTTTAATGGTTCTGAACCTTCTAAGATATATGGTCTCTTTCCTTTAAGGGCATTTTGATAAGCAAGCAATACATGGGCGCTGTTCCGTGGGCATTCCAGATCACGGATGCGGACCCATTCACTTCACTGGGTCCGCAAATCCGGAGATGCGGAATGGTGCGGAACGGAAGCAAGGATGGAACCCTACTGAAGCACTATAGAGAGCTTCCATGGGGTTTCGTCCCGTACTTCCGTTCCGCAAAAAAAGAAAGAACATGTCCTGTTTTTTTGCGGAACGTGCAGATCTCGGACTCATTTAAGTGAATGGGTCCGTGATCCGCTGCGGCTGCCCCACGGTCGGTGTTCGTGCATTTGCGGGCCGCAGCACGGCCATAGGGCGCACGAGTTCTTATGCAGGAGGCCTTAGGCCTAGTCTACAGGAGAATGAGCATGTAGGTATTGTCTGTAGCACTGCCAATACATTGCTATTAGGTATACACGGCGCATATAGAAATAAGTGCTTTAAAAGGGTTTTCCGAGATTTTTTTTACTGATGACCTATCCTCAGGATAGGTTATTGGTATCTGATCCATGGGGGTCCTACATTGGAGACCCCCATAATCAGCTGTTTGAGAAGGCACCAGTGCTCCGGTGTTTGCTCCTGCCTTCTCGTAGATTACCAAACGCAGCACTGTACTTGAAACAAAACTTTAAAAAAAATAAAATCTCCCACGGACTCACTATGCCCCTCAGTGAATACCTTGGGGTGTCTACTTTCCGAAATGGGGTCATTTGTGGGGTGTGTTTACTGTTCTGGCATTTTGGGCGGGGCTAAATTGTGAGCAACCCTGTAAAGCCTAAAGGTGCTCTTTGGAATGTGGGCCCCTTTGCCCACCTAGGCTGCAAAAAAGTGTCACACATGTGGTATCGCCGTACTCAGAAGAAGTAGCGCAATGTGTTTTGGGGTGTATTTTTACATATACCCATGCTGGGTGAGAGAAATATCTCTGTAAATTGACAACTTTGTATAAAAAAAATTAAAAAGTTGTTATTTATAGAGATATTTCTCACACACAGTATGGGTATATCTAAAAATACACCCCAAAACACATTGCCCTACTTCTTCTGAGTACGGCGATACCACATGTGTGACACTTTTTTGCAGCCTAGGTGCGCAAAGGGGCCCAAATTCCAATGAGTACCTTTAGGATTTCACAGGGCATTTTTACGCATTTGGATTCCAAACTACTTCTCACGCTTTAGGGCCCCTAAAATGCCAGGGCAGTATAAATACCCCACAAGTGACCCCATTTTGGAAAGAAGACACCCCAAGGTATTCCGTGAGGGGCATGGCGAGTTCATAGAAGTTGTTTTTTTTGGCACAAGTTAGCGGAAAATGTTTTTTGTTTTTTTCTTACAAAGTCTCATATTCCACTAACTTGTGACAAAAAATTAAATTTTACATGAACTCGCCATGCCCCTCACGGAATACCTTGGGGTGTCTTCTTTCCAAAATGGGGTCACTTGTGGGGTATTTATACTGCCCTGGCATTTTAGGGGCCCTAAAGCGTGAGAAGAAGTCTGGGATCCAAATGTCTAAAAATGCCCTCCTAAAAGGTACTCATTGGAATTTGGGCCCCTTTGCGCATCTTGGCTGCAAAAAAGTGTCACACATGTGGTATCGCCGTACTCAGGAGAAGTAGGGCAATGTGGTTTGGGGTGTATTTTTACATATACCCATACTGTGTGTGAGAAATATCTCTGTAAATGACAACTTTTTCCATTTTTTTATACAAAGTTGTCAATTTACAGAGATATTTCTCTCACCCAGCATGGGTATATGTAAAAATACACCCCAAAACACATTGCCCTACTTCTCCTGAGTACGGCGATACCACATGTGTGACACTTTTTTGCAGCCAAGATGCGCAAAGGGGCCCAAATTCCAATAAGTACCTTTAGGATTTCACAGGGCATTTTTACGCATTTGGATTCCGTGAGGGGTATGGTGAGTTCATGTAAGATTTTATTTTTTGTCACAAGTTAGTGGAATATGAGACTTTGTAAGAAAAAACAAAAAAAAAATCTATTTCCGCTAACTTGTGACAAAAAAAAAAAATCTTCTATGAACTCGCCATGCCCCTCAAAAGTGATCTTTATAGCGCCGCAGCGATTTTACGGTGTTTTTGCAGTGATCAGAAAAAAAAAATTCTGTCACTGCGGTGGGGCGGACTGAACGCAAGTGTGCGCACAAGATCAGGCCTGATCGGGCAAACACTGCGTTTTTTGTAGAGCCTATAAAACATGTCCTATTCTTGTCCGCAATTGCGGACAAGAAAAGGCATTTTGTATATAGTTCTGGCAATGTGCGGATCCGCAAAATGCGGAAAGCACATTGCCGGTGTCCGCAAAACACATACGGACGTCTGAATAGAGCCTTACAGGGGGTGATCAATGACAGGGGGGTGATCAGGGAGTCTATATGGGGTGATCAGGGGTTAATAAGGGGTTAATAAGTGACAGGAGGGGTGTGTGTAGTGTAGTGTAGTGTAGTGGTGCTTGGTGCTACTTACAGAGCTGCCTGTGTCCTCTGGTGGTCGATCCAAGCAAAAGGGACCACCAGAGGACCAGGTAGCAGGTATATCAGACGCTGTTAACAAAACAGCGTCTGATATACCTTTCTGGGGTTAAAAAAATCGCATCTACAGCCTGCCAGCGAATGATCGCTGCTGGCAGGCTGTAGTTCAACTTCTCAGCTGCGCATCGCTGTGAACGCGAAATCTCGGGTCTCACGAGATGACGCCTTTCGGCGTTAGTGTGACCTGAGAGAGCCGCCGCATTCACGCCTTTCGCGTTAGTGTGACGGCAATCGGTTAAGAGATGAGATAAAAACAACACAGGATTCACTGATACCGTTTGTGGATAACATGGTGTTCAAGGATTTGGACAATAAACTAAAAGAAAATCTTACGAAACTGGAAGATAATATTATTCAATCAAAACAGGCAAAGTACAACAGGGATCTGTAATATAAACACTGTATATAACTGGTCTGAATCTAAAGCCAATTTACCACGCTCCGTTCTGAGGGGATCACATTTTAAAAAGAAATCATCTTCTAAAGTTTCTTTTAGTTCAACTGACATCGATGCTTCTGATTCAGCAACTACGGACAATTCAGGGTTAACGGAGGCCACAGGAGGTTTTCTTCCCTCAACAACGGTTTCAGATCATAGAAAAGCTCCAAAAAAACAAAGGGCGGGGAGGCGGCATAGAAAAGACGCGCCGATATCCCTCCCGATACAGGAAGGAGTAGTGGACTTGTAGGTGGCGAACCTGTCAGCCTCTATTCCGTCGATTGACCAAATAAATGTTTTGAAGAGGGGTTTATCATTTTCTCCTACATACCAGTTTGATTTGCATAAGACCATTTTGGATGTTGATCGATTTGCTCGTAGTCTTACCTTGAAAAAACATTTTGAGGATGCAGTTACTGAAAGTGTTGATGGAGAATTAAGTCAGTGTCCGACACATGATGAACAATCTGTGCAGGAGACTGATTTATCTCGGGACAGTACAATGTTGTTTTCTGAATTGATGCATATGGCCTCTCTGCAAGCAATGCGTACAAAGCCGGGTGACCTCGAATAAAAAAATCAATCTCCTTAATTTTTTACCAGCAATAGGGATTTTTATCCCCTTCAGTCGAGGTCCCCGACTTTGGATCGTTATCAGGAATTGGTAGAGAGGGATCTATGTGCCCTGAACAATAAATGCAAGTTAGATAGGTGTCCTAACTCTGTGGGATGTAGGAAACGTTCTAACATGTCCTCAGTGGAATTTAAGCACTGCGGGATCTGAAGGAGAGAGATGATCTGATTGTAAAAAAATGCTGATAAGGGAGGAGCGGTTGTTGTGTTATATAGTGCGGTATATAAAACACAGGTACAGATGATGTTAAATAACACTTCTGTCTATACTGCGCTAAAGAGCCATCCTCTCCTTCCTTATCAAGCAGAATTGGTCAATATTTTGACATTGGGCTTAAAATTTGGTATTTTTAAGAAGAAAGAATATGATTATATATATAGGTAGCCCATCCAGTCATCGCAATCTTTCACGCCCTTCCAAAGTACCATAAGGGTATATTCCCTCCCCCGTTAAGACCCTTAGTGGCGGGGATTGGATCTTTTTCGGAAAAACTATCTGAGTGGGTAGATTCTCTGTTGCAGCCACTGATTCCCATGATCCCTGGGTTTTTTAAGGACACCAGGTCTGTGCTGCAGGCATTTTCTGAATTTAAATGGGGTGAGGGGTTCAGGTGGATCACCGTGGATGTGGTGTCACTGTACACGGATATTCCCCATGATTTGGCCCTTAAAGCACTGTCCTGGTTCCTCGACACATACAGTGATTACACCAAGGAATTGCAGGAATTCATGGGCACAGTGGTTCATTTCCACCTCAGGCACAATTTCTTTATGTTTAATAATGATTTTTATTTACAGGTATCGGGAGTGTCGATGGGGGCCAGGTTCTCTCCCTCCATAGCCAATATTTTTATGGCATGGTGGGAGATGAGATTTCTCCTCATCGACACTCTCCCCTTTGGTGGTTACGTGCAGTGGTATGGCCGCTACATCGATGACCTGCTTTTGGTATGGTCTGGTGATGTGGCGGCCATACCGCTGTTTGCAAACTAGTTGAATTCATGTGTGGACTCTATTTCATTTGATGTCCACCATGATCCGGATTCTATAAATTTTCTGGATTTGTGCCTGAGGGGGGATGTGAATACATCTGCAGTTTGTACGGTTAGACATAGAAAAGATACTGCAGGGAGTACTATCCTCCATGCATCTTCATGTCATCCATCACACGTCATCAATAATATTCCGAAGGTGAACTCATCAGGGCAAAAAGGAATTGCACGGATGAAGAAGCTAATAATATCATGAGGAGGCTTTATTGTAGGACGTATTCTAGGAGAGCAACGTTAAACCACTATGAAACAGTTTCCAAAATGGAGAGAGAAACATAAATTTTTCCTGGAAAACGAACATCGGGCGATATCGCCAATGTTCTGATAAAAACAAAAATAAGGCTATTACATTTGTAACCCAATACAGGTATATGGAAATATGTAAAATAATAAAGAAACATTTACTTCTCATGAAATTGTAGAGGAGGGTATCAAATGTGCAGCACACAAAGCCCCAACTCTTGGACAAATTCTTAGTCCTAGTTTGTTCAGGGACTCTGTGGTCTCTAATCCTACATGGATCAGTTGTAAAGGAAGCTATAAATGCGGCCACGGTAGATGCATCTGCTGTGGCCACATGTTAGTCACTAACTGTTTTAAATCTACTGTTAATGAAAAGGAATTTGAGATAAAAACTTACCTGAATTGTAACACCAAGAATGCCATTTATCTAATTACATGTATGGACTGTCGGATACAGTATGTAGGATGTACTTCTAATCAGATAAAGACAAGAGTCTGTAGACTCATCTCTGATGTGCCCCACCATGAAAACCGCAATGTGTCTGCAGTCAGCTTACACTTTGCGGTTTGTCATGGTGGGGATACGTCCAAACTGAACGTGCATGGTATCGAGAGAGTAATAATCCCGAAGACAGGAGGAGATCAGAGGAGGAAGTTGTTAAATCGGGAAGTGCAGCCAGCCAGAACCGCAGGGGCGACACGTGAGGTGCACGGTGGGCCGATGAGGGGCCAAACAATTACACACAGTTCATCTGTTTACTCACGGTTAGCAGAAAGCCTCCCTGGCAGCACAGTGTTGAGGAAGACAGCACGAAATCCTCCGGGGCACACTCTGTGATAGGGAAGCATCAGCCAAGATGGAGGTTGAGGTGCCCTTGATGTTAGGGGTGCTTAGGGTGCTTGTTGCGGCTGAGTCCCTTGATGGTATTTGTCGTGACGCCAGTACCGTTAATGGTGGTACAACCAATTGTAAGAAGGAAGTAGACAGTGGTAGGATACAACTCACAACTTTTACTGATGTTGGTTCCAGTTGCAGCATATACATCAGACAGAATACAGTCTTTTGCAGTTTAAAGGAATCCTGTTGATCCACTGTTAATAGGTTTGGCTGGGTTTAGCTTAGCTTGAAGGATCTGTAGAAGTAGTTCTGGTAGGTAACTTTGCTTCAGGTCCCTAGTAAATCAGAGCTATTTGGTGAGGTTGCCTATAACACTTATTTGGTATGCTTAGTCCTTCTCGTTGCTGTGACTTCCAAGCCCTTGAACAGGTAGCTAATCTGTATTCTTCAAAGTATGGTGAGGCTGCCTGTAGCTAGATTGTCCTCCACCATGCGCAAAGGTGCCCATTAAGCCTTTAGTAATGGCTGTTATCACCGATGTCTCTCTTTAGCTTGGTTAACTTTCTCCAGGGACGAAAACGCTATCCTCTGGTTGTAGGTAAGAAGGTCACAGGAGGAAAACGCTCTCCTGCGCCTCATACCTTGGCTCTACCTCATTTCTGCATTTGGCTTCACCCACTAATCTGTGGTGTGTAGCCCCAGAGTAACCACTGACTCTGCTACTCTCCAACCTAATCTTCTAGACTCTAGAACCATCCCACTAATCTGTCTCACTAGGCCTGACCTAGGTATTTATATGACCTAAGTGTTATCCCCATCTAGTGGTGGGATGTCTAAATTACACCAGACCAGCCTATGAACAGGGATACAACAGGTGTTGCAATACAAAATAACATGCAATATGATAATGCGGTTTTAAAGCTATTTTGCAGTTCCCACGTGTCCTGAGTGGGACGCTGCAGAAGCATACTGGATGTTCCAGTTAGCCACATGTTACCTGGAAGGGTTAAATAAAAGACATGATCTAATTTTGCAGTATTAAGGTATGACATGAAAAAAAGACTCAAACAATTGCACTATATATGCCCCGTCCACACCTGACATGCAATCAGGAAATCACGTGGCTCGGGCACTCACAGCGCAATCAAGACCACATGCGGTTATTTTTTTAATTCACATAATAAATAATAAATAAATACATTATATTATTATTATCAAAGCAAATAAATATTTACAGCTGGCGTATAAATAATCATGTGGAGGGACGGCCGAGCCATGTGATTTCCTGATTGCATGTCAGGTGTGGACGGGGCATATATAGTGCAATTGTTTGAGTCTTTTTTTATGTCATGATGAAGGACCTATATTGAGCATGGTCTGAAACGCGTAACAAGTTATCCGTGTACCATAAGCTTTTAAAACCGCTGGAATAAAGTTTATACCTTGTATATCTGAGCTGGACTTGAAAAGTTTGTTTGAGGTTCCACTAATAGTGCAAACCAGGCGCTATGTCCGTGCTCGTGGCAAGAAGACACAGCTGAGACCTGCCTTTTCCTGTTTTGTTAGCAGCTGTACTTGGTATCAGGCTCAGGCCCATTCACTTGAATGGGACTGACCTGCGCCTAGGCCACGTGACTGATGAACGCACTGTCACTCGGCCTAAAAAAAATCTGAGAGAAGGCCACAGTGATCAAAGGAGCGCCGCTGCCTTCTGAAACAGATGATTGGTGGGGTTCTCGGGACTCCCACCGATCAGATACTGATACTGATTATAAAACGCTTGGAAAACCCCTTTAACAACAAATCACATTTTACACAGCAATATTAAATTAACCTTTTGAGTAGTAATAACTCTTTGCAGTCATCCTCGGCACACTTACCTTACATGTCCCAACATTTCAAGCAATGGGGAGTTCAAAATTCAGAGTATCGTCTCTTCTCTGTTTCATAAGGTATAGTCAGATAGAAGTTGTAACGGATCTCCTGGCACCCCGACCGGGTACCTCCAATGATAGATGCTCCTAGTGCTTCCTGAGGACTCCAAGCACTCCACTTGACACCGTACGCACTGCAGACCCCACGAACCGCTGAAGCTTGGTTGAGGTCTCACCGTCTCCTACCCACCCTGGACCTACGACAAGGCTCCAGGCTCCAGTGGGTGAACCTCTCCTAAAACCAGAGAGCAGGAACAGCTCTTAAAAGAGCTAGTAGTTATAGCCAGGGGAGTATAGCAAATCTCCCAGCGTATAGCAATCCCCCAGTGTTGAACAGTTACCCAAACACCAGCCTCAACATGATGAAGGATAAAACAGGCACTCTTTATTGAGGGCTACCCGCCCGTATTTATGCAGGTCCCCATCTGGTGGACACGCCCGTAGGGGACCAGAAGGAAGACTGTGACACAGGACAGATAGGTAGCAACTCAGGATACACAGACACAACACATCCCCACAATGCATCATGGTTTCCTCCTCTCTGCCCTGGAGACACCTGAGGAGCAATTCAATTATCTCTCAGGACAAAGGGAAATCGCCAATACACATGTGGAGACAACAGGACAGAAATCACCACCCAAACACACAATGTCACACCTCCACAGCAAACACAGACATTTAACATATTCCCAGATAGCTCAAGTCTGAGTGCATATCATTAGGTGAATGGCACTCAGAATACACAAATACAATAAAATTAGCTATCTGGGTACCCTCACATAACAAAATACAATTCCAAAGACAGTTGTACGGCCGGTCTGTCTTCTCCTTTAAAGTTAGTATGGGCCATAATCCTGAGGCAAGAGGCTGCTAAACAGGCCTCTCCAAAACCCAGTGGCGAGGTTGATTTCGCCACAGAAGTACATAGACTTCTTGTGGATTACCACCTATTCTGTGCTCTGCCAATCAAGGAAAGAACTAGAGGTACAGTAGGTGCTACCTTACAACAAAGATTGTGCAATGTCTAACTGCAGAGCAGCGGTACACTGCAAAACTGCAAAACGGGTTCACAAATGTGTTTTTATGTGGTATATGCATTTATTGTATTTTACATGTACGTGGTATTAATAGGCCATATTCGCTGCCACCAGTAGATGGGGCTGGTGTCACACTCCATATGGAGAGGAGTCAGTTTGATCATTTGGTCAGAGTTGTCTAGTCTGACACTGTGAGGGAAGCACATGTCCAATATAGAAGCTGAACTTTACAAGAAAAGTAGACCAGAAGAGAAGGAAAAAGAGAGGTTCAGAGTAGAAGTTCTGTAGAGGTGAATTGTGTTTGAAGAAGCTTATAGACTCTACACAGTGGCATAACTACAGGGGAAGCAGGGGAAGCAGCTGCTTCGGGGGCTGGGCTGACAAGGGGCCCGGCGCCCCGCAGCGTGAGGCACAAAGTTTCCTAATTATCTAATAGCTTTTCAGGCCAGGCCCCTTCACATACAGTGCAGCTCCAATTGGGGGCCTGGCCTGTCCATCACCAAACACCGCCCCCTGTGTGACCAAATGTGAGCAGCAACACAGTCTCCAGCACAGCCCGAAGCCTAACTCCGCCCACTCATGTGACTGATCACGTGCTCCTGACATTATGAAAGGTCCTTTTGCTCACTATGAACTCGCATCTCCTGAGGTAGGACATGTACAGTCAGGTCCATAAATATTGGGACATTGACACAATTCTAGAATTTTTGGCTCTATACACCACCACAATGGATTTGAAATGAAACAAACAAGATGTGCTTTAACTGCAGACTGTCAGCTTTAATTTGGGTATTTACATCCAAATCAGGTGAACGGTGTAGGAATTACAACAGTTTGCATATGTGCCTCCCACTTGTTAAGGAACCAAAAGTAATGGGACAATTGGCTTCTCAGCTGTTCCATGGCCAGGTGTGTGTTATTCCCTCATTATCCCAATTACAATGAGCAGATAAAAGGTCCAGAGTTCATTTCAAGTGTGCTATTTGCATTTGGAATCTGTTGCTGTCAACTCTCAAGGTGAGATCCAAAGAGCTGTCACTATCAGTGAAGCAAGCCATCATTAGGCTGAAAAAAACAAAACAAACCCATCAAAGAGATAGCAAAAAACATTAGGCGTGGCCAAAACAACTGTTTGGAACATTCTTAAACAGAAGGAACGCACCGGTGAGCTCAGCAACACCAAAAGACCAGGAAGACCACAGAAAACAACTGTGGTGGATGACCGAAGAATTCTTTCCCTGGTGAAGAAAACACCATTCACAACAGTTGGCCAGATTAAGAACACTCTCCAGGAGGTAGGTGTATGTGTGTCAAAGTCAACAATCAAGAGAAGACTTCACCAGAGTGAATACAGAGGGTTCACCACAAGATGTAAACCATTGGTGAGCCTCAAAAACAGGAAGGCCAGATTAGAGTTTGCCAAACGACATCTAAAAAAGCCCTCACAGTTCTGGAACAACATCCTATGGACACATGAGATCAAGATCAACTTGTACCAGAGTGATAGGAAGAGAAGAGTATGGAGAAGGAAAGGAACTGCTCATGATCCTAAGCATACCACCTCATCAGTGAAGCATGGTGGTGGTAGTGTCATGGCGTGGGCATGTATGGCTGCCGATAGAACTGGTTCTCTTGTATTTATTGATGATGTGACTGCTGACAAAAGCAGCAGGATGAATTCTGAAGTGTTTCGGGCAATATTATCTGCTCATATTCAGCCAAATGCTTCAGAAATCATTGGACGGCGCTTCACAGTGCAGATGGACAATGACCCAAAGCATACTGCAAAAGCAACCAAAGAGTTTTTCAAGGGAAAGAAGTGGAATGTTATGCAATGGCCAAGTCAATCACCTGACCTAAATCCGATTGAGCAGCATTTCACTTGCTGAAGACAAAACTGAAGGGAAAATGCCCCAAGAACAAGCAGGAACTGAAGACAGTTGCAGTAGAGGCCTGGCAGAGCATCACCAGGGATGAAACCCAGCGTCTGGTGATGTCTATGCGTTCCAGACTTCAGGCTGTAATTGACTGCAAAGGATTTGCAACCAAGTATTAAAAAGTGAAAGTTTGATTTATGATTATTATTCTGTCCCATTACTTTTGGTTCCTTAACAAGTGGGAGGCACATATGCCAAGTGTTGCAATTCCTACACCGTTCACCTGATTTGGATGTAAATACCCTCAAATTAAAGCTGACAGTCTGCAGTTAAAGCACATCTTGTTTGTTTAATTTCAAATCCATTGTGGTGGTGTATAGAGCCAAAAATGGTAGAATTTTGTATATGTCCCAATATTTATGGACCTGACTGTAACTAAAATAGTATATAGCCAGTTCACAGTGAGTTGCCCCCCCCCACACCTCAGTGTACAGTCCCCCCACTTCTTAGTGTACAGTCCCCCCCACATCTTAGTGTACAATCCCCCCACATCTTAGTGTACAATCCCCCCACATCTCAGTGTACAGTCCCCCCACATCTCAGTGTACAGTCCCCCCCACATCTTAGTGTACAGTCCCCCCACATCTTAGTGTACCGTTCCCCCCCACATCTTAGTGTACAGTCCCCCCCACATCTTAGTGTACAGTCCCCCCCACACCTCAGTGTACAGTCCCCCCCACATCTCAGTGAACAGTCCCCCCCATACCTCAATGTACAGTCCCCTCACATCTCAGTGTACAGTCCCCCCATACCTCAGTGTACAGTCCCTCCCACATCTCAGCGTACAGTCCCCCCCACATCTCAGTGTACAGTTCTCCCACATCTCAGTGTACAGTCCCCCACATCTCAGTGTACAGTCCCCCACCTCTCAGTGTACAGTCCTCCCACATCTCAGTGTACAGTCCCCCCCACACCTCAGGGTATAGTCCCCCCCACATCTCAGCGTACAGTCCCCCCCCACACCTCAGTGTACAGTCCCCCCCCCCCCACACCTCAGTGTACAGTCCCCCTACATCTTAATGTACAGTCCCCCCCACATCTTAGTGTACAGTCCCCCCCCCACATCTTAGTATAAAATCCCCCCCCCACATCTTAGTGTACAATCCCCCCCACACCTCAGTGTACAGTCCCCCCACATCTCAGTGTACAGTCCCCCCATACCTCAGTGTACAGTCCCCCCACATCTTAGTGTACAGTCCCCCACACATCTTAGTGTACAGTCCCCCCCACACCTCAGTGTACATTCCCCCCACATCTCAGTGTACACTCCCTTCATACCTCAGTGTGCAGTCCCCCCATACCTCAGTGTACAGTCCCCCATACCTCAGTGTACAGTCCCCCCACATCTCAGCATACAGTCCCCCTCCCACACCTCAGTGTACAGTCCCCCCACATCTTAGTGTACAGTCCCCCCACATCTTAGTGTACAGTCCCCCCCACACCTCAGTGTACATTCCCCCCACATCTCAGTGTACACTCCCTTTATACCTCAGTGTACAGTCCCCCCATACCTCAGTGTACAGTCCCCCCACATCTCAGTGTACAGTCCTCCCACATCTCAGTGTACAGTCCCCCCATACCTCAATGTACAGTCCCCCCCACATCTCAGCGTACAGTCCCCCCCACACCTCAGCATACAGACCCCCCCACACCTCAGCATACAGACCCCCCCACATCTCAACGTACAGTCCCCCCCACATCTCAGTGTACAGTCCCCCCTATACCTCAGTGTACAGTCTCCCCCATACCTCAGTGTACAGTCCCCCCACATCTCAGTGTACAGTCCTCCCACATCTCAGTGTACAGTCCCCCCATACCTCAATGTACAGTCCCCCCCACATCTCAGCGTACAGTCCCCCCCACACCTCAGCATACAGACCCCCCCACACCTCAGCATACAGACCCCCCCACACCTCAGTGTACAGTCCCCCCACATCTCAGCATACAGTTCCCCCCACATCTCAACATACAGTCCCCCCCACATCTCAACGTACAGTCCCCCCCACATCTCAGTGTACAGTCCCCCCTATACCTCAGTGTACAGTCTCCCCCATACCTCAGTGTACAGCCCCCCCCCCCACACCTCAGTGTACAGTCCCCCCCACATCTCAGCGTACAGTCCCCCCCACACCTCAGTGTACAGTCCCCCCCCCACATCTCAGCGTACAGTCCCCCCCACATCTCAGTTCAAAATAAGTTACTACATGAGTAGGTTCCGCATACTTCTCCCGCGCTCCATGATCCATGTGAAAAAGCACGTTACTCTCCTGTTTCTGATCCACGTGATCTGGGAGTGCCACGTGATGTTGTGACGTCAGTAGGTCCTTGCCAAGTATAGTATTTAGCCATTGCCGTAGGACATGTGAATGGAGCATTTCCAGCACTGATGTAGATACGGGGGTCGCAGAAAACCAGAATATTAGTTCTTGCGATAGGTGTAAATCCATTAAAACCTGGCTACTTGTAGGATTCCCTTATGTATGGAGACAGTGAGCTGTGGTTATTAGGGGCTCAGACCATTGAGACAGTCGGTGTCAGCCCTGCAGCAATACAGCAATACATAGAATGGGCACCTATCCTACAGCAGGGGTCATACTGTGCTGTACATACAATGTAGTGTGACGTCATATTCACCTCTTCGGTTATATTACACAGGAAAGCACAATTCTGCAGCAATTTATAAGTGCAGGGAAAGAATATGTAGGAATCATTTCACAGCATCTTAGTGTAGGGAGAGACGTCAGAAGGCGCTAGGGACAGTGCTAGAAAAGTGATTTACAAGTGCATGGAATGATTATTTGGGGATCCAAATAGCCATATTACAGCTCTGTCATTCCAGCAATTTGTTTTTATTATTGGGGTGCACGTACTATGTTGAAAAGCCTTTAGTGGCCTATTTTAGTACAAAAAGAAAAATATATATGCACTTCACTGTTGCAGTTATTTGTGGTGAAAGCGTTCAGTGGCCTATTTCAGTACAAAAAGAAAAATATATACACATTTCACTTCTGCAGTTATATGTGGTGAAAGTGTTTAGTGGCCTATTTCAGTACAGAAAGAAAAATATATAAGCATTTCACTGTTGCAGTTATTTGTGGTGAAAGCGTTTAGTGGCCTATTTCAGTACAAAAAGAAAAATATATACGCACTTCACTTCTGCAGTTATTTGTGGTAAAAGCGTTTAGTGGCCTACTATAGTACAGAGATAAAAATATATACGCACTTTACTGTTGCAGTTATTTGTAGCGAAAGCATTTAGTGGCCTATTTCAGTACAGAAAGAAAAATATATACGTACTTCATTGTTGCCGTTATTTGTGGTGAAAGCATTTAGTGGCCTATTTCAGTACAAAAAGAAAAATATATACACATTTCACTTCTGCAGTTATATGTGGTGAAAGTGTTTAGTGGCCTATTTCAGTACAGAAAGAAAAATATATAAGCATTTCACTGTTGCAGTTATTTGTGGTGAAAGCGTTTAGTGGCCTATTTCAGTACAAAAAGAAAAATATATACGCACTTCACTTCTGCAGTTATTTGTGGTAAAAGCGTTTAGTGGCCTACTATAGTACAGAGATAAAAATATATACGCACTTTACTGTTGCAGTTATTTGTAGCGAAAGCATTTAGTGGCCTATTTCAGTACAGAAAGAAAAATATATACGTACTTCATTGTTGCCGTTATTTGTGGTGAAAGCGTTTAGTGGCCTATTTCAGTACAAATATAAAAATATATATACGCACTTCACTGTTGCAGTTATGTCACGGGGCGCCAAAGGTGCACTCGGTCTCCCATCAGCCGCAGACCTGCTGCTTAGCTTCGGGAGCGAGGATCTGTGTTTGGCCTCGTTCCCAGGGCGGCTTTGCTAGCTGGGAGGCTCCCTGCTCCTAGGTCTGCCTTGAGCGCCGAGCTGATCACTCGGTGCTTGACTTGTCTGTCTGTCGGTCATGTGACGCTGGCCACGTCACATGACCCTCAGACCCCACTATAATTACAGGCAGCCTGCTGGCCATAGGTTGCCTGTTAATTCTAGGTTCCTGGCTATTTGTTTGACTACTGAATACTCACCTGATCCTGTTCCCTGACGATCCTTTGCCTGCTCCTCCTGTACTGCGCATCCCTCCTGGTATTGTGACCTCGGCTCCCACCTGACTACTCTTTGCGGACTCCTCTGGTACTTCTCTACTCTCCTGGTATTTGACCCCGGCTTCTCCTGACCATTCTTTGCTTAACCCTTTGTACTCTTTTGGTTCTGACCCGGTCCGTTCACGTTCCATATTTTGTCTTGTCTGTCTTCCCTGCACATATCCTAAGTAAGGGACTGTCGTTCAGTTGTCCCCTGTCATCAGGACTCGTGAGGCAAGTAGGCAGGGCCAGGGGTGAGGGTGGAGCTCAGTGGTCACTATCCTTCTCCCTGTGTGTGTGTGGACGTGACCGTTACAAGTTATTTGTGATGAAAGCGCTTAGTGGCCTATTTCAGTACAGAAAGAAAAATATATACGCATTACACTTCTGCAGTTATTTGTGGTAAAAGCGTTTAGTGGCCTACTTTAGTACAGAAAAAAATATATATACGCACTTCACTGTTGCAGTTATTTGTGGTGAAAGCGTTTAGTGGCCTATTTCAGTACAAAAATAAAAATATATACGCACTTCACTGTTGCAGTTATTTGTGGCAAAAGCGTTTAGTGGCCTATTTCAGTACAGAAAGAAAAATATATACGCATTTCACTGTTGCAGTTATTTGTGGTGAAAGCGTTTAGGGGCCTATTTCAGTGCAAAAAGAAAAATATATTTTCAGTTTACTTCTGCAGTTATATGTGTTCAAAGCATTTAGTGGCCTATTTCAGTACAAAAAGAAAAATATATACACACTTCACTGCTGCAGTTATTTGTGGTGAAAGCTTCTAGTGGCCTATCTCAGTACAAAAAGAAAAATAAATACGCATTTCACTGTTGCAGTTATTTGTGGTGAAAGCGTTTAGTAGCCTATTTTAGTACAAAGAGAAAAATATATACGCATTTCACTTCTGCAGTTATTTGTGGTAAAAGCGTTTAGTGGCCTATTTCAGTACAGAAAAAAAACAATATAAACGCACTTCACTGTTGCAGTTATTTGTGGTGAAAGCGTTTAGGGGCCTATTTCAGTGCAAAAAGAAAAATATATACGCATTTCACTTCTGCAGTTAATCTATGGTGAAAGCGTTTAGTGGCCTATTTCAGTACAGAAAGAAAAATATATACGCACTTCACTGTTGCAGTTATTTGTGATGAAAGCTTCTAGTGGCCTATATCAGTACAAAAAGAAAAATATATACGCATTTCACTGTTGCAGTTATTTGTGGTGAAAGCGTTTAGTAGCCTATTTTAGTACAAAGAGAAAAATATATACGCATTTCACTTCTGCAGTTATTTGTGGTAAAAGCGTTTAGTGGCCTATTTCAGTACAGAAAAAAAACAATATAAACGCACTTCACTGTTGCAGTTATTTGTGGTGAAAGCGTTTAGTGGCCTATTTCAGTACAAAAAGAAAACTATATACGCACTTAACAGTTGCAGTTATTTGTGGTGAAAGAGTTTAGTGGCCTATTTCAGTACAAAATGAAAAATAGATACGCATTTCACTGTTGCAGTTATTTGTGGTGAAAGCGTTTAGTGGCCTATTTCAGTACAAAAAGGAAAATATATTCTCAGTTTCCTTCTGCAGTTATATGTGTTGAAAGCTTCTAGTGGCCTAGTTCAGTACAGAAAGAAAAATATATACGCACTTCACTGTTGCAGTTATTTGTAGCGAAAGAGTTTAGTGGCCTATTTCAGTACAGAAAGAAAAATATATACGCACTTCACTGTTGCAGTTATTTGTGATGAAAGTGTAACGTTACCAAACCACAGGGGAAACACGTGAAGCTCACGGTGGACCAATGGGTGTAATAGTTCATGTACTCACGGTTAGCAGATGCTTTTGCAGTAAGCCGGATTGGGGCAGATGCACACTGGCGCAATATTAATAGTTCTTAGTTCGTGACGCCAATTGCAGCTTGCGCAGGTACTGTAGCAGGGCCCTTTAAGATGTTATGAGCACACGTACTAGGTGAGGAATGCCAGAGGGGGATATTATCTCTGTATGGTAGATATTGTAGTGTCAACGGTGTCTCCTACCTGTAGTACGGCTGGACTCCTGTATCCTGGCTCACATGCAATAAAATGAGTGTTGCAAATAGGAGTAATAGAGGAATGATGGAATTCCACACAGATAATAGGGTCCAACTTGTCTTTACTTGATGTTACTATATGCAGCTTTAGATCCATACAATTATACAGCAATAGTCTTGGGGTCCCAGCAGGTATTGGCAATATGTGGCAGGAATTATATATATCTTCTGCATCTAGTACATACACCTTTAAGAATCTGGCAGGTATCTGTCTTCTGCTCTGTCTATCTTCTGCTTTGTTTGGGCCTGACTAGCTATGGAGGTACTTATCTTCTCCTTGTATTTGGAATCTGTACTTACAGGACTGCTCGCAGGGAATGGTGGTTTTGTCCTGGAGATCTAAAAGTTCTGCAGTTGCTGCTTTCTTTGTCATCCAGCTGAGGTAAGGAACTCAGGCTGGGAATGTTGCTTTGGGCCTCAGGTTGGGCCTGAATCCTTGGTTGGGATCCCTGTTTCTGGGAGCTCCTATTCACACAGCCTTCCCCAGCAGGGGGTGGCTGGTACACTGCCTAGAACTTTCTGTCCTCCCTCTGAAGTAAGAGTGGGAACATTCCACTCCTCCTCAGATGGGGAAGCTAGCCTGGAATGGTATATTCCAGTCTAGGTATACTAACTTTCCTATAGACTATCGGCTACATACTGCTGCCACCTGCTGGTGTACATGGAAATTACAGCAAATATATAAAATACAGATAAATACATGGCAATGCACAGTGAGATTACATCAGATATTAACACATTCATATCTTAACATAATGAAGCTGGGTGACAGAGTTTAGTGACATACTCTGGGATGTTACACTTTCCTGGTCTGGCGTACAGTGGATGGGAAGACAGCACAAAATCCTCCAGGGCACTTTCTGTTGCAGGGAACACCAGCCAGATGTTGGTTGGGGTGCCCTTGATGGTAATTTGTGTTTAAGGTGCTTTGGTGGCTGGGCCCCTGGTCTGTGACGCGAGCACTGTAAGGTGCAAATGTTGAAACAAATAAAGGCTTGAAATATCTCACTTTGCATGTAATGAGTCTATCTCATATATTAGTTTCACCATTTAAGTTGCATTACTGAAATAAATGAACTTTGCATGATATTCAAATTCGAGTTTAGGGGCGACTGGTGTGATGACATTGCCAGCCTGATAATAGGAAATACCATACAATGCAAATACATAGGAAGATGTTTAAAGTGTCCTATTTACACACTGATGTGGGACGCTGTATACACCACTGCTAAAAGATAAGTCGTCCTCGACGTTTGCAGTGACTGAAGCTGTAGATCTATATGCCGTCACCTGAAATACACCAAGTACAGGCCACAAAAATACAAATATGGATACAAACATTGCAATGTACTATCATGACACTTCGATAACCTTCTGTAATAAAAAGAGTAATGCTCAACAATACATTCTAGGCAAACGTATCACATTTAGATAAATATATTGCTTTTCTTTCTTAAGGACCAAGGGCGTTGTAATCTTCGGTGCTAGACGGGGATAAAATGGGCGGTGATTTCACATTTGGGGAAATGCAGTCCATGACACGTTCTTCCCTGATTTGGGGTATAAATAATTTTGTAATCCAATAGGGTTAAACTGCAAAAGTCTCTAATTTAAAAGGCTGTGCGTTGCATAGGATAAGGCGCAGAAAAGTCATTCTGGGTACATTTCTTGAACTTTGCAAGTTAAAGTCTCAGACAACCTGAGAAGGGGGTAAAAAGGGTAAAATGGCTCAAAAATAAAGTGCAACTTGGATCTTTTCTGGATTGTGGAGTCCATAGTAGAGTCGTTAGAAGAGCAAATGGCTCCATAGTGGCTTAGAGAAACTGCCACCACAACAACAAACATTAGAGTCCCTTTGACAACAATGTCTCTTGCTCCAGTTTTAGTAATGGCCAACCGGCCTACTTAGTCATAGGGGTCTGGAGAACTGGGTACATCTGTTGATGCAGGGCTTCCAGAGTCCCAATTTCGGGTGTGTCAGCAATTGTCTTCGTAGCTGGAACAATCATAACTGCGGATCCTGAATTCCGATCGAAGCAAATCTTTTTGAAAAATTCAGCGAACCAGCCGAATCGAATTTTCAAGAAATTCGCTCATCTCTAATTGCCTTGCCTACAGAAAAGTGTGCACCCCGTGCCTGGAGTCAACAGCTAGAGAAGATCATTGTAAGGAAGAAAGCTCTAAACAGACATTTTGCCTATTAACTACCTGTGTAGCCGTGAGACCTGTAACATCTGTGGAAAGTGCATTTTGTGTACCACCTGCCAGTCCATGCATGCTAACTGTCATGATATGTTTGAATTAGAATTCTTCTGTAAAGAACTGTTTTGCTGCACATCCACCTCAACGTTTCTTCCTGCACCGCTACACTGCACCGACATCCACAGCTGCCTTACACTTCAAAACTCCACATCAAGCGGGAGACAAGCAGGAGAACCCCAGAAGCAGCTTGTGCTCTGAAGGGGACAAAGGTGCACCCTTCCCATCACTGCCAAGATGTATATATGCCACTGTCTAAGTGTCAGGGTCTGGCCTGGTGTCTGTATTTGTTTAAGGGGGTGTGGGATCTGCTCTTATTTGTCTACAGGTCTAAGATCTGTAGTTACTTGGCAGATATATTTAGCTGTCTGTATTTTTTCAGAGATCAATATTTTGAGGTCTGTATTTAGGGGATCTGATCCAGGGTCCATTTTTATTTAGGGGGTCTATTTTTGGGGGGATTTATCCAGGGGTCTGTATTCTGGGTTCTGGTCTGAGGCATGTACCAAATTTATTCTGGGGTTCATATTTATTGGAGTCTGGTCTATATTTACATAGAGGGTCTTGGGTCTATATTAATTCCGAGATACATATTTATTTATGGTTTTGTATTCTGGAGTGTAATTCGAAGTATGTATTTATTCTGGGGTATATATTGATGTCTAGTCTGGGGCCTGTGGGTATTTTTGGAGTCTGTATTTACAGGGAGTGCAGAATTATTAGGCAAGTTGTATTTTTGAGGATTAATTTTATTATTGAACAACAACCATGTTCTCAATGAACCCAAAAAACTCATTAATATCAAAGCTGAATATTTTTGGAAGTAGTTTTCAGTTTGTTTTTAGTTTTAGCTATTTTAGGGGGATATCTGTGTGTGCAGGTGACTATTACTGTGCATAATTATTAGGCAACTTAACAAAAAACAAATATATACCCATTTCAATTATTTATTTTTACCAGTGAAACCAATATAACATCTCAACATTCACAAATATACATTTCTGACATTCAAAAACAAAACAAAAACAAATCAGTGACCAATATAGCCACCATTTTTTGCAAGGACACTCAAAAGCCTGCCATCCATGGATTCTGTCAGTGTTTTGATCTGTTCACCATCAACATTGCGTGCAGCAGCAACCACAGCCTCCCAGACACTGTTCAGAGAGGTGTACTGTTTTCCCTCCTTGTAAATCTCACATTTGATGATGGACCACAGGTTCTCAATGGGGTTCAGATCAGGTGAACAAGGAGGCCATGTCATTAGATTTTCTTCTTTTATACCCTTTCTTGCCAGCCACGCTGTGGAGTACTTGGACGCGTGTGATGGAGCATTGTCCTGCATGAAAATCATGTTTTTCTTGAAGGATGCAGACTTCTTCCTGTACCACCGCTTGAAGAAGATGTCTTCCAGAAACTGGCAGTAGGACTGGGAGTTGAGCTTGACTCCATCCTCAACCCGAAAAGGCCCCACAAGCTCATCTTTGATGATACCAGCCCAAACCAGTACTCCACCTCCACTATGCTGGCGTCTGAGTCGGACTGGAGCTCTCTGCCCTTTACCAATCCAGCCACGGGCCCATCCATCTGGCCCATCAAGACTCACTCTCATTTCATCAGTCCATAAAACCTTAGTCTTGAGATATTACCTCAGTCTTGAGATATTTCTTGGCCCAATCTTGACGTTTCAGCTTGTGTGTCTTGTTCAGTGGTGGTCGTCTTTCAGCCTTTCTTACCTTGGCCATGTCTCTGAGTATTGCACACCTTGTGCTTTTGGGCACTCCAGTGATGTTGCAGCTCTGAAATATGGCCAAACTGGTGGCAAGTGGCATCTTGGCAGCTGCACGCTTGACTTTTCTCAGTTCATGGGCAGTTATTTTGCGCCTTGGTTTTTCCACACGCTTCTTGCGACCCTGTTGACTATTTTGAATGAAACGCTTGATTGTTCGATGATCACGCTTCAGAAGCTTTGCAATTTTAAGAGTGCTGCATCCCTCTGCAAGATATCTCACTATTTTTGACTTTTCTGAGCCTGTCAAGTGCTTCTTTTGACCCATTTTTCCAAAGGAAAGGAAGTTGCCTAATAATTATGCACACCTAATATAGGGTGTTGATGTCATTAGACCACACCCCTTCTCATTACAGAGATGCACATCACCTAATATGCTTAATTGGTAGTAGGCTTTCGAGCCTATACAGCTTGGAGTAAGACAACATGCATAAAGAGGATGATGTGGTCAAAATACTCATTTGCCTAATAATTCTGCACGCAGTGTATTTAGTGGGTCTGGTCTGGAGTTTGTATTTATTTTTGGGGTCTATATTTAGTGGGAGTGGTCTGGAAATTGTAGTTATTTGGGGGGACTGCATTTATTTAATGGGTCTAGTTTGGAGCTTGCAGTTACTTTGGGCTCTGTATTTACACTGAACAAAAATATAAACGCAACACTTTCGGTTTTGCTCCCATTTTGCATGAGCTGAACTCAAAGATCTAAAACATTTTCTACATACACAAAAGACCCATTACTGTCAAATATTGTTCACAAATCTGTCTAAATCTGTGTTAGTGAGCACTTCTCCTTTGCTGAGATAATCCATCCCACCTCACAGGTGTGGCATATCAAGGTGCTGATTAGACAGCATGAATATTGCACAGGTGTGCCTTAGACTTCCCACAATAAAAGGCCACTCTGAAATGTGCAGTTTGATCACACAGCACAATGCCACAGATGTCGCAACGTTTGAGGGAGCGTGCAATTGGCATGCTGACTGCAGGAATGTCTACCAGAGCTGTTGCCTGTGCAATGAATGTTCATTTCTCTACCATAAGCCGTCTTCAAAGGCGTTTCAGAGAATTTGGCAGTACATCCAACCAGACTCACAACCGCAGACCACGTGTAACCACACCAGCCCAGGACCTCAACATCCAGCATGTTCACCTCCATGATCGTCTGAGACCAGCCACCCGGGCAGCTGCAGCAACAATCGGTTTGCATAACCAAAGAATTTCTGCACAAACTGTCAGAAACCGTCTCAGGGAAGCTCATTTGCATGCTCGTCGTCCTCATTGGGGTCTGGACCTGACTGCAGCTCGTTGTCGTAACCGACTTGAGTGGGCAAATGCTCCCATTCGATGGCGTCTGGCACGTTGGAGAGGCGTTCTGTTCACGGATGAGTCCCGGTTTTCACTGTTCAGGGCAGATGGCAGACAGCGTGTGTGGCGTTGTGTGGGTGAGCGGTTTGCTGACGTCACTGTTGTGGATCGAGTGGCCCATGGTGGCGGGGGGGTTATGGTATGGGCAGGCGTATGTTATGGACAACGAACACAGGTGCATTTTATTGATGGCATTTTGAATGCACAGAGATACTGTGACGAGATCCTGAGGCCCATTGTTGTGCCATTCATCCACAACCATTACCTCATATTGCAGCATGATAATGCACGGCCCCATATTGCAAGGATCTGTACACAATTCCTGGAAGCTGAAAACATCCCAGATCTTGCATGGCCAGCATACTCACCGGACATGTCACCCATTGAGCATGTTTGGGATGCTCTGGATCGGTGCGTACGACAGCGTGTTCCAGTTCCTGCCAATATTCTGCAACTTCACACAGCTATTGAAGAGGAGTGGGACAACATTCCACAGGCCACAATCAACAACCTGATCAACTCTATGAGACAGGGATGTGTTGCACTGCGTCAGGCAAATGGTGGCCAGACCAGATACTGACTGGTTTTCTGCCCCCCCCCCCCCCCCCCCCCCCCAGTATGTCAAAACTGTGCACATTTCAGAGTGGACTTTTATTGTGGGCAGTCTATGGCACACCTGTGCAATATTCATGCTGTCTAATCAGCACCTTGATATGCCACACCTGTGAGGTGGGATGGATTATCTCGGCAAAGGAGAAGTGCTCACTAACACAGATTTAGACAGATTTGTGAACAATATTTGACAGTAATGGGTCTTTTGTGTCTGTAGAAAATGTTTCAGATCTTTGAGTTCAGCTCATGCGAAATGGGAGCAAAACTAAAAGTGTTGTGTTTATATTTTGGTTCAGTGTATTTAGTGGGTCTGGTCTGCGGCCTGTAGTCTTTTGGTGGTCTGTATTTACTTAGTGGGTCTGGTCTGGGGCCTGTAGTTATTTTTGAGGACTGCATTTAGTGGATCTGGTCTGGGGACTAATTATTTTTGGGGTCTGTATTTACTTACTAAGTCTAGTCTGGAGCCTGCATTTACTTTGCGGGTCTGTATTTACGATATTCTGGGATCTGTTCTTATTCTGAAGTCTATATTTAATTAGGGATCCTCCCATATCAGAGGGCACCTCTTTATTTTTTTAAGTGACCCCACAATTTTAAAATCTGTTGTAAGGTACTTGTTACAGATCTCTTCTAATATGACAGACAATATGGTTTATAGATTAGAGTCGGAATGTAAAACATTATACAGGTCGCCTTAGGTACGAAATCCTAATTATCGTCTCCGAGCATGTCAGCTATAACACCTCCATGTCTATATAACCGATTTTGCAGCTTTCCATACTTAAATATTAGAACTTTTTTTTACCATGAAGAATTTGCATGCTACAAATTTTGCAATATTGTTCTCTAAATTCTAATTAACAAGTATTTCATCCGTATGTAACAGTCAATGTGCTGATGACCTTGATGTATGTGACTTGTATCTAGTCAATCATCCTATGAGCAGAGCATGCATGGCCTTGTAGTGAATCTGACACTTCTATTTGTTATTTTAGTACAACGTGTTAAAAATATCCCATAGTCCTCCACTCGGACTGATCATACTTCCCATAAGAAAGATTCCAGGATGTGGTAACAGTGCAGCTGTTATACTGGTAGCTAGCAACGCCTGAATGTAAGAGCACAGGCAGAACAGAGGAGTGTCTGACCAAGAAAGTAAACCTGCAAGGCTTGTCCTACTTCAGGACTGTGGACTTAGGAGTGAAATCCATTGGAAATACATAAAGCAGAAAGAGGAGACGTAGATCAAGAGGTAAGTGAAGTAATCTAAGGAAACAACTAAGAAGTTGGGGAAAAAGAGAGTTTAGACAAGTAATCTCGCTCTAGCTGTGGCTGGACAAACCCTCCCATGAAACTGGCTGGTGGCAATGCTTGAGGTCTGGGGAGATGATGTATGCCGTTCTATGTAGCTATGAAGAGAAAAAATTCAGAAGAAGGCAGAAGTCTGAAAAGACAGGGCTGGCACGTCAGGGTTAAAGGAGACTCTAAATAATTCCAGATCTGTAGACACTTCAGTCTCGGAGGACACTTCTGAGTGCACTAGCGCCTGCTGTTCTGGAAGGTATTTATTACTCATGTGCTTCATACAATAGAGGCATAACACTCATATATTTGTATGTTTGTATATTGTTTTATTATACTAATTTCTAAAATTATCAAATCCAACTTTTATCTTACTGCTACACATAGGGTGGTTACTTGTGGAAAGTTTGAGAAAGCCCAATTCATCTTATACGTTTCGAATCCTGATGGTTCTATCTCAGAGCTTTGAGAAAGACCATCAAAGGTTGAAATGCGTAAGATTGAGAATTATTTAGGTGATCCTCATTATACTACCAGCAACACATTTTATTGAGGACATACAATAAAGCTTCAGATTTCAAACAAGAAGTGCTGGACCTTCTCATAATTTGCATTTAACGTACTTCGAAAGCCAACAAGATGTCCATTCTTCTCAGATATTGTCTTAGACGTACAGCTACACATAGGGTGGTTACGTGTGGAAAGTATGAGAAAGCCCAGCAAGTCTTCTCATGCGTTTTGAACCTTGATGGTTCTATCTCAGAGCTTTGAGAAAGAACTATCAAGGGTCAAAACGTATAAGCATTAGAAGCATTCATTATATCGTATTCAGATCTTAAACAAGAAGTGCTGGACTTTCTCAGAATTCCCATTTACCTAAACCTCACAAGCCAACCAGACCAGGTGTCCGTGCACTCGTCTATTTCCCGCCATTCATCTTTTGAAGTCCAGATAACGATGTGTTGTTTTTTTTAGTTACTTGTGGTTTATGTAAAGTGAAACCATATTGTCACCTAAAGTTGCTTTCACAAAGTTAGTGTTTGGTCAGTGATTACTCCGTGATTTCCATCAGTGATTGTGAGTCAAAGCCAGGTGTGGGTCAACAAACAGAACAGGTGCAAATCTTTCCATTATACCTTACCTCTATGTACCTTCCTTTCCTGGTTTTGGCTCACTGACTGTGTGAAAGCGGCTTAACTGAGTGGATTGTGATTGTTGTCTGTAGGATAACACTTTAGCTGTGTTCGCACGTAGACGTTTTAACATGTTTGTCCAACGTGATTTTATGTCTTGGAAACGTAAATCACAAAATTTAGATTTCGCTGAACATTCTAACATTGTCCGGTTTACCATTGTGGTCGCATTTTTTTCCTTTCGGACACATTTATTAGGTGCTTTATTTGTGGTTTTACGCCCGCAGCTGCATAGAAACCGCATGAAAACCACAGCTATTTTGTAATAAATGCATATGGCTTTAATATCCTTTGCTCTATACGTTTTTAGTGCATTTTTCTGCCGGCACGTATAATAGGTTGGAAATGGTTTGGGTCCTCAATTCAATGAATTTCTCCAGCATTACCAATTTTATGTGCTACATAATTGCCAGTTATGATAGTATCAAATGAATGCAAGCTATTGTTCTCTGTAAGCAGCCATTTGTGATGTTGGGTGTTGTAATGTAGATGACGCAGTCATAGCACAATATATGAACAGAGGTAAAGGTTACACAAGAAAAATGGAACAACCAATAATGGCAAATAAATCAAATAATTTGTGTAATTTTAATGGTATCTCCAAATGAAATATGTCAGTAAATGTGGATGTCAGTAACAAATCTTTTTTATAGAGTAACGCTAATGTTATAAATGTGTTATGGCTTCCCCATCAAAACCTCCCCTTTTCACTGCAGGGGAAACACTGAAGTCCTATGACACATTCAAGACCAAGAAAAATCCAGCTTCCAAGATGCAAAAGGTGGAATCTTTATCGTGCGTTTAAAATCCAATGCAAGACATCACAGGTTACATTAACGCGTTTCAGACCGCAAGTAAATGATGAAGGACCCTGATTTACTTGCGGTCTGAAACGCATTACTGTAACCTGTGATGTCTTGCATTGGATTTTAAACGCACAATAAAGATTCCACCTTTTGCATCTTGGAAGCTGGATTTTTCTTGGTCTTGAATATTTCACAGCAATCAAGTCCGGAGGTTGCCATCCGTGCTCCAGGCAGGTGGACGGTGGGTGAGAGCTGCTTACTTTCCCTGTTCCTATGACACATTGTATCACTGCTTTCACATTAGATATGTGTCAGAATCATGCTCCCTATTCCTCCCAAACCTACCCACCATACACATGAAGTCTCAACGTGGTTGAGCATGCATGTGTTTTCAAGAGGAGAGAGAAGTAAGCTGCGGTGCGTGTGGTCTGCAGGTGGGAGGCAGTGGCATACCAGCGGAGAGGACAGGGGTGACTGTGGGGGTGATGACGGGGGGTTGTAGTCCTCACGGTGGTGAATCTGCCTCCATGCCTTTCTCTGGGCCACAACTGCAGTATCTGGAGGGAAACACCCCTTTTTCCACTCAGGGCGCACCCTGGACTTAGGCAGCAGAACGAAGATGGTGGCAAAAGACCAGGCTGGATTAATTGCCGCAAATAGCAGTCTTTTTACTAAAGATTATGGGTGGCAAAGTGCAGAGGCATAAAGTAGGCACACTTCTCAGGTTGTCCACAAGGGCTGTGCATAGGGTTGGAAAGTTATGATGAAAGTCTGTTGATCAAAGGTGTACAATTCTTTTATCCTAAGGCCTTGTTCACATTTCCATTTTTTACTGACGTTTGCTGTCCGCATTTTCCACCGACAGCGCACACACACATGCATTGATTTTAATGTGTCGATTCACAGATCAGTATTTTATGATCAAACATGGATCCTTCACGAACTTCTTCACGGATGTAATGCGGACTGATTTTTTTTTTCACGGATGTCAAAGGGACACGAGGCCTAACATATCTGCAATACCCAACTGCAGAGTGCAGTGTTTAACAGATGGCTTGTATCAAGAGTGTCGAAGGGCGCCTGAAGCAATGTAACCCAAATCATATGCAGTGAAGTCTATGGCCATAAATGTGTGTTACCTTTACTGGCTTGGCTTTCCTGTAACATGCACTGTCCCTTTTAATGGTCCTCAACCTTCTGTTAAAGTATGTTCTTCTCTCCCTCAGAGGTTGGCTCTTAGCACAGTTTCTTTTCTGGTAGCTTGTTATTTCACAGAGCTGGTGTCTCCCTGGATATGGATTCTTCTATTTCCACATACAGGTTACAGCTATGGTTTACGCACCAGCAGCTACTAACCAGGAGGATGGGGCCAGCCTACCACACAGCAACTGTCTCTAAGGGTTGCCAGTTAACTACTTCCTTCCCATATAAAGTCTTTTGAGATACCAGCGCATAAATAAACCACATTAACTATTTTTTACCAATGACAGTGCAAAACAGCATACATTAACCCTTGTCTCACCTTTGGAGGTGGCTTATCTTCCACAAAATTATCAGGCATGTGGAAATCTAACATACCATTGCCCATACCCATTAGATAATCAGCTGGTCCCCCGGAATCAGAAGGTTCGGACAAAATTGATCTAATGTGCTTAGCTTGCTTAAAAGTGTGCATTTTTAGAAAATAGGTTCCATGCATAAAACTGTGAAAGTAGTTAACTCATAAAAAGTACTACTATGCAATGATTAGGGCCATTCAAATGAATTATTATTTTAATATACATGTATTAAAAATATTGTAAGCATTTTAATGTATGTTACATTTTACTCTAGCGCCCCCTGCTGTTTATCCTTCTGGTCCATCTTCTCCTGCATTCAGATGTGGACGTACATGATCAGTAGTTTCTCTGCTCCCTTGCTCCTCTCAGTCCCGATGTAGTGATCTCATAGAGAAGCAAGTGAAGCGTCCCAAACCCCTTTCTTTCATTTATTCCTACTTCTAAATTCATAGACAATATATAGCTATATCTCACCCTAGACAGTGGAGAAGAAAAATGGAAGGGGGGGTTGGATCACTGGGGCTGTGTGTAAGGAACATAAGGAACTTTTTTCTATGCAGGGAATAAATTATTAACAACTGCAGACTGCAATGCACTCCTGAGAGATGCAGGTGCTTGATGGCCACATGGGACCAGCTGCTGCCCACCCACAGAAAGGGAAGAGGCCAGAGCTGCAGAGGGATAAGTAGACAGATAACTTTTCTGATTTGTTCAATTAGACATTTACCTGAGTTCAGGTGGATTTTAGATATTGAAAATCCTTTGCCTTTGTTGGATTTAATCAGTTATCAGCTATTTCAGGCGGAGGAGCGGCCAAGTGTTTTGTTCCCGTCCTTATGGATTTGTAGATAGGTTTGCTAATGCAAGACAGGATTCCATATCTGATATAAGTCTGACTGCCTTGTCTTACTTATGTCCTGATACTTATAAGGGAGAAAAATCAGTGAAGAAGGTTCAAAAAGAACAAATGTAGACAATCATTGAGGGATCAGATGATTTATGAAATCATCGGCGGCGGTCGTCTTATATTTTCTGACAATGGTCACATGTTGCACAATAGCAATGACTCCCTACTTGTTTCGTCCTTGCTCCAGTGGTTTCTGTAGTATTTAAAGGGTTAAGCCTTCTGGCTTTCCTCAAGGTCCTGATGTCCTTCAGCACATGTCACACACTAATCCTCAAGTTTGCTATATTATTCTTCCACCATCTTGCCTGTGTTATATGTGGTGCCCCCCTCCTTCCCTGAGCTGTTCAAGGCCCAGATCCTCCCTGCGGCCTCCGGCTGTGCGACTCCCAGATCCTCCTCTCCGTTTTGCCAGTCGCTGCCACGTTCTACTATTTATAGCAGGAATGCTAGGAAATATTGAGTTCGGGTTTTCTATGACAGGGAAGGTTGTGGTAGAAAACAGAGTATGTATAGATTGTAATGTAAGAAGCGTGTTATAAACCACGTTCATTTGTTATGCGGATGAAACATGGACCATAAATTCAGCCCTAGCCTTTCTGCTGCCTGAGGCAAAAACTGAAACGGCGCCCCAACCCCCCAATGCCAATTTCTTAACCTAACCTCTTCCCTCCAGCTGTACTGTTAGGCCTAGTTCACGCGAACGTATGGCTTTTTCAGTGTTTTGCAGTCCGTTTTTCACGGATCCGTTGTTCCGTATTTTGTTTCCGTTGTGTTTCCGTTTCTGTTCCGTTTTTCCGTATGGCATATACAGTATACAGTAATTACATAGAGAAAATTGGGCTAGGCATAACATTTTCAATATATGGTTCAGCAAAAACGGAACGGATACTGAAGACATACGGATGCATTTCCGTATGTGTTCCGTTTTTTTTGCGGACCCATTGACTTGAATAGAGCCACGGAACGTGATTTGCGGGCAATAATAGGACATGTTCTATCTTTCAACGGAATGGAAATACGGAAACGGAATGCATATGGAGTACATTTGCGGAACCATTGAAATGATTGGTTCCGTATACGGAACACAAAAAAACGGCCTGTACACTCGCAAAAAAAAAAACGTTCGTGTGAACTAGGCCTAAAAAAAATATTTGGAAAACATTACATACAGAGCTACAAAGCATACAGGGTAATACAGCGCCAACATATTGTGCCCACTGTGCTTCTCAATATACTGTGCCCACTGTGCTTCTCAATATACTTCAGAAACAGATAATCCCCCTTCTGCTGCCCCCCCCCCCTCTTTCCCCTACCTGGTGCTGCCTGGGGAAATCGCCTCACCTCGCCTCATGGGTGGTGCATCCCAGCCTAGAAATGCACCCTAGGGCTACTAAGCCAGTACTGCAAAACCAGTACCACTGCAAACAGCAGGATAAAATAGCAGGTTAGCCTGAGACGCCTTGAGGATGTCTCCTTGAGGACAATTGGCAAAAAACAGAGTGGTTGTCTCCTTCTTCTGGATCAACAATTCAGGTTGAATTTAAAGGCCATGGGTAATTTGTTAATCTAATGCTGGCAGTACAAATTTGATAACCCTAATTTGGCAGGATTTCACCATCTGCGCAAGGAAATAAGTTGCATTGACACGCACCGACTGAGCAAGCAATGATCGTGAAGGAGCCATTCCTTCCCAATAATTGCCTTCTCATCAGGCAATCAAAATGTACCTAAAACTTCACGCAAAGCAGGGAAGTTATAGTGGCGTTTCTCAGAGCGATGTGCACCTTCCGCTTGCA
The DNA here is from genome assembly GCF_905171765.1 of Bufo bufo. Taxonomy (NCBI): domain Eukaryota; kingdom Metazoa; phylum Chordata; class Amphibia; order Anura; family Bufonidae; genus Bufo; species Bufo bufo. The sequence continues at coordinate 67,073,933 of NC_053389.1, forward strand.
TCGAGTGTGCTCTGCATTTGCAGCGTGCAGAGTACAGATCCATAGAAAGTCTATAGGATCCATACTCCGCATGCTACAAATGCAGGGCAGGACCGATGCAAGCGGAAGGTGCAGGACACTCTGAGAAATGCCGCTGTACCTTCCCAGCTTTTCATGAAGTTTAAGTACCCTCTAATGTCTGCTGCTGTAGAGAAAAAAACAGGATCAGCCTAATCCTCCATCTGAAGTTTGCAGAGCCAGAGGTGTCGGGCAGTCGCTTACGGTATCTCCTTCATCCCATAACAATGAACATGAATGCAGGGTCAAAGGATTTCTTCTAGTTAAGCAGTGCAAGGCTCTGAACACACAGAATGCCGACCCTAAAGTCATACATTTTAGATAGCGGTCAAATGCCCGTCTGGCCAACAGTTATCTCTCCTGACAACCCCATTGACATGCATGCTGGGCCCACCCAAGGATCTGAATGGGGAGAAAGCCGCTGCCAGACACCTTTGTCCCCTTACCTCCTGAGAACCCAATGACTAGGCATCCAGGTGCATAATCCTTCTCTCTGCCATCATGGGCCCTATATACATTAGATGGTCACCTCGTCTGAAATTGTCAAGTTTGGCCAACATAAATAACTAATAAGTACTGTTATTTAGTAATATACTTTAGTAAATGCTACATAACTACTCTTCTGCCAAAATGCTGATTGTCAGAGGTTCATACAACAACTGCGTGGAAAGAGCTTGAAGGAACGAAGATGTGATGGCCCTTTGATGTTGGAGGCCCCTGGACAATTGTTCTTTCTTCCCTTCCTTTCTGGCTTGCACTGGAAATATAATACGGTATAGTGGGATTTATATCATTCCCAGGCAAATAACTATCACACTCAAGTACAGTGAACATATATAGACCTCAGGGGTAATTGATAGGACATTCACTGAGAACTTGACAAGTTCTATTTCTGCTGAGGTGTAACCACAGGTGAGCACAGGCGCCTGCAAGTGAAAAACTCTCAGTAAACTTGCAAAGTGACTGTTCCCTCACCGTATTTTCAGACATTATTTTATTTTTATCTATTGAAGCCTATTGTGAACACCTACCAGCCGCCTTAAAAAAAAAAAGCAAGAACCATCGCTTTATCCATTTTAATTATATAATAGGCAAGAGGCTAATGACATTAAGACACGTAAAGATGAATCTACAAGGGAGCAGACTTTACTCCCACAGAAGCCAAGCAAATGCTTGTGCAGTGACCTGCAGGGGAAGAGCTGAGAGGATGGGAGTGGTAGTTGTGGCACTGCTAGGAGTAATGGTGTAACACTCCCTAGGGCTGTACAGTTCTCCTTTTCCCGGGAGTACTCTCTCAGTTCAGTTGCTTTTTCTGGCAGCTTTCAGTCTCAAGGATGTAGGTTCCTTGGACCAGGCTTCTCTTTAGACCTACTTCTCAGGAGCTCACACATGGACATGTTGCCCCTAGCTCTTCTCAGCAAAGACCCACTAATCAGAGGTTGGGACCAGCCCATCACCCTGGGATACTGGACCAAAGCAGCCTGTGTTAACCATGTGTTGCCGCATACATGACCATTTGGGATATGTAGTGCATAAGGAAATTTAAAAGGGTTCTTTCGAGATTTTTTTTAGTGATGACCTATCATTGGAGTAGGTCATCAGTATCTGATTGGTAGGAGTCTGACACCCTAGACCCTCACCGATCAGCTGTTATGAGAAGGCAGCAGCACTCATGTGAGCACCTTGGCCTTCTCCCTGCTCACCAAGTGCAGCGGGCCGAACCGATGCCCGGGGTCTCTTCTACAGGTGTCATGTGAGTTTTTAGAGTTTTTGTTTTGACGCCAGTTGCATTTCAGCAACGAGGGAATGAATCTCCCTATGTTAGAAGGTGATGGTGGAACCCAGGTGTAGGAATGCCAGAGTGATGTAAGGGTTGCCTATAGTGTCCCTTAGGTGCGGCTTTTGCACTTTGCACGGTGCTCCGACCTGGATATCCTGAACCCCAAGCGTGGTCCTCCTAAGCAGTGATAAAAGGCTTAACAGTGGAGGGATTTGCAGAATAAATTGAGTCCAGACTTTGTATACAGTTGAACAGTAACTTTACTTGAATAAACTTGCATCAGAGACAATGTTCAAGCTTTATCTTGGTCCTCAGAAGATTTTGGCTTAACCTTTGGCTGGCAAACACAATCAGCTCTGCTACATCTGAAATCTCTCAGCTCTGCTATGTTGGATGGGTTAAATAGGAACTTTTCCTTTTCTGCTGTTGGCTGCAACCTAGCTTTCTGTAGTCTGACTCTGTCTTTATCTTGCTCTGTATCTATGTCTTTATCTGTCTTTATTTCAAGGAATCTTTCTTCCTGGCTTCAAGCTCACTTAGCTTGGTTTTAGGCAATGCAAGCCCAGGAGGGGACATGCAACCATTTAGAACTCACAGGCAGGGCCTGTCTAGACAAGACAAGGCCTGCTTACTTCCCCAGCAGGGGACAAGCTGGACCTCAACCTATCCCCAAGGGGAGTAAGCTGGAACTGACCTTCACTAGCTAGACTAAACTAAAACTCCTCCCTCTCTAGAGAGGGCTGGAATGGAACTAGGAGGTTCCTCTCCAGGGAAACTAGCTCTGCCAATATTGCCGCCATCTGCTGGTGAACCAGGCACATTACATTTTAACATAGCTGTTTCATAGAAAATACAGGGAGGAAAGGGATGCAAATGAGCTCTTAAATAGAAAATACATACACATTATGCAGGACATGACATTAGATGTACCAAATGACACAGGATGCACCACTAAAGATATCAGAGGGGTAAAGAGAGTGGTAATGCCCCCTCTGGGGCGTTACACAAGCACAGCGCCGTACATTATATAGTGGCTGTGCTTGGTATCAAGCTCAGCCCCATTCACTTGAATGGTGCTGAGCTGCTCCTAGGCCATGTGACCGTTGAACGTGTTGTTATATGGCCTAGGAAAAGCTGGAGAAGGCCGCGGCACTCACAGGAGTGCCGCTGCCTTCTCAAACAGCAGATCGGCAGGGCTCCCAGGTGTCAGATCCCCACCAATCAGATAGTGATGACCTATCCAGAAGATAGGTCTCGGAAAGCCCCTTTAACTCTGTAGCATTAAATTAACCCTTGCAGAGATCCACTGGGTCACTGCATTTGTAGTCCCAGAGATCAGAGAATAAAAACATTAAGGGAGTGGACACACTGTCTCTTTAGCTGGATCGGCTGCACAGGGTACCACTTGGAACCGAACCCGAGTTCGGGAAATGTTTTTTTATAGTACAAATTAATTTATGAAGTTATTGCGCGAAGTCTCGCAAGACTTTGTGAAGCAATAACTTTGGCTCATCTGAGCCAATACATTCTAATACTGTACGGAGCTCCTGCTCCGTGCAGTATTAGGCTACTTTCACACCAGCGCTAGGTGCGGATCCGTCTGGTATCTGCACAGACGGATCCGCACCTATAATGCAAGCGCTTGTATCCGTTCAGAACGGATCCGTTTGCATTATTCTTTTTTTTTTAAGTCTAAGTCAAAACGGATCCGTCCTGACTTACATTGGATGTCAATGGAGGGACATATCCGTTTTCAACTGCACCATATCGTGTCAGTGAAAATGGATCCGTCCTCATTGACTTACATTGTAAGTGAGGACGGATCCGTTTGGCTCCGCATCGCCAGGCGGACACCAAAACGGTCCGCATCCAGAGCGGAATGGAGGCGGAATGTAGCCAAACTGATGCATTCTGAACGGATCCTTATCCATTCAGAATGCATTGAGGCTGAACTGATCCGTTTTGAACCATTTGCGAGATCCCTGAAACGGATCTCACAAACGGAATTCAAAACGCCAGTGTGAAAGTAGCCTTAGAACAAAGTTTTATGCAAATCGACTTTGAATGTTTCATCCGAAGTCGATTCGCTCATCCCTAGTGGCATTATTTGAGCATAGCATGGTATGATGCGGGTAAATAATGGCAGTGTTATCTGGACACCGAATTCAGTGGGAATAGTTACAGTATTTTAGGCTAACTTTACTTTCTGGCGCATTCCTGTGTTTGAGGCCATATAGATAGCGGGCTTACACCCGTTCTGTAGTGGAGAGGAAGCAAAATAACACAAATCTGAATAATAAGTCCAAAGAGTAACTTTGTTATAAAGTGGCTTACAAAGATTTGAAAGAGTTAACCCGCTGACTACAGAACAACTGCTTTTGCGTTTTTGCTAGGATCACCCTGCATCGCTCACACTCGTGGCTTGTTCACACTGATAACACCGTTAATGGGTACAGTTTGCAGTGTTAATTGACACAGCTTATGTATAAGGCGGACATCTGTTTGCTTTTCATTGGATCCATTGACAAAAATTTGATCTGGCAGCGGTTTAAGTAATAATTGAGAAACAGAGTGGCAGAATAGTGACTGCGTCGCTCCCTACACTGCTCATATCAATTCTGAAACATGTGGCGGTTCAACGCAGCCAAAATGTGGGAGTACAGGCAGATTGTACTGTAGTAGCAGAAGTATTTGTAGTCTATCTATCCATCTATCTATCTATTAGCTGTTGTAATAAATGACACTAGCACTTGCTTACTAGGAGAATTCCTCTTAAACTTAACGTTTATTAATCTTTACCAATAAAAACAGAAAGGATAATTAATCCCCACACAAGATAAGCTCTACGAAAGCCCTAAAAAGCAGATTCTCAAAAAGTGTCCCAATGCGTTTCCCTACAGAAGGTAGTGATGGTTCATCAGGGGACATAACAAAATAGCAGATGAAATCATGATGTCTATAATATGTAGTCTATCTATCTATATATCTATCTATCTCATCATCTATCTATCTACAGTGCCTACAGACCCTTTCAGTTTTTCACATTTTGCTATGTTGCAGTCTAATAAAATATGCAGTTTTTCCCATCATTCTGCCCTCAATACTCCGTAATGAGAAAGTGGAAACATAATGTTTCTATCTATCTATCTGTCACGGTCCCTCAGGTGACTGATGTCATGAAATCAAGGAGACTGGCTGAGCGTGGAGGAATCTAACAGCCTCCTTGATTTCTCTTGATTCAGTGTTGATAGGGTTAATGACCACTTCCCTTTTCTCAGCTGTTGCTCAGTGGTCATCACTTCTACCCTTTATAGTCTGAGCCCACCCTTCTGACTATGCGGTTGATAGCTTCATTTGGGTTTGGCTGAGCTGGTGTGAGGTTGTCTCTGGTGTTCCTGTTCTTCCATCTCTACAGAAGTTAAGTGTCGCGTTTGTTTGTATTTGTTATATTCCCTGTTGTTTGAATCTGAGACAGAGACTTCCATTCGTCCAGCTGAGGAGGAATGGGTTGTCTCTGGTCCTATACTTATTCCAGGGCATTATAGGGAAATCAGGGCCTAGGTATCCTGTTTATGAATATTCCTACCTTCAGGGTCTATTCATATTGATAGGTAGTCAGGGCCCGGATTAGGGTTGTCTAGGAGGTGACCAGTGTCTTCCCTAGTTTCCAGGCCCAGTTACTGTTCCCCTTCCCTCCTGTGTTCAGTGTGGAGCCCCCCCCACTGATCGTGACACTATCTTTCTATTAGCTGTTGTAATAAATGACACTAGCAGTAGTATTGGCAGTGGTAATTGTTATAGAAGTAGTAGCAGCAGTAGTATTAAGTGCAGCGAGCCCAAGAAGAGCCAGAGTGGAGGATGGGAGTGGTAGTGGCTCTGACTGTTAGGCCTCTTTCACATGAGCGTGACGGATTAGGTCCGGATGCGTTCAGGGTGCGTTCAGTGAAACTCGCACCATTTTGCAAGCAAGTTCAGTCAGTTTTGTCTGCGATTGCGTTCAGTTGTTCAGATTTTTCCGCGCGGGTGCAATGTGTTTTAATGCGTTTTTTACATGGGTGATAAAAAAAACTGAAGGTTTACAAACAACATCTCTTAGCAACCATCAGTGAAAAACGCATCGCACCCGTACTTGCTCGCGGATGCAATGCGTTTTTCACTGAAGCCCCATTCACTTCTATGAGGCCAGGGCTGCGGAAAAACGCAGAATATAGAACATGCTGCATTTTACACGCAACGCAGAACTGATGCGTGAAAAAAAAACGCTCATGTACACAGAGCCATTGAAATGAATGGGTCACGATTCAGTGCGGGTGCTATGCGTTCACGTCACTCATTGCACCCGTGCGGAAAACTCGTTCGTTTGAAAGGGGCCTTAGTCAATCACAGCGGCTTTCCTTACACCCGTGCTCCCTAGGGCCATGCAGTGATAGGAGGGTGCACTATTTCTTTCCTCGGGCACAACCTGGTTCTGGGGCTCCTGCGTGATGGTACTGGTTTGCCCGTGATGTTTGTACAGGTGCAAGGAAGGGCGTGTAGGGTGCAATGGCTGTTTTATAGTCCAGGAGTCGTTAAAAAGGCCTAACAGGGGCGCACCTTTAATGAGGCCAGGTGAGGCGGCCTCCTCGGGCGGCACTATCCAGAGGGAAGCAGGGGGTGGTGATTTCAAGAAGACTTGCCTCACCACCAGGACGTGCCGCGCACACAGGCACTGCTCTGATGACTGGAGCGGCACTGACAGCTGCAGCAGCCTGTATTATGTCCTTCTAGCATTGCCACCGCTTTTACCCAGTTCACAGCGAGCGCATTAGGCTACTTTCACACTGGTGTTTTGGCTTTCCGTTTGTGAGATACGTTCAGGGCTCTCACAAGCGGTCCAAAACGGATCAGTTTTGCTCTAATGCATTCTGAATGGAAAAGGATCCGCTCAGAATGCCTCAGTTTGCCTCCGTTCTGTCTCCGTTCCGCTCTGGAGGCTGCTTGCAGCGTTTTGGTGTCCGTCTGACGAAACTGAGCCAAACGGATCCGTCCTGGCACACAATGTAAGTCAATGGGGACGGATCCGTTTTCACTGACACAATATGGCACAATAGAAAACGGATCCGTCCCCCATTAACTTTCAATGGTGTTCATGACTGATCCGTCTTGGCTATGTTACAGATAATACAAACTGATCCCTTCTGAACGGATGCAGATGGTTGTATTATCTGAACGGATCCGTCTGTGCAGATCCATGACGGATCCGCACGAAACGCAAGTGTGGGCTCGCTGTGTCATGTCACTCACTCCCTCCAGATCACCAGGTGCTGCGCGGCACACTGCTCTACTAAGACTGCGCTCCTCTGCCTCTCACCCTGTTGCCTGAGCCTGCTCCGTCCTGTGATGATGCTGGACGCGTCGGTTGAAATATAAGTGGGCAGGCGGACACAGGGCTCGTGGGCTGCAGCAGAAGAATCCTGTATCTCTTCATGCTCAGCGTCGGGACCAAGAGGAGGGGGAGGGGAAGCTGCAGACAGCACTGAAGTCCTGTCTGGGCTGCCATCCGATTTCATCTGCCAGAAGAAAAGGTAAGTGGAAATATCTGTGTAAATGTTTGTATACGTGTGTCTGTACGTGTGTACATATGTATTGTGACACTGTAAAGGGAGTTCTATGGGAGGCAGGCCTTTTCCTCCCAGTTTGTGCTGCTGGACTGATTAGCGGCCAGGTGGGGGTCAAACACCGGACTGGACTCATGTGCCGGTCCGGGTTTTGACAAGACCTAGCTGCCTTTAAGAGACAGCTGGCTTCAGCAGAAAGGATCTCTGTATTTGGATCTGAGGCTTGTGCTGGGAGGTCTGAGACCAGTGTGAGGGGAAACAGGCCGCCTAAAGTCTGTTCATGGACTCTGAGGCAGAACTGCCAGCGGGGTGTGAACTAACACCAAATTCAAAAGGTGACTTTTTTGTGTGGAATGTGACTTCTTGTTTATGAACTTGCCAAGAGTGTGAATAAACCCTGAGCTGTTTGATTTAAAGGGAACCTGTCACCGGGATTTTGGGTATAGAGCTGAGGACATGGGTTGCTAGATCGTCGCTAGCACATCTGCAATACCCAGTCCCCATAGCTCTGTGTGCTTTTATTGTGTCAAAAAAGATGTGTGTGTATATATATATATATATATATATATATATATATATATATATATTTATGGGCATGGCTAAATGCGTCTTGGACGTGGGTAAGGCATGCCGAACCTGAACTATGGCTGAGTTGTGCCGGAAGCCACGGGCGTGGGTAAGCCTGGAGAGGGCAAAAAGACAAGTACACTATGTTGTCTACACTGGTTTATTCATATTCTTCCAGCCCGCATGACCTATAACGCCAACAACTGAAAAGCTTGAGAAATTTCCCGGTGTGGATTCGGAATGTATCTGTTGAAGCAAGATGACCTCCAGCGCCCCATGGATCGAATAACGTGAGCGGGGACTTGGTGTTTCGAAGCTGACTATGCCGCCCCGAACGAGTGACCCAAAATGGCTCCTGGGTCGTACCCCAGACCTGCCGCCAGAGAGCGGATGTGGGACGTGAATTGGTTTGAAGTGAGGGGTTTGTTCTTGAAGGGCAGGAGCAGACTGTCAGGAGGCGCTGTCTGCAACAGGGACAATAATTTATTGAGGATCTGGACTGGACACCAATTATTCCGGGTAGGGAAATATTTAATTTCCGTGGATGGCCCTGTCTGGTTTGTTTTGGTTGACGGAATGCTGAGTACATAATAGTTATAGTGCCACGACAGTTGTTCTTTGCGAAGACCGCCGGGTCTCGGAGAGCTGCCAGTGAACTCTCCTGGCAGGAGGAAGCCGTAAAAACTTAGAAACATGGCCGCTTGGATGACCGTGCTGGTCAAGGGCCAAAAAGGATCGCCGTCCAGGGCAGAAGACAAATCCCTGAACAGCTTGCCGGACACCGGCTGTCTGCGGGTGGCAGCCTGTTTTGCATTTTTCTGTATTCCCCTGAGGGCCGCCTTGATGACCTGGTTGGACAAGATAGAAGAACAACCCGGATTACTGAGCATAAAATGGAGTTGAAGGCCTGCTAGGTATAATTTGATAGTATTATATGAGAGCTTTTGTTGGGAATGGCAGAAGGCTATGAACGCCCGTAAGTAAGATATTTCGTCGCGGCCGCCCTGAGGATAGAGAAGTCTAAATCTCTCAAACGCTTTCAACCCCGCTTTATAATTCCTGGACATATTTGGGGCTAATGATTGTGTTATCCGATGTGTTATGGATCAGAGATTCTAATCCATCACTGGGGTGTTGTATGCCGGGGTTGTGGCACCCGTGGGGTCCGTGTCGGGCATCTCCTTGCGGGGCTTTGCCTGTTTTTAGAATGATAATGGCCGGAGACGCTTCTAGGAATCTGGGGGAAACAAAGTAAACTGAATAACATACCCGTGGGGATAGGATAAGGACCGTGAGACCCCTTGACCATCCGGGAGGCTCCTAACTAAGAACCGAGCCCGGATGGCCTGGAGTGGGGTGTGGCGGACTCAATATGACATATGGCGTGGAAACAACAATGGCTAAATTGAAGGTCCAGTTGTCGCCCAGCATTTGGCTCATCCTGGCGGGACCCAGAGGCAAGACAAATGATGTGTCATGGTATCAGTGGTAGCTGAACCTGGACGATCTAGGTGACATATAACATTAAAACTAGGCCTGTACGATCCAGGTGACATACAACATTAAAACTCGGCCTGGACGATCCAGGTGACATACAACGTTAAAGTTGGCCTGGACGATCCAGGTGACATACAACACTGAACTCGGCCTGGACGATCCAGGTGACATACAACGTTAAAGTTGGCCTGGACGATCCAGGTGACATACAACGTTAAACTCGGCCTGGACGATCCAGGTGACATACAACGTTAAACTCGGCCTGGATGATCCAGATGACATACAACGCTAAAGTTGGACTGGACGATCCAGATGACATACAACGCTAAAGTTGGCCTGGACGATCCAGGTGACATACAACATTAAACACGGCCTGGACGATCCAGGTGACGTACAATATTGATCTTGGCCTGAGTGGTCCAGGCGACAGATAATTTAAGTACGCTGTATATGTGGTAACTAAACTGATCGCGCGCCACTGACGAATCTTCCCAGCCAAACCTGTGTTTGGAAAACGGGGAACCTGCCACGCGCAATTTTGTACCCCTGACACCTGCTGGCAGAGTGAATCCCTGCTTCCATGCCGAGACACAATTCTGACCTGCAGGGACCAAGTAGCTTACTGGCCCATGTGCTGTTGAATAATATATGTAAATACGCACACCAAAATTGCCCCTGACACAGGCTGAAAGCTGGGCTGCCGCAGCTTGGCGTAACGCCGGCAACAATGCCCACTGCTTCCCACCTGTGCCGCCTCTGCTATATAGCGTCTCTGCTGGGGCAATGATTTTATTATCCCTTTTTTTTATTTATTTTTTTAACTGGGGCGGATATTTCCGAATGGACATGTGGCGCGCTCATGGCCGCTGCAGGGAGGGGAAGGGGGACCCCCGTGCCTGCGACCCTGCTAGGACTGGGATGTGCGGTCCCCCAGTGCGAGCCTGGAGTGGACTGACGTGTGTGCCTTTCAAGGGGAACCTAGACTTGTACTCTTTCCCTAACTAAACATAGCTACCCCCGACTGCCCATTTCCTGCCACCGTAGGAGCTCCGGAAGGCAGAGCGAGCGGTGGACGTGTACAGGAGGGTCATTTCTTCGGCGCTCGGCTGAACATGCCTGTGGAGGCCCGGCGGTCAAGTGTGCGGTCCACCGTGAACCGCACGCCATCCGCGAGAAGGGGAGACCGACCCGTGGCCGCAAGTATACGGCACGCTCCATTGGACAAGTACTTACCTGGTGACGGACCGGAAAAACACTTTAAGTATTGCACTATACCGTGTAGCGAACCAAAACTTTTGAAACAACCGTGATGCTTGCACGTGCCGGCAGCTGGATGTGGCTCCTCTTGAGAACGAAAACTTCTCTCAGGAATGTCGCACTGTGCAGAGAATCGTACTGAAGAGAAAAAACAGACGTGAAGCTTGCTGGGCAGCTAGGTGTGGCTCTTCCTACAGATGCAAGTGAGACACACCACCTGAGGGAAGGAATTGGCAGGTATATATAGGGAGCTAACTCCCTGCCCACAAATACAGGCTGAAATCAGCCTTAATACATATATATATATATATATATATATATATATTACTGTGTAAATGAACCTTAGATGAGTCCTGTCTCCTCCATTCTTGAGAGATGAGTCCAGCGTTCTCTGACTCTGAGCCCAGCCCCGCATCCTCCAAATGTCCTCCTTGCTCCCCGACGTCGCAAAGCTAGAGCGCTGTAATCTCGCGATGCAAGGATATGGCGTTCTAGCTTTGCGATGTCAGGGAGCAAGGAGGAGATTCGGAGTATGCGGGGCGGTGCTGGGCTTAGGGTGGCCAGACGTCCGGTTTTAGGCCGGACAGTCCGGTTTTCAGGCTCCCTGTCCTCCGTCCGGCACAGTGCCTGGACGGACGCAGGGATGTCCTCCTTTTCAGTGGCTCACGTCTCAGACAGCAGCACTGCGCTGTCTGAGCATAAGCTGCAGCAACTGACCGAGGCTTCTCTCACCCCCAGTCAGTCACTAGAGCCGCAGAAATGACTCCCTGTGGATGACTGAGGGGGAGAGAAGCACCCCGGCTGCCCCCGCTCACCTTCCAATCACAAAGTTCTTCCCACTCCTCCCCCGTGTTTTTCCCAGCCGATTGTGGGGGCGTGGCTTCACGGATACGGGGGCGTGGCTTCATGCCGTTTGGAGGCGTGGTTTTGATCCTTGTGGGGGTGGTTTGGGTCAGTCCGGCTTTCTAGGGTGAAGCCAGTGGCCACCCTAGCTGGGCTCCTTCACAGTGGGCCTGGCTGGGCTCTGGAAACATTAGTAACAGCTCCTTGGGCTTCTTACTTGCCTCATTTACATATATATAAAATCGTTTTTTTTTACACACAAAAGCACACAGAGCTATGGGGACTGGATATTGCGGATGTGCTAGCGGCGATCTAGCAGCCGATGTCCTCAGCTCTATACCCAAAATCCAGGTGACAGGTTACTTTTAAGAACTGGTTGGTGCCTCTATACTGAGTCCGCTTATCCTGTCTACCAGAGCGAATCCCCACAGTATGTATGTATATATGTATGTATGTATGTGTATATATATATATATATATATATATATATATATATATTGCTATCCGCAGTTCACAAAAAGACATATAAAAAATTGAGCTTTGATCCAACCCATGTATATAAACAAAAACTTGGATCCCTTATTAAAAAGGGCAAATTGAGAGGTATTTTAACAGGTGACGAAGCACAATTTATTAATAACCAATGTCCTAAAATTTCGATCTTTTATTATTTGCCAAAAATACATAAAAATCCAACTAACCCCCCAGGCCGACCGATCATCTCAGGGATAGATAGTTTGACGGCTAATCTTTCCAAATATGTGGATACCTTACTACAAAATCATGTTCAGAAACTTCCAGCGTATCTTAAAGATACCAAACATATCTTACAACTTCTGGAAGATATCAAATGGGAGGATGACTATATCCTGGGGACCCTGGATGTCACCTCCCTATACACCGTGATCGAAAATACAAAAGGTAGGACAGCGACGGAATACTTTTTGGAAAAAGATGGTAATATGCCGAAAGAACAAATAGAATTCACTGGCGATTGTATTAGTTTTATCCTTACACACAATTATTTTAAATTCAACCAGGAGTTTTATTTGCAGACATGGGGTACTGCGATGGGGACCAGATTCGCACCGAGTTTCGCTAATCTATATATGGGCCATTGGGAGGATACCACTATCTTCCCACATGGCAGACTCGGTGCGAATCTGGTCCTATGGAGACGTTTTATTGACGACATTGTTTTTATTTGGAAGGGTGGGGAATCTAGCTTGAACCATTTTTTAAATAATTTAAATAAAAATGAATTTTATCTAGAGTTTGTACCTACATATAGTAAAGAGCAGGTCAACTTTTTAGATCTCACTATATTTATTGAGGAAGGGCAGATCCACACCAAGACATATTGTAAGCCCACGGATTGTAATAGTTATATCCCCCTTAGAAGCTGCCATCTCCCCACGTGGCTTACGAATATTCCCCGTAGCCAATACATCAGGATACGTAGGAATTGTACTAATATTGGTCATTTTGAGAAGGAAACTAGAGACCTTAATACTAAATTCATTGAAAAAGGGTACAAAATGGAGGACCTGGAACCTACCATTAAACAAATTAGAGAGGTAGACCGTAATCTATTATTGAAGAATAAAGTGCAGGATCCTAAAAAACTTGTTGTAACCGATCGCATTAATGCCCCTATAAAAATCCCGATAATTACTACATATAATGAAGGGGCAATGATTCTTAAAAGAATTGTCAGAAAACATTGGGAAATGTTGCGACAAGATAAATTAATAGGTGATAGGATCCCAAAAAATCCTACCTTTGTTTTCAGGAAAGCCTTGAATCTGTGCACTATGGTAGCGCCCACGGTGAAACTGCCCCAAACCAAAAAACTAGGTCTTCTGATACACAAAGGTTTCTTCCCATGTAAAATGTGTAAAAACTGCAGGAAAACTAAACATGGCATAATTAAATTCCCCATTACAGAAATAGGGGACAATCACCACAAATACAAAATCAACCAATATATTTCATGTAATACCCGAGGTGTGATATATTTTATTAAATGTCCATGTTTAAAAATATATGTGGGTCGAACCAAACGTGAACTAAAAACTAGGATAGGGGAACATCTTAATAATATAAAGAAAAAATATGAAGGTCATCCTCTGTCCCGTCACTATGCCCAATACCACGCAGGCAGATTTGTCGGTTCTTTTTTTGGGGGTATTGAGAAAATAAAATTAAATCCGAGAGGCGGGGATATTATTAGACAACTATCGAGATGTGAAAGCAAATGGATATTCAGATTGAATTCCCTAGCACCTAACGGTCTGAATCGTGAGATGGAACTATTTGCATTTTAAGTCACCCTCGCTGTAGAATCTAATTGATGCTTGTTGTAAGTTAGTAGATGCCACCCTTTACCCATTTGGGATCTTACACAGGATTATAATCAGGTTGTTTGATGAGGTAATTAATAGCAGTTGCCATGGGGACCGGATACCTACTTAACCCAGAGTACACATAGAACAACTATCCCTGACGAAGAAGCCCGTAGGCTTTGAAACGCGTAGGATCGTTTTTGGTCTCTGGATTACCCCGTAGGTCAGTCGTGACGTCACGCCGCACGTTCCGGAACCTTGTACCATCACAGCTCCCTCGTGCGCACGCCAGCCACCGGCCGGGGCGGCATACGCACTCCGAGGTTGAGCAAGAAGAAAAGAAGCACTGTTAAGTCACCTCATCTTGTTTCCATACCGGACAGTCGGTTCATACCTTATCTAACCCCTGGTCCTGCCGGAATAAGGTAATTACCAAAACTGAACTAATATCCATTCTATTCCCAGCGCTGGTACCGAACATTAGTTTGTTCATTTTTATTCTTGTACATACCACTTTGGATCGGAGCAGCCGTCATCCAATCAGGTACCCAGCAGCGGCTCTGTCTGCCACAGTGCATATAGAGACAACTTAATAGTGACAGCGCAGGCACTATTGTATATATATATCTATACTGAGTCCGCTTATCCTGTCTACCAGAGCGAATCCCCACAGTATGTATGTATATATGTATGTATGTATGTGTATATATATATATATATATATATATATATATATTGCTATCCGCAGTTACGTACTGCCGTATACTGCTATAGAGGGGTGCCATTTCAATTTTCACCTCAGGCAGCAGATAGGCTTGGTGCAACCCTGAGGCCTAATATAGCAAAATTTAAAGTCTCTGTTTACTGAAGTGTGAAATAGGAGTTATAGTACATCCAACGATAGCAAAGCACAGTTTCAATTGTACACTGTGCAATTCTTCCCAGATAGCGATTGATTTAGGCAAGGATGGGAGTTATGACCCTGTTCTCTATCTGTCTCGAGTCTCTTCTAGTAGAATCAATGGCGGCCAGGGACGTAGCTATAGGGGGTGCAGAGGTAGCAGTCGTTACTGGGCCCAGGAGCCTGAGGGGGCTCCAAGACCATTGTGGGGCATAAGAAGATGCCGGTATTATAGAAAGTGCATGCTGGTCCAGTTACACCTCTGGCTGGAGGGAAGGGGGTTAGGTCAAGAATTTGGGTGGGGGGGGTTAACTTTTGCCGCAGGAAGGCTATGTGCATCCTTGTAGTGACAAACTAACATCGGCCAGGACGATTCGCGAATGATCAAATGTTCGCGAACCGCGTGTTCACGGCGGGCCCCGTTCACTTTAATGGCAGGCAAACCTGAAAAACCTTCAGGTCATATTTGCAGCCAGTAAACACTTACTAGAAGTACACAAATAGTCCTACAACACGGACAGTGATATACCAGAGGGGGATCATTGGCAAAAATTCCCACAAAAAAAATACGTATTTTATTAAGGGGCCATTTTTATGCGTCTTAAAGGGAAATTCTCAAAAATGTGCACTGCTGGAGCCTAGAAATTTTTATTTCCTATTGGTTTGATGTATATAAATGTGCAGCACTCCACGTTTTTGTATCCTGCAGAGTCCATAAAAAAATGCATACGTTAACGTAAACTTTTTTTTTCTACCATGGAACTGTATGATGAACGGACGCCACAGTACGGCATCAGTCTGAGGCATCTGTTAACGCATACATTTTTGGTATGTATTAAATGGATGGCAAAAATAGGATGTGAACCCAGCGCTAGTGTCAGAATAAGCACCAGTAAACAGCTGAGCAGCGTGGCGGAGAGGGGAGGCCGCCATGTACTGACAGAGCGCTACCTGGTACTGGTGGTCAGGGATGAGGACTGTTTTCCAAGGATCATTTTTTTTCCCCCGCTCATGCCAGGTCTAAAAAAGGATGGCGTGGGCAGGGATACAGTTATGGCCATCCAGACATTGGATACCACTGCCATACATTGACTGGATAAAAGGGTATAAGAGGGCACAGTACAGGGAATGACTAGGGGCACTACACAGGGTTTGGTAAGGGGGCACAATGCAGGGTATAAGGGGGCACAGTATGGGGTGAGGGGCACAGTACGGGGAGCACAGTCACATGACCCTGTGACATTAGAAGGTCGTTATGGTGAATGCGGTTCATACGCCACCATAATGAGAAGCAGAGGAGTGAGACAAGAGTGTGATTATGTGGCTAGAGATCAAAAAAAATTTTTTAACTGTCGGACAGTATAGGCCCCAAAAATTAGCCAATAGGCATTCACCTGAAAGCGCAGAACTTTGGATTCTGTGGCTGGAGGTACATTAGGCGGTCACAGGACAAATATGTAACTGTTGGCCAGTACAGGCCCCAAAAATTAATCATTCACCTGACATAAAAGGCCTTTTATTCCGCTGTATATACATAAGGCAGATATGTGTGGGCTGGCATGAAGAAATTCAATTACACGTGGTCATCACAGGTGTTTAATTCCTCCAAGATCCATGCTTCATTCATTTTTAAAAATGTGAGGTAGTCCACACTGTCGTGAGCTAGGCGAGTGCGCTTATCGGTCACAATTCCCCCCCCCCCCCTGCTGCGCTGAACTTCCTTTCGGACAGGACACTCGACGAGGGGAAAGCCAAGAGTTCCATGGCAAATTGTGCCAGCTCTGGCCACAGGTCAAGCCTGCACACCCAGTAGTCAAGGGGTTCCTCGCTTCTCAGAGCGTCCACATCAGCCGTTAACCCGATGTAGTCAGACACCTGTTGGTCTAGGCGTTCCCTGAGGCTGGATCCAGAGGACGGCTGTCGATGGGTTGGCTGCAGGAATGATCTCCTATCAAAAGTGAGCAACACATCTTCAAACCGCCCTGTTTCGCTGTGGGTGGAAATTACTTTGCCAGTGGCCCGCAACAGCAGAATGCAGCATCTCTCGCAGCGAGGCCTGGAAATGCTGCATTCTGACAGCCCTCTGTCATGCTGGTAATATGTCCGCCATTTTGTGCTTGTACCAGGGGTCTAAGTACGTTGCCACCCAGTACAGGTCCTTGACCTTTATGCTTTTATACGGAGGTTCCTCTATAAACACTGGAGCATGAAGGCCCCCATTTGCACTAAATTGGAAGCGGTGGAGCGGTCTGGCTCCTGCTCATCGCCCAGGAGAATGTCGTCCTCGGTCTCCTCCCCCAGCCACGGGCAACACCAGGGATCCCCGAAAAGTTTAAAGCCTGCTCTTCTTGCTCCTTCTCCTCCTCCCCCCCCCCACCCACCATCCTCCTCTGACTCCTGCTGACTTGTCTCAGATGGAGTAGCCCCCCCTGGGAATTCATTCAGCACTGCGACTTCCTCATCTTCCAGCCCCTGCTCCTCGACGGCTTGATCAATGACACGACGCAATGCGCGCTCCAGAAAGAAGGCGTAAGGTACGATGTCACTGATGGCGCCCTGGCTGCGACTGACCAGTTTGGTGATCTCATCAAATGGCCGCAGAAGTGCATGCGTCGCACATGAGAAGCCACTGGCATGGTGAAAAGAAACCAAGCTCCCAGAACCTGTCCTGCCGCAGAGTTCGTACAGATAGTCGTTAACGGCACGTTTCTGCTGGAGCAGCCTATCAAGCATATACAAGGTGGAGATCCAAATACAAATAAGACGTCTGACGGGCAAGTGGTGTCACAGCTGAACGTCAGCAAGGCGAGCCATGGCCGTGTAAGATCTTCTAAAATGGTCAGAGATTTTCCTGGCCTGCCCCAAGACGTCCTGGACCCCAGGGTATTTGGCAACAAATCTCTGCATGACTAAGTTCAGGACATGTGCCATGCACGGCACGTGTGTCATTTTTCCCTGTTTCAGCGCGCTCACCAGATTGCACCGTTGTCACAAACCACTTTACCAACTGTCAAATTGAGCGGGGTTAGCCACTGATCGGCCTGTGACCGCAGAGCTAAAAGCAGTGCAGAACCGGTGTGGCTCTTGGCTTCCAGGCACAACAGCCGCAGCACAGCATGGCAACGTCTCACCTGGCACGTCGAATAGGTTCTGAGGAGCTTGGGGGGTGCAGCGGAAGAGGCGGTAGCAGTGGAAAAGGAGGAGTCGGCAGAGGAGGAGATGGAGAATGGAGGAGAAGTGGCAGGCCTGCATGCAATCCTTGGTAGTAACACCAAATCAACACGGGTGCCACGGGTTACATGCTTGATGGCCATCAGAAGGTTCACCCAGTGGGCAGTAAAAGTTATGTACCTTCCCTGCCCATGTTTGCTAGACCACGTGTCTGTGGTCAGATGTATCTTGGCACCGACACTGTGTGCCAGAGATATATTAACTTGCCGCTGAACGTGGCCATAAAGTTCAGGGATGCCCTTCTGGGAGAAATATTCCCTTCCGGGGACATTCCATTGCGGTGTGCCAATGGCTAAAAAAATTTTTAAAGGCCTTCGAGTACCAATTTATATTGCAGTAGTTGGCGGGCTAGCAGTTGCGACAAGCCAGCGGTCAGCCGCTGGGCAAGAGGATTATCCGGCGTCCTTTTTTTTTTTTTTTTTTTTTTACGCTTTAACATTTGTGCCACGGGAGCCTGCCTTGTGCCAGATGAATGCGACGACTGCACGGTGGAAGGTGGAGTGGAGGACAAATGGGAGGAGAGCGGAAAAGGAGAAGAGGCAGGACGTGGAGCACCGGTAGTGTGGCTTTGTGGGTTCTGACAGTGTTGCTCCCACTGGGCTCAGTGATGGGAGGCCAGGTGCCTTCTTAAAGCGGTCGTCCCTAGGTGAGTTTTGGGCTTACCGTGACTTATGCTTTGACAGCACAGGCTGCAGATGGTAACACTATTCACTATTATCAGCAGCTGACATGAAAAGAAAAAAAAAAGCCCACACTGGGAGCCTTATGCCGGCATCCTGGGAGCGCCAGATGTGACCGTGCATGGTGGATGGCTCGCTCCAGATAAATTTTCAGTCTTTTTGCCTCCAGTGTACTGCAGTTCTGCCTGCTTCTCCTCCCTATCTGCTGCTCCGTCTCTCCCTCTGAACTCCCCTCCTTTTCCTCTCTTGTGGGCACCCACGTGACGTCCATCGACACGTCAGCGTCACCTTCACCACCGCTGACATTAGAGATCTCGGAGTAGGCAGCAACAGCAGGGAACACCCTCCTTGAGCTGATCTGGGTACTGTCATCAGATCACTGGGTGGCGGCCGTTGCTACCTCCTCTTCCTCATCCGATGCCAAGAATGGCTGAGCATCGGTAAGGTCTGGGAATGGATGGGAAAATAATTCCTGAGTCGAGTGGAGGGGCAATGGTGATGGTGTCTTTGGGGGTGCAGAGAGCGAGGAGGAGGGTGCAGAAGTGGGAGGCTGAATGAGCCACTCTACAAACTCTGGTGCGCCCTTTAAAGTTATCGCACGCACCTTCTCCAACTACCCACTTAGGCTCCGGTGCACCTGCCCAACCCCTACCATCCCTGCGGAACAGTCTGCCTCTTCCTCTGGCTGTCATTTTCTAAATGACCCTCTGCCTAAGTCTGTAGAGAAGAGCAGTATTTGTGGAAGAAGGTATATCGCAGCCCTCAATCAGTATTTGGTGGAAAAAAGGTATATAGCAATAGCACCCCTCAATCCGTATTTGGCGGAAACAGGTATATGGCACCCCTCAATCAGTATTTTGTGGAAGCAGGTGTATCGCAACCCTCAAGAAGTTTTTTTTGGGGCAACAGGTATATCACATCCATTGCAATTAGTTATTCCAATAGCGTTTGTCCCTTTATCTAGCTGCGGTATCACAGCAGAACCGCACACAACTGCTGCACAATACAAATACACTATAATATAATTTCTATGTTATAATATACTTTTTAAGTATATCACACCCCTCTATATCACACCTATCGATAGCACACCTATACCAGTCCTTAAAAGGACTTTTGTGGCCCTATTAGCTAGCGTTTGGTGTCCCTAACTGTCCCTGCTCCAAAATGCAACCTCTCCCTACACTGGCAAAATGCATAATGTAAAATGGCTGCCAGATCGGGTTCTGTTATAGGGTTGGGGGTGAGTCCATGTGCTGAAACGTCTCAATTGTCTGTCCTGTCCCACCTGATGGATGTGTCATGGGTCAAAGTTCGGCGCTCTGAAAAAAAAAATATGGCGCGTGCAAATATCGCCATATGTTCGGCGAATCATGAACGAGCGCTAGGCGAACCGCAAGGCCATCTCTACTTCCTTGCCCCTGGCCACAAAGCACTGAGGGTAGGGGGTCCAAGCTGGACTCTTGCACCAGGGCCCATGTGTGGCAGGCGCAGCACTATGAAGTGCCTTTTGCATGGTGGCATTAGAAGAATTTTGATATCTCTGACTTTTAGTCTAACCAGACTGTCTATTACTCTGTAATTCCTCTAGAACCGTTCTATGGGAACAGTAGGTTTAAAGAGCACACCAAATGCTTCAAATAACTTCTTTATTAACTTCAACTTTTCTTCATATATAACACTGCCACCTCCGCAGCAGAAAGTCCATGTACAAAACACGTGTTGAAAAGATATCACAAACTGGCGGTATGAATAAGATGGTGGTTCAACTGTTCAATCTTGTCATTCAACATAAAATGGTGGATATATTTCTCTCTTGAGTATCTGTACTGTCACTAAGTTATTTAAGCACTTTATGATCTCGCTGAGAGGTATATCTGAGGTCTAACTAATAGTTCACTTGCAGTATGCAGTTAGCAGTGACTATTTGCAGATTGGTTGAGTATGATCTGGTATGGTTGTATGCTATTTGGATTGCAATATGTTTGTATGGTATTTGTAGTAGTTCAGTTTGCAACTGTAGCTTGCAATTTGTATTTGTATTTGCAATTGAATTTGTATGGTTGCAATTGGTGAAACTAAGTAAACACATGTACATCTAGTTCAGTATACAGTTCTAAACACAATATGAACATTATATAACTGTTTTAAATACCTATATTGGCCTCTTGTTCCCATAAAACTCAGCTCTCAGTGGAGTGAATGTCTCTTTAGCTCCTGTCTCTGGTGAATAATGATTCTAGCAGCAGGAGCTGGGGGAATTCCCAGACAGGCTGTCTGTGAGGCTGTCTATGATTGGTCTAGACTTCTGCCCAGTAACAACAGATTAACATTATGCTTTATGTTTCTGCTGTCACTGAGTTTACCTTACATTAATATTAAAGGCATATTATCTTTTTCTGCTTCTGTGAACACAATATATAACAGTTATATGACATCCAAAACATGTCAAAGTAAATAACTCTGCTTTTGTCTTTAACACATAAACATAGGAACTGTATTAAGGTTATTGGCAGGTCCAGCTGTATAAACATACAAGCTATATTAGCAAACTAGGACAAGTCTTAGCTGGCCAGCTACACCATGAGCCTTTAGCTACGCCCCTGATGGTGGCCAATAGTACTCTTGCTATGGTGGCTATAATGTCCACTGAGGAATAAAGGGCTTTAGAGAGATGACTAGCCAGGTCGTGTCCAGGAGTGAAGGGTGCCTTAACAGTGTCCCTCGCTGCAGTATAGTCTTAACAGCTTTTGGTAGCAGGTTACCTTACTGACTCCAGTGCTCAGCCATGCAGACCCTAGGTTCTCTAGTTCTCTCCTCTGTCTTACGCCGTGTCCTTCTGTAGATCATGCAGAGATCAGTCTCTGTAGCTTTTTGGGCCGGAGAAGAGGGAGCAAAAGGCACAGCTTCATCTCTCCATAAACTCCAGTCTACACTCTCCTAAAGCTATGGGTGGGGTCAGTCCATACCTAATCTTCTACAAGGACTGAGCCATGATTGTTAACCCTGGCTGTGCCATCCATACATGGTTATAGTAAGTACAACACATAACGTTCAATAGATAATATATTGCATAACAAACCATTTGCAGATACCTCCTGCTCTGGGGAACTGCATAAGTAGTAGTAGAAGTAGCACTAGTAGTAGTAGGTAGCACTAGTAATCGCAGTATTAGTAGTAGTTAGTAGCAGTAGTAAGTAGGGCTAGTAGAAGCAGTAGTTGTAGTACGTAGCACTAGTAGGCACTAGGATCTGTGGTTTGACACAGCGGTGTTTGATGTCTGTGATACTGAGCAGCTGTGTTGACCCTCCAACATAGTTTGGATGCGGAGGAAGCTGCACCGAACCTTTTGGAAATCCAGTGTCATAATTAGAGATGAGAGAATTTCTAGAAAAAATTTGGTTTGATCCGAATTTATTTGCGGCAAATCGCGTTAAAAAACTGCTATTTCCTGGCTGCAGCGAGCTTATATAGTGGTGTAGAACACTGTGCCTTGCAGTAACATGCATAGGGAGTCTGCTGTGGTAGTGAAACAATACTGTGAGTCAGTATGACATGCAGATGATGGGCGTCGCTCTTAGAATCGCTGCACACTTCACTTATTTGGGCAGTTACGGGGCCAAAACTGACCAAATAACTTAAGTGTGAACTCAGCCTTACAGGTCTATGTTAGCATCAAGAAGAAGCGCACTCCTTTTACACCGTCGGCAGCTGATTCCACATAGATGTCTACAGAACCTGTTCTATTAAACACTTATACAAGTAGAGCCCCCGACAGAGTGGAGAGGGTGTCAGCAATAAGTTTGTGTTGACGTCACTGATTATTTTGCCCTTCCTCTGATCCATCAGAACAATAACCGCCAAAAAACGGATCCTGTCTGTGGCGCATCCGCCTACACTCAGTCAGCATTTGGTCAGTAATCCATCAGTATTGAATCCAATACAGAGTGGATCCAAAACAGAGATGACACGTGAATGGAATATTTGCATGTCTTCTGTGTTTTTTACCCACTCCTGCTTTTGGCTACCAAATCATAAGCAAATTCTGATGCAAAATGGGGACCATGTCATGCAGGCCTTACAGCTGTTAAATAGACAGGATCCATTGTGTGTTTCATTTTTCCTTCCTTATGACGGATCAGAAGAAGGGTAAAATAAATGATGTCAGCCAGGCTGAAGGGCAAAATAGTGGCCCAGTCATGAAGTGGGGAGGGTGGAAGCAGCATGAGGAGACCACAGAGTGGCAAGGTTACATAGTGTGGAGATGGCAGCAGCATCAGGAGACCACAGAGTGGCAAGATGACAGTGTGGAGGTGGCGGCAGCATTAAGAGACCACAGGGTGGCAAGATGACATAGTGTGGAGACGGCAGCATCAGGAGACCACAAAGTGATCCGGTGACAGAGTGGGGAGGTCGGTAGCAATACCAGTACCAGCTGAAGATGATGGGTGAAAGAAGGAGCACTTGGCATCAGATATGTGGCATCAGGCAGGTGGCAGCATCAGAATAGTAGCTGAGGAAGAAACCGATTTCTTTTTTTCAAAGTGTTGGTGTGGCACCATGGATGATCTAGTCTGATGCATTGGTAGGTGGAAATCTTGGCTGATCCATGCCTGATTCATCTTGACAAAGGTCAGTCTCTCCACATTTTGGGTGGACAGGCAAGTTCTTCTTGGGGTAACTATGGCCCCCGCCGCACTAAACACCCGCTCTGATGCCACACTGCTGGCCGGGCAGGACAGCTTTTCCAGGTCAAACTGTTAGTTGCGGCCACAAATCCAGTTTGGCTGCCCAGTAGTCCAGCGGATCTTCAATGTGGGGTGGGAGGGTGCTGTTCAAGTATGCCACCACCTGCTGGTTCAGGTCTTGCTCCAGGTCTAGCTGCTGCTGGTGAGTAGTTTCTTCACTAGGAGAAAGCTGCTCCTTAGCGACTCTAGACTCAAGTTGCTGCTGATGGAGATGGAACTGCTCCTACCACCCTGCCACAGCAGCCATGGCAGAGGAACGTGGGCGCAGAGGGACCCCCGGTCAGAGCTGTGAGAGGATGGACGATGGCAGAGAAAGGCAGCGGCCAACTGACTATATAGGATGTCTATATAGTAGTTCAGTTTGTCCTCCCTCTCAGTGGGTGTAAAAAAAAAAAGCCCCCATTTTGGACCCATAGCGAGGGTCCAACAAGGTGGAGAGCCAGAAGTCATCCCTCTGCCGAATGGTGACAATTCGGTTGTCACTATGCAAGCAAGTGACCATGAATCGGGCCATTTGTGCAAGTGACTCGGAGAGACTCCCTGCCTCTATCTCCATTGCATACTGCCACGCTGTGTCTGCGTCCTCTGCCTCATCGCCCTGTAGCTCCTCTGGCTGCTCCTGCTCCTCCTCTCATGTCACCTGTGTAGAAAAGCCACCCATTTCGCTAGACATTGCTTGTGCTCCAATCTCCTCCTCCAGTTCAGCCCCCACAGGGCTCATGTGGCCGTGAGATCTAGGGGCAAAATCTCCAGTCCCCTGACCAGCCACATTTACCAGCATCTGTTCCAGGAACTGAAGCAGTGGAATGACGTTCATCCCGTAGTCCTTGCGACTGACAAATCACGTGGCCTCCTCTAAGGGCTTGAGCAAACGGCAGGTGTCACGCATGAGCTGCCACTGGCTGACATCGAAGTTACACAGGGGAGTACTCCTGTCCACTTGGATAATCAAGAAATAGTTTATGACCTTTCTCTGTTCGTATAGTCGGTCCAACGTATGGAGGGTGGAATTCCAACGGGTGGAAACGTCGCATATCAGCCTATGTTGGAGGATGCTGTTCTGCAGCTCAAGGAGTGTGCTTTGCAGCTGAAGTGCATACAAAGTTTCCTGCCCATTTTTAGGATGTCTTGCAGATGGCTGGAAGACTTCAGGAACCGCTTGACAAACAGATTGAACATGTGTGCCATGCCGGGTGCATGGCTCAGCCCTCCTTGATGCAGCGCCAACACCATGTTCCTCCCATTATCGGTCACCATGGTTCCGATTTTGAGTTGTCGGGGAGAAATCCAGGATTCGGTTTTTTTGGATGAAGGACACGGAGCAGTTCCTCCTCTATGTGACTCAGTTCGCCCAGGCAAACGAGCTGCAGAACAGCGTGACATCGGTGTGCCCTGCACATGTAGTATGGTGGAGGGACATTGTGACTTGTCCCTGCAATGGAGGCTGAGGACACGGTGAAGGATGAGGATGCAGAGGCCGACATTGTCACAGGACCAAAGGCGGGAGAACGTGGAGGCAGAAGCGGCGTGACCTGGCCAAGTTGCTGGTGTGGCTGTGCAGGAACCACATTCACCCAGTGGACGGTAAAGGACATGTATTGTCCCTGACCGTAGTTACAGCTCCACATGTCTGCACTGCTGTGCACTTTGGCAGACACCGACAGGCTCAAGGACTGGCCCACCTTCTGTTCTACATACGTGTGTGCAGGGCTGGTACTGCCCTTTTGGCAAATAAATGACGGCTTGAGACTCTTCACCTCGGCACAAGCCATCAGTTCTCTGAAAGGAGTCCACCACTTGTAAAGGGAGGGACTGCAGCACCAGCAACTTGGCCAGAAGCACATTCAGCTTCTGAGCCGTTGGATGAGTGCACGCATACTGTTGTCTCTTGGCAATCGCTTCGGTGATCGATTGCTGATGGAATGACTGAGGAGGAGCAGGAGCATCTGGACCAGCAGATGATGGGAAAGACAGACAGCTCCCTTCGACTGAGGTGGTGGAGCCTTGACTGCCTGAAATCGGTTGCTTGCCACTGGGTGATGCTGCGGCAGGCTGGACCACCACATCGGAGCCACGGTTCTCCCAGGCCACTTTATGATGCCACTGCATATGTTGACGCAGGGCCATGGTGCCAACATTGGCACCCTGGCCACGCTTCACCTTCTGCCCACAGATTCTACAAATTGCCATGTGCACCTCCTCCGGCAGCTTAACAAAACACTTCCACACCGCCGAGTAGGTGATTTTGCCCCCAACACTCCGCACTGACTGACTGCTACCGCCACTGCTTCCATGAACCCCTGTACCCCTACTTTCCGGACAGGTAGGCTCCTGCGAAGCGGGTGGTCTACCCCAGGCACATTTGGCTCCTGACCTCACCCTGCTGACTCCCGGCAAAGCTAGCAACTTGCTGTCTCCGCCGCTGCCTCACGGGCAAGCTGCCAACCTCTTCTCCTGATGATGATGATGATGAAGCCCCTAATTCACCCAGCTCCCAAGTGCGATCAACTACATAATCATCATCGAGTACTGTCTGGACGTCACTGATGTCCTCCTCAATGGTTTCTTGGTCAGGAGCCTGACTGCTCGCAACACCAGCTCCCACGCCACTTTCCTCATCACTACTTGCCCGCCTAGTGGAGGAAGCAAGCAGCGGATGTCTCCTTCACATCTTGGCTGGCCAGTAACTACTAACTGTCGTCTAGTAGCTCGTCCTCGCTGTATAGTGGAGCTGAGCCCACAGCATATAATACTTCTCTGAACAGAAAAGGACAGAGGCAGGTTGAGGACAGGGCCTGCTCCCAGGCCATGGCAGCTAAGGGTTGTGTCTGATGAACCCACCGACTCTTGGCTGGGGGTGTCTGATGTCACTTGGGACGAAGTGGATGACCGAGTCAACCATTCAAGAACCACTGGGTTGCTGGTCAAGACACGACCGCTAGATGAAATCGGGAGCTCAGGCCTCTCGCTGAGACTCCTGCTGCCACGCCCCTTTACTCTGCTGCGACCTGCACCTGCGCCAGGAACATTTAGGCCTCTGCCCCTCCCCTGCGCAGGGCCTGGCACTTCTCTGTCTGACATACTGTTAGATCAAATAAATAAATAGAAAATTAAAACACCACAAAAAAGTCTGTCATTTTCTCATTTCACCACACAACGGCTAATGAGCCCTTTTTATTTTTTATTTTTTTTCACTAAACGCCAAAAAGGGTTTTAGAACATATAACTACTAGTGTTGATCGAGCACCGTAGTGCTCAGGCCGAACACATCGAGATGTTCGGGTGCTCGAGTATAATGGAAGTCAATGGGAGAACCAGAGCATTAAACCTGGTACCCCCTGCTCTGAATAGGAAAATGTCAGAAATTTATGGAAACGCCACCGAAATGGTTCTGGAACAGCATGGGGAGGATGTCTGAATGCAACTTGTACTCGCAGGTCGCTGCTGGGAACGATGTTCGAATAGTACGCCACTTTTACAGACTGACAATAATACGCACAAAACCGAAGAGAAAAATAGATTTTTAGATGAAAAATTGTTAGGAAACATTCTTTCCTGTATATTTACTTGCATATAAAGTGCAAGTGCTCCCAAAAATTACAAAAAAGAGGCACTCCGATACAACCTATATATCACATAAAGGAGGGCCTCATTCACATTGTGGAACAATTGTTCATGTAGTGGGACTCCTACACTCATAAAGCCTATGCACTAAGTGAAAGGGCTGCCAAAAATTACAAGGGACCGGCGTTCCAATACACCCTTTATTACACATAAAGGAGGGCATCATACACAGCCTTGAAAAATTATGATTGATGGCCTGCTGGTGACCCTCAAAAACTATTGGGGCAAGGGCCTGCTGATCTGACCATCTAAAACATTATGGGCGAGGGCCTGCTGCCACTTTGGTGACTCTAGATAACCTGGGGATGAGCGCACATCCCCATGATGGCGACGATCCATTCGGATGTCTGCCCTATCAACTTTCGGTGTTATTTTCAGCCCAAACCATGTAAACCGGGAATCATGGTTCGATTCCGGAGAGGGAGCCTGAGAAACAGCTACGGCTACCACATCCAAGCAAGGCAGCAGGCGCGCGAATTACCTATTAGGTGCGGGCCTGCAGGGGAGCTGACCCTGTAAAAGATTGTAGGTGAAGTCCGGCAGGTGAGCTGACCCTCAAAAAAACTATATGCGAGGGCCTGAAGGTGAGCTGACCGTGTAAAGCATTATATGTGAAGGGCATATATGCGAGGGCATTGTATGTGACGAAGAAGCATGTTGATATGATGGAAGAAGAGGAAGATTCAACCATATACCCTTGTTTGTGGTGGAAGGGGTGCATGGGAATAGTGTATTCAGTACATTATAAATAACACATTTAGAGTGCCTTATGTTCAGCCGCTTTCCTCTGGTGGAGTCGAGAAGTCCTGGTCAATCCAGGCCTTGTTCATTTTCATAAGAGTCAACCTGTCAGCATTTTCAGTTGACAGGCGGATGCGCTTATCTGTTATAATGCCACCAGCAGCACTAAATACCCGCTCAGACAAAACGCTGGCAGCAGGGCAGGCCAGCACCTCCAAGGCGTAGAGTGCCAGTTCGTGCCACATGTCCAGCTTGGACACCCAGTAGTTGTAAGGCACTGAGGGATCATTGAGGACGCTGACAAGGTCAGCTATGTACTCCTTCACTAGCTTCCAAAATTTACCCTCCTTGTGATACTAGGCCGCACATCAGGGTGAGGGTTCTGGCGGGGTGTCATGAAACTGTCCCAGGCTTTGGAGAGTGTTGCCCTGCCTCTGTTGGATCTGCTGTGTGTTCCCCTTGTCTCCAAATTTTTGGAGCAATTTTTCAACAAGGATCTTCTGGTATTGCACCGTTTTGCTCATCCTCTCCACCGGAGGAATGAGAGATGAGAAGTTCACTTTGTAGCAAGGGTCAAGAAGGTTGAACAACCAGTAATCCGTGTTGTCTAAAATGCGTATAACGTGCGGGTCAAGGGAAAGGCAGCCTAACATGAAGTCAGCCATGTGTACCAGAGTACCAACAGGCAAGGCTTCGCTGTCGTCATCAGGAGAATCACTGTCAATCTCCTCATCCTCTTATGCCCACCCACGCTGGACAGATGGAATTAAACTTCCATGGGTACTACCCTCTGTAGCGGAGGCAACCGCCTCCTCCTCCTCTTCATCGTCCAATTCACGCTGAGAAGACTAACTGAGTGTAGTCTGGCTATCACCCTGTGTAATGTCTCTCCCCCCCCCCCCATTTCCACCTCTTCCACATGCAAAGTGTCGTCCTTTAATTGTGAGCAGCGAGCGTTTGAGTAGACACAGAAGTGGGATGGTTACGCTGATAATAGCAGCATCGCCGCTCACCATCTGTGTTTCCTCAGTTTCTCAATACCTCACAGAGGTCCGACATCCATGCCCACTCCTCGCTTGTGAATAGCGGAAGCTGAATGGAAAGGCGACGATGTTGCAGCTGGTATTCCACTACTGCCCTCTGCTGCTCACAAAGCCTGGACAACATGGTGAACATCGAGTTCCAGCGCGTGCTCACGTCGCAATTTCAAGCGCTACTGCAGCATTGACAGACCGGCTGAAGCTGTAGGTGACTTGCGGAAATGTGCACACACGCGACGCACCTTCACCAGTAGCTCAGGCAAATTGGGGTAGGTTTTGAGAAACCGCTGAAACACAAGGTTGAACATGTGGGCTAGGCATAGGAGGTGTCTGAGCTTGCCGAGCTCCAAAGCCGCCACCAAGTTACTACCATTATCAGACACAACCATGCCTGGTTCTAGGTTGAGTGGCGAGAGCCACAGCTCAGTCTGGTCTCTTATCAGCTCTGCAGCGGTGTGCTGTTTGTCCCCTAAGCACATCAGCTTCAGCACGGCTATGTGCTGGGGGAAACCCTGATCGACGTAGAGCCTGCAATCCTTAACGTCGGTAGCACCTGTGCCATCCCAGGGTACGACTTGCTCCCGGTCTCTACACTGTTCACCCAGTGTGCCGTAAGGGAAATGTAGCGTCCCTGGCTGAATGCACTTGTCCATGTGTCCGTGGTTAAGTGGACCTTCCCAGTAACTACATTGGTCAGGGCACGTTTGATGTTAAGGGACACATGTTGGTGTAAGGCGGGCACGGCACACCGTGAAAAATTGTGGCGGTTGGACTGCTTAACGAGGGACAGCCGCCGACATCAGGCTGCGGAAGGCCTCAGTGTTCACAAGCCTAAATGGCAACATTTCCAGGGCCAGTAATTTGGAAAGGTGCGCATTTAGTGCTATGGCCTGTGGGTGGGTGGCTGGGTATTTGCGCTTGCGTTCAAATGCCTGGGGTAAGGACATTTGTATGCTTCGCTGGGACACTGAAGTGGATGTAGTCGCTGATGGTGCTTGCGAAGGTGCAGGGCAGGATGCATCCGGGCCTGTGCCTTCGGCAGGGCATTGGCCAGCACGTAACACAGAGGAAGAGGAGGCAGTGGTGTGACCTGCAGCCACAGATTGTGGACTCAGGCATTCGTCCCACATATTATGGTGCTTGGATGCCATGTGGCGGATCATGCTGGTGGTGGTGAGGTTGCTAGTGTTCACGCCCCGACTCATTTTCGGATGGCACAGTTTGCAAACTACTATTCTTTTGTCGTCCACACTTTCCTTAAAAAAAGCGCCTTACTGCAGAACATCTACCCCTTGGCAAAGGGGTTGCTCCATGGAACAGTTGCGGGCCTGTGTGGTGTGGCCCGCCTTCTCCCTTTTGCCACGCCACTGCCTCTTCCAGCCTCCCCCTCTGTACTGCTGTCCTCGCTCGGCTTTCCACCTTCCCAGGTTAAGTCGGTGACCTCATCGTCCACCACCTCCTCACTCTGATCATCCTCCTGATTTGTCGACTTAACCACAACCTCAGTTATTTACAACTGTGTCTCATCCTCTTCATCAACCTCTTGAGACAGTAATAGTAATTGCCGTTGACTCATTGGTCATGTTCATGTGAATGTTCAAGAGGTTGGGAATCGGGGCACAAGATCTCATGTCCCTCTTCAAGCGTGCTTGGCGAGAGGGCCAAATCAAGTAGTGGCGGTGAAAAGAGGTCCTCGGAATATCCAAGTGTGGGATCACTTGTTTGGCCAGACTGTAAATGGTGGGAGGATCAGGGTGAGGATTGTGTTGACCAGACTCCTGGCTACTGAGACTGGACTTGGTGGAAGACAGGGTGGTGCTTAACCGACTGGAAGCATTATCTGCTGCAATACAACCGACCACCTGGTCGCACTGGTCTAACTTTGAGAGTGGTGTCCTGCACCGCCCTGCAAACTGGGACATGAAGCTAGGTATCTTGGAGGATTGTTTTTCTTGTGCTCTGGCAAAAGGCACTGTTTCTCTGCGCCAAGGGCCATGGCCTCTGCGTGCACCATCAGCATCACGACCACTTCCCCGTCCCTTACTGCTCGCCTTCTTCATTTTAAATGTGATATATGCTTGAAAGTATGTCACACGTACAGTAGCGTAGGATTTGGAAGTGTATGTGCAAAAAAATTTACAAAGGTATTTGTGATGAGGAAACGTTATGCAGGACAGGTACCACAGGTAATGTCACAATTCGCAGTGACTACGGAAAAAGTGTACTGGATGTTACTGATATTTTAGGGATGCGCACAATTTACACAGGAGATGTGGCGTGAATAATTTAACTGTCCGCAGTGGCCTATTACACTGTATTTTGCGCAGGATGCGCTAAAAATATATATTGGGCCTGTCAAACACAATAGTTCTTCTGGGTCTCTGAAAAGTTTTTTGTATAAAAATCTTCCTATTACACTCCCTACGCTGTCTGTCCCTTCCTATGCACAGCTCTCCCTTAGGGTCCATTCACACGTCCGTGGTGTGTTGCGGACCCGCAAATTGCGGATCCGCAACACACCTGGCCGGCACTAGCTATAGAAATGCCTATTCTTGTCCGCGGTTGCTGACAAGAATAGGACATGTTCTATCTTTTGCGGAGCTGCGGACCGGAAGTTCGGGGCCGCGCTCCACAAATGCGGAAGCGGAGAGCACATAGTGTGCTCTCCGCTTCACGTCCGGGCCCATAGAGAATGAATGGGTCCGCTTAGCTGCCGCGAAACTTGCAGGGAGGAGACTCTAGCATGGAGCTTGTGCACATGCGGTACTCGGCCGAGTACCGCCATGTGCCGAGCCGAACTGGTATTCAGCCGAGAATGCTCGCTCAACACTAATAACTACACCGCTGACCGGCAAATAATATATATATTTTTTTTGCCACTAATACACTCCAAAGAGGGCTGTAATTTTCTCACTTCACCACACAACGGCTAATAAGCCCTTTTTTCCCACTAATACAAGCCAAAAAATGCTTTAGAACATGTAACTGCACCGCTAAAGGGCAAATAAGACGTAGAAATATTCCCTTGTAATAAATCCCGTTAATGGCTGTATCAAACAGCACTTGCACCCCAATAACAAGAACGGCTTGCTGGAATTACAGAGCTATATAATGGCAATTTGGATCCACAGTCAGTGCAGCAAGGTGTAATAGAATTGTTCCTATTACCCAGGCTGTAAACTATCCTACTGAACCCTGTTCTGCTTCAATACTGTGGAATGATTCCTCCCTATCCTTTCCCTATACAGCAAAATAAGTTTTCAAGTCTTTCTTGGCACTGTCCCTAGCGCCTGCTGACGTCTCTCCCTGCACTAAGTACACTGGAAAAAGGCTGAGGATATTTATAGGGCTGTGACATCACAGGGCTGACTGGCTGCTGATTGGCTGCATGCATGGCATTGTGGGTGATCCCTCGTTCCTAGAGTTCCTTGCTCCATGTCCTAACACGTGCAGCATCCATTTTAGGAAAAAATAAGATTCGTTACCACGAAGCGTAAGGAAATTCTGATTCGGTGCAAATCAAATTTTTCCTGAAATTCAGATTGAATTTCACTTCGTCAACTTCGATTAGCTCATCTCTAATCATAATATTGATGTAGCATCTCACCCCTGTTCCCTCTATATACTATACTATTATCTCTATCATTTTGTTCTTAAGATGGCAAGATATACATATTCTTCCAATATACATATTCTTCCAATGTACAATCATTTTCAGCTAGTCAGTCGTAGCGCTGCAAGCTTGTGGTTCACTGTGTTTTTCAATGATCATGCGACCGCAATGCTAGGTACCCGCTTGCGGGTCATTGTAGGTTCCAACTACGGCGTGGTTATGTGACCTGTCGTCGCATTGTTTTTGTTGCGGAATGCGCGCCTCTTTTACAAACACCCCTTAGACATGCGCACTCTGCAGCGTACTCAAGTTAGGTTTAGAAATGTTCCTGGGTGTTGTAGTGCAATAGACACTAACCTGAGACGGCTGACTCTCTGCAAGGGCAGGTGATGATGAGAATTGTTTGTGACGCCAGTGCCAATTAAACGGTGGCACGCCGTTTGCTGATAGCAGGAATAACTGAGGAACCACGTGATGTTAAAGCAGAACTCAAACTTTAGTAGTCATCATATAGGGACATTAACGGAAACGCAGTTCCTTTGCAGACAGTTGTTTTTCAATACAGTTGAAGCAGGCAATATATGTATAGCAAGGTGACTTCAGAGTGTTAAACACAGGATTTGTAGTACAGGCAGCTTGCACTCTATTCCTGACTGATCCTGGAACATAGAAAATCTTCTCCAAGGCCCAATACCCTAGCTCTGGCGTATATCCTTGGTTTGACTTAATAGGATGGAAGAATTTCCTCCGTCTACTGATACCTACCCAAATCCCCTTTAAATAATCACGCCAACACCTACTTGCTTGGTAAAATGACCATGACGGCCAAACTTTATTATTCCACACATTAAAGCAACATCTTTCACCATATAACATGAATAATAATAACAATAATAACAGCAGGCACTTCTTAAACATCCCTCAACATTATCACCTACTGCACCGTACCAAGGATCCTGGAGGGCAACCCAAACTAGCAGTATCCTCCTTCACCGCCTCACCTCGTACTTCAAGCTTACCCTTGGCCGCACTCACCGACCCAAGGGCACCAACTCCTTGACGTATACCAGTATCCCTCCTGTAGGCCTTGTAGCCCAAACAGGAGCCCCATCCTCGGTATTAACAAACCATATGAGATGCAGGCTCCAACATGTCCTGCATCTCTTAACCATTGAATTGCTCCCCCCCATATCAAGCAGCCACAAAACGACCACCGGTGACACCTCACCTGTGGGCGTCCCGCCATACCTTAAGGGCAGTCTCCAAACCCTCCTGAATACCCAATGCCCACATGTCTATGCCAACGTCATTCAGGTGCACACCATCCTCTCTCAAGAATTGAGGCGACGCCGCCTCCAATTCCCGGTGACGCACTACCAAACCACCTTGCCTGCGAACAAAACGCCCCACCTCCTTATTCAATTTTGCCCGGGCTTTATTGATACGCTCCACCGACCTGGCCAACCGCCAGCTACGTCTCGCAACCACCTCTGACCAAACAATCAACAAATCCGGAAAATCCGACAATAAGCGCAGCACATCCAACTTAATGTCCCGGATCACATCCCGAGATCGCCTAACACCCAGATCGTTGCCCCCAACATGGAGCACTAAGATATCCGGCGGCCGATCTAAAGTGGCATTAACCTGAATTTCAGGCAACACCCGACCCCAAAGGAGCCCCCTCAACCCAATCCACCTGATTACCAACTCATCTGCCGGGAAACCCAATTGGCGTCCGTTCCGCCTGACATCCGCACGTAAGGCCCCCCAATGGACGTACGAGTGCCCGAAAATCCATGCCAGACAAGGCGCTGCCCCTGTAACAAAAAATAAACATATCATAACAGATCCATAACACCAACATGTTTCACTCACAGAAGACCCGCCCAACAGTCCTTCATAAAAGATGAGGTCGAATATATGATTGAAAACAATCCGACTCCCAGCGACCAATTCGCTTGATAACATCTTCACCCAGCCCCCACCTGGCCGCTTCAGTTGCTGCCCCAATCCGAAAGGAGTGGGAAGCATAATCATTAACAGGCAAACCCGCCGCCAACAAACACTTCCTAAAAACAGATATGAATTGAAAGCGAGACAACCGCAACCCGTCCTGATGAACCAACAATGCACCCGATACATCCGGCCGCACTCCCAGATATTCCTCAACGCAGCGCACTGGACAAAGTACCGACCCCACCAATTGCCGAAGCCACAAAACCACACCTCTACCTTCCTGATCAGTTTTAGACTTGCGTATCACGCACCGCAAACTGCCTTCCAACAACCGTACATCTTCCAACAACAAACCTCCACCACCCGAGCGACTAGCTGCCACCAATTCAGAAATACGAAACGCTCCAAAAAAGGCTAGCGAAAAAGCAGCCCTAAACAACAACACCTCAAATGCCGACACACAAACCGACTCTGCCCTCCCCCACAACAACTGCAACACCGCAAAAGACACTGGCCTTCTAGTGTCCCTCCGAATCAACCCACGACGGTAACCCTTCAATGCCTGCCGAACCCCAAAACACTTAGAAACATCCGCCAGACCCCGCCAACGCAACCAGAAAGCCACAGCCGCATAACACGAACCCACCCGAAAAACCAATAACGTCCGGAAATCATCATCCGAACTACAACCACCTACCTGCTCTATCAATTCCTCCCACAAAACCCACACCGCCGAGTAAGCCGCCCACGTACCTCTACTGAGCGACTGCCTAATCAGGTCTGCTGACACCCCAAGGCCACGCTCCAGAGCCACTGGGGACAGGGTAACCCCCGAACTTCGGCACCCGGCGCCAGGCTGCGAAAGCGATCCCACTGGAAACGAGAAAGGGAATCAGCAAGTGAGTTATCTACCCCAGGAACATGCACGGCAACAAAACAGGCATTCAGCCGCAAACCCCTCAACACCAAATGCCTTAATAAATTCAACACCGGCGGAGAGTTGGCTGTCTGACTATTAATCGCCTGCACCACACCCATATTATCACAGTAGAAACGCACCCGCCGATTCCTAAGCCATTCCCCCCACAACTCCGTAGCCAAAACAATAGGGAAAAGCTCCAACAACACCAAGTTGCCGAGGACACCAGCCCGTCTCCACTCTTCCGGCCATGCCTCCGCACTCCATTGCCCCTGACAAAAAACACCATATCCACCCGAACCTGCCGCATCCGAAAACAATTCCAAATCCACACTACTAATCGCCTCTTCCATCCACATAGACCGCCCATTATACTCCCCAAGAAAGCTCTCCCAAACCGCCAAGTCCTCCTTTACCTCAGCCGGTAACCGTAAATAATGAAACGGTGCAACAACACCCGCCGTAGCCAACGCCAGCCGCCGACAAAAAACCCGTCCCATCGGCAAAATACGACAAGCGAAATTCAGTTTGCCCAAGACCGACTGCACCCGCTTGAGCTGGACCTTTTTGGCCCTTCGTAGGAAGACAACCTCAGCCAACAAATCAGACACCTTGTTGTCTGGTAGCCGACATTCCATGGCCATGCTGTAGATCTCAATCCCCAAAAACGTCAATACAGTGGAAGGACCCTCTGTTTTGTCACCCGCTAGAGGGATCCCAAACCTAGCCGCCACACGCTCCATCGTATGCAACAGAACAGCACACACCCTGGATTCAGCCGGACCTAAGAACAAAAAATCGTCCAGGTAATGCAATACTGAATTCCACCCAGACTCCTGTTTCACTACCCACTCCAAAAACGAACTGAACGATTCAAACAATGAACAAGAAATTGCGCAGCCCATCGGCAAACAACAATCCACATAAAAACAACCCTCCCATTGGAAACCAAGTAAATGCAAGCTATCCGGGTGGATGGGCAACAACCGAAAAGCAGCCTCAATGTCCGTTTTAGCGAGCAAGGCGCCCTGCCCGAAAACGCCTAACCCAACGCACCGCCGCATCAAACGACGTGTAGTACACCGAACACAACTC
Source organism: Bufo bufo (assembly GCF_905171765.1). Taxonomy (NCBI): domain Eukaryota; kingdom Metazoa; phylum Chordata; class Amphibia; order Anura; family Bufonidae; genus Bufo; species Bufo bufo. The sequence goes on from NC_053389.1 coordinate 67,110,427, forward strand.
ATCAGCAATCCCATCATTCACAGACCCCCCTTGCGGATATGACAAATGATGAATCAACCTAAACTTATTGGGCTCCTTCTTAGGCACCAAACCCAACGGGGAGACCCACAAATCAGGCAAAGGACGCTCCTTGAAGGGGCCTACAACCCTGCCCGCCACAACCTCCTTCTCAATCTTCTCCCTTATCACACCCGGATGGCGCAATGCCGAGTTCAAATTCCTATCCGATACACTCGGCCCAACTAAACTACACGGAATCACGAAACCTTCCGTAAACCCCGCCAACAACAACCGAGCCACCTCCCTATTTGGATACTTCCTTAAATAGGGGGCCATCTCTTCCACCCTCACCGGCGTCACCCCTCTTCTGCGTAGCCTCGGGTCCCTTACCCCTCCCTCGCCGGAAACACCGCGACAAACTGTGGGAGCCACCGCAACTGGAGCACTCATGCTTGTACCGGCAGTCTGACAAGAACCTGCAATGTCCTTCATTATACTGCCAGCAACAACCCTTTCTACTTCCTCCTTGCACCTCCGAGGCCGAGGGACCCCCGGCCGCTCCCCGAAAGGGCTGCAAACCTCCCCTAGGCGCCGCCATCAGCCGCATCCAAAGACCAATGTCCTTATGATCCCATCGTATGCTGGGCCTGACCGCCTTCCGCTGCCGGAACTGCTCATCATACCTGAGCCACGCCACACCCCCATAAGTCCGATGAGCCTCCCCTATCGCATCCATATAGCAGAACAGTGCAGAGCAATGTTCTGGCGATTTCTCCCCAACCACACTGGCCAGAATCGCAAAGGCCTGAAGCCAGTTCTGAATCGAACGCGGAATCAATCTATACCGCCTCCGTTCTTCCTCCTCTTTCTTACTCTCATCAGGTTTACCCCTATCTAAATTAAATTTCTCCAACGGAAGCAATGAGAATATTTCCACATATTCATCCTTCCAAATCTTGTCCCTAATTTCCTGCTTCAGGTGAGCCCCCAGCGGCCCCTCAAAACACACATATATCTCCCCCTTCGCGGCATCCGCCAACCGAACTCCATCCCCCGCATCACTACTAACACCCGCCACCGCCCCTGAACCTGAGGCCTGCGAACCAACAGCGGATACATTCACCCCGGAACCACCAGCACCCTGCACCGTCCCCTGATCCGACGCCCCCAACGCCTGAGCGGACCCCCAAACTGACGCCGGAGAGACAGGAGCCCCGGTCCCCAGCCGTGAAAGCAAAGACAGCATACCCGACAGTACCTCCCGAGCTAAAACACCCCCCCCCCCCCCCCCACACTATGCTGTACTGGACCCCCAACCAGCATCTGACACGACGTCATCTCACCTGGCCGTCCCCGGATGAATCCTCCGGCAGCCGCGGATCCGCTCAAAGACACTCCCACCGGCGTGCTTGCTCCGCAGGGCACGGCGACATCCAGACTGGAAATATCTCTCCCGCCTGCCGTGACGTCCGCTCCCGGATCCAGTTCTCCCTCCTCCAACTGCGACGCCTCCCCCTCCAGCAGATGACTAGAGGGGAGGGTAATGCTCCTACTCTTTGATGTATGGGCCCGATCACTCGGCCGCAGGCTGTCCATTCTTCCTGCTTGCAACAGAAGAGGCTCTGCAGCAGCTGTACTGCAAGCCGTCTCTCCCTGCCCCTGCTCCAGGGGCAGAGCCACAGTATCCCCTTCATTAACAATTAGGGTGCAATGACGCCGACCCACCACTAGGGGTCGCGACGCATCCACTTCAACACCGGCTCCTGCGCTCTCCCTGGACACCTCACACATCAGCTGCCGGCCTGTATCCATCCGCCGCAGCGCCGACACCTCAGACAATGCAGCCGCACGAAGGCCCGAACCGGAAGACGGCCCGGCCGCACTGCTTCCTCCAGGATCAGGTAAGGCCCTCCTGGCTCGCTCCCCGCGCGGAGCATCTCGCGGGGATGCCGCCGCAGGCGATGCCACTCTCCCCCGTGTAACATGGGAAACAGGCCTGGGGCGAACCCGGCCCTCTCCCGCCGGCCCGCCACGCGATCCCGGATTCCTCCCGCTGCGCCTGAGGGCCCGACCGGCTACAGACACCTCAGACCGCAGCGGAGGGTCCCTGGCGGGGCTCCTAATACGTCGGCGGACCCGAGGGGTGGATTCAGGGCTCAAGCGCTCAGGGGGGACAGATCTCCTGGCCCTGACAGCGCGAGCGGACGCGACCGGAGGCGGAGGGGGGGGGTTAAGAGCAGCCTGGATGGTCTGCTGAAGAAAATCCATACCGTGTAACTCCACCGCAGCCCTCACCGACGCCAAAAGCTCATCCATGGAGGCCATGACCAGAAAAACTCGCTGGCTCAAGCAGACAACTGACCAGTAGCCCCTCCCTCAGTTATTTATATACAGCCCGCGAAATTACCAGCTCCCCCCACTCCGTCCAGCAGACCAGCCCCCAACCATACACCAACCCAGCATCATTAACCCCTTACTAGCCTACAGTCTTCCCCCTAAGTCAGTACGCCCTGCGCTATGTCTGCGCCTCGCTCCGTTGCTATTATTATCTTTATCAAGTACCTCCTCTGTTGTCTTGAGTACCTCTTGCTTTTCTGAGCTTTGCCTCTGTCTCTCTCTCAGCTTCCTCAGGCTCTTTAATTGAGGGGTTCCTGCTTCTGCATAGGTGAACTCAGGAGGGGAACCTTCTCTTTGAATCTGGAACCCGGTTACAGGGACTGCAATACCCTCTCCTGGTCTGCAGGCTTCAGGCCTGGACTTGACTCAGACATAGTCTGATCTCTCACTCAGTCTGAAGTCTCTCTTCACTTCAACTCCTCTTCCTTTCCCTGACTGGGCCTTATATAAACTAGGGCTCCCTAGCTCCCTCTAGTGACTCAGAGCTGGAATGACATCCCTAGCAGGCCTGTACATGCAAGTTTCACAGCAACAGGGAAATACATAGCATTACAGTTTATAAAGATGACTTATACCAACTTCCCCATAAATAAGGGGGGGAACGACAGCACACAAGTGACCCTCCTGTAGTGACGGGCATTACAGTCCCCGTACACTACAACTCTGTAACTTGAGATTCTAAACACATGTGCTCCTCCTTATTCATTTATGTTTTTAATTGTGCACTTAATTAGCCCGTGTCCATGAAACGTTTCAGTCCTATCAGGATCTTTTTTCAAGCAGTGATATTGAACAGCCGTGATTATATATACAAAATATAGTAACACCATAACAATTAATAAAGCATAAATCGCCACCTTCAAGGAGCCTGTAAACAGGTGGTACATGTCCCTGCATTACACGGAGCCTATTACATACTCGCTCTCATCTCAGCCTCAGTGCAGTATTACAGATAAGTGAGGGCTCTGGGTAAAATATGTATGACCGCCTCCTTTTTGCCATGTATGTAAACGCGTGGCCTGCCTTATTCCATGGCACCGCTCCGTTCTCCCGTTATGCCCTCCGGTACCTTTGCTCCTTAAGTTATAGTAGGCGGGTCTTCCCTTGTCCTGTGGGCGTCTCCTTCTCCTAGGCTGTAGCTCTGGCCAATCGCAGCGCACAGCTCACAGCCTGGGAGAAAAAAACCTCCCAGGCTGTGAGCTGTGCTCTGCGATTGGCCAGCGCTGCAGCCTAGGAGAAGGAGACGCCCACAGGACAAGGGAAGACCCGCCTACTATAACTTAAGGAGCAAAGGTACCGGAGGGCATAACGGGAGAACGGAGCGGCGCCCGGGGATAATAGTAAGTGCAGTGAGATCCCCGGGCGCCGCTCTACATGGCAGCATACTTAGTTCACATAGTTTTTACATGTGAAAGGTCCTCTTTAAGGACCAGGCCATTTTTTGCAAATCTGACCAGTGTCACTTTAAGTGGTGATAACTTTAAAACACTTTTACTTATCCAGGCCATTCTGAGATTGTTTTTTCGTCACATATTGTACTTCATGACAGTGTTAAAATGAAGTAAAAAAAATAAACATTTTTATTTATTAAAAAAAATACCAAATTTAGCAAAAATTTGTAAAAAATTGAAAATTTCCAAGTTTCAATTTCTCTACTTCTATAATACATAGTAATGCCTTCAAAAATAGTTATTACTTTACATTCCCCATATGTCTACTTCATGTTTGGATCATTTTGGGAATGATATTTTATATTTTGGGGATGTTACAAGGCTTAGAAATTTAGAAGCAAATCTTGAAATTTTTCAGAAATTTTCAAACCCAATTTTTAGGGACCAGTTCAGGTCTGAAGTCACTTTGGGAGGCTTACATAATAGAAACCACCCAAAAATGGAGATAAAATTTCTGAATTTTTAGATTTTTTTTTTTTTTTTTTTGGGCAAATTTTTCAATTTTAATCAATTTTTTTCTAGTAACAAAGCAAGGGTTAACAGCCAAACAAAACTCAATATTTATTGTCCCGATTCTGTAGTTTGCAGAAACACCCCATATGTTGCCGTAAACTACTGTACGGGCACACAGTAGGGCGTAGAGGGAAAGGTGCGCCGTGTGGTTTTTGGAAGGCAGATTTTGCAGGACTGGTTTATTTACACCATGTCCCATTTGAAGCCCCCCTGATGCACCCCTAGAGTAGAAACTCCATAAAAGTGACCCCATTTTGGAAACTACGGGATAAGGTGGCAGTTTTGTTGGGACTATTTTTAGGGTACATATGATTTTTGGTTTATCTATATTACATTTTTCTGAGGCAAGGTTACCAGAAATAGAAATTCAGAATTTTCATCTCCATTTGCCAATAACTCTTGTAAAAAACACCTAAAGGGTTAACGACGTTTGTAAAATCCGTTTTGAATACCTTGAGGGGTGTAGTTTCTTAGATGGGGTCACTTTTATGGAGTTTTTACTCTAGGGGTGTATCAGGGGGGCTTCAAATGGGACATGGTGCCAAAAAAAAAAGCCCATCAAAATCGGCCTTCCAGAAACCATACGGCGTTCCTTTCCTTCTGCGCCCTGCCGTTTGGTCATACAGCAGTTTACGACCACATATGTGTGTTTCTGTAAACTGCAGTATGAGGGTAATAAATATAAAGTTTTGTTTGGCTGTTAACCCTTGCTTTGTGAGTGGAAAAAAACAAATTAACATGGCACCGTTTTTATTTTTTACCGTGTTCATCTGAGGGGTTAGGGGGGATATTTTTTATAGAGAAGATTCATACGGACGCGGCGATACCTAATATGTCTACTATTTATTTATGTTTTACATTATATTATCTTTTTATAAAGAAAAAAAAAACATTTTAGTACATAAGATAATCGGCAAAAAAAAAAAAAATATGACTTAGACTACTACTGTCACATCACCTCTCAGGATTGCAGTATGGTGTTTGGTGGTGTATTATCACACCACTGATCACCATCCTGTTCCGGGTTATCGGGTCCCCACCAGAGACCCGAATAACCCGGAAACGCAGCAAACCGCAGGTCTGAATTGACCTGCGGTTTTCTGCGATCGCCGACATGGGGGGGTCACAGGACCCCCCCGGCGCATTTAGCCAAGGTTCCTGCTCAATGATTTGAGCAGGCATCGGGTTCCGATCACCGCCGGGCGGCGGTGATCGGAACTATACATGACGTACCGGTACGTCATGTGTCCTGAAGAGGTTAAAGGGGTTTTCCCATCCTATAACGTAATGCACTCACTTTATAATTGGATAAGACCTACAGAAATCCTAAGAATGAAAGGTCGCAACTGTGTCCCCTTGACTTCTTTTTCTTCTGTGCAACGACCCTCTGGGACCCCTGAATATGCAGGTAACTGCAGCTGGCCCTACACCAGCGATGCTACCCCTTCCTTCTCAGGATCAACAGGAATCATACAGTGATGGAATATCCTAGCAATGTGCCATCACTTTATAGCCCCCCAAAATGAACGGAGTGGGCGGTCAGCATAACAGCCACCCTATTCATTTCTATGGGAATTCCAGAGATAGCAAAGCGCTGTACTTGGCCGACTACGGGGAAAAAAAGTAGATGGTAATGAAGCAGCTGCGAGCATACCCAACGGGGCTCCACAGGGTACGGGATCTCCTATGACAGTGGAGGTGAAGCACTGCATTTACACAAAGCGATCACCTCCGCTATTGCAATAGCTTGTCCTCATACAGCTGCATTGTTTCTGGGCAGCAGATCGCTGTTTAGACCGCACGATCTGCTGCCCAGAAATTTAGGTGCCTTCACGAACGATCATTTCACTCGATGAACGAGCGTTTTGCTCGGTCATCGGGTGATCGGCTGCACCTTTTACATTGGCAGATTGTCGGTAACGAGCATTCGCAGGTTCGGTCCGATAATCTGCCTGATTATTGCGCCGTGTAAATCCACCTTTAGTGTTAGTGAGGTCTATGAAGTTCAATCAGCCACTACTGTATGACAAGCAACACAAAGCAACCATTGTGACGGAGCGTTCACCCACCCAAAGACAATATATGTGCCTGCCATGTGGGTGTGAAAAGCAAACATGAAGTCCTACTTCTACAAAGAGCAACGGCCGACATAAAGGTGTGTGAATAAGAAATCCCTGCAGCCTGCCGTGTGCCGCCCTGTCTAAGAACAAGTTTTACAATTAGTCTGTTAGACGACTATTTGCCTGATTTTAACATATGTCTTATTCACCCTTATAAAACTTAACTTTAAATATTGATTGTTATCAAACCCTTTCATTGACCACTAAATAAACTGTGGTAAAACTATCAGTTGTGTCGCCTTATTTATTGATGTTGTATTTCATCAGCACTGTTGTAGCTTAGTGCTAGTGTATCTGTGGAAAGAGGCTCCGTGTCAGACTGGGGTGCCTTGGGCCCACCAGTGGAATTGATTCTGGGGGCCCACCGTACATCTACCATAAATGCCAGCACTTGGGGGCAAGCCAAGTATTGCGCCCCCCAACCTGTGACCACGCCCCTTTTTACAGATAATGTAGTAGATATTACTTGCAGTCCTATGTAACACCACAGATAACACAGTGATAACTCTCCGAGTACAGATAATGTAGTAGATGGATGGGAGGCCCCAGTATTCAGAACACGCACAGTGTGACCTGAAGTCTGGGGCCAAATTCTATATCCACCCTCCCATCACTACAGAACATACAGGGTAATACAGCGCCTCTTACCTCTTACATCCAGTGACGTCTTTGATGTAGATGTTCTCTTTCCTCATCTTCTTCTTTCAGACCTTCAGACCAGACCACCATTTTTCAGCCATTTCTCGTCTCTGCAGTTTGACAAAAGAAATCTTAGTTTACTACAAATTACAAATACCCCCCCCCCCCCCCCCCCCAATACTGTGCTGCTGTGCTCCCCAATACTATACTGCAGAAACAGATAAATCCCCTGATAATACTAGTACCCCCCCTGATAATGTCCCCTTCAATAATTATTGGCACACAGTGCCCTAAAATAACTGCGCCCAGAAAATAGTGCCCCTGACACTAATAATGTAAACAACGTCCTCTAAAAACAATTGTGGTAAGCTGATACTGTGCCAAGGTGCCCCCACAGTAATAGTGCTCCCAAAAGTCGCACCAATAGGAATAATTCTCTGCTAGAGCACACATGGTAGTAATAGTGCTCCTACAGTGCCCCCAACATGTCCTGTGACCCCCAACATCTTCTGTGACCTAGAAGTAATAATGCTCCCATAGTGCCTTTACTAGTAATCATGTTCCCCATAGACCCCCAGTAGTAATAAAGCCCACCATAATGCCCCCCGTAGTAATAATTCTCCTTATAATGTGTGCCAGTGCAAAAAATACCCCCTTTTAATGGCCCCCAGTTGAGCTAATGTCCCCATAATGTGCCAGTATAAAATACCCCCAAATAGTGTCCCCAGTAAATGTCCCCATAGTGCTCCTCTCCACCTTCCTCCTAGTGCACCCCATAATGTACCAGTATAAAATTCCCCATATATAGTGCCCCAGTAGATGCCCTCAGTGTCCCCCATAATTTGCAAGTATAAAATATCCCTTCTTAGTGCCCCCCGTAGATGACCCCATAGTACTCCTCTCCTCCCTTCCCCATAGTACCCACCATATTGTGTCCCAGTATAAAATACCCCTATACAGAGCCCCCCATATAAAATACCCCTTTGTGGACTCAGTAGAAGCCCCCATAGTGTTCCTCTCCCCCCTTCCCCCATAGTGCCCCCCATATAAAATACCACTTATTTGTGGCCTCAGTAGATGCCCCCAATAATGTGCCAGTAATAAGTGCCCCCACAGCACTCCTCTCCTGTATTGTGCCATATAAAAAAAATAAACACCTATACTTACCTCCATCATACTGGCAGTGATGCAGGCCTCTTCCGGCCTGTGTCCCACGCTGTACGGCTCAGGGGGAGCGATTACGTCATTGCGCCGCCTGCACTGGCCTCTGATAAGCTGCAGGCCTAGTGCCTGTAGCTTATCAGAGGAACAGGGAAGGGAGACAACTCTCCCCTGCCCCGCAGCACCCATCTGTATCGCTGTCCTGAGGACGGCGATACAGATGACAATAGAGATGAGCGCTTCCACAATGGAAGCGCTCATCTCCCTGTGCCCTGCTGATACGCCACTGCTTGCTGGTTCGGGGGCCCACTGAGGATATCCCTGACTCCCCGGTGGGCCAGTCCGAACCTGAAGAGGCTGGTAGCCGCGCGCTGGCTCCAGGCTCTTCTATTGGACCTTTTCCCTGCCTACCACATGATATTTTCTATTATTCTCTTCTTACATACAAGCGTCACTGCTGTTCTAAAAAGTCCCTCAAACACTGCCCCCCGACATGTTTCACCAGCTGCTCTGGCGTCTTCAGGGGATCGGGCAATGAGTGTTTGCTGGGCGTGGTACGGATCTCTTATAGCCTCCTACTATGACATCATTGCTACTAGCCAACCGTATCTAGCAACATTTCCTCTTAGGAACATATTATTTCTTTTCTCCACTGTTATTGGGGCTAAAATACCTGCTCCTCCTCCCCTAGCTGACACCTCCTTCTCTCCAGTGCCGCCTCTTCGTTTCTCACATTTCCTACACTAAGTCCTGTGCATGTCTGTAGACTTAGATTATTTCTCATTACATTGCATCATCTGCGCATGCTCATTGACTCAGGATTTCAGTTCGTTTTTGTTATCACTGCGCATGCTTGGGGACCTAGAGTTTCAACTAGTTTCCTTATCACTATGTATAGGTTGGACCTAATTAATACTGACTGGGGCTTCTTACTGCTATTGAGAATATTACTAAAGTACTGCTTATTTTACCCAGATAAATTTCTTGACATTAGGTTACATATAATGAATTAATTATCTAAACGCACGATCAGGTACGACAATTCCTTTATTGGCTCATATGTACTCCAATATGATTGCATGGCAAGACCACTTACTGTTATCTCACACATATATATATATATATATATATATATATATTCTTATTATAGCCAAATTTACCACCCTAACTCCTCCCACAGTTTTTACACTACATAGACAGTAATATACCGAAACGTGCAGATTGTTCCCGATTGGTGTGCTATTACTTTGTGGAACATATCGGCGTTTTTGTGGCGAAATTGGTCCCATAGGAATTTCAGACATACTATGCATCAAAATGTAGGTCTAGGTCTTGTAATTCTCACAATATAAAGCTCTTCGGTGTAGGATTTATAATTTTTAAACTACAACCGTTTGAAGATGGCAACCGCCAGTGAAGTGAGCAACTTAGAGCAGTTTGTTTTTAACCGCTCTGCCCTTGCTGTAGAGTGAGTGGCCATAGGAACCCAGGTGTGTGAGCAGCCAGCAGAGTGACAAAAGCTAGAGTGTGAGCTGAAAAATCAGGACATGATTTCTAAACTGCCACCACTCCCTCATTTTCAAGCCCACCAGGGACGGCGCTTCCATAGAGGCAAGAGGGGCAATTGCCCCCGGGCGCCCGACTCCTTAGGGGCCCCCAGCGCCGGCCCGCAACTACTATCTATAATTCTATTCCGTGTGGGACGGACAGGAGTGTGTGATGGCGCTGCACTGTCTGCAGACAGTGATAATAAAAACCCTGCAGGAGTCCCGGGTGTTCCGGTCTGGAGACGGAGTAATGTAATTAAACTATACTGGAGGGGCCCCCGCCGGCGGCCGCTCTGCCTGCGCTGCGCTGCTTGTCTGGAGCGGCATGCACGGCACAGGCAGGCACGTCTGGCGTCTGGCTGACGTTGCCACAGGCTCCGCCCCCCAGAGCAGAGAACTTGGTCTTGAAGAAGGAGCAAGCACCATTGGCAGCCAGCCAGCCACAGCCCAGTCTGACTCTGCCAGCGCCAGGGAAGGCCCGCGGCCCGCCGCCCACAGAAGGCAGCCAGCCAAGTTCCACTGACTTCCAAGTAGTGTACAGTCTACAGAACACAGTCACAGACCAGTTACAGTTACTGTCTGGAAGGTTGGTTATATTGTTAATTAAACTGGATCGGATCCATGATCCATCCATTTCCAGTTTCCCACTCACTTACTTAGTCCCAGGCACCATCTCACCAGTCCGGGCCATCCCAGTGTACTACTAGCCAGCCATGCGGCCCTGGTTCTGTTTGTGTTTGGAGTCAGTTGAACTGGAGAAATGTGCATTGGGGGGGCAGTTACTGGTCTACCCCCCCCCCCCCAAATGAACATTTCTCCAGTCCAACTGTCCAAACAGAACCAGGGCGGGCTAGTATACTGTACTGGCACTGGGACGGGTGAGATGGTGCCTGGGATGGATCCAATCCAGTTTAACTAACCAACCTACCAGTAACTGGTTGGTTGATTAAACTGGATCGGGAGCCATCCCAGTCTGGTAGGTTGGTTAATTAAACTGGATTGGATCCATCCCAGGCACCATCTCACCCGTGCCAGTGTACTAGCCCGCCCTGGTTCTGTTTGGAGTCAGTTGGACTGGAGAAATGTGCATTTGGGGAGGGAGGGGGCCAGTTACTGGTAGGTTGGTTGATTAAACTGGATCAGATCCATCCCAGGCACCATCTCATCTATCCCAGTGCCAGCAGTGTACTAGCCCGCCCTGGTTCTGGAGAAATGTGCATTTGGGGGGGGGGGGGGGGTGAGGAGAGATGTGCTGCTGCCAAGTGAGGTTAAAGTCAGCAAGTGTCATGTGGGGGGGTCCCTTATTGTTTTCCGCCCCAGGGCCCCATTTCACCTAGAACCGGCCCTGATGCCCACCTACACAAATCGGCTGCTAATGTTTTTATAAATGTATGTTTTAATGTAACTGTGAAGCACTTTGGGCAACAACATTGCAATTAAATGTGCTATATAAATAAATAAAAGCTGAAATGCATTTCTCACTCTATCAAGCTTGCCATGTGCACTTTTTAAATTTGATCAATTGGTTAGTGTAATGTTTACTATCTTTACTCACTCCAAACACTCCACCTAGTTACTCTGCCCAGTCCCATCTTTCAACAGTTACTCAAGCCACTCCACCCAGTTACTCCGCCCACTCCAGTTGTAGACTACTGGTGGAGGCAAGAACACTTCACACAATTTCCCCAGAAATTTTACCTTTTCTAGTATTCCTACTTATGTCTCCAAAATAATTTAATTATATATTGCGTCCAAATCAACTCACGATTACATTATATTCCTAATCATGTCTACCATTTCCTCCAAGATGTATGACTTATCCCCAATCAGGGGCGTAGCTATAGGGGGTGCAGAGGTAGCAGTCGCTACCGGACCCAAAGACCCTTGTGCCACATAAGAAGACACCAGTATTATAGAAAGCGCATGCTGGTCAAGTTACACCTCTGGCTGGAGGGAAGGGGTTAGGTCAAGAATTTGGCATGGGGGGGGGTGGCTGCCGTCTAAATTTTTGCCTCGGGCAGGACGAAGGCTATGTGCTCCCCTGCCCATGGCCACAAAGCACTGAGGGGGTCCCAAGCTGAACTCTTATACCAGGGCCCATGAGCCTTTAGCTACGCCCCTGTCCCCAATCATGTATTTACTTCCTACTCTTAATACACTAATCAGGTTAAGCCCTAATACATTTTCAGTAGATCATGTTTCTCAATTTTCCCCACATAAAATTCATATGTAGAGATGGCCTTGCGGTTCGCCTGGCGGTCGTTTCGGGGCGAACTTTGCTTGTTCGTGGTTCGCCGAACATATGGCCGCCGGCGCCATGTTCTTTTGCATTGTGCCGAACTTTGACCCATGACACATACATCAGGTGGAACAGGACAGCCAATTGAGACGTTTCAGCGCATGGACATACCCCCTGTCTGACCCCCAACAAACTGATATTGATGGCCTACTGTATGCTGAGGATAGGCCACCAATATTCCAAGCTCAGAAAACCCCTTTAATTTGTGTACTCCTTAAAGGTACAAAGAAGACTCCCCTCATTGAATTTACGTATATCTTCTCAATAATACGTTTTTCTCCCTGCTAGCCGTAGTGAATACCGGAGTCGTCACGCCGAGATGACAATAATATTAAAAGAAACTGTGTTCCCACAATCAGCTTTTATACCTCTATTATTCTGTTTAGGAACCATTTTTGACTATAGCGTGGCTGCAATAAAACCTGTGCCAAACTGCCCAGTGTGAACTCAGGCTTAAAGGGAACCTGTCATGTGGATATTTGATTATAATCTAACTAATTATATACAATCATTAACTACTAAAAAGTGCCTTAGATGTATTCACTTACTGGTGTGACAGATGGTTACCTCATAATATACACACAAAGATGCCGCATGCTAATGAGCTGATTTGAGTCCAGCATGATATCATTGAGTCCAGCGTATATTTAATTCAGAGCTATAGCCACTCCCCTGCCCACCTGCTGCTGGTTCATATGGGAACAAACTGTCATTCAGCAGCAGGTGGGCGGAGAGAGTCAGGAGCTCATGAATATTCAGGACTCATCATTATGAGCTGGAGCTTTTCAATACAAGATGTTGGCAGATTGACTGGGTCAATTAAAGAAAGTGACCCAGCATTGTGCTAAGAGAATCAGTCACTTATTTATGTTGCCCTTAGTTAGGACACCATAAAACTGGTGACAGGTTAAGCCTCATTCACACGTCAGTGTTCCATGTACGTGTGCTGTACGTGTTCTCCATGGACAGCACACATACCCATTCATTTTAGACCCCATTCACACGTCCGCAAAAGGGTCCGCAATTTTGCGGAACGGGTGCGGACCTATTCATTCTCTATGGGCCCAGACGTGAAGCAGAGAGCACACTATGTGCTCCCTGCTTCCGCATTTGCGGAGCGCGGCCCCGAACTTCCGGTCCACAGCTCCACAAAAGATAGAACATGTCCTATTCTATAGGGGGTGCCGGCTGGGTGTGTTACGGATGCGCAATTTGCGGGTCCGCAACACACCATGGACGTGTGAATGGACCCTTAATGTGTGTATTTACACATCAGTTTTTTAGCACGGTCCGTGAGTCCGTGGTTTCAGTGCGGATGCAGGCTTTATTTTGTCCGTATAGGTCCATGACGCCCATTATAGCCTGAGGGGCCGTGAAAATCATGGATGCAACACTGATGCAATCCGTGTTTCAAGGATCATTAGGAAGAGATGCTTTGAAAGTTATTTTTCAGCTGTGCAGTGTCCATGAAACACGGATGACACATGGGCAGCAAAACGGACACGCGGATCCTTCATGGGCATCTTTCCCGGAGGAATCACTTACCCTACTTTCACGGATTTGCGCACGGACATCAGCACCGAAATCCGCAGGTGTTCGCAGGGAAATCCGTGTGGACAATCCGCATCAACTGGTGCGAATTTACATGCAGATTCGATGTGGATTTTACTCTCCCCATTGAAGAGAATAGGGAAAATCCGGTCAGGAAAGATACAAATAGATTGACTTGCTGCGGATTTTAAAATGCACCATCCGCCAAACCAAGCATGCATGTGTATGGGGGGGGGGGCAGAATGGCTGTGAATGGGGATCGTCCGTCTGTGTAAAGCAAGAATATGATCATACGTGAGATTATGAATATGCTAATTAGAGGGTGTGTCCCTGGATGTGTAAAGAGCAGCGGCGAGGTCTCGCCTTATATTAATATACGGTAGCATTATAAATATGTCTGAGCTGATTTCTACGTTTAAGCAGCAAGTGACGCCGCTGATCTCTGCAGAAAGGAAAGGGCGGAGAGCTGTCTTTAAAGCAGATAATTATTTTACTAATAAATTCACCATTGTCATGGTGATTAAACCTGTTGTGGGGCTGAAAGTCTGTACTTAGCTGATCCCCGGTGGGATCTGAGAACGACAGCCATGGTGACACAGCCTGTTTACGAGAACAACTCCGCATAAAGGCGAGAAAACCCAGCTCGGTGCGATTCAGTCACCGATCAAGTGGAAGGAAAACGTATCTTCATCTTTTATATCTGCACAGATCCAGCCTCAGAATCCAATACATCCTGATATTCGCATAAGGCTACGGTACACTCACACCACCGTATGTGTTTGGTGGTCCGCAAAATATACAGATGACATCCTTTTGGCATCCGTTTTTTTTTTTTTTTTTGCAGACCCCTTGTAACAATGCCTATCCTTGTCCGCAAAACGGAATGGACATACGAATGTGGATCCGCATCCCATTAGCAAAAAAATAAATAAATACGGAACGGACATGGAAACAAAGTACGTTCGTGTGCATGAGGCCTTCTGTGTAAATTATACGTGCGTGTAAATGTAACGCTAAGAAGCGACTTTCAGGCCACCGGGTGAACGCACATAAGATCCGCACAAATTTCCGCGTTTCTGCAGCACAGCCAAACTAAAATCCGCAATTCACATTCTAATTGCGGATTTTGTGCGGTTTTGCCGCAGATCTCACCCATCCATTGCAAAAGGGTGAAATCCGCAGCTAAAACGTCGAACATAATTGACATGCTGCGGATTTGCGAATCTGCAAGGCAGGTATTTCCACACCGAAAAAAACAAAACGCAAGAGATTTGTGTAATCTCGTACACTTTGCTGGTTCTGTACAACGCTGCGTATTTTTTTGCACAGGAATCTGCGCTGAAAAAACGCACGTATTCTGCAACATGCGCAGGTGGCCTTAAGGCGCTGCACATGGTGAAGATTTGCATGCAGAAAATCCACAAGGAATCTACACCAAAACTGCACATAAATCTGCACTATTAATCATGGTTTTTACGTGTTTTTCTGCGTTTTTTCTTTTTTGTTACACGGATTTGATGCATTTTCCCGCGACGCACCCGCATCTTATCCGGCCAAAAAACATGACTCCCTCTTTCACAGGAGCGTGACTAATTGGCTCCGGATGCGTTCAGTGAAACTCGCACTATTTTGCAAGCAAGTTCAGTCACTTTTGTCTGCGACTGCGTTCAGTTGTTCAGTTTTTTCCGCGCGGGTGCAATGCGTTTTAATGCGTTTTTCACGCGCGTGATAAAAAACTGAAGGTTTACAAACAACATCTCTTAGCAACCATCAGTGAAAAACGCATCGCACCCGCACTTGCTTCCGGATGAAATGCATTTTTCATTGAAGCCCCATTCACTTCTATGGGGCCAGGGCTGCGTGAAAAACGCAGAATATAGAACATGCTGCGATTCTCACGCAACGCAGAACTGATGCATGAAAACAACGCTCATGTACACAGACCCACTGAAATGAATGGGTCAGGATTCAGTGCGGGTGCTATGCGTTCACGTCAAGCATTGCACCCGCGCGGAAAACTCGCTCGTGTGAAAAGGGCCTAACACTGGAATCACTGATTGGATAGTGTCAGACTGCAAACCGACGCACCCCCAGCTGGTAGCACCCAGAAGTCAATTTCTGTATACATTTCTAGGAGGACTAACAGAGGAACATCACAGAGATCTAAGAAAAGATGCTTCAGAATTGTTATTCTCATTACAAAAATAGACAGGATGGGCACAGCCGAGATCTGATCTCTTGGACTGATTGCAGTACTTAGGAGAGAGGACGGGTCGGGTTCCATCAGTAGGCACATTATTCTAGGAAATGTCCAATATCACACAGGACATGAGCTGCTCCTACAGTACATGGTGTCACGTTGCGCAGACAGCGGATGTTCGAAAACTGCAAAAACCTTCCAGCCTGCTCTAACAGCTGCAGTCTCTCAGGGCATGTTGGGAGTTGTAGTTTCATGATAACTGGTTGGAGACCAGTTCCCTACAATGTTCAGTTCTGTGGAGAGGTTTGGTTATTGTCACTTTGGATCATCCTTCACCTTAAACTGTATCTGTCAGCAGATATAACATATATCCAATATGGCGAATGGCGTAACGGAAAAAAGTATAAAAATGGCCGATTCGCCATTTCTTCATCGATTCTCTTACCCCAATTTTTTTTTATAAAAGGTGATCAAAAAGTTAAACACACTCCAAAATGGTATCCATAAAAACTACAGATTGTCCCGTTAAAAATGAGCCCCCCCCCCCCCCCCCCCACACACAGCTCAGTAGATATAACTAGAAAAAAAAGTTATGGGGGTCAGAATATGGTAAAAAAAAATAAAAATTCAATGTTTGGCCTCATGCACACGACCGTATTTTTTCACGGTTCGCAAAACGGGGTTCCGTTGGTCCGTGATCCGTGACCGTTTTTTCATCCGTGGGTCTTCCTTGATTTTTGGAGGATCCACGGACATGAAAAAAAAGTCGTTTTGGTGTCCGCCTGGCCGTGCGGAGCCAAACGGATCCGTCCTGACTTACAATGCAAGTCAATGGGGACGGATCCGTTTGACGTTGACACAATATGGTGCAATTTCAAACGGATCCGTCCCCCATTGACTTTCAATGTAAAGTCAGGAGTTAATATACCATAGGATCGGAGTTTTCTCCAATCCGATGGTATATTTTAACTTGAAGCGTCCCCATCACCAAGGGAACACCTCTATGTTAGAATATACTGTCGGATATGAGTTACATCGTGAAACTCAGATCCAACAGTATATTCTAACACAGAGGCGTTCCTATGGTGATGGGGACACTTCAAGTTAGAATATAGTAAGAACCAGGGCCGGACTGGCCATATACTAAGAACCAGGGCCGGACTGGCGGGCCGGGCCGAACACAATCAGCCGGGCTGCCAGCTGAGTTTTTTTTAATTTTTATTAATGTGGCAGCAGCCGGGCAGGAGTGGAGATGAGCGCTTCCATTGTGGAAGCGCTCATCTCCATATTTGTCTGTATCGCCGTCCTCAGGACAGCGATACAGATAAATGGAGCAGGGGAGAGGCGTCTCCCTTGCCCATTCCTCTGAGAGGCCGGTGCAGGCGGAGCGATGACGTCATCGCGCGCACCGCGGGACACAGGCCGGAAGAGGCCTGCATTGCATCGCTGACAGCAGCATGGAGGTAAGTATATGAGTTTATTGTTTTCATTTAATTTTCTACTATACTGTGGCAAGAAGGGGGGTGGGGGCCCTATATACTGGCACAATATAGGGGGGGGGGGTCGGCACTATGGAGAAGAGGGGAAGCACTATGGGGCCATATATACTGGCACAATATGGGGGGGCACTATGGGGCCCTATATAATGGCACAATATGGGGGGGACACTATGCAGAAGAGGGGAAGCACTATGAGGCCATATATACTGGCACAATATGGGGGGCCTATATACTGGCACAACATGGGGGGCACTATGGAGAAGAGGGGAAGCACTATGGGGCCATATATACTGGCACAATATGGGGGGCCTATATACTGGCACAACATGGGGGGCACTATGGAGAAGAGGGGAAGCACTATGGGGCCCTATATACTGGCACAACATGGGGGGGCATTATGGAGAAGAGGGGAAGCACTATGGGGCCCTATATACTGGCACAATATGGAGGGGACACTATGCAGAAGAGGGCAAGCACTATGGGGCCCTATATACTGGCACAATATGGGGGGGGTCGGCACTATGGAGAAGAGGGGAAGCATTATAGGGGCCATATATACTGGCACATTATGGGGGGGCACTATGGAGAAGAGGGTAAGGAGCACTATGGGGGCATCTACTGGGGGCCCTATATACTGGCACGCATTATAGGTGGGCACTATGGAGAAGTGGGGGACAAGAGCACTATGAGGGCATTATATAGGGGCATTTAATACTGGCACCCATTTTGATGCCACTATGGGGAAGGGAGGAAAGGAGCATTATGGGGGTATCTATGTGGGGCAGTCTATAGGGTCATTTTATAGTGCCACATTATGGAGGGCACTATGGAGACAGGGAAGGAGCACTATGGGGGCATCTTCTGGGGGGACTATGTAGGAGTATTTTATACTGGCACAAATTATAAGGTCACTATGGGCACCTAAGCTCAACTGGTGGCACTAAGTGTTTTTTGTAGTGGCACACAGTACGGGTCATTGGAACACATGAGGGCACTCTGGGGACATTGGCTCTACTGGGGGCACTAAGAGGAGGTATTTCTTTTTTTACTGCCACACAACGGGGCATTTTTTGCACTGGTGCACATTATAAGGGGGGGGGGGGGTTCTACTGTCACACATTATAAAGAGAATCATTACTATCGGGGCATTATGGTGGGCTTTATTACAACTGGGGGACTATGGGAGCATTATTACTTGTGGGACACAATTACTGTTGGGGGCGCTGTAGGAGCACTATTACTACTAAGTGCACTCTGGCAAAGAAATAATTACTATTGTTGGGACTTTGGGAGCACCATTACTTTGGGGGCACCCTGGCACAGCATCAGCTTAGCACAGTTCATTTTGCAGTATAGTTTTGGGGAGCACAGCTTCTCAGTATTGGGGGTGGATGATGGGATGTTAATTGGAGGATGATGGAAAAGTAGGAAACTAAGATGTCTGTCAAACTCTGCAGAGACGTGAGATGGCTGAAAGAAATTATCACGGTGGTCGTCTGAATGGAGAAGATGAAGAAAGAACATCTACATCAGAGGAGACGTCACTGGATATAAGAGGTATGGGGCGCTGTATTAGGCTAGGTCAGTGATGGCTAACCTTGGCACTCCAGCTGTGGTAAAACTACAACTCCCAAGATGCCCCCCTTGCTTGGCTGCTCTCAGAACTCTGTAGAAATAAATTGAGCATGCTGGGAGTCGTAGTTTCACCACAGCTGGAGTGCCAAGGTTAGCCATCACTGGGCTAGGTCTACACGACGACATTTGTCGCGCAACAATAAGTTGCGCGACAGATAGGGCACAACTACACTGCAACATATGTCGCGCAACATTTTGTTGCACCAATGTCGCGCGACAATTTTTATAATGGCAGTCTATGATGTCACACTGCAACATGCGACATGCTGCGACTGCGACGCGGCAGAAAAATCCATCTCGAATGGATTTTCTGCGACTGTTGCGTCGCAGTCGCAGCATGTTGCAGTGCGACACCATAGACTGCCATTATAAAAATTGTCGCGCGACATTGGTGCAACAAAATGTTGCGCGACAAATGTCGTCGTGTAGACCTAGCCTTAGGCTACTTTCACATCTGCGTTAGTGATCCTGGCAGGCTGTTCCAGCTGAGAATTCACTGGATCCGGCACTGCTGGATGCAGACAGAATGCCCGCCAGCCCCATTAACTATAATGGGGTACGGCAGAGATCCGGCCACAATCTGGGAAAAATGCAGAGAATCAGCGGGACATAAACCGCTGCACGCTGTGCTTGGTGTCCAGTCCATTCCTTGCATTTTCTGCAGGATTAGGTGGCTGGATCGTACTAAGACCCCTAATGTCACCTGGGGACCCCCAAAGAAGCTTGTGTGTTGGCTGAAGCCTTCCTATCTTACTGGTGGCTGGCCCTGCCTCTCAATTGTGCTTCTGGTTTTGGATCCGCCCCTAGACTGCAAGGGGGTGGGGCCTGTTGGGGGTCATGTGATTGGGCTGCTCAGTCAAAAATGCCCGGGCCTATTTTTTGTCCCAGTCCGGCCCTGCTAAGAACTGTGTACATGACTGCCCCCTGCTGCCTGGCAGCACCCGATCTCTTACAGGGGGCTGTGATATGCACAATTAACCCCTCAGGTGCTGCACCTGAGGGGGGTTAATTGTGCGTATTATAGTCCCCTGTGTGCGGGCCCCCCCCCCCCCCGGGCCCCCCTCCCTCCCTCTATTGTATTATTTTCATTGGTGGCCAGTGTCCGGGCCCCCCCCCCCCGGGCCCCCCTCCCTCCCTCTATTGTATTGTTTTCATTGGTGGCCAGTGTGCGCCCCCCCCCCTCCCTCTATTGTATTATTTTCATTGGTGGCACAGTGTGCGGCCCCCCCCAAACCCCCCCTCCCTCTATTGTATTATTTTCATTGGTGGCACAGTGTGCGGCCCCCCCCCCAAACCCCCCCTCCCTCTATTGTATTATTTTCATTGGTGGCATCATACTTACCTGCTGCGCTGTCTGTGACCGGCCGGGAGCTCCTCCTACTGGTAAGTGACAGGTCTGTGCGGCGCATTGCTTAATGATCTGTCACTTACCAGTAGGAGGAGCTCACGGCCAGTCACAGACAGCGCAGCAGGTAAGTATGATGCTTCTAATATTGCTAAGTAACCATGGCAACCTGGACTGCAGTAGCATCCTGGTTGCCATGGTTACCGATCGGAGCCCCAGCGATTAAACTGGGACTCCGATCAGAACTCTCCGCTACCACCAATGATCGGGGGGGGGGGGGGGCCGCGCACTGTGCCACCATGGAAAATAATACAATAGAGGGAGGGGGGGCCGGGGGGGGCCGGGGGGTGCCTCACACTGTGCCACCAATGAAAATAATACAATAGAGGGAGGGGGGCCGGGGGGGGCCGCACACTGTGCCACCAATGAAAATAATACAATAGAGGGAGGGAAGGGGGCCGGGGGGGCCGCACTGGCCACCAATGAAATTAAAACTGGGGAGGGAGGGGGGTCTGCCCCCTGCTGCCTGGCAGCCCCTGATCTCTTATAGGGGGCTATGATATGCACAATTAACCCCTTAGGTGCAGCACCTGAGGGGTTAATTGTGCGGATCACAGCCCCCTGTAAGAGATCGGGTGCTGCCAGGAAGCAGGGGGCAGTCATGTGCACAGTTCCTAGTATATTCTAACTAGAAGCATCCCCATCACTATGGGAACGCCTCTGTGTTAGAATATACTGTCGGATCTGAGTTTTCACGAAGCTCTGAAAAAGCTTTTATGCAGACGGATCTTCGGATCCGTCTATGTGAAAGTAACCTACGGCCACGGATCACAGACGCGGATGCCAATCTTGTGTGCATCCGTGTTCTTTCACGGACCCATTGACTTGAATGGGTCCGTGAACCGTTGTCCGTCAAAAAAATAGGACAGGTCATATTTTTTTGACGGACAGGAAACACAGATCATGGATGCGGCTGCAAAACGGTGCATTTTCAGATTTTTCCACGGACCCATTGAAAGTCAATGGGTCCGCGGAAAAAAATACGGAAAACTGCACAACGGCCACGGATGCACACAACGGTCGTGTGCATGAGGCATTTGAATGTATTTTTACAGTATTTAGACATATAAAACCTATACAAATGTGGTATCCTTGTAATCGTACTGACCCAGAGAATGAAGGGCACAGGTCAGTTTTGCTGCAAAGGCAACGCCGTGGGAACAAAACCGGTAAACCTGTGGAGGAATTGTGCTTTTTATTTTTCCAATTCTACCCCATTTGGAATTTTGTTTCCTGCTTCCCACTACATTGTAGGCCATATTAAATGGTGGCATTAGAAAGTACGAGAACAAGCCATTACATGGATACGTGAACGGGCAAATAAAAAAGTTATAGCTCCAGGAAGACCGGGAACAAAAATGAAACCGCAAAAACAAAAAAATCTCTGGTATCCTAAGGGTTAAAACATTTTTCTCAGCAATGCGGACACATATGAACATGGGACCAACACAGATGCCTTCAGCTGCCAAGTGCACATGTAACAGGTCAGACAGTGTCACAGGTACAAAACTGCTGACAGATGCCCTTCAAATTGCAGCGCTATGGGCGTATATGAGGAGTGGGAATAGCCAAAGAAAACAAGGAGCGGCTTCCGTTCACTCCAATGGGAGCCATGCTGCAGTTACCACTTCTGTCCACTACACAATGGACATAGCTGTGCAGTTCCAGCCATCAAAATCCTGGACAATCCCTTTAATGGGCAATTAAAGCTTTTAAACATTTTTTGTAATTTCTTTTTTTTTTACAATTTTATAGACTTTTAGACAGCACCAACAGGACAAGCAGTGCAGTTAAATAAGGATACAATTGGACGTATCTGTAATATCTCTGGGGGAAAAAAATATTGTGTTATTTGGAGAGTACCTGACAGTAGGTAAGCTTCACGTGTGATTGATAAGGAAACAGGAGACTGTATCTCATGAGCATAACTACCAGAAAAGCTGGCATAGCAGTATAGCATCGGACCTAACAACCTGAGCCACGTTCACACCGCCATTAGTTATTTCCACAGTTTTCATCCACTAGAGGAGCAGAGAACGAAAATAACGGATTCGGCACATACCGTAACTGAAACCAATTGAGCCAAATGACTATAATAGGGTCTGCTTGGCTACCGTTCAGGTGTCTGCTTTTTGGCAGAAAAAAAAAAGTCCTGAACGCAGGTCTTTTCTGTCCATTCTTTTTGGTAGAGAGGCCCCTGAACTGAGCCTTCAGTATAGATATGAATGAGCCCTGAGGGGGGCACTTCCACTCAACGCAGGATGGAAGAGGGTCTACAAAACTGAATGTGACCACACCCTAGGCTCTGCTATGGAGCCCATGATTATAATTATCATTCTTTCTCCATTGCATTACATTTTTACGCATGAGACATCACGGTGTGCGTTATTCCTGACTGTGACATCACTGTGTGCATTAATGATAATGCTGTAGAATTGTCATTTTCATTACTAAAAGTAAGCATGTCCGGAGAGGTGATTGTTCAGTAATGGATACGTAGGAAATTAATCCAGGAAATGTACATTATCATGCAGGTCACATGATACTCATACAGTATAATGGCGAGACATTGCCCAGACAGCAAATGTTAGGAAACTTCAAAAACCTTCTAGCACACTTTAAGGCCCCTTTAACACGAGCGAGTTTTCCGCGCGGGGGCAATGCGTGACGTGAACGCAGAGCACCCGACCTGAATCCTGACTGATTAATTTCAATAGGTCTGTGTACATGAGCGTTGTTTTTCACGCATCAGTTCTGCGTTGCATGAGAATCGCAGCATGTTCTATATTCTGCGTTTTTCACGCAGCCCTGGCCCCATAGAAGTGAATGGGGCTTCAGTGAAAAACGCATTTCATCCGGAAGCAGGTGCGGATGCAATGCATTTTTCACTGATTGTTGCTAAGAGATGTGGTTTGCAAACCTTCATATTTTTATTACGTGCGTGAAAGGCACATCAAAACGCATTGCACCTGCGCGGAAAAAACTGAACAACTGAACGCAATCGCAGACAAAACTGATTGAACTTGCTTGCGAAATGGTGCGAGTTTCACTCAACGCACCCTGAAGGAATCCGGAGCCAACCCATCACGCTCGTGTGAAAGAGGCGCCTAAGGCCCCTTTCACACAGGCGAGTTTTCTGCGCGGGTGCAATGCGTGGGGTGAAAGCATTGCACCCGCACTGAATCCGGACCCATTCACTTCAATGGGGCTGTGCAGATGAGCGGTGATTTTTTTTCACGCATCACTTGTGCGTTGCGTGAAAATCGCAGCCTGTTCTATATTCTGCGTTTTTCACGCAACGCAGGCCCCATAGAAATTAATGCGGCTGCGTGAAAATCACAAGCAAGTGCGGATGCATTGCGATTTTCGCTTATGGTTGCTAAGAGATGATGAGGGATGAGCAACCCCATCTTCATTCAGCAGGACCTGCGCTGACGTCACCACGTGGTGAGCGTGATTATGTCATCAAAGGTCCTTTTGCAGTTCCTGAAAGAAGACTATACCGGCTGTGCGAACAAGAGGATGAGGTGAGTTAATTAATTAATTAATTTTTTTAACCCCTCAAGGCACATTTTACTAAGCATTCTGTATTAACCATGTTAGAAGGGAAAATAATAAAATGAATAGAACACCGAACCCAAACCCAAACTTCAGTGAAGAAGTCCCGGTTCGGGTTTGGGTACTACATTCATCGGAATGCACATCGGAACGCAATCGCAGTCAAAACTGACTGCAATTGCGTGCCTACTCGCGCGGGTTTCCTGCCATGCACGCGCGACGCATCCGGAGCAAATCCGGGACGCCCGTGTGAAAGAGGCCTAACAGATTCAATCTTTCAGGGCATATTGGGAGTTGTAGTTTCAGAATAAGCGTCCATTCACACGTCTGCTGTTTCTTTCCTGATCTGTTCCGTTTTTTGCGGAACAGATCTGGACCAGATCTGTACCCATTCATTTTCAATGGGTCCTGAAAAAAATCAGACAGCTCAATGTCTGATTTTTTTTCAGGACCCATTGAAAATGAATGGGTACAGATCTGGTCCAGATCTGTTCCGCAAAAAACGGAACAGATCAGGAAAGAAACAACGGACGTGTGAATGGACCCTAAGTGGAAGGTTATTAAGGATGAGCAAATCAATTGTAACGGTTTGGAATGTCTAGCGAATCTCCCAAAAAGTTTGAATACTAACAAACCCCAATTTTCCAAATTTAAGGCAATTGGAGCGTATTCGATTTTGGTAGAACCGATTTGTACACACAAACTGCACTTTTTTTCAAAAATTCATTCATCTCAATATTCTATATCCTATTAGTCACAGTATAACACAACGGATAGCGGTCTACTTAGTCATCAGGGTTAATAAGGTGACCCAGAGGGGTGGACCGATGAGTGAATCTGAAGACATTACTATAGGTGGGCGAATTGATTCGCTAACCACATGCACAAATTTCATGAATTAAACCATTTGTTTCCCCCGTATCTAATAGCAGAGTACGCATATTTGTAGAGTATGGCATTGGTTCTCTCTTCTTTAACCAGCACATTTATTTGGCTGTGTCTTGAATCTTTCTCCACCCAGGGAAATTCCTTCTAGGCTGGAATATATAAGAAGCATGGTGTGAGAGTTATATTGTGACTGGGTAGAAGGTGGAGTAAGAGCTCCTTGTCTTACAGAACACATCTCATCTTAATTAAAGGGGAAGATTTCAAGAACCTTACCGGGAGCCTTGGAAGAAAAAAAGCAGTCACAACCCCCCCTCCCTCCCATTGCTGGTCCATAGGGAAGACTCTCCCTCCCTTATAGGATGTGCTATTAAGCAGCACAGCAGCCTGCATCCATCCGTATCAGCAGTGGTACACACACACACCGCCAGGCAGCATCCGTCCAGACCGCTCTGCCAGCCCAGAGAATACACCACCTGCTGATACCATCATCAGGGAACATCACTGCAACAAGGTAACGACAAGTCAATGCTGTGCTCTGGGTGTGTATATGCTGAGTGCTTTATAAAGGCAACCCGGATAGCCGTCCACTAAAAGCAGCAGTGGAGAGTGGGAGGCTTACAACCCGCACAATAGAAGAGGCAAGTAACATCCATGAATGGAGGAATGAATGCATGCTGGTGCTACTGGCAACCCCTGGATTGTGTGCTACAATGTTACCTAGAGGATACAATGTCCATTCTACAGGGCTCCGGATGATGATGATGTTTGGAAGAAGTACCCAACATTGTGAGATTGTTACATTGTATTCTTCAATGGAAACAATAGCAAAAAATAAAATAAAAATTGCATTGTTTGTGCAAAGAGTGGGAAGGCTTCAGTGGTCCTTGCCCCCTTTATTCTTTTGTAGAATCAGGGTATCGAGGGGTCGAAGCGCACGTTTGCCGCAACTGCGATTCCAGAATCGCAAAAAAATCCAACACCGCTGCATTTTTTTCCGATTTTTTTGGGGGGTCACAACAATTATTTCTATGCTAGCACCTCTACTCTTCGATCCTTGGGCGTGACCCTTAAATGTAGAAAGGCTTCAGTAGTCTTTGCTCCCTTATTCTTTCTCCGTTGTCCCTCCCTTTGTCCATGTTTTCTTTGCTTATTCACACAGGTGTCTGCTCTATGATATTACGGAGATCTGATGTTTTTGGGTTAGATTTAGAGGTTTATTATCTCTGGTAATCTTTTCATCTCTGCTTGTCTGAGGGGGAGTGGGGGTGGTGGTGGTGGTGGTGGGGGGGGGGGGGTTACCAATTCCTTGGGGCCCCCCCCCCCCCACTCCTTTCTTGATAATTAAATCCGAGAAATCTCTTTCTTCTCCTGGAAGATGCTCCAGATGTCTGTAGATGAGCTGGAAAGGAGAGAGAGACATTAACGGAGATGTAAAAGAAGGAAGCGTTTATTTACTAATATTCATTATCTTTAAGCAACAAAGTATCATAGTCAGTATTATCATGAGTATGATGTTAGGGTGTAACATGAAATGCACGGGCGTGTATCTGGGGCAAAATGGCAGCCTGCAATGTTCCAAAGAAAGCTGTGCACAGTAGATCCACTTGGTATGACGCAATGATTGTGTGTGGCAGATGATTTACTGCACCTGTATATGACACTACAATGACCCCTACAATAACCTATACTGTATATTAGCCTGATACAGCACACCGCACAGGAGGGGTTAACCCCTACAATAACCTATACTGTATATTAGCCTGATACAGCACACCGCACAGGAGGGGTTAATCAGCTGAGATGATTTTTTTTTTGCCGCTTTCAACTGTAATTTCTACCATTTAAAAAAATAATAATAATACAAAACAAGCAATGATGTATAATGCACATCAAGTCTTATAGAGGGAAGTCTGCTTTCTTATAGGACATGATGGATCACACATCTCGGTGATGAATTCTGCACAGGGGTGTGAACACAGACCTGCTGGCTTGTCCTTCACATCCAAAGCACATACTACAGCAGGGATCGACAACCTCCGGCAAACAAGCTGTTGTCAAACTACAACGCCCAGCAGGCTCCGTTAACTTCTAGGGGAGATCTGAGAACGGCCAAGCATTTGTGCATGTTGGGGGTTGTAGTTTCATCACAGCTAGAGTACCAGAGGTTACCTATATAAATGTACACAGTATACATATAATTTTTTTTATGGCTTTTTTTTATTTTTTAGAAACAGCGCCTCTTCAGTTCATACCAAGGCAATCATGCCTGCAGCCCCCTTGCTGGGCACAACTCTCATCCATAGACATAAATAAAGAGTGTGATCAAAATGTCTAATACTGACTATATACATTATATATACTGCGTTGGTACAACTTGTCAAAAATCTGATGTCTATGGACCCATCCCTTATAGATAAAACAGACGTCGGGTTTATAATTGCAACGGGCGCCTCCCCCTAGGGCCCTCCTATGTAATGCGACCCAGAGTGGTTTGTTGCGGCCTCAAATGTCCCTTTATATGTGTCACGGTGCTCCTACCTGGATACGGCTGGACCCCAGGCTTTGGCTCTGAAGCAATAAATAGGGGGAATAATTGAGGAATTTGCAAGAAAAGTTTAGTCCAGACCTTGTATGTAGTTGAATAGCAGCTTTACTTTGCATAAACATTCTCCAAAACAGTTTACAGGCTTTGTCTTGGTCCCAGCAGGCTTCAGAATTAAAACTGGTAGGCAAACTCGACTCTGCTACATCTGTTTCTCTCTGGCTCTGCTGTACTGACAGGCTGACTGTATGACTTTGCTTCTTCTTGTGTGCTGCACTTCTCTTTGTATGGTCTGTCTCTAGATTAGGCCAGGGAACTTTTCTCCTGGCTCCTGAGGCTCTAAGCTTTGGCCTCCATGGCCAGCAGAGCTGAGGGTGCTCTGGCTGGCTTGGGCACGTCCAGCAGAGACGTACCCTGCACACCTTCCCCAAGCAGGGGGTAAGCTAGACTAGGATGTGAGCAGTCCGTGGTATCCCGGCCTGGCATCCTGCTGACAGCAAGAGCGCACGGCGTCATTGGTTGCTATGCCGCCGTGCGCTTCATGCCGCCGCTGCACTACAGTAATATAGATCATACGAGTGTATAACTGTAGTGCAGCGGCGGCATGAAGCGCACGGCGTCATAGCAACCAATAACGCCGTGTGCTCCTGCTGTCAGCAGGATGCCAGGCCGAGATACCACGGACTGTTCACGTCCGTGTTCCACGGCCATGTGCATTCGGCCTAACTCTCACTGGTCCCCACCCTTCCTGCGGGAAATGGGACTCGCCCATTTCTCCACAGAGGGGGGTTAGAATGGAATGGAAGGTTACATCCTATCTAACTGCAGCTTCGCCGTGTTTGCTGCCACCTGCTGGTGAACCAGGCACATTACACGTAAACAGTTGCAAACATTAGAAATGCAGTGTGGTGAACCTGGAACAGAATGCATAGATGACATTAATGTTAGCAGACACAGATGGAAGCCGGGTGCAGGAGTGGACACCACTCTGGGGTGTTACAGAATCCCTTCACTGTTGTTAAAGGAGAGTTCACATCACTGTTTCATTTTCTGTTTTTCTGATCTGTCATAAAAACAGAAAAAAAATCCTGTAAAAAAAAAAAACAACTAAAAAAACGGAGCCTGTGCATCACGTATGCACATTTGGCATTCATTTGAGCCATTTCCGTCTGAGATCCGTTCTTTTAGGCGGAAAAAAAGGACTGCACGCAGAAAAGAAAAAATGGTTCTCAGACGGAAATGGCTCATACAGATGCCAAATGTGCATACGTGATGAACAGGCTCCGTTTTTTTTTCTTTCTGTTTTTATGAAGGATAAGAAGAATGGAAAATAAAGCAGTGATGTGAACTCTCCCTCAGGGGTACATTCACACAACTGTATTTATGGGTCTGCTCCGCAATTTAAACGGGGCAGCAAAAAATATAGAGCAAGTCCTATTTTTGTCCTTTGCGGACAAGAATAGGTATTTCTATCATAGGGCCGGCCATTTGCGGTCCGCAAAATGCGGAACGCACATAGCCGGTATCCGCAATTTGCAGACACATATGGTCGTCTGACTGTAGCCTTAACTTTAAGTTGAACCCTTTTTTTTGTGGCATGTGAACCTAATGAGGGCCATGAACATGATAGCTGCCACTTAATCAATAGTCCTTCCTGCAGCTGCTGTGTCCTTTCACATGTCCTTCAAGAATGTCGTTACTGGTATGTTGTTTGTCTAGGAGGAGGCAGAGATTGTAATGGCCTACAACACACACTTGGGCCTCTTGCACATGACCGTACGTATTTTGTGGTCCGCAAAAAATACGGATGACATCTGTGTGCATTCCGCATATCCTTGTTCAATATGCAGACAATAATAGGACACGTTCTATTTTTTTGCGGAACGGACATACGGGAACGGAATGCACACGAAGTACCTTCGTTTTTTTTGTAGGTGTAATGGTAACGCCCACGTTGCTCCTAGAGGCTCATTTGCATATATAAAAACTTCATATTTCTCCGCAATGCGGGCACATATGAACATGGGACCAACACAGATGCCGTCAGCTGCCAGGCGCACATGTAACAGGTCAGCCGGTGTCATAGGTACAAATCTGCTGACAGATGCCCTTTAAAGAGGCCAGAAAAAATAAAGGTCATCCCCCATCCCCCACCCCGTTTGTGAGCTGTATACATAATGGATTACATATGGATTTATTGATGCATTTTCAGCCTCCATTACGTTTGGCAGGTCGGTCATGTGACCTCCGCCGAGACTCTCTGGATCTGACTGCGTCTGCTGAGCGGAGAGGAAGTCCGATTCTCTATTCAGTCTTATGAGACTGACATCAGGATTCTCATAGGAAAGAATTGAGAAACTGATGTCCGGTCCACACAGAAGACTCATTGGCAGCCAGCGAGTCTCATCGGGGTAACATGACCTAGCTGCCAAATGTAACGGAGGCTGAAATTAATTGCTAATTAAGATTTTAAGCTGTCGATCCCCCATATACATGCGAAACCTAGCTCAGCTTATCACCACAGGAAAGAAATGATCGGTCCTGCTGAAATTCGAGGGGATGTTGGACAGTTGAGCTCCCCCCACTGTTAATCCTGCTAACATTTGTACGGCCAGCAGGGGGGGCAGCAAAGACTGCAACTGACTCCTCAAATCGTGTATATACTACAGGATGTGTGGGAAGAATCCCTGCCTCAGTCATTGTTGTAATAGCCTTGTACCGAGTGCTTAGTTATGTTCATGATGCTGTTGGAGAAAGTACATTCAGTATATTGTATTATATGTATATTGAGTCAGTATTGCCCACATTGTGCAGGTGTAAACGGCATATACCAGCCCTATACAAGTTTAACCAAGGGATAGTTGGGGACGCGAATCCCAGAAGGAAGCGAGACTCAGATTTCTACACGTTTTCATAAGCATTAATGTTTACTTTTTAGAATTCATCTAAACCCTTTTGAAAACTGTCCACTGTTCCTGCTGTGACCACGTCCTGAGGAAGTCTATTCCACACATTCACAGTTTTGACGCTTCTGGAGACTGAACTTTTTCCTCTCCAGTCGGAGGCAGTGCCCCCTTATGAGGGCATTTTACATGGAACAGTTTTTCCTCTTTTTTTTTGTATGGCCCATTTATATATTTGTATAGGTTAATCATGTCCCCCCTTAGACGTTTCTTCTCAAGACTAAAAAAATATAATTATTTTAATCTTTCTTCATAACTTAGACCCTCTATGCCCCTTATCAGTTTAGTCGCTCTCCTCTGTACTTTTTCCATCTCCAGGGCATCTTTTCTATGTACTGGTGCCCAGAACTGGACTGCATATTCCAGATCAGGCCGCACCAACTCTTTGTAAAGTAGTAATATCACATCCCTGCCCCGCGAGTCCATGCCTCGTTTAATGCATGACAATATCCTGGTGGCCTTAGAAGCATCCGATTGACATTGTATGCTGTTATTCAATCTATGATCCACAAGGACACCCAAATCCTTCTCTATAAGTGACTCTCCTAGTGTTACATCACCTAGGACATATGAAGCACAGAGATTATTACTACCAAGATGCATACCTTTACATTTGTCCACATTGAACCTCATTTGCCAAGTTGATACCCAATCACTCAGAGTGTCCCAGTCAGCTTGTAGGTTATGGACATCTTCCATAGACTGTACAGTATTACATAGCTTAGTGTCATCTGCAAAAATTGAAATGGTGCTATTAATCTCGTCCTCGATATCATTAATAAATAAATTTAATAACAAAGGGCCCAGCACTGAACCTTGGGGTACAACACTTATAACCCGGGACCATTCTGAATAGGAATCATTGACCACAACTCTCTGGACACCGTCCTTCAACCAGTTTTTAATCCAATTACAAACTATACTTTCCAAGCCTATAGACCTTACTTTACCTATGAAATGTCTATGATGGACAGTATCAAGAGCCTTTGCAAAATCCAGAAACACTACATCCACAGCCACCCCTCTGTCCAGGCAACTACTCACCTCCTCATAAAAACAAATCTGGTTAGTCTGACAACTTCTGTCCTTGGAAAACCCATGTTGGTTATCACTTATAATATTATTTATAGTCGCATACTCCTGTAAATAGTCCCTTAAGATTCCTTCAAACATTTTTCCCACAACAGAAGTTAAAATAACTGGTCAATAATTACCTGTGGAGAACCTTGATCCTTTTTTGAATATGGGCACCACGTTTGCCTTGCGCCAATCACTTGGCACTGTACCAGTACCTAGAGAATCTTTAAAAATTATAAACAGGGGCACAGCAATGACTGAACTGAGCTCTTTAAGCACTCTTGGGTGTAATCCATCTGGACCCGGAGCCTTGTTTACATTTACCTTATTTAACTTGTCTTGGACCATATCTACAGTTAGTACACCCAGTGATATACTCAATTGGCTAACAGCCCCAGCACCACAGATATCAACTCCTTTCTCTTCTTTTGTATATACACAGCTAAAAAAAAACATTTAGTAACTTTGCCTTTTCCTTATCTTCAGTGACTAACCCCACTTTGCCATTATTTAGGGGACCTATCTGCTCAGACCTAGATTTTTTAGCATTTATATATTTAAATAATTTTTGGGGGTTTGTTTTGCTCTCTTTTGCCACCTACTGTTCATTTTGTATTTTTGCTAATTTTATCTCCTTTTTTACAAATTTTAATAAGCCCTTTGTAATCTTCAAACACTACAGCTGTGCCATCAGATTTGTATTTTTTAAATGCCCTTTTTTGTCTTTTATTGCCCTTTTTACAGAAGCAGTAAGCCACGGGGGTTTTTAATTTTAGCCGTTTAAACTTGTTATCTAAAGGAATACATTTTTTTGTGCAATTACTCAATGTGGATTTAACGCTCTCCCATTTATCCTCAGTATTATTATGTGACAGTAGCTGATCCCAGTCTATGCCCTGAAATGCTGCCCTCAACCCAGGGAAATTAGCCTTTTTGAACTTTAGTGCCTTTGTGTCACGGGGTTCCGAAGGTGCACTCGGTCCCCCATTGCCCGCAGACCTGTTGCTTAGCTTTGGGAATGAGTATTTGTGCTTGACCTCATTCCCAGGGCAGCTTTGCTGGCTGGGTGGCTCCCTGCTCCTAGTCTGCCTTGAGCGCCGAGCTGATCACTCGGTGCTCGACTGGTTGGCCTGTCGGTCATGTGACGCTGGCCACGTCACATGACCCTCACTCCCCACTATAAATACAGGCAGCCTGCTGGCCACAGATTGCCTGTTAATTTCTAGGTTCCTGGCTATTTGTTGGACTGCTGAATACTTACCTGATCCTGTTCCCTGACCATCGTTTTGCCTGCTCCTCCTGTACTGCGCATCCATCCTGGTATTGTGACCTCGGCTCCCACCTGACTACTCTCTTAGGACTCCTCTTGTACTTCGCTACTCTCCTGGTATTTGACCCCGGCTTCTCCTGACCATTCTTTGCTTAATGCGTTGTACTGCGTAGCTCTCTTGGTTCTGACCCGGTCCGTTCATGTTCCGTATTTTGTCTTGTCTGTCTTCCCTGCACATATCCTAAGTTAGGGACTGCCGTCCAGTTGTTCCCTGTCATCAGGACTCGTGAGGCAAGTAGGCAGGGCCAGGGGTGAGGGTGGAGCGCAGTGGTCACTATCCTTCCCCCTGTGTGTGTGTGTGGACGTGACCGTTACACTTTGCTCTGCCTGACAGAGTTTTCTTCTTATAGTTTAGGGGGAATATAATTATATTGTGGTCACTATTACCTAGTGTTTCTCGAACAGTAACATTTCCAACAAACTCTGCATCATTAGAGATTACCAGATCCAACAGAGCATTGGCCCTAGTGGGAGCTTCTACAAACTGGCCCATAAAGTTGTCCTGCAGCAAGTTGAGGAATCTTCTCCCCTTTGCGGTTGAGGCAGAACCATGTCCCCAAGTCAATGTCTGGGAAGATAAAATCTCCCATTATGACAACTGTGCCAGCCTGGTCCCTATCTGCAGACAACTAGGGGCTCTGACTACTCACTTTTTATACATATAATACCACCTATATGAAATACCTAAAGCACTGTAGGAAGGCGCAAGGGACCGTTGTGGATGGAAGGTATGTGTCCTCGAGGTTCCAGGCCTCGATGAAGTAAGAGTGTCAGCAGCAGCTATTGATAATTGACACCTTGAGAGTTAGCATGGCTGTCATAGCTGATCCGGGATGGCTCTTACTGGGAGTAGTCAAAGTGTTGGGTGGGTGACTACTCCCCATGTTCCAGGCCGGGTTTTGCCAGGCATAAAAACCAGCCAGCACTGCCAGGTGGAGTGGATTTACCTCCTTCTGACAGTGGAGCTCAGGAGCCTGTGTCTGGATGAAGGCTTGCTACCTGTTTGGTGTGAAAACAGGTTGGTGCTGCTATCAGCAAGGACTCTTTGAGGCAGAATTGCTGCATGGTGTGAATTAACACCAACACCACAAGGTGACTTTTTGCTTGTTTTGTCACTTGCCTAAAGTGTGACTAAAACACTGAACTGTTTGATCCAAAGAACTTGTTGTTGCCTCTATACTGCGTCCGCTAATCCTGTCTACCAGAGCGAAACCCCACAGCACCATGTAAACACTGATCTAGAAGATGTTTGAAAAAATGCAATCTTTATTAAAGTTTAAAATAAGTATAATAAAACACATATATAAATTGGCATTGACGAACACACACCACAGGAGTATGTCACATTAGGGTCAGATGTACACAAGCAAACCGAAAATCCATTAAATTGGAGGAATGGTTATAACCAGTGGCGTACACACAATCCATGGGGCCCCGGTGCAAAACTGATCCATGGGGCCCCCTCCCCGTCCATCCCCAACCCAAGGCCCCCCCCCCAACCTGCCTCCACTTCCCCACTACCTCCCCTACCATTCACCCAACATGCCTCCCAACAGTACCGCTTTGTAGGGGACAGGCCGATTTTGGATGGCAATCCTGCTGTACTGCCATCTGTGGAGGACACTGTTATGGGAGATCTGTGGATGACACTGTTATGGGGATATCTGAGGATGACACATATATAGCATCTTATGCTATATATGTGTCATCCACAGATCCCCCATAACAGTGCCCTCCACAGATCCCCCCCATAACAGTGCCCTTCACAGATCCCCCCCAAAACAGTGCCCTCCACAGATTCCCCCCATAACAGTGCCCTCCATAGATATCCCCATAAGTGCCTTCTAGTAATGTATCAGTGGGGAGGGAGGAGGCGGGGACCGGGGGCAGCTTCTACCTTTTGGGAGTTCTGCTGCAGGACATTTTGCTCCACCACGGTCATGGCCCAGCTACTGCCCCGCCTGCCTGCTTCATTCATAAAGTGGGAGGAGCAGGCAGACGGGGCAGGAGGCGCATGACGGACATGTTTTTGACACACCCATTCACTGACTGTTGGGCGTTCGCATTTTGCAAGCAGCTTGAGCGACGCAATATGGCTGCGCTGCCGCACACCCACGCAGCTTAGTTAGACGGAAGAGAACACGGACTGTAGGGGCCAGGGGGGTCCACAGGCGACTGGGCCCCTGGAGTGCCGGGCCCGGACGCAACTGCGACCCCTGTATGTACACCACTGGTTATAACATAGAAATCCATTGCCAGATGGCCACCACAAAAGGTTACAACAGAGTAAATACTTCAGAACAGTAAAATACAGACCCAAAATGGCACCTCCAAAAGCACGCCGACACATGTATCGCGTCAACTGACAAGTACAGTAAGACTACTTTCACACTAATGTTTTAGTTTTCCGGTATTTAGATCAGTCATAACCGCTCAATACCGTTAAAAAACGCTTCAGTTTTGTCCCTATTCATTGTCAATGGAGACAAAACTGAACTGAACAGAACGGAGTGCTCCAAATTGTTCCGTTTAGTTGCGTTCCCATACCGGAGAGCAAACCGCAACATGCTGTAGTTTGCTTTCCGTTCTGGGATGCGGAGCAAGACTGATCCGGCATGACCCCCAATGCAAGTCAATGGCGTTCATGACGGATCCGTCTTGGCTATATTAAAGATAATACAACCGGATCCGTTCATAACGGATGCAGATGGTTGTGTTATCAGTAACGAAAGCGTTTTTGCTGAACCCTGCCGGATCCAGCAAAAACGCCAGTGTGAAAGTAGCCTTAGATGTGCGCATATCAGCTAAAAGTAATGCTTTTGGTCCCATCTTAAGTGGCTGCAATGTGTAGAAAAAAATGCTGTTTTATAATATGTAAATTAGCTCCTTGGTGCAACGAGTAGTGTTGATCGGGAATATTCTAATCGCGAATTTTTATCGCGAATATCGGCACTTCGAGAATTCGCAAAGATGTAGCATATAGTGCTATATATTCATAATCCCTAATAGTCAAGATTTTTTTCCCATCAGTAACCTCCCTTCTTGCTTGTGGGCCAATGAGAAGGCTGCAATATCTTTGTCAGAGCTTAGCAACATCCCTAGCAACCAATAGGAAAGTTGCCTACCCCTTACTATATAAGAACCTCCCCAGCAGCCATTTTCTACAGTTTTTTGCAGCTCTGAGAGAGAGAGAGCAGTGTCATTGCTGTGCCCTGTGCTTTGCTGTGTCATTACATTAGTTAGTTAGTTAGCTTATATATATAATACAGATAGTTAGTAGGAGATAGTCAGTGTAGGTTTGATAGTGATATAGTGTAGCTGATAGGTTCCAGTGCAGGGTGTTAGGTAGTGTGATAGGAATTACTGTTTCTCTGCTGTCCATACATACATGCTACAGACATAGTGCTGTGATGTCACAACAATACTCAGTGCACCGATCTACTCAGACCTGATAAAATGTGAAGTTGCATGTATTGAGCAAAAAATATGTGCATCATTAGTGCCGATTTGTGCAATCGCGAAAATAATGACTGGAGATCACAAATTCTAGAATTTGCTAATTTATTGTGAATATTATGCGAAAAATTTGTGAAATATCGCGAAAAAGAATATTGCCTATGCCGCTCATCACTAGCAACGATGGCGGTGCCATACAGGCACCCAGAGGCTCTGCTCTCTATCTCTTATGCCTTGCCCCCGCCGCTAAGACTGTCAGGCCAGGCAGTGATACCATATTCACTCCTGACCCTGAAGTCTTGCAGGAGCATGTTCTGCACACATGCTGTACAGGGATGGAGCCCTCCATGCGTGTGTTAAAAGCACACAGTATACACCCATACTAATAAGGACAGTTGTATCCAAGGGCCACAGATATACAGTATGTCGGCAGAAGAATTTCTTTGCAAAGAAGTGTTTTATAATCCTAGATATGAGGGGCGTGTTTGAAGACGGTATCTAGAAGATAGCTCGTCTTATCTCCTTCTTACTCTCGTGGGGCAGCCACATACTTGAATGGGGTCCCCGATCCGCATCCGACGGTCTGCACCGCAAAAAAGTAGTGCATGCACTACTTGTTTGCGGTGTGGAGGCACAGCCAGCACAGAACCACTCCGTAGTGCTTCCGTGGGGTTCCGAGCCGTGCTTCCGCACAGCATCTCCGGATTTGCGGACCCATTCAAGTGAATGGGTCCACATCCGTGATGCGGGGTGCACACTGCCGGTGCCCCGTGTATTGCGGACCCGCCGTATGCGAGCCGCAATACGCCCATGGCGGCGCAACGGCCGTGTGCATGAGCCCTTATTCTCACCCCCTACCTTATCAACTTTTCATCTCACTTATTGGCACCAAAGGCTGCACAGGATATTAATGATTACCTTTTTAGTTGCGGCCATATTTTTCAGATACTTTATTAGAAATACTGGTTCAATTATGTCACGCTTTTTTAGCACAATCCTAGTACCTATTTGAATTATAATTGCAATGTACTTATTTTTGCATACACAACATTTTTCCAATAGGTCTTTATTAAAAAAAAACTGTTTGTGCTTTGCACCCTGAATCTTTTCACATATACTGCAGACTATTCTGTGCTCTGTCAGAGGAGCTGTCTGACAACTCTCTGCTCTCCGGAGAGCCCATAAACGCTCATTTAAAGGGCTTGTCCCATGAAAAATATTCTACAGTTTTCACACCAGGCCCTGGATCTGAATACTTTTGTAATTGGATGTAATTAAAAATTTAGCATAGTCTCTGGATTCATTCAATAAAATGTATCTGTATAGCGCCACCTGCTGTTTGTTTCTTTTATCATTTATTTGTCCAGCTCACTGAGATGGCCGCACATGCTCAGTTTAATCCTTAAATTGCCTCCTGAGCTGTGATAGGGAGAGCTGAGACACACCCCCTGAGCTGTGATAGGGAGAGCTGAGACACACCCCCTGAGCTGTGATAGGGAGAGCATGGACACGCCCCTTAGCTGCCTTCATTTTCTACATTAGTCATGGGATAACCCCTTTAAGGGCATGTTTCCATCTGCCGATAGGGCGGGCAATGGTCAGGAATATTCCTGATCATTGCCCACTTGTTAGCTGCATGTAAATGCATCAATATACATAATGCATAAGATCGTTCATCCCCATACAGTTTCCTTGTTTGTCAGCAGCACATCCCCATTTACACAGGGGGCGAGGTGCTGCCAATGAGCAAGGATTTTATGTGTCATGTTTGCTCACTCATTGGATGATCAGTGGAGCCTTTTCACAAGGCAATTATTGGGACAAGCCTTCATATGAATGCTGGTCCCCATCATTTGTTCTGATCTTCAGCCTGTGTACAGGGGCCTGAAGTTGAATTCTTATCAAATTGATAAGAATTCAGCCTGGGTCTCAGGAGAACAGATATAAGGGTTACACACCAAGATGTCAGACAGCCCCTGACAGATTCCTGATTAGAGGATAAATCAGTCTGTAGCCTATGTGAAAAAATAAAAGCTCCAGAAGACAAATGGCTAAAAATGTTTAATAATGAAACAATTGGAAAATTATTGTTTTTATCCCAAAAAGTACATTGCAATAATGCAAAATACATTCAAACATGGCCATAACCCAAGGGAGCGAAGCTCTTTGTAGTGGACCTCGGTTCTGGTTAACAGGGGATAGTGGTTCCTAGCAGAGAACGCCTCTGTAACATTCATGTAGCGTAAAAGACTTTAAATGAGCAACACATAGGGGGACATTTATCAGATTGGCTTTATGAGCCTAATTTATTAAAAGGAAAATGCCTCTTAATAAATAAGTTGCCTCTCTGGCATTCCATGCATCAGAA
Organism: Bufo bufo; assembly: GCF_905171765.1. Lineage (NCBI taxonomy): Eukaryota > Metazoa > Chordata > Amphibia > Anura > Bufonidae > Bufo > Bufo bufo. Next base: position 67,149,026 of record NC_053389.1, read on the forward strand.
GCTCAAGTCTACATGATCCAGGACATGAGCTCTAATTTATGCCAGTTTCTGGCGCAAGTTATAGTCAATCAGGTAGGCGGCGGGAAGTGCTACCGCCTCCTGCTAAGCCCCACCCTTTTTCTCGCCACTATAGAAATCTCTTGAGAAGCTGGAAAAGTCACAAATGATGGCACAAATATGGCGTGCGGCATAATTTGTGACCTTTTTACCCCACAGTAGTGGCTTAAAAGCTTTTATAAATGTCCCCCATAATGTTTCTGAAGGGTCTCAGAACTGGGCATACTGTGTGTAATGTAAACTGGGGACCGTTGGGGCAAAAATATCTCCAGCCTTTGCATGTAGAACTGTATGTAGAAGCTTTAGGTTTGGTTTTATTCTAAAGTCAGCCATATGCCTAGCTGAACCCGCTTATTTCAGAGGGACTGGCCAACTATCTAATATGCATGTAGGCCTTCCAGGAAGCTTATTTCAGGGGAAGGAAGGGTTGGGCATGTGGAATTCACCAAGTGAGATAAACTTCTACTGGAATCTGGCAGCGACTTATTCCTCTCTCCCTACTGAAAACACATGTACAATCAAGTATATAGAGGTTAGATTGGATAACTGTCAACCAAATGCCTGGCTGAAAGGGGTTGGCCCATTTTTGGTGGCATATTGCTAATAGCCACCATTGTCCAATAGGTGCTGGTCCCACCTCTGGGACCTGCACCTATCTCTAGAACAGGGCCCCCGAAGAGAAGGAGAGAGGACCGTACATGCGCAGCATGCTCTCCATTCACTTGTATTGGAGTTACGAAAAAAGCCAAGAGAGCGCTCTTGACTAAATCTGGAAATTCCTATAGAAGTGAATGCAGAGCACACCGTGCAGGCGTGGCCAGGGGTGTACCACCAATGAGGCCAGGTGAGGCAATTGCCTCAGGCGGCAATACCTAGAGACAAGTGAGGGCAGTGGCAGGGCTGTGGGAATATCTCTCTATATTCAATTGTATCACAGTATGCCTTAAACAGTAGGGCTGGAGGGGTTGGGCGCTGTTTCAATTTTCATATCAGGCAGCACCCCTGGGCGTGGCCACCCTCCATTCACTTCCATGAGAGTGTGGAAAATGGCCAAGTGCTGACTATTGTGTTCTCCTTCACTTTGGGAGCCCCGTTCTAGAGGTAGGTGTGGGCACCTATCAGACATTGGTGGCATATCTTAGCAATATGCCACGGAAGTGCTAGATGGGTCAACTCATTTAAACATTCTAACATTGTAGTATACATATATTACAAATCCATGTCTCCAGAGGAGCCCTTACCTTACCTTAGAAGACATATTTTGAAGTATACCAGTATATTATTATTATTATTATTTATTATTAAAGCGCCATTCATTCCATAGCGCTGTACATATGATGAGCGGTGCACATACATAATACAGACAATTGCACTAATCATAAACAAGACAAGTTACAAACTGGTACAGAAGGAGAGAGGGCCCTGCCCGTGAGGGCTTACAATCTATATGGTATGGGTGAAGGACACAGTAGGTGCGAGTTAAGTTGGTCATGGTGGTATAGAGGCAGCGGGGTCACTGGTTGTAGGCTTGTCTGAAGAGGTGGGTTTTCAGGTTTCTTTTGAAGGATTCCAATGAAGGTGAGAGTCTGATATGTTGGGGTAGCGAGTTCCAGAGTATGGGGGATGCACGGGAGAAATCTTGGAGTCCATTGTGGGAAGAGGCAATAAGAGGAGAGGAGAGAAGGAGGTCTTGTGAGGATCGAAGAGTGCGTGTGGGGATGTATCTGGAAAGTAGCTCAGAGATGTAGGGAGGGGACAGGTTATGGACGGCCTTGTATGTATTTGTTAGTACTTTGAAGTGAATTCGCTGGGCAATGGGGAGCCAGTGAAGGGATTGGCAGAGGGGAGAGGCAGAGGAGTAATAGGGGGAGAGGTGGATTAGTCGGGCAGCAGAGTTAAGGATAGATTGGAGGGGTGCGAGAGTGCTAGATGGAAGGCCACAGAGGAGAATGTTGCAGTAGTCTAGGCGAGAGATAATGAGGGCATGTACAAGAATTTTCACAGATTCAAAGTTAAGGAAAGCACGGATGCGGGAGATGTTTTTGAGTTGGAGGCGGCAGGTGGTGGAAAGAGCTTGGATTTGCGGTCGGAAGGAAAGTGCAGAATCCAAGGTCACTCCAAGGCAGCGGACTTTGTTGACCGGGGAGAGTGTGCAGCCATTGATCATGATAGATAGGTCTGTTGAGGGGGTTGAACAAGATGGGGGAAAGATTATGAATTCTGTCTTATCCATGTTAAGTTTTAGAAAGCGAGAGGCGAAGAAGGATGATATAGAAGATAGACATTGTGGGATTCTTGATAGTAAGGTGGTGATTTCTGGACCAGAGAGATAGATTTGTGTGTCGTCAGCGTAGGAGTGATACTGAAAGCCATGGGACTCTATGAGCTGTCCCAGGCCAAAGGTGTAGATAGAGAAGAGCAGGGGTCCTAGGACAGAGCCTTGCGGGACACCAACAGAGAGGGAATGAGACGAGGAGGTGGTGCGAGAGTGGGAGACGCTAAATGTCCGGTCTGTGAGGTATGATGTGATCCAGAAGAGGGCCAGGTCGGTGATGCCGAGAGATGAGAGAGTTTGCAACAGAAGGGAGTGGTCAACAGTGTCGAAGGCAGAGGACAGGTCAAGGAGAAGGAGGACAGAGTATTGTTTCTTGGTTTTGGCTGTCAGTAGGTCATTGGTGACTTTGGTAAGGGCAGTCTCGGTTGAGTGGTGGGGTCGGAAGCCAGATTGTAGGCGGTCAAAGAGGGAGCAGGAGGAGAGGTGGGAGGACAGTTCTGAATGGACATGTTGTTCAAGTAGCTTTGAGGCATACGGAAGAAGTGATATGGGGCGATAACTGGACAAGGAAGATGGGTCAAGTGAAGGCTTTTTGAGGATGGGTGTAATGGTAGCATGTTTAAAAGCAGAGGGGAAGACACCAGAGTTTAGTGATAGGTTGAAGAGATGAGTTAGGGCTGGGATAAACACTGTGGTGAGGTTAGGGATAAGGTGGGATAGGATTGGGTCAAGTGCCCAGGTGGTCAGATGAGATTTGGAGAGTAGAGTGGAGAGTTTTTCTTCTGTAATGGTGGAGAAGCGGGTTTTGGGAGAAGGGGACCGAGCCGTTGTGTAGAGGGTCTGTGGGGACTGTGTGGTGAAGCTTTCTCTGATGTTGACTATCTTTTGTTTGAAATATTTGGCAAAGTCCTCAGCTGAGAAGAGAGGAGAGGGTGGGGGCGCTGGGGGGCGGAGAAGGATCAGCGAGTGAGGATTTAAATATGAGGAGGGATTGCTTGTATGCGGTGAAATGATCATTTGAATGGGATTTCTTCCATTGCCGCTCAGCAGCCCTGGAAGCTTGTCTGAGTTTTTGTATGTATTTGTTATATATATCAAATATCGAGTCAATATTACCTATTTGCCTGATTAGATACTTCCCACAAGATGTACTAATGTGATCTTGCCTAGAATCTGTCTAAAAGTGTCGCAAACTGGTGCAACTAGGGCTTCTACAAATTTTTCTCACTTGGAAAAAGAGGAAGACTTTGAAGGAAGGGGGCGTTTCCTTGTGTGAATGTGATATTGATGCAGTCCTGGCGTAAAATTTTGTCTCAAAGTAAGCCAACCAAAAGAGTCAGAGAAAAGTATCTGTCCCTGCACTACATTTATCCTCCAGCCTGAGCCCCTGTGATAAATCCGATGCAGGTCTAGACACCGGTCTAAATTTACACCATCTATAGGATTAGTAAATCTGCCCCAGTGTCTTGTTCTGGAAGACCTCATGTCCACGAATTACAGCTAGCCCATTGGTTTCAGTGAAACTGTGCAATTCTTCTTTTCTCCTGTGGGGGCACTGCAGGAAAATTAAAGACTTGCTGCTGGGTTTCTCCAATGATATCAGCTGATCTCAGTAGCAGTTTCTCCAGCTTTATTATAGGAGGACTCTTCACACAAAAAAGGGACGTCAATTTGCGGTCCCCAATGCACGGGCAACGTCCGTGCGGCGGCCGGGACGGATCGAGACGCATTCAACTTGAATGGGTCCGTGATCCGTCCGCACCTCCAAAAAATAGAACATGTTCAAGAGACTGGGTCAGCATCTGTGATACGGGGAGCACAAGGCCGGTGCCCGCATATTGCAATATGGCCACGGCCGGGCAACAGTCGTGTGCATGAGGCCTAAGGCAGACAACCCTTTTAAGACACGTCAGCATTTTTTCACGCAGCCATGTCCTGAAGCGCATGGCCTTGGAGATCTCTAGTGTCAGACATTCAGGCAGTGGAGGACTGATTTCCCTTATATTAGGCCATACAAAGTTAGGCCTCCTGCACACGGCCGTTTTTTGCGTTCCGTATACGGTCCGTATACGGAACCATTCATTTCAATGGTTCCGCAAAAAAAAACGGAATGTACTCCGTATGCATTCCGTTTCCGTATTTCCGTTTTTCCGTTCCGTTTTAACATAGAACATGTCCTATTATTGCCCGCAAATCACGGTCCGTGGCTCCATTCAAGTCAATGGGTCCACAAAAAAAACGGAACACATACGGAAATGCATCCGTATGTCTTCCGTTTCAGTTCCGTTTTTTGCTGAACCATCTATTGAAAATGTTATGCCCAGCCCAATTTTATCCATGTAATTACTGTATACTGTATATGCCATACGGAAAAACGGAACGGAAGAACGGAACAGAAACGGAAACAAAAAACGGTACAACGGATCCGTGAACAACGGACCGCAAAACACTGAAAAAGCCATACGGTCGTGTGCAATAGGCCTTACAGAGAACATCTTCCATAAACCTCAGGCACTGCACAAATGTAAGTTACAGAGAAATATTTGATGTACTGTACATACCGGATGAGAGCATTAAAAGTAAAAATGTACACGTCACCCTTATTACTTCGGGCTAAGTAAACTAGATCCCCCTCCCCAGTCCCTCTGCTGCGGGTAGCTTTTATGCTATTTCTAGAGCCATCAAATGGTCCCAGTTGGACAGCCGATCAATAAGGTTGTGGAGACACCATGTAAAAAGTGATGTCTGAGTCTGTGACGTGTTCTTTAAATGTCTCGCAGCTCATGATAAATGTCTCTAATGCTAAAGACTTCAAACGCAAGTTCTTCCCCTCGTCTCGCTAGTTCAGTACATGCTCTACTTTATAAGGCTTCTTGCACACGACTGTTGTGTGGCCGTATTGCAGCCCGGAGATGCGGGCGGAACGGAAGCACGGATCAGAACCCCACGGAAGCACTACGGAGTGCTTACGTGGTGTTTGTCCTGCAAATAAATATAACTTGTTCTATTTTTTTGCGGTGAGGACGGATCACGGACCCATTCAAATTGCGGCCCCCAATGCACGGAACGGTTGCACAACGTTCGTGTGCAAGAGGCCTAATACAAATGCTCTCTGGTCGGACATTGATTACCTCGTCTTACAGCAGGGCCCATACCATTAATGCCATTAGCCTAAGGTCGATGGGGCCAGCCAATCATCTAATGTGTTCTGACTGACGTTCGTTTGGCAGATGACGAAGAAACTGGTTGTGGGGAATTTCACTAATGACTCCAAAAATCTGCCCTTTTTTTTTTCTTTGGCTGGGAAAGATACCGGCCGTGTGCATTCCGCATTTTCCTATTCTAGAAATGGCTTTTCTTGTCCTAAAAAATGGATAAGAATAATTAGCTGAACGGCCACGCGGATGCAGACAGCACACGGATGACCTGTCACATTTCTTGCGGCTCTGTAGAAATGAATGGGTTCACACGTGATCCGCAAACCAACTGGATGGGATGAGGACCACAAATACGGTCATGTGCATAAGGCCTTATCCTGCCTGTCATGCTGAGCGTGAATTCTCCTCCTCGAGGTGCACGCTTTGAGGAAAGGCAGACGAATAAGGGTACTGCCCGCATGTGGTCAAGCCATGTCCATCCACGGAGGCCAATAGCCACACAATTAGCTTGGTCGCATGTGGCCAGCTGCACTGTTGGGCCATTCCCTTAGGGGCTATTCCTTCCCTGGTTTAGGCCTCATGCACACGACCGTTGTTTTGGTCCGCATCCGAGCCGCAGTTTTTGCAGCTCGGATACGGACCCATTCACTTCAATGAGGCCGCAAAAGATGCGGACAGCACTCCGTGTGCTGTCCGCATCCGTTGCTCCGTTCTGTTGCCCCGCAAAAAAATATAACCTGTCTTATTCTTGTCCGTTTTGCGGACAAGAATAGGCATTTCTACAATGGGCAAATTGCGGAAGGCACATGGGCGGCTTCCGTTTTTTGCAGATCCGCGGTTTGAGGGCTGCAAAAAACGGAACGGTCCTGTGCATGAGGCCTTAGTAAGGGCTCATGCACACGAACATATTTTTTTTCTGTTTCCTTTCCGTTTTTTTTACAGGTCCGTATGCGGGACCATTCACTTCAATGGGTCCGCAAAAAAAAAAAAACAGAAATGACTCTGTGTGCATTCTGTTTTCATATGTCCGCATGTCCATTCCGCAAAAAATAGAACATGTCCTATTCTTGTCTGTTTTGCGGACAAGGAAGGGTATTATTACAATGGATCCGCAAAAAAAAAAAAGGATGCAATACCGATGTCATCCATTTTTTTCGGATCTGTACAGAGCCCTAAGGGCTCATGCACACGAACGTATGTATTTTGCAGTCAGCAAAAAACGGATACGCAAAAAATACGTATGACTTCTGTATGCATTCTGTATTTTCGGAATGGAACAGCTGGGCCCTAATAGAACTTTCCTATCCTTGTCCGTAACGTGGACAATAATAGTACATGTTCTATTTGTTTGCACAACGGACATACGGACACGGAATGCACACGCAAAAAAAACGGAACGGACACGGAAAGAAAATACGCTCGTGTGTATGAGCCCTAAGTCTGGACCACAGACCAAGCCACAGTGCCCCATCAAAAAAAAAAAAAAGCTTGTGTTTCATATTTCATATTTCTCATAGATCTTCAGCAGCCATCTGGCGCATCTACCCCCAAAAAAACTGCAAAGGCAAAAAATGCCACCCAAACCGCAGAAAAATGGCAGTAAAAAGTAAAAACCTATAAACCCTCCCTTGAAGACTCAGTAAATTGTATTTCCCCTTAATTTATTTTTTCCAGTAAAGCTGGTTTCTGCTGGTTTTATTGCATTTATTTTTTTGCTGCACTTTTCGCTCCGTGTTTTTGCAGCGTTTCTTGCGATAATAATAGGGAATGCCAGACACAATTTTTTATTTATTTTTTGCTCCCGGTGTGGAACGTGAAAGCAGACCTCCATAGTGGGAATCGATCATGTGAGTCCCATAGGCATACTAATTATAGCTAACGATCGTCACGTACATCGCACAGCTGTGTACTCGTGCTGCGTGTCAATACTGGAAGGTGAATGCATGAGGACGGGCAGGACGGCCATGTTTTCCATTGCTCAGCTCTTACATGGTGAAGATGACTCCTCTACAAGACGAATTAGATGCCATTGCCCTCTGGTGCGGATTAGGAGGATGCTGGGAGATAGTCCTTGTTTTTTTTGTCTGTGTTTTTTCCTCCTGCTGTTGCCATGGCAGCCTCTCCTCCCTACGTTGCTATGGAGACAGTACATCTGCAGGCAGGCACATAGATAAGAAGGCAGACGTGCCTGGGTTTTCTCCTGGGAGTTGGGGTGCTATGGCGGTGGAGAGTTATCCCGGCACCGCTGGTGTTACTGATGAGGTGCACGAGGCCATGGGGACCAGAAGGAGAAACACGTAGGAGAGCCGCCCAGCGACTGAACCACAGGCCTCCTCAGCCACTGCACGCGGCGTCACCAAATATTACAAAATACCCCCGAGCAGTCCTGGCATGGCCTAAAGGTTAAAAAAATATATAATACACACTTCTGGACTGATATACTACAAGTCCCAGCATAACCGGCGAATAAATGTGCAGTGCACCAGTGAGGTACTACAGGTCCCAGCATAGCCGGAGAATAAATGTTCACTGCAACACTGAGGTACTACAGATCCTAGCATGGCCTGATAAATGTGCAGTGCGGGACTGAGGTACTACAGATCCCAGCATTGCCTGTAAATAAAGAGGTACTACAGATCCCAGTATGGCCTGATAAATGCACACTGCAGCACAGAGGTACTACAAGTCCCAGCATGGCCTGTGACTAAATGTGCACTGCACCTCTGAGGTACTACAGGTCCCAGTAGCCTATGAATAAATGTGCAGTGCAGCACTGAGGTACTACAAGTTCCAGCATAGCCTGTAAATAAGTGTGTACTGCAGGGGGCCATAGACAGCACTCATAGGTTCCCACATCAAAACTTAGCATGCCTTCTCATGAGTTGCTTGACAAATGGCAATTATTTTTTTATTAAGTAGAGGAAATTTTTTATAAAAAAAAAAAAAGCTCCTGCTGTCATTAATTCACAAATATGGGGCTCATTCTGAACACAATATTTCTCAATGTAGTCACATCAAAAACTGGAATAAATCATTGATATAGTACATGATAAAAAATGGCTGCCTGCAGCCACCACTAGGGGGAGCTCAGTGCACAGGAATTTATACTGTTATGATCGAACTCAAAAGTAATCACTGATGGGAATGTGTACACAGTGAAGAAAAAATCCGCCTTCACAGCAGCACTGTTCTGTCACTGAGGGTCCTATCCCCAAAGAGGCTCAGAACATCCAGGAGGTTCATGGAAAAGACCTCCTGGACTCCTTGAAGAATTAGCAGATCTCATAGGCACAACATGGAGGGCTGCCAATACAAGAGCAGGTCTTACTTAGCAGTTCTATGCTCGAGGGAGGGTCCTGAGATGGAGACGCCCTTCTATGATGTCCGAAGTCATACTTGCAAACATTTCAAAGGTGGCTTGTGGCCAGGAGACTGATAAGTGCGGCATGTGCAATGCCGAAAACTTCCCAGGTGTGGACATGGAATGGAGCCCCACCTGTTGTGTCTGTCACACCGCCCCGCTGTATGACACTAGGCATAACCTGAGGGACCGGATTGCGGAGGCGGCGCTGAGGTGAGGAAGGCGGCACTATAGACAGGGAGAGCGGCGATTTCAACTGGGAAGGCGGCGCTGGGCACCAGACGGAGATGGGTGCAGCCGGGCACACTGTATGAGGCGACGTCCCCTTGGGCACCTTAGGTAGGTGAATGACAGGTTATAAAAAACTGTTTTCTGTGCTAATAGAGCCACAGGCAGATTTAATAAGTACAGTTTCGGATTCAGGTTATTAGTACGGACCTGGCCATATGTTTAGGTTATAGGCCTAAAATGTCATGACAGAATCCCTTTAAAACACAAGAAAAACTATATAAATGTTGTAATCTTAATAACCCGGAGTATTGGTGTAGCGTGGGGCAAGCCATGTATTGCACCCCCCCTCCCCCCCAACCTGTGGACACGCCCCTTTTTTTACAGATAATGTAGTAGATAACAGTGATAACTCTCTGACTACAGATAATGTAGTAGATGTCACCTGCAGTCCTATGTAACAGCACAGATAACACAGTGATAACTCTGACTACAGATAATGTAGTAGATGTCACCTGCAGTCCTATGTAACAGCACAGATAACACAGTGATAACTCTGAGTACAGATAATGTAGTAGATGTCACCTGCAGTCCTATGTAACACTACAGATAACACAGTGGTAACTCTCTGAGTACAGATAATGTAGTAGATGTCACCTGCAGTCCTATGTAACACTACAGATAACACAGTGGTAACTCTCTGAGTACAGATAATGTAGTAGATGGGTGTGAGCCCCCAGTTTTCAGAACACGCACAGTGTGACCTGAAGTCTGGGGCCAGGATGCAGCAGGGTGAGACAAATTCTATATCCACCCCCCAACCCTACCGTGAAACAGATATGTGGATGGACATTACACAGTCATCCTGCTGCGCCCCCCCCCCAATACTGTGGTAGAGCCATACAGATAGGAGGATCGGAGCTGAGGCACACTAATATATACTAATAATTATATATACATTATAAATTATATATAAAACAGAGGGGCCATTATATACGGTATACAAATAATTTAGAGGGGCCATTATATATTATAGTAATACAGAGGAGGCTATTATATATCCTAATATTACAGAGGGGCCATTATATATTATAATTACATAGAGGGGCCATTATTAATGGACCCTCTGTATAATTATAATATATAATGGACCCTCTGTATAATTATAATATATAATGGCCCTCCTGTATAATTATAATATATATCCGCCCTTCTGTATAATTATAACATATAATGGCCCCTCCATACAAATGTTTTCAATGCAATTGTCACCTGTATTCACGACACATGATATACGTAATTGCTTCATTTTGTATTATTAGAAGGATTATAATTTCTACTCATTTAATAATATAGACATGCAGTTATTAGTCTTTACATAAGGCAAGCATCGACGTGCACCACTTTTTGTACCAGAGAGTCATACGGGTCATCACAGTAGACATTACAAAAATAAAAAAAAGAATGACAGTTACACTTTAAATGGTTTATCCCATGACTAATGTAAAAAATGACAATCAGACATCATATAGTACAGGACAAAGCTAGAACCAGCCCTGTACCTCACATGGATCCAGAGATCTCCCCATTCATTGCTCTGCTAGATTTATATCAAGCTGACAGCTGCTAAGCTCAGGGGGCGTGTCTCGGCTCTCCCTATCACAGCTCAGGGGGCGTGTCTCAGCTCTCCCTATCACAGCTCAGGAGACAGGTGAAGGATGAAACTGAGCATGTGCGGCCTTCTCAGTGAGCTGGACAAAGCAATATGAAAAAACAAACAGCAGGTGGCGCTATACAGATACATTTTATTGAATAACTCAGAAGCTATGGTACATTTTTAACCCCTTAAGGACTCGGCCCTATTTCACCTTCTGGCAAATCTGACCAGTGTCACTTTAAGTGCTGATAACTTTAAAATGCTTTGACTTATCCAGGCCATTCTGAGATTGTTTTTTTGTCACATATTGTACTTCATGACACTGGTAAAATGAAGTAAAAAAAAAATCATTTTTATTTATAAAAAAAATACCAAATTTACCAAAAATTTGTAAAAAATTGCAAATTTCCAAGTTTCAATTTCTCTACTTCTATAATACATAGTAATACCTACAAAAATAGTTATTACTTTACATTCCCGATATGTCTACTTCATGTTTGGATCATTTTGGGAATGATATTTTATTTTTTGGGGATGTTACAAGTCTTAGAAGTTTAGAAGCAAATCTTGAAATTTTTCAGAAATTTTCAAAAACCTAATTTTTAGGGACCAGTTCAGGTCTGAAGTCACTTTGCGAGGCTTACATAATAGAAACCACCCAAAAATGACCCCATTCTATAAACTACACCCCTCAAGGTATTCAAAACTGATTTTACAAACCTTGTTAACCCTTTAGGTGTTCCACAAATTGGACAACAAGTGCAACTTAATCAATTTACTTCGGGTACTGTGAGGTCACTGTTAAGGGGGCGGGGTACTGTGAGGTCACTGTTAAGGCGGCGGGGTACTATGAGGTCACTGTTAAGGTGGCAGGGTACTGTGAGGTCACTGTTAAGGGGGCGGGGTACTGTGAGGTCACTGTTAAGGCGGCTGGGTACTGTGAGGTAACTGTTAAGTAGTGTTGAGCGCGAATATTCGAATTTCGAATTTTTATCTCGAATATCGCAATTTCGAGATTTCGCGAATATTTAGAATATAGTTCCATATATTCGCGAAATCGAATATTCGTATTTTTTTTATTTATTTTTTTTCATCTGAAAATATATGATTCCTCCCTGCTTCTTGTTTGTGGGTCAATGAGCCTTTGGCCCACAAGCAACTGAATTGAAGCTGGAAGGAATCACGTTTTCAGATGGACCGGAATATTCGAAATAAAGAATATATTGCTGTATATTCAATTTTAGAATATCCGTCCTATTCTAATCGAATCCAATAATCTTGGTTAAAATATTCGAGTTCACGACTATTACAACAGAAAAATCGTAATGGTTAATATGTGTGCCCGAGCGCATGACAAAATCGTTATTTAATCAACTTCAGCATACAACAAACACCCCGACAAGCGCCCCCGTCACCATGGGAACGCCTGTGGGTTAGAAAATACCAACGGATTTGAGTTTTCCCTGGGATCGTAAAACCTCAGATCCGATGGTATATTCTAACCCACAGGCGTTCCCATGGTGACGGGGACGCTTGTCGGGGAGCAGTACGCCAAAGTGTAATATTATTGCTCTAACTTCGTATTTTAGAATAGCCTTAATATTGCTCTAACTTCGTCTTTTAGAATATTCGTAATATTCTAAAAGACGGAGTTAGAGCAATATTACGAATATTCGTAAAATACACATAGATTGTAATTTAGCTAATATAGTGCTATAATCCTTTTTTTTTTTTTTGTCTAATTTTTTTGGCCTCTTCTGAACTTCAGTTTTGTAAAATATGTACACTATTAAAAAAATTACTTTAGCAGTATATTAGCTAAATTACAATCTATGTGTATTTTACGAATATTCTTAATATTGCTCTAACTTCGTCTTTTAGAATATTCGTAATATTGCTCTAACTTTGTCTTTTAGAATATTACGAATATTCTAAAAGACTAAGTTAGAGCAATATTAAGAATATTCGTAAAATACACATATTAGCCTAGCCATAGTCATAGGAACGTTGCCTTATACAGAAAAAAATAATAAAAAAAAATCGTACGATTAATTTAATCGCATATTATTCGCGATAAATGAAATAATTACGAATATTCGATTTCGACGAATATAATACGAATATTCAATCGAATATTCGCAAAATATCGCGAAATCTAATATGGCACCTCCCGCTCATCACTACTGTTAAGGCAGCGGGGTACTGTGAGGTCACTGTTAAGGCAGCGGGGTACTGTTACTGTAAGGTCACTGTTAAGGCAGCGGGGTACTGTTACTGTAAGGTCACTGTTAAGGCAGCAGGGTACTGTTACTGTAAGGTCACTGTTAAGGCAGCAGGGTACTGTTACTGTAAGGTCACTGTTAAGGCAGCGGGGTACTGTTACTGTAAGGTCACTGTTAAGGCAGCAGGGTACTGTTACTGTAAGGTCACTGTTAAGGCAGCGGGGTACTGTTACTGTAAGGTCACTGTTAAGGCAGCAGGGTACTGTTACTGTAAGGTCACTGTTAAGGCAGCGGGGTACTGTTACTGTAAGGTCACTGTTAAGGCAGCAGGGTACTGTTACTGTAAGGTCACTGTTAAGGGTGCTTGCCCCTGAGGAGGTCACTGTCAAGGCAGTGGGGTGATGTGAAACTTACTGTTAAAGGGGCGGGCTGCTGTGAAGGTCAAAGTTAAGGGGGTGGCCTGCTGTGGAGGTCCCATTTTAAAGTGTCGGGGCACTGTGGGGGGTTAGTGTTAAGGGGTGGGGGACTGTGGAGTTCACTGTTAAAGGGGCGGGGTGCTGTAGAGGTCACTGTTATGGGGGATACTGTCGATATCTTTTAACGACACACACAAACATTAAATGAAATAGATGAAATATACCCGTACGAAGCTGGGTCCTTCTGCTAGTATCTATATAAAATTATTCTAAGCGTATACACCCAATGGTAGGTTCAAAAACCATGTATATAGAACCTAGCTTTACTGAGACCCTCAGTAATAAGTGGGTGCAATAGTTCTTCATAGAGCCAAGGTCCTTTTTGTACCGCTCAGTTTTTCAGTATCTTTAAGGCTATATTCACACGCAGTTAAAACGTGCATCAGAAAAACTTGATGTGTATTTGCAGTGGAATCCTCGGAAGAAATTCAAGGCTGAACCTGAGATTTCCACCTCGGATTTGCAGTTTGTCACAACACAACTCTGGACACCAGGGGCGGACTGGGAACTTAAAGTAGCCCTGAATAAATACTAAAAGTGGCCCAGTTTCGTAGTCGGGTCCAAATTGATGGAAGGCAGGGTCAGCAATACCATATTGTGGCACATTATACCACCCCAGCAGAGCCAAATACCACAGTCCACCACAAAATACATCCCCAACAACTTCCATTGGCCGGCCCACCGGGAAATTTTCCTGTATGGTTTATGGCCAATCCGCCCCTGCTGCACACGGATTTGCTCCATTTTGATGGGGCTGATACACACACGGCTACTACCCGACAGGCCATATTCCACATCAAGAAATGACATGTCACTTTCTGTGTTGCGGATTCCCATTGAAAGGGACACTGAATAGTGGCAGATTTTGATGCATGAAAATCCACAAGAAAATAATTCCATGATACCCTTAGGGCTGTTTCACACGAGCGAGTCCATTGCGGGAATCACGCTCCGTGTGCGAGTGTGATCCTCCGCTCTGGACTTGCAGGAGCGCACGGCATTATACTGATTTATAATGCTATGTGTCTCTGCATGACCTTATTTCTACAGAATCATAGTGACATAAAGCTGTCAGTATGATTCTGTAGAAAAAAGGTCAAGCATAGCATTATAAATCATGATAATGTCGTACGCTCCTGCAAGTCCAGAGCGGAGGATCACACTCGCACACGGAGCGTGATTCCCGCAATGGACTCGCTCCTGTGAAACAGCCCTAAGAGTCCATTCACACGTCTGTAGTGTATTGCGGATCCGTAATACACCCGGCCGGCACCCCCCAAAGAACTGCCTATTCTTGTCCACAAGAATAGGAAAATGTTCTATTTTTTTTGCGGAGCCGCGGCCCGGAAGTTCCGGAAATGCGGATGCGGAGAGCACATAGTGTTCTCTCCGCATCCATTCCTGCCCCATTGAGAATGAATGGGTCCGCACCCGTTCCCCGATATTGCGGAACAGATGCGGACCCATTTGAGGACGTGTGAATGGAGCCTTAAACAAAGTACCTACCATGAAAGCTCCACATTGAGTGTGAGAATGTGCAAGAATGAATGGTATAACTTGAAGTTCCTGGGCCCCAACCAAAAATCTGTCACCGCAGCCCCTAAGTAACATATTGCAGTCTTATGGGCTACTAGTATAAATGTCTCTGGGGCTCCTCAATCACTAGACTTGGGAACGACCAGGGGTGCACCACCAATGAGGCCAGGTGAGGCAATCGCCTCAGTCAGCACCAGGTAGGGGCAAGAGGGGGGCAGCGGAAGGGCTATGGGCAATGAGAGCTTTCAATGTGGCAAAGGGGTTAGGTTATGAAATTGGCATGGGGGGGGGGGGGCGCCATTTCAGTTCTTACCTCAGGCAGCAGGAAGGCTAGGTGCACTATATTTACAGCAATAGTCCATGGAAAGGGAACCCTACTAATCATGGACCTATGTTCACGCCATAACATACATATATGTGTATGCATCTCTTCGACCATTTCCCTTGCTTGGTGCATGCAGATGAAGAAGGTTTGTAAACCAAGCAGTAGAATGAGGCAGAGGATGAAACCCAAAATGTTAAGGTTAAACTAGAAGCATGGAGAGATCTGCAGTAGAGGAGTCAAGGATGGAAGAATGGGAGAAGGACAATGCAGATGGGCATGGAGTGGCGATTATCTCTCACTGACCTGGGAAGTAATCCTTGTAAAGTAGCTGTACCTGAATCTTGACTGCTGTGTGCCATTTCTTGCCGTCCCCAAGCTGCCTCTGTACCAGATCCTTCAGATGTCCTGATTCAGGGATAAGAGCAGAGCACGCCTCCTCTTCCCACTACTTGGGATCTGCAGGACTCTGCAGTGAAACATCCAGGCGATGCTTCAAGGCAACCATCCCTGACAAGTCCGCAGTTGGACCTGAGAGCTGAAAATACTCAAAGCTTTTCAATCCTGGAGCTTAGAGTGTATATATGTGTCATAGAAAATATATCAATGGAGACAGTCAGCATGCTCAGGGTTAAGTCATGCTCCAGCAGATGTAGCTCCCCTTCTACATTGATTTAGATCAGGCATCACCGAGGAGCCACAAAGCAAGACCACATTGATTCTGAATTTGTAGAAGACACAGAACTAACGGCGACTTTATTTTAGGAGGATTATGGCCCATTTTTCATGTTGAAATCTGTGCCGGAGCACTTAAAGTGAGCATCTGGTTAAAGTGAATGGGAATTTCTGCCACTATTGCTTATGTCGCCTTTTCTTTTAATTCGCACGGACTTAAAAAATATTTGCAATGTCTGTTCTTCATGCAGCTTCCATGTGGATAAGGCGGCAGAAACCACAGCGGCCACACGTGGATTAGACCCATTAAATTGGGCTGACCCCACTGTGGATTCCACAGCAGTGCAAACTGCAAAACCTTGGGAAAAGTCAGGGCTCATGCGCACGAACGTGGTTTGGTTCCGCATCATAGCCGCATTTTTTGCGGCTCGGATGTGGACCCATTCACTTCAATGAGGCCGCAAAACATGTGTGCTGTCCGCATCCGTTACTCCGTTACATGGGGCCACAAAAGAAATAGAACATGTTCTATTCTTGTCCCTTTGGTGGACAAGAATGGGCATTTCTACAGGCAGCATCTGTGTTTTGCGGATCGGCAATTTGTGGACCGCAAAACACGGCACGGTCGTGTGCATGAGCCCTCTGTCTCAGATTTCTGCTATGGATTCCAGGGGAAATACACGCCAGTGGGCATTTCCGCTGGTTTGAACTTGCTTAAAGAGAATGTCAATATTTTTTTTTGAGTCCCCCCAGTGGGATCTATGAAGGGAAACATACCATACTTACCTGCTCCCTACTGCTCAGTTCTGTCTCTTTGGCTGTCTGCCCTGGACTTCTGGTCCCTGTTTGTCAGCATTCACATGGACAGGGTCAAGTGCGCCAATGCAACCAATGATTAGCCAAGTCCATGTCATTGGCTGCCGCAGCACATGTCACCCTGTCTGTGCAGGTGCAGACAGACAGGAACTGGAAGTCCTGTCAGGTTTGCCAATCATCCAAACAATGTGCACAGTCATATCCAATGCCAGGGCTTGTATGCACAATGTCAAATTTGGCACTATGAGTACTATGTAGCCATGTCCTCATAAAAGGTAAAAAAAAAGGTGAGCTTGCAGCGGCGCCTCTGTACCAAAAGGAGTATAAAGGTACTGATTACACATCAAGTCCGTTTATTAAAGATGTCTTAAAATAACGCATTTCAGGACTGGACTAATCCCTTCCTCAGGTAATACCCACTAAAATGCCAACAGCCCATATATATATATATATATATACCCCACATATACACCCAAACACATCCACATAAAACTCCAGCCCTCAGGCGGGTTGAAGGTCACCCCATGCTTTCATAAAAATGCATAAAATTCTGTTCATAAAAATAAGCAAATACACAGATAAATGGTTCAGAGTCCGCAATCCATACATCTTCTTATCACATAAATACTATGGATGTGAAGGGATGATGTACTATGGATTGTGGACTCTGTGACATTTATCTACGTATTCACTATTATTATTTTTTTGTGTAGGGTGACCTTTAACCCGCCTGAGGGCTGGAGCTTTTATGTGGATGTGTATATGTCGGTATATATTTATATGGGCTGTTGTACTTGGCCTTTTAGTGTGTATTACCCGAGGAAGGGGTCCAGTCCTGAAATGCGTTGTTTTTATACATCTTTAATTAACGGACTTGATGTGACATTAGTACCTTGAAACAACTTTTGGGATAGCAGCGTCGGTGCAAGCTCAGCGTTTTTTTTTTTTTTTTTACCTTTTATGACGATTTGGATTCCGAATCTCCTCTGCGGCAGGACAACAAGACGGCAGCTTTCTTCTGTCTGTATCTTTGGCCAGCTGGACTTGTGTGCCCCTAGCACAACGGCATAAGGGCAGTCGTACCAACACGTACCGCCTCCCCGATAGTGTTCTATGGATATCACTACTATGTAGCCATATCCAACATCATATAGCTAATATGACAGTTGACGTCAGGGCTATAATACTCAGTTATATATAATGTCGGGTATACATTTCTGTGTGGTGCCATGGTAAAATGCACTAATACCCAATATCTAGGCAAATATACTCTTATCGCTCACATCTGGTGCCAGTACGAGCTTGTTTGTCGGCTGATTGGATCGTCTTGAAAATTCGGTCTGGCCGGCAGCGCATCTCTCTATGTGAAAAGCGCGTATGCTGGTGACAGAATGTAAAGTCCAGTGTGTGGGAGATGAAGGATCGTAGTAGTGATCATTCATCCCCCGTGCAGTTTCCACTGGCCGTTATAGAGCCTCTGTTGTATTGGTGGGCCCTGTCTGAAAGAATCCTGCACACGAGTACGAATAGACTTGGAGAAATTCGTTAGTTACGTTTTCGTTTTTTTTTCCGGATTTGATGCGATTTTGCTGGAGATCAAAATACATGCTGCAGATTTCAAACCTGCCTGGCAAGTCAATTTCTGCATGGAAGAAAAACCAAAGTGTCCATGAGATCTGTCTAATGTCATAGACTTTCTGGTACTGAGAATCGTCGCAGAAAAACAGCACAACGCGGGCGGCCTTGAGGCCCTCAGACCACATAAAAGATCAGCAGCTCTGAGTGAGTAGAGCGGACATGATATATGATGGTAATCGGAGGCAGTCACAGTAGACTGATCTCACTACACCTAGTGTATCAAGCTTATAATATGGCGGTATAATGGTGATTAAGTAATGTAGTAAAGGCGTCACACCAGGTCATAGGAGCTTCTTACCAATTCTACCTTCTTCTCACCAACCTCCTGTTGCTTCTTACAGGGCTCATGGAGACTGCTCTGATTTTCCTTTGTTCTGTCTTGGTGCCAGTACTAGGTAAGATCGCCCATCATTTCTTCAGTCTTCTCAGCTTATTCTTAACACTCTGCAAATTAGGTTTCGAAATTACTGAAAACTGGAAAAATAGCAGTAAAGAAAAAAAAAGGGGGGGGTTGTAATTATTCATGACATTCAGGCAACATGAAAGCACTCCCCATGGCCATACACTATATACTATTAATGGGTCATCACTAGAGATGAGCGAACTTCTGTTTTAAGTTCGGCGTCTAAAGTTCGGCTTCCGGTTAGCGGAGGATCCCGATATGGATTCCGAATTCCGTTGTGGTCCGTGGTAGCGGAATCAATACCACGGACCACAACGGAATTCGGAATCCATATCGGGATCCTTCGCTAACCGGAAGCCGAACTTTAGACGCCGAACTTAAAACAGAAGTTCGCTCATCTCTAGTCATCACCCTAAGGGCTCATGAGCATAGTTACGGACTGCGGCACGGGCACTGGCGTGTGCACTCTGCTTGCGTATGCGGACCTATTGGCTTGAACGGGTCCGCAATCCGCAACATACGGCCATATGATAGTTCAATCTTTTTGCGGTGCGGAGGCACAGATCAGAAGACACAGAAGCGCTTCATAGTGCTTCCGATCCGTGCCTCCGCACCGCAAAAAGATAGGTGAAGCCCTATCTTCGGTTCTATCTGGCAGATGTGGACCTATTCAAGTCAATGGGTGTCCATATCCGTGATACGGAGTACACGCGGCCAGTGTCTGTATATTGCGGACTGCAATACGTGTGCATGAGCCCTGAGGCTATACATACTGTGATGTCCCCTCCTCCATGATCCCTGGTGGTCCTGTGTCTGGATCTCCAGCTGGCACACAGTCTGGTAATGGAGGGATGTCATTATTTTACAGGGAACTAGATTTTTTTTTTTTTACCTCATTCATGTAGTCGCTGTAGTTCTGCCGCGCTACAGTCATGTAAGGTTATCTCTCAGATAAGAAATGTCGATTTTGAGAAATCCACATTTTGAGGTTTTTCTGTATTTCTTGCAGGTGTCGGTGAAGATAATAAAGAAAAAGATCCATTTACCTACGGTAAGGTAATCAGATGTAGCTGGGACAGAGCGGAGCAGATTGACATAGAATATTATGGGAAATTATTCAATATAACTTATAATTTATTCATTTAAAACTCTGCTTTATGTACGTAGGAGTCCAGGGGGCGGTCCTATGCGATGACTGACAGCCGTTACTGTCTATAGAAAGCTGTCAACATGTCAGTCACTGAGTGGGACCAGACATTGGACCCCTAAATATAGAAAGAGCAGGGATTTAAAGGGTTTGTCTGGTATTTTTATATCAATGGCCTGTGCATTCGTATGAACGCTTGTTAGTGATGATTTGGCAGTGTAATACTGTCGGGGATCACCTGATGAACCAGCATCGGGTAACTGGAATCTTTCAGCAGGTTTAAAAATCCTAGTTTGCCGGCGGCAGATCATGCTGTGTAATCACGATCTGCTGCTGGCAAACAGTGATTCAGTATGGGGACGAGCGATGGCATTAGTGATCACTCCTCCCTATACTGAGGAGGAGATCGCTGCAAGTAATAGCAGCAGTCTCCTCCACTGACGAGCAGGCGATTTGCCGGGAAGGAACGCTTCCCTCCCAACAATCGCCTGCTTCATCTGCGTGTGTAATATAAGCTTTACTGCAGTAAAGTGATCTGTACAGACCAAGAAGTGGTGCCTATTATTAGCATTAGTGGCCGCCCCCATAATCATGTTCGGGAAATAGAATAATAAAAAATCTGCAATCAGAAAATAAAAGCTGATTAGAAAAAAAGGAGATGTGCTACTATCTGGTTTTAACTGGCAGATAAAAATGTTAGTAAGTTCTGCTGCCCCTTTGATTGTGCCAGACTACTGCCCCTATTATTGTGTCTGCCGTTGGCCTCATTAACCTGCCTGTTGCTACCCCCAATACTGTGCCTAATATTGTTCTTGCTGGTACCTGCATTATTGGGCCTGCTAATGCTGCCCAAATAATGTGCTGCCTCCCACAGTATGTCTACTGTGACGCCACTTTCTTATGCCTGGTGTGCTGCCCCAATACTGTGCCAGTGTTTGGTGCCTGCTGCCCCTCAATACCAGGCTTCCTGTACTGCCCCCCTGTGGTATGCCTGCTGTGAGACGATCATCCAAAATGGCAGTGAAAACTGATCTTCTAGAGTTATAGTCCTCTCAAAGAAGAGGCCAAATATACATTGGATATAAGGGATTGAAAAAAAATCCTTTGCACAAAAACCTGGTCTAGACCGGGGGTCTTCTCAAAGAGGTGGTCTTAACTCTTTTCTAGTGGCTTCACTGGATTATGTTATCTACTACAAATAGGTCATACAGTGTAACAAAAAAAATACTGTAATATAATGCCCAATAAAACATTGCAGTAGCAGGGATATTTACCGTTTTTTTGCATTTATCCTAATGAAAAAGTAATGAAATATTCTACAGTTTTAACACCAGCACCTGGATCTGAATACTTTTCTAATTGCATTTAATTAAACATTTAGCATAGCCACTGAGTTATTCAATAAAATGTATCTGTATAGCGCCACCTGCTGTTTGTTTTTCTCTTATTTCTTTGACCTGCTCACTGAGAAGGTCGCACATGCTCAGTTTTATCTTTTAACTGCCGCCTGAGCTGTGATAGGGTGAGCTGAGACACGCCCCCTGAGCTGTGATAGGGAGAACTGAGACACGCCCCCTTAGCTGCAGCAGAAAAGACACGCCCCTTGAGCTGTCAGATTGATATAAATCTAGCAAAGCAGGGAATGGGGAGATCTATGGATCCATGTGAGGTGCAGGGCTGGTTCTAGCTTTGTTAGAAAGAGATTGTCATGTACATATGCCATGGGATAACCCCTTTAAATGCTATTTCCACAGATTATGAAAGCCTGAGGATTGGAGGCCTGGTGTTTGCAGTGGTCCTATTCACACTGGGGATTCTGCTGATTCTGAGTAAGTGCTGCATGAAAACTGATCCCTGGCATGTGGTTGCTTTATTTGAACAGACTACAGTGACACCTAGTGGTCAGCAATAATAATACAGGTTTGTAGTAAGGTTGCTAAAATTAGGGTTTAGGTTTCATTTACTGTGTTCACTGCAGGTTATCTTTTTGCTTTTTTGTGTCTTGAATGGATCATTGCACTTGAACGTTTTTATGCCACAAAAGAAATGCCACATAAAGTGGACGTGTATTATAATTTTTTCTTGGCCACCTGGGTTTTTTGCCACTGTGGTGTTTTTAGGCATTTTTTGCACAGAGTGGGGCACATATACTATACACATTCTGGGGCTCATTTATTTAACTGATATACACCACTTCTGTGGCGTATATTGGTCGCAGATTTTGTAGCATGCCATTTTGCGACAAAATATGAGACTTTTTCCCTGCTTACGGCACTTTTTCCGACATGTCGAGAAATGGAGCCATGACATGGGCGAGGAAGAGGGTGGGCCGGCAGACCCGCCTCATTCATCATTTTCTACGTCAGTTTTTGGTGTAGAAAATGGCTTACGTCTACGCCAGCAAGAGAGCTGGTGTAGATTTAGGTTTGTCGCACGTCCTGCTGGAGGAAGTACCCAAGTTATGTAGAGGCCTACCCCTCCAAATAACTTTGGAGCTTACTCCAGCAGCACAGAAAGACTTAAAGTGTATCTGTCATTCTTTTTTTCTATTTGTGTAAGGTATAGGGGCAGTGATGCTGACCATTTTTGTTATATACTTTAATTACTGAAATCATACATTTCTATCAGAAAAATAGCTCTAAAGTGGCCCATTTTGAGCCTTAGCAATGCTGCTCTCTTTACATAACTGTGGAGACCTGCTCCACACTGACTGTTATGTAAACAGAAGAGAGAGGAGCCTTGCTATGTCTAAAAATGGGCCACTTTAGAGCTATTTTTCTGATCGAAATGTACGATTTCAGTAATTAAAGTATATTACAAAAATGGTCAGTATCACTGCCCCTATACATTACAAAAAAAAAAGAAAAAAGAATGACACTTACACTTTAAGACCAGCGTGTAAATTGCTGGGCTTAATAAATGAGTCCCTCTGTGCCTTTGTAACACCAGTCTAAGTATAAAGTCTGTCGGCACATAATGCGCCAAATTTATTAAGAGGCACAGGGCCTTTTAATAAATTTGGTGCATTTCCAGGCAGTCCTTGTGCCAGACACTCAAATCTATGCCAGCTGTGAGCCATTTTCTGGCATAAATGATAGTAAGTCCGTTGGGACTGCAGGAGGCTATACCACTCCACTAAGCCCTGCCTGCTTTTTAAGTGAAAAGTCGCAAATAATGGTGCAAACATGGCATGCACCATCATTTGCGACTTTTTTACATCACAATATTGGCATAAACACCTTGATAAATGCCGCTAAGTGTGTCTTACCACTGAAGTTTTTCACCTACGGTATGGAGAAGAGGATGTGAAAATGACTGAAAAATTGCCAGGAGCATCAGCTTCAGATCCAGCATTTTTGAAAAGAAGCAAGAAAGTAAAAAAAAAAAACACCAGGTGCAAAAAGACACTTGTGTATCCTGCGTTTCATATGTCACATGGACCTTCAGCTAACATTTGGAGCTGGCATTTTTACGAGAGAAAAAACACACACCAAAAAAGCTACTAAAACTGCGTGTGAAAGTAGCCTGAGGGTGGCGTCACACACAGCTTTTTGTGGCAGTCTTTTGAGCCACAAGTCAGAAGTAGGTTAGAAGGGAATGAGAAATATACTCCTTCTTCCTGCTGAATCCACTGTAAGGCCTCCTGCACACGACCGTATGGCTTTTTCAGTGTTTTGCAGTCCGTTTTTCACGGATCTGTTGTTCCGGTTTTTGTTTCCGTTGTGTTTCCGTTTCTGGTCCGTTTTTCCGTATGGCATATACAGTATACAGTAATTACATAGATAAAATTGGTCTGGGCATAACATTTTCAATAGATGGTTCCCCAAAAAAACGGAACGGAAACGGAAGACATACAGATGCATTTCCGTATGTGTTCGGTTTTTTTGCGGACCCATTGACTTGAATGGAGCCACGGAACGTGATTTGCGGGCAATAATAGGACATGTTCTATCTTTGGACGGAAATACGGAAACGGAATGCATACGGAGTACATTCAGTTTATTTTGCGGAACCATTGAAATGAATGGTGCCGTATACGGAAAGCAAAAAACGGCCAGTAAACGGGGGAAAAAAACGGTCGTGTGCAGGAGGCCTAAGGCCTCTTTCACACGAACTTGTGTCCCCCGAGGCCGTATTGCGGCCCACATACAGCGGGTCCGCAATATGCGAGCACCGGCCGTGTGCATTCCACATGACGGATGCGGAACCATTCACTTGAATGGGTCTGCAAATCCGGAGATGCGGTGAGGAACGGAACCACGGAACGGAAGCACTACAGAGTGCTTCTGTGGGGTTTCGTTTCGTAAAAAGATAGAACTTGTTCTATCTTTTTGCGGAATGGAGGGATCGCAGAACCCATTCAAGTAAATGGGGTCGCGATCCGCATGCGGCTGGCACACGGTCTGTGCCCGTGCATTGCGGACAGCAATTTGCGGTTCACAGCTCGGCTTTCGTGTGAACGTCAGTAAGAATTATGGACCCTGTACAGATACACGGTTTTTTAGCTGAATTTATTCACTTGCATAGCCTTTTTCTTATTGCGCATGATCTGGCATCCTTGTCAGATATTTTCTTGTAGTTGGTTTTAAAACCTGCATTAGTCGGAAACTGCTTGTGTGATTTTAGACTAAGGCTTGTTTTACACTAGCGTTAGTGAGATCCAGCAGGCTGTTCTGGCAGGGAACAGTCTGTTGGGTGTCTCTGGATTCGGCATTGCCGGAAACTACATGATTGCCGCCTGGCGCTATTCACTGTAATGGGAATCAGCGGAGATCTGGCCACAATTTGGCAAATATGGCGAGAATCGGCTGGACTAAAACCACTGATACAGAGAGACCTGTCGGAACAGTTCTGCTGTGTGAAACTAGCCTTAGGCTTTATTCATACACTACAGTCTTGAAGCAGTTCTTCGGCTTTTCGCGAGTGTGGAGAGGATAGTAGCGGTGAAGGCGGTAGTGCAGGTGGTTGTAGTTCTCACAGTGGCTATTGCCGCTCCAACGCTCTCTGGGCCATGCATCTAGTGAATGGAGTGGGGCCCAACTCTTCTTCCCCCCGGTGCACAT
Organism: Bufo bufo; assembly: GCF_905171765.1. Taxonomy (NCBI): domain Eukaryota; kingdom Metazoa; phylum Chordata; class Amphibia; order Anura; family Bufonidae; genus Bufo; species Bufo bufo. Next base: position 67,174,060 of record NC_053389.1, read on the forward strand.
GCTATACTCTGGGGTCTCTCCCCTGGTGGTGGCTGGGGTGCCCATGATGTTAGATGAATGGGTAGCGGTAGTGGAGTAGTGACAACCAAATCAGATATGGAGACCAATCACCAGTCCAGCTTGGTTATAGTAAAATAAAGTCTCTCTTGTACTGAATTGATGATGGTTGTCACAGTGCAAATACAGTTCTCAAGTATTTCACAGGGTAGATTTTTTCCCAAAGGCTGTGTATAGGAAAGGCTAGGCTGGTGGTCTACCCTGAGTGTCTTTCCACATATACATACAATCTTTCCAATAGACCAAAGGCACGCAATCTCCCTCAACTCAATAGGGTGCAGTCCTAGATCGGATGGCCAGTCCGTCTGAGTAGTGTGGCGGGCGCCAGAAGCAATACAACCCAAACCACACGCATTAAAGTCTACAGCCGTATGCGTGCATTGTATTTACTGTCTTTGTCCAAGCATTGTCCCCTTAAATGGTCCTCAACCATCTGCAAAAATTGCTTCTTTCCCTCAGAGGTTTGTTCTTAGCAAAAGTTGCTTTTTCTAGCAGCTTCTCACTTACAGGATTGTTGTCTCCCTGGAGAATTTTTTTTCCAGCTTTAGCATACACATCCTCTCTCTCAGCTGACTTGTCAGGAACTACCCTGCAGCAAGGGGTAAGTGGAGCCAGTCCACCACCTGTAAGTCTTACTTAGGACTGCCAGTTAACTTTTTTCTTAGGCTACTTTCACATCTGCGCTGTCCCTTTCCGCTATTGAGATCCGTCATAGTATCTTAAATAGCGGGGAAAATGTTTCAGTCAATGGGGACAAAACTGAACTGAACGAAACAGAGTGCACCAGAATGCATTCCGTTCCGTTTGGTTGCGTCCCCATCGCGGGCAGAATAACGCTGCAAGCATCGTTTTTCTGTCCGCCATGTGGTGCAGAGCAAGACAGATCATGACTCACAATGTAAGTTGATGGGAAGGGATCCGTTTTCTTGGACACAATGGTTTTAGAGGCGGATCAGTCTTGGCTATTTTAGAGCTAATACAACCGGATCCGTTCAGAACGGATGCAGACGGTTGTATTATTATGACGGAAGCATTTTTTGCTGATCCATGACGGATCCAGCAAAAACACTGGTGTGAAAGTAGCCTTACCCATATACAGCCTTTTGATATACATACTGCATAATAAGTCACAGTGGCCATTTGTACTAGTGATCGTGTACAGTTAACACCTCAGTAAATATTTTAACAATTTTAGAAGTGAACCATGGTGTATCATAACATTAACCCTTTACAAATGACCCATAGCATTAACCCTTTAGCAGTGAACCACTGGGTCACTGCACTTGGTGCAGTTTTAAATGTGTTTTTTTTTTTACACCAAACATAGAGGTGGATACAAAATGAAGGTAAAGTATAGAAGAAAGACTTAGGCCCCTTTCACACGCACGGAATCCGTACCCATTCATTTCAATGGGGTTTCTCACGCATCACTTGTGCGTTGCATGAAAATCGCAGCACGTTCTATATTCTGCGATTTTCACGCAACGCAGGCCCCATAGAAGTGAATGCAATGCGTTTTTCACAGATGGTTGCTAAGAGATGTTGTTTGTGTACATTCAGTTTTTTATCACGCGCGTGCAAAACGCATCAAAACGCATTGCACCCGCGGGATAAAAACTGAACAACTGAACGCGATCGCAGGCAAAACTGAATGACTTTGCCTGCGAAATTGCGCATTTTCCACTGAATGCATTTGCAACGCATCTGGACCTAATCCGGACACGCTCTTCTGCAATGGGCCTTACACTTCTCTCTTTTAGATCCACCTTTTTTTGGTTCAAGAAACTGCATCAAAAATGAATGTGTGAATTCAGCCTTGGAGCATAGCTATAAGAGAACTACTAATAGCAGCAATGTGCCTAATACTTAGAGGAAATGTAGCATAACCTGCCCATATCCGCAAGGACACGTTCAGTGTGTTTGTACAGAAATAATGGTGCATTATCCTAATAGGTTATAAAATATGAATGTGAGGAGACATCTGCCTTGTAATACAGTTAGCACTTTAGTAGATGTGAAGATTTCTATGGCTTCTACAAAGGCCATAACAGCACAAACAGTCTTAGGCCTCATTCACACGACCGTTGCCGGCCGTGGCCCGTATTGCGGCCCGCAAACAGCAGATCTGCAATATGCGGGCACCGGCCATGTGCTCCCAGCATCACGGATGTGGACCCATTCACTTGAATGGGTCCGCAATCTGGAGTTGCGGTGCAGAACGGAGGCACGGAACCCCACGGAAGCACTACAGAGCGCTTCCGTGGTGTTTTTGTCCATGCCTCCGCACCACAAAAAATTAGAACATGTTTTTTTGCGGTGCGGACGGATCACAGACCCATTCAGGTTGATACATAATGCTGCCAGTGTTATCCAATACATTCCAGAACTGTAAGGCCTCTTTCACATGGGCGTTGCGGGAAAATGTGCGAGTGCGTTCCAGGAACACCCGCGTTTTTTCTGCGCGAGTGCAAAACATTGTAATGCGTTTTGCACTCGCGTGAGAAAAATCGTGCATGTTTGGTACCCAAACCTGAACTTCTTCACAGAAGTTCGGGCTTGGGTGAGGTGTTGTGTAGATGTTATTATTTTCCCTTATAACATGGTTATAAGGGAAAATAATAGCATTCTGAATACAGAATGCTTAGTAGGTGATCAATTGAGGGTTAAAAAAAAATATAAAAATTAACTCACCTTCTCCTCTTGTTCGCGTAGTTCCCGGTCTCTTCTTTACTTCTTTAATGATGAGCTGTGGGCTAAAGGACCTTTGGTGACGTCAGATCACATGCTCCAATCACATGGTACATCACCGTGGTGATGGACCATGTGATTGGAGCATGTGATCTGACGTCACCACAGGTCCTAGCCGATAGTAAAGAAGAGACCGGGAACTACGCGAACAAGAGGAGAAGGTGAGTTAATTCTTTTATTTTTTTTTAACCCTCAATTGATCACCTACTAAGCATTCTGTATTCAGAATGCTATTATTTTCCCTTATAACCATGTTATAAGGGAAAATAATACAGTGGATAGACTGTCACCTAGCAACCATGCGTGAAAATCGCACCGCATCCGCACTTGCTTGCGGATGCTTGCGATTTTCACGAAACGCTATTCACTTCTATGGGGCCTGCGTTGCGTGAAAAACGCAGAATATAGAGCATGCTGCGATTTTCACGCAACGCACAAGTGATGCGTGAAAATCACCGCTCATCTGAACAGCCCCATAGAAATGAATGGGTCGGTATTCAGTGCGGGTGCAATGCATTCAACTCACGCATCGCATCCGCGCGGAAATCTCGCCCGTGTGAAAGGGGCCTAAGGGTTACATAGCATCATAAATCAATATAATGCTGTGTGAATCCCGTCAGTGCTGGGAGGTCAGGCCGGGTGCTGCGATGCAGACTCGCTGCGGGAGGAACACTCGTCTGCAAGGGGCCTAAACCTTAAGTTTTTTTTCACACACATGAAAAACGCATGAAAATGGATTGCACCCGCGCAGAAAAAACTGAACACCTGAACACAATCGCAGATAAAACTGACTGAACTTGCTTGCAAAATGGTGCAAGTTTCACTGAACGCACCCGGAGCCAATCCATTATCACTTGTGTGAAAGAGTCCTTAACGACTCAAAACAGATTCATCCTTTTTAGGGCACATGCACACGAACGTATTTTCTTTCCGTGTCCGTTCCGTGTTTTTGCCGGACCGTATGCGGAACCATTCACTTCAATGGGTCCGCAAAAAGAAAAAACGAATGGACACGGAAACAAACAAGCCCTAGGCCTCATGCACACGACCGTTGTTTTCAGGTCTGTTCCGCCGATTTTAGCGTTTCAGGTGCGGACCCATTCATTTCTATGGAGCCGTTGAAAATGCGGACAGTGCACCGTTTGCCATCCGTGTCCGTGATCCGTGGTTCCAGTCCGTCAAAAAAATATAACCTGTCCTATCATTTCTGCAGAAAACATTTCGCGGACCCATTCAAGTCAACGGGACCGCTAAAAAACGCGGAGGCACACAAGATTGTCATCTGCGTCCGCGTCCGTTTTTTTCCTATCATTTGCATGGCAAACCTGTGTTAGACTTTTTTTTATATTCCTTTATGTCTGGTGGTCCTCCAAAAATAAGTGAAGACACACGGAAACAAAAACTGAAACGGATCACGGAACCACATTTTGCGGAACGGAACACAACAACGGTCGTGTGCATGAGGCCTAATCCTAATTTAAAAATGTGGCCGGCTATGTACTCCATTGATAATGATTATGGAAGAGATGCACAATGATCACAACACATGCAGCATGTACGGTAATCTACCAGTGTGATTGGATTGGAAGTATTGGGTTGTTAGGATTCTGCTTCTGATGGAGAACATATAATAAAACACACATGTAATGTGATATTTATCTTCATGCAGGTCGGAAGTGCAGATGCAGCAACCTGAACCAGAAAAACAGGTGACAGATCTATCTATTTATCTATCTATCTATCTATCTATCTATTTATCTATTTATCTATCTATCTATCTATCTATCCCACATTTATCTATCTGATATCTATCTAACCATCTGTCTCATATCTATCTATATATCTATCCCACATTTATCTATCTAATATCTATCTATCTATCTATCTATCTATCTATCTATCCTTTATCTATCTCATCATCTATCTATCTACAGTGCATACAGAGAGTCTTCAGACCCTTTCAGTTTTTCACATTTTGCTATGTTGCAGTCTAATAAAATATCCAGTTTTTCCCATCATTCTGCCCTCAATACTCCATAATGAGAAAGTGGAAACAGAATGTTTGAAATCTTTGCTAATTTATTGAAAGGGGAAAACTAAAATCTTGCATTGACATAAGTATTCAGACCCTTTACTCAAGACTTAGTTGGAGCCCCTTTGGCAGTAATTACAGCCTCCAGTCTTCTTGGGTATGATGCCACAAGGATTGCATATCTGTAGTTGGGGATTTTCCACCATTCTTCTCTACAGATCCTCTCAAGCTCTGACAAGTTGGATGGGGACCGTTTCAGGTCTCTCCAGGGATGTCCAATTGGGTTCAGGGCTCTGTCTGGGCCACTCAAGGACATTCACAGAGTTGTCCCTAAGTCACTCCTGTGTTGTCTTGGCTGTGTGCTTAGGGTCATAGTGATGTTGGAGGGTAAACCAAAGGTCCAGAGCTTTCTGGATCAGGTTGTCATTAAGAACATCTCTATACTTTGCTCCATTCAGCTTTCCCTCAACCCTGACCAGTCTCCCTGTCCCAGCCACTGAACCCCCCCACAGTATGATACTGCCACCACCATGCTTCACTGTAGGGATAGTAATAGGCAGATGATGAGCAGTGCCTGGATTCTTCCAGACATGATGCTTAGAATTGAGACCAAAAATTTTCATTAGACTAGAGACTCTTATTTCTCTCAGTCTTAGGCCGTGGCCATATTGCGGCCCGCAAACCACTGCCACCGGCCGAATGCGGACCCATTCACTTGAGTGCTTCCGTGGCGTTTCTTTCCGTTGTTCCACACCGCAAAAAACGATGACGTCATATTTTTTCGCGGTGCGGACTGACCACAGACCCATTCAAGTTTATTGGGTCCGGCCCGCTGCACAACGGCCGTGTGCATGAGGCCTTGGAGTCCTTTAGGTGCTTTGTGTAAAGTTCAGGTGGGCTTTCATGTGTCTTTGGCTACATGCATACGACCGTTGTGTGTTTTGCAGTCCGCAATTTGCTGAACGGCACAGACAGCCATTAATATAACTGCCTATTCTTGTCCGCAAAACGGACAAGGATAGGACAGGTTATATTTATATTGCGGACCGCGGTACGGAGCTACGGAGGCGGACAGCACACGGAGTGCTGTCCGCATCTTTTGCAGCCCCATTGAAGTGAATGGGTCCGCATCCAAGCCGCAAAAACTGCGGCTCGGATGCGGACCAAAACAATGGTTGTGTGCATGAGGCCTTTTACTGAGAAGAGGCTTTTTTTCTGGCCACTCTGTCATAAAACCCTGATTGGTGGAGTGCTGCAGTGATGTTTGGCCTTCTGGAAGTTTCTCCCATCTGCACACAGGATCTTTGAAGCTCAGCCAGAGTGACCATTGGGTTCTTGGTCACCTCTCTTATCTATTTATTACTTATCTCTTACTTATTTTGGTGGCATGGACAACTCTAGGAAGAGTCCTGATTGTTCCAAACTTCTTCCATTTCAGAATGTTTTTGTACCCTCCACACAATCCTGTCTCTGAGCTCTACAGGCAGTTCTTTCCTCCTCATAGCTTGTTTTTTTGCTCTGATATGCATTGTCAGCTGTGAGAACTTATATAGGCAGGGCTGTGTCTTTACAAATCATGTCCAATCCACTGAATTTACCACAAGTGGACTCCAAACAAGGTGTATAAACATCTCAATGTTGATGATGATGAAGAGAAGTGTGAGACCCCCAGAGATAAATTTCAAGTGTCACAGTAGAGGATCTGAATACTTATGATCATGTGAATGTTTATCTTTTTTCGTTTTAATAGATTTGTAAAAATTCTGTTTTCACTTTTTCATTATGGGGCATTGAGAGCAGATCTATGCGGGGAACTTAATTTTTTTATTTTAGTACAAGGCCGTGACATAGCAAAGTGTGAAAAAAGTGAAAGGGTCTGAAGACTTTCTGAACACATTGTATCTCTATCTCTCTTGAGCTCATATGCTTCACTCTGCTGGCAGCTGCCAATAAATGTAGAAATGTCTCACCGACTTTACTACTGTCTTTCCAATTACGCCAGCAGTGGCAGACTTTACCAAATGCTTGGGGCCCTGGAGATCAGTGGGCCCCTGTTGGCTGACTGTAAAAAAATAAAAAGAAGACTAAAGGAGACATCCTCCCTCTGTAGTCAGTGGGGCTTTAGCTGGCCAACAGGGGCAGAGGTTCCTGGACTGTTGGGGGCAGAGCTTAGTGGTGTGATGAGGACGTAGATTAGCGGCGCAACGGAGGCCCTATAAATGCCAAATCCGCCCTTGTATGACAGTAGGTGGCTAATTTGGCATTAAGGGGAGCTTTTGCCTGCTGAGTTTGTCAGAGAGATGATAGAAAACAAGCTAGTAAAGGGGTTATCCTGGAATTAACACTGATGACCTATCCTCAAGATAGGTCATCAATATAAGTTGGTGGGCTCCGACACCCAGGACCCCCACCGATCATCTTTTAGAAGATGCCAGGGCTCTCCATGAGCACCGCAGCCTCTTCCTAGTCCATGTGACGTCACCATACATCGGTCACGTGGCCTAGTTGCAGCTCAGATTCATTCAAATTAATGAAGCTGAGCTGCAATACCAAGCACAGACGCTATACGATGTGCGGCACTGTGCTTGGTAAGGGTTTGGGAGGCCACCTCGCTCACCAGAGCTGATCAGTGGGGGTGCCCGGACTTGGACCTTCGCCCATGTGATATTGATGACCTATCCTGTGGATAGGTCATCAATACTATTTCCATGATAAGTACCTGCTAGCTTTAGGCCAAATGGGACCTCTTATCAATTGTATCAAAAAGGATGCTATATGTCATTGTTTAAGTTGCTTTTATTTTGTTTCTAATGAAACTGTGGCAAACCTAATAAAAATAATTTAAAATCAAACAAATGGGACCTCCATACAGCCCCTACTATACTGGATGAGATTATATATGAATTTGTGTGGAAAAAAAACATTATGGGGGAAATTTATCAAACTGATGTAAAGTTGAACTGGCTTAGTTGCCCATAGCAACCAATCAGATTCCACCTTTCATTTTCCAAAGGAGCTGTGAAAAATGAAAGGTGGAATCTGATTGGTTGCTATGGGCAAATAAGCCAGTTCTACTTTACACCAGTTTGATAAATCTCCCCCTATGTTTCTCAGAATGAAATCAGAGGTACAGCATGGTGCCACACTTCAGATCTGTGCCACATGGTTTGTGATATAATTTTTTGTATGGCTGCTGTCCAGACATAGTGGCGTCTGTTCTTGGTTTCAGATGCTTCCAGTGAATGGATCTTAATGTTTTCTATGTTTCTTAGGGCTCCAGGTGATGAAGAAGCTCAGGCAGAAAACCTTATAGCCTCAAAAGGTGATTAAAAACGAATGGGGCCTGTGTACGTCCAGCCATACCGTCATCACCGTACTAACTTTTATATACTTTTTCTCTTCCTGTAGCTCGAGGAGCTCAGAAAACAGACAACTAACAAGACAAATTGTGAGTTTTCCTTAAAGTTATACTATTAAAATGTATTAAAATGCCCAATGTTGTACTAATGAGGGCAGAAGCTGCGGAGACTAGTCAGACCCCCGCTGAGCTACGGATGGCCAAGAATTGTATAGTACTGGATAACCGCAATTGCCAACTTTTCAGAAGTTATATCTCAGTGGAATTTTCTTTGGGCATTGACACGTCCCTTTTCTCAGCCCACGCCCCTTTCCATGCCGCTGCATCGTCCCCTCCTTGTGTATATGGACACCAGGATGAGTCTGATGATGCAGCATCCCAACTCTGCTTTCCTGAAGGTGCCGAGATTTGGCAGCTCTTCCAGGAGCCCTCCCTTTTTCCCCGGAGCCTCCCGGATATCGTGGGAGAGTTGGCAAGTATGTGAATAACCTTAAAGGGCTTATCCCATGATTAATGCAAAAAATTAAAATCTGATATTATATTGTCCATGGCAACCTCTCTTTAACAAAGCTAGGCCCTGGACCTCACATGGATCCAGAGATCTCCACATTCATTACTCCTATTGTTGTGCCAGATGTACGGTAGTTCAAGCTGGCAGCATGTTCTTTCTCAAGAGGCGTATCCCTATCTGTTGCAGCTACTGGAAGTCGAAGGATGGAACTGAGCATGCGCGTGCATCTCAGTGAGATGGACAGAAATAATAGAAAAAGAGCAAACAGCAGGTGGCGCCATACACATAGATTTTACTGAATAACTCTGTAGCTATACAACATTTTTAATTACATGCAATTACAAAAGTATTCAGAAATCCAGGTGCTGGTTTAAAAACTAGAATATTTTTTCATGGGACAACCCCTTAAACCCATCATGCATATATATACAGTACAGACCAAAAGTTTGGACACACCTTCTCATTCAAAGAGTTTTCTTTATTTTCATGACTATGAAGGCATCAAAACTATGAATTAACACATGTGGAATTATATACATAACAAACAAGTGTGAAACAACTGAAAATATGTCATATTCTAGGTTCTTCAAAGTAGCCACCTTTTGCTTTGATTACTGCTTTGCACACTCTTGGCATTCTCTTGATGAGCTTCAAGAGGTAGTCCCCTGAAATGGTCTTCCAACAGTCTTGAAGGAGTTCCCAGAGATGCTAAGCACTTGTTGGCCCTTTTGCCTTCACTCTGCGGTCCAGCTCACCCCAAACCATCTTGATTGGGTTCAGGTCCGGTGACTGTGGAGGCCAGGTCATCTGGCGCAGCACCCTATCACTCTCCTTCATGGTCAAATAGCCCTTACTTTCAAAGTTTTCCCAATTTTTCAGCTGACTGACTGACCTTAATTTCTTAAAGTAATGATGGCCACTCGTTTTTCTTTACTTAGCTGCTTTTTTCTTGCCATAATACAAATTCTAACAGTCTATTCAGTAGGACTATCAGCTGTGTATCCACCTGACTTCTCCTCAATGCAACTGATGGTCCCAACCCCATTTATAAGGCAAGAAATCCCACTTATTAAACCTGACAGGGCACACCTGTGAAGTGAAAACCATTTCAGGGGACTACCTCTTGAAGCTCATCAAGAGAATGCCAAGAGTGTGCAAAGCAGTAATCAAAGCAAAAGGTGGCTACTTTGAAGAACCTAGAATATGACAAATTTTCAGTTGTTTCACACTTGTTTGTTATGTATATAATTCCACATGGGTTAGTTCATAGTTTTGATGCCTTCAGTGTGAATCTACAATTTTCATAGTCATGAAAATAAAGAAAACTCTTTGAATGAGAAGGCGTGTCCAAACTTTTGGTCTGTACTGTATATAACGATTTGTACAGGGCCTATAAAGTCTCTGGGACTATGGGGCATCTGCCACATGCAGTTTATTTATTGTATTTCTATTTTCCTTCGCAGGACCCCAGGGATTACCAGAGAACAAACTACGCAAAAAATTTAAGGAGCGCTTCACCTACTACTACCCATCGTAAACCAAGCCTTCCCTCTCCGCCATGTTGTGCGTCCGCACCACGTGTGAACCTCTTAGTTACGATCTGTGTCTCAGTGCGATCCGTGCTCTTCACTTGTAATGTCTAGAGGCTTAGAAGGAATGGAGATGTCAGTAACTTTGCGGCCAGCGTTTAGTCTCGGTCACTGCGTTAGATTAGGGAATTTCACTGACCACAGAAAACGTATCCCTTCTCATTCTAGATTGTCATACACTTGACCTCTGAAATCATCAATTTAGTAAGACGAGTGTTAAAACTGTCCATTTCTATAGGAGGTCCCGGTAGCCAGAACAAAAGTGTGCTTGTGCCTTTAAATATTCTTGTTAGTGAGTACCGTGGAGTGACACATATTACCAACACGTCCCATATATGTTACGTGTAAATGATCATGCATATCTGGTCTTGCTGTGTATGCCTACATCACTCACAAAGCGCCAGGAGTCCTATGCAGAGTATAGTGCTGCAGACTCTGTTCTTACATTTAAACACACTGCTGTAATACTCTGCACTGCTGTGCGCTGCAACCCACATTAAAATAGCCCTAGATTTCCTATGAAACTAGAAGACATTTGAGCTTATTGACAAAATAGCCCCGGGATTTGGGGGGGGGGGGGGGTGGACCATAGCAAAATCAAAATGAGGTGCACTTTTGGGCCACTTTCCCTTGAGATTTGTTGCATTCAGTCTTTTGCTCCTTACCAAATGGCTCCGAAACGCGTTGTCAGCCCATACCGTCACAGTCCTAATTTTAGATGAAACTGGGCCAAGAAAGGGGTGGGGCTTACGCAAGTCCCACCCAAAGTGGGCATTCCTAGGCACCTGAGGGGAATCGCCAGACATCTGACAGGTGGGGCTTAAATTTCCGAATTTTACATTTCACGCTTTGGCCCTGGAACATTGCTAAGAAGCAAGTGACATCATTTTCAGCCGGGTGCACCAAATTTTTACTAAAATAACCCAGCTTTCTGCTTTTACGGAGGGTTCTGCACGTGAGCACTTCCGTCTCCATTGGCGCTATAATGAGCGCTGTAGTCAGTTATCTCCGGAAGTCCTGTGGAGAACGGTTGGCGCAATAGCGTGCATGCTAGATCGCCATTTTAGGCTACTTTCACACTTGCGTTTCGTCAGGATCCATCATGGATCTGCACAGACGGATCCGTTTAGATAATACATCCGTCTGCATCCGTTCAGAATGGATCCATTTGTATTATCTGTAACATAGCCATGACGGATCCCTCTTGAACACCATTGAAAGTCAATGGAGGACGGATCCGTTTTCTATTGTGCCCGATTGTGTCAGTGAAAACGGATCCGTCCCCATTGACTCCGTTTGGCTCAGTTTCATCAGACGGACACCAAAACGCTGCAAGCAGCCTCCAGAGCGGAATGGAGACGGAACTGAGACAAACTGATGCATTCTGAGCGGATCCTTTTCCATTCAGAATGCATTAGAATGCAAACTGATGCGTTTTGGACCGCTTGTGAGAGCCCTGAACGTATCTCACAAACGGAAACCAAAACGCCAGTGTGAAAGTAGATTTAGTCATAATGGGGGACCTATTCTTGTGATTGGTGTGGGTCTATAGTTGCCAACAGTCCCGAATTTGCAGCCCTCTACGATTTGCCTACTTTTCCGGGACTCTGGGAGGCCTCTCCGTTTTTCAGGAGCCCCCAGGAGAGTTGACAAGTGAACCATAGTGTGACCTTCAGCCATAGATGAACCCAGACATGTATATTAGAGAATCGTGCTTTAGGCAATTGCGTGATATAATTCCATAATCAAAACTGATGTATGTTTAGGAATTGCTACAAAGGGCGTTCTCTGATGTTCAAGCATTCGCCGTTTTCCGGTCAGACAGCAGCTTTGCCATTTATTTCAAGTTCTCCTCTTGCCTGGTCCCTGTGCAGATGTGGCTGTTTCTGTGGCATGTTCTTACACAATCAAATGTGTGTTTCCTAAAATATGTACCGATCTCGCTGTGATTCTGGGGCATCCCCTGCTCCTCTCCTGAAAGAACACAAGCATCTTTTTTTTATTGTGTATGTATATCTAGTGACGTCAGAACAATGTGAAATAAACTTGTCCATCTAACCCTCCACCGCCTTGCATTCTTGGTGTTGCAAGGGCAGCCACCGCCTCTGAGCAGAATGGGTAAATTCCATGGTTGTCACCTCGTGACATTGTCCCATAAATCTTCCTATAGATCCTATAATCGCTTTTCGCCTCTAATTGGCACACATGACCTCTCCTGTGTTTGCCTATGGTCTATAAATCCTATTGTCTTGTGTATTCTCTGCTCCATATAACCTGTATAGCTCTATAAATCTATGTATTGATTCATATGACGACTCTTTATGATTGATATTGCCTACCCCCATCTATTCATCTCGTGTTTTATAGGCACTAACACAGCTAGAATTTCACGACCCACGTATATATATATAAAACGTATTTTTGCCCCATAAGACGCACCTAAGTTTTAGAGGAGAACAATAAGAAAAAATATTTTTCATTAGACCTCTGATCAGACCATAAAACCTCAGCTCACAGCCCCAATCAGACCCCCAATGTTAATAAGACCCTCAATCAGACCTCAGATCACAGCTCCAATGTTAATAAGACCCCTATAAGACCTCAAATCAGAATCAGACCTCAGATCAGACCCCAATGTGAATGACCCCCAATCAGACCTCAGATCAGACCCCATGCCTCAGATCAGCCCCCATGCCTCAGAGCAAATAAAATAAAAAATAAAAAACTTACCTCTCCTGCTCCGGACGCCACGGGCTCCCAGGATCCAGCTCTTGCTTTTCTTCCTGCCACTCGCTGTGTTGTGACCCGACGCAGACAGCGTGAGGTCACAGAGCGTCCTCAAGCTGTGAGCAGCCATAGCACAGCCGACGGCAGAGGACCAGGAAGCGGTGAGTACAGAGCGTTCACCGCTTCCAGGTCCTCCAGTACTAATGAGCACTTCCATAATGGAAGCGCTCATTAGTATTTGCCCCATAACACGCAGTGACATTTTTCCCCCACTTTGGGGGAGGAAAAGTGCGTCTTATGGGGCGTAAAATACGGGTATATACCCAAAAAGGTTAATGGAGTGCAAAGCCCAAGTCAGAAACAGGTGAAAAGGGTGCCGGCGTTGTCAGATCCCGATGTATGGTCCGCAGCACTCCTTTTTGATGAAAAACTACTTCACCCATGTGAACAGGTGTGACATCACCTCCCTCCCTTATAGGGCACTATCTTTCCAACCATTGCTACTGGAGCCCCTAACTACCTTTTTAACTCCATGCTAGGGGCACATGGCTCCCCTTATTGCTCCCTGGTCAGATATGCTTATCTGGAGCTCTAACTATCACATAGCCCAAAATTCAGGCAAAGCAACTAACAAAGGAGTCAAAAAATAATCAGTTGAAATAGACAAAGACCCAGCCTATCAGTCAGGAAATGTATTGGATCGGTTTATACAGCTGAAATAATTTGGATTGTCTTTACCTACTTATGGAGTTTAAAAATGTGTCCCGGCGGTAGAAAATGTGATGCAATAAAAAATAAAATGTAAAAAATCACTTAAAGGGGTATTCTCATCTGAGACAATGGGGGCATATTGCTAGGATATCCCCCCCATTGTCTGATAGGTGCGCTGGGATCCTATATTGAAAACGGAGTGGGCCAAAGTGGTGACTGGAGGACTCCGGTCCGGCCACCACCAAGCGCACTCCCTATAGAAGTGAATGGAAGCGCACCGCACATGACCGGCCACCGCTCCCATCTACTTCTATGGGCCCGATGGAAATAGCCGAGCCAGCACTTGGCTATTTTTGGCGGCCCCATAGAAATGAATGGAGGGCGGCTGCGCATGTGCAGTGCGCCCTTCACGATTTTCAGGGCTCCGTTTAGGAGATAGGTGCGGGTCCCAGACCTGCACCTAACATACAGTGGGGCCATACCCTAAGGATTTGCCCCCATTGTCTCAGATGAGACAACACCTTTAAAGGGCAGCAGATTTGTCCCTATGACACTGGCTGACCTGTTACATGTGCGCTTGACAGCTGAAGGCATCTGTGTTGGTCCCGTGTTCATATGTGTCCGCAGTGCTGAGAAAAATGATGTTTTAATATCTGCAGGGGAGCCTCTAGGAGCAATGGGGGCGTTACCATTACACCTAGAGGCTCTGCTCTCTCTGCAACTGCCACGCCCTCTCCACTTTGATTGACAGGGACAGGAGGGATGATGTTTTCACTGCCTGGCCCTGTCAATCGAAGTGGAGAGGGCGCAGCAATTGAAGAGAGAGCAGAGCCTCTAAGTGTAACGCCAACGCCCCCGTTGCTCCTAGAGGCTCATTTGCATATACAAAAACTTCATTTCCCTCAATAATGTGGGCACATAGGACCAACACAGATGTCTTCAGCTGCCAAGCGCACATGTAACAGGTCAGCCAGTGTCATAGGGACAAAACTGCTGACAGATGCCCTTTAATTAAATCCCATGCCATTCCAGTGCCAATGCTCTGGCGGTCCACGCCAGTCTCTGTGTATTTGTCCTGCAGTGGTGATGTGCCGCTCTATCACATAGCCCGACATTCAGGCAAAGCATAGGTCGTCTGTGGTGTCAAAGCGATCAGAGTTGGACTTGTGTGCAGCTAAAATACATTCTTGAGACTTTTTCTTCTAGTGTTTGAGACAAACGACAGAGCAGAGTGAAGATTCAGACTTAGAAATAATGACATAGTAAGCGATCTTCGATGGCCAGATGATGAAGGCATATCATTAAAATACAGCCGTCCACTAGTACATTGACATCAATGTCTTTTCATACATGACATTATTATTACATTACTATGTACACCTCGCAATTCTCAACTGGACAAAAGTTCTGCTATATGACAACCTCCAAACATGGGCTCATAAATAGTTAAATGCAGCGGCCTGTCCAATTCCCAATGTCCTCGGAGATCCACACTCCGTATCACAAATTCATTTTCAGTATGTAATGGGGATAACACTTTTCATTTCTATTTCTTACTTCTTTACTTTGTATCCCTAAAAACTTTTAGAAAATAGCTTAGGCTACTTTCACACTTGCAGCAGAGTGATCCGACAAGCAGTTCCGTCGCCGGCAAAACGTATGCCACATGGCATTAGTAAGACTGATCAAGATCCTGATCAGTCAGAAAAATGCATTGAAATGCCGGATCCGTCTTTCCAGTCTCATCAGGCAAAACGGATCCGGCATTTATTTATTTCACCCTTTTTTTCGGTCTGCGGAAGGACAGTTCCGGCATTCTGGTATTCTGAATGCCGGATCCGGCACTAATACATTCCTATAGGAAAAAATGCCGGATCCGGCATTCAGGCAAGTGTTCAGTTTTTTCCGCCGGAGATAAAACCGTAGCATGCTGCGGTTTTATCTTTTGCCTGATCAGTCAAAAAGACTGAACTGAAGACATCCTGATGCATCCTGAACGGATTGCTCTCCATTCAGAATGCATGGGGATAAAACTGATCAGTTATTTTCCGGTATTGAGCCCCTAGGACAGAACTCAATACCGGAAAAGAAAAACGCTAGTGTGAAAGTGTCCTTAGCAATAATATTGTCATAAAAACCTTGGTCCATATGATTTAGGATTACGGACATTTGGCAAATCATATGGACTAAGGTTTTTATGACAATATTATTGCTAAGCTATTTTAAAAAAAAATAAAGTTTTTGGATACAAAATAAGAAATATAAATGAAAAGATAGTAAAAACCTCCAAACATAAATATGCAGAAGAGGAGTTACGCCTGGTATTAGGGCTCATGTTTTGCGGTCTGTCCTTGTGCACCGAACAGGCTCCTGCGAGACTTGAAGCCCGGGCACGACTATGTTTTCGCTGCCTGACCTGTGAGTCTAACTGGTGGCGGCGTGGCAAAGCAGGCAGGGAGCGGAGCCTGTGGGTGCAATGGCACTTCTCTTGTTGCACCCAAGATTGTTTTTCTACACATCGAACCCACATAAACAAATGGGAGTAAAAGCATTACATTCAGCAGACCTGCGCACATCTCGCCTGTCAGCTGTATTACTGCTCGGAAATCTGGTGACAGATGCCCCTTAAGTCCTGTAAATGCCTCATCTGATTGGACTCGTTTTTCCAGGACTTCCCACAGAAGCTCAATCAGATTAAGATCTGGATCTGGAAATTGGAGGCAAAGTCAATATCTTGATCCTTTTGGGAATCTCTTAATTCCCTGCATGCTGTAGCAGCTGGTATGTATTGTTGTATCACTGAAGGGATGACTCTTCACTACTAAAGGGGGTTAGGCCATGATTGATGTAAAAAATAAAAAAACAGACATCATACAGTACAGGACAAAGCTAGAACCGGCCCTGTACCGCACATGGATCCAGAGATCTCCCCATTCATTGCTCTGGTAGATTTATATCAAGCTGACAGCTCAGGGGAGTGTCTTTTCTGCTGCAGCTCAGGGGCGTGTCATTTCTGCTGCAGCTCAGGGGGAGTGTCTTTTCTGCTGCAGCTCGGGGGCGTGTCCTTTCTGCTGCCGCTCAGGGGGGGCGTGTCCTTTCTGCTGCCGCTCACGGGGAGTGTCTTTTCTGCTGCCGCTCAGGGGGCGTGTCATCTCTGCTGCAGCTCAGGGGGAGTGTCTTTTATGCTGCAGCTCAGGGGACATGTCATTTCTGCTGCAGCTCAGGGGGAGTGTCTTTTCTGCTGCAGCCTGGGGGGCGTGTCCTTTCTGCTGCCGCTCAGGGGGGCGTGTCCTTTCTGCTGCCGCTCACGGGGAGTGTCTTTTCTGCTGCAGCTCAGGGGCGTGTCATTTCTGCTGCAGCTCAGGGGGAGTGTCTTTTATGCTGCAGCTCAGGGGACATGTCATTTCTGCTGCAGCTCAGGGGGAGTGTCTTTTCTGCTGCAGCTCGGGGGGCGTGTCCTTTCTGCTGCCGCTCAGGGGGGGGGGCGTGTCCTTTCTGCTGCCGCTCACGGGGAGTGTCTTTTCTGCTGCAGCTCAGGGGGTGTGTAATTTCTGCTGCCGCTCAGGGGGTGTGTAATTTCTGCTGCCGCTCAGGGGGCGTGTCATTTCTGCTGCCGCTCAGGGGGCGTGTCCTTTCTGCTGCAGCTCTCTCCATGTAACTGTCACAGCTTCTAACAGAACATATGGCTGGTGGCAGTTGAAGATTTAAACTGAACAAGTTCGACCAGCTCAGTGAGACGGACAAAAACTAAGGAAAAGAAGAAACAGCAGGTGGCGCTATACAGATACAGTACATTTTATTGAATAACTTGGTAGCTATCATACATTTTGAATTGCATGCAATTACAAAAGTATTCAGATCCAGGGGCTGCTATGTTTTTCGTGAAACAACCCCTTTAATAAACATTCAGTGCCTGCTCCTTTCTAACATCATCTCATTCGTTCTGCAGCAACAGGGGCATCTTTAGAAACCTATTACTGTCGGGTACACCATGCCGGGGGCAGTTTTGGGAGCCTAAAATGTGGTGACCTTTAAAGACCCAAGTGATTTTTTATCTCACAGATCTTACACAGAGCGCTATTGTATTAATCTTTACCTACTGCTCAGCATGTGCTGTGGCTGTCCTTCTAGACAATAGAGGTTAATTCAGTAGCAAAGCAATGGACCATGTAATGAGAAGAGGTGACACAACATTTTTGGGTGGTCACAAGTATTTGCCAAGAGCAGGTGAGAACCAGCTTAATGCAGCTATAGGTTTATACAGTGGAAATGTGCCCAGACTAATGTGCCAAGTAGATTGGGCTGAGTGAGGTCATTAGTCACGTGCAGAAAGATTCCTATAGGGTAAATGACCTTCAGCATAACTCAATGTCATTCATGTGTTGGCCACAAAAAAAACTTAATTCATTATACTGCGAGAAAATTTAGACAGGTGCACAAACATAAAGCTAACATACATGCAAACAACAGAACTAGGGATTAGGGATTATTCTGGATTACAGTAGTACTATACCTACTATACATGAAAAATGGGAGCTCAGTGATTACCTATCCTGAGGATAGGTCATCAGTAAAGAAAAAAAAAAATCATGGAAAACCCCTTTGAAGGTGTTATTCCAAGATTAATGTGAAAAATAAAAATCAGACATCTTGTAGTACATGACGAAGCTAGAACCAGCCCTTTACCTCCCATAGAACCCTGTTCATTGCTCCAGTTGCTCTGCTAAAATTAAATCAAGCTAGCTGCTCAGGGGGCATGTCCTTTCTGCTGCCGCTCTCTCCCTATCACAGTATTGCCGTCCTGAGTACAGCGATGAAGTTGAATATGTAGAGATGATCGTTTCGACAATGGAAGCACTCAATGCCCATGACCCTTCCGCTGCCCCCCCCCCCTTGCCCCTAACTGACTAAATGACGTGGTCTTAAACGGCAGAAGAAATGCTCAAATACCCCAAATGCTATTGCGCATTTCTAGAGGTAGGAGAAAATTCCGCACATGTGATCCGTTGCTAGCAGTAATCCCCAACAGTAGAGGATGCCAGCAACGGACCACATGTACCACAAAAACATCCTACACAGGTCTTTAAAAAGCAGAAAATACTCAAAACCCCAGATGCTGTTGCGCATTTATAACTGGGGGAGCAAATGCTGCCCATGTGATCTGTTGCTAACAGCAATCCCCAGCAAAAATACATGCAATGGAGGATGCCCGCAGCGGACCACATGCACCAAAAAGACATCCAAAGCAGTATAGCCCAATGTGCGGACGTGATGGA
Organism: Bufo bufo; assembly: GCF_905171765.1. Taxonomy (NCBI): domain Eukaryota; kingdom Metazoa; phylum Chordata; class Amphibia; order Anura; family Bufonidae; genus Bufo; species Bufo bufo. The sequence goes on from NC_053389.1 coordinate 67,193,069, forward strand.
TTATATAAAGCAAAACATTACAAAGATTGGTGCACCACAATGGTAAATGCAATTGACAATATATGGCTAAACCCTCACTCTAAAAAGGAGACTTTCGCCAATATAATTCTTATATCAAGAACATCCCGGAGCCCGCGCACCTCATCAAGGTCTCTCATAGTTGTATGGGACCTAACGCTAACCTACCTGGGCAACTACAGGGGCCGTATGGGCAATTGCAGGAGCATGAGGTCCGAAACAGAGCAAACAACTCCCAGGTTACCTCCAGCGTGAAATCACACATACAATGGGAGGAGGCTGTGAGTCCCACTGATCACTGACTCAAGCGGTGCAGGGCACACAGGTCCACCTAAATAATACAACCTGGACTTCCACACCTCCAGGTACACATATGCAAACAAACTGACTAAATGACGTGGTCTTAAACGGCAGAAAAAATGTTCAAATACCCCAAATGCTATTGCGCATTTCTTGCCCCTACCTGGTGCTGCCTGAGGCAATCGTCTCAGCGGTGGTGCACCCCTGCTCTTCGTGCACATTTTCGTTCAAACATGTGTCGGGCACATCTACCAACGTCGAGGTGGCTCTGCACACAAACTCTGCATGCCCTGACCTTGGCCTGTTACTGACTACATGTTTTGCCTGACCCCTCGGTGCTCTGCACCAGTGGCTCTGAACCCAGTGGGTCATCTGTCAACCACAGACACAGGGACTACTCCAAGAGGTAGCGGCCTGGTGGATCCCCTGCAGTAAACTCCAGATCCCTGTATAGGAGATGAAACCTTAAGATTAGCCCAAAGTCATACCGTTCTAGCAAACAAGAATCTAATGGTTTGTGCATAATTACAGGTATTAAGTCTGGAATAAACCTGGATTCTTCATACATGCCTGATCAGTGGAGCTGACATTGCCTGAATAGATATGAGGTGAGTTGATCAGTACAAACAACCATAGTCGCACATTTCAGCCTAAAGCTGTGACCACTTGCCCTTTAATTACTTATGGGCCCATATTTGAAAAAAAAAAAACATTTCCAAACAGGAAGAAGTAAGAAAGCATGTTTTTTTGCCTTGCCCTGGATCAGCAGAAAGTTATAAGTATAGATGTTTCAACCGTATAGTTACAGTATGTAACTGTGGGAGTTCTTCTTTTTCATACTGCTTGAATCTGATCTTTCTTTGGAAAATAATTTGGAAGAGAAAATTGGAGGGACTCATATATGCGTCTCAAATTAGTCCCTTAGCCTTTAAAGAAGTAGTCATTTGAACATATGCTGCTCATTCTTATCTGTACATTATGCAGGGGGTGATGGGTCAAAATGCATTCAAATAGCTATAAACTTTCGGGCTCCAATACATAAAGTTTATTACACAGAAACGAACAATCTGAAAGTTACTACAATACATGACTCAGGGGCTGTTTCAGAAGATATTGTTCAGGAATGGTCTGAGGAGCAACACAAAGGATTCAAGGTGGTCACTTGACCTCCAAATTCCCCAGAACTCAATCTAATCAAGCATCTATGGGACGTTCTGGAAAAAAAAGTTCAATCCATGGAGGCTGCACCTCACAACTTATACGACTTAAAGGATCTACTGCTAACGTCTTGGTGCCAGAAACCACAGGACACCGTGTGGAGCCCATGGCTGGTCTGAGCTGTTTAGGTGGTACAAGGGAGACCATACAAGATAAGGCAGCTGGCTTTGAATGTTAAAGCTGATCAGTGTATGTCAAAGCTGGTTATGTACATCTTCCTCTATAAACCTGAAAGCTCGACTTATCTCAAAGGGTCAGGCACGTTGAATTCCCCTTGCCCTCCCATATATGTATCTCCTTTTTAAGCTTGAGAAAATGATAATACATGAAGAGAAAACATCTTATAGACATTTAGGAACACAACATACCTGAGCATCAAGATTTGAAACCCTAGATTGGGGTAGGATAGATTATCATAACATACAGGACATTCAGAAACTGTTCAGACCCTTTCACTTCTTTTACATTTTATGTTGTCACCTTGTGCTAAAATGTTAAAAACAAATCATGTTTTCCCTCATCAGTCTGCACTCAATACCCAATAATAAAAAGGTGAAAACAGAATTTAAAGAAAAACTAAACTTTTGCATGGACATAAGTATTTAAACCCTTTGCTGTGAAATTAAGCTGGGGGGGGGGGGGGGCGGTCTCCCATTTCTCTTAGTCATCTTTGAGATGTTTTTACACCTTGATTGGAGCTCATCTGTGGTAAATTCAGTTGATTGGACATGATTTAGAAAGATGCAACCCTGTCTATATAAGATCTGACAGCAGACAATGCATTTCACATAAAAAAAAACAAGCCATGAGGAGGAAAGAACTGCCTGTAGAGCTCAGAGACGGGATTATGTGAAGGCGCAGATCTGGAGAAGGCTACAAAAAATTTCTACTGCATTGTACGTTCTCAAGAGCATAGTGGTCTCTATAATTTTTAAATGGAAGAAGTTTGGAACAACCAAGACTCTTCCTAGAGCTGACTGCCTCACCAACTAAGTAAATAAAATGTTTGTATAAGTGGTGTTTAAAAAGTCCCAAACACACTGTTCGCGACTTTTTCACGCCAGAAAACTGGTGAGAAATAATGCTAAATCGGACCTCCTGTGTGAAGATGGGAAAAAAACTTCCAGAAGGTCAACTATGACTGCAGCACTCCACCAATCTGGACTTTATGGCTGAGTGGTCAGCAAGAAACCTCTCCTCAGTAAAAGACACATGAAAGCCTGCTTGGAGTGTGTCCAAACAAAAAAGCACCTAAAGGACTCTAATTGTGTCAGAGAAAACAGATCCGTCCCCATTGACTTGCATTGGAGGTCATGCCAGATCTGTCTTGCTCCGCATCCCAGGACAGAAAGCAAACTACAACATGTTGAGGTTTGCTCTCCGGTATGGGAACACAACTAAACGGAACGGAATGCATTTTGGAGCGTTCCGTTCTGTTCAGTTTCATCCCCATTGACAATGAATGGGGACAAAACGAAAGCATTTTTTTCCGATATTGAGCCCCTATGACGGATCTCAATACCGGAAAACTGAAACGCTAGTGTGAAAGTAGCCTAAGACTTTGAGAAACAAGATTCTCTGGTCTGATGAAGCCAAGATGAAACTTTTTGGCATCAATTCGAAGTGAAATATTTGGAGGAAACCAGGCACTACTTATCGCCTGCCCAATACCATCCCTACAGTGAAGCATGGTGGTGGCATCATCATGCTGTGAGGGTAACTGGGACAGGAGACTGGTCAGTGTTGAGGGAAACATGAATGAAGCACAGTACAGAGATATTCTTAAAGGGGTTCTGCAGTTTGTTTAAACTGATGATCTATCCTCTGGATAGAACATCAGCATCTGATCGGCGGGGGTCAGACACCCGGGATTCCCGCCGGTCAGCTGTTTGAGAAGGCAGCGGCGCTCCAGGAGTGACCAGTGACATCACGACTAGTATCAATGGCCTGGGCGCGGCTAAGCTCTGTTCACTTGAATGGAGCTTAGTCCCGCCCAGGCCAGTTGAAAACAGTGAGAAGGCCGCGGTGCTCCTGGAGCGCCGCTGCCTTCTCAAACAGCTGATCGGCGGGGGTCCCGGGTGTCGGACCCCCGCCGATCAGATGCTGATTATCTATCTAGAGGATAGATCATCAGTTTAAACAAACTGCAAAACCCCTTTAACGAAAACCTGATCCCAACTGCTCCATACCTTAGATTGGGCTAAAGTTTCACCTTTCTTCAGTGGAAACATCCGAAGTCGATTAGCATAAAACTTCGTTCATCCCTAATTATGGGGTACTAAGTGCATATGAGGAAAAACTGGAACTTTTTTTTTTTTTTTTAATAGGGCCACAACATAACAAAATGTGAAAAAAGTGAAAGGGTCTGAAGATTTTCTGAATGAGTTGTACATGATGCTGCAAACGAAATGGATTCACCATTAATGTGCATCATTCTTAAGTGGAGAACAGAACGGACCAAGGAAAAGGGCTTATGCCTCATTATCACATACAGGGGAAAGATAGATTGTGTGGGAATGAGAAATATCTGATCAGACCTAAGTAGGAAAGAATCTGGAGAGTGGTGATCAGAGGAAGATAGATCTAGGATTAGTATGAGAGCGATGGACTTCGGTGTTTGCAGGTCATGGTTACTGTCCTGTAGAAGTCTTATTTGGTAACATCTCTTTCATACTATAATTTAGTCCACCAAAGAAAAACACTTTCCAATCAACTACTTTTCTTAGGACTCTTACCACACTTAACAATCCCTTCTTTCTCACCGGGTTCTTAAGACGTTCCATGCTTCGCTGCGTTTCACATTCCTAAGACATTGGGCCCTTAGGGTTTACATTTTGATGGCAGTGGGAGGGAATGCAAGGAGGTGGAGGGTTATAAGTAGTTTGGTTTGATAAGGGGCTTGGTAAGGAGCACCAACCCTGTCAGACACCAACCGTGGACCAACGTAAGTAATAGTTTCACTAAGGAATCCTAATGCCTTCCCCAGAAAATCAGTGGTAATATATGCCTTGGATATTATCACTGATAATGTCCTCAGATGTTGTCCATCTTCTGTTACCAGCACATCTCTTCACCTTGTAGTCACCTCCAAGCTTAGAGATTGATAGAACAAGCTTGTTCCTGCTCACATCTGCACAGTGCAAGTTCATAATAAATGGTGACTTTCTAAAACCATCAGTCACATGTGGACCTTGAGAGGAGAGCTGGCCGTGGTGCAAGCTGACTATAACCATTGTGAGACTTACAAATGAGTACTACTAGTTATTTATTAAGTATTGTGTGTTTTTTTGGCATCGTGAACAGTCCTGGAGGTCAAATACATGCAATTGTGTTTTTCTTTCTCGAGACAAGTCTACGTCTCTGTTGGGTGTAGTTTTATATCGTGAGAATAACAATTTGTATCTAAAATGACTCCGGAGTCAGGTGCCTTAAAAGGGCTGTCTGTCATCAGGAAAAATTGGGGCACGGGAGGAAGGGCGATGTTGTAAATTAACAAAATAAGCATTACTTAACTGCTCAATCCCTTGCCGATGTTATGGTCCTACCGGCCTTTCTTTATCCCCTGCCCATGCCCCATGTTTTACTGATCTTGGATAACCCCTTTAAGCTTATAGAAAACAAACTCAAATTACTGAGTGCCGCCATATGTATAAAATAAACCTACGTGCGGCAAAATTTACTAAACAGAGATTGCGGTTTTATGTGAAACACATTTAATGAGTGCATAGTAAACGGATGTGCAACTTTGCAATTTACTTGGTGTTTCAGTGCTTCACCAGTTTCAAGATCTCTGCTTTCTGTCTGCCAACGGGAGGTTGATTATATCCTGAGGCTGACACCTATTGAGTCCTGTTCTAGCTTAGGGGTGGAGACAATTTACAATCTATCTAGTCCATGCAATCCTCTGTGAGCATTATCAGCCCCACATATCCATTGCTAAAATGTATCAATCAAAATCTAAATGTATCAGCATGGGGTCAAGGCTAAAACTCAGTCCTTGAATATTATTGTGGCTCATTTATAACATCTTTTGTATTACACCAACAGATTATCTGACCTATCATTGGTCAGATGGCCTATTACACACAGATCTTCCGTTACAGACACCAACTGTTGGTCTGATTGGACAGAAAGTGGTCAGATAATCTGTTGATGTAATACAGAGCCAAATCCAAGACCATCCAAGGAGGAGAAGGAGTTTAATAAACCACCTGTAAGTCAGTGTTCAGCTCCAGGGATTTGCACAGACTTTACACTGAAATCTGATTCAAAAGCTGTATGTTTTATGATTTTGTAACAAATCCGCCAAGGATTGCAAAGGGTTAAATCCTCAAGTGAAAAGCCACAATAGATTTTAATGACCCCGTGCAACTAATGTAAATGCATCTAGGCACAAAAATAACAGGATCAGTACTTTACTTTGTGTATATACCCTAAAGCTTAAAGGAGTTCTGCAGTTTTTTTTAAACTGATGATCTATCTTCTGGATAGATCATCAGCATCTGATCGGCGGGGGTCCAACACCCGGAACCCCTGCCAGCAGCTGTTTTGCCTCCCGACACCATAAGGAGTCACCATGTGCTGCTGTTCTTTGGAAGGGATGGTTGGGCACCCTAATGGGAAATAAGTCCAGAGAGTCAGGGTTTTCATTAAATCAGTGTGGTTCTTTACTGGAGGAACTCAAGTGCAAAACAATACAAGCTAGGCACTGAGCTGGTTTCTCCAGTGACCTCCCGGGCAGAAGATGTTTTTGTGCTGATGAAAAGGCCTGACCTAGCTGTCCATCTCTCTCTCTGTCTCAGAAGGCTTTTACTCTGGCCACAGGGCTGGTGACACATGGTCTGTGGCTCAGTATCTCTCTCTCAGCATCTTCTTCGGGTTACTTGTGTAGTCTGGCAAAGTCTCTAAATACTGGTCCCTATCTGCAGACAACTAGGGGCTCTGGCTGCTCTCCTTATATACATTTTAAAACTGAACTAGAACTAGAACTATATAGTTGGAGGGGTGGAGTAGAGAAGCACATCCTAAACAGAAACAATGTTGCAATTTTAGTCTGTCAGAGTCTTATAAAATTTCAATACAAGCCTATGGGAATGACTGAGCAGTTTTTCCAGCAATATAAAACAGAATAAGTTTAAACAACGACATATATCGTATAGGTGGTCTCCCTATGGGTGCATCGAATGGTCTGACACAGTTATGTAAGACTGTTTGTCATGCTAAAAGTCCAAATAAGGAAAAAGCTAAAGAGCTGTGACGGGAAATAGAAGATATGGAGTTGCTTAAAAATTATATATAGAAAACCATGTACCAGTTTAGTTTCTTTTGCAAAAAAATTACACAGATGATTCCTATATAGACAAATGTGTGGCAGCCTCATATCATTAGAGAATACAGAGGCTCCTCACACACTCCAGCTTGTCGGGGGGAGCTGGAAAACACCCAGCAGCATGTGCTTCTGGGTTTTTGCTCCTCCAGATGCCGTGATCATGTTTGACTACTACATCTGAGGGGTTAAAAGTCTGTGATCCGCATTAACGCTGGTCGCAGACATAAGGCTTGGGTGTCTGCTGTGTGAAACAGCAGGCACTGGGATGCTATGGTGCGGGGGCCATCTTTAAAGACCCGACATGTGACATACTATTACTAGGCTAGGTCATCAATATCAGATCCATAGGGGTTCGATTCCTGGCACTCTGACAGTCAACTGTTTTAAGGGGGTGGTGGCCTCCTCGCAACTTAACAAGCACAGCACCGTCCACTGACTGTGCTTGGTATTGCAGCCCAGGCCTATTCACTTGAATGGGGCTGAGATGCTCCCAGGCCATGAGACCGATGAACGAGACGTCACTGACCGAGGAGAAGGCTACAGTGGCATTCTGCAGAGCGTTGCGGTCACTTCAAACAGAAGATCGGTTGTGGTGCCAGAAGTCGGACTTCCACCGATCTGATATTGATGACCTATCCTGAGGATAGGGAATTAATAGATATTGAATGATAATTACCAACTATGAAATTGTCAAAAAGCATTGCATATGATAGAGGCAGCCACTATGAGGCCAATGAAAGAAATGGGGAGGCGCCCATCTTTCTCTTTGGGTGGTGAGAGCCTGCACAGGACTCCCTTTCCACAATGACCTCTACACTGGCACACAAAGAGACCTACGGCCACAAGTCCCTCTCATTGTGCCCTTGTCAGAAAGATAAGAAAGGAAACAGAACACAGCAAAGCAAACAAAACAACTGACTAGGCCCCAAATGCTAGGGAACAAAGGGGTCACCTCCTAGCAATCCCTAAAACACTTTCCCTAAGCTGCTATGCCCATGTGCATATCTCGATGGTAGATATGCACATATCCATGTACCTAAGACTGTAACACACTGAACCAAACCCTCAGCTGTAGGGAAGAGGGAAAGAGGTACCCAGCTCCTTCAACAACCGAAGGAGCTAGCATCACCCTAGAGGCCTAGTCAAAACAGAAACAGAAGGAACAATGGAAAAGGACTTATCTAGAGATGTATTGGAGCAGACGATCCACCAAACTTCCAGAGCTCACACAAGGCAGAACTATAACCCGCAAAGGCTATAGGGAGAGGGAGGAATTGTGAGATCGAGTCACGTGCAGCAACTCTGACAGATCTCCTCAGAACACCCACAGGGCAGGGTGTGATAGTACCCCCCCCCCTCTACGGGTGACCTCCGGACACCCAGGCCCAACTTTATCAGGGTGTGCCCTGTGAAAGGCATTCACAAGGAGGCTAGCATTAACATCAGTAGCCAGAACCCACATTCTTTCCTCGGGACCATATCCCCTCCAATGCACCAGGTACTGAAGGGAACCCCAAAGAACACGTGAGTTGAGAATTCTAGAGATCTGAAACTCCAGATTACCATCAACCAAAACAGGAGGAGGCAAGGGAGATGGTTCCGCAGGTTCCACATATTTCTTCAACAAGGACCTGTGAAGCACATTATGGATCTTCCAGGCCTGCGGAAGTTCCAGAAGAAACGCCAACAGATTGTCGAGATTTTGTAAGGGCCAATAAATCTTGGACCCAATTTCCAAGAGGGTACCTTCAGCTTAATGTTTTTAGTGGACAACCACACCAAATCACCCACACACAGGTCAGTTGACTCCTGCCTACGGTTATTCAAGGCAGACTCAGCTAAAGACAAGAACGAGGACCACTCATCCTGATTCTCAGCGACAAAACACCTCAAATAGGTCTCCAGGTTTTGGTTAGTGCACTCAGTTTGACCATTCGACTGAGGATGAAAAGCCGACAACTGAATACCCAGATGAGAACAAAACACCCTCCAAAACCTGGAAACAAATTGAGTCCCCCTATCAGACACCACATCAGAGGGAATGCCATGTAATTTAACAATGTTATTAATAAAAACCTGAGCGAGAGTTTTCGCATTGGGCAAACCTGATAATCGTACAAAGTGAGCCATCTTGCTGAAGCACTACCATCAAAATCACAGTTTCCCCAGAGGAACTCGGCAAATCAGTAATGAAGTCGATGGACAAATGCGTCCAAGGACGAGATGGGATGGACAAAGGAAGAAGAGATCCTGATGTGAGCCACCTTTGCGCGTGCACAGGTCTCACAAGCTGCTACATAACCCTCAAACTTTTACGCAACCCTGGCCACCAGAATCTCCGGGAAATAAGATCTATAGTGGATCTACTTCCAGGATGTCCCGCAAGGACAGTATCATGATGTTCCTTGAACACCTTGTATCACAGTTGAGAAGGAACAAACAACTGGAGGACAAGAATCAGATGCCTCCTCTTGAGCCCCAACACTTCCGTCTCCAGCTCGGGGTAAAGAGCGGAAACCACCACCCCATCAGCCAAAATCGGAGCGGGATCCTCCGAATCTTCCCCCCCAGGAAAGCTACGCGACAACGCATCCGCTTTGAAGTTTTTAATCCCAGGGCGATAGGTGACCACAAAATTAAACCTGGTAAAAAACAATGACCATCTAGCCTGCCTAGGATTTAATCGCTTTGCAGATTGAAGGTAAGCCAGATTCTTATGGTCAGTAAATACCGTGATCAGATGAGTAGCCCCTTCTAGCCAATGATGCCACTCTTCAAAGGCCAATTTGATGGCCAACAACTCTCTATTCCCAACATCATAATTTCTTTCGGCAGCCGAGAGTTTCTTGGAGAAAAAAGAACACAGGCGCCATTTGCTAGGAGAGGAACCCTGCGACCAGACTGCTCCGACTCCCACTTCTGACGCGTCAACCTCCACAATGAATGGTTGAGACACATCAGGTTGCATCAGAATAAGAGCAGAAGCAAGAAAAAGCCTGTAATGCCTCATCCGACCAGACAGAAAAGACAGTGCCCTTCCTAGTTATATCTGTCAAAGGTTTGACAATGGTAGAATAATTCAAGATTAACTTTCTGTAGTAATTAGTAAATCCTAAAAACATCATCAGGGCTTTCTGATTCTCCGGCCGGTCCCATTCCAGTACCGCGCTGACTTTTTCAGGATCCATACGAAAACCGGAGGCAGAAAGAAAGTACTCCAAAAATGGCAGCTCCTGAACAGCAAACACACATTTTTTCAACTTAGCATACAATTTATTCTCACGAAGGATCAATAACCCTTGTCTCAAATGATCCTGATGAGTCTTCATATCGAGTGAGTAAATTAGTATGTCATCGAGGTAAATAACAACGAACCTCCCCACCAAATGAATGTCATTGATAAAGCGCTAAAAGACTGCTGGAGCATTCGTTAAACCAAAGGGCATGACTAGGTTCTCGAAGTGACCTCAGGGGAATTGAAGGCCATTTTCCATTCATCTCCTTCCCTTATTCTGATCAGATTATAAACTCCTCTTAAATCCAACTTAGAAAACACCTTGGCACCAACAATCTGATCAAATAGATCCGGAATCAAGGGAAGGGGATAAGGATCACGGACAGTAATGAGATTCAGTTCCCGGAAATCTAGGCATGGTCTAAGGGATCCGTCTTTCTTCTTGACGAAAAAGAAGCCAGCGGCCATAGGAGACTTAGATGGTCTAATATGTCCCTTTTCCAAACTCTCTGCAATATACTCCCGCATAGCTACTCTTTCGGGTTGAGAAAGATTATATAACTGAGATTTTGGCAATTTTGCTCCGGGAAAAGATTGACCGGACAATCATACTCTCGGTGAGGGGGCAACTCCTCCACCCTCCAAGAATACGTCCGAAAAATCGGAAAGAAACTGAGGCAACACCTTAGTGTGTGTGCAACAGACTAATGGGTCCTACAGGAGGTGGCCACGCTATTTAAATATATAGCAGAATTTTTCAGGGGTCATGCGACCAAAGCGTGGCTTGAATCACCTACTGACTAACTTTTTATTTTTAATACATAAAACTTATTCTTTTATTATTGCTATTTAAAAGTTAACACTCTAAATTAATGTTTAAAAATCCTCAAGATGAGCGGTGAGAGTTGGTGTATAGATTTTGTATACCTCTACTCAGTATACACCACTGGATGGGATAGCCCCTGATACGTTCTCAGGGCTTGCCCAAATTCCTAAACCTTTACAGCAACTTTGTATTTAGTTGCATTTGTGTCTCTGCTATGGAGACTCACTACGCTCATCTGACTCTAAAGATGAGCGTAGTGAGTCTCCATAGCAGAGACACAAATGCAACTAAATACAAAGTTGCTGTAAAGGTTTAGGAATTTGGGCAAGCCCTGAGAACGTATCAGGGGCTATCCCATCCAGTGGTGTATACTGAGTAGAGGTATACAAAATCTATACACCAACTCTCACCGCTCATCTTGAGGATTTTTAAACATTAATTTAGAGTGTTAACTTTTAAATAGCAATAATAAAAGAATAAGTTTTATGTATTAAAAATAAAAAGTTAGTCAGTAGGTGATTCAAGCCACGCTTTGGTCGCATGACCCCTGAAAAATTCAACACCTTAGTGGACACCCCCGAAATAGAGGCACTAAGACAGTTGTTCATACAAAATTCACTCCAATTACTGATTTGTCTTGTTTGCCAGTCAATGGTAGGGTTATGTTTTATCAACCATGGTAAACCCAGAACCATCTGAGCAGGCAAATCTTTCATAACAAAACAAGAAATGAACTCAACATGAGAATTACCCACCCTCAAATGAATATCCTGAACAATATGAGTTAGACATCTTTGCGAGAGGGGGCGGAATCTATAGCAAACACTGGTATCTCTTTGCTTAACCGCCTCCGGACCGCCTAACGCAGGATCGCGTTCCGGAGGCGGCAGCCCTGCGCAGAGTCACGCATATATGCGTCATCTCGCGAGACTCGAGATTTCCTGTGAACGCACGCACACAGGCGCGCGCGTTCACAGGATCGGAAGGTAAGCGAGTGGATCTCCAGCCTGCCAGCGGCGATCGTTCGCTGGCAGGCTGGAGATGTGATTTTTTTAACCCCTAACAGGTATATTAAACGCTGTTTTGATAACAGCGTCTAATATACCTGCTACCTGGTCCTCTGGTGGTCCCTTTTGTTTGGATCGACCACCAGAGGACACAGGTAGCTCAGTAAAGTAGCACCAAACACCACTACACTACACCCCCCCTGTCACTTATTAACCCCTTATGAACCACTGATCACCCCTGATCACCCCATATAGACTCCCTGATCACCCCCCTGTCATTGATCACCCCCCTGTCATTGATCACCCCCCTGTAAGGCTCCATTCAGAGGTCTGTATGAATTTTACGGATCCACTGATAGATGGATCGGATCCGCAAAACACATACGGACGTCTGAATGGAGCCTTACAGGGGAGTGATCAATGACAGAGGTGATCACCCCATATAGACTCCCTGATCACCCCCCCCCATCATTGATCACCCCCTGTCATTGATCACCCCCCTGTAAGGCTCCATTCAGATGTCCGTATGAATTTTACGGATCCACTGATAGATGGATCGGATCCGCAAAACACATACGGACGTCTGAATGGAGCCTTACAGGGGAGTGATCAATGACGGAGGTGATCACCCCATATAGACTCCCTGATCACCCCCCTGTCATTGATCACCCCCCTGTAAGGCTGCATTCAGATGTCCGTATGATTTTTACGGATCCACTGATGATTGGTTCGGATCCGCAAAACACATACGGACATCTGAATGGAGCCTTATAGGGGGGTGATCAATGACAGGGGGGTGATCAACCCATATAGACTCCCTGATCACCCCCCTGTCATTGATCACCCCCCTGTCATTGATCACCCCCCTGTAAGGCTGCATTCAGATGTCCGTATGATTTTTACGGATCCACTGATACATGGATCGGATCCGCAAAACACATACGGACATCTGAATGAAGCCTTATAGGGGGGTGATCAATGACAGGGGGGTGATCACCCCATATAGACTCCCTGATCACCCCCCTGTCATTGATCACCCCCCTGTCATTGATCACCCCCCTGTAAGGCTCCATTTAGACATTTTTTTGGCCCAAGTTAGCGGAAATTATATTTTTTTTTCTTACAAAGTCTCATATTCCACTAACTTGTGTCAAAAAAGAAAATCTCACATGAACTCACCATACCCCTCACGGAATCCAAATGCGTAAAAATTTTTAGACATTTATATTCCAGACTTCTTCTCACGCTTTAGGGCCCCTAGAATGCCATGGCAGTATAAATACCCCACATGTGACCCCATATCGGAAAGAAAACACCCCAAGGTATTCCGTGAGGGGCATATTGAGTCCATGAAAGATTGAAATTTTTGTCCCAAGTTAGCGGAAAGGGAGACTTTGTGAGAAAAAAAAAAATCAATTTACGCTAACTTGTGCCAAAAAAAAAAAAAAATCGATGAACTCGCCATGCCCCTCATTGAATACCTTGGGGTGTCTTCTTTCCAAAATGGGGTCACATGTGGGGGAATTTATACTGCCCTGGCATTCTAGGGGCCCTAAAGCGCGAGAAGAAGTCTGGGATCCAAATGTCTAAAAATGCCCTCAGAAAATGAATGTGGGCCCCTTTGCACATCTAGGCTGCAAAAAAGTGTCACACATCTGGTATCGCCGCACTCAGGAGAAGTTGGGCAATGTGTTTTGGGGTGTCATTTTACATATACCCATGCTGGGTGAGATAAATATCTTGGTCAAATGCCAACTTTGTATAAAAAATGGGAAAAGTTGTCTTTTGCCGAGATATTTCTCTCACCCAGCATGAGTATATGTAAAAACACATTGCCCAACTTCTCCTGAATACGGCGATACCACATGTGTGACACTTTTTTGCAGCCTAGGTGGGCAAATGGGCCCACATTCCAAAGAGCACCTTTCGGATTTCACAGGTCATTTACCTACTTACCACACATTAGGGCCCCTAGAATGCCAGGGCAGTATAACTACCCCACAAGTGACCCCATTTTGGAAAGAAGACACCCCAAGGTATTCCGTGAGGGGCATGGCGAGTTCCTAGAATTTTATATTTTTTGTCACAAGTTAGCGGAAAATGATGATTTTTATTTTATTTTTATTTTTCCTTACAAAGTCTCATATTCCACTAACTTGTGACAAAAAATAAAAACTTCCATGAACTCACTATGCCCCTCACGGAATACCTTGGGGTGTCTTCTTTCCAAAATGGGGTCACTTGTGGGGTAGTTTTACTGCCCTGGCATTCTAGGGGCCCTAATGTGTGGTAAGTAGGTAAATGACCTGTGAAATCCGAAAGGTGCTCTTTGGAATGTGGGCCCCTTTGCCCACCTAGGCTGCAAAAAAGTGTCACACATCTGGTATCCCCGTACTCAGGAGAAGTTGGGGAATGTGTTTTGGGGTGTCTTTTTACATATACCCATGCTGGGTGAGAGAAATATCTTGGCAAAAGACAACTTTTCCAATTTTTTTATACAAAGTTGGCATTTGACCGAGATATTTATCTCACCCAGCATAGGTATATGTAAAATGACAACCCAAAACGCATTGCCCAACTTTTCCTGAGTACGGGGATACCAGATGTGTGACACTTTTTTGCAGCCTAGGTGGGCAAAGGGGCCCACATTCCAAAGAGCACCTTTCGGATTTCACCGGCCATTTTTTACAGATTTTGATTTCAAACTACTTACCACACATTAGGGCCCCTAGAATCCCAGGGCAGTATAACTACCCCACAAGTGACCCCATTTTGGAAAGAAGACACCCCAAGGTATTCGCTGATGGGCATAGTGAGTTCATGGAAGTTTTTATTTTTTGTCACAAGTTAGTGGAATATAAGACTTTGTAAGAAAAAAAACAAAAAAAAACAAACATCATTTTCCGCTAACTTGTGACAAAAAATAAAAAATTCTAGGAACTCGCCATGCCACTCACGGAATACCTTGGGGTGTCTTCTTTCCAAAATGGGGTCACTTGTGGGGTAGTTATACTGCCCTGGCATTCTAGGGGCCCAAATGTGTGGTAAGTAGTTTGAAATCAAAATCTGTAAAAAATGGCCGGTGAAATCCGAAAGGTGCTCTTTGGAATGTGGGCCCCTTTGCCCACCTAGGCTGCAAAAAAGTGTCACACATCTGGTATCCCCGTACTCAGGAGAAGTTGGGCAATGTGTTTTGGGGTGTCATTTTACATATACCCATGCTGGGTGAGATAAATATCTTGGTCAAATGCCAACTTTGTATAAAAAAATGGGAAAAGTTGTCTTTTGCCAAGATATTTCTCTCACCCAGCATGGGTATATGTAAAATGACACCCCAAAACACATTGCCCAACTTCTCCTGAGTACGGCAATACCAGATGTGTGACACTTTTTTGCAGCCTAGGTGGGCAAAGGGGCCCACATTCCAAAGAGCACCTTTCGGATTTCACAGGCCATTTTTTACAGATTTTGATTTCAAACTACTTTGCACGCATTTGGGCCCCTAAAATGCCAGGGCAGTATAACTACCCCACAAGTGACCCCATTTTGGAAAGAAGACACCCCAAGGTATTCGCTGATGGGCATAGTGAGTTCATGGAAGTTTTTATTTTTTGTCACAAATTAGTGGAATATAAGACTTTGTAAGAAAAAAAACAAAAAAAAACAAACATCATTTTCCGCTAACTTGTGACAAAAAATAAAAAATTCTAGGAACTCGCCATGCCACTCACGGAATACCTTGGGGTGTCTTCTTTCCAAAATGGGGTCACTTGTGGGGTAGTTATACTGCCCTGGCATTCTAGGGGCCCAAATGTGTGGTAAGTAGTTTGAAATCAAAATCTGTAAAAAATGGCCGGTGAAATCCGAAAGGTGCTCTTTGGAATGTGGGCCCCTTTGCCCACCTAGGCTGCAAAAAAGTGTCACACATCTGGTATCCCCGTACTCAGGAGAAGTTGGGCAATGTGTTTTGGGGTGTCATTTTACATATACCCATGCTGGGTGAGATAAATATCTTGGTCAAATGCCAACTTTGTATAAAAAAATGGGAAAAGTTGTCTTTTGCCAAGATATTTCTCTCACCCAGCATGGGTATATGTAAAATGACACCCCAAAACACATTGCCCAACTTCTCCTGAGTACGGCAATACCAGATGTGTGACACTTTTTTGCAGCCTAGGTGGGCAAAGGGGCCCACATTCCAAAGAGCACCTTTCGGATTTCACAGGCCATTTTTTACAGATTTTGATTTCAAACTACTTTGCACGCATTTGGGCCCCTAAAATGCCAGGGCAGTATAACTACCCCACAAGTGACCCCATTTTGGAAAGAAGACACCCCAAGGTATTCGCTGATGGGCATAGTGAGTTCATGGAAGTTTTTATTTTTTGTCACAAGTTAGTGGAATATAAGACTTTGTAAGAAAAAAAACAAAAAAAAACAAACATCATTTTCCGCTAACTTGTGACAAAAAATAAAAAATTCTAGGAACTCGCCATGCCACTCACGGAATACCTTGGGGTGTCTTCTTTCCAAAATGGGGTCACTTGTGGGGTAGTTATACTGCCCTGGCATTCTAGGGGCCCAAATGTGTGGTAAGTAGTTTGAAATCAAAATCTGTAAAAAATGGCCGGTGAAATCCGAAAGGTGCTCTTTGGAATGTGGGCCCCTTTGCCCACCTAGGCTGCAAAAAAGTGTCACACATCTGGTATCCCCGTACTCAGGAGAAGTTGGGCAATGTGTTTTGGGGTGTCATTTTACATATACCCATGCTGGGTGAGATAAATATCTTGGTCAAATGCCAACTTTGTATAAAAAAATGGGAAAAGTTGTCTTTTGCCAAGATATTTCTCTCACCCAGCATGGGTATATGTAAAATGACACCCCAAAACACATTGCCCAACTTCTCCTGAGTACGGCAATACCAGATGTGTGACACTTTTTTGCAGCCTAGGTGGGCAAAGGGGCCCACATTCCAAAGAGCACCTTTCGGATTTCACAGGCCATTTTTTACAGATTTTGATTTCAAACTACTTTGCACGCATTTGGGCCCCTAAAATGCCAGGGCAGTATAACTACCCCACAAGTGACCCCATTTTGGAAAGAAGACACCCCAAGGTATTCGCTGATGGGCATAGTGAGTTCATAGAAGTTTTTATTTTTTGTCACAAGTTAGTGGAATATGAGACTTTGTAAGGAAAAAATAAAAATAAAAAATCATCATTTTCCGCTAACTTGTGACAAAAAATAAAAAGTTCTATGAACTCACTATGCCCATCAGCGAATACCTTAGGGTGTCTACTTTCCGAAATGGGGTCATTTGTGGGGTGTTTGTACTGTCTGGCCATTGTAGACCCTCAGGAAACATGACAGGTGCTCAGAAAGTCAGAGCTGCTTCAAAAAGCGGAAATTCACATTTTTGTACCATAGTTTGTAAACGCTATAACTTTTACCCAAACCATTTTTTTTTTACCCAAACATTTTTTTTTATCAAAGACATGTAGAACAATAAATTTAGAGAAAAATTTATATATGGATGTTGTTTTTTTTGCAAAATTTTACAACTGAAAGTGAAAAATGTCATTTTTTTGCAAAAAAAACGTTAAATATCGATTAATAACAAAAAAAGTAAATATGTCAGCAGCAATGAAATACCACCAAATGAAAGCTCTATCAGTGAGAAGAAAAGGAGGTAAAATTCATTTGGGTGGTAAGTTGCATGACCGAGCAATAAACGGTTAAAGTAGTGTAGGTCAGAAGTGTAAAAAGTGGCCTGGTCATTAAGGGTGTTTAAGCTAAGGGGGCTGAGGTGGTTAAGGGTGTTTAAGCTATAGGGTCTTAGGTGGTTAATGCGCTAGTTTTAAAACCATGACTGAAGAAATTGAATTTAACACAGTCTATTCAGCTTCCTAAAATTCCTATTACCAGAGCAAGAAGTAACCTGACCCAATTGCATAGGCTCCTCTCCAGCCCCTAATTCAAGTGTCATAGGGCCCCGAAGGACAGGAGGGACTGATTCTCCACCAGACAGCACCCCCTGCCCGAGGTGAACCTTGCACCTCTCCCTAAGACATCTATCAATCCGTACGGCCAAAGACATAGCCGCCTCCAAAGAATCAGGTTTTTCATAAAATGCAAGGGCATCTTTTAATCTCTCAGATAGTGTCACTACCAGAGCTTTGAGACGTTCTCACAGCTCTGTTTCTCCACCCCTGTGATGATGTCACTACTAGAGCTTGAAGGAGTTCTCACTGCTCTGTTTCTCCGCCCCTGGGATGAGGTCATTACTTTCTGTTTCCTTCCTCCCAGCTGTTCCTCCTATGTTTGATTTCTCTGCCTTTAAATCACCCCTCCTCCTTTGTAGGATGTGGATTATATTTCTCATTTGAGTTGTAGCTCTTGCTTGAGTATCTTCACTTGTATGCTATCATTTCACTGGACCTGTGTTCTGCTGCAGCAAGTACTCCGGATATTGCCAGCTGTCTTTGGATCCGTCTTCTCTGCTGCTGCAACTCCTTCAGCTAAGTGTGCAGACATTATAGTGTATCTGTTTGTTTTCTGACTGGATCCGAGGTGACCTTGGTTCCCTCCATATACTGAGCAGGGCACCGGTGGCCGTGCCCCTTCCACTATTGTAGGGGTTACAGTTGTCATCAGTCTTAGGTTCGCGGGCATGCCTCATTCCACCATTTGGATCCGGGCATGGGCTTAGCAGCATAGGGAGAGCTTTTGAGGGTCTGACAGGGGTCACCCTTTATCCTCCCTAGTTTGGGTCTGGTCAGTGGCTCTATTTACTGTGTATGCTCTAGTTGCTCACATACAGCCGTGACTGATAGCCCCTGACAGAACTGACTACGGAGTGCAGGATCATTCCACTCCGAGTCAGTCGCCCATTTTCTAAATTCAGCACAATACAACTCAGCAGTACGCTCTCCCCGGCACAAGCTGAGCAACTTAGATTCAGCCATAGAGACCCGGTCTGGGTCATCATAAATTAGGCCCAGGGCTCCGAAAAATTCATCCACCGACCGGAGGGACTGTGAACCAGTCAGCAGAGAAAAAGCCCAAGACTGAGCGTCACCTTTTAGCAGAGAAATAATAATCCCTACTCTTTGGTTTTCGTCTCCAGATGAAATCAGACGCAGACGAAAATACAATTTACAGGTCTCCCTGAACCGAACAAAGTTATCACTTCCCCCGGAAACCCTATCAGGGAGATCGACCTTAGGTCCCAGGCAGACCTGGTTTTCCCCGGCGGCGCCAGACGCCAAAGTACTCTAACATCGTGCAACCGAATTGCGGAGGACAGCTACCTCCAAAGACAATCCCTGCATGCGATCAACCAAAGCATCAATAGTTTCCATTTTGCAAACGGCAAGGGAAAAAAAGTACGATATAGCAGGTTATAATATCACAGTAGGTAAGCTAAGGGAAGGAAACAGAACACAGCAAAGCAAACAAAACAACTGACTAGGCCCCAAATGCTAGGGAACAAAGGGGTCACCTCCTAGAAATCCCTAAAACACTTTCCCTAAGCTGCTATGCCCATGTGCATATCTCGATGGTAGATATGCACATGTCCACGTACCTAAGACTGAAACACACTGAACCAAACCATCAGCTGTAGGGAAGAGGGAAAGAGGCACCCAGCTCCTTCAACAACCGAAGGAGCTAGCATCACCCTAGAGGCCTAGTCAAAACAGACACAGAAGGAATAAGGGAAAAGGACTTATCTAGAGATTTGTTGGAGCAGACGATCCACCAAACTTCCAGAGCTCACACAAGGCAGAACAATAACCCGCAAAGGCTATAGGGAGAGGGAGGAATAAATAGCCTCACCAATAACCTAAAGAGCAACACCTGGGAGGAGGTGGGATTCTGCTCAAACCCACAACAAAATAAACTGTCAAATCGAGTCACGTGCAGCAACTCTGACAGATCTCCTCAGAATACCCACAGGGCAAGGCGTGGCAGCCCTGTTTTGAGAATGGTATAATAATACAGACTCAGGAAGAGGCCCCATTTTGCATTTGCTATGCTTTTGTTCTCCTGTACAGCAGTATAGGCAGTCAACCGTATAATGTAATATATGGGGGTTTATCAGCTCGGCTGTCACTGATCCATTCCTCTATGTAAATTGTTTCCATTGCAGGGACAAGGTATCACAGCTAAGACTATAACCCGTCAGAGTGTAAAGTTTAACAATACAGGGACATGTGCCTATCATTATTGCCGGAAAAAAACGAGTTATTGAAATTTGATCCCACTAATTTATATCTACAGGAACTTTCCCAGATGCTGCGGAAGGCCCTTGAGGGGAAACTAATAGATCGGAAAGAGTTTGAATATCTTGCACCCTCTCATCCTAAGGTAGCTACATTCTATGGTCTCCCTAAAATACACAAGGGTACCAATCCCCTCAGGGGACGACCGATAGTATCTGGGATAGACAGCTTGACTCAGCATGCAGGTATCTACATTGACCAAATTCTCTGCCCCTTTGTTATAGCTTTACCATCTTATCTACGGGACACACCAGATCTTTTCAAACGTCTTGAAGGTATCACATTGGAACCAGACACATGGTTAGCGTCCATTGACGTGGAGGCACTTTACACATATATTCCCCATAACAAAGGTCTGGTAGCTGTGAAGTATTTTTTAGATTCCAGATGTAATGACCTAAGTAAACATAATTATTTTCTTATTCAACTTTTGGATTTTGTACTCACCCATAACTACTTCGGGTTCGATAACCAATTCTACCACCAGCTCAGAGGCACCACGATGGGTAGCCCTTGTGCACCGACCTACGCTAATTTGGTCCTGGGCTGGTGGGAGGACACGGTTGTCTTCTCCGATTCCATGACCTACTGGA
Organism: Bufo bufo; assembly: GCF_905171765.1. Taxonomy (NCBI): domain Eukaryota; kingdom Metazoa; phylum Chordata; class Amphibia; order Anura; family Bufonidae; genus Bufo; species Bufo bufo. The sequence goes on from NC_053389.1 coordinate 67,213,877, forward strand.
ACAGATTTGTCGTCTTATGGTCCAGGTTTATAGATGACAGCCTTCTATTATGGTCAGGGACGGAAGAGGACTTTGGGTTATTTATGGATGAACTCAATAAGAATCATAGAGGTCTATACTTTACCTATGAATTGCAGCGTGACGCAATTACCTTCCTTGACACACGAGTTGAAAGAGGTGACAATTATTCCATTAGGACCACCCTATTTCGTAAAAAAAACATCAACTAACAGTTTGTTAAGGTAGGATAGCTTTCATCCGAGACCACTTAGAAAAGGCATACCTAAGGGGCAGTTCCTTAGGGTACGTAGAAACTGCTCTGACCATAGGGACTTCACTAGGGAGGCATCCCATCTTTTCCATCGCTTTAAACAGAGGGGGTATCCTGAATCTTTTCTATTAGAAAGAATAAAGCCTGGAGGTATGCTGACTCTATGGACAGGTCTAGCCTACTTCAATCCAAAAAGAGAAATGATCCACAAGGAGTAATCAGGATTATTGCCACCTTTGATATCGCTTCCCAACAAGTTTGTGAGATCTTAGGGAAATACTGGTCACTACTAAAAACGGACCCGGATTTGGAGGAAGTTCTCCCAGACTACCCAGCAATAAAATTTAGACGGGGACGCAGCATAGGGGATGCATTAGTGCATAGCCATTTTGAAACTCCAATCAAGAGTACGTGGTTGTCCAATCAGAAACCAGGGACCTTCAGATGTAGGAAATGCAAAGCATGCCCCTTTATTGCGATAGGGGATACCTTCACTGACAGTACCCAGGGACGCATCTATAAAACTCGTTCATTTGCAAACTGTAACACTGTGGGGGTTGTGTACCTGCCCCAATGCGAATGTGGATATAAATATGTCAGCAAAACCTGCAGGATGTTCAAGAAGAGAATTCTTGAACACGTGGGAGGTATCCTCAATAAGCGTGACAAACGACTCTCCAGACATGTTTTACTACATCATGGAGGCAATATACGATCACTACGGTTCTCCGTGATCGAGACAATAAAGCAGTCTATTAGGGGTGGAGATTCTGATAGAATTTTAAGACAAAAAGAATCAAAGTGGATTTATGCTTTGAACACTGTTATACCTGCTGGTCTTAATGAAAGCATTGATTATACGTGTTTCCTATAAAGGGCTAACCAAACATCATACATATGGGCATACATTGTTTTAACACTCGGTTACATAATATTAAATGGGAATATGTAGCCATTTCCCTGGGTACCGAGGATTTGTTTGCCCCCATATTTGAATTAGCAACCTCTTTATTGGTTCCAAATTCGAGATATAAAAAGGGTTATATCTCTTCTACTTAAGTTATTCCCCGCCCCCCCAGTATGTAAAATATTTTTATGCTGCCAGTATATTAAATCTACTGCCTGGTGCATGCCCGCTCATGTGACTTGTTCCTCACGGCGTGTACACAATCTTACAGAGCCGATCATGTTATGTATCACATGATCTGTCAGACCCGCTCACGTGTTCTCTTTGTTACGGCGTACATAGTATCCTGCAGAGTCAATCACGTGATACATCACATGATTTGAGTCATGTGATGTTCTGAGACACGGCCTCTAGCGAGGGATATAGGACGGGCTATCATGGTGAGGTCAGCACGCGCCACGCCCCCTGTCTTCTGGCGGCTGATTTAAACTGACGTCCTTGCGTTATATCCCTCTGCCATTCCACCATGGACACCACGCTGCAGCGGGCCTCCTATGATATCTAGCCAGCTCCACATCTTGAGGCTGTGCTGTCCAGAGGACCCTTGTCTTCAACATGGGACGCTCAAGTATCGATGGGCTATCTATTATGACAGCAATATCTCTATTTGCTATTGGTGTTTATCATATAAGAGGGGGTCAGATGACCTATGGGCCATTGTAACCAAGTGATTGGTTTTGTCATCTATCAGCGTTGGCTGTTTTGGCAGCAGCCATTTGCCGGATCATTGTATTTGTGCTATCACTGCTGGGTGGCAGCACTATCCATAGTGAATTTTTGTCCCCTGATGAGCCCTTAAACTGCATTGTGCAAAACGCATTGGAACTAAAGCATTGGGACATTTAAGTAGACTTTTTTGTGATGAGTGGTTAATTATTGGCAAATTAGCATATTCGTGCTCTATTGTGAGTGGAGACAGCATCCGACATTTTATTATTGGATATCTTTCATATTTATATTATTTTTCGTTTTTGGTATTTATGTTAGGTCATCGAATTGACCCGCTTTAGGCCACACTACACTGGTGGGCCGTCTCCACTTCAGGGCCATCCAGGAGGTTCCTGAATACGGGATCGCCCCTATCGGGACAGCCACTCCGTTTTGTAGGAAGGGTCTACAGCATAGGGTCAGGATTAGGGAAAATCTCCATCTAGTGACCTATACCTACTAAACTGCCCTAATCTCCATTGTTGATTTATTATTTTGTATTTATTTATCATTTCATTTTCTTTACGATCGTGGGTTACTTTTGATGGAATATTTATTAAAGGCTACGTTTTAATTTGGTTGGTAGTCTGTGAATTGCCATTTCAGGGACAAGCAACATCAGACATAAAGAATATGTGCAGCCTAGAATTTTATGTGAGGTTTTTATGGCCCCCCGGGGTTTATGTTCTTGTCACATGTAGGACTTCTGTATTGTTTAAGTTTATTGAAACAATAAAACAGCATACCTGGATTTAGTGTCCACGGTAGGTCAGCGCTCTGCCGTACGCACCTATGTGATGCTCCGAAAAGCCTAAACAACAGAGTACAAATAGAACACAGCAAAAGGCTGCATTTCTGTATTATACCTACAAAGTCAATGAGAAGGTTTCATTATCTTTGTTTTCCTTACACGGTACGGTCGAGATGCAGCCATAAATGCATAATCATGCATTTAGGGTGCTTTTTGCCCACAATTGTTTATAGACTGTTGTTTGAACGGTTGTGAATGTTCGTGGTTCTTTAGCATTCTGTTTAACTTCCAAAAGTGACAAATGTGGTAAAATATGTTAAACATGTACCGCAAGTGGCTACTCAACTGTGCACCCCATGCGGTCAGTGAACATGTTTTACGTGTGGTCAACCGCATCTAAGGCTACTTTCACACTAGCGTTTTGGCTTTCCGTTTGTGAGATCCATTTAGGACTCTCACAAGCGGTCAAAAACGGATCAGTTTTGCCCTAATGCATTCTGAATGGAAAAGGATCCGCTCAGAATGCATCAGTTTGCCTCCGTTCAGTCACCTGTAGGGTTTTGCTGTCCGCCTGATGAAGCAGAGCCAAACTGATCCGTTCTGGCACACAATGTAAGTCAATGGGGACGGATCCGTTTTCTCTGACAAATCTGGTACAATAGAAAACGGATCCGTCCCCCATTGACTTTAAATGGTGTTCAAGACGGATCCGTAATGGCTATAGAAGACATAATACAACTGGATCCGTTCATGAAGGATGGATGCGGTTGTATTATTGTAACGGAAACGTTTTTGCAGATCCGCTAAAAATGCTCATGTCAAAGTAGACTAAATCAGGTGCAGTCATCACAAGTTTGAAAATGCCAGCTCTGTCTCAGGTACCTATGGCCCCATTGACTTCTATTGGGAAATGAGATGCTGCGGTTTACAACAACATCACGACCATGCAGTGTGGTCATATCCATACTAGTCTAGGGTGGCATCCCAGGTCCATTTACAATGCATTCAGAAAGTCTTCAGACCCTTTCACTTCTTTCACATTTTGTTATGTTGTGGCCTTGTGCTAAAATTAAAAAATTGCATATTTCCCCCTATCATTCTGCACTTAAAGGGACTCTGTCACCACTTTCTAACCCCCCCTTTTAAAAGTATTGTTATCTCCATGGCGCCCCTGTGATTACAAAGGTGTTGTTAGAAGATAAATTCGCCGTCTCCTTTTGATAAAAAGAGCTTTTATCTAACCTGTCAATCTTCTTGATAAGGTGCCCAGGGCGTTTCTGTTGGTCTCAAGCTGCCGCCCGCCGCCGCCGCCGTTGGTGCCCAGCTCCTCCCCTGATGCTTTCAGCGCCGCCTGAATGTAATGAAATACGCCTCCGGCTCTCGCTCAGTGCCCCCTCCTCCTTTTCAAAGATCCCGCGCGTGCGCACAGGCCTGTGCCTGATGCGCCCGTGCGGACATTTACAATCAGCCTCATTGAGCGAAGTGCGCATGCGCGCACTTCGCTCAACCTCCTCATCAGACGAGCACTGCAGCCAGCCGGCTGCAGTGCTCGTCTGATGAGGAGGTTGAGCGAAGTGCGCGCATGCGCACTTCGCTCAATGAGGCTGATTGTAAATGTCCGCACGGGCGCATCAGGCACAGGCCTGTGCGCACGCGCGGGATCTTTGAAAAGGAAAAGGGGGCACTGAGCGAGAGCCGGAGGCGTATTTCATTACATTCAGGCGGCGCTGAAAGCATCAGGGGAGGAGCTGGGCACCAACGGCGGCGGCGGCGGGCGGCAGCTTGAGACCAACAGAAACGCCCTGGGCACCTTATCAAGAAGATTGACAGGTTAGATAAAAGCTCTTTTTATCAAAAGGAGACGGCGAATTTATCTTCTAACAACACCTTTGTAATCACAGGGGCGCCATGGAGATAACAATACTTTTAAAAGGGGGGGTTAGAAAGTGGTGACAGAGTCCCTTTAATCCCCCATAATGACAAAGAAAAATTGAATATTCAAAGTCTTTGCTAAAAACTAAAATCTTGCATTGACGTAAGTATTTATTTCAGACACTTTTCTCAGCACTAAGTTGAAGCCCCTTACAGTGATTACAGCCTCCAGTCTTCTTGGGTATGATGCCACAAGGTTTACACACCCGGATTTGGGGATTTTCAGCCATTCTTCTCTGCAGATCCTCTCAAGCTCTGTCAGGTTGGATGGGGACCGTCAGTGGACAGACATTTTCAGGTCTCTCCAGAGATGTTCGATTGGATTCAAGTCATGGCTCTGTCTGGGCCACTGAAGGACATTCACAGAGTTGTCCCTAAGCCACTCCTGTGTTGTCTTAGCTGTGTTCTTGGGGTCATTGTCCTAATGAAAGGTGAACCTTATGCCCGAACTGAGGTCCAGAGCTCTCTGGATCAGGTTGTCATTAAGAATATCTCTGTACTTTGCTCCATTCACCTTTCCCTCAACCCTGACCAGTCTCCTTGTCCTAGCCACTGAACCCCCCCCCCCCCCCCCCCCCACCACAGTAGGATACTGCCACCACCATGCTTCACTGTAGGAATGACGGCTGGTTCTGGTCCTGTGTATCTTTGCACTATGCTTGATCACAGTAGACACCCTACAGCTCTACTGCAAACTCATGTGGGGCGCCAACTACCATGCCAGTTTCAGTCTGGTATTGGTGGAGGGAACATTGATCAGCTTTTGTTATGTCCAGGACATTGTGGAACCAGTCCTACTGCCTTTTTTGACACACTTAGGAGAAGTGGTGTTCCAACAAGATAATGCCCTATCCACACACTGCCCGCGCTACACAATGTGCTCTTCAGGGTATCCAGCAGCTCCCCTGGCCAGCTCTATCGCCTGTTTGGGACTGGATCGAGAAGCGGCTGTCAACATGCACGACAGCTGACAAGCAACTTGGACGGACTACGGCTCCAAGTGGAAGGAGTTTCGAATGACGTACCACAGGAGGACTTCCAGCATCTGTGGGTATGACCTTTACCATGCCAAAGTGGCAACCTGTAGTTCAGCAAGGTTAGACGCCACCTAGTACTAATGTGACCCTGCTGCAGAACCCAAAATAAAGGGGGCACCACCATTGCTGTTTGATAGTTAACCATTACTACAACTTTTTGAGAAATAATGGGGGTACAGTTTACAAAATGGTGTAATTATGTAAGCCTGACAGGTGACCTTCATTGATTCAACAGGATATTGATGATTTGGCGCCCACAGAAGCAGCCAGAGAAGACCATCACATACCCATTGAGAAGAGACGGGACACATAAAAAATCTCCATGGAAAAGTGGGAAAACATTTTCTCTTGGTGGATTTTGGCACTGGTATGTGGATGTTGGAGCTTCTTTCTCCCACACGGAGCAATATCAGGTAATGATATTTAGTACATATTGGGTTATGTATGTCTTCTTTTCAATTACACCATCTTTGTCCTTCTATAATGTTCACCAAAAACACTAGAGATGAGCAAATCGATTTGGTACAAATTTGAATTTGTTACACATTTCCTAAATAATTCGGCTTTCTGGAGTGAAAAACTATTGTGTTCTGCCCCGCACAAATCACTCAAAAAGGTGGCCACTGTTTTACAGGGCAGAAGACAGAGAAGAAGGGATCTGCCACCAAAAAGGGATAATTTTTTTAATGTTTTTTTAAATGTAAACAATAATCTAACAGTGCCGTGCGTTATTACGGCTGCCATCCGTTTATCCACAGTCATATAAGGATTGCTGTCACTTACTTTGACATTACTAATGCTGTCTTGGCGTTGAACAGGGTTGGTTACGGTCCTAGGAGACCACAGAGTGTCATACATGACTTTTCAGGGCAGTTGGAGTACTTTCAATTCGGGTCAAATTCATATGGACTGAATCGAATCTGGTGGGCAAGTTGATCGAATCTGACTGGGATCTGATCTTGGGGTCTGTTTGAATTCGTGGTCTGTATAAATTTGGGGTATAATCTGGGGTTTGTATGAATTTGAGGCTAATCTGGGGTCTATATTAATTTTAGGGTCTATCAGGAGGTCTGTATTAATTTTGGGGTCTGGTCTGGTGTTTGATGCTTAAAGTCTGCTTTGGGGCCCATCATTTTCTAGATCTGTGGTTCTTTTATTTTAGCAGTACAGTATTTCTGATCATTGGCAGCAATGTCAGTACACCTGGGGCAGCAGTGGCCAGAGTATTGGTGGAAGCTACAGGATAACAGTGTTAAGATAGGGAGGTTCTTTGCTATAGACGGTGGGGATGGACTGCAGAAGCTATGAGTCAAGGCAGAGGTGCAACCTAATGTCCTGGGCCCTAATGTAAAATCTGTAACAGTCCCCATCTACAGTGTGCCATTCATTAATACTTGTGTCTTCTTATGTGGCAGAGGGGGACGCACATCCCTTGCCAAAGACGTCTGGACGTGATAATCCGAACCCAATGGAGAAGAAAAGGAAAGTGAACAAGTGAAATCTGTGGAGACATCACCTGTAAGTCACTGGATTTACATTGGTATACCCGTGACCGTTTCTTATAAAATGTGTTTAAATCTCTTTATTAGGATCAGTTTGAATTGATTCAGGAGATGGGGGTGACGCAATTTGACTACTCTGACTAGGGCTCCAAAATACCTTATCCCGGCCCTGCTCATTAGTACAGCCTCAGAGGTCATGAGACCCCAGGGAGCGGTGAATATGCTCTTTACTCATCGCTCCTTGACCCTCTTCTGCAGGTGCTGGTGCTGCCTGTGTACTCACCGCATACAGCGCCACGATGTAGTGCACATAGGTAACCAGCCTGCCCCAAGTGTCCTTCTTTTTGAAACCCAAAATATGTTCAACCTAATTTTGCTCACTGGCTTGGCTATTGTCGAAACTCCCACAGAAGGGAATGGAGCATGCTGGGAGTTGTAGTTTCACAACAGCTGGATGCCGGAGGTTGCTTTACAAAAAGAGGCAGATAGTTGATCATTTCTACGATCTATGTTCCTATCCAGTGGATCCTTCATAAGGGAGGGATCGACAACTGGAAATATCAACTTTTTTGCTAACTTGGCAGGAGGATTGTCGACTTTCGGAGGGGGCCCCCATTTCTCAGAATCTTTGGGATCTATTTTATACGGGGCATAAAATCTTCATCCAAAGTCGGGCTTTTTGTCAGCCTCAGAACAGCCTTTTTCAAATAAGATTTTAAGATCTGGAAGACTTGGAAGAACTTTTAGAATTTTTTTGAGGAGAATAAAAGAGTGTATCTTTATTAACATTAATGTTTCCATAACACTTTTGACTGCACTAATTAATTTTGAGGCTCTCTCTTTATGGAAAAGGAAAAAAAATCTCACACGTCCTGGTCTGAGCCATCAGAAAGAACCTCTCCTTTCTAAAGCATTTGAACATCTGAGGAGGATGGTGAGCAAGAAGAAGACTTACATACGGTAGGTCTATGCTTCTTATGATCCTTTCTAGACTCCCTCTTTTTTTTCCAGAATTTCATCAAATGTTTCAGTTAATTTTCCCTTGAACCCCTAAAGAAACCCCTAGGCCCCAGAGGGATCCTAATTCCCTGATGCCATTAGATGAATTTTCAGGTAATGGCTGCTGACAATCAATACACAGCTCGTGTGTAGATTTTCTTTTCATTGCCAAATGCTGCCCTACCGCCGCATACTTACATTAGGCACATTGAAGAGGACATACTCTCATGATGACCTTCCTCTTATCTCACAGACACAGCTATCCACGCTGTAAGCACGGCAGCTTTACAAGTTAGTAGCAGGCACACGATCAATGCGGGCATGCTCCATCAGATCTGCAGGTGTATGGGGGGCTTAACCAGGTAGAACTGACGAAGTTAGGGCTTATGCACTCGACGCTGTGCCAGCCCACAAACACTGGGTCCGTAATATACCGGCCCCGGACGTTTTTGCACCGCATCACGCGGATGCGGACCCATTCACTTAAATCGGTTCGCAATCCGGAAGGTCCGGTGCGGAACAGAGGCATGGAACCCCACGGAAGCACTACGGAGTGCTTTCATGGGGTCTCTGTCCTTGCCTCCTCACCGCAAAAAAGTAGTGCATGTATCCGCAAGGGCAAGTGAATGAGTCCACGTCCGCAGGTGGAGGCCCTACGGTCGGTGCCAGTCCATTGCGGCCGGCACACGGTTGTGTTCATGAGCCGTTACAGTGCTACAATGCTCCTAGGCTAGCAGCATCTGTATCCCAGACCAGGGAGAGCAACAGATGGCCACTTAATTAGAAGAGAATAAAAAAACACCTCATTCTTGTCTCTGGGGGGCGATATTGGTGCAGCTGGGCTGAGATTGGCTGGTTTTTCATTGATTAATGACCATTTATTTTATTTATTTCAGTGATACGGTAACTCTCTGACTACAGATAATGTAGTAGATGTCACCTGCAGTCCTATGTAACACCACATATAGCAGAGTGCTAACTCAATGAGTGCAAATAATGTAGAACATGTCACCTTAAGTCCTATGTAACACCAAAGAGAACAGTGATAACTCTGTGAACTACAGATAATGCAGTACATGTAACCTGCAGTCCTTTGTAACACTACAGATAACACAGACTCTGAGTACAGATAATATAGTAGATGTCACATGCAGTCCTATGTAACACAACAGATAACACAGTGATGACTCTCTGAGTACAGATATATAGTAGATGTCACCTGCAGTCCTATGTAATACCACAGTGATAACTCTGAGTACAGATAATGAAGTAGATGTCACCTGCAGTCCTATGTAATACCACAGATAACACAGTGATAACTCTCTGACTACAGATAATGTAGTAGATGTCACCTGCAGTCCTATGTAACACTACAGATAACACAGTGATAACCCTCTGAGTACAGATAGTGTAGATGCCACCTGCAGTGCAGATCTATGATGGGCATACCATTATTGTGTGTGTGGGGGGGGGGGGCTACTATGTAACAGACACCATTATTGTATTGTACTTCCAGTTACTACCTGCTATGCTCCCCTGTTCAGTGTCACCAGGTCTCTTCTTACTGTTTCTTTCTCTCCGTCCTCCCCTCTACAGCTGTAGCCTGTCTCCAGTTCACTTTCCGGAAGTTTTGTCCTCCGTGCTTCTCTCTTGCTCCATTCCTTTCTTCGGGTCCTGCAATCTTCTCCTTCCCCCTCTGCCTCCTCCTGCAGCAGAAGAACCAAGGTTCCAGTTTGGCCACCACTTCTTCCTCTGGCTCTTAGAAGGTCCAGATGGAAGGGACAGAATTTCTTCCCTGGCCATGACGCTTGCTAGGGACACTTGATTATGACTCCTCTGCCCAGCACTGCCCTATAGTAGCTCAGTGCAGGACAGAGAAGTCAGACTGTAGGGTATGACGCACCCTGGCAGTCGAGGCCCCCTACTGATGTGTGCCCCGGTAGTTGCGCCCCTGCATGTATCTACACAAGGTTCAAATGAGCAGTCTTATCGAGGTCCATTGCATTGGGGTCCAGGATCTACAAGTAATGTCTCTGCAATCGGTTACCACTTTTGGAGGCTTATTTTTTCAATTATTTTTCATGTTACCCAAACCATTCCTGAAAACTTTATGGCATGTGGCCAGGAAATTATCCTGCTGATAGAGACCACTGTCATTGTCTGTACAATGTTTAGACAGGTAGTATGTGTCACATCCACATAAATGGCAGGACCCAAGGTTTCCCAGCAGAACATTGCCTAGAACATCACACTGCCTCCACCAGCTTGTCTTCTTCTTATAGTGCATCCTGGTGCCATCTCTTCCCCAGGTAAGTGACACGTGCTCTCATAGCCGTCTTTTTTATGTAAAAAAAACAAAACACACATTCAGTGGACCAGACTACACTCTTCCATTGCTCCATGGTCCAATTCTGTGTCCATTGTACAGGGTGGGCCATTTATATGGATACACCTTAATAAAATGGGAATGGTTGGTGATATTAACTTCCTGTTTGTGGCACATTAGTATATGTGAGGGGGGAAACTTTTCAAGATGGGTGGTGACCATGGCGGCCATTTTGAAGTCGGCCATTTTGAATCCAACTTTAGTTTTTTCAATAGGAAGAGGTTCATGTGACACATCAAACTTATTGGGAATTTCACATGAAAAACAATGGTGTGCTTGGTTTTAACGTAACTTTATTCTTTCATGAGTTATTTACAAGTTTCTGACCACTTATAAAATGTGTTCAATGTGCTGCCCATTGTGTTGGATTGTCAATGCAACCCTCTTCTCCCACTCTTCACACACTGATAGCAACACCGCAGGAGAAATGCTAGCACAGGCTTCCAGTATCCGTAGTTTCAGGTGCTGCACATCTTGTATCTTCACAGCATAGACAATTGCCTTCAGATGACCCCAAAGATAAAAGTCTAAGGGGGTCAGATCGGGAGACCTTGGGGGCCATTCAACTGGCCCATGATGACCAATCCACTTTCCAGGAAACTGTTCATCTAGGAATGCTCGGACCTGACACCCATAATGTGGTGGTGCACCATCTTGCTAGAAAAACTCAGGGAACGTGCCAGCTAGATGAACAGTTTCCTGGAAAGTGGATTAGTCGTCGTGGGCCAGTTGAATGGCCCCCAAGGTCTCCTGATCTGACCCCCTTAGACTTTTATCTTTGGGGTCATCTGAAGGCAATCGTCTATGCTGTGAAGATACGAGATGTGCAGCACCTGAAACTACGGATACTGGAAGCCTGTGCTAGCATTTCTCCTGCGGTGTTGCTATCAGTGTGTGAAGAGTGGGAGAAGAGGGTTGCATTGACAATCAAACACAATGGGCAGCACATTGAACACATTTTATAAGTGGTCAGAAACTTGTAAATTACTCATGAAAGAATAAAGTTACGTTAAAACCAAGCACACCATTGTTTTTCTTGTGAAATTCCCAATTAGTTTGATGTGTCACATGACCCTCTTCCTATTGAAAAAACAAAAGTTGGATTCAAAATGGCCGACTTAAAAATGACCGCCATGGTCACCACCCATCTTGAAAAGTTTCCCCCCTCACATATACTAATGTGCCACAAACAGGAAGTTAATATCACCAACCATTCCCATTTTATTAAGGTGTATCCATATAAATGGCCCACCCTGTAGTTGCTTTCAGTGGTGGACAGAGAGTCAGCATTTTTCCTTGACCGGTCTGTGGCTACACAGCCCCATGTGCAGTAAGCTGTGATGCTCTGCATCTACTTTTAAGCAATTTGTGTTGCAGTAGCTTTCCTGTGGGATTGGACCAGATGGGCTAGACTTTGACATTGAGTTGTGTTAATGAGCATTAGGTACCATGATTGCTGTCACTGGTTCTTCCCTCTGTGGACCACTTTTGGTAGGTGCTAACCTTTGCATACCAGGAATCTAAGACCTTAAGAGCTGCCATTTTGGAGAGGCTCTGACCCAGGCATCTAGCCATCGCAATTTGGCCCTTTCTCAATGACACTCAGATCCTTAAACTTGCCCATTTTTCCTGCTTCCTAAACTTGCTAACCTAAAACCCAGAACTACTGGGCAGACTCCTGTAGTCATTGACCCCCGCTTTCATTGTTTTCTTGTCTCGCCAGAAACTATAGCGAGATGAGTTCTTATAAGTTATCATCTCCATTTCATATGTGGAGGAACCTCTTCAATAATCATTCTCGGGTAGTGTGTCCTCTCTGACTCTATTCTCTGGAGACTGTTTATGAGGTATACCTGTATTTTTCCAGAGCCTCACCCCATTCTCCTCTCTCCAAATCCAGCATCCCTCGTGACTGGAAGAAATATTACCTCAGGGGTGGTTAATGTTTAATGAAGGCTGTCTTTGAATATTTGTCCTATCTGAGGAGTCACAGGCATTGTTCATTTTGACCGGTGAAGAGGAAGAGAGCAGTTGGGTGAGACCTCAGGCATGGCTGATGGTAAGATGAGATGCTGGAGCAACGCACTAGAAAACCGCATGTATTCTTCTGTGCTTCTCTGAGGAATAGTGTGACTAACAATAGCCACTAATCTTCTGTAGTCTGACCTTCCCCTCATCATTACCTGCACTTATTCACCCCTCTTCTTTGTTATTTGCCTCCCGGGTGGTGGATTACTTACCTTCTTTCTTCTCCTATATCCTTAGGGAATTTTATTTCTAGATGTTCCCATCTACTTTATTTTTATCTCCATAAAAAAAAAGTTGCAGAGCTGATCTTGTCCTTAGGCTTATTGTGTTTCCTATGGCTTACATAGGACTGCAGGTAAAGCTAGGCTGTAATCCCATGTGGTCCTATCTTTAGGGCTCTTTCATCTAGATGTGATGAGTGTATGAAATGCATGGCATCAGGACTGAATCCTAACCCATTCATTTCAATGGGTCTACGTAGTTTTTCACGCATCATCTTTGCGTTCAGGAAAAATCGCAGCCTGTTCTATGATGTGCAAAGTGAATGGGACTGACGTGAAAAACGGAAGGCGTCTGGATGCAGTGCATTTTTCACTGATTGCTAGGAGGTGTAGATTCTGATTTTTCAGTTTTGATTCACACGGGTGAAAGACACATAGAATCCAGATACAAAAAAAAAAAAAGACACACACTAAACACAATCGCATATAAAAATGATGAGTGTAAAACCATAGTTTTTTTTCTGAACAGATCCTGAAACAATCAGTATCGCTCGTATGGCAGGATCCGTATATTTATTTCGGCAGATCTAATCAGAGAAAAGCAAACCATAGTTGTTTGTTCTAGTTTTTGAGAAAAATGATAGTCTGTGCGGAGTAATAGACATGACTGATGGTTGCAAAATATCCTAAATGATAAGCAAGGCTCCAATCACATTTGGAAATTACGTTTTTTTTGTCTACTTTCTACAGGACACTCGTAGTATTAGGACTCATGCACATGGCCATAGTCGTTTAAGTGGTCTGCAAATTGCTGATCCGCAAAACACGGGTGCCAGCCGCGTGCATTCTGTATTTTGCAGAACGTCCGGGCCGTAATAGAACGATCCTGTCCTTGTCTGTTATACAGACAGGAATAGGATATGTTCTATATTTTTGTAGAGCTGCGGAACGGACATACGGATGTGGACAGCACACGGTGTGATGTCCACATCTTTTGTGACCCCATTGAAGTGAATGAGTCCGCATCCGACCCGCAAAAAATGCGGATCGGAGGCAGAGCAAAAATACATTAGTGTGCATGAGCCATTAAAAAGACATTTACCCCCAAGGTCTTCCTTCATCTCTTTATGTCCTCTTCTATAGAGTCCCACTTCTACATTATAGGGATCAAAGCCAATGAATATTGTTTATATTCTATATATTTGTTATTTATGTTTAGACTTTTATATTTTAGAATATTTTATATTATTTAATATTGCATGAACTTAAATAAAATACATTAAAAAAATAGGTAAAAGAGAACTCCCCTTTATAAAGGGAGGCAGCAGGGTGGTCTTCAAAACTACACACTGGGTAGCAAAGGGGTATTCAACAGGTAATGTTTTATGTTTCACTTCTGGATTATGGCACAATGTTGATTAATACTTCTTTGTTGTATTTTTTTTTAACCAAAAGCAGGCTTGTGTTACACAAAAAAATAGTATCAGTCTTAAATGTATTCCATTCTCCTCTTTTGGCCTATAAAATGCACCAAGATCTTCAGCTTGTTCATCCATCAGCTTTCTCTCCCACCCCCCACGTGCATGCTTGGCCCAAAAATGTATGTGCTGTGAATGGGAACAGGGAGGAGAGGGGAGGCTCATCTCATTGAGAACTGCCTGGTCCGCATCTTCCCTGACAGCTGCCATTAGGATAGTTGTATTTTTACCATCATTTCATTGTGAAAAACCAGAAACTATAAAAATAATAAAATAAATAACTAAAAATGCTGTTCCATTCTGAAAAATCCGTATTTTTTGCGGATCGCAAAATATATATACGGTCGTGTGCATGAGGCCTAAGAAAGAGAAGTAAAATCCTTCCTATGTTATTCCGCTCACTGTATGATCCACCCCTGACATTGGCTTCGAAAATTGCACTAAAGCGTCACGTGTGAAAAGAATTATGGCTTCCTTCACCCGTAGTTTTTTTGAAGATTTTTTTTGGGCTTGTAAAAAACACCATGAATTTCATGAATTTTTTTGCAATTATTTTTAGGGCTCGTGCACACAGTCGTTGTTTGGCCGTTCCGTGCTTTGCGATATATGTGCCGCAGCCACCAGTGCACGGGCAACAACTGTGCGGATTCCGCAGACGGATCCAGACCCATTCAACTTGAATGGGTCCGGTATCCATACGCACCGCAAAAAACCTACATGTTATATTTTTTTTGTTCCGTGCTTCCGCTCTGCACCAGACCTTCTGAATTGCTGACCCATTCAAGTGAATGGGTCCGTATCCGTGATGCAGTGCAAACACGGCTGGGGCGCATATATATCGCGGACCCGCTGTTTGTGGGCCGCAATACGGGCCCGGCCAGCACACGGCCTCGTGCATGAACCCTAAGGGTAGTTTTTATTTATTTAAACAGTTTTAACCAGTTTTTTCCTGGCGTTTTTTTTTTTCTCGACATGTGGCTCTGCCGCAGTTTTGAGGTTGCGGTTTTGCCCTGTGGCACACAAGTTTACCTTACATGTATCCTTAGGGCTCCGGCATGAGCCCTCTGACCACGTTGACATGTTGCAAGGACTGTGAAAAATCAAATGCCTTTTTGAATCTCTGACAAACAGGACTTTTCAGATTTTTTCCTTCCAGATGCAGATCTAGGAAACTATCCTGGAACTGCTTCTGTGGAAAAGCACCTCATGGTGGCCAACATCAACCCCACTTCAATGACTACATGATAAATCCACCTTGACTCCATTTCCCCTCAGGAGGCCCTAGTGTCAGTACCTTGTTGTGGTTTATATGTTACCAGGGTTGTTCTGCTTAGTTTAGCCTGTAACCCGTCTTTCATGAACTAATTAACCTCAGGGGCCGCCCTGTGCCCATCAGAATGATCTTCCTGCCTCTGCACATGATGGACAAACGCTGAGCAAGCAGTAATAAGCCCGATATATAGGAGAAGGATAAATGATGTCATATTTAAGGCAGTGAGATATGTCTTATGAAGGCAATGATCTGCAACAGATGGCCGTGCATGCACTTTGCGGTGGGTAAACAGATGTTATCTCTGTGGACAGTACATTAGTCACCTCTAGGACCGGCACTGTGCCACCTTACCAGACATGGATGATGGCGTCTCTCTTTTTTCCAAAATAATCTGAAACATGTTTTCTTTTTTTCCTAGCTTCAGATATGTCAGGGGATACGTCCCACAGGTTTGTCTATGGTGAGTAGTTATGAAGGCAACTGGCTATGGCAGGAATTACCTCCATCGACATTCAAGACTGTTTTGACAGAATTTGACCTTCAAAAGTCACCCGCCATTGCGGCCTTATTCACACAGCGCAATTATGGGGCAGTTTTTCAAGCATCTTTTTTAACCAACACCAGAAAACACGTATCAAGCCACATCCATTTAATCCAATCCCAGTTTAAATATATACGATAATGACTGTGCGCAGGAGGACTGAGAGTAATTGTGTGCAGGAGGACTGACAGTAACCGCGCGCAGGAGGACTGACAGTAACCGCGCGCAGGAGGACTGACAGTAACCGCGCGCAGGAGGACTGACAGTAACCGCGCGCAGGAGGACTGACAGTAACCGCGCGCAGGAGGACTGACAGTAACCGCGCGCAGGAGGACTGACAGTAACCGCGCACAGGAGGACTGACAGTAACCCGTGCGCAGGAGGACTGACAGTAACCATGATAATGACTGTGTACAGGAGGACTAATAGTGACCACGTGTAGAAATACTGATAGTGACTGTTTTACAGGAGGACTGATAGTAACTATGTGCAGGACGACTGATAGTGACCTTGTGCAAGAGGAATGATAGTGACATTGTGCAAGGGGACTGAAAGTGACCATGTGCAGGAGAACTAATCGTGACCGTGTGCAGGAAGACTGATAATGACCATGTGCAGGAGGAATGATTGTGACCTGTGTGCAGGAGGACTAATCGTGATCGTGTGCAGGAGGAATGATAATTACCATGTGCAGGGAGAATGATAGTGACCTGTGTGCAGGAGGAATGATAGTGACCATGTGGGGGAAGACTGATAATAACTATGTGCAGGAGAAATGATAGTGACATTGTGTGCAGGATTACTGATAGTGACTGTGAGTAGGAGGACTAATAGTGACTGTGTGCAAGAGGACTGATAATGACCATGTGCAAAAGGACACTTAGTGACTATGTGCAGGAAGACTGATAGTGAACATGTGCAGGAGAATTGAGAGTGACATTGTGCAATATTACCGATAGTGACAATGTGCGGGAGGTCTCATAGTGACTGTGTGCAGGAGGACTGATAGTGACCATGTGCAGGTGGACTGATACTGTACGTGCAGAAGGTCTTATAGTGACCGTGTGCAGAAGAACTGATAGTGACTATGTGCAGGAGGACTGATAGTGATTGTGTGCAGGAGGACTGATAATCACCATGTGCAGGAGAACTGATAGTGACCTTGTACAGGAGGACTAATAGTGACTATGTGCAAAGGGACTAATAGTGACCACGTGGAAGAGGACCGATAGTGATTGTGGACCTGATGCTGTCATGATTCTTGTCAAACTTGTTCAGTTTCGTTATTTTACGCCTAACATAAAACTAGCGCTTTCTCAGTGTTCTCTGCTTTTTATTGTATTCCCAGATTATGAGTATGTCAGGAGGGGAGGCCTTATCTTCGCTGCCGTGGCATTTGTACTAGGGTTGCTGGTTATCCTCAGTGAGTATCTATCTATATAATACAATTATTGTCCTTGAAATGTTACATAGTTACAGTAAAAGAATAATCACTATTCACCATACATTACAATGCACCCAACTCATTCTATGTACAGTATGTTATGTATATTGATTATCGCACTGTAGATGTGACCGGTGAAGGCACCACACAAGCAGCTCCTTTTGTCATCGGCTGTGTAAGAAAGCCGTGTGTAGAGATTTTGCTGTCAGTAGGAACATAAATCCTTTCCATGGTACATTAACTCTTTACATTCCTGGATGAAAGCATACAGATTCTGGTTTGTAGAAACCTCAGACAATCAGATGTTATTATAGGGGAAGCTACTCACGCTTCAGAAGACCTCTTAGTCCTTTCTTTACTTTATTTTTCACAATTAAAAAGTGTTGCATGGCTCTCAGGCCCACTTGTTCAAAGTTCGCCGAGTTGTAAACCACATTCAAGCGAGACGTTTCGGGGGTCACGCCCCCTTACTCATGCGTGGTTTACAACTCAGCGAACTCTGAACAAGTGGGCCTGAGAGCCATGCAACACTTTTTAATTGTGAAAAATAAAGTAAAGAAAGGACTAAGAGGTCTTCTGAAGCGTGAGTAGTATCCTTCGCATCTGACAACAAATGTTCAAAATGTTATATGGCTGAATTGCATATGAAGTCTGAGTATCTGAGTCAAAGAGAGACTCTTAGTCAGCCAGAAGTGTAAAATACAAGGGAGTACCCTGATTATTATAGGGGAAGCCACATCTGGCCATATACACTCCTCAACATTCACATTGCAACACCAAGAAGCAAAAGTCGTGGAAGTAGGAAAATCAAAGGATGGATAGACAAAATATAAAAATAGAAACAAAATATTCTAAACTTCTCAATTTATTCAGTATCAAGTATGAGCACTAAGTTAAGAAATAAACACACTTATAGGCCTTGACATGTTATTAACAAAGTTATCAATGGCTGTATGAATGTTCTGCTACGCTGAATGCACTTGGGCACACAAATCATCAAGATCTGCTGCTGACAGCTACCTTTGTAATTGCCAACCAATGACCTCCCAGATCTGCTCCATGGGAGACAAGTTGTCACCGCCAGCTCTCTGAGAAGCTCTGGCAGACGTTCTTCTGTAACTCTTGCATGATGTTCTTTGTTTTGGTTTCACTTTGTCATCTCTTTTCCTTCTCCCAGCTGTCATCTATTTACACTGATTGCCTCCCTTTATATTCCCTCCCATACTGCCTCACTTTGTGGTTTATACTACTTCCTGGATTGTGTTCACTGCTAGAGGCTGCAACTGCTGGTTCCTCAGATAAGTCTTTTTCCTTTATTTGTGTTTCCGTGCTGGCTTGATTCTAGGTGACCCTGACTCCCTCCGTATTAAGTGCAGGGAGCCGGTGGTCGTGTCCCCTCACTATTATAGGGTTTTCAGGTGTCACGCAGTCTAGGAACGAGGGCATGCAATCCTCTATCATAAAGATCTTTGCATGGGCATAGCAGTCAGGGAGAGCTCTAGGGGTTTTATAGGGCTCACCCATATGTTCCTTAGTTTGGGATCAAGTCAGTTGGATGTTTATTTATAACTTCCAGTTTTCTGCAACACCATCCATGACACAAGTATCACAAGCAACATGTGGTGCAGCGTTGTCCTGGTGCAAAAATGGCTCCTGTAACACTTTGGAAAAAACGGCTAAACCACTGGTTCTACAACAAAATCAATGTTAGTAAACCTGAAGTGAAGACTAGAGGTGTCCAGCTACTGTACATTATGCTGCCCACACCATAATCCAGGGAGTGGGACCCGTGTGATGTTCCTTTGTGAAGGCCTCTTCATGGTGTTGCCCATGTGGGTTGCCCACGTGGTCTCCAGCTATCATTGCATCCAAGACAAAAGCGGAACTCATTCTTGCTGTGCATCATGAAAGCCTTTCAGAAGAGTGCATGAGGTCAGCACACCAGTAGCCCAATGTCGTACAGATACCTTCGGATGGTTTGTGCAGACACTTTTTGCCGCCCTAGGCTTAGGATGTCATGTCCAATTTCACTTGCAGTGCAGAATGGATCACTACGCGCCATTCTTCTCACCAGACGATCCGTCCGTGTAGAGGTTCTTCTTGGTGCACCTCTTACTATCATTCCAGCTTGTCGTTGTTCTCCCAACCACCGGGACACGCAACGTTTAACAGCGCTGACATCTCAGCCTAGGTGTGTAGCGATCTTCCGGAGTGAAACCAAATATACCAAGGTCTTTCAGTTCAAGGATGCTGTCTCTCTCACTTTGTGACAAGTGGTGATAACTGGTACATTGATGAACAGGAGGCATCGCACAATCATCACACACGATTTGATCTGATGTTTGAGGTTTCATATGGCTAAAAAGCTGATTTTAATCTGGCATTTATGCCCCTCCCACATGGCAGAGATTGGAGCTAGGTGCTTGAAAATTGAATCATCTGCAGATCTTAGCGATACTTTACTTCTTTTATTTGCAATGTTGTGGGGAGTATTTCCCCTACAGCATACGGAGACTGGGTAACCATTGCAATGGCTCTCTACTCTCACTCATAGATGTGGATCCCGGGGGAGACCCCCTCAATGACGACATCTACATGACCTATCAGGGTACACAGAAAGGTGAAAAACATCCAAAGTATAATCTCCTATATATGCAGTCATTGCCTATATCTACAGCAGTGGTCTATACTACTATTGGTCATGAGTTCTTTAGGATTTATGAGAATGAATGTTCAGTTATACTATGTGGTGCTTTAAGGGACAGATAGTGTGACTTCAGCTTCACTGTTTGCAGCTTGTTTGGACAGACTCTTAATCTGGTGTATATCTGCAGGGACAAGAAAAAAAATTTAGGTTTTGCAACACTTCTAATTTCAACTTTTTGTCTTTTTTAGGTGGCAAATTCCGCTGTGGAAGAAAAAAGCAACTTGGGTAGGTGAAAAGTTCCAACCATAATTTATTTTTATATTGCTGTTCACATACATCGCCAGCAGGTGGCAGCCTTTTACCATAATATTCTCCTTTACTCTCTGCAGAGCCATGACTGGTAATTTGTGATTTTAAGTACCTGATATGAAGTTCACTTTCCAGAGAAGGTAAAAAAAAAAAAAAAAGCTGAGGCCTCGAAGTGTAAATGTATGAAGAACAATTCCTTTCTTATTCCAGATATCCGTGTTTAGCCACTTTTCAAACTTGGCAATCCTTTTCCCAAAGTTGTGCTACCCTTAAGTGTGCGCCCCGTGGCCGTGCTGCCGGCCGCAATGCACGAATACCCACCGTGGGGCAGCCCCAGCGGATCGCGGACCCATTCACTTTAAGGGATCGTTCACACTTGTGAAGCCTGTGCTGTGGACCGCAATGCAAGAGCACAGTCCGCGGGGCAGGCGCATGGGGATCGCAGACCCATTCACTTAAATGGGTCCGCGATCCTTCCGTTCCGCAAAAAGATAGAACTTGCTCTATCTTTTTGCAGTGCGGAAGCACGGAACGGAACCCCAGAAAGCACTCCGTAGCACTTCCGTAGTGTTCCGTTCCGTTCTTCCTTTACGCACCGCTCCGCATCTCCGGATTTGTGGACCCATTAAATGAATGGGTCCGCATCCGTGATGCGGAATGGCCACAATACGGCAACCGGCATCACACGTTCATGGCCTGGGCCCGCGATGCGGCCGTTCCGCAAAAAGATAGGACATGTTCTATCTTTTTGCGGAACAAAAGTACGGGACGTAACCCCACGGAAGCACTCCGTAGTGCTTCCGTAGGGTTCCGTTCCGTGCTTCCGTTCCGCGTCTCCGGATTTGCAGACCCATTGAAGTGAACGGGTCCGCATCAGTGGTGCGGAATGCACATGTAACGGTGCCCGTGTATTGCGGATCCGCAATTGCGGTCTGCAATACGGCCACGTAGCGCACACATTCGTGTGAAAGAGGCCTAAAGAGGTATTCCTATCATACAAATAGCTGACGTATCACCAGGATATTACTTTATGATGACCTCCTGGATCTTCTCTAATTCTGAGAATGAAAAGATGCATTACTGCGTCCCCTGTGATTACTGCGTCCCCCTCACTGGTTTTTCCCTGCACAGCGTCACTCCCTAATACCCAGCTGGTCAATATACTGCAGCCGGACGCATTAATCTGAATGTGGCCCTGCTGCAGTTCTCCTGCATAGTGGGTGGCCAGGGTGCCAAACTCAGAGAAGACGACGCATCACTAAATCAGCACTGCATCTCCTTCATTTTGAAGATTTGTGGGGTCCCAGAGGTCAGACCCCAACCCAGATTGGAATATCCCTTTAAACCTGCCTAGTAAGGGTACTTTTGTTTTCCGGTATTGAGTTCCGTCCTAGGGGCTCAATATCGGGGAAAAAACTGATCAGTTTTATCCTAATGCATTCTGAATAAAGAGCAATCCGTTCAGGATGCATCAGTTCAGTCCCTCTTACGTTTTTTGGCCGGATAAAATACTGCGGCATGCTGCAGTTTTCTCTCCGGCCAAAAATCCCGAACACTTGCTGGAATGCCGCATCCGACATTAATTTGAAATGCATTAATGCCAAGTGTTCCGGCAAAACGGATCCGGTTTTGCGGACTGCGCATGCGCAGTTCCGTCGCCAGAAAGTACCCTAACATGGCAATATAGAAGTGGGGAGTGTATAACTGCATAACTAGAAGTATATGCCGATCAGGATTCTGGAAGACGGGTGTGTCCCCCTTTGTATTTGCCACTTTAGTGAGCATATTGGTTAACACCCAGCTTTCCTAGAAGCAGATACAAAGAGGATGGAGAGAAATGTTGACAGAGCATGCAGTAGTATACCTACAGTATATTGCTGGTTAGCTTAATACTCATTAAAGGGATTGTCCAGGTTTTAAAAAACATGGCTGCCTTCTTCCTACAACAGCACCACCCCTGTCCATGGGTTGTGTCTGGTATTGCAGCTCGGCTCCATTGGAGTCCATGGTTGCAGAAATGCAATACCGGACACGACCTGTGGTCAGGTAAGCAAAATTATTTTGGTTATCCATTTTTGGGGGGGGTTTCTGTCCCACACCCTGTAAGAGGCGTGCCCCCTGCCCTATTGATTTCACCAGGAAGTGCTGTCCACGTAGACATTGTTTTGTGGTCTTTCAAAGAAAGCAGCAATGTTTTTCTAATCCTGGACAACCCCTATAAGTCATGATGAGCAGCGGAGGCAGACCACAGCAAAGTGCAAGGATATTTTTACCATTTCCATTGAGTTTAATGGTAACTGTATATATTCCTAGGCATTGAGTTCCCTCTAGTGGTGGCTGCAGGCAGATAGTTTTTTAATACATTGTGTGAGGATTTAGAGCTGTAGCTGTGTATGTCCCCTGTTATAAATTGACGGCACACCACTAGGATATCCCATCACTTTGTGATTGGTGGCGGGCCAACCTCTGGGGTCCCTGGGGATCTGGAGAAAGAAGGGTCCGCAGTGCAAGTGTAGCACTGCGCCCCCTTCACTGTGAATAGGACCAGCTTACAGGGAAAATTACAAGGGGACCCTCAATCAGTGCCCTGGCCCCTTCATTTTTAGGTCCCAGAGATTGGACCCACCACGATCAAAGTGATGACATATTCTAGCTATATGCAATTACTATATAAGATGGCAATAACCTATTGGTACCGGCCATGGGATCCGCATATGGCTTACCGCTAATTGTCAGGCTGCACCATTGGAAACAATGGCAAGTGCAAATGCAGCACAGCAATTGGCGGTTAACTGTATGCGGATCCCGCGGCCGGGCCGTACCATGCGCGGGTGGTTAAACAATATGGCTTAAATCTGAACGCTATCTATTGTTATCTCTCATAGGGGGCAGATCTGGAACAAATTAATATCAACCACCTCTTTACAAGGACAGACTTCTAGATTTGTCGTGACTCCGTCCATTTTGGTGACAGAATAGGAGACATTGAAATGGAAGAAGACTCCTCCTGTTCCATCCACAACTAAATATTAATAAGATTTCCGTATTCATCTTGATGTGTATATGAGGGGATAGGGTTAGAAAAACATGGCGGCTTTCATTCAGAAACTGCCCCTTTCTTGACTATGGGCATGTCAGGTATTACAGCCCAGCACTCATGCCCTTATGAGCTGCTATACCACACACATGGACAAAGGGGGCACTACTTCTAGAAGAAAGCTGCCATGTTTAATCTCATACAACCCCTTGCGATTCACTTTCGTATAAATGTACGATTGTATCACTGAAGAGTCTCTCTCCCTAAAAGTAAAGTCACAGGGGAAGATATAAGGGTCTGCAACCTCCAGCACCTTCTGAAACGACCACCCCAGTAGTCACCCAGCTTTCCCAGAAACAGAAATAGCTGAAGAAACTATAAAAGGCCCATATTGTGTACTTCATCTGGTTATGGCGTTAACCCGGGCAGTATTATCCTAGCATGAAATGCTTCCTTCAACATGGCAGCCACCAGCCATCCATATGTATGAGAGAGCCCAGCCTCGTAATGTAAATTATACACCATGTACGTTACTGGACACGACGCGGCCTTCTTCCTCCCAGTACTGAAAACCGATTCCTCACAGAATTATTCTTCATTTATGTGTGTGTTATTGTGTTATTAAAGATGAATCCATTGCCGGCTTTTGGGATGCTGAATTTTGGGTGTAACCCCGCATGAACTCCGTCGAATGCCTTCTGTATGCTTATTTTTATCATTTATCTATTACATGTAATATATACTGACAGCTTTTATATAATACCACCATATTCTGCACCACTGTACACACACACCTCGCCCAATTTCTCTCCATAAACGCCCAATCGTGCTTAGTCTCCCTTGTGCCTCCATTCAGTAATACTGCCCTTTTGTACCCCACACACTTTGGCAGTGCCCTCTTTGTCTGACCCACTGTGAAAGTGCCTCTACACCAGTAGTTATGCCCCCTTAGCACCACCTCACTATAAGAATACTCCCTTAGTGCTCCCCCTATAGTAAGAATGCCCCTTAGTGCTCCCCCTATAGCAAGAATACTCCCTTAGTGCTCTCCCTATAGTAAGAATACTCCCTTAGTGCTCCCCCTATAGTAAGAATGCCCCTTAGTGCTCCCCCTATAGCAAGAATACTCCCTTAGTGCTCCCCTATAGTAAGAATACTCCCTTAGTGCTCCCCCTATAGTAAGAATACTCCCTTAGTGCTCCCCCTATAGTAAGAATACTCCCTTAGTGCTCCCCCATAGTAAGAATACTCCCTTAGTGCTCCCCCTATAGTAAGAATACTCCCTTAGTGCTCCCCCTATAGTAAGAATACTCCCTTAGTGCTCCCCCTATAGTAAGAATACTCCCTTAGTGCTCCCCCTATAGTAAGAATACTACCTTAGTGCTCCCGCTATAGTAAGAATACTCCCTTAGTGCTCCCCCTATAGTAAGAATACTCCCTTAGTGCTCCCCCTATAGTAAGAATACTGCCTTAGTGCTCTCCCTATAGTAATAATACTCCCTTAGTGCTCCCCCTATAGTAAGAATACTCCCTTAGTGCTCCCCTATAGTAAGAATACTCCCTTAGTGCTCCCCCTATAGTAAGAATACTCCCTTAGTGCTCCCCCTATAGTAAGAATACTCCCTTAGTGCTCCCCCTATAGTAAGAATACTCCCTTAGTGCTCCCCCTATAGTAAGAATACTCCCTTAGTGCTCCCGCTATAGTAAGAATACTCCCTTAGTGCTCCCCCTATAGTAAGAATACTCCCTTAGTGCTCCCCCTATAGTAAGAATACTCCCTTAGTGCTCCCCCTATAGTAAGAATACTCCCTTAGTGCTCCCGCTATAGTAAGAATACTCCCTTAGTGCTCCCCCTATAGTAAGAATACTCCCTTAGTGCTCCCGCTATAGTAAGAATACTCCCTTAGTGCTCCCCTATAGTAAGAATACTCCCTTAGTGCTCCCCCTATAGTAAGAATACTCCCTTAGTGCTCCCCCTATAGTAAGAATACTCCCTTAGTGCTCCCCCTATAGTAAGAATGCATTATAGGGGTTGGATAATCCCTTTAAGGTTGGTAACAGATTTCACTACAGTGAAGTACACTGTGTGATCACCTGGAGGGGGAGGGCCAAATCCACCCCTCCCCCCTCAAGTGACAACCCCTTTAAGGGGGTTAGCTTAGGATCCAACCAACCCAGTCCTCGAATCATGTGCCCAAATGAAATAAAAACCAGTCACCTGTCCACAATACCGCCGTTCCAGTGCCGTGGCCCATATTCTGGGCACTTTAGCTTCCAATCCCTGACCTCAGTGGTCGCATGTGCTAGAACAGGGATCAGCAACCTTCGGCACTCCAGCTGCTGTGAAACTACAACTCTCAGCATGTAAACATGCTCTTCTAACTCCTATAGAAGTGAATGAAGCACTTTGGGAGTTGTAGTTTCCGAACAGCTGGTGTTCCCCCCTACTCTAACATAATAAAGGGGGGGGGGGGGGAGAGCAATGGAAGTTGTGAATTCGCGGTTGGAGATCTCTGGTTTGGATTCGGGACAAAGAGCAGTAGAAGGCCTGGAAAAACATTGATCCATGAGCTAAAAAAAAATTCTATACATAAACTATAAAGCCCAAATGCCCAAAAAGCGTATGATGGGAGCTTTATCACCCCCGACATGGCTTTACCTCACTAATAACATTCCTCTCAAAGTAGCTTTAATGTTTTTCAATCTCAGAAAAAAAAGGACGGATTTAGCCGACAATCCTAATAGACTCTTTTGCTGCCTTTTATTTAAATATTACATGGATTTTGGCAATGTAAGACCGGGCCAGTCAGAGCTCATTATGACGTGCGCAGGATATATACTGCAAATCGCTCAGAGCTGGGTTTAACATTTGGTGAAGGCAGCGGTATCAGCAATGAATGCAAGGTTCACTGAACCCTACATGAAATAAATCAGCTCTACGTGTTTACAGGGAACGCTCGGCAGATCGTGGAGAAAACATGGCCGTCCATCAGCGTAGGTCAGAGCAGATATTCCACACGTGAAGAAGGAAGCACCCAGTTGTGCAGAACCTTCTAGCACTCTCATCGCAGCCTCCATGGTCCCAGAATGTGAGAAGACTGGGCTCCAAAAATATGGCCGGTGAGGGTACTTTCACACTAGCGTTTTTGTTTTCCGGTATTGAGTTCCGTCACAGGGGCTCAATACCGGAAAAAAACTGATCAGTTTTATCCTAATGCATTCTGAATGGAGAGCAATCCGTTCAGGGTGCATCAGTTCAGTCCCTCTTACGTTTTTTTGGACGGAGAAAATACCGCGGCATGCTGCAGTTTTCTCTCCGGCCAAAAATACTGATCACTTGCCGGAATGCCAGATCCGGCATTAATTTGCATTCAAGTGTATTAGTGCCGGCATTAAGTGTTCCGGCAAAACGGATCCGGCATGCGCAGACCTTTAAAAATGCAAAAAAAAATTAATACCAGATCCGTTTTTCCGGATGACACCCCGGAGAGACGGATCCGGTATTGCAATGCATTTGTGAGACGGATCCGCATCCAGATCTGTCTCACAAATGCATCCGTTTGCGTCCGGATTGCCGGAATCCTCTGCCGCAAAGTGTGAAAGTACCCTTAAATAGTGAAAAGAACAAATACTGAAAGTATAAAGTTGGGAGGCAATTGAAAGTCAGTCTGAAAGACAGTGGGCAAGAAGGCATTGTAGAAGATGCCACCAAGATGTGAAAGACCAGGAAGCATTGAGAGGACAAAGGAGGCATCTGTTACAATAAATACATCTCAATGCATGATATAATCCATTAAAAAATACAACTCAATCCCACAAAAAAAAATAAAAAATACTTCTCATATCGACAAAAAAATAAAAAAGATACATATACAACACAGTAAAGTTATTTCCATCTGAGATTTGCCTCCGACTGTCTTAACGGGGTTGGCCCATCTGAAACATTCATGGCATATCGCTAGGAGAATGGGATCCTAAAAGTCAAGGAAAGTGTAGCGACCTGAAGAGGAGGCGAGGATGGGAGGAGTGGTAGTGGCTATGATGGTGGTAAGTAGTACTCTCAGTTCCCAAAGGCCGTCTTCTCTCTGGAGCTCCCCGAGTTGTACACAGTGAATGGAGGGCACACCCTTTCTTCCCTCGGGTCATACCCTAACTTTCTGGGGCGCCTGTCTGGTGGTAGTTGGGGTGCCCTTGATGGTGAATGGTTGGTAGGATGCAAGGCCGTAGTCCAGATGCGAGAGCTGGTGGATGATGGGGGCAATAACAGGACCATTTAATTAGAGTACATAAAGTCTCTCTTTACCGAGTAGATAAGTACACATTGCAGCAATTGGCACGGTACTGAAGTATATCACAGGGTTTAATGCAGCAAGCCCCTAGGAAAGCCGGAGCAGAGGATGGAAGTAGTAGTGGCCCTGATGATGTGTAGATGGTGTACTCCCTCAGACAGTCGCGGTCTGGGCTCAGTGCAGTGAAGGAGGGGCACCGTATATCCCCTCGGGGCTCTCCCTGTAGGTAGGGCCCCTGTCTGATGGTAGTTTTTGGGGGTGTCCTTGATGTGAATTGTCTGTGTGGGTGCAAATCAGGGCTTGGAAATGATGCAATGACCAGAATGTGGTGCTAGGAGAGTCAGTAACCAGGACAGATTGAACTTAACAAAAGTCTCTTACTGTGCATCAAATAGGAGTTGTAGTACTTATATGACATCAATGTCCCAAATGGAAATACCCCTTTCATTTCATGTGGCATCAGGGTTGTCTGGGTCCCTGGTCTTTACGGCCCCTTCAGAATGATAAACTAAAGATGGCCTTCGGGGCTTGTGCCTAGGCATCCTTGCTTATTAGACTGTCCTGACTTCTACTGCTCATGCCCTGTTCTATGCCATTAGAGAACAGGGCAAGCGTTTTTGTTTGCTACACGTGAAGAATTGGAAAAATGTACCCTTGATCCAATATGGTGCTTTCAAGATGGCAGCCATGTTCCGGACACAGCCTAAAAGATAGGCTCCCTCACCCATTACTTGCTGGGGTATTAGGATATTTCATTTTCCCTTTTGTTGCTGAAATAAAAGGGCGTCCTGCGACTTTTGACTCACCCTGTATATATAGGGAGAGACTTAGAGGGGACCATCATACTGCCTATTTCTTATACAGAGAGTTCTGGAGAACTACTGCCATCCAAGTGGGCCTGGTCATTGCCTCCACCATCCGCCAGCCCTCCACCACTATCCAATATCAAGGACAGCCCAAACACCACCAGGCAGGAGGCCCAAAATGACTAGGGTGTGCCCTGAGGGGAAGAAGGGTTGCGCCCCTCCATCCACTGCATGTGCAGCCTGGGGAGCATTGCAATAGGATTAGCCACCAAGAGGACTACAACCACCCTGACTACCACCACTCCCACCACACTTCTTCTGCAGGCCAGCGAGCTGGAATAGCAGTGCTGTGGAGACTATACAATACGTGACCCAATGACGTGAGCACAACAGAGATCATAGAACGAGGACATTTGTGGAGAATTAATGAGATTTTGGGGGAAGTGGATTGATTGGAGAAAAAAAGGTTTATCCTGGAATACCCCTTTAAGTGTAAAGTAGCCTTCCATGACTCTGGAGGACTTGCCTTTTATTTGTTTTTGTATTAGCGTTAATAGAAATATGGCATCTTGCAGCTTAATTAATTACTCCCCGTGGTGACAAAAAGAAAAGTATTCTAAGGCTCACCGGAACAAAAGACAAAATATATGCATGTTTATACACACAGCGACCCGAACATGAACAATTACCTTCTCCCAGCAACAGATTACCACCCACAGTGCCTGTCCTTACCGTCTTCCGAACTCCAAAATACAAGTTGTACCAAGAGATTCATTTTTCTTGCTCAAAGAAGGTAAAAATATCATGCGAGGAAATAAAGGAACATGCAGTGACCCAGTTGTTCACTGCTAAAGAGTTAATGCCATACTGTAAAATGGCTCACTGCTAAAACAGTTCATACTGTGGTTCATTGTCAAAGTTGCTAGAAACACTGAAGACTGTGAATGGGTTTACTTTGAAGTTATTGGACATGTATGCCAACTATGCACTGTGTAATCCAAAAAGGCTGTACATGGGAAGGAAGTAGTTAACTGGCAGTTCTAAGTGATAGTCGATAGGTGGTGGGCTGGCCCCACTTCCCCTAGCTAGAGATTTCCTTGCAAGTAAGCCAGGAGAGAGGAAGTGTATGCTGGTACCGATGTGTAATCCAGTCTAGCTGAATCTTCAGAGTCTTCTGGGTGAACAAGCCAAAGTGAGGAAGTAGCATTGATCCACAGAGATACCATCCCTGTGAGATTTACAGCTACCATAAAAGCAACTGTGCTAAGAGCAAACCTTTGAGGGAGAACAAAACAATTTTTTTTATAGAAAGTTGAAGACAATTACAAAGGGACAGTGCATGGATAAGTCAGTAAAGGTAGCGCATGTTTATGGCTATAGACTTTACTGCACGTGGTATGGGTTATTTTGCTTCCGACACCCACCACACTACTTGGATGGACAGGCCTTTCTTTGTAGGACTGCGCCCCGCCATTGTGCACTGCAGAAATATAGAAACTTGCATGTCTAACGTCAACTGGGAAGATTCCATAGTTCATATAGAAGGAAGTTTAGAGGGATTATTATACTGCTTCCTCCTATACACAGCCTTTTGGGAAACGTCTGCCTTGTGATATACTTGAAAACTAAGCCTACTCCCTGTATTGGCACTCCATCAACCTTCATCTTCTGTAAAGAGACTGTTTTTTTTTGCTATCACCCACCCAGCCTGGTCATTGCCTCCTTGCATGCACCGGGCATCATCCTCTCCGCCAGTCCTCCTGCCCTGCGACCCATTACTCATTCTCCAGCCCAGCCAAGGGCACCCAACCACCACCAGACAGAACTGCCCAAGGGGAATAAAAGGGTGCCCCCCTTCACTTACTGCACTCATGGCCCAATGGGACCTGCTCCTCAACACTTGGGTCCGGTTCTGTGGGTCCACCACAGTCTTCACTGTGCTTCAGCCACTGCATGTAAACTTCTGACACAAACAGGGTTATGTGTGTCGCTGCAGTCAATACATGGTTGCATCGGTGATGTGTCCCCAAGCTGCACATGACCCAGTAG
Source organism: Bufo bufo (assembly GCF_905171765.1). Lineage (NCBI taxonomy): Eukaryota > Metazoa > Chordata > Amphibia > Anura > Bufonidae > Bufo > Bufo bufo. Next base: position 67,244,552 of record NC_053389.1, read on the forward strand.
TGATGTGCACCCTGGACAATCACTACTGAGGCCTATCATTGATATGATCCTTGAAAGGTCCCACTGGGGGGGGGGGGGGGGGGGGAATAGTTTAAAATACATTAACGCTTTAAGGGGGTTATTTCAGTCAGAAGCAGAAGCAACTATCATCTGTTCCCTGGGTCAATGGGTGTCTGAAAGCTAACGCATGAGCCCTAACTCTCCATTCAAAGTCCTTTGCCCTGATGTAAATGGCCAAGCACAAATCTCAACTATTATCATGTGAGCCATAGGCTTTGAATGGAGAGACAGGGCACATGCTCGACCACCAAGCCATTCAAATTCCACCCAACCATGGTCGTACGGCTGGGGAGCCCAAAGATTGGGGTCCCATTCTGGCAATCCACTTGGGTGCCAGTGGTTGGACCCACACTGATCTAGCATTTAATGGCTTATTCAGTGGATAGGTGATAAATGCCTTTAACTTGAGTACTCCTTTAATGTATATATACAGAAAAACATTATCAAGATGTGGGAGGAGGAGGGTGGCATGGTACTACTTATTTATGAAAGGGACTGTATGGGAGCATGTGAAAACTTAAAGGGGTTCACCACCTTGTACCTAAATTTCAGCAAATTGTGTAATGCAATAAGAACCTGCTCAATTGCCTCCGGCCTTATATTAGCTAGTACTCCTTCCCTGGTGCCTACGGTTTGCAGTGAAAAAAGGCATCAGCGCCCATAGCCTTTCCATGATACAGGACACCCAGGCGATCAGGGAACTGATGGACATCCTGTATCCTGAGTTGACTGCTTTCATCGCATGCCCAATAGAAGACAAAAGTGCCTTAGGCTATGGATGTTGGCCCCTGTTTACATCATTGTCCATGGGCACAGAGGACAACTCCATGCAGACTAAGGTGAGTCCAGAGGCCATCTAGCAGGTTCACATGCCAACACACAACAGTGTATGGCATTACGGAAATTGAAGTACAAAGTGGTCAAAGAACATTTGATAGATGTTCTACTTGGTACCCTGCTCCCATCATGCCAACTCCCTCCATCGCTGACAGATCACTGCAGTCGGCAGACTTCAATGTCTACGAGCACATCAGTTTTATATTGTTCTGGAACAATGTGGAGGTAGAAGAGTCTAGAAGAAAAGCTTGGTGTGAGGTGCACCGCGCTGCTACCTGTGTGCTGTAATGGTCATACCATCAGCCATCTCATTGTGATTGTTCTTCATGTCTTCTGTGGAAATCTTGTTTGCCTCCTCACTATTACAGAATTATACATAACTGGGAGTCTCACAAACCCATCCATATGGCTTTTTTTTTCTGTGTAGTTAGACTATTTTGTTCCAAGGCCACCTGGTGTTCTGAGAGTCACACCTGTCGGCAGTCTTCTCCATAGCCATCTGGCCGTCAATTCTGAGTACAGGACTGACTGTTCAATGAGGGAAACATTTAGTTATCCAGTCTATGTGTTCATAGGAGGCCTTGGAGCCATTTATAAAGACAACACACAAAAACTGCAGACATTGTATAACAGTGAGCAGGCAAACTACCTTTCAAGTATATTAGATGGCCCAAAAGCAGTGCATGTTCTAGCCATGTGCATTTGACATTGATTTCTATGCAAGAAGCTCCATTCTGAAAGCCATGGAGAAGGACAAGGCCACAGCAAACATGGGCTCCCGTTCTAGCATCCTCCTGGCCCTCCAATCCTCTGTGACTTCTACATGGATTCAGTCTCTAGTCCAATTTGGAATTATTCCAAAACCTTTTATATTAATAATTCTATTACTAACGTGGAATATTCAGTGATGTCCCTCATTAAGGTGTAGGGTTTAGCCACCATGGAGAGAAGGAACAGTTTCTTTTATTTATTTCTCCTTCATGTCCTTTCTTGAGCCAATTCTCCGCTCACTTGCTTGCGTACAATGGAGAGCCATTGTAGAGTGAAGTCCTTCACAGGTTTTTGCCACCCAGCAGCAAAGAAGATAGAACCAACTAGGATTGTGCCCTATCTTCCCAAGGATACCATCGCAGCTACATGGGTATGTATGCATTGAGAATATCCAGGGGTGTAACGATCGCGGTCGCAGAGACTGCGACTGGGCCCGGCGGAAGGGAGGGCCCGCTGCAGGCCGCAAGTGCTTGCGGCGGCAGGCGGGCCCTGCGAGTTAACTAATCCGTGCACTGAGGAACTTGATCACCTGCTGCCTGCGTTCGCAGATGACAAATCATCGCACCGTCCCTCACTCAGCTGCTGCCGCTCCGCCGCCAAGCCCTCCCTCAAGCTACACACACGCCCACAAAACACCCACATGACCAGGCAGCTAGGACACGCCCGCCGTGGCCCTCTCTCGCCTCATACCGCTGGTCTGGAAGCGGCCACGTGACCCGTCCCTCCGCTCCCGCGAGATGAGAGTCTGACGTCACGAAAGTAGACTCTAGGCAGGCAGGCGCAGCAAGAGCCCGCCAGAGCAGATTTAAAAGCGCCCCAGCGTCAGCCAGCGCAGATTAGAAGGCGCGACTCCGCGAGGAAGAGAGACTGAGTAAGAGACAGAGAGAGACCGGCCGGCCGACCGACCGACCGACCAAGTCACCAGACACGAACCATCAAGGGCGAGCGCTGGGCGTTGCAGCAGAAGTACTCCAGGACCATATGCCTGAACTGGTCTATAGACTGGTAGGTAGTATTAGTAATGTAATGATTCATCCATCCATCTGCCCCACCCACACCCTGATTTCAGACATCATTTCCGTCCACTGATCATCCATCCATCCGCCCCACCCCCTGAATTCAGACATTATTATTGTCTGAAATCAGGGCCGGGGTTGGGCGGATGAATGGATGGATCATCAGTGGATGGTAATAAATTATTGCTGTCCACTGATGATCCATCCATGATCCGCCACACCTGCACCCTGATTTCATACATTATTATTATTACCGCCCAATTATGCCACTTACTAAATGCTACCATCACCTTTCCTACAGTGAGAACAAATTGGTTCCTTTCTACTTGATGCCTCCTCGTTGGACCTGGCTGGTTAATTTTGATGATTCACTTGGATTTCTGTTCTGGTTAAGAAGCACGACTCGTACTTATTCACAATCAAATTTCAGTAAGTGGGGGGGTGGGGGTGGGGGGCCCCGATTCAAAGTTTGCCCTGGGGCCCATAAAAAACTCTAGTTAAGCCACTGAGAATATCTGTTACCAAGAGGGAAACCTATTTGCAGCGATTACCTTTCACAAGAGGACAGGTAATGAGAACCATGATGAAGTCCACCACATGATGAAGTCTACCATCTAACTTCTTAAAGGGTTCTTCAGATTCTCTAAATGATCAACTGATGGTGGACCTGTTGAGTCTGGAGGATGAAACACATAGTGATCAGCTGTTTTGTGGGGGGCAATAGTGGACAAATGGTCTTAAGTGGGTTTTAAATGGTCCTCTAAAGTGGGAGACACTTTTAGCAGTAGCTCTTCACTCTGGCTTAGGCCTCTTTCACATGAGCGTGACGGATTAGGTCCGGATGCGTTCAGGGTGCGTTCAGTGAAACTCGCACTATTTTGCAAGCAAGTTCAGTCAGTTTTGTCTGCGATTGCGTGCAGTTTAGTTTTTTCCGTGCGGGTGCAATGCGCTTTAAAGCGTGATAAAAAACTGAAGGTTTACAAACATCTCTTAGCAACCATCAGTGAAAAACGCATCGCACCCGCACTTGCTTGCGGATGCAATGCGTTTTTCACGCAGCCCCATTCACTTCTATGGGGCCAGGGCTGCATGAAAAACGCAGAATATAGAACATGCTGCAATTTTCACGCAACGCAGAACTGATGCGTGAAAAACAACGCTCATGTACAAAGCCCCATTGAAATGAATGGGTCAGGATTCAGTGCGGGTGCTCTGCGTTCACGTCACGCATTGCACCCGCGCGGAAAACTCGCTCGTGTGAAAGGGGCCTTATAGAGAAGGCTTTCTGACGCTCCTCCATGACATCTATACGCCTACAATGCAGATGTTCCTTTGGTCTAGAACTAAGGGGCTTAAGAAAGTGACAACTTCGTAGCTACCATTTGGAAGCAGTTTTAGAGGTTACTAATTATTTTACCCTACACGTTCAAAGTTCTGTCTAGGAGTAAGATAGGGTTACCAACTTTTCCACCCCAAAATACCAGTCAGATTTTGGGTGTATTTACAGGCTCAAAAAAAAAAACATAGGTGTAAATGCACCATAAAAGTGGGAAAGGGATGCAAATGAGCTCTAAACAAGCTCTGCCTCTGATGCCAGATGTAAGGCAGCTATCCTATACGTCAATGTTTGACCCTTTAAATAGGCCTAGAGACATGACTTGGATATTAAATAAGCTAGCACCTCATCTGCAGACAGCTGTTTTGGGGTGATTGGCCCTCATCTGTACAGAGCAGAGTGTACTGGCTTAACTGGACGAGAGGCCTAATTCCGGATTTGTGGGGTACTATGTCTCCTTCAGGAGGGGGGGCCTTAATCGGCGTGAGGAGACTTATAGGCCATACATGCTCCTCTGGAATTCTGGGAAGAAAGGGATGCAAATGAGCTCTAAACAAGCTCTGCCTCTAATGTGAGACATGACTCGGATATTAAATAAGCCAGCACCTCATCTGCAGGCAGTCGTTTCGGCCTATTTAAAGAGTCGAACATTGACTTATAGGATAGTTGCCTTACATCTGGTGGCATCAGAGGCAGAGCTTGTTAAGATGTAATTTGCATCCCTTTCTTCCAAGAATTCCAGAGAAGCATGTATGGCCTATAAGTCTCCTCACACCAAGATGCTCTCTCCCAAAGAAGGATAGTATCCCCCAAATCCATAAAAGTGGGTGACGATTAGGAGTGGGATTTTCCACAGGGTCTGAAAACCTAAGACAGACAATAGTTCCCTGCCTCCTGTGACCATATCCTTCTCTGACCCACCTAGGCAGGTTGTATGTACACGTAGTGACCAAGTCTTGATGCTGCTGATCCCTGGTCCCTGGCAGAGTAGGAATATCTAACCCTTATAGGACCGAACCTGACCGCGCATGTCTCTGACAAATGAGTGGCATTTGCTGTTGCCAATAGAATTTTTTTTTTAAGGACACTGACAACTTCCCAATGTATCTACCAGGTGGATGATCGGTTTTCCAGTTTGGTGCCAACCCTAGATAGGACTTTGTCCAGTTGAATTATGGTCTTTGATTACGTATACTTGCCAATTTTATCTTGGTAAATTCGGCATTTAAGCCTTGACTCGGCCCAAACCCAATTCCCGATTTGTACCGGAACAAGCCAAATTTGCTCGGATTGTCTCTGAATCTTTGGGACAATCCCAGGAAATTTAGAACTGTTGATGACTATGGATCAAGGTTTTTGTCATTTTTCTATGTATAAAATCCCATTCATTAACCCCTAAAATCCCATTTTATTCACTAACACTGCACGTGTAGCAGCTGCGGTAACATACGGACACTGCAAAACTGAAGCACAAATCGCCCCTAATGCTGTTTTATCGTACATGTAGATGCTAATGGCATCCTTGTATAAATGGTGCAGGTACCTGATAAATCTGGATGGCACTTTACAGCAGCCCGGCCTAGTCCATGAACACAGAATAACATGAGTAACACTGACTGGCACTCAGCCCCAGAGACAAGATGGAAAATGGCACAGATTACAATGTACTACAGCTGTACATAGTCTCTAGCAGGAAGACTGACAAGAGAAATGCTCAGTGACATCCCCACAGGGACCTACCGAAAGATCAGCGTCTGAGGTTAGGTCAGTACTGGATAACGGCCACTAGAGGGAGGCAAAGACAAGAATCCGAGGGCTCATTCCATAACATAGCGTGCGGAGTGCTATAAAATGTGATTGCACCGCCTAAACATCTGTCCGCTAAAATGAAAAATAACACTTAGAGAAAAATCCAGAAGAAGTGCAGTGGAGATTGCACATTACATCCTTTGCTCTATAAGCAGCCATTTTTTTTTCTAATGCATTTTGGGAGGGAATACCATAGAGATCAATGGCATTTGTATGCAAATTAGTTACACCGCGAGCTTACAAGGAGGCGGTTTGTAGTCAGTTGCTAAGTAGCAACAGAGAGGATTTTAAATAAGGGAGCGTGAAACCTCCGGGGGAAAAAAACAGAGCTTTCCTTAAAATAGAATCTCACCCTAAATTCAGAAAATTGCCTGTGTATATCGGCCATTGAGTCGTCATCCTTAGTCAAGTTGTTAATTCTCTTCAACTATTCGAGGTTAAATCTATTTCCAAATGATCTCGCAGGGTTGTTACCAGGGCTGGACTGGCTGCCTACCAATTCTGGCAAATGCCAGATGAGCGAGTTGCAGATCGGGCTGTCCCGGGGCGTCGCCAGGCCAAAACGTGGCAGTGGCAATCGCAGAATGGCGATACAGTTGAATAGTGCACGGGGGCACAGGAACCCCACCGTTCACTTTCATAGGCAACAGGCAATGGTAGCTGAGCTGCAGTACCCAGAATGACCACTACACTTTGAACGGAGCTGTGCTACTTCCAGGATCAGAGGCTGCGGGGAACAGCTGATCGGTAGGGGTGCGGTGCGTCGCCTGTGGCCTTCTCTCTGTTTTTCCTAGGCCAGTGACGACACGTTCATCGGTCAAAGGGTCTGAGCTGCAATACCAAGCAATGCCACAATACAATGTATGGCGCTGTGCTTGGTAAGCTGAGAGAAGGCCACGGCACTCACAGGAGCGCCAGTGCCTTCTCAAACAGCTGATCGGTGGGTGTCCCAGGTGTGATCCCGAGGATAGGTCATCAGTATCAAAATCTCGGAAAAACCCTTTAATTTTCATCTGATATACAGTATTTGGGGGTTTGATTTACAAGTGAGCATTTTTACTTTTTTGTCATGAGCCCATCACTTTCTAGTTACGTCCCTGCAGATGGTGAACCCTCTATTTTCCATGTCCGTCTTTTTGATGATGGGCCAGGAAAAAAATATGGAATGATAGGTGCCTTCATTTTCGCGTGCGGGATCTGATAACACCCGATGAAAGTGATGGACTGCCGCACAGGTAAAGAAAAGGGGTCGATGGAAAAGGGGAACTGGAATTTGCATCAAGTTACATTTTAACAGGTTAACATTGACAGGTGCAATTGCCTTACACACAACAGAACACAACGGCTATAAAGCAGAACAATAACTAAACGCAATGGCCTCCGAGTTCTGGAAGTGATAGGTCATTATCCAAAGGTCTGATGGATTTTGGTCAGGGAGAAGGAATCCTATAATTTATTGAGTTGGAGATGCTGACTAAGGCTACATTCACACGTCCGTGGTGTGTTGCGGACCCGCAAATTGCGGGTCCGCAACACACCAGCCCGTCACCCCCATAGAAATGCCTATTCTTGTCCGCAAGCTGCGGACAAGAATAGGACATGCTCTATCTTTTTGCGGAGCTGCGGACCCAAAATCGGGGCCGCGCTCTGCAATTGCGCCTGCAGACAGCCCACTGTGTGCTGTCCGCATCCATTCCGTCCCCATAGAGAATGAATGGGTCCGCACCCTTTCTGCAAAATTGCGGAAAGGATGCGGACCCATTTTGCGGACGTGTGAATGGAGCCTTATGGAGGACGTTTACACAACGGTTTTTCAGCGGAATTTTGGCACGGACCGCCCTGCTGAAATTTCCCCGAAACACTCCCCTGTGGCCGCACTCTTTCTGCATCCCATACACTTCAAAGGGAGGCAGCGCCGAGAATCGGCGGTCAAAAGCTGTGGCAGTGCTGAGGAGGGACATGTCCGTTCTCAGCGTGGCCGCAGGTTTAGGCCTCCTGCACGCGACCGTAGGTGTCCCGTGCCCGTGCTGCGGACCGCATTTGCGGATCCGCAATACACGGGCACCGTTCCGTGTGCATTCCGCATCACGGATGCGGACCCATTCACTTCAATGGGTCCACAAATCCGGAGATGCGGAATGGTGCGGAACAGAAGCACGGAACGGAGTGCTTCCATGGGGTTTCGTCCCGTACTTCCGTTCCGCAAAAAGATAGAACATATCCTATCTTTTCACAGAACGGCCGGATCGCGGACCCATTAAAGTGAATGGGTCCGCGATCCGCTGCCCAACGGATGGTATTTGTGCATTGCGGCCCGCATTTTGCGAGCCGCAGCACGGCCACGGGGTGCACATGTTCGCGTGCAGGAGGCCCTAAGCCACTGCTCCGCAATCCTCGGCGCTGCCTCCCATTGAGATGTATGGGAAGCAGAAAGGACTGGCCCGCCAGCGTTTTTTTGGCAAAATTTCAGTGTGGCTTTCTGTGCCAAAATTCCACTGGAAATGTCGTAGTGTGAACATTCCCTTAGGCTGAGTTCACACAGGCGTTGCGGGAAAATGTGTGGGTGCGTTGCGGGAACACGCGCGATTTTTCCGCGCGAGTGCAAAACATTGTAATGCGTTTTGCACTCGCGTGAGAAAAATCGCGCATGTTTGGTACCCAAACCCTTGGGATCGGTGTTCTGTAGATTGTATTATTTCCCCTTATAACATGGTTATAAGGGAAAATAATAGCATTCTAAATACAGAATGCATAGTACAATAGCGCTGGAGGGGTTAAAAAAAAATAAAAAATAATTTAACTCACCTTAGTCCACTTGATCGCGAAGCCCGGCTTCTCGTCTGTCTCCTTTGTTGAACAGGACCTGTGGTGAGCATTAATTACAGGAACAGGACCTGTGGTGACGTCACTCCGGTCATCACATGATCTATCACATGATCTTTTACCATGGTGATAGATCATGTGATCACCGGAGTGACGTCATCACAGGTCCTGTTCCTGTAATTAATGCTCACCACAGGTCCTGTTCAACAAAGGAGACAGACGAGAAGCCGGGCTTCGCGATCAAGTGGATTAAGGTGAGTAAAATTATTATTTATTTTTTTTAACCCCTCCAGCGCTATTTTACTATGCATTCTGTATTCAGAATGCTATTATTTTCCCTTATGACCATGTTATAAGGGAAAATAATAATGATCGGGTCTCCATCCCGATCGTCTCCTAGCAACCGTGCGTGAAAATAGCACCGCATCCGCACTTGCTTGCGATTTTCACGCAACCCCATTCACTTCTATGGGGCCTGCGTTGCGTGAAAAACGCACAATATAGAGCATGCTGCGATTTTCACGCAACGCACAAGTGATGCGTGAAAATCACCGCTCATGTGAACAGCCCCATAGAAATGAATGGGTCCAGATTCAGTGCGGGTGCAATGCGTTCATCTACGGCATTGCACCCGCGAGGAAATCTCGCCCGTGTGAACGCAGCCTTAGGGTCTGCTCAGGTTTTCCACAGTGGAAAATGTGTAGCAGATATGGGGGCCTTATTAGTACTGGAGGCCACTACTGGGGCATTATTAATACTGGGGGCCACTAATGGGACATTTTTAATATTAGGGGAAGCCCACGGGGGCATTCATTTTACTAGGGGCCACTAATGGGGGCCTTATTAATACTGGGGGCCACGAATTGGAGCGTTATTAATAATGGGGGCCACTAATGGGACATTTTTAATATTAGGGGAAGCCCACGGGTGCATTCATTTTACTGGGGCCTGTGTTTAGCCACTCCCCCACAGCTTAACTTATCCGGTATTTTTCAATATAAAGGCTAAATTGCCGTGCTGGCATCTGCATAAATAAGTGGGTTTTGGGTTGCAGTTTGGGCACTCAGCCTCTAAAAGGTTCGCCATCACGTGGCCTAGTAGTCGCTCAGTCCCATAGAAGTGAATGGGGCTCAGCGCGATACCAAGCACAGCCGCTATACAATGGACGGCCCTGTGCTTCGTAAGCAGGGAGAAGGCCGAAACGCTACTGCAAGTGCCTTCTCAAACAGGTGATTGGCGGGGATCCTGGGTGTCGGATTCCCACCCATCAGACACTGATAACTCATCCAGAGGATCGGTCATCAGTATATAAGTCTCAGAAAACCCCTTTAAAATGTTAAAATGATGTGCAGATTTGGGTGCGGAGAATGTCTGCAGCGTGTGGATAAGATTTGTAAGGATGCGGCTGCTCTCCGTGCTGCAGATTTTCTCCACGCAATTCCACTGCGGAAAATCTGCAATGTTTGCGCCGTGTGTAGCCGGACCCTCGTCTTTAGGCCTCGTTCACATTTCCGTCTCAGTGTCCGTGAAAAAAAGCGTACACGTTTCATCCGTGAAGATGTCCGTGAAGGATCCGTGTCTGTTTTTACCATCCGTGTGTCAACCGTAATTCACGGAAGTTGCTTAGCTGAAAATTAATTTCCAAAGAATGTCCTATTAGTCTCTAGTGAAAAACGGACACAACATGGATGACATCCGTGCTGTGTCAGTGATTTTCACGAATCCATAGACATCAATGGGCGTGCTTGGTCCGCATCAGGGATCAAAGTAGTGCATGCTGAAAAAATGCTGAAATGTGAACAGACACATTTAAACCAATGGGTACGTGTGCTGTCCGCAGAAAATGCGCATAGCACACATCAGTGAAAAACGGAAATGTGAACGAGGCCTGAGACGCAAAGAAGAGAGATGCCACTGCCGAGCATCAAGCTGTACCCACACACTGATGCCACCTAGCGGTTGCCCCATATTTACATGGCAGTACGTCTTATAGCTGCACGTTTGACATATACTACCGCCCCATGGTGATATCCGCAGATCGGTGCCATATAGTATCACATTTATTGTATATAATTTTATGATTTTTAAGATTTCTGTAGCGTCTACGTTTTAAGAATTCATTACTTTTATCTCACAGTGTGCGGTACTTAATACTCTTAAACCTTACGTCTTTAAGGTGTCCTGACCTCAGAATACACAGCCTCTAAAGCCTGACCATCTGCATCCCTTGCGCACTATTGTCATTGTTCACTTGCTGCCGGGCACTTTGTTCTTAACCCCATTGATCAGTGATGCAGAACATGGTTTGTCGTGCTTCCGGATTTCACAGTCATTGAGAGTCAGATATATGGATATACAGCGTGAAAGGAGAATTTACGCGGTATAAAATTAGCTATGAAGATTAATGCAATAGGTCCAGATACATCCGCCATAAGGGGATGGGCCTCTGTAAAATCACTTGTTCTTGACCCATCTCTGTCCTGTGTGATCTGACCGAAATTCGAGCCTCGCCGTTACTCTCCGTCATATCAGCTACAGTCAAATGTGGCTGGAAGAGTGAAGTCCAGCAATCCACCATAGAAGCCATAGGTTCGGGGGCCATTGAGTTCATGGCGTACTAGAAATGTATGGCATGATGGACAAATGTGTTGGAAGGGTGAGGGGTTTATTAATTAAAATATGCCAAAAATTCTGGCTCAATTTGCACCATAAAAACTGGTTAGATGTCTGTACATTTATTATCCCAATAAAAAAATATTTTACATTTTTTAAACCAGCACCTGGATCTGAATACTTTTGTAATTGCATGTAATTAAAAATCTAGTATAGCTGCTGAGTTATTCAATAAAATGTATCTGTATAGCGCCACCTGCTGACAGTTATTTTCCTAATTTCTCTGTCTATCGGTCTGAGGTGGTCGCACATGCTCAGTTCCATCCTTCAAATGCCACTAACCTTATCTACTGTTAGAAGCTGTTACAGTTACAGGAAGAAAGCTACGGCAGAAAGGGTTCGCCCCCCCGAGCTTTGATAGAGAGAGAGAGCTGCAGCGGAAAGGACATGCCCCCTTAGCTCTGATAGAGCTGCAGCATAAGGCCTCATGTGCATCCGACTGACCCTAGTCTAAGGACGGGTAGTATGCTTCACCATTCAATATTTTAGTGCCACTTAGCCATGAAATACCCTGCGTGCCTTAGGCTACTTTCACACTTGCGCTAGCCTGTCGGATCGATATTAACGCTAGCCCATATGTACCGCCGGAGTCCGCTCTGGCTCTATTCACTATAATGGGGACGGAGGTCCGGCCTCAGCACAGCAAACATGCCGAGAGGCAGCTGGACAAAAAACACAGCCTCTCGGCATGTTTGCTGTGCTGCGGCCTCATCTCCCACCAGTCCCCATTATAGTTAATGAGGCCGGAGTGGACTTCGGGCAGCACACATGGGCTAGCGTTAGTACGGATCTGGCAGGCTGTTCCCCTGGCAGGTATCTGTCTTCTGCTCTGTCTGTAATCTGCTTGGTTTGGGCCTGACTAGTAGAGTTGAGCGAACACCTGGATGTTCGGGTTCGAGAAGTTCGGCCGAACTTCCCGAAAATGTTCGGGTTCGGATCCCGAACTTCATCCCGAACCCCATTGAAGTCAATGGGGACCCGAACTTTTCGGCACTAAAAAGGCTGTAAAACAGCCCAGGAAAGGGCTAGAGGGCTGCAAAAGGCAGCAAAATGTAGTTAAATCCCCTGCAAACAAATGTGGACAGGGAAATGAATTAAAATAAAAATAAAATAAATAAAAATTAACCAATATCAATTGGAGAGAGGTCCCATAGCAGAGAATCAGGCTTCATGTCAGCAGAGAATCAGTCTTCATGTCATAGCACTTCTGCTCCTAGAAGAGGGGGAGCTAAACACTGGAATGAACTATTCCAGTCTAGCTATGCTAAACTGAACTAAACACATTGCTGCCACCTGCTGGTATACATGGAAATTACAGCATAATATATGAAACAGGCATAGAAAATACATATAATGGAAAATGCAATGTTAGACTACACAAGATGACAATACATATGCACCTGACATGTTGTAGCAGGGAGAAAGAGTTTAGTGACATACTCCAGGATGTTACATACACATCACCACAGTAGCCTTAGCCCAAAAAAAGGGGGGGTGTTTAATACATAACTTTTATTTTGGCGCTGTTAAAATAAATTGCTGTGCCATGTTAAAAATATCTATTTGCTGCTATACACCTAAGTATATACACTTCTCATTGGATGTGGGTCTCCCAGAATGCTTGGGCTTGTGCTACCTGTCTTGGAGTCTCCCAGAAAAAAAAGGAGAGAACCCTTGGACTCCCAAAAGAGTTAGCAAGCCTCAGGAGATGACTTAGTAAGTAGACCTTTTAATGATCTGCACAAGCCCCTTTTCCACGCTTTTTTGTGATGGGTCACGCCCCTTCAGAGCACATATGGACCCTAGGGCTGTGTCTAATGACACAGAAGCAGTCCTCCATGAGCTGGGAAGGAGATGTGGCAGCTCTTCTGGGAGATTAGGACTTCCCCCCTTTTTCTGGGAGCCTATGGGTAAAAGGGCCATGGTCGGTACTGACGTACCAATAAAGGGGGGCGGGGTCTACTGTAAAACGGGTATAGCATGTTTAAAGGGTTGTGACTGCACCATGAGAAAATTCTGGTGGTGCACCACAACCTCTGCCCTCCCGGATGGCTTTTCCCAATAGATGTATATTTTATGGCCTGAGGAAGATGGGATGTCCATATAGAAACGAGTTGCCATGTGTCCTTTCTTTATTTAAATTTGGAATATCAGCAGTGCTGGTTCTTTTTCTGTACCCTTGATATATTTCCCAATAGTTGGCATGCCATAGCAGTGCACATGTGGACGATCAGTCTGCTTTTCATAGACCTGGACTGACCTATAAATCTATACTGCTGTTGCGGATCAGTGGGAGTGGACCCGCTGTGTTCATAGACCTGTTTGAGGTAACCCTAAGGGCGTTATTTCAGCGCTCCCCCGGCATTTACCCTTTAACCTCTGTACAGGGATCTGAACTTCGCTGCAGGGGAGCAACCAGATAGCTACCTCCTAGGATAGTCTTGGTGCAGTTGGCAGCTGACCCACTGCAGTTGTGGACTTGGGTGCAAGCGTTGGGACCTCAGGATAGAGAAAACCCAACAAAATCGCAGTCTGAACAGTCACTAAGGCTTGAATGCAGGATGAGAGCTCCAGACAGCACGCTTTTAGCATAGCTATTAGGAGACACATGATAAACTGGCAGGCTGGGTGGTGATGAAGACACAGGCAGGGCAGGCAAGCCGGATACTTGGTTGGCAGGAATACAGACAAGGCAGATGGTCAGGTTTATACTTAAACACGAACAGAACTGAAACTGAAATAATGCACGGGCAGGGCAGGTACAGGGCTGGAGCACAAGCAGGAACAAGTGCAGGATCAATGCATGAGAATCGCAGAAGCACCATGATGCAGAGGGTGCCTGAGCTTTATGGTTCTCTGGTTGACAGAGAACCATAAAGCTCAGGCACCATCTGCATGGATAGGGTGCCTTAAATACCCAGGGACCCCTATCCATTGGCTGGGGAAGGATTTGGATGTGCGTGCATAAAGGCAGCAGCATCGTGAGTATCACAGGGTCCCTGCCCACAGTGGAGAGCAGGTCAGCGGGGCCATGGAGATCTGTCCTAACAACTGCTATGCCAAATTACATTTCCCCTTGCGTCCTCTGTCTATGAGGTCTCTGTGTGTTTAACAGTTTCCTATAGTTCTGGACAGCATGTTCATATATTTCTCTTGGTTGGAATAGGAAAAATCTTTACTAATGTCTTTAACAGACATTTTCCATGGAAAGGAAGATAGAAGCGCACAAGCCACACTAAGTCTAAATGGGTCCATTCACACGTCCGTTGTTTCTTTCCTGATCTGTTCCGTTTTTTGCTGAACAGATCTGGACCAGATCTGGACCCATTCATTTTCAATGGGTCCTGAAAAAAAATCAGACATTGAGCTGTCCGATTTTTTTCAGGACCCATTGAAAATGATCCAGATCTGGTCCAGATCTGTTCAGCAAAAAACAGAACAGATCAGGAAAGAAACAACGGACGTGTGAATGGACCCTAGCCTCCTAACATGGCATATAGCTGTAGGTAATATCTCACTCTGCAATAATCAGTGGTGGCTAACCACGTGTTTGGACCTTACTCAAGGACCATGAGCTGGAATGTGATAAGCCAACCACGACCCCTAAAAATGTCTACCCTCCCTCTCTAAGAGCCATGCATTAAAGACACATCAATAATGTCCAATAGGTGCAGGTCCCACATCTTTTCTCAAGAACGGGGCCCTGACGTACATATCTGGCTTTCTCCATTCACTGCTATGGGACTTCCTCACATAGCCAAGTGCTGGCCCGAAGATTTCTAGAATTCCCATAGCAGGAACTGGAGAGAACATTAGAAATGCAGCCCCATCCTTGAGATAGGAGCAGGTCCTAGAGGTGGGACTAGGGTTGCCACCTTTCCCAACTAAAAATACCGGCCAATTTTACATGGGTAAAAAAAGGGGTGTAGTTTTGGGGGCGTGGTTTAACACGGGGGCATAATTTAATACGAATGGTTTGACCATATTGAGTTTTGCAACTTTTAAAAAAACTACTTTTTTTTTTTACTGTTGTGCAGTGGTTTAATATTGATTGTCCATCCTCAGGTCATCAATATCAGATTGGAAGGGGTCCGGCACCCCCGCTGATCAGCTGTATGAAGGGGTAGCGGCTATGTGTGATTGCTGCTTCCTGCGATTAGTCTCCTTCATGCAGTGTAATTACAATGCCTTCACTTGAATGGGGCGGTTGTAACTACACTGCACCACTGCTACAAGAAGACGACATACCAGTCATGTGACTGTATTTTAAATACACTGCACCACTGATACAAGCAGATGATGTACCAGTCATGTGACTGTATTGTAACTACACTGCACCACTGCTACAAGAAGACGACGTACCAGTCATGTGACTGTATTGTAACTACACTGCACCACTGATACAAGCAGACGATGTACCAGTTATGTGACTGTATTGTAACTACACTGCACCACTGCTACAAGAAGACGACGTACCAGTCATGTGACTGTATTGTAACTACACTGCACCACTGATACAAGCAGACGACGTACCAGTCATGTGACTGTATTTTAAATACACTGCACCACTGATACAAGCAGATGATGTACCAGTCATGTGACTGTATTTTAAATACACTGCACCACTGATACAAGCAGATGATGTACCAGTCATGTGACTGTATTGTAACTACACTGCACCACTGATACAAGCAGATGACGTACCAGTCATGTGACTGTATTGTAACTACACTGCACTACTGCTACAAGCAGATGATGTACCAGTCATGTGACTGTATTGTAACTACACTGCACTACTGCTACAAGCAGATGATGTACCAGTCATGTGACTGTATTGTAACTACACTGCACTACTGCTACAAGCAGACGATGTACCAGTCATGTGACTGTATTGTAACTACACTGCACCACTGATACAAGCAGACGACGTACCAGTCATGTGACTGTATTGGAACTACACTGCACCACTGATACAAGCAGACGATGTACCAGTCATGTGACTGTATTGTAACTACACTGCACCACTGATACAAGCAGATGACGTACCTGTCATGTGACTGTATTGTAACTACACTGCACCACTGATACAAGCAGACGACGTACCAGTTATGTGACTGTATTGTAACTACACTGCACCACTGATACAAGCAGACGACGTACCAGTTATGTGACTGTATTGTAACTACACTGCACCACTGATACAAGCAGATGACGTACCTGTCATGTGACTGTATTGTAACTACACTGCACCACTGATACAAGCAGACGATGTACCAGTCATGTGACTGTATTGTAACTACACTGCACCACTGATACAAGCAGATGACGTACCTGTCATGTGACTGTATTGTAACTACACTGCACCACTGATACAAGCAGATGACGTACCAGTCATGTGACTGTATTGGAACTACACTGCACCACTGATACAAGCAGACGATGTACCAGTCATGTGACTGTATTGTAACTACACTGCACCACTGATACAAGCAGATGACGTACCTGTCATGTGACTGTATTGTAACTACACTGCACCACTGATACAAGCAGACGACGTACCAGTTATGTGACTGTATTGTAACTACACTGCACCACTGATACAAGCAGACGACGTACCAGTTATGTGACTGTATGTGACTGTATTGTAACTACACTGCACTACTGCTACAAGCAGATGATGTACCAGTCATGATTTTTTTTATCAGATTATGTGGGAGACTGCAGATTGATTTAAAGGGGTATTCTGGTTACATTAAGTTTACAGTATTTACAGTATAGGGGACAACTATTAGATTGGTGGGGGTTCTACCACTGGGACCCCCACCGATCACAATAACGGGGACCCTGTACTCCCTGCAGCTCCCCTAAAATGCTCGTAGTGGTCGGACAGGTATGCACGTGGCTGCTCCATTCATTTCTATGGGAGTTCCAAAGATAGCCGAGTACAGCGCTCACATATCTCCGGAACACTCATAGAAATAAATGGCGTGGCCGTGAGATGTGGATGTAACCGGAGTACCCCTTTAAAGAATCCCATCACCGCCATAGAACAGAACAGGGTGCTAGGATCACATGAGTGCATGGATTCATATGGATAGCGTGTTGCGGCCCCTTCGCTCACTGTTGGGGTCCCATTGGCAGTTCAGATAAAACTACCTGAAAATAGCAACTGTTGTAGCTATCATGGCAGCCATACTGTAAATTACCCAGCTTTCCTGGGTACAGATATACGGCAGAGAAATTATTTTTCTGTACTGACATGGATCAAACTGAGACCACCTCTTCCCAAACGTGGAACTACAACTCCCAGCATGTCCAGGTTGTTATTATGTGATATTAGAGGATATTACAGGAGGAGGGGGTATAAGAGGAAGCAACTACAACTCCCAGCATGTCCAGGGTGTTATTATGTAAAACACTGCCTGCCAAAAAAAAAAGTCGCCACCTGGATTTAACTAAGCAAATAGTTATGAGCCTCCTATTGGATAATTACTGCATGGGCGATTATCTTTCAGCTGGCAACAAGTTATTTAACCCCAACTGGTGCAATGAGTTGCTTCTCATTTCTTAAACAACCATGTCGAAAGACACATCTCGTGGTCGTGGAAAAGATGTTAGTCTGTTTGAGAAGGGTCAAATCATTGGCATGCATCAAGCAAAACATCTAAGGAGATTGCAGAAACTACTAAATTGGGTTAAGAACTGTCCAACGCATTATTAAAAACTGGAAGGATAGTGGGGACCCATCGTATTCGAGGAAGAAATGTGGCAGGAAAAAAATCCTGAATGATCGTGATCGGCGATCACTTAAACGTTTGGTGAAATCAAATCAAAGAAAAACAACAGTAGAACTCAGGGCTATGTTTAATAGTGAAAGTAAGAGCATTTCCACACGCACAATGCGAAGGGAACTCAAGGGATTGGGACTGAACAGCTGTGTAGCCGTAACAAAACCACTAATCAGTGAGGCAAATCAGAAAAAAAAGGCTTCAATTTGCTGGGGAGCATAAAGATTGGACTCTGGAGCAATGGAAGAAGGTCATGTGGTCTGATGAGTCCAGATTTACCCTGTTCCAGAGTGATGGGCGCATCAGGGTAAGAAGAGAGGCAGATGAAGTGATGCCCCCATCATGCCTAGTGCCTACTGTACAAGCCTGTGGGGGCAGTGCTATGATCTGGGGTTGCTGCAGTTGGCCAGGTCTAGGTTCAGCAACAGTATGTGCTCCAAGAATAAGGTCAGCGACTACCTGAACATACTGAATGACCAGGTTATTCCATCAATGGATTTGTTCTTCCCTGATGGCACGGGCATATTCCAAGATGACAATGCCAGGATTCAAAATCTTTTTTTTTTTGGACAGGCAGTGTATCAGGGCTGGGACAAGGTATGTCGGTGCCCTAGGGTGAGCAGGCATATTTCGCCCCAGTCCCCCCCCCTCCCCGAATCAATTTGGAGAGACCCTACTTTCGAGGGGTTTGGCCACACAGTCAGGTTTCTGTATGCAGTTCTGGAAGGAATGGATCATCAAAGGATGGAAAGTATAAGGGACAGATACCACTTCTCCTCCTTTTTGAATTTATTCCTGGTTTTTGCTACCAAAACTGCATCAGGAAACCTGACTGTGTGACGGTAACCGTACCCTAAGGTCTGTTGCACACGGTCGTTGTTCGGCCATTCCATTCATTACAGCCCCCAATGCATGGAAGGGCCGAACAACGGCCCCATCCGTGCGGCTCCTGCAGCAGATCCAGACCCATCCAGACGTCATCCGTCCGCACCACAAAAAAATAGAACATGTTTCATTTTGGAAGCGCTCTGTAGTGCTTCCATGGGGTTCCATGCCTCCATTCCACACCGCACCTTCCCGGATTGCTGACCTATTCAAGTGAATGGGTCCACATCCGTGATGCGAGGAGCACATGGCCGATGCCCGCATATTGCGGACCCACTGTTTACAGGCCGCAATATGGGCCGCGGCCAGCAACGGCCTTGTGCATGAGCCTTAATAAAGAGATTAAAACACATTTCCAGTGACTTACAGATGACGTCTCCACAGATTGTTCTTTACTTTCTTTTCATTCTCCATTGGGTCCGGATCATCACCCCCTCTGCCACATAAGAAGACACCAGCATTACTAAATGACACATGGTAGATGGAGACCTGTTACAGATTTTGCAACTCAGACCCCAAATCTATACAGGGCACAGTCATCCTTAAGCTACTCCTAAGGGTGCATTCGCACAACCTCCCATGTTTTACTGTCCGCAAATTGCGGAACAGAAAGGAAGGCCCATTATAGAAATGCCTGGCAATCGCAAATGCAATTGCGGACAAGAATAGGAAATGCTCTATATTTTTTGCGGGGCTGCAGAACAGAACAACGGATGCAGACCCATTATAATTAATGGGTCCGCACTCGTTCCGCAAAATTGCGGAACGAGTGCGGAACCATTCATACGGTCGTGTCAATGAGCCCTAATACTGTGCCCGTGGTGCTCCCCATATGCCCACAAACACTATAATGTACTATACACCCAGACTATGCTCATTAGTAATAGTGCCCCCAATAGGGATAATACCCCCCAAGATACCCCTCATCAGCAGCAATGCCCTCCATATTGTGTCAAATAATAACGCCCCTACAGTACTCTAGTAGTAATAATATAACCATTGTGCTCCCTGTAACTCTAATGCCCCCCTGTATTTATAGCTCCCTTGTAGTGCCCCCTGTAGTTTCAATATACACTGCTCAAAAAAATAAAGGGAACACAAAAATAACACATCCTAGATCTGAGTTAATTAAATATTCTTCTGAAATACTTTGTTCTTTACATAGTTGAATGTGCTGACAACAAAATCACACAAAAATAAAAAAATGGAAATCAAATTTTTCAACCCATGGAAGTCTGGATTTGGAGTCACCCTCAAAATTAAAGTGGAAAAACACACTACAGGCTGATCCAACTTTGATGTAATGTCCTTAAAACAAGTCAAAATGAGGCTCAGTAGTGTGTGTGTGGCCTCCACGTGCCTGTATGACCTCTCTACAATGCTTGTGCATGCTCCTGATGAGGTGGCGGACGGTCTCCTGAGGGATCTCCTCCCAGACCTGGACTAAAGCATCTGCTAACTCCTGGACAGTCTGTGGTGCAACGTGACGTTGGTGGATAGAGCGAGACGTGATGTCCCAGATGTGCTCAATTGGATTCAGGTCTGGGGAACGGGCGGGCCAGTCCATAGCATCAATGCCTTCGTCTTGCAGGAACTGCTGACACACTCCAGCCACATGAGGTCTAGCATTGCCAACCGCACCAGCATATGGTCTCACAAGGGGTCTGAGGATCTCATCTCGGTACCTAATGGCAGTCAGGCTACCTCTGGCGAGCAGATGGAGGGCTGTGCG
Organism: Bufo bufo; assembly: GCF_905171765.1. Lineage (NCBI taxonomy): Eukaryota > Metazoa > Chordata > Amphibia > Anura > Bufonidae > Bufo > Bufo bufo. The sequence goes on from NC_053389.1 coordinate 67,265,282, forward strand.
GCCCTCCAAAGAAATGCCACCTCACACCATTACTGACCCAATGCCAAACCGGTCATGCTGGAGGATGTTGCAGGCAGCAGAACGTTCTCCACGGCGTCTCCAGACTCTGTCACGTCTGTCACATGTGCTCAGTGTGAACCTGCTTTCATCTGTGAAGAGCACAGGGTGCGAGTGGCGAATTTGCCAATCTTGGTGTTCTCTGGCAAATGCCAAACGGCTGTAAGCACAACCCCCACCTGTGGACGTCGGGCCCTCATATCACCCTCATGGAGTCTGTTTCTGACCGTTTGAGCAGACACATGCACATTTGTGGCCTGCTGGAGGTCATTTTGCAGGGCTCTGGCAGTGCTCCTCCTGTTCCTCCTTGCACAAAGGCGGAGGTAGCGGTCCTGCTGCTGGGTTGTTGCCCTCCTACGGCCTCCTCCACGTCTTCTGATGTAATGGCCTGTCTCCTGGTAGCGCCTCCATGCTCTGGACACTACGCTGACAGACACAGCAAACCTTCTTGCCACAGCTCGCATTGATGTGCCATCCTGGATAAGCTGCACTACCTGAGCCACTTGTGTGGGTTGTAGACTCCGTCTCATGCTACCACTAGAGTGAAAGCACCGCCAGCATTCAAAAGTGACCAAAACATCAGCCAGGAAGCATAGGAACTGAAAAGTGGTCTGTGGTCACCACCTGCAGAACCACTCCTTTATTGGGGGTGTTTTGCTAATTGCCTATAATTTCCACCTGTTGTCTATCCCATTTGCACAACAGCATGTGAAATTGATTGTCACTCAGTGTTGCTTCCTAAGTTGACAGTTTGATTTCACAGAAGTGTGATTGACTTGGAGTTACATTGTGTTGTTTAAGTGTTCCCTTAATTTTTTTGAGCAGTGTATAATGCTCCCCCCTTGTGCCAATATATAATGCTCCTCCATCCCCTCCCCTCCATAGTGCCAGTATATATATAATGTTCCCCTGTAGTGCCAGTATATAATGCTCCTCCATTCCCCCCAGTAGACCAGGTATATACAGTATAATGATCTCCCCCTTTCCTGGTGCCCCCAGCAGTGCGGACACTTAGGCCTCTTTCATACTAACGTGTGCGCTCCATGGCCGTATTGCGGACCGCATTTGCAGATCCGCATTACACGGGCGCCGTTTCGTGGGCATTCCGCATCACGGATGCGGACCCATTCACTTGAATATGTCTGCAAATCCGGCGATGCGGAACAGAAGCACCGAACGGAACCTTACGGAAGCACTACGGAGTGCTTCCGTGGGGTTTCGTCCCGTACTTCCATTCCGCAAAAAGATAGAACATGTCTTATCTTTTTGCGGAACAGGCGGATCGCGGACCCATTAAAGTGGGTCTGCGATCAGCTGCGGCTGCTGCATGGTTGGTGTTCATGTATTGCGGATCCGCAAATGTGGTCCGCAATACAGCCACGGAGCGCACACGTTCGTGTGAAAGAGGCCTTAGTATAGCAAAAAAAAAAAACTCACTCCCGTTCTCCGGCCACAGTCTGCGATGCAGGCCACAGTATGATCTGTGGCTTGTGTTGCTGTGTCCCTGTGCATGTGGTCCCGATGACATCACCACTCCTGCGCAGGCTCTCGCATGATGATGTGATCACATGAGACCCTGGGAAGGAGGTTGAGGTGATGTCATTGCAGCTTCTTACGCTGTTCTAATGCTCGCAGGCTTGAGGCCTAGCGGCCTGAGGCTTGTGGGGTTGAATTGCCGCACATGCAGCAGTGAGTGCGCCTCCCTTTATGGGTAGCGAGATGGCGCCCTAGGCGGACACCTACCCGCCGTCCTGGCCCTAATTCAGAGCACATTACTGCAGGAGGTATGAAAGGAGAGGACTATAACTCCCAGCATGTCTAGGCCATTATTATGTAATATCAGAGAACATTACAGGAAGAGAAATAAGAGGATAGGACTACAACTCCCAGCATGACCAGGCTGTTATAATGTACTCTATTACATAACAATGGACTAGACATGCTGGGAGTTGTAGTCCTCTCCTCTTATAATATACTCTGATATTACATAACAGGAGCTATAAGAGGAGAGGACTACAACTCCCAGCATTTTCCCTGGCTCTTACACTGAATCCATCCTTCTTCACTTCTCAGTCACCTGTTGTCAACACTGTTCTCCACCACTTCACTGCTAAGCTCCACCTCCTGTTCTGATCACATGACGGTGACCTCATCACAGGTCCTTCATCACCACTTCTCTGCACTGCTAAGCTCCACCTCCTGTTCTGATCACATGACAGTGACGTCATCACAGGTCCTTCATCACCATTTCTCTGCACTGCTAAGCTCCACCTCCTGTTCTGATCACATGACAGTGATGTCATCACAGGTCCTTCATCACCACTTCTCTGCACTGCTAAGCTCCACCTCCTGTTCTGATCACATGACAGTGACGTCATCACAGGTCCTTCATCACCACTTCTCTGCACTGCTGGGCTCCGCCTCCTGCACTTGACATCCTACATTTGATCAGTGACCTCACAAACCTCCTTCTAACAACTCCATTCTAGCATCTACCGAGCACCTACCCCAGTAGAAGTGTGCTGTGCTGTGGTAATGATTTGTTTTATAGGTTCAGTAGTGACAGGGGACCTTACAGAATATTCCCACTCCAGCTTTTGGAACAAAATACCAGCTATGCCGGTACAATACCGGCCAGATAATAACCGTAGCAGGATTGCCAACCGTCTATAAATTTCTGGACAGTCCGTAAAAATAGGTGACTTTTTTTCTTGTGTTTGTGAAAAAAATAGAGGTGTCTGTAATTTTTTGCGGGGCTGGTGGTACTTAGCTAGATTATTTTGGTGGTAATTATTATTTTGCAGCTCACGGTAAATGCTGGTAAGGAGTTCTTCTCAGTATATTGAGCTGTAGACATGATCTACTTATAATTAGTGTTGAGCGAACTTGTGTTTTAAGTTCGGTGTCTAAAGTTCGGGTTATCGAAGAATCCAGTTATGGATTCTAAACTACGTTATGGTCCGTGGTAGCAGAATCCATAACGGGATACTTCGTTAACCCGAACCCGAACTTTAGACGTCGAACTTAAAACACAAGTTCGCTCAACACTACTTGTAGGTTAAGGCTGACATGTCAGCCTGAATTTGTGAGAGGGGCGTAGGCGCCCTTAAAAGGAGGCATGCCCTCTCCCCATTTGCGTGCGTTTCTGGTGCCTTTTCCCGCCTGACGTCACGCCCCGTCCTGCTGCTCTGCTGAGTAGGTAAGTTTTTGCTGAGGGTTCCCCTCCATCGCTTCCCGGGCGGCTGTTGGGGTAAGTTTCAGGCTCCACCGCACCCCCCTCCGGCGTGTCCATCTTTCCGCCCCTCCCCCCGGTCCGGTCCGCTCCGCTCCACTCACCACTCACCCAGCATCCCGGTTCGCACGCCAGGCCCGGCCTCGCTCGGGCGCCGCCTGGAAACCAGATCTCGCGGGACGCCGGCAGCACTTCCGTTGCCATGGCTACGGATCTGGCGTCCCGGCCGGTCTCTGCTGTCGGGTTCCCGTCCTGGCTCCGGCCGCCACAGCAGCTCAAACCCCCTCGTCTGGCTGGTCCTGGCGCTCTCCCCGCGGGCAGGTCCGTCGAGACCCAGGGGCACCGCTTCTTTCACACGCAGCCACCGGCCGGCGCCGGCTGCTGTTCGCCAAGCAATAAAGTTATAAAAAAAAGGTTGTTATACACACTGGTTCGACTCCATAAACCCCATCATAGGCCCTCGCCGGCTCACACACAGCACAGCTGCTTGCCAGGGGCTGGCCCTCCGCTGGCTCCCACGGGCCCCCCCTCTGTCTGGCCAAAACTACAGGCCAGTCAACCCTCCACACCCCACGGCAGCGGTCCCGCTACCTCGCACCTCAGCTCCCACAAACAGTCTCATCAGTCGCAGGGTCACGCTTTTCCCTGGTCCAGGGTCGTACCATGGCATCAGGGGCCACCCCCCCCCCCCCCCGCCCCCCTTACGCTACTGATTATTGTTGCAGACTCTGGTTACTCTGCCGTGCTTGTCATCCATCGTCTGCCAAAAAGTTCTCTACGAATTCCACCCGCTGCGAACACCGCCTTTCCGCTCTGCCGCATCTACGAACATTGCTCGGTAATTACTTCTTGATTCCATGGCACAACATGCTCCGCCATGTTTGGGACCTATTTTATGTAAAGGTTACGTATTTCTTGTCATCTCATTGCCTTGGCGCTACGGGCTTACGTTTTTCTCTCACACCATACTGTTTCCCGGTCGCGGTTCAGGCTGACGTTCAGTTCGTCAGAGCCGGGGTCAAAAAAAAAAAAAAAAAAAAGGGGCTTATTCTCATGTTTGCTGTCTGTTTTCCGTTTGCAGGCTCACTTGTTGGGTTCTTTCTGTCGCCAGTTACGTTTCTGGCTCACGTTTCTGTCATAACATGTCTGCTGCCTGTTACGTTCCAGGCTTACGTTTTTCTCTGTCTAGCGTCAGTCACTTTCCTGGCTCACATTTCCCGTTATTTCATGTCTGTTGCCCGCCACGTCGGCGGGCTTACGTTTTTCCTTTTTTCTCTTGCCGGTTCCTCTCCGGTTCACGTTTCTTTACATGTCCTGCTGCCTGTCACCATTCAGGCTTACGTTTTTCCAATTGTTGCCTGTTACGCTTCAGGCTTACGTATCTACTGTACCCCGTCTGTTGCCTATCACGTCGTCAGGCGTACGTTTCCCCCATGTTTTTATTCCCCGTCACGCTGACGGTTTTACGTTGTCCATTACCGGTTAGAGGTCAGGTTCATGCGGTTAATCACTATTTTTTGTCGCTATCATTGTTTTTCAGGTTCGATCGATATTATTTTCTACGGTACGACCCCAGGTTTGGTGTTTTTCCATGTGTTTACTCCTCTGTCAATGGCCACGTCCTCGTAGCGCTTACGTCTTGTTTTCACTTTCAGGTTGGTAAGGTCTTCCACAGTAGTCCCCCCTTCATAGCTCTAGGCACTCGCCCGCCCCAAGTTCGCTCTTCATCACCATTCACGGCTCGGGTGTCGTCGTTCTGTCACTTGGGGTCTCCAGCTCAGATGTTAATTTTTGTTTATCACCTCACAGCCACGAAATGTCGCAGATTTCCAATTTCGAGGAAGCTCTGTCCGTCCCGGAGACACCCGCATCCGAACGGCCCTGCTCCTCATCCCTGAGGAGTTGGACGATCGCCAAGTTAATTGCGGAGCTTAATAGAAGAGGGATCCAACACCCCGCTTCCGCCCGGAAAGCCGAACTTTTCAGGCTACTCACAGCGGAGCCAGCAGCCCAGGACTTGGAGCAAGTCTCCATGTCCACTATGCAAGTGTCTCTGACACAACTGCACGCTATGATGAACACTATCGCCTCCTCAGTCTCGGACGTGCAGTCCAGACTCCAGGCAGTGGAGTCTCACCAGGGACTGTCATCCGAGCGGGTCGCCTCTCCACTGCCGGTGGCCCCCGTGGCAGGGTTGGTTCCCCCAGGTAGAGTTCTTTGCGCACCCGAGGTAGCTCCGGCCCATTTCATCCCCAGCAACATCAAGAAGGACATTTTAGAGGGCAAGGACGTCAACCTGGCGTCTATTTTGATAGCAACCCATGACACAGTGGAGAGCAAGACCATTGCTTGCGGCGATATGTCCATCGTCCTCAAAGCAAGGGACCCCCGCCTCAACAGGAAGCTAACCCCCATGGAGTTTGTCCTGGCATTTAGCTTATACAGAGATGTCATCTGCTCCGTCCACCCTGAGAGGCGGGAAGAGTTGGACACTTACTTATACAGGGTCACGGAGTTGGGCCACAAGTACGGTGGGCAGGCTTTCTACGATTACCATCGTTCGTTCTCAGCTAAAGCCGCCGCCTCGCTGGTCCAATTCCAGCACCTTACGAACTGGGCGGTAATGGACATGGAACTCTTTTGCCGACATTTCGCGTGCCTCAGGGCACCGGCATGTACGTCATGCCAGTCCATTACTCACTCGTCGGACTGGTGCCCCAACTCAGGTCCCTCCACATCCCAGGGCAGATCCCTCCGTAGTAGCTCCGGGCCCCTCCCACGTCCTGGCGCCACCACGGATAAATTAGGTCGGCCAATAGTTTTTCTGGGCAACAGCCAGGTTTGTAATAATTTTAATCAGGAGGCTTGTTATTACAACAAGTGCAGGGCTCTCCACGTCTGCACAGGCTGTTTCAGGGCTCACCCGCAGACGGCGTGTCCTCAAAGAACAAGGCCATCCTGACTAAGCGGGGTCAACGTGGTCTTGTTAGAGTCCCTTTTGCGCGAGCACCATAGGCCGCATTGGGTGCAGTTCCTGGTCTCCGGGTTCACCACAGGGTTCCACACGGGGCTAGTAGCTCTCCCACAAACTTCCTGGGAAGGGCCCAATCTACTGTCAGCGAGCAGGGACCCTGAGCCGGTGGGGACTCTGATCAATTCAGAGTTGGAGAAGGGGTTTCTCATCGGCCCCTTCCCCTTCATTTCATTCGACCTCTGGAGGATCAACCCTATCGGTATTGTGACCAAGCAGTTCACAAATAAAGCACGGTTAATCTATGACTTGTCGGCGCCTCATGGCTCCAGTGTACCCAGTCTCAACTCCTTAGTGCCTTCTGAGGAGTTCTCCATGAGCTACGCCACCATAGACGAAGCCATACAGCTGATCCTCCAGGTAGGTCGGGGGGCGTGGTTGGCAAAGGCAGATATCGCCAACGCCTTCAAGCTGCTGCCCATTCATCCACGGCTCTGGGGGTTCTACGGTATCAAGTGGCAAGATCAGTACTTCTTTGCCAATCGCCTGACGTTCGGGTCCAAGAGCAGTCCCTGGCTGTTCGACCAGTTCGCGCAGGCATTGCATTGGATCCTGGTCAACCACTGTGGTTGCCCTATGACCATCCACTACTTGGATGATTTTCTCATCATTGAGAGCCCAGACCGCCAGCCTTGCAAACTCCAGGCTCTGCTGCACATGTTCGGCCGACTTAATGTTCCGGTGGCAGCTGCAAAAACCGAAGGACCCGCCACGGTAATCACCTTCCTAGGTATAACGCTAGATACAGGGAAGATGAAGGCCAGGCTTCCAGCCGAGAAATTGGCAAAGATCAAGACAGCCATTTCAACCGCGGCGGGCTGCAGGACCTGCACCAAGGTCGAGTTGCAGTCCCTTTTAGGCATGCTCAACTTTGCCACCAAAGTCATGCCCCAGGGCAGGGCCTTCATGTCCAGGCTTCTCCAATTGCTCCCCTCAGCCCCAGAGCAGGACAGTCTCGTCACCTTAGACGCACAAGCCATGGCCGACTTGTCCATGTGGGAGAACTTCCTGGCCTCTTGGAACGGTGTCTCGTTGTTCGTTCCTCGGCTAGGGCCAGAGTCCACCTTGATTTTCTCAGACGCCGCCGCCTCCGGGGGGTTCGCGGCGATCTGTGGGAACCAATGGTTCGCGGGCCCTTGGCCACCCGAGGTATCAACAGCCAGAGACGCCTTGCAGTCATCCCCTTTGCTGGAGTTCTATCCAGTGGTGGCGGCTGCCCAGGTCTGGGGCGGCCAGTGGGCCAACTCTTCGGTGGCGTTCATCACTGATAACCAAACAGTGGTGGACATCATCACCAGGGGCAGGTCTCAGTCGCCCCAGATCATGTCATTTGTCCGCAGGCTGGTCTGGCTCTCGCTGGTGCACAATTTCCACGTAACATGCAAGCACATCCAGGGGGTTCACAATGTGGCCGCAGATGCCCTATCTCGTTTTAATTATGAAACTTTCTTCCAGGTCATGCCAGCGGCAGACCGTGTGGGGCTTCCTCCTCCGATGTACCAATTGCTAGTGTTGGATTAAACCTTTTTATTAATGCAGCAAAAACATTGATGCAGAAGTCTTTGTCTCACAACACCGCCAGGAATTACAGGACCGCCTGGAACACCTTCAACAAGTTCAGGGGCCTACACCCAAGTCGAGACACCAACAAAACCACGTACATCACAGCTTTCATAGCCTTCTGTCATTTCGATCTCAAGCTGTCCTTCAGCACCATCAAAGTGTATTTGGCCGGAGTCCAACATTTTTTCATGTTGGAAGACCCCGAAAGCAGGTCGGTCTTTCTATCCCAAGCAGTCAGGGCAACCCTTAGGGGGGTTCAGAAAAATAATATCACAGCCACCCCAAGCAGGCAGCCCGTATCGGGGGAACTATTTAGGAAACTTTCAACCTCCCTAGATAGTCTTCCTTTTGGGCTCCTTCCCAGCATAGTCATCAAGGCCGCCATGTACCTTAGTTTCTACGGGTTCTTAAGACCCGGCGAAGTCACCCGCACTTCAGCTAGGTCCAAGGGTCTCACCAGGGGTCAACTAGTCTGGCACCACGACCATTTCTCCCTGCACCTCCTTACTTCCAAAACCTCGCAGGTAGGTCCACCAGTGGAGGTGGATTTCTTCCCTTCCGCCAACACATGGTGCCCGGTCCAGGTACTCAAGAGTTTGCTGTCGGCTCTGGGGGACTCCGCCCCTGACCAACCATTGCTCCCGTTTCAGGCCACAGCCCTCACCGCTTCGCAATTCATTTCACACGTCCGCACTCTGGCCATGGGTTGGGGTCTCGACCCCAAGACCATTTCAGGGCACTCATTCCGCATTGGTGCCGCATCCGCAGCATCAAAACACAACGTCCCCAGCCACATCATCCGGAAAATGGGTCGCTGGCGCTCCTCTTGCTTCACACGATACATACCTAACCCCCAGGTCGAGATATCCCAGGCTTTCCACAAGTTGGTTTTGTAAATCGGTTCACTGCCCAATAAAGGTTTTTCCTCCCTACCTGTTTGTCTTTTTGCCCCCTTTTAGGCTTACCCGCGGCATGGCTAAGGGCACATCTCCAGCCATATCAGGTAGGCATGGTGGTTTTCCTCTGTCAGGTTCGGCACGTTCAGGCACGAGCTCGGCCGTAGCCTTGACCACAAGTAGGTTAAGGCTGACATGTCAGCCTGCATTTGTGGGAGGGGCGTAGGCGCCCTTAAAAGGAGGCATGCCCTCTCCCCATTTGCGTGCGTTTCTGGTGCCCCACCCACCCTACCCTTTTCTATTCATACTCATCAGGGTATGCCCCCTTTTAGGCTTACCCGCGGCATGGCTAAGGGCACATCTCCAGCCATATCAGGTAGGCATGGTGGTTTTCCTCTGTCAGGTTCGGCACGTTCAGGCACGAGCTCGGCCGTAGCCTTGACCACAAATAATCTTTATCATTCATTATGGTTTTCCAATTTGTCCATAAAAAATGTTGGCTGTCCGTGATTTTGGGATAAGTTGTCCAGAACAAAGAAAAATTCTGGTTGGCAACCCTGATCTCTAGGTGGGACCCTCACCTTAAGGGTCCATTCACACATCCGTAAGTGTTTTGCGGATCCGCAAAACACAGACACTGGCAATGTGCATTATTGCAGACCACACATCGCCGGCACAATAATAGAAAATGCCTTATCTTGTCCGCAATTGCGGACAAGAATAGGACATTTTTTTTGCGGAAACGGAAGTACGGATGCGGAACTGCAGATGCGGATCCGCAAATGCAGATGCGGACAGCACATTCCGGCCCTATTGAAAATTAATGGGTCTGCAAAATTGCGGGACGGATGCGGACCCATTTTGCGGACGTGTGAATGGAGCTTGAAGGGGTTCTGCACTTTGTTTAAACTGATGATCTATCCTCTGGATAGATCATCAGCATCTGATCGGCGGGGGCTGACATCCGGGACTCAAGCCGATCAGCTGTTTGAGAAGGCAGCGGCGCTCCCGCTGCCTTCTCACTGTTTACCGCTGGCCGAGTGACGTCACGACTAGTATCAACTGGCCTGGGCGCGGCTAAGCTCTGTTCACTTGAATGGAGCCTAGCCCCTCCCAGGCCATTTGATACTAGTCATGACGTCACTGGGCCAGCGGTGAACAGTGAGAAGGCCGCGGCGTTGTTATAGCGCCGCTGCCTTCTCAAACAGCTGATCGGCGGGGGTCCCGGGTGTCGGACCCCCGCCGATCAGATGCTGATAATCTATCCAGAGGATAGATCATCCGTTTAAACAAAGTGCAGAACCCCTTTAAATTGTTTGCTATTTACCTGCCATTATATCTCCCTGCGCGCACATGTGCCCAGTAACCTGCTTTTCGTAGTATATGTGCTATGCAGTAAGTAGGGTAAAGCACCCTGGGGCACAGTTACTATGGGGTCTCCTGTTTTTTTTAGTCTCATTTACCAATTTTGCGTCTATTTTGAGTTTTATGACTAATTCAGAAGTTTTAAAAATGTTGCGCCTGTTTTGCGACCTGTTTATGTAGGAGCGCCTAATTTAGTCGTAAATACAGTCTCTTTTCTACTCCACTCCAGGACCGGCGTATAGTGTTGAGTGAACTTGCGATTTGAAAGTTTGGCGTTCGGGTTATCTAAGAATTTCGTAATGGGTTCCGTTACCTCGGACCATAACGGAATCCTATGATGGCATGCACCACGGAAGCCTATAACAGGCATGGCCAGCAGAGACTTCTAGTTGAAAAGGGGCCCCAATTATTTGTTTTACAATGATGCCGTAGGCTGCCCTGAATCCGCTTGCTTATCAGGGATATCCTGCTTGTCGTTCTCCCCCACCCCACCCCACCCGTTATGCTTCTGTCCCATCACTTCTGTCCATTCCTTCACCTGCATTTGCTCGTCCACCGTGGGAAACAGGTGAACTACATATGTACAGAGGTAGCTGCGTCCGTATGAAGCCGTCCTGACCACAATATTGACTTTAGCCTAAGCAAAGCTGCAGAGCATTAGTTAGAGTGTCAGAGTTCACCGCGGCTTCAATTTTATGATTTCCTTGGCATTTTCTTCCCAAATGTAAGAGCAATAATTGCTCTCATGTTGTCTCCAGTGCGGCATTGTACTCTGCTGTGCAGTAAGCATGGATTCACTCGAAGCTCCTGGGGGCATTGATATCTCTTAGGCCACCCTCATGCTCCAGGATCTGGCTGCCCCTTTAGTTACACTCCCGCTCCCCCTTCTTAAGAGCAAATGCAACTAGTACTTGGAATTTGTAAATTTTTCATTGTACTTTACCCCTACACCCCAAAAACATAATGAGAGACTAATTGGATTCCTTTTAATGAAGTTGTCCCTACAGACATGGACTTGAGGAGCATAGAGGAAGGGGGTGTGTTTGGGAGCAATACTTGGCTTGCAACGGGTGCTGGCAACGCAGGCTATGCCACTGCCAGGAAGTATAGACCAAGAAGGAGACCCAGGAAGCATCAACATGGCAGTGGCGAAAGGATCGGTGAGGTGAGTATTGCATGTTTCACTGTCTTAACACATTCTTCCTCTTTTCCGAGACATTTTTCTCGGCTGGACAATCCCTTTAACATGGTCATAGATGTAATAAATACCATTAACGATAATAAAATTTATAAATTCAATAAGACAGCATTAGCCACCTGTTAAAGGGTATGTCTCACTTCAGCAAATGGCATTTATCATGTAGAGGAAGTTAATACCAGGCACTTACTAATGTATTGTGATTGTCCATATTGCCTCCTTTGCTGGCTGGATTCATTTTTCCATCACATTATGCGCTGCTCACATCCAGGGTTACGACCACCCTGTAATCCATCAACGGTGGTCGTGCTTGTACATTATAGGAAAAAAGTGCCGGGCACCATGTGAGTGCCCATAGGAAGACACTCCTTCCAGTTGTATGCAAGCATGACCACCATTCCTGGATTGCAGGGTGGTCATAACCCCTGGAAACAAGCAGTGTATGACGCGATGGAAAAATGAGCAGCCAGCCAAGGAGGCAATATGGACAATCACAATACATTAGTAAGTGCCTTGTATTAACTTCCTCTACATAATTAATGTAGTTTGCTAAAGTGAGACAACCCCTTTAAATCCTCCGCAGCTCCAGCACCGATGCTCCCAGGCTCCACGTCAGCCTTCACTTATTTTCCTGGGTCGATGATGTGCCGTACATCCCCGTGACCTCTGCAGTCACTTACTGGTCTTTGTGTACGGCATGTGAACGCTGGCACCAGTGATTGACTGCAGCAAGCACATGGATGCTCCAGGAAAACGAGCAAAGACTGGCAGGACCACCTGTGCATCAGTGGACGATTGGCAGGGAATTTCATCTGTGATCTATTAGAACCAGGACCCCTTACTAATAAACATGTCAATAACTGATGTAATAACTGAATATACACTCACCTAAAGAATTATTAGGAACACCTGTTCTATTTCTCATTAATGCAATTATCTAGTCAACCAATCACATGACAGTTCCTTCAATGCATGTAGGGGGGTGGTCCTGGTCAAGACAATCTCCTGAACTCCAAACTGAATGTCAGAATGGGAAAGAAAGGTCATTTAAGCAATTTTGAGCGTGGCATGGTTGTTGGTGCCAGACGGGCCGGTCTGAGTATTTCACAATCTGCTCAGTTACTGGGATTTTTATGCACAACCATTTCTAGGGTTTACAAAGAATGGTGTGAAAAGGGAAAAACATCCAGTATGCGGCAGTCCTGTGGGCAAAAATGCCTTGTGGATGCTAGAGGTCAGAGGAGAATGGGCCGACTGATTCAAGCTGATAGAAGAGCAACGTTGACTGAAATAACCACTCGTTACAACCGAGGTATGCAGCAAAGCATTTGTGAAGCCACAACACGCACAACCTTGAGGCGGATGGGCTACAACAGCAGAAGACCCCACTGGGTACCACTCATCTCCACTACAAATAGGAAAAAGAGGCTACAATTTGCACGAGCTCACCAAAATTGGACTGTTGAAGACTGGAAAAATGTTGCCTGGTCTGATGAGTCGCGATTTCTGTTGAGACATTCAAATGGTATTGTCCGAATTCGGCGTAAACAGAATGAGAACATGTATCCATCCTCTGATGGCTACTTCCAGCAGGATAATGCACCATGTCACAAAGCTCAAATCATTTCAAATTGGTTTCTTGAACATGACAATGAGTTCACTGTACTAAAATGGCCCCCACAGTCACCAGATCTCAACCCAATAGAGCATCTTTGGGATGTGGTGGAACGGGAGCTTCGTGCCCTGGATGTGCATCCCTCAAATCTCCATCAACTGCAAGATGCTATCCTATCAATATGGGCCAACATTTCTAAAGAATGCTATCAGCACCTTGTGGAATCAATGCCACGTAGAATTAAGCCAGTTCTGAAGGCAAAAGGGGGTCCAACACCGTATTAGTATGGTGTTCCTAATAATTCTTTAGGTGAGTGTAGGTCTGGTAGAAATACTGGTTTCCAAATAGACTCAGCAATCAGCTAACTGATGTCTTATGAATAGAACTGACCGTAGGTTGGCGGGCGCCCTGTGTGATACGCCTGTGTTGTGGCTTATGCCAGCTCCCCAGACAGCTATCAGCAGCTCACTCATCCAGACCACCAGGTAGGACTGCAGCCATTGATTATTTTAGTAATCAAGTATTCTATCGATTAATCCAACGATTAATCGAGTACTTCAATAAGAAAAAACGAATTAAAAGAACGTTTTCCTTTATAAAAACTCATCAGCCCCCAATGCCATCATCAGACCCCCCTGCCATCAAGCACCCCCAGTGCCATCAGCCCCCCCATGACATCAGGCTCCCCCCCAGTGCCATCAGCTGCCCCCCTAGTGCCATCAGTATTTCCCCCCATGCCATCACGCTCCCCCTCCTAGCCAGTGAAGTAAAATACTTACCTCTCCTATAGGGTGCTGCCAACACTCCAGAGATCTTCTATCTTCTTCTTCATGCGCTGCACTGGTATCTGACGTCACACAGCGTCAGGTCATAGTGCGCGCTTATGTGCACTATGTCCTACAATGTGTGTATGTCAGGATACTGTGTAGCGCGGTGCCGGCCGGCGGGAAACCATGGAGCGGTGAGTAATAGCAAGCGCTTCACTCCCGCTCCGTGGTCACATGACACAAACGAATCTGCATCGAGGATTTTTTTGTGTCAAGTTACTCGATTCAATTGAGCAATCGTTTCAGCCCTACCACCAGGTGTACGCTCACTCATTAATCTTGACAGCTAGGGCCTGGAGTATACACTCATCCTGCAGGGTACTCCAAGACGTTTCCGCTCTGTGCACACCCCCATGCCGATCCTGCATATGAAACTGGTCCTAGCATGTATCAGATAAGGAAATTAGATTGTGAACGTTTCTTTGGAGACCAATTAATACACTTTTTACGCTATTAATTAAATATACCTGATTCCAAGATTTTAATATTGATGACCTATCTGTTGGTTTGGGGTGCCCTTGATATGAGGTGCCAGGCAGGGTCCCCTCCAGCGGTAGAGGCAATGATGAGGCAGTAGAACAGTTTTTTACTGAATCCGGGCATATCCTAGCGATATGCCCCCCCCATTGCCTGAGATGGGAAAACCCCCTTAAGTCCAAGGGGAGATTAGTAATGCACATGGCTCTGCACAGCAGAAAGTCCCTCAGATTTTGGATTGGAGACAGAATTTGCTTTGAAAGCGTTCAGGTGAGTAAACGCTGAGCACTGGAGCCAATGGGCCCCTTTAAAATTAACTGACACGTTATCTCCGTGATATTTTACGGCCCTTTCCTACTTAACGTAGTAGTAACATAAATCGAATTGCTTTCTATGGCTGCACTGACTTTTCTGCAAAGCCAGAGAAAATGTCTTTGGGTAAGCCTTCCGGCGAAGGAGCCAGAAATATAAAATATAAGTGCTCCTGGAACCAATTTACAATATGATTTAAAGTATTTGATGTACTATTCTTATTAATAAAATGTTTAACCGTAGTGATAAGTAAAATTTATGAACTTGCTTTGCACGTTTGATCATCCTCGTCTCTATAGAATATGTAATTTCATTCAATTATTTCAGCAGAAGCATAATGTTATTAACCCAAGAAATGCAGATGATCCAAAACTGCTGAACAAGGCCCAGTACTATTAAATTAGGGAATTGCCTTGGCAGCCATTTCCTATTATAGCAATGAGGGGAAATCAGGCTTCTCCCCTGCGCAGTCTATAGAATACCTGGGGTCACTGCACGGCAAATTCAATTGAAAGGCCGTGCATGTAATGCATGGATGCATTAGTGCAGCGTGCAGAGGGGGAGGATAGGAGTGATAGTAGCAAGAATAATGGCAGTTCTCATTCATTCTGTAACTTCCCTGGGCCGTTCAGTGATGAGAAGGGGCGCAATGTTCTTCCCTTCGGGACACCCTCTGGTTCAGGGATGCTCCTGCCTGATGATAGTTGAGGTGCCCTTGATGTTGAAGGTTTTAAAGGTCTCAGCAGGGTCCCTTGGTGCAGCTACAGATGTCGGTGCAGTGTCGTGAGCAATGATGAGGCATTGTGCAGCAAACATACCAGGACGGTTCTTAGCATGCACTGACTGGCAGTTGGTACACAAATGCACCTTTCACAGATTTCATGGCTGCACAGGTAGTTAAAAGGTCCGCTCTTGAAATATTGATGACCTAGCCTCAGGATAGATCATCAATGTGAGATCGGCGGGGGGCGGACAGTCAGTACCATTTAACAGGCCACAAAATCTGCCACGTGTGAAGGCACCCTCACGCTGCATTCTCTAGCTGACTTGTACTTAGCGTTCAAGCATGGGATGCACGCTTTTTTTTAGGAAAGGCAATCACAGGGCAGACTCTAAAAGTCATACTATGCTCTGCACCTTTTTTGAACAGATTGCTGTACGGTTCCACAGTGCCCTCTGCGGGATGTGGGTTTCTTCTACGCAGGGGATCAATCTGCTGAATAAGGGATGAAAGCCTTTACACAACTGTCCAATATGGCTGTAGAGCGTCTCAGAGTAGGGTCACTAACTGATTAATCAGACTTACTAGAATATTTTCACTCCTCCTGTCTATATGGAGAGGGTGACACCAGCCCCATCTAGTGGTGACAGTGGACATGGCCTATTAATACCATGTGCGTGTAAACTACAATAAAGGCATAGATCACATAAAAACACCTTTGTGAACCTCTTTTGCAATTTTGCAGTGTACTTCTGCTCTGCAGTGGGGACGCTGCATTAGGTCCACAAGAGCATTAAACAGAACAAGAGAAGGACATTTGATCACAATTAAGCATTAATACTCAAAGTCAAGCAGCAGCTGCAAAAGCATACAATATTTGAACAGGTTTTCCAGTACTTAGCTATTGATGGCCTATTTTTACCAATCAATTGTTTCGGGCAGCAGCCTGCACTGAAAACTAGACAGTGGACAGAGCTGGAAGCAGAAGACTTCTTCCATGGTGTAGTTTTCAGCGCCAGCATACTGCAGCTCAGCTCCCATTCACTTAAAGGGGTTTTCTGGGATTTTCATATTGATGGCCTATCACCAGGATAGGCCATCAATATGTGATTGGTGGGGGTCAGACTTCAGGGACCCCCACTAATCAGCTGTTTGAAGAGGCTTCAGAGATAAAAACATGTGAGCCCAGGCTGTGAGACCACATCCGGAGCTGGAGAGGGTTCCAGGGTCGGCGACCAAGTCATTAAATTTGATTGGAATTTTGATTAGAAAAATTGGACTTGTTCAGCATGTGTGGTCAATACAAAGAACAGGATTTATTTATTCCAAGGACTTTATAGAGGACTAGGGGACAGTTATTACATGTTGTCACGGCTTAGTGTGGGGGATTAGCTCTCTTTCGGGGGTCATTCTCACAGATATCTTCGCCAGACACCAAGTTTAAGATCCAAACACTGTGCTTTATTGAGGCACATCCGCGTAATCATAAACATTTCTAAAAAATAATAAACACTCGCCCGTCTGGGCTCTAACTAAACATAACATAACCTAGTTCCTGACTTAACTACAGGTTACAGTTCATACCTTGCATCAGATCCGGCTTTCCCAGCCTAACAGTTCCCCAGCCTCCAGGCTGTACAAGTACGAGTCCCTTTGGGGGATTAGGATCCAGCAGTCCTCCCGACTCTGACCCAGTGACCCTAGTACCACAGGCGTCACTGCGTCCCCCAAAGTCCATGCTATCCCCTAGCCTCGTGGCCCCTCAGCCAGCCCGGCTGAGACCACTCGCCTCCAGCAAGACTCTGTTGCACAAAGAATCTCCCTGTGACTGACAGTCTGGGCTGGGCTCAGAATTGATGACTGACGGGGAAGACATGGACACTCCTGCCATGAATCTCCCCTAGCAGCCATGAAGCCCGTCACTACCTCACAGTAGATAACTCCACACCAACCACAAGAGGGAAGGGAAAAGGTACTAGGCCTGGAAACTAGGGAAAGGGTAAAAGGTCACCACCTAGTGAATCCCTAAACTGAGCCTTGACTATAAGTATGAACAGACCATGATGGAAGGAATGTTCATACGCTGGAACCTAGGGCCCTATCTAAACCCTTAAGGGCCCTGGAAATGCCCAGTTCCCTCATACATAGAATGGCCATACATGGTCCCCGATGCCTGTGTCCTTTCAGATCCCTCCACGGCCATCGCTGCATCTCCCCGGCGTGCAGATCACAACATCCGTCGACAAGGATGGGCGTGCAGGCAATAACAGGCTGCACCGCTGACCTGCTCCCCTTGCATCATGTCTGGCGTCATACGTGACGCAAGCGGAGCAGATCTGCAGCGCAGCCTGTTATTGGCTGAACCCCCCATCTACAGATGTTGTCATCTGCATGCCAGGGAGATGCAGCGACGGCCGTGGTGGGATCTGAAAGGACCAGGTAGCATCGCGGGTGACACTAGGGAGGCTTGTCCCCGTCCACGCCGGCCATTGGCTGTTCCTCCCCGACACCGGATCGAGTGGATACGTTCAAGAATAGTTGCAGGCACTCTGGATCGTTACTGTGCACCTGAGAAAAGTGTCGGGACACGCTGTGTGTGAATAGGCGCTTTCTAATATTATACCGGAGTTTATTCAGCCTGGTTCTCATAGTAGTGCGGACAATGTACTTTTCTTTTTCTTTTTCTGCTCCTTGTTGAGTGAACGTGTTCCTATCCCAAGACGAAGCAATGGCAGATACTATGTCAGCATGTGAAAAAGGGGGGAGACGCTAATCTAATGAACAGTATTGATGGTTATAATGAATTACAATAATTAATGATGTAGAATTGATTGATGGCCTCTCTGTCTGGACAATACTATGGACTGGATATCATTGAACTTTTCTCACGGCGTAATCAGAGAACAGGGCAGCACTTCCGATCACAAGCAAAACCACAATGTCATATGGCAACATGTGATAATTAGATTATAAAGTGTGTGTGACGTCTGCACAGCCTCTGGTAAACTGCGACATGGGATGTAATCAATCCACAAACCTCGACCCCGGGTGATAAGAGTCTATTAAAGGGCCCTTCATCATGTCAGGACATGTCCATCCCCCCTGTGGCTCTTCTTCCTTCATGATAATGTTCTCTAATTAATGCCATCATTATTACTTCCTCTTTCCGTATTTGCACGATCTGTACAGGATTACGTGGGAATGTTTTCTAGGATCCCAAAATAGATATTTTTTTCTCCAGAAAATTCCTTGAACCTGGCAACAATGGGGCTTGACCTTTGGCAGGTTTTCCAGTAGATGTGATTTTGCCGCACTTCCTGTACTTTTTATCACATGCTCAGTCTTCTGCTTCTAGCCTTCAAGATTATTATGCAGTTCTGCAGACTATTGAATGGCGGATTAAATGAATTTCTGTAGAGGTATACACTGAACCCTGAGAGATAGGGGGGGTCCCAGGCCCGCGCTTCCGCTCTGTACTTCCGGCAGAATTAGCAGCAGTCATCTGCCGCGTTACCATTTATGCTTAGTCCATTTTGGAGGGTCCCACTCCCATGCCATCATGTGGCACATACAGTGGCATACTTACCATGTAGGCAGACCATGCTACGGAGCCCCAGAGCCCATCTCCTTCTCCTGCTTCCTGACATAAAACCACAGCATATTCCTGCAGCCACCACTAGGGGGAGCTCAATGAACAATTTTATTTTTATTTTTACAGCTTCTATTAAGGTTAATGGTAACTGTATACATTTCTGTACACTGAGCTTCCTCTAGTGGTGGCTGCAGGCAGACAGTTTTATAATATAATGTGGGAGACATAGAGCGGCATGTATTTATGGTATATACGGTAGAGGTTAGGTAAAGTGGAGTGCATTGTTTCATTAAAAAATCCCTCCACATTTTAGAAATCTCAGTGAGGGGCTAGCCCTTACTAAGCTTTGTTACGGGGCCGTATGATATCTGTGTACCTCAGTCACACAGTACACAGGCACAGTCCTGAACTGCGGACACGCAATCCAAAGTTTGCTCTCAGGCCCAGTGACATCACGACTAGTATCACTGGCCTGGGCGGGGCTAAGCTGTGTTCACTTGAATGGGATTTAGCTCCACCGGGGCCAATGATACAAGTCGTGACGTCACTGGGCCTGAGGGAAACAGAGAGAAGGCCGCGGCGCTGCTGGAGCGCCGCTACCTTCTCAAACAGCTGATCGGCGGGGGTCCCCCACCGATCAGATGCTAATGATCTATCCAGAGGATAGATCATCAGTTAAAAAGAACTGCAGAACCCCTTTAAGACTGTGTTACACTGCCTGATTTTTGGCATGAACGCTCATTAGCGATCATCCTGCAGTGTAAGGCCTCCTGCACACGACCGTATGGCTATTTCAGTGTTTTGCGGTCCGTTTTTCACTGATCTGTTGTTTCGTTTTTTGGTTTCCGTTGTGTTTCCGTTTCCGTTCCGTTTTTCCGTTCGGCATATACAGTATACAGTAATTACATAGAAAAAATTGGGCTAAGCATAACATTTTCAATAGATGGTTCCGCAAAAACGGAACGGATACGGAAGACATACGGATGCATTTCCGTATGTGTTCCGTTTTTTTTGCGGACCCATTGACTTGAATGGAGCCACGGAATGTGATTTGCGCGCAATAATAGAACATGTTTTATCTTTCAACGGAACGGAAAAACGGAATGCATACGGAGTACATTCCGTTTTTTTTGCGGAGCATTGAAATGAATGGTTCTGTATACGGACCGTATACGGAACACAAAAAACGGCCCCCAAAACGGAAAAAAAAACGGTAGTGTAATACTGCCACCAATTGCCTGAGAAACGCTCAAACATCGCTCAATCCAAATCTTTTGATATGTTAAAAAACGATCGTTTGCAGGCGGCAGATCTTGGTGTGTAATTACGATCTGCTGCCAGCAAACCACTGGCATAGCGATCGCCCATCCCCATGCTGCGGAGGAGATCGGCCTGTGTAATACAGCCTTTAGAAAAGACCCAGTTGAACGCATAGGCCGGTTTTCACGTTCAGGTTTTCTGATGCAGCGTTCGAAGCCAAAACCAGCTGTAAAGGAAGTGTAAGTATAAGGCCTCATGCACACGACCCTTGTACTGGTCCGCATCCGAGCCTCAGTTTTTGCGGCTTGGATGCGGACCCATTCACTTCAATAGGGGCGCAAAAGATGCAGATAGCAGTCCGTGTGCTGTCCGCATCCGTTGCTCCGTTCCGTGGCCCCGCAAAAAAAATATAGCATGTCCTATTCTTGTCCGTTTTGCGGAGAAGAATAGGCATTTCTACAATGGGCTGCCTGTTCCGTTCCGCAAATTGCGGAAGGCACACTGGCGGCTTCCATGTTTTGCGGATCCGCAATTTGCGGACTGCAAAAAACTGAACAGTCATGTGCATGAGTCCTAAAGGACAGAGAGTACTTGACCTCTTATTGTACCCACTCCTGGTGTTGGCTCCACAGTCTGAGCGGGTAAACCCAGCCTGCTGTTGCTCTTAAAAGGGAATTCTGAGACGTTGATGTTGCAGCAGTTGTAGGAATAATGGGGGTCATTTACTAACATCGCTACGCCAGTTTAGTTTCATGACTTTTTGAACACCCACCCTTGTTGCACAGGGCTTTTTACGCTGTCCTTGCCACTTGGGAGTGGGAGGGGGGGAATGACAGGGGTCGGAACGGGGATCGACCATCGGCCCTGGCAAATTCATTAACATTTACGCCTCGTCATAAATTAGGCGCTTCCTCCGGCAACAAGGGCTATCAAAGACCAACTTAAGAAGCCAGTCTTTGATAAATGACCCCCAATGAATATTGATTGAGAATAAAGTGCATCTGTCATCATTTTAAAGCACTTCTATGCCATACTGTCTCCAAATCACCAATCAGCCAAAGTCTGTGTTCACCGCCACGGCGCTTTAGGGTTTTCTGTGGCAAAAACATGCGGTTTTGTTGCAGTTTTTGCTGCAGAAATGCAGCAAAAACTGCAGCCTTAGGTTACATGCACATGACCGTATGTGTTTTTCGGTCCGCGAATTGTGGATCTGCAAAAAACGAATGACATCCGTATGCCATCCGTTTTTTTTGGGCGGATCCATTGTAACAATGCCTAAAACGGACAAGAATAGGCCATGTCCTATTTTTTTTTAAATGGATACGAAACATACTGATGCGGACAGCATGCAGTGTGCTGTCCGCATTTTTTGCGGATTTATTGAAATGAATGGGTCCGCAGCCTATCCACAAAAAAAACGGAACGGAAACAAACAACGTTCGTGTGCATGTAGCCTTTGGCCCCTTTCACACAAGTGAGTTTTCCACACGGGTGCAATGCGTGATGCGAACGCATTGCGCCCTGCACGGAATCCGGACCCATTCATTTCAATGGGGCTGTGTACATGAGCGTTGGTTTTCACGCATCACTGGCCCCATGGAAGTGAATGGGACTGCGTGAAAATCGTTTTTCACGGATGGTTAAATATTCTGTTTTTTATCACGCGTGTGCAAATCGCATTGAATCGCATTGCACCCGCACGATAAAAACTGAACAACTGAACGCGATCGCAAAAAAAACGGAATGGACTTGCTTGCGAAATCACGCAGTTTTCACTGAACGCATCCGCAACGCATCCGGACCTAATCCGGACACGCTTGTCTGCAAGGGGCCTTAGGGTGGATGCACACAATGCGGATTACGTGTGGTTTTTCTGCTCGGATTTTCCTGCAGAAAAACCACAGGGTAAGGCTCCATTCACACATCCGCAATTCCATTCCGCATTTTGCGGAACGGAATTGCGGACCCATACATTTCTATGGGGCCGCACGCCGTTCGTCCCCGATCCGGAATTGCGGACCCGCACTTCCGGGTCCGCAATTCCGATCCTGAAAAAAATAGAACATGTCCTATTCTTGTCCTCAATAGCGGACAAGAATAGGCATATTCTCTTAGTGCTGGCAATGTGTGGTCCGCAAAATGCGGAACGCACATTGCCGCTGTCCGTGTTTTGCGGATCCGCGGATCCGCAAAACACACACGGATGTGTGAATGGACCCTTATATAGTACCAGAAAAGTGTAGCAAAGTGTATGAGATTAGACATATGTTATGTGCACATTGTACACGTTGCTTTTGGCTACTTTCACACTAGCGTTAATATTTTCCGATATTGAGATCCGTCACAGGGTCTCAATACTGGAAAAAAACGCTTCCGTTTTGTCCCTATTCATTGTCAATAACTGAACAGAACGGAGTGCTCCAAAATGCTTTCTATTCCCATACCGGAGAGCAGCATGCTGCGGTTTGCTTTCCGTCCTGGGATGCGGAGGAAAACAATGCAAGTCAATGGGGACGGATCCGTTTTCTCTGACACAATCTGACACAATAGAAAACGGATCCGTCCCCCATTGATTTTCAATGAAGTTCATGACGGATCGGTCTTGGCTATGTTAAAGATAATACAACCGGATCCGTTCATAACGGATGCAGACGGTTGTATTATCAGTAATGGAAGCGTTTTTGCTGAACCCGGCCGGATCCAGCAAAACGCTAGTGTGAAAGTAGCCTTAACTTAGGTGTGGAAATTGATCTTCTGTGCGGATAATGAAATCTGCAGTATGTTAATTGTGTTTTTCTTGTGTAGAGTTCACCCTTTTCAGTAGAAGAGTGATATCTGCAGAGAATCCGCATCAGATCTGCACCAAAAAACCGCAATAAATAGCGCAGATTTATGGGCTTGTTTTGGTGCGGGTTTTCTGATACAGACTGTGTGCCCCGGGTGCTGCTGTACTTACTGTCTACAAAGAAGTCGGTCGCATTTAATAGCGCCATCCAATAGTCAGACAAAAAGATCTATGTTTAAAAGAACGTTCCCAGAAAGAACTTGTATCCATCGCTCGGTTTCATTGAACACGTAACGGCCAACGTGGACTATAACAGCAACCAATTTCTGTGTAATGTGTACCACCACCTTAAAGCCACCCATACACAATCGTTCGACTGACAACTATCTCTCCCGATTCCCTCCTGGCTTCTCTATACAAGTCAGCCGAACATGTATGTGTTTTCAGTGGGGAGACCAGAGATGGCCACGGCCAGACACTTCTGGCGGGGGCTTATTTCACCAGATGGATTGGGTAAAATGAATATTACCCTATTATAGAGTATTATTATAGCTTTGTCTCCCCCGACATCGGAGGGACGGGAGCTCCCCACACATTAGAGTGTTGGCCAAACCCACCATTATTGGTGATTTCGACCAACAGAAGACTAATGTGTATGGCGACCTTCCCTTCACACTGCTCCGTTGAGCAAACCATTGTCAGCGTTCCTTCCCGACAACGACCCTATTACCCGATGAACGAGTGTTTGACAGCACCTCTACACTGGCAGATTATTTTACGAACGATCATTAGCAATAATCTGCCCAAACATCAGGCAGTCTAATGAAGACCTGTAGAAGCCCAGGAGTATGTCCAGACATGTCCACGATCACCTTTGTCACATCCTCTCTCTGAAGATAATTAATCCCATCTTGTCACATTCCTCAGGCCAAACATCAACACTTGAAAGTTCTGAGACCTTGGCTGACAACTCCCTCTCATGTTTTCACTACTAATAAACATTGATTGGCTGTTGTCGACTGAAACGTTATGGCATTTGTGTTTAAAATGTGAACGTTAAACCGTCATCTGGAGCGGAGTCTTCTGGATCGAGCCTGTATGTGTAGAAGAGTATATTCCCATACATTACACTACTAAATATACAGTACAGACCAAAAGTTTGGACACACCTTCTCATTCAAAGAGTTTTCTTTATTTTCATGACTATGAAAATTGTAGATTCACACTGAAGGCATCAAAACTATGAATTAACACATGTGGAATTATATACATAACAAACAAGTGTGAAACAACTGAAAATATGTCATATTGTAGGTTCTTCAAAGTAGCCACCTTTTGCTTTGATTACTGCTTTGCACACTCTTGGCATTCTCTTGATGAGCTTCAAGAGGTAGTTCCCTGAAATGGTCTTCCAACAGTCTTGAAGGAGTTCCCAGAGATGCTTAGCACTTGTTGGCCCTTTTGCCTTCACTCTGCGGTCCAGCTCACCCCAAACCATCTCGATTGGGTTCAGGTACGGTGACTGTGGAGGCCAGGTCATCTGCCGCAGCACCCCATCACTCTCCTTCATAGTCAAATAGCCCTTACTTTCAAAGTTTTCCCAATTTTTCGGCTGACTGACTGACCTTCATTTCTTAAAGTAATGATGGCCACTCGTTATTCTTTACTTAGCTGCTTTTTTCTTGCCATAATACAAATTCTAACAGTCTATTCAGTAGGACTATCAGCTGTGTATCCACCTGACTTCTCCTCAATGCCACTGATGGTCCCAACCCCATTTATAAGGCAAGAAATCCCACTTATTAAACCTGACAGGGCACACCTGTGAAGTGAAAACCATTTCAAGGGACTACCTCTTGAAGCTCATCAAGAGAATGCCAAGAGTGTGCAAAGCAGTAATCAAAGCAAAAGGTGGCTACTTTGAAGAACCTAGAATATGACATATTTTCAGTTGATTCACACTTGTTTGTTATGTATATAATTCCACATGTGTTAATTCATAGTTTTGATGCCTTCATAGTCATGAAAATAAAGAAAACTCTTTGAATGAGAAGGTGTGTCCAAACTTTTGGTCTGTACTGTACATCCTCCTTCTATGGTTCACGTGCCGCAAATTCTGTTCAGCCAATGTCTATTCCTGGGAATGCTGACACGTGTGACAACCTCGGAGTGAGGTGTAATAACCGTCATGTTGGTAGTCACCCAGCTTTAGGGCCCATTCACACGACCGTAAGGGCTCCAGGGCCCATATTGTGGCCCGCAAACGGTGGGTCCGCAATACACGGGCACTGGCTGTGTGACTTGAATAGGTTCGCAATCTGCAAGACACGGCGAAAGATAGGACATGTCCTATCTTTTGTGGAGCGGAGGCACGGATCAGAAGCCTACGGAAAACGCCTCAAAGTCAGGTCCGTGGTTCTACACCTCAAAAGATAGGACATGTCTTATCTTTTTGCCGTATTTTGACAACTGGATAGGAAGAAATTTGACCATCTAAGGGCTCATGCACGATTTGTGTGCCGCCCTTGCCGCGCACTGGGGGCCGCAAATTGTGCTCCCCAATGCACGGACACCGTCCATGTGGCCTGCGCTGATGGACGCAGACCCATTCAACTTGAATGGATCCACGATCCGTCCAAACTGCAAAAAAATAGGGCATGTTCTATTTTTTATTTTTTTTGCGGTGCGTGGGCATGGACCAAAATTCCACTAAAGCGCAAGTGAATGTAATGAACGAATCCATGATACGGTGCGCACTCATCCGGTACCCGTATATTGCGGACCCGCTGGCACACGTGTGCATGAGACCTAAGGCTAGGTTCACATCAACATCGGAGGTGCCATTAGTAACTTTCATTGTATGGGCCGTCAAAGTCATACAGATATCGCCCTGTTTTTTCCGGTAAAATGACCAGCATCGCGATGGCTGACAGAGCTTTTGTATCGCGTTTTGTGATTTCTTGTTGAAATCTATGGAGCATTTGAGCTTCACAAACTCTGCAGCACATTGTGGTTCATTTATGAAGACCGGCTTTTTACGACTTTGTTTTCCCCCCTAATTTATGACGAGGCGTGCAGCTCATCATAAATTAGCCTCGCCTCCAGCAGTCCGTGCGCCTGACGTGAAAACGACTTCCGCACCTGACTGGAGACGTTTTTACTCTTCTTTTACGCCTGTTTTCAGGCATAAATCTTAGTGAATTTCTCTGGGCTGAAGCCCCGGACCCCCCAGTCCCTCGACACGACTTAGTGGCGAGGACGGCGTAATAACATCAGTGCAACAAAATATAGAAAATGTAAAAAGTTGCAAAAAGGGATCTTGCAACTATTTTTATGCCTAAAACTTCTGTACAAATGTTTGTAAATGACCCCCACCATGTTTTCTGCAGCGAAACAGAGACGCACAGATTCTTAGAGGTGACAGATTTCAACTCCCTAGGAATACGTGGGGAACTATCTATGATTCAGATTTTTCTGCAATTGCACAGATCCATATGTGAAGGCATCCTAAAACTCACAGGCGTTACCGCTAATTGTCAACGTTCTGCGACTAGCACGGGCGAAACTCATTAAAATAGTGGCAATTAGCAGCAAAAAACTGAAGCAGCAGGCTACCAGAAATGTCTAACAGCGGTTTTTGGTGCAGATTTGATGCGGTTTTGCCGCAGATCTCACCCTTCCATTGAAAAGGGTGAAATCCGCAGCTAAAACCGCAAATATAATTGACATGCTATTTCATTTAAAAACCGCAAGCAAGTGGAACATTTTTCCACTCCACACAAAAAAACGGATGACGTTCCGTATGGCATCCGTTTTTTTTTTTTTGCGGATCCATTGTAATAATGCCTATCCTTGTCCGCAAACTAGAAAAAAATAGGACATGCAGTATTTTATTTTGCGGGGCAATGGAACGGACATACTGATGCCGACAGCACACGGTGTGCTGTCCGTGTTTTTTGCGGACCCATTGAAATCAATGGGTCCACATCCTATCCACAAAAAAAACGGAACGCTCACGGAAACAAAATACGTTCGTGTGCATGAGGCCTTAAGTCCTCTTTAGTTCTGTTATTCCACAAAACATATCCGTATGGTTTCCGTATGCGATCCGTTTTTTGCGGATCGGAGACGGAAACAGTAACTTATTAATCACCAAACACATGAGCAATATGGGCTGGGCATAGCATTTCTACAGTATGGATCCGCAAAATACGGATGACATACGAATGTGTTTCATGTGCATTCCGTATTTTTTGCGGACCCACTGACTTGAATGGGGCCTCGGACTGTGATTTGTGGACAATAATAGGACATGCACTACTTTTTTGCAGAACGGAAAAACGGAAACGGAATGCACACGGAGTACCTTACGTTGTTTTTGCGGACCCATTGAAGTGAATGGTTCCGTATACAGTCCACATAAAAAAATGGAATGGACACGGAAAGAAAATATATTCGTGTGCATGAGCCCTGAGGTCTTGTTCACACGACCGTTGCCGTATTGCGGCCCGCAATACACGGGGCACTGGCCGTGTGCATTCTGCATCAAAGCTAGAACTTGCTCTATCTTTTTGCGGAACGGACGGATCGCGGCAGCCCCACGGCCAATGCCCGTGCATTGCGGACCACAATTTGCAGTCCACAGCACGGGCACGGAGGGGCAACGGTTGTGTGAACAAGCCCTAAGGCTGAGTAGTTGTGCCTGAGCCACACAAAACTGGAAACTTTTGGCCTAAAAAACGTCCATGTGGTACAGTAGAAGTATACGTGGCCATTATACCATCTGCCGCAGTGTTCTACCTGCTCCTCGCTGAGTGCAATAGACTAATAAGAGTTTATCATCCACCATACACACACGGTTTACACAACTAGCGGGGTATTTACAGTATACATAGGAAGGAATGTGGAGGCGGCCGGAGGTGAGGAGCCCACGACCAGAAAGATGACTGACCGCTCCCTCACGGTTTTCTTCACGCTGTGTCAGTGCTTTTTCTTTGGCAACTTTTTTTTAAAATTTTGTATATTTTCTAACATGTGTTTGTTCCAGGTGTTTTTAGGTTCTATGCGGAAGCCTATGGCAAAAATGTGTCACAAATAACTTTTTGAGAAAAGTGCCGCAAACACTAAAAACGCTTACCTAAAAACAAAGCCGTTAAAAACAGATTAAATAGAGAGAAAAATAAAAATGAGATGGATATGGGATAGAAGATAGATGATGACAGATAGCAGATAATAGAAAGGAGATAGGTACAGTAGATGCGTGGCTGGGCGCACAGACAGACGGATAGAGTCCATAGATAGATATAGTAGATAGATACGGTAGATATATGAATAGACAGATATATCCGCTATCCGTGTCTCTATGTGGTGTATGGATAAGAGGCTGTCTGATACATCTGGCGCCACTTATCTCAAAGGACAAGATCCAGTTCATCCATTCCTTCTCCCCCTCAGGGCTCATGCACACAAATTTTTTTGCGTTCAGTATACTGGCCGTTTTTTGAGTTCAGTATGCGTTAGGGTCCATTCACACTTCCGTTTTGGTGTTCCGCATCCGTTCCGATTAAAAACGGAACGTTATGCGGATCCATTCATTTTCAATGGAATCCGCAAATAATCGGACAGCACTCATGGTGCTCTCCGATTCCGTGATTCCGTTCCGTTCCGTGGGTTCCGTTATTCGGATCCTGGAAAAAAAATATACCCTGTCCTACTATTTGTCCGATTTTGCGTTCCGTCATCCCATTCTAGTCAATGGATCCGTCAAAAATGCGAATGACATGCTAAAAGCATCCTCATGTCATCCAGATTTTCGGATCCGCAAAAAACAGGAACGTTTATCTGGAAAGGTAAAAATACTGACGTGTGAATGCACCCTTACTTATACTGAACCATTTATTTGAATGGGTCAGCAAAAAAAACGTAATCGTCTCCGTGTGCATTCTGTTTCCGTATTTCCCTTCAAAGATTGAACATGTCCTATTATTGCCCCCATTCCGTGGCTCCATTCAAGTCAATAAGTCCGCAAAAAAAAAAAAAAGGGAACACATACGGAATGTACTCTGTATGTCTTCCGTATCCGTTTAGTTTTTTTGCGGAACCATCTATTGGAAAATTTTATGTCCAGCCCAATTTTTTCTATGTAATTACTGTATACTGTATATGCCATACAGAAAAACGGAATGGAAAAATGGAACGGAACCACTACTGAAACAAAAAACGGAAAAACGGATCAGTTAAAAAACGGCCCGCAAAACACTGAAAAAGCCATGCGGTCGTGTGCATGAGCCCTAATGATGTCTGTTGGATGGAGATTAGCCAGACGAGCTGTTACATGGGAGGTAGAGAAGGAACATCTCACATATAGACGCCCCCTAAATCCGCACACTTGCTGCTGTACGGCGCCTCCTGCACTCATGTGCTGCTATATTAATAAAACTATACGGAATGTCAACTGTTTTCTGTGGAATGACAGCTGCTTTATGGAAGGAAGGGCAGCAGAACAGAAGTGGCCCGGGTGACATCAAAGGGCAGCTGTTTTTACCAGATTTCCAAAAACCCGCAGACTAAATCCGATAGCATTTCAGTGTATTTCCTAACAGGCCAGCCTCCCCGTGCCGCCATGGCTGTTGGATTTTAGATTAGAGCGTATTTCTACTGAAATGGTGAATATCTCTGAACACCTACACAATTGTGACAAGCTAGCGTGTAACACGTGTGCGTGTGAGTTTGATGTGACTTGTGCCTCATTCACACGTCAGTGTTCGGTCAGTGATTTCCTTCAGTGATTTTGAGCCAAAACCAGGTGCGGCTCTAAACACAGAACAGGTGCAGATCCTTCCCTTACACCTGATCTCTGTGGAGGCTCCAGTCCTGGTTTTGGCAGAAATCACTGACCAAACACTGACGTGTGAATGAGGCTTTACAGGTGAGTTCTGTGGAACACATACGTGTACAGCAGGGATCAGCAACCTCCGGCACTCCAGCTGTTGTAAAACTACAACTCCCAGCATGCTCCCTGTTTAGAGAACAGACAAGCAAGTGTGCATGATGGGAGCTGTAGTTTCACAACACCTGGAGTGCGGGAGGGTACTGACCCCTGATGTACAGGGTAGTCGCAGGGGGGGTCTATATGTAATATAGTATGCGGGGGTATATATTTAATATAGTATGGGGGGGTCTATATGTAATATAGTATGGGGGGGGGGGTCTATATGTAATATAGTATGGGGGGTCTATATGTAATATAGTATGGGGGGTCTATATGTAATATAGTATGGGGGTCTATATGTAATATAGTATGGGGGTCTATATGTAATATAGTATGGGGGGTCTATATGTAATATAGTATGGGGGGTCTATATGTAATATAGTATGGGGGGTCTATATGTAATATAGTATGGGGGTCTATATGTAATATAGTATGGGGGTCTATATGTAATATAGTATGGGGGGTCTATATGTAATATAGTATGGGGGGGTCTATATGTAATATAGTATGGGGGGGTCTATATGTAATATAGTATGGGGGGTCTAGTATCTATATGTAATATAGTATGGGGGGGTCTATATGTAATATATTATTGGGGGGGTCTATATGTAATATAGTATGGGGGGTCTATATGTAATATAGTATGGGGGGTCTATATGTAATATAGTATGGGGGGTCTATATGTAATATAGTATGGGGGGGTCTATATGTAATATAGTATGGGGGGGTCTATATGTAATATAGTATGGGGGGGTCTATATGTAATATAGTATGGGGTCTATATGTAATATAGTATGGGGTCTATATGTAATATAGTATGGGGGTGTCTATATGTAATATAGTGTGGGGGGGTCTATATGTAATATAGTATGGGGGGTCTATATGTAATATAGTATGGGGGGTCTATATGTAATATAGTATGGGGGGTCTATATGTAATATAGTATGGGGGGGTCTATATGTAATATAGTATGGGGGGGTCTATATGTAATATAGTATGGGGTCTATATGTAATATAGTATGGGGAGGTCTATATGTAATATAGTATGGGGGGGTCTATATGTAATATAGTATGGGGGTGTCTATATGTAATATAGTGTGTGGGGGGGTCTATATGTAATATAGTATGGGGGGTCTATATGTAATATAGTATGGGGGGGTCTATATGTAATATAGTATGGGGGGGTCTATATGTAATATAGTATGGGGGGTCTATATGTAATATAGTATGGGGGGGGTCTATATGTAATATAGTATGGGGGGTCTATATGTAATATAGTATGGGGGGTCTATATGTAATATAGTATGGGGGGGTCTATATGTAATATAGTATGGGGGGTCTATATGTAATATAGTATGGGGGGGTCTATATGTAATATAGTATGGGGGGGTCTATATGTAATATAGTATGGGGTCTATATGTAATATAGTATGGGGTCTATATGTAATATAGTATGGGGGGGTCTATATGTAATATAGTATGGGGGGGGTCTATATGTAATATAGTATGGGGGGGGTCTATATGTAATATAGTATGGGGGGTCTATATGTAATATAGTATGGGGGGGTCTATATGTAAGAAATGAAGTGTGTCATCTGTTCCTAGAATCCGTGCAACTTTCTGTCTTTTCCCTGAGATTCGGCAGCCCTTCCTCTTCACATTGCAGCCTATGAGAAAGCAGCCTGTGCCAGGTACATGCACCGATCTTCCTCACTCGGTTGGCATGTGCCCCCTCCCCGCCCTGTGGAGGAGGAGGAGGAGGAGGAGGCTCCTGCACGGAGCAGTGAGCGCTGCTGAGCACTGGGCTCGGATCTGATGAGGGATTCACACCCGGCATCTCCCCTCTCTGGATGGCATGTTGCTGGTAACTCTCTTCCTGCTGTGTTCAGTGCAGACAGGTGAGTGCAGGGCATTTCATAGGCACAGTGCCCAGGGCAGGGGTCAGTGCCCAGGGACAGGGCACTTTCTGCAGTTGGAGCAGAGTTTGTTGGATGCTCTGCACCTGGGATGTGTGCGAGTTGTTGCCTCCTTAGTTTTGGCATGGCATGTGTCCAGAAGTGGCACTGGTGAGGGCTCCGTGCCCAGTCCCAGCTCTGATTGCTCCTCTCTATGATGTTGGACTTCTGTCTCTTGTATTGTGTCCTGTTGGTAGATGGAGGAGCACAATCCGCACAGTGCAGATACTTCCCATATCCATTGTGTGTGTGCCACCCTTACATCTGCTGCTGTTGATAACTGGGGGTTTGGGAGAGGGGAGGGGGTGCTGATGATTATAAATGCATGAACAGGGAGGTGCCAAAGCATCTTCCCTAAAGGTATGGTGAAGGGTTAATGCTGGCACTGGAGGTGAGAGTGCCACCCTCATAGTTCCTGGTTGGTGTTATACCGTGACTATTGCTTACAGGGTTAGGTGCCAAAGGGTTAAATCTTCAGAAATATATGAATGGAACCGCTGCCCTGTGATACTCCCAGCTTCTGCCACTGCACCCATCAGTGCCAGCTAGTCAACTAGTGCACCCATAGGTCGAGTTCTCTGTAATATTCTCAACATTTGCCACTTTACTTATCAATGCAGCCAGGGCACCCATAGGTTAGGTTTCCCGTGATATGTCCTAGAGCATCTGGCACTACACTCATCAATGCCAGTCCACTATTGTACTCATGGGGTAGGTTCCCTGTGATTTCACTGAACACAATAATGCCAGAGCACTGGTGCACCCATCGTTTAGGTCTCCTGTGAGGCTTTAAGCATTTGACACTACACCCATCAATGCCAGTCCAGGAATGCACTTATAGGTTAGGTTCCCCGTGATACCCAGAATATCTTGCACTACCCTCATCAATGCCAGTCCCCTAGTGCACCTATAGGTTAGATTCCCTGTACTGGCACTTCCCTCATCAATGCCAGTCCCCTGGTGCACCTATAGGTTAGATTCCCTGTGATGGCACTACCCTCATCAATGCCAGTCCCCTAGTGCACCTGTAGGTTAGATTCCCTGTGATGGCACTACCCTCATCAATGCCAGTCTACTAGTGCACCTATAGGTTAGATTCCCCATGATGGCACTACCCTCATCAATGCCAGTCTACTAGTGCGCGTATAGGTTAGATTCCCCATGATGGCACTACCCTCATCAATGCCAGTCCCCTAGTGCACCTGTAGGTTAGATTCCCTGTGATGGCACTACTCTCATCAATGCCAGTCCCCTAGTGCACCTGTAGGTTAGATTCCCTGTGATGGCACTACCCTCATCAATGCCAGTCCCCTAGTGCACCTGTAGGTTAGATTCCCTGTACTGGCACTTCCCTCATCAATGCCAGTCCCCTGGTGCACCTATAGGTTAGATTCCCTGTGATGGCACTACCCTCATCAATGCCAGTCCCCTGGTGCACCTATAGGTTAGATTCCCTGTGATGGCACTACCCTCATCAATGCCAGTCCCCTGGTGCACCTATAGGTTAGATTCCCTGTGATGGCACTACCCTCATCAATGCCAGTCTACTAGTGCACCCATAGGTTAGGTTCCCTGTTATGGCACTACCCTCATCAATGCCAGTCTACTAGTGCACCCATAGGTTAGGTTCCCTGTTATGGCACTACCCTCATCAATGCCAGTCTACTATTGCACCCATAGGTTAGGTTCCCCGTGATGGCAGTGCTAGTGCACTAGTGCACCCAGACCTCAGATGTGGATGGTGGTGTGATCACTTTGATCAGACTGTAACCCTATTCTCGGCAGTATAGAGGCAGGATAGTGTTTGTAGCGCTCTAATCATTACAGGCAGCAATGTATCCTGAACTATATACAGGTAAGGAATACAATCACTAGGCAGACTTGTGTATAACAACTGGCAAATACGGATACATGGCGTCCAACTGGATGCAACGTGATAGACGCTGTGTACATGTCACGTGCCTGTGTCCGGTCTACTTGTTTCTATTGTCAGACACTTTGCTGCCGCTCTCATGCCGTAACAAGACCCCTTGAGGGTCCTTTTGTATATTCCTAGAACTTGCCCTGAACTGGTAAAACTTGTGCATCTCATGTCCTTGTGTTGTATGCGCAGAATGTACAGCAGAGCATTGTACTGCTGCAGAGCAATCCTATGGGATAGTGAGCGGGCTCTGCACGGAGATGCTGCCCCCCCCGCCCCCAATGATCCTGTAACCTCGCCTGTTGCAATGGGCAGAGAGGATCCAGATCCACTACGATGGTTATAGCAGCATTTGCATCGACAGCCATTAACCCTTGCGTAGGCGCGTGATTGCACTTTGGCTGCATTGCATGCAAATCCCTGTGCCACTGGGTTTCTGTATCACCAGGCTGGCAGAGCACTGTGACTGGCACACTCATTGTTTGTCGACCGGCCGAGGCTGATTCACATGACGCTGATGCCTAAATGTTCCTCAAAATTGTGGCTGATGACTCCTCTGTTGTTCCTACGCCATTTGTCAGCAGTGGTCGGGGGGCAAAGTTTGCAGATCCTTGCCTAGCCGGCCATAGACACAGCGGGAAAGGCTCCTGTATGGTTCCTGATCAGTTCTTTCCAAGACATCGCATTCCTTATCAGAGGATTTGTTTGCAATGGCAGCAAGAACCAGACGGTCTACGGAAAATACCCAGCCTATGGGTTAACCTGGAGAATGAATGGTGGCACCCTAATCGCCATTGAAAACATATCTGATAACTATCTATCCTGACGATTCCATGGATTTGAGTTATTGGTCGTCATTGATAGGTTCACGGACAGCTCTGGGCGCACCGGGAATATGATCTCAGTGATTTCTATGATTAGTAGCTTAGTGTTATCAGTGCATGAACTTGAGCCTCATCTCCATAGAAATCTTCTAAGATTTTCCGTAATCGCCTCCATTCTCTCTCCAGAGCGTCTTTTCTCTCCCCGTCCCTGTACCTGAGCTCTCTATCTAGTCCATTACCTGCGCCGTCTCCACTCCCTTTGTTTGCCTTCGATTAACAAAAGGGACGCACGTCCGTTTGTGTTGCCAGGAGTGAGGTGCAAACACAGGATACGATAGAACAGAGGGGATACTGTGTCTGAACTGGGACAAGCCTGGACCTGTAAGGAAATTTGAGGAAATCACTGGGACCCTTCAATTTATAGGGTTAAATCTCCCCCTTCCCCCTCCATCCATCCAGTGTAAGCCCTGTTTCACACTTGCGTTGTCGTTTTCCGGCAGAGGATCTCACTACCGGAAAAAAAATTATTCCGTTTAGTTCTCATGCATTGTGAATGGAAAGTGATCCGTTCAGGATGCATCAGGACGTCTTCCGTTTTGGCAGCATTGCGTTTTGTGACCGGACACAAAACTGCTGCAAGCTGCACTTTTGTTGTCCGGTCAAAAAAAAAAAAAAAAAAAAAAAAAACGGATCCGGCCCTGAAAACAATGTGAGTCAATGGTAACGGATCGTTGTTTGTTTGTTTTTTGGACCCAAAAAAATGGATCCGTCGCCCATTGAGTTTTAATGTATTTAGTGACGGATCCGTTTTTTTTCTGTTTTGATTTCACACAACCGCATCCTAACGGAACGGATGCCTCCTGATGTGCAAAATCAAAACGGATCCGTTTCATTGCGGTATTGAGATCCTCTGCCGGATCTCAATTCCCGGAATTAACAACGCAAGTGTAAACGTAGCTTAAGAAAAATTAAAACAGCAGCATTAGTACCAATAAATAAAGGCATGTATAAAAAGCACAATACATCAGAAAACCCGCTTTATAGCAAAAAGTCACCATATTGTTATTTCCAACAAAAAAGGTACTTGCACCTGATTAGGGCCCCGCAACCTCTGGGCCCCATAGGAGGTGCTATGGCTATGGTTATAGGACTGGTAGAGTCCCCCAAATTCTTCAGCCATAAAGTAATATTTTTACTAATCCCAAAATCCAAAAATTACCATCGTCTTTCTACGTAAACAGCAGCCAATATGGTGCCGCCGGAGAAAATACCGCGCTTTCCTACGAAATAGGAGCTGGCGCAACTGACTTCCGATGTGGCTGATGTGCATAGCTCTGAAGAGCTGGTGCCTGTTTTTTTGGGTTGGGTACAAACTTGCAGCATCAGAACTTAGGCAATGAGGGGGTCATTTATTAAGGGACTGGCCACTATTTTAGTCTCAAAAATAGTCGCAATTCCCTTTATCTGGTGTCATACAAGGAATATTCTTGTCCAAAATGGGAAATTTTGCAAGGAAAAGCTTGTGATGTCACATAGTTAGGCCTATTGCACACGACCGTATGGCTTTTTCAGTGTTTTGCGGTCCGCAAAAAACACGGATGACATCCGTGTGCATTCCGTTTTTTGCAGAACGGAACAGCCTGCCACTTAATAGAACAGTCCTATCCTTGTCCGTTATGCGGACAATAATAGGACATGTTCTATCTTTGAACGGAATGGAAATGCGGAAACAAAATGCATACGGAGTACATTCAGTTTTTTTTGCGTACCCATTGAAATGGATGGTTCCGTATACGGACAGTATACGGAACGCAAACGGAAAAAAAGAAACGGTCATGTGCATGAGGCCAGAAGACTGGGATCCGAAATGCCCGTCATCCTCAGGCCCATGTATCGCACCCATGTTATGACCTTTAAGGCTTTGGCCTTCTGCGTTGTACAGGTGACATCCTCTCCTCCAGTCATTTTCCTAGAAAGTGTTTCATTCCTTTCATACCTCAGTCAAGGAGTTCTGAAAGCTTCTGCCTCCTTCATTTTACTCCTCATTTGCTTGGCATCCAGTCCCTTCTCTAAAGCAATCTGTTACTGAATTGCAGCCTGCACAGTACCAGCAAGGAGTAAAGATAAGCCCCGGCCCACCCACGATGTGAACAGCCTTGTAGAGACGCAGCGTGGGTAGTACTGTGCGGTGGTATATGTGGGTGCTATGTCAGCCACAGGGACATGGTGTCCATTTGCCTTGTTCTGCCCCTGATATCGGGTCATTATCATATTCCAGGACTGGTTGTAGCGGTGTCATCTGGGGAGAAGGAGCTCTCTGGATATGGCACAGTAAATATGGCGGCAGATTTTCTCAGTCTGATGAATTTCTCTTCACACTGAATCTTCTACATAAACACATCAGAAAATGATTGGATCTGTCAGTAATAGCTCTGCGGTATACATAATGGCGAGGGGGCCGTACTGCTTATGTATTCATGTGTGTGTCAGTAGCTCTACCCAGATACATCTATATACTGTGCATACATCTATATACTGTACATACACAGCTATATACTGTACATACACACATCTATATACTGTACATACACAGCTATATACTGTACATACACACATCTATATACTGTACATACACAGCTATATACTGTACATACACACATCTATATACTGTACATACACACATCTATATACTGTACATACAGCTATATACTGTACATACACACATCTATATACTGTACATACACTCATCTATATACTGTACATACATCTATATACTGTACATACACACATCTATATACTGTACATACATACATCTATATACTGTACACACATCTATATACTGTACATACACAGCTATATACTGTACATACACAGCTATATACTGTACATACACACATCTATATACTGTACATACACACATCTATATACTGTACATACATACATCTATATACTGTACACACATCTATATACTGTACATACACACATCTATATACTGTACATACACTCATCTATATATACTGTACATACACTCATCTATATACTGTACATACATCTATATACTGTACATACACTCATCTATATACTGTACATACACACAGATATATACTGTACACACATCTATATACTGTACATACACACATCTATATACTGTACATACACACAGATATATACTGTACATACATCTATATAGTATACACACATCTATATACTATACATACATCTATATGCAGTACATACATACACACACCTATATACAGTACATACACACATCTATATACTGTGCATACACACAGCTATATACTGTACATACATCTATATACTGTACACACATCTATATACTGTACATACACACATCTATATACTGTACACACATCTATATACTGTACATACACACATCTATATACTGTACACACATCTATATACTGTACATACATCTATATACTATACACACATCTATATACTGTACACACATCTATATACTGTACATACTCACATCTATATACTGTACATACACACAGATATATACTGTACATACATCTATATAGTATACACACATCTATATACTATACATACATCTATATACAGTACATACACACATCTATATACTGTACATACACACAGCTATATACTGTACATACACACATCTATATACTGTACACACATCTATATACTGTACACACATCTATATACTGTACATACACACATCTATATACAGTACATACATACACACATCTATATACAGTACATACATACATCTATATACTGTACATACACACATCTATATACTATACATACACACAGATATATACTGTACATACACACATACATCTATATACAGTACATACATCTATATACTGTACATACATACATCTATATACTATACATACACACAGATATATACTGTACATACATACATCTATATACTATACTATACACATCTATATACTATACATACATCTATATACTATACACACATCTATATACTATACATACATCTATATACAGTACATACATACACACAGATATATACTGTACATACACACACCTATATACAGTACATACATACACACAGCTATATACTGTACATACACACATCTATATACTGTACACACATCTATATACTGTACATACACACACACAGCTATATACTATACACACAGCTATATATTATACATACACGCATCTATATACTGTACACACATCTATATACTATACATACAGTACAGACCAAAAGTCTGGACACACCTTCTCATTCAAAGAGTTTTCTTTATTTTCATGACTATGAAAATTGTAGATTCACACTGAAGGCATCAAAACTATGAATTAACATATGTGGAATTATATACATAACAAACAAGTGTGAAACAACTGAAAATATGTCATATTCTAGGTTCTTCAAAGTAGCTACCTTTTGCTTTGATTACTGCTTTGCACACTCTTGGCATTCTCTTGATGAGCTTCAAGAGGTAGTCCCCTGAAATGGTTTTCACTTCACAGGTGTGCCCTGTCAGGTTTAATAAGTGGGATTTCTTGCCTTATAAATGGGGTTAGGACCATCAGTGGCGTTGAGGAGAAGTCAGGTGGATACACAGCTGATAGTCCTACTGAATAGACTGTTAGAATTTGTATTATGGCAAGAAAAAAGCAGCTAAGTAAAGAAAAACGAGTGGCCATCATTACTTTAAGAAATGAAGGTCAGTCAGTCAGCCGAAAAATTGGGAAAACTTTGAAAGTAAGGACTCTTTGACAATGAAGGAGAGTGATGGGGTGCTGCGCCAGATGACCTGGCCTCCACAGTCACCGGACCTGAACCCAATCGAGATGGTTTGGGGTGAGCTGGACCGCAGAGTGAAGGCAAAAGGGCCAACAAGTGCTAAGCATCTCTGGGAACTCCTTCAAGACTGTTGGAAGACCATTTCAGGGGACTACCTCTTGAAGCTCATCAAGAGAATGCCAAGAGTGTGCAAAGCAGTAATCAAAGCAAAAGGTGGCTACTTTGAAGAACCTAGAATATGACATATTTTCAGTTGTTTCACACTTGTTTGTTATGTATATAATTCCACATGTGTTAATTCATAGTTTTGATGCCTTCATAGTCATGAAAATAAAGAAAACTCTTTGAATGAGAAGGTGTGTCCAAACTTTTGCTCTGTACTGTACATCTATATACTATACTATACACACATCTATATACTGTACATACACACATCTATATACTGTACATACACTCATCTATTTACTGTACATACACACACCTATATACAGTACATACACAAATCTATATACTGTACATACAAACACCTATATACAGTACATACACAAATCTATATACTGTACATACACACAGCTATATACTGTACACACATCTATATACTGTACATACATACACACATCTATATACTGTACATACATACACACATCTATATACTGTACACACATCTATATACTGTACATACATACACACATCTATATACTGTACATACATACACACATCTATATACTGTACATACATACACACATCTATATACTGTACATACACACATCTATATACTGTACATACATACATACATCTATATACTGTACATACATACACACATCTATATACAGTACATACATACACACAGATATATACTGTACATACACACAGATATATACTGTACATACACTCATACCTATATCCATGACATACAGGTGAAACTCGAAAAATTAGAATATCGTGCAAAGTTCATTTATTTCAGTAATGCAACTTAAAAAGTGAAACTAACATATGAGAGACTCATTACATGCAGAGCAAGATATGTCAAGCCTTTATTTGTTAGAATTTGGATGATTATGACTTATAGATTATGAAAACCCCAAAGTTACAATTTTGAGGTCCCCTTTGCTCAGGGGGTATGGATTATTTAGCTGACTAGAGTGTGACACTTTGAGCCGAGAATATTGAACCTTTTCATAAAATTCGAATTTTAAGCTGCGTTACTGAAATAAATGAACTTTTGCACAATATTCTAATTTTTCACCTGTATATACATATATACACTTATTCATACACACACCTACAATAAATACAGACACATATCTATATCCATAATAAACATACATACTGCATATACACTTATACATACACATATCTATATCCATGATATCCATACATAACATATCTAAATATACATACAGCCACCTACAATACATACCTATATCCATAATATAAATATATATACACTTCTACATACACAAATATGTATACTGTACATACATGCACATATCTATATATACACACACCAACAAAATATACACACATACATATGCAAACCCATATAGTGTACAAAAATACATATAAACATTCATATTCACATTCATATCTATATACAAATATACATACATACACACACCTAATATATACATATATGCAAGCATATACATACAATATACATAAACTAGCATACTATATATATTCATATACATTCTGTTTATACACCACAGTATATATATATACACACACACACACTCATATAGATACACACAGCTATATGCATGTATACATACACATACTTATCTATGCTGTATATACATAAACACGCACAAATATATACACACATAAACATATCTGTTAACATACATACACATAAGTTTAACTATCTACTGTATATAAATACATGCACACAAATAGATACATATGCATGCACACACCAACAATATATAAATACACACACATATACCTATATACTGTACATACATACATGCCCACAAATATAAACATATACACATCTACAGTATATACATAGACACACATTTAACACACATACATACACAAATCTATAGTATAAATATACATACGCGCATTTATACATCTAACCACTGTTTACATTTACACTGTACACTTATTCATACATACACGTACCTATATACTGTACATAAGTACACAGACACAAAGAAATACATATACATACACAAACTTACAATCCACAGATACACACAGTCATATGTACACATGTAGACACATATATATGCAGGTATAGATACCTATATAATGTACATTCATTCATGCACACAAATATAGATATATACACATCTATAGCATATGCATAAATACACATACACACACCTACACTATACATACACATATATACACATACACATACACACACCTACACTATACATATACATATACACAGCTACACTATACATACACATACACATATACACACCTACACTATACATTCACATATACACATACACATATACACACCTACACTATACATTCACATATACACATACACATATACACACCTACACTATACATACACATATATACACATACACACATCTACACTATACATACACACATATACACATATACACATCTACACTATACATACACACATATACACATACACACCTACACTATACATACACATATACACACCTACACTAACATACTCATACACAGACATATATACATATACACACCTACACTATACATATACACCTACACTATACATACACATATACACA
This sequence comes from Bufo bufo, assembly GCF_905171765.1. NCBI lineage: Eukaryota > Metazoa > Chordata > Amphibia > Anura > Bufonidae > Bufo > Bufo bufo. The sequence goes on from NC_053389.1 coordinate 67,307,419, forward strand.
CCTACACTATACATACACATATATACACATACACATATACACACCTACACTATACATACACACATACACACACACCTACACTAACATACTCATACACACACCTACACTATACATACTCATATACACACCTACACTATACATACACATATACACACCTACACTATACATACACATATACACAGACACATATACACATATACACACCTACACTATACATACACATATACACATACACATATACACACCTACACTATACATACTCATACACATATACACACCTACACTATACATACACATATACACACCTACACTATACATACACATATACACACCTACACTATACATACACATATACACACCTACACTATACATACATATATACACCTACACTATACATACACATATACACACCTACACTATACATACACTATACATACACATATACACACCTACACTATACATACACATATACACACCTACACTATACATACATATATACACATACACATACACACACCTACACTATACATACACATATACACACCTACACTATACATACACATATACACACCTACACTATACATACATATATACACCTACACTATACATACACATATACACATACACACCTACACTATACATACACATATACACACCTACACTATACATACTCATACACATATACACACCTACACTATACATACACATATACACACCTATACTATACATACATATACACACCTACACTATACATACTCATACACATATATACATATACCCCTACATTCATTTTTTCAGCCTAATATGATCTGCTTATATGTGACAATTTCCTTCCTGACGTCTGCCTCTATCCACTACATGTAGTAACAGATTTCCGTGCCTGCTCGAAAATTGCCCCTGAGTCTTTCTATAATTCATTGATCTTCCTTCTCTTTGGATTAGGATTTGCCGGGTCAGCGGAGTTGTGAGTTTAGGTGTAGCGGTATTGACCCCCCATACGTCCGCCTGTTACCTTTCTGCCCCTTTGCGATTCGCCTGCATCAAGCTGTTTGTGTGTTTCGTTCTGCTTGGGGTGATTTTACGCTTTTCCTTCCTCTTACTGTAACTCCTGCCCTCTGGGATGGACCCTGAGCTCCCCATTAATCAGTAGGTCAGACCTCTAGGGCTCTGGCAGACTCTTCATCTGTCCGAGGCTACCATCCCACCGCCTGGGACCCTAATTCATTGCTTCCTAATTAGCACCATTAACCCCCGTCCGTTGCCCTTCCAGATTTTAGGGATGAGGTCTCATGTACTGTACCTTTTAGTAGGACGGCGTGCAAGCGAGCTGTGTGCCGCCGCTAATTATTCCCATACCTACAGCTCATTAACCCTTCCAAGGCTGCACAATGTAAAAGGGAGGAGGAGGGGGGGGGGGAGGCAGCCATTTGTCTTAATTTGCTTTGCAATGCATTTTATCATAAGAAGCCATCGCAGATGTAAGAGATGCTCGTGCCTGATCACATACAGATGTAGTGGAGCGTGGACAAATACGCCAGATAGTCTGCGCTCTTTAGAAAGAGAACCACGTTTCAGGGGGATATAAACTCGCCGCCCCCTCCCCCATTATTAAAAGATGCAGAATTACATTTCCAATTCCCAGCTTTTCGTTCCTCCATACAGGGCACCATTAAACCCCTACAAGCATTACAGTGAAAAATCCCAAATCCGCCGTCTCCCTTTCCGTGTGTTTGTCGTCCCTCTTTCCTTTTTAAAATTCATTTTTTTTGTCGACTTGCAAATGAGTCGATTTCCAGACCAAAGAGGGAAAACGGTTCTCAAGTGGGATGAAACGCTTTGACCAACGAGACCTCTTTCCCCCTCTACTGGGTCATCCGCTCCTTCTAACACCCCTATTTAAGATCTCCCCCCCACCCTCAATATTACAGTAAAATTGAATATTTCCATAGCCCTACGTGGGTATCGGTAGCTGACTACTTTCACCGGGGTTCGGTTCTCGGAGAGAGTTGGAATAAGGAGGCAGGAGAGGGTTAATCTAGACGGAGACGTAGCCGCGCCGTGCAGGGGTCGGGTTTTTTTTTGCACTTCATTTGTTTATGTTAATGTTTGCGACAGAAATAAGATGCAGGAAGGTGGGGGATGGATGCTGGAGGGTGGGCGTCGGGGTGTATCGTCTGACTGAACTGCAAGGTTTATCTGGCGCTTGTGCAGAGCTGTATTTTTTATTTTTTTTGGAGAATCTGATTCTGAGAAATGGGAGATTTTGGGATTTATTGGGATGTGAATTTGGAAATGTTTTGTGTTCTTGGGCGATGGGTTATACGGAGACGGCGGGTGGACGACGGATGGCGTGTTTTCTAGGTTCATTTCGAGATTAGGGTAGGGTGGTCGTGAAGGATGGGAAAATATTGTATGATCCTGTGATATCCGTTGGTAGGCATCCAGCGATGAACAATCCAATATTTGGCAGTGAGAACATGAAGGAAATATTTAACAGGAACATTTTTTGAGCCATTCTGTAATGGAATATCATTTCGATTGCAACAAAACTGAGAAAAATTGACATTTTTCATCGACCCCTGTGGGATTTTTCCTAGATATATACTTTGTAAATTGAGGCAGAGATCCCTTTTTGGATCAGTTTTCCATTTGCAGGAAAATAAAAGTGGAAGATTATTATAGATGGAAGGATTAAAGGGGTTCTCCGGGATTTTCAAATTGATGGCCTACCCTCAGGATAGGTCATCAGTATCAGGGCTAATGCACACGAACGTATGCGGCCTGCAAACAGCCGGTCCGCAATTTACGAGCCCCGACCGTTTCTGCAACTTGAATGAGTCCGCAATCCGGAAGGTGCCGTGCGGGACGGAGGCATGGAACCCCACAGCTCTGCACCTCAAAAAAATAGAACAGGTTCTATATTTTTTTGCGGTGCTGGCAGATCACAGATCCATTCAAGTTTAATGTGTCTGCATCTTTCTGCGGAAACCGCACGGACATTGCCCATACAACGGGGACCACAAATTGCGGTCCCCAATGCATGGAACGGCAGGCACAGATTGGTGTTGGGTCGGACTCCCAGCACCAACGATGATCAGCTGTGGTGCTCATAGGAGCGCCGTGGCCTCCTCGCAGCTTACCAAGCACAGTGCCATCCATTGGATAGTGGCTGTGCTTGGTATTGCAGCTCAACCTCATTTGCTTAAATGAGACTGAGCTGCGCCTGGGCCATGTGACCGATGAATGTGAGGTCACATGACCTAGGAATAGGCCTAAGGCGCTCATGGCGCATCTCGGCCACTGGATAGACCTGATCGGCGGGGGTGCCAGCAGTCGGACCTCCTGAGGGTAAGCCATTAATATCGAAATCCCAGAGAACCCCTGCTCCAGTGGTGCCAGTATGGTAGCACACTGTGGGAACCGTCCATGCTCTGTGTACACAATTTTGCAGTGTACATTAGGCCTAAGGGTTTTCTAAGGGTAAGCTCACATGGTCAGGCTTCCTTGCAAGCCAAAACCAGGAATGAATTTAAAAAGAGAAGTTGTATCTGTCCTTTAGGCCTCTTTCACACGGGCGTTGCGGGAAAATGTGCGGGTGCATTGCGGGAACACCCGCGATTTTTCCGCGCAAGTGCAAAACATTGTAATGCGTTTTGCACTCGCGTGAGAAAAATTGCGCATGTTTGGTACCCAAACCCGAACTTCTTCACAGAAGTTCGGGCTTGGGATCGGTGTTCTGTAGATTGTATTATTTTCCCTTATAACATGGTTCTGTAGATTGTATTATTTCCCCTTATAACATGGTTATAAGGGAAAATAATAGCATTCTGAATACAGAATGCATAGTAAAACAGCGCTGGAGGGGTTAAAAAAAAAATTATTTAACTCGCCTTAGTCCACTTGATCGCGTAGCCCGGCTTCTCTTCTGTCTCCTTTGTTGAACAGGACCTGTGGTGAGCATTAATTACAGGAACAGGACCTTTGATGACGTCACTCCGGTCGTCACATGATCCATCACCATGGTAAAAGATCATGTGACGTACCATGTGATGACCGTAGTGATGTCATCAAAGGTCCTGTTCCTGTAATTAATGCTCACCACAGGTCCTATTCAACAAAGAAGACAGAAGGAGATGCCGGGCCGCGATCAAGTGGACTAAGGTGAGTTACATTTTTTATTTTTAACCCCTCCAGCGCTGTTTTACTATGCATTCTGTATTCAGAATGCTATTATTTTCCCTTATAACCATGTTATAAGGGAAAATAATAATGATCGGGTCTCCATCCCGATCGTCTCCTAGCAACCGTGCGTGAAAATCGCACCGCATCCGCACTTGCTTGCAATTTTCACGCAACTCCATTCACTTCTATGGGGCCTGCGTTGCGTGGAAAACGCAGAATATAGAGCATGCTGCGATTTTCACGCAACGTAAGTGATGCGTGAAAATCACCGCTCATGTGAACAGCCCCATAAAAATGAATGGGTCGGTATTCAGTGCGGGTGCAATGCGTTCACCTCACGCATCGCATCCGCACGGAATACTCGCCTGTGTGAAAGGGGCCTTATACTTTCTCTCCTTTTATGATCCGCACCTGATTTTGGCTTCCAAAACTGCATCAGGAAGCTTGACCGTGTGGCCGTACTCTTACTTGTGGCAATACATTTGTAAAAATGAGCCCCGATCGTCGATACATTGAGTGTTAAATGTGCAAGAATAGGGTTTCTTTTTTGGCAGCCCCCCCAACACACACACTTTACAGGACCTGTAAAGGTAAGATAACTTACCTGCTTCCCGGCCTATGATGCTCCTCTGCACTCCTTACCAGCTTCCCTTACGCTTGTCTGGGGTAACAGCATCTCCTATATTTGAACCTTTTCTCCTAATGCCACTTTATTAATCACACCTACTTTTCTAGGCAGATTTCTATTTTGGCGCGAATCCTAACGCAGGCATGTGATAAATTTGGTGCAATTTAGTTTACGTGCCATTTTGGCAAATTTTGTGTTACTTTTTTGGTGCAGATTGATGGATAAATCTTCCCCCAAAGTACTTTTAATCCATATGTAAATGAGCAGTTAAGTGCACCAAGGGCGGGACCAAGCTACTGTTTGCACCCTTGCTCCTCCCACTTCTTCTGCCAGCGCATCCCTGATTGACAGGAAAATGCGTGGTCACCTTGCCTTGACCCTCTCATCAAGAAGGAGGGGACTTCAATGGAGGTAGAAGGAACAAGAGTGTCTTGGTCCCGCCCTCAGTGCACTTAACTACTAATTTGCATATTAATTTAAAGTATTTTTTATCCAGAATGAAAAACTTATTACTAAGGTATTATTATGGGAGGTTAGCTGCACTACGCTGGCGCTGGATAGTACGCAGTGGCGGAGCCTTCCAACCTCTATGTTGCCTGAAACAGCTGATCGGCGGTGATGCAAATCGCCGAGCCCCCACCAATCTGATACTGATCACCTATTCTGAGGATAGACCATCAATATCTAAGACCTTTGAGACGACTGTTGTTTTCACACCTCCCCTATTAAAGGGGTTGTCCGCTTTATTTATGGTGATGACCTATCCTCAGGATAGGTCATCAATATCAGATCGGCGGGGGTCTGACTCCCGCCATCCCCGCCGATCAGCTATGCGGTAGTATTCACTGGAACAGACAGAGCCGTCCCATAGAAGTGAACATCAGTAGTAAAAAGCGGAGAACCCCTTTAACAATGACAGTGATACTTCCGGCAGATTAGATGACCTCATTGTGCTCTTTTGAGTGGCCCACCGCATGGAGAAGCAATGGACTCCGCTTCTTCCGTACATACCGTGCCATGTGGGTCCAACTCAGAGCTCAGTTCTTTCATCTGGTAGGAATTAATTCCCTAAGGTTACATGCACACGACCCTATGTGTTTTGTGGTCCGCAAATTGCGTATCCGCAAAAAAAAAAAACGGATGCCATCCGTTTTTTTGTTTTTTTGTGGATCCATTGCAACAATGCCTAAAACGGACAAGAATTGGACATGTTCTATTTTTTTTGCGGGGCTACGGAGCGGACATACTGATGCGGACAGCACACGGTTTTGCGGACCCATTGAAATGAACGGGTCTGCATCCTGCCCGCAAAGAAAACGGAACGGACACGGAAACAAACAACGTTCGTGTGCATGTAGACTAAGGGCTCGTTCACACGGCCGTATGGCTTTTTCAGTGTTTTGCGGGCCGTTCTTAACGGATCTGTTTTTCCGTTCTTTTTGTTTCAGTAGTGTTACTGGTTCCGTTCCGTTTTTCCGTATGGCATATACAGTATACAGTAATTACATAGAAAAAATTGGGCTGGGTATAACATTTTCAATAGATGGTTCCGCAAAAACGGATACTGAAGACATACAGAGTACATTCCGTATGTGTTCCATTTTTTTTGCGGACCCATTGACTTGAATGGAGCCACGGAACGTGATTTGCGGGCAATAATAGGACATGTTCTATCTTTCAACGAAATGGAAATACGGAAACGGAATGCATATGGAGTACATTCCGTTTTTCGTGTGGAACCATTGAAATGAATGGTTCTGTATACGGAACGCAAAAAAACGTTTGTGTGAACGAGCCCTAAATTTGCTGAAATGATTCGACTTTGTGAAGGTGTTCTTACTTTTAAATCTAACATCCCAGGAGTCAGAAGTGAGGAAATCCAAGCTGTTTGCAGACTTCGAACTTCATCTTTAGAACCGATTGTCGCCTCAGAAGCCATTACTAGTGTCACAGCTTTCACCTTACATTTATTAGGGGGGGCTCTGCCTCAAAAGTCAATTTGCTGCATTTAGGTTTATAAAAGACATGGAATACACCGGTCTTCTTCAACTACTATAAAGCAAGCCACACACCTTAAAGGGATTAATTGTAAAAAACGAAAATCTGATACCATTTAGTACATGACAGTCTTTTTCTAACTAACTTAAAGGGAGTCTGTCATCACAGTTTCACCTTTTTAACCCTTCCCATAGCTTTCTAGCAGAATTACAGTTGATAAAAACTTTACCTTTATAAGCAATCGTGGACTTATAAAACTGGCAAAAATCATCTTAGTAGGATATGCAAATGAGGGCTCTCAAGTGCCCAGGGGCGGCATTACCCTCGTAGGTGCCCAGGCAGCTCTGCCTTATCGTCGCTTCCCCCCGCCCATCCTTTCCCTCTGACCGCCCATCTTCTTACTTCTTCTCTCGCCGAGATCCCGCGCCTGCGCTCTGAGTCCGTCGGCCGGGGCATGCGCACTGCGATATCCATTCCTGGTACGGCATCACAGTAATTAATGCGCATGCGCCAACTATGCGCCGCATGCGCACTCTCAGGGGCATCTCCTTTCTTCTGCAGCTGGTGTCAGTGGAAGGATGGTACGGAGCATGTGTGTCCGCCTCAGTGAGCAGGACAGAGACATTAGAAAAAGAGCAAGCAGCAGGTGGCGCTATACAGATGAATTACAGTGAATAACTCATTGACTATACAACATTTTTAATTACATGCAATTACAAAAGTATTCAGATCCAGGTGCTGATTTGAAAAATGTTGAATATTTTCACGGGACAACCCCTTTAATGTGTGTATTGCAAGCCTCCCAACTCCCTCCCCAGATATCGGGGGAGAGAAGGATCGAGCAGATGCATTCGAACATCCCTGATCCTTTTTTTTTCAGGGGAGAGAAGCCACCAGAGATGTCTTGCAGCAGCTTACTCCGCTCTGTCTACTGAGAGCACATGCACACTTGGTCAGGCTGGCCATACACATTAGCTAGCTGTCCCGACCCCCCATGCATGTGTTGGGGGGATCGGGAGAGATAACTTCTGACCAAACAGCTGACTCATGTGTATGACTAGCCAGGCCAAGCATGCATGTGTTCTCATTAGGGAGCGGGGGTAGGCCCTGCCCGACTCCTTTGTTGGTACTGGAACTCCATTGAAATCCAACTGACCAATCAGAGTCCGCCAATCCTGCCGAAATTGTGGGGATTCAACTAACCTTAATTAACGAGTACTGTATGACCAGAGAGTCGGTTTGGAGGAATCCTATCATGTAGGAGACAAAGCCAGCACATTATTTGCGTAGATAAGGTTTCCTGAAAAAGCAGCGATTCTAATTGCTCCGAAATGTATTTACGGAACAGTTTCAGAAATGTCTTCATTACGGTATTTTCTGTAACAATGTGTCAGGCCCGGTATGAAATCATACAGAACAAAAGCCATTGTTATTACTGCCTCTCCAGATCCAGGCTTCTGTGTTCACAACTCACCTAGAACTATAGGAATGAAAGGTGAAGGATGGGAGGGAGCGGATCGGATGTGGCTACCTACTTAGCGTATAATAAACCTGCTCACCGTGTTAAACAGTAATGCCTTTATCAAGAGGCAGAACAGACACGATAAAGTCGCCCGCATTTACCGCACAGAATAGCAATCACAAGCCAGGAACCCGTTATAGAAAGTCATTGTTTATAGGGTCTCCATTATATACAGTCTTAAAGGGAACCTGTCATCGGGATTTTGTGTATAGAGCTGGGGACATGGGCTGCTAGATGGCCACTAGCACATCCGCAATACCCAGTCCCCATAGCTCTGTGTGCTTTTATTGTGTAAAAAAAACTGATTTGATACATATGCAAATTAACCTGAGATGTGTCAGAGCTTGAAAATATGACTCTTCTCTGGTCACACAAGTAAGGGCTCTTTCACACTTGCGTTGTCCGGTTCCGGCGTGTACTCCACTTGCCGGAATTACACTCCGGATCCGGAAAAACGCAAGTGTACTGAAAGCATTTGAAGACGGAACCGTCTTCAAAATGCTTTCAGTGTTACTATGGCATTCAGGACGCTATTAAAGTCCTGGTTGCCATAGTAGGAGCGGGGAGCGGGGGAGCGGTATACTTACAGTCCGTGCGGCTCCCGGGGCGCTCCAGAATGACGTCAGAGCGCCCCATGCACATGGATGACGTGTACATGCGATCACATGATCCATGCGCTTGGGGCGCCCTGACGTCACTCTGGAGCGCCCTGGGAGCTGCACGGACGGTAAGTACACTGCTCCCCTGCTCCCCGCTACACTTTACCATGGCTGCCAGGACTTTAGCGTCCTGGCAGCCATGGTAACCATTCAGAAAAAGCTAAATGTCGGCTCCGGCAATGCGCCGAAATGACGTTTAGCTTAAGGCCGGATCCGGCCTTGCGGCAAGTGTTCCGGATTTTTGGCCGGAGCAAAAAGCGCAGCATGCTGCGGTATTTTCTCCGGCCAAAAAACGTTCCGTTCCGGAACTGAAGACATCCTGATGCATCCTGAACGGATTTCACTCCATTCAGAATGCATGGGGATAATCCTGATCAGGATTCTTCCGGCATAGAGCCCCGACGACGGAACTCTATGCCGGAAGAAAAGAACGCAAGTGTGAAAGAGCCCTTAGATATGACTCTTTTATGTTCATTTGCATATGTATCAAATCGTTTTTTTTACACAGTAAAAGCACACAGAGCTATGGGGACTGGATATTGCAGATGTGCTAGTGGCCATCTAGAAACCCATGTCCTCAGCTCTATACACAAAATCCCAGTGACAGGTTCCCTTTAATACAGAATTCCAGAAGATGACGGCTGGAACGAGTTTGGGATGTTGCGAGTGAGTAATATATAATATACAATATTTCAATATTTCCATAGATGCAAAATGTAGTCTCTTCCTGCCGTCATACTCTCTTCAACCTGTCCCTTACTTTTTGCTAACCTAGAAAATGTATGCAAAGGTAGGAGAGAGTATGACTACGCAGTGTTTGTTTGTAGTCTGTTACCATGGAGACACAGGGGTCCACATAGAAGTTATAGAAACAGAACAATAGGAAATGTTAAGTCCAGACCTATGGTAAACAGGCTACAGTTGTCATGTTTGATGCATTCAAGCAGGTGGACATAAGCCTTAGAGCTCATGCACACGACTGTTGCCATTTTTGTGATCCACAAAACACGGGTACCTCCCATGTGTGTTCAGCATTTTGCGGAACGGAACGTCCTGCCTTCTATAGAACTGTCCTATCCTCGTCCATAAAACGGACAAGAATAGGACATGTTCTGTTTTTTTGCAAAGCCACAGGTGTGCAGTCAGCATCTTTTGCGGCCCCACTGAAGTAAATGGGTCCGCATCCGGCCCACAAAAAATGCGGATCGGGTGTGGACAAAAAATACGTTCGTGTGCATGAGCCCTTAAGATGGAAGAGACTTGGTAAAATTTTAGGAGTCCAATGGGTGGTCCTACTCACTGATTAACAGCTGTCTGTGTATTCAGACATATACAAAGAAGGCTGTCATTCACTAATAGGACCGCCCACTGGACTCCTAAGCCCAGAATGAGTTACAGGTTTTACTGAATCTTTTCCCGTAAACCTATATCTCAATCTGCTCAGCTCCTCCTGCTCTTTGCTGAAAACAGATTGGACTGCGTTTTTTATTTTTTTTAACCATAACTTCTGTTCACATTGAGCTTAGGAGTCCAGTGGGCGGTCCTACTCACTGACAGCTATCTGTGTATACAAATTTATATACAATATTTCCATAGACGCATACTCTCTCCTATCTGGCCTCAACTTCGTGCTAACCTAGTAAATGTATGTGAAGGGCAGTAGAGGACATATAGAAGCGAGTATGACTACGCAGGGTTTGTTTGTAGTCTGTTACCATGGAGACACAGAGGTCTCAATAGGAGCATTAGAGACAGAACAATAGGAAATGCTAAATCCAGACCTATTGCATACTGGCTACATTTTTCATGTTCAGGGCATTGCAGCAAGGTGGAAATAATAAGCTGGAAGAGATTCAGTAAAACTTGAAAAAAAAAATTTGCTCTGCGCTTAGGAGTCCAGTGGGCGGTCCTACTCACTGATTGACAGCTACAAAGTAGGCTGATTGGACCGCCCACTGGACTCCTAAGCTCAGAATGAATTACAAGTTATACTGAATCTGTTCCCATAAATCTATGTATCAATCAGCTCAGCTCCTCCTGCTCTATAACATGCTGCAAACAGATTGGACTGCGTCTTCAGTGTGTTCCTTTCCACGGCCTATTGCAAAACTGAGCACAATGTTCACGTGTGCACGCATGTTATAACACATGCAGGAGCAGCCAGGTTTTATTATGCTCTGTTTAAAGCTCCATATGTGTAACCGAGCCGCGCACTGTACATTAACAGCCTACGGGCTAAATTTAATCGCAACCGTAAATTGGAATTCGCACTTTTTTCATTTTTGTCTTTTCTCGCTTCAGTCCACACACTGTGCTATTGTCAGGCTCGGCACTCATTAAAATCATTTTGTTCCTCTAATAATTCATGTCTCGTGTCTACACAGGGCAGTAGAGAGCAGCGCAAATTGTCGTTATCGCGTTGCCGTTTCATACTTGTCATTGAGTACAATTGCGCCATTTTTTTTGATTTATGTTTTAAGGGTGGCATTGTGTTAATGGAGATGCTGCGAAACATAACGGAGGGACTGTAAGAGGACCCTAGCAGCTGCCCATAGCAGCCAGTGCCGCCATTTTCTGCGGCTCCCCCAGTGTATCCTGTACGGAGGGGTTATTTTCTATGCACAGGCCTGCAACGGATTATTGACATGTGATCATAAATTACACAGGAATTCACGTCTCAGGATAACGGCTTCTGCAAAAATGCATATAGGCTGGAGTCAATTACATGCAGGCTGCAAGAATAGGGAACGTCAAAATCACTTCGGTCCTGCAGATTATTAAAGGAGTTTTTCCAGCAGTAGAATATTGATGACCTATCTTGAGGAGAAGACATCAATATCTGATAGGCGGGGGTCTGACACTGGGCACCTCCACCGATCAGCTGTTTGAAGAGCTCCGCTGAGTACTGCAGCCTCTTCACAGCGCCATACATTGTGTAGTGGCTGTGCATGGTATTGCATCCCAGGCCCGTTTACTTGAATGGGGCTGAGCTGCGTCTAAAGGGGGATTCACACGACTGTATCCATTTTGCAAAGCCTATTCTTGCCCTCAAAATGGACCAGAATGAGACACGTTCTATAATTTGCGATTCGGCTGCACGGATGCAGACGGCACACGGTTTTTGCAGCCCCATAGAAATGAATGCACCATAAGTCACGAGACCGATGAACGTGACATCACTGTCCTCTTCAGGCAGCTGATCGGCTGGGGTAATGGGAGTCAGACCCCCACCGATCAGATATTGATGACCTATCCTGAGGATAGGTCATCAATAAGGATGAGCGAATCGACTTCGGATGAAACATCCGAAGTCGATTCGCATAGAACTTCGATCTAATACTGAACGGAGCAGGAGCTCCGTACAGTATTAGAATGTATTGGCTCCGATGAGCCGAAGTTATTGCTTTGCGAAGTCTCGCGAGACTTTGCGCAATAACTTCATAAATTAATTTGTACTGTAAAAAAAACATTTCCCGAACTTGGAGTAGGAGCTCCGTACAGTATTAGAATGAAGTTTTATACGAAACGACTTCGGATGTTTCACCCGAAGTCGATTCGCTCGTCCCTAGTCATCAATATTCTACTCCTGGACATCCATATCAGATTGCAGGGGTCTAACCCCGCAGATCAACAGATTTTAGAGCACACACCGAAACCAGGTACAGCTCCGTAAACTGTGTAGTGGCTGTGCCTGGTTACTGCATCTTGGTCCCATGCAAGTGAATGGGGAGAGAGCTGCAGTAACCAGGCACGGCCACTATGCAGTGTATGGAGCTGTATCTGGTTGCAGCGCGCTGCATGGTGTCGGACCCCCACCAATCTGATATTAATGACCTATCTTACGTATAGGTTACAAATATAAAAGTCCCTGGGAACCCCTTTAAATAAATGCTCCGCTGGTTAAAGGGAGTTGTTCTGATAATAGGATGTTAGGGAATTGCTATTTAAGAAGTACTCTAAACAGTGGATTACAAAGCAGAGAAAGCTCATAGCTAAGTTACTGGTCCCCTATAATGGTCACAGCTTTTGACCCTTGTCTATAATATATCCCCTAGAGTGGCTCCTTAATTTTGCTAGTAAAATGTGAGAATTGACCTCCACACTGAACTGGTTCTTGGCTCTTCTCCCTATGTTTAACCCTTTACAGACCACTGATGTATGTTCTATTGTTCCCTGGACTTCTTTGGACTATAGGCGTATCATTGTATAACGGGAAGTCCCACAGAAATTTGTCTTTTCTTACAATGGGAAATTGTATTTTTGAGTCATATCAGGGCCAGATTACTTCTCCATAGTTGATTTTTCCACCCATGACCACATCTACATGTCTTCCCTACAGAGGAGAGACCTATAGCTCGATGGTCTGTGCAGTGAAGGTGTTAACGTATGGCGCGGCGCAGAGACAAAGGCTCGGCGTCAGTCAGCGCGTGTAAGAGGGGTAATTACTGTCAGCCTGGTAATGAGAGAGGAGGGGGTCGGATTGTAACCTTCCCCCATCTCTATTACCGGTTTCACTTCCTTCAGCCGCTTGTTTCCTCAACAACGTCCTATCAGCTGTAATAACTGCAACATGGGAGGTTAGTCCTGGAAGTGGGGGACACCCCGTACCCCTCTCAATGCATTAAACGAGCCCTAAACCTAAAATACATACCAATTCACTTTAGTAAAAGAACCTCCAAGACCAGTCTCACGTCTGTGTCTACGTTCCTGGAGGTTCTCAGGACCTGGAGATCTGTACCATTAATTAATGACCATAGAGGTGGACGTTCCTATGACTCTGCTCAACCTGATAACAAATAACAATAGGCTGTCCTCAGCTTCACAAAAAAAGGTTTATAGTTTATAAAAAATAAATAAAAAAAGGGGCTGTCCATGATTTTTCAAAACTTTGGCTTTAAATTGACCATTTTATTACAAATAAATTAATTTGGTTACATTGAGGTGGCCCTCCTTTTCATCACAAAGCCATCAATTCCTGGACTGCCTGATCTACACTACACCTTTGGTAGCACAAGACACTTCCTGCTGTCCTCATGATGGCCAGCCGTGATCACGTGAGCAGCGCCGACCAATCCAAGAGCAGGGCTGGGCAAGCAGGAAGTGTCTTGCACAGTGTGTATCAGGTAGTCTGAGTAGTGGTGCGGCCATCTTGGATGACAGAAGAAGACCCCTGGAAATAATGTTTTTCAGCTGAAAAATGAAACAGAAGTCACCATGTGAGTGTTTTGTTTGTTCCCCACTAAAAGTAAAAAAAAAAATCTTGAACCGGAGGGTCGTTTTAAGAGTACAGCCAGACGGCGAGGCAAAACATAGTCATTTGTTGCCACATGTGGCCGGCCTTACTATCTGGCCATACCCTAACACTTCTGCTGCTTTTATGTTGTGCCAGTTCCCCCCACTATAGACTCAGGATCTTGTATGCCTTGCAGACATGACCTTCACACCGACATGTGCAGAGACCCCAGGAAGGGGAGTGGAGGAGGAAAGGAGTGGTAGTTTTGGCCCTGGGCGTAGTAGTAGTACTCATAGTTCACGGTGGCAGTTCTTCTCCTGGCTGTCCCTGGGGCCATGCAGTGAATGGAGGGCACACCCTTTCTTCCCTTGGAGCACACTCTGATATTGGGGCTCCTGTCTGGTGGTAGTTAGGATGTTCTTGATGAACTACAACTCCTAGCATGTCCAGGCTGTTATAATGGGATATCAGAAGACAATTCAGACAGGGAATATAAGAGGAGAGGACTACCATTTCTCCACTGCTGAACTCCACCCCAGCCTGCATTGATCACATGACAGTGACATCATTACAGGTCCTTACCACTTCTCCTCTCCACTGCTGAGCTCTGGTCTCTACTGCAGTGATCACATGATGGTTACATCATCACAGGTCCTTACCAGTTCTCTCCAATACTGAGGTCTGGCCTCTACTGCAGTGTTCACATGACAGTGACATCATCACGGGTCCTTACCACTTCTCCTCTCCACTGCTGAGCTCTGGTCTCTACTGCAGTGATCACATGACAGTGACATCATCACGGGTCCTTACCACTTCTCCTCTCCACTGCTGAGCTCTGGTCTCTACTGCAGTGATCACATGACAGTGACATCATCACGGGTCCTTACCACTTCTCCTCTCACTGCTGAGCTTCGGCCTCTCCTGCAGTGATCACATGACAGTGACATCATCACGGGTCCTTACCACTCATCACGGGTCCTTACCACTTCTCCTCTCCACTGCTGAGCTCTGGTCTCTACTGCAGTGATCACATGACAGTGACATCATCACGGGTCCTTACCACTTCTCCTCTCCACTGCTGAGCTCTGGTCTCTACTGCAGTGATCACATGACAGTGACATCATCACGGGTCCTTACCACTTCTCCTCTCCACTGCTGAGCTTCGGCCTCTCCTGCAGTGATCACATGACAGTGACATCATCACGGGTCCTTACCACTTCTCCTCTCCACTGCTGAGCTCCGGCCTCTCCTGCAGTGATCACATGACAGTGACATCATCACAGGTCCTTACCACTTCTCCTCTCCACTGCTGAGCTCTGGCCTCTACTGCAGTGATCACATGATGGTTACATCATCACAGGTCCTTACCACTTCTCTCCACTGCTGAGCTCCGGCCTCTCCTGCAGTGATCACATGACGGTGACATCATCACAGGTCCTTACCACTTCTCTCCAATACTGAGGTCTGGCCTCTCCTGCAGTGTTTACATGACAGTGACATCATCACGGGTCCTTACCACTTCTCCTCTCCACTGCTGAGCTCCGGCCTCTCCTGCAGTGATCACATGACAGTGACATCATCACAGATCCTTCAGCTCTTCCCCGCCCCCTTGAGAATCCCAGACATTTTTGATCATTAAATCATTTATAAATCCAAGCCAGACAATTTTTGTTAGGTCCCAGAAAGAGGACATATCCAGGAAAAAGAGGACGTATGGTCACCCTAGTGTTATCCTGGCATGCAAATTTTAGACTTTCTCAAGATGTCTGTTCTCCTTCTTCCAGAAGTTTCACACCAGCGCTTTTAGATCCGGCAGGCTGTTCCTGGAAGGAAATGTCTCTGCATTCTGGTATTGTTGGAAATTACATTATGGCCGTCTGCCCCATTACCTGTAATGGTAACCAGCGGAGATCCGTCCGCAACCCAGCAAATATGACAAGAATCGGCCAGACGAAAACCGCAGCGGTTTAGCAATAATTAACCCTCTGCAGTGCCCTTTCTGGGGTACTATGCATGGCCTTCCCTCCAATCCATACATTCTACTGAGTTCTGTACATGGCATCTCCCCCAATACATTGCACCACTCGTATAGCAACCACGCGATCGCCACATTGTGTGGTCGCTTTGTCTAATAGATCCGGGACAGTATTCAAACATTGCCAGGTTTCATTTTGTTGCCTCCTGAGATGTCTGTTTTAGTACTTGTATTTCCCATAGCAATTCTGGAGCATCTTTTCTCATAATTCTGCCTTGTGTTGTTCCTCTGGTATTCCTCCAATAAATGTATGATTATTTTGACAAGCGGACTTTACCATTCCACTTGTCAAAGGGGTATGTCCTGGCACAGTCTGAGGGTGCAATCCCACATGTGGCCAAGCCATGCGCACCCGTGGCAATCAATGGCTGGATGAGTTTGCCGCAAACTTGTGTAAGCATTGGTTGCCACAGGCGCTGCAGCGTCGCAGTGTATAGGAATACACCCCCAACTGGTAACACTCAGTTCTCAATATACAGTATTTATATATGTCCAGGAGGAATAACAGAAGATCCGCACAATACAGCAATATAAGACAAGATGCTCCAGAATTGTTACCAATGAGGGTTCTTCATATTGAACTGGAATATTTTCTCTCCTAATTTCATGCTGTATATTTGATCCGTTGTCCATCCGTGGCGCCTCCTCCTCCTCGCTGATCTCCCAGGTCCTATTCTGGTGGCAGGTGGCCGCTCCACAGATGTCTCATGTGATTTATAAATATTACAGTCTTAGTTTGATGTTTTTCTTTTTAATCTGCATGATTGGGGTCCGATTTTATTTGAAAAGGCAGCATTAGGATAGTGCTGTCCCTGTTATATTTCAAAGAAGATTATGTGGTTTTAAGGTCATGTGCCCCCCCCACCCTGTCCATATCTCATCCCCCCCACTCCCATTATTAAAAATCCATCCCCCTCTATTGCTGGAACAATCCTCTGTTATAATCCCCGGGATTTCTGTTCATATCTGCTCCTATTTCAATTTGCCGGGCTGACACATACAGACATAAGTATGCTAGCCGCCTGCTGCACCCTCTCTGTCTATAGCACCCACCTAGCGCCCTCTTATATTAACACCTTCGTTTTTTGCTGTGCATTTCTTAGCCTCGCTCCGGTATCCTGCTTTTCCTGTTTAATAGCACACTACACTGTCAGATTTTGTTTATATGGAAGGGGTATTCCCTATGCCATCAAAGTCACATAGGTTCAGACCCTTACCTATCTCCAGAACGGGCCCCCTGAAATTGAAGGTGAGCGCATCGCACATGCGCAGGGTGCTCTGCATTCATTTCTTTGGGAGTTATGAAAATAGCCTAGTGAGAGGGCTTGGCTATTTTTGGAAGTCCCATAGAAATTAATGGAGAGCGGACCACGCTAGCGCAGCCACCGCGCCATTCACTTCTATAGGACTGCCGGAGATAGGGGAGCAAGCACTTAGCTATTTCCGGCAGCCCCATAGGAATGAAGGGCGGCTGCGCTTACATAGCTGCTTTCCTCTCCAAGGGTCCCGTTCTGGAGATATTGGTGGTCTATCCTAAAGATAAGTCATCTAATATGAGACAACCCCTTTAACATTAAACATTTAAAATGATCCCTTTTTGGGTGACAGATCCCTTCTTTCTGTCTCCTGACCTGTAAAATAGTGGCCGCTATTTTGTGCAATTTGTGTTGGACAAGTCCCATAAAATTTGGATCCGTCGGAATCTAAAGTTTCTGGGAAATTTGCAACGGACTTGGTTCATTTAGAATCCATTCGCTCATCTCTAGCTCCAATTGTCCAATAGTGGATGTTCTTAAAGGGGAATCGTTACGTTGAGAATCCTATTCTATCTGCAGGCAGCAGGTTATAGAGCAGGAGGAGCTGAGCAGATGGACATTTTCAGCGTATCTTGTAGTTAATTCATTTCAATCTCTACTCATTTTGAGTCCAGGGGGATCCGCAAAAAATACGAATGACGTCCGTGTGCATGCGTATTTTGCGGAACGGAACAGCTGGCCCCTAATAGAACAGTCCTATGCTTGTCCGTAATGCGGACAATAATAGGACATGTTCTATTTTTTTCCGGAACTGAAAAAACTAACATACGGAAACAGAATGCACATGGAGTCACTTCAGTTTTTTTTGCGACCCATTGAAATGAATGGTTCCGCATACGCAAAAAAAAAATGGAACGGACATGGAAAGAAACGTTCGTGTGCATGAGCCCTTATGCTGTGTTAAAATTAAGCTTAGTAACGACCTTAGACGGCGGCTGCACGAGGGAGGCGTATTCCTTACATATACACTGTAGTCGCCTACACAGACGCTCTGGATTTGCAGTTCGTCTATAGGAAACTGTATATGCATCACATCCATATGGCAATATAGAATTCAAACCGCGTGGAACCCCATGCAGCTGCACTGTTTAAAGGTATAATGTGCATTTTTACTATTATTATCATCATTATTAATGCGGTTATTTTTACGGAGCTCTGTTACTAATGCCAATCGGCCTTTCTAAGAGTCTAAAAAATTCCCCAGATTCAGTACAGCATCTGTGTTCTCTAAACCTCGCGTGTCCTCACCTGCCCGTCTGTCTTGGTCTCCATTGACCGATCAGTCTGACACTATACAGACAGACAGCATGTACTGTGGGCTTAGATAGGACTTACCTGCTCTGTCCTTAAGGGGTTACAATCTGTTAATAATCCTTTAGTCTATTTGTGCACTCTTCACACCCATAGAATGGGTTAAAAATGCTTATTGAATAAGAAGGTGCCAGTTTAACCAGGCAAAGAGGCAAAATTATATATATATGTGTGTGTGTGTGTGTGTGTATATATATATATATATATATATATATAATAAAAGTGATTTTCAGACTGTGTGGCACCCGAAACATAAGGCTAAAAGTTCAGATCTTCTGGCATAGGGAGAAAATACCAGAATCCAGCATATACCAGACACTGTCGGAGTCCAATGGATCCCATTCACTACAATGGGGTCTGTCAGGTTTCCGAATACTGGGAAGAAGGTATGTAAATGAGCTTTTAGCAAGCTCTGCTCATTTCGCTGATTAAAGAAGACCTTTCACCTCTCCTGACGTGCCTGTTTTAATAGCTTTATGCATTCCCTGTGTAATAACGATTCTGGAGCAGCTATTCGTATGGCTCTGTGTTGTGACGTTCCTTTATCATTTCTAAGTTATAAATGAATTGCCAGCAGTCTGCAGTAAGGGTACAGAGGGGTGGTAACCAGTTGGGGGTGTACCTGCACAGACTGAAAATGGCAGCCCTGATTGGATAGAGGGAGTCTGTGCAGGTACACACCCCCAACTGGTAACCACCCCGCTGTACCCTTACTGCAGACTGCTAGCAATTCATTCATAACTTCTAGTAGAAATAATAAAGGAATGGCACAACATACAGACATAAGAATAGATGTCCCAGAACTGATATTACATGGGGAATGCATGAAGCTATTAAAACAGGCATGTCAGGAGAGGGGACAGGTCCTCTTTAAGGAGATATTGTACCTCCCAAATCCGGTATGAATACCAGCATTCTTCTGGAATCTGTGATGGAGGCCCCTGCCAGAACTAATCCAGCAGGGATTGGAGCAGCACTGCAACGGCATCGGTGGGACATCAGTGAAGACGAGTTAAGGTGGCTTTATACGGGACGAGGAGTAGCTGATTATCGGGAAGGAACGCTTCCTTCCCGACAACTGGCTGCTCGTTAAGTGGAGATGAAGTGCTGCATTTACAAGCAACAATCACCTCCACAGTATGAAGAAGAGCAATCGCTCGTCCTCATACAGCTGCATCATTTCTGGGCAGCAGATCGAGTTTAGAAACCCTGATCTCCTGCCCAGAAAGGATAATTTAGGTGCCTGCACCAACGACTGTTTCACCCAACGTTTCGTTCGTTCATCGGGTGATCGGCTGCACCTTTAGAGGGGCAGATTGTCAGGAACGAGCGTTCGCAGGAATGTTCATCCCTGATAATCTGACCGACTATGGGCACGTGTAAACCCAGCATATTTATTCTTTGTTTATTTTTAGCCCATTCTGACCAGTTGTTTAAAAATAAATCAATAAACATAACTACATAAATAAATAAATAAACATACTGATTATTTCCCTGGAAACCCCATTAAATGGGGCCCCCTAAGCCTTTGGGCCCTATAACAGCTTCTATGCCTATAGCAAGCCAATACTTCCATTCAGGGAGCTATGCATACACAAGTTGTATATATTCTGTACACTACTATGAGGACTATAGGAGCTACTGATTTATGACACTGCAAAATCTACATCCTTACTCCAGTATATAAACTATTTCCTTACTACGTTATATCAGTAATTAAAGTGACAGAGCCAAGAAAAACATCGGACAGATTGTGAGCTTTCAGACCAGCTCTGTTTGTTCATAGATGAAATAGATATTGAGCTACTGCATCCGGCCTGACATATGTTCTTTACTGTATTTACATAGGGAAACCATATGAAAAATCTACAGGCGAGGCACAGTGAGCTGCTCCTGCAGCCATTTTAGACAACTTTGTCTGTGTAATATATACACTGCTCAAAAAATAAAGGGGAACACTTAAACAACACAATGTAACTCAAGTCAATCACACTTCTGTGAAATCAAACTGTCCACTTAGGAAGCAGCACTGAGTGACAATCAATTTCACATGCTGTTGTGCAAATCGGCATAGACAACAGGTGGAAATTATAGGCAATTAGCAAGACACCCCCCAATAAAGGAGTGGTTCTGCAGGTGGTGACCACAGACCACTTCTCAGTTCCTATGCTTCCTGGCTGATGTTTTGGTCACTTTGAATGCTGGCGGTGCTTTCACTCTAGTGGTAGCATGAGACGGAGTCTACAACCCACACAAGTGGCTCAGGTAGTGCAGCTTATCCAGGATGGCACATCAATGCGAGCTGTGGCAAGAAGGTTTGCTGTGTCTGTCAGCGTAGTGACCCAGAGCATGGAGGCGCTACCAGGAGACAGGCCAGTACTTCAGGAGACGTGAGGAGGCCGTAGGAGGGCAACAACCCAGCAGCAGGACCGCTACCTCCGCCTTTGTGCAAGGAGGAACAGGAGGAGCACTGCCAGAGCCCTGCAAAATGACCTCCAGCAGGCCACAAATGTGCATATGTTTGCTCAAACGGTCAGAAACAGACTCCATGAGGGTGATATGAGGGCCCGACATCCACAGGTGGGGGTTGTGCTTACAGCCCAACACTGTGCAGGACGTTGGCATTTGCCAGAAAACACCAAGATTGGCAAATTCGCCACTGGCGCCTTGTGCTCTTCACAGATGAAAGCAGGTTCAGACTGAGCACATGTGACAGACGTGACAGAGTCTGGAGACGCCGTGGAGAACGTTCTGCTGCCTGCAACATCCTCCAGCATGACCGGTTTGGCATTGGGTCAGTAATGGTGTGAGGTGGCATTTCTTTGGAGGGTCGCACAGCCCTCCATGTGCTTGCCAGAGGTAGCCTGACTGCCATTAGGTACCGAGATGAGATCCTCAGACCCCTTGTGAGACCATATGCTGGTGCGGTTGGCCCTGGGTTCCTCCCAATGCAAGACAATGCTAGACCTCATGTGGCTGGAGTGTGTCAGCAGTTCCTGCAAGACGAAGGCATTGATGCTATGGACTGGCCCGCCCGTTCCCCAGACCTGAATCCAATTGAGGCACATCTGGGACATCACGTCTCGCTCTATCCACCAACGTCACGTTGCACCACAGACTGTCCAGGAGTTGGCAGATGCTTTAGTCCCAGTCCTGGGAGGAGATCCCTCAGAGACCGTCCGCCACCTTCATCAGGAGGCATGCACAGGCGTTGTAGGGAGGTCATACATGGCAAGTGGAGGCCACACAAAACTACTGAGCCTCATTTGACTTGTTTTAAGGACATTACATCAAAGTTGTATCAGCCTGTAGTGTGTTTTTCCACTTTAATTTTGGAGGGTGACTCAAATCCAGTACCTCCATTGTTAAAAATTTGGATTTCCATATTTTTTTTTTGGTGTGATTTGTTGTCAGCACATTCAACTATGTAAAGAACAAAGTATTTCAGAAGAATATTTAATTATTCAGATCTAGGATGTAGTTATTTTTGTGTTCCCTTATTGTTTTGAGCAGTGGTATATATATATATTATACATATACACTCACCTAAGAATTATTAGGAACACCTGTTCTATTTCTCATTATTGCAATAATCTAGTCAACCAATCACATGGCAGTTGCTTCAATGCATTTAGGGTTGTGGTCCTGTCAAGACAATCTCCTGAACTCCAAACAGAATGTCAGAATGGGGAAAGAAAGGTGATTTAAGCAATTTTGAGCGTGGCATGGTTGTTGGTGCCAGACGGGCGGTCTGAGTATTCACAATCTGCCAAGTTACTGGGATTTACACGCACAACCTTTTCTAGGTTTACAAAGAATGGTGTGAAAAGGGAAAAACATCCAGTATGCCGCAGTCCTGTGGGCAAAAATGCCTTGTGGATGCTAGAGGTCAGAGGAGAATGGGCCGATTCAAGCTGATAGAAGAGCAACGTTGACTGAAATAACCACTCGTTACAACCGAGGTATGCAGCAAAGCGTTTGTGAAGCCACAACACGCACAACCTTGAGGCGGATGGGCTACAACAGCAGAAGACCACTCATCTCCACTACAAATAGGAAAAAGAGGCTACAATTTGCACGAGCTGACCAAAATTGGACTGTTGAAGACTGGAAAAATGTTGCCTGGTCTGATGAGTCTCGATTTCTGTTGAGACATTCAAATGGTAGAGTCCGAATTTGGCGTAAACAGAATGAGAACATGTATCCATCCTCTGATGGCTACTTCCAGCAGGATAATGCACCATGTCACAAAGCGCAAATCATTTCAAATTGGTTTCTTGAACATGACAATGAGTTCACTGTACTAAAATGTCCCCCACAGTCACCAGATCTCAACCCAATAGAGCATCTTTGGGATGTGGTGGAACGGGAGCTTCGTGCCCTGGATGTGCATCCCTCAAATCTCCATCAACTGCAAGATGCTATCCTATCAATATAAGCCAACATTTCTAAAGAATGCTATCAGCACCTTGTGGAATCAATGCCACGTAGAATTAAGGCAGTTCTGAAGGCAAAAGGGGGTCCAACACTGTATTAGTATGGTGTTCCTAATAATTCTTTAGGTGAGTGTATGTATATATGTGTGTATGTATTTAGTGTGTCTGGGATACAGACTGACAGAAAACAGGGCTGGCGGGAAGCCATGGGGCATTTGATTTCCCTGTGGCCTCCCTGCACTGAGGATCGCTTCTGCTTGTAGTAAGAGGTTCATCAAGTGTAGAAATAATTGACAATTGCATTTTTGAGAACGCAGATCGGTGTGACTATTTTTTGTACTACAGCACATTGCATTTCTTACTTAAAAATGACAAATGATTAGTTTACATGTATATTGTGCTTAAAAAAGGTGTTTAAGTCAGTGATGGGGTATTCCCATCTGAGACAATGGGTGCATATTGCTAGGATATATCCCCATTGTCTGATAGGTGCGGGTCCCACCTACATCGAGAACAGTGCAGCTGCCCTCCATTCATTTCTATGGAGCTGCCAAAAATAGCTGAGCTCTGGCTCGGCTATTTGCGTCGGCCCCAAAGAAATAAATGGGTGCAGTGGCCTCACATGAGCGGTGCACTATCGTTAAATTCTATGGGGAGAGCGCTTGGTGGTGGCCGGACCCAGGAAAACCCGGGGTCCTCCGGCCACTACCTTCCCCGCTCTGTTCTCGGTGTAGGTGCAGGTCCCAGAGGTGGGACCCGCACCTATCAGACAATGGTGGCATATCCTAGCGATATGCCCCCATTGTCTGAGATGGGAATACCCCTTTAAAGGGTTTTTCCAACTTTTCTATACTGATCACCTATCGTCTGGGTAGGTTATCAGTATCTGACCTGTGGGGCTCTGACACCTGGGAGCCCGCTGATCAGCTGTTTGAGAAGGCCGTGGCACTCCTGTGAGCACCACGGCCTCCTCATAGCTTTGCCTAGGCCAGTGACGACACATTCATCGGTCTCATGGCCTAGGCGCAGCTCAGCCGCATTAAAGTGAATGTTTCTGAGCTGTAAAACCAATGAAAGCGTACAGTGTACAGCGCTGTGCTTGGGGAGCTTTGAGGAGGCAGAGGCGCTCTCCAGGGCACTGCAGTCTCCTCAAACAGCTGATTGGCTTGGGTGTCAGACTACCTCTGATCAGATATTGATGACCTATCCCGAGGATAGGTCATCAGTATAAAAAAGTCAGAAAATCCCTTTGAGCCTCTATGTTCCACACTACCTAGCAGCTGCAGAAGGCCGTTCTGTGACAAAGCCATCTGACCAGTCTCCTGTCCCTCTCTGTCCTCTCCTGAACGATCTTCTAATCTGATTCGTGCCCAAATCAAAGCTCAATAGATGATGTTGGGAGAGAGTTGGGAGGCCCCTATGCCCATGAGATAGTTGACTGGCCCTGCTGAAATTGACAGGTTCAGCTAGTGATAATCTAATATGTACGGGGGGCTTTAAAAGGAGTGTCTGAATTATAGCAGAAAACCCATTTGAAATAGTCTGGGAATACTGAGTGATTAGAGGAGGCACCCCTTATTTAATAGGCAGGGCAGAGAGCATCTGCAAAGAGCGCCTCTCATTCCCGACATCTGCATTATACACACAGCATGCTGATTTCAGTGGGCGCTATAATGCCTTATTTCCCAAGTGGCGGCACTGCCGGGAATTTGCTGCCAGGTGTCCTCACAAATTACAGGTTATCTCCATCGGCCTTAGGAGTGGAATGCCCTGTAATCAGCCTATCGTCGGGAGACCCCTGTAAGACAAAGAGCCCGTCCACAGCAGATGTGTCGCTTATCGAGAGGCGGCATTTTATATTCTATATGTTCCCTATTGTATGTCCTGGAGTGGCACAGGAGAGACGGTCTATGCGAAAACCCTTAGATATCCTACAACTATTCCTCCTGACCCATCCATACACAAACTCGGCTGAGCATGCATGTCTTCTCAATAGGGAGAGCGGTATAAGTCACTACCAGACACTTCTGGAGGTGGCTTGTCTCTTTTGAGAGGATATACTGTAGAAATCCAACATGCTGGACCTTCTCAGGGGACAGATGAGACACCACCATGCACGTTAGATGGTCGGCCTGTCCCACCAAAATCGGCATATTACTCTAACGTGTATGAGCTGTATATGGAGGTCTGACACAGGAGCGGCTTTCTTCATGCGATGGTGACCTAGAGTGTCCTGTGAGGTCCTGTAGTCCTCTGCTATGTTAGTCAGCTGTAGTGTAGTAATGTACTGAGCCGTGATGTAAGACGAAACGTATATACATCACAGTTTATACACTATCGAGGTGTAACAGTTCACATTATAAGCGGTAAAATTCCTTTAGGATCTGGCAAATTGAATTTCTATACATGATCAGTTGATAGAACAGGCATCAGGCGGCAACTTTACCCTCCCTTGCCTTTGTAAACACATGGCTGAACTGAGCATGCATGTGTTTAAGGGGAGTTGGGAGGAATAGCTGTCGGCCAAAGTCCTTTGTCTCTATGACACTCTCTGACCTGTTACATGTGCACTTGGCAGCTGAAGGCATCTGTGTTGGTCCCATGTTCATATGTGCCCGCATTGCTGAGAAAAATTGTGTTTTACTATATGCAAATGAGCCTCTAGGAGCAATGGGGGCGTTGCCATTACACCTAGAGGCTCTTCTCTCTCTGCAACTGCACTTTGGTTGACAGGGCCTGGCATGATGACGTTTCCACTGCCTGACCCTGTTAGTCAAAGTGCAGAGGACGCAGTAGTTGCAAACAGAGCAGAGCCTCTAGGTGTAATGGCAACGCCCCCATTGCTCCTAGAGGCTCATTTGCATATAGTAAAACATCATTTTTCTCAGCAATGCGGACACATACACTGCCTGTCCAAAAAAAAAAAGTCGCCACCTGGATTTAACTAAGCAAATAGTTATGAGCCTCCTATTGGATAATTACTGCATGGGCGATTATCTTTCAGCTGGCAACAAGTTATTTAACCCCAACTGGTGCAATGAGTTGCTTCTCATTTCTTAAACAACCCTGTCGAAAGACACATCTCGTGGTCGTGCTAGTCTGTTTGAGAAAGGTCAAATCATTGGCATGCATGGGGTTAAGGCTACTTTCACACTTGCGTTCGGGGCTCCGCTTGTGAGTTCCGAACGGATCCGTACTGCCCCAATGCATTCTGAGTGAATGCGGATCCGCTCAGAATCCATCAGTCTGGCTCCGCTTGGCCTCCGCTCCGCTCAGCAGGCGGACCCCTGAACGCAGCTTGCAGCGTTCGGGTGTCCGCCTGGCCGTGCGGAGGCAAACAGATCCGTCCAGACTTACAATGTAAGTCAATGGGGACGGATCCGTTTGAAGATGACACAGTATGGCTCAATTTTCAAACGGATCCGTCCCCCATTGACTTTCAATGTAAAGTCAAAACGGATCCGTTTGCATTATCATGAACAAAAAAAAAAAAAAAAAAAATTTTTTTATTTTTTTTTGTTCATGGTAATGCAAACGGATCCGTTCTGAACGGATCTAAGCGTTTGCATTATAGGTGCGGATCCGTCTGTGCAGATACCAGACGGATCCGCACCTAACGCAGGTGTGAAAGTAGCCTTAGAACTGTCCAACGCATTATTATAAACTGGAAGGATAGTGGGGACCCATTGTATTCGAGGAAGAAATGTGGCGGGAAAATAATCCTGAATGATCGTGATCGGCGATCACTTAAACGTTTGGTGAAATCAAATCAAAGAAAAACAACAGTAGAACTCAGGGCTATGTTTAATAGTGAAAGTAAGAGCATTTCCACACGCACAATGCGAAGGGAACTCAAGGGATTGGGACTGAACAGCTGTGTAGCCGTAAGAAAACCACTAATCAGTGAGGCGAACCAGAAAAAAAGGCTTCAGTTTGCTGGGGAGCATAAAGATTGGACTCTGGAGCAATGGAAGAAGGTCCTGTGGTCTGATGAGTCCAGATTTACCCTGTTCCAGAGTGATGGGCGCATCAGGGTAAGAAGAGAGGCAGAGGAAGTGATGCCCCCATCAGGCCTAGTGCCTACTGTACAAGCCTGTGGGGGCAGTGCTATGATCTGTGGTTGCTGCAGTTGGTCAGGTCTAGGTTCAGCAACAGTATGTGCTCCAAGAATGAGGTCAGCGACTACCTGAACATACTGAATGACCAGGTTACTCCATCAATGGATTTGTTCTTCCCTGATGGTACGGGCATATTCCAAGATGACAATGCCAGGATTCATCGGGCTCAAATTGTAAAAGAGTGGTTCAGGGAGCATGAGACATCATTGTCACACATGGATTGGCCACCACAGAGTCCAGACCTTAACCCCATTGAGAATTTTTGGGATGTGCTGGAGAAGGCTTTGCTTAGCAGTCAGACTCTACCATCATCAATGCAAGATCTTTGTGAAAAATTAATGCAACACTGGATGGAAATAAATCTTGTGACATTGCAGAAGCTTATCGAAATAATGCCACAGCGAATGCGTGCCATAATCAAAGCTATTTTTTGGTGGTGACTTTTTTTTTTGGACAGGCAGTGTATGAACACGGGACCAACACAGATGCCTTCAGCTGCCATGTAACAGGTCAGCCAGTGTCACAGGTACAAAACTGCTGACAGATGCCCTTTAAGTTTTTGTACAGTTTCAAATATGCATGACGTATTCTAGGGATAAGTCATTTATATCTGATCGTTAAGGGGGCCGACCCCCAGCACCCCCACCAATCAGTGCCTTCTTAGGCTACTTTCACACTAGCGGCAGCCTTTTCCGAAACATGCCGAGAGGCGGCCGGAATAAAACTACAACATGTCGTAGTTTTATTCCATGTTTGCTGTGCTGCCGCCAGAACCCCGGCCCGCCCCTATTAAAGTTAATGGGGCCGGAGCGGACCTCTGGCGGCACGCGTGCACTAGCGGCAGCACGGATCCAGCAGGCTGTTCACCCACTGAAACAGCCTGCCGGAGAAGGCTGCCGCTAGTGTGAAAGTAGCCTTAGAATATCAAATACAGCGCCATACATGGTACAGTGGCTGTGCTTGGTACTGCAGCTCAAATTGACTTGAATAGAAAAAAGTCCAGGTGACCGATGAACGTGACATCACCGGTCAAGGAAGAGGCCGAAGCACGAATACCACGTCCCTTTCCAGCAGCTGAGTCAGACCCCCACCTATCCTGAGGAATACCCCATGCTGTTCTTATGTTCTGTTCTATGGTAAGCTAATATAGGAGGGGTTCGTATACAGAGCAGAGGGAATGCATTAAAATACTTTTTTTTTTAATGGGACCCCCTGCTGGTTATGTCATCACATAGGCCAGTCTGGGATATATGATGCGCTGCTCCCTGTGCATACCCCTTCCCATCCTTGCAGAAGGCCAACATGGCCCTGAAGCCAGTTCTGCCATACTTCATATATGAATGAAAAGTGCAGCCGACAGTACAAGTGAATATCACGGTAATGCACACTCCACAGCCGACCGCGCAGACTGCTGCATTCATTACGGCAGACGACCACTCCAAGCCAGTGACCTGTGAATATCGAGAGGCACTTATCAGCACATTACAGGAGACCGCTGCCCTGTAACACGTCCATTCTCCTCTGCTGCATAGAATACACTGTGTACATCAGTACATCGCACAACACAGTACGCCGCAAAGGATTGCTGCGTGCAGGATTGCTAATGGTTTCCCATTATCCGGTGACAGAGAGGATTGAAGTCCTACTGATACTACTCACGTGCCATAGTAGATGCCTCTGGGTACTGTCCACAAGGTACACCTATCAATTATAACAATGTACTTACCAATTTGGTCTGTGCAAAAAAATTACACTGATAATCTACTGTATGCAAATACACTCAATTAATGCAGATTGTACCTAATGATATGCAAATGGGGGAGATAAATATTCAGTATAAATTATTTGGAGTCAGCAGACCTGCGGGGAACAGATTGTGTTCCCAGTCACTAAGCATAGCACAAGCCCGCTAGGACAGTAGAGGACGCAGGCCTAGAAAATCCAGGATTATACATTAAAGGGTGTGGACGCCTTCGGGGCAATTTTTTTCATGATTGCATTTTACTCGTTTCAGGCTAAAAATCTTTTTTTCAATTGGTCTTTCATAAAAATGTTCATCCGTTTTTGAGATACAAGGGTTAAAAAAAATCTGTCTATTTGCAGAGAATCTCAGTCCTATCAGCTGAGGGCTCATGTGAAGCATCATCTCGGACCTGAAGCACTCATTATAGCTAAACCCTTATCAAACTGACAAGAAATGTGTGTTTATGAGGCTTCACATGAGCCATCAGCTGACAGGACTGAGAAGTGATACTCTGCAAACAGACTGATTTTTTAACCCTTGTAACTCGAAAACGGCTGAGCATTTTTAATAAAGACCAATTGAAAAAAATGATTTTAGGCCAAAATGAGTAAAATGAAATCGTAAAAAAAAAGATATTGTCCCGAAGGTGTCCATAGCCTAAAGGCAATAGACTTAAGATGCACTGAAAGTGAAAGCTGTAGAGCAGGGGTAGGCAACCTCCGACACTCCAGCTGTTGCGAAACTACAACTCCTAGCATGCATACTTCCTCTGCTCTTAGAACTCTCACAGAAATGAATGGAGCATCCTGGGAATTGACGTTTCACAACCGCTGGCATGCCGAAGGTTGCTGATCCCTGCTTTAGGGGAAAACTTAAAAAGATTTTTAGTCCAAAATGAGTAAAATACAATGATTAAAAAAAAACTGTCCCCAAAGGTGTCCCTGACCTTTAAAGGGGTTCTCCACGTTTCGTATATTGATTACCTATCCTCAGAAGCAGAACAGACCATGTATGGATGAGTTGTTTCACTTGTAAAAGAGTCCTCCTGCTGTTCAGAAAAGCTTCCTAGGAGTCGTATCCGCGCCGACTACACGATGGCCAGTCCTCAGAACGGTCCCTCAGAGATGCTTTACACAGGACCTGTCACCTCTCCTTATGTCTCTGTTTTTGTAAATACTTGCATTCCCAATAAGAAGAGCATCTCTATATTCTGCCATTCCTCTGTTATTCCTCCTAGAAGCTCCTGAATAAATTGACAACTGGGTGCTACCATACTCCTCATCGAAGCGGTGTGCCCTGTGCGCTCTGCTTATTAACTGGACAGTTTCAGCCTGCGCATGCGTACCCAACCCCTGACGAAGCATTAGCATTCTTAGGAAAGGCGTTGGGTGAGTGAGGGACACTGGTGTGATCTTGTGTCTGGAGTTATTTTCAGTACGTGGAGATTTGGCCCCTTTGGGTTCAGTTTACTGTGGATTCACGTGTAATGGTCCGATACTTACGTATAAGATCACATGGGAGTAAATCTCATTGTGGACACGCCGCATGTTTTTTCCTACCGGTTGTCCCCCAAATCTTCATTTCACCGTGTTTCGGCTCATGCACACAACCGTATGTATTTTGCGGTCCGCAAATGGATGACATCCATGCGACGTCCGTGTTGCATCCGTTTTTTTTTTGCTGATCCATTTTAAAAATGCTTGTCCTTGTCCGCAAAACGGACAAGAATAGGACATGTTCTATTTAATAAAAAAAAAATTGCGGAATGGCCATGTGGATATACGGACACGGAATGCACACGGAGTCATTTCCGTATTTTTTTTTCATGCCCCATTAAAGTGAATGCTTCCGCATACGGACCTGTAAAAAACGGAACAAAAACAAAAAAACAAATATGTTTATTTTCTTTCCTTGTCCGTTCCGTTTTTTTTTTTTTTTTTTTTTGCGGACCGTATGCGGAACCATTCATTTCAATGGATCCGCAAAAAAATGGAAGTTACTCCGTGTCCATTCCGTTTCCGTATGTCCGTTCCGCAAAAAAAATAGAGCATGTCCTATTATTGTTCGCATTACGCACAAGGATAGGACTGTTCTATTAGGGGCCAGCTGTTCCATTCTGCAAAAATACAGAATGCACACAGGCGTCCTCCATATTTTTTGTGGATCCGTATTTTGCAGACCGCAGAATCCAGACGGTCGTGTGCATGAGCCCTTAAGGATGTCTTTTCAAAGGTATTGTTGTCTTCCATGTGATTACCGGGGGCAAACACATTTCTGATTGTATTGTGTGACCCAATTTTAGGCCGGGTTCATTTAGCAGGTGCACACCCAACTAGTAGCACCCGGTTGTCAATTCTGTCATAAATTTCTACATTTTTTAATTTCTGGTGAGGCCCAACTTAGTACGTTCCCATGAGACGTGGAGACAGGGCAAATACTCTGTAATAATTAACCCTTCTTATCTTCCTCCACCTGACAGATGTCACAGCAAACACTATGTAGGCCCAGGGTGTGGAGACGTACACCTCACACATGTCATTTCCTTCTTGGTCCAGATGAGTTATAAAAGGGTTTTCTGGGAATCTGTCAGCACGTACCTTGGGAGATGTGCGCTAAGCAGATGAATCCAACCCCATGTAGATATGTGGTGGCAATCCAGAGATATGAGCTATTTTATATTATCCCTATTAGCCACTTGGTGCAATGAGGGCGCTGCCGTTGCACCCGGAGCTTCAGTAAGTTTCTGTGCCAGCCACGCCCCCTTTGCTGTGAGTGACAGGGCCAGGCGCGATCACCTTTACCTTTATCACGGCAGTGCGTGCCCCTCTTTGATCGTACAGTAATGAAGCTCACCGGGTGGATGGAATCCGTTCCGCGCGTGCATCCATCCTCCCGGCGGGCTGCATTGCTGTACAGCGCGTGCGCCGATCAAAGAGTTAAACGCACTGCTGTAAGATTTCAGGGCCAGGCATGATCACCTTTACACTGTCTGGCCCTGTCACTCACAGTGGAGGGGGCGTGGCCGGCACAGAAACTTACCGGAGCTCCGGGTGCAACGGCAATGCCCTTGTTGCACCAAGGGGCTAATTAGCATATTATAAAATAGCTCACATCTCTGGATTGGCACATCTACATGAGACAAATGGAGTTAGATTCAGCTGCTCTGCACACATCTCCCATGGTAGCTGGATTTATTTCATGGTACGTGCTGACAGATGACCTATCCTCAGGATAAGTCATCAATATCTGATCCCTGGGGGTCTGCCACCCCAGCCGATCAAACGTTTTAAGGGGCCACCGCGCTCAGACAAGCACTTTTGCCTGTTCATTTTACATCAAGCACAGCGCCGTACATTGTATAGTGGCTGTGCTTGGTATTGCAGCTCGGTCCCATTCACCTGCATTGGACTGAGCTGCAGGGAGGCCATGGGACCGATGGACATGATGTCACAGGCTGAGGAAGAGGTGACAACCCTTGAGCGAGTGCAGCGGACCCTTCCAACAGCAGATTGGTGGAGGTGTCAGATATTGATACCCCAGAAGCTGTACTCCTCTGGTTGCCCACAACCTCTCGACAACCGTCTGATTCAGGCAGCGAGACTATTGATCCCATTGAAATGGTTGAGTAAGGATCCAGCCACCATAGAACAGTGGGGAGACAAAGTAGGCCTAGAGGGGTTGGGTAGAGAGAAAACATGAGAAATTCCTAAAGATATGGAATCCCTGGAAGATCTATAGGATCAGCAGATCCCCTAATCATGAGTTCACAGAATACAGGCAGAACTCTGACAACCCGAACAATACCATGTGACTACAGGTCACTTCCAGTATACCTGCAGGAGGCTTAGGCCTCTTGCAATCGAACGTTTTTTTTTTTTTCCGTTTCGTTTTTGCTTTCCGTATATGGAACCATTCATTTTAATGGATCCGCAAAAAAAACGGAAGGTACATCGTATGCCTTCTGTTTCCGTATTTCAGTTTTTCCGTTCCGTTCAAAGATGGATCATGTCCTATAAGGGTCCATTTACACGTCCGTCAGTGTTCTGCGGATCCGCAAATTGCGAATCCGCAAAACACGGACACTGGCAATGTGCATTCCGCAGACCGCACATTGCCGGCACTATAATAGAAAATGCCTAATCTTGTCCGCAATTGCGGACAAGAATAGGACATGTTCTATTTTTTTGCGGAAACGGAAGCACGGATGCGGAAATGTGGATCCGCAAATGCGGATGCGGACAGCACATTCCGGCCCTACTGAAAATGAATGGGTCTGCACCCATTTTGCGGACATGTGAATGGACCCTTATTGTCCGCATAACGGACAAGGATAGTACTGTTCTATCAAGGGCCAGCTGTTCCATTCCGCAAAAAACGGATTGTAAACAGATGTCATCCGTATTTTGTGCGGATTCGTTTTTTGCCATATGGTCGTGTGCAATAGGCCTTTACATCCAAAAATGCACTTTTTATGCGTACGGGCCCATGTGTATTTTAATACTTGGAGGATGAAAGTCTGCCTACCTGGGGAGTGGACATGGGATAAATTGACCCCCCCCCCCCCCTTCATACCCCACCCCGTTTTGTTTTATCCCAACTGCACCTGATACCGTACCGACAATTTGCTGTTACGATCCATATTATGTTTGATAAATAGCTATGTCAATTTTGTATCTCAAGCCTTTGTACTATTTATATCAGCCTTGTATGGTTTACATCCTCATTAATTAATAAAAAGAAATTGATTGATATTGATGACCTACCCTGAGGATAAGTTATCAATATTAAAATCCCAGAAAACCCTTTTAAAGGTGGGTGTTTTGGGCTTATACATTGCACAGAAGAAACTCTAGCGGTAAACATACTAATATTACCCCAGCTGGACAATTTTGGCAAAAGCTGACCATCTAATATTCGGTATCCAGGAAAAAAGGATTGGACATGTTGACCCATCCTTTCTTGGGAGATAAATCGCCCCCCAAAGGTTTCTGTCAGTGGCATATTTCTCTTTCCCTCTTGAGAACACATGCATGCCTGGCATAACTAAGCATGCATGTGTATTGGAGGGGGCAGAATAAATCGCTGTTGGGCACAATTAAACTGGTTATTTTGGCAGCCCCTTAGAAATAAATGGAGGTCATCTGCCCATAACTTTCAGCGATATGCCCCCATTGTCTGAGATGGAAAAACCCCTTTAATACAGGCCTCCGAGAGTGGCCGACCGCGATGTTCATACTTACCTATTCCCCGCCATTGGGTTCGAAGATCTGTCGCTCCCATAGAAATGATTGGAGCGGTGGCACACATTTTCAACCGGCCACTCCGTCCCTTTCACGGGGGCTCCATGAGATGCAGGGTCTCCGTTCAAGTGATCGGTGGGGGTCCCAGCAGTAGGACCCCCACCGATCTAATAGTTATATCTGATCCTGTGGATAAGGGATAGCTTTCTATAACCGGAATACCCCTTTAACTGACACAGAGGGCATCAAGAGGTTATATCGACTTTAACACAAGTTATCTGTGTAGGATCAGTGGGGATCAGACCTCTGAGGCCTCCATCAATCAGCGCAGAACTTCAGTACCACACACAGGCACACTTGGCTTTAAAAACCAGGAACTGTCTGCGGCATTCCAGCACCTTCATTCTGTAGACAAGATAGGGTGCAGATTGCCGGATCCCCACCCATCATACATTGATCACTTACCTGAAAGGGGTTGTGCAACCATGCAATGTCATTTTAATATAATTCAGCATGAAAAACTAGTTACTTTCTGTTCTGAGAATGTTCTCTTTACTTCATTATACTGACGAAACCTGGTGTTTCATATATATAGTAATGTACACGTCCACCTACTTAGATGATTGCATGTGCTCAGTTCCATCCCTGAATTGCCACCATTGTATCTACTGTTAGAAGTTGTGACAGTTACAGAAAGATAGCTGTAGCAGAAAGGACACAACCCCTGAAAAAAGACAAACATCCTGGGCTGTGATAGGAAGAGAGCTGCAGTAAAAAAGACACACACCCCCTGAGCTGTGATAGGGAGAGAGATGCAGTAGAAAAGACACACCCCGAGTTGTGATAGGGAGAGAGCTCAGTAGAAAAGACACACCCCCTGAGTTGTGATAGGGAGAGAGATGCAGTAGAAAAGACACCCCCTGAGCTGTGATAGGGAGAGAGCTCAGTAGAAAAGACACACCCCCTGAGTTGTGATAGGGAGAGAGATGCAGTAGAAAAGACACCCCCTGAGCTGTGATAGGGAGAGAGCTCAGTAGAAAAGACACACCCCCTGAGTTGTGATAGGGAGAGAGATGCAGTAGAAAAGACACCCCCTGAGCTGTGATAGGGAGAGAGCTCAGTAGAAAAGACACACCCCCTGAGTTGTGATAGGGAGAGAGATGCAGTAGAAAAGACACCCCCTGAGCTGTGATAGGGAGAGAGCTCAGTAGAAAAGACACACCCCCTGAGTTGTGATAGGGAGAGAGATGCAGTAGAAAAGACACCCCCTGAGCTGTGATAGGGAGAGAGCTCAGTAGAAAAGACACACCCCCTGAGTTGTGATAGGGAGAGAGATGCAGTAGAAAAGACACCCCCTGAGCTGTGATAGGGAGAGAGCTCAGTAGAAAAGACACACCCCCTGAGTTGTGATAGGGAGAGAGATGCAGTAGAAAAGACACCCCCTGAGCTGTGATAGGGAGAGAGCTCAGTAGAAAAGACACACCCCCTGAGTTGTGATAGGGAGAGAGATGCAGTAGAAAAGACACCCCCTGAGCTGTGATAGGGAGAGAGATGCAGTGGAAAAGACACACCCCCTGAGCTGTGATAGGGAGAGAGATGCAGTAGAAAATACACACCCCCTGAGTTGTGATGGGGACAGAGATGCAGTAGAAAAGACACACCCCCTGAGTTGTGATAGGGACAGAGATGCAGTAGAAAAGACACACACACCTCGAGCTGTGATAGGAAGAGAGATGCAGTAGAAAAGAGACTCACCCCCTGAGCTGTGATAGGGAGAGAGATGCAGTAGAAAGACACCCCCCCCCCCCCCCATAGCTGTGATAGGGAGAGATATTCAGAGGAAAGGACACCCTCCCCTCCTGAGCAGTGATAGGGAGAGAGATGCAGCAGTAAGGACACTCCCCCTGAGCTGCCGGTCTGAAGAAGATCTAGCAGAACAACTGGAGTAATGAATGGGGAAGTCTCCATGCGAGGTACAGGGTTGGTTCTAGCTTTGTCAGAAAGAGATTGATAATAATCATAGGGTAACTTCTTTAAGGATATGCCTTTGATTGTAATGCCAAGAAACCCTCTTTATTAAGATCTGAACAACCTGACTTTCTTGGAAGTCGCTGACTGATAACTAGGGCAGCACAGATGTCCATGATCCACAGTATTCAATGTCCCGTTCTGTCACTGTAACTTCATGCCGTGCAGGTTCGGGGTCAGTGATCTCCATAGCTCTTCCTCTAATTACAAAGAAATAATTTACTTATTGAGAGCACAATTAATAATAAAGTAATCCTGTCCATTCAGACATGGCACCTACAACACAAGCTGCGACAATTGCACATAGGCTTCCTTCAAGCAGGTGTCTGAGCACAGCGTTGTGACATCCTTGTGCTTGGGCGAATTCTTAAAGGGTTTCTGTCACCCCACAAAACTCTTTTTTTTTTTTTTTGGATAGTTAGATTCCTTATAGGGCGATATAGGAGAATATAATAGTCTTACTTACTTTCATGCGGCCGATTCTTTATAAAACGAAGTTTTATAATATGTAAATGAGGGCTCTACCAGCAAGTAGGGCGTCTACTTGCTGGTAGCCGCAGCAGCAATCCGCCCCCTCGCCGTGTTGATTGACAGGGCCAGCCGGGATCTCCTCCTCCGGCCGGCCCTGTCAGTATTTCAAAAATCGCGCGCCCCTGGTCATTCGGCGCAGGCGCTCTGAGATGAGGAGGCTCGTCTCCTCAGAACTCCCTCAGTGCGCCTGCGCCGATGACGTCTTCTCTTTCGGTGATGTCATCGGCGCAGGCGCACTGAGGAGACGAGCCTCCTCATCTCAGAGCGCCTGCGCCGAATGACCAGAGGCGCGCGATTTTTGAAATACTGACAGGGCCGGCCGGAGGAGGAGATCCCGGCTGGCCCTGTCAATCAACACGGCGAGGGGGCGGATTGCTGCTGCGGCTACCAGCAAGTAGACGCCCTACTTGCTGGTAGAGCCCTCATTTACATATTATAAAACTTTGTTTTATAAAGAATCGGCCGCATGAAAGTAAGTAAGACTATTATATTCTCCTATATCGCCCTATAAGGAATATAACTATCCAAAAAAAAAAAAAAGAGTTTTGTGGGGTGACAGAAACCCTTTAATTTGAAATTCTCCAGGAATATTCTGTCTGGAACTCCAAAGTTCAAGTCAATTTCTATATTTGCTCCAAAAATGTAATCAGCAACCTGTATATTGTGTTGATATTCATGTATGAATTGGGTCCTTCCACGGAGCTCAGAAGCAAATTTAAAGGGCATTCCTAGGAGTTTTATATAGGTGGCCTATCCTCTGGATAGGCCATCAATATTTGATTGGTGGGGGTCCAAAACCCAGCACTCCCACTGATGAGCTACTTGTAGACGCTGGGGTGGTCCTCATGGCATACCAAGCACAGCACTGTACGTTGTACTGCAACTGTGCTTCATATTGCAGCTCAATCCCATTTACTTGAAGGCCATGTAAGCAATGGATACAACATCATAAGCCGAGGAAGAGGCAGAGCTCCTGCCTGAGCACCATGACCCTTAGAAACACCTGATTGGTGGGAGTATCAGGAGATGGACCACAACCGTTCAGATATTGATGACCTATCCTGAGGATAGGCCCGGCCATTAATATTAAACTCCTGGAAAACCCCTTTAAAGGGTTTTTCTGGGACTTAATAATCTAGCCTCCGGATAGATCATCAATATCCAATCAGTAGCAGTCCATCTCATAGTATCCCAACCATTTAGGTGTTTCAAGGAACCATGGTGCTCAGGCAGGAGCTCTGCCTCTTCCTCGGCTTATGATGTGGCATCCATTGGTTCAATGGCCTTCAAGTAAATGTGATTGAGCTGCAGTATAAAGCACAGTCGCAGTACAACGTACATCACTGTGCTTGGTATGCCATGAGGACTACCCCGGCCTCTACAAATAGCTCATCGGCGGGAGTGCTGAGTTTCGGACCCCCACCAATCAAATTTTGATGGACTATATCATCTATATCAAACTCCTAGGAACCCCCTTTAAAATTTTACTTCTGTGCTCCCTAGAAGGACCCATGGCCTTCAAGTAAATGGGATTGGGCTGCAGTATGAAACACAGTCGCTATACAATGGGTGGTGGTACACTATGAAGAGGCTGCGGTGCTTGACCGAGTTTAGCTGTTTACGTCCTGTTTTCCTACCTACAGTTTCTCGGTAAATGTTCTAAAATCTTCTGGGTGTCCCCATAAAATGAAATAATACAATGAATACTAGAAAGGGGGAGGAGGGGATGTAGCTGCAGTATCTCTCTGTTCCTGTGAAAGCACATGCTCTGAGAGGGGGAGCAGTGGTGGGGATACATCTGACCTGAGTGCTGTGCACAGCCCTATGGGATACTTAAAGGGCATCTGTCACCAGATTTGTACCTATAAGGCTCCATTCACACATCCGCAATTCCATTCCGCATTTTGCGGAACGGAATTGCGGACCCATAAATTTCTATGGGGCCGCACGACGTGCGGCCCCGATCCGGAATTTCAGACCCGCACTTCCGGGTCAGCAATTCCGATCCTGAAAAAAATAGAACATGTCCTATTCTTGTCCGCAATAGCAGACAAGAATAGGCATATTCTCTTAGTGCCGGCAATGTGCGGTCCGCAAAATGCGGAACGCACATTGCCGCTGTCCGTGTTTTGCGGATCCATGGATCCGCAAAACACACACGGATGTGTGAATGGACCCTAACAGTGGCTGACCTGTTACATGTGCGCTTGGCAGCTGAAGGCATCTGTGTTGGTTCCATGTTCATATGTGTCCACATTGAATAATGTTTTAATATATGCAAATGAGCCTCTAAGAGCAACAGGGGCGTTGCCATTACACCTAGAGGCTCTGCTTTCTCTGCAACTGCCGCGCGCTCTGTACTTTGATTAACTTTAGGAGAAGTCAGGGCCAGACGTGATCACGTTTACACTGTCCAGCCCTGTCAATCAAAGTGCAGAGGACGTGGCAGTTGCAGAGAGAGCAGAGCCTCTAGGTGTAATGATAACGCCCCTGGTGCTCCTAGAGGCTCATTTGCATATATCAAAACATCATTTTTCTCAGCAATGCGGGCACATATGAACATGGGACCAACACAGATGTCTTCAGCTGCCAAGTGCACATGTAACAGGTCAGCCAGTGTCATAGGTACAAAACTGCGGACAGATGCCCTTTAAGCTGCAGAAAACAACAGTAAATCAAATACAAGAATAAGCAATACAAAGGCAAAATACACTTGAAAATTCAGGTTAGTGATGTAAATTGGCTGCTGTTCATGTAATACACAATGCTATTGTGCTGGTTTTCATGAAAATATTATTGGTACAATAATTTAGTTGCCATAGAAACTTGATGCCCGGCATCTTGTGCCCTGAATGCCCACAAAATGACTTGTATGGCTTTACAGTATCTAGTTTGCATTATAATGGCTCATTAACAAGGACAATTTCTCGACATTGTGCATGCATCGGTGAGCACACACACCCACGAGAGGAGCCGCGGTTGACCGCGATCCATACCTCCGCTCCTTGTGCTATCCTTCCAGAGTACAAGGAAACTTCACCCACAAGTGTGCACAAGTGCCCTCGCCTCGACACTTTACATCTAATTAATGTCAGTCCCACCTACTCAGCAGCCAGTACCCCCTCGAGCACGTTAATGGAGGAAGCAGGGCAGTTTTTTTCTTACTTGAGTCATTTATATATTGGTTCATGAAAGAATCGAGATGAATATAATATCAGAGTTTAGCTTTTCAGGGAAAATGAATACTAAAGTATCCATATGTCTTCCATAGTGGCCAACAGTCCCAAATTTGCAAGGACTGTCCCTAATTTTCAGAGACAGTGCCTGCAAATTCGAACTGAGGTGAAATAGGCAAGGCTTATGTAAGTCCCACCCTTGATATGGGAGTTCCCCATGGGTTTGGGGACATTCCCAGGGTAGGGCTTACATGCCCCGAATTTACCAACTACAAAGTTGGTAAGTATGGTCTTCTATGTTCTTAATGGTAGCATCTCAAACTTACTTAAAGGGGTATTCCCTTCTTAGACATTGATGGTATATCCCTAGGATATCCCCTCAATTTCATGTAGGTGTAGGTCCCACACCTATCTCCTAAATGGGCCCCAGAACGTGAAGCAGACTGACCTCCCACTGCCCCCGCTTGCCGCCAGTGTGCTCTGCTTCACTTTGGGGGCCCTGTTCTAGAGATAGGAGCGGGTATTTCTCAATATGGTGAGAGTATAGAAGTGGATGCAGGTAGCGATAACAAAGGATAAGTAATCACGGGGCAGTAGGGACTACCTGACAAAAATGTGGATCAAGATTCTAAATCCTAAGTTAGATGTTCTTCGAGACTGAAACAGTCATCTGGCTTCTTAAGGGAGTCCTGCCAGCAGTTTTGACCAGGTAAAACTGCTGACAGCAGTAGGTAGTGCTGGGTAGAGCAGTATAAACATTAAAGTTTCATTCTTAAACTTCCTCCTGAGCTATGATAGGGAGAGCATGGACATGTCCCCTTAGATGCAGCAGTAAGGACACTCCTCTTGAGCTGTCAGCTTATATAAATCAGAAGAGCAATGAATGGGGAAATCTCTGGATCCCATGCGAGGTATAGGGCTGGTTCTAGCTTTCATGTACTATATGATGTCTGATTTTCATTTTTTACATTAGTCATGGGATAACAGCTTTACTATCAGGAAAGGTAAACCACTGTCAAAGTTGTCTAAAGTTGATGTCAGTGGATCTTTTATTATCTGGAGTAGTGTGAATATGAAGTGTTATTGTACCAGATTCTGCCCT
The DNA here is from genome assembly GCF_905171765.1 of Bufo bufo. Taxonomy (NCBI): domain Eukaryota; kingdom Metazoa; phylum Chordata; class Amphibia; order Anura; family Bufonidae; genus Bufo; species Bufo bufo. Next base: position 67,348,678 of record NC_053389.1, read on the forward strand.
GCAAGTGCTGCTTTACCATCCCAACCCCCCCCCCCTCCCATCTGCCCTGGGTGACAGCTGTAGCATCCAACCAGGAGACCTCTATTGTTGTCACTCAGAGCAGAGGGAAGAGCTTCATTCAGAGGGCACCCACAGTGAAACTCCGCCTTTTGTCCATTTACTGGAGCAGAACCTGGCAGAATAAAAGTTCATATTCACCCTACTGTTGAAAAAAAGCACCACAAAAAGTATGTTTGTACTTCTACTCTGTCCCTAACTAGTGCTGTCAGCAGTTTAGCATGGTCAGAACTGCTGACAGTTAAAATTTAAATTCTTTACTTAGAGTCTGTGCTGTACTGTGCTATACATGGTGTCATGGGGTTTATCTCCTTCTTGTTTGACATCTTGCCCTTCTTGTTTGACATCTTGCCCTCTCCCATCACTCTCTGTCCCTGGAGGAGTCCTGTGTAACATGCTGGGCAGCAAATTCTCTTAGTGGCATATTTGTGTTGTGTGTGAGGCCATTGAGCAATTACAGAACTACCTAACACCTTGTAATAGACTGGCATGCAGATTAAGGTAAATAAAGGTAATGGGAGTGTCTGTGACAGGGAAGGAAACTATAATCTCCACCCACGGAAAGCCCTAGCAGCATTAAAACAATGGTGCAGCACAAAGTTGCAAGATAATGAAAATTATGTTTAATATATATTAATCAGCTGAGAAAACATACCCATATATTCTTAATGTTATTTATATCTAGTGGCAACTGAAATATTCTGTCACCAACACCTGTTTTTTTTTTTTTTTTCTCTCCGCAGCTTGCTCTGAGGATGCCAGCACCAGTTTATACTTTGTGAACACTTCTTTGCTGCAGATCACCTTCTCCAGCACAGTGGGGGTTTTCATCCCTGCCCTGCAGCTGGATCTCCCAGCGCCACCCTCCGATGGTACCTGGGGACAGAGATGACATTTATGATGTGCCTCATATTAGGCACGTCCACGCCAATGGCACACTCCAGCTGTACCCCTTCTCTCAGTCCGCTTTTAATAGCTTTATACATGATAATGACTATTTCTGTACAGCAGAGAACTCCGCTGGAAAAATCCGGAGTCCAAACATCCGCGTCAAAGCTGGTAAGTGGCATTGCTGTTTGTAGTAGTGGAAAAACTTAAACAGTTTGATATTTAAATGCCTGTGCCAACCACCTATGTCAGCAGTCATATTGACCATGCCAATAATTGACCGGTTTTCTTTACATGCTGACAGCTGATTGGCCCATCACTTCTCACATCGACTTTTCAGTCAAATCCCTCATAGAAGCTCCAGAAGCTCATTTAGAAAAGACGATACTCTGAGACTTATTCACTTCTACGTAAAAGTTTCTGGAAAATTGACTGAATATATTGTAATATGACAATGACTGTAACCTGTGACATCGGCGACAGATGCTCTATAAACACAAAACATAAGATTTAGATAGGAGCACCTGAAACAAAAACACTTCTGACACGATGTGATCAAATATTTCCGTCAATTCTTTTGTAACCTTTGCTAATGAAATGTTTTCATTAATTCATTGTTATATTTCAATATTAATTAAGTTTGAGCTTTGAAAACTGATATTTCATTAGTAGTTATTCACTGTGTGGAATTATACTGCTGCTGTATATTTTATACCATGACCTGTGCTCTGCGGTGTCCAGAGATGGATTGCTATTACCAAAATTGTAAAATGGATGGCCACTTCTTAGCTCTAGGGTTCTAAATCTGCTTTTACACTGCTGTAGCGGTAAAGAGGTTTTCCAGAAAAATTATAAATTATAATTTAACTGCTGATGGTACTGTACAAACACAGAATGAGTAATACGCACCTCATAGACCCCCGTGCTCCCATACTGACAGTAACCAGTCTCCTGCTACTCTCTGTTTCCTGGTCCAGCGGTGACGTTCTGAAAACGTCTAAGAAATAACCACTGCAGCCAGTTTCTGCCCGCATCAGTAACCTGTTGCAGTGGTCACTGTGAAATGCTCTGCTCACCTGCTTCGGCGCTTCCAGTTTCCAGCAGCTCTGACCCGCCTGCCTCTCTCTCCTCATTCCCGCCAAGCCTTGTCGCCAGTCTAGCTCTGTCCCTCCATGTAGGCTACAGTCTGTTTCTTGACGGCTGGGCCTCACTCTGCCCATAGGGCACGCACGCATTCCCTCTAGCCCCTCATACGCACCTTATTCTTCCTGAGCCAATGGCTGGCTACCCTGGGATACTTAAGGCACCTTCCCCTTATAGGAAGATGCCTGAGCAATAGGTTGTAGTCCCCTAGTGTCCTGCTAGGTGTGCTCTTCTACGTACGTCTGCCATGTACTGACTTCTGCCTGTTTCCCGAAATTTTGAACCTTTGCTGCATGACCTGACCTCTGCTTGACCACTGTTCTCACCCTGAGCCGCTCACCCTGACCTCAGACTGTTTATCAAATTGCACAAACTCTGCTTGATGCCGCCCTGTCCCTGACTACAGTTTTGGCTAATCCCTCAGTGCACCACAACAGTGTCCCTTGACCGTTGTAGGGTCATCTGAACAAAGACTGCTCCAAATGGTAGCAGCCTGGAGGTTCCCCTGCAGTGGATTCCAAATTCCTGTATATGGGTTAAAGGATGAAAATCAGGGGCCACTTAGATAACACCCTTAGGAGTAGCCGTAAGCCAAATCTATTCAATTCACACTGCAGATATGCTTCAACTTCATAAAGTCACAAGACCCTGTGGTAGAATATCATTACTGGGCCAGGAAACAGAGAGTAGCGGGGACCAGGCAGCATTGACCACCATCAGCAGTTTACACCATAACTTTTGTTGCTGGAAAAAAAACTTTAAATGTTTGCTGCCAGGAGCCACCACTAGAGGGAGCTTAATAGTATATTCCTATTTATTGTCGATTGCAATTGGGACTGTAACAGAGTGCACCCATAATGGTGATTGCCATAATATTTTTAATTTTTCTAAATGATTAGATATTATTATTATTATTGGAGCTCTGTAATAAGAATGACAACCCTTATAAAAGTGACTTTAAATTTACTAGCACATCATTTTGGACACATTTTGATTGGAAAAACAATCCAAATTGTTGACATTCACTTTAAATGCAAACTGTAACACCTATCGTGAGTTGCTGATAAAAAGAGTGACACAAGTGGTAAAACTGGAGTAAGAACAGATAAGAGAAAGCTATTTACACAAGCCAGCGATTGGTCCATATCGCCGATCAGTGCTCGTTCAGGAAAATCATCTGCTCTTCTTGTTTGCAAACAATATATATTTTTTCAGAATAATAGGTGAATTGTTTCTCACATTTTTCTTCTGTTACCGGTGAACCGTAAACCAATTTACATATCAGGGGAACATTGAGTCGATATATTTGATTATCTGTAACTACAAACCGATATCAGATCAGTTCCCAAACGAAAAAAGACAAATTACCATAAGAAGATGAATTGTATTTGAAAATGACTATTTATGCAGTTCTGTAAGATGCCAAATTTAAGGGAAAGTAAAGGGCGAGGCTTTTTTGGGATGTTGGAATGATCGTGCTCCTTGTTTCTTTGCTATCTAACGCTAGGTTCACACTAGTGTTAGGCCTCTTTCACACGAACGTGTGTCCACTGTGGCTGTATTGCGGCCCGCATCCTGCAGGTCCGCAATACACGGGGCACCGGCCATGTGCATTCCGCATCATGGATGCGGACCCATTCACTTGAATGGGTCCGCAAATCCGGAGATGCGGTGCAGTACGGAACAGAACCACTGAACGGAAGCAATACGGAGTGCTTCTGTGGGGTTCCATTCTGTTCTTCCGTTCCGCAAAAAGATAGAACTTGCTCTATCTTTTTGCTGAACGGAGGGATCACGGAACCCATTTAAGTGAATGGGGTCGCGATCCGCAACGGTCGGTGCCTGTGCATTGCGGACCGCAATGTGCACGGCCACGGGAGACACACGTTCATATGCAAGAGGCCTTAGGCAATCCGGTAGGCTGTTCCAGCATAAATGCCTGCCTTTGGCCTGACTAAAACTGCTGCACTCTGCAGTATTTGTGTGGGAGATTGGCAGTGAATGGCAGTATCCAGCAATGCCAGATACTGTCAGAACTACACAGCTCCCTCTACTGTGTGGTGGATGACGCTGGGTACTGCAGCTCCCATTCACTTCAAAGAAAGCACCACTGCAGTTATCAGTTCTGTCACGGAGCTGTGCATGGAGCTATGTAGTACTGGCACCAAAGCTACTGCCGGACAGCTGATTTGTGGATGTACAGGGTGTCAGACCCCTACCAATCAGATACTGATGACCTACCCCCACTAATCAGCCTAATCATAGGCTTTCATATAAACACCTTTAAAAGCTATATGCACTTTTGGGGACACTTTTTTATGATTACTTTTTTACTCATTTTGGGCTAAATATCATTTTTAAAATTTTTAAAATTTATAAAACATTTTCAGCAGTTTTTTGTCATATAGGGTTAAGTTTTCGCCTATTTGTGAGCATCTAACTTTTGCTTTGTGCTGTCATCTGATAACCCTTATCTCTGAACTACTAGCAGCTCATAAACACTTATTTAAGCCACATTCTTATCAGTAAGATAAGAATTGAGCTATAATGAGTGTTTATGAGCTCTCAGGAAATCAGATAAAGGTCACATGAGCCATCAGCTATGCTCCCTGACGGGACACAAAGAGCTTTATAATAGAGAATCTCAACCCTGGACAGAGAAAAGGGCTGACATTTTTAAATAAATACCAATTAAATTTATATTTTGTTTTTTTAAAATGAGTACAATATATGAATAAAAAAAATTGCCCCTAAAGGTGTCTTTAAGATTTCATGTACAGTACAAAGATGTATTTTCCCTTGAGAACGAAGGATCAGGCTGGTTAAAAATTTCTGAATCCTTCTTTCCCCCACAATATAGGTGGTTCGCCGTTCTTGCTAAAATTGTACAACCTCCTTTACAATAGATGTGTATTTTAGCCAAGTTTAAGGGTGCATTAATACGACCGTATGAATGGGTCTGCATCCGTTCCGCAATTTTGCGGAACAGGTGTAGACCCATTCTGTCACACACAGGGGGGGTAAAGAGAAGTGCACCCCTGACTGCCACACACGCCTCTGTCAATGCCTACTTGCACTTACCCGTCCTAGGTAACGTGGTGACGTGGCCAGCGTCACATGACTCGCTCTCCTGCACCCAGCTGAGCGCCGAGTGCTCAGCTCGGCGCTCAGACTCAGCTCTGTTACTATGGAAGCGGAGGACGCCAGCCACGCTGGAGAGACGTGCGTGGCCAGGTCCTCCCCGCCCCTTGTTACTCTATAGACGAGGGCGCAGCGTGTGTCCTCACTCCGATCTCACTGCAGGGCGCCGGCTGTGCTGAGGAGAAGAAGCGCCTCGTCGGCGCCCTGTGACACATTCTTTGCAAAAGATGTTTGCTGTCCGCATCCGTAGTTCCATTCTGCAGCTCCACAAAAATATAGAACATGTCCTATTCTTGCGGACAAGAATAGGCATTTTCTATATAGTGCCGGCTAAAAGCGGTCCGCAAAATGTGGAACGGACACGGCTGGTATCCGTGTTTTGTGGAGCCGCAATTTGCGCACCGCAAAAAAACACTTACGGTCATATGCATGTAGCCTTACTGTTCATATTCTGGATGTAACCCCTAGGGGGGCCATTGTGTGCTTCTCCTGAACCGAATTTTCAACATCACGGGTCCCTAGAGAGTTCTGGGAATTCAGTTCAATAGAAAGAGCATTACGTCTAGAGTACCGGTTGTTAAACAGTTAATAGTACAATACACCAATCTGAACAAGACCTATATTACTGTGTATTGTCACCGAATAAACCTTAACCCAGACCCACATATGGCTTCATTATGAATAGACTTCGGTTAGCTAACTATAATCAGTACCATGGACAGCTCCAGCCAAAAAAAAAATAATAATCCTGCACCCTCTGTAGCCGAGGAACAAGAAAATAAAGCGCTGTACATGTGTATATAGCTTATAATATTGTGCTTGATGACTTTGGAGATACATTGCCCATTGTTTTCAGAAATTGAAACTGTAATCTTTGAATTGATCATAGGGAGACTGAGCGCAGACGATCGCGGCGGTTATTCTTTTTCAAGGTCTTTAGTACTGCACGGTGGTAATTGTTATTCGATAAGCTTGCTAGGAGCAGAATGGATCTATTATAGCGTGAATGGCAAGTCATACTTTCAATATTGTACTTTGCAGAGAGAGGTTTATTGATCAGGTGATACGTTTTCCGTGCATTTGTATTATGGAAGGCAGCGTCGCCAGGCTCCGAAATATATACGGCATGGAATATCACATGAGATCCAAGCACACATGCAACACATGGATTGGGTTAAATATTGAAAAGTGCAGGTTTGCTTTTAGAAATATAGAGACATTGAGACATCCCATATGATGACATGATCTGGGGCCCCTATGATTGCTAAAATGGAAGGGCCCCGTGCTTTTCAGAACACCATGCCATTTTTCAGGACACCATATCTTGGATATCTTTAGAGCCCTCACCTCTGTGAACAGATCTTAAAGATTTCACCCAGTTGCATCTAAGGCCCCCTCTTAGCGTATGTCCGCTGTTCCGGCTCACCTTCCCTCCTGCGTGGTGCAGAAAAAAACCTGAAGCTAGAACTGATCCCATAGTTTCCTGCCATGCACTATATTTTTCCGTCCCGCGCTATCAGTCTGTGAATGCTAGACCTGTGCACCTTCAGAGCAATTTTTTTTATTATTTTATTATTTTTACTTATTTTGGGCTAAAAATTATTTTTTCAGTTAGTCATTATTAAACATTTTCAGCTGTTTTTGAGATACAGGGGTTAAAAATCAGTCTGTTTTTTTAGAATATCACTTCTCAGGCATCAGCTGAAAGCTCATGTGAAGCCTTATCTCTGATCTCCTGACCTCATAAACACTTGTTTAAGCCATATTCTTATCAGTTTGATGAGAGTTTAGCTATAATGAATGTTCAGGAAGTCAGGAGATCAGAGATACAGCTACACATGAGCTATCGATTGACAGGACTGAGAAGTGATACTTTGCAAACAGACAGATTTTTAACCTGTGTAACTCAAAAACATCAGAAAATTTATAATAAAGACCAATTGAAAAAAAAAGTTTTTTAGCCCAAAATGAGTAAAATGCAATCATAGAAAGTTGCCCCGAAAGTTTCCATAGCCTTTAATTATTATACATGGCATTGATTTTTTTTTGTCTGTTTCCTAATTGCAAAACTAAGTAAGTGTTGAAATAATTGTCATAAAAAATTAGGGGTAATTTCACACTTGCGGCAGAGGATTCCGGCAGATAGTTCCGTCACCGGAACTGCCTGCCGGATCCGTCAAAACGTATGCAAACTGATGGCATTTGTCGGACGGATCAGGATCCTGATCCGTATGACAAATGCATTGAAATGACGGATCTGTCTCTCCGGTGTCATCCGTAAAAAACGGATCCGGCTTTCATTTTTTTCAGATTTTTTGCGGTCTGTGCATACGCAGACCGCAATGCTGGATCCGTTTTGCCAGAACACTCGGGGCCGGCATTAATGCATGTCAATGGGAAAAAATGCTGGATCCGGCATTCCGGCAAGTGTTCTGGAATTTTGGACGGAGATAAAACCGCAGCATGCTGCGGTATTATCTCCGTCCTGAAAAGTCAAAAAGACTGAACTGAAGACATCCTGATGCATCCTGAACGGACTGCTCTCCATTCAGAATGCATTAGGATAAAACTGATCAGTTCTTTTCCGGTATAGAGCCCCTAGAACGGAACTCAATGCCGGAAAAGAGTAACGCTAGTGTGAAAGTACCCTAAGTGCTATTTTGCTGCTGCTGTGTAACTCATTCACCTAGCTGGTTGTCTTGCTGAATCTGACATAGATTGGATAGCACACTGTTCATGTCTTTGCCAGCACACTGTTCATGTCTTTTCTCACTATCTACATATGTGATCTTCTCTTCCTGAAAACTTGGGATGCTTTTCCCTCCTCTCCACTCTCTGATCTGCTGTGCACAACATCCTCCCCAGGACAGCAGAGAGAGCTGCTCTCTGCTGTCCTGGGGAGGATGTTGTGCACAGCAGATCAGAGAGTGGAGAGGAGGGAAAAGCATCCCAAGTTTTCAGGAAGAGAAGATCACATATGTAGATAGTGAGAAAAGCTCATTCAAGGCAGTCTGGATAGGAAGAGATCACACAGGTTATTTATTAGTGTAGATGAAACGAGAGCACACAAAGCAGACTCTGTGGCTGGTGGGATTGGGGGTTGGTAGGTGGATAACACACTTCTCAGCATCAGTGACCGTCAGTACAAGACTAGGTTCCTCATGAACTGTAGAATAGGAAAATGGTCCAGGAATGAAGCTGCACTGATACATGAGAGCTAGGGAGGACAGCAGCATACTGGATAGGCAGATCTCATGTGTTACTAGTCTGAAACCAGGAGTGTGTTACAAGTGAATATCAGGGGGTCTAAAAATGAATGAAGATGTCTAACCACTAACATATGTGAAGGCATATTTTTCCTTGTCACGGGTGTCCATTGCCTTTAAAGGGACCTTACTTCCCAGAGCAGTTTATTCCCAGCACTTTGAATAGGACTGAACTGTAGTAGCAGGAACAGTCATAACCATATGTAGGGTGTAGACAATGGGTTCAGTTTACTCTCTTTATTGGCGGGGTCCTGGGGACCAGACACCTACAGATCAGATATGGTAATGTTTGGACAATGGACATCCATGTGAAAATCCCAGAAACTCTATATTAACGCCTAATTTGCATTGCTTCAGGGAAATTGCCCTAATATTGAAGGGGTTATGCCATGATTAATGTAAAAAAATGAAAATCAGACATCATATAGAACATGACAATCTCTTTCTTACAAAGTTAGAACCAGCCCTGTACCTCACATGGATCTAGAGATCTCCACATTTATTGCTCCTATTGCTATGCTAGATTCTCTTCAGGCTGACAGCTCATGTGGGGTATTCGTTCGGCTGCCGCTCAGGGGGCGTGTGTTTTCTGGTGAAGACCAGGGGGGTGTCCTTTCTGCTGCTGAACTCTCCCTGTAACTGCCGCAAGCTCTGCAGTAGATATGGCTGGTGGTATTTGAAGGATGGAACTGAGCATGTGTGACCACCTCAGTGATGTTACTGAAGTGGACAGAGAAATAACAGGTGGTGCCATACAGATACATTTTATTGAATAACTCAGTGGCTTTGCTAAAACTTTTTATTATTTTTCTATCAATTTTTTATTAAATGTAGAATATTTTTTGTGGGAAAACCCTTTTAAATAAAAAATTTATAATAATATATAGGTAATATTTCATGCTTCAGTATATTGTTTATAGGCCAGACAAGCACCACCCTGCTCTCCGTTCCTTAGATTGTCAAAGACGAGGGTTGTTATTATATTTTTTCTATTACTGTTATTACCTGTGATGTTATATGTATTTAGTGGCAATCTCATTGTGTAAAATGTTCACCTATTTAGCTACATAGCTGCACACGTTATTCACAAGTGCCTGTACCTTAGTTTTCAGGGAGCCGTACACAGTGCGTGTGGAGGACCAGAGCGCCATGCGTGGAAGTGCGGCTGTTTTCAAGTGCCTCACTCAGCCCTCCGTACAGGAGTATGTCAGCGTTGTGTCCTGGGAGAAGGATACCGTATCCCTCATATCAGGTAGGTCAATCCACTGGGCTACATGGCAGCTTGCTGTTCCTCACAGGGATAGTCAAGCAACTTAAAGTCAAAAATTTTGAGCATTTTTTTTCACCATTGCTAGTGAATTCAATTTCAGTGCTTGGTGCATGATCTCTATTAGGGTGAAACGTAACATATTTTGGGATTTTTGTACACATTCAGTTGCTCAGGTTGATCATCTCAATGCAGTCCTGTGGCCATGACCATAATACGAGGTGGGGTCATTGCGGGACTACAGCCAAGTAGCTCCAGCTGAACTCCATGAATTGTCATTACACTTTTTGCCGAAAAGTCTTTATCGTTTTCAGTTGAATATGATGTTTATTCAGTTGCTGCCCATTGGTTAATATTTGAAATTATTGCTACTGCTTTATTAGGGATATCTATACATCTTCTCAAGGGCACAACTATTAAATCAGCCAGTGACGGTTCAGGAAAAAGCACTAAAGTTGGTAATCTGAGTGGTTCGAGCTTGATTTTTTGGATTCTTTGTTCAGAATTGACAGATAATGGTCTACTCGGAACCAGATTTGTACATGAGAAGGTCTTTTAGGAGGTCACAAAGTGGGCAGACTGGTTTACGTAGATGGGAAGGTGACAATAACGGAAAAATAATCACATGTCACATTCAGAAGAGCATCTGCTAGACATGAACTTGAGGAGCTATTTTAGCACTGGCTTCTGTTCCTGTCAGCAAAGAACAGGAAACAGAAGTTCGTGGTCTGGTGATTTCTGCTGCACCAAGTAGATGATAAGATCAAAGGTTTGTAGAAGGTACATAAAGCCATGAGATCCTCCGGCCTAGCGTTATGGTTGTAATGCAGTGGGGGTGGCAAATGGTTTCTTGGAAGACTTTAGACCCCCTAAAGCCAACTGTGCAAATAGTGTTGGAATAGTGTTGCTCACCAAGATCTCTTTTTGACCCCAGCTTTCTTGTACCAGGCACCTCATCGTGATGGTTCCACAAGAATGACAATATGTGTACCTACCTCAGTGGCTGCACAGTCACCAGTAGAGCATCATAGGGATGTTGTAGAACAGGAGCTTCATGATATGAAGGTGCAGACGGCAAATCATGTCAGCATAGACTGGAATCTTTAAAGAGGCCGTTCAGTTTTTGGAAAACAAAAATCCAGAAATATTATAAATTAAAAAAAAACACATATACTCCTCCAATCCCTTGCCAGTCCAGCGCGGATGCTCTGGTGGTCTCCCAGTCTATGTCTACAAGCTGCCAGCACATAACCACTGCAGCCAACCACTGGTCTCAGCAGTCCTGTGGCACACTATTGGCATTGTGGTTCTGTGCCGAGCCTCGATGCCAGTAATATGGCACTTGACCACTGAGGCCACAGATTGGTTGCAGTGGTCACATCATCACTGACAAGGAAGACAGGCGGGGAGCATCTGAGCTGGATTGGTGAGGGACTGATGAGGTGAGTAGTGGTATTTTTTATCTGATGTTATTTTAGGCAGACCCAGTAGCCAAAAGTGGACCTCATAAAGTGTTTCCTAAAGTGAATCTTAGTTGCTGAAGTTATCCCGCAACAACCAGGCTCCATGCGGTTTTACCAGTTGGCCATGGTAGTCTATGGTTTTCTTGAAGGAGCTTTTCTTGCTTTTGCGGGACGTGATCTGATCCCATTTTCTGTATCACGTCTCAGGCCAGTTTCACACGGGTATATTATAGGCACAGTTCTGTGGACACATGTCTGGGCTGACCCAGAGTCTACTGACCTGAATTCACTGCATCTTAGAGAAACCGGTCAGGGAGATAAAAACTGTTGCATTTGCCGTAATCCTCAACCCTTTTTTTTTTTTACAAATATACAACAGATTACTAGAGAACACTTAACTGTTCAAATGTAATTCATTTTATTTGACCCAGATTGAAAAAATAAAGTAGCAATTGACTTTTCAATTATACTTGAGGACTAGAAAAATGGAAATCTATCGGTACATCGCTCTGGCCCGCTGTTGATATGATGTGACATTCTTCTTCATGATAATTGGGAGGTTTAATAGCCATAACTGTTTAGGACACCTCTATACATTTATATATCCAGACATATATTCACCAAGAGCTACTCTATGTATTATATTGTAACCTCTTATTCATGGTGTATACACTGTAACAGGGTAAGGCACTGTTCACTCCTTTGACGTGTCCATAGGCCTCATGCACCCAGTGTTTGCTATGAGTGTTTTTTTGGGCATAAACTGAGCTGGAATGTGTCTCTATATGTTTTTGTGGGCTCCTGGCCACAGATTTTGATGACCTAACCTCTAAATAGGTCATCAATATCAGACTGGTGGGATCCCACACCTGACAACCCCACTGGTCAGCTTTTTCAGGCAGCCGAATCCTGGAAGCTAACAGTATATGGATGGAAGCAGAAGGCTCCATTCACTGTGTAGTTTCGGGCCCTGGAGTACTGAAGCTCAGCTCCCACTCATTTGAATGGAATCTGAGCTGCAGTACCCAGCAGGGCCACTATGCATTGCATGGCGATGTTGCCTCCAACTCCGTACACTGTATAATTTTCAGGTGCTGCTGTAGCCTGAAACGGCTGACCGGTGGGGGTGCCGGGTGTCGGACCCCCTTTGATCTGATACTGATGACCTATGTGAACCCCTATAATAATATGTATATTGCTTTGTATACTTTTCTTTTACAATAACAGCCTACAGGCGGTATCCTACTGTTCATCTAAAGTATACACCTTCCGTAGAGGCTCCTCCTAATGTACTGTATACCTCCGATGTAGGCTCAAAATTAGAGTTTAAAGGAGTTGTCTAATGACAACAACTTATCCCTTCTCCACCGGATAGGAGATAAGTGTCTTATCATCTTCTATATCATCCTTCTTCGCCTTTCGCTTTCTAAAACTTAACATGGATAAAACAGAATTCATCATCTTTCCCCCATCTTGCTCAACTCCCCCAACAGACCTATCTATCACGATCAATGGCTGCACACTCTCCCCGGTCAACCAAGTCCGCTGCCTTGGAGTGACCTTGGATTCTGCCCTTTCCTTCTGACCGCACATCCAAGCCCTTTCCACCACCTGCCGCCTCCAACTCAAAAACATCTCCTGCATCCGCGCTTTCCTTAACTTTGAATCTGCGAAAATGCTTGTACATGCCCTCATCATCTCCCGCCTAGACTACTGCAACACTCTCCTCTGTGGCCTTTCATCTAGCACTCTCGCACCCCTCCAATCTATCCTCAACTCTGCTGCCCAACTAATCCACCTCTCATCCTATTACTCCTCTGCCTCTCCCCTCTGCCAATCCCTTCACTGGCTCCCCATTGCCCAGCGAATTCACTTCAAAGTACTAACAAATACATACAAGGCCGTCCATAACCTGTCCCCTCCCTACATCTCTCAGCTACTTTCCCGATACATCCCCACACGCAATCTCCGATCCTCACAAGACCTCCTTCTCTCCTCTCCTCTTATTGCCTCTTCCCACAATCGACTCCAAGATTTCTCCCGTGCATCCCCCATTCTCTGGAACTCGCTACCCCGACATATCAGACTCTCACCTACAGTGGAATCCTTCAAAAGAAACCTGAAAACCCACCTCATCAGACAAGCCTACAACCAGTGACCCTGCTGCCTCTATACCGCCATGACCAGCTTCACCCTCTCCTACTGTGTCCTTCTCCCATACCATGTAGATTGTAAGCCCTCTCGGGCAGGGCCCTCTCTCCTTCTGTACCAGTCTGTAACTCGTCATGTTCATGCTTAGTACAATTGTCTGTATTATGTATGTGCACCCCTTATCATATGTACGGCGCCATGGAATGAATGGTGCTTTAATAATAAATAATAATAATAATCAGTGAGGGTACAACCACTGGGGCCCCTAGTCTTCTGCCCGGCTATCTCCAGCAGCCCCCATGCATGTGAATGGAGCAACAGACAAGTATGGATAGGGGATGAGTTGTTGTCATGGGACAACCCCTTTAACTCAGCTCTGGAATTCAAGATTTAATAGATTTCTTTTTTCAATTTCTCCACTTTTTATCTCATGGACCAGATTTAAGTCTTAATGGTGTGTGAGTACATACTGTACTACGGCTTTTATATTAAGTGCATGAGCAGCTTTTTCTTTTTTTTTTTCTTTTTTAAAAAAAAGCTGTCAGATCTGTCACATTCTCCATCTGTGTAGCCGAGGAAATGAGTGTACATGAATTACCAGGACTATTCACAGGAACATCTCGGCAGTGATACATGGGCTTCAATGTAGCCAATGCCTCAATACTGGGTTTAGCTCACAAATCGGTCATTCATTAGTTCATAGGTTCCTGGACTTATTGTGCCTGTAAACTAGGAGCTTATCGACTTCGGACTCCACTTGGGACATAAATTTGTCGTCCTCCTCTGCTGTTCCTTGCTATTTATTGGTTCAATAACAAGGTCTTATTCTTTAACATTCACCTCTGCGTCATCATGAACCTCCATAGTAATCCAAGTAAGAATCCAATGGGTACATTCTTGAGATATCCTTGATTTTGTGATATGCAGATTAGCTATTTGGTAAAACGAGGGCCTGCTGTGAGCAGTGGCGCAAGTGCAGAAACTCTGCTTCCAGAGCAGCAACTGTTCATGCGCCACTACCCGTGAGTATAGAGGTGCATGCGCAGTCACTGCTCCGGTAGCGGAGGCAGAGGCTCTGCGCTTGTGCAACTACTCAGACCAGCGGCGTAGGCAGGAGATTGTCAGGGCCAGGCGAAATGTTCAGTCCTGTCAATCAAGATGCAGATGGACGCTTCTTCACCTGTGGGGACTCTTCACTCCTCCCTATTTAGGAAGATGTTAGATCTGATGATTTTTGTCTGTTCATCATCGTGCATGATTGAAATTTCGAGCTGCAAAACGTTCTTTTTCATTGTATAAAAAAAAAATTATATACACTGTTCAAAAAAATAAAGGGAACACTTAAACAACACAATGTAACTCCAAGTCAATCACACTTCTGTGAAATCAAACTGTCCACTTAGGAAGCAACACTGAGTGACAATCAATTTCACATGCTGTTGTGCAAATGGGATAGACAACAGGTGGAAATTATAGGCAATTAGCAAGACACCCCCAATAAAGGAGTGGTTCTGCAGGTGGTGACCACAGACCACTTCTCAGTTCCTATGCTTCCTGGCTGATGTTTTGGTCACTTTTGAATGCTGGCGGTGCTTTCACTCTAGTGGTAGCATGAGACGTAGTGTCCAGAGCATGGAGGCGCTACCAGGAGACAGGCCAGTACATCAGGAGATGTGGAGGAGGCTGTAGGAGGGCAACAACCCTGCAGCAGGACCGCTACCTCCGCCTTTGTGCAATGAGGAACAGGAGGAGCACTGCCAGAGCCCTGCAAAATGACCTCCAGCAGGCCACAAATGTGCATGTGTCTGCTCAAACGGTCCGAAACAGACTCCATGAGGGTGATATGAGGGCCCGACGTCCACAGCTGGGGGTTGTGCTTACAAGGACGTTTGGCATTTGCCAGAAAACACCAAGATTGGCAAATTCGCCACTGGCGCCCTGTGCTCTTCACAGATGAAAGCAGGTTCACACTGAGCACATGTGACAGACGTGACAGAGTCTTGAGACGCCGTGGAGAACGTTCTGCTGCCTGCAACATCCTCCAGCATGACCGGTTTGGCATTGGGTCAGTAATGGTGTGGGGTTGCATTTCTTTGGAGGGCCGCACAGCCCTCCATGTGGTCGCCAGAGGTAGCCTGACTGCCATTAGGTACCAAGATGAGATCCTCAGACCCCTTGTGAGACCATATGCTGGTGCGGTTGGCCCTGGGTTCCTCCTAATGCAAGACAATGCTAGACCTCATGTGGCTGGAGTGTGTCAGCAGTTCCTGCAAGACGAAGGCATTGATGCTATGGACTGGCCCGCCCGTTCCCCAGACCTGAATCCAATTGAGCACATCTGGGACATCATGTCTCGCTCTATCCACCAACGTCACGTTGCACCACAGACTGTCCAGGAGTTGGCAGATGCTTTAGTCCAGGTCTGGGAGGAGATCCCTAAGGAGACCGTCCGCCACCTCATCAGGGCATGCACAGGCGTTGTAGGGAGGTCATACAGGCACGTGGAGGCCACACACACTACTGAGCCTCATTTTGACTTGTTTTAAGGACATTACATCAAAGTTGGATCAGCCTGTAGTGTGTTTTTCCACTTTAATTTTGAGTGTGACTCCAAATCCAGACCTCCATGGGTTGAAAAATTTGATTTCCATTTTTTAATTTTTGTGTGATTTTGTTGTTAGCACATTCAACTATGTAAAGAACAAAGTATTTCAGAAGAATATTTAATTAATTCAGATCTAGGATGTGTTATTTTTGTGTTCCCTTAATTTTTTTGAGCAGTGTATAAAGGGGGTCATTTACTAACAGATGTACGCCACTTGTTGGTTATTTGCGCTGCAATCTGCAACTTTTCTCTGCTCACGCCAGGTCTAAAAAAGGGGGTGGTGAAGGGGGGCAGGCCCATTTCATTTATAATTTTCTAGGCCTGTTTTAGGGATCTGGCGTAGATTTAGACCAGCGGTGGATGTGCCGAAGTTATGTCGAAGCTGGTGCATCTACATAACTTGGGCGGATCCACCTCCGGCTAAAGGGGTATTAAGACCGGCGTCTAAAAACGCCAGTCTTAATAAATGACCCCCAAAGTTTCTTCATTCCAATTCTCACCGATCCCTCATTTCTCTTGTTCCGATGCTTACCGGACCCCCGTCAGACTCCTCTTCTTGATCCCTCCCGTCACAGAAATGTGACTGGCACGATGAACCACTGCAACCAGTGATTGGCTCAGTGGTCAGTTCCTGCGTGTTGAGAAGAACCAGAAAGTAGGGACTGGCGGGCCACCGGTAAGGGCTGGGGAGTGGTGGGGGATCAGTTAGGGGAGTATGACGTATTTTATTATATTACAGCATACTTTTTTTTTTACTTTAATTCATTGTAATCCTACAATAGATTACTGTAGAATTTTTCTTACAAATCTGCAACTTAAGATACGCCACTGGTCAGCAAAAACCCAATGTTCTACCCAAAGTCATTACTCAACTTCTGCTAGTTGTTAGCAAATTAAGTACGGCTGCATACACAGTCCAGGAGTAATCTCATACATCCATCAGACACCCAGATGGGAATACCTTCCGCTTTCGATATACAGGTGAACGGCTAATTATAAGGCTATTACAGACTAATACTATTACTGGTAATGCTAACGATGAGGCTATAATTAGTGCAGCACCTGCGCAGGTGCAGCCGGGGGGTGGAGGGGGGATGCCTGCCGGATTTCTAAGTATAGCACCATACGTACTGTCACCCTCTCCAGACAGCAAAACTGAGAACATATGACCTATATTACTCCGGTGTCCACTTTTTGATGATTTGTACTAATGTAGTCATTGCCATTCACATTATTCAGTGGTAAGATGCAAGATGTTGTCCTGATAACCTACTGACATGTCATGTTATGAGATGGCAACGTCCATTGTGGGTAGGTGACTGATATACCTTAAAGGGGATGTGTCCTCAGAAAATGACATATTGATTAAGTCATTTTGATTTTATTTAAGTTTTTCATTTCACTGTCTACTTTATGTTAAGTAAAAATCCTGAAATCTTGCAGTTTTCATACTGACCAATAAGCCTCCTAATTGGCTAACACATCCTGTTCTGTAGAGATCACTTCTCAGCAGTCATCTCATTATCATCACATGAAGGATTACAATGACAGGTAATATATATATATATATATATATATATATATACTACCCTTTCAAAAAAAAAAGTCACCACCAAAAATATTTCGTTGGACTGCCTTTAGCTTTGCTGTGGCATTCGCTGTGGCATTGTTTCGATAAGCTTCTGCAATGTCACAAGATTTCTTTCCATCCAGTGTTGTATTCATTTTTCACCAAGATCTTGCATTGATGATGGTAGAGTCTGACTGCTGCGCAAAGCCTTCTCCAGCACATCCCAAAGATTCTCAGTGGGGTTAAGGTCTGGACACTGTGGTGGCCAATCCATGTGTGAAAATGATGTCTCATGCTCCCTGAACCACTCTTTTACAATTTGAGCCCGATGAATCCTGGCATTGTCATCTTGGAATATTCCCGTGCCATCAGGGAAGAAAAAATCCATTGATGGAATAACCTGGTCATTCAGTATGTTCAGGTAGTCCGCTGACCTCATTCTTGGAGCACATACTGTTGCTGAACCTAGACCTGACCAACTGCAGCAACCACAGATCATAGCACTGCCCCCACAGGCTTGTACAGGAGGCACTAGGCATGATGGGGGCATCACTTCATCTGCCTCTCTTCTTACCCTGATGCGCCCATCACTCTGGAACAGGGTAAATCTGGACTCATCAGACCACAGGACCTTCTTCCATTGCTCCAGAGTCCAATCTTTATGCTCCCTAGCAAAGTGAAGCCTTTTTTTCTGGTTTTCCTCACTGATTAGTGGTTTTCTTACGGCTACACAGCTGTTCAGTCCCAATCCCTTGAGTTCCCTTTGCATTGTGCGTGTGGAAATGCTCTTACTTTCACTATTAAACATAGCCCTGAGTTCTACTGTTGTTTTTCTTCGATTTGATTTCACCAAACGTTTAAGTGATCGCCGATTACGATCATTCAGGATTTTTTCCCCGACACATTTCTTCCTCGAATACGATGGGTCCCCACTATCCTTCCAGTTTTTAATAATGCGTTGGACAGTTCTTACCCAATTTTAGTAGTTTCTGCAATCTCCTTAGATGTTTTCTCTGCTTGATGCATGCTAATGATTTGACCCTTCTCAAACAGACTAACATCTTTTCCACGACCACGAGATGAGTCTTTCGACATGGTTGTTTAAGAAATGAGAAGCAACTCATTGCACCAGTTGGGGTTAAATAACTTGTTGCCAGCTGAAAGATAATCGCCCATGTAGTAATTATCCAATAGGAGGCTCATAACTATTTGCTTAGTTAAATCCAGGTGGTGACTTTTTTTTTTTGACTGGCAATGTATATATATACTGTAGATAGATAGTACCTCAGGTTACAGTATGGTCACAGCTCACATCCTCCCCCTCCCTGCACAATGACCTCTACACAGGTCACAGAGCATGTCCACAGCACTTTCGGGTGGAAGTCAATAAACATCTTTAAACTAAAGGTTCCTATGGTCAGTGCGACTGCTGTAAATCAAAGCTTTCATTATCTGGTTTTGATCAGTAAAATATGTTGGTGATACATTCCCTTTAAGGCTGCATTAAAGGGGTTATCCGACTATAAAAATGTCCCCCATATGCTGGGCCCCTCATAATGAATATACTTACCTGGCTCCTTGCTCCCTGCACCGCTGCTTCTCCCCGTGCGCGGAAGAAAGCATTCAGTGTCGGGGGAGAGCAGCCACTGGCAGGCGGTGACGGGGACGAGCCTCCCTAGTATCGTGGGTGACGCTAGGGAGGCTCGTCCCCACCTGCCTCTGATGTATTCCAGTACATCGGCCATTGTAAAAAAAAAAAAATATCCCATGTGGTATATGTGCCCTGTAGTAAACTACACAATCCTATACAGTGACAAGGTACACCCACCCATATCTGCCTAGTGTTTGCCAAAAGGACACATATTTCTGGCACACAGTGGCGGCCTATTGACCTATCGGAGGTAGAATATCAAGGAATACTCCCAATACTCTCAAGTTATACCTCCAACATAGCCAGAATTGAGAACTGAACAGTGCCTTAGATATATTTTTATGACTCTCATTATATTATTGTGTTTTAGTCCTTTGTATTAGCTGTATTACACAATTTCCCATGTCTTGGGACACAGCAACACTGAAAAACAGTGGAAAAACAGCCGAAGTATGGTCACACAGCCATTTTCAGAGCAATGCAAGTCTATGGGCATATTCACATGGCTGTTTTTTTCATGGCCATCCAAAAATTCGACATGTCCTATTTTTGGCCATTTTCACAGACCAACAGCCCCCATACGATTGAAGGGGGCCTTTTTTTTAACAGAGGTGTTTCAGAAAGCATTGGTTAAAAAAAAGTCCATTAAACATGGGCCATTTTGCCGTTTTTAACGACTGTCGTGTACCCTAAGAGTTTATCCACAGGACTTCTGAGGACTATTTCAGAACAGAGCGAAATTTTGGACAATGAGATATTTCCCATGTTTGGGGCTTGTACTGTTCATATATTTACTCCGGGCGATCATTAAGCTTCGGATTATACTACAGCTTTGAATATGATTATCATACATGGCGGAGTCCATATCCCATGGTAGTGTAAATGAGCGCTAACGGACATATTTTATGTACAGTTCCTTACCGACCCTCTTGCCTATAGGGTCTTGGACTTGGGGTTGGGACATATTGGGGCTGGAGGGGGGGTTGGGGGTAAGGAAATATCAAGCTCTCAGCGATCTTCCCTGTGAGGCCCGGCGTGATTCTTATCTCATCACCATGGAAACGGGAAGAGAAGGTGCGAGATGTTTTCATTTTCTGTGTTAATTCAGATATTCAGATGAAGTTGTGAGCTGTGCATAGAGAGGAGGGAGAGGGGAGAAGAGAGGAGGAGGGAACAAAGGAAAGGATGGGGGGCGCTGGGACCGAGGGTGTGATTGATGGAGAGAATATTCTAAGTGTGGAAGAAATGGCAAAGAATTCAATGAAGACAAGGAGGGAACTTAAGGGGTGATATAGTCCAGGTGATTGAAAAGAAGACATATTTTCTCCTAGTTCAGCCAGGGCTATTATAGTCTTCTGCTCTCCTAGAGTCAACCTCCCATGGTGTCCTCAGCAGTCCTCTAGATCTATTACCAGAATCGGGGGACTCGTTATTGAGCGTCATCATCCCACATTCACCTCCTGGTGACCATATCAACAGTATTTCTCCACATTGTCTTCTGCTTGAGGCACCTGCTGCACACATTGGGCAGTCTTGATATACCGTAAGGTTATCTTCTCACAAGGGGGACACGTTGCCGATTTTCATCTAGAATTTGCTGACAGAATGTAATCTGCCATGTATTACTGTAACAGATATAAGTTGATGAGATTTTAGCAAACGTCAGAAAAAAAAAATCAGCCTGGATTCTGGATTTTAATTTTTAATTTTGGGGTAAACTGTAAACCGATCTCATTGGAGGGGGTTCCGACTCACCGCACCTCTGCCGATGTCATGTCCATCGGTTCTGTGGCCTGTGTGCAGCTCATTCCAATTCAAGTTAATGCATCTGGGCTGCAATACCAAGCATAGCGCTGTGCTTGGTAAGCTGGGGAGAAGGCTGCAGCGCTTGCGGAAACCCCGCAGCCTCTTCAAACAGCTGATTAGTGGGAGTGCCAAGTATCGGGCCCCTCAACCGATCAGATATTGAGGACCTATCCTGGAAAACACCTTTAAATCCACAACACATCAACTTTCTTTAAGAGATTGCATTATCCACTATCCATATTGGAAATAATTTAAATTATCCACTAGTTTTCTTTGTTTTTATTGGGTTTATTGTATTGCATTATGAAACATCTCTGGGGAATACTGGTTCTCCTTGAGGAGATCCAGCTGGTATAAGGAGTCTTACAAGCAATGCTGTATGGGGAAAAAAAGTATGCAAATTAGCTTTCCTCCAGAATTAAGAAAATTGTCTCTCTAGTGCCACCTATAGGTAGTTAACCCTGTAAATCACTGTCCAAACCCATAAAAGAGCCTTGAAACATGATTAGGAGGAACATTGAGACCTCCAGCTGTAGATGGCTGCTTCAGCTTTCTTCCTTCTGGAAGGTTGCTAATTTCATAACTCAAACAGGAAAAATAAATAGCAGAACTGAGATAATGAACTCCTTCTCAGGGGCTCTTGAAGTGTGCATGTTGCCAGTACATAACAGTGATGGCACTTTGGGTATTGAACCAATGTTCTTGAGGCCACATGCAGAAGGTGCTTCATGAACAAAGCAAGGAGGTATAAGGACCCTGGTAAACACTGCCCTTCAAATAGTGTGGCGCGCCCCCCAGGGGGGGTGCCAGCCTCAGTAAAGGGGGGCTCGTTCAGGGCCGGCCTTTGCGGTGTGCGAATTTCTTCTGTACAGTGATGTCACGTGCCTGCGCCGCCTGCTTTATGAATGAAGCAGGCGGCGCAGACAAGTGACGTCACTGAGGGACGCGCCGGCCCGCCTGCCGGCATTATACAGAAGAAATTCGGATATACGGTACTATTAGGAGTGAGGGGGGCATGTTTAATAACTTTAAACGGCGGCGGGCACACGGAATCTGTGGATGGCACAGTTAAGGGGTGGGGGTCTGTGGATGGCACTGTTATGGGCTGGGGGGGGCACTGTGGATGGCACTGTTATGGGGTGGGGGGGTCTGTGGATGGCACATATATAACAGTGCCAGCCACAGATCCCCCTGTAACAGTGCCAGCCACAGATCCCCCCCATAAGTGTCCGTCATCCACAGATCCCCCCCATAAGTGTCCGTCATCCACAGATCCCCTCATAAGTGTCCGTCATCCACAGATCCCCCCATAAGTGTCCGTCATCCACAGATCCCCCCATAAGTGTCCGTCATCCACAGATCCCCCCATAAGTGTCCGTCATCCACAGATCCCCCCATAAGTGTGTGTCCGATCCACATTTCTTTCTTTTTTTATTCTCTTATACGTTAATAAGGATACAGTGTTATGCAGAGGTGTACTTATAACAATTTTATAGACAAATGATACTATTTACAGTCGCGCGGGGGGCGTGAAATGTTTTCTTCTTCCTAGGGGGGGCATGACAGAAAATAATTGAGAAGCAGTGCCTTAGGCTGAGTTCACATCACCGTTTAGCTTTCCATTCTTCTGATCCGTCAGAAGAAGAGAGAGAGGAAAAAAAAAACTGTAAAAAAAACGGATCCTGTTGCATCAGTTATGCATAGGATTGCAACTGATCCGCGTTTTTTTACAGGATTCAGTAAAAAAATGCATCCTTTTCCATCAGTTGTCATCCGTTTGAGCCATTTCCATTTGAGATCCGTTTTTTTAGATGGAAACAAAAGGGATCTCAGACGGAAAAGGCTCAAACGCATGACAACTGGTGCAACAGGATCGTTTTGTTACAGGATCCTGTTTTTTTTTCCCTCTCTCTTTTTGACGGATCAGAAGAACAGAAAGCTAAACGGTGATGTGAATGCAACCTTAGAGATGTCTTTCCATTTCTATCCTCCATTGCTGCTGGATTTGCAGCCATATTAGCTAAACCTACAGTTTTATGTAGATCCCCTAACAGCATATTGACAAATCACAATGGGCTGCTCAAAAGTACAAGCTCTGCACCATTAGCAAATTCAGCACTGCTACATCTCTACTTTATTCCAGGGCACTGCTTGCATGTACAGGTATTGTGTTACTTAGGTATTCATCACTATATAACAGGTATTCTCCATGAACTCTCCTCTCGTTTGCCATCCCACGTCTCGCTATGATGAATATTTAAGTTTGCCAGTTTTTCCTATTTAATTTGCCAGTTTTTCCTCTTTTTTCCTCTTTATTATGTAAATGATTTGGCCTTGTTACTGGTTGAGACTTGATGGTGCACAGGCTGTGTACGTGAGATCCGCAGCAGCTGTCAGTGATACAAAGTATCTGTGCTCACATTCTGTCAGTGATACATAATATCTGTATACCTCCTGTCACTGATACATACACACCTATGTGCAAATATCTCCTTTATGACAGGTGGACATGAAAAGGGCACTTTCATTTGTTTAATTTCGCATTGGTACAGCTGTTCAGAGCGCTGCAGCATACTCAGTGCATTATTATATGTGGTGATTGGATTTGTAATATTATTTGTAGTGGGAAAGGAATGAATGATCGTATCCTACTGAGCCTAAGAATTCCTGAAACCCACTAGACATGATATAAGGCAGGCATGCTCAACCTGTTGCAAAACTACAACTCCCAGCATGCCCGAACAGCCTACAGCTATCAGCCTACAGCAGGGCATTGTGGGAGTTGTAGTTTTGCAACAGCTGGAGGGCCGCGGGTTTAGCCTGCCTGATATAAGGTATCAATATATAAAAAAAAGTGCATCATAAATAAGTAAATAAAAGTGCAATACTGTATGCTTTGGAATGACAATTAGCATCCTTGTAGTTGGCTTATTAATACTGATGCAAAATACTTCCAAAATACACCCATGTGAAAGTGGTATAAGGGACTGAAATCATGTGTCCTCCACAAGAAAGGCTTTTCTAAGTGTTATGTAATGGAAAGACATGACTGATGCATTGAATGGTCACTAACCTTTCAACAAACTTTGCATAAATCAATAGTACAAGCAAATATAAGAAACTTTGTAATATATTTTATTAGAAAAAATGCTTCTTTTTCCACTTTGAGCCACTTCTTCTCCATCCATCTCCTAAACAATCACCCTCCGCTCACAACTAAAAGACAAGAGTAGAGATGACTGAGGAATCTGCTTACCTGCTGCTTTGCTGATGCAAAATACCTCCACAATACACCCAGGTGCAAGTGGCATAAGGAACAGGAGTGCAGACCTGAAATCAGGTGTCATCCACAAGAAAGACTTTTCAGACTTTTCTAAGTTTTAAGTAAGGGAAAGACATGACTGATGCATTAAATGGTCAACAAACTTTGCATAAATCAATAGTACAAGTGAATATAAAAAACTTTCTCATATATTTCATTACAAAAAAAACACTTCTTTTTCCACTTTGAGCCAGTTCTTCTCCTTCCATCTCCTGATCATTTACCCTCAGCTTACAACTAAGGCTACTTTCACACTAGCTTTTCTATTTTCCAGAATTGAGATCCGTCATAGGGTCTCAATACCGGAAAAAAACGCTTCAGTTTTGTCCCCATTTATTGTCAATGGGGACAAAACGTAACAGAACAGAACCGAGTGCTTCAAAATGCATTCCATTCTCATACTGGAGAGCAGCATGCTGCGGTTTGCTTTCCATCCAGGGATGCGGAGCAAAACGGATCCGTCATGACCCACAATGCAAGTCAATAGGGACCGATCCATTTTCTCTGACACAATAGAAAACTGATCCGTCCCCCATTGACTTTCAGTGGAGTTCATGACTGATCCGTCTTGGCTATGTTAAAGATAATACAACCGGATCCGTTCATAACGGATGCAGAAGGTTGCATTATCAGTAATGGAAGCGTTTTTGCTGAACCCTGCCGGATCCAGCAAAAACGCTAGTGTGAAAGTAGCCTAAAAGACAAGAGGAGAATTAACTGAGGGATTGACTTATCTGCTGCTCAAAGAAGTCTGGAGTCTAGAGGGAAGGGGGGAGAGTGAGTTACTCAAGGGGGATAGAGGCGCAGACACACATTGATGATGCTGCAGCAGCTAAGAGTGAGTTTTATTCTCACCCCAATGCTGGATTTGTAGCTACACTGCTCAGTACTGCTGCATAATGTCTGCAATGCTACTGCTGCTGATTCTGAGGATTTTCTACAGAGATGGGACACTTGATCTTCTCTTCTCTGTATATGGAAGACATCATGGCAACTATTCCCCACCCACTAGTTCAGGGAAGGCTGACAGTTAGAGATGGAGTCTGCAGAGTGGAAACCCAGAGATCAATATAGAATACCAGTCATATGATAGCCAGATATGGTGTTACTCATACATGGCAGCTTATATTCTGAAGAGTCTCCAGTAACAACAGTGATGCTTTTATTTATATTGATGAGTCATTGTGGGGCTTAAAGGGGTATTCCAGTTTCAGAATGTCACATTCGTCGATCACTTGTCCTAAGCACACCTCAGTCCCTTTCGAGAGAATGGGCCTAAGCTGTAGTGCCAAGCATAGCCGCTCTCCAATGTATAGAACTGTGCTGAGGAGGCAGTAGCACTCAGCTGCGTGAGGTGGCCTGTTCAAACAGTTGATTGACAGGGATACCAGATGTTAGACTCCCATTGAAGACTTAGTCTAAGGGTTTTTCATCAGCTTTAAACTATCAGAAAATTATTACTTTATGAACTTGTTCAAGGTGGACATCTTCTTCAGGATTGGAGTGGTTGCCATTTAAAGAGGTTCTCCCACAAATGATAGTCATTGCCTGTCCACAGGATAGGTGATAAATATCTGATTAGTGGGGCCCCACAGGTGGATGCCGGAGGATCACTAGAAATGGAGTCGCGATCCCCCAATTTTGGACTGGCCATGCAACCAGGACAGTAGCAGACTGGGAACTTAAAGTGGCCCTGGAAAAAATACTAAAAGTGGCATAGTTTTGTAGTCGGGTCGGAATTGATGGAAGGCAGGGTCATCAATACCATACTGTGGCACATTATACCACCCCAACAGAGCCAAATACCACAGTCCATCACAAAATACTGCCAGCAGCACAAAATACATGAGGGCCCAGGCGGCCCCCTGGGCATCAGCCCACCGGAAAATTTCCCTGTAAGGTCTATGGCCAAACCGCCCCTGAACCAGGAGAACGTGGCACAGCGATGCCCACATTTTTCTCTTGATAGGAATCACTAGTAACATTCGAACTCCAAATGTACACTTCTTCTGTAGACCATATCTTACCTGTCATCTCCACTCTGTGCTATTGGCAATGCTGACTACATATAGACTTAGCGCACTGATAGAAGTTTGTCTCTCCGCACTCTGTAATAAATCTATGACCCTTGCGGCGGTGAGGCTGGATATCTGGTGTGTTCTGTCTGGAGAACTAGATACCTTTATACTCCCTGTCAGACATACTGAATGTTTGTGTGTGCCTCCTGTCAGCATTACTGAGAATCTGTGTACCAGTCCTGTCAGAAATATTGAGTATCTGTGTACACATCCAGTCAGTAATACTAAGCATTTTATTCCCAGCATGTATCTTCGATACTACGGGGCTGAATTGCTTTGAAATGAGGCTGTTTACCTGAAGCTTTAAACAAATTCCTCCATTTTCGCCCATTTTATTATTGCTAAATGAAATGCATCACTCTCTCGCCTATCACTTGTTCAGTTATCTACACATTTTATGCGTCTTGAGAAACACTTTGTTATATTCAGAGGCTGAAAAGCTGCATTGTCTTTGCGTGTAATAGGTCTACATACAGTACGTAGCCTGTGCCTACCTGCCCTATAGGCTGCCATAGAATATACTGTCTTGCATATGTACATACCATACATTATAAATATAGTGTATATACTGGGAGATAGCTCTGTTTCTGACCATTAAGCACTGAGACGGGATCTTTAGGAAGAATCAGCCGTAACATATAATGGTGAATAGCTACACGTCCCTTGCGGTCAGTAGTATATTTGGTATCTAATGGTCATTGGTACTGCCATTGGCTACTCTCTGGTTGTCAGAGCGAGTTTGGGACCTGTTGGTCACTGTAAGGTTCCAGACTGGTCCCATTCACTAATGAGCAGTCAGGAGTTAAGGGGCCATCCGTTATTCCTGGATCCCCCGCCCCCCCAACACATGGATGAATGTGCATGTGCTGTGAAAGTGGCTTATCTTCCTTGAGAATAAAGGATCGAAGTTGTTGAAATCCAAATCTTTCTTTCAACAGATATCTGACATCAGGTAGTTGGTATACCCCTATGCCATTAGATGGTCAGCTGGGTTTGGCCTACATTCATCTAATGTGTATGGCATTACTGCTTGAGCTAACCTATCAAAGTTTTTTTTTTTATAGTTAGGATACAGCCCCATGGTGCAGCTGGCCACATACAGATCAACCAAACAAAGGGAACACAGTTATTGGCTTACATCACCAGTCACACAGTGATGGTCTATCCTAAGGGTATGTTTAAACAGTTTGGCCGCATGATTTTGCTTTAAAATTGTATGGCCACTAGATTCTGTGGCTGGGTTTGGCTGCACCGTTGAGCAATACCCTTAGGATAGACCACCAATGTGTGATTGGTGATTTACGCCTATTGATTTTTCTGTAAAATTGTACAGCCATTAGATTCTGTGAGTGGGTTTGGCTCTGCCATTGAGCCATACCCATAGGACTGACCACCAATGTGTGATTAGTGATTTAAACCTACAGCTGTGGTCCCTTTGTTTGGTTGATCTGTGGGAATTCTTGGGGATCCCAACAAATTCCACATTCATGGTCTACCCTTATGCCTATCCTCATTCAGTCAACAACTCAACAACTGTTCCTCTTGACCACCAAATGCACATGCATGCTTGTCTTGGCTAAGCATTTGTCACGGTGGGAGCAGTGTACCCTGAACTCACCAGTCCCACTGTCCATATCTACTTGCACGATTCTCCCTAGACAGTGGCCCACAACTTGTCGACAGTCCCTTCCTCAATAAGTGCAAGGGTCTATACGGGAGGGAAGACCAGGAGGAAGATAAACTAGTGACATGTCGGCAGCCACGAAAACAGGAATATGACAGAAACAGGAATATGATGGAAACAGACAAGGCAGATTAAAACCAAGAGAGACAAAACTAAACTGAATCAGGAACCGTAAAGCAGACTCAGAACCACACCAAAGTCAATACCAAGATCGGGGAAACCAGAAATAGACAAATCCAATATACTACCAAACCAGGGTGAAAACCAGGAAGAAATGTCAGGGTCCACATCATCAGGCAAAGATCAAGGTCAGGGTGTAAATCGGAGGTCAAGAATCCAGTAGGCTAGATCTAGTGTTGGGACACCATCATACACATTAGATGGTTCGCTGGTCTCGATGGGTATGGCCGACATCTATCTAATGTGTATGGCCACCTTAGGGATGGAGTGCCTGTTCCTAATGAATGGAAAGCACTTCCCGTTAATTCCTTCCTGATTGGCTATAAACACGCTAGCACATTGTATATCTATCTACAGATGAAGCTGTTATAGCTTATTAATGGCTCAGTGGTCTATTACTATCACCGGCATAGGATGTTAATGATGAAATATTCTGAATTTTGCAATGGCAAGACTGGTTATAAATATAACTTTAGTGAATGGATTTTTTCACTCTTTGTATAATTAGCTGAGCCATTTAGTTCAATAACATGGCGGTAGTTTACAGTCCATTGTACTTGCCGCTTTGTCATGCCGACTTCCTTAGTGATGGTACTTAAGGATATAATGAGAATCTGTCACCTGTTGTCAGCTGTTGTTTTATTATATATTCTCGTTGGACTGTTTTTTGTTTTTTTTATATATCCTGTTGAGACTCTTTTCAGGACTTGTTAATTATAGTTTCTATGGATGGGTCTAAGGGGTTTCTTCTATTTATTGGGTAGAGCTTGTGGATTTGTTTGACTGACCAATAGCGTTCACTGTTGCTCAGCAGTGTAGGTATACAAGGAATGTATGTTCAAAGAGAAGTGGACTGTGCCCCTAATGAATATACATGAGAAGATACACTATATGGAGAAAAGTATTGGGAAACCTACACATTACACCTACAGGAGCTTTCACGATATCTCAAATCCATAGGTATTAATATGAAGTTGGTCTCCCTTTGCTCTTCTGGGAAGGCTTTCTACAAGATTTTGTGTCTTTGGGAATTTTTGCTCATTCAATTATCCAGAAGAACATTTGTGAGGTCAGACATTGATGTTGGAGGGGAGGGTCTGGCTTGCAATCTAAATTCTAGTTCATCCCAAAGGTGTTCCCATGGGGTTGAGGTCAGGACTCAGTGTGGCCAACCAAGTTCTTCCATACCAAACTCTTCAACTGGCCCACGACGACTAATCCACTTTCCAGGAAACTGTTCATCTAGGAATGCTCGGACCTGACACCCATTATGTGGTGGTGTACCATCTTGCTGGAAAAACTCAGGGAACGTGCCAGCCAGATGAACAGTTTCCTGGAAAGTGGATTGGTCGTCGTGGGCCAGTTGAATGGCCCCCAAGGTCTCCCGATCTGACCCCCTTAGACTTTTATCTTTGGGGTTATCTGAAGGCAATTGTCTATGCTGTGAAGATACGAGATGTGCAGCACCTGAAACTACGGATACTGAAGGCCTTCATGCCATGAAGCTCCAGGCACAGCACAGCTTTGGTCATGATGTTAATGCCAGAGGAGGTTTAGACTCACGTTGGTGACTTTTATGCACTATACTCCTCAGCACTGTGTGACCCTGCTGACCTTTATGTACTGTGCTCCTCATATATAGCTAACAACAGGATTCACTGTCCACAGCAAGTGAGGGTCACAGCTTATCTACTTCTCCTCCCCGCAGAATGACCTCTGCATAGAGCACGCCCACAACACATAGAAATCAATGAACAGCTCCAGTCTACAGGTCCATGTGGCTGCCATAAAGTAAATATTTAAAGGATGTTAACAGTCGCAAAAGCAAGATGTCTGCCCCCATAATCATGTACAGAATAGAAGAAAAAAAACTATCTTATATTTTCACAGTAATTGATCTTTAACATGCCTTTGACAATAATATCTATCTGAAAGTAAAGAGGAAATAATATGGAGGCAGATTAGATGGAACAGGGGATATTTTTCTGCCATCAACAGTCTGTATTTTCTCCTGTTTCTTTAAGACTGAGAAACTGGATCTGACATTTTACGTGTTAAATATAAAAAAAGGACGGTGTGATACGTAGATCAAGAACCGCTAGTTTATTCCAGTCCCCTCCAACTTTCTTGAAGGCTTCTTCCTGCAGCTTGCTAGGATGAATAAATGAATCATTGAGAGAGAGAAAGAGAGAGAAAGAGGGCTACTGTCTTCCACAAGATGATTTCCGTCCACTGACACAAATCTCTGTATCATTATCACTGCCAAACGCAAACAATGCCCAGTGTCCACCGATCAATTGGAAGCATTTAGTCTTTTAACTGGTGGAAATCAATGTCCCTGAAGCTGCTAATGCACAGGAATAAGGATAGAAAAAAAGCACGACCATTATAAAAATTAAAAATGGAAATATAGCAGGCATCTCCTACTAATCATCTTCTACTTTCTAGACCCCTGGGGGGGGGAAGCGATAGTTATACATCCCAATCACTCGAATGAATGGATGACCATATAATACATGGACAAGCCAGAACCAGACATGCTGTTTTTTAGGCGGGCCTTACATTTTAGATAGCAGTCAAATGAACACCATACATGTGGGGAAAAGGGGCTGCCAGACTCCTCTGGCGGCAACTTATCTCTGCTGAGAGCAGAAGGATCGGGCATGGTGACAGATCGCTCCGAGGTCAACCCTTGTGGCATCAGGGCAATCCCGCTTAGCCAGATTTTGGTATTGATGAACTGTTCTCAGGTTACAGGTAGAGTAGGTAGTAGGTCATCGATGTCTGATGTCGGTAGGTGTCTGACTCCCAACACTCTAACCGATCAGCTGTTTGAAGAGGCCACAGCACTCCAATAAGCGCAACAGCCTTTTCCTAGGCCAGTGACGTCACGTTCATCAGTCACATGGTCTATGCGCAGCTCAGTCCCATTCAAGTGAATGGGGCTGAGCTGCAATTCCAAGCACGGCCACTATACAATATACGGCGCTCTGCTTGGTAAGCTTTGAGGAGGCTGCAGCACCATGGCGTCCTCAAACAGCTGATCGGCGAGGGTGCCAGCAGTTAGACCCCCACTGATCAGATACCAAGGATAGGTGATCAGTATAAAACATTTGGACAACCCCTTTAATTACATTTCCGGTATGTAACAATTTATATTACACATCACATAAACCAAAATGAAAAATGCTCGTGAAGCCTTCCTTGCCTGAAGAATATTTCCATTGTATTTCCAAGGCCAAAGCTGATTATTTTCATAAGACTTGTAGACGTATTTCTGTAGCTTTCTGCTAATGCACTTATTACAGTGTATGGAGGCTTTCGTTTCAAGGAATAAACCGCTTGAATAGCTTAGTATAGATCCGTATCTGCATATTACATGTATGAATGTAGATAGAGACTGCCCCCTAGCTATACTTCAGGCTCGTCTGCTTGTTGGTCAGAGGTTTTAGGGTACGGCCACGCGGTCAGGTTTCCTGATGCAGTTTTGGAAGCCAAAATCAGGAGTAAATTCAAAAAAGAGAAGTGGTATCTGTCCTTTATATGTTCTCTCCTTTTATGATCCGCTCCTGATCTTGGCTTCCGAGACTGCGCGGCCGTCCCCTTATGGCGTCAAATGAGTGACAAAAGCCGTTACAAAAGTGTTGCTGATTTGGTAATATTATGCAAAGACATCTTCTTTATCTAGACTGTATATATTGGTGATCCTACACATACGTTTACTGTCAGCTGAACCCGCCGACTTTGGCAGGACAAGTCAACCATCTAATGCGAGATCCTAAGATCAGATGTTGGAGGAAAGGAGGATCGAGCTGATATAATTCAGCATGCCCGATCCTTTTGTTCTCAGGTGGAATAACTGGCTAGGTTTACATCTCTGTCTTGCAAATCTGGTAGTCTGCTCAGGCGGAGGAACAGACTGCCGGAATGAATATATCCTGCATAACCAGACACCGACGGGCCCACAGGATCCCCACTCCCTGTAATGGGATCTGGTGGGTTTCCGTCATAAATGCCATCTTTCTGCCGCATGCAGCTTTATTTCTCTGGCAGAAAGCGTTGTTTTGCAAGTCCGGTAGTCTATTCATACAGAGGAACCAGACTATCGGAATTATTGTAGCCACCATAACCGGGCGGCCAGGGGCGTAGCTAACGGCTCATGGCCCCTGGTGCAGGAGTTCAGCTTGGGCCCCCCTTCCCTCAGTGCGTTGTGTGGCACAAGGGTCTTTGGGCCCCCTCAGGCTCCTGGGCCCGGTAGCGACTGCTACCTCTGCACCCCCTATAGCTACGCCCAAGACCGGGCCTATTAATGTACCTTGCAATAAACCAGCTGATTTTGGCAGGACAATTCAACCATCTAATGCCTGTCAGGGGTGTCCTGACTTTCTCCTGACAGTAGATTTTGGAGGAAAGAAGAATCGGGCTGATGTAATTCAGCATGCCCGATCCTTTATGTTCTCAGGTCAAAACAGCCCCCACCAGAGGGGTCTGCCAGCAGTTTAGGCTACGTTCACATCTCCATTTTGTAAATCTGGTAGTCTAGTTAGGCAAAGGAACAGACTACCAGAATTACCATATCCGGCATAACCAGACACCAACAGGCACTGCCGGATGCCTATTCCCTGTAATAGGATCTGCCAGGTTCCGGGCATAAATGCCATCTTTCTGCAGGAGAAATAGCACTGCATGGCAGAAAGCTAGCATTTGTGCCGGAAACTTGACAGATCCCCACCAGATCCCATTACAGTGAATGGGGATCTGCCAGTCCCAGTGGTGTCGGACCATGAGATGTGAACAAAGCTTTACTCCCCTTTCCCCATTCAGAACAGATGCACACTCGGCTGAGCCAAGCATGCGTGTGTATGGGGACTGACAACTACTGGAGGTGCATGCCGCCTATGGGTAAGGGGTTGGCACATCTGCAAATTCCTGGGTCTGCTCGGCACTTAGTAGACGCAATATCCATTTATTAACACATCTGATTAAAAGTGTATTGCTGTGCCTTTGGGAAGCTTCAGATCTTCAAGGCAAGCGTCTTCATGAGACCCGGTGCAGAAGACTGACACCCCCCTGAGTGTAGCGGGACAGTCGGGGGAGCAGGGC
The DNA here is from genome assembly GCF_905171765.1 of Bufo bufo. Taxonomy (NCBI): domain Eukaryota; kingdom Metazoa; phylum Chordata; class Amphibia; order Anura; family Bufonidae; genus Bufo; species Bufo bufo. Next base: position 67,382,053 of record NC_053389.1, read on the forward strand.
TGGCATCACTCTGTCAGCCAGGATTGGACTGGAGACATTAGCATATTGTTCGCACAAACTTCAGAAACAAAACTTTCTTTTTCTTGTAATTTAACTCAGGATTCTGTCAGTTGCTCGTCAGCCCAGATTGCAAACTGACACTTTTTTTTTTTAGTAACAATACAACAATCTTGATAAAATGACATTTCGTAGTCTGCTGGTAAAATGATGAGTAAAGAAACATTTTCATTTAAAGGGGTATTCCAGCTTTTTGCTATTTTATCTTTTCGGCTATTCTCCCGTTAGGTTAGCAGTATCAGATCGGTGGGGGGTCCAACAGCTGGCACCCCCACTGATCAGCTGTTTTTGGCTGCCGCCATGCTGGAACCTGAACAGAGCTGAAGGGACTGGAATAATGCAGCTCACCCCCCCCCCCCCCCCCCCCCCCCTTAAATGGGAGCTGAGCTGCAGTATGCAGACACGGCCACTAGCCAATGGACGGAGAATTCTGCTTCCAGTCCACTGTATAGATTTTTAACGCCAACGGGTGTCGGATCCCCACTGATCAGATATTCATCTTTTGTGGAGGATAGGTCATCAGTATCTAAAAGCTGGACTACCCCTTTAAGGGCTCATGCATACAAAAGAGCTGTGTGCATAGAGGCTGTAAAAAAATGTGTAGGACGAGTAGCGCTCACCTTCATTGTGCTGTTTGGCGGGAATAAGTAACTGATCGGTGGGGTAGGCTGGGACCCTCACCGATCCTGAGGACATGGCTTCCGTAACGCATGAGCCCTCAGCTTCTTCTCATAGAGAATGAATGGAGTGGCAGTGCGTATGCTTGACCTGCCGCCCCACCAGGATGGGATAACGGGACAGTGGGGGTTCAAGCGGTCAGATCCCCACCTTTACAGCTAGTTAGTGGATAGGGGGATGAAGTACGTCACTGGAATACCCATTTCATTTTAATTTACTATTTCACCATCTTGGTAATTGTAATATATCCGTAGTATCCTGATTATCTTCAGCTAATGAATAAGGTATACGCCCCAGACCGGAGCGGATTAGGGAGCAGGATCGGGTGTTAGAAGCACATTCTTCAGGAAATTAGCTTGACTGACAGCTTAGTAAAAGACCCATTTTCTATAACAGACTGTCCTTAAAATGTTCAAAGTGGATTTTCTATCCGAATAACCAGGCATAAGCGAAGATGATAACATAGCAACCACTGTGCTCTGATGTAAATTTCTTTACTTACTCTGCTTGTCAGAGATCATTCAGACACAGAGTTATTTTTCCAAAGATGGTGGGTTGTAATGAGATAAGCGAAAGTGGAGTTATTAAAAATCTAAGCTACAACCCCAGGACTGGCTATGTGGATCCGGTAAAAGAGAAGAAATACAGACCGCGCAACTGTTAAACGAAACGTTTAAAATGTCAAGAAAAAAATGACCTATTGTTTAAATCACATTTTTATGTTTAACATATTTTTAAAGAGTTTTTGATAATGTTCTTTTTCATTTTCAATGTCAATATCTATATTTAAACAACAGCCATAGAATCTTGCAGTTTTCGCACTGGCCACTAAGCTTAACTGCAGTTACCTGCTTAGCTATCATTCTAATCCTGCCTGGAATGATATCACCTCTGTGTATAGATAAGACAGGATCCACCATTCACAGTAGGTGATATCACAGCTTATCTAATCCCCACTGACAGGTCACAGAGCATGCCTAGAAACTCTCCCATAGAATATAATGAGGTCCCCTACTGACCATTGTGCCTATGGCCCATGGGGCTGCCGTAAAGCAATTCTTTTAATGCTTTGTAAATGCTGTTAAGAACAGCTCAGGCAAGATGGCCGACCCATCAGGAAATAGAATTACACAATCTGCAATCAGAAAATAAAAACAGATTAGAAAAGAAGGGGATGTGTTGCTATATGGTTTTAACTGGCAGAAACAAAAATATTTGGGTGACACATTTTGTTATTTTTGGTAGATTACCTGAAAAAATTCTCACTGCTAGAGCAGTTGAAAGGGTTATCCCATGAAAAATATTGTACAGTTTTCAAACCAGCACCTGGATCTGAATACTTTTGTATTTGCATGTAATTAAAAATTTTGCATAGCCACTGAGTTATTCAATAAAATGTATCTGTATAGCGCCACCTGCAGTTTGATTTTTTCTTATTTCTTTGACCTGCTCACTGAGATGGCCGCACATGCTCAGTTTCATCCTTCAACTGCCTCCTGAGTTGTGATAGGGAGAGCTGAGACACACCCCCTGAGCTGTGATAGGGAACACTGAGACACGCCCCCTGAGTTGTGATAGGGAGCACTGAGACACACCCCCTGAGCTGTGATAGGGAGAGCTGAGACACGCCCCCTGAGTTGTGATAGGGAGCACTGAGACACGCCCCCCTGAGCTGCAGCAGAAAGACACGTCCCCTGAGCTGTCAGATTGATATAAATCTAGCAGAGCAATGAATGGGGAGATCTCTGGATCCATGTGAGGTACAGGGCTGGTTCTAGCTTTGTTATGTACCATACGATGTCTGATTTTTATTTTTTACATTAGTCATGGCATAGCCCCTTTAAGAACAGTTCGGGCAAGATGGCTGCCCCCATAATCATGTTCAGGAAATTGAATTAAAAAAATCTACAAATGAGAAAATAAACAGATTAGAAAAAAAAGCATATGTGTTACTATCCGATTTTAACTGGCAGTAAAAAAAAATTTGGGTGAGACATTTAGTTTTTTGGTAGATTTTCGGAAAAAATCTCACTGACAGAATTTATTTTAAAGGAGTTTTGCACCTTTTTATTGGCCGTGCGCTCTGTGAGGCCGTTATGAACTATGGTACACTGGGTTTCTGGTCTAATAAAAGTCAATTTTCTAGACGAAAACTCCAGATTAGACCGGGATTATGGTGGCGCATTTATTTTTTCCAAATGATGCATCTCACGCCACGCCACCTAAAAGTACTAACCACAGATCCCTGGATCCATGGATTTTTAGGGGCACCAGTTCATAAATTTGGTGCAGGCGCACAAAGCAAAGCCAGACTTAAAACTGACACAAGAACAACCGCAAATGATCTAAATGACCCCCTAACCTTAGATTGTGAGCCCCGTTGCGGACAGTTGGAGGCTAATGTCTGTAAAGCGCTGCGGTATATAGTAGCGCTATATAAGTGCGTAAAATAAATAAAAATAAATAAATGCAGTAGAAAAAGAGAGTCAATTTATTTCCGTTGCTTTGGCTAATATCATAGATTCCGATTAATTTCTCTTCCATCTGAATTATTCAGTAGATTTTAGCTTGGCCCTTTCATCGTAGCTGCAGAGAATGGATGACTCGGTGGTTATCATGAAAATTTTGATGTAACCCACTGATTGCCAGAGCAGTCTCTCGTCAGCTAGGAACGAAGTGCGTTGCTCTCAGCTGTCTTGGTAGTGCGGGTGTTAACATGAGATTTCCAGGGTCCATGTGGCATTCAATGAAGCATCGGGGAACATTCTCCATGCGGGATGAATGGCGGCTCTGGCGCTCTGTCTTTCTCCCGCTGCACGCATCATTCTCCAGCTCTAGCAGTTTTTATCATATTATCACCATACCGAGTACTCAGAGAATACACAAATTCAAAGTAAACTCCAACCTTTACCCTTCCCTTATGAACACGCGGTGGAACACGTTCCCAGATCAGGCGCTTAAGGGCCATAGGGTTCCAATCAAATGGAGCCAGCGAGAGTCTTGATTTCTGGGACAGAAATCCCTGCTGATTAAGTAGCAGACAGTGTGGGGTTTTTTTGTACTAAAAGTGGTTTCAGGGCCCTGAAGCAAGGAACGGCGCGTTTACATCTAATCTGCAATAAATAATTCAGCTTAAAACCAAGCGAGGTGTTGGAAATCAGCATCTCTCCTCCAGCATTCACTAATCACGGCACACAGCATATTGCACGGCTGTATTGTATGGACTCCCATCCCTAAAACAGAAAAATCAGGCATTGCAGATGGCAGTTACCATACACGTTGCTTCTGTTTAGGGTAGGACAGGACTATTGACACCATATTAAAATATATAGAAAAATATAAAAATTTGAGTTTTCTCTGCTTCCTCGGTGACTCCTTGCCATGGATTTAAAGGGATCTTGTAATATCTGTAATCATGAATGAAAGACCAACCCCTACGTATCCTGAGAAGGCATATGGACATCCCCAGCTGAGGGTCCCATGTATTAGCCAGAGCCATCCTGGGACCAGCACAGTATACGGAGGCACTCTAGCAGGCACCATGTATGGGGCTACTCTAGCACGTACAGACACTCCTGGGACTGGCACAGTGTATGGAGGTACTCTAGCAGGCCCAATGTATGCGGTCACTCTAGCAGGTACAGATACTCCTTGGACAGGCACAGCGTATTAGGGCACTGTATAGCAGGGACAGTGTATGTGGGTACTCTGGCACACACAGTGAATGGAGGCACTCCAGGACAGACACAATGTATGGGGGCACTGTGGGACAGGTACAGTGTATGGAGGCACTCTGGCAGGCACAATGTATGGGAGAACTCTGGCAGTCACAGTGTATGGGGGAACTATGGCAGTGCGGTGTATGGGGGAACTATGGCAGGCACAGTGTATGACGGCACTCTGCCAGGCACAGTGTATGGAGGCCCTCTGGGCCAGACACAATGTATGGGGGCATAGTGGGACATGCACAGTGTATGGAGGCCCTCTGGCAGGCACAGTGTATGGAGGCTCTCTGGCAGGCACAGTATTTGGGAAAATTCTGGCAGGCACAATGTATGGGGGAAGTCTGGAAGAACAGTGTGGGGGGGCACTCTGACAATCATAGCATACGAGGGCACTCTGGCAGGCATAGTGTAAGAAGGCACTCTGTTACAGACAGTGTATAGAGACACTGTGGGATAGACTTAGTATATGGGAAGGGGGGGGGGGGGGTCAAAGCAACAAAAAATGTCCCTTTCTCCCAGGTACTGGATGTAAAAAGTTGGCAAGTATGTGGTCCTGCAGTGGTGACATCGATGACATCCACATTACCACTGCAGCCAATCGCTGGCCTCAGTGGTCTCATGCCATACATGCAAGCATTACCACTGATTAGCTGCAGCAGCCATGTGGATGTGCATAGTTGGTAACGGTCACAAATTTGCAGGGTCTGTCCCTAATTTTCAGAGACAGTCCATGAAAATGGATGGGACTTGTGCAAGCCTCGCCCGAGTGGCCTCCACACACTGGAGACATTCCCATGAGTGGGGTGTATTTGTCCAAAATTTACCAACTGCCATTTTGGTAAGTGCATGTGTGATGTAGCAGCTCCTTGAAGAACAATCTAGTAATCTGTTCTAAAATTTACACATCTCATACAGAGCCATTCCATGTGATATCCATCAGGTAGAAGCACAGCCATCTAGTTTTCTGGCCTAGAACAAGCAGTCTAGGAGGACTCAGTCAATGAAGAATTTGAGAATTTAGGAGGAACACTCCTAGAATAGTGGAAATAAATGTAACACTGCGCGCTAACATTGGGTGATTGTATTATATAAGAATAACTAGCCACAAACTGAAAAAACCATCTACCACTCTGGCATACAGTGCCGCAAAAAAACCACTAGATGCGTATAGGTCCTACCTTAACGCACGTGTGTTTGTGGCGGTGCAATGTTCTGCAGCGGTCCTCCTCTTGTATTCTCTAAGCAGAGTGAGAGAAATGGATCCAAGGGGAGGGGATGGTCAGCATGGACTGGTGAGTGTAAGAATATTATAAGTATTGGGAAGCTCGCCCCGGCCGGTGGTCCCAACCCGTAACTCACTAGCGGTGACGTCACTGGCTCAGACGTGAGCACTAACCTACAGGTAACGGGAATACTCTGCCACCGGCCGGGGCGAGCTTCCCAATACTTATAATATTCTTACACTCACCAGTCCATGCTGACCATCCCCTCCCCTTGGATCCATTTCTCTCACTCTGCTTAGAGAATACAAGAGGAGGACCGCTGCAGAACATTGCACCGCCACAAACACACGTGCGTTAAGGTAGGACCTATACGCATCTAGTGGTTTTTTTGCGGCACTGTATGCCAGAGTGGTAGATGGTTTTTTCAGTTTGTGGCTAGTTATTCTTATATAATACAATCACCCAATGTTAGCGCGCAGTGTTACATTTATTTCCTATATTTGTTATTCGTACAGCTCGTCTGCACAATACCTTTCATAGCAGGTACGGGTCTGCTATAAACACCGCTGCGATCTCATATATATGGTGAAGCGCCAGTTGAATTATATATCACTCCTAGAATAGTAATTCCCCTAGATTTATAGACTGAACTCTGAATCACATATATGTGACCTAATATACATTGCCTGCTTAACAGATGATATCACATATATTTCCTCCATTTTTGCCTTTTTCACGTCAGCTCTCTATCCATCTCCTCCTCCAGCTCTCTGCCTTTATGTCCCCTCATACTTCTTTCCCTCTGACTCTTCTCCTGCCCCAGCTCTCTGCCTTTATATTGTTCCCTCCTTCTGACTCTTCTCCTGCTCCAGCTCTCTGCCTCCATATTGTCCCATCATACAGTACTACTCTCTATCTGACTCTTCTCCTCCTCCAGCCTTCTATCTTCATATTGTCCTCTCAAACTTCTCTCATTGTGACTCTTCTCCTTCACCAGCACTTTGCCTTCATATTCTCCCCTCATACTTCTCTGCCTCTGACTCTTCTACTCCTCCAGCATTCTGCCTTCATATTGTCCCATCATACTTCTCTGACTTCTTCTCCTCCAGCTCTCTGCCTCCATATTGTCCCCTCATACTTCTATCCCTCTGACTCTTCTCTTCCTCTAGCTCTCTGCCTCCATATTGTCCCCTCATACTTCTCTCCCTCTGACTCTTCTCTTCCTCTAGCTCTCTGCCTCCATATTGTCCCCTCATACTTCTCTCCCTCTGACTCTTCTCCTGCCCCAGCTCTCTGCCTCCATATTGTCCCCTCATACTTCCCTTCTTCTGACTCTTCTCCTCCTCCAGCTTTCTATCTTCATATTGTCCTCTCAAACTTCTCTCATTCTGACTCTTCTCCTTCTCCAGCACTTTGCCTTCATATTCTCCCCTCATACTTCTCTCCATCTGACTCTTCTTCTCCTCCAGCAATCTGTACTCATATTCTCCCCTCATACTTCTCTGCCTCTGACTCTTCTACTCCTCCAGCATTCTGCCTTCATATTGTCCCCTCATACTTCTCTCCCTCTGACTTCTCCTCCAGCTCTCTGCCTCCATATTGTCCCCTCATACTTCTCTCCCTCTGACTCTTCTCCTCCTCTAGCGACTAGCTCTCTGCTTCCATATTGTGCCCTCATACTTCTCTCCCTCTGACTCTTCTCCTCCTCTAGCTCTCTGCCTCTATATTGTCCCCTCATACTTCTCTCCCTCTGACTTCTTCTCCTCCAGCTCTCTCCCTCCGTATTGTCCCCTCATTCTTCTCTCCCTCTGACTCTTCTCCTCCTCCAGCTCTCTGCCTCCATATTGTCCCCTCATACTTCCCTTCTTCTGTCTCTTCTCCTCCTCCAGCTTTCTATCTTCATATTGTCCTCTCAAACTTCTCTCATTCTGACTCTTCTCCTTCTCCAGCACTTTGCCTTCATATTCTCCCCTCATACTTCTCTGCCTCTGACTCTTCTACTCCTCCAGCATTCTGCCTTCATATTGTCCCCTCATACTTCTCTCCCTCTGACTTCTCCTCCAGCTCTCTGCCTCCATATTGTCCCCTCATACTTCTCTCCCTCTGACTCTTCTCCTCCTCTAGCGACTAGCTCTCTGCTTCCATATTGTGCCCTCATACTTCTCTCCCTCTGACTCTTCTCCTCCTCTAGCTCTCTGCCTCTATATTGTCCCCTCATACTTCTCTCCCTCTGACTTCTTCTCCTCCAGCTCTCTCCCTCCGTATTGTCCCCTCATTCTTCTCTCCCTCTGACTCTTCTCCTCCTCCAGCTCTCTGCCTCCATATTGTCCCCTCATACTTCTCTCCCTCTGACTTTTCTCCTCCTCCAGCTCTCTGCCTCCATATTGTCCCATCATACAGTACTACTCTCTATCTGACTCTTCTCCTCCTCCAGCCTTCTATCTTCATATTGTCCTCTCAAACTTCTCTCATTGTGACTCTTCTCCTTCACCAGCACTTTGCCTTCATATTCTCCCCTCATACTTCTCTGCCTCTGACTCTTCTACTCCTCCAGCATTCTGCCTCCATATTGTCCCCTCATACTTCTCTCCCTCTGACTTCTTCTCCTCCAGCTCTCTGCCTCCATATTGTCCCCTCATACTTCTCTCCCTCTGACTCTTCTCCTCCTCTAGCTCTCTGCCTTCATATTGTCCCCTCATACTTCTCTCCCTGTGATTCTTCTCCTCCTCCATCTCTCTGCGTTCATATTGTCCTCTCATACTTCTCTCCCTCTTCTTCTTCTCCAGCTCTCTGCCTCCAAATTGTCCCCTCATACTTCTCTCCTTCTGACTCTTCTCCTCCTCCCTCCCCCTCTCACTCGCCAGTATCCCAGTATATTCTGGTAGTTGGGATGATGAATGATGTGGAAGGCCTCTGTGTGCAGGAGATAAAACTCAGGCTGTTTGTTTTCAGGGAAGCAAAATAAACGTTCCCAGTTGAAGGGGAAGAACAGAGACTCATCTGTAACTTATAGCCCTATAAATGATGGCTTCTCAGACAGTAAAATTGCCAGACTAGGAATAGACTGATAGGTTAATATCACCAGTATAAATTTCCAAGACTCTTGGGTTCTGTCTTTGCTTAAATGGCGAAATCTGTAAAGCTTGGCGAGCCACCGCCTTAGAGGCTTGCACTTCAGTGCAAGCGGCAAAACAGAACTGGTGACAGCAAAATCATCCGTCTTCTTCGATACAATGGATAATAAGTGTGTGCATAGTGTTCTCCAGACAGACAAAATGTTCATGTGCTTCTCAAAAAAAAGACTCTGTGGCATGTGGAGGGGAAGAGAACGTAGATGGAAGGGTCTCGAGTAATGGTGGTCTCTGGTAGGCTGCCAGCTTCCAGAGCTTGGCACACACTAATCAGCCTCTCAGGCACGTCCTCTGCACATATCCTGCCAATCAGCAACCCCCTTCCATGCTCAGCTGTACCAGTGTGTAAGCGTGCCAGATGGCAGGGCTGGGCACTGGGGGGGGGAGATGATGGCAGGTATGCCCGCCTGTGTCACCGTGACAACCAGCATGGCACTGCCAAGGAGGGAGGAGGCAGTGCAAAAAAACAGGAATAGAAAATGTAACCAGCCATGGTGATACATTACTGAATCACGTCTGATAGTCTTCTTCCTAATTTTTGCACCTCAAGGTTTTGTGTATTCTGTAGTCGTTTTACATACCCTTGTTTATCCCGACCACTCCCTATTCTGGAATCCACCCCCTTATATAAAGACATACCGCCCAGCTAGGTAAGCAGATGCAGAAGAGTCGGATCTTCTACACAACGCAGAGTTCGACCAGTTTGCATAAATCATAATCTGTGTGTAATGTGATGTATGCGGCAGAGAGGGAGACAGACATAAGATAATGATGGAAACAGCACTGGAATGGGGGCGGCATAGAGGATAAGTAGAGTTTATTAGGGTGCACTGGGTGCAACAGGTGGGGCAAATCTAGATGATCCAGAAATGCAATGTCTTTCCTGTATTCCACCGGTGAGCAGGGAGATAAAGATTGAATTGCCGGTGTGCAATTATTAACCATTGAATAGCATTGCATGCCTAGTGAAGTTAAAGGGGTTATCCGAGACTAAAAACTGTACCGCGTAGGGGCGTAGCTATAGGGGAAGCAGGGGAAGCGGCTGCTTTGGGGCCGTGACCCAGAAGGGACCCATCCAGGAGGAGGAGGACTAAAGGATTTTGTCAGGGCCCCCTCAACAGTATTACACAATGAAATGATATACAGTGACAGTATAGACAGTGTAGAAAACGGATGGAACAGCTGCCGGGCCTGGTCTGAGAGAGCGATCCTTACTAGCCACAGGAATTGGGGCAGCATGAAAGGAAGGGGTTGCGAAAAAATTACTGGGGGGGGGCCCCCATTCAAATATTTGCTTTGGGGCCCGGTCATTTCTAGCTACGCCACTGGTACCGCGTATGCTCGGACTCCTCACACTGAATCTACTTACCTGGCTCCCTGCGCCGCCTCTGCTGCTTCTCACCGTGCGCGGATGAAAACCTCCGGTGTCGGGGGGGAGCAACCAATGGCAGGCGGTGACGGGGACGAGTCTCCCTAGCATCGCGGGTGACGCTAGGGAGGCTCGTCACCACTTGTCACTGGCTGTCCGTCCCCCCCGACACCGGAGGTTTTAATCTTCACACGGGGAGAAGCAGGAGCGGCGGTGCGGGGACCAGGAGTGGCACGGGAAGCCAGGTAAGTATATTCAGTGTGAGGGGCCCGGGCATATGCTGTACATTCTTGTAGTCTCGGATAACCCTTTTAAAGGGAGCCTGTTAAAAGGAAATACACTGTTAGGGTGCATTCAGACATACATATTTCTGGATTCACATCTGTTCTGCAATTTTGCAGAACGGGTGCGGATCCATTCATTTTGATGGGGCCGCAAAAGATGCTGACAGCACACTGTGTACTGTCCGCATCTGTAGTTCCTTTCTGCGGCCCCTCAAAAAATATAGAGCATTTCTATGTAGGGCTGGCCGTGTGCGTTCCGCGGATCCGCAGTTTGCGGGCCACAAAACACTTATGGTCGTCTGAATAAAGCCTTAAAGGGGTTGGCCCACCTTGACGCTGACAACCCCTATGGTCCGGACCTGTGCCCCAGAACATAAAAAAGCAGACTCACCTGCTGTATCATCTTGACAGCAGTGACGTAACCTCTAAAGGGGTTTTCCAGGAATTAAGAAAATGAAAATACTTAAATATTACTTTACAATAAATATATTACCAAATACCTTGCATTATTTATAATGGCTCATTTTGTCTGGGGAGCCATCATCAGAGGAAACAAAATGGCCTCCGTCCTGTTAGTGCACACAAAACCTGTCCTAATCACACAGCAGGACAAGTTACTTCACAACACTGAGCTAAAGAGCTGCCTCATCCTCCTCTCTACTTGTCAGGGGTTATGATCCTGAATACAGCTGATAAGATCTTTAGCTGAATCTCTGTAGGAATGGAGTTCATGAGGAGACATAAAGTACAGAGATGACGGACAGGACAGACTGTGGTAATGGAGACTGAATATAATAGATACTCTCTTGAGCTTCATTTCTTCTCTACTGCTCTCTGTCACTGATGCTGCAGTGCTGATGGTGGGCCTTAACGGGCCTCCTCTGGGCAATTCCAACATGGCACAAGCTCTCACGGGTCATAGAACAGGGGACCCACTGCCCGATGCAGTAGAAAGCAGAAGATTCCTGGCGCCTTTCCCTCCCCCACACAGCACCACAGTTTGTCTGGGTTCTCCCAGACCTGGATAACAGCAAAGTTATGTGGAGAGACTGACATCTCCAAGTAGGTGTATATGTACTAAGCAAGTGTACAGTATGTGTAACTGTATATATGCTGTGTGTAGGTGTGCCCATCTGCCTGCCCATCTGCCTGCCAGTCTGTCTCATATCTATCTAATAGCTATCTATCTCATATCTATCTAATAGCTATCTATCTAATATCTACCACTCAATCTATTATATAGCTATCTATCTATGATATATCACATATCTATCTACTGTATTTTTCGCTTTATAAGACACTCCCTTTTGGGGGGGGAAAGTCAGTGCGTCTTATAAAGCAAATGTCCCAAAATCATGGTGGCTGGTGCATTGCAGATGCGTTGGTCAGCCGGCAGTGGCAAGCTGTAGTGCGGGGTGGGCAGCTGGGACAGCGAGGCATGCTGTAGTGCGGGGTAGGCGGCATGGACAGCAAGGCATGCTGTAGTGTGAGGCCGGGTGGGCAGCGGCAGTGTGGCATGGTGTACTGCAGGGCAGTGCGGGCGGCGGTAGAAGTGAAGCATTCAGTGAAACCGGGGTCCATTCCAGAGGAGAAGAGAGGAGAACCATTCTCCTTCTCCTTTGAACTGCCGACTGGTGAAGATTACCGGCGTGAACTGGTGCTCCACCGCATCCACCAATCAGCTTACTCCCGGCCAGCTACGCGTGCTACTGCTATTAGGAAGGAAGGACGGAGGCCTTCTGTCACCCTTGAATGCTGTGCTATCCCCTGGACAGTCTTCACCTCAAGTTCCTAGGTGAGTGACAGCCAGGATATGAAGGGGCGCTCAGGGGCAGACCTGGACATTAAATATGTATTAAATATAACTATAACCCCACTCATTCATAGGAATGTACTGCGAGTTAATAGGGGGGTTAATAGTCATATTTAATATATGGAAAATGGAAAATCTGCCAAAAAAGTGAAATTCTGAAATTTCAGCTAAATTTTCCATTAATTCTTGTGGAACACCTAAAGGGTTAACAACGTTTGTAAAATCAGTTTTTAATACCTTGAGGGGTGTAGTTTCTAAGATGGGGTCATTTTTGGGTGGTTTCTATTATGTTAACCTCACAAAGTGACTTCAGACCTGAATTGGTCCTAAATTCTAAGCCTTCTAACGTCCCCAAAAAATAAAATGGCACTCACAAAATTATCCAAACATGAAGTTGACATATGGGGAATGTAAAGTAGTAACTATTTTTGAAATTATTACTATCTATTATAAAAGTATAGAAAATGAAATTTGGAAATTTGCTAATTTTTCAGAAATTTTTGGTAATTTTGGTATTTTTTTATAAATAAAAATGAAAATGAATTTTTTTTACTTCAATTTGTCGTGAAGTACAATATGTGACGAGAAAATAGTCTCAGAATGGCCTGGATAAGTAAAAGCGTTTCAAAGTTATTACCACATAAAATGACACATGTCAGATTTGCTAAAAATGGCCTGGGCAGAAAGGTGAAAAATGGATTGGTCCTGAAAGGGTTAAGAATGCATCCATGTATTGCAGGACCAGGATGCATTCTTAAGGATGAGGGGAGGTATAGTCACATAACATCGTCCGTCATCCACAGATCCCCCATAACAGTGTGTCATCCACAGATCCCCATAACAGTGTCATCCACAGATCCCCCATAACAATGTCATCCACAGATCCCCCATAACAGTGTGTCATGCACAGATCTCCCATAACAGTGCGTCATCCACAGATCCCCCATAACAGTGTGTCATCCACAGATCCCCCATAACAGTGTGTCATCCACAAATCCCCCATAACAGTACTTCATTCCCAGATTCCCTCCATAATAGTGTGTAAGCAATAGATCCCCATAACAGTACTTCATCTCTCTCTCTCATATCTATCTATATACTACATATTTTGCTCCCCAGTAAGCAGAACTTTCAGGCCCAGTTAACCCATGGTGCTCGGTCAGAAGCTGATCAGGCACCACAGCTGCTGGGTTTCTGTTGTTTCACACTGCAGACACCTGGACATTTAACCACTCAGATGCCATGGTTGCAGTTGACCACAGCATCTGAGGGGTTAACCATGGGAGGACTGCACCCCCAATATAGAGGGAGTGTTTGGTTGCTATGGCAGCCTTGGGCCCATCCTGTGGAATGGCTCCATAGGAACACAGCTAATCTTCCATAGACTGCAATGGTAATTCATTGCAGTATAGGGGAGAAGCGATCAAATGATCACATGTCCAAGACCTCTAAGGAAACTTAATATGTGTATAAAAGTTTAATAAAATATATAAAAATTCAAATCACTCCCTATCTACATATTAAAAACAAAAAATAAACATCATAGGCACAATGTCCAAAAACACCCTTAAGGTTAAAATATGAATGTATTTAACTCATATGGTGAATGCCATAACGAAAAAAAATATATAAAAATGGCCAATTCACAATTTTTTGGTTGCTTCACCTCCTCTAAAATTTTTTTTATAAAAACAGATAAAAAAGTCTTACACACCCCAAAATGGTATAAATAAAAACGACAGATCGTCCCGCAAATAATGAACCCTCTCACAGCTTTGTAGACTGAACTGACCTGGAGAATGGAGGGAACACACATGTTTACATATTTGTTTTCATTTACGGAATTGACGGAATGTGACTTTGTTGTTAGCCCATTATTACAAGATTTGGGGCCCCATTTTTTATTTTGCCCAGGGCCACATTTTGTCTAAAACCGGCCCTGCTCAGCTGCTGCAAATTGCAACTCCTAGCATGCCCTAATAGCCCTCAGGTTGTCAGAGTATGCTGGGAGTTGTAGTTTTGGAACAGCTGGAGAGCCACCTTTTGGAGATCACTCCTGTCTTCCCCAATTAACCAAGAAAAATAAATGAACAGGAAATGTATTAATAAGAAAGACTCTGGTGTACACCGCTCCTCCAGGAGAGAGATTGGACATAGGGTCTTAGAGGTTAGATATCTTGAGAAAGTTTGTTAAAGAAAATGTTAAAAATAAAAACAAATTATTAATCGCCTCCACTAATCGCTTATTGGCAGAGGCATATTTACGAAGGGAGCAGCTTGGGCATGTACCCTAGTGCCCTGTGTGCTAAGTGTCTTGGGGGGGGGGGGGGGGGGGGGTAACCCAACTTCTTTACCTTGGTCAGATTATTTAGATACAGGACTAGGGCAGCAAACTAAAGCCCCTGACATGTCATATTTTTTTGCGGTGTGGACTTACCACGGACCCACGGTGCGGACTGACCACGGAGTATTGTTTGGTGGCGTTTTCATGGGCTTCCTCCTATGTAAAGATGGCCATGCATATCAGATGAAGATGTCGGAAGTAAGATCAGGCATGTTGGGTTTTTAATATGCCCAATCCTTTTTTCAAAAAGACCCTCTATGTATGAAGAACGCGTGCATGCTGTATCAAGTCGAACGTGTATGTGTTTGGGGGTGGTCAGGAGGAATAGATGACAGCTATCTATAGTGTACAGCCAGCTTATGATTGTGTTCACATTACTAATCTTTCTAGCAATGCAGTGTATGGCAAAAAATATTGGAAATCTGCCAGACTAAATTTTAAGTAAAGGGATCCATCAGGATTCATGTGATCCATTTGAAAGCAGATCTGTCGTCATTTTCATGGCTCCTTTATGAACAGAAGTCATGACGCTGATGTGATGGAGCCTAAGTGATCTCTGATTGCAGGTGCAATTGTGCCAGGCTTTCATAGGGCCATAGCTTAGACCAAAGGGATTCTGTCTTGCTGACAGTTTCCTTTTAAATCCACTTGATTAAGGCCTCTTGCACACGACCGTATGGCTTTTTCAGTATTTTGCTGAACGGAACAGCTGGCCCCTGATAGAACAGTCCTATCCTTGTCCGTTATGCGGACAATAATAGAACATGTTCTATCTTTGAACGGAAAAACTGAAATACGGAAACGGAAGGCATACGGAGTACCTTCAGTTTGTTTTGCGGATCCATTGAAATGAATGGTTCCATATACGGTCCGTATACGAAACGCAAAAAACGGAACGTAAACGGAAAAAAAAAAGTTTGTGTGCAAGAGGCCTAAGTCTCATACAGATGACCACATTGATTTTCTGAACCGTGGATCTGCAAAATATGGATACCGGCCATATGCATGCCACAGTTTTCTCACTCCTTTCACTGGAAATTCCTATTCATGTCTGCAAGACATGTTCCAGAGAATGCGGACAAGACTCGGTAACATCCATGTTCTGTCCGCATCCTTTGCGGACCCATAGAAATGAATGCGTCCATAAAATAAATGCGGACCAAAGATGCTTTTGTCTAAGGCTACATGCGCACGACAGTGTGCCCCCCGTGGCCGTATTGCGGCCCTCATACAGCGGGTCCGCAATACACGGGCACCGGCCGTGTGCATTCCACTTCACGGATCACGGACCGGATCATGGGTCCGCAATCACGGAGAGGCGGAACGGAGGCACGGATTGGAACCCCACGGAAGCACTCCCTGGTGTTTCTGGCCGTGCCTCCGCACAGCAAAAAAGTAGCTCATGCACTACTTTTTTGCGGTGCGGACCATCGGATGCGGATCACGAACCCCATTCAAGTGAATAGGTCCGCGATCCGCATGCGGCTGCTTCTGTCTGTGCCAGTGTATTGCGGACCGCAATTTGCGGTCTGCAGCACGGGCACGGAGCCCTAACGTTCGTGTGCATGAAGTCTAAGTCCTTAATATTTTTTATCTTGAAAGCTCACGATATTATTAGACTCATGGTCGTCCAAATGTCCATCTTTCCACTTCCGCCAATCCTTTGTGCCTTGTATTCTTGTTTTTTCCCTTTCCCACCTTGCTTGGCTCATTTCGCTTTCTTCCGCTTCTGTTCCCCCCTCTTCCATTGCACTATTTTTATTTCTTTCCTCCCCTCCCACTCCTCTCGTTACAGACCCCTCTGTCTCGTTCTTCCACTATCTTCCTTATTTCTGCGATCTCTCTGGTTCGCCCTCCCCCAGGCTCCTCTGGCTCAGACAGGGTGGGGGGGGGGAGTTTGGAGGGAGGATCATTCTCTTCTTCGTTACATTAATATTCACGCAGCGTTGTGGGTAAATAATTAATATAATTTGTTGCTAGAACAGCTGGCCCTGATGGGGAAGAACTTCTTTCCCTCCCCCTCTCTGTAGATCCCTGACACCCAGTGAGGATTCGATTCGGCAGACGGGTGCAGATCACACACTGCAGTTATTTTACGCCACATACTGTGGAAAGATGTCACCGCTATATATCAATCAGATAAACACAAGATGATCAATATCTTATTATTCAGCACCTAGTGGAAGTTCCATCAACCGCAGGGAACTCACCGGCGCCACTGACATGTCAGGCGTAGCGTCTCTTTCTGGGCGCACGGAGATCGTTGACTATTAGGGAATTCTGTGTTAAGAAATGGACTGTAGATTAGAAGAGCAAGCAACGACACTAAACAACACTAACAATGTGGGTTAGTTAAGGGTGTCTGCGCTCGGCGTGCTTGATGTGGTTAGGAGGAGGGCGGTATTTGTCCTGGATTCTATGGGAATCTATGGCGGTGCAGAAAAGGATGTATCAATCATATGAGGCTCCAACGTAGGCGACTTTTATGGGTCTTCAAAGGGTTGCTCTGTTTACAGTGTTCATTTATAGATGAGGATGCTTGAATCATGTAATGCTGAGTAATACGGTCCAGAATATACAGGATATAGGAATAGGTATTTAAGGGAGTCGGTAACCAGAAAATTCACAATGCTTTGTAGGTCTAGCTCAGCTGAATGCAATGATACCTTTCACTTAGCGATTTGTTGCTTCATTCTGGAGAAAAAGTACTTTTGATCCATATGCAGAGGAGCAGTTAAGTGCACTGAGGGCGGGCCCAAGCCACTATGTGCACCCGTGCACCGCCTACTTCCTCTGTAATCTAACAAACTCAACTTGTAGCCAATGTGCTGGAAACGCGATTTTGGGAACCAAATGGCTGCACAAGTGTATTAGGAAATGAGGACTTATATTGGGCTGTTTACAGCTAGAAATCTTGCTTTTTAAATTCTATATTTGTAGAGGGGGCGTAATGAGGACAAAAATTCCCACAACAGTTATCTGTGGATGTTCCATGCTCAAATCAATATTCACGGTGTACTTGTCTGAGAAGAGAAATCAAGGAGATTCCAAAAATGTTCCATGAGTGATTTTACCATGTGACCCATTTATATAGGGCATGATCAGCATTTCAATTAAGGATGCATATGACCTCTTCACACCCCAAAATAAATACAGACCCCACAAAAAATATAAACCTGCCAAACAAATACAGACCCCAGACCAGACTTCCTAAACAAATTCAGATCCCTACACAAATACATACCCCAGACCAGACTCCCTAAACAAACTCAGATCCCTATACAAATACAGACCCCAGACCAGACTCCCTAAACAAATTCAGATCCCTACACAAATACTGACCCCAGACCACAAATTCAGATGCCTACACAAATACAGACCCCAGACCAGACTCCCTAAACAAATTCAGATCCCTACACAAATACAGACCCCAGACCAGACTCCCTAAACAAATTATGATCCCTACACAAATACAGACCCCAGACCAGACTCCCTAAACAAATTCTGATCCCGACACAAATACAGACCCCAGACCAGACTCCCTAAACAAATTCAGATCCCTATACAAATACAGACCCCAGACCAGACTCCCTAAACAAATTCAGATCCTTATACAAATAAGGACCCCAGACCACACTCCCTAAACAAATTCAGATCCCTACACAAATACAGACCACACTCCCTAAACAAATTCAGATCCCTACACAAATACAGACCCCAGACCAGACTCCCTAAACAAACTCAGATCCCTAAACAAATAAAAGACGTCAGATTCCCTAAATAAATATAGATCCCGGCCCAGCCTCCCTAAATACAGACACATCCCCAACATACAGACCTCATAAATATAGATCCAAGACCTCATAAACAAATACCACCCCCTGTTACATAGACCTAGACGAGACAAGACCCCCTTAATAAATACAGACCCAAGTTCTCCTAAACCAGGGATGGGCAAACTGCGGCTGTTGTAAAACTACAAATCCCATCATGCTCTGCTGTATGCTGATAGGTGTAGGCAGACTGGGCATACTAGGAGTTGTAGTTTTACTACAGCTGGAGAGCCGCAGTTTGCCCATCCCTGTTAAACAAATACATGTCCTGGCCAGACCCCCTAAATAAAAAACGCACAAACCAAATACAGACCCCTAAACAAATACAGGCCCCAGACCAGACTCCTTAAGCAAATTTAGACCATTAAACAAATACAGACCCCAGACCAAACTCCCCAAACAAATACAAACCTCAAGTTCCCTAAATAAATATTGACCCCAACCCAGCCTCCCTAAATACAGACCTTGTCTCCCAAACACAGACCCCATAAATATAGATCCAAGACTCCCTATAGAAATACTGTCCCTTGTTATGTAGACCTAGACAAGGTCCCCTTAATAAATACAGACCCCAGTTCTCCTAAACAAATATAGAACTCAGATTCCCTAAATAAATATAGATCCCAGTCCAGCCTCCCTAAAACAGACCCCGTCGCCCAAACACAGATACCATTAATACAAATCCAAGACCCCCTGAACAAATACCATCCACTGTTACATAGACAAGACCCTCTCAATAAATACAGACCCTACTTCCCCTGAACAAATACAGACCCTGGCCAGACCCCCTAAATAAAAACCACCCAAACCAGACTCTGCAAATAGTCACCTCTCTTAGTTTGTTCTGCAGGCCGGGCCCTGAACCTAGCCCCACAGTCAGGACATTCAGGACATTGTCTGGGTCAGTGCTTGAGATTGAAGTGGATCACATTTACCAGGAGAGATGATGTGGGGCTCCTTGGAGTCTGGCCTGCACTTCTGGGTGTCTGGGAGGATTTGGGAAGATTTGTCAAGTATGATTTATGGGACTGTCATTCCAGCACCATATTTATGAATGAGAAGAGAATATTCTGTGAATGGAGAGAGTGGTTGTCACCATGCTTCTCTGCACATTGTGATAACACCTCTGAAAGAATAGCCACTGAGATGATGTCCCTGCGCCTGCTCTCCTGCTTGAGTATACAATAACCCGAGACACAGATATAGAAATTATTGGTGCTTGAAATCTGTATAAATCAGATAGTGATACATAACCTTTTTTTCTATGACTCTCTCGCTGCCTCTCTCTCTCTTGAGTTGCTGTCCTCTTTCTATCTCTCATTCTCTCTGACTCCCTCTCCTATTTCTCATTCTCTCTCTCTCTCTTGGGCTCCTATCTTTCTGTCGTTGACTTGCTCTTCTCTTTTTCTCTCAGTTTCTCTTTCTCTCTCTCTCATACTCTCTACTTTTTCTACCTCTCTCACTCTCTCTTTTCTACTAACCTCATTCTCTCCAAATTTTCTGGTTTTCTCTCTCAACAAACGTTGTCTTTAATCTTTCTTTCTCTGACTTCCTCTTCTCTTTTCTTTCTCTCTCTGACGTCTTTCTTTCTTTGTTATTCTGTCTCTCTAACTCACTTTCCTCTCTCTTTTTCTCTCTCTCTATTTCTCCCTCTGACTTCCTCTCCTTTAGGGTACTTTCACACTAGCGTTATCTTTTCTGGCATTGAGTTCCGTCTTAGGGGCTCTATACCGGAAAACTGATCAGTTTTATCCCCATGCATTCTGAATGGAGAGCAATCCGTTCAGGATGTCTTCACTTCAGTCTTTTTGACTTTTCAGGACTGAGATAATACCGCAGCATGCTGCTGTTTTTTATCCGGCCAAAATTCCAGAACACTTGCCGGAATGCCGGATCCAGCATTTTTTCCCGTTGACATTCATTAATGCCGTGTGTTCCGTAAAAACTGATCCGGCATGCTCTGACTGCAAAAAATGTGAAAAAAATAAATGCCGCATCCGTTTTTCCGGATGACACCGGAGAGACGGATCCATCATTCCAATGCATTTGTCAGACGGATCAGGATCCTGATCCGTCTGACAAATGCCATCGGTTTGCATACATTTTGACGGATCCAGAATGCAGTTACGGCGACAAAACTGCCTGCCGGAATCCTCTGCCGCAAGTGTGAAAGTAGCCTTACTCTGTCTCATTTTTCTCTCTCTATCTCTGGCTTGCTTTTCTCTTCCTTCCTCTCTCTCTCTTTTTTTCTCTCTGACTCGCTCTTCTCTTTTTTCTCTCTCTCTGCCTCTCTGATTTGCTCTACTTCTTTCTCTCTGTCTCGCTTTCCTGTGTCTCTTTCTCTGACTCGCTCTACTCTTTTCCTCTCTGTCTGTCTCTTTCTCTAACTCACATTCTCTCTCACTGGCTCACTCTCTGTGTCTCTTTCTCTGACTCATTCTTCTCTTTTCCTCTCTGTCTCTCTTTCTCTGACTCATTCTTCTCTTTTCCTCTCTTTCTCTGACTCATTCTTCTCTTTTCCTCTCTTTCTCTGACTCATTCTTCTCTTTTCCTCTCTTTCTCTGACTCATTCTTCTCTTTTCCTCTATTGCTCTTTCACTCACTCTTCTCTTTTTTTTTCTCTCTGGCTCACTTTCCCTCTCTCTCTCTGACTCTCTTTCTTCTTTGGCTCTCTTTCCTTTTTCACTCTCTCGCCATCTTTTTAGACAGCCAATTAACCTGCTAGTACGTTGTTAGACAATGTCAGGAAGCTAGCACTCTTAGAGGAACCCCAAGCAAACATAGGGGGACATACAACTCCATGCAGGTGGTGCCCTGATCTGAGCCTCATGCCATCCTCTGTGCTGGTGCGACACACGCACTTCTCGAGTGTGACCTTCTTTCTTTCTAATTACAGAAGCTTCTATTAAGATATTTGCAGACATGACAGAATATAATTTCAGTATTTTCAGCGTTTTGTTACCTTATGGTTCATAAGGAAGACCTGGTGCGCTATTTTCCCCTCGATGGGCTCTTTGTCTGTTAACAGTAGTAATATTGCCAAGCTGCTCAGACAAGCCGTGTCCCAAAGGTGAAGACTTGGCATATTCTCATTGTGTCATGCCCCAGTACATCACTACAAGTGCAGGCTTGTACCAAGTCACACAAGCCACATTTGATCACTTTTTGCTGTATTTGGCAAGAACGCAGAAAATTTCCCCAAAAAATAGAATTTCATAGATTTCTGCAAATCTATTTGTTTTTCTGTAGCCGGATTGTATAATTTAATACTTGAGGGGGTCAATTAACGTTTAAGGTTGTTTTTGTGTCAGTTTTAAGCCTCCACCAAATAAATGAACTGGGGCCACTTAATAATATATGTGGCGTGAGTGCAATGTGGTGAGAGATGTGAGATTGTTGAGGCATTTTGAAAAGTTGCACATACTAAACGTGCCATAATCCCGGTCAAATCTGGAGTTTTCGTCTTGCAGAATTGACGTAGAGTCCAAAATGTCACAAAAAACGGAAAAAATTGCAACAATGCCATCAATGCCAACTTTTTTAAGCCAGAAAAAAGGCGTACCATAGTGTTAACTTCTGCATTCTGTCAGTAGCCCTTTACATTCAAAGGTATTTGACAGTAGGTGTTAATCAGGTGACCAATAGTTTCCTAAATAAAACGACTATCGTACAGCGCTTAAATAAAACCGACATACTGTACGTTGACCAAAACAAAGCAATCTAATCCAATGTCTAAATAAAATGTGGTATACTTAATATTGTAGGGGTATTCCGGTGGTAGTGAATGATCACCAATCCACTTGATAGTGGACTGCTAGACTGGTGGGGGTCCGACCACTGGCTCCCCCACCGACTACCAGAGCGTGTTTTTTTTTTCTGCTCTCTTTTGCAGGCACATCTCCATTCCATGCAAAGTCTGTGGGACTGATGGAGACCAGATTGGTGATAATTTGTTATTTCTGTACCCTTTTACATATAAGTTTCATTTTCCGTACTACTGATCAATCAGAAGAACAGAAAACTGCAAAAAAAAACAAAAAAAAAGAGATCCTTTATTTTGCATCAGTTTTTAGCTATTTCCGTCAGAGATCCGTTATTTTAGACTGTAGAAAAAGTCCTTTCTTTACCGCACCAGCAACCTCCTGCACTCCAGCTTTTGTGAAACTACAACTCCCAGCATGCACACTTACTTGGCTGGAGTGCCGGAGGTTGCTGACCCCTGCATTGTAACCAATAGAAGCTGGGCTGTTACACAATAGCATAGGTAAGAGTGCATGCTCCTGTGGCCTATGATTCCTGGGGACTTTCTGGTATATTACTGGACATATTATTACGCTATTGTATTTGACATTTTTCACATAGGTTTGTTCTCCCTTTTCCTCTATAGTCACTATTCCTTATCTATGAGCAATGAATAAAAGGCAATGCTACTGATAGAAATCCATCGTGCCCTATTCGTGTGGGTCCGTCTGATCCCTTTCTCTGTCATCCTTCCAGATTATATATATATTAGTGTATATTGATAAGGTTTATAGGACCGTCCCGGGCTCTTTACTGAGTGCTGCTTAGTGACTGTGGCCTTTAATGGTGTAAGTGACTAAGAGTAACTGTGCCCAAGGGGGTGGTTACATTAGCTAATTATTCCTCCACCTCTAATATCTGTGAATAACGAGATCCCCTATCCTCCGCCTGTTAATTACATTTTGTGCTCTCGTAAAACCTTTATTATATGGTTAGCAAACCTACAATAATTAATATTAATATATAAGTGGATCCAGGTCCCAGTGACATTGTTACGGCGAGAGGCTGTGTCTGCGGAGCAAGAGCGATGGTGTGAACATCAGGGGGTATACGCAGCGGAGCGTTGTCAGTACAGTGGATGCAGATCCTAAAGAAAGTCTTAGGACTGTGAGACTGTAGTACGTTCACCTGCAGTCCTATGTACATGTAAGTCTACCTGCAGTCCTATGTACATGTAAGTCTACCTGCAGTCCTATGTACAAGTAAGTCTACCTGTAGTCCTGTGTACAAGTAAGGCTACCTGCAGTCCTGTGTACATGTAAGTCTACCTGCAGTCCTATGTACATTTAAGTCTACCTGCAGTCCTATGTACAAGTAAGTCTACCTGCAGTCCTGTGTACAAGTAAGTCTACCTGCAGTCCTCTGTACATGTAAGTCTACCTGCAGTCCTATGTACAAGTAAGTCTACCTGCAGTCCTGTGTACATGTAAGTCTACCTGCAGTCCTGTGTACATGTAAGTCTACCTGCAGTCCTATGTACAAGTAAGTCTACCTGCAGTCCTGTGTACAAGTAAGTCTACCTGCAGTCCTATGTACATGTAAGTCTACCTGCAGTCCTATGTACAAGTAAGTCTACCTGCAGTCCTGTGTACAAGTAAGTCTAGCTGCAGTCCTGTGTACAAGTAAGTCTATCCGCAGTCCTGTGTACAAGTAAGTCTACCTGCAGTCCTGTGTACAAGTAATGCCTCTTGCACACAACTGTATGGCTTTTGCAGTATTTTGTGGTCCACAAAAAACTGACCCTCAAAAAATACGGATGACGTCCGTGTGCATTCCGTTTTTTGCGGAACGGAACAGCTGTCCCCTAATAGAACAGTACTATCCTTGTCCATTATGCGGACAATAATAGGACATGTTCTATCTTTGAACGGAGTGTAAAAACGGAAATACGGAAACGGAAGGCATACGGAGTACCTTCCGTTTTTTCTCGGATCCATTGAAATCAATGGTTCCATATACGGTCCGTATATGGAATGCAAAAAAATGAATGTAAACGGAAAAAAAAACATTTGTGTGCAAGAGGCCTAAGGCTACTTTCACATTAGCATTTTCAATTCCGCTATTGACATAAGTCATAGGATCTCAATAGCGGAAGTAAACGGTTCAGTTCTGTCCCCATTCATTGTCAATGGGGACAAAACTGAACTGAACGAAATGGAATGCTCCAAAATGCATTTCGTTCCGTTTGGTTGCGTCCCCATGGCGGACAGAATAACTCTGCAAGCAGCGTTTTTTTCTGTCCGCAATGTGGTGACACAATAGAAAACGGATCCGTTCCCCCATTGACTTTTAATGGTGTTCATGACGGTTCCGTCCTGGCTATAGAAGACATAACACAACCGGATCCACTCATGACGGATGCATGCGGTTGTATTATTGCAACGGAAGCGTTTTTTGCAGATCCATGAAGGATCCGCAAAAAACGCTAATGTGAAAGTAGCCTAAGTTTACCTGCAGTCCTATGTACAAGTGCTAAAAAAAGAAAGAACATTCAAGGTAATCGGCTTCGGGGTGTTGTCAGTAGGGTGACTGTGTCCACCTCTCAGTGCAGTCCTTTATAGAGGAACTGTCACAGAGTAGGGATAAATAGCGGAGGGACGCACCAGAATTGTCGCTGTCTAGGATACTCTCTAAAACGTAACTTTCAATTAGCTTGTTACATAAAAATGTAGAAATAAGCAAACAAGAAACAACTATATATATATAATATAATAAAATATAATATAATAATTGATAGATAAAGCCCAGACATAGTTGTGGGAAGGATAAGATAAATCAGATGTATATCCAGTAGCCGTAACAGGTGAGGACAATATTTTACCCACAGTTCAGTTGTACAGGGTTTAGACCATATTTATGATGCCACCTTGAAGTCGGGATCAGGAAATAGATAGGCCCCTGCCTGAAGGAGGCGACCCCAATTCTCGGGGGCTAAACCCTTATAATGTCACCTGGAAGGCCCTAGAATAGAATCTTCATTAGCTTTATGAAAAAGAGTTCCGAGGCGTTTCCCCGCTATTGATGTGTATGGTTCTTCAAGGGACCAAAGTATGAAGATGACGATCAGATTATCTGATGCTATTGGTTACCTACTGGTGACACCCCTCTGGACATTGGTTACCTACTGGTAACACCCCTCTGGATCTTCATTGCAAACTGCTTGAAATTAATTTATAACTTCTAGAAGGAATAACAAAGGGATTATGGGGGTCATTTATGAATAGATATACACCAATTTTTGCAGAGAACTGCAATCTCTTTCCCATCCACGGCAAGTACGCCAGTTCTGAAAAACGGGGCATGGTGCAGCCAGCCAGTACCACAGGGGCAACACGTGAGGTGCACGGTGGACCGATGAGGGGCCAAATAATATAACACACAGTTCATCAGTTTACTGCCTCCCTGGGCCGGCAGCACAGTGTTGAGGTGGACAGCACGAAATCCTCCGGGGCACGCTCTGTGGTAGGGAAGCATCAGCCAAGATGGTGGTTGAGGTGCCCTTTATGTTAGGGGTGCTTAGGGTGCTTGTTGCGGCTGAGTCTCTTGATGGTTTTTGTTGTGACGCCAGTACCGTTAATGGTGACGTTGGTTCCAGTTGCAGTAGGTACATCAAACAAAGTGCAGTCTTTTGTTAGTACTAGAGTTATTCTGTGAATCCGCTGTTTAGAGGCTTTCTTGGGGCCTGATTCAGGCTGTGGTTATGGAGTACCTTATTCCTGTTGGTATGCTCAGTCCTATACCTTGTCCTTTCCCTCCGAGCTGAATATTGGGACAGGTAGCTAATCTGTTTCCCAGAATTATGGTGTGGCTGCCAGAAGCTATAATGTCCTCCACCATGCGCAAAGGTGTCTGTGGCCCTAAATAGCGGCTGTTATCACCGATGACTCTTTCTGATGCTTGGGTCTGTTCCAGGGAGGCAAACTCTCTCCTGCTGGTCAGGGATGCAAGTCTATAGTCCGGCCACAGAAGGAAAACGCTCTTCTGCGCCTCACACCCTGGTACTACCACATAGCGAAGTTGGCTCCACTCACTAATCTGTGGTGTGAAGTCTTCACTCTGCATAACCTCTCCCACTACTCTCTATCTCACTAGGCCTGACCTAGGTATTTATATCACCTGAATACTATCCCCATCTAGTGGTGGGATGTATAAATGACACCAGACCAGCCTATGAACAGGGATACAACAGGTGTTGTAGTACAAAATAACATGCAGTATGATAATGCAATTTTAAGCTATTTTGCAGTTCCCACGTGTCCTGAGTGGGACGCTGCAATGGCATGGGCGGGGAAGGTGGTGGGCCGGCCCATCACATTTATAATTTTCTAGTAGAAAAGGATCTAAATCTACGCCAGCAAGGAAGCTGGCGTAGATTTAGGCAGGCGGCGGATGCGCCCAAGTTATGTAGAGGCCGGCGCCTCTGTAGAAAAAGAATAGTCAAGTGAACATAACAACAGAACGGTTGTGTCCCTGCACCTCGGCTATACGGCTTCTTGGTGACGCCCGCTCGTATCTTAAGAACATGGTGCGTATTGCAGGATTGTGCCGTAACGTTTTGTGCTATTCTCTTGTCCGTTTTGCCATCCAGGGTCCATCTGCTCCAGCTTTTTATGTGTGAGGATCCCTGTGTAAATCTCTGCCGCGGACCCTGTGTGTTCAGTCTGTGTATGTGTGGCGAGTTCATTGCGTGCGCAGTGCCCAGGGCTGCAGCCTCTCACATCAGCGGAGCGCTCTGCATGGATCTGACAGGGAACATGTGGGTTCTGGGGGGGCGTCCTCGGGCTGCATCCTTCATGGATCATGGGAATCACTCCACCCCCTGCTCTCCACTATCTCCGCACTTCTATGTCTGACTTTCCTAGCACCCGGGTCCTCTCCCCCACCGTCTCTTCTGCTCTTCTTCTTGTTTCCACACTTAAAATTCATTTTGTTGGGGGGGGGGGGGGGGGGGGGGGGGGGGGCGATCTCAAGAAGAAGTGACCGCAGCAGTTCACACGCAGTTTTTTGGCACTGATTTTAGAGCATTTCTGCCCCAAAATCAGCTGCAAAAAAAACGCTTCCAGTTCATTTCAATGGTCAGCACTTGCTTTTTTTTTTTTACCACGTGAAGAA
The DNA here is from genome assembly GCF_905171765.1 of Bufo bufo. Lineage (NCBI taxonomy): Eukaryota > Metazoa > Chordata > Amphibia > Anura > Bufonidae > Bufo > Bufo bufo. Next base: position 67,409,423 of record NC_053389.1, read on the forward strand.
TCCGTTCTGAATCTCCCATTAAAATGAATGGAAAGCATCAAAAAACTGCTCCATATTCCGTGCGTTTTTTTTTTTCCACAGATCCGCACCAAAAACTATCAGGTATTAGGGTGCATACAATATTGCATCAATCTACTAATTTCTGACCGTCCAAAAATAAATAAATGGAGTGTGACGGAAGAGAAGCTAATGCAAGTGTGAACAGAGCCTTAGAGTGCATCTGCAAAATGTATAAAGTGCAATACCTGCCAAAGAGGTTCTGTCCCCTTTACTGACATGTCTGTTTTAGTCACTACTTGCATCACCCGTGTAATAGCAATTCGGGACCACCTGGTCTTATCGCTCTAGGTTCTGCTGTTCCTCTACTATTCCTACTAGAAGTTTATAAATGAATTGTCAGCAGTCTGCGTCCAAGCATCTGGGTGTTAGGGGTGTGTCCTGACACTGGCAGCAGTCATTAGATAATGTCAGACTGTGCAGGGACACACCTCCAGCTGGTAACACCCATCTGGACCTTCATTGCAAACTGCTGGCAGTTCATTTATAACTTCTAGCAGGAATAATGTGTCCTTACATCAGCCTTTTTTTTTTTTTTTTTTGGTTGCAAAACTGAGGTCAGGAACCATTGTTTAAATTGGCCATACGCATTAGAAATTGTCTGAACCTGTGACTGGCCAACCGTGTCATGTGTACTGGGTTGTTGAAAGTCATCTGGGGAGAGAAAAGATCATGCATGTTACATTTCAACGTGCCGATCCTACGAGGTGTCTGACAGCGACTTATAGGGGCCATTTAATAAAACATAAAACTTAAAGGGGTTGTCAGTAAGTGGCATTTATCATGTAGATACAGTTAATACAAGGCACTTACTAATGTATTGTTATTGTCCATGTTGCTTCCTTTGCTGGCTGGATTCATTTTTCCATCACATTACACACTGCTTGTTTCCATGGTTACGACCACCCTGCAATCCATCACCAGTGGCCGTGCTTGCACAGTATAGTATGCATGAGCGACACCGGACTGTAACTATGGTGTTCACCACTTGCCTTTTCTTTGGCTAGCTTTCACATCATTTTTTCCATCTTGACCCCTCGTCCCCTGATGAGTCTGGTGAACACCATAGTTCATAAGGGAGGGCCAGTAAATCTCCCTCAAAATGCCGCCTGTATTGGATAATTTTCATATCATTTTTTTCATTCGTTCCCTGATGAGTCTGGGGGAACCCATCAAGACGAAACGCGTTGGGCCATTTTTTCTTTGAGACAGTAAATTGTTTCTTTTGTTTTTGTTTAGGATTAGGGAGGGTATTGTCAGATATTAGGTGTTCCCTCTCCCATCTCCCTGTAATAGGGTTTTGTTAGGGCCTGGTAATAGGGCAAGGTTTCGGACGGGGCCGCTCTTGTCAGGGCGATGACTCCGTATTTAGGAGGTCATTATGGAAAAATAGACTTGACAGGGCATGGTAGGGACAGATCGCATATCTTTGTACCATCCTATTGGCATCGCCCTAATCAGCCCGGCATTCAAGTGCCAATCGAACTAGCAACAGACCGCTCTTTTTTCATTATCTTTTTCAATTTATTGTACATTGTTGTCTATTTTTAGATACGATCAGATTAAAAGTGAAGTTTTATGTTTTATTAAATGGCCCCCTCTTTTGCATTATTAATAGGTTGAATATAGAAGGGAGTATAGTCCTAGTACACTACTAGTTAGGGCTCATTCACGCCACCGTGGTTTGGTTCCGCATCCCAGCCGCATTTTTTGCGGCTGGGGTGCGGACCCATTCACCTCAATGGGGCTGCAAAAGATGCGGACAGCACTCCGTGTGCTGTCTGCATCCGTTGCTCCGTTCCGTGGCCCCGCAAAAATTATGAGTCTGGTTCTATTCTTGTCCGTTTTGCGGACAAGAATAGGCATTTCTATAAAGGGCCATTCCGTCCACGGGCGGCATCTGTGTTTTGCGGATCCGCAAAATACGTCACGTTCGTGTAAACAAGCCCTTACTCTGACGTTTTCACACATTTTTCTGAATGGTTGACAGCGACTTATTCGCTCACCTTATTGAGAACACTGAGTGTGCATGTGTATGGGGGGATCGGATAGTTACTCCCCTGTATCACATCTTGATAGAAGAAGGAGGTCCACCCTGCCGAGAACGATTGACACCAGCTTTACTTGCTCTGTCTGCAGCTCTCCTGTAGGGAAAACACAGCAAAACAGTCTGTCGATAGGCAATCAATGGAGCCGCTCACCCAGGCGTGAGGTGAACATCTTATTTCAATACACAATTGACCGGGGCCCTGACATGGAAGCCCCGTCTCCTGTGATAGCCGGGGGAGGATGGATGACATCAGTGGAGCTCCCTAGGCCTCCTCACTCTACAGCAGGGATCAGCAACCTGTTGAACTACAACTCCCAGCATGCACACTTACTCAGCTATTCTTGTATATATACTGTTTACAGGACCCCCATACAGCGCTGGCTACAGGACCCCCATACAATATTGGTTACAGGACACTGATACATTGCTAGATACAGGACCCCCAAACATTTCTGGTTACAGGACCCCCATACATTTCTGAAAACAGGACCCTTATACATTGTTGGCTACAGGACCCCCATACAATATTGGTTACAGGACACTGATACATTGCTAGATACAGGACCCCCATACATTTCTAGTTACAGGACCCCCATACATTTCTGGATACAGGACCCCCAAACATTTCTGGATACAGGACCCCCATACATTTCTGAAAACAGGACCCTCATACATTGTTGGTTACAGGACCCCGATACATTTCTAGTTACAGGACCCCTATACATTTCTAGTTACAGGACCCCTATACATTTCTAGTTACAGGACCCCCCCCATACATTTCTAGTAACAGGACCCCCATACATTTCTAGTTACCGGACCCCCCATACATTTCTGGATATAGGACACCCATACATTTCTGGATACAGGACCCCCCATACATTTCTGGATACAGGACCCCCATACATTTCTGGATACAGGACCCCCATACATTTCTGGAAATAGGACCCCCATACATTTCTGGATACAGGACCCCCATACATTTCTGGATATAGGACCCCCAGAGTTTATAAACTGAGAGCGTCAGCCAGAAAATTGTACTATGTATGCATTGTTTTTCTATCCAACACTTTTTGACATCACAACCGATGTGCCGGATGTATATGAACAATCCCACAGGAAACTATGGGGTCAGTTAGACAGTAGCCATATGCAGGGGAAGTAAGCCAATATGTGGTTAGAAACCTGCTGTGGTTGTTAATCATGAGAGGTAGCAATCCAGCCCTTGCAGGGAGGGTGCATGGCATCCTAGTCGGCTCCGTCACTCTACTCGGCCTCTCAGACTAGTGGGAACTGTGCCGGTGATCATGCTTACCTGATCTCTGACACTGAGTCTCGGCCCGTTTGCTCCCTGGCCCACTTATCTCATGTCTCTCCATGTAAACTTACGGTTTGATGCAGCTACGCCCAAGCACTGGCTGCAGCGATGATTTGCTCCCCTTGCGTCCAGTGACCATTTGACATGACCCAAGAGTAGCAGTGATTGGCTGCAGTGGCTTCAAACAGGACTTTTACATGGAGGGACCCGAGACAATCAGCGGAGGCTGTAGAGTAGACGAGCCTGGACTCTGCACCAGGGATCAGGTAAGTATGATGACCAACGTAGTCCCACCAGTCTGAGAGGTCTGGAAATTAGTTCACAACCCCTTTAAGGTCGAGCAGCTATCTCTCCCGACTCCCCCCATACACATTCATGTATGTATATCCAATGGAGAGAGAGGAGGAAACTGGTGCCAGACACTTCTGGTGGTGCCTTATCTACTAGGAGAACAAAAGGATCGGGCAAAAATGTATCAGTTCTCTTAACACAGAGTTGGGAGCTCCCCATTAGACTGTTGGTTGAACCTACCATCCTTCATTAATGGGTATGAGGTCTTTAGCCTAATCTTCTGTAGGACCATTGATCTATCTTTTTGGTCTAGTATAGCGTTGATCGCGAATATTCTAATCGTGAATTTTTATCGCGAATATTGGCACTTTGAGAATTTGTGAATATCTAGAATATAGTGCTATATCTTGGTAATCGCGAATATTCTCGATTTTCTTTTTCATTAGTACCCATGATCGCGAATTTTCGTATCGTGAATTTTTTCGCAATCAAGAAAATAATGACTGGAGATCACGAATTGTTGAATTCGTGAATATATGACGAATATTCGCCCAAATATTCGTGAAATATTGCGAATTCGAATATTGCCCGTGCCGCTCGTCACTGGTGTCAAATAGTCTACCTTGTCATGAAGATCTTGGACCATTGTGCCATTGTTCTTCACACTATTTATTCAAGAGACTGGAATCTTGTCAGGCTCTTTTCAGTTTATCACTGCCATGAATGATTCATATACATTACCATATTAATGAATGCTCCCCGTTAATTATTAATAATATTGCACTAACTCGATAAAAGATCTGCACCAGAAAGTGGGCTTTCAAAAAAAATTTGCATTGAGTTGATAAGTATCTGGGGAACTCATAATCAGGTTGTCTTTTATCAGATTGTGCCGTGTCCAGGGGGATTGGCCGGTAGACCGCCCATTTGATGCCAGGAGGACTGAGTCGGTATCAAGAGAGCGGCCTTCTCTTACATTTCCAGTCTAATCAACGTGCACTAGGATAGAAGAAAGCACTCCGGTGTAGAAATATCAACTTGTGTGATATTCTCAAGTGCTCTGCTCCACTTTAGACCCGGTCTGGGCGCCACTTCCAATGACTATTATTATAATTTACTTAAAAAACGCCATACAGAAACTGTGCATTTCAATTCGTAAAGTCCTGTCCTTCGCACAACGTTAACCATAAAGTGCCACATGCAGTATTCCTAAGTGGCCGGCGTTCTAAAGCAATACAATTATACGTCAGGATTAGGGATGAGCGAACGTATGTTTCAAGTTCGGCCTACAAGGTTCGAGTTATCTATGAATTCGGTTATGGATAACTTATGGTCGGTGGTAGCGGAATCCATAACGGAATTCTTAGATAACCCAAACCTTGTAGGCCGATCTTGAAAACACAAGTTCGCTCAACACTAGTTAGGATTACTTGAGTTTAGCTCCAGGTTTTATATCTCAGCAGGGTTCAGCCTTGGCAAGTGAGCCAACTGATTTGTATAGTGAGGACAGTAGAGTTTGTCCGCCCAGTTTTCCTGAAGTCTTGTAGCATCTGACACTGAGCTATGATTTTCACAGTAAGTGTTTGTGCTCCTGGTGTAATAAATTATATATCTTTGACTAATGTTTAAGGCGGGATGCTCTGTGTGAGGTACTACTCCATGCTGCACTACGCACTAATAATACAAAGCGTACCAGTGACTTAGGGAGGTTGTAGAAGAAATGGAGGCCTTGTTCTTTTGTGGTTGGTGCCTTCATAACAAAGCTAGAAGAGAAGCTGAATGAAGTGCTTTGATGGAGTGATGACTGTAGATACAGACGGTCAGATCTTAAAGAGGGTAAATGAACATTTCTGGAGCCACAGAAGAGCTTGTCATGGACGTTAGATCAGCATTATCTGCCACCAGTCATGCTCATTCATTCTGTAAGCCAACTACCAACAGAACGTCTTGAAAATGGGATTTGCTAAGGTGGATGATGTTGGTCGCTACTTAGCTACCTATGGACATTATAAGACCAGGGCAGGGTTGCTTTGGTCAACCAGAGTATCAGAGGATCCTCCAGTAGGTCCAGACTCTGACACAGTAGTGGAAACCAAAGGTCCAGCAGAAGACAACTCCATCTGGATCTGACTATGGAGTCAGATGACACCTTATATCAGTTTTTACACTGAACTGTATTGAAGTCATTGATAAAAGGATGATTATAGCTATTTCTTTGCCACTTGATTCTGAACTTCCCAGATACATCATAGACTAGGAAGCAAGATCAGGGTTAATTTGGAAACCTAGTCAGAGACTCATGACAAAGGGACATAATAGGACTGTGAAAATGATGGCCTGTTATTAGGGATGACCATCAAAATCTGATCGGTGGGGGTCCACCACAAATCGAAAGGTTTCACAGCAAGTGCCATGTTCTGCTCATGGTTTACAGTCGCAGTGGACATTTCATTGTACTGTGCCATACTTACCACCCTTGTCGTTGGCAAATTGAATGCCCAAATTTGAAGGGACTGTCTCAGAAAATTAAGTACAGTCCCTGCAAATTGAGGACTGTTGGCAACTATGCTGTACGGTAGCTGAAGTCCCTTCTCTTGAATGGAACTGAGCTGACGGCTGAGTATAGCGCCACACTTCTCCAAGTCTGGTATTGCAACTCTTCTCTATTGAAATGAATGGAGCTGAAGTGCAATACTACATATGACCTATGGACAGTGGTGGTGCTCTTTTCTGCAAGAAAGCAGCCTTTTTTTTTTTTTTTATAATAATGGAAAACCACATTTAAGGTGGCTTCTATTTAAAGGGGTTGTCCAGGGTTTTACAAGTCATTGCCTATCCTCAAGATTGACATATATTGAAGTAGAGGATTCACGGTCGAATTCATGGGGCTAATAAGTGGGTACGGAATCCACTAAATCGGTGTATGTGAATGGGGTGGCAGGCTTGAGCGTGGATTTGAAGCGGATTTTACCATGGATTCCACATGGAAATCTGCGTCTAATCCTCAGCGTCTGGACTTAGCCCTAGAAAGATGCATTATAGGCAGTTCCCTCATTTTACTGGAATTATTGTTTGTGGAATTGCCCCATTTAGAAGTGGGATCAGTTTTACGATACTTTTTCTTGCAAATCATAGTCCCTGTCACATGCTTTTGTCCTCCTCCAGAAACAGCGCCACTATTATCCGCTGGTTGTGTCTGGTATTGCACATCAGCCCGTGATTGACTTGCGGTACTTAACGCAGGACAGGGGTAGCACTATTTCTGGGAAAGAAAGCTGATTTTTCCAGTGTAAAAAAATCCAGCATATTTTAATAAAACATTTTTGGTATTATATCGACAGCCATAGCGCCATTTTTTCATTACTACATTTTTGTTCAGGTCGCAGTCCAGTGGTTTTAGTAGCCAGGGGGGTATTTTCCAGTGAAAATCACAGTGTGCTGTACGAGGACAAGCAAAATCCATTTTATGTGTGCGGCTAAATGCTAAATCTGTCTCAAAAGATTTAGATGAATGCAAAATCCTAATGCAGCTATACAAATGTGAGTGAATAAATGAAAGATTAGCAGTCACGGTATTTCCGCTAATGGGTTAGGAATAGTGAAAGATAACCCTGTCGGGTTTCTGTGGGGAAAGGGTTAACCAGATGCTACAACCTCAATGACTACGCCGGACATAGTGATGGCTTTAGAGTCAGGGGCCGCCGACTTTACCACCATGCAAACCAAGCAAATGCTTGTGGCCCCAGAGATCAGGGGGCCCCCTGCTGGCCACGAGTTGTTGGCTTTAAGAAAGGACTAAAGAGGCGGACATATCGCCTGTTCGGCTGCACAGGGGCCTGGGGAAGGGGAGTCTCTTCCAGCTGCCCAGACTGAACTGGCTATGCTTAGAGTGGGGGTGGAGCTTAATGCTGTGACAGGGCGGAGCTTAGTTGTGTTTGGGGCCCTGGAAATAGAAAATCCACCCCTGTTTAGAGGGGAGCACAGGAGGATGACTACTTCTCCCTATAGCATGGACATCAAATATTACTTATCTAACTTACAGTTAGTAAGAGACGGGGCTAACTGCGTTCATTAAAGGGTTCTTCCAGAATAAAAATGTTTTTTTTTTTATAAATAACTGCAGGAAACGCAATAAAATAAAAAAAATAGCCAATATTCACCTGTTAAATCCCCCAGTGCTCCTACTAGTGTTTATTTGCTGCAGCGATGATGTCATACACCCAGGTGACCACTCGGCGATCATGTTGTAGGTACTAGCATCACTTCTGAGGCCAGTCATTGGCTGCAGAGGTCACATGGATGTAGGGCACATCATCACTGCAGCAAAGTAAACAAAGACCATCAGGGTGGGTCTTGACAGGTGGGTATTAGTTATTAAAAAAAAATTTACATTTCCAAACATCCCCTTTAATTCACTGTATGTAACGATAAAACGGTTTTATGTTCTGAAACAGTGCAGTAACTGGCATCACAGGTTAGGCTACTTTCAAACTTCAGTCACTGGATCTCAAACGTGGGGGGAAAACGCTTCCGTTTTGTCCCCGTTCATTGTCAATGGGGACAAAACTGAAGTGAACTAAACAGAGTGCACCAGAATGAATTCCGTTCCGTTTGGTTGCATCCCCAGCATTTTTCTGTCCGCGATGTGGTGCAGAGCAAGACGGATCCGTCCTGACACACAATGTAAGTCAATGGGGATGGATCAGTTTTCTCGGACACAATAGAAAACGGATCCGTCCCCTAATGACTTTCAATGGTTTTAGAGATAACACAACCGGTTCCGTTCAGAACGGATGCAGACGGTTGTATTATTATGACGGAAGCGTTTTTGCTGATCCATGACGGATCCAGTAACAACGCTGGTGTGAAAGTAGCCTTAGATTGTTTAAAGGGGTTTCCGAGAGGTTTTTACTGATGACCTATCCTCTGGATAGATCATCAGTATCTGATCGGTCGGGGTCCGACACCCAGGATCCCTGCCAATCAGCTGTTTTAGAAGGGCCCCTCTCAGGAGCGCCGCAACCTTCTCTCAGCTCACCAAGCACAGCGCCGTACATTGTATGGTGGCTGTGCTTGGTATTGCGCTCAGCCCCATTCACTTCATTGGGGCTGAGCCAGGCCACGTGACAGATGTACGTGACGTCATATGGCCTGGAAAAAGCTAGAGAAAGTCGTGGCTCCACTGCGAGTGCCAGTGCCTTCTCAAACAGCTGATGGGCGGGGGTCCCTGGTGCCGGGGGCCCACTGATCAGACAATGATGACCTATCCAGGGGATAGGTCATCAGTATAAAACTCTCCACTCTCCAGACTACAATGCCAGACAAGAAAGGCACCACAATTGGGCAACTTTTCCCAGTTTAGTGGAGCGTGCATTGAAAAATGGCTTTGTGTTTTTGCCGTCTGACCTATTAGTGCCTAATGGATAACAAAAATCTCCAGGCATCTATTGGTCTGTAAGGGGAAACCATCAGCAAGAGCTCGGTGTTTGTCGAGCGGTCAGCAGAGACCACTGGTGGCTGGTAAGAGTTAGAGTATGGGCGCACATAGCAGAATTGCCGCTGGTGATTTTCGGCAGATCTACGATTTTAGCCGATACAGATTCTTGTACCGGGGCTGTGGTGCTCGACACATGAAGAACTTGACACAATGGCTGGAAAAAAATAATCTTCTTGAGAATTTATCCTCAAGGCTCTGGATTACGCAGGTTTATACCTTGTTGCATGGAGAGGACCTGCTCTTTGTATTACTGCTTCTTTTGGTGACTTTGTAGCCTAAATGTTGCCTAAATCAAACCCCGGCCCTGGCTCTGATCTTTTTGGCTGCAAAAGAGGATCAATGTCAAAGATGTCTCCCACTTTGCTGTGATCAATGTGAATGTTATCTAGCTCAATAATATTGAACCTATAAAGAGGTGACGGCATGTTTTCAAGCATTTAGTTGCTGTAGGACCAATACTAGGCCAGGACAGCAGCCAACAAACTGTTCTTTCCTGATAACTGCCTGCTTGTCCGAAGAGGTGAGAGCTGCATTTACATGCAGCACTCACCTCTGCTGTCAGGGGAGGAAGGATCGCTCATCCTCATAGAGAATCATTCTTTCTGGGCAGCAGATGGTGCTGGCTAAACAGGGTTCTGCTGCCCAGAAACGATAATGTAGGTTTCTGCTCCAGACTGCCTAATATATGGTGGAACTGAAGATCTGGTCTGGCTAAAGGGCTGGTCTTCTCAAAGAGGTGGTCTTTCGGAGAGGTTTCCCTGTAGTGCATAGGGATTTGCTATATCTAGTAACATACTGGTAGTGTATGGTATTTCAGAATGAATCGAAGAGGGTTGCATGAATCGGCATACCGGGCACTCTTACCTCATCAGAATTCCTTGGATGAAGTGTATAATTCCTTTATTACATCAGACTTGCAGTAAAATGTAATTACTTTATATAAATCACAACCCACAATGGACAGACGATAGGCAGAAAAATGATGCATGCCGCAATGTGCTGGCGCATGATTTATTGGGGATTATTTACAAATTGCAAGCATGCAGAAAAAGAAAAAAGCTGTCGTGTCCACCAATAGATCTGAATCTGCTGACTAAGATGGTAGATATTGCCATGTACAGCTTTCACTCAGGGTAAGCAGGACTCTGCCCATGGTCCTGTCGAGGAACTGCCCAAAAGGCAGTTGTATTGGATCACAACGATGATGTTTTCCAGGACTTTCAGGTTAGAGGAACAATCTGGGTCAAACTGAATTACCATGTGAGATCTAGCGTAGGTCTTGAGGTGGACGCTACGTCACACAGGGAGTCAACCAAAGGGATTAAATTTGTCATGGACCATCCCTTCACTAGGTTAAAGGGGTCTACCAGGAAATAAATATTGATGACCTCAGTCAAGATTGGTCATCAATATCTGATGTGTTGTGGGTCCGACTCCCAGCACCCCCGCCATCAGCTGTTTTAAACGGTATCGCTTGGTATTGCAGCTCAATCCCACTCATGTGAGTGGGACTGAAATGCAGAAAGGCCATGTACACACTATAGGAAAAAGCACTGGCCTCTCTGGTGGCCGGGACCACGGGAGTCCACATAGGCACGCATATACAGCAGTTCCATCCCGGCCACCTCGTATCTGCGCTGCAGTGGTGACCGCAACCCCTAGATATCAGCTGTGTATAATGTGATGGAAAAATGAGTCAAGCCAGCGAAGGAGGCAATATGGACAATCACAATACACAAACCCAAAATGATCAAAAATTTGTGGGCAGAATTATCAGGGTTATGTAATCTATCATCATAGCCGGCAATGACAAAGTGGGATCAAATTTAAAGCGCCATTTGAAATCATCTACACCAAGGGGTAAATTTGCAATAATTTTTCTCTGTGATTTTCCAATGTGCCAAGGTAGTGTACCAATAAGTCTGGGAGACCCTTCGACAGAAAATTGGGGGAAAGTGCTGTAAATCAGCAACTGCAAAACTCCTAACACTATTTTCCAGCAATTTAAAGTGGATATTTCTATCTTAGGGTACTTTCACACTAGCGTTTTTCTTTTCCGGCGCTGAGTTCCGTCCTAGGGGCTCAAATCCGGAAAAGAACTGATCAGTTTTATCCTAATGCATTCTGAATGGAGAGTCAGTCCTTCAGGATGCATCAGGATGTCTTCAGTTCAGTCTTTTTGACTGATCAGGCTTTTCAGAAAAACGTAGCATGCAGTATTTTTACCTCCGGCCAAAAAGCCTGAACACTTTGACTGAACGCCGGATCCGGCCTTTTTCCCATTGACTTGCATTAACGCCGGATCTGGCGCTGTGTGTTCAGTCAAACCGGATCCGGCTTTTGCATGTTAAACCCGAAAAATTTGAAAAAAAAGTTAAAGTCCATAAATGGCGGATCCGTTTTTTCCAATGCATTTTTTCATTGTGATCAAAATCCTGATCAGGATTCAAATGTAATCCGTTTTCACACGTTTTTCCGGATCCGGTGGGCAGTTCCGGTGTCGGAATTGAACGCCGGATTAAAACAACGCTAGTGTGAAAGTAGCCTTAGACATTGATGGTTTATCGCTAGGGTGTTCCATTAATGTCTGATAGATGTGGGTACGACCTCTTGGACCTGCTCCTATCAACAGAATGGGGCCTCTGAAGTGAAGGAGAGCACACTGCGCAAGCGCGGCCACCCTCCATTCACTGCTATGGGAGTTCCAAAAATATCCGAGCATGCTCGCTCAGTTGTTTTTGGAACTTCCATACTAGTCAATGTAGATCATGCCGAGCATTTCACTTTGGGTCCTGTACTGGACCTCGCTAGGGTTGCCAACCAGAATTTTTCTTTTTTTCCGTACAACTTATCCCAAAATCACGGACAGACAACATTTTTTACGGACAAATTGGAAAACCATAATGAATGATAAAAATTCTAAGTAATCCATGTCTATATCTCAATATACTGATAAGAACTCGTTACTAGCATTTACCGTGAGCTGCAAAATGATGATAATTACCACCAAAATAATCTAGTCAGGTACCACCAGCCTCCAATAAAAATCATGGACACATCAAAGTCGCCTATTTTTATGGACTGTCCAGAAATTTCGGGACGGTTGGCAACCCATCTGACATTGATGGCATATCCTACCCATATGCCATCAATATCTGAGAGGGACCAATCCCTTTAACAGGATTTTTTAAATAATCATACCTTTAGTACTTCTGGCCCTGGGTTGGAGACGGTAACTACTGCTTCTAGATGGCAGAGCTGCAACCTCCCATTTTAAAGGGGTTGCTCATCTAGTGAAGTGTTTTCTTTTTAAATGTAAAACATGAGAGTAGCCATGTTTGCTTCACTAATACCGCCACCTTACCTTCACTTCCTGGGTCCCCCGCTGCTCTCTACTTCCTGTTTCCTCCCGGAAGTGCGACCACTGCTCCAATCACTGGCTGAGGCGTGTCACCAGGATGGCCAGTGATTGTCTAAGCAGTCACATTTTCTGTGTCAAGTGGGGGCACAGGAATGTGACAGTGGGGGATTAGTGAGGCATGATTTTAAAAAAAAATTATAATATTTTTAATTTTTTAAGCCACATTGACCCGTTGTGTAACATTTTTATTGGCTGGACAACTTTATTATATTCTTAAAGTGCCATGAGTTTGTCACCCATGAAATTTTCAATTTGGAGAAATAAGCCGCTGCTCACACTTGCTTCGTGCCATGATGCAGTGCCGGATCCATCATATCAGAGGTACCAACTGAACAACTGAGTTAGGCTCCAAGCACACCACCATATTTTTGGTCCGCATCCAATCTGCATTTTCTGTGGATCGGATGCTGACCCGCTTATTTCAATGGGGCCGCGTGCTGTCCACATGGGTATTTTCCATTCCTCCGTCTCTCAAAGCAGATGGAACTTGTCCTATTCTTATCCGTGTTGTGGACAAGAATAGGCGTTTTTTAACGTAGACCGGGAAAATGCGTAAGGCACATGGCTGGTATCCGTGTTTTACAGATCCACGATTTGCGGACCGCAAAACGTATGCGGTCATGTGTATGAGTCCATTGAGATGTCCATTGTTTTGCCTCCAGCGCTAATCTCCCCACCAAACCTGATTGAACTTGCAACAGACAAATCCAGCTCAAGTGTGAACACAGACTAAGCTTTTCAAACGCAACACGGAGAAGGCAATGTGTACATTTTATGCCCGCTGTGTTTTTACAAGCCGTCCACGGCTGGTATTTGGATTCTCTTCAGGTCCCGTCTTCCAGGATCTTAGCTCTGTCTTATTTCCTCTCTCGGAGCACATCGTGTCTTGATCCCCCCCCCCCCTCTTCTCCTCAGCTCCCTGCCTCTGTAATGTAATAATCAGTCAGTGTAGTGAACCCTATCTCACACTCTCCTCACTCCGCAGTGGTAGATATGCACATCCATCCTCATTAACTCCAACCTTCTCTGTTGCCCCTCCTCAATAAAATGTCCCTTTCATTGCCTTCACTAATTCTCACCCTGTCGCTCTTCTTCCTACCCTCCAATCACCAGTAGTCGAGTAGTTTTCTTGTGAACCCCTGGCTGATAAGCACTTGACAACGCATCTTGCTATTGACCTCTTTTTGCTGTAATTTTACAGATTTACTGCCTTTTCCCTGTGCAGTTGTCTCCCACTTTGTAGAGGACCACGACGTACCAAACACGTTGGGGGCCTTTCTGGAACGTCCCTGCCAATTGCTTTACAATTTCCCCTTATCAATTGATGTCTTTCCACTGTTCTCTTTCCATCTTCCTCTTTACTTTGCACTTGCTCTAAAGTCTTGATGATTTCCCTCGCCCCGTCGTCGCCCCATACACATAATTCATCGTGTAGCCCCCCGTTGTCTTGCCCGATTTTTTTCTGTTTTCCATTTATTATTTGGAAGGCTGAGCATTACTCCTGTAATAGAAAGTAAAGTCTCCGATCTATAACTAGAAGGGGCCATTAGTATTTGCTAATGCCAGGTAAAGTCCAGTAGGCAAGATATTGCCTTGGTCTTCTTTGATAAAGCAGAAGATCAGACCAAGATAATTGCCGCTGATTGTTCTAGATGATGGGCGTTTGTTAGAAAGTTCTGCTTCTCCGGTGGTGATTTACGCCGTGCCATGAAGCTGTGTTCAGACCTCTCTCTCCTCCATAATTCTCCAGGGCTCATTTGAGTACAATGAGGACAGGTTCTGAGAGACTGTAAATCTCTAATGAGCTTATCTCCCTCTCTGCTCTCTGGACCACCTGCTCTCATAGGGGCTACGGATGCAGTTACATAGTGTGCAGAAGGTCAGGCTCATAGATGCGCCGCTATACCTTGCCTTTTCCTTTAGCACAGGAAGAATCAATGAGGGTCATTTATTAAGACCTGCGTTTAAGACGCCGGTCTTAATAACCCCTACATCTCGCGGTGGAACCGACGAAGTTATGAATGGGCTCAGGTGTCTTCATAACTTCAGCACATCCAGCGCCAGTCCAAATGTAAGCCAGCTTCCAAACTGTCTTGGACCATTTTCTATGCCTAAAACAGACGTAGAAAACGATGAATGAGACGGGCCTGCCGGCCTGTCCCCTTCCCTGCCCACTTTTTAAAGACCTTGCGTGAACGGTGAAAAAGTCGCAGATTGTAATCTGCACCTGAAATACGCCCAATATAGTCGTATTTCAGGACAATAAATGACCCCCAATGTGTTTTATGCGTTTATTATAACCTGCATGCAGGATTAAGAGGATCGGGAGGAGTAACTGACCAATATCAATACCGCACGGCCATTAATAATGAATACTGGATATAAAAGGCAGCTGTGGCCTAACTGGCTGCGCGGTTCTCAACCACAGCCAGCCGTGCCCTGAACGGCTCACGACCGCGCCGTGTGGTCGTACTCTAATGGTCGTGCAAATTCGTTGACCCTGGAGAGCTGCTGTTATATAAGGGTGCATTCACATAACCGTGCTGCATTTTGCGGTCTGTAAAACACGGATACCGGCTATGTGCGTTCTGCATTATGCAAAATTGCGAACGGATGCGGATCCATTCATACAGTCGTGTGAATGAGCCCTAAGTCAAAGGATGAAAGGGTGACTAGTTAGAAGACCAGCACACAGAGGTGTTCTTGATCGCTCATCTGAAAGGCCCTTTAACGTGTGCTGTTGGGACCCCACCAAGCTGCTCTTCGAATCTCAACTTTCAGGACCACCACATGTATGACGTGGGAGGTAGCTGGCTAAGTGTTTTATGACATGGGTGTGATAAAACATTGATCCGTGAGGGTCCGCGCAGTGGGACCCCCATGAGTCCTGAGATTTGGTAGAGAGCGGGCTGAGTTGTGTGCGCAGAGACAGATTGCATGTCAGACTATAGGTGTCTGGGAGGCCTCTGCTGTACGTCTCTCCCATCGCTGAAGCCTGTCAGGCCAAGTCTTGTCACGTCGCAGAGGGCGATGGTTCTGTCAGGCACAGCGACGTCTCATGTCTGTCTCAATGAACCATCATCTATGTGACATGAATCTGACTGTACATGAGCTCACATGGTAAATTATGCTTACGGTTGAGGGCAGCGCTCTGTGACTGTTATATGGCCGCTGTTTATAACCTGCTTATCTACGGTTTCTTCTCCTGGATCTTCACCTTGGCATGCCTCATCACATCACTATTAGGGCTCATTCAGACGGCCGTATGCTGTCCGCAAAAATATTGAATGCTATTAGTTTTTTTGCGGATCCGCAAAAAAAACGATCGACAAAAAAAACGGATAGCATTCAGTATTTTTGAGGACCCATAGACTTCAATAGGGCCATGTCCTGATTATCACAGACAAGTATAGGACATGTTTCATTTGCTTTGCGGAACCATGGAATAGAAAAGGGCCCATAGAAGTCAATGGGTTGGCATCTAATCCGCAAAAAAACGAATCCGCATTTTTGCGGATAGCATACGGCAGGCTGAATGAGCCCTAAGGCCTCATTCACACGACCGTTGTTTTGGTCCGCATCCGAGCCGCCGTTTTCGCGGCTCAGGTGCGGACCCATTCACTTCAATAGGTCCGCAAAAGATGCAGACAGCACTCCGTGTGCTGTCCGCATCCGTTGCTCCGTTCCGTAGCCCCGAAAAAAAAAATATGACATGTCCTATTCTTGTCCGTTTTGCGGACAAGAATAAGCATTTCTACAATGGGCCGCCCGTTCCGTTCCGGAATTGCGGAAGGCACACGGGCGGCTTCCGTTTTTTGCGGGTTTGCGGACATGAGGCATGAGGCCTTAGAGTATTTCTTAGGATACTTTTACACTCACATTTTGGATTTCCGTTTGTGAGATCCGTTCTGAACGGATGCAGACGGTTGTATTATCTGAACGGATCCAAATGTGCAGATCCATAACAGATCCGAACCAAACGCGAGTGTAAAAGTAGCCATATATATATATTTCCTCTTTTTATCTTTCTTTTCTAGGACTTGATAAGATTAAAATAGTCCTTTTATGAGGCATTCATGCGTCTGTGCTTGCCACAATGCTATCTATTAGCATCTGCATATTATTTACATGCAGAGAGACATTTTGAGGCTGGAATGTTCAGAGGAAGGTAAGCTTAGGACAGCCAGCGAAATATACAAGTTTTACAGGTATAAAAGACATATTTTGCCTTAGTAGCTTTTTATGACCTCCCGTGATACCAAACTAAGCAACTTACCCTAAAAGATCCTGGTTGTCAAATTTTCTATTCAACTGTTTCGGGAAAATATGGGCGACTAGCAACATTGCCGCCTTTTACAGCTTTCTCACTAGCTGTCACCCAGTATTTTCTGCCTACTTTAAAGTGTACCTGAGCTTTCTAAAAAAAAAGTTTCCATAATGGCTGTGCTTCTCTGTACAATCATAACTGTGAAGGAATAGGTCTTTTTTGAAGTTCCTTAATGTCTTTTTTAGCCTAATTATTCCCCTCTTCAGCTGCACAGCTAGATGCATCTCTCTCAGAAGCAAGGGGCATCTCCATTCTATAGAATCTGCCAATGCTGTACTTCTGTGATGTCATTTCCCTTACTTACAACCTTATGCTTGCTTTTAGGGAGAGGTCACACTTAGGCCTCTTGCACACGAATGTTTTTTTTTTTTCATTTACGCTCCGTTCTTTGCGTTCCGTATACGGACCGTATATGGAACCATTTATTTCAATGGATCCGCAAAAAAGGAAGGTACTCCGTATGCCTTCCGCTTCCATTTTTCCGTTCAAAGATAGAACATGTCCTATTAGTGTCCGCATAACGGAGAAGGATAGTACTGTTCTATCAGGGGCCAGCTGTCCCGTTCCACAAAAAACAGATGCATGAGGCCTTACAGACACAAAGGAGGCTCCTGTGATGTTCAGAAGCAGTGCAGAAGCAGTTCTTTTATCGGGCTCAGGATCTCAGCTAGCTCTGACACATCCTCACTTCCTGTGAACAGTCTTCGGTGTCTCTAGGGATGGATCTTGCCTGACAGGCAGTGGACTGCAACTGGAAGTGGAATTCTCTGATTTCTATTGTTGACCTCATGTCAGGATATCTCAGTGGTGACATGCCTCCAGGCAGGACGTGACCCTCCAGTGGTGTGTCACTTGGGGTCAGTCATTGGCTACAGCAGTGCATGTGATTGCATTGAAGAGACCAGAAGACCACTGAAAGGAGCCAGGGGAGACCCCTTTAATGGCAGCTCCAAATTTGATGCCTCCTTGTTGCCTGTGGGTACCATGAGTAAACACTGGATGCGGCAGTCACAAGATGGCCCTTAAAGTTTACCTTAACCTTTCTATATACTTTATTGAAACCTTTGCTCACATCGCTTCGTTTGTCTGTCCGCTTCTTTAAAGCCTGCCATAGCACATCTATGCCAGGTTTTAGCAGAGCTGACGCAACAATGTGACCTCCGGCCTGTACAGCGCTCACTGGGCCCCGCAGTGACACCAGTACACTAGTACCCATTGAGGCGTTTTTAAGTTTCCTACACCAACACATATTTGTTTTGGTCACTATAGGGTGATGCAAAGACTGCACTGGGGGCTGTAATATCTACTCATTTGTACATCTTTTTCTACCATAAGGCACTATATGAAAATAGCGTGGACCTCATTTATCAAAAGTGTGCTTTGTGTCCCCTAGCAACCTGTGTTAGAAGCATATTTTTAATTACGTACTGATTGCTTCTTTCCCTTTTTATTATTATATTACCTTTTCTATTCCTTAAATGTAGTTACTTGGTTTAGCTAGTCAGTATCTACAAGACCCCATTATGCTGTGAGGACTTCATTCCTGAGTTATCTCAGGGACATGCATTCTGAACACTGGACATCCTGAGGAGATGGGCCAGAAGGTATAAAGTTGTGTGCATTAACGAAGAGCTTGAAGCTCCAAGAGACATCATGGGAAGAAGGTTGTCTCTCACAACACCTGTCGTAACACCTCGGGGGTGGGTCATATGCTATGTTAGTAGCGTGGCCGATTGGAGCTTGCTCATTGGCATGAACACAGGTCTGAGTGAATATTTTTTTCTGTGTATGTGAGTTGTTTGCCTTTTTTATCTTTAATATATTTAATCACAGTTAGTAAATATTTTTTATCACTTAGCCTGTGTAAGCATATTTATGTTCGAATTGTTGAATTCACGTTAAAAGACAACCATTCAGGGCTCAGCTTTAATTTTTGCATTTAGATGGTTGCAATGGGCAGCAAAGGCAGCCTTAGGCCTCATGCACATGGCCGTGTCCATATTTCAGTCAACAAACCACGGATCCACAAAATACACGTGCCCTCCACGTTTTTTTTTCTTACTCCCATCAATAGAAAAGACTGTCCTCGGTGTGGACCAGAATAGGACAAGTTCTGTAATTTGTTTAAAGGCCACATGGATCCGGAAAAAAAAAATGCAAAAGTGTGCGTGGCCCCATAGAAATGAATTGGTCAGTGTACTATCCACAAAAAATACTAAAAGCACAAAGATAAAAAATATATGTTTGTGTGTATGAGGCCTATCACTGTTATACATTTTTAAGAAATGAAGCTAATACTTCTAGGAGGAACTATTCTCCATGATATGGCACATGATTGTATCTTAAAGGCCCACAGAATTCTCCTGGTGCTGTGTTAAATAATATGTGAAATTATATTAATTGATATTTAATATAAAGGATGTATTACACTATACACTGACACCATCTATAGTAATACACTTAGCAATGGGAGGTCTGCATGAGAACGTCAAGACCTATATTTGAAGTCTCCATATATGACAATGTAGAAGCACATACATGTGTAAGACACACCTGTATCTATGGTATAAATGACTGACAGACAGACAAGGGGGTCGTCTTCTCACTCTCACACTCTGTGGGTGGTTGTTCTTGAAGAAGAACACATGGAGCCTTAGAAGAAGATCCCCATCCTTCAACAATGATACTTCAAGGACTTTCAATATTCACACATGGACAATTAGACTAAGACTTCCTAAATTATTTTTGTAAGTAATCAACTTTTATGAAGAGTGAAAATAAATCGCATTATTCATTTTTTTAATATAAGGCTACTTTCACACTTGCGTTCGGAGCGGATCCGTCTGATGTTTCATCAGACGGATCCGCTCCGATAATGCAGACGTTCGCATCCGTTCAGAACGGATGCGTCTGCATTAAAACTTAGAAAATTTTCTAAGTGTGAAAGTTGTCTGAGCGGATCCGTTCAGACTTTACATTGAAAGTCAATGGGGAACGGATCCGCTTGAAGATTGAGCCATATAGTGTCATCTTCAAGCGGATCCGTCCCCATTGACTTACATTGTAAGTGTGGACGGATCCGCTCGCCTCCGCACGGCCAGGCGGACACCCGAACGCTGCAAGCAGCGTTCAGGTGTCCGCTCACTGAGCGGAGCGGAGGCTGAGCGCTGGCAGGCGGATGCATTCTCAGTGGATCCGCCTCCACTGAGAATGCATTGGGGCCAGACGGATGCGTTCGGGGCCGCTCGTGAGCCCCTTCAAACGGTGCGCACGAGCGGACACCCGAACGCTAGTGTGAAAGTAGCCTAACTCTTGTTGAATCCTGGTGATGAGTCCTCCTGGTGTTCTTAACTCCAAATAACTCATACATTATATTCGGAGAGAATTGCCAAATCAGTTTGATATTTTCCATACATATTTATTTTATATTTGGCGATATATTACATGCTGAATTTTGGGATCCATGTGGCACAGATCCGGAAAATGGCCATGTGGACCTCCTAGATGTGATAACATGACGTCTGCACCTGCCAGTATTTCCTGCTGGCTAGCTGTTAGCCAGCATGGTACTACCGTAGGTCTCCATGGATCCACAATGAGTACTCGGTATATTATAATACTGTGGATAGACCATGATTCCCAGAACAATCCTCGTATTATCTATTTACAGATCTCTTCATCCTCTCAGTACATACACAGAAATTTCCATGCAACATAATCCTCTTCTCGTGCCAGAGCGGGGGGGCGCAAAGAGTGAGTTCATGCCAAGCCATGCCAGGCTTCACTAAAAGGGATTATTGAGGAGAGTTGTCAGAGCGTCGTACATTTTACATGTTAAAGTGCTTTGGGAATTGAAGAGCAAATATGTAAATATTTGCACATCGCCATTGATCTTCATATCGCCATCTTTGACTTACTGGAATATGAAACCTCACAAATAACAAAGAAAACCAAATCAGCAAACACATAATAAAACTCCCAAGAAACTAAATCCCCAAAAGCGTTAACAACTCAACTGTGGCCGAAGAATAGGGTGGGAGGGCAGAAAGCTTGACTCCAGGACACAAGGAAGAGGAAGACAGACCATGCAGGGGAAGTGGGGGGGTTCAGTTGATAAAGAAGGGGTGTGTCTGTAGGGTGGGGCTTGTTGACTTCATGGAGTGATTTGACCAATCATGGTCATGCATGTTCAGCAGATCCCGAACCCTGATCTCCCTGAGGAATTTTAAGCAGCGAGTTCCCAAGTAGTAAATGTATTTTAAAAGAGTGATTAATAAAGATAAAAATTGTATGATTACTAGTCAGAGAGGTTGCAAAAGTTACGCTGAGGTCCGAGTGACCATTTAACCCTTCAGCATGTTCAGCAGAGGTCACATAACAGACCAATAAGTTGTCAGCATGTAGAGAAAGCTTCTCAATTACGTATACTAAAGCTAGCTACACGAGAGACAACAATGAGCCGCATGGTGGCCAATCAGTTGTCCGAGGGATCATTTGTACACACAATCCCACCTTCAACATGACAGACTAAAACTGTCCAACCAGGGAGTCAGTTGGGGTCCTTGAGCACAATGAGAATTCAGCCAATCATGCTATACACATGTAGTTGCATCCAGGTAAAATTTAATTTAATTCTAAAATCATGGAATATGACAGATTTAGGGTGGCCACGCAAGGACAATCGTCTTACCAAGGATTTCAGGCACAGAGACATCTGCTTGTCTTGAAGCCCTCAGGGCCTTGGCTGGCACACGCACTGTTAACAATTTCATTTCCCTTTCTTAAAAAAAAACAAAAAACTGATGGATCAAAAAACAAATATGAAAATCCCTGCGTGCAGCAATCCAGCGCCCTCTTCATAGCCCCAAGGGAAGCCCTGGACAAACCAATGCTTCCCTGATGGTTGCATTGGCCCATCGAACTGGGCAGAATCAGGCCATGCATGGCCAACCTTACAGTGAGTAACAAAAACAGTATCATTTATGGGCTGCCTGATAATCTACTGATATATTTCCTCTTCATTTACTTAAAAAAATGAATACATTGAATAATTTATTGAATAAGCTCACTCGGTTTGCATAAACCTGCAGAGCATTGCGGAATTCTCTGCATCGGTAGTGTCAGGCACTGGTCAGGAGTAGCTCTCCGTCCTGCTTGGCAGCCCTTCTTCTGTGCATCTGCGTCTGAACAGATGGCATCCTCTGAACATGGGCATCATGTAGAGTGATGGAGTGAGATCGGGAGGGGGTGACTACAGAGACAGAGAGAGAGCTTTAGGGATATAGAGGTGCATGAGGGAGGGAAAATTGAGGAAGTAATATACACTCCCTGTGTTTGCTGCAGAGGGAGGTTCTCCTTGATAAGATAGACGTTTATCTGGATGGGTAATAAAGTGGGTGGCATTGAGTGAGATAGTCCTGGTACTGCATAATTCAGCTGGTGGTGACAGGTGGCCCATACCAGTCACAGTGATATTCTGGTTACATGGTGTCATTGATCCTCCTGACGCACAATTCTTCTTCTATAATTTATGTCAAACCTGAAGCTCATTTTACACACTTTTCCAAGCCAAGAAGTTCCCGTGTAATGTGGCACTGCAGTTGGCACAGAAGATTGATGGGCAAGCAGACCTATACAAAAGAGAGGAAAAACGGACATAACTAGAAAAAATGTCTTCTGGCCACCTATGCTCAGACTTCTTTTTCATAGGGTAAATGTTAATAATCCAGGTTTCCCACCCCCGTATTTTTTGTACAGCCCATTTATATATTTGTATAGGTTAATCATGTCCCCCCTTAGACGCCTCTTCTCAAGACTAGATAAATACCTTTCCTCATAACTAAATCTGGCCATACACATTAGATAGAAGCTGGCCATACACATTAGATAGAACCTGGCCATGCACATTAGATAGAAGCTGGCCATACACATTAGATAGAAGCTGGCCATACACATTAGATAGAAGCTGGCCATACACATTAGATAGAAGTTGGTTGACTATCGGATGAAAATAGTGAACATGGCTGACTTCTATACAAACAATCATTCATTCTTAAAGGTGTTGTCCGGGTTCAGAGCTGAACCCAGACATACCCATTATTTCACAGCCCCCCTGATGTCAGCATCTGCTCCGATGCTCTCCCTTGCCCTGCGCTGGATCGCGTAGGGCAAGGGAGGGCTCTTTTATTTAAAATAACACACTGCCGGGCGGAGGCTTCCGCCCAGCAGTGTATTCGGTGACGTCACCGGCTCTGATGGGCGGGCTTTAGCGCTGCCCTAGCCGTTTTACAGGCTGGGCGGAAGCTCCAGAAAATGCCTTTGCCCTGCGCTATTTAGTGCAGGGCAAAGGAGAGCATCGGAGCATGAACTTCTCCGATGCTCAAGTCAGGGGGACTGTCTGGGTGATAATGGGGATTTGTCCGGGTTCAGTTCTGTACCTTTTGATTACGAATGATCAATCTTTTGGATACATCATCACTTCATCACCATCTCACCAGCGGGGTCCGACACCCTGGACCCCTGCCAATCAGCTGTTTGAGAAAACAGCGCCGCTCACAGTAGAGCCGCGGCTTCCTCACTGCTTCCTGCAGGCCGCGGTGCTATTGCGAGCAACATGACCTTCTCAAAAAGCTGATCGTCGGAGGTGCCGGGTGTCGGACCTCCTCTGATCAGATGCTGATGATCTATCCAAACGATAGATCATCAGTAATCAAAAGGTACAGAACCTCTTTAAATTTCAACTGATGAATGTTTGTTTTTGGTTGAAATTGTCAATTTTGGTCAACTTTAGAGTAAGGTGTAGGGCCACCTGAAGATCCCTCCATGCCCCTAACAGTTTAGTCGCTCTCCTTTGTACTTTTTTCCAGCTCCAGGGCATGCTTTTTATGGACTGGTGTCCAGAACTGAACTGCATATTCCACAAGAGGCCGCACCAAAGCTTTGTAAAGTGGTAATAATATGACATCTCTGTCCTGCGAGTCCATGCCTCTTTTAATACACGACACTATTCTTCTGGCCTTAGAAGCAGCTGATTGACATTGTATGCTGTTATTTAGTCTATGATACTCCCAAATGCTTCTCTACAAGTGAATTTCCCAGTTTTACTCCCCCTAAGGCATATAATGCATGTAGATTACTAGTCATAGTAATAGATTATTAGAAGCCTGATAGATAACGTTACATTTATCCACACTAAACCTTATGTGGAGTGTCCAAGTCAACTTGTAATTTATAGACATCTTCCATAGTCTGCACAGTACTACATAGCTTGGTGTTATCTGCAAAAATAAAAACAGCTGTATTAATTATATCTTCTATATAGTTAATGAACGAGTTAGAAAATAGTGGATTTGGCTCTGAAGCTTGCTTACTTATTTTCTTTCAAGAACAGTGCAACATCTGCCCACTGGTTGTTTTGGGTATTGCAGCTCAGCTGCATTGAAGTGAATCCAAGCTGAGCTGTAATATCACCCACCACCTGTGGCCAGGTGGATATCCTTGTGCTTGTGGTGTAGGTGGACTAGTCACAGTCACTCCATTCTAGGACTGTATAGAGTCAGTATGGGTTTGACCCTTGAGGGCTCTAACAATTCACCCTGCTGCTGTCAGCTCTGCAGGTGTCGGTGACGTACATGGTATCCGATGTGTCAGATCATTAAATAGCAGACGTGGGTTCATGAGAGACATTATTCTCACACTGACACATTCACGCGACGTACCAGTCACCCACCTGAACAAAGTGAGAAAAGAATAATGCGTTACGTGTTATGATCAAGGGTTATAGGTGATGGGTATTAACGTACCTATAGGGGTGGACCTGCAAAATGGGCAGTGAAGAGTCACTAGGACTTGTCATGGACATTAATAACACTATATGGAAATGTTTCACTGTATTTAAATGCTCCATTGTTGTATCCAGCATAGATCCCATCAGCCGAGCATGCATGTGCTCCTCTGTTATTCCTCAAAGAAATGTACACATAAATTGACAACTCGGTGTTACCATTCCTCTTGCTAAAAGGGTGTGCTCCTACGCAGTTTGTGGGTACGACTACATGCCGCGGTCAGGTTGGGTTTGCGGCATGGCCACGCTGTGGTTGGGTACTGCGCAGCTGAGCATTTTGGAGCGGGCCCTAAACTAATGAGGACCGCACTGTTCAGTCGGTCTGCATTGTTAATGACCATGCAGAGCTTAAAGAGATATTCCCATCTCAGACAATGGGGGCATATCACTAGGATATATCCCCATTGTCTGATAGGTGCATTCATTTCTATGGGGCCGCCGAAAATAGCTGAGCGCTAGCCGCGCAAGTATGGTGCGCGGTGCGCTCCCATTCACTTCTATTCTCGATAAAGGTGTGGGTCCCAGTGCTTAGGACCCGCACCTAGCGATTCCAGATGGGAACACTCCTTTAATAATACAGACCAACTAAACAGTGCGGTCCTCATTAGTTTAATTGGGGCCTGTCGTGACCAAAGTGGCCACGTGGTATCCGACTGCAAAATGGCTGCTTCGCAACCACAACATGGAAGGGCCTATGGACAAGCAATGTGACCTCTATAGTATACCAAGCACACTGCTGTACATTGTATAGTGACTGTTCTTGGTTTTGCAGCGCAATCCTATACACTTAGCTGCACAAAGGTCATGTCACCAATGGACGTGACATGCCGTGGAAGAGGCCCCTTCCAACGGCTGATCAGCAGGGGTGCCAGGAATCAGCCCCCACCGATCAGATATTGATGACCTATCTTGAGGATAGACCATCAATATTCTAAGTCCTGAACAACCCCTTTACCAACCTGATCTCAGGTTCAAAACGCGTTAGTTTGATATTAGGGCACGTTATATCCAGAATCCCAGACACAGTAACAAGCATATGGAAATCCCTGATACAATGTATGTGACTGTATTTATTTTCTTAACCTTTCTTGCCCCTGAATCTCGTTCTGTTATTCTGCGCCTGCTGCTCATAACCAAATTATTTTCCCAGTGACCAGAGTCTCCGGTCCCATTTCATAAATCCATTGTCTGCTTTAATTATTTTGCTGGCTCGGCTTACATGCAACGTCCGTTAATTGGATTCCATCTTGTGTGAAAGAGGAGGAGAGAGTGGAGCGAGTGATTTAGCAGAGTCACCCTTTGTAAATTCTCTCCATATCATTCTATTATTTACCATTTTGGTTAGATGGCGGATGCTATGGGTCAGTTCATTGTCACCTGCTAAACCCACGTATATCGGTGGGTGATTCTTTTACGGTATGCCATTCCTTGCATCATGTGGCATCTTTTATTTTAGATTTTCACATGTGACCTACAGCTATAATAGGTATTGAAACACAGCTTGTGTATTGATCAGTTAATGGTGGTGATCTATCATGTTCTCTCGTCCTGATCAAAATTTGGACTCCTCATTAGTCCTACGTAATACCCCTAGAGCAAAAACCCTTTAACACTCATTAAAAAAGAGCAAGGGCCATGTAACGTGGTGTGTGTGTGGAGCAGAGAAGTCAAATAATTGGGTAAATTAGGAACTTTATTATGCAGATAACCAAATGCAGATCAGCAAAGCCAACTTGCCAATACTCATTCACGGGCAGTAAGGGGACTCTGTCAGCAGATCTGAACCTACCAAACCACTAACACGACTAGGTAGCTGACATAAAAACAAGTGTAAAGTCAAATATTTAGCCATTGCATAGCTCAGAAAATTAACTTTAATTCCATCTTGCACCATATTTAAGAGTCCACTGGGGATTGCCAAGGGTTCTGGCTTTTCATCAATAATGCCTCCCCAACCTCTTCTTTCATATTGGCTGACTGGTCTTGCAAGAGTGGCAAGAGTCTGCTGGACATTGCCAAGTAACCTGGAAGTGGATTGTCATCCCTAATTCCTCCCCAACCCCTCCTCTTTTGTCTTGGCTGATGTGTCTTGTGAGAGCGGCAAGAGTCCATTGGGCATTACCAAGTGTCCGGGCTATTTATCAATAATGCCTCCCCAACCATTTCTCTTTCATCTTGGCTGACGGGTCGTGCAAGAGTGGCAAGAGTCTGCAGGACATTGTGAAGCGTCCTAGCTTTTGGTTAGTAATGCCTCCCCAACACCATCTTTCATCGTGGCTGATGGGTCTTGCAAGAGTGGAAAGAGTCCACTGGGCATTGCCAAGTATCTTGGCGGTTCCTTGTCATCATAATTTCCTACCCAACCCTTCATCTTTTGTCTTGGCTGATGTTTCTTGTAAGAGCTGTTTCTTGTAAGAGCTGCAAGAGTCATTTGGGCATTACCAAGCGTCCTTGCAATTTATCAATAATGCCTCCCAAACCATTTCTCTTTTCATCTTGACTGACGACTTTGCAAGAGTCCACTGGGAATTGCTGTGTGTTTTTGTGAGCAATGCCTCCCCAACCCCTCCTCTTTCATCTTAGCTGAAGAGAGGCTGGAAATTGCCAAGTGTTTTCACTTTTGGTCAACAATGCCTTCCCAACCCTTCCCCTTGGCTGACAGATCTTGCAAGAGTCCGTTGGGCATTGCCAAGTGTCCTGGCTTTTCATCAATGATACCTGCTCTTCCTCCTTTATCTTAGCTGACAAGTGTGGTGGATCGGTGTTGTTTTAACCTGCGTTCTGGGCAACTCCTCATGGATGCACATGAATGCAGCAGAGTGCAGAGTCACTCCATATATGCCGCTTCTGGAGTCCTGACGCAGGATTTTGATGGCACAAACAATGACATAAGAGAATGCCAAGATGAAAGGGCACGTGTCAGCCAAGATGAAAGGGCACGTATCATTGATGAAAAGCCAGGTCACGTTCCTGGCTTGGCAACGCCCACTGGACACTTGCCATTTAATTTGCATATAGGAAACTAAGTGTCCAACTTATTATCCAGTGATAAAAATGTAGGATTTGTAGACCTTGTGCCTTGTATGTTATTTCCTTGTCTCTACTGTAGGAAATGTGTGACTAATTATGCTGTTGACGTAGCATTACCCTGACCATTTTAGGCCTTATAGCAGGGTGGCTTGCACTCTGCTTTTTTGGAGCCACAATAATGGTGGCATCTTTCCCATATTCTACATTGTAATATCTGCACAACAATGTAAGGAGAATAATGGTGCTTCCATATAGCAGTGATCACAAAAAATGATGACAGTAGTAGTAGTGCCGCTACATTCATGTAGTCAGAGTGACCCTAAAATACAACACCTATCTCCTTTATGTTTCTTCTTATTTACCACCAGCAGTCCCTCGAATGTACCACAGCTATCTCCTTTTGTGCCAGTCTGCATGGACTGGAGAAGTCCAGCTATCATAATTACCTTTTATCAGGGCTAGTTTGGTCACTCAGGGAAGTGTCAGGACTCCCTGACTATCTTACTGAAGTCTGGGCTCTTATTTGAGGCTCAGCAGGCCTCACGTGGCTTCCATGACACAATATGGGAGACATTATATATTTCCATGTTGGTAAAATGTTAAAGCTTCTTCAGTGGTAACGTTGAGGCATTCCAATTTAAACATGCCAAATGCCAACCAAACGTGAATGGCTGTCGTGTGTATTTTAGGGAAATTCGATCTAATCACAAACATTAGGTGCTCATAGACATTAAAGAGAACTAGGCTTTAGAGAATCGGGTTCAGATTGCTGTATCCGAACTCGATTTGTTTGAAAACTTCGTTAAGAATATGGGCTCCGTCCTACTGTAAAATGTATTGCCTCCGCTGAGGTCTTTCCGACATTTCTGCAAATTTCACAAGACTTACTTCATCTCACCTCTATCATGTGTCACTTCACAATTTACCTATACAGAACTTCTACTCTGCACCTCTCATTCTTCCTTTCTTCTGGCCTGCATTTCCAGCGCTTTTCTGGCCTAGCCATGGTAGACGTGTAATCCAGGGCTGGTCTCTCTGTCCACTACCATATTTTGCATCTGTTCTCTTCATCGGCTTAGACTAGACTCTCTCTGACCTGGCACAGGTCTAGTCTAAACTGGACTAACCCCTCTTCCGTATATAGAGGGCGTAACACTAGCCCTATCTAGCGGTGTCTGTGAATACGGCCTATGAACACCTTATATATATACAGAAATGCATGTACAGATGTAGCCAAGCTAAACTTGACTCTAATAACACATGTGACAGTGTTATCTCAGTTATCTTTTCACAAAAGCTATTGAAATATATTGAAAATTCAGTTAATAGCTTCTTGCCATTCTTTACTTAAAGGGGTTCTCTGGGAATTAAGAAAATGAAAATACGTAAATATTACTTTATTATAAATATATTCCCAAATACCTTTTATTAGTTATAATGGCTCGTTTTGTCTGGGGAGCAATCATTAGGAGAAATAAAATGTCCGCCATCCTATTAGTACACACGGAACCTGTCCTAATCACACAGCAGGACAAGTTACTTCACAACACTGAGCTAAAGAGCTGCCTCGTCCTCCTCTCTGCTCTACTTGTCAGGGATTATAATCCTGAATACAGTTTAATATGATATTTAGATAAATCTTTGTGGGAATGGAGTTCATGAGGAGACATGAAGTACCGAGAGGACAGGCTGTGGTAATGGATACTGCATACAAGTGCTGCTGCTTATTAGCCACATCTGCTAATGAACTTAATTCCAACAGAGATTCAGCTAAAGATTTTATCATCTGTATTCAGGATCATAATTCCTGACAAGCAGAGCAGAGAGGAGGATGAGGCAGCTCTTTAGCTCAGTGTTGTAAAGTAACTTGTCCTCCTGTGTAATTAGGACAGGTTTTGTGTGCACTAATAGGACGGCAGCCATGTTAACTCTCCTGATGATTGCTGCCTAGACAAAACGAGCCATTATAACTAATGTAAAGTATTTGGGAATATATTTATAATTAAGTAATATTTAAGTATTTTCATTTTCTTAATTCCCGGAGAACCCCTTTAATGTGTTAACCATCAAGTTTAGCTCGGTTGCATCTGTACTATACAAAAATTATTATTTTAACCCCTTTTTGCAGTGTACTACTGCTCTGCAGTGGGACGCTGCACCTGTGCCTAAAATAAAATCTATGCCAGCTCGTATCTGGTGTAGATTTCAGTCATCATTTACCCAAGAAAACTGTCATAAATGATGATAAATGTGCTTGGGCCGATACCTCCACCCACAGCACGTCCTCACCGCACCCTTTTGGAAAGTGGCGAGGGCAGCATAGAAAAAGCATTGAAAAAAACCCACAAACTTATAGTTTGTGCCTTTTTTGCACCAGTTTCAGACATTGAGATTCATGGTAAATGACCCCCAATGACATGCGTTGTTGTTTTTTTAAGCAGGGGGGAAAAAACTCTGACTGTCTATGGCACAAATGCCAGAAAACATCATAACAAGAACATACTGCAATATTCCAAAAATGGACCCAATGCAAAGCCTCTGCAAAAACGCGTGTTTGTACTGTTTTTCAAAAATTGTCAAAGCTAAGATCTGGTGGTTTGAGTAAAAAGGCCCAAAACACATCACTGAAAAGAAACACAGCAAAAACTGTCAAAACCGCCAGCTAGTGTCATCATGCCGATGTTCTTGAGGGGTTTTGTGGGTTTTGGTGGATTTATTTTTTCGCTGGACTTTCTTGCTGGGGTTTTATGCAAAAATTCCAGCCCCATATATTACACGGAAGTCTAAGGGAAATATTAAATGCGATGGCATTTTTTCACTTTTCCATTGCGTTTTTTTGTGATAATGGCTTTAAAATTTTTTTAATAAAACCACAGTATACTGTGAGTTCGGTGTTTTTTTTCCCTTCATTCTCTGGAGTTTTTGTCACATAGACCTCCATAGGATTTTTTTGTACTGCTTGTGTTTTTTTAATGTTGTTTTTGCATGACTTTTATTTTCCTCACCCACACAGCCATACAGAGGAAGTGATATCACCATGGCTATTAATTTTTTTTTTTAAAAGCAATGAAAAAAACGCTGGTGGTAAAACACACTATATGGACAAACATGTTAAGGCCCCCCAAATACGCACAACACAAAGCTATGTGTGGCAGCGCCCTTTTGGCTGTGTGTGTGTGTCCTGCGCAGGTGACTGGCGCTCCATGCATTGATTCCTGTATATTCTTCACAAAAGGTAATAATTTAGGGATACTAATTACATTGCAACGTGAGGAAATTCAGGATCAATAATGAGGCATTGTGCGAGCGGAGCCGTGTCAGACGTTCTTCACTTCAGCGCATACCAAACGACTTCTGAGGTTGAAGAATTTTAAATAGCGCCAGTAAAAAAAAGGCTAAATCGTGAATCCTTGTGTCGGGCCCTCCTAAGAAGCTGATCTAAGAGTCCGATGTCAGATGGCTTACTGAAAAAATATTTATTAATCGCCCCAAATATGCATGCATTGCAGCACATTGCCACCTGATAAAGTGAATGCCAGAACAGCAGTAAAGACTGACACTGATAGAACAGAAAGGGAAAGGTAGCCAGGGAAATGTAACTCCATAACAATACAGATGTATGAAGCATCTGTGGGAAGCTGGTTGACAATCGCTCTGAGCTCTCAGGTTATTGGTGGTCACTCAACATTTGATATTTACATAGGAAAGCAGGAGAGCTCAGAAGTGGCGGAATAGACTGAAAAGGCAGATTTGACAAATCTAACAATAGAGGTTTCACATGCTACGGAAAATTTCCAGATGGATTTTTAGCCCCCCCACATGGAAACAAAAGCAGCAGAAATAAGTAGCATGGGATTGAATGGAAGTTGAGCTGCAGTTACCTAGTACGGCCACTACACTTTGAACGGCGCTATGCTACCGGCTCCATTCAAAGTGCTAGTATTAGATCGGTGGAGGTGCAGACCCCGACCAATTAGATAGTAATGATCTATCCATATTGATAGGTCATCAATGGGAGCCTGGAAGACCATGTTATATAACTCAACTTGCACACATATGCATTCATACACGGGCTTTACACATGTCATGTTACATTGCTGTTTTATTTGGGAAGAAGTGCTCTTTTAAGTTGGAAGCCACAGTGGCGATCATGGTGTCCCATCACAGTTAGGCCTCTTGCACACAAATGTTTTTTTTTTCCCTGTTTACGTTCCGTTTTTTTGCGTTCCGTATACGGACTGTATACAGAACCATTAATTTCAATGGATACGTAAAAGAAAACGGAAGGTACTCCATATGCCTTTCATTTCCGTTTTTCCGTTCCGTTCAAAGATAGAACATGTCCTATTATTGTCCGCATAACAGACATAGATAGTACTGTTCTATCAGGGGCCAGCTGTTCCGCAAAAAACGGAATGCACAGGGACGTCTTCTGTATTTTTTGCGGACCGCAAAATACTGAAAAAGCCATACAGTCGTGTGCAAGAGGCCTAAGACTGACCCTTTAGTGCCCTCGACACACTAATGGTGCTCCTTTAGTCAATAATGATGCCAGTTTAGTGTCCCCAATATAATATGATGGCCCCATAAGTCGCAGTTACACCGAGAGGCTCTGCTCTCTCTGCAACTGCTGCACTCTCTGCACTTTGATTGACAGGGTCAGACAGTGAAAACATCCTCACACCTGGTCCTGACTTCTCCTAAAGTCAAACAAAGTGCAGAGGATACGGCAGTTGCAGAGAGAGCAGAGCCTCTAAGTGTAATGGTAACGCCCCCGTTGCTCCTAGAGGCTCATTTGCATATAGTAAAACATCATTTTTCTCAGCAGTGCGGGCACATATGAACATGGGACCAACACAGATGTCTTCAGCTGCCAAGTGCACATGTAACAGGTCAGCCAGTGTCATAGGGACAAAACTGCTGACAGAGGCCCTTTAAGTGTATCTTTGTTTGCCCCTGTGAGGAGGTGCCTAAAATTATTTGTTGGTTTAGAGCAGGGGTGCACAACGTTTTCTGGGTGGGGGCCACATTGTCAGACTGAAGGAATAACAAGGGCCGAAAATAAAATTTAAAGGGGTATTAACAAGTGAAATACTGTATTTATTGCGTATTGTACACACAGTTATATATCATAAATGTCTAGTTATATATCATAAATGTCTAGTTATACCTCCAGGACTCCCATCTAATGGAAGAATACATGAAAAATGCATGTGAGAAGCCACAAGACATAGGCATACATGTCTGTTACCAGATGGTTGGGGGCCGCACAGAATGGTATCAAGGGCCGCATGTGGCCCCCGGGCCGCAGGTTGTGCACCCCTGGTTTAGAGGGTTAATCCGTCCCATTAAAGAAATAAAAATAATGCCCAGAATAGCATGAAAAAAAGTAGTCATTGATCATCGCTGCTCCTGATACAAGTCCCCACTGGTTCCTACTGGTTCCTGTTCCTTCTCAGCCAATCACTGGCCTCAGTGGTGACCCACCTCAACCAGTCATTGGCTGAACTGTCATTTCCTGTGTGTGACCAGGAAGTAGAAACCAGTGAAGACCCAGGAAGTACAGACCAGTAGGCACTCGGGAAGCAATAGGATGGGACCAGTAAGGGATCGGTTTAAGGGGTTGTTTCACTTCAGCAAGGGGCATTTATCATGTAGAGAAAGTTAATGCAGGGCACTTATTAACATATTGGTACTGTCCATATTGCTTCCTTAGTTAGCTAGATTAATTATTCTAGTTTTCATGGTTACGACCACCGTTTAATCCAGCATCGGTGGCCATGCTTGCACAATGTAGAAAAAAAAGCACTGGCCTCTCTGGTGGTCAGGATCATAGGAGCACACATAGGCTGGCACTTTTTACTATAGTGTGTAAGCACGGCCACCGCTGATGGATTGCAGGGTGGTCGTAACCATGGAAACGAGCAGTGTATAATGTGATGGAAAAAATGAGTCCAGCCAGCAAAGGAGGCAACATGGACAATCACAATACATTAGTAAGTGCCTTGTATTAACTTTCTCTACATGATAAATGCCATATGTTGAAGACAACCCTTTTAAGTAAATATCACTTCTACTTTTTTATGCCATTCTACCCCTTTAAAAAACAACAACTTACCAACCCCTTGAAGTGCATCTTTTGTACCATGCACACTTGGAACACTGGGGAGGATTAAAAGAGGCACAGTGCATTCTTATGCTCTTGTAAATTCACTTATACTCTAGCGGAGCGGTATAAATTGAGTTACGCGGCTACTAATGTATGCGCGGTATGCGCTGTGGATGTACGCTGTCCGAGGTGCTGAAA
Organism: Bufo bufo; assembly: GCF_905171765.1. Lineage (NCBI taxonomy): Eukaryota > Metazoa > Chordata > Amphibia > Anura > Bufonidae > Bufo > Bufo bufo. Next base: position 67,443,561 of record NC_053389.1, read on the forward strand.
AGCCCAGCCATCTCTGCCCTCCCTGCTGCTGATGCTCCCTGGCGTCCCACATACAAGTCTGAACTCTCGTCACCCCTTTTATATCGCTGTGTGGCTCATTGTTCCTAGCACCGCCTCTCCTCTCTTCGCTGCCACGTTCACCCACCGCTCTGCCGATTGTGTACTCAGTCTCATTTGCAGGAAGCCGCATTTAGTGACTGCAATAAATCCCACACGCGAGAAGACAGGGTTATGTCATTATTTGCCAACGTACAGATTGTGATGAACACCAGGCCATGGTGCACACATGGACTAACACAACGCCATACACACCAGCAGGCACAAAGAGCGCAAAATGCAGCCAAAAAGGATACAAAGATGTCCAGCGCCCAGATAGGAAACGGCGCTAAAACCTCGAGGGGCTTCATTTTTAGGCTTGAGACGACACACATCATACAACTAAAAATTGCTGTGTAGCAGTGCAGTACAGGGAACTGAATGTGGTCGAAGCACATACAAAAAAAATTAAAAATAAATCCAAAAACTGCTAATTTTTTTTGCAATTATGAGGTTGCAGCAACTTGTGAGTCACACTGCAACTCCATTCAGTTCATTAGCTTTACGCGTTTCATGCCCAAGTTCGCCATGTAGGCCCAAGTTTAATGACTTCAGGGGTGTCGTGCCCAAGATCGCCATGTAGCCCAAGCCTTAATCAAAATGGTCGTGTGAGATTAGCATAAAAAAAAATCCAACACTGCTAAATTTTTGGGAATTCTGAGGTCGCAGCAACTTGTGATTTATGCTGCAATCCCATTCATTTTAATGGCTGCGCTGATACAGAGCGATCTGTGCTCTCACAACGGGTGTCGTGCCCAAGATCGCCATGTAGCCCCCGCCATAGTCAGGTCATATGAAGGGTCGGCACCCCACTTGTAGTTCACCTCAGCCCCATCCTCTTTAGGCCTCTTTCAATGGGTCCGCAAAAAAAACGGAAGGTACTCTGTGTGCATTCCGTTTCCTTATTTCCCTTCCGCAAATATATAGAACATGTCCTGTTTTTGTCCGCATGTTCTGCAAAATATGGAATGCACACGGACATCATCCGTATTTTTTGCGGACCGCAAAATATATACGGTCGTGTGCAAGAGGCCTTATGCACAAATTGGTCATAAAATGTGATCTGATCTTCATCTAAGTCACAACAATAGACAATCACAGTCTGCTTAAACTAATAACACACAAAGAATTAAATGTTACCATGTTTTTATTGAACACACCATGTAAACATTCACAGTGCAGGTGGAAAAAGTATGTGAACCCTTGGATTTAATAACTGGTTGAACCTCCTTTGGCAGCAATAACTTCAACCAAACGTTTCCTGTAGTTGCAGATCAGACATGCACAACGGTCAGAAGTAATTCTTCACCATTCCTCTTTACAGAATTGTTTCAGTTCAGCAATATTCTTGGGATGTCTGGTGTCTCGCTTTCAGGTGCTATTGGGGCATCTTTTCAGCACCTAGAAGCTCCGTCTACTCACAATTTCTGCCGCCCACCGCGTCCCTCCAGCCCGCCTCGCTCCTCTTGATTGACAGCCAACTTCGCTCCATCTCGAATTCCAGCACCTGCGCCGTGCGCTTCTGTATTCGGCGCAGGAGCCGTGACTGTCGGACCGCTCCCTGCGCCGGCATCTTCACTGCGGTCCGACAGTCACTGCGCCTGGCCCGAATACAGAAGCGCATGGTGCAGGTGCTGGAATTCGAGATGGAGCGAGGTTGGCTGTCAATCAAGAGGAGCGGGGCGGGCTGGAGGGACGCGGTGGGCGGCAGAAATAGTGAGTAGACGGAGCCTCTAGGTGCTGAAAAGACGCCCCCATAGCAGATCGCTAGTGTCAGTCAGCGAAAAATCTCAAAACCTGATGGTAGAAACCCTTTAAATTCTCCTGCAAAATGTCTTGATAAACTAGGGAATTCATTTTTCCTTTGATGATAGCAATCCATCCGGGCCCTGATGCAGCAAAACAGCCCCAAACCATGATGCCCCCACCACCATACTTCACAGTTGGGATGAGGTTTTGATGTTGGTGTGCTGTGCCTCTTTTTCTCCACACATAGTGTTGTGTGTTTCTTCCAAACAACTCAACTTTGGTTTCATCTGTCCACAGAATATTTTGCCAGTACTGCTGTGGAACATCCAGGTGCTCTTGTGCAAACTGTAAACGTGCAGCAATGTTTTTTTTGGACAGCAGTGGCTTCCTCTGTGGTATCCTCCCATGAAATCCATTCTTGTTTAGTGTTTTACATATCATAGATTCGCTAACAGGGATGTTAGCATATGCCAGAGACTTTTGTAAGTCTTTAGCTGACACTCTAGGATTCTTCTTCACCTCATTGAGCAGTCTGCACTGTGCTCTTGCAGTCATCTTTACAGGACGGCCACTCCTAGGGAGAGTAGCAGCAGTGCTGAACTTTCTCCATTTATAGACAATTTACCGTGGACTGATGAACAGCAAGGCTTTTGGAGATACTTTTATAACCCTTTCCAGCTTTATGCAAGTCAACAATTCTTAATCGCAGGTCTTCTTTTGTGCGAGGCATCATTCACATCAGGCAATGCTTCATGTAAAAAGCAAACCCAGAACTGGTGTGTGTTTTTTATAGGGCAGGGCAGCTGTAACCAACTCCTCCAATCTCATCTCATTGATTGGACTCCAGTTGGTTGACACCTCACTCCAATTAGCATTTGGAGATGTCATTAGTCTAGGGGTTCACATACTTTTTCCACCTGCACTGTGAATGTTTACATGGTGTGTTCAATAAAAACATGGTAACATATAATTCTTTGTGTGTTATTAGTTTAAGCAGACTGTGATTGTCTATTGTTGTGACTTAGATGAAGATCAGATCACATTTTATGACCAATTTGTGCAGAAATCCATATAATTCCAAAGGGTTCACATACTTTTTCTTGCAACTGTATATATACATATAACCTCACCTGTCAAACTTCACTGTGCCAGAATTGACCGCTCGGCACTGCTAGATCTGCATCTTGACAACGACCAGGTTAGTGAGTGCACTTGTAGATTGTCACATTCAAGAAACAGCCCATAACCGGACAACACTATAGTTAGGGGGGTATGGCTTACCAAGAAGGAGCGCGCATGCAACACCAGAAAGACACTGAGAGGCGTTTATCATGCCCCTGTGCCAGAAAGGTGGCATTAAAAGTTGCAAATATTTCCACAAGCCCTGTTTTGCCCAAAAAATGCCAGAGTAAGTGTATGCAGCACTCTTCACTTTTCAGGGCTTATGCAACCCAACAGATTTGGTGGAAATTACACCTGAAATCTGGCGTAGTTTTCGGTTTTTGGCTCACAGACCTCTCGAGACGTGGCAAAGGTGCAAACTAGCTCAAGACTGGTATATGAAACTCTGGATAAATTCATCCCACTGTGTGAATTTTCCCTTTCTAACAGTATATGGCGGTAGTATTCCCTGATGTGCAGCAATACAAAAGCTTATGTCTCTCGTTGACTCCTATTGCAAAAGTAAAATGCATACATAGTGGCCAATAGACCCAAATTTGCAGGGAGTAGTCCCTAATTTTCAGGGACGGTTTATGCAAATTTGAAAGCCAAAATAGGTGGGATTGGTGCTAACTCCGTCCGTAAGTGGGTGGCACAAGATTGACTTATGTAAGACCACCCAAAAGTGGGTGTTCCTGCCAGGGTTTAGGGCTAAAATGTTGGTAAGTATACGTGTACTACACGATATATGGTCTTCTTACTGTATCCCTCTGTATAGGAAAGCTCTGCAGACTACGCTTACCTATACAGTATGCCGCCATATACTAGTCCTGCATAAAACTTCCATATTTATTGGTTACTGTTGCTTTTCTTTTTTTTCTTTTTCGGCCTTGTTTTCACTTTATCTCTAGGTTTGCAGCTTTCTACACAAACCAGAGCGTCTCTTGGAAGATGCTGTATTCCTCCCAGCATGCTCTGCTTCCCCTGCTTTTTAACAGTAATAATAATGATGCCCCCCGGAGAGACTGCTAGGAATCACTAACGAGCCTCCACATCGTGTGAATGAAAATGAAGGAGGAGAAGTGTAGGGGTAGAGACGAGGGTGGGATCAGGACACTCCGCAGACATAGGAAGTCTTCCGCACATTATTCCATCGATATATACTGTATGTATATGATATACGTCACATCCGTACTGGACGCTCTCCGCAACTCGAGCAGGACCATAAGAGACGTTCCTGGAATTGGGGCGAATAAACTGGGTGGCCTAACGTCTCCACGCTTCTCCCCGCAGCCATGGCTCCATCCCCATAGAAGCTCCCATTCCTTCATAGAAACATAGAATGTGTTGGCAGATAAGAACCATTTGGCCCATCTAGTCTGCCCAATATACTGAATACTATGAATAGTCCCTGGCCCTATCTTATATGAAGGATGGCCTTATGCCTATCCCATGCATGCTTAAACTCCTTCATTGTATTTGCAGCTACCACTTCTGCAGGAAGGCTATTCCATGCATCCTTCATTTAGTAATGTTCTGTCTTCTCAGCACCTCACACGCAGCAGATTTGAAATTTCTGTGACCGATAGTGGGTTCTGTGGGTGAGAACAGGGTCGTTTTGGCGGCAAGCACCTGGTTTTCTGCAAACCCCATTCAGATACGGTAAATTGGACAGAAATCTGCTATCTGTTATTATACCATATTGGTGACTGATACCCCAAGACTTCTGGTACCTACCAGTCGCCCACCTTCTACATCTACACCTTATCCATCTGTCTCATTACCCGTCTGTTAGGCCGTTTTCCCACTGTCAGTTTTTCCATCACTCATTTCCATCAGTGATCGTGAGCCAAGACCAGGAGTGAAGCCTACAGAGTGATAAGGGATAATGGAAAGATCTGCTCCTGTTCTGTCTTTTTGACCTGCACCTGGTTTTGGCTCACAATCCACGATAAAGATCACTGACCAAAAACTGATTAAACACTGGCTGTGTGAAATTGGCTGAACTTGCCCATCATTGGGGATTTGCTCAATCTAGACAAAGGTCAGCTCCGAAACGACACCGTTCTATCCATTGTGCGGTGGATGTAGCCGGTTACTTGAAGCGAATGAGAGCAGTGCCGCAGTTACAACCTCTGTCCACTGCACAATGATGGTCGAACCCCCAACCATCAGATATTGATAGTCTGTCCTGAGGATAGGCCATCAGTAGTAATACCCAGGACAACTTCTTTAAAGGGGTTGGCCCGTCTCAGGCATTGGTGGCATATCACCTCTAGGACTCCCACCTATCATAAGAACGGAGCCCGTAAAGTCAAGGAGAGCAGACAGCGAATGCGTGGCCGCCTTCCTTTCATTTCTGTGGGACTCCCCAAAGTAGCTGAGTATTGCATTTGGAAGTCCCATAGAAAGGAAAGGGACGTGCACTGCGCAAACACAGCCTCCATTCAGTCAGTGTTCGGCTATTTTCGGCAGTCCCCTAGAAAGGAATGGGACGTGCACTGCGCAAGCGTGGCCTCCACTCCATTCAGTCAGTGTTCGGCTATTTTCGGCAGTCCCATAGAAAGGAATGGGACGTGCACTGCGCAAACGCGGCCTCCACTCCATTCAGTCAGTGTTCGGCTATTTTCGGCAGTCCCATAGAAAGGAATGGGACGTGCACTGCGCAAGCGTGGCCTCCATTCAGTCAGTGTTCGGCTATTTTCGGCAGTCCCATAGAAAGGAATGGGACGTGCACTGCGCAAGCGCGGCCTCCACTCCATTCAGTCAGTGTTCGGCTATTTTCGGCAGTCCCATAGAAAGGAATGGGACGTGCACTGCGCAAACGCGGCCTCCACTCCATTCAGTCAGTGTTCGGCTATTTTCGGCAGTCCCATAGAAAGGAATGGGACGTGCACTGCGCAAGCGTGGCCTCCATTCAGTCAGTGTTCGGCTATTTTCGGCAGTCCCATAGAAAGGAATGGGACGTGCACTGCGCAAGCGTGGCCTCCACTTCATTCAGTCAGTGTTCGGCTATTTTCGGCAGTCCCATAGAAAGGAATGGGACGTGCACTGCGCAAGCGTGGCCTCCACTCCATTCAGTCAGTGTTCGGCTATTTTCGGCAGTCCTATAGAAAGGAATGGGACGCGCACTGCGCAAGCGTGGCCTCCACTCCATTCAGTCAGTGTTCAGCTATTTTCGGCAGTCCCATAGAAAGAAAAGGGACGTGCACTGCGCAAGCGCGGCCTCCACTCCATTCAGTCAGTGTTCGGCTATTTTCGGCAGTCCCATACAAAGGAATGGGACGTGCACTGCGCAAGCGTGGCCTCCACTCCATTCAGTCAGTGTTCGGCTATTTTCGGCAGTCCCATAGAAAGGAATGGGACGTGCACTGCGCAAGCGTGGCCTCCACTCCATTCAGTCAGTGTTCGGCTATTTTTTCGGCAGTCCCATAGAAAGGAATGGGACGCGCACTGCGCAAGCGTGGCCTCCACTCCATTCAGTCAGTGTTCGGCTATTTTCGGCAGTCCCATAGAAAGGAATGGGACGTGCACTGCGCAAGAACAGCCTCCACTCCATTCAGTGTTCGGCTATTTTCAGCAGTCCCATAGAAAGGAATGGGACGTGCACTGCGCAAGCGCGGCCTCCACTCCATTCAGTCAGTGTTCGGCTATTTTCGGCAGTCCCATAGAAAGAAAAGGGACGTGCACTGCGCAAGCGTGGCCTCCACTCCATTCAGTCAGTGTTCGGCTATTTTTTCGGCAGTCCCATAGAAAGGAATGGGACGTGCACTGCGCAAGCGCAGCATCCACGCTATTTACTTCTGAAAGGGGCTGATGGCTATTTTCGGCAGTCCCATAAAAAATTTATGTATGCACAATCAACAATGTATGTATACATTCAATTTGCCTTAATGAAAATAAAAATAAAAAATGAATGGAGGGCTGCAATGCATTCGCTGTCCGCTCTCCTTCACTTTGCGGGCTATGTTCTAGAGATAGGTGTGGGTCCCACCTCCTAGCGATATGCCACCAATGTATGAGATGGGTCAACCCCTTTAGAGATTATTAAAACAAGCAATTTTTTTGCATTCAGCCCTTGTGTTCTCCTTTCTGAAAGCAGAGAGAATCTAATCAAGCGCTATTTTGGTCCGATTTCTGCACTAGACTCGCCCGTTCAAGTTAATGGGTCAGCGAACGATAAAACAGAAAGCACATTTATGGCATCTATGCACGGTCCGTTTTTCACAGTCGGTCGCTAGGAAGTACTGGGTGGCATTGTTCGTTTAATTTTTGTTTTTTTTATGGGCATGGGATGACCTACAGACGGACGGAAAAAATGGACAAATGGAGCGCACTTAGAGGGTCATTGACCGGTCTTTGATTCCCCCCTATGTTCTCGAAGGATGCACATCATTTATGATGGGGCATGCGTCCATGCGCCTGAAGTGAAAAAGTACTCCACTCCCTGACTGGGGTAGTGTTTCCAGGTGTAAATGTTAGTAAATTTGCCAGGCCCCCCCACTCCCAAGTGGCGAGGATGGGGTAAAAGTCACAAAAAAGGGGTCTTTGTGACTTTTTTACGCCAAAAACTGTTGCGTTGTGTTAGTAAGTGTCGTATATGGATGACGTAGGGATGAGTGTGTCATGTAACGCTTTGTGACGGTGCCGTTTCGGTGATATTGTCATATCTCGGAATTGATATCACATTTCCCTGCAGTCCTATGTAACACCAAAGGTATCCCCTTGTAAAATCCACTGGTGCGGACTCGGCTCTGCTGCATCTCGATACTTTTTCTCACCCTATATCTAAGATGGCTTATCTCATTTGGATAATGTACACACACACACGTATAATATCTCCCTCCCGCTCGCTCTCTCTCATCTCCATCGCTCCCGCTCGCACATCTCCTCTCTCTCTCATCGGTGATTGGTGAAGCTTCTCTGGGCGCTGCTCATTTTGCAGAGGATGTAAATATGTCTATAAACTCATTAACTGTTTCAGCGCCGGCCAATAGTAGGCTCCCCGCTGCGGCGTTTGAAAAATTCCCAAGACAAAGCTGTGTCGTGCATCGCAACGTCCCCGATTTTTAGTCCTCCTTGTAGCTCTACCCTATCTGCCCCCCTGACCTTTACAATGAATTCATGCCCCCCCCTCCTATCCTACCAAATCACGTTCCAAATTTTGACACTTTCCCCGCCGCCATCCTAATTTCCCCTTTTCTCCGCGCAGCAGAAATCCTAATTGTCCTGATCAGATAGTAGCTGCTTGATAGGATTAGCAGCCGCCCTCCCTGCTCTTTAATACCTCGCCCTCCTGGGCTGTCGTTTTCTGGTATTAGCCGGCGCTCTCTCGCTCTCTTTCTTGGGAGGACTAATTAATTTATACCCGTAGCAGCTGCTTGGCTGAGACTTTTTTTTTTTTTTTCCTAGGCAGATGGGCACACATGGCATTAGAGCAAGGGGTAATGCCACCCTGGAAGGACGATGCTTCCGTTAAGTGTAATGAATAGGTTCACCGGGGAGTCCAGATTTGTTCCATCCACATGGCTGCTGTTCTTCTGCCATTCTTCGTCTTCTTTCCGCTGTCTCGCACTTTACACCCCCTCTTCTGCTGTCTCTGGTTCTCGCTAACAACACTTCCTATCGTCCCTCCTCCGTTTGTCTTCATTGCCACTTCATGACTCTTTCCATCTTTTTTTTTTTCCCGCTTTGCGTTGACCCTTTATGCCCATGCACCTGTTTTTTGTTTGTTTTTTGTTTTAGTTTTTTTTCTGCTTTTGGGTATAGCTTTACCCTTTCCTTTCTCTTCTCTACCTTTTCCCTATCCCTCTATTTGCTTCTCTTCCTCCTACACACTCTTCCCCTTTCTCCCTCCCCCTCCTCTCTCTTCTCTCAGAAAATCCATTTAAATGCAATTCTATTCATAAGGCCCCTCTCATGCATGTCTAATGAATTTCAGGGAGAATGCTCTTGCAGTGTGGCCGAGTAGGGACCCAATCTGCGGAGTGCGTACAAGTCATTTGGTGCAAACCCTGGGTGTCTTCCCACTCTGATTACGGCTTAATTAGAAATAAAACCTTGTAGCAAGAGTAGTGAAAAGTGCCCGAATTCTTTTAACCCCTTCCCCTCGGTGACACGGATTTGCAGCCCTGATGGACAGCTGGCGCGTTCCGGGCTCGTAGGACATGACACTGGTCACGTGTTACTCCATGCATGTATATCTACTTGGTGCATTGTCTACAGAATGGGATCTTTTCCATTCCCAAAAACTTGTATTTCACGAGGGCCAAGTCTCCTGTCTGTTTAGCTTACCCCCAAAGATAAGTAGACATTTACGGCATATGCATCTCCCCATTCAATTCAATGGTTGTTCCAAAAATAGGTGAGCGAGCTCTCTCGGCTATTTTCAGAACTCCCGCAGAAGTCAATGCTGAAAGCCGCATCCAATTATCCATTTGCAGCGTTGCAAGACAAGGCCCTGTTCTTGAGAGTGGTCCCAGAGTTGGGATGCGCTCCAATTAGACAGGATACTAGAGAGGCTCGTCCCCGTCCCCGCCTGACATTGGCTGCCCCCCCCCCCCCCCCCCCCCCCGACACTGGATGTTTTCACCCGTGTACAGGGAGAAGCATCAGCGGCGATGCGGGAGCGGGGAGCGGGGTAGGTAAATTCTGTGTGAGGGGCCCGGCACATGGGGGTGGGGGGTGTTTATGACATTGGATAACCCCTTTAAGAACGTATTCACATGTAGCAGATTTGTTGCAGAATTTCCTACGCTGGAAAATCAATTCCATTGACCTGAATTTGGTCATTTTGGGGACAAGCGTATGCTTTTCTGCAAGCACCATTCAGAAATGTTTTTCATACAAGGCCACACCTCTAACTCCACCGAAAGCATAACTATACACACCCAGTCCCCTTAATGCCCCCACATAGCAATTATTCCCCCTTTGTGCCAGCACATAGTAGTAATGTCCATACTGTGCCCCCTTTACAGTAGTAATGCCCACATTGTGCCCCTCAAATTAGTTATGCCCACACTGTGCCCCCTTTACGGTAGTAATGCCCATATGTGCCCCTTCACAGTAGTTATGTAGTTATGGCCACATATGTGCCCCCTTCACAGTAATAATGCCCACATTGTGCCCCTCATAGTAGTTATGCCCACATTATGCCCCCTTCACAGTAGTAATGCTCACATGTGCCCCTTCACAGTAGTTATGGCCACATATGTGCCCCCTTCACAGTTGCTATGCCCAGATATGCCTCCTCACAACAGTTATGTCCAGATGTTCCCCCTCACAGTAGATATGCCCACATATGTGCCCCTCACAATAATTATGCCCAGTTATGTGCCCTCTCACAGCAGTTATGCAAAAATATGTTCCCCCTTCACAGTAGATATGCCAAGATATGCCCCCTCAGAGTAGTTATGCCAAGATATGTGCCCCTTCAGAGTTGTTATGCCTACATATGCCCCCTTCATAGTAGATATGCCAGATGTGACCCCTTCATAGTAGCTATGCCCAGATGTGCCCCCTCAGATTAGTTATGTCAAGATATGCCCCCTCCACAGTAGATATGCTGAGATGTGCCCCTTCAGAGTAGTTATGCCCACATGTGCACCGTTCATAGTAGTTATGCCCAGATGTGCCCCCTCAGAGTAGTTATGCCAAGATATGTGACGCCGTCACAATAGATATGTCAAGATTAGCCCCCTAAGAGTAGTTATGTCCAAATGTGCCCCCTGAGAGTAGTTATGCCCACAAAAAGTCCAGGAAGTAAAAAAAAAAAAACAGTAAATACCCACCTGGTTCCTCCGATGATCACAGCTCCCCAGCAACAGCACGATGTACTGTCACACATCGCGCTTGCTGTGTAGGAGGATTTCACAATGTGTGACTGCATCATGCTGCTGCTGGGGATCGCCAGCAACTGAGAGGAATCATGAAGCGGGAGCGGACGTCTCCCTGCTTCACCATTACACTCAGCTGAGAGCGAGACACACATACCTTGGCCATTACGGGACAGCCACTGAAATCCGGGACTGTCCCGGCAGATCCGGGACAGTTGGGAGGTATGGACCTATCCTGAGGATGGGTCATCAATATAAACAGGCTGCACAACCCCTTTGACCTCCGTAAGAGGGTTGTTTACATCTGAAAACTGCCTTGTCATCCCTATTGACTTGTATTGTCGCTCAATCCAAGTCTATGGCAAAGTCAAATTTCAATATTGTTTCTGCTGTGCTGTTCTGTGCTTCTCCACTCCACCCCTTCCACTAGAAGGTTCTAGTTCAGTTAGAAATGTTATATAAGGAGAGCAGTCAGAGCCCCTAGTTGTCTGAAGATAGGGACCAGGAGAGACTCTGCCAGACTGCACAAGTTACCAGAAGAAGACACTGAGATGGGGATACTCTGCCACACAACCTGAATCATCAGCCCTTTCACAAGGGAGCCAGCCAGACAACTGACCCACAGACCCTGGGCCCTTTGACCAGAGTACCAGCCTTCAGAAAGAGAGGGACAGCTAGATCAGGCCTTTCTCGGCACAAAACCTTCTTCTACCAGAGAATACACTGGAGAAGCCAGCTCAGCGTCTTGCCTATATTCTTTTGCACTTGAGTTCCTCCAGTAAAGAAGCACACTGGTTTACTGCAGACCCTGACTCTCTGGACTTATTTCCCATTTGGGTCCACCGCCTTGATAGTGTCCCAGAGACCCAGGGTAAGCATTGGGGCCACCCAAAACCCAGCCACTGCATGCACACTTGTCCCACACCTACAGTATACATTAGAACCAAACATTATACATTAGAATACAAACAATCACCTCTTTGAGAAAATCACTCCCTTATCCAGACCATATGTCCTATGACAGACATTTAGTTCTACCATATAGTCTACATACTGGCCATCTTCTTTGAGAAAACCACTGCCTTATTCAGACCAGATGTACTGTGACAGATTTTCAGTTCCACCATATAGTCTATATACTGGCCATCTTCTTTGAGAAGACCACCCTCTTATTTAGACAAGATGTCCTGTGACAGATTTTCAGTTTCACCATATAGTCTATATACTGGCCATCTTCTTTGAGAAGACCAACCCCTTATCTAGACCAGATGTCCTGTGACAGATTTTCAGTTCCACCTTATAGTCTGCATATTGGCCATCTTTAAGAAGACCACCCCCTTATCCAGACCAGATGTCCTGTGGCAGACGTTCAGTTCCACTATATAGACTACATACTTGTCATCTTCTTTGAGAAGACCACCGCCTTATCCAGACCAGATGTTCTGTGACAGACGTTCAGATCCACCACGTAGTGTACATACTGGCCATCTTCTTTGAGAAGACCATCCCCTGGAAGACCACATTTCATTGCGATTACCAACATTTGTAATGTAAAACTGAAATATGATAGAGAGAGATCTGCACTTCATGATAGCCTTGGCCCACGGCGGCGTCTTGCAGAGTATTATGTAGTGTGTATTACATAGTATTTGTGCTTTGAATGATGGTGAGCTGATGTATGCTATTATTTCTCAACACTATCAGAACTAGAGATGAGCGAATTTCACATTTCGAAATTCGTTCACGCTTCGTTTGGTAGTAAAAGCAGAATTGCGTTATGGATTCCGTTACCACGGACCATAACGCAATTTTATGACGGAATGCCTTTAGAGGCATTCCGTTATTCATTCCGTCATAATCGAAGTCTATGGCCTGCATAACAGATCCGTCCCGTTTCCGTTATGCAGGAGAGGACTCCCCTGCATAACGGAAACGGGACGGATCCGTTTTGCAGCACATAGACTTCTATTATGATGGAATGAATAACGGAATGCCTCTAAAGGCATTCCGTCATAGAATTGCGTTATGGTCCGAGGTAACGGAATCCATAACGCAATTCACCTTTTACCAGTAAACGAAGCGTGAACGAATTTCAAAATATGAAATTCGCTCATCTCTAATCAGAACCATTGCCAGCGTTTGCTTCTAGATAGCTGAGCTCCAGATCTGTAGTTCCTTCTCTCTGCGCCGCTTTCTTCTCAGTTCAGCCTTTCCCTCAAAACGTTCCTTCTCCGCTCTCCACCCTTCCCTGGAGAGCGCCCGTGCTGAGCGCTGCTTGGGGACTCCCCAATTCAGTTTGACAAATGTCGATCGATCCAGATTGGCCGCCAGGGCTCCATCCAGCGCACATTAATCTGAACGATGGGGTGGCCTCCTCCTCCTCCTCCTCTTGCTCACTTCATCCAAGTAATGAGACGGCGCCCCCACCCCCGTCTCTCCGCCGCCCTCACATCGCACTTTATTTTAACTGCTGCTGATCGATCGGCCGTGTTTGTTTCGGTATGGATTAGCTGCTACAATAATATCACTTACACCTCTTAGGAAGACGCGTGAATGTTCGCTTTCATGTGCTGAACGCTGCGACGCTAACATTATTTGATCTTAAAATCAAGAGGCTGGCTGCAAGTTATTTCTGTCATCTTGTCTTCTGGATGAGGTCAAGGAAGGGCCGTACACTTATATATCTAGAATCACATCCGCTGATGATGGACATGTATGAAGCATGTGTATGTGCTGTGTAAATGGAGCAATTTACCATGCCGTGTGCAAACATTTTCATGTATAGAAAGGGGTTGAATGTGTATAGGGCCATGTACGTGCATAGACCTGCACTGGGGTACATGGGGTCCAGGGGCATAGCTACAGGGGGTGCGGAGGTAGCAGTCGCTACCGGGCCCAAGAGCCTGGGGGGGCCCAAAGACCCTTGTCCCACCTAAAAAGACACTGTTATAGAAAGTGCATGCTGGTCAAGTTACACCTCTGACTGGAGGGAAGGGGTTAGGTGAAGGGGTTAGGTCAAGAATTTGGCATGGGAGGAGGGGGTGCCGTTTCAATTTTTGCCTCAGACAGCATGAAGGCTATGTGCTCCCCTGCCCCTGACCACAAAGCACTGAGAGAAGGGTAGGGCCCAACCTGAACTCTTGCACCGGGGCCATTGAGCCTTTAGCTACGCCACTGATAGGTTCCAAACAAGTGTAGACTGACCATAGACCCATAGACAAGTGGCTGCATCTCCCCTGCCAGCAAAAATCAACATCCAGTGACTAGCCTCCTTGTGTCACATGTAATGTCACACGTGACACAAGGGTGCTGGTCACCGTCGTGGCCTGCTATTGGCTGCACCTATCCTAGCGATCTACCATCAATGAGATGGGAATACCCCTTTAAGGGCAAATTCAGCTTCTCTTTTTTTTTTTCTCTTTTTTTTTTTTATTCACTCCTGGTTTGGGCTTCAAAAACTGCATAAAAAACCTGCTTGCCTCACTTTACTCTGAGTGTATGGGGGTGTCTGACCCCGACGTCTCCTGTCATGCATGTTGAATTTCATTGCTCAACCCTTTAGCTCTCAAGGAAAATAGACCACCACCGGAGGTGTCTGCCAGCAGCATACTCCCTCTCCCCATTGAGAAAACGTGCATGCTCAGCCCAGCTGAGCGTTTATGTGTATGGGGAATAATACCTGTTGGTCAAACAAGTATTTTGCCGATAGTGGTTTAAGGTGCGTGGCCACCTTTAAAGGCTATGTACACCTTTGGGGACAATTATTTTTATGATTGCATTTTGCTCATTTGGGGCTAAAAATCATTTTTTCAATTGGTCTTTATTAAAAATATTGAGCCATTCTGTCACAAAGGGTTAACTGTTTTTCTAGCTGTGTGCGTATTCCTCCTTTCCGGTCATCTAATAAACCTTATCTCTAAATTACTAAGAAGTCATAAACACTTAATTAAGCCACATTATTAAGAACTGAGCTATAATGAGTGTTTATAATGTCAGAGAGCAGAGATAAGGAGCCTGTCAGCTCCCCAAATGACAGAAAAGAGAACTATGTACAGAGAAAAGGACTCCATATTTTTAATAAAAGACAATTGAATTTTTTTTTTTTAGCTCATAATGAGTACAATACACTAATTACAAAAATTGCCTCCAAAGGTGTACATAGCCTTAAAAGGGAATGAGCCCTCAGAACATGAACTAATGTTTAAGTCACATTTTTATTTTAAACACGTTTTTAAAAAAATTTTGGTGATTTTTTAAAAAACATTTCCATGTCACTATCTATATAAAAAAAACTAAAATCCTGCAGTTTTTGCACTGGCCACTAGGCCTAAAATATATTAACACTTTCTGCCTTTTGCCTCCAGCAACAACCGCCCCCCCCCCCCCCCCTCCCCAGCACCTTGGTTGACGTGCACAAGACCCCTCCTGGCTCCCTCCCTTTCTGACCTCTGCTCCATCTGATCCGGACTGCGGGCTCCCTAGTCCTGCATCTGCTGCATTTCACACTGGCCAATCAGCTTTTAGCAGCGCAAAGATCCTACTGCTAATTGGCCGCGCAGCTCAAGCACACACAGAGGCGCGCACCCGGCGTGGCAGTTCTCTGCGCTCGCGTGCTGCCCGGTATCAGTTCAACTTCAAGTCATCAACCAGTGAGTGCAGCCCCCCCAGCAGACTTCATAAAAGGTTGGGCGCTTTGTAGGCTCATAGAGTACTCAGGAGGACAGTGTGCTTTCCTCCTACTCTTCCCCTCTTTACCCCCCTTCCCCCACCAGGGGGGGGCTGGTAAGCACACTGTACACCTGAGTCCTCTATGAGCCTACAGGATCCCCCCCCCCCCCCAGCACATCACTCATCAGGAAATATGATTGGTGACATCAGCAGCAAGGAGTTAAAGGGGTTATCCAACCCCTATAATGTCCCCCAAAATGCTCGGGCACCTCACTTACCTCATTCCCCGGCACCCGCATTGCTCCTGATGCCCGCACAGCCACCACTGCCTCTGTCCCGCCACGTAGAAGAAAACATCTGGCGACATGGTAGGCAGTCAATAGCAGGCCACGATGGGAACGAGCCTCCCTAGCATCGCGGGTGATGCTAGGGAGGTTCATTTCCGACACGGCCTGCTATCGGCTGCACCCCCCGTCCCCCATTGGGCATAAGTATTATCTGTATCTGGTGCCTGAGCATTTTGGGGGGCATAATAGGGCCCCTTTAGGATACCGGAGGTTTTTTCATTTTTACATTTTCTTTTTTCTTCCCTATCTTCCTTGAGCCATGACTTGTACTTTAATATGGCATACAATGTAGTGGGAAGCGGGCAAAAAAATTCCAAATGGATTAGAATAAAAAAAAAATAAAACAATTTCTCCACCGTTTTACAGGTTTTGTTCCTACGGCATTCCCTTTGCGGAAAAACCGACCTGTGCCTCTCATTCTCTGTGTCAGTACGATTACAACGATACCACATATGTATAGGTTTTTTATGTCTAAATAGTGTAAAAATAAATTAAAACTTTTTAGTTACTGCTACAAAGTTGGTTAATAATACTAAATAAATAAAAAGATTTATCCCTAACGGTTTCAGTAGGTCATGTATACATTTCTTTATTGGCGAATGGGGGTGTGGCAGGGGGGGAGGAGCCAGGACAGAAGGTGGGATGGGCCAGGGGTGGGTAATGGGCGGGGCTAGGGGGCCCAATTCAGATTCTTGCTATGGGGCCCAGTGATTTCTATGTGCGCCCCTGGTGTTATCTATACAGATGTGTTATTTGTCATTCTAATCTTGCCTGTTGTGATAATGAGATGGCTGCTAAAAAGTTACCTGCACAGAACAGGAAATCATGATATATTATTAGGACTCAGGATCGGACTGGGGTTCCTTGGGCCCTCCAGAGAGAATTATTCTCGGGGACCAACCCCCATATCATCAATAAAGTCTAATAGGTTTTGATTTAAAGAGATAGACCCTAGTGGCAATTTATTGTTTCTAAAGGCAGCTCCAAATGTTGTTTTTTCTCTGGACCTTTTGGGCCCACCATGGTATCAGAGCCTGAGCCCACCACAGGATCCTCTGGTACTCTGGTGGGCCATTCTGACACTGTTAGGCCTAGTGGCCAGTGTGAAAATTGCAGGATTATATAAAAAAAATATTAAATATTGAAAGTCACGTGGAAAAATGAAAAAGAACTTACCAAAAAAAAAAAACCTTTACCATAAAAACACAATTTATAAATGAGGTCATTTTCTGATGACAAACTGCCTTTAAACTGTTGCATGGTATACCAGACACAATAGGACACTCTCCGGTGACACAATTTGTATCTGAGATCTGCCAAATTCATAAATTGATGTGAATTTGGCTCAATTCCACTTTTGCTGATGAAAACGTTACAATATTGACCTGCGGGATTTTTACGTCAGTTTCCGATTCCGCATAATTTCCCGCAGTCCTACAGGTTATTATCAGAATGCTCCCAGGTAAAAGCTGAGGGATTGTTACTTTAGCAATCTTGTTTTATCATGTATATTAATGCATCCTTAAAGGCCTCGTGTACACCGCCACATCACGTGTCATGCGGAGCCACAATATGGTACCCGCAAAATAGCTGGGGCCCCTACTGTGTACCGTATGCCTCATACAAAAATAATTTTTTCTATCAGATTCATTTGGAGAAAATCTTAAGTTCTTCATCAAAAGTCATTATTATATGCCGGAGAATTTCTCAGTAATGCACTGCACTCCGCATGATCCCTACTCTTAGGGCTCATTCACACGGCCGTTGTCCCTCCGTTACCGTATTGCAGCCGTGTGCATTTCGCATCACTGATGTGGACCCATTCACTTGAATGGGTCCGCAAATCCGGAGATGCGGTGTGGAACGGAAGCACGGAATCCCACGAAAGCACTACCGAGTGCTTCCGTGGGGTTCCATTCCGTGCCTCCGCCACGCAAAAAGATAGAATTTGCTCTATCTTTTTGAGGAGCGGACGGATCGCAGACCCCATTCAAGTGAAGGGGTCCGCGATGCGTATGCGGCTGCCCCACGGTCGGTGCCCGTGCATTGCGGACCGCATTTTGCAGTCCACAGCACGGGCACGGAGCCCTTACGTTCGTGTGAACAAGCCCTTAAAGTCAGAGATGGATTCACTTTTACCATAATCTGTAAAGTGGAGCCTCTCCTGACATGTCTGTTTTAGTAACTGCTTGCATCCGCCAGGTACTAATAATTCTGGAACATCTATTATGACTCTATGTTGTGCCATTCCTCTATTATTCCTGCTAGAAGTTTATCAATATATTACTAGCAGTCCACAATGAAGGTGGCTATTATCCTGGCCAATGTTCGGCGCCAGTTGACAATGAACTCGTTTGCATCTGCTTATTAGACAGGCCAGTGCAGAGTACATGGGAGAGGAAGGGTTGCTAGCATGTTCCTTTTCCATTCAGTTCTATTGATTAGAAGCGGCACA
This sequence comes from Bufo bufo, assembly GCF_905171765.1. NCBI lineage: Eukaryota > Metazoa > Chordata > Amphibia > Anura > Bufonidae > Bufo > Bufo bufo. Next base: position 67,461,872 of record NC_053389.1, read on the forward strand.
CCCCGGATGACAGAGGTCGACGTGTCGCCGATAATCAGGCGTCTTTCATTCTGATGAAAGGTGCAAATCAGCCAACAAACAATCATGTGATGACACAGTTATATGGGACAATCGAACGTTCCCGTGGACCCTTTTTCCAATACTTGGCCCCAAATTAATAAAGCCTTAAAGGGGTTAGGCCATGATTGATGGAAAAATGAAAATCAGACATCATCTAGTACATGAAAATCTCTTTCTAACACAGCTAGAACCAGCCCTGTACCTCACATGGGTCCAGAGATCTCCCCATTCATTGCTCCAATTGCTCTGCTAGATTATCTTCAGCTTAGGGGACATGTCCTTTCTGTTGCAGCTCAGTGGGTATGTCCTTTCTGCTGCAGCTCAGTGGGTATGTCCTTTCTTCTGCAGCTCAGGGGCGTGTCCTTTCTGCTGCAGCTCAGTGGGTATGTCCTTTCTGCTGCAGCTCAGTGGGTATGTTCTTTCTGCTGCAGCTCAGTGGGTATCTTCTTTCTGCTGCAGCTCAGGGGAGTGTCCTTTCTGCTGCAGCTCAGTTGGTATGTCCTTTCTGCTGCAGCTCAGGGACATGTCCTTTCTGCTGCAGCTCAGGGGCGTGTCCTTTCTGCTGCAGCTCAGTGGGTATGTCCTTTCTGCTGCAGCTCAGTGGGTATGTCCTTTCTGCTGCAGCTCAGTGGGTATGTTCTTTCTGCTGCAGCTCAGGGACGTGTCCTTTCTGCTGCAGCTCAGTGGGTATGTCCTTTCTGCTGCAGGTCAGGGGCGTGTCCTTTCTGCTGCAGCTCAGGGGACATGTCCTTTCTGCTGCAGCTCTCTCCCTGTAATTGTCACAGCTTCTAACAGAACATATGGCTGGTGTTAGTTGAAGATTTAAACTGAGCACGTTCGACCAGCTCAGTGAGACGGACAAAAAATAAGTAAAAGAACAAAACAGCAGGTGGCGCTATACAGATAGATTTTATTGAATAACTCGCTGGCTATACTACATTTTTAATTATATGCAATTGCAAAAGTATTCAGAACTAGGTGCTGGTTTGAAAAATGTAGAATATGTTTCCTGACACAACCCCCACAAAGTGTGCTTCATCCAGACCTGTAATATGTGAATGGGGCACAGACTGCTGTATTAATACATTATGGAAATGATCAGATCTCTAATGCATCCGCGCTGGAGCCTTATTGATGTGGCTCTCCAAAGCTTTTAGTATGGGACTATAATAAGTCGTACTTGGGCAGATTTCTACGGAAGGAATGTTTTTTTAGAAGCAACAAGAGACGCTAAAATATTAGCTTGAATTTAGGCATAAAACACCTTCACGTGGTGCCTGAGATTGGCGCGGTGCATCAGGTCTGAGGTTGCAGGACCAAGGACACAGGTTTCTGCCGTGTCTTTTAGGATGTCATATATCGTTAGAATTAGCGCTAAGTGGCACGTGTGAAAGCAGTTACAGCTGATTTCTGAGTCGCCAAAGGATAAGCGGCTTTACCGAAGCTGGAGCTATGACTTCTCTGCCTAATCTTTGCAGCCTAATGAGTTGCTCTATCATTCTCTGTGTAATCTCCTTCCTGAAAAAGAAGCCATTTTCCCCCATAGAAAGGTTGGATTATATTGTTGAATAGTCCCCCGGGACTGTGCACAGGAAGTTTATTAAAGACCTCACATGTTGTGCTCCAACTGTGGTCTTCCATGAGTGATGGTGGACAGTAATGTATGTGTCAGAGCCTGGCCCCGGTCTGTTCTGCACGAGGACCTTTGCACAGTGACAGGTTAAAGGGAATGTGTCATCAGAATATGACCTATTATTAAAGGGTATATCTGACCCCTGAAATGCCCCCTTATATGCCCAGGCCCCTCACACAGAATGTACTTACCTTGCTCCCTGGCACCCGTGTCACCTCTGAACCCCGCACGGCCGCCGCTGCATCTCCCCGTCGTCAGATGAAAACATCCGTCGTGGGGGGGGGCCAGCCAATAGCAAGCGGTGACAGGGATGAGCCTCCCAGCATCGCGGGTGAAGCAAAGGAGGCTCGTCCCCGTCACCACCTGCTATTGGCTGCCCCCCGCAACGCCGAATGTTTTCATCTGCGCACGGGGAGATGCAGCGGTGGCCGTGCAGGGTTTAGAGGTGACGCGGGTGCCGGGGAGCAAGGTAAGTACATTCTGTGTGAGGGGCCCAGGTATATAGGGGGGGCATTTCAGGGGTTAGATAACCCCTTTAATGATAAAGATATTTTTAAAGAATTGTGGTGATTCTATTTTATAATACTCCGTGGCACTGTTTATACGTTAAAAAATAATCATTCTAAAATCACCCAGTTTTTGCTCTGACCACTAATAGGCACCACTTTCTGGTCTGTACAAATCACTTTTTAGCAGGCATCTCAATATCTTCCCAGACAGGATTACAATAACAGGTAACCTAAATATTGCAGGATCTACCATTCACAGTAGGGGATGGACACAGCTTATCTACTCCCTTTCTGCACAATGACCTCTGCACAGGGCACAGAGCATGCCTAGAAGAGTCTCTCATAGGAGTCAATAAGGTTCCCTCTAGTCTGTTGGGCCTATGGTCCGTAGTGACTGCCGTAAAGCGTATCTCTAAATGCTGTTAACAACAGCTCAGGCAAGATGGCTGCCCCCAACATCATAGTCTGATTAGAAAATAAAAACAGATTAGAAAAAAGGCCTATAGGGGGAGGGATTTACCATCTCCTCCACCAGACTGGTGTAAAAAAAAAGTCGCAAACCCTGTGTTTTTACGCCACCCTCGAAAAGGGGGCGTGGCGAAGATGGGGAGGGGTGGAGCCATTTTTATCTTGTTATTTTTATCATTTTATCTCTCCATCTTCTTTCTGGTTTACAAGAGCAGCTCGGAGCTGTGGTAGATTTCAGTCTAGGAGCACTAACTGCCAGAGGATGCACCTAATGTATAACAAAGAGTGTGCCTTGTCATAAATTAGGCGTGTCCTCCGTCGGCTCAGAGGATTACGCTAGTTTATGGTAAATTTTCCCCCATGTTCCTGTTCTTTCATTCAATCTCTTTAGCACTTTCGTAGAATATTCTTTCGGATTCCGGGATAGTAGCGTGCATGCTCAACCCCTACTCCATTCAAACAGGGGTGGGGGACAGGACTCCTCGTAATTGTGGGGGTCCCAACAGTCGGACCCCCACTGATGATACACTTATGTCCGATCTGTGTCAGTTTTGGTACAACCCCTTCAATGACTGTATCTGGGATATGTTAAAGATTTTGTGATTTGGGAACGTACTTCATATATACAGTCCGTGTAAAGCCTCCTTCGTGTGCACGTCCCCCTTCTCGCTACAAAAATCCAAATGACAGCGTGAGACATTGCTGACCCTTCATCATCTCCCCTCATTAATCTCTTTCTCTCCACAAGTTTTCTGCCGGTGACAAGCAGAACATGAAAAAATGATTATCGTTATATGACCAGCCTGAAGGACTGAAGGCTTGAAAGTGTAACCTAAATAGGACATAGACCTCCCTGATCACATTCCATTTTGGGTTGGACCTTCATCCATGGGACTGTTAGGGGCGTTCCATACATTTAGAGATGCTGCTACCTGATTAACTAGTAATTAAAAGAGAACTACACCTAAAGGCTGAGAACGGCCCTGGAGACCCCCTTCTGAGACCTCTAGGTCCCTACTGCTTCCGGTTGAGTCATTGGCTTTCTCCTCAGGTATTTTATACAACGGCGCTCGGCTCAGATTTTAATTACCCCATTTCTGTGAAGCGTAAATAAAATAATTGTTTCCATCCTAGAAAAAGTCTGGGTAATCTGACAATCTAATGTAGGGCTGTCGGACACGCTTTTGCTTCTGCTCTCGCAGACAGATTGATTTGGAAGGGGATGATTTTCCCTGGTCAGTTTCTGTTAGCAGTACCCAAGATGTCTGGCAGACGTTCACCCTCCTTCCTTCACACAAGTAAGGACACACATATTTTTGGCCGAAACATAAGTGTTAATTCAATATCAATAGTGTCTTCTTGATGTCCACAATTTGACAGTTTACATATGGATTTTCGACAAAAAAAAAAGTGTTCACGTGGCATTACATGGTGGCCATTCAGATGTGTGGTCAGGTCAGGTTTGGGGTGGTCCCAACGCTACATGGGGTCCAGGAACACCGTTGAGTTGTCACCACGTGTTGCTGTTCTCTGAAGGGGATGGTAAGGCGTGGTGCACCCCAATGGAAAATAGGTCCAGAGAGTCAGGGTCTGCAGTAAACAAGGCAATGCGCTGAGCTGGGTTCTCCAGTCTCCATCCTGGCAGAAGAAGGATCCGTGCTGAGGAAAATCCTCAGCTAGCTGTCCCTCTGTCTCTCAGAAGGCTGCTACCCTGGCCAAAGGCTGGTGGCCCAAGGTCTGTAGCTTAGTCTTCTGGCTGGTGTCCTGGTCAAACGGCTGTGGCTCAGTTTCCCCATCTCAGTGTCTTTTTATGGTCATTAATGCAATTTCTATACAAGTCAATGGGAATGCAGTTTTTTTCAGCCATAAACAAAATAGCTAAGGGCTCTTTCACACTTGCGTTCTTGTCTTCCGGCATAGAGTTCCGTCGTCGGGGCTCTATGCCGGAAGAATCCTGATCAGGATTATCCTAATGCATTCTGAATGGAGAGAAATCCGTTCAGGATGCATCAGGATGTCTTCAGTTCCGGAACGGAACGTTTTTTGGCCGGAGAAAATACCGCAGCATGCTGCGCTTTTTGCTCCGGCCAAAAATCCGGAACACTTGCCGCAAGGCCGGATCCGGAATTAATGCCCATTGAAAGGCATTGATCCGGATCCGGCCTTAAGCTAAACGTCGTTTCGGCGCATTGCCGGAGCCGACATTTAGCTTTTTCAGAGTGGTTACCATGGCTGCCAAGACGCTAAAGTCCTGGCAGCCATGGTAAAGTGTAGCGGGGAGCGGGGGAGCAGTGTACTTACCGTTCGTGCGGCTCCCCGGGCGCTCCAGAGTGACGTCAGGGCGCCCCAAGCGCATGGATCATGTGATCACATGGATCACGTCATCCATGCGCATGGGGCGCTCTGACGTCACTCTGGAGCGCCCCGGGAGCCGCACGGACTGTAAGTATACCGCTCCCCCGCTCCCCGCTCCTACTATGGCAACCAGGACTTTAATAGCATCCTGGGTGCCATAGTAACACTGAACGCATTTGGAAGACGGTTCCGTCTTCAAATGCTTTCAGTACACTTGCGTTTTTCCGGATCCGGCGTGTAATTCCGGCAAGTGGAGTACACGCCGGATCCGGACAACGCAAGTGTGAAAGAGGCCTTAACCAGACAGTCAAAAGGTCAGTGTGTCTGTTTTGTCCCCTCCAAAACTTTGCATAGTCCCTTATAGTAAAGCCTCATTCACACGTCAGTGTTACACGGACGTGTGCTGTACGTCTTCTCTACGGAGATGTGTGTATTCAGACATCAGTGTTTTAGCGCGTTCCGTGGGTCAGTGTTTTTAGCACGGAAGCATGCTCTATTTTGTCCGTGTTCACGGATCCATCGCGTACATTATTGTCTATGGGTCTGTGAAAACCACGGATGCAACACAGATGTCATCCATGTTGCATCCGTGTTTCACAGATCATTAAGAAGAGATGCTTTGAAAATTATTTTTCAGCTGTTCAGTGTCAGTGAAACACGGATGTAACACGGACAGCAAAAAACGGACACACGGACCCAACACGGATGCTTCACGGACAACTTCACAGATGCATCACTGACCACCTGCTCACAATTTGAGCACGGACACGGACGTGTGAATGAGGCTTAACTGTGTGTAGTTTCTAACATCTAGGTAGAAAGTCCCAAAGTCTTTGTTTTTGTTTTAGCTGACTGTGTATTAACCCTTTCCACAGTGCAGTGCAAATATGGTGCAATAACAGTGAAAATGAACAGGATATAGTACAATTAACATATAAAATGCAGTTCAGCAATATAAATCAGTGAAAAGTACAAATAACTACATAAATCGCAGTGCAAGTTAACCCATTAAAGTGCAATAAAGTAGTGAGTTAATGACTTTGCATAGTATCAAAAGGATTAAATGTCCACAGACATCCATAGTCCAAAGTACCCTTGCTCCAGGGCACTACAAATGGCTATCATTGTAATATAAGGTCATAGATGGGGTCTCAAACAGATAACCACCCCCCCCCCCCCCCCCCCCCCCATGACTTCTACATGCCCTTAATAGGCCATATGGACAAGAGGTAATACACCAGTGAATAGATGCAGACGATCACGTGTGGCAGATAAGGACAAAAGATTACAATAAAATTTGACATTTGTATGAACTGTTTTATGGGTACTGTGTATATGAACCGTTATGGAGGTGCACAGATCAGTGGTGACAGATACCTACGGTATATATACCCTGTGCCATAAGTAGCAGTCAGGCAGTGCTCTCTATAAATAGTGTCTGGCAGATTGAGCTCTGTGCATTACATAATGCTGCATGCTGTACATAAGGCCTGTATTTAAAAGCCGCCAGACTGTGCGATTAAAAGACTGTGTAGGTGACAGGTTTGGCACTTGCAATGCTGACATTGGCTGAAGGGGGAAATGAATGACAACTTGACTAATGATCAGCAACTGAAACCTGTTTCTTCCTGAATTCCTTACTCTTTCATGTACCGTACTTTTCTAAACTGATGGAGTGTAGAAAGTTTCTCAATTCTTCTCTTAAATCCTTCCGGGGCTGGTCAAGTTTAAATTCAAGATCAGTTCCTATCTCGACCATCTAAACTGAGCATCATCCTCATGTATGTGTGGGGTGCTGTGATTTGTGGCCTCCTATTATGTATAGGGTTAGTCCTGTTGCAGGGTTCATTAAAGGGGTTTTCTGAGTGTTTTCTACTGGTGACCTGTCCTTAGGATAGGTCATCAGTATATGATTGGTGGGTCTGACACCCGGCACCCGTGCCGATCAGCTGTTTGTGGAGTGCCACAGCCTCTTTGCGGCTTACCAAGCATAGCACTGACAATTGGATAGGGGCTGTGCTTGACATCACAGTTGAGCACCATTCACTTGGATGTTACGGAGTTGCGCCTAGGCCATGTGACTGAAAGCTTAGGAAGAGGCCGCTTCACTCCCTGGAGCGCCGTGGCTTCTTCAAACAGCTGACCGTCACAGGATGCCAGGAGTTGGATCCCCACCGATCCTGAGAACAGGTCATCAGTATAAAATACGCGGAAAACCTTTTTAAAGGATCAGACTTTGACTTACGCCTACGATAAGTGGCACTAGAGAGAAGGAGAGATTCACTAAGCTAAATGCTTCAGAACTCTCGCTCAGTTTACATCAAGAACTGGCGTCCATGCCTTGCACTACATTTATGATGTGTTTTAGACACTTTTTGCTCCTTACTGGACAAGGTGGCATGGCTTAGAGGAAACGGGACAAGGCTTAACGGAAAGGGGCATGGATTATAATATGAAAACATGCACCACATTGTGCCAAAATTGGCAGAAAACTTTGCTGCAAAGTCAGCCAACCAATAGGTGTCTAACCTCTACCAAGGTGCACCGAATGTATCATGCAGCCTGAGCCACAGTGATGGACTCTCTGGTCTGAGTTTACGATGTCAAAATTTTGGACGGGTTTCTGGGCTTCTGGAAGAGAGCTAATTTTCATATTTTCCCATGGAGCTTTGCCTGTAACACTCCTACATTTTAACAGAATCTCCTCGATAAGAACCAGTACTAGTAAGGTTAGTAATGTTCTCCATTTTGCCTTCTCTTAGAGGGGAGATTTGTCACCTCACCATCCGGTGCCCTTTACATCCTGGATGTCCAGAAGGAGGATGCCCTATCTACTTACCGCTGCATCACCAGACATCGGTACAGTGGAGAGACGCGACAGAGCAATGGAGCGCGTCTCATAGTGTCAGGTAAGTCCCCTGTGTTTTCTAATGACAAATATCAGAAAAATGTCTCCATATATTCCCAGTAATATCCACCGTACAATACTCCTCTTGGTTATTTGCTCCACAGAGCCTGCAGAGTCCGTACCCATTCTCCTCGATGGGTTCCAATCCCATGAGGTTTTCGTTGGGGATAAAGTGGAGCTACCATGTATTGCCTCAGGATACCCAAACCTGGCCTCTCGTTGGATTAAAGATGGCCGCCCTGTTCCCTCGGACAGTCGTTGGAGTAAACGTTCTACAGGTCTGAGTATGACAGACCTACGTCTAGAAGACAGCGGAACCTACATTTGTGAAATCACAAACAGCTTTGGTTCTGCGGAAGTCACCGGCATGTTGACCATCATAGGTAAAGTCACCCTATATCTTGGATATACTGGTATACTCCAGTGTGACTTTTTGCACTGCGTAGCTGTATCAGTGTCTGGTTGCTCTAAAGGAAAGCAGTATCTAGTGGATATTTTATTTAGGGATTTATCTAATAGGTGGGATATCGTACATGATACCACCTGTCCAAGCGACAGTCTACATGTCCAGCCAAGTAACGACAAGTTTATCTTCTTTACTGGGGGGCACATCATGGCGTCAATGTGTGTGAACAATCATGACAGGACAGGAAGGAGGACTAGGACAAGTGTGATATTGTTCAGTGGCATTTACACAGAGTCTGGCAGATACTGTGTTAACGAGGGCAAGAGGGGGGCATGTCGAGATAAAATCACAGTTCAGGTTAAAGGGAGCTCTTATGTGGTGGCTTCTTAGAAGAACATTCTTATGAGTGATTTTTAAAATATGCTCATTGTCCTTCCTTCCTTAGAAGGTATTTCTTCAAAAGCACGTCCACATTTTCATGCAGATTCCATGTCTTGTAATATCGGTAAATCTGCTCTGCCGTTCATACAGTTGTAGATTTTAAAGGGGTTTTCTGGGAGTTCAATAATTGATGACAAGTCCTCAGGATAAGTAATCAGTATCTGATCGGTGGGGGTCTGACTCCTGGTACCCACACCAATCAGCTGTTCGACCATCCTTTGCTCTTTCTAGGCCAGTGACGTCATGTTCCTTGGTCACAGTGAAAGGGGCTGAGCTTCAGTACCAAGCACAGTCACTATGCAATGTACAACTCTGTGCTTGGTATGCTGTGAGGGGGCCGCAGCACTCACCAGAGCCCCGCACCCTCTTCAAACAGCTGATTGGCCGGGGGTGTCAGGTGTTGGACCCCCACCATTCAGATATTAATGACCTATCCTGAGCATAGGCTATCAGTACTGAACTCACATGCCACTTACTGAAACAGATTCCATCTGTATGGGGCTGATCTACGACATTACAAACTGCAAATATGCAACAGAAATCCAAGGATCAGCCTCATATTTTCTGCTGCGGAATCCATGGAGGATGCTTCCGATGGGAAAATGAGTTGCATTACAAAAAGCTCCGCTATTGTTTGGGTTTTATTTTTTGTGTTTAAAACCTTGGTTATATGTGTTCAGTTTTTGTTTGGTTAGTTAGTGAATGGATTTGCTCTGTTAGCCCCAGAAAACCCCCTTTAAGGGGTCAGACATTGACTTATAGAGTAGTAGGAAATTCTGAGTTATTGAAAGGGTCCCTAATTAAGGATCATTATCGCTTGGCCAAAGTGGAGAGCGGTTACAAAGATTGTATCACTGATTTCAATGGGCATTGTGTAATGCTCTGTTTCCCCTGTGGAGGCACTGCAGGGAAACTAAACACTTATTTCCAGGTGGTTTCCCCTCAGATTAAGGACTCTTTCACACGACCGTATGGCTTTTTCAGTGTTTTGCGGTCTGTTTTTCACGGATCCGTTGTTCTGTTTTTTGTTTCTGTTTCTGTTCTGTTTTTTCCATTCAGTTTTTTCATATGGCATATACAGTATACAGTAATTACATAGAAAAAATTGGGCTGGGCATAACATTTTCAATAGATGGTTCCGCAAAAACGGAACGGATATGGAAGACATACAGATGCATTTCCGTATGTGTTCCGTTTTTTTTGCGTTCCAATTGACTTGAATGGAGCCATGGAACGTGATTTGCGGGCAATAATAGGACATGTTCTATCTTTCAACGGAACGGAAAAACGGAAATTGAAATGAATGGTTCCATATACGGACCGTATACGGAACGCAAAAAGCGACCTGTAAACAAAAAAAAACAAAAAAACGGTCGTGTGAAAGAGGCCTAAAACTGATTGGTGGGGGTCCCAGCAGGACACATTGTGATCTCCTTATTTGTCAAGGAACCCTTCTAACAGGTATGGATTGTGTAAAGCGGAGAAGGCTTTTAAAGGGTTGTCCCATTAGGACAGCTTATCCCCTGCCCACAGGTTAGGCTACTTTCACACTTGCGGCAGAGAGATCCGGCAAGCAGTTCCGTTGCCGGATCAGGCAAAATGTATGCAAACTGATGGCATTAGTAAGACTGATCAGGATCCTGATCCTGATCAGTCTTAAAAATGCCTGATCAGTCAAAAAAAATGCATTGAAATGCCGGATCCGTCTTTCCGGTGTCATCCGGCAAAACGGATCCGGCATTTTTTTTTTTCACCTTTTTTTCGATCTGCGCATGCGCAGACCGGAAGGACGGATCCGGCACTAATACATTCCTATGGGAAAAAATGCCGAATCCGGCATTCAGGCAAGTCTTCAGTTTTTTTCGCCGGAGATAAAACCGTAGCATGCTGCGGTTTTCTCTTTTGCCTGATCAGTCAAAACGACTGAACTGAAGACCAGGATGCATCCTGAACGGATTACTCTCCATTCAGAATGCATGGGGATAAAACTGATCAGTTCTTTTCCGGTATAGAGCCCCTGTGACGGAACTCTATGCCGGAAAAGAAAAACGCAAGTGTGAAAGTATCGGCAGGGGGCCAACCACAGTTGATCATGAGAACGGTGGCCCTTGCGTCCCTTTTTGAATAGAGCGGCGGTCTTGCATGCACGTTGCTGCTCCCTACAGCCCTATGGGACTGCCTGAGATAGCCAAGCTTTTTTACTCAGCTATCCCTTTATAGAGGACTCCTCAGCTTTCCTTACATGTCTGATTTACTAAATACTTGTTTTTCTTTCTTCCATGGTTCCTCTTCTATCACAGAAAAGCTCCGGGTGACTTTAACACCCAAGAAGCTGAAAACAGGAATTGGCAGTACTGTCATCCTGTCCTGTTCCATCAGCGGATCACCGGGCTACACTGTGAGATGGTACCGGAACACAGAGCCCATCGAAGCTGACGAGTTCATTTCTATACGAGGGACAGATAACGAAACACTTGTCATAAGCAGCGCTCAAAAAATACACTCTGGGGCATATCAGTGCTTCGGGAGCCGTAAAACACAAACTGTCCAAGACTTTGCAATCGTGGTGCTAGAAGGTAAGTAAGACCTCTGTCCGCGCAACTACTAAAGATTAATATCAAGATTTTATCTATTAAAGGGGTTGAGTTATTCAGGGACTGCGATCAGATAACAATAAGAAAAAATATGCACCTATGAGACTTGGCAGCAGTGATGACCTCAGCGGTCCCATGCCATATACCGCTGAGGAAAGTGCTTGGCTGCAGCAGTCACGTGTATGTACATGCATGTCGGCAAGTAAACAACCCGGGGGTGTCATAGTAGCGGCCATGCTTGAAGCCGTGTGGAGGGGTCATGTGGGTGTGTATTGCTTTTCTGTAATCTTATCACAGTATCCACCTTTGGACACATTTTTCATAATTCTGACAACCCCTTTAAGTCAGCACTGTGGCCGCTTACTTCTCAGGATCAATGGTGGTCCCAGAGGTATCAAAAAGTGATGGTTTATCTAAATAAGATCACATGAGAGTACCCATATACCGTATGACCAAATGAATCTACAGATTACTGAACTCAGAGGTGAATGCTAATATTTAGTAGGGGATTTGTTGTTCCTTGTTGTTCCTTATAATTCACATTCCATCTGCAGCAGAACCTCTTTTTGTTCCCCTGTGCACACTGTTGGACTGGCCCACCAATGGATCCTCCGGTGGTCCAACTGTCTGATACCATAGAGGGCCCCAAAGGTCCAGGAGAAAAGCATTTGGAGCTGCCATTGGAGGCACTAACTTGCCACTAGGGTCTATTTCTTTGAATTAAAACCTATTAGATATTATAAATCACATGAAATGTGGGCCTCAAGAATAATTTTCTCTGGTGGGCCCAATGAACCCTAGTCTGACCCTGCCTCTGGAGTGCCAGCCACAGTGTTTTCCCATATAATGGCAAGTCTTTGTATATTCAGAACATCCTACAGATGTGTCCACCCTAACCATTCTACAAATTTTGTTAAGGATTCCCAGTCTCTCACTATAGAAATTCAATACAATATTGCAACATGCTAGCAATACCTTCAACAGACAGCAATGCACATTGCAACCACTGGGTGGTCCCACATAGACTCATATGGCATAGACTTCTCCTGACAGAGCGTCACAAACTCATCATCTCAGGATATGTTGAGCAAAAATAGGTAAGAAAGGACACATCCGTAATTACAGAAAAGGCCCACATGTATTATCAAGAACTTTTTGTATGAAGGTGGACACAGCTGTACGGTACTTTATATCATGTAAAGCAAAACATTTTTTCCTCAATACTTTAGGCCACGTTGGCAAACGTCTAAGTAATTGTAAGTAAACACCTTCACCTTACCTCACAAAATAGCAATAGTAATCTCATCTTCTTGTCCTTACAGATGGGACGCCTCGTATACTCTCTTCATTCAGTGAAAAAGTCATGAACCCGGGGGAGCCCTTTTCTCTTATGTGCTCTGCCAAAGGAGCTCCTCCTCCTACAATAAGTTGGACCCTAGATGATGAACCCATCCAGCGAGATTCAGGCCACCGCTCCAATCAATACACTGCTTCAGATGGCAGCACCATAAGTTACATGAACGTGAGCAGTCCACAGATTTTGGATGGGGGTGTGTACAGATGTTCTGCACGCAACTCTGTGGGGACTGCGGAATACCAAGCTCGAATAAACGTAAGAGGTGCCTGTCCTACTTCTACATATCAGAATAGGGTCTATGAAGCCTCCTTGGGCATGTTACCTGGGCACCCTCTGTCTTCTCGTTTCTCTTTCGTTCTACTTTCCTTCCACAATTCCATCACTTATACCTTCCTCTTAGAGCTCATGCACATGGAAGAAATTTGTATGGCAGTGTGTTGAAGACACACATGCTGCCTTTGATGAGTACTGTATGTATGGATATAGTCCCCCCAAGAAGTAATGCTTCTGGGGAGAACACCAATGTGTTTGCGAAGTCTGATAAAACATGTTGATGCATACAATACGGTTGTGTGCATGAGCCCTTAAGCTTCTCTTCACCTTTCTTCATTTTCATCAAACTTTTAGTTGTAAGACATCCAACATTTACATCAACCTTTTGGAAAAGTAAAATCACCCAAAACAGTCAACCAGTTGACCAAATTTTTTCCGGGATCAGCATATTGATGGTCTATCCTCAGATCGGTGGGGGTCTGACTCTGAGTACCACCACCAATTAGCTGTTTCAAAGGGCCACCACGCTCTTGTGGGATCTACTGCTTCTTTAGTGTTTACCAAAGTCTATCTACTTGCAAGCCACACATATGTTACAGGCAGTGCAGATTATTGCAACTTAGTCCCTTTTGAGTGGATAAGACCCAGTTGCAATGTTCTGCACCGCTGCTACTTAGCAGATGGCCTGCAGGTCAGGGGACCAAAGTAAAGACTGAAGAGGCTACAGCACTCGAACAAACACTGCAGGCCCTCCAAGATTGACGGGGGTATCGTGAGTCAGACTCCGACCAATCTGATATTGGCGACCTATCCAGAGGACATGCCATAAATATGTTGATCCCAGAACACCCCCAGAACAGCTGTTTTTGGCCTGGGAAGCCTTAGTTGACCAGGTATGTGTGCAGGGAATATGTCGTATTACATGGAGGCCATTTAGATTAATGGCCGTCCATGTAATACAAGGACACCTTGAGTCCACCAGAGTGGGAATCACTTGTACAGAGCAGATCTTTGTCCTGGCTCATAGAGGGTGGTCCCAAGTTGGGAACCCCTCTGTATGATGTTTATTTGCCCTAACAGATTACATGTATAGAGAGTATCTTCATGAGATAAGGATACTTTCACATTTGCATTTCTAAATACGTCAGTCATAGCCAAATAGGGCTATGCACCACCAGATGCCCATTGACTACAATGGAATCTGACAGGGATCCGGCCCGTTTCCGGTATGAGTGCACTCATGCCCAAAACCGTCCAGATCCTATTATAATAAATGGGGTCCGGCGGTAAACGGCCCTATTTGGCTATGACTGCCAGACTTAAAAATGCAGATGTGAAACTAACCTAACCCCATGAATTGATGATACCATACCGTGAGGTTAGATTACAGGCAGGCTTGTAGAAGCTAAAGTCCGCTATTTATTGAGCCAAACCATGAAATTTACTAAAAGAACACAAGTCCTGATCAAACAAAATTCTAGGATTGTCCATCTAAAAAACTCTTTGAAAGGAGCAGCGAAGCTTGTTAGGTGATTGGGAAATAGGAGGGTCGATCAGTTGGCACTTTTGCGCCCACTCTCTTAGTTTTTGATGTGTTGTATGCTTACAGTATATTGTTCCCTCTGCTTTGTGTGCCAGGCGGAGATCTTCAACTTACCATTTGGAATCATTACTAATAAATCAAGCATTCAAATCTCCAAGCAATTATCCGGCCTTAGATTTTATCCATTTTTAAGAGGCAGAGTGTAGAGCGGCGAGGCTGCCTGAGGATTTCACATCTGAATAAATATATATATTTTATATGTAAATGACTGAAATAGCGGCCTGGTGCATGGAGGACATAACTGGAGGTACACACTGTGCTTGTGTATTCTTTACCTAATTTTCCGTAGTCACAACTATAAATTCTACATGTAAGAATACAGTCAGGGCCACCACCAGACGTTTTGGGCCCCATACAGCATAATTGCCAACAGTCTTGATTTTGCCAAGACAATATCATGAACCAGTGTTTTGTGGTCCATTTGATGTTTTTTGTGGAGTTTATTATTTTTTTTTATTAGCAGATGATACAATTTCTCTCAAGGTACTAGGTTACATTCCCACAAAGAACATTTATCAGTTGACTGTGTCCATAACTCCCATAGAGTTGTACGGTAAAGCAGCTCATAGGCCCATCTGCTGCTCCATACAATGTCCTCACCGTGGACGTGGTGGTGAGGAGGACCCCCTTGTACTAGTGATCAGTGCGATCTCCAGCAATCTAATATTTATCAGTTAAGGGCTCATGAAAACTTATTTTTCTCCCATGTCTGTTCAGTTTTGTTTGTGGCCCGTATGTGGAACCATTTACTTCAATGGGGCTGCAAAAAAAAATACGGAAATGACTCCGTGTGCATTCCGTGTCCGCATGGCCGTTCCGCAAAAAAATAGAACATGTCCCGCATAACGGACTTGGATAGGAGCTTTCTATTAGGGGCTGGCCTTCCATTCTGCAAAATGCGGAATGCACGCGGCCAATATCCATGGTCGTGTGTATGAGCCCTAAACCTATAGACAGATAAATCTTGTATGGAAAAAACCTCTGTAATACATGCGGTTTTTACACAAAAAAGTAAATGCAATCGGCCCACCGCCTTTGCCAGATCCTTAGAAGCAAATCCACATTGTAGAAACAAAGTCTTTAATTTCAAATAGTTTTTAAACAAAAGTGCAAAAATGGCACACAGCAGGACATCTCCCCTTTATTCATGACGTCATGGAACAAAATGTTTGATATTTAATTAATATTTTGGAGTAGATTTATCGAAACTGGTGAAAAGGAAAACTGGCTTAGTTGCCCATAGCAACCAATCAGATTCCGCCTTTGATTTTCCAGAGCTCCTTTGGAAAATGAAAGATGGAATCTGATTGGTTGCTATAGGCAACTAAGGCAGTTTTCCTTTGAACCAGTTTGGTAAATCTTCCCCAAGGCCCAAACGCAACCCCAAACAGGCCCGCCATCGGTTTTATTTAAGGACTCTCTAAGCGATAGAAACATAAGGGCCTGTTTAGTTTTATAGTATATGAGATGAATGGGCCCTGTACTTCCTTGGCCCTAGGCCTCATTTATCAAAACGAACAGTGAGTTTGAGTGTGTTTGTTGCCCATAGCAACCAATCAGAGCTCAGCTTTCATTGTTCCAGAGCAGCTTAAGAAAGGAAAGCTGAGCTCTGATTGGTTGCTATGGGCAACAAAGATTGATTGTTAGATGTTAATCATATTGAGAATCGGGGAAAACACTGTAAGCTTTATAAGCTTATGTTTATGAACCATTATGTCCTGGCACTGTCGTTACTAGCCATATATTTTAGGAATACCTTTTTGCTAGTTTATATTGGTGCTTTTATGTATTGAGCCAGTTAGTAAACTGGATTGTAATCCCACATATTGCTGGTGAATAGACCACATAAAGGGAGTCTGTCAGCAGTTTTGACCCATGAAACAGGTGTGAGATAAAGCTGTTTAAACATACCTTGGGCATATTTGCCAACTAGTAAATTAGAAAAGTAGACCTTTAGCTCCCCCCAACCCAGGAACACCCCCAAACTGTGTGAGACCACCCATTTATGGGCAGGGATTCATAAACCCTGACCATTTAGCCCCGGGAAGGCCCAAATTTGCAGGACAGTCCCTGCAAATCCAGGATGGTTGACAACTATGCTTGTTGGCAGGGGCGTAGCTAAAGGCTCACGGGCCCTGGTGCAAGAGTTCAGCTTGAGCCCCCATTCCCTTAGTGCTTGTTGGCAAGGGGCAGGGGAGCACATAGCCTTCCTGCTGCCAGAGGCAAACATTGAAAGGGGACCCCCTTATGCCAAATTCTTGACCTAACCCCTTCCCTCCAGCCAGAGGTGTAAATTGACCAACATGCACTTTCTATAATGCCAGTGTCTTATGTGGCACAAGGGTCTTTGGGCCCCCTCAGGCTCCTGGGCCCGGTAGTGACTGCTACCTCTTCACCCCCTATAGCTACGCCCCTGCTTGTTGGGTGCTTATGTTTCTTGCACGACTAAAGAGGTCAAGCTTTAATGTCCCTGGCACTGCGCTTACAAGTGCCATTAGGGCGGTCCCTTTATGTGCAGAGTCCTGGGCTTTCTGAACTGAACGCTTCCTGAGCTCATCCCCCCACCTCCTCTGCTCTGAGTGACAGCTGTAGTGACAGAGTAGACGTAAGGGATCATAAAGCCCTCAATCACTGCACATGAAGGAACCATTGCCATACAGGAACATGAGTGCTCACCAAAGTATGTTTTAATATCTTTAGCCCTCAACTAGCTAGCCCTGTCAGCAGCTTTCAGGGATAAAAACTGCTGACAGACTCCGCTTAAAGTAAGCCAAGTAGAGCACCTCAGTCGAGGAGTTCTCCAGAAATCAGAATGATGTAGAGATCTACCCTGGACACTCTGTAATACCTTTGGCTGTTGTAGGAAAACTCCAGGCGGTGTAGGACTGGGGTCTTTGGGCCCACCAGAGGAATCTTGGGGCCCAACCCCTATATCATCAATAATGTCTAAAAGAAATAGATCCTAGGGGCAGTGATTTTCTCCAAAGGCACCTTCCAATGTTTTATTTTTCACCCGGACCTTTGTGGACCACCATTTCATCAAAACCTGGGCCCAATGGAGGATCCTGTGGTACTTTGGTGGGCCAGTCCGATGCTGACCCCAGGTTAAACTAATATGCTGTGTTATGTTCAGTGCTGGACCTGCAGGGGTGGGTCATGACACAGGGACTGTCTCTTTTATGTTCAGTGCTGGATCTGCAGGGGCGGGGCATGACACAGGGACTGTCTCTTTAGTATTCTTTGAATTCCATGCTCCACCCTCTCAGACCCTGCCATAGGTATAGCACCATATATCACTATTGCCTGGATTGTTCCCATCTTTATATCTCCTAAGTATACTCCATCTTGGAAATGTAAATCATCCTTTGTATAGTTTGCTTAACACAGCACATTGATATTTAGCTTTTAGGCTGATCACTCCCTTGAAAAATACAAGTACCACTTTTATCTTTGGTTTGTGACCCAGCCAATGTAATGACTGATATTAGCGAGTCTGTAATCAGATCTCCGGGTGATTCATGGCGCTGGTCATTCACATCACATTTTCATTAGAGGACATAAATCTGAAGCGCACTTACCATCATAAATATCTCACTGTTTACCAAGCGTCTGCCCACCGCGCACACATCAGCACTCTCCTGTTCCAGGAAAGGCTTGCACATAATTGACCTACAAATTGACATCCTGCAAATCGGTTCCTCCTCAAGACGACAAATGGGTTAACCCCAGCCTCCTGGAAGATTGGCCTCGGTCCTGTTTCCGCCTTGGGTTCATAACCATTTTTAAGTCCTTGCTCAGTGACCTCTATTAATGACCCGCCCGGACCCCTTTAAGACACATTTATCCGGTCGCCATAGAATTCATATATTGTTGTAACAGGGATACATGCGTGAGTTCAGATATGCATTTTTCCACTTGCAGCAGATGGCGGTCATTTTTATTAGCACCTGTACGGCATTATAAATGCCTCAGGTATATCAAGCGCTCGTTGGCAGATATACTCCTCCCTTGAAGAGAAACACTGAATTAACAAAAACACGAAGACTATAAATCCCACAGTTTTTTAACAAAATCACCCGTTTGTTGTGCAAATGTGCAGATGCTTTGAAACGGTGCCAGCAAAACCAAGCTTTTGATAAATTTCCCCTCGCAGGCTCCTGTCTTGGACGGGCGGCCGACTCCCGCCAGCTCTGTGCACGCTGTTACTGTTAGGTGGTCCCAGAAGTCAACAGATAAAGAGAAGCACTTCCAAAAAAAAAAACTTTTACTAAACTTTCTTTTCTTTCTTTCTTTCTGATCCATCTAATCCCCAGACCCCCCCCTGCCACTTGCCCCCCCCCACCAACCCCCCACCACCACCAGCGCCCCCACCCCCCACCCTTCCCCCCACCAGCCCCCACCTCACCACCCCCCCCCTTACCACCCCCCCCCCCCCCCCCCCACCCTTACCACCACTTTTTTTTTTATTTTTTTTTTCTGCGTGCGCTGACTGTCCGGCACTTTTCTTTTTTTGTCCGGCCACTGTTAGCGCATCGCCCGCCTCACCGCCCCACCGCTGATCAGCGTTGTACCGCTGATCAGCAACTTTGAACTTTTTTTTTTTTCTAAACACTTGCCCCTTTTTTTTCCTTATTTAGTACGCGAACACCCGTTGCCCCCACACACACGCACATATAATAAAGTTTGCCACACACGCACACATACACGCACACACACCCATGGCCCGCCGGATGTTCTCGGCCGAGGAGGCATACGCCCAGATTGCCTCCGACTCCGAGAGCCCCAGTGAGGATGAGGATGACCCCACGTTCCTTTTGTCATCCGCATCCTCCTCATCATCATCGGATGACGATGAGCCACCAAGGCGGCGGAGACGCCGCCAGGCGGAGCCAGGGGCCCCACATGCTAGGGATCCTGTGGCCCACCCTAGTACGAGCCGCCCTGGGGTTCGTACTGGTTTCCCGGCCCACCAAATAAGTCCACCGGAGCCCCCTGCCGATGAACTTAGCTGGTGTCCCCCAGTGGACTTTGAGCCTGAGATTCCGGATTTTGCTGGCAATCCTGGAATCCAGATTCCCACAGTGGGGTTTACTGAAATTGACTATTTTAGTTTTTTTTTCAGTAACCCACTGGTGAATCTGATGGTGGAGCAGACGAATCTGTATGCCCAACAGTTCGTCGCTCAAAACCCAGGCTCATTTTTGGCTAGACCCGGTGGCTGGACGCCAGTCAGTGCAGCCGAGATGAGGACATTTTGGGGCCTCGTGCTGCATATGGGTCTAGTCCAAAAACCCAGTGTCAGACAATACTGGAGTGGGGACGTCCTATACCAGACCCCACTGTACAGTATGGTTATGACACGTCCCCGGTTTGAGGCCATCCGGAAATGTCTGCATTATTCCGATAATGCAGCATGTCCACCCCGAGGTGATCCTGCCTATGACCGGCTGTATAAGATACGGCCGGTCATCGATCACTTTGGGGCCACATTTCAGCAGGCCTACGTACCTGGAAGGGAGGTCGCGGTTGATGAGTCTCTCGTTGCGTTCAAGGGGAGACTCAGTTTCCGCCAATATATTCCCACAAAGCGGGCGAGGTATGGCGTGAAGCTATACAAAATTTGTGAGAGTACCTCAGGGTACACTTACAAATTTCGTGTGTACGAGGGGCGAGATTCCCGGATTCAACCCCCAGAATGTCCCCCCACTCTGGGTGTTACCGGGAAACTCGTGTGGGACCTTATGTACCCACTGCTGGATAACGGTTACCACTTGTACGTGGACAACTTTTATACCAGCATTCCCTTGTTCAGGTCCCTTGCCGCCAGATCCACGTTCGCTTGTGGGACCGTGCGGAAAAATCAACGCGGCCTCCCTGCCCACCCCCTCCAGGTACCTATCCCCAGGGGTGAGACCCGTGCACTTACCAGTGGAAACCTGTTGCTGGTCAGATATAAGGACAAGAGGGATGTCCTTATGCTGTCCACAATCCACGGTAACAGCACCACCCCAGTCCCTGTGCGAGGTACCGCGGCAACGGTCCTCAAGCCCGATTGTATCGTCGACTACAATCGGTATATGGGAGGAGTTGATCTCTCTGATCAAGTCCTCAAGCCATATAATGCCATGCGCAAAACCCGGGCATGGTACAAAAAAGTTGCGGTCTACTTGGTGCAGGTTGCCATGTACAACTCTTTTGTACTATCCCGAAGCGCTGGCAGCACAGGGACATTCCTCCAATTCTATGAGGCAGTCCTCAAAGACCTGATCTTTTCGGACCGGGAAAGAGCAGGCCGGAGTACCTCGGGAATTGGAGGCGCCCGGATCGTCCCTGGCCAACACTTTCCAGGTGTGGTCCCCCATACTGGAAAGAAGGGACGAACCCAAAAAAGATGCAGAGTGTGTCACAAGAGGGGGATACGGAAGGACACCACTACTCAATGTGACACGTGCCCCGATCATCCGGGCCTCTGCATTATCAATTGCTTCAGGGAGTATCACACTTCCATGGAGTACTAAATTTTTATAATCCCCAACAGTCCACTAGAGAACATAAAAAACTATGGCTCTCAGACTTTGGAGACACGGAAACAATTTTTTTTCCCCAAAAAAATATTAGTTTTAGAGCAGGCATCCTCAAACTGCGGCCCTCCAGATGTTGTAAAACTATAACTCCCAGCATGCCCAGACAACCTACAGCCATCAGCAGGGCATGGTGGGAATTGTAGTTTTACAACATCTGGAGGGCCGCAGTTTTTAGGATGCCTGCTTAGTGTCTCCAAAGTCTGAGAGCCATACATATTGGGCATCGTCGCGTGCGTAAAAGTCGTCGCTATAAAAATAACTTTTGACCAAACGCCTCGGATGAACGGTGTTAAAAATATAAAATAAAAACGGTGCCAAAACACCCATTTTTGGGCAAAATTTCCATTTGAATCCTTTTTGCCGGTAATAAAGCAAGGGTTAACAGCCAAACAAAACTCAATATTTATGGCCCTGATTCTGTAGTTTGCAGAAACACCCCATATGTGGTCGTAAATGGCTATATAGCCGCACGGCAGGGCATAGAACGAAGGGAACTCCATACGGTTTCTGGAAGGCAGATTTTGATGGACAGTTTTTTTTTTGACACCATGTTCCATTAGAAGCCCCCCCTGATGTAGCCTAGACTAGAAACTCCAAAAAAGTGACCCCATCTAAGAAACTACACCCCTCAAGGTATTCAAAAGTTACTTTACAAACTATGTTAACCCTTTAGGTGTTCCACAAAACTAAATAGCGAATGTAGAAACAATTTTTAATTTTTTTTTTTGTTACATTGCCTCAAAAAAGCGTAATGAAGAGCAACTAAAAATCATATTTACCCCTAAAATAGTCCCAAAACAACAACCACCTGATCCCGTAGTTTCCTAGATGGGGTCACTTTTATGGAGTTTCTACTCTAGGGGTGCATCAGGGGGCTTGAAAGGGTACATGATGTAAATAAACCAGTCCAGCAAAATCTGCCTTCCAAAAACCATATGACGTTCCCCTTCTTATATGTCCTGCCGTTTAGCCAAATAGTAGTTTACGACCACATATGGGGTGTTTCTGCAAACTACAGAATCAGGGCAACCCATTTTAAGTTTTGTTTGGCAGTTAACTCTTGTT
The DNA here is from genome assembly GCF_905171765.1 of Bufo bufo. Taxonomy (NCBI): domain Eukaryota; kingdom Metazoa; phylum Chordata; class Amphibia; order Anura; family Bufonidae; genus Bufo; species Bufo bufo. Next base: position 67,484,128 of record NC_053389.1, read on the forward strand.
TTACTCCTGGAATAAATTGATTATATTGGAAAATTTTCCAAAAAATAGAAATTTCTAAATTGTTTCTCCATCTGTCAATAACTCTTGTGGAACACCTAAAGGGTTAACAAAGTTTGTAAACCCAGTTTTGAATACCTTGAGGGGTGTACTTTCTTAGATGGAGTCACTTTTTTGAAATTTCTATTCTAGGGGTGCAACAGGGGGCTTCAAATGGGACATGGTATAAACAAAACCAGTCCTGCAAAATCTGCCTTCCAAAACCCATATGGTGTTCCCCTCCTTCTATGTGCTCCCGTTTGGCCAAACAGTAGTTTACGACCACATATGGGGTGTTTTTGCAAACTACAGAATCAGGGCAACCCATTTTGAGTTTTGTTTGGCAGTTAACCCCTGTTTTACTCCTGGAAAAAATTGATTATATTGGAAAATTTTCCAAAAAATTGAAATTTCTAAATTGTTTCTCCATCTGCCAATAACTCTTGTGGAGCACCTAAAGGGTTAACAAAGTTTGTAAACCCAGTTTTGAATACCTTGAGGGGTGTACTTTCTTAGATGGAGTCACTTTTTTGAAATTTCTATTCTAGGGGTGCAACAGGGGGCTTCAAATGGGACATGGTATAAACAAAACCAGTCCTGCAAAATCTGCCTTCCAAAACCCATATGGTGTTCCCCTCCTTCTATGTGCTCCCGTTTGGCCAAACAGTAGTTTACGACCACATATGGGGTGTTTTTGCAAACTACAGAATCAGGGCAACCCATTTTGAGTTTTGTTTGGCAGTTAACCCCTGTTTTACTCCTGGAAAAAATTGATTATATTGGAAAATTTTCCAAAAAATTGAAATTTCTAAATTGTTTCTCCATCTGCCAATAACTCTTGTGGAGCACCTAAAGGGTTAACAAAGTTTGTAAACCCAGTTTTGAATACCTTGAGGGGTGTACTTTCTTAGATGGAGTCACTTTTTTGAAATTTCTATTCTAGGGGTGCAACAGGGGGCTTCAAATGGGACATGGTATAAACAAAACCAGTCCTGCAAAATCTGCCTTCCAAAACCCATATGGTGTTCCCCTCCTTCTATGTGCTCCCGTTTGGCCAAACAGTAGTTTACGACCACATATGGGGTGTTTTTGCAAACTACAGAATCAGGGCAACCCATTTTGAGTTTTGTTTGGCAGTTAACCCCTGTTTTACTCCTGGAAAAAATTGATTATATTGGAAAATTTTCCAAAAAATTTAAATTTCTAAATTGTTTCTCCATCTGCCAATAACTCTTGTGGAGCACCTAAAGGGTTAACAAAGTTTGTAAACCCAGTTTTGAATACCTTGAGGGGTGTACTTTCTTAGATGGAGTCACTTTTTTGAAATTTCTATTCTAGGGGTGCAACAGGGGGCTTCAAATGGGACATGGTATAAACAAAACCAGTCCTGCAAAATCTGCCTTCCAAAACCCATATGGTGTTCCCCTTCTTCTATGTGCTCCCGTTCGGCCAAACAGTAGTTTACGACCACATATGGGGTGTTTCTGCAAACTACAGAATCGGGGCAACCCATTTTGAGTTTTGTTTGGCAGTTAACCCTTGTTTTACTCCTGGAAAAAATTGATTATATTGGAAAATTTTCCAAAAAATTTAAATTTCAAAATTGTTTCTCCATCTGCCATTAACTCTTGTGGAAGACCTAAAGGGTTAATAAAGTTTGAAAAAACAGTTTTTTTTTTTTTTTTTTTTTTTTTTTTTTTTTTTTTTTTTGTTTCACTTCAGACTTCAACCTCCTAGGGTGTACACTTATACGCTCATGTTCCGTTTACCAGCCCATTAGCGTCTCTAAGCAGGTTTCGCATCATTAGTGTAGTTATTTTTTCTTACTTTATTTTTCTCTTACCCCAATATGTGAAAACCTTTTATTATTATATCTTTTTTTTTTTTTTTTTTTTTTTTTTTTTTTTTTTTTTTTTTTTTTTTTTTTTTTTTTTTTTTTTTTTGGGGTTTAAGGTATTACTCCTTCCTTTTTTTTTTTTTTTGTTAGTGATCTCAGGTAGGATGATTCTTCACTTCCTTTACCTTATCCCCATTCCTCCCTCCCCCCCCCCTTCTCCCCCCCCCTCCCCCCTATCTCACCAAAAACAATCCAGAATACTTTCTCCTGATGCCTACTTCTCTGTTTCGCTTTATCTTTAGGTCTCAGCCCTTAATTTTTCGGCATAACTCCAGGATCTCTTAAACATCCTCCAGTTTTCCCACTTTTTATCTTGGACTATATCAGTGCCTTCCACTCCTACTCTCAATTCTTCCATTCTGTAAGTTTCTTCCACGGAGTCTATCCACTCCCAAATGTGGGGGCAGTCTACTTCCTGCCAATTTCTCGGTATTATTCTTTTGGCAGCATTTAATAGATGTGGGACCAGGGTTTTTTTATATTTTTTGATTTTTTCCCCACCCCCATGAAACAATACTACCCACGGGTCTAGCTTAATTTTTTCTTTTATGATCTCTTCTATGCATCCCAAAAAAAACAGATTATGAACTTTATATGGAGAAATAAGAAACATAGAGTATCTCTCCAAATCCTAAGACAACCCAAAAGTAAGGGGGGACTAGCAGTACCAGACATTAAAACATACTATGAGGCAGTGGTTTTGTCGAGGGTGGTGGAATGGGCTAGGGCCAGTAAGGAAAAAAGATGGGTTAATATCGAAAACGAAATGGCAAAAGCCAGCTTGGACAAGATTATATGGAACCCACCTCAATATAGGATACTAGATAAGAATTCTCACGAGATAACTAAAAATGCACTAAAAATTTGGGGTATTAAATATAAAAAAATAGAAAAGGAATTTAACTCACCATTACTGGCACTAAAAAATAATGATTATTTTGCACCGGGCAAAACACAGATTGGTGGAAATTGGATAAAAAATGACACCACTCAATTAAGGGAGGTAATAAAAGATGGGCACATTATAACACTACAAGAATTAAAGGGGAAAAATTGTTTTTTGGAAATTGACGAATGGAGATACCATCAGCTAGCCCACTTTATACAAAGACTGCCGCATCCACTGAGGTCAGGGGAGCAGCTAACCGATCTAGAAAAATTATGCACATCGGAAAAGGTTAAGGGAACGATCTCAAAATTATATAAGATCCTGTTAAAGGTGGACGAGCGGATGATCCCTCCTTTTGTTAAAAAATGGGAGAGGGAACTTGGATCAAAGCGAGATAGGATCACAATAGAAAAAATGCTGACACTGGTCCATTCATCGGCAGTAGACAGCCGTACAGCTGAGATGAGCTATAAATGTATGACTGGATGGTACATGACCCCAGATAAACTATCTAAATTCAAAGAAGGACAAACGGGAGAGTGTTGGAGGGGATGCGGATCCCTAGGAACTATGGCACACCTGTGGTGGAAATGCCCTAAGGTGGAAGAATTCTGGAAAAAAAAGAAAAAACAGTTTTGAATACCTTGAGGGGTGTAGTTTCTAGAATGGGGTCATTTTTGGGAGGTTTCTATTATCTAAGCCTCACAATATGACTTCAAACCTGAACTGGTCCATAAAAAGTGGGATTTTGAAGATTTCTGAAAATTTCAAAATTTGCTTCTAAACTTCTAAGCCTTGTAACATCCCCAAAAAATAAAATATCATTCCCAAAATGCTGCAAACATGAAGTAGACATATGGGGAATGTAAAGTCATCACAATTTTTGGGGGTATTACTATGTATTACAGAGGTAGAGAAACTGAAACTTTGAAATTTGCTAATTTTTCAAAATTTTCGGTAAAAATTGTATTTTTTTATGCAAAAAAATTAACTTTTTTGACCCAATTTTAGCAGTGTCATGAAGTACAATATGTGACGAAAAAACAATCTCAGAACGGCCTGGGTAAGTCAAAGCGTTTTAAAGTTATGAGCACTTAAAGTGACACTGGTCAGATTTGCAAAAAATGGCCAAGTCCTTAAGGTGAAATAGGGCCGAGTCCTTAAGGGGTTAAAGGGGTCCTGAAGACCCCTTTACCAAATGAGATGACCCAGTATCACAGCTGGCTCATGGTATGTTGGGGCCACATTGGAGATTTTGCATTGGTGCCCAGTAGTTGTAAGTTGCCCATCTGTTTTAAAATCAGTGTAGACCTTACATAATATTGCGCAGCACAGAGCTCTTATTGCTTGAAGGGATTGTGTCGCTTCAGCAAGTGGCATTTATACGCGTCTAATGAGTATGACCAGCTTAAAAGGGTTGTGTCACTGCAGTAAACAGCATTTATCATGTAGAGAAAGTTAATACAAGCCACTTACTAATGTATTGTGATTGTCCATATTGCCTCCTTTGCTGGCTGGATTCATTTTTCATCACATTACAGGGAGTGCAGAATTATTAGGCAAGTTGTATTTTTGAGGATTAATTTTATTATTGAACAACAACCATGTTCTCAATGAACCCAAAAAACTCATTAATATCAAAGCTGAATATTTTTGGAAGTAGTTTTTAGTTTGTTTTTAGTTTTAGCTATTTTAGGGGGATATCTGTGTGTGCAGGTGACTATTACTGTGCATAATTATTAGGCAACTTAACAAAAAACAAATATATACCCATTTCAATGATTTATTTTTACCAGTGAAACCAATATAACATCTCAACATTCACAAATATACATTTCTGACATTCAAAAACAAAACAAAAACAAATCAGTGACCAATATAGCCACCTTTCTTTGCAAGGACACTCAAAAGCCTGCCATCCATGGATTCTGTCAGTGTTTTGATCTGTTCACCATCAACATTGCGTGCAGCAGCAACCACAGCCTCCCAGACACTGTTCAGAGAGGTGTACTGTTTTCCCTCCTTGTAAATCTCACATTTGATGATGGACCACAGGTTCTCAATGGGGTTCAGATCAGGTGAACAAGGAGGCCATGTCATTAGATTTTCTTCTTTTATACCCTTTTTTGCCAGCCACGCTGTGGAGTACTTGGACGCGTGTGATGGAGCATTGTCCTGCATGAAAATCATGTTTTTCTTGAAGGATGCAGACTTCTTCCTGTACCACTGCTTGAAGAAGGTGTCTTACAGAAACTGGCAGTAGGACTGGGAGTTGAGCTTGACTCCATCCTCAACCCGAAAAGGCCCCACAAGCTCATCTTTGATGATACCAGCCCAAACCAGTATTCCACCTCCACCTTGCTGGCGTCTGAGTCGGACTGGAGCTCTCTGCCCTTTACCAATCCAGCCACGGGCCCATCCATCTGGCCCATCAAGACTCACTCTCATTTCATCAGTCCATAAAACCTTAGAAAAATCAGTCTTGAGATATTTCTTGGCCCAGTCTTGACGTTTCAGCTTGTGTGTCTTGTTCAGTGGTGGTCGTCTTTCAGCCTTTCTTACCTTGGCCATGTCTCTGAGTATTGCACACCTTGTGCTTTTGGGCACTCCAGTGATGTAGCAGCTCTGAAATATGGCCAAACTGGTGGCAAGTGGCATCTTGGCAGCTGCACGCTTGACTTTTCTCAGTTCATGGGCAGTTATTTTGCGCCTTGGTTTTTCCACACGCTTCTTGCGACCCTGTTGACTATTTTGAATGAAACGCTTGATTGTTCGATGATCACGATTCAGAAGCTTTGCAATTTTAAGAGTGCTGCATCCCTCTGCAAGATATCTCACTATTTTTGACTTTTCTGAGCCTGTCAAGTCCTTCTTTTGACCCATTTTGCCTAATAATTATGCACACCTAATATAGGGTGTTGATGTCATTAGACCACACCCCTTCTCATTACAGAGATGCACATCACCTAATATGCTTAATTGGTAGTAGGCTTTCGAGCCTATACAGCTTGGAGTAAGACAACATGCATAAAGAGGATGATGTGGTCAAAATACTCATTTGCCTAATAATTCTGCACACAGTGTATACCGTTTTTGTTTCCATGGTTACGACCACCCTGCAATGCATCAGCGGTGGCCATGCTTGCACGTTATAAAAAAAAGTGCCGGCCTCTCTGGTGGCCGGGACCGTGGGAGCTCACATAGGCTGGTGCTCTTTCCAATAGTATGCAAGCACGACCACCGCTGGAAACGAGCAGTGTATAATGTGATAGAAAAATGTATCTAGTCAACGAAGGAAGCAATATGGACAATCACAATACATTAGTAAGTGGTTTGTATTCAATTTCTCTACTTGATGAATGCTATTTTCTATAGTCAGGCAACCCCTTTAAGCTGGTCATATTCATTAGACGTGTATCAGCTGACCCTGCTGATTTTGGCAAAGCCAGCCTACCATCTGATGTGTGTGGGGAGTCCCAATTTTTCCATACTTACTAACATTGTAGTATGTAAATTTAGGGAATATAAGCTGCAGCCCAGGGAACACCCCAAACCCACCTAGAACCACCCACCTAGAGCCAAACCCATTTTCAGCCCAGGACAGCCCGAATTTGCCAGCACTGTCTTTGAAAATTAGGGACAGTCACTGCAAATTCGGGACTTTTGAGAACTAAACTTTTCCCGAATGGCAGATGTCGGAGGAGAGAAGGATTTCAACCTACTTGATGCTCTTGTTCTTAGGGATATAAACTGTCTGTAGAGGTGTCTGGCGGCAGTTTATACCACCTCCTCCTGTTCAGAAGACATGCATGCTCGGACCTCTGGTCTCACCGAGTATGTCCTGTATGGGCAGCCCATTAGCCCAGTCCCTTACATGCAACCTAATAGGACAGTAGGAAGCTGCCTTTAACGTGAAAATGAGCCCCCTTATCTAGAGGGACCCTGTGCAGCTGTCTGGGTCGTACATGTAGTATGTCCACCTCTGAGAAGGCCCAGAAGTCGTATCGTGGCTCCATACTGAGCTGTAATATGGCTGATGTACAGAAGAGGGTCATGCGTGATTTACATTTATGATTTTTTTTTTCTCCTTATGGGGAATTCATTCTTCTACTGTACTGAGTAATCATTGTATGAAAGTGTCTACAGCAGAGAACTGAATAGTGCATGTGGATTTAAAGGCGGAATTGTCTGTAGCATAAAATTACGGTTCCTACGAAGGACGCCCTTAACCACAGGACTTTAGCTCTTATATTAGACATATTGACGTCCTAGCTACACAGAATAGTACATTTCACCAGAATTTTTCCAGAAACAGTACGACTCGTGACCATGGGCTGTGTCTGGCATTGCACCTCCTCGCCATTGAAGTTAATGGAGCTGAGCTGCAATACCTGGCACAACCCATGGACAAGAGTGGCGCTGTTTCTGAAAAAAGAGACCCTTTTTTCTAATCTCAGACAACCCCTTGCAATAGCTTTACAGGAGCCCCTATGAGATCTGTTAGAGTAAGCAGATTGTAGAATATACATTCTCCTATAGCTTAAATCCCAACATTTATAAATATCCTTTGGCTTTAGTCTCTCGCAGTAATCCTTCATTTATGGGAAATCTCTTTCATTTCTCTCCATCGTCTAATCCCTTGGTTATCCTTCATATCTCATATTCCTCACCCTTTGCTCTGTTTCCTGTACTTTTCTCACTTTCAGTAATGATTTCTATACGAGTCTTTTACTGCTCCTCGGGGGTGGTCTTTTCTTATTCCCTTGTCTTTAACATTCTTGCCCCTAACTCTTATGTATCTCCTTGATTTGTGTCCACCTAATGTACGTTCCTTGCACCTCACTTCAGGACCACCTAGTATCCGTCCTATGAAGAACCTGACAGCAGTGGCTGGAAGAGATAGCTTCATTCATTGCCGGGTAATTGGGTATCCCTACTATTTCATCAGTTGGTACAAGGATTCTCTACTGCTCCCCGATAACCACAGGCAGGTGGTGTTCGAGAATGGGACCCTGATGCTGAGTGACGTACAGAAGGGAATGGATGAAGGCGAATACCTGTGCAGTGTCCTCATTCAACCGCAGCTCTCCATCAGCCAGAGCGTCCACATCACCGTCAAAGGTCAGAGGGCAAATGGGATACACGAAGACGAACCGCCATAGTGAACAGCCCCGACATTGACTTACAATGCAGTGACTTTATGACTGACTCAATTACAATACTGCAGCTTTGTATCTCTATCCACATATTTATAGCATGGAGAAAGAGGCCATCGCTGCATCCGCATCTGTTATTAGGAAATCAGTATCCTCTATGCGTATTACACTTGCTTAAATGGGATGTCCAGTTTTAGAGAGAAACAAATGTGACAGTTTTTTTTTTACAAAAACTGTGCCGCACTTGTTTTCAGGCTGTTTGTGGTATTGCCATACCAAACACAACCTATGGATAAGTGTGGCGCTAGGAAAAACATTTGAGTCTGGAAAAAACGTAGCCATGTTTGTCTGGACCTGAACCACCCCTTTAAAGAAACAGTTAAAAAAGCACAGGTGAATGTTGAAGGGATTTTCCAAGGCTTTTATACTGATGACCTATCCTCAGAATAGGTCATCAGTATATGATCAGTGGGGGTTGACACCCAGAACCCCCACCGATACGCTGTTTGAGAATGCATCGGCGCTCGCAGTACTGCTGTGGCCTTTGCTTAGGACAGTGACGTCACTTCATGGGTCACTTGGCCTAAGCGCAGCTCAGCCCCATTAAAATGAATGTAAGAGTACAACCGCTATACACTGTACAGTGCCTTGCTTGGTGAGTAGAGAGAAGGCCTCAGCGCTACTGCCAACTGATCGATGAACGTGTCCTCTCATGGCCTAGGCAAAACTGAGAGAAGGCCACGGCTCTACTTCGAGCACCATGTCTTCTCAAACAGCTGATCGGCGGGGGTGTTGGGTGTTGGACCCCCACCGATCAGATACCCCTTTAACATATTAGGTAGTTGTCGTCCGACAACTATCTCTACCAACCCACCCATACACATGCACCCCCAGCCAAGCATGCATGTGTTCTGAATCAGAAGAGGGGAAGGAAGCCACTGCCAGACACCTCTGGTGGTTACTTATCTCCCCTGTGAACAGAAGGAGCGAGCATGTTGGAATCTAACAGCCCAATCCTTTCTCCTGACATCTGCTGTGGACATGGACACCCTCTTACGCATTAGATGGTCCACTAATCCCACCAAATCAGAGGATTCTGCTGACATTAATCTAATGTGTATGGCCATGGCCAGAGGTTGTCTGTTCCCAAAATCGAAATTATTTTTGTGCTCCTGACACCCCTCACCATGCGTATATATATGCCCCCAATACCTGATTCTCTAGGAAAGCTGGGTGACAACACGTAGTCCTAAACGATACTGTCAGTTCTGTACAGATTTGACATTCAGGAGTATATAAGAGGATATAAAATTCTTGCCATGTAACCAACAAAGGACATAATAGAATTAACACTACGCCAGAAAAGGCTTCCCGATGTAGCAGACCTACTAAGGGGTACGGTCTTCGTTAGTTTAATTGGAGCCGCTGCGGCCCCCACGGCCGCAAAGTACTCGTCTGCAGTGCAGCCACCACATGTGGTCATACCCTAAGGGTCTATTAATTTTAACGTGGACAGCCACGCTAAAATTTCGCCAAACATGTTTTTCGACGTGTCCCTTATCAGCACGGCCGCAGCTCTAGGGTGCATTCATGCCACGGTATGTATTTTGCTGTCCGTAAAACGTGGATCCACAAAAAATACGGGTGACGTGCTTGTTGTATTAGTTTGTTTTGCGGACCCATTGTAACAATGCCAGAAGAGGACGTGTTCTATCTTTTTTGCGGAACCGCAAAACAGACATGCAGATGTAGACAGCAGATAGCATGCTGTCCGCATTTTTTTGCAGCCCCATTGAAATTAATAGGTCTGCATCCAATCCGCGAAAAAAATGAGGATCGGATGCAGACAAAAAATATGGTCGTGTGAATGGGGCCTTAAGTTCCTCAGTGCTACCTTCCATTGAAATGAATAGGAGGCAGAAACCACACGGCGACTGGTGAGATTTCAGCGCAGCTGTCTGCACCAAAGTTGCGCAGTTTAAACCCAATGTGTGAACGGACCCTAAGGGAAAGCACATACTGCGCTAGTACACTATACATATGCCAGAGAACGCACCCAGCGTATAGGTTAAAATTATCATAGGCCCCCATTTAGTGTCCTTTTGACCCCCATCAGGGTGGCATGTATCAGTGTACCATCCCGTACACAGGGCCGCCGCAGGCTAATGTATACTTTTTACAATGGGACCCTAAGAGTGACAGATGCCACCCATCACAGTCCGATGTGGGATGTATATATGGTACATCCTCAACATATAGATCCAACAGAAGCCAGGATCATATTTTATACAGAGGCTAAGAGATATCCATCTGTGCAGTGCAGAATTAACCACTCGTATGCCGTGCTTCGTGTAGGAGCTATGGCTGTGTCCTGTACGGCGTAGCCCCCCTCTCCGCCTCCTCCTCGCCCCTGATCTGTTTCTCTGACAAGCCCCAGCACAGGGACCTGCTGTGTAAACACGGCGTATTAATGCCCTGCCCTTTACTCCCAGTCTCCGCTCGCTGTTTTCCGTAGTGTTTGTTGGCTTTTAAAAAATAATGCGTCCGTCGTGGTCTCCTAGATCTGCCGGAGACTTAAAAGCTTCTCCAGCACATCAATTATTCAGGAGCACCCGGGGAGAGATCCTTCCTAATGAATAGAGCGGCGTGTGAGAGCCAGACTGAGATTGTGCACGGCTTCCCTGTGTTACTCGGCACCGTCGCTGAGGCCGTCTATCGCACTCTCGTCTTACTGTGGGTAACAACTTCAAGCTCCTATAGGTCCCATATGATAGAATAGTGTAGCAGAAGAACAGGATACCGGATTTTGACGTGTTTATCGCCGGATCACCATTGACTCTAGTGGGATCTGCCAGACAAAAAGTCGTACATGCAGGGCTTTTTGTCTGGCCAAAAGCCGACATTTATGCCAGAAAGTGCTCGGATCTCATTATAGTCAATGGGGTTCGGCGGTGCCAGGTCATGTCCAGCAATGCAGGATCCAGTGAAATCTGTTCCTCTGTTGGAAGTGCTGGATTTCCGGATGCTGATGTGAACTTAGGGTAAGAAGCAGAGCAGGATAGATAGAAGCCAAGTAACCAATGTGCCTTCAGAATTTACTATCGGCATCTATAGTTTTGGTTGTTTTTTTCTGTTGATGCTCATGAAAGTTCTTATGAATATTTTTATTTTCTCCTGATATAGTCAAACGGATTCCTAAAGTCTATGGTATTATATGTACCACAAAAAAAAAGAGAAAATATTCAGTTACATTTTATTAGCACCTAGTCTGCCTTAGTAAATACTTGGGGAGGCTGTCAGCAGTTTTGTGCCTGATAACCTGCTGACAGCAGTAGGTAGGGGCTGGGGAGAGCAATACAAACTTAGAAAATACAATACAAAAAGGTTTTTATTATCAGGAGTAGTGTGAATATGATATTTTATTCTGCCATGTTCTGCTCCAGCAAGTGTCCAGAAGGGGGAGCTCCACTGTGAAATGTTCTCTGCTCTTTCCCCTCTGCTCTGAGTGACAGCTGTATTGGTTGGATGCTACTGCTGTCACTCAGAGTAGAGCGGAGGGGCTTTAAGGCTCAGTGCAGGAAGCACTTTACAGTGAAGCTACACCTCCTGGGAATTTGCTGAAGTAGAATTTGTCAGAATAAAACTTCATATTCACACTACACCTCATAATAAAAGCTCCACAAAAGTTATGTTTTTCCTGGTTTCCGCAGCTCCTTCCTTGGGCTATCAGCAGTTTAGCATGGTCAAAACCACTGACAGACTCCCTTTAATAAAATTAACCTGCAGTGTGCCATCCCTCTGATAGTCCTACACAAAATTTATGAATTCAATGGGCATGACCATTTTCCTTATCAATGATGCATGTGCCATTGACAAGGTTAATGGTAACTCCCAGTTTTCAACTTAGGCTACTTTCACACTGGCGGAAGCAGGGTCCAGCAGGCTGTTCCGGCAGGGGAAGAGCCTGCTGGATCCGTGCTAACACTAGCCACCATGCCGCCAGAAGTCCACTCCGGCCCCAATCACTATAATGGGGACGGGCCAAAGGTCCGGCCACAGCACAGCAAACATGCCGAGAGATGGCCGGACAAAAACTACAGCACGCTGCGGTTTTTGTCCGGCCGTATCTCGGCTTGTTTGCCGTGCTGCGGCTGGACCTCCAGCCCACCCCCATTAAAGTGAATGGTGCCGGAGTGGACTTCCTGCGGCGCGGTGGGCTACTGTTAGCACGGATCCAGCAGGCTGCCGCAAGTGTGAAAGTAGCCTAATTAGAAGGAATAACAGAAGAATGACACAACACAGTTCTAAGGAAAGACCAGTGACTTCCACTGATTGTGCATGCATGTGAAGGCTATAACGTGACTAATTCTGTCTATATTTATCTCTCAGTGCCTCCACTTATTCAGCCCTTTGAGTTCCCCCCTGCCTCCATCGGACAACTACTTTACATCCCATGTGTTGTGTCCTCCGGAGATATGCCCATTCGTATCACCTGGCGCAAGGATGGCCAGGTCATTGTCTCCAGTTCCGGCATCACCATTGAGACCAAGGAATTCATGTGCTCCCTGCAGATCTCTAGTGTGTCTCTGAAGCATAATGGGAACTACACCTGCATAGCAAGTAATGACGCGGCCACAGTGAGCCGGGAGAGGCAGCTTATAGTGCGAGGTAAGAGCTGGTGGGATAGCAGTGCTGTGTGCGACAGAGCAGGAGACATGCTACATCAGCAGGAAGGAGCTGACGTGAGACGGGCGATGCTCCTGTAAAAATGTGTCCAAACCAAAAGCAATGTATAAAAACCTTAACCATTGACGTGCTATCTTATATGTGTGTGCCCTTCTGGGCATTTTCCAAGCACTGCTGGCACTGAACAGTGGGTCAGGTACTGGAAATGCAGGTACAGCTTCCATATGATGAAACCTTTTTGGTCTTTGCCATTACATGGTCCGTGTAGCTAAGCTTTATTTATTGCCTTCCATTTTTGACGTGTAAGCTGTTTAGAGCCTTTAAGGAAAAGTTTTTGTTGGTTTATATATGCCAGAAAATGTCTTTAAAGGGGTTTTCCAAAAATTTGGGATAGTTCGTCAGCATCTGCTGGGGGTCTGACCCCTGGGACCCCCGCCAATCAGTTGTTTGAGAAGGCCTTGGTGTTTGCAGTAGCTCCTCAGCCTTCTCTCTGCACACCAGGCACGGCACCGTACATTGGATAGCGGCTGTGATTGGTATCGCGGCTCAGCCCAATTCACGTAAATGGGGCGGAGCTGCTCGTAGGCCATGTGACCAATGAACATGACATCACATGGCCTAAGAAAAGCTGTGAGAAGGCTGCTGTACTACTGCGAGCGTCAATGCCTTCTCAAACAGCTGATTAGTGGGGGTCTAGGGTGTCGGACCCCCACCGATCAGATACTGATGACCTATCCAGAGGAAGGTTATCAGTAAAAAAAATCTCAGAAAACCTTTTTAACTTATATATCTACCCTGCCCATAGATTTCTTTTACCCAAATATATAACAAGAAAATGTCTCAACTTTATTGAAAAGCATAATATCACAACTATATGCATTTTAGACACCCTTAATAACCCCTACATCTGGCGGTGGATCCTCCGAAGTTATGAAGAGGCGCCGGCCTTTACATAACTTCGGCGCATCCAGCGCCAGTTCTGAATGTAAGACAGCTTCCGAGTCTTACATTTAGACCATTTTCTACGCCTTCTCTCCCACGCCACGTCCACTATTCTAGACCTGGCATGACTGGGGAAAAGTCATTGATTGTGGCACAACTGACCGTTGTGCACCGCAATCTGCGCCTAATATAGGCGTATTTCAGAATAGTAAATGACCCCCGTAGTGTCCGAACGGGGTGTGAACCTAGCCTAAGCAGCCGTACATGATCCCATTTCCCACACATGTTGGGAATGGAATACATCTGGTAAGGGGAAGTTGTGAGAACCAATGACCATCCAAAATTGAGTTTTTCCTGTATTTCCCTTGTGATTATCTGTAAAACGTATTTTCTGTATGAAGCTCACTTTCCATCTGTCAGCCATGGTGTGTCAGAATTTTAAGTAGCTGCCTAAGAAGATGAGGCTACAGCCATTACTTTCATTGGAAGTTGGAAGTAAGCTCACAGTAGCGTCATGCTTGTCGTTCTGTCACTTACCAGTCGCCCCGTCTATACTGTAAATTGAATGTCCTCTTCCCACTAGCTTTTTTTTTCTCTTCTACCAGAGCAGAGCTGTTACCACTTTTGCTAGACAAAAACTAGCTGAATACAAATGTCTTAATTGTATGATATTTCACCACCCATCGGTGAGGCAGAGGGAAAATGAGCACAGCCTGGCAGAAATAAGTGTCAAAGCTTGTCATCGCCATTTTTTTTCTAAACTTAACGCAGGAACATGTGAGGCTGTGCTACTTAATTCATTGTCTTGTTAAAGGGGTCCTCTCACTTCAGCAAATGGCATTTATCATGCAGAGAAAGTTAATACCAGGCACTTACTAATGTATTGTGATTGTCCATATGGTCTCCTTTGCCGGCTTGATTCATTTTTCCGTCACATTATACACTGCTCGTTTCCCGGAGTTACGACCACCCTGCAATCCCCCTACGACACATTAAAGGGGTCATCCTGGATTAGAACAACATGGCTGCATTATTCCAGAAACAGCACTACACCTGTCCTTGGGTTGTGTCTTGTATTGCAGCTCCGCTCCATCGAAGTGATTGAGGCTGAGCTGTAATACCACACGCCACCAGTGGGCAGGAGTGGTGCTGTTTTTGGAAGAAAGAAGCCATCTTTTTCTAGTCCTGGAAGGTAATCCACTGGCTGTTGGCGTTTTGACTTATTTCTCATAGGGTGGATGAAAATAAGTTTTCTAAAGTAGACAAACTCTTTAGGCATCACACCGCTCCCTCGGAAATTCTGGTTACGACTCTACTGCCAATTTTGAAAGAATTATCCCATGATTAATGTCAAAAATAAAAAATCGGACACCAGCCCCTATTCATTGCTCCAATAGCTGTGCTAGCTTTATTTCAAGCTGGCTGCTGAGTGGGGGCCCTTTCTCAGGGGGTGTGTCCTGTCTTCTTCAGCTGGATGGAACTGAGCATGTGCGTCCACCTCAGTGAGGCGGATAGAGCAATTAGAAAAAGAGCAAACAGCAGGTGGCGCTGTACAGATAGATTTCATTGAATAACTCGGTGGCTATACACAATTTTTAATTACATGCAATTACAAAAGTATTCAGATCCAGGTGCTGGTTTGAAACATGTAGAATATATTTTGTGGGACAACCCCTTTAACTAATGCTAAGAAACCCTTAGTGTCATTGGGGTACTATAGTAACATCCGCTGTCAATAGCCAAGAAGCCACATGTAGTAAAGCGGGCCATACACATTAGACCTACATAGACTGAACCTGCTGGTTTCGGCTCGTTCTGCCGACTAATGTGTATGGGACCTCCCGACTTTCCCCTGACAGGTAATGTCGGAGGAGATAAGATTGGGCATGTTGGATTTCGGCTGCCTAATCCTTTGGTTCTCCACCCTCCCCATTCCCGACATAGGCATCCTCGGCCAAGCATGCATTTGTATGGCGGGATCGGGGGCCAATAGTTATCTTGTGTGTATGGCCAGCTTAGTGTAAGTCCATGGCTATGGGAGATGGTCATAGGCGCGTCTCATCTATAGACATAGGTCACCGCCATGTAAATCTCTATATGTAGCCTGTCCATAGACAATAGGTAAGTTATAGGTCGGCCCCTTCTTCAGCCGCAGGGCCCCACGACTGAGACAGACACAACATAGAAACGTCAGCCCTTGCTACCCGCAGAAAAGGATCAGTGGAGGAGAACATTTTTTTTTTTAAGCAAATGGTGAAATGTAATTTTGACCGCTTACTTCTGAGTGACAGCTTCCAGAGGGTTAATGGGCCCTGTGGATTTAACGAGTTTTTAATGCGCTGTGTTAATGTAAGCATGAATATGTGATGAGCTTGTGATTCAGTGCGGCATGGTGATATAATCATGAATATATAATGAGCAGCGGCACATACAGATAAATATTCATTGGTCTGTGTTCGCCTGGAATAAATATCGCAGGATGTGGGGAGTGGCGTGTGTGCGCTGGAAGCTTATGGTGGGCACTAAGTGAGGGATGTGCATTCTCATGTGTGGGAGGTGCAATGCTCTGCATACATTCTACTTGAGAGGCCGGAATTCAGATGCGGTGTTGTTGGCGTCGAAAGATCTGCTTGATCTCGGATTCCAGTTTATTTGCTTTTGATACAGTAACTGGCTGCGGAGCTCTTCATCGTCCTGGGTGTGGGGTAAAAACGCAGAGTACAAAGACATACTCACTGCTTTGATTAGAGGCTCGTTAAAACGGCTGTATGCTGTCCGCAAAAATGCGGATCCGTTTTTTTGCCCATTAGATGCAGACCCATTTACTTCCATGGGGCTCTTTTCTTCCATTCTACGGCTCTGCAAGACAAATAAAATATGTCTTATACCTGTCAGTGAAAATCAATTGAAGTCTATGGGTCCGCAAAAATGCGGAATGCAAGCCGTTAAAAAAACGGATCTGCATTTTAGCGGACAGCACACGGCCGTCTGAATGAGCCCTAAGGGCTCATGCACACAACCGTGTCCGTTTTGTGGTCCGCAAATTGTGGGTCTGAAAAATACGGACACCGGCGGAGTGCATGCTACCATTTCTGCAAAATGTCGGACGAGGACAGGACACGTTCTATCTTTTTTGCAGGATCGCAGAACGGACATACAGATGTGGACAGCACACGGTGTGCTGTCCGCGTATTTTGTGGCCCCATTAAAATGAAAGGGTCCATATCCGATCTGAAAAAAAATGCATGAGCCCTAAGGGAGCATTCACACAAGCCTATTTTCAGTCCGGTTCCACATCCGTATATGTCCATTCCACGACCCCGCAAAAAGATTGAACATGTCCTATTCTTGTCCATTTTGAGGACAAAGATAGGACATTTCTGCAGAAAGGGTTGGATGTTCTGCGGATCTCACATGGACCTATTCATTTTTATGGGGAACCAAAAAATGCGAACAGCCCACGGATATCATTTATGCAGCCAAGCCGCAAATGATAAAAGTTGTCCTATTCCTGTCCTTTTTGCGGACAAGAATAGGCACTTTTTTCAGTGGTGCCAGTGAAAAGTGCAGGATACACATGGACCACACTGTATTTTTCAGACTGTAAGATGGATGCGGTTGTGTGAACGCTCCCTTAAATGCGGTGCTTTGTATGGCTCTAGGAGAAAGGTGCAATCCTCTGCATGGCTTTGAGCGCAATGGGCAGTGTTCTGCATAGCTCTTGGAGGGAGGTGCATCGCTCTTGCAGGCTTCGGGCATGCTCGGTGTGGTTTGGGGTGCAAGGTGCAGTGTGCTGCGTGATTCTGGTGTGAGGACGACTGTGTAAGTGACGCGCAATGCTCTGCAAAATGACAGTAAAGACAAATACTTTGAGAAATATGCAACGCACAATCTAGAGTGTTCTGCAGTCATCTCCGTGAGGATCGTTGCGATCCAGGATCCTAAAGAAGAAGGGGAAAAAAAAGTGCGGTCCTTTCGTAGTGATTTCAAAGTAAAGCGCTCTGCATTGTGAATGCGCAGCAGTAATGACATGCATTATAAACACCCTGTTGTTGTATTATGCTCTGCGGTGAAATGGAGCTTTATCTTTTCCCTCTTGTCTCAGTGCCCCCCAGATTTGTTGTTCAGCCAAACAACCAAGACGGAATTTATGGCAAAGCCGGGGTCCTGAATTGTTCTGTCGACGGCTATCCACCTCCAAAGGTGGTCTGGAAACATGCCAAAGGTGAGAGCGGTGGTCCTGTCACACACACTGTCACGGCGCACACCCTCTGCAGCACGGTGCTGCTGGGTACCTGCCACCTCACAATGACAGCTCGCCATGATGCAGTTGTATACAGACATATAGACGTCAAACAGATGCCGTATCTTCCTCCCCATCGCGTGTACTGCGACACTATGGGCTGCAGCTCTTCCTCTGTCACACATCATTAAGGCTCAGCTCCACGCATGGCGCAGCCACAGAAGTGCCAGCTTCCATTTTATATTCATCAAATGTCTTTTGTCTCAATCTAGGCAGTGGGAACCCCCAACAGTACCACCCGGTGCCGCTCACTGGCCGGATCCAGATTCTGCCCAACAGCTCCTTACTTATACGTCATGTTCTGGAAGAGGATATCGGTTATTACCTATGCCAGGCCAGCAATGGTGTTGGCACCGACATCAGCAAGTCAATGTTTCTTACTGTGAAAAGTAAGTTCTGAATACACAAGACTAGGACGGTGTTCTCCTAAAATGTGCATAAAATAAAGCTCTGGTTGTTATCCGCTGCAAATAGATGGAAGGAAATTACCTGACTAGCAGGTGCCTAGCCTGTAGATAGGACTGACCGAAAATGTAATGCAAATGAAATGTTTGGCAGATGTTAGGAGAAAAAAGGACAGGGCGGTTGAGTTTCAACATAGGTTTCTGGCAGCAGCATTGTCCCCATTCCCCACTGAGAACACATTCATGCTTGTAAAGGGGGTCAGGAGGAATAGCATTTTTCTGACACCCTTTAATAGACCAAAAAAAGGAACCTGACAACCACCAACATAACACAGATTTGTACCTATGAAACTGGCTGCCCTGTTACATGTGCGCTTGGCAGCTGAATGCATCTGTGTTGGTCCCATGTTCTTATGTGCTCGTTGCTGAGAAAAATGAAGTTTTAATATATGCAAATGAGCCTCTAGGAGCAACGGGGGCGTTACCATTACACCTAGAGGATCAGCTCTCTCAGCAACTGCCACGCCCTCTTCACTTTGATTGGCGGGGTTGAGTGTGATGACATTTACACTGCCTGGTCTGGAGAGGGTGCGGCAGTTGCAGAGAGAGCAGAGTCTCTAGGTGTACTGGTAACGCCGCCCGTTGCTCCTAGATGCTCATTTGCATATGTTAAAACATCATTTTTCTCAGCAATGTGGGCACATATGAACATGGGACCAACACAGATGCCTTCAGCTGCCAGCGCCCATGCAACAGGTCAGCCAGTGTCATAGGTACAAAACTGCTGACAGATGCCTTTTAATCTGGAGTTTTCTTTTAAAGGGATAAGTTCTTAGAATAACATTGTGATCAAGAGTCAAAATGCATACCTTCCATGCAGCTGCAATGGCCTCAGTGTTACTCATTTCAGGCTAGTCCTACCCCTTTTCTTTCTTTTTTTTTTTTTTTGTAAACCCACCCACAACCAAAGAACGCACCGAAAACAAGTAAGCAGGACATTTCTAAAGGATCATGTGGTTGTATACAACATAGGATGGAAATGAAGCGGCGTCAAGAAGCTTTAAGCCTTTCTGTCCTGAGATGATGGTATATGATGGTAGAAACTGGTGCCAGCAAGGTGCTTCATTTTGATTTTTGCTGTGGAGCCCCCACTAATATCTGTACACTTGTTCTGTCCTTGCAGTAAGTGAAATAAGCTCAATATGCAGTATGCTATCAGCATATAATTAATTCCAATAGGATTAATACATAGAGACATAGGCCCCTTTCAGACGAGCGAGTTCCCCGCATCGCACTCGCAGTGTGAGTATGCAGCAGCTCCCGTCCTGACCTCCCAGCGCTGCCGGGGTTGCATAGCATTATAGTGATTTATGATGCTATGTAACCCTTGCAGTTCTGTAATGTATTGGATAATACTGACAGCATTAGGTCAGTGTTGTACAATACATTCCAGACCTCATGACGGAGGTTACACCTGAACACAAGTGCATTATATGGCATGAACCACTACAGGCTCCCACGGACTGCGGGGTGGGGTAATCTCCCCTAAAAGGTATGTATGGAGTACAGTGGTAATTGTTTTTTTTTTTCTGTTGGATACATATGGAATCCAACAAGAAGTACTCTGTATCAGAAGAGGACTTACATAGCTAATATATAATACAGCCGGGGGCGTGACAAGAAGCGGGACAAAAAGTCACATTTATTACTCCATTGTGGTCCCCAAAGTCCATTGTGGGTTTTGCGTGGATTATGTTGTAAGCATCACTTTGTGGTATAATCTGGCCTGACTTCTGGATGATTTTCATAAGAACATAAGAAGGTTACAGCGCTTATGTTCAGTTATGAGATATTGATGAAGTATTAGCGACGACATTCTAGCAAATCAATATAAAGCTGTAGGGCTGCAGCCTGGAGGAGGGGGTAAATCTGTCACCCCGCAGAGACCCTTGTAATCCTGTTCAGTCTGCTCTTAATTAATTAACTGGAGTTTAAAGCATACGGTATGTTCTCACGTAGTATTCCTCTTTCCTTGCGTTGCATAATATATTGGGAACATTTATTATTTTACAGTATTTAAATGCATTTTATTCCAAGAAATGAAACCAAGGACACCGAATTATCAGACTATAATAACAACTATACAGAGCATCATATATGTAAAGTTCACTTAGGGAACCTGTCACCGGGATTCTGTGTATAGAGCTGAGGACATGGCCGCTAGCACATCCGCAATACCCAGTCCCCATAGCTCTGTGTGCTTTTAGTGTGTAAAAAAAGATTTGATACATATGCATATTTACCTGAGATGAGTTCAGCGTGAAGGAGCCCAGCACCGCCCTGCATCCTCCGAATCTCCTCCTTGCTCCCTGCCATCAGAAAGCCAGAGCGCCGTAATCTCTATGTTCTTACATTCCTCTATTATTCCTGCTAGAACTTTATGAATAAAGCTCCGGCTGGGTGTTACCAGTTGGGGGGGGGGGGGGTGATACCTGCACATTTTGACTCTGGTAGCACTGATTAGACAGTGTCAGACACGCTGGGGCACACCCCCAACAGGTAACATCCAGTTGAAACTTTATTGTATTGTTGGCATTTTATTAATAAACTTCCAGTAGGAATAACCGAGGAATGACACAACATAGAGTTGCAGAAACCCCAGAACAGGGTCACTGCAAAGGGTATATTGTTGCTAAGCGAAATGTTGTGTTTGTATACGTAATGGCACTGTATGGACAGTTTGGGGTTGACACTTTGACTCATCCCCTTAGTTTGCCAGGAGATGGACCTGGGTCCGCTCTTGGTTAGTGAGTAGAGATTCTAGCTGTGCTACATTGAGGACCTACTTGTGCAAGCTCCTCAGAACTAGGCCTGAGCTCAGAGAACCTCCATCCTTGAAATAATCTACGGTAAAGGAAGGAACTTTATTAAAAGTGCTCCAGAGCGAAGAAATGAAGATGTCCAGAATCTGCTGGCTGTGCATTGGAGTCAGACAGCAAGGTATTGTGCACATTTATGGCAGAGAGAGACTTTGCTGCTGTGAGAGGGAACGTTGTTATCACACCCTTCCATACCTGGAGACGTTTAGGCCAGCCATGTCTTAAATCTGCTCCCCTCAGTTCAAGGATTTGCAGAAACATTTACAAAGAAGCTCATTGCATGCCTAAGGTTCTACTGAGAGACTTTAGAGAGAGACAGAGAGAAGTACTGTAACCTCCATCATTGCTGTCATCCATACATTGCTATTGGAATTGCACTGGGGTATACTTGGAACTGTGACTTGTTACTGTCAGATGTACTACTACTCCTATTCTGAACTTTAGTAAGGAGAGGCTTATTTATTTACACCAGGGATGTCAAACTCATGGCCCTCCAGCTGTTGCAAAACGACAACTTCCATATTGCCTGGATAGCCTACAGCTCTCAGGGCATGCTGGGAGTTTTAGTTTTGCAACAACTGGAGGGCCACGTATTTGACATCCCTGACTTACACCAACTGGCTTGGTTATTGGCCAATTGGTGTAAATTGGAACTTTGCAGTGTAAAGGGGAGTCACAGCCGATTCTGGGGATTCTGCTTGATAGTAAATGTGGTGCCCTTGATGCTAGATGTTTGGATGGGCGCAAGGCAGGGTGCGTATATTGCAATGGCCAGTGTATGGCGTAGGAGTCAGGAAACCAGGCCAAGGATAGAAGCATAAATGTTTCTCTTTACTATAGTTCAAAATAGGGGGATAGCAGTTCCAGTTGCACAATTCTCTCCAGATAGCGATGTATGAATTTTGGCAAGGGTGGGCGTTATGGCCCTCTTTCCTTTCAAGCTTGCTAATGTCTGTAAGTAGAATCTATGGCTGACAATAGTAGTCTTGCAATGGTGGCTGTAGTTTCCACTGCAGGACATGGGGCTCTGAAGTTATGTTTGATCAGGACGTGTCCAAGTATCAAGGTTGTTTTAACAGTATCCCTCCACTGCAGTAAGGTCTGAATGGCAGTAGTCGCTGTATTTCTGGCTCCTTTAATTGTTTTCCTTTTCTCTTTCTGTCTTTCTCTAGCTGTAGATTTTGCAGAGATCTGTTAGTCTCTGGAACTTGAGGCCTAGGAAGAAGGACTTTGCTTCCTTCTTTTCTGAAACTCCAGTCTAGACTCTCCCTATAGGTTAGGGGTGGGGCCAGCCCACATCTAACCTCTTTTACTAGGGCTGAGCCCGGGTGATTAACCCTGGTTTTGCCATCCATACACACTACACTGATTGAAATACACCACTTGGTATAACAATATTTTAAATAACATTTAAGAACAAAACTACTGTATTTGCAGATACACCCTGCACTGGGGTACTGCAGTTTCCCTTTAAAAAAAAAAAATCTCAATCGTTATGAAATAATATTGTATTGGAAAAAATGCAGATGTTCTTGTACCTTTAACAAATTATTCTGTATATTATGTCTCTTTGTTGATAAAATCTGGCAAAATGTGGATTACTGTTATTGAGTTTTGGGTGATTTTTTTGGTCTTACACCTAAAGCTGCCCAAAGTCATTGTAAGAGCAAAGATGACCAAATCCACCGATATTGGCAGGACTGGCATATGTTCATGAGGACACGCCAACTTTATCTGTTGGAGGAACAAGTGAATTACATTAAATAATCCGCTGCCTGAGGTGTCTGACTGCAGCTTATACCCCGAGCCCCATTGAAAACAAGTGAATGTGCTTCCGAGTGTGAATGGGGCAGTTGAGAGTAATGAGCACTCAGCCGGCCATTATTGAAGGTGTATGGGCACTTTAGTCTCGCAAAAAAAGATTCAGGCCTGTATGACAGCAATTATTTTGGAATAATGCAGTACTAGGACTGTATATAGAGTTGGGGTCCTTACGGCTCCCAATTACAGAGTTGTAATTGCTCCATATGCCGCCATATGTCTCCATACAGCACCATCATACAGAATTATTGTCTCCTGGAAGCATTGCTTTAGTGTAAGGCACCCAATGGAACATATTACAACATATGGAACAGATATAACTTCTGTATGGTTCCCTATAAAATTGGAGGAATAGGCAGATGTTGGGCTCCTAGTATTCCATGGGTGCCATATTACAGCTTTGTACAAGTCGTAATATGGCCGTGGGCATGAACCATAGTTGATAGTATCCTTCATTATCATTACCGCTCTATCTTTCTTCATTTCTTGCTCTTTCCTTCTGCCTTTCCTTTGCATTCCTCCTTCATTCCACCCTTCCCTTCTTCTTTCTCTCCCTTTGCTCTCTCCCTCCGCACCCTACTCTTCCCGTCTTTCTCCCCCTCTCTTCGGCCGTACTACAAATTGAAATGATGTGGAGCGTGTCTCTCTGCCACTTCACTGGAGACGGCTTTACAAGCGCAGCGAGCGATAGCTCAGCTGCCCGCGGCCTCCGTCTGCTTCTGCAGCTTCGACCTGAGCCTGTAATATCGCGGATGGGAGGGGGGTTAGTGCCCCCAGGTGGAGAGATCTCAGAATGCTTGCGTTACGAGACTGTGCACATCTGACGTGCGGCGTGCAGAGCAGCGGATATAGGAATTCTGATCAGTGACTATTTTATTGTCATGGTCGGTGTAGGACCAGACATGTTTCTGTGCCATTGCCTATGCCCTTCATAAAACATTGTCTCGGAGTTTGGCACCATACGAGTGTGCAGTCTTCCAATAAACCAATCTGTTTCCCTTCTGGCCATCTGCCTAATCCTTCCATGCTTTTTTTTATTTTTTTTTGTCACTTTAGTTCCTGCCACCATTACTTCTCACCCCAATACAACCATTGCAATCAAAGGCCAGACAAAGGGTTTAAACTGTACAGCACGAGGAGAACGCCCCATTATCATCCGCTGGGAGAAAGGCGACACGGTCATAGATCCGGACCGGAACCTGCGATATGTGATTGCCACCAAAGACAGTGGAGATGAAGTTATCTCGACGCTGACGGTGAGGGTGGAGCTCGATGGATTCATTGGATTTTCCGTTTATATTGAAATCAATGAAAATGTGAGATGATCTTGTTTCTGACGATTATATTTGTTCCCGTAGCTTAAGCCGGCAGAGCGCGGAGACTCTGTGTTTTTTTCATGTCACGCCATAAATTCATATGGAGAGGACAGGGGCCTCATTCAGCTCACCGTGCAAGGTACAGGCACATAGAAAAGACATCGATTTTTTAGGGGGAGGGGGTTCATTGACCTTTCTGACTTTTTTTAAAATTATTAATCTGGCAGAACCTCCAGACCCCCCTGAACTGGAAATTCGAGAAGTAAAAGCTCGCAGCATGAATCTTCGCTGGACGCAG
This sequence comes from Bufo bufo, assembly GCF_905171765.1. NCBI lineage: Eukaryota > Metazoa > Chordata > Amphibia > Anura > Bufonidae > Bufo > Bufo bufo. The sequence continues at coordinate 67,508,755 of NC_053389.1, forward strand.
AGATTCGATGGAAACAGCATCATCACTGCCTTTGATATTGAATACAAAAATAAATCAGGTAACGCTCTTCTTCCAGGGGTGCACATTAAGTGGGGTGCAGAGTTTGCAGTCACTTGTGGGCCCTAGGGCGACTCTGCCCCATGGGGACATACCAGTGCTTATTATCCCTGTACTGGGACATAACTGTGTGCATAGCTTTTAGTTTTATCACAATGTTTATTTTCCCTGTTCTGTGACATCACTGTGTTATTAGTAGTATCCCTGTTCTGTGACATCACTGTGGTCCCTGGCCTTTACGGTGACATCACAATGTTTATTTTTCCTGTTCTGTGACATCACTGTGTTGTTAGTATTATCCCTGTTCTGTGACATCACTGAGGTCCTGGCCTTTGAGGTGACATCACAATGTTTATTTTCCCTGTTCTGTGACATCACTGTGTACACTATTCCCATTCTGTGACATCACGATGTTATTATCCCCGTTCTATGACGTCCCTCTGGTCCTTAGCCTTTAGCAGTGACGTCACTATATTTATTTTCCCTGTTCTGTGACATCATTGTGCACATTTTTCCCATACTGTGACATTACTATGTGTAATCAACCTTTCCTATAAATTAGTATAGATATAGCAGTGCTAATATCAATAAATGTAACATCACGGTGTTAATATATATATATATGTGATATCATTGTGTTATAATCCTAGTTCTGTGACATCACTGTCGACCTTAAAGTGTTACTGAGCTTTCAAAAAACTTTGAGTCCCAGTGCTGAGACCCATACAATCACTAGAACAAGGAGAGAGAAGCGCTCACATAGGGCTCACTGCAGGAGACAGGCTCAATACAAGGTCTATGTGCAACATCAGGCCCAGCAAGGGAAGGCGCTAGGTGGAGAGAATGGGAGTGGTAGTCCAGATTTGTGGTTCATCCTACTTCAGCACACCTATTGGGGCCACATGCACAGTGAATGGAGGGCACACCCTGATGTGGGGTCTCCTGCCTGATGGTGCTTAGGGTGCCATTGGTGTTGGAAGATTATGGGGTGCAAGGCAGGGATCCAGGCGCGGCGCTGCACAGTGATAAGGCCGGCTTGGTGAACAGGTGAACAGTATTTTACTGGAAACTTTCAGCAAATGTGCAGAGACCTGTACTACTAGTAGTAGGAACGGTCCTTATTAACAGTTTCAGTGAACTTTCAGCTGGACAAAGAGGATACACTCCATATGTCACACCCAGATAAAATCTTTACATATGTCTGTGCTCAAAACTGATCCAGCCCGGTGGTACAGTATTCTCTCAAGGGCAATACTCTCCCAAAATATAGTGCTACCATACCCACTGAGGGGTGTAGCCCTTTAATAGACCAGCAGTCTTTCCCTAGAGTATGCCTGGGAACTGGAAGCTTCTAGCCCAGACAAATGCTGTTAAGCCAAATAGCCTTAAATATGTGTTATTTTCGCAGACTTATACTAATCAAACTCCCATGAATCCCTTAAGGATGACCTCCATACGTGTATGCTGGAAGTCTGGGGTTTTAAACAAGCTGAGCTGGTGCCATAACCGCCTGGTTTCTGCTGTTTTAAACAGCAGACAACCAGAGGCAATGTTCATGATCAGCGTTATTGCCGATCACAGACATTTCACCCCTCAGCTGCTGTGGTCAATTCTGACCACAGCATCTGAGAGCCTTTTCCCTAGGACCGCTCCCTCATGGCTCCCCCACACGTTGATCAAGGGAGCCGTTCATTCATTATGGTAACCTCAACCCTCAGGCTCCAAGTCTACCACAGCTATAGTTCCTATGGAGCCGAGCAACTTGAATGGGACGAAGCTGCACACAGGCCCTGTCATCACTGAACGTGACATCACTGGCTTAGAAAGAGGCTGTGCTGAGCACCACGGCCTCTTCAAACAGCTGGCCAGTCTGATATTGATGACCTACCCTGAGGATAGGTCATCAGTATTTTACTCCTAGAAAACCCCTTGAAAGCGGCTGAAATCACATACTTACCAACATATAAAAAGGAATAATCAGGATGTTTAAGCAGCATCCCCAAAAACCCTCAAAATTACTGAAATGCCACCTACAAGACCCACCCCATTTATGGCTCGGGTCATGGGAGTGGGTTCGGTCAACATTAGGCTAATCTGTATGCTCACCATTACCCACTGAGCACAGAACTAGTGCTTATTGGGTGGCTGATAATACCAGTTCATGTTCTCTGTCCCTCTTACCCCTTGAGCCTTGCTTCAAAGAGTCAGCGGGGGGGAAGGTGGGAATGGAGGGACCTCCTAATGCCACTGATGGAGGACAGGCTTACTATTGGCACCACTACTTATAAAGTTATCATAGGCAATTCTAGCACCCAGTACTAAAAAACACATCTAACAATCACCTCCTTTTCCTCTAGACACCTGGGACTTTAAACAATCCACCCGAAATATCTCCCCCATCATCAACCAGGCTAATATTGTTGATCTGCACCCAGCCTCTGTATACAGCATACGAATGTACTCCTTCAATAAGATTGGGCGTAGTGAGCCAAGTAAAGAGCTGACCATCAGTACCGAAGAAGCAGGTAAGTGATCGCCGAGGTCCCTATAATATGAGATACGTTATGCATGCATAAATGTACAACTGATAGCAACAAAACAACTGAAGGGATAGTAATGATCCCATAAATCAGTTGCAGCTAATAAAACCATTTCGACACCACTTCTCAGACTCTCCTCCTTGAATCTTAATTTCGTTCTCCAACCTCAGATCCAATTTCCAATGGCTACTCCAAGTCAAGTCCAAAAAACACATAGCGTAGGCCTCATTCATATCACATTGGGGACATCCGCTCTCATGGAGAGGTTAAACATTCTAGAACATTTCCTTTGCCTGCCTGACCTTGCTGAGATATTCTATCTAGACCAAAGTCAGCCAAAGCAGATTGTGGTGTGCTCCTAGTGTCATAGAGCATATAATATAGTTATGTGTGCACACGACCAACATGCTTTGGAGATATTGGATGTGACCATGCCATTGATATGTTCCCCATTCCACAGCTCCTGATGGACCACCCATGGATGTCACACTTCAGCCTTTGACTTCACAGAGTATCCAAGTGACCTGGAAGGTAAGATGGATTCAGGGGCCTTCTTATTGCATATGTAATGTCATAATAATTGAAGATTTTCCTAGCTATTGTAACGGAAAATATAGATTTTATTGAAGACAGGAGGCGAACATTGTGCATTAACTTTCTTTTACTACTCCCATAGCAGCAAGAACTATTACAACAGGTGAATGAAAAGTTTTTTCAAAACAGGTAATCAGTATGTAAATGAGGAATCACAGGTAGTCAAGCAATAAGCATCCCAGTTTATATAAGGTGAAGAGAGCATAGACCCCTCCTCTTTCTTGATGACGACCAGAGAAGGAGTGGATCCGGTTTGAAGTAATCCGAATAATGCAATCATGGAATAGTCGTAGGTTTAGACGATGGAAACTGGAGTAACAGGAACTTTTGAGGATGTATGAAATGGTGAATTATCCAGGATGTTCTAGTATGCTACGGAGATAAAATATATACAGTTAGGGTTGGGTTAATAGGAAGGGACAATGTTCGCCTCCTGTCTTCAATAAAATCTATATTTTTCATTACAATAGCTAGGAAAATCTTCAATTTTATTGCAATAGGAGGCTCTCATTGTGCAAGTTTAAAGCTAAGTAATACGTAAAGATGTGTTAATAATAAAGATTCATAACATAGACATAGAGACATGAGAGTCAGGTTTGAAATAAAACGTTTCAAAAGTGGATTCTGAAGACCAGTCTGCAGCCTTCAGAATATCAGAGAGGGAGCCTCCATTTTGGAATACTTTAGTGGATACTGCGCCTCGTACTGAATGGGCACCAAAGATTGATGTGTTAATCCCGGCCATCTGCATGGTGAGCTTAACCCATCTGGATAGCGTAGGAGAGGATGCCGGAAGATGTGGTTTACGGAAAGAGATAAGAAGTTGGGACACTTGAGGGGTGCGTAGAGTTTGGGTCATAAGTTCATATGTCTTTAGACAACGGACAACACATAATTTATTATGGGAGGGGAAAGCTGTGTAGAAGACCATGTGTAGATTAGAAACATAGAATGTGTCGGCAGATAAGAACCATTTGGCCCATCCAGTCTGCCCAATATACTAAATACTATGGATAGCCCCTGGCCCTATCTTATATGAAGGATGGCCTTATGCTTATCCCATGCATGCTTAAACTCCTCCACTGTATTTGCAGCTACCACGCCATCAGGCTGTGTGGGCTTACTCTCCATGGTGGAAGGAAGTTGGATCAGGGTGAGGATTCTGTTGAACAGACTCTGAGACTGGACTTTGTGGAAGACAGGGTGGTTTTGGTTCGTCTAACAATACGGAAGGTTACTCCGTTAGGGGTAAAAGATCTGACGTCTGAGACTCTCTTAATAGAGATGAGACCTAAGAGAACAGTGAGTTTAAAGGAAAGTAGTTTTAGGGATAGGTGTTCGTTGTCTTCCCAAGATGAGAAGAGGTTTAGAAGGAGGCTAACATCCCAAGTAGAATGATATCTAGGCTCAGGGGGTTTCCTAAAACATATGCCCTTCATAAGTCTGCAGACCATCGGGTGTTTACCAACAGGGATGGAGTTAACGGGGGTATGTTCCGATGATATGGCAGAGCGGTAAAGGTTTATGGTTCTATAGGCTTTTCCTGATTCAAAGGATGCGGATAAAAAATTTAACATGTGGGTAATAGATGCATGAACGGGATCAAAGTTCCATTGAGAGCACCAATGAAGCCAAATTTTCCAGGCTGATCTATAAACCTTTCTGGTACCTGGTGCCCATGCGTCAGAGAGGATGTCGAGAGTAGATTGTGAAAGGCTGTGATCGAATCTTGATTGTCTGAGATCAGCCAGGCTACTAATGATAGGTGTCCCGACAAGATCAGAGGATGAGGATGTCCTGAAGGATCTTGGAGGAGATCCTGGGAAAGTGGGACAATTCTTGGAATATCTATGGCGAGGCTGAGTAGAGTGGGGAACCATGCTTGAGACGGCCACCAAGGAGTGATGATCACTAATGTGGATCTCTGGGATATCGTCTGAAGCAGAACTCTGGGGATTAAAGCGAAGGGGGGAAAAGCGTAAAGGCGTCTCTGTGGCCAGATTTGGCGAAGGGCATCCATGGCCAGAGCATCCGGATCTGGGCGCCAGCTGAAAAAGATGGGTAATTGGGTGTTTAGTCGTGACGCAGATCCATGTGGAGGGGACCCCATAAGTTTGTTGGAAAAGGAGAGGATTCAGTTGCCAGTCGCTGGAATCCGATAGGTATCGGGAGTTCCAATCGGCAACCGAATTGATCAAACCCGGAATGTATTCTGCTATCAGGGTAATGTCCTTGTCCAAGCAGAAATGCCAAAAATCCTTGGCAATGTCGCTCAACTTTTTGGAAGTGGTGCCCCCTAAACGATTGATGTACTGTACTGCGGCAATATTGTCCATACGCAGTAGAATGCAGCTGCCAGAAGCTCCAAGCAGTTGATGTGTAGGAGAGATTCTGTTTCTGACCATTTCTCTCCTGTGGAAAAAGGGCCGCAACGAGCGCCCCAGCCTGATTGACTGGCGTCTGATTCTAGGACCAGATCTGGTAAGGAATTGAATATAATTTTCCCATTCCAGACCTGGATGTGTTGGAGCCACCATAGAAGTTCTTCTTTGGCTTCTGGAGATGGGGGAATTTTGTTGGAATATTGTAGGCCTTCCCGTAGATGTTGTGCTTTGAGTCGTTAAAGGGCCCTGTAGTGTAAGGGGGCGGGAAAGATGGCTTGTATGGAGGCGAATAACAGCCCTACTATCCGTGCAATAGTCTGTTTAATACTGATCGGATTTCCTTCCGAATCAGGGAGAGTTTCCTGGTAGGGAGACTCAGGAGAGCTGAAACAGTATTTATATTGAAACCTACAAATTCTATTTCCTTGGATGGGGAAAGAAGGGATTTCTTGGAATTGATTAGGAACCCCAGATTGGTGAGAAGGGATAATGTCCACTGTGCATGAAGTCGAATAAGAGGAAGGGACTGTGCCATAATTAGGATGTCGTCCAAATAGATGATTAGACGTACACTCCGGGATCTTAATGATGAGATCACTGGTTTCATTAGCTTGGTAAAACACCAAGGGGCTGATGATAGGCCGAATGGGAGGCAAGTAAGGCTACTTTCACACTAGCGTTCGGGGCTCCGCTTGTGAGTTCCGTTTGAAGGGGCTCACAAGCGGCCCCGAATGGATCCGTCCAGCCCTAATGCATTCTGAATGGATGCGGATCCGCTCAGAATGCATCAGTCTGGCTCCGTTTGTCCTCCGCTCCGCTCAGCAGGCGGACACCTGAACGCAGCTTGCAGCGTTCGGGTGTCCGCCTGGCCGTGCGGAGGCAAACGGATCCGTCCAGACTTACAATGTAAGTCAATGGGGACGGATCCGTTTGAAGATGACACAGTATGGCTCAATTTTCAAACGGATCCGTCTCCCATTGACTTTCAATGTAAAGTCAAAACGGATCCGTTTGCATTATCATGAACAAAAAAAAAAAAAAAAAAAAAATTTTTTTTTTTTTTTTTTTGTTCATGGTAATGCAAACGGATCCGTTCTGAACGGATCTAAACGTTTGCATTATAGGTGCGGATCCGTCTGGGCACATACCAGACGGATCCGACCTAAACGCAGGTGTGAAAGTAGCCTAAATTGCCATTTTTGGTCGTTCCAAAAGAATTGTAGGTAAGATTGATGGTGAGGGTGTATAGGAATAGTAACATAGGCGTCCTTTAGGTCTATCTTTATGAGCCAATCCTGAGGGAGTAACAGGTCCCTGAGAAGATGGATTCCCTCCATCTTGAAGTGATGGTAAGTTACAAAGTCATTGAGGGTTCTTAAATTTATGACCGGTCTGTGACCCCATCTTTCTTTTTTACTAGAAAGATGTTGCTGATGAAACCCGGTGATAGGAGGGGAACTTGGATGATGGCTCCTGTGTAGAAGAGATCTTTTATCTCTGATTCTATGAGGTTTTGGTCTGTGGTAGAGAAGAGTATTGGTTGAGGTATGTGGTTTTGGGATGGAGGAGATAGGAAATCTATTTGATAACCTGAGATAGTATTCAGGATCCATGAGTCTGAAAGGATCCATGAGTCTGAGGTTAGCGAAACCCAAGTCTGGAAAAAATGTTTCAGTCTTCCCCCTAAGGGTATGTGGGAATAGTTTAGGGTAGAAAAGCTTACCTGATGATGGTCTTGATATAGGGAAGCCTCGATGGCCTCGGGCTCTCCATGGGCGTCCTCTGGTAGGGAAGAATGGTGTAGGTATGGCAGAAGATGTGGAGGTGGTAGGTCTGTTTTCTGTGTGGTCGGGGACCTGTTGAGACTGTCTCAAGTATGAGGTTCGGCTGGGAAAGCAAACCCTGCCTTTCCCATCCCTGCCCAAAAATTTTGGTTGCCCTACTTTTTTAAGGGATGTTTTTGCTTTGTCGAGAGAGGTAAATACTCCGACAAATTTTCCAATTTCTTTAATGAGGGTGTCTCCGAAGAGAAGACCCTCTGCTGAGGAATCTGGTTCTGAGTTAGCCAGGTGAGAAAGCTGTGGGTCCAGCTTCATTAAGACATTTCATCTTCGTCTCTCTGCACTGATGGCAGACTTAATATTGCCGAAGAAGCATATGGCTCTTTGGGCCCAGCCGTGGAGTACTGCAGTATCTACTGGTTGGCCTGTAGCGGCAGCTTGTTCGGAAAGGTCTAGTATTTTTGTTAGAGGTCCTAATAGGTCTAGGAGTTTGTCTTGACATAATTTGAATGACCTGTCCAGGCCTCTTTTGGGATTTCTACCCGTTTTATTTAGGTATTTGGTGATGATGGGGTCTAATTCCGGAGTCTGGGAAATTTTCTGAGGCAGGGTAGGTCTCGGACACTGCACTTTCAATTTATTCCTTGAAGCTTTGTCTAGGGATTTGTTGACCCATAAAGATAAGAATTTTGAGATTTGAGGATGGGGAACCCACTCCCCAGATCTGGGGTGTTTTATTTGGTCAGGGCTGAAAAAGGGGATGCCCTGACTATCCAGTATTAGGGAGTCCGAGAGCTGGATAGCTGGGACTGACTCGTCAGGACTATCTGATGAGTCCTCTTCAGAATAAAAAGGCAATCCGTCTTCCGAGTCAGAGTCAGACTCACTGGATGGGGATATGGAAGACATTTCTTTGTAAGCCCTCTTACTGGCTGTCATAGCCCGGCTATTATTAGTCTCCTCCCGGGCGGAGGGTCTTTTGTGGGATTTTTCGCCACCTTTATCATTACCGCTTAAGATATGCGTGTTTTCATTGGGTATTTGACCCGTCCCCATGGTCTGGGTTTTAGAAATATTGGGGATATTAGGGTTCGCTACAGAACCTCCTCTTTCTGGCAATCTTGCCTGATTTTTGGAATCCTTTAGCTAATTCCGCGATGGAATCTTCTGCGGAAAGGAAGTTATCTGAAGGGGTAGAAGGGTAGACCTGAGGTGTTCTTTGGTCTATTACTAACGAAAGAGATTTTGAAATGGAGTCTTGGAGAGAAACCATGGCAGATTGTATGGCCACTGATACTGATCTAGAAACAGATTGGTCCACCATATGTTGGATGGACTCCGTGGTTACTACCTCATAGTTAACCGGCATGGGTTGACTAGTCGGTTGTTCTTGTGAGGGATTCATGTTGCTAATGTGTGAGGAAAGATAAGGGAAAGAAAAACTGGAGTAAATAGGAGAGATATGTAAATGACATTAAACATATATATATATATATATATATACAGTACAGACCAAAAGTTTGGACACACCTTCTCATTAAAAGAGTTTTCTTTATATTCATGACTATGAAGGCATCAAAACTATGAATTAACACATGTGGAATTATATACATAACAAACAAGTGTGAAACAACTGAAAATATGTCATATTCTAGGTTCTTCAAAGTAGCCACCTTTTGCTTTGATTACTGCTTTGCACACTCTTGGCATTCTCTTGATGAGCTTCAAGAGGTAGTCCCCTGAAATGGTCTTCCAACAGTCTTGAAGGAGTTCCCAGAGATGCTTAGCACTTGTTGGCCCTTTTGCCTTCACTCTGCGGTCCAGCTCACCCCAAACCATCTTGATTGGGTTCAGGTCCGGTGACTGTGGAGGCCAGATCATCTGGCGCAGCACCCCATCACTCTCCTTCATGGTCAAATAGCCCTTACTTTCAAAGTTTTCCCAATTTTTCGGCTGACTGACTGACCTTCATTTCTTAAAGTAATGATGGCCACTCGTTTTTCTTTACTTAGCTGCTTTTTTCTTGCCATAATACAAATTCTAACAATCTATTCAGTAGGACTATCAGCTGTGTATCCACCTGACTTCTCCTCAACGCCACTGATGGTCCCAACCCCATTTATAAGGCAAGAAATCCCACTTATTAAACCTGACAGGGCACACCTGTGAAGTGAAAACCATTTCAGGGGACTACCTCTTGAAGCTCATCAAGAGAATGCCAAGAGTGTGCAAAGCAGTAATCAAAGCAAAAGGTGGCTACTTTGAAGAACCTAGAATATGACATATGTTCAGTTGTTTCACACTTGTTTGTTATGTATATAATTCCACATGTGTTAATTCATAGTTTTGATGCCTTCAGTGTGAATCTACAATTTTCATCGTCATGAAAATAAAGAAAACTCTTTGAATGAGAAGGTGTGTCCAAACTTTTGGTCTGTACTATATCTATATATATATATATATATATATATATATAAAAATGACTGTATTAGGTATACTTACAGAGGAAATGAGGAAAGTTATAATTAATTAATTAATTGATTAATTAGTCGAGTGTACTCAGTGAGAGGTGTGGAGTATGCTCTGTGAGGTGAAGAGACGCACTCTGAGATGAAATCGGGAGCGCGTGCGAATTACCATACAGATTAAGCAGAGCGCCCGAAATCTTGAGATATCCGAGATTACGGCGTTCAGTGTAAGATGGCGCTTCTGAATGCAAGGGGACGAACGGGAGACTCGTATAGAGGTAATAGAAGTAAGTAAGACAACGTTAAAGGTGACAGAAAAGAGCAGAAGATTATAATAGTGGTTAAAACTAAAATTCTTATGCGCTAGTGGAATAAACGGCGATAGGGGATTCAATAGGCAACATATAGGTAATACGAATATAATTAAAACTATTAAAGCAATTAATTCGCAAATTTTTACCACAAATATGAATTATAATAACAGAAGAAAAAATCTATACGCATCTCTTGTTTGGGAGCAGCAAGAAAGAGGAGGGGTCTATGCTCTCTTCACCTTTATATAAACTGGGATGCTTATTGCTTGACTACCTGTGATTCCTCATTTACATACTGATTACCTGTTTTGAAAAAACTTTTCATTCACCTGTTGTAATAGTTCTTGCTGCTATGGGAGTAGTAAAAGAAAGTTAAGCACAATGAGAGCCGCCTGTTGCAATAAAATTAGGATTTATTTCATATTGTGCTAACTATTCGCCTCCCTTCACTCTGCCTTCTGCAGTGTACGGCATAGGTTTCCTACCATGAGGAGCACATCTGTCACCCATAGGCTCCCATTTCTAAAAAATGTTGAGGTACATATTTGTATGTACCTTCTGTATGGATGGAATAGTGTACTCTGCTGCAATATTCCCTACAGCAAGAAAACAGCAAAACCAAAGTATGGGGGTCAGAAGGAGAATCGGGGTCTATTGATCCCTTTGATGTCTGTGACAGGAGCTCTCGTGTAGGGGAAGAGCAGTATGAAAAGAGCTCTTATATTTTGTTGGAACTTTCTCTAAATCTCAGTTTCCTCGTCCATTGCTCACTTGTTCCTACTATGCTCCAATTTTGCTGTATGCCTATTCCTGTAAAATACACTGCGTGCAGAATTATTAGGCAAATGAGTATTTTGACCACATCATCCTCTTTATGCATGTTGTCTTACTCCAAGCTGTATAGGCTCGAAAGCCTACTACCAATTAAGCATATTAGGTGATGTGCATCTCTGTAATGAGAAGGGGTGTGGTCTAATGACATCATCACCCTATATTAGGTGTGCATAATTATTAGGCAACTTCCTTTCCTTTGGCAAAATGGGTCAAAAGAAGGACTTGACAGGCTCAGAAAAGTCAAAAATAGTGAGATATCTTGCAGAGGGATGCAGCACTCTTAAAATTGCAAAGCTTCTGAAGCGTGATCATCGAACAATCAAGCGTTTCATTCAAAATAGTCAACAGGGTCGCAAGAAGCGTGTGGAAAAACCAAGGCGCAAAATAACTGCCCATGAACTGAGAAAAGTCAAGCGTGCAGCTGCCAAGATGCCACTTGCCACCAGTTTGGCCATATTTCAGAGCTGCAACATCACTGGAGTACCCAAAAGCACAAGGTGTGCAATACTCAGAGACATGGCCAAGGTAAGAAAGGCTGAAAGACGACCACCACTGAACAAGACACACAAGCTGAAACGTCAAGACTGGGCCAAGAAATATCTCAAGACTGATTTTTCTAAGGTTTTATGGACTGATGAAATGAGAGTGAGTCTTGATGGGCCAGATGGATGGGCCCGTGGCTGGATTGGTAAAGGGCAGAGAGCTCCAGTCCGACTCAGACGCCAGCAAGGTGGAGGTGGAGTACTGGTTTGGGCTGGTATCATCAAAGATGAGCTTGTGGGGCCTTTTCGGGTTGAGGATGGAGTCAAGCTCAACTCCCAGTCCTACTGCCAGTTTCTGGAAGACACCTTCTTCAAGCAGTGGTACAGGAAGAAGTCTGCATCCTTCAAGAAAAACATGATTTTCATGCAGGACAATGCTCCATCACACGCGTCCAAGTACTCCACAGCGTGGCTGGCAAGAAAGGGTATAAAAGAAGAAAATCTAATGACATGGCCTCCTTGTTCACCTGATCTGAACCCCATTGAGAACCTGTGGTCCATCATCAAATGTGAGATTTACAAGGAGGGAAAACAGTACACCTCTCTGAACAGTGTCTGGGAGGCTGTGGTTGCTTCTGCACGCAATGTTGATGGTGAACAGATCAAAACACTGACAGAATCCATGGATGGCAGGCTTTTGAGTGTCCTTGCAAAGAAAGGTGGCTATATTGGTCACTGATTTGTTTTTGTTTTGTTTTTGAATGTCAGAAATGTATATTTGTGAATGTTGAGATGTTATATTGGTTTCACTGGTAAAAATAAATAATTGAAATGGGTATATATTTGTTTTTTGTTAAGTTGCCTAATAATTATGCACAGTAATAGTCACCTGCACACACAGATATCCCCCTAAAATAGCTAAAACTAAAAACAAACTAAAAACTACTTCCAAAAATATTCAGCTTTGATATTAATGAGTTTTTTGGGTTCATTGAGAACATGGTTGTTGTTCAATAATAAAATTAATCCTCAAAAATACAACTTGCCTAATAATTCTGCACTCCCTGTATACTGCAGTTGATAAAGGAAGATTTTCATTTTTAAGATCTAAGTATTCTCCCTTTTGACATAATCGTCAGCCCAGTGCCTCATATGTCTTTTTATTGTATAGTATCCGATGCCGTTTTAGATATATAAGTGACTTTCTCATGGGTCAATTCATTGCATTTCTGGGATGCTTGCCTAATGTTGGCTCTGAGTCACATTTCAATAACCTTAATCTCCTAGGCACCAAGAAAAGAACTACAGAATGGCGTGATCCGTGGGTACCAGATTGGCTACAGAGAGAACGGGCCAGGTAGTAACGGCCAGTATAGTATCGTGGAGATGAAAGCTACAGGAGATGGGGAGATCTACACTTTGGACAACATGAAGAAGTTTGCTCAATATGGAGTGGTCGTCCAAGCGTTTAATAGAGCAGGAACTGGACCGTCTTCCACTGAGATCAATGCTACTACCTTAGAGGATGGTGAGTGCGGTATTATTCTCCGTGTTGTATTGTAACTATAGCCGATACGCTAACAGAAGCCAACCCTTAGTACTCTGCAAAAACAGAGAAATATTCTACTTCATAGGATGGCTACAGGTGAGCATACATGTAGAGGTGACTCTAGTAATCTGGATGGACTGGGTCTCCAGAGGATTCTCCAGTGAGACGCACAGCAACAAATAGGACATGTCCTATACTTTGCCGCAACATGTGGACCATGGACCCATTGAAGTCAGTGGGCCTCACCGTGATGCGGCATGAACACAGCTTCAGTTTGCAGACCACAAAATACTTACGGTTGTGTCAATGCACCCTAAAAGTCCAGCAGAAGACAACCCATTTGGAGCCTATCACCTCATGCACACAACCGTGGTTTTGGTCTGCATCCAATCCGTATTTTTGGCAGACCCGTTCATTTCATTGGGGCAGCAAAAGATGCGGACAGCACACCCATGTGCAGTCCGCATCCATAAGTCTGTTCCGCAGCCCTGCATTTTGCAGACATTTCTGAAGGTCCCATGCAGGTCCCAATACATATTCACACGCCATGGAAAATTTCTCTTTGCTACTTACTCCTGCGGACTCTGCACAAGAAGGCCAGCAGATTAGCCTGATGTGGACTAGCCCCATTGAACGGGGTGAATCCTCGTGCACATCAGACCAGAATTCAGTGGGCCAAAATATGGTACATGTCAAATTTACGGTTTGCAAATCTGACATGTGTGAACATACCTTGCTTGAGCATACGCTATTGTACAGGATCGCATCTCTATGAATTACCATGGAACATGGTGCCATTCTCTTATGTCCCATGCATATGGTGTCGGACAGAAAATACGCTATATGGCTCCATACATACTTCCCTAGAAGTCTGCTGGCTCCATGCTATGGGTAAATGACTATTATACCAGGTCATTTCTGTTCATATGACATTAGAGCTCGATTGACATATACTGTACACTGAGAAGAGCTCCAGGCATATATACCAAATGTATCCATAGAGCTCCTTTACCCGATGGAGGCTAAACGAGCATCAATATTGTTTATATGCTTATAATGAATGTACATAGTTTTATATGTTATGTATTCATGGGTGTCACTATACTACTGTACTACAATCTACTATATATCATCCACAGTGCCAAGTCAGCCTCCAGAGAACATACGAGCTCTTTCCATCACATCTGACGTGGCTGTAATTTCTTGGTCTGAGCCACCTCGAAGTTCTCTGAATGGGCTTCTTAAGGGTTACAGAGTCATCTACTGGTCACTCTATCCTGATGGAGGTAAGTTTTAAATAAGACAATTAGGAGAGAAAGAAATGGGCTTGAAGTTATTTGGCAGGTGGATTTTTGGTGCTTTAATAAAGAAACCCTCCTGGCTCCCCATTACTCATGCTCATTCTCCTCCCTTCCTGGTGAAAGACTTGTGTTTATACAAAGCAACCAATCTGAGGAAGCAGAGCCACAGGGGGTGGGAGAGAGCAGCATACTGAACCAATAAGGAGACAGAGGGCGTGTCTTAGACTACCTCAGACTCCCTGCAGGCACTGCAGCCAATCTGTAGTCAGAGACTCCAGATCTGCTTAATATAGATGAGATAGAAAGCAGCCAAGCAGCTAGATCTGAAGAAAATTAATAGCAAGTACATATCATTTTTGACCTCCTGACTGGACATTCACCTTAAGAAAGCTTTTGTGTTTTATGGAGAAGATGAAACTTTTTTTATGTAGCACAGCAGGTGTGGATCCACTGGGTCACTGAACAGATTTCACTTAGAGCTTTGACTCTTTGTCATCTCACTCCTATGCGGGAATCTGGACTTTGCTGCAGGGGGATTATCTGCCCACCACCTTTGGAAGTAGTTTCTGTTCAGTGACTGCTGACCCACCTGGGTCATGGCAGCAAGGGGAGAGATGCAGGTGGATGATCAGTGGACAGGCTGAGGTCAATGGAGATGTATTTTGCTAAACCCAGTAAACCAACAACAGGTCAGGGCAAGCGGGTCAGATTGAGCATGATAAACAGGCTGAGGTCAAGCACAGCAGTTTAGAAAGGTCAACTGTGTTTGCACGATCTAGACTGGCGAAGAACCTTACTGCTCAGGCACTTTCCCATAAGGGAAGGCGCCTTAAATGACCCATGGAACACAGCTATCGGACTAGGGACAGATCAGGCACACACTGGACTTTAAAGGACTTGTAGAGTGCACACACGCCCTAAGGGACCAAAGCAAGAACTAGTAGACAGGAGATGGCCAGAAGAGGACTACAGTGTAGCACCAGACAAGACACACTACGGCAACTATGCACGACGGAAGCAGAGGGACACTGGCAGACATGAACCAACAGCAGCAGAGAGCTTCTTGAGGAATCAGGAGATGCTGGGGACACTGACCATCGGCATCACACTATATAGCATGTGGAGGTGTGTATAGTGAAGGTGTATATCATCCCCCTGTATATTTACATCTCAATTTTATTGAATCCTTATTACATCTTTTAGGAGTTCTAATCATATGGAGGTTGTTTGGAGGTTCCTTGTATTGTTTACCGACTGAACCCATCTGTACTGCCAGTCAATGTGTATGATGCATACGTAGACTTCAGTGTAAACAGCAGGTGCACAGACTCGGGGGTGTAGACAGTGCACAATGCCACTGTACAGTCTTGGTCTCCAAGAATATAGTGTAAATTGCAAAGTTTCATCCATGTTTAATATTATCCCATGTTTTCCATCTACTAGATGCTGTACCCTTTTTGTCTGCAGAATGGGGAGAAATGCAGAATATAACCACCCCTCGGGAGCGAGTGGAGCTGAAATCTCTCGAGAAGTTCACCAATTATAGCGTGCAAGTCCTGGCTTACACTCAGGCAGGGGATGGAGTACGCAGCAGTGTGCTGTACCTGCAAACCAAGGAGGACAGTGAGTAGCGTGATGTCTGAGGACGTGGATATTGGAGCATTGCTTGTAACCGGACAGTGAATTGTGTAGTATAACCTGCATGCACACGGCTAACGACTCCTGTATTTGATTCAGTCCCAGGTCCCCCTGCAGGAATTAAAGCTGTACCAGCCTCATCAAGCAGCGTTGTGGTCTCTTGGCTACCTCCAACTAAACCCAATGGCATAATTCGCAAATATACCATATTCTGCTCAGTGCCTGGATCTGGTCAGCCTGTAAGTGTGATGAAACCTAGTAAACCTGTATATTCATGCCACAGTTTATCCATGACCCATCACCTTTAGATCTTTATGAAATTCTGGACTGATAAAACCTTATTACCAGTTGGTCGCTGTCTTTGCCCTTATCTTCTTAGAGGACCTCAGGTTGGACAGGTTCTTATGTGTCTATTCAGTTGGCCAAGTGAAAATGAAGTTGAAGGCACGAAGGTGAACAATAAATGGGGTGGTATTAGGTGAGAAAAACATGGTTGGTGTTGTTCTGGAAACAGCACCACAATTTTCCAATGTCTCTGGTTCTGCAGGTCAACTTCATTCAAGACCAAACGCAGCCCATGGAGAACGAATGTG
Source organism: Bufo bufo (assembly GCF_905171765.1). Taxonomy (NCBI): domain Eukaryota; kingdom Metazoa; phylum Chordata; class Amphibia; order Anura; family Bufonidae; genus Bufo; species Bufo bufo. The sequence continues at coordinate 67,525,290 of NC_053389.1, forward strand.
ACCATGTTTTTTTCTATCTTCATATAACCCCTTAAATCTGAAGACAGAGCTAGACGCGTTTTTGTCATTTTCAGGCTCTGTTCACATCTGCGTTGTCGCTTCTGGTTTTTACAAAATACACAACGCTGTGAGGGATCCATCACACAGTGGACACCGAAGGTGTCCAACTGATCCCATTGGTTTACTGGAAGAATAGTGCTGCATGCAGGACTACTTTTTCTTTCAATCTGCAACAGAACAACATAAATGTGAACCTTCCTCTATGAAGATGATTCCTTCCTTTAGTGAAAAGGGTGTCAAAAATGGCGGCGTATTGCTGGGATATGCTATTACTTTATGAACAGTGAGGGCCAGTTCTGAATCTGTGCTATAGCCCCTGCATAGTCTTTCCTTGCACAGCGCCACCTACTGTGCAGGGTAACTGCAGCACAGCTCCTTTCAAGCGAATGACGCCGCTAATAGTTCCCTCTACAGCCAGGCGGTCAGCAGTGAAGAAGCCACAGTGCTGGATCAGTCTCCAGCTTCTTTCTCAGGATGAGTGGGGGTCCCAGAGGTTGGACCTTCAATGATCATAAAGTGATGGCATGTCCTAATATGATACCATCCCTTTTGAGATGGGGTACCCCTTTAATGTATGCTTTATCCTCTCAAACTTTCACTATTATTATTATTTATTTGAGAACGCCATTAATTCCATTGCACTGTACAACTAAGAAGGGGTTCACATAAATAATTTAAAAACACATGTACAACAGGCATGAACTTGGTAACAAACTGGTACAGAGGGGGTGAGGACCCTGCCCGCCAGAGCCTACAATCTACAAGAGAAGAACACAGTAGGTGAGGGTAGGGCTGCTCATCTGGCTGTGTGGTGGCAGCATGCCTATTGCAGGTGGTAGGCTTTACTAAAGAGTAGGGTTTTCAGGTTGTTTTTGAAGGTTTGACTGTTGGGGGAGAGTGTGGTGTACTGCGGTATTGGGTTCCAGAGTAGGGGAGAGGTACGTGAGAAATCTTGTAGGTGATTATGAGAGGAACAGACAAAAGGAGAACAAAGGAGGTCCTGTGAGGATCTGAGATTATGTGTGGGGACATCTCGGGAAAAGCAGGTCAGAGATGTAAGGAGGGTACAGAGTAGTTGTTAGTATTTCAAACAAAATTTGCTGGGTAATGGGGAGCCAGTAAAGGACTTGGCAGATGGGGGAGAAGCAGAGGAGAAAGGAGGGGAGAGGTGGATTAACCAGACAGCAGGGTGGAGGATAGATTGGAGGCATGAGATGGTACTAGATGGGATGCAACAGAGAAGGATGTTGCAGTAGTCCAGGTGGGAGATGATGAGGGCATGCACTTGCATTTTAGTTGACTCAGAATGCTGTCACGTGCCCCTTCAGCTTCCATTACTACTGTTTCCAGCAAGCTCTGTGTTCTCTGCCACCCGATGTTTTCTATTCCTCTCTCTAAGGGAGGAAGATTCATCTTAATAAAATGGAAATCTTTGAAGTTTTTACTCTTTTGAAGTTTTTTTCCCCCTCAGTCTCTAGATGGAAAAGATGATGCTGCTGGCTAAAAAGTAGCAGCTAATTAGCTTTAATTAGGTATGAGTTAAATAATTTTCTTATATGCAATTCCTAAAGCCACATTGTATGCATGTTAACACTTTGCCATCCAAATTTTCAGCTTTTTCTACCTTGACGTTGTGATTTGTAACTGACCTGATTTTTTTTTTAAAGGCACCCAGTGAATACGAGACCAGCCCAGAATTTCTACATTACCGGATTATGCATCTTCTTCGAGGGCAGCAGTACATGCTCTGGGTAGCGGCTGTGACATCAGCAGGACGGGGCAACGTGAGTGAAAGGGTGATGATTGAGCCTGCAGGAAAAGGTAGGGACCGATTTTCTGTACTTTTACATTAAAATCATATGAAATATGGAATACAATAGAATTATGTTAGGATTTCAGCTGCCATAATAATGAGAGCCATATATTCTATCACAGCTCCTGCCAAAATTATATCATTTGGTGGCACAGTCAGTACACCCTGGATGAAGGATGTCCGACTGCCATGCAGTTCTGTAGGGGATCCAGCTCCAGCCATGAAATGGACTAAAGACAGGTAATTTTGAGTTATTAACCTTTAAATCATGTTATTTTAGCAATCTTGGTCCACAGATCTTCAAGGGACATGAGTTTCCACTTCCATGGAACAATAAAAGTTTGAGAAATGTTCTTAAAGAGATTGTCCTCTCTTTTGCTATGAGGACCTATCCTCAGGATAGTATGTGATCCGTGGGGGTTCAACACCCCGCTCCCCACCGATCAGCAGTTTCAGAGTAGCTCCAGCACTGGAACTACACAGCTCCATTCATTTAGTGGATCGAGCTACTTATTGCAGCGTTGCTCCCATTTACATTAGTGGGAACACCATTGCAGTAACCAGCTCTGTCCATCAGGGGGGTGTCAGCAAGGTGTGGAACCCCAAGTTGATCACCAAGGTGTCGAACCCCCACCATTCAGATATTGATGGTCTATCCTGAGGACAGGCCATCAGTAGTAAAGGAGTGGACAACCCTTTTAAGGTTCTTGACTATTGCTTGAACGTTGCACCTTTTTGTCAGACATTGATGACTTCCTTCAGGTTAGCTGTAAGGACATGACATGTCAGAAAATATGGAATTTCTTTGGTGTCATTATAGACTTCAAGTGTATCCATCCTGCCATGGCAATGAAAATCTCTGTCTCTTCTCCCATAGTGAGGACTCTGCTATTCCAGTGGCACTAGATGGGCATAGGGTAATTCACCCGAATGGCACTCTCACACTACGTTCTGTCAAAGCAGAAGATTCTGGATACTACACTTGCACAGCCACTAACACTCTGGGTTTTGACACAATAATTGTTAATCTCCTTGTGCAAGGTAAGAAGGGAAGGTCTGGCAGATCATTCATGGACAGAGTTGAGGGCTACATGATAAAGGAAGAGAATTGTAGTCTAATCATTAAAAGTTATATTGTGTCGTAACTACTTGTCTCATTTCTCCTGAAGTCCCTCCTGACCAGCCTCGCCTCACAGTGTCTAAATCTTCAGCTTCATCTATAACATTGGCCTGGATCCCAGGAGACAATGGTGGAAGCTCTATAAGAGGTATATTTATGTTGTCATCTTGCAGTATCATTCAATGCAAGTTGTGTTTGGTTTGCTTGTAAAAGAGTCCATTCCTCCTGACGTCCCCATACACATGCATGCTCGGTGTCACTGCATAAAAGGATCAAGCATTGAAATTTAAGTTGCCCAATCCTTCTTTCCTCCATTCTCTTCTGTCAGGGAGAGTAAGGAGACCCCCATACACATTAGATAGCTGGCCCCACCAAAATTGTTATGTTCGGCTAATGATGTCTAATGTGTATGGGGACCTTTAGGTTGTACATTGAGACCTGTATTGTAGCGGTGCACAACCTTTGGTTCTGGTTCAAGGGTTACATCAGATTCAAGCACCCCTAAGGGGCGTAATAAAACTTAAAAGGGGTATTCCCCCTGGCATAACGTCAGTATATCAGTGATGGTTCCACTACTAGGATGCTCACTTATTGGAGAAAAGGGGTTCCAATGCCACATCAGAGAGTAGGAGTATGTATGTCTCTCTCCACTATAGTTTATGGGAGTGGCTTTTCATAAATACCATAAACTACAAGGTGTAGTCCCCCACACATGCATGGCCAGCTTTCTACCTCATGTCCTACTGTAGGGAGGACAGGGCATCAGGGGATTTATGGGGCACCACAGAAAATACCACGCTTGCACTGCCCCTTCACGGCTTCACTAGGCATAACACAGTATAGTAATATGGGGTTCATGGTTGGAGGTCACACACAATGACATCACGCCCTTGAACCCCTGCTTTAGAGCTACCAGTACTTTATAAGGCCAGGTTAAGATATGCGTTCTGGTAGAAGAACGGACTACTGGAGTTCATCGTATCCAGCATAGCCAGATAGCACCTTGCACCACCAGATCCATTTGACTATAATGGGATCTGAATAGGGGTCTGGCACTTTCCATGACACATACAGTATTTTTTGACCGCCAGAAGCCAGCATTTATGCCGGAAAGCATCTTAAACCCTCTTCAGATCCCACTATAGTCAGTGGGATGTGGTGGTGCACGGCAGTATCTGTCTATGCCGGATTCAGTGAACCCTGCTGGTCTGTTCCTCAACCAGAGTTCACAATGCATATGTGAACCCAGCCTAAAATGTTCTCTTTTCCACCTTTAGGATTTGTCCTACAGTACTCTGTAGATAATGGAGAAGAGTGGAGGGATGTTTTCATCAGTTCCTCTGAGCGATCATTCCGCCTGGAGAATTTGCGATGTGGAACTTGGTATAAAGTTAAGCTGGCAGCCAAGAACAGTGTTGGAGCTGGAAGAATCAGCGAAATCATCGAGGCCAAGACTCATGGGAGAGGTAAGAACTTCCTTACTAGAGAATTTCCATTTCATCCCCTTTACCTCTGCTTGTTCATTTTTGATCATCTCCCTTGCTCAGCCTCTATCATTGTGGCATTCTAACATTGCCTTATATTTCACCATCATTACTTTGGCATTTTGACCCTTTTTCTTTTTCTTATTTTTACAGAACCATCTTTTAACAAAGACCAGCCCCTCTTCACTCACGTGAACTCAACTCATGCCCGCCTGAACCTCCATGGATGGAACAGTGGAGGATGTCCCATTACGTCTGTAATCCTAGAGTACCGTCCACGCAACAGCTGGCAATGGCAGAGCCTGAAGGCTAATGTTACAAGTGACGTCTTCCTCACCGACCTCCGAGAGGCCACCTGGTACGAGCTGAAGATGAGGGCATGTAACAGTGCTGGATGCGGAAATGAGACGTCACAGTTTGCAACACTGGACTATGATGGGAGTAAGTACGCTGTCTGTATTGCGTCTGTGAGGCCCGGCTTACTGTACTGTATCAGGTTTTTCTTTTATACCCTGAAGGATTCCATTTTTACAGTTTACAAATAAGGCCCCATTCAGACGACCGTGTGGAACGGGTAGTGACCCATTTATTTTCAATGGGGCCTGGAAAAGATGCGGACAGCACACAGGTGCTGTCCGCATCTGCACTTCCAGTCTGCAGCGCCGAACTTCCGGGCCGTGGCTCCGCAAAGAAATAGAACATGTCCTATTCTTGTCCACAATAGCGGACAAGAATAGGCATTTTCTATTATAGTGCCCATGTGCACATGGTCGGTGTCAGTGTTTTGCGGATCCACCAAACACTTACGGACATGTGAATGGACCCTAAGAGCACAAATAATTGGGTCAGAAAATGGAATATTTGTAAATAAAGGCACCATACAGATTTGGCACCCTGTCACTGGAAAATATGCTACATAAAACATAACTTTTATTGAGCATATAGTAAAAACCAGGACATGGTAACTTTCACCAACCTGGAGGCCTCAAACACATAAATTGCAGTAAATTGTCAAGTGGTGCCAGGAGCTGACCGGATCTCCTGGGCACGTGGGTGATGTAAGTGACTCCTATGTAGGCCTTGAAATTGATGCATGTTTTCTTATGGTGCCCAGGTGTCTTTTACATCTAGCCGAAGGGCATTTTTTCTGTGCATCTTTATTGTGGAGTTACTTCCTATTTTGTATTGTGATTCCCATGATGAACCAGTGCTTGTCAGGACAGTGTAGAGATTTAATAGGGTGCATTTAGGGGGAGGTTCCTATGTGGGGTTGCTCCTTCTGAGTCATCTGACTAAATAAAAATTGACTTTGCCAGGGGTCTTAAAAATTGATTAAAACCATATCGAAGGCACATCTCCCAACCGTCCCAGATTTCCTGGGAAGTCTGGACATGTCCTGCCAACTGCTCCATCAGCTCTCCTTTATTACCACAACCCACATTGCTGTTTGACTAATATACCCTCTGCACCCAGAACTGCTGCGGGGCAGTATGGTGTCTCAGTGGTTAGCACTGTTGTCACTGGGGTCCTGGGTTCAAATCTGACTATGGTCAACCTTATCCAAGGCTAACATAAGATGTAATATTAAGATATGTATTAGTCACCCTGAACGACATGTAATAATAATACATATTATATAAGGGTTACTAATACCGTACATAGTGGCTTAAGGATAACAAAGTCAGTGTTTTGGAGCGGCCATCACAAAGCCCTGATCTCAATCCTATTGGAAATCTATAGGCAAAGCTGAAAAGGCAGGTGCGAGCAAGGCGACCAACAAACATGGCTCAGTCACAGCAGTTTTGTCAGGAGGAATGGGCCCAAATTCCGACCAACTATTGTGAGAAGCTTGTGGAAGGATATCCAAAACGTTTGACCCAAGTAATACAATTTAAGGGTCCATTCAGACGTCCGTAGTGCGGATCCGCAATACACCCGGCCGGCACCCCCATAGAACTGCCTATCCTGCATGGTGACATTAGACTGGGTGTGCATGGGCAGGGGTACAAGAAAGAAAGTAAAAAAACATGGCCATCATTTTGCCATTTCCTATCAAAAATATAAAGACATAATAGTGGCCGTTCATCCAAGAAAACAGGAAGCAGTTGCCCACAGCAGCCAATCAGATTTCAGCTCTCATTTTTCAGCAGCCCTTTAGAAAATGAAAGCTGAGATCTGATTGGCTGCTTCCTGTTTCCTTTGCAGGATGAATCTCCCCCATCCCACCTGTATATTTTGGAGAGGATACAGCACGCGATGGCCGCGCTCACGTCTTTCATGTGCAGTTCGATGCTTTGGGGCATTCATTCAAATAAACACTGCAGTTAATGACAAACCCCTGGTGTTTGATGTAAAAGAAGCCATTTCTATTCATTTATTAATCCCACACCTCGCATTTCACACTCTCCGACAAGCCTTTGATCTCTAGAACTAGTTTTACAGAAACTTTTTTTTGTGACAGGTTTTAATTTAGCTGGAAAAACATATTTTTAAAGGGTTCTGCGCATGTGAACGTGTGTCTTTGATTTGCTGCTCTGAAGAGATGGATATTCATTTAGAATAGGCCAATGCATGATGTACTGAGGATGGTATTTGGCCGGGTCTAGAATGTACCATAAATACATATACTGCCCCCTGTTGTTCATTTCACCCCTGGATGACGCTGGTCACTATGTCTTCGCTATAGTTGTTCATAGTTTGCTTGGCTGTAGTTAAATGACTGTAAAGTATTAGAAAAACATGTCTGCTTTCTTCTTAGAACAGCGCCACACCTGTCCACAGGATGTATATGGTATTGCAGTTCAGCCCTGTTCTATTTAGTGGAGCCGAGTTGTAATAACAGGCACAATCCATGGACGGGTGTGGAGCTGTTTTAGGAAATCACTTGACATGTCTGTTTTAGGAAATAATTTTATTCCCCATAATCACAGAATTCTGGAACGCATTTTCTTAAAACTCTATGTTGTGCCATTCCTCTACTTTTCCCATTAGAAATGTATGTATAAAGATACCACTGGGTGTTACCAGTTGTGGGGGGGAGGTCTCTGCACAGTCTGACACTGTCCAGTCGCTGCTGACAATGTCAGACGGTGTAGGTACACACCTCTTTGAGAAAAGAAATGCTAACGCCCAGTTGACAAGTTACTAAAAAAAAATGTCTAATAGGAATAACAGAGGAACAACACAACACATTATAAGAAAAGATACTACAGAATTGTTATTTCATGTGGTATTCATTTAAGTACTATAAGTTGCTGGCCAAGGCCAGTATTGGCTAGTATTGCAGCAAACAGCGGGTCTGTAATATGCGGTCACCGGTCGTGTGCTCCCATTTATTTGTTCTATTTTTTTACGGTGTGGACGGATCACGGACCCATTCAACTTTAATGGGTCTGGATCTGTTGCGGCAGCCCCACGGATGGTGCCCGTGCATTGGGGACTGCAAATTGCGGTCCCCAATGCACGGAACGGCCTCACAACGGCTGTGTGCAAGAGGCCTGACAGACATGTCAGGAGAGGTGACAGCTCCTCTTTAGTTTTCTATATTTGTGTTAACACTGGACACTATGGTCCTTCATTGATTTCATCAGGTGTCCAGTCATAAGAACCCTTTACATGGGCTGACTGAGCAGACAATTACTATGAATGAACCATTCAGTCCTGATGATTGTCTGCTCATAAGAGGTGAGAGCAGCAATCATCTCTTCTGTATGGGGACGAGTGATCACTACTGCGATCTAGCATCCCCATAGAGAATCATTATTTCTGGCCAGCAAATCCCCATTTACACAAGGTGGCGGCTATAGACAGATTTGCACAGATTTTTTGACTCTTAAAGTCATTGTCCAGGATTTTGATGTTGATGGCCTAGCCTCAGGATAAGCCATCAATATTACATCAGTGTGGGTCCAACACCCTTCCAATCAGAATGACACAACTTCATCCATTATGTATTAAATTAAGCTGGTTACTGCTGCTCCCATTGAAGTGAATGGGAGCAGCGCTGCAATAACCAGTTACGTACACTACACAATGGACTAAGCTGTGTAGTTCTGGGACTATAGCTACTTGGGAACAGCTGATCATCGGGATGTCGGACCCCCACCAATCTGATATTGATAGCCTTATGAACTTTCTAAATAGTCTTCATAAAAAAATTTCAACCATTTTGCTTCTGCAGAGTCCTTCACCTATCTGCTGGTGCTGCCAAGTCAGACATAGATAGGGAGGAAAGTGAACACACATGGCAGTTTGCAGGGGAAGAAAGCAGCATCCTGGACACACAAATCCATCATATACAGATTACAGTATTAGGCTTCATGCACACGACCGTTGTTTTGGTCCGCATCCGAGCCGCAGTTTTTGTGGCTCAGATGCGGACCCATTCACTTCAATGGGGCCGCAAAAGATGCGTACAGCACTCCGTGTGCTGTCCGCATCCATTGCTCCGTTCCGTGGTCCGGAAAAAAATATATAACCTGTCCTATTCTTGTCTGTTTTGCGGACAAGAATAGGCAGTTATATCAATGGCTGTCCGTGTCGTTCCGCAATTTGCGGAACGCACACGGACGCCATCCGTGTTTTGCAGACCGCAAAACATACAACGGTCGTGTGCATCAAGCCTTACTAGAAGGGAAAAGTCTGAAACTAGGAGCTGGTTGCAAACTGAATATCAGGTGGTCTGAGAATAAATGAAGGAATGAAGAGTGCAGACTGAAACTTAGTGCAACTTTATTTTTAACTCGAAGTGTATTGTAAGGGTATTTTTAAGTACTGGAAGTTCTGTCCCCTTTAATTTTGTCCTCTTTAATATTATGTTTAATACTCTGTGTAGTAAAGTTTTCTTTGTACTGTAGTGGTTTAGAGATAGTACCCATCCCCCATTGTGCTGATAAGAACCCATTCCTGAGTGATCTCAGAGACATGCATGATGCACACTGGAGGAGGGGCTGATGGGAATAACTGTGGACTTAATTCTAGGTAGGATGTAAGGGTTGATTTGCCCTATCTCTTGTACACCCTAGGTTGTCGTCCATGAGCTATGACATGGCGACCGGAGTGCCACCCCATATTGCATGTTGCATATTTAGGCTAATGATGTTTATTTACTTTTTATTATTCTGTGTGGTTTGTTTGTGTTACCGTATATTTAATCACACTTAGTAAATAAATGTATTCACTTGGCCTGCATAAGCTTATTCATTCTCAAATCTTTTGAATTCACGTTACATTACACAAAGTAACCAATATCATATGTAAAAGTAATTTATCCATTTAAAAGGCGTCCATAGCTTTTGTGAGACTTAAAAGCCTAAAAGTGATATATGGGTGTCTGCAAGGTCCTAGAACAAGTAGCAATGTCAAATGCCTACCAAATTACCGGTATATGTAAATGCTATTTTTCGTACATATTGTTCTAGCTATGAGGAATATTTGGGTTGAACTTAATATTGGTCTTCTTCTACAGGTACAATTCCACCCATTAAGTCAGCACAAGGTGAGGGAGATGATGTGAAGAAACTGTTCTCCATCGCTTGTCCTGTGATCTTGGCCACATTGGGAGTAGCCCTTTTGTTTATTATACGGAAGAAGAGGAAAGAGAAGAGACTGAAGAGGTTGAGAGGTGAGTAGAGGTCTCTAGTCCTGGACCAACGTGACCATGGAGGTATCTGCAAATCCTGTGACCCTCAAGTAGCGCGTGCAGCTTTAGAACTGACTGCCTTGCAAATAATAGACTAAGTTTGAACATACGGATCTTATCTCTATTTCCATTTTAGTATTACCTTGTTCTGTCGCCATGATGTTTAATTAAAGAATTTCTGAATTTGTTTTACAGATGCAAAAAGTCTTGCAGAGATGCTGATCAGGTGAGAGTCATTCTACAATGTATCCTATAATTTTTAATATTTACCTGTGTTATTACCACATGCTATAAATGATTCATTCCTATATTATGATTGATTGCATTGATTATTATACCGTCTCCGCATTGTGTGGCCAGTGTGAAATCTTTCTTGCTTATTCATCATTGTTGTTGTTTTTTTGTAAGTTTCTAAACTCGCAACCTTTTATTCTTTATTCCAGCAAAAATAATCGCAGCTTTGACACGCCTGTGAAGGGTCCACCTGCTGGACCGAGATTACACATTGATATTCCCAGGGTGCAGCTCCTCATTGAGGATAAAGAGGGTGTCAAGCAGCTTGGTAAGAATCATCTTATACATAGATGAGAGAGTTCCACTCCAAAACATGCCACCATCCCCGTCCCAATGCTGGGCCCGGGCAGCAGGGCGAGGGGTTAGTGATAGTATTTGTACATTATCTCTAGTAGTCAGAGAGGATTATGGGTCAATATCTAATATCTTTGGGGGTTTAGACTGGTAAATGGGTCATTAGTATTATCGCTGGATGTCTAGGGGTGTTAGGGCTTAAAGGGGTTATCTAGGATTTTGATATTGATCATCAATATCAGATCGGTGGAGGTCTGAGTCCCAGCATCCCCGACGATCAGCTGTTTGAAAAGGCGGGTTGTGCCCCCCGTCCATTGGATAGCGACTGTGCTTGATATTGAAGCTCAGGCCATTCACTTGAATGGGAATAAGCTGCGCCTAGAGGCCATGTGACCGATATAAGGTGACATCACTGGCCTAGGAAGAGGCCTAAGTGCTCACCAATCTGGTATTGATGCCCTATCCTGAGTATAGGCCATCAATATAAAAAAAAAAAGGATTACCCCTTTAACATGTGATATTATTGGTGGTCTAGGTCAGTAATGGGGCTGATTATACCTATAATTCCATTTTACCTAGTATAAATGATATCCAGACTAATATTTAGTATAGCTCTCCATAGCGATGCGTGAGCTTGCTTTAAATCCTATTACGTTAATATCGATCTCAGTACATTATAATAACATTGCTATATGTTTTCTTTCTTATCTCTTGAGCAGGTGACGATAAAGCAACACTGCCTGTAACAGATCCTGAATTTAGCCAGACTGTAAACCCACAAAGCTTTTGCACTGGAGTTTCCTTGCATCACCCTGCACTGATACAAAATACAGGACCACTCATTGACATGTCCGACATTAGACCGGGAACAAGTATGTAATCAAAATGTCAACATTTGCAATTTAGTTACTGAGTTACTGCCTGTATTGTATTTCAGAGCTGTATTCACAATCTTGCAGGCTTCAGAGCTGAAATCTCCCAGCATTCTTTGCTGTGTCATTGTGTACACAGAGCTTGCTGTGGTAATTGATTTGCATTCTTGGAAGTATAAGCTTGACACCATAGCCTGTACAGTATATTAGCTCAAAAGCCTACGTACTTTCATACATGCGGCACAGCAATCCAGCAGGCTGTTGCGGCAGCTTACCAGAGTTTTCCGGATCCGGCATGCCTGTCACACCCCATAGAATGGGATCTGGCAGGAATCTGGCTGCTCCCTGGCATTCGGACAGAAAAAAAATCTCTGCAAATTATAGGCTCCAGCGATGATAGGCCCTATCCGACTAGGCCGGACCCGGAGAACTCCAGCAGGCTGTTCCTCTGTCGAATTGCTGTAGCACATATGTGGGGCTAGATACAATTAGGCATTTGGGTCAATAAGCTTACTAACTGCTCTCAAAAGAAACCAGCAGAACTATGGATGCAGATCTTTACTATAAGCATTTACTACATAACACAATATTTTATGTATATTAAAGGGGTTATCCCATGACTAATGTAAAAAATAAAAACCAAACATCATATAGTCCAGGACAACCTCTTTCTAACAAAGTTAGAACCAGCCCTGTACCTCACATGGGTCCAGAGATCTCCCCATTCATTGCTCTGCTAGATTTATATCAAGTTGACAGCTCAGGGGAGTGTCTTTTCTGCTGCAGCTCAGGGGGCGTGTCTCAGCTCTCCCTATAACAGCTCAGGGGGCGTGTCCATGTTCTCCCTATCACAGCTCAGGAGGCAGTTGAAGGATGAAACTGAGCATGTGCGGCCTTTTCAGTGAGCAGGGCAAAGAAATATAAAAAAACAAGCAGCAGGTGGCGCTATACAGATACATTTTATTGAATAGCTCAGTGGCTATGCTACATTTTTTATTACATGCAATTGCAAAAGTATTCAGATCCAGGTGCTGGTTTCAAAACTGTAGAATATTTTTCATGGGACAACCCCTTTAAGTCTCTCGCTGAACTGTGAAACAGTGGGCATACACTATGATATCAAACATAGAAAATACACACAAAAAAAACAACAGTTCCTTCCTTTAACTTTTTTATCCTATTTTGTCTCATATTACAATCAAAACTGAGAAATATCTAAATTAATCTTTTGTGTGTCTCTGGAGCTCAAGCAAATCTCCCCTCCTCCTCATTGTCCTGAATGTAACTGTAAGACAAGTGTTTGCAGCAGGAGCCTCCCCCCCCCATCCCTTCTCTCTGTCTGCAATATGACAAAATACATTGTTAAAGGGGTTATCCCATGATTAAGGAAAAGAAAAATCAAAATCAGACATCATATAGTAAATGACAATCTCTTTCTCACAAAGTTAGAACCAGCCCTGTACCTCACATGGATCCAGAGATCTCCACATTCATTGCTCTGCTAGATTTCTATCAAGCTGACAGCTCAAGGGGAGTGTCTTTTCTGCTGCAGCTAAGGGGGCGTGTCTCAGCTCTCCCTATCACAGCTAAGGGGGCGTGTCTCAGCTCACCCTATCACAGCTCAGGAGACAGTTGAAGGATGAAACTGAGCATGTGCGACCTTCTCAGTGATCCGGACAAAGAAATAAGAAAAAGAACAAACAGCAGGTGGCGCTATACAGATACATTTTATTGAATAACTCAGTGGCAATGCTAAATTATTAATCACAAGCAATTACAAAAGTATTCAGATCCAGGTGCTGGTTTGAAAACTCTAGAATTTTATTTGTGGGACAACCCCTTTAAGCCACGCCTTTTGACTAGTACCCTCTACCTACACCATTTCCCATGGGAGATATTAGCTGTGTTCTCTGCAGGATTTCTACACGGCTGTTTTATAAACCTGCAGACTGACAAACCGTGTGCTTCTATCAGTCATCTCTAGGTTTGGTGTTCCTTCAAGAGAGGAGATAACAGTATGTTTCACAGTTTCCTTTAACAATTTGTAAGCTGACAGCGCCATATGGTACATTCTTACCCACAAAACCATTCTAGGGTGAGAGAGGCCGCTTTTGGTAATAACCCGCTTGCTCTGTTTTAACTCTAGACCCAGTTTCTCGGAAAAGCGTGAAATCTGCTCACAGTACCAGGAACAGATATTCAAGTCAGTGGACACTCACCAAATGCCAGAGTTCTACCCCAGCGCGAACTCTGACCTCTGACTGGAGGACTGTTGGTTCTCAACATGGCATTACTGTGACTGAGAGTGATAGTTACAGTGCCAGTCTTTCTCAGGACACAGGTAAGTAAACTTGGCACAAAGTGTGGCCTCTAATCCATAATGGTCATGCACCTCTTACAAATTGCAATAATTAAAATACGTTGGAGTTGGGTTAATGCATTTTGTTTGAGCAACATTTATCTATTGATTTTTTTGTAGACCATCTTCTATAAACAGCACCTGTCACAAGGATCATCCCTATTCAACCAAGCATATGCCTGGTAGGGTTTATCCTGCTGATTACAATCATACCTGTCATGCAAAAATCTGTTGCAGTGTTCCCAAGAAAAAGGCCTTTTATTCTTCATGCAAATTAAGGTTTCAGTGCACCAAGGGGTTGGGCCTAGTCCTCGGAGCACCTCAACTTTCCAGTCCTGGCCACACACATTGCATATAGAATAAAAGTATTTTTCCCAGGGAATGCTGCAAGTATTTGTTAATCAGCAGGGTAAACCCTGCCAGCCAGTATGCCTGGTTTAAGGGTTGATACTACTGTCAGGTACTCTTTAAAGGTGTTGTCCGAGATTTTAATATTGATGACCTATCCTAACGATAGGTCATCAGTATCAGATTGGCAGGGGTGTTGGACTCCCACCAATCTGCTTTGGAAAAGACCCAAACAGCTGATCACTGGTGCTCCGTGATCTCTTCCTAGGCCAGTGATGTCACATTCATTGGTCACGTGGCCTAGGCGCAGCTCCGTCCCATTCAAGTGAAACTGCTGATCAGTGGGGGTGCTGAGTGTCAGACCCCCGCCAATCTGATATTGATGACCTATCCTGAGGATAGGTCATCATATAAAAATCTCAGGAAAACACCTTTAAGTTCTTCATTTGGCTTGAAAGTTTGTGTGCAGCTTCTGGCCATGGGCCCTAGTTGTATATTTTAAAGCTTTTGAGAAAGTTCTTGAATTCCTATGGACAGTTGTGGTGAAGTTACCTTGTCCATATATTTTTCTTTGCAGATAAGGGTCGCAACAGTATGGTCTCCACAGAAAGTGCATCCTCCACGTATGAAGAACTAGCACGTGCCTACGAGCATGCCAAGCTGGAAGAGCAGTTACAGCACGCCAAGTTTGAGATCACCGAGTGCTTCATCTCAGACAGTTCCTCTGATCAAATGACAACTGGAACCAATGACAATGGCGATAGCATGACCTCTATGAGCACTCCCTCTGAACCAGGCATCTGCCGCTTTACTGCTTCCCCTCCCAAACCACAGGACAGCGATCCAACCAAGAATGTGGCTGTGCCCATCCCCCACAGAGCAAAAAGTAAGCTGCACTCTCTCATCTATATACGGGCCCTTAGTTACTTTAAAAATGTCTTCTGTTTCAAAAATGTTACCTGTCACTTCAGTGGCTTTATATGTAACACAGTTACTATGTATCCCCGGTGTTCCAGCTGGCAGGTACAGCAAACAATGCCTGGGATTGGCCGGAAAAATATTGCAACGGTTTTGGTCCAGCTCACTCACGCCATATTTGCCGGGTAGTGGCCGGATTTCTGCTAGACCGCATTCTAGTCAATGGGGTCCGTCGGGAAGGCGGTAGTATCTGGCAGTGCCGGATCCAGCAAACTCCGGCAGGCTGTTCTGTGCTGCAACAGCCTGTTGGCGTTCCCTGATGCAAGTGTGAAACTAGCCTAAGCTGATGTATGACAAAATCAACCTTAATTGGGCATAAATCAACTTAGAAGAGAGTTCAGAAGAGGAGAGAAAGGGTCTGGAGATCGAGCTGCCAGCCAGCATGATGGATTTATCACAGAATGGCTTTCTGCTGCTGATATAAAGTGTGCAATATAGCAGCTGTAAAAGCCAAACCATGCAACATTTTTTTTTATAAAAACCTAAAAAAATGCTTTTAACCAGAAATACATTAAAATCAATAAAATGGCTCCAAATTAGAAGTTACTTCCTCGCTGTATGTAAAGGACTTAATCGCTTACCATTCTTTTTCTTTCTTTCAGGTGAATATTGCAATCTCCCCATGTACATGAAATCTGACCCCCATTTTCGTAAGCCAGACCCCCATGACTCTTGTCCAGTTGTGCCGCCCAGAGAGGCATCTATGCGCAATCTATCTCGGGGCTATCACTCTCGCCATCTTACTTTGGAGCCAGGTGCCAAGCCCCCACCTGGTCTATCGCACCAAGCCCCATCCAGTGTGAACTTACCTCAACGGACTCTGCACATGGCTGGGTCATCTGCCTCTGCCCCATCAGCCCCAGCAGCTACAGCACCCTCTGCCCCTGCTGACCCTGCTGCTTCTGCTGGACCTTTAGAAAATCGCCTGCCTACCCAACACAGCAAGATGGGAGGTTCCCGGGACTCTTTGCTGGAAATGAGCAGCTCTGGAGCTGGTCGGGCACAAAAACAAGGAGCTGGAGCTTACTCCAAATCTTACACTTTGGTCTGACACCTGCCCATGCAAACACACCCTACCCCACTTAATCACAGACTGCAAAGACCCTTCCCCCTCCGCAGTGTCTTGGCTGTATTTCTATATTTTGAAAAACATTTCAAAAAAGAAAAGAAAAAAAACCCACAAAGGACGAATGAAGAATTTAACAAAAACTTGGTGATTGACATTTTTGTATGAAAAATAACTATTTTCTTCTTCGGGATAAAAAAAAAAATAATAAGAAAAGAAACCTGTATTTTATCTGTAGAAGGGTGAAGTAGGAGCGAGAGTGAGGACACGGTGAGTGAGTGTGCCGTATGCAGTGAGTGTGAAGGTCGCTGGTCGCAGTAGCATGTTAATGCAAATCTCAAGACACATATGGATTTACGTAAACCTTTAAAGTGAACCTGTCACCCACTTCTAAAGCCATATCTGGTGTTTACAATCCAATAAAGATTTTCTAGAAATTGCTTTGAACTGTTGACTCCTGGTGAGGGATAGGTGCACTTTAAGGAAGATGAAACAAGACGTAGCTCCGCTGCAAAGTGAAAGTGAGTTTGTAGTGTGTTTGGTGGTGACTCCAGACGGATTAATACTAATGCAAAAAATTGTGGTATATGTATTTAAATAGGGGACAAAATATTTAAGATATTTCCAGTATATATGTACTAATGAAAAATGAACACCTGGAAAACTTAAAGGGAGTCTGTCACCTCCATATGGCCATATACAGCGCTTACATGGCTCTGTAGCACACCTATACAGGATTGGAACGGTACCTTTGTCTTTGTCTTTAGACTTGCACCAGCAAGAAAAACGAAGTTTAATTCATATGCAAATGAGCACTTGCAAGTACCCAGGGGCGGCGTTCACTGTGTAGGTGCCCAGGCTGCTCTGCCTTCTTTTCACTTTACTCCTCCCCAGCATCTGCCTTTGCCCGCCCTCCAAGTCCGGACCTATCGATGAGGCAAGAGACTTTGAGGGTGGGCAAAGGCAGAGACGGGAGGAGTAAAGTGAAAAGAAGGCAGAGCAGCCTGGGCACCTACACACTGAACGCCCCCCCTGGGCACTTGCGAGTGCTCATTTGCATATGAATTAAACTTCGTTTTTCCTGCTTGTGCAAGTCTAAAGAAAAGAACAAAGGTACCGTTCCAATCCTGTATAGGTGTGCTACAGAGCCATGTAAGCGCTGTATATGGCCATATGGAGGTGACAGACTCCCTTTAAAGGGAATCTGTCAGCAGTTTTATGGTGTCCAAACTAAGGGTAACATAAACTACTGACAGATCCTCTTAGTAAAATACTGGGTCGCTTTCTTTAATTGACTCAGCCGTTTTGCTAAAATCTTGTATTGAACAGCTCCAGCACACGTTGATGAGTCCTGGATTTCTCCACCCCTTCCCCCCTTCCTGCTGCTAATTCAGTTGGAAAAATCTGTCAATCAGTGGCAGGGGCGAGAAAGCTAGAAGTTCATATCAGGGCTCGGCATGTGCTGGAGCTGTTAGAACCTACAAGTATCAAACTGGTGACCGATTCCCTTGAGGGCCCATTCAGACGGCCGTAGTGCTTTGCGGAGCAATTTGCGGATCCGCAAAACACGGATGCTGGCCATGTGCGTTCCGCAATTTGCAAACCGCACATGGCCGCAACCATAATAGAAAATGCCTATTCTTGTCCGGGATTGCAGACAAGAATAGGCCATGTTCTGTCTTTTCCGCAGAGCTGCGGAACCGAACCACAGATGCAGACAGCACACTGTGTGCTGTCTGCATCTTTTGCGGCCCCATTGAAATGAATGGGTCCGCACCCGTTCCACAAAATTGTGGAATGGATGCGGACTCATTCATACGGCCACCTGAATGAGCCCTTAATGCAACGAGATTGACAAAGTATAAACTGCTAGTGGTGCTTGGTCAGTGACCAAGGTGGTGCACCCTTTATTTTGGATTCTGTAGCAGAATATATGGAAGCAGGGTCACATTAATCCTCTGGGGCATCTCCCCTTGCTGTGATACAGACTGCTGGCATGGTGATGGTCATACAGATGCTGAATGTCATCCTGTGATATGTCATAAGCTCTTTCCACTTGGACCCATAGTTTAGCCAAAGTGTTTTATGGCTGCTATGCTGGTGAGATCCATCGCCCAATCAAGTTCTCGACAGGGGCCTGGCCAGGAGAGCTGCTGGATACCCTGAAGAGCACATTGTATAGGGCAGACTCCTAACCGAGTCAAAAAAAAGGCAGTAGGACTTGTTCCACAATGTCCTGGACATACTGAAGGCTAGTCAATGCTCCCTCCCAGACAGGAACAACATGGTAGCTAACCCTACACCATGACACCTGATCATGGTCTTGTGTGTCTCTCCACTATGTATGATGGCAGTATGCACTCCAGCCCTCCTGAGAACTCTGATGTGGCCTTCCATGGAAAACAGTACAGTTCAATGATGAGAGCAGGTTCTGCCTTGATACTAATGATGGCTACATTACACTTCAGGAGGGCTGGAGAGTGCCTACTGCCATCATGTGTAGTGCAGAGACACAATAAACCAACACCGATCTGGTATTGGTGGAGGGAACATTGACCAGTCTTTGGTATGTCCAGGACATTGTTGAACCAGTTCTACTGCGTTTTTGACTCAGGAGAAGTGGTGTTCCAACAAGATAATGGCCGCCCACACACTTCCCACACTACACAACATCCTCTTCAGGATATCCAGCAGCTCCTGTGGGCAAGTCGATTACCAGATCTTGATATTGGGTGGGGCAAAATCTTGAACAAAATCAGTGTTCAATCTAACACTGTGAATAGGGACTTACAGCTACAGACTTTTTTCAAAGGTGTTGTCAGGCAGTAAAACCATGGCACCCAATGTGTCTCAGATAACACAGTTCAATATTCACTGAACAGTGGAAAGCAGGTCAAGCAGATTTTAGACATGTAAGAACACTGCTGCAATACTGTGTATACAAGCGTGTGGGCCCTTACTGTACCTCCTTATGTTTCAGACTTTGTACCGCATGCAACATTGGATGTCGTTTTTACAGATGTATTCTCCTTTGAAGCACTGTTCCTAGGGAAGAATACATGTGCAAGTACTAGTGTTGAGCGAAGCATTCGAAGCGGAATTTGGTATAAAGTTTAGGGAAACTTTGTTTCGCAATGAATCAGTGGTAACGAATCAGATTTTCCTAAAATGGCGGTTGCACGTGTTCCAAAGCAAAACTGAGTGTAGAGGAGACAAGCCTGGGAACGCTAGATCACCCATAATGCCGAGCAGCCAGCCAATCCGCAGATAGCCATCCCCTGTGATGTCACAGCCCTATAAAACCCTCATCCAGCACGGTCTCCGCCATTGCCTTGTGAGCTGAGCATAGGGAGAGACACGACAAGCACTCATGCGCTAGGGACAGTGTTGCTGATAATGATTAATAGAAGAATATTGGAGAGCGAGACTTATTCTGCATCAGTTTTATTTATTCATTCCTACATTTACTTATTCCTACATCAGCCATAAACTAAGATATGTAATTCAATACCAATAAGATGGAAGCCTTTATTATTCCATTGCCAGCGTGCCAAACAATACCATCCAGTCTGGACCCCTTAGAGGAGCCAGGTTTTAATGATGACCATGCTCATCTTTTGCTGGTTTTACTTCTTCAAAATCATCCTTCAAAGTCTTCATGTCCTGGAAAAGTCAGCAAGATCAAGAGAGAGGAGGAGCTGGATGTTCCTGATGACATATTCTCATTGATATTAGAGGATGTGGAAAAGGAGGAGAAGCAGATGGCAGAAGAAGGGGTTGGAGAAGTGTGTATGCCAGCATATTGTGCCCCCACCTAAAACCGCCTATACAGTGCAGTCTTCATTATTAAATGAAAAGCAGCTGCGGGCAATTTGGCCACCTGGTTCTTCACCGAAGGATGGCCGCAACCCGCCCACAGCACAGACGCTCAGTGTGGCTGTACCCTAAGGCATGGTATACGTTCAAATCAAATTAATTGGGGAACTTCGACGGAGTTGCTGAATCGAATTTTTCAAAACTTCGCTCATCTCTAGTAAGTACAATACCCGACAGAGCAATAATGCAGCAGCACAAGGGCACAATACAGCTCCATGCTAGGGAGCAGCATGGCCTCCTTGTCCTGCTGCATAGGCTCCATGCACATGGCTCAGTCATGGAGTCGAAACCATATTTTTATGATAAATTTTGGTATATAATGGAGGAATAATAAACATTTTATTTTGTATTTTCATAAAATGTCTAGTCAGTGGCTCACCACTAAAATGACTATACTGAGTGGTTAGAAGAATGTCAGTAGGAACCTCTTCATTCCAAGGGGGGATTGCTTTAACAAAGTGATTTGAGATTTTCTAGATTTCAAAACTAACAATTTAATCCCAAAATCCAGTCAGATTGATGTACGGTACTATACATACTTACATACATGCGATAAAAGCATATTGTTGGTTCTGCAACTCGGTTCACACGTCTGTGGAGGCTTCACCAGGAGCCTCCATCGGAGATTACATAAAATTGATGGACACCATTGTTCAATCAGATGGCCCCCGTTTTAAATCAAAGGGTCCATGGGGTGCCGATGGTGCCTTACGTGGGATGGATCTGGCATTCCATTATTTTCATTTTTTTCCTTCTCTGATGGAAAAGAAAGAAAAAAGTCTAAAAATATCCTGATCTGTAACATTCTGAAACGGAAAGTCATGACAAAGTAGGATCTGTCCATTTGCGATGGCAGCTTCATTATTTTGGTTATATGAAAATTTGATGTATCCTACAAAATGGGACCAACGATTATAAAACCACCTACTATAGTCTATGTGTTGACCAACCGGTGACTTAAAAGTTTGGTTTCTTCATCGTATTTGTAAAGTAAATTTCCTACTATGAGCTTTAGGCCAGCCATACACCTTGTATAGCTGAAAGTTACAGTAAGGCCCCTTTCACAGGGGCGAGTATTCCGCGCGTGTGCAATGCGTGAAGCGAATGCATTGCGCCCGCACTGAACCCGGACCCATTCATTTCAATGGGGCTGTGCACATGAGCAATGTTTTTCACGCATCATGTGTGCGTTGCGTGAAAATCGCAGCATGTTCTATATTCTGCGTTTTTCACGCAATGCAGTCCCCATAGAAGTAAATGGGGCTGCGTGAAAATATTGCTTGCTTGCGGATGTGGTGCGATCCCGGGACCCCATTTACTTTATTATTTTCCATTATAACATGGTTATAATGGAAAATAATCGCATTCTTTAATACAGAGTGCTAAGTATAATGTCAATTGAGGGTTAAAAAAATAATAAAAATATAACTCGCCTCATCCACTTGATGGCGCAGAGCAGTCTGTATTAAAGAATGCTATTATTTTCTGTTATAACCATGTTACAATGGAAAATAATAAAATCTACAGAACACCAAACCTGAACTTCAGTAAAGAAGTCCGGGTTCGGGTCTAGGTACCACATTCAGTTTTTTCTCACTCGCGCGCAAAACGCATTGCACTCGCGCGGAAAAAACTGAACGGAACGCAATCTCAGTCAAAGCTGACTGAAATTGTGTGCCCACTCGCATGATTTTCCCTGAACGCACCTGCATCGCCCTCACCAGGCGACGCCCGTGTGAAGGGGGTCTAAGAAAAAAATAATTTCAAAACTATACATATGTGGCATTACCGTAATTGTACTGACCTGTAGAATGAAGAGCACAACTCAGTTTTACCGCATAGTGAAAGCTGTATAAACAAAACCCGTAAATCGCTTTTTTTTTTTTCAAATTCCACCCCATTTGGAATTTTTTTTTTCCCGCTTCCCACTACATTGTATGCCATATTAAATGGTGGCATTAGAAAGTGCAACTTATTACGCAAAAAATAAGCCCTCAGACGGCTATCCGAAAAGGAAAAAATCAAAAAAAGATATGGCAACGGAAAAGCAGGGAGTGAAAAACGAAAACGCAAAAATGGAAAATTGCTGTGTCTGGAAGGGATTAAGCTCACCATCATCTGGAGAGGTGGATCTGTATTTAGTAAGAGCTGCTAATAACATACAAACACAGGTGCAGAACTGCGGATATAGAGGTAAAGTGGTGACCAGGGGGATATTTCTGAACCTATTGGAGTACCACTGAAGAACACAGCAATCAGCTTCTTCACAGCTTGAAATTTCTGCTTAGAGCAGACAATGGATTTTATCTCATTGCACGTCAGATATATAGAAGATGCACCGTAGGCGGCCAGTCGGCAGCGTACGTCTCTATCACTGGCAACAGCCTTCTAACATGAACATAGTCCATAAATTAAAAACGCTTCCAGTTGTAATTAATATTCAAGTAAGACAAATCAAAGGAGACCTTCCACCTCCTGATGATGCTGTTGGATCTGTGCCCCGGTAGCATTATCTTTAATCATTCTAGACAGTATTCTAGCTTTACAATAATTTACTTTAGCTTGGTTTGTGTTACACTTAACGCCCTTGCTATCTATAGGAGTGGAGAACTGAAACTCTTAGGCCCCTTTCACACAGGTGAGTATTCCGCGCGGATGCGATGCGGGAGGTGAACGCATTGCACCCGCACTGAATACTGACCCATTCATTTCTATGGGGCTGTGCACACGAGCGGTGATTTTCACGCATCACTTTTGCGTTGCGTGAAAATCGCAGCATGCTCCTCTTTGTGCGTTTTTCACGTAACGCAGGCCCCATAGAAATGAATGGGGTTGCGTGAAAATCGCAAGCATCCGCAAGCAAGTGCGGATGCGGTGCGATTTTCACGCACGGTTGCTAGGAGACGATCGGGATGGAGACCCGAACCTTATTATTTTCCCTTATAACCATGTTATAAGGGAAAATAATACTATTTACAGAACACCGATCCCAAGCCCGAACTTCTGTGAAGAAGTTCGGGTTTGGGTACCAAACACGCGCGATTTTTCTCACGCGAGTGCAAAACGCATTACAATGTTTTGCACTCGCGCGGAAAAATCGCGGGTGTTCCCGCAACACACCCGCACATTTTTCCGCAACGCCCGTGTGAAAGAGGCCTTAGGCTGGGTTCAGACCTGAGCGTATTTGATATGCGCGTTTAACGCGCGTTTTTGTCGCGCGTTTTTATGCACGTTTTTTGCAATAGTAAACGCGCGTTTGACACGCGTTTGTGTGATTGACTGCAGTGTCCTATGGCCACAAACGCGCGTCGAAACGCCCCAAAGAAGCTCAAGAACTTGTTTGAGCGTAGGGCGTTTTTCAGCGCGTTCAAACGCGCTGTAAAACGCTCAAGTGAGAACCAGGGCCATAGGGAAGCATTGGTTTTCATGTGTTGAGCGTTTTACAGCGCGTTTGAACGCGCTGTAAAACGCTCAAGTGTGAACCCAGCCTTAAGGAAACATTTATCAAAACTGGTGTAAAGTAAAACTAACCAATCCGATCGATCCTTTCATCTTTCAGAGCTCCTTTGGAAAATGAAAGGTGGAATTTGATTGGTTGCTTGGGGCAACTAAGACAGTTTTGAGAAAGTTGCCTCAAACTTTTGTCTTCTATAGTCCTATATCTTTTGTTCTCCTTAATTTCACGTTTTAACCTAGAAACAATTTAGATAGTTGTAGCAAAAATGAGTTGCATCCACTAGATCCATAATGGTTTATCTGTAAAACAGAACATGCAATGCAACAGCTCTCTGCAAACCAAATAAAGTACAAAAATGCATAATAATTGCTAATGCTATACTTATAAATTAGAGATGCTTGGCAAATCATTTTGTACAAAATTATTTGAGCCCGTCTGCCACACGTCAAGGCGATCTATTGGCACCAGGAGTGGTGTGGAGTGGGCCCGGCATCTATGTTGGTACCTGCATTCCTTGGATATAATGGAGGCCATTTTGGCACCAAAAATGACAGAAATTAAAGCAGGCCCAGCATGCATGTGGAACCTACACTCCCTGAATTTTATGGTAGCCGTCATGGCACATAACAGGTAGAATTTAGTGTTAGGAACCCGTCTTACAGAGATCGCCTTGACGTGCGGCAGACGGGCTCAAATAATTTTGTACAAAATGATTTGCCAAGCATCTCTAATTTATAAGTATAGCACTAGCAATTAGTATGCATGTTTGCACTTTATTTGGTTTGCAGAGAGCTGTTTCATTGCATGTTCTGTTTTACAGTGTTATTCTCAGCCATAGCAATGTGCCCCTGCGCATTGGGATGTGCTGACTGACCCCCTTTTTTCTTTGCAGTTTATAATGGTTTATCTAGATGGTTTGAGCCTACCATAAAGAAGCATTGTAGAAATACTGAATAGCCCTTTGGGCTGAGGAACCATTGACCTATACGATAGCTGCCTTACATCTGGTGGTATTAGAGGCAGAGCTTGTTATTATTATTAATTATTAAAGCGCCATTCATTCCATGGCGCCGTACAAATGACAACTGCACAAATGAAAACAGACAATTGCACTAATCATAAACAAGACGAGTTACAGACTGGTGCAGAGGGAGAGAGGGCCCTGCCCGTGAGGGCTTACAATCTACATGGTATGGGAGAAGGACACAGTAGGTGCGGGTGAAGCTGGTCATGGCGGTATAGAGGCAGCAGGGTCACTGGTTGTAGGCTTGTCTGAAGAGGTGGGTTTTCAGGTTTCTTTTGAAGGATTCCACTGTAGGTAAGAGTCTGATATGTTGGGGTAGCGAGTTCCAGAGTGTGGGGGATGCACGGGAGAAATCTTGGAGGCGATTGTGGGAAGAGGTGATAACAGGAGAGAAGAGAAGGAGGTCTTGTGAGGATCGGAGAGTGTGTGTGGCGATGTATCGGGAAAGTAGCTCAGAGATGTAGGGAGGGGACAGGTTATGGACGGCCTTGTATGTATTTGTTAGTACTTTGAAGTGAATTCGCTGGGCAATGTGGAGCCAGTGAAGGGATTGGCAGAGGGGAGAGGCAGAGGAGTAATAGGGTGCGAGGTGGATTAGTTGGGCAGCAGAGTTGAGTGCTAGATGGAAGGCCACAGAGGAGAATGTTGCAGTAGTCTAGGCGGTAGATGATGAGGGCATGTACAAGCATTTTCACAGATTCAAAATTAAGGAAAGCGCGGATGTGGGAGATGTTTTTGAGTTGGAGGCGGCAGGTGGTGGAAAGGGCTTGGATGTGCGGTCGGAAGGAAAGGGCAGAATCCAAGGTCACTCCAAGGCAGCGGACTTGGTTGACCGGGGAGAGTGTGCAGCCATTGATCGTGATAGATAGGTCTGTTGGGGGAGTTGAGCAAGATGGGGGAAAGATGATGAATTCTGTTTTATCCATGTTAAGTTTTAGAAAGCGAAAGGCGAAGAAGGATGATATAGAAGGTAGACATTGTGGGATTGGTATGAGCTCATTTGCATCTCCTCTTCCCAGAATTCCAGAGGAGCATTGCCTGGCTTCCTCACGCTGATTAGGTGCTCTCCATAAGGAGATATAGTATCCCCTGAATCCCTTTGGGCTCATCATCCTTCTCACTGCAGTCAGTAGTAAACATGTATTAACTATCCACAGAACAGGTGATAGATGTGTGATCCCAGGGGGGTCCACCTGCTGGAACCCCTGGCGATCACAAGAACTGGGAATGGAGGGGTGATGGGCATGCCTGACCACCTCACCATTCACTTCTGGGGGAATGCCTTAGCTATCTACATTGGTGTTTTAACTTAAAATAGTCATATATTTGCCTACTTTCAAAGTATAGTGTAAGGGACATATCTCAGGATGCAGATAGTATGTTATGAACCTACCCAGACTCAGACTGGCCTACAGGGGAACAGGTGGATCCCCCCAGTGGGCTCCAGAGCATCGGTGAACCCCCAGTCCACCCACCGCTTTCAGAAGTGGCACATGGTGTTACAACCGACAACCAGCCGTATAGAAAACTGGGTAGATTATTTAAGAGACTACCCAGTTCATTATTATAGATGCTAGCCGGTATGCTCTTTCCCCAGGGACCTGTCTTCTCGAAGTCACTGCAAGGATCCTATAAGGGTCCATTCACACGTCCGTTGTTTCTTTCCTGATCTGTTCCGTTTTTTGCGGAACAGATCTGGACCAGATCTGGACCCATTCATTTTCAATGGGTCCTGGAAAAAAATCAGACATTGAGCTGTCCGATTTTTTTCAGGACCCATTGAAAATGAATTGGTCCAGATCTGTTCCGCAAAAAACGGAACAGATCAGGAAAGAAACAACGGACGTGTGAATGGACCCTTATCCATGGTCTTAAGCATCTTGCTGCTGCCTACCACTGTGTGAGCAGATAATATTTGCATGTAGCTGTACATTGGGCCCCTAGAATGAATTTTACTAGTGGCCCTGGGAACCCCAGTCGGTTGCTGCTAGGTGAGTAGTACAAGCCATGACCCCCATAAACAGTGCAAGTGCTCCATGTGTAATGTGGTTTTCCAGGAAAAAAAATTCCACCCCTCCCCCCACTTCCATCTGGCAGGACCTGTTCTCCGCTGCTCTGTTCAGGCCCCGTAGGTTTTAGATTGTCATCACTGGATTTCCTGCACACTTCCTGGACATGTGGCGCTGCAGCCAATGGATGGCCTCAGCGGTGACCAGCAGAAAATGACAAAAAAAAACAAAACATTTCTGGCGTAGACCTTTGATACACTGCCACTATGGTGTTCAGAATGAGCACTATACTTATGAAGCACCCTGTTCCACTTTTTTCGACATATAAGTCTGATAAAGCAGGTGAGGCAGAGGGCAATTTTTTATTTTGATCAAAAAAAATTTAAATAAAAATTCATGAGGAATCTGGGGAGTCTTTCCACTTTGCCTTGGGAGTGTTTGACCCACGCGTGCTGGGAAACTGGACGTGACAGAGTGGGCTCATTCTAAGTTTTGCTATGTGGCCCCATGAGATCTGTGTACGTCAATGACTTTGTCAAAGTAGTGGGAGATTCTGCAGATTAGGACTAGACGTCATAGTGACAGATGGCGAATTACGATGAACCCTGCTCAGTATATACAGTATTTATATTTTCCAGGTGAGATAGGTCACTGGTTTGGTCCTACGTATGTATAGAGGTATGATTACAGAAATCCAGTCGTTCTGTTCCTAATCCAGTGTCATGTAATGTTTGCAGGACTGCCTGGTAATCCATGCTGTAGCTGTAGTACGCCAGTAGGGTGGGTATTAATATTTATGCCTGCTGCATATTTTATGCATTATCTAAGCACTACTGGATCTGATGAGCGAAGAACTAATTCCCCAACTTGAAGGCTGAGAAAAGGGACCGCATTATTATTTATAGTCCATGTGCATATGGTTTACAAGACAAGTGGGTTATTCTTCATGAGCGTTAGAGGTAGGAAACAAGGGTCACAATTTAGAGGAAATTCACA
The DNA here is from genome assembly GCF_905171765.1 of Bufo bufo. Classification (NCBI taxonomy): domain Eukaryota; kingdom Metazoa; phylum Chordata; class Amphibia; order Anura; family Bufonidae; genus Bufo; species Bufo bufo. The sequence goes on from NC_053389.1 coordinate 67,552,981, forward strand.
GGTTGCAATCATGCTGCAGCTGTGGATTTGCACACATAAGATCTGCAGCAGAATACAGAACTAGATATGAGGAAGAGATTTAACAAAACCTCATCCACATGCTGCGGAAATTTTCTGCATGGAGATTGACCTGCGGCAGTGAGCAAAGCATTGGATTTCATGTACCATAACTGATCCAGATTAATGATAATATCTAAAGGAGAAATGGAATATGGATTAGTTGTTAGAGACACTATTTGGCCTCACGCACACGACCGTTGTTGTGGTCCGCATCCGAGTCGCAGTTTTTGCAGTTCGGGTACGGACCCATTCACTTAAATGGGGCCGCAAAAGATGCGGACAGCACTCCTTGTGCAGTCCGCATCCGTTGCTCCGCGGCCCTGCAAAAAAAAATATAACATGTCCTATTCTTGTCCGTTTTGCGGACAAGAATAGGCATTTCTACAATGGGCCACCTGTTCCGTTCCTCAAAAAACGGAACGGTCGTGTGCATGAGGCCTATATCTGAGACAGTTTTGATATATGAAAACCAATATTGGATGCAGTAGCGGATAAGATGGATGGGGGGGAGGGGGGGCGGATGGAATCGACAGGGCAGGCCACCAATGTCGCCGCCGCGCCAGTGTATGTGAAGGGGCCCTGAAAAACGTATTAAAGAGGACCTTTCATGGGTCCAAACATTGTAAGATAACTATCTGTATATGTAGCGCGGCGCCCAGGGATCTCACTGCACTTACTATTATCCCTGGGTGCCGCTCCGTTCGCCCGCTGTGGCCCCGTTAACTACCATACAGCGCGGGAGAAGGTGCTACTATCAGAACACCAGGGAGGAGTCTGCCCTGTTTCTCCCTGGGCGTTCCTTCTCCCTGGCTGTAGCGCTGTCCAATCGCAGCGCAGAGCTCACAGCCTGGGAGTTTTTTTTCTCCCAGGCTGTAAGCTCTGCGCAGCGATTGGACAGCGCTACAGCCAGGGAGAAGGAACATCCAGGGAGAAACAGGGCAGACTCCTCCCTGGTGTTCTGATAGTAGCAATTACCATACAGCGCAGGGGAAGGTAACGGGGCCATAACAGGCGAACGGAGTGGCACCCACTCTCTCAATATATTCTTGGGGTATGATGGGGCAGAGCTTTGAGAGACGCCACATGTCCAGGAAGTGTACAGGAAATCCAGTGATGACAATCTGAGACCTACGGAGCCTGAACAGAGCCCCCCCCCCCCTGGATCCGCCAGTGATCTGAGGTGAATATGGCATTTCTGTAGACCGAGGCAAAGTTACGAATGGGGAGCCCATCATGGCACTACCAAGCTCTGCCAGTCATGCCTCTAAACTCTACCCCATCATACCTCTAAGCTCCCCTGTCACAATGCTAAGCTCTGCCCCATCATACCTCTAAGCTCCTCTATCACACCTCAAAGCTCTGCCCTATCCTACCTCTAAACTCCCCTATGGCCCCGATAAGCTCTGCCCCATCATATCTCTAAGCTCCACCTGTCACACCACTAAGCTCCACCCCATCACATTGCTAAGCTTTGCCCAAATGCCCGGCCAAGCCCCATTCTCAGCTTAGCAGTGCAGCCTGGGCACTTCTGCTTCAGCTCTACAGATGGGAAGTTCACCCCCTACCAATCCCAGACCCCTGGGCAGATGATCCTGCTGCACAGGTGCTATATAGTGATGTCCGGTTCATGAACGAATCGTTCTTTTCAATCGATTCCTTTCACTGAACTGGAGGAGTCGATTCATCTGACTTAGGCTACTTTCACACTTGCGGCAGAGTGATCCGGCAAGCAGTTCCGTCGCAGGAAATCTGTATGCAAATAGACAGAATTTGTAGACGGATCCGGATGCGGATCCGTCTTACAAATGCATTGCAAGAACTGATCCGTCTCTCCGTATGTCATCCGGAGAAATGGATCTGTTATATATATTTTTTGTTACATTTTAACGGAGGACGTATCCGGCGTTGCAGTATTTTTAAAGAGGACCTTTCACTACTGTACAAACTAAAAACTAGCTATATCAGTGGGCAGAGCGGCGCCCAGGGGTCCCCCTGCACTTACTAGTATGTCTGGGCGCCGCTCCGTTCGCCCCGGTATAGGCTCCGGTGTCTGCGCTCCCTCTGACTGATTTTTTGTATGAGGCGTGTCCCTTGCTGCACAGCTCATAGCCAGGCTTCCACTCATATTACACTCCCTGCTGCTAGAGTCTCTGCTATTGCTATGCTATCTGACGGTTTCAAACGGATCAGCTCATAGTTATAAGCTCATTCGATTCTTTGAGTTAAAAGAATCGTGTGTCTCCAGAACAATACACGGAGTCTAATCACCAGGTTGCAGCAGTATAAAGCCCTTAAGTGCCCTCCATACAATACAACGCCTCCAGAAGTGCCCCCTACTCAGTATAATGTTCAGGCCCCCCAGAGCGTTTCGCTTGGGGGACACATGGGGGCAATGACACCATTAATATGTATATTTTGTATGGTTTTGCTCGTTTTTTCTCTTCCCCCCACCCTTTTTCTTGCTTTCCCGCTCTTTTATTTCAGGTTTTATGAAAGGGTTAAGTCCTGTCAGAATCAGCTGGTTTTAACCGGTCTCACCTGAGCCTTTGGATGTCAAGCAGGGATCCTCTCTGATTGGTGCAGCTGGTTGCCGAGGGAGATTTCCAGACAGCTGATTGGTGTGGATGCCAGCGGCGGGAAAGTATGGTCCTTAAAAAGAGGGTTTCGGCGGCGCTTCTGGGCCAGTTTTATCAAGACCGGATCGCCTCCCCGCCCTCCCTCCCTATTCTTATGCTTTATGTCACTTTGCTTTATTAGAGGGGCTGTATCACTCCGCTATTGCTGAGTGGATTTCGGTAATTATTGGAATTTTTAATGGTTATTTATTTATGAATTTGAAGTTTTAATTATTTATTCATTTATTTACCCTTAATAAAGCATTGCGGCCATTTTTATTCCAACACAAGGTGTCATGTCATTATTTTAGTATTTATTAGGTTTAGTTATTAGGTCTGAAATGGGTCATTTGCCTCCATGCCCCTAAGCACCCCTCCATACAATAGAACGCCTCCATAAGTGCCCTCCACTCAGTATAATGCCCAAATGAGTGCCCCTCCATACAATAGAACGCCTCCAGAAGTGCCCCCTACTCAGTATAATGCCCCTAAGCACCCCTCCATATAATAGAACGCCTCCAGAAGTGCCCCCTACTCAGTATAATGCCCCTAAGCACCCCTCCATACAATAGAACGCCTTCAGAAGTGCCCCCCACTCAGTATAATGCCCCTAAGCACCCCTCCATACAATAGAACGCCTTCAGAAGTGCCCCCCACTCAGTATAATGCCCCTAAGCACCCCTCCATACAATAGAACGCCTTCAGAAGTGCCCCCCACTCAGTATAATGCCCAAATCAGTGCCCCCAGCTCCCCCTTCCTGTTCTAGCCGTCAGTCAGGTCACCACTGATGTAACTCTTCTTACCTATCCGGCTCCTGAGCTCCGGTTCACTTGCTTGTCAGCCCGAGTCAGCAAGTTAATAGAAGATTCAATTCATAAAACGGTTCTTTTGAATGAACCGATTCATGTAAAAGATTCGAACTTCCCATCTCTAGTGCTATATCTGTCCCAGGTTTAGTCAGTTTTTCTATTTTTTTCAGCCAACCGTTTGTGGCCAGCAGAGGGAGGGACCGCTGATGTCTGGGGCCCCAAGCATTTTCTTGATTTGCATGGAGGTAAAGTCCACCCCATCATTCACTTCCAGTATATTACTTTATCAATGAAACTTCCTCTACATGCAGTGATCAGAACATTTCCACCAAGAACCCCCCCCCCTCCCCCATTGTGTGATAATCGTTCATAGCTGTTATAGCCGCCTGTAGCAGTATTCATGAGCACATCACCTCTAATGGCACAGAAGTGCCAGGGCACAAGGCTGAAGGACCCATCTAATATGGCCCTTACCCAGTGCCATTAGAGGACGCCCTGATTCCTGCTAAATCGGCTGAGGAAACTGCACTTCTCAACACCCTGATGAGGCAGCGACGCGTGTGCCCACTTCAGAATCTAGGACATCTTGATTAGAACTGGATGAAAACTGTAAAAGTCTGGACGTTGGTAAAATACACTAAAAAAGACAGAAAAGTCTAAGACGAAATTCATCGGTTTCATTCGTTTTATTGTATTATTTACTGAATGCCAAAAACAGAATCCGTAACAGTGATTTCTGCGGGATATCAATAATCATATTCATCCGTCATATTCCTGTGGGACCTAAACTGACAGAATTTTAAAACCACTTACCTAGAATTGTATAGGGGCCCCCTCGTGTCACCAAAACAACAGGCATGGACTCCACACCTCTAAGGGCCCATTCACACGGCAGATTTGAAATCGTTTGCAACTTAGTTCCATTGAATGAAGATAAACTGTGAGCGGAGTGGGTCCAAGCTGCGGCTGTGCGCACCGCAACATGTCCCCTGGCATGGTCACGGCTTTAAGGGAACCCGTCATGTTGACCATGTCTGAGCTGCAGGCAGCAGGTTATAGAGCAGGAGGAGCTGAGCAGATTGATATATACTGTATGTCATGAACTACAGCTAAAGACCCGGGTTGGCACTGCCACGTGTGTCCAGATTAAACTGGAGTCGGCATCCTGTGGCATATGTGGTATAAGAATGATTTGCGGCACTCGCCAGGTTCTTGCTGCAGTTCTTCATTCTTTTATTTGGCAAAAACAGTGGCCAGTGCGGGCACATACACCGTTTCACGCTTGTTGCTCTTCGTCACAGGTCTCCCACATGGTGATGTCGGCGTGCACATGTATTTATGCTCTTCCGGACGTCATCACTATGGCATATCTTATCGCATTATTCATGTGCCATCCTGACATGTTCTATTAGTCTTGGTGAACCTATGCCTGTCTCACCTATGCTTGGCGTGCACGCTGACCTGCATTCCCTGGATTTTGTGTGGCTGTCATGGCCCATGAACAGGTAGGAACTAGAGTTAGGGACCACTCAAATAGAGGCGACCTTGACGTGGTGAGTGGCTTACTACGCTTTGGCCAAAATGTACACCAATGCCTCATCCAGCATGGAGGCAAATTGCTGGATGTAGAGTGCTATCACATTTGTATTTTTCGTTTGTACAGTCGTGGCCAAAAGTTTTGAGAATTACATAAATATTGGAAATTGGAAAAGTTGCTGCTTAAGTTTTTATAATAGCAATTTGCATATACTCCAGAATGTTATGAAGAGTGATCAGATGAATTGCATAGTCCTTCTTTGCCATGAAAATTAACTTAATCCCCAAAAAAACTTTCTACTGCATTTAATTGCTGTCATTAAAGGACCTGCTGAGATCATTTCAGTAATCATCTTGTTAACTCAGGTGAGAATGTTGACGAGCACAAGGCAGGAGATCATTATGTCAGGCTGATTGGGTTAAAATGGCAGACTTGACATGTTAAAAGGAGGGGGATGCTTGAAATCATTGTTCTTCCATTGTTAACCATGGTGACCTGCAAAGAAACGCGTGCAGCCATCATTGCGTTGCATAAAAATGGCTTCACAGGCAAGGATATTGTGGCTACTAAGATTGCACCTCAATCAACAATTTATAGGATCATCAATAACTTCAAGGAAAGAGGTTCAATTCTTGTTAAGAAGGCTTCATGGCGTCCAAGAAAGTCCAGCAAGCGCCAGGATCGTCTCCTAAAGAGGATTCAGCTGCGGGTTCGGAGTGCCACCAGTGCAGAGCTTGCTCAGGAATGGCAGCAGGCAGGTTTGAGCGCATCTGCACGCACAGTGAGGCGAAGACTTTTGGAAGATGGCCTGGTGTCAAGAAGGGCAGCAAAGAAGCCACTTCTCTCCAAAAAAAACATCAGGGACAGATTGATCTTCTGCAGAAAGTATGGTGAATGGACTGCTGAGGACTGGGGCAAAGTCATATTCTCCGATGAAGCCTCTTTCCGATTGTTTGGGGCATCTGGAAAAAGGCTTGTCCGGAGAAGAAAAGGTGAGCTCTACCATCAGTCCTGTGTCATGCCAAGAGTAAAACATCCTGAGACCATTCATGTGTGGGGTTGCTTCTCATCCAAGGGAGTGGGCTCACTCACAATTTTGCCCAAAAACACAGCCATGAATAAAGAATGGTACCAAAACACCCTCCAACAGCAACTTCTTCCAACAATCCAGCAACAGTTTGGTGAAGAACAATGCATTTTCCAGCACGATGGAGCACCGTGCCATAAGGCAAAAGTGATAACTAAGTGGCTCGGGGACCAAAACGTTGACATTTTGGGTCCATGGCCTGGAAACTCCCCAGATCTTAATCCCATTGAGAACTTGTGGTCAATCCTCAAGAGGCGGGTGGACAAACAAAAACCCACTAATTCTGACAAACTCCAAGAAGTGATTATGAAAGAATGGGTTGCTATCAGTCAGGAATTGGCCCAGAAGTTGATTGAGAGCATGCCCAGTCGAATTGCAGAGGTCCTGAAAAAGAAGGGCCAACACTGCAAATACTGACTCTTTTCATAAATGTCATGTAATTGTCGATAAAAGCCTTTGAAACGTATGAAGTGCATGTAATTATATTTCACTACATCACAGAAACAACTGAAACAAAGATCTAAAAGCAGTTTAGCAGCAAACGTTGTGAAAACTAATATTTGTGTCATTCTCAAAACTTTTGGCCACGACTGTATATGTATTTCGCCATAGTGATGTGCACCACATACAGGTTGTGCTGACCCAATCCCCACATTTTTTCTATGCCTGTCTCAGTTGATTTTTTATGTTCTCTGAATCTCACATACAGACACCTAGGGCCAGATTTATCATGACTCTGACAGCTCACTCCACTTTAACATATGGCTAAAGTCAGTTTTAGCCAAGTCAGATTTATGATCGGCCCTTTAAGACTGTAATAAATGTGGTTTGACGGTAGCAGTTTATCCGTCAGTAAGCAGCTTTACAAAAGTCGCACATCTTTACGAAAAAGTAGCACGTTTTTCTGAAAAAGTCGCATGTTCTATTAAAAAGTCTCATAAGATAAGCATGGTCCTCACTGGAGTGAAATTGCGACTTTTTAAATAGTCCCAATAGTAAATCTGTCTAGAGATTCATTTACATAAGAAAACACGCCTACTTTCAGAAAACTGGCGAGCATAGTGCAGAGCAGAAAAAAGTCGCAAATTTGTGCGCAGTTTTAGCGTTTGGGACTTTTTTGGGGACTTTTTCACTCCATTATTCTGACCTGAGCTAATGATAAATCTGGCCCCTAATGTTTTTTCCTATATGAAATCTACCACATTGGCACAGAATGACATATACTAAGTATTGTGAGTAACATGAGATGAATTGTCTCACTACCTGCTGGATCTAGGGTTTCCCGGTGATATTAATGCCTTTATTATTGCCCGCCAGTAATATTAATGCCTCCATTAGTGCCCCCCAGCATTAATAATGCCCCAATTAGCACCTCCCAGAATTAATATTGCCCCTATTAGTGCCCCCAGTAATAGTAATGCCCCCATTAGTGCCCCCAGAATTAATAATCTCCCATTAGTGCCCCCAGTAATATTAATGCCCCCATTAGTAAGCCCCAATAATAATAATGTCCCCATTAGCGCCCCCCAGAATTAATACTGCCCCTATTAGTGCCCCCAGTAATATTAATGCCCCCAGTAATAGTACTGCCCCCATTAGTGCCCTCCAGTAATAGTAATGGCCCCATTAGTGTGCCCCAGAATTAATGCCCCATATTAGTGCCCCCCAGTAAGAGTAATTAGTGTGCCCAGTAAGAATAGTGCCCCCCCAGTAAGAATAATGTCCCCATTAGTGCCCCCCCAATAAGAATTATGGCCCCATTAGTACCCCCTAGTAAGAATAATGGCCCCATTAGTGCCCCCCAGTAAGAATAATGCCCCCATTAATGCCCCCCAGTAAGAATAATGCCCCCATTAATGCCCCCCAGTAAGAATAATGTCCCCATTAGTGCCCCCCAATAAGAATAATGGCCCCATTAGTGGCCCCCAGTAAGAATAATGCCCCCATTAGTGCCCCCCAATAAGAATAATGGCCCCATTAGTGCCCCCCAGTAAGAATAATGCCCCCATTAGTGCCCCCCAGTAAGAATAATGCCCCCATTAGTGCCCCCCAGTAAGAATAATGCCCCCATTAGTGCCCCCCAGTAAGAATAATGCCCCCATTAGTGCCCCCCAGTAAGAATAATGCCCCCATTAGTGCCCCTTTCTCTGCTTCTGTAAAAAATAAAAAATAAAATTTGCTGGTGCTGCGGTGAACACTCACCTCTGACAGGACAGGGCCTGCTCTCTAGCGTGATGACGTCTCGCAGGCCCTGTCCTCCAGTCAGCAGTGAGTGTTCCCCGCAGCGCGAGCAAATGGAGGGGATGAGCACAATGGAAGCGCTCATTAGTAACAGTCCATATAGGAAAATACCAGCAATTATTATTGCCGATAGAAAAGAATTACCGGCACCGGCAGGGCCACTGAAATACCCGCCTTGCCAGTGAGATACCGGCCGGGTGGCAACCCTAGCTGTGTCCCTTCTATATTCAAATACTTTAGGGGTCATTTATCAAACTGCTGTAAAGTAGAACTGGCTTAGTTGCCCAAATCAACCAATCAGATTCCACCTTTCATTTTGGACCGCTCCTTTGAAAAATGAAAGGAGGAGTATGATTGGTTGCTAGGGGCAACTAAGCCAGTTCTACTTTACACCAGTTTGATATATGAGCCCATTTGTCTTCATCATAATCTTACATGCAGAACAAGGTCCACACTTCTAGTTTCCTTGGGGGTCACATTTCTCTAACCAGTTATTCCTTCTATCCTGGAATCTACTCCGCACTACACTGTCTCTAATGGTGCGGCTCTTCCTTCCCTGCTGGTTCTCTGTTTCAGGGCCTCATCATTTGTTAATATGTGCCAATTACCGTATTTACAATGGCCTTGCGTATTATAGAGGCCATGGAGGTGTACTTGAAAGTAAAAACTGCTTGTTCATTTTTTCTCTCTCTCCTGTTTCCTTCTCCTTCTAGTGACTAAGTCCCTCCTATCTCTTCTCAACGCCTTTTGAAAAGAGTCATCAGGTATATGTTCCAGAAATCCTCTCTCCAAGAGTCGCCTTTTTAGATCTCTGGATTGATCAATAAAATCCTTTTCTTCACTCACAATCAGGCTTGGACTGGCCCACAGGGTACAGGATGATGAATCCTCTGGTGGGCCCCTGAGGAAAGATGGGCCCCTAGCCTCCCACCCCCTGCACAGGTGGCACATAACACAGTAGACTTACTGCACTACACACATATATTCCATGTACAGCTCCTCCACCAGCCGATGTTCATGTAAAGAAACTCCCCGGTTTATTATTATAGACACGATCAGAGATGAGACGACTTCTAGGTATAGAGGAAAGCTGCCAGTGTCCTCTTCTCCCCAGGACCTACCTTCTCAAAGTTGTTGCAGGGACCCCCATATTCAATCATCTGGTAGCATTTTGCTGTTGGGTGAGCAGGTCATACTTGAATGTATCCGTACAGTGGGCCCCCAAAATAAATTTTACTGGTGGGCCCTAGGCACCCTAGTCCGACACTGCTCACAATTCTTCTTAAGTGTACAAATTGTCCATATGGGACAGCTGTGTTAACTAGTGTTGGGCGAGCATGCTCGGCTGAACACTACTTTTACTGGAGCATCACGATGCTCAGCACATCGCGGTGTTCGGCCGAATACCGCATGTGCTCGAGCACGATGCTCGACTTTACCCCCCGCCCGTTTGTTGGCTGCTACGCAGCCAATAAACATGCATGTAAGTACTGCCATTCACTGTAATGCAGTAGCCATGTTGGTTACTGGCATTACAGTGAATGGCTGGCTGGAACACTTCATCAGGTGCTATATAGCACCCAATGACACATGTACGGCTCATCCTTAGGCCTCATGCACACGACCGTTGTGCGCATCCGTGGCCGTTGTGCCGTTTTCCGTTTTTTTTCGCGGACCCATTGACTTTCAATGCAGCCGCATCCATGATCCGTGTTTCCTGTCCGTCAAAAAAATACCTGTCCTATTTTTTTGACGGACAACGGTTCACGGACCCATTCAAGTCAATGGGTCCGTGAAAGAACACGGATGCACACAAGATTGGCATCCGCGTCCGTGATCCGTGGCCGTAGGTTACTTTCATACAGACGGATCCGAAGATCCGTCTGCATAAAAGCTTTTTCAGAGATGAGTTTTCACTTCGTGAAAACTCATATCTGACAGTATATTCTAACACAGAGGCGTTCCCATAGTGATGGGGACGCTTCTAGTTAGAATATACTACGAACTGTGTACATGACTGCCCCCTGCTGCCTGGCAGCACCCGATCTCTTACAGGGGCCTGTGATCCGCACAATTAACCACACAGGTGCTGCACCTGAGGGGTTAATTGTGCATATCATAGCCCCCTATAAGAGATCAAGGGCTGCCAGGCAGCAGGGGGCAGACCCCCCTCCCTCCCCAGTTTGAATATAATTGGTGGCCAGTGTGCGGCCCCCCCCCCTCCCTCCCTCTATTGTAATATCATTGGTGGCCAGTGTGCGGCCTCCCCTCCCTCCCTTTATTGTAATATCATTGGTGGCCAGTGTGCGGCCTCCCCCAACCCCCCCTCCCTCCCTCTATTGTAATATCATTGGTGGCCAGTGTGCGGCCTCCGTCGCCCCCCCCCCCTCCCTCCCTTTATTGTAATATCATTGGTGGCCAGTGTGCGGCCCCCCCGGCCCCCCCTCTATTGTATTAATATCATTGGTGGCCAGTGTGCGGCCCCCCCTCTATTGTATTAATATCATTGGTGGCCAGTGTGCGGCCCCCCCGGCCCCCCCCTCTATTGTAATAATATCATTGGTGGCCAGTGTGCGGACTCCCCTCTCCCCCCCCCCCCCCGATCATTGGTGGCAGCGGAGAGTTCCGATCGGAGTCCCAGTTTAATCGCTGGGGCTCCGATCGGTAACCATGGCAACCAGGATGCTACTGCAGGCCTGGTTGCCATGGTTACTTAGCAATATTACAATATTAGAAGCATCATACTTACCTGCTGCACTGTCTGTGACCGGCCGGGAGCTCCTCCTACTGGTAAGTGACAGATCATTAAGCAATGCGCCGCACAGACCTGTCACTTACCAGTAGGAGGAGCTCCCGGCCGGTCACAGACAGCGCAGCAGGTAAGTATGATGCTTCTAATATTGTAATATTGCTAAGTAACCATGGCAACCAGGCCTGCAGTAGCGTCCTGGTTGCCATGGTTACCGATCGGAGCCCCAGCGATTAAACTGGGACTCCGATCGGAACTCTCCGCTGCCACCAATGATCGGGCAGGGGGGGGGGGGAGGGGAGGCCGCACACTGGCCACCAATGATATTACAATAGAGGGAGGGGGGGGGTCGACGGAGGCTGCACACTGGCCACCAATGATATTACAATAGAGGGAGGGAGGGGGGGCCGGGGGAGGCCGCACACTGGCCACCAATGATATTACAATGGGGGGGGGGGGGCCGCACGCTGGACACCAATGATATTACAATAAAGGGAGGGAGGGGGGGGCCGACGGAGGCCGCACACTGGCCACCAATGATATTACAATAGAGGGGGGCCGCACACTGGCCACCAATGATATTCAAACTGGGGAGGGAGGGGGGTCTGCCCCCTGCTGCCTGGCAGCCCCTGATCTCTTACAGGGGGCTATGATACGCACAATTAACCCCTTCAGGTGCAGCACCTGAAGGGTTAATTGTGCTGATCACAGCCCCCTGTAAAAGATCGGGTGCTGCCAGGCAGCAGGGGGCAGTCATGTACACAGTTCGTAGTGTATTCTAACTAGAAGCGTCCCCATCACTATGGGAACGCCTCTGTGTTAGAATATACTGTCGGATCTGAGTTTCACGATGTAACTCAAATCCGATGGTATATTCTAACATAGAGGCGTTCCCATGGTGATGGGGACGCTTCAAGTTAAAATATACCATCGGATTGGAGAAAACTCCGATCCTATGGTATATTAACTCCTGACTTTACATTGAAAGTCAATGGGGGACGGATCCGCTTGCAATTGCACCATATTGTGTCAACGTCAAACGGATCCGTCCACATTGACTTGCATTGTAAGTCAGGACGGATCCGTTTGGCTCCGCACGGCCAGGCGGACACCAAAACAACTTTTTTTTCATGTCCGTGGATCCTCCAAAAATCAAGGAAGACCCACGGACGAAAAAACGGTCACGGATCACGGAAAAACGGAACCCGTTTTTGTGGACCGCAAAAAAAACGGTCGTGTGCATGAGCCCTTAGTCAGGGATAGCTGGAATGCAGAAGGGAGTTAGAGTGTAGGAAGTAAAATAGGAATATTTTCGCTTTTATACTTGTTATAGACCCAAAAGTCCTTTTAAGGACTATTGTTGTATTTTGCAGCAATAAATATTTTTACTGCAACCTGCGCTAAATAGCTTGCAATTGTTTGACTGCTGCAGACAGCGACATTATTTGCACTGTTGCTCCTGTCTAACGTGTGCGCAACCTAAAAATATCTGTGACATCCAGTGTACTTTTTCCGTAGACTGTGTCCGCTGCGGACAGTTACATTACCTGCGCTACATCTCCTGTATAACATTTGCGTATCCAAAATACCAGTGACATTCAGTCTAATTGTTTTGCTGCTGGTGGCATCGACATTACCTGCGCTACATCTCCCGTATAACGCGCGCGCATCATAAATATCAGGGACATTCAGTGTAATTTTTTATTAGGCGGTGGTGACAGCGACATTACTTGCGCTATACCTCCTGTTTAACATGTGCGCATCCTAAAAATATCTGTGACATTCTGTGTACTTTATTTGCGCATACACTTACAAAACCTGCGCTACTGTATATGTGACATACTTGCAAGCATATATACCATTTAATATGCGCAAGGCGAGCAGTAAGGGACAGGGTAGTGGCCGTGCTGCTGGTGGTGCACGCAGAAGCTGTGGCCCTGGGCGCGGTAAAACTGTGCCTGCTGCCAGAGCACAAGGAACACACTCATCCACGATACCTAACTTCATGTCCCAGTTTGCAGGGTGGCGCAGAACATCACTCTCGAAGTCAGACCAGTGCGACCAGGTGTTCGGTTGGATTGCAGCAGATAATGCTTCCAGTCGGATAGGCACCACCCTGTCTTCCACAAAGTCCAGTCTCAGCAGCCAAAAGTCTGGTCAACAAAATCCTCACCTGATCCTCCTTTCACCCACCATGGAGAGTCTTGGCAAACAAGTGATCCTACATTCGGATATTCAGAGGAGCTGTTTTCATCGCCATTCCTTAATGTGGGCCTCTCGCCAAGCCCGCTTGAAGAGGGACATGAGGAGATCTTGTGCCCTGATTCCCAAACAATTAGTGTCTCAAAAGGTTTATGATGAGGATGAGACACAGTTGTCAATAACTGAGGTTGTTGTTAGGTCAACAAGTCAGGAGGATGACCAGAGTGAGGAAGTGGAAGAGGAGGTGCTAGACGATGAAATCACTGACCCAACCTGCGAAGGCGGCAAGCCGAGCGAGGACAGCAGTACAGAGGGGGGGGATCCGCAGCACCGCAACAGGCTGGAAAGAGGAAGTGGGGTGGCAAAAGGGAGAAAGCAGGCCACACCAAACAGGCCCACAACTGTTCCCCGGAGCACCCCCTTGCAACAAACTATCTTGCCAAGGGGTAAGTGTTCCGCAGTCTGGCGCTTTTTTGAGGAAAGTGCGGACGATAAACTTGTCAGATGCCTCCCGCCATGCACCTGGACCTTCGCAAGCACCATCAGCGACCTCATCCACTTTTGTGTCCCAGCGCAGCATACAGATGTCTATACCCCACGCCTTTGAACGAAAGTCACCCACCCACAGGCCATAGCACGAAATGCGCAGCTTTCCAAATTGCTGGCCCTGGAAATGTTGCCATTTAGGCTTGTGGACACTGAGGCTTTCCGCAGCCTGATGGCGGCAGCTGTCCCACGGTACTCTGTCCCCAGCAGCCAATATTTTTCCCGATGTGCCGTTCCTGCCTTACACCAGCATGTGTCCCGTAACATCACCCACCAACGCAGTTATTGGGAAGGTCCACTTAATGACTGACACATGGACAAGTGCTTTTGGCCAGGGACGCAACATTTCCCTGACGGCACACTGGGTGAACATTGTGGAGGCCGGGAGCGAGTCGTACCCTGGGATGGCACAGGTGCTACCGACGCCAAGGATTGCGGGCCCTACAGTACTTCCATCAGGGTTTCCGCCACCACCTACGATAGTGGCTGCAACCCCCCTTCTCCTCCTTTGCCTCCTCCTCCACCTCTGAATTCTCATCTTGCAGAACCAGTCAGACATCAGTCAGTAGCTGGAAGCAGTGTGGCACTGCAGTGGGGAAGCGGCAACAGGCCTTGCTTAAACTGATCTGCTTAGGTGACAAACAGCACACCGCCGCAGAGCAGGGGATAAGGGACCAGACTGAGCTGTGGTTCTCGCCACTCAACCTAGAACCATTGTGTCTGATAATGGTCGTAACTTGGTGGCGGCTTTGGAGCTCGGCAAGCTTACACACATACCATGCCTAGGCCACGTGTTCAACCTAGTGGTTCAGCGGTTTCTCAAAACCTACCCTAATTTGCCTGAAGGTGCGCCGCGTGTTTGCCCATTTCCTCAAGTCATCGACAGCTTTCGCCGGTCTGGCAACGCTGCAGCAGCGCTTGCAATTACCAGCTCACCGACTGTTGTGCGACGTGAGCACGCGCTGGAACTCCACGTTCCACATGTTGGCCAGGCTTTGTGAGCAGCAGAGGGCAGTAGTGGAATACCAGCTGCAACATGATCGTCACCTTTCCCGTCAGTTTCCGCTCTTCCCAAGCGACAAGTAGGCATTGATTTCTGACCTCTGTGAGGTTTTACGCAACTTTGAGGAATCAACACAGATGGTGAGCGGCGATAACACTATTATCAGCGTAGCCATCCCACTTCTGTGTCTACTCAAACGCTCGCTGCTCAAAATTAAGGCGGACGCTTTGCATGTGGAAAAAATGATATCATTGTGTAAAACTTACATAAATAAAAAAAAGTATACATATTAGGTATTGCCACGTCCGTATCGACATGCTATATAAAAATATCATATGACCTAACACCTCAGATGAACACCGTAAAAAAAAAAAAACTGTGTAAAAAAAAGTTATTTTTTGTCACTTTACATCACAAAAAGTGTAATAGCAAGTGATCAAAAAGTCATATGCACCCCAAAATAGTGCCAATCAAACCGTCATCTCATCCCGCAAAACTGCTACCCTACCTAAGACGATCGCCCAAAAACGTAAAAAACTATGGCTCTCAGACTATGGAGACACTAAAACATGATTTTTTTTGGTTTCAAAAATGATATCATTGTGTAAAACTTACATAAATAAAAAAAAGTATACATACTAGGTATTGCCACGTCCGTAATGACCTGCTCTATAAAAATATCACATGACCTAACCCCTCAGGTGAACACCGTACAGTGTCAAAAAGGCCATTTTTTGGCACCTTAGATCACAAAAAGTGTAATACCAAGCGATCAAAAAGTCCTACGCACCCTAAAATAGTACTAATCAAACCACCATTTGATCCCACAAAAAATGAGACCCTTCCTGAGACAATCGCCCAAAAAAAAAAAAAAAAATAGGGCTCTCAGAATATGGAGAAAACTGAAACATGATTTTTTTTTATTCAAAAATGCTGTTATTGTGTAAAACATAAATAAATAAAAAAGTATACATATTAGGTACCGCCGCATCCGTAACAACCTGCTCTATAAAAATACCACATGATCTAACCTGTCGGAGGAACATTGTAAATAACAAAAAATAAAAACGGCGGCGAAACAGCTATTTTTTGTTATCTTGCTTCACAAAAAGTGTACTATAGAGCAACCAAAAATTATATGTACCCTAAAATAGTACCAACAAAACTGCCACCTTATCCCATAGTTTACAAAATGGGGTCACTTTTTTGGAGTTTCTACTCTTGGGGTGCATCAGGGGGTCTTCAAATGTGACATGGCAGCTTAAAATTATTTCAGTGAAATCTGCTTTCCAAAAACCATATGGCGTTCCTTTCCTTCTGCACAATGCCATGTGCCCGTACAGTAGTTTACGACCATATATGGGGTGTTTCTGTAAACTACAGAATCAGGCCAATAAATATTGAGTTTTGTTTGGCTGTTAACCCTTGCTTTGTTAGTGGAAAAAAAATTGATTAAAATTTAAAAAAATCTGCCAAAAAAGTGTAATTGTGAAATTTCATCTCCATTTTCCATTAATTCTTGTGGAACACCTAAAGGGTTAACAAAGTTTGTAAAATCAGTTTTGAACACCTTGAGGGGTGTAGTTTATAAAATGGGTGGTTTGTATTATGTAAGCCTCAAAGTGACTTCAGACCTGAACTGTTTCTCAAAAAGTAGGTTTTGGAAATGTTATGAAAAATTTCAAGATTTGCTTCTAAACTTCTAAGCCTTCTAACGTCCCCCAAAAATAAAATGGCATTCACAAAATGATCCAAACATGAAGTAGACATATGGGAAATGTAAAGTAGTAACTATTTTTGGAGTAATTACTATCTATTATACAAGTAGAGAAATTGAGATTTACAAATTTTTCTAATTTTTTGGTAAATTTGGTATTTTTTTTTATAAATAAAGATTAAATTTATTGACTCAATTTTACCACTGTCATGAAGTACAATATGTGACGAGAAAACAATCTCAGAATGGCCTGGATAAGTAAAAGCGTTTTAAAGTTATTACCACATAAAGTGACACTTGCTAAAAATGGCCTGGGCAGAAGGGTGAAAAATGGCAGGGTCCTGAAAGGATTAAGGTGTAGAAAATGGTCTAAATGTAAGATAGCAAGGAAACAGTCTTACATTTAGACTGGCACTGGATGCGTCAAAGTTATGGAGGGGCCAGCACCTCTTTATAACTTCGGCAGATCCACCGCCAGATATAGGGGTTGTTAAGACCGGCGTCTAAAACGCCAGTCTTAATACATGACCCCCATTATCTATACATCCCAAAAAAAGCCTTATACAAGATGCAAAGGCATTATTTATGGTGAATACATACCCATCCTCAAAGGCCGTAAGGAACAAAATGTAGATGAGACAGGTGTCCCCATTGCAGGTCCTGTCTTTTGATAAAACGATCTATTCCCAAACATAAATGCATTATGCTTCAAAAGAAACTCCAACGACTCTCCTACAAACTCAATATAATCACTGCTTTTCTTCTGCTGTTCTAAAATAGGTACTAACCGCTGCATATGGCGAACACCCCATCAGACCTGCCATTTTGAAAACTCTTTAAAGGGAATCTAGCACATCATTTTCACCTATATCACTTCCAATCATACCTGTGTGTACACTGTGTCTTTATTCCATGTCCAAAAAAAAAGTGTCCTTATTATGCTGAAAAACTACTGAAACGGTGCCCAAGTGCCCGGCTAGGCGAGGTTTGCTGTGCCAAGTTCCCAAAGCAAACCGACTTAAGAAGAGGCGGGGGAGGCTGCTTTAGCTGCTCATATCTAGGGATTGGTAGCAGCTAGAGATATGGGACTGGTCTTGTTTGAAAGCTGGCATTTCAGCATTATATCCATTACATCGGAAGATATAGCTGTTAGAAATCAAGTCAGAAGTGAAATCAGTGAAACCTGTTTTTACATTCCCTTTCAGTTGCATTCTCTGTCCTCTGGATTATAATGTTACGTCAATAATGTTGATAGGCAGTGAAAGCTTTTTAATGCCTGGCCCTGTCAAACAAAGTGCAGAGGGTGCGGCAGTTGCAGAGAGAGCAGAGCCTCTAGGTGTAACAGCAACTCCCCCATTGCTCCTAGAGTCTCATTTGCATATATCAAAACTTCATTTTTCTCAGCAATGTGGGCACATATGAACACGGGACCAACTTGGATGCCTCCAGCTGCCAAGCACACATGTAACAGGTCCTAGGGACAGATGACCTTTAAGGGGTTGTCCAAGATCATTATCATCCATTGATGGAGTTCAGGAGAGGTCATCAATATCAGATTGGCGGGGGGTCCGATTCTACAGGACTGCAAAATGATACACTGACATTAAAAGGGTTCTTTAACTATTATTTCCGTAAATCTCTTTATGAAACCACAAGACTTATAGAAGACATGGATCCTGAAAAATGGCAGAAATTGTAAGCAATTTGTTTAAGAAAGGTTTATGGTGTATTCAGATGGTGCAGTTGAACCCCATCAGAAAACACATCCAAAAACTGCATGCACCATTGATACAATTTTTTGCAGGTGAAACACATTTATTTAACATACATGAAGTACCTCAGTTGCGACGTGTGAATTTACCCTTACAAGAACAACCAATAGGAAAAACATAAGAAAAACAACTACAATTGAAATTGACAAATTGAGTTATCAGAGACTTTTTGTGTCCATGCAATATTTTAATGGTAACGAGAGGGATTCTCTGCTCCTCCAGCACCATGGTGACCCAAGAGGCAGTATCAGGACTGGATGTCTTATGTATGTGACCGTCCATACCTGTACACAAAATATAGTGCTGTTTCTACCTCTAGAGTCCATATCTTGTGGAGACCCAGCGTTTCACTTTGGCCATGACAGAGGAGGCAGCTATAGAGGAGAATCCCTTTAACAACTACAATGGTAGAATACGAAGTCTGAACCATGAATATCTGTATGATCTCCAATAAGATGAATGTGTTCTGATACTGTATTAGAGAATGGGGTCATGTATGAAGGAGGGTTCAGAATGACAAGTGGAAATTTGAATGAATATCTTGAAAACATCTCAAGTTTCATTGTTTAGTTGACAATTTTACAATATTACCCCTACCCATGAACCCGCCAGTTAACAGCTACATACTAATATGCAATCTTCTGGCCTTAATTATATTAAAGTCCAATTACATGTAATTTCTTGGGTCCAGCAGCCATATTTTTTTTAGAAAGTTGCTTTCATTACTTAGTGCTGTGTTTATAAGTGGGAGAGGATGCCACCAGAGGGAGTGACCATAGGCGTCCCATAGCAGAATCTGGAATGGGGTCTTGATCCATCAGAACATGAAACTCTCTTGCCATTCAGTGAAACTTGTACTATTTTGCAAGCAAGTTCAGTCAGTTTTGTCTGCAATTGTGTTCAGTGTATCCGCGCGGGTACAATGCGTTTTGATGTGTTTTTCACGCGCGTAAATTAAGATTTACAAACATCTCCTAGCAACTATCAGTGAAAAATGCATTGCACCTGGACTGTATCCAGATCACTTCTATGGGGCCAGGGGTGTGCGAGCACTAATGTCTGTTCCTACATGATTTACAAGGAGGCAGTACTGTCTGTTCCTATATCATTTACAGAGAGACAAGGAGACAGTACTGCCTATTCCTATATCATTTACAGAGAGACAAGGAGGCAGTACTGTCTATTACTATATCATTTACTGAGAGACAAGGAGGCAGTACTGCCTGTTTCTATATCATTTACAGAGAGACAAGGAGACAGTACTGCCTATTCCTATATCATTTACAGAGAGACAAGGAGGCAGTACTGCCTATTCCTATATCATTTACTGAGAGACAAAGAGGCAGTACTGCCTATTCCTATATCATTTACAGAGAGACAAGGAGGCAGTACTGCCTATTACTATATCATTTACTGAGAGACAAGGAGGCAGTACTGCCTGTTTCTATATCATTTACAGAGAGACAAGGAGCCAGTACTGTCTGTACCTATATGATTTATAGAGAGACAAGGAGGCAGTTCTGTCTGTTCCTATATCATTTACAGAGAGACAAGGAGGCAGTACTGCCTGTTTCTATATCATTTACAGAGAGACAAGGAGGCAGTACTGCCTGTTTCTATATAATTTATAGAGAGACAAGGAGCCAGTACGGTCTGTACCTATATGATTTATAGAGAGACAAGGAGGCAGTACTGTCTGTTCCTATATCATTTATAGAGAGACAAGGAGGCAGTACTGCCTGTTCCTATATCATTTACAGAGAGACAAGGAGCCAGTACTGTCTGTACCTATATGATTTATAGAGAGACAAGGAGGCAGTTCTGTCTGTTCCTATATCATTTACAGAGAGACAAGGAGGCAATACTGCCTGTTTCTATATCATTTACAGAGAGACAAGGAGGCAGTACTGTCTGTTCCTATATAATTTACAGAGAGACAAGGAGGCAGTTCTGTCTGTTCCTATATCATTTATAGAGAGACAAGGAGGCAGTACGGTCTGTACCTATATGATTTATAGAGAGACAAGGAGGCAGTACTGTCTGTTCCTATATCATTTATAGAGAGACAAGGAGGCAGTACTGCCTGTTCCTATATCATTTACAGAGAGACAAGGAGCCAGTACTGTCTGTACCTATATGATTTATAGAGAGACAAGGAGGCAGTTCTGTCTGTTCCTATATCATTTACAGAGAGACAAGGAGGCAATACTGCCTGTTTCTATATAATTTACAGAGAGACAAGGAGGCAGTACTGTCTGTTCCTATATAATTTACAGAGAGACAAGGAGGCAGTTCTGTCTGTTCCTATATCATTTACAGAGAGACAAGGAGATAGTACTGTCTGTAAGCAAATAGATATATAGCTTCTTCTATAAAGGTGACCAGCACATTACTCTGAAACCTACGGGAGATGGTGGTCACCCTGTAGCCACAGGCCCCCACCGAAAATATACATTCTATTAAAATGAATTAAAAGGCAATGCTATTCAGGCACACACATGAAGGGGTAGGTTATTATATAGATAAGTTGCGCTGCTATAAATTTGATATGTTATTAGCCCTCTTTCATACATGACCCCATTTGTGAGGTAGAAGCCCCTGATCTAGTGTGAGAGGTGTTACTTGTGCTCATTTAAGTTGCAGGGATGATTTCTGGTCGGCAGGTTCATTCCACTCCAGGACAGAGCTGGATCGAACATGTCCAGTATATCCAGACACCTACACCTGCTGATGCTTGTGCTGCTGATATTTGCGGTAATGACTCTGAATGGTGAGGGCAGCTCGCTCAGTGGCATCTTTTGTCGATATGTCCCTCCGTGGGCTCCTCAGACCTGTGGAATAGACAGAGAAGAAAGGTTTGCCATGGTCCTAGACTTTTTTCTCATTGACTATAAATAGTAAGCATTTGTCCTCTGTTCAACTGGAAGGATTAGGTAGATCTGATCCGATTACAGTACGGACGTGAGGGACATTTTGGGAGAGGACAGATATTACGTGACAATGATACAATGCAATTCAGAGCTACTCCTATTGCAGCGCTTCACAGACATTATCATCATTTGGTGTCCCCCCAGGGGGGCTCACAATCTAAATTTCTAAATCAGTATATCTCTGGAGTGTAGGAGGAAACCAGAGAACCCGGAGGAGACCCACACTAACACAGGGAGGACATGCAAAACCATGCAGATGTCATCACGAACCTAGGACCTGTTGAGCCACTGTGGTGCCCACATGTGTTAGACGTGGATTTGTTGCAGATTTGTCTTGGATTTTACCCGGTGCATTGTGAAGGATGAAATCCGCTTTGAAAATCCTCAACATAAATTGACATGATATGGATTTAAAATCCGCACTGCAGGTCAATTTCTGTAATCTATAGTGGAAATTCCAGTTTATCTGCCACTTCTCAACCTAAAGTGGATCTGTCATCTTAAAGGGGTTTTCGGGTGTTTAACATTAATGACCTATCTTCAATATCTGACTTCTGGCACCCCCGCCGATCTGCTTTTTTAAGAGGTTGCCATTTAGCTGTTTGAAGCCCCATGGCCTGAACAGCGGGGATTATGGGAGTCTTATCTTAGCAATCTGATATTGATGACCTACAGTATCCTGAGGATAGGTCATCAATATTAAACACCTGGACAACCCCTTTAATAGGCGGCCCTATGTAGCATATTACAGATAAGAGTTCACTGATATAACATGAGCTTAAAGGGGTTCGTCACGTACATTTCACCCAGCATTGGCCATTAGAACATTGTAAAAGCATTATATCCATACCTTTATGTCATCTGGATGTTTATTGCATGTCTAGGAAAAGCACTTTTATTTCTCTGAAAAACGGCTCCCAAGCGCCCAGCTGGTGGGATTTCAAAGGGCCCAAGCCTGCCCGCTGCCGCCCTTCCCCGCTGTCTGCTCCTCTCCTAACCTCCCATCACAGTGGCACCAGGGAGGAGTCTTGGAAGGTTAGGGAGAAGGGCGGTGGGCTTGGGCACTTTGAAAAGGAAATCCGGCCATCTAATTGGAGGGGATGCCAGGAGTCAGACCCCCACCAATCGGATATTGATGACCTATTCAATATCTTTTCACTGCACAACCCCTTTAAGCACAATACGACCTGCAGTGTAAAGCATGAGGTAGATAGAGGACAGCAGCCTAAGCCTGGGGTAATAATAACATTTATGAGATTTTTAGACCCCAGGAGGTGATATAGCCATCTAAAGTCACAGGTACACACAACTCAAAGACATTTATTGTTTAAAGGGAATCTGTCACCCTGATTTTGCACTATTATCTACAGTAATACACATCTAGAACTGCAGATATGGAGTCCAGATCACTCATTTTTATTTTCCTACAACCCCCCTCCTCCCCCACTGTCAGCAATTAAACTTCCCTAAAATACACAGTCCGGACTGCTGTGCTGTTCTAACATAATGGAGCGGACTCCTGTGCGCATGCTCTGAGCGCTGACAGCGAGGGAATGGGGGTCAGTAAGAAAATAAAAAAGTGATCTGGACTCCATGCAGTACTACTGGTCCAAAATTGGGGTGACAGAATCCCTTTAAGAGCATGATTGGACATTTTCTTTAATTTAAGTTATTGCTGCAGTTGGTAGAGGCTCCGTTTATTGGTCGACCACCTTCTATTACTGGGATCAGCAACCTCCAGCTTCTGTGAAACTACAACTCTCAGCGTGCACACTTGTTCTTGGAACAGCTGGCGTGTCGGGTTTGCTGGCCTCTACTACCTTTATATGGTAGACAACCCCTTTAAACTGCGTATCCATCTTTGGGGCGCTCATATATCTAGAGAATGGGGGTCCAGTAACCCCTGTCTGGCACTCCAGAGTTAGCGGTGGATATCTATGCCCGCTGCTCTCTCCATTGTAGTTTATGGCAGTTGTGAAAAGCTAAGCAGTTACCACAATACCCATCATTTACAATGGAGAGCTACATGCACGCTGGTCTCCTACTGTCTAGAGTGCTAACTTGTGGAGAAGTTGGACGCCCCATCATCCCAATAGGTGGGTGTTCTCGAGGTGGAACATCATAAAATGTCTCAGACGGTAATACTCCTTTAAAAGGGTTATCCTGATAAATATAATGATGAGCTATCCCCAGCATAGGTCGTCATTATCAGATCGATGGGGGTCCGAGTCCCAAAAACCCTAACGATCAGCTGACCGAAAATTTCCAAGCACTACACTGTACATTGTATAGTGGCTGTGCTTGGTATTGCACCTCAGCCCCACTAACTTCAATGGGGCTGACCTGCAACTAGGTCATGTGACCGATGTATGGTGATGTCACATGACCTAGGAAGATGTCACGGCTCTCATGAAGCGCTGGCCTCTACTAACAGTGGATCCTAGGTGTCGGAACCCCGCTGATCTGATATTGATGACCTATCCAAAACTAATTTCTGGATAACCCTTTTAAGTTTTAGGCTGGGAGGCGGGGGCTACGCAGCGACATGTGTCACATTAGATTGCAATGTTGCATTACGTGGACTCGCATTGTGACGTGATCTACTGTGACACAAGAGTCACAAAAATCTAACACTGTTGGATTTTTGGTCACAAGTAGCTTTGCCATCATAGACCAGCGCATACCACAGTGCAAGTAGAGTGAGATGGTGATTTGCCTGTGACCTTTCTGTGATTTGACTTTTTTTTGTCTTTTATAGCTAAATTACAGCTCTAAAATAGTTTCTCGACAGTACAGTAAGTTGTTTTGGCAATTTTTCTTGCGCAATACATGTTGCTGCGTAGTCTAAGCTTTATCTCAGCCCTTCCGAGTGTTTCAATAGGTCAAATATTTCTTGGATCAGAAAAGTTTGTGCACCCTTGGTCTACAGCCTTTGGTGTCCACAGAAAAGGAAGGGGCAACATGTGTCGTGTCCCAGAAGCGTCTACCACTCCTACATTCCTATTGCTAGCCTGTTTGCCATCATTGTATTGGTTTGCACCACCAACTGTATCACCAGCAGCAAAGTGTCATTTTGTTACATGCAAAAACTGTTATGTTCATGTAATGTGCCTGGCAGAGAGTACATTTAGATAGAATGGAACTTACAATTCCATTCTCCCCCCTTTTGGACTGTAGTGGGCTAGTCCTGCTTCCTACAAAGGGAGGGGTTGCAGGAAGCTGAAGTGGAGTTGAGAGTTGGAGCGAGAGAATGAAGCAGCATGGTGCAGTGAGGGAGCGTTTTCCCCTCACTGCTGCAGTAGCTTTGGAAAAGCAGCTCAGAGAGCAGCACACTCCTAAAGAACTTAGTACCTCTGAGAGCCAAAATGGTGCCAAAGACACCCTGCTCAGCAAAACAGGTCACAGGATACCTCACTCTCATAAGAAGCAGTAACTGAAGCTGATAGGAACCAGACTGAAGCCAGAGATTAGCACAGCAGGGAGAGATAAAGCAAAGTATTCAAGTTTACCTGCCAGTTTACCCTTAGCCTGCTAAAGCCAAGAGAAAGATCGAGAATTGTTTGGATGACACAAGTTTATCGCAAGTTTATTCAAGTAAAAACTGTTAAACTTCACTAAATCTGTACTCTACTTACTCCACCAACTACAACTCCTTTGTTGCTACGGAGCCTAACTCCAGGGAGCTACAGTATCCAGGTAGGAGCACCATTACACAAACTATTAGGGACACAACATACCACTCGGCATTCCTGAACACTAGGACTCGATCGCTCCAGAAGGGCCGCCTGCCACACATGGCTAGGATCAACCTGGGTCCCCATTACGGTGCTAGGTTTTACAACCCAGGACATAAGGGTATGGTGTTAGTCATGCCTGCCATGCCCTTACCCACAGCAGTGTAGATGTTAGTCAACCTTCCCAGATACTTGGCACCCAACAGAAAGGCAATGGGACTGACCATGACTGGATTCCCTCCAAGGGCTGCCTGTATGGTACATACACCATTCACCACAACCATGCATCGACCTGATTTATGAATAGGACTTGACACAGACTTTAGAAATTATAATCACCACATCTGCACATTTCTATAGCATGCTTGCATACGCATGGTGAATACTGACCTCTCGCAGGGTACGTTGTACATGAGTACTGACAGCTTCCTCTCCTCTACAATGTGCAATAAACATACGAAGGGTTAATATGCAGTAGAAAAAAAATAATTCTATAAAAAGCATGCAGCGCATAATAGAAATGACACATATATTGGCATTACAATAATCGTGGATGCCCCCATAGAGTATTGTTTTGTAAAACAGAGGTGGGGGGATTGATAGATGGGGGCTTCAGAGACAGAACTCCTCACCTATCAGATATTTATGGCATATCCTGCAAATATTGACAGGGCCAGGTTCCTGCATAGTCATCTCGCCTGGTCCTGTCAATCGAAAAAGAGAGGGAAGGAGTAGCAGAGGAAGCAGGAGGAGCAAGGGTGCACAGAGTGGCTTGGACCCGCCCTCAGTGCACTTAATTGCTCATTTGCATACGGATTAAAAGTTTTTCTCCAGAAAAGGTATCATAACATTCAGCTGAGCTAGTCCTACATGACATTGTGCCCGGTTTATGGTGAATTTCCTGGTGACAGTCTCCTTTTTATAATCTATTTATCTGTTTTCAGTAATCTTGCTCTATGGACAGACATCTCATTTCTGCTTTGCAAGTATATTTTAGGAGCCTCTTGACATGAAGAGAAACCTTGCAGACTGTGGAATGGATTGGTGCAGAACCCAGGATCCACTGGAGTTTTATATCCAGCAGTGCAGTGAAGAAAGTTTAAAGGGTCACTATCTTTTCTAAAAACGGCAACCCCCACTGCTCCCTAGAACGAGGGGAGAGAAGTGCACCCCTCGCTGCTGAGGACAAAATCGAGTCAGGCCCATAGACTTCTATGGAGCCCATCTCATGCAGGCAGGACATAGAGCGTGACATGCACCCGCTTCTCTCCTCTCGTTGTAGGGATCAGTGGGGGATCTCAGTGTTCAGACCTCCACCAATCTAAAATTTTGATATGTCTCTATGACACAAAGTTTTTGGAAAAATGAGTGACCCTTTAATTTTTCCTGTATCTTCTGTGAATGAGATATCCACCACATGAATATCCTGGCTGGAGTTATCTGATACTTCTGTCACAGAATTATTTTTGCAGGAAGAGCACATTGCATGTGTTTTGTCGGGGATATGCTGCTCACGTATAACATATCTGGTTGTGATGTATGTCTCGCACTACTGCATGGGTATTTCAATATGGGCACTGGATTCTGTTCCAGTAGGGCACCGGTGTGTGCTAACAATATGGGCACAGAGGGGGCACTGTTAACTAGCACAAGTCAAGGGCGCCCCTAGACCATGGCACACAGAATGGACCTAATATAACATACGTCTAACATATGATCATATTATTTTAGAGAGAGAGAGAGAAAAGAGAGAAAAACATAAGGAAAGTAGAGCTTACAAGGGGTTATCCCATGATTAATGTAAATAATGAAAATCAGACATCATATAGTAGATGACAAAGCTAGAACCAGCCCTGGACCTCACATGGATCCAGAGATCTCCACATTCATTGATCAGTGATTTTGCTAGATTTATTTCAGGATTTCTGGCTGAGGGGGCATGTTCTATATGCTACAGCGCTCTATTACAGCTCAGGGGGCATGTCCTTTCTCAGAGGGTGTGTCCTTTCTGCTGCAGCTCTCTTCCTGTAACTGTCAACAGCTTTTCACATTAGATGTGGCTGGTGGCAGTTGAAAGATAGAACTGAGCATGTGCGACCCCCTAAGTAGTTGATCGTACAACTAATATACAGATTAAACACCAGGAGGCGCCACTATAATAAACTAAAGAGGGCAGCTCACAGATGGAAATTTTTTGAGAAAGAACGTAAATTACAAGAGTAGTTGAATTATATTATCATGACTAGGGATGAGCAAATCGACTTCGGATGACACATCCGAAGTCGATTCACATAAAACTTTGTTAGAATACTGTACGGAGCGAGCACTCTGTACAGTATTAGAATGTATTGGCTCCGATGAGCCGAAGTTATTACTTGACGAAGTCTCGCGAGTCTTCGAGTATAAACTTCAAAAATTAATTTCTACTGTTAAAAACCTTTCCCGAAGTTACAGTAGAAGTTAATTTATGAAGTTATTACCTGAAGTCTCGCGAGACTTCGCAAAGTAATAACTTAAGCTCATCTGAGCCAGGGCCGTTTCTTGGGCCGGGTGGCCGCCCGGGGCGCTGTCAGAAGGGGGGCGCCGGCAGGGCACAGCAGGAGATGAGCGCTGCGCTTCCATTGTGGAAGAGCTCACTCATCTCTATAGTCATCTGTATCGCCGTCCTCAGGACGGCGATACAAATGTCTGTGCTTCGGCAGCCGGCAGGGGAGGGAGAGGTGTGTCCCCTCCCTGCTCTGATAGGCTGCTAGCACTAGGCCGGCAGCCTATCAGAGGCCGGTGCAGGCGGCGCGATGACGTCATCACGCCGCCTGAGCCAGCGAGGGACACAGGCCGGAAGAGGCCTGCATCGCATCCTGGAGGAAGTAAGTATAAGTTGATTTTTTTTTATATATATATGTACAAATTACAATACTGGCACATAAGGGGGGCTGCTGGCACATAAGGGGGGCTACTGGCACAGACATAAGGGGGGCTACTGGCACATAAGGGGGGCTACTGGCACATAAGGGGGGCTACTGGCACATGATAGGGGGCTACTGGCACATAAGGGGGGCTGCTGGTACATAAAGGGGGCTGCTGGCACATAAGGGGGACTATGGGTAACTAAGGGGGGCTACTGGCACATAAGGGGGACTACTGGCACATAGGGGGGCTACTGGCACATGATAGGGGGACTACTGGCACATAAGGGGAACTACTGGCACATAAGGGGGGCTACTTGCACATAAGGGGGGCTACTGGCACATGATAGGAGGCTACTGGCATATAAGGGGGGCTACTGGCACATAAGGGGGGCTACTGGCACTTAATAGGGGGGCTACTGGCACATGATAGGGGGGCTACTGGCACATAAGGGGGCTACTGGCACATGATAGGGGGGCACTCTGGCTACTGGCACATGATGGTGGGGGGGCTCTTATTACTGGCACATGATTGGGGGCATCTATGGGGGCTCTTATTACTGGCACATGATTGGGGGCATCTATGGGGGCACATCTTACTGGCACATGATTAGGGGGCATCTATGGGGGCACATCTTACTGGCACATTATTGGGTGGCACTATAGGGGCATCTACTGAGGCTAAAAAGAAGCGGTATTTTATATGGGGGCTCTGTATATGGGCATTTTATACTGGGACACATTATGGTGGGTACTATGGGGAAGGGGGAGAGGAGAACTATGGGGTCATCTACGGGGGCACTAAGAAGGGGTATTTTATATTGGCACATTATGGGAACATTAGCTCAACTGGGGGCATCCATAAATATAGGGACACCGACACAATTCTAACATTTTTGGCTCTATACACCACCACAATGGATTTGAAATGAAACAAACAAGATGTGCTTTAACTGCAGACTGTCAGCTTTAATTTGAGGGTATTTACATCCAAATCAGGTGAACGGTGTATTACAACAGTTTGCATATGTGCCTCCCATATGTTAAGGGACCAAAAGTAATGGGACAGAATAATAATCATAAAATCAAACTTTCACTTTTTAATACTTGGTTGCAAATCCTTTGCAGTCAATTACAGCCTGAAGTCTGGAACGCATAGACATCACCAGACGCTGGGTTTCATCCCTGGTGATGCTCTGCCAGGCCTCTACTGCAACTGTCTTCAGTTCCTGCTTGTTCTTGGGGCATTTTCCCTTCAGTTTTGTCTTCAGCAAGTGAAATGCATGCTCAATCGGATTCAGGTCCGGTGATTGACTTGGCCATTGCATAGCATTCCACTTCTTTCCCTTAAAAAACTCTTTGGTTGCTTTTGCAGTATGCTTTGGGTCATTGTCCATCTGCACTGTGAAGCGCCGTCGTCCAATGAGTTCTGAAGCATTTGGCTGAATATGAGCAGATAATATTGCCCGAAACACTTCAGAATTCATCCTGCTGCTTTTGACAGCAGTCACATCATCAATAAATACAAGAGAACCAATTCAATTGGCAGCCATACATGCCCTCGCCATGACACTACCACCACCATGCTTCACTGATGAGGTGGTATGCTTAGGATCATAAGCAGTACCTTTCCGTCTCCATACTCTTCTCTTCCCATCACTCTGGTACAAGTTGATCTTGGTCTCATCTGTCCATAGGATGTTGTTCCAGAACTGTGAAGGCTTTTTTAGATGTCGTTTGGCAAACTCTAATCTGGCGTTCCTGTTTTTGAGGCTCACCAATGGTTTACATCTTATGGTGAACCCTCTGTATTCACTCTGGTGAAGTCTTCTCTTGATTGTTGACTTTGACACACATACACCTACCTCCTGAAGAGTGTTCTTGATCTGGCCAACTGTTGTGAAGGGTGTTTTCTTCACCAGGGAAAGAATTCTTCGGTCATCCACCACAGTTGTTTTCCGTGGTCTCCGGGTCTTTTGGTGTTGCTGAGCTCACCGGTGCGTTCCTTCTTTTTAAGAATGTTCCAAACAGTTGTTTTGGCCATGCCTAATGTTTTTGCTATCTCTCTGATGGGTTTGTTGTGTTTTTTCAGCCTAATGATGGCTTGCTTCACTGATAGTGACAGCTCTTTGCATCTCATCTTGAGAGTTGACAGCAACAGATTCCAAATGCAAATAGCAGACTTGAAATGAACTCTGGACCTTTTATCTGCTCATTGTAATTGGGATAATGAGGGAATAACACATACCTGGCCATGGAACAGGCGAGAAGCCAATTGTCCCATTACTTTTGGTCCCTTAACAAGTGGGAGGCACATATGCAAACTGTTGTAATTCCTACACCGTTCACCTGATTTGGAAGTAAATACCCTCAAATTAAAGCTGACAGTCTGCAGGTAAAGCACATCTTGTTCGTTTCATTTCAAATCCATTGTGGTGGTGTATAGAGCCAAAAATGTTAGAATTGTGTCGATGTCCTAATATTTATGGATCTGACTGTATTAGGGTACTTTCACACTAGCGTTATTCTTTTCCGGTATTGAAATCCAGTAAAGGGTCTCAATACAGGAAAAAAACGCATTCATTTTGTCCTAATGCATTCTGAATGGAAAGCAATCCGTTCAGTATGCATCAGGATGTCTTCCATTCAATCTGTTGTACGGTATTTGACCGGACAAAATACCGCAGCATGCTGCGGTATTTTTTCCGGACAAAATCCCGGAACAATACTGCACTTGCCGGATCCGGCATTAATTTCCAGATGTATTAATGCCGGATCCGGTACCAAGTGTTCCAGAAATTGATGCAATGCAGGATCCGTTTTTCGGGTCTGCGCATGCGTCGGGATATAGGAAGAGCAGGTTTCTCTTTTGATCTTTGAAAAAAATTAAATACCGGATCCGTTATTCCGGATGATACCGTTGCCGGAACTGCCTGCCGGATTCTAACAATGCTAGTGTGAAAGTACCCTTAGTTATTGGGTTAATACCAATTGAACATTTAAGAGAGCTTTCAAAGTAATGTGGTTATAGCGAGCATCAGCCTGACTGGCACAGGGTACTAAGTGACTAGTGCGCCAGTCATTGACAAGCATAGGCTAGGCAAATAGTGCAGTGTGAGATAACAGCCTGATGAACGTTTAAAAAGAAAAAAACAAAACCTTTATTTAAAGTCTGTTTAAAATAGGGTAGGGAGAACCCATATGTCACAATCTGTGACCATCAGGCAACTAGTCTTTAATGAACATACAGAGGGGGAGACTAAATAACACCTCTGTATATCCAGAAAGACCAGGCTAATATCTGACTTGCTAGCTAGACTAGCTAGAGCAGGCATGGTCAACCTGCGGCCCTCCAGCTGTTGCAAAACTACAACTCCCATGATTCACAGACAGCCTACAGCTATCAGCCTACAGAAGGGCATGGTGGGAGTTGTAGTTTTACAACAGCTGGAGGGCCGCAGGTTGAGCATCCCTGAGCTAGAGTATGCAAGTCAGGAGACGGACACAATAGAAAAGAGACAGTGTGAACGGATGTAGAGCGTGTGTGTGCCAGTGACCCTGAGGACAATATATAAGGAGAATTACAGGTAAATACCCACTGGTATACAGATCTCAGCACACTAAGTCTCGCTACCTTGATCCAGTAGCAGTGTAAAGGATTTGAAACCACTGGATATAACGTGTACTATATGGCCTATGGTCAGGACCAAAAGTCGCAACTGTATGCCCGCAGCCAATTTAAGCTGAATACAGTCACTCAGAGCTAGTATATTTTAGCTCCATGTTTCTATTTATCCACAGTTTCTATTTATTTATTTTTACAGCGTTCACCTGAGGGGTTCAGTCAAGTGACATTTTTATAGAGCAGATTGTTACGGACGTGGCGATACCTAATATGTATACTTTTTCTCATTTATTAAAGTTTTACACAATAATAGCATTTTTGAAACCAAAAAATTATGTTTTAATGTGTCCATGTTCTGAGAGCTATAGTTTTTTTATTTTTGGAGAGATTTTCTTATGTAGGGGCTCATTTTTTGCGGGATGAGGTGACGGTTTTATTGGTACCATTTTGTGGGACATATGCGTTTTTGATCACTTGGTGTTGCACCTTTTGTGATGCAAGGTGACAAAAATTGCTTGTTTTGACACCGTTTTTTTTTTTTTTTTACGGTGTTCACCCGAGGGGTTAGGTCATGTGATATTTTTATAGAGCTGGTTTTTACGGACGCGGCAATACCTAATATGCATACTTTTTTTTATTTGTTTCACTTTAACACAATAATAGCATTTTTGAAACCAAAAAAATGATGTTTTAGTGTCTCCATGTTCTAAGAGCTATAGTTTTTTTATTTTTTGAGAGATTTTCTTATGTAGGGGCTCATTTTTTGCGGGATGAGGTGACGGTTTTATTGGTACCATTTTGTGGGACATACGCGTTTTTGATCACTTGGTGTTGCACCTTTTGTGATGCAAGGTGACAAAAATTGCTTGTTTTGACACAGTTTTTTTTATTTATTTTTTACGGTGTTCACCCGAGGGGTTAGGTCATGTGATATTTTTATAGAGCTGGTTTTTACGGACGCGGCAATACTAAATATGTCTATTTTATTTTATTTTTTCTATTTTTAATTTTTTTTTTTATTCCTTACTTTTTTTTTTTTACATGTGAAACTTTTTTTTATTTTATTTTTTCAACCCTTTATTTTATTTTTATTTTATTTTACACTTTTCGTCCCCCATAAGGTCATACAAGACCTCTGGGGGACATTTACTTCACTTTTTTTTTTTTTCACAGTTGATTTCTCCTGTAACTGGGGCTGACATAGTAGCCCCAGTTACAGGACAAATGCACCCCTAGAGAGGCTGTACAGCAGCAATCCTGCGCTGTACAGCCTCACAGCAGGGCTGATCGAGGTCTCTGAGAGACCTCACACAGCTCCTGCACACTCCGGTCCCGGCGGTCACATGACCGCCGGGCCGGAACAGGAAGCGCACAGTGAGCGCTGTGTCTGCAGCGATCGTGAAGGCAGGGACACCTGGGCACTGTCCCTGCCTTGTCTTAGGGTTGCCCTGCTGTCACTGACAGCGGGCAACCCGATTAGCAGCTGCACGATTAGCGTGCAGCTGCTATTTCTGACAGGACGTTTTAAAACGTGCTGTCAGAAATAGACGTCCACCCATAGGACGTTTATATCCTATGGGCGGACGTGAGGCGGTTAAACAACCATGTCGAAAGACACATCTCATGGTCGTGGAAAAGATGTAAGTCTGTTTGAGAAGGATCAAATCATTGGCATGCATCAAGCAGAGAAAACATCTAAGGAGATTGCAGAAACTACTAAAATTGGGTTAAGAACTGTCTAACACATTATTAAAAACTGGAAGGATAGTGGGGACCCATCGTATTCGAGGAAGAAATGTGGCGGGAAAAAAATCCTGAATGATCATGATCGGCGATCACTTAAACGTTTGGTGAAATCAAATCGAAGAAAAACAACAGTAGAACTCAGGGCTATGTTTAATAGTGAAAGTAAGAACATTTCCACACGCACAATGTGAAGGGAACTCAAGGGATTGGGACTGAACAGCTGTGTAGCCGTAAGAAAACCACTTATCAGTGAGGCAAACCAGAAAAAAAGGCTTTAATTTGCTAGGGAGCATAAAGATTGGACTCTGGAGCAATGGAAGAAGGTCATGTGGTCTGATGAGTCCAGAATTACCCTGTTCCAGAGTGATGGGCGCATCAGGGTAAGAAGAGAGGCAGATGAAGTGATGCCCCCATCATGCCTAGTGCCTACTGTACAAGCCTGTGGGGGCAGTGCTATGATCTGGGGTTGCTGCAGTTGGTCAGGTCTAGGTTCAGCAACAGTATGTGCTCCAAGAATGAGGTCAGCTGACTACCTGAACATACTGAATGACCATGTTATTCCATCAATGGATTTTTTCTTCCCTGATGGTACGGGCATATTCCAAGATGACAATGCCAGGATTTATTGGGCTCAAATTGTGAAAGAGGTTCAGGGAGCATGAGACATCATTTTCACACATGGATTGGCCACCACAGAGTCCAGACCTTAACCCCACTGAGAATCTTTGTGATGTGCTGGACAAGGCTTTGCGCAGCGGTCAGACTCTACCATCATCAATGCAAGATCTTGGTGGAAAAATGAATGCAACACTGGATGGAAATAAATCTTGTGACATTGCAGAAGCTTATTGAAACAATGCCACAGCGAATGCATGCCATAATCAAAGCTAAAGGCGGTCCAACAAAATATTTTTGGTGGCGATTTTTTTTTTGGATAAACAGTGTATAACAGAAAATTACACAAAGGCTTTATGCACAAGCCAACAATCTATCTATGAGACAAGCTTAGTCAGCATACCTTACAATGGCAGCCTTGTGCACTATGAGACATTCAAGACCAACTCTCATCTGACTGAGAGCCAGTAAGCCTAAAAGTTGCTTGATTTTTGTTGGATGGCTTGGGGGACCTGCGCACCTAGATCATTATTATTAGGGTGCCAAAAATGTAAAAAAAAAAAATTGGGATGCCAGCTAACTCTTCTCTCACTGCTTAGGAGGGCTGCATACAAATTTTCAGTTTTCTAATTGTCCTAACATTTATATTCAATAACCTTTCTATACTGTTTTGTCGTGTAAACTCATTTGCATAAACATGGGCATATGGGAAAGACATGCAAATAGTAGGCAAATTCTACTAATGCTGGCATCCAAAAAAAAATAATTACAATTTTTGTCACCCTAGTGATAATGATCTAGGTCCACAGGTCCCCCAAGCCATCCAACAAAAGTTAAGCAACTTTCAGGCTTACTGGCTCTCAAGTTTGTGTGGACAGAGAGCTGGTCTTGAATGTCCCATAGTTCACAAGGTTGCCATTGTAAGGTATGCTGACTATACCTGTCTCATAGAAAGGTTGTTGGCATATAGCCTTTGTGTGATTGTTTGTTATAGGTAATGAAATTGCGCGTGCAATACGTGCATATTACATTGGCGATTTTTGCAATTGCGAATTTTCGTCGAATATTCAGCTAAAAATTTGCAGAATATGGCGAATTCGAATATTGCCTATGCTGCTCATCACTAAGTTATTGCTACAAACACTTAAGAAATATTAAAGGGGTTATCCTCTGGATAGGTCATCGGTATTTGATCAAAGGGGTCTAACAGCTGTTTGAGAAGGCAGCTGCGCTCTCCGTAGCACTGAGGCCTTCTCCAGCTTTCCCTAGGCACTTGGTGAGCACGGAGAAGGCTGTGGCGTTCAAACAACCTGATCAGCGGAGGGTCCCAGATGACCTGTCCAGAGGGAAAAAAACTCTCGTAAAACCCCTTTAATATTTCTATTTGCTGTTTTATGGAAAACCATCAAAATTGCACAACATTTAACAAACATGTTCTTCTTCTTCTACCTCTTGGTCTCGGCTCGCCCGTCTATTCTGTGTTACGTACTGCACATGCCATGGAAGGGGCTGGTACATAAGATACGGGGCTTGTTCTTCTCGAAATAGTGAGCTGCCTAACTGTAGAAAGAGAACACAGCGATGAGTTCAGGTCACAGTCCACACCTGCAATGGTTAATGTCAACCACAATTCAGTAGAACAGTTTAATATACTGGTGCCATTTTTATACTGGTGCCATTTTCCTTCATGATGAAATTTTTTATATATTAAGCATGTCAAGATTTTTAACCAAGCCATTGATCAATGGTGCTTAAAGGGTCTCTGTAGTTTCACACAATTTAATTTCATTTAATAGAGAATGGCGTAACTAGCAAATTCCTAAGTAGAGATGAAAAAGGTCACGGCACTCTAGTAGCTTATTCAGTTTTCTTTATTGGACCAAAATAACAGCAGCAACGTTTCGACAATACAGTCTTTATCAAGCTACATAAAAGTTTACAAGTGACTCACACTACATTTTATAAGGGTACATATCCATACCAATTACTTAGTGGGTGTGCTCCAAACAACAAACCCTCCCCCTCACAGGTACAGACAATCATATAATCCAATGTCCATAATCAATTCACATTAACAACCACAGTGTATGATAATATAAGGCATACCAAGTGTTCGTACGAAGGCTCCCATTCTGTCATGAATTCATGGTGTTCGGCGTCTTCCGCATGTAACTGCGGCTGCGCGAGTATCCAGACGAGATTCACATGCATCACATGCTCGACTAAGCGGTCACATGATCAGTGGCGCTCCTATTGGTCTCCTGACAGGTGACGCACCTAAGCGTCCGGTCACTGTCATGGAAACCACAGGTCCTACAAAAATAATTAATTATACTGTGTGGACCTCTTTGATTAATGCTAATTCGGATGCGCATATCTAAATATACGGACGCCGATCACCACGGGTACAATGTCAGAGGTGGTAATATCAATTAATCAAAATATGATTTCATTTAACAGCGACGAAGGAACCATTCCCTGCAGGGTATCTAAAAAAACTCAATCCTATCAGGACTACGGTTCAGTACCTCACTGGGTATACGTATAGCGGAGATGTGTAGCACCACACATCTCTGAGGCCGAGACCTGACGCCACGAGCACCGCCGCAAAATCTTTTGAGTTGATCCAAGTAAGTAGTGCTGTCCTACCACCTATTTCTTCTGTAGCAAATTCCTAAATCACTTCATTTAAAAAATCTGCCTGCATCCACCTGAAAAAAAAGCTGTAAAGTCATGGCCACTAGGGGTCTCACTTCCACCTAATCTGGAGTCCAGTGCCTGTTGTCAGGCAAGATTTGTCCCTGGTAACAGAGATAAATAAGATGGCAGAGAGGAAATGGGGGCGTGTCAGAACCAGCAGAGATCTTGGACCTGATAAAAAAAACTAAAAATAAATAAAACAGCTTCTACAACAGGAGCCTCCTGTGTGTCTAAAAGTGGGATTTTCCCATCCTTATCTGTTATGTGAGCTCCGGAACTGAAAACAAACATAGTGGGAAGTAAGGGGAAGGACTAGAGAGGAGGGAATCGAATCCCACGAAGTGAAATTTGATCCTAATGAAAAATTCCTACTTCCCCCCTTCATTTGCTCGCGACGGGCCGCCAGGCGCCATCTTGATTAAAGATCTCGGCCGAAATCCCGTGCGCAGTGACGTATGATGTCACCATGCCGGCCAGCGTGATGATGTAATCTGGCACTGAGCGAGATTTCGCGCCTGATCTTCAAGCAAGATGGCGGAGGTCGGCCCGTCGCGAGCAAATAGAGGCGGTAAGTTTGATTACATTTCTTTTTATGTTCATTTTACACCGTTTTTACACTGAGATGTCGAGATCATGTATGAACGCGGCATCTAAAGGGGTACAATGACGGGGGGCTGCGCTATCACATCTCCCTGTCATTGCACCCGCTAAAAATGCGCTTTCGTCACAAATTGAATTTTTTTTTTAAATTTGGCGAAACAGGCAAATCAAACTTTTCAAAAATTCGCTCATCTCTAGAAAGGGAATCAGACCAGTAAAGTACTGGCAGATTCCTTAGAAGGGAGACACCCCCTGCTTCTGAGTGAAATGCATCTATCTGTGTAGCTGAAACAGAGAATAATATGGCTGAGGGAGCCATTGGGGAAGGCCAAAAAAAACCTGTTCCTTCACAGTTATGATTGTACAAAAAAAGCACAGCCATTATGCAATTACTTTTAAACTCAGGTACACTTTAAATCTTCATATTTTATCATTCTGAAATGCTTAGGTCCAAAAAAATACTCATCAAGGTCTAAACATTTTTGTACTGGATCAAGACACTATATACCAGTTGGTCCTGTACACTGCCGGTAATCTACTGGTTTGACCCAGGTTGCCCAGATACCAGAAAAAATGAATACTATGTGGCATGCGGGGTCGTGCGGTACACAGCCATACTGTGTGGCCATACCCTTAGGGTATGACCATATGGTCAGTTTCCTGATGCAGTTTTGGAAGCCAAAACAAAGAGTAGATTCAAAAACGAGAAGTTGTATATGTCCTTTATACTTTCTCTCCTTTCTATGATCCGCTCCTGATTTTGGCTTCCAAAACTGTATGCAGAAACCTGACCGTGTGGCAATATCCTCATAAAGATCTGATTTACAGATTTACTCCTGCTAGCTTCCAATAAACAATAGGGAGCTCTGAATCAATGGACAAGGACTCTTCCTGGACCTATGGAGAATAAAGCTATCCACA
The DNA here is from genome assembly GCF_905171765.1 of Bufo bufo. Classification (NCBI taxonomy): domain Eukaryota; kingdom Metazoa; phylum Chordata; class Amphibia; order Anura; family Bufonidae; genus Bufo; species Bufo bufo. The sequence goes on from NC_053389.1 coordinate 67,591,097, forward strand.
TTTGGCCGGTAGCTTTCTCTCCCGACTCCCTCCGTTTGCAATTGTTGACCAATGACGTCACAGATGTGCTCGATGGGTGACATATCTGGAGACGCTGCAGGCCATTGTGGCAGGTTTAAGCCACGCACACAGCTCAGAGTAGCACAAGCAACATGCGGCCTGGCACTGTCCTTTTGAAAAACGGCTTCTGGCACATTTTCGGAGAAATGGTCGCACCACTGATTCCATGACTAAATCAATGTAACGCCGAGCTGTTAGTGTACCTGAAACAAAGATAGAGGGGAACAGCTACAGTACATTATGCCACCCCACCCCATAATCCCAGGAGGTGGACCATGTGACATTCCCTTGTAAAGGCCTCTTCATGGCGTTACCCACATGGTCTCCAGATCAATCTCAGACTATCACTGAGGACAGACTTTCAGTTCATCCTCCATTGCCATCTTGTGCACCATAATAGCCTTCAAGAACGATGGTGTGAGATCAATGGAACATCTGTAGCTGGACGTCTGGCCCAATGTCATGCAGATACCTTCTGATGGTTTACCGCCCCCTAGGCTTAGGATGTGACATCCAATTTCACTTGCAGTGAAGAATGGATAATTACACTCCATTCTTCTAATCAGATGATCAGTCTGTGCAGAGGTTCGCCTCTGTGCACCTTTTGCTGTCATTCCAGTTAATCATTGTTCTCCTAACCACCGGGACACAGCACATTAAACAGTGCAGACATCTCGACCTAGGTGTGTAGTGATCTGCCAGATAAACCAAGATTGCTCAGTTCAAGGATTCTGTCCTCCCACATAAAGAGCTAAAATTTGGAAAGAAGGCTCTTCCAGTAAAGCATTACAATGGTAAGGGCCTTCTGTTAAAGGGAACCTGTCATCAACTTTATGCTGCCCATACTAACAGCAGAATAAAGTAGAGACAGGTGAGTTGATTTTAGCTGTCTGTCATTTATAAGTTAAAAATAAGTGGTTGCCAAGAACCAACATCACAATCATTGCAGACTGGGCCTGAAAAAGAGTCCCGGCCACCTGAGAACAGTCATGGTTATTCATGAATTCCTGCTCTCCTGCCCACCTGCTGATGACTGACAGTCTAATACCTAGTTTTCTCCCTTTTTCTCTAGGAGAGAACTGACAATCATCAGCAGATGGGCAGGGAGAGCAGGAGATTATGAATAACCATGACTCTCAGGTAGATTTGACTCTTCTCAAGGCCTGGGCTGCAATGAATATGATGCTGGTTCTTGGCAACCACTGACTTTTAGCTCATGAGTGACACACCTCTGAAATCAGAATTTCTGTCACAAATTTATGCTGCCCTCAGTGAGGTCAGCATAAAGTTGATGACAGGTTCCCTTTAACTTTCACGAGATGGTAATGAGGTCTCTTTTACATGTCAGTGAATAGCGTACTCAACGGACAGCCACCTAGCCATAATGTGTTTATTCACACATCAGTGGTTTTACACTGACGGTGGGTCAGTGGAAAAATCACTAAGAAATGCACTACTTTTGTCCATGTTGCAGACCAAAGACGCGCACTTAAGTCTATGAGGGAGATTTATCAAAACTGGTGTTAAGGAAAACTGGCTTAGTTGCCCATAACAACCAATCAGATTCCACCTTTCATTTTCTGAAGGAGCTTTAGAAAATTAAAGGTGGGATCTGATTGGTTGCTAGGAGCAACTAAGCCAGTTTCCCTTTACACCAGTTTTGATAAATCTCCCCCTATCAGACTTTGAAAACCACTGACACAACATGGATGGTATCCAGTGGATTTCATGGACCATTGGTAGGAGATACACTGGAAACCTCTTTTCAACCTAGCGGGCCGAGGAATATGGATGCCACATGTGTGGTAAAAACATACACATGGAGCAAAGACATTCTTCACGGACATCTTCATGGATGAAGCATTGACTATCTTGCCATGGACGTCATCACTAACAGTGATATGTGAAAAATGTCTAAGGCCTCTGTTCTGCCTCTCCAATCTAAGCATTGAAAGTGTGATCTCTGTAACTTACAGTTGTGATGAGATAGCGGTAACCATCAATCTTAGTTGAATTGGCTGACAGTGACTCGATCCAAATGACACCTCGTAGATCGTGAAGACGTTTATTCCAAACTGTGCAGATCATACACAGATGAACAAATGGATAGGTCAAAAAATCATGACCACCAGGATACATGTGGCTGAGATGAACACTGCAGCCAGAATGCAAGGGAGAGAGAGGAAGAGACTGTACAAAGAGCACAGCAGGAGGGGAAGAGAGAAGGGACACACAGAATAAAAAGGCAAACCATGCGTGTGTAACATGACACTCCCCGTTGAAATCTATGATTTCTAATAACAATAATAAACTTTAGATAAGTCCATGAATAATAGATGTTTCTTCTTCTGGAAAATCTGCGAACCGAAAAGGAACAACAAAAATTCAACAAGGAAAACATTACTACAATACTTGTAGACATGCTCTTTAGAGTTGACAGCATTAGGGGGAAGATAGATCCGTGAGTCCATCTTCAGAGGGGAAGGCAGCAACATGCACCAGTCCTTCTTACCTCCCTTTAATCAAGTTGACTTGAAGGGCTGTCTTCAGAGGGGTTGAGTCCCTTTGACACATTGTGAATCTCTTGCGAATATACTTCATGTTGGACACATTGGATGATGAGCCTTTCCGCTTGAGCAAACTCTGCAACTGTGGGGGGTCCTTTACAGATGCGCCACTTACGACATTCTTAGTGTCACCGCTGTTTGCAAAGTGATGAGCAATGTGAATAAGACGTGCAGTCGCTCATACAGCAGAAGACCACTTGGAAAAACGTTCAAACTGTAAGATTTCAGTTTCACCTTTGCCTCCACGGAGGTATTAAGTGTAACTACAATGGCCTTGATTTACTTATCGGACTCCGGATGGATAAGTTCAATGGTAGACTCTATAGGGCTTGAGAAGAATTCATCATTCAAGAGTACTAGTGGAGATATCCATGATGTATCCAGAAAAGCAGCAGCAGGTACTGCATGACTGCCTAGGTCGGCAGGGTTAAGATCAGTGGGTACATAGTGCCATTACTCGGGAATGGAGTATTTCCTAATGCATTCCACTCGATTGCCGACATACACATGGAACTGTCTTGTTTGATTGTGTATATATCCTAGCACGATTTTGCTGTCTGTGTAAGTCAAAGGAGTCAATGTTTAAGTCTGTTTCGTGCTTTATAAGCTCAGCAATTTCAACAGCTAACATGGCTGCACAGAGTTCGAGCCTTGGAACAGTATGTGCAGGCTTTGGAGTTAGCGTGGCCTTGCCCATGACGAATCCTCCACCTATTTCACAGTTGAGGTGTACAACTCCGAGATAGGCTACCGCAGCTATGGCTTCCATGGATACATCAGAGAAGACATGGATCTCTAGTCTGGTGGCATTCTTCAAGGACGCAAGAGTGTAAGATCATGGTATCCTAAACTGTTCCAATGCCTGGAGAGACTGCTTCCAGGATTCCCACCTTTGTTGTTTCTCTTTGGGTAAAGGGGCATCCCAGTCAGTGTTCTCTGAAGTAAGTTGTCTTCGTAAAATCTTGCCCTGAATAGTAAAGGGTGCTATAAATCCCAAGGGATCATAGATACTGTTTACTGGAGACAGTACTCCTCGTTTTGTGAAGGACTTGTCACAGACTGATGTTTGAAATGTGAACGTGTCTTGTTTAACATCCCATAGCAATCCAAGGCTGCGTTTTGTGAGGGAAAGGTCAGACCCAGGTTGGAATTCCCTAGCACTGACAGCATGATCATCAGAAGGAAATGCTCTCATTACCTCATTGCTGTTGGAGATGATTTTGTGTAGTCTGAGGTTGGCAGTAGTGAGCATGTTCTGAGTTCTGGTGAGAAGGTCGATGGCTTCTTCTTCCGTAGGTAGAGACTTGAGCCCGTTGTCTACGTAGAAGTTCTTTTCAACAAACTGAAGTGCATCAGACCCGAACTCTTGTTCGCCTTCTTGGGCCGTTTTTCTCAGTCCATAAATGGCAACTGCGGGGGAAGGGCTATTACCGAAAACGTGTACTTTCATCGGATAGTCCATAACCTCATCGTTGATATCAATTTTACGGTACCATCGGAACCAGAGGAAGTTTCTGTTGTCTTCACAGACGATGAAACAATGAAACATTTGTTGGATGTCGGCCATAATGGCAATTGGTTCTTGTCTAAAGCGGAGTAAGACTCCTAGGAGGTTGTTGTTCAGGTTAGGCCCAGTGAGAAGATTGTCATTGAGAGAAACGCCTTTATGACGAGCACTTGAGTCAAAGACCACCCTAATCTAGTCAGGCTTGTGAGGATGGTAGACACCAAAACACGGAAGGTACCAGCATTCTTCTCCTTGTGCAAGAGGGGGTGCAGGCTCGGCATGATCTCTCTCAAACACCTTCTACATAAAGTCGACAAAATGTTTCTTTATCTCCGGTTTCCGGTTCAGGTTGCGCTCTAAAGAGATAAACCGTAAATCTGCATGTTGTCTATTATTTGGAATTCTCTTACTTGGGGTGCAAAATGGTAGCAGTGCCACCCAGCTGTTGGAATCATCTTGGTAGAACTCTTTACTCATGGTTCTCAAGAATTCTTTGTCTTCCATCGTGGCAGCTAACTCGTTGTCTCTTGTGGTCACCTCAAACACTGTGTTTCCAATGTTGTCATCCCAGAAGATAAATGCTTTCCTATCATCTAGTATGATGCGCTCTTGCGTACTTTTGTCACACAGATTTTCTTTCACACTGTGTAGTCCAGTTAGGAGGGTGTCAGCCTTAGCTAGTTGAAGCTCTAGTAGAAGATCACCGAGTTCTTGAAGCTTTAGATTGTCTTTAGCTGTAATCCTTGGGAAGCCTTGCAACCTTTTGAATAAGGCATCTTCGATTGCCTCAGAGCTGCCAAAGCTACGTTCAAGTCTGTCCCAAGCAGCGTCGAGACCTGCAGCAGGATTGGAAGTGTAAACTGTTTTGAGTTTTTTTATACGTTCGGCAGACTGGGGACCAAGCCACCTGATGAGTAGATTCAGCTCGCTGATTGTGGCTTTACAGGTGAATTTCCAGCCCCTATAATTTTCAGGTTTGTTATCAAATATGGTGAGGCCCGTCCTAGTGAGTTCTCTGTGAAGCATGTATTTAGCAAACTGTGACATGTCTGTTTTTAGACTTTGGGTATACAGTTACAGGTGGGACAGAGTTAGTTGCAGTGGCTGGTACACTGATGTTGAGTGGGCACATAGGATGGTGCTAAGGCGTTCAACACTGGATCTGGCGTACAGTCCAAGGGTGTGTTGGTTTGTAGCTGTATAGTAGTGGGTTTGTTAGGAGGTAGCTGGTTAGTGCCATAGTAAGGTAGAAAGTTTTTTCTATCCGTACCAGTTTCCGCCGCTTGAGAAAGTGCAGTAGGTGCAGAGAAAACACCTTGGTTGAGTGCTTTGGCTGCTATGACAGAGTGATGGAGTTCTGAAGAGGTCCATGATGAATCTGATGCATAAGATGTAACAGAGTGACTGCTACTGATACCTCTTTCATTATCACTTGCGGTCTGCTCTAAGACTCTTAGTCTTGCCATGTCTTTGGCATGCTCACATTGTTTTTCCAAAACTTCTATCTGTGCTTTATTTCTTGCAGCTTCAGCTTCCATCTCTGCTTCCGTCCGTGCAGCTTCAGCTTCCATCCATGCAGCTTTAGCTTCCATCTCTGCTTTCTTCCGTGCAGCTTCAGCTTCCATCTGTGCAGCTTCAGCTTCCATCTCTGCTTTCTTCCGTGCAGCTTCAGCTTCCATCTCTGCTTTCTTCCGTGCGGCTAGAGCTTCCATTTCTGCTTTCTCTTGGGCGAAGGCCGCCTGGATTTTAGAAGCTTCTGCATCAGCGCGGGCTTTGATGAATGTTGACTGAAAGTAGAAGATGTTGATCTTAAGGATTTGGAAGATCGTGTAGAGCGCTTAGAAGTTGTGGAGAGATGGGATCTGGATTCATGGAGATGTGTGATTTTTACATCTGTTTTTGTCCCTGTTTGTAATCATCTCTTGCAAGATTGAGCTCATTCAATTCCTTTAATTCTTGTAAGGAATCTTCTGTGTTGTACCGCTTTAAGAGATCAGCATATTTGGCAGACAGTCTTTGATAGTTCTCATTAGCAGCATTCAATTGCCTAACAGCGACCTCTAGGTGCAATACCTCATGAGTAGGTTGAGACAGAGCTGACATGCATTCAACAGTGTTAGACCATAAGTGGCTGATGTTACACAGCAGTTCTTCTTTTTCAGCCTCATAGTTCTGTTGAACTTTCCAGGTTGGTTTTACTAAACGTTTTTGTTTTATGTGGCTTTTTAGGATCTAACTTCTGATCTGAAGGAAGTTCAGGTTCTTGCTGTGCATTAGGTTCCTCAGATTATACATTGCCTTGCTGGTGCATTGTGATGATAAGCAGAGGGTTAAATCACAAGATATGTGTTTGCATAGAAACGTATCAATGTTCTGGGTTTCCTAGGCAACCAGTGGGGAGAGGAGCAAGAGGGAATAGTATAGTAATGGCTGCTGCAAAGTTACTTTTGTTTGCATACAGAGCTTAGATTCACTTGCAGGTAGAAATGCATATGGCAATACAGACAGTGTAGAAGCTGATTATATAACAGTTGCATGAACAGTCCTTTCAATCAATCTATGCAGAAAACTGATGAATCCTATGCTGAGATTTGCTTGCTGGCTGGAGTATGCTGCTATATTCCAGTATCCATATACATCTCACTATACATGCATAGCTAGCAAGGATCCTTTGAAAGATATTTGGCTGATCTTCTAAGATCCTTTCACAGATTTTTTTTGACTGTTCTGCCTCTCCAATCTAAGCATTGAAAGTGTGATCTCTGTAACTTACAGTTGCGATGAGATAGCGGTAACCAGCAATCTTAGTTGAATTGGCTGACAGTGACTCGATCCAAACGACACCTTGTAGATCGTGAAGAAGTTTATTCCAAACTGTGCAGATGATACACCGATGAACAAATAAATAGGTCAAAAAATCATGGTGTGAGCAGCTAACAGGACACATGTGGCTGAGATGAAGAGTGAAGCCAGAATGCAAGGGAGAGAGGGGAGGAAACTGTACAGAGAGCGCAGCAGGAGGGGAAGAGAGAAGGGACACAGAATAAAAGGCAAACCATGCATGTGTAACATGACAGCCTCGTTCACATTTCCGTGTCCATTTGATGCATGTGAAAAAAATCAGTCCATGTTTCATCCATGAAGATGTCCATGAAGAATCCATGTTTGGTCTGTGGGTCTGTTTTTTGCATTCAAAAGCATCAGTGGTCAGGGAAAAACGGACCTAACATGGACCAAATATGGATGCCATCTGTGTTGCGTCCATGATTTTTATGGACCCATAGAATTCAATTCAAAGTAGCGCACGTCTCTATGATTATTTTGGAGGCTTTTTTGCCTTGTTCACGTATTTTGATTTTTTTTTTGACTAATTGAGAACTTTTCAACTTTTCTTTGTCCCTAACCATTATTTTTTTTTGCATTAGAAGTTGCATTTTCCGGGAGACAAGCAACTTTTCTCTGCACAGATGCAACTTTTTTCACGCAGAAGTAAATTACTGAAGCCTAAGGCCTCATGAACACGGCCGTTGTTTTGGTCCGCATCCGAGCCGCAGTTTTGGCGGCTCAGATGCGGACCCATTCACTTCAATGGGGCCACAAAAGATGTGGACAGCACTCCGTGTGCTGTCTGCATCCGTTGCTCTGTTCCGTGGTCCGCAAAAAAAATATAACCTGTCCTATTCTTGTCCGCGCTTTGCGGACAATAATAGGCAGTTATATTAAAGGCTGTCTGTGCTGTTCCGCAAATTGCGGAACGCACACGGACGCTATTCGTGTTTTGCGGATCTGCGATTTGCGACTGCAAAACACATAACGGTCGTGTGCATGTAGCCTAAAGGTGCATTTACATGGCCCAAGAATCGGGCAGATTATTGGGAACGACCGTTTCTGCACACAGCCTTTCCTGACAATCTGGCCGTGTAAATATGGTGCAGATCACCCGATGAACGAGCTCGTTCATCGGGTGATCATGCCGTTCATGCAGGCACTACCAAGCGTCGTTTCTGGGCAGCAGATTGTGCTGCACAAACAGTGATCTGCTGCTCAAAATCCATAAGGGCTCAAGTACATGAACGTTTTTTGCGTTCCGTATACGGAACCATTCATTTCAATGTGTCCGCAAAAACAATGGAAATTACTCAGTGTGCATTCCGTTTCCGTATTTCCGTTCCGCAACATCTTGAGTCATGTCTTATTATTGTCTCCAAATCATGTTCCGTGGCTCCAGTCAAGTCAATGGTTCCGCAAAAAAAGTGGAATGCATACGGAATGCATCCGTATGTCTTCCGTATCTGTTCCGTTTTTGCGGAACCATCTATTGAAAATTTTACGCCCAGCCCAATTTTTTTTTTTTGTACTTACTGTTAAACATTATTGTATGCTTCCGTTTCCGATCCGCAAAAAACGGATCACAAACTGAAACTAAACATAAAAACGGAACGGAAGCGGAACGGAAACACTACTGAAACAAAAAACGGAAAAAACTGATCCGTTTAAGACGGGCCACAAAACCATACGGTCGTGTGCATGAGCCCTAAATCTGTAAAAGGACGAGGGATCGTAATAGAGACCCCTCATCCTCATACAGTGAAGAAGATCGTTGCATGTAAATGCGCGGTTTCCCTTACTGAACAAGCAGCCGACTTTCAGAAAGGAACACTTCCTTCCCAGCAATCGGCCGTGGAAAAAATATGAACCTCTCATACAGTACTTAAAAAATCATCCGCCAGAGGTCAGACTAATAACAATACACCGAATCTAATTCATGAACGGCTGTGCGACTTTTAATAAATACTCGGCAAAAGAAAGACAAACGAATAAAATACACCAGTCAAATTTTAGGGCCAAAAACAGACGAGCTTGATAAATGCCCCAAGGAGTACGAAATTAAATAGCACGGATCAGTGAAAAAACGAAAACGTGAACGTGGCCTAAGAAGCACTTCTGTAGGTTACACACAGACACACATACAGTATGTTATATATTAATTCATTACAAATTTACATTTAAATGAAGATACCATTTAACAGACGCATTAAATACATGTTTTAGGACGTCTAAGGTAAAATCCCCAACCAGTAATTAGCCATTCTCTTACTATAAAAAAAAGTTAGACATCATTTGAAGACTTAATACATACGTTTAGCATACCGCGCAATTACTAAGTGTAGCTCAGAGCAAGAGTGGATATCACTAGCTTCTGACTGATTGCCACCGTTACATCTCTCCCCGTAATGATAGATATATAGAGACAGCATAGCAGTGCTGTATACATAACCAGATACTGACCTTGCCAAATACCCGTACCACAAAAAACAGCGCTGTCATAAGAGACGCCAACATGGTGACAGACGAGCAGCAGCCTAAGAAGTGGCCAGCGCAGGCTGTCAGCAGCAGAAGCTGAATTCTGCTAATAGGATTACAAGACTAGATCCCTCACCTGCTGTCCTGAGGATTAATCCTTCTGAGGAGGGACACAGCACCACGGGGGAACCACAGTGCACCATGCACGGAGGAAGATCAGCATTTGGGGGGGGCTTGCTTCCACGGGTTTTCTGTCCGTGCACCCGCACTGCAAAAAAGAGTAGTGCATGCACTACTTTTTTGTGGTGCGATTCGCGGACCCCATTCAAGAAAATGGTTCCGCATCCGCAGGCAGCGGGCACATGGTCAGTGCCCGTGCATTGCGGATCGCAGCAAGGGCATGGCCGGCACACAGTCGTGTGCATGAGGCCTAAAGAGCATATGTCAGCAAAATTAACCCCCATTAAACCATGCATATAAGGGTCTGGCTACAAGGCAAAATTTGTTATAATGTATTTCAATGGTGTGGTAATTGGACATGCTACATGCTGCGACTGCAATAGTTGGATTTTACTGCAACAGTTGCGTCGCATTGCAACAACATTGAAATACATTATATCAAATGTTGCACGACACATGTAATCGGACCCTAAGGCCTGGCAGGGTTGATCAGGAGGTGTTAAAGCATCCCTTTTTATGCAGAAATGATTGAATTAGGATTTGTCATCAATATGAGATCAGTGGGGGTCCAACTCCTGGTTCTCCGCCAATCCCGTGAGCACTACGGCCTCCTCACAGCTTACACTGGCATATGTTGTATAGCGGCCATGCTTGGTATCGAAGCTCAGGACTATTCACTTGAATGGGGCTCAGCTGTATCTAGGCCACGTGGCCGATGAACGTGACATCACTGGCCTAGAAAGAGACCTAAGCACTCATGGAGCACCGCAGCCTCTTCGTACAGCTGATCGGTTGGTTTGCCGGGAGTCAGAACCCTGCAAGTCTCATATTGATGGCCTATCCTGAGGATAGGTTATCAATATGCAAATCCTGAAGAACCTCTTTAGGGATAAATTCATCTTTTAATGTTTATTTTAAATAATGGCTTCAGTGCACTGATGTCACGGATGAAGTTGCAGATAGCTGGAAGTTATGAATAAACGTCCGACTGGCTTGATCCCAAACTAAGGAGCATATAGGTGACCCCTATAAAACCCTAAGAGCTCACCCTGACTGCTAAGCACATACAAGGGTCTCAAAGGTAGACGATTGTATGCCCCCGTACCTAAGACTTTGTGACACCTGAAAACCCTATAATAGTGAGGGGACACGACCACCGGCTCCCTGAACACTTCAATTCAGGAAGTAGTATAAACCGCAAAGTGAGGCAGTATGGGAAGGAATATAAAGGAAAGAGGATTAGTCTAAATAGGTGACACCTGGGAGAAGAAAATGAGATGAGAAAGTGAAACCAAAACAAAGAACATCATGCAAGAGGTAGAGAAGGACGTCTGTCAGACCTTCTCACAGAAGTGGCGGTGACAACGGAGCAGTGGGACAAACCGTTTAGCACTTTAGCTCCTCTGCTGAGCAGTGATGTCCACTCCCTCTCCTCTTGATTGACTTGGCCAGGCATCATCAGCGTCCTCCACCGTATGGCATCTGAATTAGGTATACCTCATGGGTATAGTTTAAATGTGGGACAAAAGCATGATGCGATGCTCACTTACAATACTCACTTAAATGTTAGTAAAAAAACTTAAAAAAACTGAGCCCTTTGGGCAATTGTTTCCATATTTTTTTGCCCTTTGGCCAAATTATTTCTTAAAGGGGTTTTCTGAGATTATAATGGTTTTAAACAAATATGCTCATTTAGTTGCTTACCTCATGTACATTTTCTCCATGCTTTTTTCCAATTTGGACTTACCAATATAAACCAATCGCTCTGATTTGTGTCCATCCTGTAGGTGTCACTTCCTGTTGCTGCACCCAACCATACCCATGATGCACCTCTCCTTTCTGTGCCACAGCTCCAGCACCACCCAGCTAGTTTATAGCTCCTCCCACACACCTAGTAACATAGACACTCCCCTATAACTGACACACCCATGGACATAAACTCACAGGAAATAGGAAAGAGCTGAATGGACCATGTGACCACAGCCCAGAACAGAGGATAGGAGCAATCTAATCTATCCCAAAAAAAGAAGAAGCTGATATGACCACAGAATCAGTTTCCTGATGCAGTTTTGGAAGCCAAAACCAGGAGTGAATTAAAAAAAGAAGTTGTATTTGTCCTTTATATTTGTCTCCTTTTATGATCCGCTCCCGATTTTGGCTTCCAAAACTGCATCAGGAAACCTGACCCTGTGACCGTACTCTAATAGGTCCAGAAATATTGGGGCAGTGACACAATCGTCATGATTTGCGCTCTGCATCCCACCACATTGGATTTGAAATGAAACAACTGAGATAAAATTGAAGTGTAGACTTCCATGTTTAATTCAGGGGGTTGAACACAATTATCCTGTGAAAAGTTTGCAACCATGTTTTAATACTTTGTAGAGAATCCTTTGCAGGCAATGACTGCCTGAAATCTGGAACCCATAGACATCACCAAACGCTGGGTTTCCTCCTTTGTGATCCTTTGCCAGGCCTTTACTGCAACTGTCTTCAGTTGTTGCTTGTTTGTGGGTCTTTCTGCCTTAAAGGGAATCGGTCACCTGCTTTTAGCATTTTAAGCTGTCCCCATCGCCACGTTCACTAAAGTACCTTATTTCCTGCAGTCTTCTTCTTACTTTATTTCGTTTTGTCCTTTTGATAAAAAAAGCTATTTTTCTTATATGCTAATGAAGCTCCAAGGTGCCCAGAGGGGCGTTTTTTCCTCTCTGGTGCCCAGTGACGCCCCCTGCAGTGCCCAGCCCGCCTTAATTTGAATCCCAAGAACGCCTCCTGATCCTGAAATAACCTCCCACAGCCCCGGCAAACAGTTCCGCCCCCTCCCCACGTCATCGTCTACCTTCTAGAAATGCCCCGTCCTTCTTCCCGTCGGCGGCCAGAAATCATGCGCAGGCGCAGTACCGCCTGCGCGATCATGAACCTCCTCAGGGCAACAGCCTCAAAAGTCTCACTGGGCATGCGCCGAGCCCAGTGACGTAATCTGAGTGCTGTTGCCCTGAGGAGGTTGATGATCGCGCAGGCGGTACTGCGCCTGCACGAGATTTCTGGCCGCCAACAGGAAGAAGGACGGGGCATTTCTAGAAGGTAGACGATGACGTGGGGAGGGGGCAGAACCGTTTGCCGGGCTGTGGGAGGTTATTTGATGATCAGGAGGCGTTCTTGGGATTCAAATTAAGGCGGGCTGGGCACTGCAGGGGGCGTCACTGGGCACCAGAGAGGAAAAAAACGCCCCTCTGGGCACCTTGGAGCTTCATTAGCATATAAGAAAAAGAGCTTTTTTTTATCAAAAGGACAAAACTAAATAAAGTAAGAAGACGACTGCAGGAAATAAGGTACTTTAGTGAACGTGGCAATGGTGACAGCTTAAAATGCTAAAAGCAGGTGACAGATTCCCTTTAAGTTTTGTCTTAAGGAAGTAAAATGCATGCTCGATCGAGTTGAGATCTGGCCATTGCAGAATATTCCACTTCTTTGCTTTAAAAAACTTCTGGGTTGCTTTCACGGTATGTTTTGGGTCATTGTCCATCTTTACTGTAAAGTGTCGTCCAATCAACCTTGCTGCATCTGGTTGAATCTGAGCAGAAATTCCTTCCCTGCCTGTACACTTTTCATTCGTCTATTTCAGTCTTCAGTCACATCATCAATAAACACTACTGATCCATTGCCATTGGAAGTCATGCATGCCCATGCCTCACACTGCCTCCACCACGTTTTACAGAGCATGTGGTGTGCTTTGAATCATGAGCTTTTCCTAGCCTTCTCCATACTATATTTTCTTCTTCCAATCATTCTGGTACAGGTTGATCTTAGTTTCATCTAGACTTACATACTGATACACCTACTTCCTGGAGAGTGTTCTTCATTGGGTGGATGTTATGAAGGTTTTTTTCTTGATAATGGAAAGGATTCTGTGATCATGCACCACCGGGGCATAGCTAAAGGCTAATCAACCCAGGTGCAAGAGTTCAGCTTGGGCCCCCCTTCCCTCTGCTTTGTGGCAAGGAGTAGGGGTGCACCTAGGCTTCTGCTGCCTGAGGTAAAAATTCAAACTCCGCCATGCCCAATTCTCAACCTAACCCCAACATTCTGCACTACTAAACATACAGGGTAATACAGCACCACATACCTCTTAAATGTGATGTCTCCTCTAATTGAAGATGTTCTCTTTCCTCATCTTCTCCATTCAGACCAGACCGCCATGATGATTTCAGCCGCATATCGTCTCTGCAGAGTTTGACAAACAGACTTAGTTTCTTCCTTTTCCATCATCCTCTTACCTCCTGAACACCCCATCCTGCCACCCTCAATACTGTGCCTGCGGTGCTCCCCAAAACTATACTGCAGAAACAGTCTCTCTGAAAATACTAGTACCACACAGATAGTGCCGCCGTCAATAATTATTGGCACACAGTGCCCTAAGAAATAACTGCACCCAGTAAATAGTGTCCTGACACAAATAGTATGAACATAATGTCCCCCAAAAATAATTGTGCTAAGCTAATACTGTGCCAGGGTGCCCCCCACAGTAATAGTAGTCCTGAAAGTCCCCCTAATATAAATAATTATCTGCCAGAGTGCATAGTGTTAACAGTTACCCCAATTGTAATAATGCCCCCATGTGCCTATACTAGTAATCATCTTCCCCATAGCCCCGCAGTACTAATACTTCTCCTTATAATGTATGCCAGTACAAAAATAACCCCTTTTAATGTGCACCAATACAAAAATTACCCCCTTACATACCCTGTTACCTTTAAGATCATACCTCATATTATACCTCAAATCAGACCCCCATATCAGATCAGACCCCAAATTAGACCCCCATATCAGATCTTCAGATCAGACCTCCATATCAGATCATCATATCAAACCTCAGATCAGACCTCCATGTTAGACCCCCTTTAGACCTCCATGTCAGACCCCATATCAGGCCTCCATGTCAGACCCCCCCCCCCCTTCCATATCAGAGCTCAAGTCAGAGCCTCATTAGACCTCCTTTGACCACACGTTGTGGGTTTACAGCAACAGCTTCCAAATGCAAATGCCACACCTGGAATCAACTCCAGACCTTTTACTTGCTTAATTGATAATGATTGAACAAAGGAATAGCCCATGCAGCTAATTAAATAGCTTTTGAGACAATTATCCTATTACCTTTGGTCCCTTGAAAAAGAGGCAGCTACATATTAAAGAGCTGTAATTCCTAAACCCTTCCTCCAATTAGCATATTAGCAAATTATAGCTGAGTCTGCACTTTAAGCGCATATCGATTATAGAACTGTATCTTTAATATGTTTGGGTAAACAGCTAAAATGACAAAACTTGTGTCACTGTCCAAATATTTCTGAACCTAACTGTAGTTTCTAGTCTGTAAAGAAAATGATTATTAAAGAGGCTCTGTCACCAGGATCAACCCTACCCTACCAGGTATACAGCCTGGTAGGGTTGATGACGTGGATTAAAACTATACCTGTTTTTGTCTGTGGGTGGTATCATTACAGAGAAAACAAAAATTATGCAAATTAACAATTCGAGCGCTGCTTCAGCGACGCCCCCCCTGCCTTCAGATTGACAACGCTAGACCGCACACGTGTCCAGAACGGCACGTGAGCACATCTTTGCTCATCGGGATGAAGTCGAAGATGTTGTGCGCATGCGCCATTCTGGTCACAAGTGCGGTCTACCGCTGTCAATCTAAAGGCAGGAGGGAGTGATGAAAAGCAGAGGGGCGTCATTATGGAGCACCAGGGCGCCTCTGGAGCAGTGCTCGAACCGGGTGCTCAAATAGTTCATTTGCATAATTGTAAAAGTTTATTTCTCTCTGCAACGATACAACCAACAGACATAAGACAGGTGTCGTTTTAATCTGCGTCATCAACTCTACCAGGCTATATGCCTGGTAGGGTAGATGCGGGTGACAGAGCTGCTTTAAATATCTTCAGGACTGAGCTTATCACAGACACAGTCCTTACATTATATTTGTGACACATGTATTTTTGCTTGTGCAGACTGACATCTCACTAACGGTGATTTCAGATGGCCGTTTTCTTAACGACATGTCAGTCACGGTTGGTCTGTAAAGTTTCTTGTCCTGGTTAAATGATAAATGGCTGACAATTCTCTGCCTTGATCTTTGGCTTCTTTTGATAAGGCACACATTTGTCGTTCAGCTTGAAGGACTTTCAAAGTATTGACCGAAAAAAATCCAACACGTCAGATGAACTTTTCCACATAACTGTCATCGGCCAGCTTCTGTTACGTACCAGTCACAAAAAAAAGTTGTCCTATATGCCTTCTAAAATCTGTAGTCTACGGCCAACTTTACACCAGAGCTTTCCAAGTTTGACTTTAGAACCAATTCATTATTAGAAATATTGAAGCAAGGTTTTAAGTCATTATGGTATAATGTGGCTCCACAAATTACTCTGACCTGTGCATGACTTGACAACTAGCGATTAGAAAACCCAACTATATACAGTGGTGCTGGAAAGTCTGTAAACCCTTCAAAATATTTTCTATTTCTGCAAAATTTGACCTAGAGCTACATTAGATTTTCAGATAAATCCTAAAAATAGATAACAATAACCACATCTAACAAACGAATCAAATATATTAGACTTGTTCATTTATTTATTGAGGAGTATTTATTGAGGACAATGATCCAATATCACATGTCTGAGAGAGACAAAACTTTGTGAACCTTTGCTTTCAGTATTTGGTGTGACCCCTTATGCAGCAATAACTGCAACTAAATGTTGTTGATTAGTTCAGCACCTTGACTTGTAGGAATTTTAGCCCATTCCTCCATACAAAATAGCTTCAACTCTGTTATGTTGGCGGGTTTCCACCCATGAACTGCCCACTTCTGGTCCTTCCACAACATTTCTAGTGGATTAAAGCATACCTGAGTTTTAAAGCAAAAAAAAAAAAAAAAGTTTGCATAATAGCTGTGCTTCTTTGTACAATCATAACTGTAAAGGAACATGTATTTTTTGGGCTTCCCTAAAGTCTTTTTCAGCCACATTGTTCCCTGTTTCAACTGCACAGCTAGATGCATTTCACTCAGAAGCAGGGCGTGTCTGCATGTTGATTGACAGCACTAGAGTATGACTTTGACTTTGTCTAGCACTGTCAATCAGGGGGAGGGGGGTTGTTTAGATGTCGGTAGGCATCGCATAGCGGTGCTTGTATTGAAAAAGCCCGCCAGCAAATGAATAAAAGTATGATCAACAATTGTGGTGCCAACAGGTTGGCGAAAGGTACTAATTTAAACTGCAGGATCACCGCTACCAGGCTATGTGCCTGGTTTAATAGGGGTGATCTGGTGACAGAGCCGCTTTAAATGAAGTGATTTAGAAATTTGCTAGTTACACCATTTTTTATTAAATTAAATTAAATTGTGTGCAAGTACAGTGACTATTTAAGGGCAGGACATTGACTTGGCCATTCCAAAACTTTCACTTTATTCTTTAAAGGGGTTTTCCAGGATTTTAATATTGATGACCTAACCTCAGGATAGGTTATCAATATCAGTTCGGTGGGGGTCTGACACTCCTGCCAATCAGCTGGTTAAAGGGAAGGCCGCGCTCCGTGCAAGCGCTGCCTTTCCTTGTTTACCTGCTTGCTGTCGACATCACAGCGGTGAGCAGGTGTAACTACAAGCCGTCCCATTCATTTCAATGGAACGGCTCATTCCTATTCAAGCGAGCAGGTAAACAAACAAGGGAAGGCAGCGCTTGCACAGAGCATGTCCTTCCCTTCAACCAGCTGATCGGCGGGGTGCCGGGTGTCAGACCCCTGCTGATTTGATATTGATGACCTATGCGGAGGATAGTCGTTGCCTTGCTGCATGACCCATGTTCTCTTGAGATTCAGCTCACGGACAGATATCCTGACATTTGCCTTTAGAATTTTCTGGTATAATTCAGGATTGATTGTTCCATCAATGATGGCAAGCCATCCTGGCTCAGATGCAGCCAAACAGGCCCAAACCATGAGACTACTACCATTCTGTTTCATAGATGGGATAAGGTTTTTATGCTGAAATGCAGTATTTTCTTTTCTCCAAACATAACGCTTCTCATGTAAACCAAAAAGTTCTACTTTGGTCTCATCAGTCCAAAAAAAAATTGTTCTAATAGCCTTCTGGCTTGTCCAGGTGATCTTCAGCAAACTGCAGACGGGTAGCAATGTTCTTCTAGGAGAGCAGTGACTTTCTCCTTAAAATCCTGCCAAGTACACCAATGCTGTTCCGTGTCCTCCTGAGAAGTCCAAGAGTCAGCAACCGCAGAGATGGACTAGCACTAAACTTATAATGAAGTTGGCAGACCAGGAAGTGGTTTGAAACCTGCCGCTTACATCATCATTGGGCAGACCAGGGTCTGGTACAGGCAGGAGTAGAAGAGCCAGCCCCGATCCTAAATGGATGAGTAAGGCCAAATCCACACGACTGTGCAGCAGACCGCAAACCACAGGTCTGCAAAACATGGGCACTGACCGTGTGAACTCCACATTACGGACCCATGTTCTATCTTTTGCGGCATAGAGGCATGGACCCGGAAGCCCACTGGACCCCACGGAAGCCCTTACATAGGCTTCTAGGTCCGTGCCTCCACGCCGTGAAAGATAAGGCATGTCCTATCGTTCTCCACATCTTGTGGATCACTGACCCATTAATGTTAATTTGCATTTCTCCAGTTAACCGTTTTACAACAAAATGCCGCCTTTCAGGAGTCAAGACCAGACACAATTTTGAAGGACATGTCAAATAATTTAGAGCGATTCAAGCCGAGGGAGGTTTTTCTGTAGCACAGAAAGTACAGCATGAATTGTTCATGTTTCCAGTTGATTATGAAGGTTTGAGAATTGTTTTTCCTCTTCAAAGCTTAGGATACATATATGGAGATAATTATCTTCCCCACTGAGCCCACATTCGCCGTACAATGAGATTCGCACAGGCAAAGTACAGTATATGGATTTAATCTGAATACAAAACCAATTCACACAGAGCATACAAGGAGTATAAAATGCCAACAAAGTGACACCGTCATTACCACAGTCAATAAATACCAATGTACCGCTGTAAAAGAAACACAAAAGACATGAATACTTCCATTAGTTTTGCATAGTAGCAAGGAGAGGTAAAGAGGAGCTGCCACCTCTGACATGTCTGTTTTAGTAACTACTTGTATTCCCCATGTAATAACAATTTTGGAGCATCTGTTCTTATGACGCTATGTTATTCCTGCTAGAATTTATCAATGAATTGCCAGCAGTCTGCAGTGATGGTCCGGATGGCTGTGTCCCTGCACAGTCGGACGCTATGCAATCAGTGCTGTCAGTATCAGACAAACATAGTCCAGCAACAGGTGGGGGACGGCAACAAGAGGTCGGCATAAGTAACACGACGAAGAGAATAACAAAAGGCCAAAGCAAGCTGGGGTCAGTTGTGGAACCACAAGTTTCAGCAATGCAAAGCAATGAACAGGTCGGAAAGAAGTCCAAGAGCCAGCAACAACAGAGGGAGACTTGCACTAAACCTATCATTTAAGTCTGCAGACCAGAAAGATGTTTTAAACCTGCCGCCCATGACATCATCTTCAGGCACCGGCTGCCCTTCTAACCGGGACTGCAGTGCAGGAGAGCCGGACCAGAGTCTGGTACAGGGACACACACCCTAACTGGTAACACCCAGCTGGACTTTCATTGCAGATTGAAGGCAGTTTATTCATAATGTCTAGAAGCAATAACAGAGAAATGAGTCATAAGAATAGATGCTACAGACTTGTTATTACACGGGGAATACAAGTAGTTACTACAACTGACATACAGCTCCTCTTTAAAGGGGTATTCCAGGCTTTTCATACAGATGCCATATCCTTATTATAAATCAATAATATCAGATTGACGTAGGTCTGACTCACCTAAATGGAACTGAGCTTGCAGTACACTCCCTTCCCCCCCAATTCCTAATCCCTATCCTAAGGATAAGTCATCTATATTTAAAGGGCATCTGTCAGCAGTTTTGTACCTATGACACTGGCTGACTTGCTGTATGTGGACTTGGCAGCTGAAGCCATCTGTGTTGGTCCCATGTTCATATGTGCTCGCATTGCTGAGAAACATTATGTTTTATTATATGCAAATGAATCTCTAGGAGCAATGGGGGCGTTGCCATTACTCCTAGAGGCTCTGCTCTCTCTGCAACTACTGCATCCTTTGCATTTTGACAAGGCCAGGTGTGATGATGTTCACACTGCCTGGCCATGTCAATTAAAGTGGAGAGGGTGCAGCCATTGCAGAGAGAGCACAGTCTCTAGGTGTAACGGTAACACCCCTAATTGCTCCTAGAGGCTCATATGCATATATTAAAACATTGTTTTTCTCAGTAATGCGGACATGGGACCAACACAGATGCCTTCAGCTGCCAAGTGCACATGTAACAGGTCAGCCAGTGTCATAGGTACAGATGCCCTTTAAGGCCAATGAAATGCTATATTACGTGGAGGATATTTACTAAAACAGTCATGTCCGGAGAGCCGACGTCCTCCTTCAGATATTGCCTACTTGAAAGACGGCATCTCAGGACTATTCTAAGGATAGGACATCCATTTAAAAACCTGGAAAAAAAATCCCTTTTTGTGCAAATTGCGTTGTTTGTTTATAAGATTTGGAACATGATGAAAAGTAGTGGTGTAAGTCCACAATGAATGCTTCCACTCCCAGGTCTCCAGAACACCCACGTGTGCACCGCTGGGTCTTCACAAATCAGGATCTGAATGGTTGGGGGTCCAAACTGTCAGCACTGTTTCCTTTTATTCCATAGGAAGCTTCTAACATTTTGTAAACTCAGATACACAATAAGGCAAAGTGTAAAATCAACAGGCACTAGAATATACTCTATAGGTGTCCTCCAGGTGACACGACGTAATGGGCAAGGCGTGTATAACACTGCCCATAGCGCGTCTCTGTACAAAGTGCACAAGCTAATAGTGATCTCTCATCCAGTATAAAAAATATCTACACAATTTATAGAAATGATTCTCCCTGCTGTGGCCCTGCGGAAGCAGCTTAGGAATAGGACATGTCAATGTAACCACGGGGCTATGGATTCTGACCATCCTATTACCACCTGGTTCTGCCAGCTATGGATATTTAGTGCACGTAATCTTTAAGATCTGTAAAACTTCACCCTTAAAGTGACCCCTGAACATTTTTTTTGTTCTGTCTACATGGGCGTTATGTTACCTTCATAAAAGCCAATTATTGGGGAGCAGCCTGGATACAAACATTCGTTTCTGATGACCGGCCCAATCCTCGGCCAGTGTAAGCCAACCAGTAGTTAGACGAAAGTGTCTGGCAAGATGCACAAGTTTACCTTACAGAAAGAGGCACTGCGATAAATTTGGCGTCTGATCTACGCTTATGCTGTCTAAATATTAGACAGGACTAGTAAATCTGCACTGTATGTGCTCCCTCTAGTGGTGACTGCCGGTAGTCAGAATGTTATGTTTGTATGTCTATTTTGGGGATTTGGAGCTTCTTTATCCTACAAAAACAGACAAAATACAGCGTTTTACCCCTGCAAAGAATTTTGAACCCAAGAAGGTGGAAACTCGCTTTACAGCTGTCTTTCAGAATATGCTGGAATTACCATCTATGAGGGTTGTATTAGAGGGTTGTTCAGTCCCTTTCTATTAATGGCCTATGCTCACGACAGGCCATCGATATCTGATTGGTGGGAGTCCGACACCCCGCCCCCGTCAATCATCTGCTTGGGAATAGCTCTAGCACCGGAACTACACATTTCCATCCACTGTGCAATGGATGGAGCGGTGTACTCCTGGTGCTACTTCCAAACAGATGGTCGGCAGGGCTGCAGTGTGCTGGACCATCCAGATATCGACGGTGTATTCTGTGGATAGGTCATCAGCATCAAAAGAACTCTCCAGAGGTTAAAGGAGGTGTCTCCCATAGTAAGATAAATGTAGGCAGTTGCTATTTATGCAATTCCCTAACCTTATTTAAAGGCACACTAACCCTAATGTCTGCAACATATAAAAGGGCAGCATATGGAAAATGCTATTGATATCATTCATATATATGTCAATTTTTCTGTAGTTCTGAGAAGTGGAGATGTAAGAGTTCCAGAAGTGACCATGCAGCAGGCATTTTTCTAGCGCAATCCTATTATAATATGCGTCTTCTCTCCAGCCTAAAGTAACTGCTGGTCGGCAATGCTGCATTCATCTGCACTGCGACAATACTTAGGACAGACTTCCGGCTTAGTGTTCTTTTTGGTATGCAGAATCCTTTGGACTTTTTTTTTTTCTTAAATAATGTTACGCATGGATAGCCATTCCCCGATGCAAGAAGGCGGAGCTTCGCTTTAATATCGGAGACCTGCAGTGTTACGAAAAAGTCCCCAGTTCTGAAACGTTATCATTTTCATAAGTCTGTACCTTACAGAATTACGTACAGTGAATGAGATATCAGACCAATTTATCTGTATCGCAGAATCCGTCCCATCCGTCGGCCGATCGCTGCTCGACTGCTAGTAATGATAGACTTTGATTTTGTCATTTTCGTCCAGGCCCAGCTGCAAAAGTCCTTTTCCCGTTGGAGATCGGTTCATACGTGACGGGAGAAGACTGCATTCAGTTAAGGAAAACCTATGGTCCATGTGACTGCTGTAAACAGAGGCTCAGGCAAGATGGCCGCCCCCATAGTCATATACAGAAAATAGAATAAAAACAACTGCAATCGGAAAATAAAAACAAATTAAACTCATCGACATCTGGTTTTAATTAGCAAAAAAAAAAAAAAGATATCACATTCCCTTTAAAGGGACTGGTTATCTCTCCTGACAGGTCTGTAGTATCCTTCCTTATAACTCTGCGTTGTTCTGTTCCTCTGTCACTCCTACTAGAAACGTATGAATAAACGGACAACTCTGCGTTACCATTCCGCTTGCTAAAGTGGTTTGCTGAGATTTTGATATTGATGACCTTTCCTTGGATCGGCGGGGATCCGACTTCCAGCACCCCCGACCATTAGCGGTTTGAAAAGGCCGGAGCAGATTGGCTTTTTCCTAGGCAGTGTGACGTCACGTTTTTCAGTCACATGGCCTTTAAGTGAATGTGGATTCCAAGCACAGCCACAGCTTGGTAAGCTGCAAGGAAATGATTGGCGGGGGTATCGGGAGTCGGACCGCCGCCAATCTGATATTGATGACCTATCCTGAGAATACATCATCAATATCTAAATCTTGGAAAACCCATTTAAAGGGGTGTGCCCTACGTAGTCGGACGCTGTCAGTACAGACTGGGGACAGTAGGGACACACTCCCTACACTAATAACAGCCAGTTGTCAATTTATACAAAAATTTCGAGAAAGAACAACAGAGAAAAAGCACAACAGAGAAAAGATGCTCCAGCATTGTTCAATTATGGAGAATAAAATTACTTCCTAAAAAAAAACACGTCAGGAGGGGTGTCCGCTCGTCTCCCAGTACGCCATCCTATAATGCCGAGCTTTCAGCCGCCCGTGATGTCACCAGCTCAGGTCTGTGTATTACAAGGATACACCTTGGGGTCGTTCTTGTAATTCTCCAGCCATTTCTTGTTGGTGTCGATCATGGCCTGCAAGGTCTGCTTATCTGTGTGCTGGGCTCGTAACGTTGTGCTCTGCATGTTCCTGAGCTGTTCCCTGCAGGAGAGATACGATGTAAGTATCAGACAGATATCATATGCCCTAAGGTAAAGAGAGGAGACAACACAGAGACTGATACAAAGCGGCATAATAAGCCAATCGTAGACTGTCCACGGATCTGTTGTGCGGACAAGAGTAGGCATTTTTTAAATTATAATTGTGACCATGTGCGGTCCGCAAATTGCCAAACGCACGCGTGCCAGTATCCGTGTTTTGCGGATATGCATTGTGTGAATGCGCCCTTACACTGGACACGGTCATTGCTTCTGCCAGTGCAGCGGTATATAGTGAGACAGTGCCATAGCTGATGGAAAAGATACAAATCCATTTAGTTCAACCTGTAGTCTGACTGTTGACCTGGAGCAGGGATGCTCAACCTGCAGCCCTCCAGCTTGCTTGTTGCAAAACTACAACTCCCAGCCAGCCCTAATAGCTGTAGGCTGTGCAGGCACGATGGGAATTGTAGTTTTCGAACAGCCGTTGGGCCATAGGTTGGGCATCCCTTACCTAGAGGAAGGCAAAGCAACCCCTATAAGGCAGTTATCAAAAATCCTTATGACTCCAATTAGGCTCAGAGATGTAGCGGGTCTTAAGGGCCCTATACACATTAATGTGTAGCCGGCCAAACCCACTGAGAACGGCGGTTTCGATGACATTTTAAAGGGAGCACCACACAGGAGGGAAGGATGAAGGGAAGAATCAGGAAAATAGTTTTTTTTTGTTCTACAAGGAGATAAGCGGCTGCCAGAGTTGTCTAGTAGCAGCTTTCTCCACCCTCCCCATTGACAACACATACACGCTTTGCCGAACTGAACATGTATGTGTATGGGGGAAGCCGGGAGATACAGCTGATCAGACAGCTATTGGCTTTGTATGGCACCTTATAAAGAGCGTCTTACACCTGATCTTCATTAAAGATGTCTATCTGCTGTATATACTCACTCCATTTCTGGGCAGTGACATCGTTCTCGGGCTCTGGGCAGACACTGCTGGTAGCAGCCCCTGTTGCTAAGCCAGAACCCATCTGATGAACTTCCTAACAGGGGGGCAGAGCTGGACACATGAGACATTATGTGGGCTCTGTGTTTCTTAGGTTAGGTTCACATCATAAATGTGATGTACATTTAGCATTTATGCCAAGAAAGCCGCAGAGACCCACATTGAACCTATCCAAAGGGTTACGTTATTCAGACGGAGGCCAAAAGAGCGTCCATATGACTTCCGTCTGGCCAGTATAACACATAAATATGGAATATTGTAGTAGACTACGCTACACTATTTACTACAATGATATCCAGTAAACAAAACATCTTTACAATGGAACCATATGGGGGCCATTGTATGGCATCTCTGGGAGGCATACATTTAAAGGGAACCTGTCACCTCAAAAACGGATATACAACCGCCAGCATTACCTTATAGAAGCCCCCAGTCTGTTATTAACCATGTGTTTGATCCGGTAATCTGATGCTCCATACATGACAAAAACGATGTTTTAAGCGCCATCAGCGCTATCTTGCTGGTCAGCGGCCTCCTTGCTTCAAGACAAGATAAGCACGTCCCCTAACCGTCCCCTCTTGTGTGTGATTAACATCCTGCAGTGCGGCCTGGGATCGCATTAGTCTCGCGCATGCGCGGTGCTCTCCTTGTTACTACGCAATCCCGTCTCCGGCTCCCGCAGTTAGCCGGGTTTCATCAGCACACCTTGCATGCGCGAGACTAATGCGATCCCAATCACACACAAGAGGGGACGGTTAGGGGACGTGCTTATCTTGTCTTGAAGCAAGGATGCCACTGACCGGCAAGATAGCGCTTAAGGCTGGGTTCACACCTGAGCATTTTACAGCGCGTTCCTACGCGCTGTAAAACGCTCAACAGGCAAGAACCAATGATCCCCTATGGGCATGGTTCTTACCCGAGCGTTTTACAGTGCGTACGAACGCGCTGTAAAACGCCCTACGCCCCAAGAAGTACAGGAGCTTCTTTGGGGCGTATGGTCACGCGTTCCCGTACATAAGCTTCCGGGAACGCGCGACAATGGGCGTTTGCTTGTTGCCGGCCGCGAATAGGAACGCCCGATAAAATCGCGCATACAGAGCGCTCCATACAGTACGCTCAGGTGTGAACCCAGCGTTAAACATCGTTTTTGCCATGTATGGAGCATCAGATTACTGGATCAAACACATGGCTAATAACAGACTGGGGGCTTCTATAAGGTAATGCTGGCGGTTTTATATGCGTTTTTGAGGTGACAGGTTCCCTTTAAAGGGAACCTGTCACGTTGAACATGGTGTCTGAGCTGCAGGCAGCAGGTTATAGAGCAGGAGGAGCTGAGCAGATAAATACATAGTTTTATGAGAAAAGATTCAGTAAAGCGTGTTTTTCATTCATTTCAATTCCTGCTCATTCTGGGCTTTAAAGTCCAGCAGGCGGAGCTACCAGTGATTGACAGCTATCTCTTTCATAAAGGGAAGGCTGTCAATCACTGGTAGCTCCGCCTCCTGGACTTCAAAGCCCAGAATGAGCAGAAATTTAAATGAATGGAAAACACGCTTTACTGAATCTTTTCCCCATATATTTTTCCCACATTTATCAAAAACTAGGCCTAAAGAAAACTGGCTTAATTGCTAGCAGCAACCAATCAAATTCCGAGTTTCGTTTTTCAAAAACTCCTTTGGAAAATGAAAGGATCAATTTGATTGGTTGCTATGTGCAACTTAGCTAGTTTTCCTTAGCTCCCCCACAATGTATAGCAGATTTAACTGAAACATTCACTAATCCTTGAGGTTACTCACTCAGCAGTAACATATCCTAATTTATTCTCTGTGTGTAGCGGTTGCTCAACAAGTAGCGGCGTCCCCCCTGGAAAAAAAGAAGAAGACATGTACGGTTTAAAGGACAGACCATCAGTATCAGACCGACAGGGAGGGGGGCAGGAGTCTCTGCTCTCAGCTGGCACTGCTGCTCAGCCAATCACTGGCTGAGGCGGGTCAACACTGCAGTCAGTGATTGGCTGAGCGCATTCACAGCCATTTCCTGCCAGGAGCAGGAAGTGGAGCGCAGCGGGGACCCCAGCACCATCAGAACAGCAGCGGTGAGAGGATCGGTAACATTTTTTCTTATTATACCATTCCCTGCTCAGGGGAACTCTTTTTGACTGAGCTTGAATTCCCCTTCAAATTCAGGACAACCAGTAAGCGTCTTGGATGACAGTGTGCAGTATGGCCCCCTTGGGTGTCAGAAGAAGGGCCTTGGAATTGATGAAACAGAGGGCACGAGGTAAGTGTAGTAGGCATTCCCGACCTGATTAGACATTTTTGTCTGGAATCGGAGGGTCACTTTTAATCGCAAATCTACATTTTAATCACAACATAAATTTAAAAAAATTCTTGACTCACCTGGGAAATACTTTCTCCATTTCTCTGCCACAATGGCATCCACTGTCTGGGCAGCAGAGGCTGAAGCAGCATTTGAGTGGGCACCAGTTCTCCAAGCCCACTGGGATAGCGAATGGCTGCCAATCTGAGGACCGATTCTGGACAATGATGCGTACGCAGAAACAGGGATGCCGGCCATGGATGGAGGCTGGCTGTGTGCATAGAGTATGGACTGCGGGTCATACGACAGGGATGATAAAACACTGTTCAGCTCAGCCGTGATGTGGCGCAGGGACTGGGAGAGATGCTGGACTTTCAGTGGGAGGCTGATCTCGGACCCCGGAACGTCGCCTGCTGAAAAAGGAAAGCCACGAGGAAAGTGTCAAAATTATTAATTTCCTAAAGCAAGCAATTCTCCTGTTGACTAAAAAGTTTTTTTTTCTCTTAATTTTAACATACAAGTTTAACCCCTTAAAGATGGGGCCTTATCTAGGCCTTCAGGGCACAGTGTTTTTTTTTTGTTTTGGTTTTTTTTTTTAGCAACTTTTCCGTTGACATTGCTTGTTTTGTTTTTTGTGCAGAATGAGTTGTACTTTTTCTTAAAGGAGAGCGGAAAAACTGCAATTCCTCCATTGTTTTTCGAAGTTTTTTTTTTTTTATCAGTCACCTTGTGTTAAAAGCAAAAATTTATAAAGTTTTTTTTTTTATGTTTTAATTTGGCACAATAAAAAAAACTCGCTTTTTTAAAAATGACCATGGCATCTAAGGGGTTAAATGGCGCAGATCAGAGCTAGCTTTGATCTCAGCTATTGAGGCACGGTGTCTTACTGCTGATGCCATCACAATACCGCACATGTATGGCGGTTACACATTATATAAACAGCGCGGGGTAGGGTTAGATTAAAATGCTTAAATGATAAAATTAAAAAGTTCCTAGCGGCACAGCGCCTCCTGCAGGACAAACCTCCCTGAATCACTATGGTTCAGGCGAAAATACACTGAATTAAATGTTCTTTGCACAAGAAATGAGGGGCACTGAAAGCAATACACAATCATGGAGTCTCACCTCTATGTGCGTCCATACTGCTCCCGCTACTGGTGTCATCCGAGTCGCTCACATCAAACGTCACTATTTTTTTGATCCTTCTGCCTTTCAGAGTATCATCTTCTGACACCTTACGAAGAGGGGTAAGCGAAAAATTCAGATTGGCAGAAAAAGTTAACAGGTAATACACGGGTTTTTAGGTTCATCAGTAAATGCCCAGAGAACGATCAGAGAACATGGGAATAAAGTCATGTCATATATCAAGGGAAAAATTCTGGAACGTAAGCTTCAGACACCAATATCTAGTAGGATGCAAGTCACATAGGAGAGCCGCTCACACACGTACTACTCAGGAGGTGGTCAGTATTAATATTACAGATAAGGCTTCTTAAAGGTGCCAGTTACATGGTTAAAGTAGTTGGGCACTTTATAGGAAATGGCCATAAACTCTTATGATATGGTCCATACAACTATATCTGTGTTTGTACTTTACGCCAGCTGTGAATGTGATGCCCCCTGCTGGCCACGTA
Source organism: Bufo bufo (assembly GCF_905171765.1). Classification (NCBI taxonomy): domain Eukaryota; kingdom Metazoa; phylum Chordata; class Amphibia; order Anura; family Bufonidae; genus Bufo; species Bufo bufo. Next base: position 67,619,378 of record NC_053389.1, read on the forward strand.
TGGTCTACGTAAACCCTGGAGACAGGTGGCTGCTGTGTCCATAGGAGGATTTATCCATGTGACCGCATTCTTGGCTGTCCACCTGCAAAAGTGAATGCAGCCAGGCTGAGCACAAACTGAACATGTCCAGCGCAAGCGCAGTTACAGGCATCGGGTTCTCCCATAGCTGTGAATTTGCTTGACGCATTCAGGAAAGGTGTATTCACACTGGGGCATGTGTAACATTAAAGGGGTTGTCTCACTTCAGTAAGTGGCATTTATCATGTAAAGAAAGTTAATAAAATGCACTTACTAATGTATTGTGATTGTCCATGTTGCCTCCTTTGCTGGTTTGATTCCTTTTTCCATCACATTATACACTGCTTGTTTCCATGGTTATGACCACCCTGCAATTCATCAGTGGTGGTCGTGCTTGCACATTATAGGAAAAAGCGTCAACCTCTCTGGTGATCAGGTCCATAGGAGTGGGAGTAGGGCGCTGCTTTTTCATATAGTGTGCATGCACGGCCACCAATGCTGGATTACAGGGTGGTCATAGCCATGGAAACAAGCAGTGTATAATGTGATGGAAAAATGAATCCAGCCAGCAAAGGAGGCAATATGGGCAATCACAATACATTAGTAAGTGCCTTGTATTAACTTTCTCTACATGATAAACGCTATTTGCTGAAGTGAGACAACCCCTTTAAGTCTAAGTTTACACCGTCTGAAAGGGGTTTTGCCATAAACTACTTTTCACTCTAAAGTGTATTTTCATCAATCACTAGCTCCCATTCCTCCTTGGATTGTTTTTTATTTACCTAGTTGGCAGTTTTCTCTTATCCCCCATGCTTGAATCCTACTTCCTGGTTTGTCATGTGTCTGACTGTCCCATCATGCCTTAGGGCAGTGAAATGTGTCCCGTCATCAGCAAATCATGTGACACTAACCACGCCCCTTTTTTTCTACCAATGACGCTGCCTGCGTCCTACATTACAGGGCCCTATGCAGGACGTAAGCAACTGCAACCGGCAGGAGCAAGTCATGTGACACTAACCACGCCCCTTTTTTCTACCAACGACGCTGCCTGCGTCCTACATTACAGGGCCCTATGCAGGACGTAAGCAACTGCAACCGGCAGGAGCAAGTCATGTGACACTAACCACGCCCCTTTTTTCTACCAACGACGCTGCCTGCGTCCTACATTACAGGGCCCTATGCAGGACGTAAGCAACTGCAACCGGCAGCAGCAAGTCATGTGACACTAACCACGCCCCTTTTTTCTACCAACGACGCTGCCTGCGTCCTACATTACAGGGCCCTATGCAGGACCTAAGCAACTGCAACCGGCAGGAGCAAGTCATGTGACACTAACCACGCCCCTTTTTTCTACCAACGACGCTGCCTGCGTCCTACATTTCAGGGCCCTATGCAGGACCTAAGCAACTGCAACCAAATATGAAAATGATATTTGCCCCAGGGTGCGATGCTACACTAATAACTTTAGAATAAGGCAATTTTGATAAATGGTGGTATTTGGGGGAAAGTGATATAACAGCGATATCTGTTGGGTGGGATCCATTTATATTAGTGGCACAACCCCTTTAAACATGCGTCAAGTTTATCCCAGTGGCTGATGCTAGATGATAAATCATCTCATCTGAATGGTCTCATGTTATAGGACATTTCCCCTGCAGTGATCGCGGTCAGCTTCTCCCGGGGGGTATACCTGGTGACAATCAGCATGAGACAACCCCTTTAATTCTTCCTGGTAATTAGAACCACGGACTCCTAAAGTCACAAGTGAGCTGAAAACAAGCTTTTCTACATCTATTCTTACCTTGGATGTAGTTTTGCTTAATTGTAAAACATCAATGAGCACCTACTACCTAAAAATCTTAAACTAGGACACTGCATTAACATGGATTCCTGGAACCAGTTTCTGCTGTAAAACCCTGTATTTTTCTCTGCAGTCACACGCCAAGCCCACCATCTGCTGCGCTACTGCCGTCCCCTGGAGAGTGCTTGTGCCAGCCACTACACCCGGCCGCAGATGTGTGAATGTACAGCTTGGATTACAGAATGAGGCTGTTGTGCATTAGGATGAATACCGGCTGCCCCTCTGAGATAATAATACAGTGAGAACTCCCACAAGCGCACTGCAATATGGCATAAAACACACATTAGTTTGCTTATAGGCCCTTATATGATTTTTTTATTCTTGGGTAGGGTTAGCGGCTGGCATATGTCAGCGGGGGGGGAGGAAGGAGCGCAGTGGAAGCCGCTCAGAAAATAACTTTTACCTCCTCAAGGAGCGAATCCTCCAGCTCCTGCAGACGTTGCTCCTTCTCTTGCAGCAAGACATGTCCCTTCTCCATGGTGCCGCGAATGTCTTTCAGGTTGCGAGATTCCTGCAGGGACAGGCAATGCATTAGGAGCTACAGGAGCTGCTGTGTAAAAACTACCGAGACGTGAATAATGCACACGGAGGAGTCACGGTGGAAATCGAGCGACACAGATGGTGGCGGTCTTCATACAATGAGGAGTATGGAGACAGTGATCATGAACAGGCCAGGTCCATAGTGACAGTATTATAACATACCGTCCCACATAATGATACAGAGCATTTATATCTTATGTACAGCCAGGTGAAAAAATTAGAATATCGTGCAAAGTTCATTTATTTCAGTAATGCAACTTAAAAAGGTGAAACTAACATATGAGACTCATTACAGGCAAAGAGAGATATTTCAAGCCTTTATTTGTTATAATTTGGATGATTATGGCTTACAGCTTAAGAAACCCCAAAGTCTCAATTTTGAGGTCCCCTTTGCTCAGGGGATATGGATTAATTAGCTGACTAGAGTGTGACACTTTGAGACTAGAATATTGAACCTTTTCACAAAATTCTAATTTTAAGCTGCATTAATGCAATTCCTTTTAATTTGCATTACTGAAATAAATGGACTTTTGCACGATATTCTAATTTTTCGAGTTTCACCTGTATATGGACAGAACGCGGATTAATCCGCAGGTAGTGATCATGCTCCTGTGTATACCAGTCAATAACATGCTGCTCTGGTGTCTTACCTTCTCCTCTCCCGTTCCTTTAGCTGGCCGCCCCCCTGCGTGACAGATGCCCGCTTCTTCTTGTGAGAAGAGGGAGAGGAGACTGGGCCCTCAAGGCCATCCAGAAAGTAACAGTATGATAGCCTGCATAATTTAAAGGAGCCCTAAAACCAGATAACTGGAATTGGAAGACATTTAAATCCTATGGAGACCTCTTTTTTATAACTGCATTGTACTTACTTTGAGCTTAAAAAAAAAATCTAATTTTCTCTGGAATATTTTTTTTTGACCATTTGTTCTCTGCAGCCAGCACCTTTTCACATATCTCTAGTGAATATATCAGGTCAAGGAGACAGGTTGCTCCATCAGAGGAGGTGTCTGATGGCTCGTCCTAGAAGCCAGGCGGCTCATAAACATTTAGTGAAGCTGAATTCTTAAACTGATAAGAACTCCGCTTAAATAAGTGTTTATGAGTCCTCGGGTGTGCAGGGATAAGGGTTACAGACCAAGCCTCTGACGGATTTCATTGAGAAGGGGACAGAGCAAGTCAACACTACATGTGAAGAGACGCAGGCTGCAGAGGACAAATACCGTAGTTAACATTTATTCATAAAAACTATTGGAAAAAAATAATGTTTTTTAAGCCCAAAATAAGTATAATGCAATAATTAAAAAAAAATAGCCCCAAAGATGTCCATGGCCTTCAAGTGGGAATCTCAGTAATTTGAAGTTGTGCCCCATCCATGGGATAGAGGATAAATATAAGATTAGTGGAGGGGTCCTACTGCTGGGACCACCACCGATCATGAGGATGGGGACCCCATACTCTGCAGCACCCCTCGAAATGGATGAAGCAGCAGGTCGAGCATGCGCATTGCCACTCCATTCATCTGTATGAGACTGCCGGACATAGCAGAATACAGTGCTAGTCTATATCGGGCAGATCCCAGAGAGATGAATGGAGCAGCAGTGCACATGCTGGACCTGCCAACCTATTCATTTTAGAGGGTGCTGCGGGCTACAGGGCCCCTGTTCTCATGCTCAGTGGGTTCCCAGTGGTAGGAACCCCACCAATACAATTGGTGGATAGGGGATAACGTCAAATTACTGGAATACCCCTTTAACAATGGAGGAAAATAGAAAGTTTACATAGCAGTCAGTCTTCTAAGATAGATGGAAGAACATCTTTCTCCTGATGTGTCTGATACAGTGGGGTGAATACATATTATGAAAGGGTGATATACAAAATGCTTTGAGCACTATATGTGCCATCTATTTTTTCTTAAGGTAGACTGTTAAAATTAGGTTTGCAATCATTGACCCTAGGAATCCATTCTTGTCTGGTTTGGCCGACAAAGGACTTTCTCATCCGTATGATTGGGGACACAGGCTTGACCATAGGTATAGCTGTTGCCGCTAGGAGTGTGAGCTCCTCCCTTCAGCTATACCCTTCCTACAGGGACTAAGCTAAAACAGTAGGAGGCAGACCTTCCCTGCTTTGCAGGTCTGCTGATTTTTCAATTGTTGATTTTTTTCCCTTTTTAATTTTTTCTTTCTTCCAGCTGGATTACAGGCAGTCCTAGCTGCCTGCATCCCCACCCAGGAGACGGGGGACAAGGGGGTCCCCAAGCCCACTGCTTGTTCCCGGTCTCCAGAAGACAAGGAGGACCAGAGGTTCCCAAAGCCTCTGCATCCCGCCAGCCTTCGGGTCACCACGGCCGCCACGATAAGTCCCTTCTGCTTCCGGTGTAGCCGGTCGAGGCCTCTTTAGGAGGGACAGAGGGATCGGGCCTGCGCTTTCCTGCGTTATAGCCCGGGGCAGACTCCATTTTGGGGGCAGGGCTTGAAGTTCCCTCCGCTTCCCCCTCCTTTCTTTGTGTCCTGGCGCAGATGCTTAGAGTCTTTTCTTCGCTTCTCCCACCGCCTGCTTCAGGAAGACCTCTGAGGGACGCTAATCCAAAGGACATCTGGACAATCCTTCTTACAGGATTTAACCTACCCCCCCCCCCCCCCCTCATGCTCCTACTTGTCACTACAGGGTACACACCATGTCCGAGTCCAGACCCCAAAACAGGTGGCGACTTCTGTGCTCCCTTTTGACTGTGCTTCTTGTCACACAAAATTTTCCTCCGGTCAGTTAGATCCCCTCTGCTCTTTATGCCCTGCTCCACCACCAAGTGGCTCTGCCCCTGACCCAGTCACCCCTCCTGCCCAGCCCATGGTAGAACCGGAGTGGGCATGTTCCCTGTCAAAGATGGTACAGGACGTCTCCCATACCAACAAAGCCATTGTGGAATTACTGGGGTGTTTGTCCGCAAGGCCATCCTCTGACCAGTCCTGGGGTCCATTCCCATTGCGGCCGTCCCGCTAATCAGGCCAGGCCACCCTCTCCCAGAAGGGTGTCTGCGTCCCCAGTTTCCTCTACCTCTCCGCCACCTCCCAGAGAGTCTCACTCCGACTTGTCCTCATAGGAAGAGGCATGTTCCGAGGAAAGGTTGTCAGATGCGGACTTTGTCTCTCCTGAGGACCAGTCTTCCAAACTGTCCTCTATGATGGCCAATCTCATTACAGCGGTTATAGAAACCTGACAGGTGGAGGACGCCGCACCCTCATCGGCCGGTTCGAGTTTTTCCTTCAGACGGTCCTTTATCCATTTCCAGAGGATCTGGCTAAGAAGTGGTCGTCCTCTCCTATAGTTGACCCGCCAGTATCCCGCTTGGCAAAACATACCACTTTGCTTATAGCGGATGGGGCTTCCTTCTCTGATATAAGGGATATAAAATTGGAATCCTTCGCAAAATCATCCTTTGAAGCAGTGGGGCACTGCACTGCAACCGGTTTTAGCCTCTACATGGGTGAGCAAAGCTATGGGTGAGTTTTTTATTCTCATACGAAAAACAATAAATAAGATCTGACTTAAAAAAATAAAAATTAAAAATATGGGTGAGAGGGCAAACTACGTCGGGGTCTCTCCTCGGGGGAACTTTCCCATATTGCCCTGCAGCTCTCCCATGCCAGTTCGTATATTTGTGAAGCCTCTTTGGACGCGGCCAGACTAATGGCCCGCTCGCCAGCCCTTTTAGTGGCTATTCGCCGTACCCTATGGCTCTGCTGCTGGGCAGCAGACAATGCTTCAAAGCGGGCCTTGACGGTCCTCCCCTTTACAGGCTGCAGACTTTTTGGCAAACGCCTGGACGAGATCATTTCTGATGCGACAGGTGGGAAGAGCAATCATTTACCACAAAACAGGGCGCGTTTTAACAAGTCAAAAAAGCGTAGACCTCTTTTTCATCCCTTTCAGAGTTTTTCAAGCCCCAAGCAGCCAACCGACAAGTCCACCCCGGATCAGAAATGCAACCCTGTCCTTCCTGGCTTCCCTGTCAACAGGGTTCCAAGTCCTATAACCCCAAGACCTCCTCTGCATGACTTGCGGTCTTCAGCACCCTCCGGTCGAGTGGGCGGGTTTCTTAATCTTTTTAGTCATTTCTGGTTGGCTCACGTTTCGGATGCCTGGGTGATAGAGGTAATCTCAGAGGGTTACAAACTGGAATTCATGTCGTCGTCCCCCCATCACAGTTTTTTCACTCTCCCCTGACCTCTCCCTCCGCCACAAATTCCTTTTTTCAGGCCATCCACACTCTTCTGTTTCAGGGAGTGATCGTCCCGGTTCCTGCGCAAGGTTCTACTCCAATCTCTTTGTGGTCTCCAAGAAGGAGGGTACGTTCCATCCCATTCTGGACCTCAAAGCACTCAACCACTTCCTTCGGCTCCGCCGCTTCCAGATGGAGTCCCTGAGATCGGTCATTGCATCCATGGAACCGGGGAAGTACCTGTCCTCGACAGACATCAAGGACGCTTATCTCCATGTCCCCATTTGCGTCAGTCACCAGAAATATCTCCGGTTCGCAGTGGGTTCCTTTCACTACTAGTTTGTGACCCTCCCGTTTGGCCTGGCCACAGCTCCCAGAGTCTTAACAAAGATTCTGGCGGCGGTCATGGCCCTGCTCCATGCCAGGGGTACAGTGGCGATTCCATACTTAGACGATATTCTGATAAAGGGTCCGTCATTCTGGGCAACAGCGGACAGCCTACGCATAGTCCTGGACACCCTGGAACGCTTCGAATGGATCCATCTCAGCGGCTAACCTTTCTGGGCATGTTAGTCGACACCTGTCAGACCAAGGTACTCTTGCCCCCAGAGAAGCTATCCACTCTTACCATTCGTCACTGCATGCGGGTTCTGGGCTTCATGGTCTCTGCCATCGAAGCGGTGCCCTATGCTCAGTTCGATACCAGGAATCTTCAGTGAGCCATTCTAACCAATTGGGACCATTCCCCAACCTCCCTGGATCGGCTCATACGTCTCCCTGCCCCGACCCACCGGGCCCTCAGGTGGTGGTTGGTTTCCCTGTTGCTGACGTCGGGCCGCTCTTTCCTTCCTCTCCGCTGGACGGTGCTGACAACAGATGCAAGCCTCCGGGGCTGGGGGGAGTGTTGGAAATTCTCTCCGTTCAAGGCGTGTGCTGCTCCATACCAATCAACAATCTGGAATTGAGAGCGATTCATCTCTCTCTGCTTTATTGGACCGACCATCTCTGGGGTCGTCCGGTTCGAGTTCAGTCCCACAACTTCACGGCTGTGGTGTACCTCAATCACCAGGGCGGCACCCGGAGCCCGGAAGCCATGGCGGAAACAGCACTGATTCTCAGCTGGACGGAAAAACCATGTTCCAGCGCTGTCAGGAGTTCACATCCCTGGCATCGATAACTGGATAGCCAACTTCCTCAGCCAGGAGCGTCTTGATCCCGGCGAATGGGCTCTTCATCCGCAAGTTTTTCTAGCCATCTGCGAGCGTTGGGGGTCGGCCGGACGTGGATCTTATTGCCTCCCACTTTAACCACAAGGTAGAGAACTTATTTGCGCGATCCCATGGCCCTGGTGTACGACGCCCTTGTGATTCCGTGGAGTCAGTTCACGTTTCCTTACGTGTTCCCCGCTCTTCCCCTCATTCCGCGTTTCCGAAGGTCTGCCCGTCATTCTCGTGGCCCCCGATTGGTCGTGCCGAGTGTGGCACGCATCGCTAATCGCCCTCCTGGCGTCTTCCCCTGTGGGAGGACCTCTTGTCGCAGGGACTGATCTTCCACCCAACTTTAAGGTCTCTACATTTAACGGCATGGCTGTTGAAGCTGCCATACTAAGGGCTCGGGGTTTCTTGGATGCGGTTGTCCAGACCATGATTCGTGCCAGAAAGCAGTCATCCTCCCGAATTTATCACCGGACCTGGAAGTCCTACTTTTGTTGGTACGAGCATCACCAGCTGTCTCCAATTTCTCATTGCCGCGACTCTTGTCTTTGCTGCAGTCGGTCATGGACTTGAGGCTGGCTCTTAGCTCCCTCAAAGGTCAAGTTTCGGCTCCTTCGATTCTTTTTCAGCAGAATTTGGCTTCTCTCTCTGAGGTTAGGACCTTCCTGCAGGGAGTTGCACATGCTGCACCCCCTTACTGTCCTCCGTTAAAGGGGTATTCCCATCTTAATGATCACTGTTAAATCTGTTAATGATTTAACAGTGATCATTTTTCTAAATATATTTAATTAACTAATTCCCACCCCTTAGAAGAAAATGAATATATGCTTACCTGACTGTTGTCTTCCATCTCCCCTGGTCACGGCCACCGCTCTTCTCCGGAATCGCGGTGGCCGCGCTTGCGCGGACGACTTCTTCTTTTCTCCCGACCGTGCGCAGTCCCGAAAGCGCACGCCGACGCCGCCCATGCGCTATGGTGATTTCTTCCTGGCCAGTATAATATACTTGCCAGAAAGAAGTCACCAGGGTGCACGCGCGGCGGCGTGCACATTCAGTCCAGCGCGCAGCCTGGCCGGGAGAATACTTCAATCAAGATGGAGCCTGCTCCCTGACGAAACCAGGAAGTGGACAGCGCGCCGGGAGCAGGTAAGTATGAAACAGCGTGATGGGAATAACCCTTTCAATTCTTGGGATCTTAATCTAGTGCTCAGCGCTCTCCAGTCTTCACCGTTTGAGCCTTTGCAGCAGGTGTCCCTTCGCTTCCTGTCCTACAAGGTGGCCTTTTTGGTGGCGATTACTTCCATCCGTAGGGTGTCGGAACAAGCGGCTCTTTCCTGTCAGTCGTCCTTCCAGATCCTCCATCAGGACAAAGTAGTCCTTCGCCCTGTTCAGTCCTTCCTTCGAAGGCTGTGTCGGCATTCCATCTCAATGAAAAGATCACTCTCCCTTCCTTTTGTCCTACCCAGTCTTATCCTCGTAAACAGTCGCTCCACACTCAAGTTTTGGTACGAGCCGTTCTCATCTATCTGTCCCAGACGTAATCTTTTCAACGGACGGTTTCTCTGTTCGTCATTCCAGAGGGGCCGAGACGAGGGCTGGCTGCGTCCAAAACTTCCATTTCCCGATGGATTAGTTTGGCCATTGTGGAAGCGTACCGCGTCAGTGACCGGGACCCACTCTTTCGGGTTACTGCTCATTCTGCTTGGGCAGTAGGGGCCTCTTGGGCAGTGCATCATGGGGCTTTGGCCCTTCAGGTATGCAAGGTGGCTACCTAGTCATCTTTGCACACATTTTCAAAATTTTACAGAGTACACACCTTTGCGTCTTCTGACGCTTCTCTGGGGCGTCGAGTTTCGCAGACGGCGTATCTCTGATTGGCAGGAGGGGTTCTTGTTATACCCACCCTTGGGACTGTTCAGTAATGTCCCATGGTCAAGCCTGTGTCCCACAATGATACGGATGAAAAAAATAGATTTTTGTACTTACCATAAAATCTGTTTCTCTTCCGTTCATTGGGGGACACAGCTTCCACCCGTTCTCTCTTTTATGGGCCTCTTATGGCCCATGTGGTTCTGGGTTTGTACATAGTTTGGTTTCCTGTTTTTGTCTTGCTTCTCCTACTGCTTCTGCACTAACTGTTTTAGCTTAGTCCCTGTAGCAAGGGTATAGCTGAAGGGAGGAGCTCACACCTTTTGTGCTTAGTGTCGCCTCCTAGTGGCAGCAGCTATACCCAAGGTCAAGCTTGTGTCCCCCAATGAACGGAAGAGAAACAGATTTTACCGTAAGTACAAAAATCTAGTTATTGTGTATGGCCAGTTTTAAAGTCTCTCCATACTGCAGGACACAAACACATTATATATATATATATATATATATATATATATATATATATATATATATATAAACTATTGCTATATACACATTACCTCCTCTAGATTCTTCCTTATTCCTTCTAGTTTTTGGGACTCCTGTGCATCCTGAGACTCCTGCATGTTGTGACGCCACTCTTGCTTGGCTGCTTTCAGCAAAGTCTGCCGTCGGCACATAGAACGGGTCTGAAGGCGTAAAAAATCTTTGGCCCTTTGAATGGAAGATCCTTGTGATGATATGTAAGAACGCATACTAAAAAGGAACAAAAAATGAAGAGAGATCAATGAGAGCCGATTCTTCTATAGAGAGAGGAGACAAATAAAGGGATTAGATTATTTTTATGCTCTTACTGTACAATCATAAAAAGCACTTTGGAAAAACCTAAACACAACCAAGAATGGTTGAGGATGAAAATAAAATCCTACTCTTCTACGGGCATATTCACGTCTGCGTTGGAGGCTCCATTTGGGGCCTCTGTTGTAGAATCCGCCAAAAATAACGGACAGAAAGGGTTCTCCCAGACGGCGTCAGTGGGGTCTGTTCGCCTCAGTTATGTGGCATATCCAGCACTTAAATGGAAAGGACTAGTGCTGGTGGGAACATACAATGTGAAGCTACACACATGACCAGCTTTTGCCTATATATAACTATGTACCAAATGTAAACTGAACATATTTGTGATATATTTCTTTTGCCTTATTTTTATAGTTTTTATCTATATTTTTCATTTGCATATTCTATAAGTTTGCTGATGCCTGGAAGCTGTACAGTAGCAGCCCTTGCTGAGGGATCTTATACATTTATATTGTAATTGTGGCTTATGTGAATACCATGTGCAATTTATTAAAAGGGTGCAGTCAGTTTAATACGCTGCCCCAGGTAAGATCAGAATATTACAGCTACAGGGCCACGATCCTAATAGCCAATGGCTCCCCTTGTGAACACACCAGACGTGATCCATCTAGCTGGTGTATTCTTCACGTGCTTCTAGAAGCCAAACGGCACAATGACCTAGAGTAGTACGGACCTGAAGCTATAATATACTGTCCTTACAAAGGAGAGCATATTAGGATGACAGATTCACTTTAATAAATGCATTCACATTTTAATGGAAGGCTCTATATGTGTATTTAATCTGTTCATTCACAGAACATGATGATGTACTTAAAATACCACCGTCAGCTTGTTGACAGTTTCCAGGCATCAGCAAATCAAAAGCTAAAACTTGGAAGCCTTGAACCTGTAATGAAAATGTATATACAAAAAGGTTATATTTGTTGACCACATAGCCTAAATGAATCAAAAGTGGAGAAGCCTTTTAACATAGGCATACTGTAAAAGTGGCTGACGTGGCACTCTCATCCCAGTGGGTACGCCCATCACAGACATCTGCAGCAATAAAATTCTTATCTTGCAAATAAACCTTTCACTTCATATCTTCATGGTAGAATTTGTACGGCTCCATATCATGGGAATGAGAAACTTACACAGTTGGCAAATTACGTGGAGTCTAAAGCTGCATTTACATGAGCCAATAATCGACCAGATTATCCGGAATGGCTGTTCCTGTGAATGGCTGTTCACAACAATCTGCCCATGTAAATGTGCCGCCGATCACCCGCTGAACGAGCAACACACTTGTTCATCGGGTGATCCTGTCCAGTGATGGTCAGTTCGCAGTGTTCGCCAGCGAACACATGCGGGCTGCCATCTTTAGTAAGGTTGACTCACCCGCCCGGCGATGCACAGGTTAGCCCTTACCTGTGCCGGGAGCCGGTCTGAAATGAAATGCGGTCACCGGGAGCAGGCAGTTCCAAAAGCAGCCGGAAGAAGGCCCCCGGCGGCTGTTCTCTGAACTGCCTGCTCCCTGTGACTGCATTTGATTTCAGACCGGCTCCCGGCACAGGTAAGGGCTAACCTGTGCATCGCCGGACGGGTGAGTCTACCTTACTAAAGATGGCAGCCCGCATGTGTTCGCTGGCGAACACTGCGAACTGGCCATCACTGATCCTGTCGTTCATGCAGGCACCACTGATCATAGTTTGTGGCCAACAGATTGTGTGGTCTAAACCGTGATCTGCTGCTCAGAAACCATGAATCTGTATGAGGACGAGGGATCCCTATGTCCTCGTACAGTGAAGGAGATCGCTGTATGTAAATGCAGTAGTCTCCTTCACTGAACGAGCTGCCGACTGTTGAGAAGGAACGTTTCCTTCCGACAATCGGGTGCAGAATCTTCCCGTCTAAATCCACCTTAAAGGGCTTCTGTCACCCCACTAAAGTGATTTTTTTTTTTTGGGCTAGTTAAATTAGTTATATAGCGATATATTAAAATATAATAGTGTTCCTTACTTTGATCCAGCAGTTTAGTCAAAAAACGAAGTTTTATAATATGCAAATCCGGTCTCTACCAGCAAGTAGGGCGTCTACTTGCTGGTAGCTGCTGCAGAAATCCGCCCCCTCCTCTTGTTGATTGACAGGGCCAGCCGGGATCTCCTCCTCCGGCCAGCCCTGTCGGCATTTCAAAAATCGCGCGCCCGTGTTGAATCTGCGCAGGCGCTCTGAGATGAGGAGGCTCGTCTCCTCAGAGCTCCCTCAGTGCGCCTGCGCCGATGACATCATCGAAATGGAAGACGTCATCGGCGCAGGCGCACTGAGGGAGTTCAGAGGAGACGAGCCTCCTCATCTCAGAGCGCCTGCGCAGATTCAACACGGGCGCGCGATTTTTGAAATGCCGACAGGGCTGGCCGGAGGAGGAGATCCCGGCTGGCCCTGTCAATCAACAAGAGGAGGGGGCGGATTTCTGCAGCAGCTACCAGCAAGTAGACGCCCTACTTGCTGGTAGAGACCGGATTTGCATATTATAAAACTTCGTTTTTTGACTAAACTGCTGGATCAAAGTAAGGAACACTATTATATTTTAATATATCGCTATATAACTAATTTAACTAGCCCAAAAAAAAAAAAATCACTTTAGTGGGGTGACAGAAACCCTTTAAGGCTGGCCATGCACATTAGATCAATGTTGTTCAAACCAGCAGGTTTCTGCAAACTATCCAACCATATCATACAGTATGAATAGGGGGGCTTCCAACTCATCCCCGAAAGCAGTTGTTGGGGGAAGAGAAGGACTGGGCAGTTGGATTTCACCATTCGCGTCATTTGTTATCCGGGGAGATAAGCCACCTCCAGAGGTGTCTGTCAGCGGCCTACTCCACTCTCCACAGTGCATGTGTTTGAGGGGGTCACGAGAAAGGCTGCCGGCCAACAGCTACTGGGAGTATTTGGCCAGCATAACTTACTCATCAATGCTGGAGTCCAGTCCAGGGATGTGTACAGGGGTTGACGATGCTTTAGGAAGTTCTGTACGGTACTGCTGAAGAGGGGAGAAAGTGTCAGTCATTGCTGCTAGTGGTGCATAACACTGTTAGAGTCCTATTTAGGAAGCAGAAACAATAGACCGAACAGTATGTAGAGATCTAAACATTCACATTAACATGAAAGGCAGAATAAAGTAGTCTTCTTCACTACTCTACTCGAAAAAAAAACTACCTTACAACTAATAAAATGAGTATGTAGTAACTAAAAGGGTTGCCTGGCCTAGGAGACGACGAACTCAATGGTCCTAACCTGTGCCCAATCAAAAATAAAAAATTACCTGTTCGCAGTACCACGGCAATGCCACATTCCCTGCTGGACCAGAAGTGGCTTTGTCTCGTGACCATCGCGGCCAATCACTAGCCTCACAGGTTGTGTGCGCTAGAACGGTACATCACTAGTAGCGACAGGCTGTTCTTGCAAATGTGACTGCTGCGGTAACTGGACCTGAGGAGGCAGTTAATGGGCAGAGGTGCGGGAACGATGGGACTGCTTTTTTTTTGTTTTCTTTATTGGGCAGAGGTTAGGACCATTAGTGTTGCCTGCTTCTTGGCTGGACAACCCCTTTAACTATGACTAAAAATACACTCACAGAAGAGGCGATGCTATGGATGAGGTTGCTCGACTTTGCCAGATCTTCTAGGCGAAGTTCTGTCTCCGCTGGGTTAACTGTTCCCTCTTTCTTTAACACCTTTAGGTCCTCTTGTTTCTTATTTACTTCTTCCTCCAAGTCGCTGCAGAGATAACATTGGTTAGCCGCGGTACCACAGGAGAAATACTTCATGATGCTTCATTAGTAACAGACTAAACAGGTTTTACTTCGCCATTTTCTGGAGTCGCCTATGACGGCTCTTGAGAAGTTCTATTTGGGCCTCCAACTCGGACTTCTGGTCTTGAGCCTCCTCCAGTTCCCTGTGTTTTAGTTGCATTAGTTCACTAAGCTGTCTTTGCTCCTTCACTGCAGTTTCTTGAGTCTTGACGCTCTATGGGGGCGTGAAGAACAATACTTAATAAAGTTATCCCATTAAGCATTTTGTACAAATAGATGTATTAAAGTAATTTGCATTATTTATTATATAAAATACTTTATTCATAATTTATTGCTTCCATGTGTCCCCACTTGGTGATCTGGTCAGAATGAGACTCCTTCCCCCTCTGGCAGTTAACAATATAGTCCCTACTACAGAGGCTCTGCTCCCTTCCTGACAAGAAAGCCTTTTCTATTCTATGCAGAGACATGGCTGTGGAAAGGGTGAATTTGCATGTGTGTCAACCAGCACTCAGCTCAGTAGATGGACGTGCACATTGCTAAACACTGTGAAGACCAGATGACGCCATACTATATAGGTAAATGGCATCTCTCTTCACTGGATCGTTTTTAACATCATTTTAATGGGAAATATGCTCCATGTTTGATGATCTATACAATGAACACAGGGGTCATTTATTATCCTGAAATAAGCCTACGTTAGGCATATTTCAGGCTCAGCTATCTGCGACTTCGCTCTCGCCAAATTGTGGGCGTGGTGGGGAAGGACGTAGAAAAAGTGGTCTTACTTTTAGTACTGGCGCGGCATACGACAAAGTTATGTACAGGCCAGCGCCTCTTCATAACTTTAGCGGATCCACCACCAGTGCAGGGCTTTATTAAGGCGTCTAAAGCTCTGGTTTTAATAAACGTGGTCCATGAGGTTTATTGAAAAGACAATCCCTTTAAGGGTCCATTCACACGTCCACAAAATGGGTTCGCATCCGTTCCGCAATTTTGCGGAACAGGTGCGGACCCATTCATTTTCAATGGGGCCCGGAATGTGCTGTCCACATCCGCATTTGCAGATCCGCATATAAATAGAACATGTCCTATTCTTGTCCGCAATTGCGGAGAAGAAAAGGAATTTTCTATGAGAGTGCCGGCGATGTGCGATCCGCAACATACGGAACGCACATTGCCAGTGTCCGTGTTTTGCGGATCTGCAAAACAAATACGGCCATGTGAATGGACCCTAAGTGTCTTGAAATACAGGAGACACACAATAGGAAGGCAGTGCTGTCATTACAGTTATTTATAATGTGGGGGTCTACTGGAGAGATAACATTGATTTCCCCCTAGACTGATTAAATAATTACTATTACTACTACTGATAATAATAATGATAATAATAATAATTAAAGGCTATGTACGCCTCTGGGGGCATTTTTATAAATGCATTTTACTCACTTTGGGATAAAAAATAAAAAAAAAGTCACTTCTCAATTTGTCTTAAAATGCTCAGCTGTTTCTGAGATGCAAAATCAGTTAAGAAAAAATAAAATAAAAATCTGTCTGTTTGCAAGATGTGACGTTTTCTTTGAATCCCGTCAGCTGACGGTACGTGTGTGTTTTATTTCTTACCTCAAACACTTATTTAAGCCATATTCTTAT
Organism: Bufo bufo; assembly: GCF_905171765.1. Lineage (NCBI taxonomy): Eukaryota > Metazoa > Chordata > Amphibia > Anura > Bufonidae > Bufo > Bufo bufo. The sequence goes on from NC_053389.1 coordinate 67,635,400, forward strand.
CAATTTGATAATAATTGAGCTATAATGAGTGTTTACCAGGTCAGAGAGCAGACCTCTACATGAGAAGTCAGCTGATGGGATTCAAAGAAAACAGACTGTGACAGCTTGCAAACTGATTTCCAACTCTTGTATCTCAGAAACACCTGAACATTTTCAATAAAGACCAATTGAAAAAAATATATATTTTTAGCCCGAAATGAGTAAAATGCAATAATAAAAAATGCCCCAAAGGTGTTTATAGCCTTTAAAGCCGGATCAGAAGGGGGATGACTGCTGGGACCCCATATGTACTAGGCAATGTAATGCACAGTACAGCAGGTCGGGAAACCCAAGTGGCCCGCTCACATGTTGTGGCACATACAGGGAGGACGGTTTCACAGCCCCATCATATACTTATATAACCCTGTGTAGACTGGGCCTCAGCACCAAGAAAAATGCTTTGCACATACAGTATTTCATCCATCCATAAGCCCATATATCACATTCTTTATGTACATTCACCTCTGCTTTTCTCTCCAGCTCCTTTTCTCGAACTTCTAGTTGCTCTCTTTTCTGTGACAAAGCTTCTTCCTAAAATAAAAGAAACCCAATTTATCACCAAGCAATCAAACATCAGTCAGTGTGCACTGACATTCTTACTGGAAGAGCTCGCTAAAACCCAGCTATAGCTACTGCCAAATGTCCTGTACATGTTCACACGTTGGAGGCTGTATGTACGGAATGACCTCAGGCTGTAATAGACCTGACAGATCAACTCATTATTTTCAAGATCTCTGCTTGCATTTAGTGAACACAAATGTGCTTGGTTACAGTCAGGGCAGGGTGTTGGCCAGGGCCGGTGTAATGCTCCTGGGGGGGCCCACTGAGCTGCTCAATACAGATGGAAGCTCTCATTGCTGTCATTTCACTTACGCAGTACCCCTCTGGGACATCCGTCTCCGTACAGTATTAGAATGTATGGGCCCCGACGAGCCGAAGTTAGTTATTTGCGAAGTCGCGCGTCCCAGTCGGAACCGAAGCAGAGTTCGGTTACAAGTTTTAAAGGGGTTTTCCACTTTAAAAACCAATTACCGAGATTAAAGTCACGCGCGACTTCGCAAATAACAAACTTTGGCTCATCGGAACCCATACATTCTAATACTGTACGGAGACGGATCTCTGTACAGTATTATTCCATGTAACATCCGAAGCTCGCTTCGCTCAAAACTAGAGAGTAGCTGTGTATCGAGACTTATTGGTAATGCTCCATGGGATAAAAATATCCAAGGAGAAATCTCACAGGGAACGAGAACCATCTCGCTAGCGCCACCTTCTGGAAGTTGTTCCCTAGGAGTCAAAGTCTGACTTTTTAACAAGCCTCGGAACATGACAAGTGAAAATAGCCAAGCCAAATATTCATCTGCAGACAGCTGTTTTGGGGTGCTCGCCCCTCATCCGTACACCGTAGGATTCTGGCTGGGCGCAATGCTTTGAATGCAGCTTAGAGAGGGTGGTGGCCTGAAATAACGGTCTACGGATGGATATTTGGCTTGGCTATTTTTCCTTGTCATATTCAAAGTCTGAATTTTTGGGGCGTGGCCTACCACAACATGGAGTAGGACGCAATGCAGACCGCTCCTGCCTGAATCCTGTCGCATCCAGAGTTTCACAGAGGGCTGGTGGCAGCCAACCATACCAGAGGAGTTGGCGGATCCATCTGGAACAAAGAGTGGTGGTGGCAGTCATGCCAAAGCGGGGGAAGAGCGCTGCGCGCGGAGAGCATTTAAGATGGCGCTGGAATGAAGGAGGGGGACGGACAACACGAGGCGGTGAGTCGGAGTAGGGCAGCGCGCCTCAGTAAATATGCCAGGGCCAAGGACTGGTCACAAGTAGCTGGGACAGGAGACAATTCCTCCTCAGATCAGGAGTATCACTCCACAGACGAAGAGGGGGAGAAAAATCATGGCCGCCAGGTCCCTCTGCCCCAAACAAAAGCTCAAGGCAAAGAAACCCCTCATAAATACACTGAAAAGGAGCCTACCCTTAAAGATATTATGAAAGCAGTCGCTAGCTGCACTAATACCCTAGGCGCCCTCAACCTCCAGGTGGGCAGCCTAAAAGAAGATATATCCCTGATTAGGCAGGACATGCACAAAATCAATGAAAGAACCTCAGAGCTTGAAAAATGAGTGTCAGAGAAGGAAGATGATACTAAACCTTTCAAAGTGGCGGCTAAGGTGACGGCAAGAGATGTGGCAGCCCTATTCGCCAAGACAGACGATCTGGAAAATAGATCACGCCGCAACAACATCAGAATAGTGGGGGTCACGGAAAAAACTGAGGGGACAAATGCCACGGAGTATATTGAAAAATGGCTGCATCAGCTATTTCAGGACAAAGGACTGTCCTCATTATATGCTGTAGAAAGGGCACATCGGGTACCCACAAGACCACTGCCTCCTGGGAGACCACCGAGACCTATCCTGGGCAAAATACTACACAATAAAGACAGGGAAACCATTCTGCGGCAGTCAAGGGCCAACGCGGAACTGGTCATTAATGGAGCAAAAATTTCCATCTTCCCGGACTATTCCACAGAGGTCCAGAAGAAGCGTGCAAGGTTCCTGGACGTCAAGAGGAGACTTAGGAACCTACAAATTCCATACTCCATGTTATTCCCGGCCAAACAGAGTAGTGGCGCTGGGATCTACCAAGTTCTTTGAGGACCCAGAAGAGGCGGCACATTGGTTGGACTGCCATGAAAATCAATTGACAGTGCGAGATAAGGATGCCTGAGAAGATGATCTCTGGGAACTTACTCTCTTAATGTATTATGTGTTGTCTCTTTCCTTGTTTCCATGTTTTTTTAGAAATGCAAACGAAGAGGGACATTTCATCTGTTGCTGCTTCCACTTATGGGACTTTACGAATATAGATAATATGTCGGACAGTCGGTTCCTCTGTAGCAGGAGCGTGAGTAGTGCACAGCAAGTGCAATTCAAGAAAAGTTACTAATACATATATCTTACTCGTAAGAGCAGTATGCTGTTTCAAAAAGTGGGCATTCGACAGTGTGGAATGTGGATACCTCTGGGGTACGTTGAGTTGTATGGGCTTTGGACAACGGTTCATTAAATGGGTGCAAGTCGTATATTCTCATCTGAAAAGCACGTATTAGGGCTAACGGGAGTGTGTCTACCTAAATCCAGCTGGCTAGTGCTACCAGACAGGGTTGCCCACTATCCCCCCCTCCTCTTTGCGATAGCGCGCAGGTCCCCAGACATCAAGGGGTTCCAATACGGGCAGATAAATAATAAAATTGCGCTATACGCTGATGACACTCTTCTGTTTCTGGGAGATACGACATTTTCCCTATCGGCAGCTATGTCTCTGTTGGACAAGTTTGGCAGTCTGGCGGACCTTAATATTAATTGTCAAAAATCAACGCTAATGCCTATTGATGGCCGGGCAATATCTGAGGCAGCCAGCGCTCATAATACAATAGTAAATATCTAGGAACACAGATTTAACCCAGGACTAAAGACTTTGAAGAGTTAAACCTATCCCCCTTGCGTGCGAAATTTAGAAAGAAGACTAAAGCATGGAGTAAATGGTTTCTCTCCATTGGGGGTAGAGCGAACCTCCTTAAGATGGTGATGATGCCGCAACTTTTGTATGTGCTTCATAACGCCCCGATATGGTTACCTTTGGACAGGTTTCATAAAACAAACTCTATATTGAGAGAACTTATATGGAGAGGAGGCAGCCCGAGGATTAAACTGGAAACATTACAATACTCCAAAATGGCGGGGGGGGGGGGGGGGGCAGTACCAAATCCCTGGATCTATTACCTAGCAGCACAATGTCAGCATCTAAAGGGTTGGAAAGACTTTTCACTGGTGGATATGACTAGTCAGATCCTACAGCAAAGAATGGGAAAGAAGGACTTAATGTGGATACTGGAAGGGGCGGGGAGAGGTACTCTGGAGGATAATACCCCTTTGATAGGCCTCATAAGTAGTGTTGAGTGAACTTCTGTTTTAAGTTCGGCGTCTAAAGTTCGGCTTCTGGTTAGCGGAGAATCCGGATATGGATTCTGAATTCTGTTGAGGTCCGTGGTAGCGGAATCAATAATTGGCCATTATTGATTCCGCTACCACGGACCACAACGGAATTCGGAATACATATCAGGATTCTTCGCTAACCGGAAGCCGAACTTTAGACGCCGAACTTAAAACAGAAGTTCGCTCAACACTACTCATAAGGAGAGTATGGGCGAAAGTCAAGCAGCTGAGAGGCGTCACGGGAGTAAGTGAACTAGCTCCGATCTGGAACAACTCCCTTCTTCCGGAGTTCACTTTACTGTCAGGCTTTCAGGGATGGGAAAAGAAAGGGATGCATAGGATTGCCGATTTAGTAGAAGGCGGTAAGTTTAAATCATTTACCGATATACAGGAAAAATCACAGATTCCTTGAACTAGTTTTTACCAATATCTACAGCTACGCCATGCGTACGATACTGTGAGGAAAAAAGGTAGTGCCATCATTAAAATAGATATCGCCCAAAAACGAATCCTTACAGGAAGTGTAAAGAGAGGCTTGAGATCTATGCTTTATCCAATGTTACTGGATAAACTCTTAATTTCTCATCGAATGAAAAAGTGGGAGAAAGACCTGGTCAATAGGAAGATATTTTAGAGGCAGCTCCATTGACTTCATTGAGTGAGCAGGTGAAACTATCCCAACTTTTCATCATCCACAGAGTATATAAAACACCAATATTCTTAAAACGCATTAGGGTCAGAACAGACGCATGTTGCCCGAGTTGTAATATGGAACCGGCGCATCTGGTTCATATGTTATGGAATTGTAAAAGTTTAGATAGGTACTGGACAGGTATATTAGGGTTCATATACCAGAATATGGCAGTTAGGGTAGGGAGAGACCCCAAAATATGCATTTTCGGATAAGTCTCTGAAGTAGGAACGGATGATTATAGCAAGATAGCGGTGGGTAGATTGTTGTATGTGGCCAGAAAACTGATTGCATTACATTGGATACAGTCTAGCCCCCCCAACGTTGGAGGAATTTACGGTCAAAGTCAACAATATGCTGATCTGTAAAAAAGCTATATTCCTGGAAAGAGGGTGTCCGCAAAAGTTTGATAACCTATGGAGTAAATGGTTGTCCAATAGCCACATTAGATTTTAGGACTTAAAGGGAACCTGTCACCAGTTTTATGACTGATTCTCTTAGCACAATGCTGGGTCACTTTCTTTAATTGACCCAGTCAATCTGCCAACATCTTGTATTGAAAAGCTCCAGCTGATAATGATGAGTCCTGAATATTCATGAGCTCCTGACTCTCCCCGCCCACCTGCTGCTGATTGACAGTTATTTTCCATATGAATCAGCAGCAGGTGGGCAGGGGAGTGGCTATAGCTCTGAATTAAAAAACGCTGGACTCAATGACATCACGTTGGACTCAAATCAGCTCATTAGCATGCGGCATGTGGCATCTTTGTGTGTATATTATGAGGTAACCATCTGTCACACCAGTGAGTGAATACATCTAAGGTACTTTTTAGTAGTTAATGATTGTATATAATTAGTTAGATTATAATCAAATATCCACAGGACAGGGTGGAGCACTGTTGCCGAAGTGAGTGCGTTTTTTTTTCTTGGGGAGGGCGGGGGGGGGGGGGATGGGAAAGTTTGTTATGGGGATTACTTTATGTATATTATATATTACATAATATATATTATATACAGTACATATATTATATATAGAACATGACAATACACAAAAGACTGTACCAAGTAGATTTAGTTCTCTGTATTTAGAAATAATAACAGGATTATTGTACACTATTATGAATATTTTGTTAATAAAAAAAGATTTGATAAAAAAAAGTCAGACTTTGACTCATAGGGAGCCACATCCAGAGGGTAACGCTAGCAAGATGGTTCTCTTTCTCTTCAAATGCCGTAAAAACGAAACCCATAAAACTGTGGCGGAATTGCGTTTTTTTCCAATTCCATCCCATTTGGATTTTTCTTCCAGCTTCCCACCACATCATATGCAATATTTAATGGCGCCATTAGAAAATACAACTTGTCCCGCAAAAAAACAAGCAAAAGTTGAAATAAAAAAAGTTATGGCTCTTCCCAGACAGGGAGTAAAAAACAAAAATGCAAAAATGGAAAATCGCCCAGTCCTGAAGAGGTTAAAAGAGAGAGCACATGGATGCCCCCTGTCTCCTCTGTTATTTAACAGAAAAAACAAAATCCGTAACCCGTGAGGTGAAGGAAACGACAACGGGAAGGAGAAGGATGAGCGCCAAATTTCCAATATGTGATATTGAATGCGAATGGAGATATATATATATATATATATATATATATATATATATAGAGGTGATCAATGGATAAATACAAGTGATAAATAATAAAAGCTTTAGAGCTTTCCCACTCACTTCACAAGGGGGGTCACCTCCAGGATAAACTCAAGACACCCGGGGTGATGCCCCCCTGATCCGAGGTCATTCGTAGAATGGTAGAGATCCAGGTAAGTGGACCAAATCTGCGGTGAAGATGGAAACAGCAGGCGGATCCTTTACTTCATGAAAATCTCTCTTTATTGAGAATAAAACAAGCTCAATGAGGAAGGGGGATTTTATATGGACCCCCGAAACGCGTTGAGCTTGTTTTATTCTCAATAAAGAGAGATTTTCATGAAGTAAAGGATCCGCCTGCTGTTTCCATCTTCACCGCAGATTTGGTCCACTTACCTGGATCTCTACCATTCTACGAATGACCTCGGATCAGGGGGGCATCACCCCGGGTGTCTTGAGTTTATCCTGGAGGTGACCCCCCTTGTGAAGTGAGTGGAAAAGCTCTAAAGCTTTTATTATTTATCACTTGTTTTTATCCATTGATCACCTCTCAATATATATATATATATATATATATATCCATTCGCATTCAATATCACATATTGGAAATTTGGCACTCATCCTTCTCCTTCTCGGTGTCGTTTCCTTCACCTCACGGGTTACGGATTTTGTTTTTTCTGTTTTATGACTTAGTGTTTAAACTCTGTTTACACTGATTTGAGCTGCCTACTTCCTTTTAAGTGACCTACTTCTTTATATCATCACAGTCCTGTTGGCGCCCATCTTTCCTTCTCTTCAGGGGTATTCAGTTGATCCCCTTATTGAGTTGGGATAACCTCGTTTTCTTTTTTACGCTCTTGATCCTCTGTTATTTGCCATAGCCAAAGAGGATTTAGCGGCGTATATCAGATGCTTCCAGAGTGTACAGCGGTGTACAGATGATACCCTGTTATTTTTGGGTGATACAGCGACTTCCTTGACTGCGGCAATGGATATAATAAGGGAATTTGGTAACTTGTCTGGCCTCACCATTAAGTGTCCATTCCCTGCGAGCCCCAATTCAAGTACCTCGTGATAAAGGTCACCCCATTGGTATAGGATTACAAAAAATTTGAAACTTCTCCACCTATTGACAAATTTTAAGGAGAAGGTATCTGATTGGTGTAAACTTTTTCTTTTGGTCATAGGCAGGGCGAATCTGGTGAAGATGATTTTGATGCCTCAGCTACTTTATGTGCTGCATAATGCCCCCATATGGATTCCCTTGGATAGGTTTCAGAAGATGAATGCCATCTTCAGAGACTTAGTGTGGAAAAAGGGACAGGCAAGAATTAAACTGGAGACTTTGTAATCTAACAGGACGCAGGGGGTATAGCCCTCCCCAACCCCTGGATTTATTATTTGGCAGCACAATGTCAACATATGCAATATTGGAACAGCCCCAGCAGAGAGGATGTTTCCACTCAGATTCTATGCCATTTTTTGGGATGTAAAGATCTGGTGGCCTGGCTGGAGTTACTGGAGGTCGAAGTCCTGCCCTTGTCGAGATGCTGGGAAAGGTATAGGGGAAAATAAGACAGCTTTGAGACATGCTGTTTTTTCTCCTTTATGGAGGAATAATAAGCTTAAAGTATTGGGGGGTTTGGAGACGTGGGAGAAAAGTAGAATACCCAGACTGGGTCACGTATTGGAGATCAATGTCCTTAAAGCTTTCAGTAAATTGCAGGAGGAATTCCATCTGCCTCATAGATACTTCTATCAGTATTTGCAGTTCCAGAAGGACCCCTGTCAGGGGCTCGGAGGATGCCTTCCTCAACCTGTTGAGCTCGGGTGCAGTAAACCGAGGAATGATTTCGTTGGTATACAGACTACTCTTAGACAGGTTTCTTATGAAGCACCCAAAATGAGAGCAGGAGGTAGGAGGGATTATGGAGGCTGAATGGTCAGATATTCTGGAAGCCGTTCCCAAAATGTGCGAAGGAGCCAAGCTGTCACAGTTGTATACCATACACCGAGTGTACAAGACACCGGTATTTTTACAAAAGATACTGTAGGTGTTTGTTCGGACGACTGCTGCCCTAGGTGTGGGGAGGAAGGGGCAGGGATGATACACAGGCTCTGGCAGTGTCGCATGCTTATCTCTTACTGGGATAACCTCTGACTGTTATTGAGTGACCCTGCGGAAAGACCCTAAGATATGTATACTAGGTTTGGTGGAAGACCTGCATTTGACGGAACACGAGAAGGTGGCTGAGGGGAGACTACTTTATGCTGCTAGGAAGCTTATCGCTTACCATTGGATACAAGCATCCCCACCGTTAACAGTTGAGTTTATGAGGAAAATGATCTCAATGCTAATACAAGAAAGGGCGGTATTCCAGAAGAGGGGAGTAGCATCTAAATTTGATAAGCTATGGTTGCCATGGACATCCAATAGAAATTTGGCCACATGTACTCTAGGAGTAACTTCGGTATAAGGTAGAAGAGACAGGGATGGACGCTGGCACCTCAGACCAGAATGAGAATGGGTGGGATGAGAGAGGGGTGGGGTATAAGATGGAAAATATCTCTGACTGATTAACCCGCACATGTACGGTGCTGGAGCGATGTGTAAACCTGGCGCCCGCTCGCACGTGCAGCGGGCGCAATGGCCGGCAGATCTCTGCTGTTTCAAACAGCAGAGACCTGCGGCTAATTACCATGACCGGCAATAATGCCGATCGCGGTAATTAAAGGCTTTAGATGACGTAATCAAGTGAGATCACGGCATCTAAATGTGCAAAAACCCTGATGCCCCGTTCAGCCAATATGGGCATCTGTAGTTGGGCTGAACACTGTAAGCCTTGCTGATGAGGCTTTAAAGGGGTTCTGCACTTTGTTTAAACTGATGATCTATCCTTTGTTTAAACTGATGATCGGCGGGGGTCTGACACCTGGAACCCCCACTGATCAGCTGTTTGAGAAGGCAGCGGTGCTCCAGCAGCGCCGCGCCGCAGCCATCTCACTGTTTACTGCTGGCCAAGTGACGTCACGACTTGAATCAACTTAAACAAAGGATAGATCATCAGTTTAAAGTGTTCATGGTGCAATTCCTATTTGGCCACCAGATGGCAGTCCAGGATGAGAAATGAGCAATTTCTAGTGTAAATCTCATTTTAAAAATCCCTGATAGAACAAAATCAAAAATGAAAAAACATTATTTAAAGGCTCATTTATGAGCTTCAAAATCATCAAAAAAAAAAAAAAAATGTTTAAAAAAATATATATATAAAAAATAAAAAAAAATATAAAAAAAAGTTTAAAGTCACCCCCATTTCCGTATAATTTAAAAATAAATACCTAAATAACAATAAATATAAACATCATGGTTAGCATCGCCACCGAAAAAGTCCATACTATTAAAATATTTTAAAAGATTCCAATACGATGGATGACGTAACGCAAAAAAGGGACAAAATGGCCAATTAGCCATTTTTTCACTGCTTCCCTTACCCCAAAATTTTTTATAAAATGTGATCAAAAAGTCACGCACACTCCAAAATGGTATCAATAAAAACTACAGATTGTTACGCTACAAAATTAGCCCCTAAACAGCTCAGTAGACATAAGAATAAAAAAGGAAAAAAGTTGAGAGATCCGTTCCATAAATGGTGCGTTTTTAAAGTTTGGTGTGCGCAAAATAGCATATATGAAATTTGCAGGAGAAGTTTCGCCCAAGTAAGCGGAAGCTGATTGCGTCACTTTATCCTCCCCCAAATCAAATTCAATCTTCAGGACCCATGGATCCATGTTGGGGAAACTAAAGTGAGGATTTTTTGAGTTATCAGTCTCTGCCCAAACGGCGTACACATTAATTGTGTTACACTACATTGTTTTTCATTATATTGCCATTTTATTATATTGTGATTTTATTATATTGTGATTTTATAATAACTTTTATGAATAAATTGTGTCCTATATTTCCATATACGAGTGCCCATCCTTATTTTTCTTACATAAGTATAAGAAAGTTATGGGGGTCAGAATATGGTGATGTCAAATTTTTTATCAAATTTTACATTTATTTTTACACTATGTAGACATAAAAACCTATACATATGGGGTATCGTTGTAATTGTACTCACCCAGAAAATGAAGGGCATGGGTCAGTTTTGCCGCAAACGAAATGCCATGGGAACAAAACCCGTAAAACGGTGAAGGAATTGTGCTTTTTTCCAATTTCACCCCATTTGGGATTTTTTTACCGCTTCCCACTACATTTTATGCCCTAATTATAGGTGGCATTAGAAAGTACAACTTGTCCCACAAAAAATAAGTCCTCATACAGCTATGTGACCGGAATTAATGGATATATATCTGCATACTCTTGATATGTATCATGGTTATACATTGGATACAATCTGTGTATGGTCAGTTGTCACAAAAAACAAAGAGCACATCAGGAATGTGAATAAGAGTGTCTCTATTCAAATGCAGCATGCAGAGATCTTGAAAATTAGCAAATTACATGCATAGGGGACTAAAAACTGTACAAAGAGCCGAATTAACAGTATTCCAATCTGGGCTGTGGTCTCTGGTTACCTGGCTGTCCATCTGACTCGTCTTCATTATTAGCTGTTTTCTTCGGATTTCTAGGTTTTGTTCTAAATCTTGTAACTTGTTCTCCTATAATAAAGGGTTAACATATATTTAAAAAAATGAACGTTTGTGTGGTGTATGCCTATACCCTGTATGAACATGAGCTGCTACCTGCTCCTGGTAACTGCGCTGCCGTTCTTCTAGACGCCGCTCCTGTTCCTGCCGCTGGATTTCCAGCTCCTCTTCATGCCTCCGCGTTATCCTCCCCAGCTCCTTTTTTAATTTTTCCAGCATTTGTGACCTCTGGTTCTGCTCCTAAAAGTAGACATAAAAGTGAATCCAGCTACCTCTACATGTATTTGTACGCTCCATCCACGTGTATTCAGGGATTCACTCACACGTCCGTAGGTGTTTTGTGGGCATTTCGCGGATCGCACATCGCCGGCACTATAATAGAAAATGCCTTTTCTTGTCCGCAGTTGCGGACAAGAATAGGACATGTATATAGGTGAACAGGGCACTCAAGGATAGCTGCGACCGTGTATTTAAGGCAAAGATGAGCTTTATTGATAATATAAATATATTTGATGCATAAAACAATCAAGAATGCAGTAGAATAAATAGGTTATTAACAAATAAATATAATGAATATTCGACAGAGCAAAGGCTATTATTCGATTAATCAGCAAATATTCAATAGTCCAATATTGTAAATCTTGGATCCAATGATTGTGAACATCCAAAGACTTGTTTGCAATAAGTCTATTCGTTTTTTACTTTCATATTGAGACAACAGTCATATGCTTTGCAGTTATTCAAATAGTCGCGGCGGCGTCCCGCCAAAGCGACGTGAATGGCAGCAACTCACTGCTGAAAAGCTTGCAAGCGAATTAAGTCCATTACCTTTGTATCGACCAAGTGTTCGTCCGAAATAATCACAAGAGCCTTCAAGTGTACTTACTCCCAGGATCTGCCTTTAGATATTTGTAGCAGTATTCAATCAGGAGATTAAAGCCGGCTCTCTGTTCGGTTATGGTCGATTTAATGGTAAGGTAGGTTTTTCAGTACAAAGATGGGGTGTAGCACCAGACGCGTTTCAGGGTCCAACCCCTTCCTCAGTGGTATGCTTCACCCCATCCATAACCCCTCTTTTATACTGGATGTTACTTGTTTAACTTGGTCTCAATCCAATCTTCATTTCCTGTCTGTCGGTACTCAGGTGTTCCACATTGTATCACAATCACAAAGAGAGATGTCGGATGTGGAAACTAAAAAATACTTTTGCTGACTTTTGCAATGCATTATATTTCTGCAATTTCACCCAGTTATATACTTTAAATTTCTACATCCATTGATGCAAAAAACGCATCTGGACACCATGCGTTTTTAATGCGGTTTCCATGCGTTTTTCGCATTTTCACTTAAATAAAGGTACATATTGCCCATCAACAATATATATTAATTTTAAAACATTGAGAACAATATCAAATACCATTTCTGTCTGTGATACTCTGGTATTCCACATTATATCACAATCACAAAAAGAAATGTCATATATGGAAGATAAAAAATAAAATGTCATATGTGGAACCCAGCAAAAGCATTTTTTAGGTTCCACATATGACATTTTATTTTTTATCTTCCATATATGACATTTCTTTTTGTGATTGTGATATAATGTGGAATACCAGAGTATCACAGACAGAAATGGTATTTGATATTGTTCTCAATGTTTTAAAATTAATATATATTGTTGATGGGCAATATGTACCTTTATTTAAGTGAAAATGCGAAAAACGCATGGAAACCGCATTAAAAACGCATGGTGTCCAGATGCGTTTTTTGCATCAATGGATGTAGAAATTTAAAGTATATAACTGGGTGAAATTGCAGAAATATAATGCATTGCAAAAGTCAGCAAAAGTATTTTTTAGTTTCCACATCTGACATCTCTCTTTGTGATTGTGATACAATGTGGAACACCTGAGTACCGACAGACAGGAAATGAAGATTGGATTGAGACCAAGTTAAACAAGTAACATCCAGTATAAAAGAGGGGTTATGGATGGGGTGAAGCATACCACTGAGGAAGGGGTTGGACCCTGAAACGCGTCTGGTGCTACACCCCATCTTTGTACTGAAAAACCTACCTTACCATTAAATCGACCATAACCGAACAGAGAGCCGGCTTTAATCTCCTGATTGAATACTGCTACAAATATCTAAAGGCAGATCCTGGGAGTAAGTACACTTGAAGGCTCTTGTGATTATTTCGGACGAACACTTGGTCGATACAAAGGTAATGGACTTAATTCGCTTGCAAGCTTTTCAGCAGTGAGTTGCTGCCATTCACGTCGCTTTGGCGGGACGCCGCCGCGACTATTTGAATAACTGCAAAGCATATGACTGTTGTCTCAATATGAAAGTAAAAAACGAATAGACTTATTGCAAACAAGTCTTTGGATGTTCACAATCATTGGATCCAAGATTTACAATATTGGACTATTGAATATTTGCTGATTAATCGAATAATAGCCTTTGCTCTGTCGAATATTCATTATATTTATTTGTTAATAACCTATTTATTCTACTGCATTCTTGATTGTTTTATGCATCAAATATATTTATATTATCAATAAAGCTCATCTTTGCCTTAAATACACGGTCGCAGCTATCCTTGAGTGCCCTGTTCACCTATATACGTATATGCTTTTCTAAATTGAGTGAGTGGCCTCAATTTACAGGAGCACCTGGTGTCGTTTGAGTGTTCTTAGTGCGACATCTTACTCAATTTTACAAGAATAGGACATGTTCTATTTTTTTTCGGGAACGGAATTGCGACTCTGGAAATGCGGATAGCACATAGCATCCGTTCCGGCTCCATTGAAAATGAACGGGTCCGCAAAATCCGGAACAGATCCAGAATAAAATTGCGGACGTGTGAATGGACCCTTATTCTATAGGACAGTATCATTACTGTGATAGCAAACATGTAACTCATTCAGGTTTTCCACCGATGTAGTTGAATGTGGCTTATTTTTTGAAGGACGAGATGTAGTTTTCATTGGTACCATTTCGGAGTACATTTTATTACATTTTTCGGGGGGAAGGGAATGGGTAAGAAAAGCAATTAAGTTGTTACTTTATGCATTTTTCACACAGTTATCTTTATTATATCCGTTGAGTGAAGGAGTGAAGGCGGTGATGCCATATATGTGCTGTGTGTTTGTTTGTTTGTTTTTTACCACTTTTACAAAATAAAGCCACCTTTTATGGAAAAAATGATTATAATTTTTTCAAATAAACTTGATTAGCTTTTAATCATTCATTCTTTAGTCTCACCAGCGGACATCACAAAGCGATTATTTGATTGCTTATTTTTTTTGTATCAGTACCAGTGGCGTGCTAAGGGGAAGGGGGGTCCGCCCCAGGTGCCCGCTCTCAGGGGGGTGCCAGAGCCCAGAAACCTGTCACTCAGCTCCCTGCGCTCAGTCTCTCCCGCACTGTATGGTGAGGCAGAGAGACTTCTCCCTGCACCGGCCTGTGTGGGAGGAGTCTGCAGCGTGGGAATCTGCATAAGCTCCTCCCACACAGTGCTGCAGAACGATCTGTGTCTGCAGGAGAGAGAGGACTGTGAGCTTCAGGAACGGGACAAGGTGAGTAGGTACTGTGTTTTTTGATTTTTTAACACGGGGAGGCACAGAGGGCATTACTACTATGAGGGGGCACAGAGGGCTTTACTACTACTATGAAGGGGGCATTACTACTGTGAAGGGGGCACACATTGGGCATCACTGTGAAGGGGGCACAATGGGCATTTCTACTATGGAGGGGGTAAAGAGGGCATTACTACTATTAAAAGGGGCACAATGGGCATTACTACCATGGAGGGGGCACAGAGGGAATTATTACTACCAAAGAAGCACAGAGTGTATTACTAATATTAAGGGGACATAATGGGCATTACTACTGTAGAAGGGGCACAATGGGCATTACTACTATGAATGGGACACAATGGGCATTATTACTATGAAGGGGGCATAGATTGCATTACTACTATGAAGGGGGCACAGTAGGCAATACTATTATGAAGGGGGCATAGAGTGCATTAGTACTATGAAGGGGGCACAATGGGCATTATTACTATGAAGGGGGCATAGAGTGCATTACTATTATGAAGGGGCACAATGGGCATGACTATTATGAAGGGGGCATAATGGGCATTACTACTGTGAAGGGGTGTAGAGGGCATTACTACTGTAATGGGGGCACAGTGAGGGCATAACTATTCTGAAGGGGTACAGAGAGGGCATTACTACTGTGAAAGGGGGAACAGAAAGGGCATAACTACTGTGCGGGGACACAATGAGAGCATAACTACTATGAAGGGGGCACAATGAAGGAATAAGTACTTTAAGGGGGTACAATGTGGGCATAACTACTGTAAAAGTTGTACAGTGAGGGCATAAATACTGTGAGGGAGCACAGTGTGGGTATAGCTACCGTGAGGGGGCACAATATGGGCATAACTACTGTGAGGGGGCACATATCTGGACAAAACTACTGTGAAGGTTGTACAATGAGGACAATACTACTGTGTGCAAGAGAAAAGGCCCACCCCGGGTGCCAAACACCTTAGGCACGCCACTGATCAGTACACCTGTGCATTATAGCCTATTACTTTCAGACTGACAAGTACATCGGTTAGGCTAAGCCTATGGCACAATCTAATCAGGCCAGGCTGTCATGACAATACATCGGCCCCCTACAATTATGCTCGCCGGAGGCCGATGGGGACTGTGCCCACTCTATTTAACTGCCTAGATGCCACAGTCGCCATTGACCTCGCCATCCAGCAAGAACCCTGCATCAGTCGTGCTGTTTCAGCCCCACCTGTTTGGTGATTAATGGGATAAATCTGATTAATTGCCCAACACTAATGTAACTCTAATAATTGCATTCAAAGTATCTGATTGCAGGGTGATCGTAACCCCTGGACACAAGCAGTGTATAATGTGATGGAAGAATTAATCCAGCCAGCAAAGGAGGCAATATGGACAATCACAGTACATTAGTAAGTGCCCTGTATTAAACGGAACCTGTCACCGGAATTTTGGGTATAGAGCTGAGGACATGGGCTGCGAGATCGCTGCTAGCACATCCGCAA
Source organism: Bufo bufo (assembly GCF_905171765.1). Lineage (NCBI taxonomy): Eukaryota > Metazoa > Chordata > Amphibia > Anura > Bufonidae > Bufo > Bufo bufo. The sequence continues at coordinate 67,651,519 of NC_053389.1, forward strand.
TATCCAGTCCCCATAGCTCTGTGTTTTATTGTGTAAAAAAAACGATTTGATACATATGCAAATTAACCTGAGATGAGTCCTGTCCCTGAGACGAGTCCAGCGTGAAGGAGCCCAGCACCGCCCCGCATCCTCAGAATCTCCTCCTTGCTCCCCGACGTCAGAAAGCCAGAGCGTCGTAATCTCGCGATGCGCGAGCTAGCGCATGCGCAGTGTCGTCATAGTGTCCCTTCCCTGTGCTGGCATCAGCCTCAGGGAACGAACTGCGCATGCGCTAGCTCGCGCATCGCGAGATTACGGCGCTCTAGCTTTCTGACGTCAGGGAGCAAGGAGGAGATTCTGAGGATGCGGGGCGGTGCTGGGCTCCTTCACGCTGGACTCATCTCAGGAACAGGACTCATCTCAGGTTAATTTGCTTATGTATCAAATCGGTTTTTATACACAATAAAAGCACACAGAGCTATGGGGACTGGGTATTGCGGATGTGCTAGCGGCCATCTAGAAACCCATGTCCTCAGCTCTATACCCAAAATCCACGGGACAGGTTCCCTTTAACCTTCTCTACATAATAAATGCCATCTGCTGAAGTGACACAACCTCTTCAAGTCCTCAGGCAGGAGAAATGCACATCAGGCTGGTTTGCATTGGCTCTATGGGTTCTAATATAAACCAATGCCTTATATCTGATATCTACTATACAAGCAATGAAAGGATCACAAGTGCAAATCCACTAGGATTCAATAAAGTGTAACAAAAAGATAAAGTGCCCTGAAAATAAAGTTTGTCACTAAATGTTTTATGAAATAGTTAACCATTTACACATTTTGATACAAAATATACATGTTTAACACCACCACAATGGTAACCACCCTTAGAATGAATGTACATTATTTACAGCACAGTATGCAAATTAAAAAAATGGTGGATTTGTTTAGTTAGCAATTTATAGGTAACCTGAAATGGTCCCATTAAGAACTACGACTCACAAACAACACGACAATACATCTGTGTGTGCGTCGGTGCTGGAATAATAATAAAATGAAAAAAATTAGGTGATAAACAGGACTTGTTGTTAAAGGGGATCTGTCACCACAATCTTGGACCATTATCTACAGTAGTCCACGAGAAGTACAGCAGATAAGGAGTCCAGATCACTACTTTTTATTTTCCTACAATATTGATGACCTATCCTCAATATCTGATTGGTGGAGGTCCAACTCCCAGCACCCCCACCGATCAGCTGTCTGAAGAGGCCACGGGGCTCCGGTGAGCACTGCGACCTCCTCGCAGCTTACCAAACACAGTGCTAAACATTGTTGAGTGGCTGTTCTTGCTGGAATGCGCTTATGCCATGTGACCAATGAACGTGAGGTCACTGGCCTAGGAAGAGGCCGTGGCTGTCATTTGAGCATAGTGGCCTCTTCAAACAGCTGATCGGCGGGAGTGCCCGGAGTCAGACCCCCACTGATCTGACATTGATGACGGAAAACCCCTTTAAAACTGCAGGTCTTATGGGGAGGGGGCAGGGCTAAAGTACTGTGAGTGCACTATGCGCAGCAATGTTGAAGGGTAATAAATAACTAGATCCACGTGGAAACTGTCCAGAAATCCCTAAAAAATGCTATTCTTGCTGGGATTAATGATCCCAGTGACTGTTGGTCTTGTTTTATGATATTTTAGCAACACTCTGGTTAATCAATAACTTGCCGGCTGTGGTTACACAATATGTGAAAATACATGTGACCGAGTCTAGGGCTACATGGCGACTTGTGGCCACGAGACGTAAGATTGGTATTTCACGCTGCTACATTGCAACTTATGACTGAATGTGGATTGTGACCCACAAGTTACTACGACATGACAGTCATTAGAAATCCAAACCTGCAACTGCAACCACATTCACCACAATTAGTTGCTTAGCAGTAAGACATGTAGCCTTAGCCAAAAACTGTGCACGTGGCCAACCTCCTCCTGCAGTCGATTCTGCATCTTCTCCAGTGCCTGTTCATGTTCCTCCTTCATACGCTCCAACTTTCTTTCATGGTCTCTCTGCAGAGCATCACGTTTTTCTTGTAAAAGGTCCATCATCTAAAAATTTGAAAGGATGATTTTGACACATGGAGATACTGTAAAGGGCCCTTTACACTGGCCGACAATTGAACAGATCATCGCTAACCAGTGTTACTAGTAATGCTCGTTAGCGCTGATCATCTACATCGCCGATTAACAGATGAACAAGCGAAACACTCGTTCATCAGGTAATTGGATCTTTTGTGCAGCAGTGGCAGATTGTCCTGTGTGAACACGATCCGCTGCCGGGAAACAACGACATTAGCGATCGCTCCTCCCCATACTGTGGAGGAGCTGAAGGAGATCACTGCATGTATATGCACCGGTCTCTTCCGCCAGTGATCAGAAGATTGTTGGGAAGGAACGCTTCCTTCCCGACAACCTGCTAGATCGTCGTCTCGTGTAAAGGGACCATAAGAAGCTGAAAAAAGCTAAATAGGATAGATAGATATTAAGCGAATACCTGTGTTTCAAAGTCCAACATTTGGCTCATTTTCTTGTTAGCAAGGTGCAATTCACCCGGTGATGCAGAATCCTCTTTCTGCTTGATTTTCTGCAGGTCAGATATTTCCTGAGACAAATAAAAGATTTTTTATTAGACCCCGTTCATATCACTGCTGGTTATTTCTGTTGTTCTGCTCTTTTACAGAAGCAGAGCAATGAACATAAAGATGTGCCAGATCCAGCACAAAACTGAAACCAAAGTAGTATAATGGGGTCCATTCCGGAGTCTCTGCCACAGATGTGAACATGACCTTCTAACATAATTTGTGTATTTGTATGACATGTGAACATTTGGACACCTTGGAGGGATAGACCCAGGAAGCTTGTGACGCACCTGTCTGGACTGCCCATCCCCATACACAAGGTCTGTCCATAGGAGGACGAAGTAGTTGGTATAAAACAACACACACTTCCCGTTTAGCCCCAGTACCATAAGATCGTGACTAAGGGACCACATTTTTAAATACAATACACAGTAAGTGATAAATCTATCCTTGGAAGGTAGTCATGGCATGAGAGAGATAAATAGACAACATATACGAGACCCAAAGCACAAAGGGTCTTCTGTCCAGACCTTGTGATGTTTCTCCAGAGCTTCTGCTCTTAGCTGCTCCAGATCCTCCAAAAGCTTTTTCTCCAAAGACTTAAGAACCTGAAGAAGACCAGAACAAAGGAAACGAGCAGACAGGTCAGACACAGTACCTAGTACTACCAATGAGGAAGGGGGTGTCTGGGAATAGGAGACCAGCTGCAACTTTTTATTTAGAAAACAGCATGAAAGCAATTTTTCTTCCCGCAGTCTCCTCCGCCAACACAAATAATGCATGTTAATCAATAAGTCTGATGTACCCCAAAATGATACCAATGAAAACTACATCTTATCCCTCAAAAAAGCCCTCATATGGACAGATTTTATGTCCTACCGCTGTACAAAAATAGCAAAGCAAAAAAAACGACACGTACTGTATCTGGTATGGCTGTAATCTTACAGACTCATGTTATAAAAGTAACATGTTCATTATTCAGCACGGTAACTGGTGCAAAATTGGCGCTAAATTAATGGGGAACTTCGGTTAATAATTTATATACACCCCAAAATAATGCCATTAAAAAGAAAACTCAATACTTGAAAAACAAGCCCTTATACAGCTACGTCAACGGAAAAAATAAAAACTGCTTTGGCGGTCTGAATATGGGGATGGAAAATAGAAAAAAATAATTTTTTTCCTTGGATATCTTTTTGATAATGTCCGCCTGCATGACACTGGTACTATGCATTCTCGTGGTACCTTCGGATGACTGTTCTTAGGCTGGTGAATACACATCCAGTCAGAAGAACATGCACCTGATGCCTCAATCCCTGGCATTTCCTCTGTGGATATACACTGAACTGAATACCATGGCAGGATTGGCATCGATGCCTAGGAGGCACAAGAGAACATCTGCTACCTATCCGTGGGCCCCAGACTTCTGTCAGATTGCGGGATCAGTCAAAGATAGTGCTGGATCTAAAGAATATTGATCTCTATATTATGGTAAAATAATAGTACATAAGAGGAGTCTGAGGCAGGTAAACCAGGCATAACTAGGGCTATCTCAGCTGAATGGAATGATATCTTTCACTTTGTGATCCATTGCTTCATTCTGGACAAAAAGGACTTTTAATCCATATGCAAATGAGAAGTTAAGTGCACCGAGGGCGGGCACAAGCCACTCTGTGTTCCCTGGCTCCTCCCCCTTCTTGATTGACAGGGCCAGGTTAGATGACTTTGCAGGAAGCTGGTCCTGCCAGTCAGGAAGGAGACCAGGAAGAGCAAAGGGGGGCTTGGACCCACCCCGGTGCACTTAACTGCTCATCTGCATGAAGCAACAAATCAATGCATTTAGCAGATCTAGTCCTACAAGGTATCGCGCCTTAACAGCCGATTTCCTGGTTTACTGTTCAATCTTCCGAGTCAAATGGAAGCTATTCATTTTATAATATTATTTTAAAGGGGTTCTCCAATCATCTCCTGTGAAGAGGTAATATACGTAGATTGTGGGACAACCCCTTTAAGATATACTCTGCTCTTCGTTGATTACATATGTACAACTGAAAAGCATAGTCCATACCTGCTTGGTCTCTTGTCCAAGCTTCTCCCTCAGCTCTTCCAGGGCAGCTTCTCTTTCACGGAGCAGCATCTTCCTTTCTTGTTCAAGTAAATGTTCGGTCTCTTTTTTCATTTTTTCAAGGAGATGATTTTTATCCTGCAGCAGCGTCTCCTCCTGAGACTCTTCCATTTGCTGTAATGTCCGCTCACGCTCTTCTCTGAGCTCCTCTTCCCGGATCCTGCAGAACATCGACAAGTCCGCAGCAGACAAGTGTGGTGAGGACACTTTTCTATACTAAAAGTGAACTTGTCCTGTTTCATAGCAGCACGATAGAAATACAATATTACATGTTTGCGCCTACAATATATAAATATGGCCTGGCACTAATGTGAATGTGCAGACATTACACCATTATAGGATAACACGTAGTGCAAGGAATAGGACTGGGTGGGCATCTGGAAAGCTGCCGCTCCATCAAGTCCTCCTCCGCTACTGATGCAGGTGGGTTTTCACCCATTTTCATGACTGCTGGATCAGTGTGATTTTAGAGTCATTATGTATAAGAGGAATATTACTGTATTTAAAGGCTATTGATACATTTGCATCAGTTTTTCTTACTGAATTGCACCTATTGTGTGATTAAAATAATTTTTGTTGGGGCAGTAGACACGATGTTAAGTTATGAACGGGTGGTATACCAGAAGCGTAGATGCCCATCAAAATTTGAGAAATTATGGGAACCCTGGCTGTCGTTTCGACATCTGAATAACAATGTCTAATATTGTATTTTTATACTTCTGTGCTACAGGGGGGCGGGAGGGGAAGGGTGGGGGGGAAGGGTGAAAATTAGAGTATTGCTGATTGTTTGGTAGCCTGATTGATGTCAGCATAATAAAAGTTATGTCTGTATATCCCTTTTTTGTAAGATCTGTACAACAATGTATTTACATGGTAAAGGCTCAATAAAAAACATCTGATTAAAAAAAAAAAAAAAATATTTTGTTATTGGCTTTAATAAAAAATTCAACCTTTTCTCTTCTGCAGCCCACGTGTGTTCTCATCCATTGCATGCTGCTCAATCCTGTTCAGTTTGAAATCAGCTTGTTTGGTCTGTAGCCCTTCTCTTTGCTCTCCAGAACAATCTTCAAATATTTTTTTTATTTAACCCCTTCAGGACCCTGCCATTTTTCACCTTAAGGACCAGGCCATTTTTTGCAAATCTATGCAAGCTATCTAAACAATGAGCGACCAGGGGGACACTATCATGTAAAGTAACCCCCTGTCACAGAGTAAACACACTCAAGAAATTCTGTGGTTTGCACTGTATACAGATGGGGGATGTATGAATGTCGGCCTGTGGCCCCTCTTCTAGGGACTGATGGCTAGCCTAGTGTTGGTCATGTCCATGTAGGGGCCATAGCCTAGTATGAGTACCCAAGTGACAGCTGGAATCGCCTAAACAACGATCCCAGCCAGATGGGATCCTCAGGCACAGCAGCTAAATATGCTATCACCCCGGTCTTCCCCCAGTTGCTTTCATGTATGGTACATGTAGTTGCTATGGAGGGGACGCAGGCTGTCATGGAAGGCAGCCATGATGCCTAAGGAAGGCATCGGGCTGCCTTCCCTGCCATCGGGTCCCCGTCACATCAGCACGGGGACCCGATGGTCACCCAGCACCCGGCAGGATCCCGCACGTGCCGCGGTCAGCACTGACCGCGGCAGTGCGAAGGATAATGCGCCGGCATCAGTGTTTTCACTGACACCGGCACATACAGCAGGGGAACGGCTATCAGTGACTGCCGGACCCCTGCTGCTGATCGGTCGGGTATATGTACGGCGCTGGTCCTTAAGGGGTTAAAAGAGGACCTGTCCCCTCTCCTGACATGCCTGGTTTAATAGCTTCATGCATTCCCCGTGTAATAACAATTCTGGAGCATCTATCCTTATGGCTCTATGTTGTGTCATTCCTTTATTATTTGCACTAGAAGTTATGAATGAATTGCTAGCAGTCTGCAGTAAGGGTACAGAGGGGAGGTAACCAGTTGGGGGGGGGGGGGGGGGGGGGTGTACCTGCACAGTCTCGCTTTATCCAATCAGTGCTGCCATTTTCAGACTCTGCAGGTACACACCTCCAACCTGTTACCTCCCCTCTGTACCCTTACTGCAGACTGCTAGCAATTCATTCATAACTTCTAATAGAAATAACAAAGTAGTGGCACAACATAGAGCCATAAGAATAGATGCTCCAGAATTGTTATGACACGGGGGATGAATGAAGCTATTAAAACAGGCATTTCAGCATTGGTGACAAGTCCTCTTTAAAGGGGTTTTCCAGCTATAATTGCATTTTAAGTAAGGACCCCTGTCTGCCTCCTGAAAAAGAAGATTCATACTACCCTACTTCACACCGACCCAGTCTTCCACACTGCCTCTGCTATCTCCATCTTCCGGTCCCGACACCGTTTACATCCAAGCTGGCTTCAGTGGTGGCATGCTGCTTGTGGCCACGTCACCACTGAAGCAGTCATTGGATGAGCAGTGTATGTGATCATGTCCATAGCCAGATCTAAACAGTGCCCTGACTGGATGATGGAGAGAGCGGGGGCAGTGAGGAGGTGGTAAGTATTAATCTTTTTTTTTCAGGTGGCATGCTGGGGGCATTACTTAAAATATAATTATAGCCGTAAAACCCATTTAAAGGGGTTGTCAATTTTTTTTTATATTGATGGCCTATCCTCAGGATAGGCCATCAATATCTGATTGGGGGGGGTCTGTCACCCTGCAACCCTGCCAATCAGCTGTTCTCGAGTAGCTCCGAAGCTGGAAGTAAGCTACTCTAATTCACTGCAATGGGAACAGCTCTGCAGTAAGCCGCTCTGTCCACTGCACGACTGTATAATTCTGGTTCCAGAGCGACTCGGGAACAGCTTAAAAGCAGAGGTGCTTAGCGTTGGACCCCCGCTGATTAGACATTGTTGTCCTATCCTGAGGACAGACCATCTGCATAAAAATAGGTTTATTTAATTGGTTGTAAAGATGTTAGCTTACAAGACCATACAGAGCAGCTACAGAGTGAGCCATCAGAGAACTTGTCTGATGCATTTCACTCTGAAGCAGACTGAGCAGCCTGCAAGGTGTGTGACAGTTGAGAATTCTTAATTAAAACCAGTTACAACAATGATTTTTATCACATAATAGATGCAATTCAATAAAAAAAAAATATATAATAATAATGCAAAGTTATTCATGGCCTTTAAGTACACTTGCACTACATGCACATGACTATAAAAGTACGACCACAAGGCGAGGTCGTGTGGCGCTTGTGACACAGCCGTGCTGCGTTCAAGTACCGTGTGGCCGCAAGGGCTGTAATGGGCGCTAAATAAACTCAGACTGTTCTGTATTGTTAATGGCCACGCAACATTGAATGTGCCGCATGGCCATTAACAGTGAAGACAGACTAAACAGTGGCGTCTCATTCGTTTTATTAGAGCCCGCTGCGGCTCCTTTAGCCGCCCAGCACGTACCCTAAGGCAAGCACGCTGCTTACCAAAAGTGAACATTCCAATACCAGCCCCAGAAAGATGGCAACATGCATTTTCCTTCTACTCCTTGTGATTTTCCTCTTACTTCATGTGCTCTTCTTCTTCCTCCCTCTCCAGGTTGAGCTCACTTTCCAGCTTCAACAATTTCTGTTTCTGGATCTCCCGCAGTTTGTCCTCTTCCTTCCTTGTCTCTTCTTCTAACCTGTCTTCTAACGCCCTGTGAAGTCAAGAAGAAAGCATGTCCAGACACCTTTCTGTCTCCTACACATAAACTTAATGCCAGCAAACGATCCATCAGTACTCAAGTATTACTGCCTGTAAGTGTTACTGAGAGGCATAACACATAGGTACCAATGGCAGGCCTCAGGGGAGCAACCCATCAGTGCCCGGTGATAACGATGCATGGGGCCGATGGGAGCCCCCTCCGTCTTCCAGAAATCTGTGATGCACTCATAGCTATTGATCACGATATCTAAGGAGATAAAAGGGAACCTGTCACCAGTTTTATGGTGTCGTACTTAAGGGAAAAATAAATAAGTGACTGATTCTCTTAGCAAAATGCTGGGTCACTTTCTTTAATTGACCCAGTCAATCTGCCAACATCTTGTATTGAAAAGCTCCAGCTGATAATGAGTCCTGAATATTCATGAGCTCCTGACTCTCCCCGCCCACCTGATGTTGAATGAGCAGCATATGAATCAGCAGCAGGTGGGCAGGGGAGTGGCTATAGCTCTGAATTAAATATACGCTGGACTAAATGACATCACGCTGGACTCAAATCAGCTCATTAGCATGCGGCATCTTTGTGTGTATATTATGAGGTAATACATCTAAGGCACTTTTTAGTAGTTAATGATTGTATATAATTAGTTAGATTATAATCAAATATCCACATGACAGGTTCCCTTTAAATGGGAGCTGTGGCAGGGGCAAGGCTGTGCAATATGTATCCGCTCCAGCACATCACGGTACCAATCATAATGTATATTTTTCATGACTGGTTATCCAGAGGCTAAAGAGTGGGGTTTCAGAGAGCGAGGTTGAATTTCCATCCCTGTAAACTGCCTGGTCAGAACTGGTTATGCACTTAGGAACAAGCCAAATGGTTCACAATGCTTTACCTAGCAATGCAGGCCCCTCATTCTGGGGATCAGTGGGCAACACAGGAGCTGGACTTGGACCACCACTGATGAGATAATGGACTTAGAAACTACGGTAGAGAAACTCCCTGGAAGAAGTTGCCCCGACCAATACAACCCCTGTTCTAAATGCAGACCTGGGGGCAATCAGATGATCCATGTGGGTCCAGCAGTTAAAACGCTCAGCTGTTATCACCAGGGCAAGCCATGGACAGCCCAGGTGGCATCACAAAGCGCCAAAATAAACGAATAGAAGGCCATGTAATAGCGGGAGCCAATCTTAACGGCATCTTTAATTAAAAGGGGTCCACCCTAATTAGGGATTATGGGATAAGTTTGTCCCAATGGTAAAATCTCCTCAATGTCATCACTGAATTACCTGAGGTTGCTCTCCTGTTGCTGATATAGTCGACGTTTCTCCTCCTCTTCCTCTTTTCTCAGCCCGTCTCTCAGTTCCTGCAGCTTTTGCCTGTGTTCTTCCTCTACTGCCATCTTCTCCTGCTCCACAACTAATTCAGGAGTACCACGGGAACCTTTAGACGTCTCTACCACAACTTTCACTGGTTCTGCAGTGGGTTTTAAGGGTTCTGCTTTCAGTCTGGACTCTTTGGCTGCACTTTGAAAGGACTGGTAGCCATATTTATGTGATTCTGATAACGACTGATTTTTAGCAATTGCTGGATCGGGGGTAGAGCTTGTAGGCTTGGTTTCTGGAATATTTCTATAATGAAAAAAGCAATGTGAAGCAAGATTGAAAGATTTAATAATGTTTAAAAAAGAAAAAAAAAAAAAAGGGGGAAAATGATTTCCATGTACTTTTTGGCAATCTCCATTAGATCTTTAACAGGCTCAAGGTGATCTTCTTCACTTATGTCTTCGTCAACATCCTCATCCACTTCTTCTTCTTCTTCTTCTTTCGTCTCCTAAAGAAATTGTAGATATGTATTTATATATACACGTCATCAATTTATGGTTGCTGGAGGTCAGACCCCAGGAACCTCCACGACCCTGAGAATAATAGTGTAGAACTGGGTTATAGTCACTATATTTCCCTGCACGGCGGCGCTCCAGGTCATTTGCTGTCCAGGGAAATCCATTCTCATTAATGGTGGAGGCTACAGACCACCAATTATCAGAAACTTAAAGTAATGGCATATTCTAGTGATATGCTATCATTTTATGAGCTGGGAATAATCCATGGCCACTGTGGATTTGCAGCAGATTTCACCCCATGCATTACACATTATTTGGATTTAAAATCAGCACCGCAGATCAATTTACAGCAAATTTGACAGATTGTACATTAAACTGCTGCCGATCTGTGGCAAATCCACAGCATTTTATGCCACATGTGAATATACTCTAAGCTGTGGTGCAGTACGTTACACCAAGCATGTGTTGTGCCTTTTCATAGGTATATACATGGATATCCAATTATTCTAGTCAAGATGGATGTGTATTGCCTTTAAGAGCCATTCTCGACTATATTTCCAATTTTCTATGTCTTGAGTAGGCCAAAGTAAAGGTTTCTGCTCTTTAGTGTTATTCTTCTCATGAATGTACCAGTCTAAAAAGAGGCTTCCTTGTCTACTTATAAATTTATGACGGGAGATAAAGATAAGCTCTATGCAGCTGGTGATAATTACCTATACAATTAGGTATTTATTATTGGAGCAAAATATATAATATGTATGTATTCATTTAATGAGCCTTAGTTAGTCCTTAGCATAAGACAAATCAGTAGGACATTATATATATATATATATATATATATATATATATATATATATATCTTTATATTATTGTATGTTATGAAGACAAAATGTATCCAGTATATTATATATATTTCTCATTAGGAGAATATTCGTCTCTAAAAGAGTGTCTGTAAAGATGTGTGTTTTGTAACAATTAATCACATCTTTGGTATGACAGAGGAGGTACTGATATTTCTGGGAGAAAACAAGGCCTATTCATATCATTACGGTCCATAGATCAACAGTGTGAGAAACATTCAGAGAGACGCCTCTGTCTCTAATTGCTTCAAGTGTCTGAATTAATCCCTATAGCTTTGAATTAGAGCTTCTAAGGTCAAATGTATAGAATACGTTTTATTTCAGACTTACATAAGTTAACCCTTTATACTATGATGCAAATAGCTTATACAGCAGTGCCACCTAGGTATGAGTAGGTGACATTACAACAGTAGCAAGTGCATTGTGGGTAAGGTAAGGTTATGATGTCATATTTCTTATCAATAGTCACGCCCATCCGACAATGATTGGAAAGTTCCAAACTAGGAAGGTGTGTCTAAAATAAAGTTGATCATAAACGAGAGAGAGAGAGAGAGAGAGAGAGAGAGAGAGAGAGAGAGAGAGAGAGAGAGAGAGAGAGAGAGAGAGAGAGAGAGAGAGAGAGAGAGAGAGAGAGAGAGAGAGAGAGAGAGAGAGACACCTGTTGGAGCTCTCTAGAGGGGTCTATCAAGATGAAAGCTATGGTAAGATGCGCTATGATGGACCACTCAGCTTTCCTAGGAGCAGAAGTGAAATTCCTACTAGGACTTGGTAAGAGACACAGAGAATGATTTTTCATTTTATTAAGACTAATTAGATAGTGTAAATATAGAAAAGGGACATTAAAAGGGCAAAAATAATAAAAAGTTTATTAGTGCTACAGGGATGGGGGTGAATGCCTACATTAATCATGAGACATGGTAACAAATCCGTCTAACCAGCTAGTACAACCAAAATATTGTTAATCAGGAACCAACCAGACCAGGGTTAATTGGAGGATCACTGTATAGTAGTTAGCGGATAGACGGACTAATATGTTAAAAAATATATATATAAATCCACTGCATAGAAACCATTTGTGGTCTAATGAGATTCATGGGGATGTCACTCAGTGGTAACCTATGCAGACGGACTATAGACAAAGTGGTATGGTCACTGAGTTGGTCAATGTGTGAATGACCTAATAACCATCAGGACCCTACCACATACAGCGCACATCTACCACTAACCAGAGACAGTGGTATCGCTGGGCAGTAAGGGATAGTATGAGGAGCAGTAGTTTGTAATACCGTGCCTCCGAATACCTATCTCCGATGTGGAAGTGTCTAATCACAGGTGAGAGGCTATTGCTGCCAAGACGCATGCAGCAAACAGCCCACCCGTGCGAACTGAGCTACGGCTCGGAGCTGTTGCCGTCGGAGTATATGCAGCAAACAACCCGCCCGTATGTGTTGAACTACGGCTCAACGCGTTTCCATGCACTTCATCAGTGCATTTCTTCAGGAGCCAGCGTATCTATAACACATTCGCCTGCCTGAGCCGATACCCTAGTGTGGGAAACGGCAAATAATATGAGGCTAATTATAGAGTGCCGCCGAGTCCTAGTGTAGATCTCGGTGCACTGTTTTTAACAAACAAAGTCTCGGCATTGTAATGGCCGTTTCCCACACTAGGGTATCGGCTCAGGCAGGCGAATGTGTTATAGATACGCTGGCTCCTGAAGAAATGCACTGATGAAGTGCATGGAAACGCGTTGAGCCGTAGTTCAACACATACGGGCGGGTTGTTTGCTGCATATACTCCGACGGCAACAGCTCCGAGCCGTAGCTCAGTTCGCACGGGTGGGCTGTTTGCTGCATGCGTCTTGGCAGCAATAGCCTCTCACCTGTGATTAGACACTTCCACATCGGAGATAGGTATTCGGAGGCACGGTATTACAAACTACTGCTCCTCATACTATCCCTTACTGCCCAGCGATACCACTGTCTCTGGTTAGTGGTAGATGTGCGCTGTATGTGGTAGGGTCCTGATGGTTATTAGGTCATTCACACATTGACCAACTCAGTGACCATACCACTTTGTCTATAGTCCGTCTGCATAGGTTACCACTGAGTGACATCCCCATGAATCTCATTAGACCACAAATGGTTTCTATGCAGTGGATTTATATATATATTTTTTAACATATTAGTCCGTCTATCCGCTAACTACTATACAGTGATCCTCCAATTAACCCTGGTCTGGTTGGTTCCTGATTAACAATATTTTGGTTGTACTAGCTGGTTAGACGGATTTGTTACCATGTCTCATGATTAATGTAGGCATTCACCCCCATCCCTGTAGCACTAATAAACTTTTTATTATTTTTGCCCTTTTAATGTCCCTTTTCTATATTTGTTCTGTTTGATTACTAGGGACGTATACCTTCATACATAGTTATATTATATATTTTTGTGCCTAATTAGATAGTGTGGCTGAAATTATACTATCTAGATTGGCGGAAAAAAAAAATTAATTAATCGATCATCTCCCTATTGAGATGTAGTCTTAGGATATTGTGAGGCTTCATTCTACCTGCAGAAGAATCTAGACTCATAATCTAGCAAAGCATTAAATGATTGTATGTATATATATATATATATATATATATATATATATATATATACAATCATTTAATACACACACATATATTTATACACACACATATATATGCACACACACACACACACATACACTGCTCAAAAAAATAAAGGGAACACTTAAACAACACAATGTAACTCCAAGTCAATCACACTTCTGTGAAATCAAACTGTCCACTTAGGAAGCAACACTGAGTGACAATCAATTTCACATGCTGTTGTGCAAATGGGATAGACAACAGGTGGAAATTATAGGCAATTAGCAAGACACCCCCAATAAAGGAGTGGTTCTACAGGTGGTGACCACAGATCACTTCTCAGTTCCTATGCTTCCTGGCTGATGTTTTGGTCACTTTTGAATGCTGGCGGTGCTTTCACTCTAGTGGTAGCATGAGACGGAGTCTACAACCCACACAAGTGGCTCAGGTAGTGCAGCTTATCCAGGATGGCACACTGTGGCAAGAAGGTTTGCTGTGTCTGTCAGCGTAGTGTCCAGAGCATGGAGGCGCTACCAGGAGACAGGCCAGTACATCAGGAGACGTGGAGGAGGCCGTAGGAGGGCAACAACCCAGCAGCAGGACCGCTACCTCCGCCTTTGTGCAAGGAGGAACAGGAGGAGCACTGCCAGAGCCCTGCAAAATGACCTCCAGCAGGCCACAAATGTGCATGTGTCTGCTCAAACGGTCAGAAACAGACTCCATGAGGGTGATATGAGGGCCCGACGTCCACAGGTGGGGGTTGTGCTTACAGCCCAACACCGTGCAGGACGTTTGGCATTTGCCAGAGAACACCAAGATTGGCTAATTCGCCACTGGCGCCCTGTGCTCTTCACAGATGAAAGCAGGTTCACACTGAGCACATGTGACAGACGTGACAGAGTCTGGAGACGCCGCGGAGAACGTTCTGCTGCCTGCAACATCCTCCAGCATGACCGGTTTGGCATTGGGTCAGTAATGGTGTGGGGTGGCATTTCTTTGGAGGGCCGCACAGCCCTCCATGTGCTCGCCAGAGGTAGCCTGACTGCCATTAGGTACCGAGATGAGATCCTCAGACCCCTTGTGAGACCATATGCTGGTGCGGTTGGCCCTGGGTTCCTCCTAATGCAAGACAATGCTAGACCTCATATGGCTGGAGTGTGTCAGCAGTTCCTGCAAGACGAAGGCATTGATGCTATGGACTGGCCCACCCGTTCCCCAGACCTGAATCCAATTGAGCACATCTGGGACATCATGTCTCGCTCTATCCACCAACGTCACGTTGCACCACAGACTGTCCAGGAGTTGGCAGGTCTGGGAGGAGATCCCTCAGGAGACCGTCCGCCACCTCATCAGGAGCATGCACAGGCATTGTAGGGAGGTCATACAGGCACGTGGAGGCCACACACACTACTGAGCCTCATTTTGACTTGTTTTAAGGACATTACATCAAAGTTGGATCAGCCTGTAGTGTGTTTTTCCACTTTAATTTTGAGTGACTCCAAATCAAGACCTCCATGGGTTGAAAATTTTGATTTCCATTTTTTTATTTTTGTGTGATTTTGTTGTCAGCACATTCAACTATGTAAAGAACAAAGTATTTCAGAAGAATATTTAATTAACTCAGAACTAGGATGTGTTATTTTTGTATATATATATTATAATACCTGTGTATTATTGTATAATGTAGGACTACATTTTTATCATTAACGTCATCTCACGTCAAAAAGAACTTATTTATCTGAGGAAATAGTCGGACTCAGATGTGAATTGCATCAATTAGGTTGTCTACAACTCACCAGGTCATGATTTTAAGAATTTATGACAAATTTGATACATTTTATTATTTTTTATGGTTAATTATTCTATGACCATAATTAATAATTCTTAATTGAATTATTACCACCCGACACATGACAGGACCTTAGTTGAGGCTGCAGTTTTTCACATGTTCGGAGATGCAGGGTAATGTCTTATAAGACTGGCTGCTCGGTCCTTGGGGTAACTTTGGCAGGGTGATCACTGTACCAAATCTTCTGCACTTAGAGATACTGTAATGGCCTACATTTTGGTCCAGTGGAGTCCCAAAGCTTTTGCAAAAACTTTTTTCCCCCTTAGATCATGACTATGAAGTGTCTTCTATATTCATCTAATCCAGAATATTTTTTAAAAAACACAACCATCAGCTCTCATGGATGTTGGATTAAAAGAATTCTACATTTAACAAGCCAGGTATAAGCTTGTGTGAACAAGCACCTAAACACACCCATCATGTGATCTCAGGTGCCTTGGCAGCTGCTTTCTGGCACCAGCTGCTCCAACTCAGAAAATTACATAGGCACTAATATCCAATAGTTCTTTTCTACATCTGTTAACCAAATCTGAGTACGCTCTATGCCTCTAATATAAACTGCAGCGTAGTATATCATTATCCACCAAACCATTGGAGCTTAACGTAAAATATAGCCTACAGCTCTAATAAATAGCTTGGGCTCGTTTCACTTTACAAATATCATTTTTCCAGCCTTTTAAAAAGCAGTGTGCCCCTTCTGTTGTACCTGCCCGTGCGTAGTGATCACAGGTCGGCTAATCCTATAGACACAGGTGGCCAAATGCTGGAGCTGTCATCCAGCTGAGCCCTGGAACAAAAGCTGCAGACAACTCTGCAATGAAAGAGACCAGAATGTAATAAGCATGTGGTGCCACCTGCTGGCTGCATGCATTCATTACATCAATCTTTTTCTTTTTCTCCTATGGCTTATATCATTGCTGCCTATTGCAGAATAATAATTCTTCTGTCTGACATCATTACAATACTTGTGGGATTCGCAGCATCTTTATCTGCCCATACAATTGTGATCTGAGAAAGTCAAGAAGACAGAGTTATAGAATTTGTTGCCAAATTAAGCCTCATTCACACGTCCATGTCCGTGCTCAAATCCGGGGGAATGTGGGTCCGTTTTTTGCTATCCGGGTGTCATCCGTGTTTCACTGACATTGCACAGCTGAAAAATAATTTTCAAAGCATCTCTTCTTAAAGGGGTTTTCCCATCTTAGACAATTGGGGCATATCGCACCTACAATGGGGGACCCGCACCTACAATGAGAACGGAGCCGGGAAATGAGCGGTGAGACCCGCACCTATCAGACAATGGGGGCATATCCTAGCGATATGCCCTCATTGTCTGAGATGGGAATACCCCTTTAATGATCAGTGAAACACAGAAGGCATCCGTGGCTTTCACAGACCCATAGACTTTAATGGGCATGATGGATCCGTGAACATGGACAAAATAGAGCATGCATCCGTGCTAAAAACACAGACCCACGGACCGTGGTAAAAAAACTAATGTGTGAATACACACATAAAAATGAATGGGGACGCGTGCAGTCCGCGGAGAACGCATACAGCACACGTCCGAGGAACAGTGACATGTGAATGAGGCATTATGGCAACATTTTCCATAACCAAGGAGAATGCAAATCCAACTGAAGGCAGACATCTGTGGAACAGTCGATCTGCCGCTTTGGATTTCTCAGTGGTGAAGAAGCTCGTGAAATAATTACAAAGTCAACAATGGGGGCCATTTATCAAGGTATTTGCAGCTATTATGGTCATAAAAATAGTCGCAATCCCCTTTTTGACTGACCGTGCAGAAATATTAACACGGCTGGTATCGAAAGGTTATAGGCAGTTGGGCGGGACGGGGGTGGAGCGCGGGTGTGTCGGGGCCAGGACTCCAGCAAATTTACCAACATGTATGTCTGGAAACAGGCATACATATGTTTGCGAAAAACTACAGCAGCCTGGGGCTGGAGTAGTTTTTCTGCCAGGTGCATGATGGCCTTAGATTAGCCTAATTTAGGAGTAGGCTAATCCTCCGGCAGCTGAAAGTCAAACAAAGACCGGCGTAAAAGCGGCAGTCTTTGTAAATGGGCCCCAATAAGCCAGACCATTTTTTGACTCGCAGAGATTTTTGATCTATTTAGTTCTGGTATGCAATGATACGTGGACCCAGCCATAGGCGTCAGATGGGCTTCGCATTAAAAACCGTCTGTACTGCGGCTGGCATACACAGACGATTTTTAATACGCAGCGAGGTTCCCAAGTCCATGCAGGACATAGATGTGGAACTTTCCAGAGAAAACTGTCTCCAGATCCATCTTCCGTGAGAGACACACAAACTAGTATATGCACCATTATTTCTATGAGTCCAGGTGTTGTGCACACAGACGACAAATACGGCTGTCTGAATAAGGCCTCAGTGGCATGTGAGTGGTTTCTCAACTCAGGTTCTGCATGATTCAGAGTTTTAGCCACAGAGAAGAATTTTTAAGCAATTCTTACTAATCTTTATGCTTTGATGCTAAATTACATTACGGCATCGATGACTGTAAATGGTGGCGTTTCCACAATGTGCCAGATGTCTACTTTTAGAAAATATATGGCTATTGATAGGATAGTCCATAAATGTCCAACAGGTTCAGATCCCACCCCTAAGACCCCCTCCTATCTCAAGACTGTGCCCTGAAGTTAATGGACAGAAAGCTACACATACACAGCCACCTTCCATGCACCACTCAGGAACTTCCCTACTGCAGTTAACGGAGAATAATCCACACATGCACCGCATGCTCTTCATTCACGGCCAGACCACGTTCTGGAGATAGCAGTGGGTCCCAGAGGTGGGTCCTGCGTTTAAAGGATATTTATGGTATATCCTATCAATATGGGGAGATGGAACACACCCTTTAACATGTGATGTGTGGGTGTCTTACTTTTGGGCTTAAAGGTCCAGGAGACAGTGCGCTGATGTCAAGAACTTTCTCCAGTGATCGACCACCAAGTCCAAAGTCCTGTGGAATAAACCATGGTAAAAAAATGAGGACAAATAAAAAATGTGATCTACTCATAATAATCTCTGTGACACTGGTGTGTAATCGATGGAATTTATATACTATATGGCTAAACGTATTGGGACACCTCAACATTACAGCTACAGGAGCTTCTATCACATCCCAATCTAAATCCATAGGCATTTGGGAACATTTTCTACGAGATTTTGGAGTGTGTCTGTGGGAATCTTTGCCCATTCATCCAGCAGAGCATTTTTGATGTTAGGGAGTATCGTCCCCATCACGGGCTGCTATTGGTCGTCGTTAACCCCCCCCCCTTCCCCCCCAATACCATACCTCCAGCCGCTGGATGTTTTCGGAGATACATCGGCGGCTGGGCGGGCAGCAGAAACTACGTGGGTGCCGGGGAGCGAGGCAAGTACAATCTGTGTTAGGGGCCCAGGCATTTGAGGGGGAGCATTTTTGGGGTTGGATGACCCCTTTAGGACTTCCCTTCACTGGAACTAAGGGGCAAAGGCCAAGCCATGAAAAACACCCCCACAGAATTATCCCTCTGCACCAAAAGTTTACAGTTGGCACAATGCAGTCAGGCAGGTACCGTTCTCCTGACATTCACCAAACCCAGACTCGTCACTCAGACTGCCAGATAGAGAAGTGGGATACATCACGCCACAGAACATGTTTTCACTGCGCCAGAGTCCTGTGGTGCTATGCTTTAGCCCCTTTTCAGATGAGCGAATTCCACGCATCAAGCTCGCAGTGCGAGTATGTGGCAGCTCCCGTCCTGACCTCCCAGCATTGACTCGATCGCATAGCATTATATTGATTTATGATGCTTTGTAACCCTAAGAGTACAGCATTATGTCAGTGTTATCCAATACATTCCAGAACTGTAAGGGTTACATAGCATCATAAATCAATATAATGCTATGTGAGCCCGACAGTGCTGGGAGGTCAGGACAGGAGCTGCCTCATACACGGCGAGTCCAATGCGTGGAAGTCGCTCGTCTGAAAGGGGCCTTACACCTCTCTATCCGACCTCTGGCATTATGCTTGGTAATGTAAGACTTGCATGCTGCTACTCGGCCATGGAAACCCATGCCATCAAGCTCCCGGCACAGCACAGTTTTATGTGGCAGAGGAGGTTTGGACTCTGCAGTTATGCAGTCAGCAGAGCGTTGGTGATTTTTATGCACTGTGCTCCTTAGCACTCGGAAACCCCGCTCTGTAACATGGTCTCCGCTTTGTATGCGAGTTGCTGCGGTTCCTTTCACTGTACAAAAATACAACACAGGTCATGGTGGAATATCTAGGAGCGAAGATATTTCATGAACTGACTTGTTGCAGCAGTGACCTCATATTATAGGACCACTCTGGAAAGCTGTTTTTTCACAAATGTCTCTAAAAGGTAACTGGAGCTGGATTTTATACACCTGTGGCAATGGGACTGAATGAATCGCCTGAATTCAATGATTAAGATGTGTGTTCCGATACGTTTGTCCATATAGTGTATGTAATATACATTATTTAAATAGCCAGAAGTAAGCGTCAAAAACAGTAAAGGTTATAAATCAAATACATTTGCATGACACAAAATTCTCCTTGACTCATATTGGGGTACCGTAAACATGATACCCGCACAGAGTATTGCATGCAGAAACCATCAGGCACTTGGAGAAAACGTGTGGAATGGCTGTTTAACGTCAATGAGGGCACACAGTACAACAGAGGGAGCTCACCATAGGTTCCAGACCATTTTGCCTCGACTTGGGGAGATCCTTGACCCCTTCGCTGGGTTCAGATTCCTGCAATGAGAGAATGTGGATATTGGACCAGTTGCTAAAGATGATATTCAGGCAGAAGACTGGATAGCTTTCTTTGCATTATGATCCACTTATAGCTCTGCTTAAAAAGGTGTTGTCAGAGCAAAAATATATGGCAGGGAAGGGGTTAAAACAGAAAAACAAGTTTCAACCCCCTTCACTCCAGCACCGTCGCTCCAGACTTCTAGGATGGGCTTTATTAACATGTCTGCAGTGGTCACCTGCCTGCATATCGCATGTGACTTCTGCAGCCAATCACTGGCCCCAGGGGTCTCTTGCTGTATACGGGTGAGGAGAGTAATTGGCTGCAGAGGGCACATGTGGTATATGAGCATGTCACTGCTGCAGATGACGTCATGACTGCAGTGGCAGAAGGGATCAGAATGGCGGCGTTGGGGCAGATGGGGTTCAAACCGGTAAGAATAACTTGTTTTATCATTTTAACCCCTTCCCTGCCATTTACCTATGTTAGTATATTACTATCATGTTAGTGAAAATTTTATACATCTGTACCTATAGATTCTCTCCACGGACCTAACTTATTCTTACAGAAGTCCGCTTTATGGATTCACAAACGTGCCTAGAATTCAACCTATTTGTTCAGATCCTAACACTATTCCAGGCAATCGTGCCATCAAAGTTCAAGGAAGGCTCCAGGATTTTTACCCCCTGATGTAGAGCAAGGTTAGGTTCTTTTGTTGGCTTCTTCAAATAATGGGAACGTATGAGCAGGGTTCGACAGGTCCTGGTGTCTCAGGTACTAGGACCTAGGACATGCCTCCTTTAGTATGACTAAGGATTCCAGGAATATATAAAAAGAGGAGAACTTCTCGCTGCTCTGCACTCCCTGCTTGACACAGAGGAAATGGACCGTGATCAAATGAACAACCATCTCCAACGATTTCCTGTGTATTGAGCTGGGAGCAGGAAGTGGAGAGCAGCAGAGACTGGAGCAGCCTCGGGGGACTGGTGAGATAAGTAATGCATAACATACAGTGGCGGATTACAATAGGGACGTTCGGGTCGGCAGGCCCGGGCCCAGCACCGCTGGGGGGCCCAACGCCGACCCGAATGCCCACATACTGCGGTGGGGCACGGGAGCGCATAGCTCCCTGTCCCATTGCCGAACACCGCCATAGGCTTCAGGCCGCACATAGGCCTGAGGCCTATGCTGTAGTGAAATCCTGGCACAGGCGTGTGTGATGACGTCATCGTGCCGGGACGCAGCACTGCCTCATCCCACCTTCCTCTGCGAGCCTGGCCCTGGACATAGCCTAGGAGAGTATTTAGCTTTTCATTTTTTATTTTTTTATTTCATGTGCCTACTTTGGGGGACATGTGGGGGGTGGGGGACATACAGTAGGACATATTAAGAGACATCGAGTACATGCGGAGGGGGAGAATGTGGGGGCTGGGGGGCCAAATTATTATGGGAGGGAATACTATGTGGGGCCAAATTACTGTGTGGGGCCAAATTATTATGGGAGGGACAACTATGTGGGGGCAAATTACTATATGGGGCAGTGTGGGGGCAAATTATTATGGGAGGGACTACTATGTGGGGGGAAATTACTATGTGGGGGCAGTGTGGGGGAAACTATTGTGTGGGGACAGTGTGGGGAAAATTGCTATGTGGGGACAGTGTGGGGAAAATTGCTATGTGGGGACAGTGTGGGGTAATTTCTATGTGGGGGCAGAGTGGTGGAAATTACTATGTAGGGGCAGTGTGGGGAAATTACTATTCAGGGGAAATTACTGTGTGGGGGCAAACTACTATATGGGGCAATTTGGGGGAAATTACTGTGTGGGGGGGAAATTACTATGGGGGATTACTATATGGGGCTGTGTTGTGGAAATTACTATATGGGGGTGTTGCTATTAGGGAGGCACTGTAGGGGCAATTCTATTATTTTTGGGGACACTATACAGGGATTATTGCCTGGAGCACTCTAGGGGACATTATAGCTGCTGTGGACACTATAGGAACATTTGGGGTCATTTATCAAACTGGTGTAAAGCAGAACTGGCTTAGTTGCCCATAGCAGCCAATCAGATCTCACCTTTCATATTTGACAGCTCTTTTGGAAATCCAGTTCTACTTTACACCAGTTTGATAAATTACTCCAATTATGTCTATTAGGGTCACAATTTTTTCAGCAGTATAGTACCTTGGACATTGGGGAGCAAAACGGGCACAGTATTGGGGGTGGCAGCAGGATGACACTGTGGGGACACCAGGATGAGAAGGTTGATGGAAAAATTGAGAAATCTAATGTGTCTGTGTTACAAACTGTAGAGACGAGATGCGGCTGAAAGAATTTGTCATGGTGGTCTGGGTCAAATGGAGGAGAAGAGG
Organism: Bufo bufo; assembly: GCF_905171765.1. Taxonomy (NCBI): domain Eukaryota; kingdom Metazoa; phylum Chordata; class Amphibia; order Anura; family Bufonidae; genus Bufo; species Bufo bufo. The sequence continues at coordinate 67,674,308 of NC_053389.1, forward strand.
AAAGAGAAGGTCTACATGACAGGAGATGTCACTGGATGTAAGAGGTATGTGGTGCTGTATTCTCCTCCATGTCTTTTTTATTATAAATTATATGTATTTTAAATTTGGCGACCAAATTTTTCAGTTTAGGACCTAATTTGGGGTATTTTTTTTAGTCTGAAGATGTCATATGGCCTAGGAAGAGACTGTGGCGCTCATGAAGCCTCTTCATACAAAAAAAAACCTAAACTAAAATAGAGGTAGGGGCCCAAGTTGGGTAGACAGCCCCGGGCCTATCATGCACTTAATCCGCCCCTGATAACATAACCCTGACAACTTTACAGTAAAAAAAAAAAAAAGAACCTTTTATACAATACAGTAGTCACAAACTAGAGTGGCGAGTATACCCCCTTCCTAAATATCATGTTTCTTGGTGTTCAATTCAATATTCTTCCAAATTCTAAAGTAAGGGTGACCAAAGTATGCAGCATTTTCAGCAACACTGGTCACAGGATTTGCCACTACTGGGCGAGAAGGGCAGAGCAAATGAAGTGACCCTATCTATGTGAGGTACAGGGCTGGTTCTACTGTCCTGTACTATATGATGTCCGATTCTCATTTTTATCTTAATCAAGAGATAACACCCTTAAAAGGTAGATAGTGCCAGTACACCTTAAAGAGGTTGTCCCATCTCAACATTTATGGCAAATCGCTAGGATATGCCATAAATATAAGCTAGGTGTTAGTCCCACCTCTGGCACCAGCTCCTGTCTCCAGATCGGGGCCACCAACGTAAAGGAGAGCACACCACTCATGTGCAGCATCCACTCCATTCACTGCTATGGGACTTCCAAAAAATAGGTGAGCCCACATGCTTGGCTATTTTCAGAAGATCCATAGCAGTGAATAGAGAACAAGCCATGCAAGCACGGTTCACAACTATGCTCAGAAATAGCGAGCCGTCACTTGCCCATTTTCGGAACTCCCATAGCAGTGAATGGAGGGTGACTGAGCATGCACAGTTGCTCTCTGTTCACTTTGGCAGCTCTGTTCTGGAGAGGAGAGCTGGCTCCAGAGGTCTGACCCGCATCTATCTGACATTTGCGGCATACCTCTACTTTAAAGAGGTTGTCTCATGAAGACAACCCCTTGCCCATATGCCCTGTTATATAGACGTCATACAGCTTGGGAGCCGGCCGTATCAGTAAAAATGGAGACACGCTATGTAAGCTGAATGGTTGATGCATTACATGGACTGCCATTTGTCTGGCCACCACGTAATGCAACACTCTCTGGCCAAAAGGGACATCCTCTGACGATCACAGTTACAGAAGACAGCTCCCATTCAAAAAGTGGTTGTCTTCAAAAACAACCCCTTCAAGTGCTTATAACTAGGTATTTAAATCATCTCACCTATACAACGATCATAGAGTGTGGTTCATGAACAATAGGGCTGGCTCCCAGAAGTGAATTCATACAAGAAGACGACTGTGGCGAAACCAACCTCGCCACTGGGTTTTGGAGAGGCCTGTTTATCAGCCTCTTGCCTCAGGATTATGGCCCATACTAACTTTTAAACCCCTGAACCTATTCAAGTGAATTTTGGATAGGTTTGTCCCCAAGTTATACTGTTTAAATTGATGTAAGTTATATGTATGGCCAATGTAAACTCACAAAGTTGTAACAATTTATAATAAGTGTTGTGAGCAGAGATGGTCGGTCGCCCTCCCCAGCGGCTGGAAGTATGTATGGGAGAGGAGCTCGTTACCCCCTCTCCCCAGCGGCAGCTTAACGCACCAGGGGGAGACAGTAAGCCCCACAACAGTGCAGATGGGACCGTGGTCTCTGCACCTACAGCACAGGGGGTAGAGACAGTCGGTCTCCCCCTCCAACAACCAGACTCTAAGCCAGGGAGCAACACAGAGACCGGGAGTACCAGCTTCCAACATAACCTTGGTGGACTCACTGGACAGAGACAGGCTACCAAATGCAACAGGTCCAGTATTGGGTTGTGGGTGGGCTGCCAGACTAACTCAGGTACCGACCGGCGTGAGGTCAGGTATCTGGTTAGTCTTCCCTGGGGGAAGGGGGGGAGATGTGTGGCGAAACCAACCTCGCCACTGGGTTTTGGAGAGGCCTGTTTATCAGCCTCTTGCCTCAGGATTATGGCCCATACTAACTTTTAAACCCCTGAACCTATTCAAGTGAATTTTGGATAGGTTTGTCCCCAAGTTATACTGTTTAAATTGATGTAAGTTATATGTATGGCCAATGTAAACTCACAAAGTTGTAACAATTTATAATAAGTGTAACTTGTCAGCTTGGGAGGAATATGCTGGGTGTGTTTCTATTGTGCCATTGTCCCATTGTGTGTTTAAATGGTGATGTCTGTCCTGTTATATCCACATGTGTATTGGTGATTTCTCTTTGTCTTGAGAGATAATTGGATTACGCCTCGGGTGTCTCCAGGGCAGAGAGGAGGAAACCATGATGCATTGTGGGGATGTATTGTCTCTGTGTATCCTACAGTGCTGCATATCTGTCCTATGTCACAGTCTTCATTCTGGTCCCCTAGGGGCGTGTACACCAGATGGGCTTGGTTGTTTTATACCTCCCTGTGGGCGGACATGTATTTGCAAACAACTGTAATAAAAACCAGGCTGGGTGTGCCAGCACCTCAGACCACTGCTTGACCCTCAACACGGAGCCTTGTCTCGTTATTGGGGGGGATCCGCTGTATGCTGTTAGAGACTGATTGCCAGGAGTGTAAGCTGATTCCTGTTCGTCTGCTAGCAGCTATTCGTGAGGTTCCAGTTTGGAGTGCTACTTTGTATCCAGTTCGGGAGTTTGGTGTTCTGCAGTAGCTGTGCCTGTCTCTCAGAAAGGGGCACATCGCCTAAACGGATTTTAACCCCTTGTCTGCTGAAACGGTCCGTTACAACGACGTTAAGCACAAAGCTAAAATCTTGAACGCTTACGCATTTCGAGAGTGGATGCACATGTCACATGATATGACTAAGAGTGCATTCGCACTCAAATTACACAAGCGATTTGGATTTTATCCTTTTTGTATGAAGATTTCCAGTATGAACTCCTAATGACAAGGATTAGTTCCTGAAAGAATAAGAATCACTTGTGTTTGTCTTGAGATGGGCCAAGAAACTTGATTTTCCTACTAGACATTCATATTCACAATTTTTAGTTCAGAAGAAAAAGGTCTGCAAAAGAACGTATCCAAGTGCCTTACCATATACCTGATTATACTGGCAAACATTACATTCTTACACTGGCCTAATAACTGTGTTCTTCACTCTTAGGGCTCATTCACACAAACGTATTTAGCGTTCCGTATACGGGACGTTTTCTGCGTCCCGTATACGGAACCATTCATTTCAATGGGTCCGCAAAAGATGCGGACAGTACTCTGTGTTCCGTGTGTAGTGTCCCACTAGGTAAATGTGGGCACTACACAAGGGTTAATATGACATTTGTTTTGATATGATGTTTTATGCATATTTTCCTGTTTATCTGTGTATCAGGCCTGTTAGGGTGTAGTATTACCTCCTATACACTAGAGGGAGCTAGGGAACCCCTAGTATATATAGCTAGGCCCAGACAGGGAAGGATAGTGTAGACCAGGTGGCCAGCAAGTGCAGTCTAGCCAGCCTGTAGATAATGAGCCAGAGTTAGCTCAGAAGATTCACCCCAAGAGAAGAGTTTTCCTCCTGGGAGAAACCTACAGTTCCCTAACCAGAGAAGAGCAGAGCCAGTGTTCCAGCTAGCCAAGTAAGCTGAAGGGCAGAAGGATCATTAACCTAAAGCAAGGGATATATACCTGAGGAGGATTGCTACCAAGGATAAAAGCCAGTATTAGGGCATACGGGCCTTGGGATACAGACAGCCAGGATATCTGAGGAATAGTGCAGCCTGGTCTGTGAGCGATGATTTTACCCTCTGAGTATCTTGCAAAGAACATTGCCTGCCATTGATGTAAAGCCTGCTATTTATTACTGCTGCAAAGTGGAACTGAATTCAAATTGTATAAAGTTGAACTGTTTCCAGTAAAGAAAAGTTTGGTTCACCACAATACTGTGTTCCTCACTTATTACAACTATAAATCGGTGTGCCACAGTTACAGGCACTGGCGTCACGAACCTTAAAAGGGACCTTGCCCTAGGCACGTTAAACATCTGCAACATCCAGGGCACCTCACCCACCATCGGGCCTGGTCCCTATATACAGAGAGTGCCCCAGAGGACTTCTGTGCCAGCCTCTCCATCACTGCTGTACGCTGCCCAGGGTCATCCTACAAACTGTGAGTAACCCATAGCAACCCTTGTTTGCCTAAGTAACCATGACCTCACATCGCTATACCCTGCAGGCCTGCGCACTGCACGTGGCCCCGCAAAAATTAGGAGTCCTCTCCTATTCTTGTTAGTTTTGTGGACAAGAATAGGCATTTCTATAATAGGCCACCTGTTCCGTTCTGCAAATTGCGGAAGGCACACTGGCTCCATCCGTGTTGTGCAGACCGCAAAAAACGGCACGGTCGTGTGAACGAGCCCTCACTCAGTACAGCAGCCATACACTAGCTTTTGCATATACAATTACTCAGAAAAGCTTTTCTTACATCTCGGGCATCATGATCCAGGATATGATCCCCGATGCTGGAACCCAGCTCTCCAGCCAAGGAGGCAGCAGAGTTTTCTTCCTTAGCGTCACTCTTAAAGGATTGGGCTACAGGAGACATACTGTGCACCACCTGTATATCTGACTCTCCAGGCTGCTCATTCTGTGCTTTGGCCAAACTGGTCTCTTTGACTTCTGGTGATAACTGACCCGTGGAATGAGAAGAGGGACACACAATCGGACTCCCCTTTAATTCCTTCTAAAAAGAGTATTAATGGGAATATCAATGAGCAATGGGAGTAAATGGCCAAGGAAGGGGGGGGGGGGGTCAGCAATACCAAAGAACTAATACTAGGAGCAATCCACACTAAAACGGCAAACATGAATCAAGGGAAAATCCACGAACAGAGAATAACAAATACAGAAAAAGCGCAAAGCTGCATTACACAAGAAGCTGTGCAAAGTGGCATCCAATTCTCCATCTAAAGCCGCATTCACACTATCGTGGAACAGCACACCCTTGTTGAAGACCACAAAGCATGGATCCACAAAACACGGGCAGCGACTGTCTGCACTCCACATTGTGGTGTGGACCCAATGACTTCAATGGATCCGTAATCCGCAAGACGTGGCCGAATAGATGGCTACCGTGTGTTTCCAGGTCCGTGACACCATGCCGCAAAAGACATGTCAATGAGTCCACACCGCGATGCGGGGTGCACACGGCCGGTCATGACCTGAACAAAAAAAAAAAGAAAAGGTCTGTTAACGGTGCGGATTAGAGTTCAACATGCCCAACCACTCCACAGGAAAGCAGTCCTGCAGCGGATCATTGATGGTTAGAGATGCTGGACCCACCAGCTGATCAACGCATTCACTTCTATTAGGGAAAGGTTGTCTTCCTGAAATAACCTCTTTTAAAGGGTCTGTGCATTCCTTTATCATTGGTAACCTAGCCTCAGAATAGGCCATGAATATCCAATCAGCGGAGGTCTGTCACACTGCATCCCCTCTTATAAGCTGTTTAAGAGTAGCTATGGAGTGGAAGTCAGAGCATTGGAACTAAAGAGCTTGGTCCAATGTGCAGTAGACGGACCATTCACTTCAACGGGAGCAGCGCCGCAGTAACCAACTCCGTCCACTACACAATGGATGGATCTGTGTAGTTCAATGCCGAAGCAACTCTGAAATAGCTGATGGGAGGGGATGCCGGGCGTTGGGTGCCTGCCGATCAGATATTGATGGCCTATCCTGAAAAAGGCCATCAAACGTAAAGAAGTGGGCAAACCCTTTAAATAGGACTCACCAGGCACCAGAGGACGGCGGGCCGGCAAGTCTCAGCGCAGCTGTCTTTAGTTGGCCGGCGCATGTGCAATATGAAAAGCTGTTCCTCTGCCCATAATGGGCAGAGCAGTGCGCAAATGCGGCCAGCTGCGCCGAGACTTGCCAGCCCGCCGTCCTCTGGTGCCGCTCGTGACTTCCGCCGGCTGAAAGCAGAGGAGGAGGTAATAGGAAAGAAGGGCAGGTCAGAGGGCTGAAAGAAGTGGGGTTTTCTGGGCACATCGCCGAGGGGCCTGGGCCCTTGCAGAAGCTCATTCGCATACATTTAAAAAGTGTCTTTCATGATCTCGACGAGGGACCATTGTAATGAGGGTCAAAGAGTCTATAACCTGATCTAAGCGGTCTAAAACGCTCAGATTAGGTGACAGACTCCGTTTAAGTAGTCTTAAAAAGTTAATGAAAACTTTCATGTCTGAAGGAGACTACAATGCAACAGACAAACTATCCACAAGCTAGAGGGGTTGTGGCAACCTGAAAAAATCTGCACAGCTGCAAAGTGCATTAAGTGTTGAGATCTATCCCCTTCTTACACATCGTGTACCTTGGTGTTTAATTCTAAATTCTTCCAAATCCTACAGTAAGGGCGACCAAAGTACGCAACATATTCGGCAAAACTGGTCCCAGGATTTGCTCAGAGCAATGAATGGGGAATGCTCCCAATCCATGCGAGGGACAGGGCTGGTTCTAGAGTTGTTAGAAAGAGATTATCATGTACTATAAGCACATGTGTGGTATCCTCTCCATTCACTGCTATGGGACTTCTGAAAATAGCTGAGCAAGCTCGCTCGGCTATGAATGGAGGATGGCTGCGCATGCATGGCTGCTCTCCATTCACTTTGGCAGTCCACTCTGGAGATGGGAGCTGGTCCCAGAGGTCGAACCTGCATCTAGCTGACATTTGTGGTATATCCTTCTGACGTGCCATAAATTCTGAGATAGGAAAACACCCTTAAAGAGGTTATAGATAACCTCTTGTCCATATGGACAGTCATATTGCTCGGGACCCCACTGTATGAGCCAAGATGGAGACATATCTGTAACCTGAATTGTCAATGCATTACATTGACTGCTGTTCGTTTGGCAGCCACGCAATGCGACGTTGTCTGGCCAAAAGTGGCATCCCCTGCTGATAGCAGTTGATAGCCAGGGGTTAAAGAAGACAGCTCCCATTCAAAAAGGGTTGTCTTCAAGAAAGTCTCCTTCAAGTTACAAGCATTAGTTCCAGAAAGAATAGGGATCACTTGTGTTTCTCTTGAGTTGTTGAGAAATGTAATTTCCCCACTACACATTCATATTCAGAATTTTTGGTCCGGTAGAAAAAAATGTCTTCAAACAAACTTAACCAAGTACTTACCATGTATCTTCTAACACTGGTGTACCAATTGTGTTTTTTACTCTTATTGAATATGACCCTTACTAATCAGATCCAACAATACAGCAACCATGCACTAGATACTGCAGATACAATCACTCATAAAAGCAGGGGTGAGGAGCTTTCCTTACATCCTGGGCATCGTGATCCAGGATATGATCCCCGATGCTGGAACCCAGCTCTCCAGCTAAGGAGGCAGCAGAGTTTTCTTTCTTAGCATCACTCTTAAAGGATTTAGCTACAGGAGACTTTTCAGCTGGAGACATACTGTGCACCACCTGTATATCTGACTCTCCAGGCTGTTCATTCCGTGCTTTATCCAAACTGGTGTCTTGGACTTCTGGTGATAACTGACCCGTGGAATGGGAAGAAGGATGCATGCACGGACTCCCCTTTAATTCCTTATAAAAAGAGTATTAGTGGGAATATGAATGCACAATGGTGGCAAATGGTCAAGAAAGGGGTCGGAAATGCCACAGAACTAATTCTAGGAGCAAACTACTCTAAAACAATGGCAAACATGCATCAACAATCAGGAATGGGAAAATCCACCAAAGGAGAAAGAGACAAAGAGACAAAGTGCAAAAGCAAGGTCATGTCCAGTTCTCTATCCAAGGGAAATCTTTGGGTTATGCCCTGAACAAAGTCTGTGGATGATGTTGGTTAGAGGTTGACATGGCCAACTTCTCCACAGTAAAGCAGTCCTGCAACTGATCGCTGACTACTGTTAGAGATGCTGAACCCACCAGCTGATACCACATTTGGTTCTATTTAGGAAGAGGTTATCTTCGGGAAAACAGCAACACAGCTCCGTCCTTTGTGCAGTAGATGGAGTGAATGGTCAACATGGTCTTCAATGAGAGAAGCTCTGAAGTAATCAACTTCATCCACTACACAAAAAAGGACAAGTCATCAATAGTAAGGGCTCTTTTTAGACAAGCGTGTCCTGTGCAGGAATCCTGCTCCACGTGCGTGTGATTCCTCGTTATGGACACTGCTGGTTTCTCAGGAGCGTACAGCATTATACTGATTTATACTGATTGTGGAAACCAGAATGTTAGAAATATTTGCTAATTTATTTAAAAGGAAAAACAAAAATATTGCCTTGACATAAGTATTCAGACCCTTTAGGATGCTGCCCCACATTCAACTTTTTTGATCGACACCTGATTTTTGCTTTAAAAAGTGTATCAAAAACCTGAATATGTGGCAGCACCCTTACTCAATACTTAGCTGAAGCCCTTTTGGTAATGATCAGAGCCTCCAGTCTTCTTGGTTATGATGCCACAAGCTTTGGACACCTGGATTTATGGATTTTCTGCCATTCTTCTCTGCAGATCCTCTCAAGCTAAGTCAGGTTGGATTGGGACCATCAGTGGACAGACATTTTTAGGTCTCTTCAGAGATGTTCTATTGGGTTCAAGTCGGGGTTCTGACTGGGCCACTCACAGACATTCAAAGAGTTGTCCTTAGACCCCTCCTGTGTTGTCTTGGCTGTATGGTTAGGGTCATTATTTTGTTGCAAAGTCAACCTTTGGCCCATTCTGGGGTCCAGAGCGCTCTGGACCAGGTTTTCATTAAGAATATCGCTGTGCTTTCTTCAATACAGCGTTCCCTCAACTCTGACCAGTTTTCCTGTCCCAGCCACTGAAAAACAACCCCACAGCATGATGCTGCCACCACGTTTCACTGTAGGGATGGTTTTGGGCAGATAACAAGCAGTGGCTTGTTTCCATCAGACATGTCGCTTAGAATTAAGGCTAAAAGTTCAATTTGGTTTCATCAGACCAGAGAATCCCACAGTTTCCCACAGTCTGAGAGTCCGTTGGGCGTTTTTTTTTGCACACTTTCATGTGCGTTTTACTAAGGAGAAGCTATTTTTTCTGGCCACTCTTCAATAAAGCCCAGATTGGAGGAATGCAGCAGTGATGGTTGACCTTCTGGAAGTTTCTCCCATCTGCACAAAGAGTGACCACCGAGTTCTTGATCACCTCTCTCACTAAGGCCCTTCTCTCCCGATTATTTAGTTTGGTGGGGCAGCCAGCTCAAGGAAGAGTCCTAGTTGTAGACCTATGGAGGCCACTGTGCTCTTCGGAGTTTTCAGTTCAGCAGAATTTTTTTGGACCCTCTACAGGCAGTTCAATCCTCGTCATAGCTTGGTTTTTGATCTGATATGCATGGTCAGCTGTGAGACCTTATATAGACAGGCATGTGTCTTTCCCACTCATGTACCATCTACTGAATTTACCACAGGTGGTCTCCAATCAAGGTGTAGAAACATCTCAAACATGATCAAGAGAAATGGGAAACCCCAGAGCTAAATTTTAAGTGTCATAGGAAATGGTCTGAATACGAGTGTTTAGCGAAGCGAGCTTCGGATTGGAAATGGTCTGAATACTAGTGTCTAGTGAAGCGAGGTTCGGATGCTTCATCCGAAGTCGCTTCAAAACTTCGGAATAATCCGAAGCTCGTTTCGCTCAACACTACTGAATACCTATGTCATTGTTTTTCCCTTTAATAAATTTGCAAAAATGTCAAATTCTGTTTTCACTTTCTCATTAAGAGGGGCTGAGTGCACAAGGCTGCACCATAACAAAATGTGAAAAAAAGTGAAAGGGCCTGAAGAATACTGAATGCATTCTATCATGGGTAATACGGTTGAAAAAAGACATAAGTCCATCAAGTTCAACCAAGGGATAGGTGGGGACGCGAATCCCAGAAACACAATCATGTTAGGCATCATTCTTGTGATGTAACTTCACTAAATAGATGAACATTAATCCACTATTGTGACATCACTGTGTACGTTATCCCTGTACTGTGAAATGACTAAGCATTATTCTACTATTGTGACATCACTGTGTGCATTGTCCCCGTACTATGACATCACTGTGAACATTATCCCACTATTTTGACATCATTTTGCACATTATTACACTACTGTAACATAATTTTGAGCGTTATCCCCGCATTATCTCTGTGCACTAGGGAGATCAAAATAACCATTAAACTTTCCATATTCTGAATTTGCAGCTAAAGGTGGTCATGGAGAAGAGGGCCCCCATTCTAAGTTTTGCTATGGGTGGCCTCAAGTCCTGGAAAAGGAATTTATTTATGTATTGAATATAAGTGTAATTTTTCACATTTCTGTGAAATAAAACATTAAATCTTCAGGTCGATGGAAATCTCAAACAACCTGTAATAGATTTCATGTATACGCGTTCAGTAATATTTGACACAGCGCTTCTACTTATTATGTCTCGTGAAAACCAATAAAGATTTAGTTATAGAAAGACAGATCCTAACTGCAACCATAATAGTCAATGTCATGCTGAATAATTTTTCCCCATTCATGTTTATAGTCCAGTGGTGGGAAGCCTATGGCCCTCTCTGTGGGCACCCGCACCCTGGAAAAAGTCCAGGGTGAGGGTGCCCAGACTTCTCCTGCCATTCATCAGCGCAGGGCGCACTATGAACGGCACAGGCAGTGCACTGAATGTAGGCAGGCTATTATAGCTAAATGATAAAGTACATGGAAGATATACTATACTGGTATTCAGGTTATATTGCTGTGTCGGCACATTGCGATAAATAAGTGGGTTTTGGGTTGCAGTTTGGGCACTCGGTCTCTAAAAGATTCTAAAAACACTGCATCTCCTAATTGCAATCAACACTAGCAATAATACATGTAATAGCAAGGTAAGAAAGGATGGGAGGGCTACAGGTGAGCGAGGAGGGATCACACACATGCAGAGTGTCTATGACATCACTGCTGCATGATGTCATATGCCCAGGGCACCTCTTTTTCGTTCTCCTCTTCATCCTCCGATTTTTCAAGGTTCTGTAACTCTGGCTCAGAGCCCTCGTCTGTAGCACTGGCTGCAACGGATTCATCTCTCCGCTCACTCTCCTGGATGACACATAGAAAAGGAACTACCGCTTCTAAACAAGCCTTGAGCACTGATTTCTCCCACGCTGTATAGTGTCCAAGCATGGAGCTTTAACCTCCTAAGGTTCCATTCACACGTCCGTAAAATGGGTCCGCATCCGTTCCGCAATTTTCCGGAACAGGTGCGGACCCATTCATTTTCAATGGGGCCGGAATGTGCTGTCCGCATCCACATTTGCGGATCAGCACTTCCGTTCCGCAAAAAAAAAATAGCAATTGCGGACAAGAAAAGGCATTTTCTATGAAAGTGGCGGCGATGTGCGGTCCGCAAAATGCAGAACGCACATTGCCGGTGTCCGTGTTTTGCGGATCCGCAAAACACATACGGACGTGTGAATGGACCCTAACAGTCATGTTAAAATTGAAAAACCCTCCAGAAAATGTCCCTTTTTATTGTAGATCTTTAATATGTGTCTGAAGTAAATATAGCTGGCGCAGAACTCAGGGGTCACAACTGCATTTTTAACCCCTTAGTAACATGACTCATTTAGCCTTAAAGGGGTTATCCGATATCTAAAAGATCCCCACCCAAAGCCCAGGACACTTGTATGGATTATATTTACCTGCTACCCGGCACCTGCGTTGCTCTGGATCCCTACACAGCCGCCGCTGCATCTCCCCGTCGCTCGGATCAAAACATTCGGGAGCAGCCAATAGCAGGCTGCTACGCTGATGAGCCCCCTTGAGGCTGCTCCCCCCCGTCACCGCAGGTAAATATAATCCATACAAGGGGCTCGGGCATTGGGGGATATTTAGATATCGGAGCATTCACATATAGCAGTTAGCCCATCTCTCTGGGGATGAATGAGCTTTACTACAGTCATTCTTTCCCATGCAAATTCTTTTTTTTGTTGCACATTCCTGTGAATTTGCGGCCGACAAATGATTTATGTATCGCATAAATAATGAATCACGAAAGTGTTCTGCTTGTTTTTCAGGTGATCGGTGGTATATTTACATGGTCATATCTTGCCTGATATTATGCCCAAATAAAAGGGGTTATCCAGGAATAATTAACTATTAATTGAAGGCCGGTAGCCTGAAATATTCATACTTACCTGCTCCCTGCGGCTCCGGGCCTGAGGGCTGACTCCACTATATTCCGGTCCCCACTTTGTTTTCTTCCGGACAGGTATGGACATGGTCTCATGTGCTGCTTCAGCAGTGACATGTTCCCAAGCTCCATGTCACTGCCGGGTCACATGCCGCTAAGAGAATCATTGCTGCTGAAGCCAGTCATTGGCTGCAGCGTTTCAGGTGACCATGTCCATACTCCGGCTGGAAGTAAACAAGCTGGAGGAGCCAGAGTGCTGTGCCAGAGCCATAGGGAGTCATAGGGAGCAACTAGTCAATAGTTAATTATTCCTGGAAAACTCTTTTAAACACAGCTTTGCCTGAACTCTGCTTGGAAAAGGACTTAGCAGTTCTGCCCGGGCAGAGCTTGGGCAGCAGGTTGAGTGGAACAGCTGCTTTAACTGCTCATATCTCAGGATTGGCAGCAGCTATATGGGCCTAGTCTGAAAACTGGCATTCCAAGCTTTAAAACAAGATCAGAATCGCAACATTATCCCCACTACATTGGGAGATACAGCTGTTAGAAGTGGGGACAGGAGTGAAAGCAATGAAATCTGCATTTCAGCTGCATTCACTGCAATCCTGATTTCTAACAGCTATATCTGCCAGTGTAGTGGAGATAATGCTGTGATTCTTGTCTTGTTTGAAAGCTTAGAATGCCAATTTTCAGACCAGGCCCATACTGTATATCTGCTACCAAGCACAAAATTATATATACATTTGGCATTATGTTTGCACTGATCCACAGAATAAAGTTTATCATGTTACTCACAGAGAACACCGGAAAAAAATTCCACAAAATGTTAAAATTTATGTTTTTTTATCTTTCGCCCAAAAATAAAATAAAAATTATTTAATACACACTGTATGTACCTGTAAAATGGCTTCTAAAAAAAACTACAACTCATCCTGCAAAATCAAGAAAAACTTTTAGAAGAAAAAATTTAAAAAAAGTTATGACTGCTGGAACCCAAAGGGGAGAATGTTAAAGAAGCCAGCAATGATTGGGAACCAAAGGTTGGTTTCCAATCATTGCCCTGTGTACATTTTATTACACCTTACCTCATATTCAAAGCCAACTCCCAGAGATCCGATATCCATATTCAAGTTCTTGAGCAGACGAGCAGATCCTCGCGGACTCTGAAAGAAGTCAGTACAAGTCATTATCATTTCAGATTTCCAAAGAAATGGACATAACTTTAGGTTTTCTCTGAAACTAATGTCAATGTTTTATGAAGTTCCCAACAACAGTACTGGATGGAAATCTTAAATGTCTTGTTCCTACCTGATCTTCACTCTCCTGCTCCCCATCCTCATCTTCCTCTTCCAGACCTGGCAAACTGAGGCTTACTCTCTCCTCTGGCTTCTTTATTGCAGAGCTCTTGATATACGTGGCGGTTTTTTGTGGCTGTGCAGCAGAAACCTGATCAAGATGAATGAATAGATGGACTTAATTTCACACTGCGTTTATCTGGTTTCCATACTTTAGAGTATTTGTAGGTCACCAATCAACCGCCAGAGGCCAATATGGTGTCCTTTTTTAAAACTGTAAATCAACCTTAGTAACTCTGGGTGCATTCGCATGGCAGTATTACGGCACACAGAACCCTACAGCTTTCTATTACGGACACAGACATTCTGCTCAAAATTGCATGTTGTCTCGATGCTGGTGTTGGAAGATGCCACAATCTTTTTCTCATGCAGGACTCCAGACTAAAAAAAATATCCATTGGCTCCTAACCTGAAAAATTTAGGAGCCAAATTAAAAGTTTTTAGTCGCCAAATTTTAAATACATATAATTACGGTATAATAAAAAAAAAAAAAAAAACACATCTTACCTAGGGTTGTCACGATACCAAAATTTGGACTCTATTTCGATACCATAAAAAAAGTATTGCGATACTCGATACCGCGTGAAAAAAAATAAAACACCAAAAAAGCCACGTGCATTCCACATTTTATGGAATGTCTAGACCATAATAGAACAGTCCAATCCTATTTTTTGTCGGGACAAGGTGACAAAAAAAAATTGCAAATTGCAAGTTTTTTTTTTTTTTGTTAAGGTGTACACCGCATAGGAGATATTTTTAAATATTTTTATAGTTCACACTTTTTTGGGTGTGGCGTTATGTACAGTAATATTTGTTTATTGTTTATATATTTTATACGTAAAATTGGGAAAAGGGGGTGATTTATACTTAATATTTTGGTGTGTGTTTTTTTTTTTACTTTTATTTAATAACTATTTCCCCCCTTAGGGGCCAGAACCTGGGATCTTTTCATCCCTTGTGCTCTTCACCCCGATAGATCTCTATTATGGTGAATAGGACTTCACATTGTCCCTGCTTCTCTGTGCTTTGTGCACACAGCAGCAGGGAGCAGACTATGGCAGCCAGGGCTTCAGTAGCATCCTGGCTGCCATGGTAACTGATCGGAGCCCCAGGATTACACTGCTGGGGCTTCGATATGAACTGCCACTGCCACTAATGAGAATAATACTTGGGGGGAAGGGGGCTTGGGGGCGCACTGCGCCACCAATGATTATACTATATAATACTGGGGTTTGGGGTGGGGGTGCACTGTGCCACCAATGAATATAGTTGATGCCTGAATACAAACGCAGGCTGCGGGTGCCGGCCATATCCCATACCCGGCACCCAGCCTCTATGACTGCGCGCTCTGATCTGCCGCTATTAACCCCTCCGGTGCCGCACCACAGCCCCTCCCCTCCTCCTCGCTTCTATCAGCCCATTGGTGGCAGCGGCACAGGGGGGAGGGACTGCCTCCTTCTCCTCTGTGCTGTTGAGAAGAACATGGGATGCGCAGCACGTCCCATGTCAGTTCAACTCCTGTGTGACAGGCAGAGCAGCGGAGGGTCTAGGTCTAGGCGCCATTTTGCAATTCTAAGTCGCATTGGCGACCATTTCGGTCGCCATCTGGAGCCGTGATGGATTCCATGCGAATCTATTCACAAAAAAAAAAAAAATTATGTGCTTTAAAAAGGCAAATGGAAGTACAACGTGGGCCCACAGAAAGATGAGAAAGAAGCACAAAATGTATTTAGAGGTGCAGGCTACTTAAAGGGGTTATCTAAGACTATAAAAATGTCCCCCATATGCCGGACCCATCAAAATAAATATACTTACCCCACTCCCCGCACCGCCGCTGCAGCTTCTCCCAGTGCACGGATGAAAACATCCGGTGTGGTGTAAAGTGTGAAAAAAAGTTGGCTGTTTTTGCTCAAAATCCTGTTTAAGTGAAAAACTGCATATACAGTCTTTGAAAAATTCCCCTATATGAGCAAAGTATTACTGGTCAACTGCTCAACAAGTAGGCATCCGGTAGGTCCCCAAAATATGAGAATACAGCTGTGTGACTTACTCCAGACGTTCCTCCCAGCAGACCGTCGAATCCTCCAGAGCTTCCCGCACTGCTGCTCAGAGACCCCCGCACTCCACCACTGCCTCCAGCAGACTCACCCATTGCACGTAAAGGAGCCAAACTGCCAAGTGGTCCCTGCACTGGTCCAAGAGGGGATCCCAGAGACTATTGAGAAAAAGCACAAGTGTAAAAGATACAGTACACAGATAAAAACTGTAAAACAGTTCTCAATATAAGAAATCACAGATAGGACATTCCGTAAACAATCAAGTGACGGATGGAAGGTTTTTGGCGGGAGGCTTCTTGTCTCAGTGATGGGGTCCTGGGAGAAGGTCACTCCCGTACTCCATGCCAGGTACTGTCTGAAGACTAGCCCAGGTGGGGCATAGAGAGAGATCTGTGTCGGTCTGAGGAAGACCAACTTGTGTGAGGCTAAAACCATTACTGTGCAGAGTGAACTGAACCTGCAAAGTGAACATTTTAGTCGAACCTACAAACTGGATGAGAATCCCTGAACTTTGAGTCTTTCTGTATTAATCCTGATGTTAAAGAGGTTGTGCAGTGATTTATACTGATGACCTATCCTCAGGTTAATACCAGGCACTTACTAATGTATTGTGAATGTCCATATTGCCTCCTTTGCTGGCTGGCTTCATTTTTCCATCACATTATACACGATCGTTTCCATGCTTACGACCACCCTGCGATCCATCAGTGGTGGTCGTGCTTGCACACTAGAGGAAAATGCACTAGCCTATATGCGCTCCCATAGTCCCGGTCACCAGAGAGGCTGCCATTTTTTCCTTTAGTGTGCAAGCACGACCACCACTGATGGATTGCAAGGTGGTCATAACCATGGAGATGAGCAGTGTATAATGTGATAGAAAAATTAATTCAGTTCAATTTATGTAACTATATATTATTTAAGTACTATATGGCACTGCTAGTTTGGCACAGCAGTATTATTTGGATGCTGTAGAATGCTATTTTGTGGGTACTGTACTCCAGTATTTGGGTCATTTTGGCAGTTGATAGTACTATTAATTTGACACTTTATTCGTATATTATATTGCATATTAAGACACTATAATTTTGTCACTATGTGCATTACAGAACTGTGTCATCTAATGTCTTACCTTAATTTTGGTATGTAATTTGTATGTTAAGATATTAGACGTGGCCTGTAAAACGGCAGTGTGAACCTAGTAATAAAACCTACCTCAAGGGAGTTGTCTCATCTGGACATTTACGGCACCTCCTCAGGCAATGCCCTAAATGTCCAATCGGTCAAGAACGGGACCCTGTCTAAGGCAGCCATGAATGGCAAGCCAGCCGTGCATGCAGGCTCTCTCCATTTGCTGCCATGGGACTACCAAAAAATAGCTAAATAAGTGCACACGGCTACTTTTGGAAATCTCATGAACTGAGAGAGCCGCACATGCGCCACCTGCTCGGCATTCACACCAGTTCACAGGGTCCCGAGGTCTCAGTTCCGGACAAATGAATGGATGCTGTGGTCAGGCATGCTCTCTGAAGCTCCATGCAATCTCTACGGGACTGACAGAGATAGTCAAGTGCTGTACTTCGTTGTCACCAACAGTCCCAATGACTTTGAATGGAGCGGCAAAGTGCATTCGTGACCACCCAAACCATTCCAGGATGGGGGCAACGGTCTCCCATTCTAGTGATTGTAGGGGTTCCCAGCGATCATAGGCTGATCACCTATCCTGTGAATAGATGATAAATGCATTTCTTGGGATAAACTCTTTAATAAGATATTTCAGATAATGCTAATATCCAACTAAAAAGGTATTCAGTTACCTGTTGATATTAGGGTCCCCGTAAGTACTTAGGTTCCTGGGTAGCAGTCCAGCCCCACTTGACTATGTTAAATCTACAAACACAGTAGGGGTTTCCAACCTATGGTTCTCAAGCATGCTGAGAGTTATAGTTTTGCAGTTCTCAAACAGCTGGGGCCCAAAGGCAGGAAACTATTGCTGTAATAAGTTTAGTAATGAACAGAACTATCATATATAAGTACATTCTACACACACGCTAAGGGCCCTATTACATGTAAAACCTGTTGCATGACCTGGCTGGCATTTTGACGTGATCTTTGTACTATATTTCTTTCCTTACCTCTAAGCTATGTTGCATTTTTACCAGAATATTGTTTCCCAGTGCTATTTCTAGGCTGATTGTTTGGCTATCAACCTGGGCTCCAACCCAGGATGTTGTCAGCCTCTGTACTTCTGGCTTATGTAATTTATGGCTGCCTGGATATCTTCTGCTCCCTTGCTCTTCCTCAGGATTCATCTTCTCCTCTAATAAACAATTCTCTTTACTCACACAGGACAAAATTAATAAGGATAAGGGTCTAGATTTCAAATCCAGGACATCCGACTGGTCATCAATGGGAGGAACTCCAGCATTATTATTTGATAGATATTGTTTCACTCCTGGAAGTCTAGAGCTGGCAAGCTTCTGAGATGTGCAAGAACCACACTCCAGTTTTTGTTGTAGGGACCTTCTATTTGGGTAGCATCTAATACTTTGATATGACAGAGAGTAATCTGCTTTTGAAGGGGACAAATCACTTAATTCATCCAAGGTGTCTACACAAGTTGGAGATAGGACATCTTTAGCGAGAAACGTTTCAATAGGAAGAACCATGCCTTCATAGGATGGTTCTTCTAGATTACTCCTCTCTGTATTCTCAGAGCAATGATGGCTCATTTTTTCATAGATCTTTTCTATAGGCGCATAAGGTTGTTTCTGCCCTGGTTTTCGGAATGTCCTTTTGCCCTCAGAGCATCTTTCAAAGACTATTCCACTATTCTGGTACTTTTGTTCTAGAAGACCTTTCTTTATGGGGCCTGGAGAGATCCGAGCTGTATTTAGTCCCTCCACGGATAAAATCAACTGATTGATTTGCTGGTTAGTAATTTGACCTGGTACTTCTCCCTCACTGAGGTCACTAGTTTGTGCTTTCACATTTATAAAAGGGTATTTTACAAATGTAGACCCGTCCGTCGCACTGGATACTTCTATCACAGTTGGAGGTATGGGATTTTTGTGTTGCACCCCAGTATATCGAGGTGGATTGCACACATCGTCAACCACAGAATAGCCGCCTGTTCTCCACAAAAATCTATCTGCCATTTTTAAGACATGTTTTGTCTGCTCTATCTCCAGCGGCTGCAGTCGGCGGGGCACTCTGGCTCTCCCTGTACAATATAGATCGGCTTGTACTGCCACCATGCTCTTGACAGGAGCTGTCTCTCTATAGTCATCTTCACTAGGACTCTGTCTACCTGAAGCTTGAGATTGTAAGGTAAAGGAAATATATGGGAGCTGATGATTTTCCTCTGATTGTAGAGCCTGAACATACAATAGGGAAATAAGATTAATATATAACTACTGAAGAGAATTCATCATTGTAAATCAATATCCATTCTCCACCCAATAAATATACTCTTCTACAGATTGTGGATGAATCAGATCTCAACATCCCTCATGATGATAATATCTTACTATGTAAACAGGAAATAACTTATACTCAAAGATGTTTCTCAAATGGTTTTCTTAAAGGAAATCTGTCACTTGGATTATTTGGATCATCACTATTAAACTAAAGCTATTGCCTTGTAGCACTTGCTACCTTCTTTCCAGATGTGATTTTCTTTCCATGCTGCTCGGTTTCTATCTTGACAAAATCCACTTTATTCCTTATGCAAATAAGCCAGTAAGGTGCCCAGAGGGGGGTTACTTTTGTTCCAAGGTGCCCAGGAATGCCCCCATAGAGTGCCCAAGCACGCCTCTTCTCGGCAAACAAACCATGATATACGATGAAAATAAATAAGAGGTCTACACCTCCCGGTCTACAGAAGAGGTCTACACCTCCCGGTCTACAGAAGAGGTCTACACCTCCCGGTCTACAGAAGAGGTCTACACCTCCCGGTCTACAGAAGAGGTCTACACCTCCCGGTCTACAGAAGAGGTCTACACCTCCCGGTCTACAGAAGAGGTCTACACCTCCCGGTCTACAGAAGAGGTCTACACCTCCCGGTCTACAGAAGAGGTCTACACCTCCCGGTCTACAGAAGAGGTCTACACCTCCCGGTCTACAGAAGAGGTCTACACCTCCCGGTCTACAGAAGAGGTCTACACCTCCCGGTCTACAGAAGAGGTCTACACCTCCCGGTCTACAGAAGAGGTCTACACCTCCCGGTCTACAGAAGAGGTCTACACCTCCCGGTCTACAGAAGAGGTCTACACCTCCCGGTCTACAGAAGAGGTCTACACCTCCCGATCTACAGAAGAGGTCTACACCTCCCGGTCTACAGAAGAGGTCTACACCTCCCGGTCTACAGAAGAGGTCTACACCTCCCGGTCTACAGAAGAGGTCTACACCTCCCGGTCTACAGAAGAGGTCTACACCTCCCGGTCTACAGAAGAGGTCTATAGACCGGGCCAGGCAGTGTAAACATCATCACGCCTGTCCCAATCAAAGTGCAGACGGGCAAGCAGTTGAAGAGAGAGCTGAGCCTCTAGGAGTAACGCCCCCGTTGCTCCTAGAGGCTCATTTTCATATATTAAAAACTTAGGCGTTCATTTATGACCAAATATACACCACTTTTGGTGTACATTTGGCGCAGATTTTGTCACAAAGGTGATTTGTGGCAAAATCTGCCACTTCTTCCCCTTCCACGCCATGTAAGCTAGTTTGGCATAGAAATCATCTAAATATACACCAGCAAGTGAGCTGGCGTAGATTTAAGACTGTTGTACACCAGCGGTGGATGCGTTTAAGTTATATAGAGGCCTAAAGCGCCAGCGCAGGGTTATTAGTAAATGACCCCATTAATTTCTCTCAGCATTGCGGGCACATCTGAACACGGGACCAACACAGGTGACTTCAGCTGCCAAGTGCACATGTAACAGGTCAGCCTGTTCTGCTGACACATGCCCTTTAACACTTGGTCTACATAAGAACCATTTACCCCCTGGCCTATATCAGAGACAAATTTACTCTTCTACAGATTCTGGAATAATCAGATCTCCACATCCCTCATGATAATAATATCTTACTATGTAAACAGGAAATGATAAATAACACTCAAAGATGTCTTTCACATGGTTTTCTTAAAAGGGGCTCTTAACAATTTGCAAGATTTCAGGCAAACAAACAATGATATACAATGGCAATAAATAAGGTCTATACCTCCTGGTATATATAACATTTACCTCCTGGTCAATCTAAGAATCATTGACCTCCTAGTCTATATATAAGAGATCTTTACCTCCTAGTCTATATATAAGAGATCTTTACCTCCTGGTCTATATATAAGAGATCTTTACCTCCTGGTCTATATATAAGAGATCTTTACCTCCTGGTCTATATATAAGAGATCTTTACCTCCTGGTCTATATATAAGAGATCTTTACCTCCTGGTCTATATATAAGAGATCTTTACCTCCTAGTCTATATATAAGAGATCTTTACCTCCTGGTCTATATATAAGAGATCTTTACCACCTGGTCTATATATAAGAGATCTTTACCTCCTAGTCTATATATAAGAGATCTTTACCTCCTGGTCTATATAAAAGAGATCTTTACCTCCTGGTCTGTATAAGAGATCTTTACCTCCTGGTCTGTATAAGAGATCTTTACCTCCTGGTCTATATATAAGAGATCTTTACCTCCTGGTCTATATATAAGAGATCTTTACCTCCTGGTCTATATATAAGAGATCTTTACCTCCTGGTCTATATATAAGAGATCTTTACCTCCTGGTCTATATATAAGAGATCTTTACCACCTGGTCTATATATAAGAGATCTTTACCTCCTAGTCTATATATAAGAGATCTTTACCTCCTGGTCTATATATAAGAGATCTTTACCTCCTGGTCTATATATAAGAGATCTTTACCACCTGGTCTATATATAAGAGATCTTTACCTCCTGGTCTGTATAAGAGATCTTTACCTCCTGGTCTGTATAAGAGATCTTTACCTCCTGGTCTATATATAAGAGATCTTTACCTCCTGGTCTATATATAAGAGATCTTTACCTCCTGGTCTATATATAAGAGATCTTTACCACCTGGTCTATATATAAGAGATCTTTACCTCCTAGTCTATATATAAGAGATCTTTACCTCCTAGTCTATATATAAAAGAGATCTTTACCTCCTGGTCTACATATAAGAGATCTTTACCTCCTGGTCATTTAGCTTCTGGTCTATAGAAGAGCTCATTTAGCTTCTGGTCTACAGAAGATCTCTTTGTCTCCTGTTATATCTTGGGTACTGGCTCTGAGATGTGACCTTTGCTAAGTTCACACCAGCACCATAATGAACTAATGACTTTACCAGATTGTTTTCAAATGGATCCAAATGAATTCTGACCTATAATGGTTCTGCCAAGTTTACATCAAAGTTTCAGCATTTTTGTTGGGGTGCAGCAGTGTGTGCCATTCTATCTGGCAATGAATGTAGTCATTAAGGGAAGCCTTGATGTTTGTATGTAATAGCTTCGCTGGTTTCCATTGATTGACCCCTGGCTTATTGTTTCATATACACTAGCACTGAAGGATGAAGAAGAATGGGGAGGGGCGAGTAACTAACTGGTATAGCATAAGATACAAAAAAACGAGGAGGAAATTAAAGTGGCTGTCCCACAATGACCGCCTGCCATCTATCTACAGTATAGGTGATAAATATCTGATCGTTGGTGGTCCATCATTGGAAGTCTGTGGTGAGGAGGGGTATCAGAAGACCTTTTGTCACTCATGCATCCTGTCATGTCATCCATGGTGAAGATGAAAGCAGCTGAGCACTGTCCTGTAGACTTTAGGGTAGAAAAAAAGCCACTTTTGAAAAAAGTAAGTGGCTTCCTGTCACCCAACAAATTTACTATACACTAGAAACTGGAATAAATTATCAGCTATAGATTTGACCTTCAGGTGCACAGAAGATGCACCAAATTTATTAGGAGGCCTGTACCTCCTGACATATTCGCTGCATCTTACACCAGTGCACTTTTTCCATTAAGACTGCCATATGCAACACCAGTCTTAATAAATTCCCCCAGAGTCCTAGAGAAACCATGTAAATTAAAGGAACCCTCTAGGCAAACCCGATATACTGTGGCATTCCTAGTGCAGGGGGCTGACATGACAAGTATAACCTGGGGCTCTTTGAATCCCTGTGTTTTGCACTGCCCCCTACTGCCCAGCACTAGGGATACCATGGTGTACGGTATAAAGCTTTGTCCGGCATGTTCCTTTAAGAGGTAGGAAGAACTGTAATTCCAGAAATAAGTTACTGGAAGGAAAAATAAATAAATAAAAAAAATCACGGATGCGATAATTCGATCATAAAATATTTTGGGGAAAATGGAATCTACAATCTATATGCTTTGTACATTTTGCACTGATTATATGGATTACCTTCAAGTACATTGTGTGTGCAAGACCCTCTGTTCGGTGTAATGTATAAAGGTGACTTGGAAAGTCGATGGGGAGAAGGGCTTTCCTCTCTCATCTACATTACAGTGACACCTGAGCTTCCCCGAGGGGTGAAGGATTTACACTCACAATGTTATTCCTGGACACTGCCGACTTACTGATCAGATCTCATCTCCAGTACGTTCGTACATTTTCAGCTCATTTTACTCTGCACACAAGTAATTAACGGATACGCAGCCTTCACTGATAAAATGGCTTCTTGGCAAGTGAAAGACATCCGAGATCAATAGACATCAAGGCTGAATACAGGAATAGCAAGTCATTTACTAGAAGATTGATTTATTGTAGAATATCCATCCAGCCCTGCAGCCCGTCATCTGATGGTCCTCCACCTTTTCCAATCTTTATAGGCCATGTGTCACTGGGATAAAGCCCTTTCAATGAGTGCATCTGTAAAGTATCCTACTACTTATATATGGGTACATTGTCACCCACTAAGCAGCCCACCAAAGTGCAATGGAGGAGGGGATACGTACAGCAGGTCATCGGTAGGTGGACCTAACCACATCTTATAGACAGCCGCTCAGAAGTGCATTCCCCTTCTGACTAAATGGTTTTCCCCTCTACAAAAAAGGGTCCAACACTGATCCTAAGGCTCCATTCACACATCTGCAATTCCGTTCCGCATTTTGCGGAACGAAATTGCGGACCCATTCATTTCTATGGGGCCGCACGATGTGTGGACCCGCGCTGCCGGATCCGCATTTCCGTTCTCCAAAAAAAATAGAACATGCCCTATTCTTGTCCGCAATTCTATTAGTGCCGGCGATGTGCGGTCCGCAAAATGCGGGGTCCGCAAAACACACACAGATGTGTGAATGGACCCTTAGACTAGTGCATTCCCATTTACGTTTTCCCTGCACATGGCTGCACTCCTGGCTGCACAGTGGATTCTTGCTAGGTGGCTTTGATGGGTCATTTATTAAGACCGGCATTTTAGACGCCAGTCTTGATAAAGCCCTGCACTGGCGGTCTTACATTTAGACCATTTTCTACGCCTAAAACAGACGCAGAAAATGATAAATGAGTTGGGCCTGCCGGCCTGTTCCCTTCCCCCTCGCTTTTTTAGACCTGGCGTGAACAAGGAGTAGTCGTCTGCGCCAGAAATAATCCTACTTTAGGCATATTTCTATTTAAGAAATGACCCCCCCTGGATTTTACATTTTTTCTGTGTCCCAAATAAAGTTATTTGATTTTATTTCCAAGGCCTGGATACCTTCCATATTGGCAGCTGGCTCCATTCTCGGGATCGTGGGGGTCTCAGAAGTCGTACTCCACTGATCACAAAGTGATGGCATATTTTAGTTAGATGGGAAAACCACACAAAAGTGAATCATCCACCAGGCTATTCTGCGCTGCACTGTGGGCACGGGTTCGGGGATGCTGTTTAGGTGCTAACCCCAGCAGTCGCATCTCTTTTCAGGAAGGCTTGTACAGGATGTATCTGCTATTTATACACACATCGATCTACAGTTCTCCAGGCATCAGCTCATTCAATCAAAAGCAGATACCACTCCTGCTGCAGCAATATAAAAGACATTTTCATGGTACAGACAGATAAGGTCATGCAAATATTAAGTCATTTTGTGTTATCATGACAACCCCTTCCTATCTGGCTATATCAGAGATGAGGGTGCCTTATGTTTCATTGTGATGATGTCACAGCAGTGTCTGTCTTTACTTGTAAGCAGAGTTCCATTGTGATGATGTCACAATGGAGCTAGTAAGTAAACGTTTTTATTGTGATGTCACTATAGTCACCATAACATTTTTGTCTTTCCTAGGTTGAGTTCCATTCTGATGTCATCATATCTTACAGTATATCTTTATCCCTATGCGTCGTTCCATCACAATGCCAGATTAGTCTTTTGGGGGGGGGGGGGGGGGGCTTTATTAGGCTTTCACTCCAGAATTCTGGTATTCAAAATGTTGCACAATAGAGGCTTTGCAATGTTTTGAGGTCACTTTTTTACACCACTCACTCAATTTTTTGAAAAGCGTGTGGTAAAGTGGCTGTGGTTAGCCATGTTATTCAGTTTTACTCACTGAGACTTTTTAAAAAGACTCAAAAGAATTTGCAATCTCATTCCAGTACAAGGGTGGAAAACTGGAGGAACATTTCTAGACAAAGGTGTTTAAAGATGCGCCCAATTTAAAAGGGTCATACAGTAATATATAATGATGACCTATCATCAGGATAGGTCATCATTATCAGATCGGCACCCCCACTAATCAGCTGTTACAGGTAGCCGGCTCCCGGCATCTCTCCCAAGTACAGCTCCGTACATTGTATAGCGGATGTGCTTGGTATTGCAGCTCAGCGCCAATCACTTCTATTCTAACTAGGCCATGTGACCGATGTACGGCGACTTCACATGGCCTAGGAAGAGGCTGCAGCGCTCCCGGAGCACCAGCCTCTTCAATAGCTGATCGGCAGGGGTCCTAGATGTCGGACCCCCTCTGAGAATAGGTGCCTCTAGGGGCAACGGGGGCGTTGCCGTTACTCCTACCGGTAGAGGCTCAACTTTCTCTGCAACTGCCTAAATATCATCACGTCTGGCCCTGTCAATCAAAATGCAGGGGGAACGTGGCAGTTGCAGAGAGAAAAGAGCCTCTAGGTGTAATGGTAACGCCCCCGTTGCTCCTAGAGGCTCATTTGCATATATTAAAACATCATTTTTCTCAGCAATGCGGGCACATATGAACATGGGACCAACACAGATGTCTTCAGCTGCCAAGCGCACATGTAACAGGTCAGCCAGTGTCATAGGGACAAATCTGCGGACAGATGCCCTTTAAAAAGGGTTTTCTGGGATTTTAATATTGATGACCTATCCTCAGGATAGGTCAAAAATATCAGATCAGAGGGGGTCCGACACCTGGCACAACCACCAATTAGCTAACCAAGAGAAGGCCGCGCTCCTTGCAAGCACAGGCTTTGCTTCACTGTTTACCTGCTTGCTGTCGCAGCGGTGAGCAGTGTAATTACAAGCTGTCCTATTCACTTCTATGGGACGGCGCCTTCCTATCCAAGTGAATAATACAGAGCCGGATCACGGCCTTCTCGTCAACCAGCTGATGCCGGGTGTCACCATTTTGCATGAACCCTGCCTGTCCTGACCTCGGCTTACCCTCCGGTGACACTTCTGTCTATCCCATTGGTGTCATGCACCAGTGTCTCTTGACTACTACTAGTCTCTTTTTTGGTTCTTTGGTTCTTAAAGGTCAATGGTCCAGTATGTTACTCACCATAGCAGGTTTGGGAACTTCCTTCACCTTCTTGTCCTTCACCTTTTTTTCCTTCTTCTTTTTCTTCTCTCGCTTCTTGACACCGCCTTGGGTCTGCAGCTTTGCACGCTCTTGTACAACCAATTCTCTGTAATGTTCATCTATAGGATGGTCCCACGTGGACTGACCAGTAGCAAAGTTAAAATAATAGATATCACCGGTAACATCTTGGCTAAAAGACAAAATAGAAGGTTGTCAAATACATAGTCTAACCACAGCTTTGTCAGCTCTTGGAAAAAAAAAAAAAAAAGACGCTATTTGCATCTGAAAACTGTAAAAAAAAAAAAAAAAAAAAAAAAACACACAACGTATTAATATTTATTAATATTTATTTATATAGCGCCACCATATTCGTCAGCGCTTTACAATTCAGAGGGTTCATGTACAAAAGACATCACAACATAACTGGCCAATATACAACTGAAACACTTAGGAGTGAGGGCCCTGCTCGCAAGAGCTTACAATCTATGAGGAAGTGGAGGAGTCACAAGAAGGTAGTTGATTGTGATCTGTAGGAGTCAAGCCATTTTTGTACTGAAAGCAGTGGTGTACGCCGATCTGCTTCAGGTGTGGGACTGTTAGAAGATAGAGTTCAGGTGTGAGGAGTTGGGAGGGGGGTTATAGTCAGTTTAGGAAGCCTGATAAGCCTGTCTGAAAATATGTTTTAAGGCACGTTTGAAGGTAAGGAAGTTGTGAATTGACCTGATATTCCGGGATAGAGCATTCCCGAGAGTAGGTGCAGCTCAAGAAAAGTCTTGAAGACGGGACTGAGAGGTACGAATTATGGAGGATGTTAATCTTAGATCACTGGCAGAACAGAGAGTACGATCAAAATTTAAATATCAAGTTTAGGTGGGTTAGGAGATGGGGGAAAGACAAGAAGTTCAGTTTTTGAGAGGTTCAGTTTTAGATACAGAGAGGACATGATGTTAGAGACAGCTGCCAGACAATTACTGGTGTTTTGCAGGAAAGTAGGGGTGATGTCAGGGGATGAAGTGTATAGTTGTGTGTCATCAGCATAGAGATGGTACTGAAAGCCAAATCTACTGATAGTCTGTCTGTTGGGGGCTGAGAGAGAAGAGTAGAGGACCTAGGACTGAACACTGAAGAACCCCAACATCAAGAGGAAGAGGAGAAGAAGTAGAGTCAGTGAACAATACACTAAAGGAGTGGCCAGAGAGATAGGAAGAGAACCAGAGAGCTACCTGTAGGATGTCAATGATTGGCTGCAGTTAATGGTGTGTAGGTTTCTAGAAGTGTGTAAAGTAGGATTGTCGTGAGAAGAGCGAGAGGTCTTTAACCTCTTAAGGACATAGGGCGTACAGGTACGCCCTTGTGCCCTGGTACTTAAGGACACAGGGCGTACATGTACGCCCTGTGTATTTTCGATCACTGCCGTGCGGCTGGCAGTGATCGGAACCCGGTGCCTGCTCAAATCATTGAGCAGGCACCTAGGCTAAATGCGCGGGGGGGTCCCGTGACCCCCCCATGTCGGCGATCGCGGCAAACCGCAGGTCAATTCAGACCTGCGGTTTGCTGCGATTTCTGAAGTTTCTGGTCCCCGCAGTCCCTGACCGCGGGGATCAGAAACTTTATATGCCAAAAAAAAAAGTTTTATTCACCCCCCCCCCTGCACCCCCGAATGATTTTTATGGTGGCGGGAGGTGCAGGGGGAGGGTTGCGGGCGGTGTGGGCGGTGCGGGAGGCCCCGCCCGATCCCCCGCCCGCCTCCCCTTGTATAATCGTTGGTGTCTAGTGGGGATACCAGGGTGCCAGCACATTGCTGGCACCCTGGTATAAACGGCTGACATCTGCGATGCGATGTCAGCCGTTTAACCCTTTCCATACAGCGGTCCGTACGGACCGCTGTATGGAAAAGGTTAACAGCGCAGGGAGCTCCCTCCCTCTCCCATCGGGGGGCTGCTGTGCCTTTGCAGCCCCCCGATGGGGAGGGAGAGAGCCCCCCGAGAGATCCCCTCCTTACCCTTCCCCGTCTGCGAAGTTCTGAGCAGTACTGAGCAGACGGGGAAGGTTCCCATGGCAACAGGACGCCTCTCAGGAGTCCTGCTGTCCATGGTGCTGAACAGATCTGTGCTGAAAGGCATAGATCTGTTCAGTGTAAGTAAAATACAGTACAGAACAATATATATTGTACTGTACTGTATTATACAGACATCAGACCCACTGGATCTTCAAGAACCAAGTGGGTCTGGGTCAAAAAAAAGTGAATAAAAGTGAAAAAAAAAGTAAAAATCAAAAAACACATTTATCACTGATAAAAAATGAAAAAAATAAAATTCCCTACACATGTTTGGTATCGCCGCGTCCGTAACGACCTTATCTATAAAACGGTCATGTTACTTTACCCGAACGGTGAACACTATAAAAATAAAAAATAAAAAACTATGATGAAATTGAAATTTTGCCCACCTTACTTCCCAAAAAAGGTAATAAAAGTGATCAAAAAAGTCGCATGTACGCCAAAATTGTAACAATCAAACCGTCATCTCATCCCGCAAAAATCATACCCTACCCAAGATAATCGCCCAAAAACTGAAAAAACTATGGCTCTTAGACTATGGAAACACTAAAACATGATTTTTTTTGTTTCAAAAATGAAATCATTGTGTAAAACTTACATAAATAAAAATAAAGTATACATATTAGGTATCGCCGCGTCCGTATCGCCCGGCTCTATAAAAATATCACATGATCTAACCCCTCAGATGACCACCGTAAAAAAATAAAAATAAAAACGGTGTAAAAAAAGCCATTTTTTGTCATCTTGTGTCACAAAAAGTGTAATAGCAAGCAATCAAAAAGTCATATGCACCCCAAAATAGATGCCAATCAAACCGTCATCTCATCCCGCAAAAAATGAGACCCTACTTAAGATAATCGCCCAAAAACTGAAAAAACTATGGCTCTTAGACTATGGAGACACTAAAACATTTTTTTGGTTTTAAAAATGAAATCATTGTGTAAAACTTACATAAATAAAAAAAATTGTATACATATTAGGTATCTCCGCGTCCGTGACAACCTGCTCTATAAAATTACCACATGATCTAACCTGTCAGATGAATGTTGTAAATAACAAAAAAAAAAACGGTGCCAAAAAAGCTATTTCTTGTTACCTTGCCGCACAAAAAGTGTAATATAGAGCAACCAAAAATCATATGTACCCTAAACTAGTACCAACAAAACTGCCACCCTATCCCGTAGTTTCTAAAATGGGGTCACTTTTTTGGAGTTTCTACTCTAGGGGTGCATCAGGGGGGCTTCAAATGGGACATGGTGTCAAAAAAAACAGTCCAGCAAAATATGCCTTCCAAAAACCATATGGTGTTCCTTTCCTTCTGCGCCCTGCCGTGTGCCTGTACAGCTGTTTACGACCACATATGGGGTGTTTCTGTAAACTACAGAATTAGGGCCATAAATAATGAGTTTTGTTTGGCTGTTAACCCTTGCTTTGTAACTGGAAAAAAAATATTAAAATGGAAAATCTGCCAAAAAAGTGAAATTTTGAAATTGTATCTCTATTTTCCATTAAATCTTGTGCAACACCTAAAGGGTTAACAAAGTTTGTAAAATCAGTTTTGAATACCTTGAGGGGTGTAGTTTCTTAGATGGGGTCACTTTTATGGAGTTTATAATCTAGGGGTGCATCAGGGGGGCTTCAAATGGGACATGGTGCCAAAAAAACAGTCCAGCAAAATCAGCCCTCCAAAAACCAAACGGCGCACCTTTCACTCTACGCCCCGCTGTGTGCCCGTACAGTAGTTTACGGCCACATATGGGGTGTTTCTGTAAACAGCAGAGTCAGGGCAATAAAGATACAGTCTTGTTTGGCTGTTAACCCTTGCTTTGTTAGTGGAAAAAATGGGTTAAAATGGAAAATTAGGCAAAAAAATGAAATTCTCAAATTTCATCGCCATTTGCCAATAACTCTTGTGCAACACCTAAAGGGTTAACG
Organism: Bufo bufo; assembly: GCF_905171765.1. Lineage (NCBI taxonomy): Eukaryota > Metazoa > Chordata > Amphibia > Anura > Bufonidae > Bufo > Bufo bufo. The sequence continues at coordinate 67,704,833 of NC_053389.1, forward strand.
ACGTATGTAAAATCAGTTTTGAATACCTTGAGGGGTGTAGTTTCTTAGATGGGGTCACTTTTAGGGAGTTTCTCCTCTAGGGGTGCATCAGGGGGCTTCAAATGGGACATGGTGTAAATAAACCAGTCCATAAAAATCAGCCTTCCAAAAACCAAACGGCGCACCTTTCACTCTACGCCCCGCTGTGTGGCCGTACAGTAGTTTACGGCCACATATTGGGTGTTTCTGTAAATGGCAGAGTCAGGGCAATAAAGATCCAGTCTTGTTTGGCTGTTAACCCTTGGTTTGTTAGTGGAAAAAATGGGTTAAAATGAAAAATTAGACAAATTTCCTCCCTATTTGCCAATAACTCTTGTGCAACACCTAAAGGGTTAACAACGTATGCAAAATCAGTTTTGAATACCTTGAGGGGTGTAGTTTCTTAGATGGGGTCATTTTTGGGTGGTTTCTATAATGTAAGCCTCGCAAAGTGACTTGAGACCTGAACTGGTCCCTAGAAATTGAGTTTTTGTAAATTTCGGAAAAATTTCAAGATTTGCTTCTAAACTTCTAAGCCTTATAACATCCCCAAAAAATAAAATATCATTCCCAAAACAATTCAAACATGAAGTAGACATATGGGGAATGTAAAGTCATCACAATTTTTGGGGGTATTACTATGTATTACAGAAGTAGAGAAACTGAAACTTTGAAATTTGCTAATTTTTTTCAAATTTTTGTTAAATTAGGTATTTTTTGGTGCAAAAAAAATTTTTTTTTTGACTCCATTTTACCAGTGTCATGAAGTACAATATGTGACGAAAAAACAATCTCAGAACGGCCTGGATAAGTCAAACCGTTTTAAAGTTATCAGCACTTAAAGGGACTCTGGTCAGATTTTCAAAAAATGGCCTGGTCCTAAGGTGTAAAAAGGCTGTGTCCTTAAGGGGTTAAAGAGGACCTTTCACTAGAATAAAAAATCTAAACTAACTATACAGACATGGAGAGCGGCGCCCAGGGATCCCCCTGCACTTAATGTTATACCTGGGCTCCGCTCCGTTCTCCCGGTATAGCCTCCGGTATCTTCATATGTTCGGCTCCACCCAGTTGAGCCTGCCGGCGTCTCCTTCTCCCAGGCTGTAGCGCTGGCCAATCGCAGCGCTCAGCTCATAGCCTGAGAGAGAAAAAAACCTCTCAGGCTATGAGCTGAGCGCTGCGATTGGCCAGCGCTACAGCCTGGGAGAAGGAGACGCCGGCAGGTTCCACTGGGTGGAGCCGAACATATGAAGATACCGGAGCCTATACCGGGCGAACGGAGCGGAGCCCAGGGATAATAGTAAGTGCAGGGAGATCCCTGGGCGCCGCTCTCCATGTCTGTATACTTAGTATAGATTTTTATTCTAGTGAAAGGTCCTCTTTAATGCCTCACTCACATGTCAGTGTTTTGGTCAGTGATTTCCAACAGTGATTTTGAGCCAAAACCAGGTGCGGCTCTAAATACAGAACAGGTGCAGACCTTTCCCTTATACCTTATGTCTGTTGAGGCTCCAATCTTGGTTTGGGCAGAAATCACTGACCAAAACACTGACGTGTGAATGAGGCTTAAACTAAAGGAAAGAAGATTGTGGTCAGAAAGTGGGAAGGATGAGTCAGTGAAGTTTGAGACTGAGCAGTGACGGAAATAGACTAGATCGAGTGTACTTCCCTGTTCGTGGCAGAGGAAGTAAGTTGTGATAGGCCAAGAGAGGAGGTTATAGAAAGAGAGTGAGCGGCTGATGGGGAGATAGGGTCATTAATGGGAATATTAAAATCACCCACAATAAGAGTTGGCGATTCAGAAGATAGGAAGTGAGGTAGCCAAGCGGCAAAGTGATCCAGGAATTGATGGGAGAGCCTGGGGGAAGAAAGTCAACTGCGACTTGCAGGGGGAATGGGTGGAAGAGTCTGATAGTATAGATTTCAAAAGAGGGGAATGTGAGAGAGGGTACAATGGAATGACCTGAAATGTGCACTGTGGAGAAAGTAGTATGCCTACTACTCCACCATGTCATCAGGTCTGGGAGTATGGGAGAAGTGAAGTCCACCATAGGATAAGGCGGCAGGGGCAGGTGTCAGAATGTGAGAGGAAGAAGTCATAGATTGTGGGGAGTTAGTTACAACCCGACCGTGCTTCCAGAGCACACAGTTAAAAGAGCCTGGAGAAGATGCACAGTGAACAGGGGTGCACCTAGCCTTTGTGCTGCCTGAGGCAAAAACTGAAACAGCGCCCCCTCCATGCCAATTTCTTAACCTAACCCCTTTGCCTCAATGAAAGCTCTCATTGCCCATGGCCCTTCCGCTGCCCCCCTCTTGCCCCTACCTGGTGCTGCCTGAGGCGATTGCCTCACCTGGCCTCATTGGTGGTGCACCCCTGACAGTAAACATTAATACAATTTTCGGAGGTTTCTATGTGTGGCAGATCATAAGCTGAAGTTGACAATAGAGGGAGGGCCTGGGTTTGGTGAAATATCCCCTGCAGCTAGTAGCACGAGAAATGAGAGAGACAACAAGTGGTTGAATTACTTATGCGGGTGTTTTTTTATGCTGCACCATGGAGGAAGATGGTTTACGGTGATGTATGAGGGTAAAAAGTGTATGTGAACTAAACATGGGAGAGCGTATTGGGCAACTTACTACATACATTCAAAGGAGTCAGTTCTGGGAACTTCCTTATAACTCAGCATAATAAAAAGTACCGCCAGACCATTCATTGATATTTTAGGTTCATTTACAGATTTGTTGTATCAATATGGTAGAAGGGAGATTACAGGACATAGAAAACATGCTGACTGTAATGGGAAAATGTTAAAAGTAATCTATATAAAAGTTTCAAGAGCCAAATTTTCTTACTGTATATCCTTCGAAAATGCTGTAATTAAAGAATTTAAAAAAAAAGTTGCAGTACCCCTGTGCAGAGCATGTTTGATTCAACTGGTACATCCTGTGGCTTCCAAATTAAGGAGTCTGGCACTTTGAACAATATCTAAGCGCCCATGACAATAACTTAATCACAATGTCTCACCCTGCTGGTAACTACAGCAATCACCTGCTATATGTGGGGAAACCTGGCAAGTGTCCAATTTCCCTGCAGCGCCACCACAGGAGAAATTAAACATTACACAGTATTCATTTATATAAATGGGCTGTCAGTGTAATGCAGGGCAGGACAAGTCCTCCAGAGCAGGAGATGCTCTATGTAGGCGCCCTTCATTCTGGCCCAGAGATAAGGCTCCTGTAGAGAGGACACCCCCCCACACACACTAACTCAGAGTTCCCTAATAGGGTCCAAGAATTTGGGTCTTCTAAACGGACAACCCACTTCAATTTGTCTTGTTTTGTAGAGGTTTGGACTATTGGCAAAATCAGAACTAAAAGCTATTAGCAAGAGCCGATAATTGCCCAAAACACATAGACATCATTGATATGTCCATATACAAGATGAACACAACTTCAGCAAATGATATTTATCATGAAGAGAAAGTTAATACAAGCCACTTACTAATACACTGCTTGTTTCCATAGTTACGACCACCCTGCAATACATCAGCGGTGGCCATGCTTGCACACTATAGGAAAAAGCATTGGCCTCTCTGGTGGCAGGGACCGTGGGAGCACACATAGGCTAGTGCTCTTTCCTATAGTGTGCAAGCACGACCACCACTGCTGGATTACAGGGCGGTCGTAACTATGGAAACGAGCAGTGTATAATGTGATGGAAAAATGAATCCAACCAGCAAAGGAGGCAATATGGACAATCACAATACATTAGTAAGTGCCTTGTATTAACTTTCTCTACATGATCAATGCCATTGGCTGAAGTGAGACAACCCCTCTATAAGAAAGACTCGCCTGTCACCGGCGCTCCAGTTCCAGCGCCCAGCGGTCTTCTCCTCTGCTTCCAGTCGCTGCCAGACCAAAAGTGTGATGTACTGTCTACATGCACACAGGCAGATTACTCTTGAGGCCCTTGATTAGCTGGTAAAGGTGGCATGCATGTAGACGACACATCACAGGGTGTGAAAGTGGATGAGAAGGAACCTCAGCACTGTAAACGGAGCGCCGGTGACTGTGTGACAAGAGTCTATTTTATCCTCTGCAAGCTGCCTGGTCATATGAAAAGGGCTTCCCAATCTTGGAGGATCCCTTTAATGGTGTCTAAAACTGGTGGGAGTCGACTCAGAAGGGTCTAAAAATATAAAAACAGATACTTCTCCTCACCGATCCCTCACCACTTACGTTCCAAAGCTGCTCCGGTTCTCACTGCTCTACATGCCGGAAGAGGTATAATTTTGCCAATCACTGGCCGAGGCAGGTCAGTGATTGGCAACTGCACCTGTAATTCCCTATACTAATGTATGATTTTGTTCTTACCATGGCTTCCAATCTAGTGGCAAAGGTGCAACAATTCCTTCCCGAGCCAACCACATCAGCTCAGGCTCAGCATCTGGATCAATCCCTATCATTCGGGCATATTCCTGAATTTCTGGGGGGAAAAAAAGAAAGACTATCAGAAGTGCAAATATGCATCAAGGGGAAGACAGCAGGTAGATTTAAATTAGACTTCCAACTGTAGAAATTTCCATCACTGCACCCCTACCCCACCCCCGAATATCTATCAAGTCTTGGACTCTATTCCCTGCAGTTCGGACACCTGTGAGCTCAGCCACTAAGCTGATGCTTTGCAAGGGTTACATAAAAACGTGGTCAGTTCTGTCTATTAGAACGTATAGAAGTCATACGGAGGAGTAGAATTCGGGACGAGCAGCACATCACTGACCGTGCTCTTGAGGGATGTAGTTTTCATCATGATCTTCCTCCAGGATCAGCTGATCTCCCATTCGAGCCGCAGGAAGAGCCAACATGGTGGGGCTGGACATGAGCAGGCCTATAGAAGAAGCAGATAAAACACAGGCATTATCTAGCTGTTCTCTCTCTACTTTGAAAGTATTTTTCATAATTGAATAAGGTATATTTCACACACATACTGTATGATCTCAGGTAAGCATCATGGATCTTCCATCAGCCAATCAGATGCTGTCACTAGAGGACGCTGTTGGCATCTACACTGGTGCTAGAGGGTATATATAGTATTACAGCAAGTAGAAGAAAGGGAGGAGGGGGATGCTGCTGCAGGTTCTCTCTGGAGGACAGCATGAATCCGCCATACCAGCTTTCTACTCTCCGAGCTGACAACCCCTTCCAAGACGTCCGTATACTCTAATCCCAGGGTCAGATTGGACATTTCTGGGGCCCCAAGCAAAGTTAATGCCTGGGTCCCCTGTTGCACCACAAAGCTTCGCCCCTAAGCTCCTCTCACAGCTTAGTAGTTCAGCCTGGGCACTTCTGCTACTGCTGTACGGCTCGGAAGGGCCCCCCTGATTCCTGTGGACCTTAAGTCGGCTTTTTCAGCCAACTGCATATATATCCAGCGGGGCCCCCCAGATCTCTGGAGCCCCCAAACATTTGCTTGGTTTGTGTGGTGGCCTAACACATCATATGGGTTTTCTTTCTGATGTAATGTGATACAACTTGTTGTGCTTCAATTCCCTGCCAGTTTCAAGATCTCAGTTTTCTGTCAGTGAATGGACCTGCCTCTGTTTTCATCCATAGATTAATAACTTGTACAAAGCAGATACAAATACACTTGCATTCAGTAATCCTGCACTGGGGCGCTTCAGCTTTCACGTTCACAGTTTGGATTGTCTACTGAACGGAATACAACTGTACCAAACTCTCCCCTGAGAAAAGGCTTTGGTCAGTAAGGGTCAGCAGTGGACTGAAGCACAGTGAAGACCGCCGGGGAGCCACAGAGTTCAGTACAAGAGATCCACAGATACAGTCAGTTCAGGAGATCCGGCAGACACACGGCGGGAGAATTATCAAAACTGGTGGAAAGTAGAACTGGCTCAGTTACTCATAACAACCAATCAGATTCCACCTTTCATTTTTCAGAGCTCCTTTGGAAAAAGAAAGGTGGAATTTAATTGGTTGCTATGGGCAACTAAGCCAGTTCTACTTTACACCAGTTTTAATAAATCTCCCCCACGGACTGTCTTTCCCGGGCCGATCAAAGTGGTGTGCATAAACCCTAAGGGCCAGTTCACACAGAGTTTTTGGCACTGATTGTGGAGCGCTTGCTTCTTTTTTTACATGTGTAAAAAAAAAAAAGCAGCAGTGAGTGTGCCCTATCCTGGGGCAGAATCAGCTGGATCTCCCATGGAAATGAATAGGAAGCAGAAAATAAACAGCTCTGTGAAAGTCCATGCGTCTTTTGTGGGTTTTTTCCAACGCATTTTCAGCTTTGTACTGAAGTGAACACTTTTAAAGGGGCTCAGTGGGCAATGCTGCCGTGCATCTCATTAGCATAGCTAACCCCGCCCACTTTCCCCAAAATGCAGAGAGCAGCTTGAAACGACAAAGAGTCACAAATATTCTGGTGCAATGAGATGGACAATTTACCTGCATCATCTAGAAGGCAAGGCAGAAGTGTCAGCCATTAGGAGAGTCCCAGCAGTCACCCCGACGCCTGTCAGATCATTACTGGGCGCAGCCCTGTCATTACGGAGAATGCACACTGGGGCCTATTAGACCTGCTCCCAGCCCTGATATCTAGATCACAAGCTACCATGGGATTTCATCGCCGCGTAGCCACATTTTATAATTTACAAGATGTAATAAAGATCAAAGAGCCGAAAAAATGCCAGGATCTCGCCCACAGCTATAAGCAGGACAGCCTGGCAGAGTTTACGTCTAACGGCGGCGGCACACGAGACGCATTACGCCAGAAAATAGCATTACTTATGAAAATACTCCAGGTGAAGGCACGGGCACAAAGTGATTGAAGACCATTGGGAAGCCCCTGTGCCAGCTCCATGGACAAAACTCATTTTGCCACATAAGGCCTCATGCACACGATCTTATCCGTTCTGCGGTCCGCAAAATACGGATGCGGTCCGTACGCCTTTTTATTTTAATCGGACCACGGTCCGCATGGGTTGCGGAAAACACACGGGTGATCCATGTGCTTTCCATGGCCGTATATCTGTCCTGCAAAAAGATAGAACATGTCCTATACTGCAGACCACGGACCACCCACTTAAGTCAAAGCAGATGCAACACAGATGGTATCCGTATTTTGTGGAACCACAATTTGCAGATCGCAATAAATATATATATATATATATATATAGTCATATATGGCCCTCTCTCCTTCTGTACCAGTCTGTAACTCGTCTTGTTCATACTTAGTGCAATTGTCTGTATTATGTATGTGCAGGGCTTATCATTATCATATGTACAGCGCTATGGAATGAATGGTGCTTTAATAATAATAATCCTCATCATGGGAGCTGCACACGGCATACATAAAAAGCAGAGGCGACATCAAGTGTCCCTTCACCAAATTTTTCTTTTTCAAAGCCTGAGATTGTGACATTCTTCATCCATTACAAAAAAATAAATAAAAAACTGTAGCAAAAAGAATGTGCACCAGGATGTGGCCTGTCACAAGCCCTCTCCATAACAGAAGGACCCCAAAACCAACCCCTATCCCTCCAAGCCAGAAGGTCCTGCAAAATTAGACCTTTCACAGAGGTGTGCTGTCAGTGGTCTCCACAGCAGCACACGTAGTCACGTACCCATTGATATTAACGTGTGTGGTTTTACATGGACTGTAGGACGGTGGGCACAACACAGCAGCATATCCAAATTTTCTGTGACTATGGATCCCTTACACATTATAGTCTATAGGTCCACAAAATCCACAGAGGCCATTCATGTTTGGTCTGTGGTTATCATGGACCATTGGCAGGAGATCCTCTGGATCAAGGACCATTGGCAGGAGATCCTCTGGATCAAGGACCATTGGCAGGAGATCCTCTGGATCAAGGACCATTGGCAGGAGATCCTCTGGATCAAGGACCATTGGCAGGAGATCCTCTGGTAACTAATTTTCAGCCTAGAAGTGTCTGTGGAATACGGATCACACACGGAGGGCAAAAAACTAGACACACGGACCAAACACGGATCCTTCACTCATGAACGTGTCAAGAAGACCTAAGGGAACGGTGGCCATTCTGCACTGAAGCTCAGGAAGGACCAGGTCCTGCTCTGGTTTCCACCCCAAGCATCAGCCAGGAACCTATGTCAAGGTCCGGTTCCCCTAGATGGGGGAACCAAGGGGTTGTGGGGTATAAGAAATCTGAGGGCCACACACACCCCTAGATCTTCAGGAGAGAAACCCATAAAGTCCTCATGACAAACACCAAGAAAAGTGAACATGGTTTTCCGGAATTAGAAGAGTATCTCCACCACAAGCGGCAGGCGATGCTGCGTTAAGCACTTGTTTTGGGCTCTTCGCCCCATGGACCTTCCCTACACGGCGTACCTGGGACAGGCACAGTACCTGCACATCATACTACCTCCACCAGCTGCACAGAATGGCGTCCTGGGCTGCAGACTCTACAGGTGGCGGAGGTGCTGCTTCTCACTAGAGCACTATAGACTAATACAGTGGCGTCCATTGTGATACATTGTTACATACCTGGCAGGATGTGGGAGCCCCACAGGTACAAAGTGCCCCCCAACCTGTGACACTACAACATCCAGCATGCACTGACAGCTTCTTAATAGTAGGGCACGATGGGAGTTGTGGTTCTGAACCAGCAGAAGAGCCTGTTCTACCTACAGGATGATGCAGCTTCTCAGTCAGCCTAATCCAGGCCACCTAATCCAGGGTCGCCCCCGCAGACAGCAACACAGCTGCCATGTGCCCTGCACTGCTTCCCGCTGGCCCCGAATCACCCCCACGGGGCCACCTACGTCTCTCGCACTTACCTGCGGCTCCGCTATAAACGCATGCACTAACGGCTCCGCTTCCAGGGACGCTCCCTGCGTTGCCCTGCAAAAGCAACAGCAACCGCTTCCGGGATCTTCCTGCCTGGCAACGAAACGAACCTCCCACCGCCAGTGATAATTGGCTGACTGGATCCAACTCTCATCCTGATTGGATCGTTGTGAGGTCAATCATTAAAACCCCACGGCCTGACGGGAAATGTAGTCCTCCCCATGGGTCTGCATCACTGACTGCACGGAATGTATGAATGAGGTGTAGAAACTTACCTCAGCATGTGCAGAAGAGAGTGAAAGGCTAGAGGTAGGTGGTCATTTGGTAAAGGAGCACAGACTAGTGGTATTCATGGCTGGGCCAAATCAATAGTGTATGTAAAGTAGGGAGAGGACATATTAGAGGGGTACACAGATTTCATAGGGCCCCATAGCAAACCTTAGTAGGGGCTTCTCCTGCACCACCAATTTCTCAGGATGTCTGTTTTCCAGGCAATGTGGAAGGCAAAGCACAACGTCACACATGCATGATGGATTTATTATGTCTTTTATTAAGCAAAATACATTTTAATAAAAAAAAAAAAAGTGAAAAAAAAAGAAAAAAAAAAGAAAGTCACCTTCTGCCTCTCCCAATGTATCAGATCTCAGTGCTGGAAAAAGTGGAAGAGGAGTGTAATAAGTATTAATGTATCTACAGCAGAGGACGGCCATAATACACTGCATATCACAAAGCTGTCGCCTGCAGCCACCACTAGGGGGAGCTCAGTGCACTGGAGTTTATACAGTGCAATGGATGCTATAATAATGCCTTTGCACAGAGCTCCCCCTAGTGGCCACTGCATGAAAATGTGTTTTCACTTTCCAAGGAAAGGAGAGGTCAATGCTGCCCCCCCCCCCCCCCCCCCTTACCATAGATGCAGTTTAGACACTACCATTACCTATCTATTATATATCTCCTATCTATCTATTATATATCTCATATCTATCTATCTATCTATCTATCTATCTATCTCATATCTTTCTATCTTTCTATCTATCTATCTATCTATCTCATATCTATCTATCTATCTATCTATCTATCTATCTATCTATCTATCCCATATCTATCTATCTATCTCATATCTATCTATCTATCTATCTATCTAACTATTATCTATCTATCTATCTCATATCTATCTATCTATCTATCTATCTATCTATCTATCTAACTATTATCTATCTATCTATCTCATATCTATCTATCTATCTATCTATCTATCTATCTATCTATCCCATATCTATCTATCTCCTATCTATCTATCTATCTATCTATCTATCTATCTATCTATCTATCTATCTATCTATCTATCTATCCCATATCTATCTATCTATCTATCTATCCCATATCTATCTATCTATCTATCTATCTATCTATCTATCTATCTATCTATCTCCTATCTATCTATCTATCTATCTATCTATCTATCTATCTATCTATCTATCTATCTATCTATTATCTATCTATCCCATATCTATCTATTATCTATCTATCCCATATCTATCTATCTATCTATCTATCTATCTCTCTATCTCATATATATCTATCTATCTATCTCTCTCTCTATCTATCTATTTTAGGGTACTTTCACACTTGCGGCAGAGGATTCAGACGCAAATGGATGGCATTTGTCAGACGGATCCGGATGCGGATCCGTCTCACAAATGCATTGAAATACTGGATCCGTCTCTCCGGTGTCATCCGGAAAAACGTATCCAGTATTCATATATATATTTTTTTACATTTTTAAAGGTCTGCGGATGCGCAGACCGGAAAACCGGATCCGTTTTGCCCGAACACTTAATGCCAGATCCGGCACTAATACATTTCAATGGAAATTAATGCCGGATCCGGCATTCCGGCAAGTGATCAGTATTTTTGGCCAGAGAGAAAACTGCAGCATGCCGCGGTATTTTCTCCGGCCAAAAAACGTAAGAGGGACTGAACTGATGCATCCTGAACAGATGGCTCTCCATTAGGATAAAACTGATCAGTTATTTTCCGGTATTGAGCTCCTGTGACGGAACTCAACACCGGAAAAGAAAAACGCCAGTGTGAAAGTGCCCTTCTAATTATATATCAGATAAAAGATATGACTGGAATAATGGGCGTCTCCTGCGCTGCGCTGTGGAGTCCAGTGTAGCTGTATATTACTACTAATATTAGCCTTTCCCCCCGGTATAATGAGTACAGCAGGAGATCCCATTCCATTACACTGAGGCGTCTGACACGTGAGGAGCAGCAGGTCTTTTCCGGTCTGACCAGTACACTGTGACAACCCTTCTCCTGTCCCGGTGTCACCCTCAGGAACTACATTTCCCATGCACCTACAGGAAGCCCCCTCCTTGCCTCTTCCTCCTCCTCCAGGCATTGCTGGATCCATCCTCCTCCACACTGTGCAGACGAGGAGGGGGAGACAATCAGCCTGGCACCAACAGGAGGGGGAGAACGAGGAATGTAGTAAATCCCCAGCCATGGTGAGGGAGGAGGCACAAGGCATCTGTGGGGCCTGGTGCATGGATGTGTCCAGCCTGGTCCTCTAGAGACGAGCATCCTTCATCCTGAGGAGGAGGAGGGAGGAGAGAGTGATTCAGGCTCTGTGAGATGATGAGACTCCTAGCTGGCATGGAGCACCGGAGGCTTTGAAGGTACCTGCTTAGGGCTTTCTCAGCACCGAGGGAGGGACAACTGCAGGTCAGGAAGATGGAGATCTTGGCTCTTGCAAGTACAAGCGGCGTCTTGCTGATGCTTCTGCCCTGCTTCCTGCCGGCTGCCGCTGGGCACATGGCCATTAAAGTGCCCCTGAAAAATTACCTAGGCCTCGGCGTGGTCCACAGAGCCAGGAGGTCGGCAGAAGAAGACACCGGGCAAGACACCAACTTCTTGGACATGAAAGACAACCTGAGAGGGAAGTCTGGCCAAGGATATTACGTGGAGATGAGGGTGGGCACTCCTCCTCAGACGGTATGTGATCCCGGCCACGTGCCAACACCTGGATGTGGTAAATCTCGGTGCGGCATCCGATGCCATAAGCTATCTGTGCAGGGGACAAAAGAGACCTGGGGGGGGTTCTGGGCTGATCATTCGCCCAGGCGAATTCTGCACGTGCCTAAGGAATCCCATTAATGTGTCGCTCAGCAGATTAACCCTTTCAGCGTCCGTCGCCGTTTTATATTACGCTATATAGTAAAGTGCGCCATATTGGCGTCCGGCGCTTCGTGTTGTACTAAGCAGAAGAAGTCTTCTGTATGGGTTGTCCAGTCATGAAGGTTACGTTTCCTCACAGTGGAATAAAAAGTTGAAGCAACTTTCTAATAGGCGGTATTCATTTGCAAGATCTTTGCTTGCTGTCAGTGAAAAGCTTCAGCTTGTCATGACAATGTGCTGGGCGCGCAGGTTGAAGGCTTCATTTGATTACAACAACTTATCCCCTATCCACAGGATAGAGACAGTCTGATTGGTGGGGATCCGACCGCTGGGGCCCCCTTAGATCATGAGAATAGGGAAGGGCCCATGTTCCCCTTTGAATGGAGCGGTGGACACACATGTGCACTCCCGCTCCGTTCAGCTGCCGCAGAGTGCTAAGCAAGTGCACTCACCTATCTCCATCAGTCCCAGTGGACACAAAGGCTTGTCTGCCGCGCCATTCAGACAGGGGGCACCCTTCTCTCGTAATCAGGGGGGGGCCCAGCCTGCACCTCTACATAATTTTGACGCTTTGTTCGCTAGTGTTTTTTTTTTATTTTTTATATTAAGCCTTAATACATTTTGTCCTAGATGTGTCAGTTCCTTACTGTTTTCAAGATCTCTGCTTGTGGTCATTGAATGGGATCTTGATGAAATTCTAGTGTGGACATGTGACAATCAGACAGGTGCACAGTTACGGAATAGCTATCAGTACTTTTCAGCAGAGTTAGTGAAATGACGTGCCCAATTTATTAAGAGGCACAGGTCTCTCAAAGAGGTATTCCCATCTCAGACATCGCTGGTATATGCCATCAGTGTGAGATGTGCTGGTCCCACCCCTGACAGTCCCATAGCGATGAGTGGAGAGGTGGTCATGCACGCTCGGCGTGCTCTCTGTTCACTGCTATGGGAGTTCTGAACATAACCGAGTGAGCACACTCAGCTGTTTTCGGACACCCGATAACGGTGAATGGGGAGTGCACCGCGCCTGCACAACCGCCTCTCCATTCGCCGGAAATAGCCTTGTTAGCACTCGGCTATTTAGGGAACTCACATAGCGGAGAATGAAGGGCGGCCGCGCTTGCGCAGTGCACTATCCTTCACTTCGGGGGCCCCATTCTGGAGACAGGAGCAGGTCCTAGAGGTGGGTCCTGCACCTATCTGACATTGAAGTCATACCTTAGCCATATGCCATCAGTGGCTGAGATGGGAAAACCTCTTTAATACATTTTTGTACTTTTTACGGCAGTCCGTGAGCGAAAATATCAAATGTGTGCCAGTTATGTGAACTGTAATTTACACCCTCCCGCTAAGTTCACACTCTTGTGTAGTGTAGAAATTCACAAATTATAGCACAGATATGACTTGCCCCATAATTGGCATCTTTTTTTACACCATAAAGCCTCATGCACACGACCGTTGTTTTGGTCCGCATCCGAGCCGCAGTTTTTGTCCGCATCCATTGCTCCGTTCCGCGGTCCGCAAAAAAAATATAACCTGTCCTATTGTCCGTTTTGTGGACAAGAATAGGCAGTTATATCAATGGCTGTCCGTGCCGTTCCGCAAATTCGGGAATGCACACGGACGCCATCCGTGTTTTGTGGATCTGCAATTTGCGGACTGCAAAACACACAACGGTCGTGTGCATGAGGCCTAAAAGTGATGTAAAAGCTGTTAATGAATCTGCCCCTAAGTCTTGTAACGAGCCACATTCCCACATAGCCAGGACAGACTTTCATGTTCTGGAAGTAAGCAGTGAGAGTTCCCGTTCACTTACTACAAGCAGAGATTTTGTAATTTGCAAGGATCAGAAAACGACACATTTATTTGCGTATATGTCAGAGCTCTGTCTTCAGTTTTCATAAAACTTTTGACATGTCAGTGCGACATATCAAACGTTTTGATCGTTGGGGGTCTGATCGCTAGAACGAGGACAGAGAAGTCCTTGCATATCGTGCTTTGTACCCTCACTGCAGAGACAGACCCATACACTTTCTATCGAGTCCATGTGTGCCTCTCCTCGTTCTAGTGATCGATGGGGGTCTCAGCGCCCAGACCCCCACTGATCAAAACTTTTGATATGTCTCTATGACATATCAAAAGTTTTATGAAAACTCAGTGACCCTTTAAGAATGTGTCTATTCACCGACAGCAAACAGGGATCTTGAACAGGAATTTGAATAAAGTAATTTTCAAAGTTGTATAGGTGACGATTTTAAAAAGCAGTGTGTAAACCTGGCCGTATAAAGTGCGGGTTACTAAGCCACCAGTGAGGAAAAAGAGGATGATCAGCCAATTGTCACACCTGTATTAAGGCAAACGAGGCGACAAATGCTCATTCCGGATAAAGGTGCCGCCAAATACCCAACAAAGGTGCCGATGATCACCTGACCAACGAGCAAAACGCTCAGTTGTCAGGGGATCACATCTCTCATGCAGCAACTAAAATTATCATTTGGTGGGAGCAAAATGCTAAGTGGGGGATGAACGATCGCAATAACGATCGTTCGTCTCCCTTTCACTTTGCATCAAGCCGCGTGACAGGCACCTTAAACGAGCGCTGATCAACTTGCCTATCATCGATCGATCGAGGTTGATCAGCAGCAATAAATATATTGCCAGCTGAGACATGCCACCACCCCTCTGTGCCCACCAGAGAGATACCCTTGTAGGCGGTAGGACGTCAGTAGAGTTGTGTGCGTCTCGGTAGGGAAATGAAAACTGGAATGTGGAGGAACAAGCAATCTGGTAAGTGAAGCATATTAAACGCTGACCTGAGTTTAACCTTCACATCTGTTCCTCCATAGTTCAGCGCTGGCAGAGGAAGCCGCTTCTGGACCGCCCCTCCTGTAGTGCCTCCTGTCACTGCCAGAATTACGCTCAGGAAAGGTGTTTCTACGGAACGCTTTTCCCTACACTATTCCAATGACATGAATCTAATTAAAGAGGTTTTCCAATTTTTTCTTTTTTAAATGGCACCTAGCAGGCGGCAGTATAAAATAAGCAAACAAACCCATCACTTACCTTTTAAATGTCCAGCACCGTGGGGCCTTCAGCAGCCATTGTTCACATGACCGCTGCAGCCAGATTATAGGAGGTTTTATACATCACTTTTTGGAGACTCTGTCTCCTTCCACGCCACTTATGCCAGATGGCAGGCCCGTCTCTTTTATCATTTTCTACACCAGTTTTTGGCGTAAAAAAATATGTAAATCTACGCCAGAAGGGGAGCTGGAGTAGATTTAAGGCTGATAGGCAGCAGCGGTGGATGTGCCTAAGTTATGCAGTGGCTGGCACCTCTACATTACTTAGTTCGCATCAAGCGCCAGCGCAGGGGTATTAAGGCCGGCGTCTAAAGCTCTGGTCTTAATAAATGACCCACATGTATGTGCATTAACAGTGCATGACCACAGGGCCCAGTGTTTGGTAGCAACAGTCATATGAACGATAGAATTGGTGATGCTGCAGGACTGGCCAGGGCTGGAGCGGCATTACTGGAGCGGCGGGTCATTTAAAACGTTAGTAAAGGCGCATTATACATGCTGAAGAAAAAGGCAATTATTGGGAAGGAACCGTTCTTTCCCGATAATTGCCTGCTTGTCAGAGGAGGTAAGAGCTGCATTTCCAGGCAGCAATCACTTCTGCCGTATGGAGAAGAGGATCACTACTGACATTGCTCCTCCCCATACAAATTCATTGTTTCTGAGCAGCAGATTAGTGTTTATTCAGGACATTTTGCTCCCAAAAATGGTGATTCAGGTGTCTCTAGAAACAATGAATTAATGTTCGTTCATCGGGGGATTGGTGGCACCTTTGCACATTTTGGCCCAGTAATAGTCCGATGTAAATGCGCCTTAAAGGCTATGTACACTATAATTTTTTTTTATGATTGCATTTTACTCATTTTTGCCTTAAAATAATTTTTTCAATTGACCTTTATTAAAAATATTGAGCCATTCTGTCACAAAGGGTTAACTGTTTTTCTAACTGTGTGACTGGTACTTTCACTTTCACTTTGTGCCGGTCAATTAAAAGCCTTATCTCTAAACTACTGAGAGGTCATAAATACTTATTTAAAGGGATTCTGTCACCACATTTTACCCCCTACAGTAAAACATAGCTACTTGTAGGTCTCCCTGAGCTGTATTAAATGATGCCCTTATTAACTAATAGTCTTGATTTATTTCTTTATAAAATCGATTTTAGTGATAAGCTAATGACTTACATAAGGTGCCCAAGGGGATGTCCTTTCCTGACTTGGTGCCCAGCCGCACCCCTCAGTCTGGTGCCCAGCGCCGCCTTCCTGAGTCCAGCGCCGCCTCTAATATAATATATTTAAGAGTCTGCGCCCGTGCGGACTACAGGTAATGGCATCGTCGAGCGAAGGAAATCGATTTTATAAAGAAATAAATCAAGACTCTTAGTTAATAAGGGCATCATTTAATACAGCTCAGGGAGACCTACAGGTAGCTATGTTTTACTGTAGGGGGTAAAATATGGTGACAGAATCCCTTTAAAGGGGTTGTCCGAGTTATGAAAAATATATATATAGCACTGAATATCTGATCGGCAGCAATATATAACTAAGCTAAGCAAGTTTTATGCAGAAAAAATATATATATATTTCCTCATTTCCCTGGTTCTTTTCTGAACCTTTGTTTACCTGCCAGAAAAAAAATCTCTGCCCCTCCCCCTGCTCTGCTAAGGGAGTGGATACAAGAGCTTCCCTGAGTGCTGGGAGAATCAGCAGCATCTTGTATGTGTAGAACTACAAGTCCCAGCTGTATAATGACACTGCTAAGGGAGTGGATACAAGAGCTTCCCTGAGTGCTGGGAGACTCAGCAGCATGTTGTATGTGTAGAACTACAAGTCCCAGCTGTATAATGACACTGCTAAGGGAGTGGATACAAGAGCTTCCCTGAGTGCTGGGAGACTCAGCAGCATGTTGTATGTGTAGAACTACAAGTCCCAGCTGTATAAAGACACTGCTAAGGGAGTGAATACAAGTGCTGCCCTGAGTGCTGGGAGACTCAGCAGCATGTTGTATGTGTAGAACTACAAGTCCCACCTGTATAATGACACTGCTAATACACACAGGATCTTCCCCCTACCTTCTTGTGTAATGCTCTCTCTAGTCTGTCAGCTCCAGGGCCCAGCATTGTCTCCTCACTGCCTGCAGCTACCCAGTCTGTGCAGCTGAAGGGGTTAAGAATCCTAGGAGAGAGTAGACAGCACCGGCAGTGAAGGGGGGCGTGGCCAGCACAGTGATGTCTGGTTTACAGGCTTGTAAACGAACTTTATCAGAGCAGGGAGAGAAGCTGACATCACAGGTCATGTGACCCTCAGTCAAATCTGATAAACCTGATAAAGTGAGTTAATTGGAAAGCTGTTATATTTGCCTAGTTAGGAACATAGAAAGAACAAAAAAATAACTCGGACAACCCCTTTAAGGCTACTTTTACACTCGTGTTTGGTGCGGCTCCGTCATGGATCTGCACAGAGAGATCTGTTCAGATAATTCAACCGTCTGCATCCGTTCAGAATGGATCCGTTTGTATTATCTGTAACATAGCCAAGATGGATCCGTCTTGAACACCATTGAAAGTCAATGGAGGACGGATCCGTTTTCTATTGTGCCAGATTGTATCATAGAAAACGGATCCGTCCCCATTGACTTACATTGTGTGTCAGGATGGATCCGTTTGGCTCAGTTTCATCAGACGGACACCAAAACGCTGCAAGCAGCCTCCAGAGCAGAATGGAAACATAACGGAGGCAAACTGATGCAAACTGAGCGGATCCTTTTCCATTCAGAATGCATTAGGGCAAAACTGATCCGTTTTGGACCTCTGGTGAGAGCCCTGAACGGATCTCACAAACGGAAAGCCAAAACGGGAGTGTGAAAGTAGCCCTAGCTACATTCTTATCAGTAACATAAGAACTGAGCTATAATGAGTCTTTATATTGCCCGAGAGCAGATATCAGGAGCCCGTCTGCTCCCCAGATGACGGAAAAGACAGAAAATCCACAGACTGCTACTGCAGCATCTCAGCTCTGTACAGAAAAATGGACGCCATATTTTTAAGAAAGACCAATTAAAAATAGTATTTTTAGCTGAAAATGAGTACAATGCAATAATAAGAAAAATTGTACCCAAAGGTTTACATAGCCTTTAAGGATTTTTTTGTTTTAATCTCAGGACTCCATCAAAGGGATTCTGTACCTTTTTATTACTGAAGATTTATGCTTTGTATACTTTGTATAGGTCATTAGCATCTGATCGGTGGGAGTGCTCGCAGTAGTGCCGCAGCCTTTTCGCTGTTTCCCGCAGGCCAGTGACATCACGACTATGGGGCCCATTTATGTACTGATATATGCCACCTTTGTGGCGTATAGCAGTCGCAGGTTTTGTCGCATTTTGCGACACAATCACCGACTTTTCCCTGCTCACGCCATTTTCCCAACAGGTCAAAAAAGGGGGCGTGATGTGGGCGTGGAAGAGGGGGGGACAGAAGGCCATCTCATTAATCATTTTGTACGCCAGTTTTTGGTATACCAAATTACTTAAACCTACGCCAGCCATGGAGCTAGTGTCGATTTTAGATTGTCGCACATCTTGCTGGAGAAAGCGCCAACGTCATGTAGAGGCCTGCACCTCCACATAATTTTGTCGTTTTTCTCCAGCAGCGCAGAGACACTTAAGACCGGCTTGTAAGTCGCCGGTCTTAATAAATGTGCCCCTGTGTATGTGGACTGGGCGCAGCTCAGCACCGTTGAAGTGAATGGGGTTGAGCTGCACCTAGGCCTCATGACATAGTGGTGACGTCACTGGCCTGTGGGAAACAGCGAGAAGGTTACAGTGCTACTGCGAGAAGAGAATAGAGAAGGACAGCGCCCCCTGTGTGTAAACTGTTTTTCGGAGAGTGCCCCTAATTGTCAGGGATCTTAACTCACCAGATCAGGTTGTGCACGCCGTGCAGGAAAAGCGTATGTGGAATAGCTTGTGCGGTAGCGAAGCAGCTCCCTTTTGCCGCGGGCATCCAGACTAGGTCCCGATGATCAGAGGTAAATTTAGGTAAAAAATGGCAGTACTACCGGGGCGCTAAGATTTAACCACACTTTATTTTAGTATAAAACTGGACATAAACAAAGTGATCGGGTCTCAGTTTAGCTATGCATTTCACCGACGCTCCGTCGGCTTCTTCAGGCTGACCCAGAAGAGTGGCACACACCAGGATTTATACAAACAAAACAGGAAATGACATCATTGGATTGACAGGTTCAGTCCACAAATACATTTGGTAGCATAAATAATTAAAAACATTGTGTAAACATATTATATAAAAGCAATAAAGGATTGATAGTATATAAATATATATATACAGTCGTGGCCAAAAGTTTTGAGAATGACACAAATATTAGTTTTCACAAAGTTTGCTGCTAAACTGCTTTTAGATCTTTGTTTCAGTTGTTTCTGTGATGTAGTGAAATATAATTACACGCACTTCATACGTTTCAAAGGCTTTTATCGACAATTACATGACATTTATGCAAAGAGTCAGTATTTGCAGTGTTGGCCCTTCTTTTTCAGGACCTCTGCAATTCGACTGGGCATGCTCTTAATCAACTTCTGGGCCAATTCCTGACTGATAGCAACCCATTCTTTCATAATCACTTCTTGGAGTTTGTCAGAATTAGTGGGTTTTTGTTTGTCCAAGATTGACCACAAGTTCTCAATGGGATTAAGATCTGGGGAGTTTCCAGGCCATGGACCCAAAAAGTCAACGTTTTGGTCCCCGAGCCACTTAGTTATCACTTTTGCCTTATGGCACGGTGCTCCATCGTGCTGGAAAATGCATTGTTCTTCACCAAACTGTTGTTGGATTGTTGGAAGAAGTTGCTGTTGGAGGGTGTTTTGGTACCATTCTTTATTCATGGCTGTGTTTTTGGGCAAAATTGTGAGTGAGCCCACTCCCTTGGATGAGAAGCAACCCCACACATGAATGGTCTCAGGATGCTTTACTGTTGGCATGACACAGGACTGATGGTAGCGCTCACCTTTTCTTCTCCGGACAAGCCTTTTTCCAGATGCCCCAAACAATCGGAAAGAGGCTTCATCGAAGAATATGACTTTGCCCCAGTCCTCAGCAGTCCATTCACCATACTTTCTGCAGAAGATCAATCTGTCCCTGATGTTTTTTTTGGAGAGAAGTGGCTTCTTTGCTGCCCTTCTTGACACCAGGCCATCTTCCAAAAGTCTTCGCTTCACTGTGCGTGCAGATGCGCTCACACCTGCCTGCTGCCATTCCTGAGCAAGCTCTGCACTGGTGGCACTCCGATCTGCAGCTGAATCCTCTTTAGGAGACGATCCTGGCGCTTGCTGGACTTTCTTGGACGCCCTGAAGCCTTCTTAACAAGAATTGAACCTCTTTCCTTGAAGTTCTTGATGATCCTATAAATTGTTGATTGAGGTGCAATCTTAGTAGCCACAATATCCTTGCCTGTGAAGCAATTTTTATGCAACGCAATGATGGCTGCACGCGTTTCTTTGCAGGTCACCATGGTTAACAATGAAAGAACAATGATTTCAAGCATCACCCTCCTTTTAACATGTCAAGTCTGCCATTTTAACCCAATCAGCCTGACATAATGATCTCCAGCCTTGTGCTCGTCAACATTCTCACCTGAGTTAACAAGACGATTACTGAAATGATCTCAGCAGGTCCTTTAATGACAGCAATGAAATGCAGTGGAAAGGTTTTTTTGGGATTAAGTTAATTTTCATGGCAAAGAAGGACTATGCAATTCATCTGATCACTCTTCATAACATTCTGGAGTATATGCAAATTGCTATTATAAAAACTTAAGCAGCAACTTTTCCAATTTCCAATATTTATGTAATTCTCTAAACTTTTGGCCACGACTGTACATATACAAATGCACATAAATATATATACATACACATATCTGAAATACAGCGATATACTGTATACATTCTAACGTACTAATAAAAAAAGGGGAGGGCTGACATAAAATCATTATTTATGATAGAAGCTCTGTTAAAATAAAATACTCTATTTATTATTCTATAGTGAATATTTATTCGTGTATAGTAAGTGCTCGTGGTAGGAAGCCTGAATATTATTTATTTAGTATGTTCTGTGACTTCATTGAGACCTTCAGGTACCAGCGTCTGCAGGTAAAATATCCAGTAGGATTCTTTATTTACTAATTGTCGGAATCATATTTTGGTGTTTGGAGGAATCCAGTCGATGGTGGTGAGTTTTAGAACAGATATATTGCGGTTGCGCTGTGTATCAAAATGTCTAGAAACGCTATGGTGTTGTTTTCCATTATTTATATTACTTCTATGTTTTTTTATCTGGTTCTCATACATATTGCAGGGTGCAGGGACACCCCAAAAGATAGATAACAAAGGATGAGCCGCAGTCCAAGTGTGTTTTTATTTTAAAATTTTCCCCTGTGATAGATGAAGTAAAATTTGATTGTCCGGATGAGATGTTCCTGCAGCATAAACATTTTATGTGTTCACATCGGTGATTTCTGTGGGCATGCTGAATATTATTATTTTTTTTTTAATTCACTATACTCGGTGTCAAGATGTTTTTTAAAGTTATGTTCCTTCTGTATGTGATACGGTATTTGGTTTCTTTGGTAATATTTTTTTCAGAATGGGGTCATTCAGTAGAATGTTCCAGTTTTTTGTGAAGAAATTTTTTGTTTCATTATGGGCAGTGTTATAGGTGGTAATAAAATTATATTTGAATGAATCTTCATTTTTATTTTTGTTTATTTTTCTATTCCCTGTTAGACAGTCTTTTTGAGTCAGAAAACAAGTTTTTTTGTATGCTGAGGATAACATTTTTGATGGGTATTTTTTCTCTTTAAATCTTTTTTTTGTAGGATTTTGGCTTGTATGGTGAAATCTTTAGTTGTGGTACAATTTTTCCTTATCCGGCGGTATTGTCCGTATGGGATATTGTTCAGCCATTTGTGATAATGGCAGCTTTGGAAATGTAAATAACTATTTGTGTCAACTTGTTTAAAGTGTGTTCTGGACCCAATTGTGTTGTTGTCAGAGCGAAATAGTGTGACGTCTAAGAAGACAATTTCATCTCTAGAAAAATTTGGGCAAAAGTGAATGCCCCAGGTGCTGTTCAGTTCTTCTACAAAGTCAAGGGCATCTTTTTGTGTGCCTTTCCAAATAATGAAGAAATCATCTATGTATCTTTTATAATACATGATGGACGGAGAAAAAGTCGTGGACTGTGCAATGTGTTGTAGTTCAAACGGCCCATAAAGAGATTGGCATAACTTGGTGCCACTCGCGTGCCCATCGCACAGCCCCTTATCTGTTATAGAGTGTCATTGAATGAAAAAACGTTATTGCAAAGAATAAAACTTTGTTCCTTTGAGAATGAAATGAATCTGTTCAATGTGTTTATGTCTAGTTTTATACTAAAATAAAGTGTGGTTAAATCTTAGCGCCCCGGTAGTACTGCCATTTTTTACCTAAATTTACCAGTGCTACTGCGAGTGCTGCTGATCGGCGGGGGTCCCGGGTGTCGGATCTTCACCGATTAGATAGTGACGACCTATCATCAGTAATCAACAGGTACAGAACCCCTTTAAGACCGGGTAGTGATAACTATTCTTATTTTCTAATCTGTATTTATTTTTCTGTAGTTTTTTGGTATTCTAATTTCTGTACATAATTATGGGAGCAGCCATTTGGCTTGAGCTTCTGTTAGGCCCTTTTCACACCAGCGAGTATTCTGCGCGGGTGCAATGCGTGATGCGAACGCATTGCGCCAGCACTGAATCTGGACCCATTCATTTTAACGGGTCTGTGTACATGAGCGTTGGTTTGCACGCATCACTTGTGCATTGCGTGAAAATCGCAGCATGTTCTATATTCTGCGTTTTTCACACAACGCTGGCCCCATAGAAGTGAATAGGGGCTTCGCGAAAATCGCATCGCATCCGCAAGCAAGTACGGATGCGATGCGTTTTATCACGGATGGTTGCTTAGAGATGTTGTTTGTAAACATTCCGTTTTCTATCACACGCGTAAAAAACGCATCAATGCCCATTTTACCCACGTGATAAAAACTGAGCTGAACGCGATAGCAAGCAAAACTTAATGAACTTGCTTGCAAAATCTCGCATTTTTCACTGAATGCATCCGCAACGCATCCGGACCTAATCCGCTTACGCTCGTCTGCAAGGGGCCTTACAGCATCCACATGGACTATAGGAACCTGTAGAATGAAGATATTCATTGACATCTATGGGAGAGTGCTGTGGACATGCTCAGTTACTTGCGTTTAGCTCATTGTGCAGGGAGGGGGAGTAATAAGCTGTGTTTATCACCTATTGCTAATAGTGGATTCTGTGTTATCTGTGTTACTTGTCATAGTAATCCTGCCTATGATTATAATGAAATGACTCCAAAGAAGTAATCTCTCCAGAACAAGAAGTGTCATTCTGTTACGAGGCCTTGTAGTCAGGATTTTTTTTTAAATAGGTAATAACATAGACATTTTAAAAATCACCAAAATGTTTTAAAAATATGTTTAATACAGTCATTTTTTCTGATCACACGGTCCCTTTAAATTAGGTATAGGTGCTACTACAAAGGGGTGCGGCTATGTACAGAAAGAAGTTTACAAAGTGGGAGATCTAGCCAACATACAAAGTAAAAAAAAAGCATAGGATAACAGAAATGTATGTCTACTAAAAGATCGTGCATAGTAATAAAATCTAACATACAATGTATATTAATATAATATAATAATAAGTCAAATGCACTTCAAGGTATATAAACTGCAGAGATACCCATGTAATCTGAGCCAGGGGCATTACCGAGCCCCGTATTAAAGAATATATATATCCGTATATTTCAGTTTATAATTTAAAAGGGCAGGAGAGGCTTCTATGACAATTTGCATGGCAACATTTCTGCAAAGATGGGACTAATGTTATTACTATTAATATATTCTGCTCATCTTAATAACATCGCCGCCAACGGCTGTCTATTTCTGCACATCTACTTTCCTGTCCAACGGCTCATTTCCACAGATTTCTGCTGGTCAGAATGGAACATTCTAGTCCTATAAACAGAACAATCATCATTAATTATCATCCTTTAGGGTCCATTCACATGACCGCAACGGAATTGCGGACCCATTCATTTCTATGGGGCCGCACGATGTGAACAAGTTTGAGAAAGGCACTGACTGATCTTTGAAAAGTGACCAATAAAGTTCAACCCACCACAACTTACTTCGTTTACTGGGGAATCAGACCCTTTGACCGAGCACCCTGATTTTTTACACACAGTGCCGACTGATTTGGATGACACTATCCTGAGGAAAGGTCATCCGTATTAAAATCCCAGAAAACCACTTTAACAATAGCCTGTCTTTTTTTTTTTTTTTTTAACAAAATACCTCTCCTTAATGCTGCCTTCCTATTAATTCCAGCAATATAATTTTTATTTCTCTAGCCCCCCCCAACACTCAAATTGATCACACCACGGCCCAGTAACACGAAGCATCACAGGGTAAAATAACCCAAATAACAAGTGTGCATCAGGATCACAGATGCAAAAAATGTAATAAAAATATGAAGTATGGTAATGAAATTAAATACAGACCACAAGGCAGCACCAACCCCATGATTCTCCTATATCTTCCTCTGGGTGGTATACATACATATGTTTCTCCCATAGCTTCCTCTGGGGGTATACATAAGTATGTTTTGCCTATAGCTTCCTCTGGGGATATATATACATACTGTGGGGATTTGCTCTGGTAGACAGGTTAGCAGACGCAGTATGGAGGCAAGGAACCAGGTTGTAAATCAAACTTCAGTGTTTTATTCACACTCAGCAAAACATAACAGTCTTGGTGCTTGTTCATACACAGCAAAACAAAACAATGTTCACCTGTAAACCTAGGTGTCAGTTCACACCCGGCTGAATGCTCAGCCACAGAAAAGTTCACTGGCAGGCTTCCAGGCGGCCTGCACGCCTGTTTGCAGTCTTCAGCCTTCAGCACAGAGGACTCCACAGCTTCACTGTCAGATGGAGGTAGATCCACACCACCTGATAGTGAGTCTTTAATGGCGTCTGAGAATATAGATTTAGTGGCTGTTACTGAGACATGGTTCAATGGGAGTAATGACTGGGATATAGCAATACCAGGGTTCTCTCTATATAGGAAAAAAAGAGAAGGCAAGAAAGGGGGAGGGGTGACCCTGTATGTGAAAGATAGCATAAAATCTAATTTAATACAAGTTAGCGAGACCAATTTAGTCAGTTTGGGTTACGTTGCAGCTTGATAATGATAAGGTTACTCGTGTAGGTGTGATATATAGACCATCTAGCCAAGTCAAAGAATTAGATGATCTACTAGTTGAGGAAATAGCTAAAATGACATTGAAAGGGGAAGTTATCATTATGGGAGACTTTAATCTTCCTGATGTAAACTGGAAAACCAAAATAGCTAGTTCTGCCAGGAGTACAGATATTCTAAATTCTCTACTGGGATTATCTCTACAGCAAGTAGTTGAGGAGCCAACCCGGAAGGAGGCCATTTTAGATTTAGTATTCACAAATGGGAATTTGGTATCTGATATTACTGTAGGGGAAAGCTTGGGTTCTAGTGATCACCAGTCAGTGTGGTTTACTATAAGTACAGTGACTGAGTCACACCACACAAAAACAAAAGTTTTAGATTTTAGAAAAACGGACTTTTCTAAAATTAGATTAGTGGTATACGAGTCCCTATCAGATTGGAACAGTTTCAATGGAGTCCAGGAGAAATGGGACTACTTAAAAGTGGCACTATTGAAGGCAACAGATAATTGCATTAGGCTTGTCAGCAAAAGCAAAAAAAGGAAGAGACCACCGTGGTACTCAGCAGAAGTGGCCAAAATAATTAAAAACAAAAAGATAGCATTTAGTAATTATAAAAAAAAATAAAAAAACGAGGATGACAGGCTAATTTATAAGATTAGGCAGAGAGAGGCCAAACAAGTTATAAGAGCTTCTAAAGCACAGGCAGAAGAGAAATTAGCTCAGTCAGGGAAAAAAGGTGATAAGACATTCTTCAGATACATAAATGAAAAAAGGAAACTAAAACAAGGAATTAACAAATTAAAAACAAAAGAAGGAAGGTATATGGAAGAAGATAAAGAACTAGCTGACTGCCTCAATGAATACTTCTATTCAGTTTTTACAAAGGAAAATGAAGGGAAAGGACCTCAGTTAGGGAGGAAGACTAATGAATCTTTTGATGCATGTGTCTTTACAGAGGAAAAGGTTCTAAGTCAGCTGTCTAAAATTAATACAAATAAGTCACAGGGGCCTGATGGGATACACCCAAAGCTATTAAAAGAGCTCAGCGGTGAACTAGCAAAACCATTAACAGATTTATTTAACCAATCACTGGTAACAGGAGTCGTCCCAGAAGATTGGAAATTAGCAAATGGTAGTAGGGAGGAATCGGGCAACTATAGGCCAGTAAGCCTGACGTCAATAGTGGGCAAATTAATGGAAACCATACTTAAGGAGAGGATTGTGGAACATCTAAAATCCCATGGATTGAAAGATGAAAAACAGCATGGGTTTACTTCAGGGAGATCATGTCAAACTAATCTTATTGATTTTTTTGATTGGGTGACTAAAATAATAGATGGCGGAGGTGCAGTAGACATCACTTATCTGGACTTTAGTAAGGCTTTTGATACTGTCCCACATAGAAGGCTTATCAATAAATTGCAGTCTTTGTGCTTGGACTCCCATATTGTTGAATGGATTAGGCAGTGGCTGAGGGACAGACAACAGAGGGTTGTAGTCAATGGAGTATATTCGGACCATGGTCTTGTTACCAGTGGGGTACCTCAGGGATCTGTTCTGGGACCCATATTGTTTAATATCTTTATCAGCGAAATTTCAGAAGGCCTCAATGGTAAGGTGTGTCTTTTTGCTGATGACAAAAAGATTTGTAACAGGGTTGATGTTCCAGGAGGGATACACCAAATGGAAAAGGATTTAGGAAAACTAGAGGAATGGTCAGAAATCTGGCAACTAAAATTTATTGTTGATAAGTGCAAGATAATGCACCAAAACCCAAGAGCAGAATATAAAATCAGTGATGCAGTCCTAACCTCAGTATCTGAGGAAAGGGATTTAGAGGTCATTATTTCAGAAGACTTAAAGGTAGGCAGACAATGTCATAGAGCAGCAAGAAATGCTAGCAGAATGCTTGGGTGTATAGGGAGAGGCATTAGCAGTAAAAAGAGGGAGGTGCTCATGCCGCTCTACAGAGCACTAGTGAGACCTCATTTGGAGTATTGTGCCCAGTACTGGAGACCATATCTACAGAAGGATATTGATACTTTGGAGAGAGTTCAAAGAAGAGCTACTAAACTAGTACATGGATTGCAGGATAAAACTTACCGGGAAAGATTAAAGGACCTTAACATGTATAGATTGGAAGAAAGACTAGACAGAGGGGATATGATAGAAACTTTTAAATACATAAAGGGAATCAACAAGATAAAAGAGGAGAGAATATTTAAAAGAAGAAAAACTGCTACAAGAGGACATAGTTTTAAATTAGAGGGGCAAAGGTTTAAAAGTAATATCAGGAAGTATTACTCTACTGAGAGAGTAGTGGATGCATGGAATAGTCTTCCTGCAGAAGTGGTAGCTGCAAATACAGTGAAGGAGTTAAAGCATGCATGGGATAGGCATAAGGCCATCCTTCATATAAGATAGGGCCAGGGGCTATTCATAGTATTCAGTATATTGGGCAGACTAGATGGGCCAAATGGTTCTTATCTGCGACACATTCTATGTTTCTATAAGCCTGCCAACGTGTGGAGTAGCCACCCGGCCAGCACTTTGACTACTTCCAGTAAAAGCCGTCCCGGATCAGCTTTACAGCCATACTAAACAGCTGAATTGTCAGACTGAAATCTACAATAATGACACTTGAGAAAAAGCGTCTCTTACCTCACCGAGGCCAGGAACCTCGGTGACACATACCGACCATCAATGACGGATCCTTGTTCCTTCCTACATACCTCCCCCCTTTGTTCAACCCTGAGGGGGTGGACACACATCAGTGTACCCGGGACAGGGCATCCGCCTTTCCTAGTAACCGGCCTGTCCTATGTTCCACCGAAATTTTGCAAAGAAAAAAACCACCGGGTGACCCGAGCATTTCTGTCCTTGGCCTGGCTCATCCATTTGAGAGGGGAGTGGTCGGTCACCAGACGAAACCTTCTCCCCAACAAATAATAGCGGAGAGACTCGAGTGCCCACTTGATAGCCAGGGACTCTCTCTCCACTATACTATACTTGGTCTCGGCTGGGGTAAGCTTCCGGCTGAGTTAGACAACAGGATGCTCCTCCGCGTTGACTTCCTGAGACAGTACAGCACCGAGACCTATTTCGGAGGCATCGGTCTGTACTATAAACTCCCTTTTGAAGTTGGGCGTGACCAAAACCGGGGACCCACACAGGGCCGACTTCAAAGCGGAGAAAGCCTTTTCTGCCTGCTCATTCCAGTGGACCATCACTGACTTACGTCCCTTCAAAAGGCCTGTCAATGGTGCGGCCACTGTGGTGGTGGACAAACCTCACAGAGTATCCCACCATTCCCAGGAACGACTTTACTTGCTGAGTAGTGACAGGTCGCGGCCAATTCCGAATTGCCTCAATTTCGTTCACCTGAGGTTTGATAACTTCGCGCCCAATTACATACCCCAGGTACTTGGTCTCTTCTAACCCTATCGCACACTTTTTTAGGTTAGCGGTTAAGCCAGCCTTCCTAAGGGAGTCCACTACAGCCTGTACTTTAGGTAGGTGACTTTCCCAGTCGGTACTGTGGATAACGATATCATCTAGGTACGCCGAAGCGTACTGATGATGTGGACGGAGTACAATGTCCATTAGCCTTTGAAACGTGGCGTTAGGGCCATGTAGACCAAAGGGTAATACCTTGTACTGATACATCCCCTCTGGTGTGATGAAATCCATTTTCTCCTTGGCAGCCTCCGTCAAGGGTACCTGCCAGTACCCTTTGGTGAGGTCCAAAACCGAAAAATACCGGGCTTGGCCTAACTTCTTAATAAGCTCATCCACTCGGGGCATGGGATATGCGTCAAACTTAGAAACCTCATTAAGTTTGCGGAAGTCGTTACAGAATCGTAATGTCCCGTCCGGCTTGGGTATTAAGACTATCGGACTGGCCCACTCACTTTTTGACTCCTCGATGACACCTAGCTGTAACATCAGCTGCACTTCTTCCGAGATGGCTTAGCGCCGCGACTCAGGTACCCGTTATGGTTTCAACCGGATTCTGGCCTGAGGCTCAGTGACAATGTCATGTCGGATGATAGAAGTGCGTCCAGGGAGGTCCAAAAACACATCCGTGTTCCTACTGACGAACTCCCTGGTCTCCTGAGTCTGTTTAGAGGAAAGGTTGTCAGCAATCGTTACTGTGGCAACTGCTTCCCTCGTATCAGACTGTGGGACTGAAAACTCTACCCCCAAAAAATCCGGCCATGGGCGTTTGTCCGTACTGGTCCCCCTATCTTTCCACGGTTTCAGTAAGTTTATATGGTACACCTGCTCCGGCTTTCTCCGCCCGGCCTGGAGTACCTTGTAGGTTACCTCCCCAACTTTTGCCAGGAACTTACTGTCCACCGTCTGCACCAGAACTAAAACCCGATCGACCGGGTAAAAATTTCAAACCCGAGCCTTCGATTATAGACCCTACTCTGGGCTCGCTTAGCTGCCTCCATATGTTTCTTAACCACCGGCAACACTGTCTCCATCTGCTCTTGCATCCGAGTGACATATTCAATCACACTTTTATGTGGTGTTGTTGTTCCCACGCCTCTTTGGCTATGTCCAACAGACCACACGGATGTCGGCCATACAGCAGTTCGAAGGGCGAGAACCCAGTAGAGGCCTGGGGCACTTCTCGCACTGCGAACATGAGATAGGGCAGTAGAAGATCCCAATCCCTCCCATCTTTAGACACCACCCGCTTTAACATGTTTTTCAAGGTTTGATTAAACCTCTCTACCAGGCCATCCGTTTGCAGGTGATAGACGGACGTCCGCAACTGTTTGATTTGTAGTAGTTCACTGAGTTCCCTTATGACTTTTGACATAAAAGGAGTCCCCTGGTCGGTCTCTTTAGGTAGGTCCACTCGGGAAAACATCTCCACTAACATTTTGGCTATGAGTTTGGCGGAGGTATGTCGCAGCGGCACCACCTCCGGGTACCAAGTGGCATAGTCAAGGACTACCAAGATGTGTTGGTGCCCTCTAGCGGACTTCGGTACTGGGCCTATGAGATCCATAGCAATCCGCTCGAATGGAACCTCAATAATCGGGAGAGGGATCAGGGGACTACGGAAATGTGGCTGGGGGCTGGTTATCTGGCAGGTTGGGCAAGACTTGCAATACTCTTCCACCTCTCTGAACACACTGGGCCAGTAAAACTGCTGTAGAATAGAGTCCTGCGTTTTCTGCTGGTCCAGGTGTCCCCCAAAAACATGTTGGTGGGCTAACTCCAACACGAGCTTGCGATACGCCTTGGGCACCATCAACTGTTCAATATACTAACCCTGTAAATGATTTACCCAGTACAGCATCTCCTGTTGAACTACAAAACGGGGGAACATAGACTTGGCCCTCGATTGTTGCGGCTCACCCTCAACTACTACCACATTTTCCCAGGCTCGAGATAGAGTAGGGTCCTGGTGCTATGCTGTCTCCAGAGACGTTGAGGTCTGCCAAATCCGGACCCGGCGCCAAATCCTCCATGTCTCCCACCATTACATTCAATGGGGTTGGCTCCCCCCCTTCGACCGCAATGATGGCCACCCCTACTGCTGGCCCTTCGGTCTCAGGTTCCCAGGGTTCCAGTTTCCCCCCTGAGCAAGGCCATTCAATTGGGGTTACTCCTGCCCAATGGGTATCAGTGACTCTCGCCTCAGGCCACCGGGGAAGGCTCTCCCAATTATTAGTTCATAATGTACACCTCATGAGTCCACCTGCCGGCCACTGTGGATAGAGACACCAGGGCGGTGGGATAGTCATTTAAGTCTCCATGGATGCACACGACGCCGAATTTTCAGCCAGTATACTCGGCGGGCCGCACCAGGGCAGCTCTTACCAGGGACACCAGGCTCCCCGAGCGCCACCACCAGGGTATCTCCCACTTAGTGACTATTGTCTATTGTCTCCGGGGTACCGGTTGCACACAGCCTCCTGGCATACATTGAAGGGTGGCAGCCATAGTTAGTGTCCATGTGTTCCCCCCGATGAGGACAGTCGGCCCTTATGTGACCAGGCTCTTGACACCGCCAACAGACCATCGGAGCTGGGTCTGTAGGGAGTATATCCCGAGCGGGTTTTGCTGGCACTAGCCACCTGGTCGAGGGTGGAGATTTCCGGGGTTTAACTGGCCCCCTCCCAAAAGAACCCCCCTGTAGATTTCTGGTGGCCTCATAGCGATCCACCAGGTCAACCATCTCTAGGGCATTACCAGGGGACAACTGGCCGATCCAGTGCTGGAGAGAGTACGGCAAAGCCCTCCAGAACACATCAGCCAACAGACGGTCCAGCATAGCAGTGGGACTTAATCCGTCATGCTGCAGCCCGTTTTGCAACCGGTGTAGCAGATCATAATACTGTGGTCTGGCGGGTTCGGACCCCCAGTCTTGCCAGAATCTCACCCTTTATGGTGGGGTAGTCGACCGCTTGATCATCTGGTAGGTCGAAAAACACCTGCTGGGGTCCAGACGCCAGAAATGGAGCGACGACCTCAGCCCATTGGTCTCGGGGAAACTTCTCCCTCACGGCCACCTTTTCGAATACCGCCAGAGAGGTCTTGACGTCGTCCGAGGGGGTCATCTTAGGGATCGCCGCACGGACAGTTTTACGGGCATCGTGGACATCCTGGGACCGTCCTGCCGCTTGTAACGCCATCACATGCTGTAATAGCAGCTGGTTGGTTTCCTGCTGCTGCTTGTTAGCCTCCCGCTGCTGCAAGTTAGCCTCCATGGGGGCTTTCACGACAGCCTCCATTTTGTCAGGGGACACTGGTCGTAACCTTGCCGGTTTGATATAGGACATACACCCAAGCCAGGAAAAACTTAAACTTTTCGGCCTTCAGGCCAGCCTCACTGCAGAATTGCCCACACCAAATCTGGGGATTTGCTCTGGTAGACAAGTTAGCGGACACAGTATAGAGGCAAGAAACCAGGTTGTAATTCAAACTTCAGTGTTTTATTCACACTCAGCAAAACATAACAGTCTTGGTGCTTGTTCATACACAGCAAAACAAAACAATGTTCACCTGGAAACCTAGGTGTCAGTTCACACCCGGCTGAATGCTCAGTAACAGAAAAGTTCACTGGCAGACTTCCAAGCGGCCTGCACGCCTGTTTGCAGTCTTCAGCCTTCAGCACAGAGGACTCCACAGCTTCCTTGTCAGATGGAGGTAGATCCACACCACCTGATAGTGCTGACTGCTTTATAAGCCTGCCAAGACCCGGCCCGGAACGTGGGGAGTAGCCACCCACCCGGCACTTTTGACTACTCCCAGTAAAAGCCGTCCCGGATCAGCTTCACAGCCATACTAAACATCTGCAATAATGACACTTCAGAAAAACCGGCTCTTACCTCACCGAGGTCAGGAATCTCGGTGACACATACCGACCATCAATGACGGCCCCTTGTTCCTTCCTACAATACATATGTTTCTCCTATAGCCTCCTCTGGGGGGGGGGGGGGATATATATACATATGTACATTTTGCCTATAGCTTCCTCTGGGCGGTATACATACGGTACGTATGTTTCGCCTATAGCTTCCTCCGGGGGTATATATACATGCTGTATCGATCACTGCTTGTTTTTGGGGAGACTATTAGTAAATTATTAAACAATGTTATACACAGCAGCCAATCTGAGGAGGCAATGCTGCAGGGCATTGGAGGGTGCAGAAAACTGAACCAATCATTTGAGAGGGGGCGTGTCTCAGACTACCTCTGCATCCCTGTCCACGCTGTAAGTAAACTGTAGTCACAGATCACAGCTCTGCCTTAATTGAACCGAGTTAAAATGCACCCAAGGAGTAAAATCTGAAGAAAATAAGTAGCGGGTGATCGTCCACATAGGTACTGACTTATATATCATTTATAGCTCCCGACTGGACAGTCACTTTAATTGTTTCTAGTCCTTTTTCTGATGCAGGGCAGCTGGATTTTCCATCTCAGGGCTTCTTCTCAAGAAGTAAAGTATTATTCACTGTTGTGCTGCATGGTGAGATTCCCCGGAAATCAATGCCATGTCTGAAAAATCCATGTGTCAGAGTTTCTAGGCCTTGGAAATTATTGATCAGTGCCAAAGGAAAAGGAGCTCAGGCAGATTACCCACCCGGGGCCTAGCGTGTGGTCTGAGCTCAAACTGGTGCTTATTCCCATTTGTTTATAGGGCACCAACATGATCTGCAGCAATGGACGAGTCCACATTGCGTAAAATTGCTGTCACGGGGTTCCGAAGGTGCACTCGGTCCCCCATTGCCCGCAGAACTGTTGCTTAGCTTTTGGAATGAGGTTCTGTGTTTGACCTCATTCCCAGGGCGGCTTTACTAGCTGGGTGGCTCCCTGCTCCTAGTCTGCCTTGAGCGCCGAGCTGATCACTCGGTGCTCGACTGGTTGGTCTGTCGGTCATGTGACGCTGGCCACGTCACATGACCCTCACTCCCCACTATAAATACAGACAGCCTGCTGGCTACAGGTTGCCTGTTAATTTCTAGGTTCCTGGCTATTTGTTGGACTACTGAATATTTACCTGATCCTGTTCCCTGACGATCCTCTGCCTGCTCCTCCTGTACTGCGCATACATCCTGGTTTTGTGACCTCGGCTCCCACCTGACTACTCTCTTAGGACTCCTCTTGTACTTCGCTACTCTCCTGGTATTTGACCCCGGCTTCTCCTGACCATTCTTTGCTTAATCAGTTGTACTGCGTAGCTCTCTTGGTTCTGACTCGGTCCGTTCATGTTCCGTATTTTGTCTTGTCTGTCTTCCCTGCACATATCCTAAGTTAGGGACTGCCGTCCAGTTGTCCCCTGTCATCAGGACTCGTGAGGCAAGTAGGCAGGGCCAGGGGTGAGGGTGGAGCGCAGTGGTCACTACCCTTCCCCCTGTGTGTGTGTGGACGTGACCGTTACAGATTAACAGGCCCAATAACCACTGTATCATGAATCCTCTTACTACCCTGACTGACCATGTCTCTAACTTGACACAGAGGGTGCAGGAGCTAGAAGAGAAACTCCGTTCTTGTGAGTTAGGGCAAGGTTCTTCCACTCCTCTGTCCTCCAGTCCATATTTTGAACCCCAGATCAAGCTCCCAGAACCCTTTTCTGGAGACCGGAAGAGGTTTCTCTCCTTTAAGGAGAATTGCAAACTCTACTTCCGTTTGCGCCCCGTGTCCTCCGGTCCCGAGAGCCAACGCGTGGGGATTATCATTTCTCTACTACAGGGTGATCCCCAGGACTGGGCATTTTCGTTACCTCCTGGGGCCAGTTGTCTAACTTCAGTGGAGGGGTTTTTTCAGGCCCTGGGTACCCTCTATGACGAACCAGACAGGGCCCTGGTAGCCGAGACAGCTCTTAGGGCACTGGTTCAGGGCCATCTCCCTGCGGAGGAGTATTGCACCCAATTCAGACGGTGGTGTGTCCCCTCAGGATGGAATGAACCAGCCCTGAAGAGTCAGTTTAGGTCTGGTCTATCTGATAATTTAAAAGATCTATTGGTCAATTACCAAATTCCTGAGACCTTAGAGGAGATGATGACCTTAGTTGTCCGACTTGACAGACGAGTTAGAGAGAGACGACAAGAACGACAGTTCTGTTCTCAGATGGTGGTCCAGCCAGAGGCCTTTTCCAGGGACAACACTGAGGTCTCCACCGAGGAACCCATGCAGGTTGGCATGACCCGGGGTAATCTTCGTCGCAGACGCGGAGAGTGCTTCTACTGTGGAGATCCTGGCCATTGGATCAACAAGTGTCCTAAGAGGGACCTCTCTGACAAGTCTTCTAAGGCAAGACAACCTAAAGACCAGGTACACCCTGATTTTTCTAAAGGTAAGCTTTTGGTACCCATAACAATTTCTCTGGGGGTTAATAAGTGGCCGGGTAAGGCCTTTATTGACTCCGGTTCAGCGGCCAGCTTTATTGACTTTGAGTTTGCTTGTAAATTGGGTATTCCAATGTTTGCTTTACCTACACCTATCCATGTCATGGCTATTGATGCTACTCCCCTGATTGGTGGTACGGTGAAGTCATGTACCTCTGAAATTTCTCTGTCCGTGGGTGTGTGCCACTCTGAGAGATGTTCTCTTCTAGTCCTGGAGAACCTACCGGTTGAGGTGGTACTAGGGTTGCCTTGGCTCCGTTTACATAACCCCACAATTGATTGGTCCAAAGGAGAGTTGGTGAAATGGGGACCTAAGTGTGACTCATGCTTGTCCGTGGTCCAGGCTGGGGTTTCAGTAAGGTCTAATACATTACCCTCTGTTATTAAGGAATATTCTGATGTGTTCTCGTCCCTTACTCCAGAGGTTCTACCCCCCCATAGACCTTATGATTGCGCCATAGAGCTAATTGAGGGTGCCGAATTTCCTAAAGGTCGAATTTATAATCTTTCAGGGCCCGAACGCAAGGCTATGGAAGATTATATTAAGGAGAGCCTTGCTAAAGGGCATATTAGACCTTCAGTCTCTCCTATGGGAGCAGGGTTTTTCTTTGTTAAAAAGAAGGATGGTGGTCTTAGGCCTTGTATTGATTACCGGAGATTAAATAAAATCACTGTCCAAAATAGATACTCTCTCCCATTGATTCCGGATTTATTTAACCAGGTTTTGGGGGCAACCTGGTTTTCCAAGATTGACCTGAAAGGGGCATACAATCTAATCCGAATCAAGGAGGGAGACGAATGGAAGACAGCGTTCAATACTCCGATAGGACACTTTGAATATCAGGTGATGCCTTTTGGACTCAGCAATGCCCCAGCTGTGTTCCAAAACTTAATGAACGATATTCTTAGGGAGTTCTTAGGTAAATTTATTATTGTCTATCTTGACGACATTTTGATATTCTCTCCTGATTTCGACTCTCATGTGTCCCATGTCAAACAAGTATTAGAGGTGTTGAGGGAGAACCAGCTATCCGCTAAGCAAGAGAAATGTGTCTTTGGTGTACAGGAGATACTGTTTCTAGGGCATGTTTTGACTCCTCACGCCTTTAAGATGGATCCTGGTAAGGTTTTAGCAATTAAGGAATGGGTAAGGCCTTCATCCTTAAAGGCTTTACAACGGTTTTTGGGTTTCGCTAATTACTACCGTAAATTTATCATGAATTTTTCTGTAATTGCTAAGCCATTGACCGACCTTACTAAGAAAGGGGCGGATTTGGAGAATTGGTCTACCAAGGCCATTTCTTCATTTGAAACATTAAAAAAGGCATTTAGTAGCGCTCCCATTCTGATCCAGCCTGATCAGGAGAGACCCTTTATTGTGGAGGTGGATGCGTCCGAGGACGGCGCAGGAGCAGTCCTTTCACAAGGTCCTGCTAGCCTCACTAACCTGAGACCGTGTGCCTTCTTCTCTAGGAAATTCTCTCCCACGGAGAGAAACTACGACATAGGGAATAGGGAGCTGTTGGCCATTAAATGGGCATTTGAGGAGTGGAGACATTTTTTGGAGGGGGCAAGGCATCGAGTAACTGTTGTCACTGACCATAAAAACCTAATGTTTCTCGAGTCCGCTAAGAGGTTGAATCCCCGACAAGCCCGATGGGCTCTGTTTTTTACCCGTTTTGATTTCTCCATTACGTTCAGGCCGGGAAGTAAAAATGTGAAGGCAGACGCATTATCTCGGAGCTTCCATGCTTTTCAACCCACTGAGACGCCGCCTGAATCCATCCTACCAGCAAACATCTTCTTAGCGGCTCTAACCCAGGATATCTCGGCTCGCATTAAGGCTGAACAACATCTGGCACCGGTATCCACCCCAACAGATAAGTTGTTTGTTCCCGTACAATTTCTTCTCCAGCTGTTGGGTGAGTGTCACGATTCTGCCTTTTGTGGACATCCGGGTATTGAGGGCACTAAGGATCTGGTTTCTAGATCTTATTGGTGGCCCACTCTGACCAGGGATGTCAAGTCCTACGTGTCAGCCTGTGAGGTTTGTGCCAGGTCTAAGACACCTAGGACTCGCCCTGCTGGTAACCTACGACCCCTACCCATTCCCAGTAGACCCTGGTCCCATATCTCGATGGACTTTATAACTGACCTACCGCTGGCGGAGGGTAAGACTGTGGTTTGGGTAGTGGTCGATAGGTTTAGCAAGATGGTTCATTTCATTCCCCTGTCTAAACTTCCGAATGCTAAGACCCTGGCATCTATTTTTGTGAGAGAGATTGTTCGTTTACATGGCATCCCGGAAAATATTGTTTCGGACAGGGGTGTGCAGTTTGTGTCCAAATTCTGGAGGGCCTTCTGTCAAAGATGTAAAATTTCGTTGTCTTTTTCTTCCGCCTACCATCCTGAGAGTAATGGGCAGACTGAACGCCTTAATCAGTCTGTGGAACAATTCCTGAGGTTGTATGTTGCTGATGACCAGCAATTATGGGTCAAATTCCTTCCGTTGGCTGAATTTGCTCTGAATAACCGTGTCAATTCTTCTGCTGGGGTCTCCCCTTTCTTTTGTAACCATGGTTTTCATCCCCGTTTTCATTCTGGGTCGTCCGTCTCCTCCTCTAACCCTGAAGCTGATAAACTCTCCTCCGAACTGTGCACTGTTTGGGCCTGGGTTCAATCGAACCTAGAAAAGGCTCAAAGTTCTCAAAAACTCAAGGCCGATAGGAGACGTTCAAGGGGGGTGAACTTTCAGGTTGAGGATAAAGTATGGTTGTCCTCCAAGAAGCTATCTCTCAAGGTAGCTTCTAGAAAATTTGCTCCTCGTTTTATTGGTCCATATAAGATCACGGAGGTGATTAACCCGGTATCATTTAGGTTGGAGCTGCCCGAGTCATTCCACATTCATAATGTGTTCCATAAATCTCTACTTAAAAAATATTTTGAACCGGTAGTACCATCGAAAGCCTCGCCTCCGCCGGTTCTTGTTAATGATGCTGTCGAGTATGTGGTGTCTAAAATAGTGGATGTCAGGAAGGTGCGTAATTCCTTGCAGTACCTGATTCACTGGAAGGGGTATGGACCTGAAGAGAGATCTTGGGTACCTGCCAGGGAGGTTCATGCTCCTAGACTTGTTCGTAAATTTCATTTAGAACACCCTGAAAAGCCATCGCCTGAAGTCTTGGGTCCGGTGGCCCCTCGTAAAAGGGGGGGTACTGTCACAGGGTTCCGAAGGTGCACTCGGTCCCCCATTGCCCGCAGAACTGTTGCTTAGCTTTTGGAATGAGGTTCTGTGTTTGACCTCATTCCCAGGGCGGCTTTACTAGCTGGGTGGCTCCCTGCTCCTAGTCTGCCTTGAGCGCCGAGCTGATCACTCGGTGCTCGACTGGTTGGTCTGTCGGTCATGTGACGCTGGCCACGTCACATGACCCTCACTCCCTACTATAAATACAGGCAGCCTGCTGGCTACAGGTTGCCTGTTAATTTCTAGGTTCCTGGCTATTTGTTGGACTACTGAATATTTACCTGATCCTGTTCCCTGACGATCCTCTGCCTGCTCCTCCTGTACTGCGCATACATCCTGGTTTTGTGACCTCGGCTCCCACCTGACTACTCTCTTAGGACTCCTCTTGTACTTCGCTACTCTCCTGGTATTTGACCCCGGCTTCTCCTGACCATTCTTTGCTTAATCCGTTGTACTGCGTAGCTCTCTTGGTTCTGACCCGGTCCGTTCATGTTCCGTATTTTGTCTTGTCTGTCTTCCCTGCACATATCCTAAGTTAGGGACTGCCGTCCAGTTGTCCCCTGTCATCAGGACTCGTGAGGCAAGTAGGCAGGGCCAGGGGTGAGGGTGGAGCGCAGTGGTCACTACCCTTCCCCCTGTGTGTGTGTGGACGTGACCGTTACAATTGCGGAACGGTTGCAGACTCATTCATTTCTATGGGGCCGCAAAAGATGCGGACTGCGCTTTCCGCATCTATTGCTCCGTGCCGCAGCCCCCGCAAAACAAAATAGAACATGTCTTATTCTTGTCCGCAATTGCACACAAGAATAGGCATTTTCTATGACAGCCGCGGCATGTGCGGTCCTCAAATTGCGGAACACACGCGGTCCAGTGTCCGTGTTTTGCGGATCCGCAAAACACCACATTCGTGTGAATGTAGACTAATTCTGATATCTCAAACCCACACACATACTCTAGGGACAATTTCATAAGAAGCCGATAAACCTATCAGTATATTTATAGTGTGGGAAGAAACTCAAGTACCTACAGGAAACCCATACAAAGCCTATTGTAAGAGTTCAGAAGTTTTCTCATAGTGGGAAACGTCCTTTAAAGGACCATTATAGTCTGTACGAGTTCTGTTACTTCCTGAAGAAAACATTTTCCACGTATGTTCAATAAATAATGCATAAGTATATAAGTACAAAAGCAAAAAACAAACAATGCAACAGCACTCTGCAAACACAAATAATCAAGTAAATACAATAGTGCCATACTCAGTGCTAATGCTACATTATAAATGAGAGATTCTTGGCAAATACATTTTGTACACAATTTTTTGTGCCTGTCCGCCTGTGTCAAGGCGATCTCTTTAGGACAGTAACACTAAGTATATATAATGTAATAGTCCATAAGTATATATTAAATAAAAGTATAGAAGTGTATATAATGTAATAGTAAATAAGTATTTATAAAATAAAAGTATGGAAATGTATATAATGTAATACTGCATAAGTATATATAATCAAATAGTATATAAGTATCTATAATGTAATAGTATATACATATACACTCACCTAAAGAATTATTAGGAACACCATACTAATACGGTGTTGGACCTCCTTTTGCCTTCAGAACTGCCTTAATTCTACGTGGCATTGATTCCACAAGGTGCTGATAGCATTCTTTAGAAATGTTGGCCCATATTGATAGGATAGCATCTTGCAGTTGATGGAGATTTGAGGGATGCACATCCAGGGCACGAAGCTCCCGTTCCACCACATCCCAAAGATGCTCTATTGGGTTGAGATCTGGTGACTGTGGGGGCCATTTTAGTACAGTGAACTCATTGTCTTGTTCAAGAAACCATTTTTCCAGTCTTCAACAGCAGCATGAGCGCCCTCACGCTGTGCGCAGCCACTGCACAGCCGACAGCCGAGGACCAGGAAGCGGTTGAGTACAGAGCGTTCACCGCTTCCAGGTCCTCTAGTACTAATGAGCACTTCCATAATGGAAGCGCTCATTAGTATTTGCCCCATAAGACGCAGGGGGAAAAATGTGTCTTATGGGGCGAAAAATACGGTATATATAATCTAATAGTATATAAGTATCTATAATGTAATAGTATATAACTATATACAATCTAATAATATAGTATATAATAATGCCACTATGGGGGGCATTATTA
The DNA here is from genome assembly GCF_905171765.1 of Bufo bufo. Classification (NCBI taxonomy): domain Eukaryota; kingdom Metazoa; phylum Chordata; class Amphibia; order Anura; family Bufonidae; genus Bufo; species Bufo bufo. Next base: position 67,745,586 of record NC_053389.1, read on the forward strand.
CTGCTGGGGGCCACTTTGGGGGAAAATATTAGTGCTGGGGCTAATATGGGTGACATTATTAATACTAGGAGCCACTATGGGGGACATTAATAATACTGGGGGCAACTATGGTGGATATCATTATAAATCCTGGGGCCACTATGAGGGACCTTATTACTGCTGGGGGCCACTATATGGGACATTATGTATACTGCCAGGGTTGGGATTTAACTTAAAAAAATCCTATGAAAATCATCCATTTTAATGGCCATTTTTAGAAGCCCTAAAAGGAGGCAAAATGGTCATGAAAAACTGACAGCTCATGTATCATGTAGATATAGATCACAGCAGATTTTTTGTCTTGATCAATATATTTTTATTTTTATTTCAGAAAAACAGGAAAAGCGGCAATATGTGTAAACGTTTTTCGGCTCGCAGGCCTTCATCAGACACTATAGTGCAAAAAGAACAAAAATAATAACTAAACCAGAATAATAGTAGTAAATAAAGAAAATTAAGAAAAGAACAGAAAGTCCGTACAATGACTGATGTACTACAGAATATCCGCAAAAATAAATGCAATCAACCTTTGAGTTGTATCCACAGTTCTCCATACAGATCCACGAATTCCGCTATGGCATCCATATGACATGATATCTTAGTCGTTCATGTCAAGGGCAATAAGCCCCATATCTGCTAGCGTATTAAGGTATAAACGGGAAGTAACGGTATAGGTCTGTCGCTAGTTTACCTGAGGAATGTTTAACAACTAGTGTGTCAAAGTCGATCGTGATGAATAGTAAATTGCAACTCGGGATATATGGAATTCAGGAAGGTGTGAAAATATAATAATAATGATTAAGACAAAAAAATCAGCTGTGATCTATAATTACGGATATTTGGGGTGGGAACCCTATGCACAGCATACAATCTACCGTGTGCGACAAAGACTTTTAATTAATATAAGCTCATGTTTCATGTCCTTTTTTTTTCACTGTTGTGCGAATGTAGCCTAAGGGGAAACATGGCAATGCCTTAAAATGATCTAATCAAAGCCCAGACCTCAATGCAATGGAGAATCGGCGGCCTGAAGACTGCTGTACACCAACCGTGTAGTATAAGGTGTGTCAACATACGTCAAAGTACTTAGGTGCTTGCGCTTACATTACTAAACACACTTTCCTAGCTCCTTCGAACGACAGGATAAGGCTGAGGTCACAAGAAAAAAACGGATCCTAGAAATCAGTCATGTACATTTGCCATCTGCTTGAGCCATTTCCGTCAGAGATCCGTTATTTTATGCGCTCAGTACTACAGGATCCATATTTTTCCCTTTATTTTTCTATTCTTCTGACGGATCAAAAGAATGAAAAATAAATTATGTGAACTCGGCCTAAACTGTGCACAGCGTGAACTTTGACAAAATCACCCGATCACCTCCTGCTGTATTGGCGCCCTTTTCTGTGAGAGGCTGAAAGTCATGAACGTCGTCAGAATGAGACTACTGGAAAGTATGGAGTGAGAAGACTGGAGAGGTCAGAGGACCGCTGATCGCCGCGCCTGGATGAGATTACCGCCAGCAGTGCACGCTGCCGTGGAGCCGATTCAGCCCTTTATATGACATTAACCCTTTATTCCCTGCATGTCGTCTTCCCCGTCCTCAGGGGTGAACTGTGTACACACTTGTGTTTGGACACAGACTGGAAATATAAAGCTTCCTTTCTTTGGTTACACCCCTCGCCACATCATAAAGAGAAGACGGAAAATAAAAATGGAATATAGTGAGACATGATCTCACGGTCAGAGACAGGTGGTGCGCCCTCAACAGCACCACATACCACAGTGCAGCACAAAATACCTCCCCGCAGCGTCACATAAACAGCACAGTGCAGCACAAAATACCTCCCCGCAGCGTCACATAAACACCACAGTGCAGCACAAAATACCAAAAAAAAAAAACAGCAGTGCCAAATAAATGCCATAGTGCAGCACAAATACACCCCGCTGCACCAGAAACCACAATGCAGCAAGAGTGACAGCAGCATTGTTACCACTAATCTTCCCTCTTCCACAGACAGCAGCATTGTTACCCCTAACCACCCCAACCCCCGCTGACAGCATCATTTTTATCAACACCACCCCAGGACTTGTGACATGATGTCATGATGATGTCATCCCAGGTCCTTTAGTTCTTCTAATCTTGGAAGCTGCACTGATAATGCAGGACTTGCTCTATCAGTGCAGTTTCATGTTGGGTGGCCCCCTTCCTGACCAGCCCACAGGGAATCTGCCTTCACATGAATTGGTGAGTCTTGCACAAAAATCTGACACAAAAATGGTGCATTTGGCGATTTCTTTGTACGGACTGATGGTCAGTGTGGAACATTGCTCATGTGAATTGGCCCTTTGATTGTAATGGCTCAGTGTTTAGTCCAGTAATACAATGACGGGAATATCACTCTTCTGAATGAGCCCTTAAAGGGGTTGTCTAGCCCCCTGGCATTTTTTTTTATCAAAAAACTTAGAATAGTGTAAAATAACAAATCGTGCAATACCTTACCGATCCTGGACATGTGACCGCTAGTCGCTGGCGGCAGCAGTGAGCTCACTGGTTGCAGTGGTTGTTATGTCACCATGGTGGCCAGGGTACAGAGGGCCAACAGGGACATGATAGTCACAGGAGCGGTGGCGGATCAGTAAGGTGAGTATTACTTCTACAGTCACTAGAAGAAAGGGACTATTATCTCACCTCTTGTTGGGACTATTCACAAGGTTCATTTCTGAATAGAGGCTGTAAACCCAAAAACTGTAAAATATTTTTAGCTAATTTTTTTGCAAATTATTTGAATGTCAAAATGCGACTGAAAGTAATCTTTACATTATTATTGTTTTCTTGTTTTTTTTTTCACAGCTGAACATTTTAGTGGACACTGGCAGCAGTAACTTTGCAGTGGGTGCAGCCCCCCACCCTTTCCTGAAGAGATACTATCATCGCCAGAGGTAAGTGACATGGGACTGCAGATCATTCATTAGTTCGAATCTAACTATAGATATCATAAAGCTGAATGCCAAGTACACCCGGACTGGCTGCTCAGACGTAGTAATTGACATAGGGAGAAGGAGATAAGCCGCTGGCAGTCACCTCTGGCGCCACTTATCTCTGAGAGAATAAATAATTGGACATGTTAATATCTAACATCTGTTTTATCCTCAGCTACATGTAAAATCACACTGGACTCCCCCGAACCACAGGTGAAGATGAAATGACCACAGTCCCCTCCACTCCCTAGGCCACAGTGCAAAATCTGTACCAGGGCTCGGCACCCATCACCTGCCACGTACAATACTGGTGACTCCTAGAGTGGCGGGAGGGTCTTTAAGCTCCCCCAGGAACCAAGGCCTGGGTGCAGCTACTGCCAACTTGGGATTTATTGAGCAGGGAGTTATTATTTAAATGGTGGAGAGGAATGGGGGGGGAAATGTTATAGTGGCCAACTGTCCTGAATTTGCACGTATTGTCCCTAATTTTCAGAGACAGTCCCTGCCAATTCGGGCTGTCCTGTGCCAAAATGGGCAGGCTCAACACAAAAGTGGACATTTCTTGTGAGTTTGCCCGGCAGGGCTTACATGCCCTAAATTAACCAACTACAATGTTGGTGCATGCACTTCTGCCATATTTATTTTGTTAATTTTACTATATGGGTGATAGATAGATAGATAGATAGATAGATAGATAGATAGATAGATAGATAGATAGATAGATAGATAGATAAATCGATAGATAATAGATAGATAGATAGATAGATAGATAGATAGATAGGTAGATAGATAGACAGATAGAAATGGGATAGATAGATATGGTATAGATAAAATATGCTGTATATAGTACTTTTTTTTAAACACATTTACCAAAGAAAGCCAACTTTTATTTTTTCACTGTAAATTCTTTTTATTAAACTTTAGTAACAAGTATTTATTTTTTGGGCAGCCTGACAATTTGATCATTTGATCACTTTTCTAATAGCAAAGCATTATTGTCTGTCGGTGTATAACCGTACCTAATAGGCATAGAGCCATGGCAGGAGACCTTTGTTAGGCCCCAGCTGCCATGGCAACCCATCTGCACCACACAATTGCATTTATATGAGGGGGGCCAGGGGAGCCTACTCATTCTGTTCCACCTAGTTGCTGCAGTTACTATCGACCATGGCATCTAAAGGACTTACTGACCAGGGTCACAGTTATTTCTGATTCCAGCTGTTACACAAGACTCTGGTTGGCGTTCAGTGCCAGGCCTCTGTGGTGTTTGCCCATGCTTACTAATATTGTAGTTGATAAATTTGGGGCATGTAAGCCCCCTGGTCATGCCCCAAAAACCTACCCGAGACCACCCAGTTATGGGTGGGGCTTACAATTCAGCTTGTGACAGCCTGAATTTTCTGGGACTGTTTCTGAAAATTAGATGATCGCTTTGTTCTACAGAGGTCAGACCCCTAGAGATGAGACTGTAATGACTTATCCTAGCAATAAGCCATAACGTCCATGATTGGAGCATCTAGGGATGAGCGAGCCCGAACCTCACTGGGTTCGGTGTTCGGGTTCCTTTATAGGTTCCGTTATAACGGAATATAATGGAATTCATAGACAGAATGCAAAACTGAAGCCTTTAAGAGGTATTCCGTTTTGATCTGTCATAATAGAAGTCTTATGGCCAAGCATAACGGATCCGTCTGGTTTCCATTATGCAGGACTTTGTTTTTCATCCGTTATGCGGCCCATAGACTTCTATTATGATGGATCAAAACCGAATGCCTCTTATAGCGGAACCTATAACGGTAACCCGAACACTGAACCCGGTGAGGTTCGGGTTTACTCATCCCTAGTAATATCCCTTTAATTCAAAGTCTGAGAATTCTGTCTGCAGAGATGAACTAACGCACTTCATGCTGGATCTTCAGGAGGGCAGGAAGCACCCGCAGAGCAGGTTCCACTGATTGACGTCTTTCTCATAGTTCTGCAGTGTGGCCTCTGCCACCTTTCAATGTATTCATTCACTGTCACCTGTGATTGGGGCTCCTCTGATTCTTTGGCCATGGCAGACAATTTAGAAACTCTGATGGTACTTCTACTAAAGAGGTTATCAGGAACTAAAAAATGGATGGCTAGGCCATCAATATCATATCAGTGAGGGATCTGACTAAAGCAATGAAGGGAACTTGGTGCTCAGAAGCCTTTAGCTCCTTCCATCTGCTGATCATTGGAGGTACTGAGAGTATGACCCCCACCAATCTTATATCGATGACCTATCCAAAGGACAGGCCATCATGTTTTTTAGTCCTGAATGACTCCTTTCTTTCTTGAGGACACCTTCCTTCTGTAGGCGTTCAGATGTCACCATTAGTATGAGGCACTCGATAGCGCTATTGATGGGGTACTCTGGTGTCGGTGGTAAAGGGATTGTTCCAGTGAAGGACATTTATCCCCAAAAGGAAAGGTGATAAATGTCTTATCGCAGCACAGCCATGGATCACTAGAAAGGGGGCTCTAAGCCCCTAGTTCCTCCTCGTGACCACAGCAAGGAGAAGTTTGATTGGAGGGGTGGTCATGTAAGTGCATGCCGTTCCGTTCTGTATAAATGAGGCTGATAGAAACGTTTAACAGCTTTCTACATATAAATATTGAATCAGATGATAGGAAATGACAAATCCCCAAGCTCGGTGCCTCCTCCTCTGTCCTACGCTTCCTGAGATAGGAGATCTGATGGATCCACTTTAGATAAGAAAAAAAATCAATGGAGTGGGAACTGTATGACAAGACCTGCTCCTCGTCACAAATGACCATGGCCACAAGCCATAGTTTCTTGAAAATACTTCAATGCGATTGATCTTCACTATCGTCCATATTATCTCAGCAGATCTCATCGTTCTCCGAGGTTGCCTACCCCGATTCACAGATTACTTAGGATGACTAATGAGGATGGGCACCGTAGGCAGAAAGCAGCAGATGTTGGGCCCTCGCTGTGACCTGTGACATGATTTCCACACTGACTGCTGGAATAGGTCCCAGTGGAGCTTGTTAGTACTAACGAGTCAGCAGGGGATACGATAATTGCTATAGTTATGTATTAATCTAATTTACCTGTAAATCCTGCCCAAAAGATAACACTATTGTTATTGTGTGGCCATCATCATTATAATCTGAATATACAAGGAGAAAAAACATGACAGGCTACATTCACACGACTAGAAGTGTTTTGCGGTCCGCAAATTGCGGATCAGCAAAACACGGATACCGGCCGCGTGCGTTACGCATTTTGATGACCGCACATGGCCGACGCTATAAAGAAAATGCCTATTCTTGTCCACAATTGCGGACATGAATAGAACATGCTCTATATTTTTGCAGGGCTGCGGAACGGAACTACTGATGCGGACAGCACACGGTGCTGAAATGAGTAAGTCTGCATCCATTCCGCAAAATTGCAGAACGGATGCGGACCCAGAATTACAGTGGTGTGAATGCACCCTTAGGGCTCATGCACACGAACGTATGTATTTTGCAGTCCGCAAAAAGTACGTGTGAGATCCTTGCTGCATCCGTTTTTTTTTTTGCGCATCCATTGTAACAATGACTATCCTTGTTCGCAAAAAAGGACAAGAATAGGACATGTTCTATCTTTTTTGCAGAACGGCCATGCAGATATAAGGAAACGGAATGCACACAGAGTCATTTACGTTTTTTTTTTTGCAGACCAATCGAAGTGAATGATTTTGCATAAAAAAACGGGCTGCAAAAAAAAAAAAGCTGGAACGGACACGGAAAAAAATATGTTTCTGTGTATGAGCCCTTAGTCAAAAATACAGTGATAGAGATCATAGACTGTACATAGTGGTGGTAGCTGTAATTCACTGCCTATGAGGGGACCACAATGGGAACCTATAGCAGAGCTCTACATATGTATGCATAGTTGCCAACAGTCTGGAATTTGGTGTGCTGGCTCGGGCAAGCCCATGGGTGGGCCTAAAAGGGGTTCTCCAAGCTTGTGTAGAAAAAACACTTTGAGCAGTTCTTACTCTCCCTTTAACATAGTACATAAGGCCGAAAAAAGACATCTGTCCATCCAGTTCGGCCTGTCATACTGCAAGATGATCCAGAGAAAGGGAGAACAAAACTGAGAGGTAGAAGCCAATTTTCTCCACTTAAGGGGGAAAAAATTCCTTCCCGACTCCAATCAGAATATCTCCGTGGATCAACGACCCCTCTCTAGTAGCTACAGTCATGTGAAAAAATTAGGACACCCTTTGAAAGCATGTGGTTTTTTGTAACATTTTTAATAAATGGTTATTTCATCTCCGTTTCAACAATACAGAGAGATTAAAGTAATCCAACTAAACAAAGAAAACTGAAGAAAAGTCTTTTCAAGATCTTCTGTAAATGTCATTCTACAAAAATGCCTATTCTAACTGAGGAAAAAGATAGGACACCCTCACATGTATTCCCTCTTAAATTGGCTCAGATCTCACACAGGTATATCACACCAGGTGCACATAATTAGTAGATCGTTACTCTGCATGTTGAATGAGGCTTGCCCTATTTAAACCTCAGACATTTAGTTTGGTGTGCTCCTGACTGTTGAAGTGAGAGTGAGCACCATGGTGAGAGCAAAAGAGCTGTCAGAGGACTTCAGAAAAAAGATTGTAGCAGCCTATGAGTCTGGGAAGGGATTTAAAAAGATCTCAAAAGATTTTGAAATCAGCCATTCCACTGTCCGGAAGATAGTCTACAAGTGGAGGGCTTTCAAAACAACTGCCAACATGCCCAGGACTGGTCGCCCCAGCAAGTTCACCCCAAGAGCAGACCGCAAGATGCTAAAAGAGGTATCCAAAAACCCTAAAGTGTCATCTCGAGAACTACAGCAGGCTCTGGCTACTGTTGATGTAGAAGTACATGCCTCTACAATCAGAAAGAGACTGTACAAGTTTAACTTGCATGGGAGGTGTGCAAGGAGGAAACCTTTGCTTTCCAAGAGAAACATCGAGGCCAGACTGACATTTGCCAGCGATAAAGTTGACAAAGACCAGGACTTCTGGAATAATGTTCTTTGGACAGATGAGTCCAAAATTGAATTATTTGGACACAACAGCAGAGGACATGTTTGGCGTAAACCAAACACAGCATTTCAAGAAAAGAACCTCATACCAACTGTGAAGCATGGAGGTGGAAGTGTCATGGTTTGGGGCTGCTTTGCTGCAGCAGGACCTGGTCAGCTCACCATCATAGAATCCACGATGAATTCTACTGTGTATCAGAAGGTGCTTGAAGAACATGTGAGACCATCAGTTAGAAAATTAAAGCTGAAGCGGAACTGGACCATGCAACATGACAATGACCCAAAACATACTAGTAAATCAACCAAAGATTGGCTGAAAAAGAAGAAATGGAGAGTCCTGGAATGGCCAAGTCAAAGTCCAGATTTGAATCCCATTGAGATGCTGTGGGGTGACTTGAAAAGGGCTGTACGTGCAAGAAACCCCTCAAACATCTCACAGCTGAAAAAGTTCTGCATTGAGGAGTGGGGTAAAATTTCCTCAGACCGATGTCGAAGACTGGTAGATGGCTACAAGAACCGTCTCACTGCAGTTATTTCAGCCAAAGGAGGTAACACTCGCTATTAGGGGCAAGGGTGTCCTATCTTTTTCCTCAGTTAGAATAGGCATTTTTGTAGAATGACATTTACAGAAGATCTTGAAAAGACTTTTCTTCAGTTTTCTTTGTTTAGTCGGATTACTTTAATCTCTCTGTATTGTTGAAACGGAGATGAAATAACCATTTATTAAAAATGTTACAAAAAACCACATGCTTTCAAAGGGTGTCCTAATTTTTTCACATGACTGTATATCCTGTAATATTATTACCCTCCAGAAATACATCCAGGCCCCTCTTGAATTCCTTTATTGTACTCACCATCACCACCTCCTCAGGCAGAGAGCTCCATAGTCTCACTGCTCTTACCGTAAAGAATCCTCTTCTATGTTTGTGTACAAACCTTCTTTCCTCCAGACGCAGAGGATGTCCCCTCGTCACAGTCACAGTCCTGGGGATAAATAGCTGATGGGATAGATCTCTGTACTGACCCCCGATATATTTATACATAGTAATTAGATCTCCCCTCAGTCGTTTTTTTTCTAAAGTGAATAACCCTAATGTTGATAATCTTTCAAGGTACTGTAGTTACCCCATTCCAGTTATTACTTTAGTTGCCCTCCTCTGGACCCTCTCCAACTCTGCCATGTCTGCTCACAGGAGCCCAAAACTGTACACAGTACTCCATGTGTGGTCTGACTAGCGATTTGTAAAGTGGTAGGACTATGTTCTTATCACGGGCATCTATGCCCTTTTTGATGCAACCCATTATCTTATTGGCCTTGGCAGCAGCTGCCTGACACTGGTTTTTGCAGCTTAGTTTGCTGTTCACTAAAATTCCTACGTCCTTTTCCATGTCAGTGTTACCGAGTGTTTTACCATTTAGTATGTACGGGTGACTTGCATTATTCCTTCCCATGTGCATAACCTTACATTTGTCAGTGTTAAACCTCATCTGCCACTTATCTGCCCAAGCCTCCAATCTATCCAGATGCCTCTGTAGTAGAATACTGTCCTCTTCGGTGTAAATTACTTTACACAGTTTAGTGTCATGTGCAAAAATTGATACTTTACTATGCAAGCCTTCTACAAGATCATTAATAAATATATTGAAGAGAATAGGGCCCAATACTGACCCCTGAGGTACTCCACTAGTGACAGTGACCCAATCTGAGTGTGTACCATTAATAACCACCCTCTGTTTTCTATCATTGAGCCAGTTACTTACCCACATACAGACGTTTTCTCCCAGTCCGAGCATTCTCATTTTATATACTAACCTTTTATGTGGTACAGTGTCAAATGCTTTGGAGAAGTCCAGATATACGACATCCATTGATTCACCACGGTCAAGTCTAGAACTTACCTCCTCATAGAAACTGATTAAATTAGTTTGACATGACCGATCCCTCACGAAGCCATGCTGATATGGCGTTATTTGCTTATTTCCGTTAAGATGCTCTAAGATAGCATCTCTCAGAAAACCTTCAAACAGTTTACCCACAACAGATGTTAAACTTACCGGCCTATAGTTTCCAGGCTCTGTTTTCGGACCCTTTTTGAATATTGGCATCACATTTGCTGTGCTCCAATCCCGTGGGACATTCCCTGTCCGCAAATATCAGAAATAAGGGTCCGACTATGACATTACTTAATTCTCTTAGGATACGGGGGTGTGAATGCACTCTTAGGACTCATGCACACAAACGTATTTATTTTGCTTTGCAGTCCGCAAAAAGTACGTGTGACATCCTTACTGCATCCGTTTTTTTGCGCATCCAATGACTGGCCCTTGCGATTTAGCTATTTTAATCTTTTTAAGACACCGCTGCAATTCTTCCTGGATCAGACAGGGCACTTTTAATGGGAAATTTACTTTTACATTCTGCATTTCATCTGACAGTTTATTTTCCTCAGTGAATACAGTGGAGAAAAAAATATTTAACAGCTTTGCTTTCTCCTCATCGCTCTCTGCGACTCACCCTCATCACTCTGTAAAGGGCCGACACCTTCAGATTTATACTTTTTACCATTTATATAATTGAAGAACATTTTAGGGTTAGTTTTACTCTCTTTGGCAATTAATCTCTCGGTCTCTAGTTTGGCCGCTTTTATTTGTTTTTTAAATATTCAATTTTTTTCCTTATAGTTTTTCAGTGCTTCCGTGCTACCCTCCTGTTTTAGTGATTAAATGCTTTCTTTTTGTCATTTATTGCTTTCCTTACAGTTCTATTTATCCACATTGGTTTCTTTTTGTTCCTTAACCCCTTAAGGACACAGCCTTTTTACACCTTAGGACCAGGCCATTTTTTGCAAATCTGACCAGAGTCCCTTTAAGTGCTGATAACTTTAAAACGCTTTGACTTATCCAGGCCGTTCTGAGATTGTTTTTTCGTCACATATTGTACTTCATGACACTGGTAAAATGAAGTCAAAAAAATTATTTTTTTTGCACCAAAAAATACCTAATTTAACAAAAATTTGGAAAAATTTGCAAATTTCAAAGTTTCAGTTTCTCTACTTCTGTAATACATAGTAATACCCCCAAAAATTGTGATGACTTTACATTCCCCATATGTCTACTTCATGTTTGAATTGTTTTGGGAATGATATTTTATTTTTTGGGGATGTTATAAGGCTTAGAAGTTTAGAAGCAAATCTTGAAATTTTTCAGAAATTTACAAAAACTCAATTTTTAGGGACCAGTTCAGGTCTCAAGTCACTTTGTGAGGCTTACATAATAGAAACCACCCAAAAATGACCCCATCTAAGAAACTACACCCCTCAAGGTATTCAAAACTGATTTTGCATACGTTGTTAACCCTTTAGGTGTTGCACAAGAGTTATTGGCAAATGGGGAGGAAATTTGAGAATTTCATTTTTTTGTCTAATTTTTCATTTTAACCCATTTTTTCCACTAACAAACCAAGGGTTAACAGCCATACAAGACTGTATCTTTATTGCCCTGACTCTGCCGTTTACAGAAACACCCAATATGTGGCCGTAAACTACTGTACGGCCACACAGCGGGGCGTAGAGTGAAAGGTGCGCCGTTTGGTTTTTGGAAGGCTGATTTTTATGGACTGGTTTATTTACACCATGTCCCATTTGAAGCCCCCCTGATGCACCCCTAGAGGAGAAACTCCCTAAAAGTGACCCCATCTAAGAAACTACACCCCTCAAGGTATTCAAAACTGATTTTACATACGTCGTTAACCCTTTAGGTGTTGCACAAGAGTTATTGGCAAATGGCGATGAAATTTGAGAATTTCATTTTTTTGCCTAATTTTCCATTTTAACCCATTTTTTCCACTAACAAAGCAAGGGTTAACAGCCAAACAAGACTGTATCTTTATTGCCCTGACTCTGCTGTTTACAGAAACACCCCATATGTGGCCGTAAACTGCTGTACGGGCACACAGCGGGGCGTAGAGTGAAAGGTGCGCCGTTTGGTTTTTGGAGGGCTGATTTTGCTGGACTGTTTTTTTGGCACCATGTCCCATTTGAAGCCCCCCTGATGCACCCCTAGAGTAGAAACTCCATAAAAGTGACCCCATCTAAGAAACTACACCCCTCAAGGTATTCAAAACTGATTTTACAAACTTTGTTAACCCTTTAGGTGTTGCACAAGATTTAATGGAAAATAGAGATACAATTTCAAAATTTCACTTTTTTGGCAGATTTTCCATTTTAATATTTTTTTTCCAGTTACAAAGCAAGGGTTAACAGCCAAACAAAACTCATTATTTATGGCCCTGATTCTGTAGTTTACAGAAACACCCCATATGTGGTCGTAAACCGCTGTACGGGCACACGGCAGGGCGCAGAAGGAAAGGAATGCCATACGGTTTTTGGAAGGCAGATTTTGCTGGACTGTTTTTTTTTTACACCATGTCCCATTTGAAGCCCCCCTGATGCACCCCTAGAGTAGAAACTCCAAAAAAGTGACCCCATTTTAGAAACTACAGGATAGGTTGGCTGTTTTGTTGGTACTAGTTTAGGGTACATATGATTTTTGGTTGCTCTATATTACACTTTTTGTGCGGCAAGGTAACAAGAAATAGATTTTTTGGCACGTTTTTATTTTTTGTTATTTACAACATTCATCTGACAGGTTAGATCATGTGGTAATTTTATAGAGCAGGTTGTCACGGACGCGGCGATACCTAATATGTATATAATTTTTTTTATTTATGTAAGTTTTACACAATGATTTCATTTTTAAAACAAAAAAAATGTTTTAGTGTCTCCATAGTCTAAGAGCCATAGTTTTTTCAGTTTTTGGGCGTATATCTTAAGTAGGGTCTCATTTTTTGCGGGATGAGATGACGGTTTGATTGGCATCTATTTTGGGGTGCATATGACTTTTTGATTGCTTGCTATTACACTTTTTGTGACGTAAGATGACAAAAAATTGCTTTTTTTACACCGTTTTTATTTTTATTTTTTTACGGTGGTCATCTGAGGGGTTAGATCATGTGATATTTTTATAGAGCCGGTCGATACGGACGCAGCGATACCTAATATGTATACTTTTTTTTTATTTATGTAAGTTTTACACAATGATTTCATTTTTGAAACAAAAAAAATCATGTTTTAGTGTTTCCATAGTCTAAGAGCCATAGTTTTTTCAGTTTTTGGGCGATTATCTTGGGTAGGGTATGATTTTTGCGGGATGAGATGACGGTTTGATTGTTACAATTTTGGCGTACATGCGACTTTTTTGATCACTTTTATTACCTTATTACCTTATTTGGGAAGTAAGCTGGGCAAAATTTCAATTTCATCATAGTTTTTTATTTTTTATTTTTATGGCGTTCACCGTTCGGGTAAAGTAACATAACCGTTTTATAGATCAGGTCGTTACGGACGCGGCGATACCAAACATGTGTAGGGAATTTTATTTTTTTTATTTTTAATCAGTGATAAATGTGTTTTTTGATTTTTACTTTTATTCACTTTTTTTTGACCCAGACCCACTTGGTTCTTGAAGATCCAGTGGGTCTGATGTCTGTATAATACAGTACAGTACAATATATATTGTACTGCACTGTATTTTACACTTGTCTGAACAGATCTATGCCTTTTAGCACAGATCTGTTCAGCACCATGGACAGCAGGACGCCTGAGAGGCGTCCTGTTGCCATGGGAACCTTCCCCGTCTGCTCAGTACTGGTCAGAACTGCGCAGACGGGGAAGGGTAAGGAGGGGATCTGTCGGGGGGCTGTTTGGGGGCTCTCTCCCTCCCCATCGGGGGGCTGCAAAGGCACAGCAGCCCCCCGATGGGAGAGGGAGGGAGCTCCCTGCGCTGTTAACCTTTCCATACAGCGGTCCGTACAGACCGCTGTATGGAAAGGGTTAAACGGCTGACATCGCATCGCAGATGTCAGCCGTTTATACCAGGGTGCCAGCAATGTGCTGGCACCCTGGTATACCCACTAGAAACCAACGATTATACAAGGGGAGGCGGGCGGGGGATCGCGATCCCGCCTGCCGCACCGCCCGCCTCCCGCACCGCCCACACCGCCCGCAACCCTCCCCCTGCACCTCCCGCCACCATAAAATCATTCGGAGGTGCAGGGGGGGTTAATAAAACGTTATTTTAGGCATATAAAGTTTCTGATCCCCGCGGTCAGGGACCGCGGGGACCAGAAACTGCAGAAATCGCAGCAAACCGCAGGTCTGAATTGACCTGCGGTTTGCCGCGATCGCCGACATGGGGGGGTCACGGGACCCCCCCGCGCATTTAGCCTAGGTGCCTGCTCAATGATTTGAGCAGGCACCGGGTTCTGATCACTGCCGGCCGGGCGGCAGTGATCGGAACAACACATGACGTACCGGTACGTCATGTGTCCTTAAGTACCAGGACATCATGACGTACCGGTACGTCATGTGTCCTTAAGAGGTTAACCTTTTATTCCCATACGGTATGTACCTCTCACAATTAGATTTTAGGATGCTTTTAAAAATATCCAATTTTGTGGCAGTATTTTTATACTTTGTCCCAGTTAGTTAGACCTATGGCCTCTCTTAGTTGGCTAAAGTTGGCTTTCTTGAAGTTTGGTATTTTTGTTCCTCCCTGTAGAAACGCTTGTTTGAAGGTTAATTGGAAGGTTATTACTCTATGGTCACTATTTCCCAGGTGTCCCCCGACCTGCACGTCTGTTGTTCTGTCAGGCCTATTGGTTAATACTAAGTCCAGTATGGCCGTCCCTCTAGTCGGGTCCTGAACCAGTTGGGAGAGGTAATTGTCTTTGATTATTGCCAAGAACCTGTTTCCTTTATGAGATATACAAGTTTCAGTTTCCCAGTCTATATCTGGGTAGTTGAAGTCCCCCATAATAACAACCTCATTATGTTTTGACGTCTGTGGACTCTGGTATATTAGGTGGTTTATAGTAAACTCCTATTAGTAATTTATTATTATTTTTGCTCTAACAATTCCGCGAACCCAGCTGGGATCACATAATCGCCTGAACGGCTGTGGGCTCTTCCTCTTACGTTGCGACCTGATGTGCTCCACTTTCTTCCCATTCAGATACATCTATATTATACACTGAGACTCTGCAGTTAGGGGGCAGCAGTTCATAGATTTGTTTTACAGCAGCCACATTACCATAAGAAGACAAGTCGGAGAACTTTGCCTTATACGGGAATGGGTTGTGGGCGTGTCCTTGACCTCAGATGAGGTCACTGTGTAGGGAGGGGGAGGAGGTGAGCTCTGACTGTTATTCCCCCCCCCCCCCATACACATTAGATGCAGACATTCATCTCAGCTCCATAGCAGTGAATGGAGAGAGTCGATGGGGTAGAGTGCAATGAGGCAGAGACAGAGGTAGGACCCGCACCTATCGGACATTAATACTACAAAGAACATGTCTTCTGGAGGATCCCGCTCATTTATTTATTACACCAGTGACCACCAGCCGGTTGTGAAACTACAACCCCCAGCCTCCCTGATTGCTTATATGCTATTTACTTTATACTGTACAATCTTTTTGGTGCGTTCTGCTTGTCAGACATTTAAAGAGTTAAAATATCCGGATAGGGATACGAGACAGATGGAGCGCCAGGAAACTATGGAAACTACAGCAAACAGCAGCTGGCGAGCCTGTCACTATCCATACCAGCTCCGGGTATAGGAAACGACTAATAATTTATCGTAAGCGGCACCAAACCCATGAACGTCCGTGATTTAGGTGAACACGTCACTGCTCGGTGATAAGCAGGATGCTCAGAGGTTTTGTGTTTGGGCGCGGCTTTAGGAGGGAGACGGTGGGGACTGAACTCCACGCAGATTTCTGTACCATTCACAGGCCTTGCTGGGTGACAACCTCTAGGGACAATGGTTGCAGTGCCTCCTATATGTGGTTACGTAGGTGGAAGACACAGGTCCATCAAGTCCAACCAAATATACAGCATTAATTGTAAAGTCTCATTCACACGTCCGTGTCCATGATGTAATCCGTGATAAGAGGGTCAGTGATTCATCCGTGAAGGGTCCGTGTTTGGTCCCTGTGTCCATTTTTGCTCTCCGTGTGTCATCCGTGTTTCACGTATCCATGGACTGTAATGGGCACGATGGATCCGATGGAACACAAGCAAAAAAAGAGCATGATCCCGTGCTAAAACCACGGACGCACAGACCATGCTACACACATTAAAATGAATGGGTGCGTGTGCTGTCCGTGGAGAACACACAGGGGCACATTTATTAAGACCAGCGTTTTAGACGCATTTCTATCCTAGGGCCGGCCATGTGCGGTCTGCAAAATGCGAAACGCACACGGCTGGTCTGCGTGTTTTGCGGATCCACAATTTGCAGATTGCAAAAGACTTACGGACCCTTAGACCATTTTCTACGCCTACAACAGGCATAAAAATACATCCAAGTTCGCAGTGCAACACCATTGACTTCCATTACCAAAAATGTTGCGCGACATTATACATTGTACCCTTTGTCGCGCGGCAGATGTCGTAGTATAGCCGTACCCTAAAGATTGGACCCATTAAAGAGGTTTTGCCATGAAATCAACCTATCCCCTATCTACAGCATAGGGGGTAAGCATCTGATCAGGCGGGGTCTGACTGCTGGTATCCCGACCAGTGGCGAGAACAAAGGTCCCATGCTCCAGTATGAATGGAGCAGGAGGATGAGCACGCACGGTGCCGCTCCATGCATTCTCTATGGGACTGCTGAGTGCTATACCTGCCTGTCGCCAGCAGCTCCATAGAGATGACTGGAGCAGCAGTGTGCGTGCTCATCCTCCTGCTCCATTCATACTGGTGCCGACACCACTGAGCTCGTGATCATGGCGGCAGTAGGAGTTTCACCAATCAGATCATTACCCCCGTCCACAGTTGATTTTGTGGTACAGTTCTTTTAAATCTTCACTTTGGGTCATACCATTGACTTTTCAGACTCTCTTTGTTTTACAGGTCCAGGACATACAGGGATGTCCGAAGAGGGGTGTACGTTCCTTACACTCAGGGAAAATGGGAGGGCGAATTGGGTACAGATTTGGTTACAATCCCACATGGTCCCAACGTCACCATCACAGCCAATATTGCAGCCATAACCGACTCTGATAAATTCTTCATCAACGGTTCCAACTGGGAGGGAATTCTGGGACTTGCATATGCCGAGATTGCAAGGGTGAGTAACGGGAATGTTTTGTAAGGGCGGGTTCACATCGGCGTTATTGAATTCCGTTATAGGTTCCGTTATGACAGAGTTGTAAAGGAATATAACGGAATTCTAGGACAGAATGCAAAACGGAAGCCTTTTAAGAGACATTCTGTTTTGCTCCGTCCTAATACATGTCTATGGGGGTACATAACGGTTCTATTATACTATCGACAGGACTGTTTTTACCGTCATGTATAACAGAACCATAACGGAAATCAAAAACGCTGATGTGAACCCGGTTTAGCTGAACCCTGCAGCAAAAAAAAAAACTACTGCACAACTAAAATAAACTAACTTATGTTTTTCAGGGTTGGTTCACATGTAGTGTAAAATAAATCAACCAATTTCTGTATGCAGAGGGTGAAATCAATGGCAACGCCATAGAAAAATGTACGGCAAAGTCTAGGAGCAGTGGGTTAAATTTGTATGGATTTGCAGAAAAATCTGAAATGTTTTGCTGTGTCTGAACAGTTACTAGATGTTTTACCCTATATGGCAATGATATAGTATTCCAGCAATTAGGGGTTATCCCATGATTAATGTAATTATCATATAGTAGATGACAATCTCTTTCTAACAAAGCTAGAACCAGCCGTGTACCTCACATGGATCCAGAGATCTCCACATTCATTGCTCCAGTTGCTCTGCTAGATTTGTTTCAGACTGGCAGCTCAAGAGGTGTGTCCTTTCTGCTACAGCTCTCTCCCTATAACAGCTCAGAGGTGTGTCCTTTCATCTACAGCTCTCTCCCTATAACAGCTCAGAGGTGTGTCCTTTCTGCTACAGCTCTCTCCCTATAACAGCTCAGAGGTGTGTCCTTTCATCTACAGCTCTCTCCCTATAACAGCTCAGAGGTGTGTCCTTTCTGCTACAGCTCTCTCCCTATAACAGCTCAGAGGTGTGTCCTTTCTGCTACAGCTCTCTCCCTATAACAGCTCAGAGGTGTGTCCTTTCTGCTACAGCTCTCTCCCTATAACAGCTCAGAGGTGTGTCTTTTCTGCTACAGCTCTCTCCCTATAACAGCTCAGAGGTGTGTCTTTTCTGTTAAAACTCTCTCCCTACCACAGCTCAGAGAGACTGTCCTTTGTGCAACAGCTGTCTATTTGTAACTGCCACAGCGTCTAACAGTATATAGAGCTGGTGGCAGTTGAAGGATGGAACTGAGCATGTGCGACCACCTCTGCGAGGCGGACAGAGAAATAAGGAAAAGGACAAATATCAGGTGCCACTATACAGATAGATTTAATTGAATAACTCAGTGACTATGTTAAATCTTTAATGAAAGGGCATTTGTCCCTATAAAACCTGTGCCCTATAAAACTGGCTGACCTGTTTCATATGCGCTTGGCAGCTGAAGACATCTGTGTTGGTCTCATGTTCATATGTGCCCGCATTGCTAAGAAAAATGAGCAAATGAGCCTCTAGGAGCAATGGGGGCGTTGCCATTACACCTAGAGGCTCTGTTCTCTCTGCAACTGCCACGTCCTCTGCACTTTCATTGACAGGGCCAGGCAGGTGTGATCACTTTTAGACCGCTTGTCCCTGTCAACCAAAGTGCAGAATGAGTAACAGTAACGCCCTCTTTGCTCCAAAAAGCTCATTTGCATATATTAGGGTACCATCATAGAAACCATCAGGACCATCAAGGTTACATTTTTTCTCATCAGAGAATAAAACTTTCTTCCACCTTTGAATGTCCCATGTTTGGTGCTCTCTTGTAAAGTCCAAACATCATTTTTCTCAGCAATGCGGGCACATATGAACACGGGACCAACACAGATGTCTTCAGCTGCCAAGCGCACATGTAACAGGTCAGCCAGTGTCATAGGTACAAAACTGCTGACAGATTCCCTTTAAATGCAAATACAAAAGTATTCAGACACAGGTGTAGGTTGGGGTTGTCCACCAGTATTACATCTTCTTTACAGATGGCTCACAGTGGATTAAAAGTAAAAAAGGAGCCAATCACTGGTAGTGACTCGGACCTCAGAAAGTTATTGGATGAGGCATTTCTTGGCATTCCCTGGGTGTCGATACAGGACCAGGAATTGGAGAGCTGCAGGGACCCATAAGAGCCATAATTTGGCTTCTTTTTTTTTTACCCACAGTGAGCCATATGTTAAAAAAAAAAAAAAAGAAATCTTGCTGGTCAACCCTTTTAATATTCATCTTCCACCCAATTTTCTTTCAGCCTGATGACACACTGGAACCATTCTTTGACTCCCTTGTAAAGCAAACACAGGTCTCGAATATCTTCTCACTCCAGTTGTGTGGGACAGGCTACCCGATAAAGGAGGGCAACGCGTCGGCTTCAGTGGGAGGAAGTATGGTGAGTACAGTAGACCTGCGCTGGTGAGAATATTAGACAAGGTTTGTGTTGTGATCATTACTCAAGAGAAGATGCTGCAGTCATATACAGTCCTGATCAAAAGTTTAAGACCACTTGAAAAATGGCAAAAAATCATATTTAGCATGGCTGGATCTTAACATTTTTTGAGCATTTCATTTAATGAAAACAACGAATAAACTGAAACAGGCTGTTTTTCAGCTGATCAAAAGTTTAGGACCACACCTCCAAAAAAAAACTAAACCCCCCCAAAACAGAAATCCAACCTCCAAACATGAACTCAGTAATGAGTAGCTCCGCCGTTATTGTTGATCACTTCAAAAATTTGTTTCGGCATGCTTGATACAAGCGTTTCCATGGGGTGAGTGGGAACATTTCTCCAAGTGGTGAAGACGGCCGCACGAAGGCCATCTACTGTCTGGAACTGTTGTCCATTTTTGTAAACTTCCCTTGCCATCCATCCCCAAAGGTTCTCAATTGGATTTAGATCAGGGGAACACGCAGGATGGGCCAAAAGAGTGATGTTATTCTCCTGGAAGAAGTCCCTTGTCCTGCGGGCATTGTGTACTGTAGCTTTGTCCTGGTGAAAAACCCAGTTGTTACCACACAGACGAGGGCCCTCAGTCATGAGGAATGCTCTCTGCCACATCTGGACATAGCCAGCGGCCGTTTGACGCCCCTGCACTTCCTGAAGCTCCATTGTTCCACTGAAGGAAAAAGCACCCCAGACCATTATGGCGCCCCCTCCACTGTGGCGCGTAGAAAACATCTCAGGTGGGATCTGCTTGTCATGCCAGTAACGTTGGAAACCATCAGGACCATCAAGGTTACATTTTTTCTCATCAGAGAATAAAACTTTCTTCCACCTTTGAATGTCCCATGTTTGGTGCTCTCTTGTAAAGTCCAAACGAGCAGTTCTGTGGCGTTCAAGGAGACGAGGTCTTTGAAGACGTTTTTTGTTTTTGACGCCCTTCAGTCTCAGATGCCGTCTGATGGTTATGGGGCTGCAGTCAGCACCAGTCAGGGCCTTAATTTGGGTTGAGGATCGTCCAGTGTCTTGACGGACAGCCAATTGGATCCTCCGGCTCAGTGCTGATGACATTTTTTTGGGTCTTCCACTTGACTTTTTTGTTCCATAACCCTCAGGATCATTTAAGAAATTCCAAATGACTGTCTTACTGCGTCCCACCTCAGCAGCGATGGCGCGCTGTGAGAGACCCTGCTAATGCAGTTCAACAACCCGACCACGTTCAAAAAGGGAGAGTTTTTTTGCCTTTGCCATCACAACGTGTGACTACCTGACAGAAAATGACAATGAATCCACATCTTTGCACAGATTTGGCCTTTTAAATGCATGTGGTCCTAAAATTTGGATCAGCTGAAAAACAGCCTGTTTCAGTTTAATCGTTATTTTCAATTAATTGAATGCTCAAAAAATGTTTTGTCTCACTATTATTTCTTCTTGTTGCATGTTGAAGCTCTACTTGGAACCTTGTTGAGATCCAGCCATGCTAAATATGATTTTTTGCCATTTTTCAAGTGGTCTTAAACTTTTGATCAGGACTGTATGATAGGAAATTTCACGTGATACAATAATATAACACTCACTTATGAATTAAATCTGAATGTGCGCTCTTTCTCCAGGTCATCGGTGGGGTTGACTCCTCTCTGTATGTGGGTAATCTATGGTACACACCAATCAGAAAGGAGTGGTACTATGAAGTCGTCATTGTAAAGATTGAAATCAACGGACAGGATCTCATGATGGACTGTAAAGAGGTGAGTCTTTTGGGGGTTGGTAGTAATATTACTGACTAAGGGCTCATTCAGACAGCCGTATGAATGAGTCCGCATCCGTTCTGCAATTTTGCGGAATGAGTGAAGACCCGTTCATTTCAACGGGGCCGCAAAAGATGCGGACAGCACACCGTACCGCGGCCCTGCAAAAAAAATAGTACATGTCCTATTCTTGTCCGCAATCACAGACAAGTATAGGCATTACTATCATAGTGCCGGCCATGTGCCGACCGCAAAATGTGGAACAGTCGTGTGAATGTGCCCTTATAGTATGATGAAGGTTAGATGTCTATTTTAATGTGACAATATGTAAGTTAAAGGGGTCTTCCGGGAGTAGAATATTGATACCCTCTCCTCAGGTGGGGTTCCAACTCTTGACACCCCCACGATCAGTTATTTGAAGAGGCAGCAGTGCTCGGTGACTGCTGAAGCTTCTTCTTAGGACACTTTCACACTAGCGTTTTTCTTTTCCGGCATAGAGTTGCGTCCTAGGGACTCAATACCGGAAAAGAACTGATCAGTTTTATCCCCATGCATTCTGAATGGAGAGTAATCCGTTCAGGATGCATCAGGATGTCTTCACTTCAGTCTTTTTGCCTTTTCAGGACGGAGATAATACCGCAGCATGCTGCGGTTTTATCTCCGTCCAAAATTCCAGAACACTTGCCGGCATTTTTTTCCATTGAAATGCATTAATGCCGGATTCGGCCCCGAGTGTTCCAGCAAAACGGATCTGTTTTTGCGGTCTGCGCATGCTCAAACCGCAAAAAATGTGGAAAAAAAAAATGCCAGATCCATTTTTCCGGATGACACCGGAGAGACGGATCTGGCATTTCAATGCATTTGTCAGACGGATCAGGATCCTGATCAATCTGACAAATGCCATCAGATGGCATATGTTTTGACGGATCCGGCAGGCAGTTCCGTCGCCGGAACTGCCTGCCGGAATCCTTTGCCGCAAGTGTGAAAGTAGGCCCCTTTCACACGAGCGAGTTTTCCGCGCGGGTGCAATGCGTGACGTGAATGCATAGCACCCGCACTGAATCCTGACCCATTCATTTCAATGGGTCTGTGTACATGAGCGTACAGTTCTGCGTTGCATGAAAAACGCAGCATGTTCTATATTCTGTGTTTTTCACGCAGCCCTGGCCCCATAGAAGTGAATGGGGCTTCAGTGAAAAACGCATTGCATCCGGAAGCAAGTGCGGATACAATGCGTTTTTCACTGATGATTTCTAAGGCCCCATTCACACGGGCGAGTTTTCCGCACGGGTGCAATGCATGACGTGAACGCATAGCACCCGCACTGAATCGTGACCCATTCATTTCAATGGCTCTGTGTACATGAGCGTTGTTTTCGCAGCATGTTCTATATTCTGCGTTTTTCACACAACGCAGGCCCCATCGAAATGAATGGGGCTGCGTGAAAATCGCATTGCATCCGGAAGCAAGTGCGGGTGCGATGCATTTTTCACTGATGATTGCTAGGAGATGTTGTTTATAAACCTTCAGTTTTTTATCACACGCATGAAAAACGCATCAAAACGTATTGCACCCGCGCATAAAAAAACGGAACAACCCCTTTTAGATAATATTACAAATGGCTCACGGAGCGACGTGCTGTCATCTTTATATTCTCAGTACAACTATGATAAGAGCATCGTTGACAGTGGAACCACAAACCTCCGGCTGCCGAAACGAGTGTTCGATGAAGCCGTAAAGGCAATTAAAGCTGCTTCCTCGGTAAGTGAAGGATATCGATATGATAATTGGAGCGGGAACTAAGAGGAATTGGGGGGGATTTATCAAAACTGGTGTAAAGTAGAACTGGCTGAGTTGCTCATAGCAACCAATCAGATTCCACCTTTCATTTTTCAGAGCTCCTTTGGAAAAAAAAAGGTGGAATCTGATTGGTTGCTATGAGCAACTGAGCCAGTTTGGTAAATCTCCCCCATTGTCTGTTTTCCATATGTACTATAGTTACCCACAGTGCATTACTGATGTTAGTAAATAGGAAAATTCTGTCTAAAAACTTTGAACTAAAACTTCTCACAGCTGAGAATTTGCTACAATTGTATCTGGTCTAGGCAATCTTCTGTGAACTAAATGCATCAGCGTCACCAATTGTAATAAACTGTGATTCAGTCAGTAATTATTGTTCCTATTGACAGGCTTAAAGTGCATCTGTCAGCAGTTTTGTACCTATGACACTGGCTGACCTGTTACATGTGCACTTGGCAGCTGAAGGCATCTGTGTTAGTCCCATGTTCATATGTGTCCACATTACTGAGAAAAATGGTTTTAATATATGCAAATTAGCTTCTAGGAGCAACGGGGGCGTTGCCGTTACACCTAGAGGCTCTGCTCTCTCTGCAACTGCCACGCCCTCTGGACTTTGATTGACAGGGCCAGGTTTGATCACATTTTCACTGCCTGGTCCTGTCAATGAAAGTGAAGAGGGTGCAGCAGTTGCTTCCGCGTTTTCACGCGCTAAAATGTCGTGGTCAGGTTTGACCACGGCATCTGAAGCATTGAATGTCCTCGACCGGCATTACCGCTGATTGCGGACATTAGCCCCGGGGCCCTGCTGTATGAAACAGCTATAGCACCCACTCCGCTTGCCAGCGGGCACCATTTTTAAATGCCTGACTGCCAGCGTATTTTTACGTGGGGCGGTCGGAAAGGGGTTAAACAATACGTGATTTTCTGATGACACATTCCATTTAAGACAACACATTTTAGAAAGTTGCAGAGACTTTCATTATACAGGGTGGGCCATTTATATGGATACACCTTATAAGATGGGAATGGTTGGTGATATTAACTTCCTGTTTGTGGCACATTAGTATATGTGAGGGGGGGGGGACTTTTCAAGATGGGTGGTGACCATGGCGGCCATTTTGAAGTCGGCCATTTTGAATCCAACTTTTGTTTTTTCAATAGGAAGAGGGTCATGTGACACATCAAACTTATTGGGAATTTCACACGAAAAACAATGATGTGCTTGGTTTTAACGTAACTTTATTCTTTCATGAGTTATTTACACGTTTCTGACCACTTATAAAATGTGTTCAATGTGCTGCCCATTGTGTTGGATTGTCAATGCAACCCTCTTCTCCCACTCTTCACACACTGATAGCAACACCGCAGGAGAAATGCTAGCACAGGCTTCCAGTATCCGTAGTTTCAGGTGCTGCACATCTCGTATCTTCACAGCATAGACAATTGCCTTCAGATGACCCCAAAGATAAAAGTCTAAGGGGGTCAGATCAGGAGACCTTGGGGGCCATTCAACTGGCCCACGACGACCAATCCACTTTCCAGGAAACTGTTCATCTAGGAATGCTCGGACCTGACACCCATAATGTGGTGGTGCACCATCTTGCTGGAAAAACTCAGGGAACGTGCCAGCTTCAGTGCATAAAGAGGGAAACACATCATCATGTAGCAATTTCGCATATCCAGTGGCCTTGAGGTTTCCATTGATGAAGAATGGCCCCACTATCTTTGTACCCCATATACCACACCATACCATCAATGGTGCAGCACCTGAAACTACGGATACTGGAAGCCTGTGCTAGCATTTCTCCTGCGGTGTTGCCATCAGTGTGTGAAGAGTGGGAGAAGAGGGTTGCATTGACAATCCAACACAATGGGCAGCACATTGAACACATTTTATAAGCGATCAGAAACTTGTAAATAACTCATGAAAGAATAAAGTTACGTTAAAACCAAGCACACCATTGTTTTTCCTGTGAAATTCCCAATAAGTTTGATGTGTCACATGACCCTCTTCCTATTGAAAAAACAAAAGTTGGATTCAAAATGGCCGACTTCAAAATGGCCGCCATGGTCACTGATAGGAATCTCTGACTGATAGGAATCTCTGAGTCCCACTTGGTACCCCTGGCACCAAACTTCTAGTATCGGCTTGGTTTGAGTCCTTTCTGACGTCAGGAGAGCGCTTCACTCAGTAAGTAACGAAAGACACAACAGTGATGTACTGAATGAACACTCTGAGGTTTATTTTTAATGCACACAGGTTATATAGAGGGGGCTTTACCCTCTTTATTAGCATATCATCGTATGTTATGTATTTAACCTATCATATTAACACGTTTCATTCTACGCTCAGAGAAATAGAAACAAAAACGGAACTTCCATATTAGGAGTATTGTCCGGGAGTAGTGCCAAAGAGATAAGATTCAGGGTTACAGAGAATAGAAACCTTACAGTATATTAGTTTCACAGCAATCAGAGTTAGTACCTAACATAGAAACAAAACTTCAGCAAAAAGCAGAATTCATTTTGACATAATAAAGAACATGGATTCCTTTCAAATCCCCTCTTAAGAACCTTTAGTGGATCACACTACATGGTTCTTTCCTTTCTTGTCCTTTTTTCTCTCTATATGATATTAGGTAATTCTTATACCCATCTGGGCTTCGATCCTCCTGGGTTACAGTAGTCTGATATAATGACATATTAGAGAGCCCTTTTTCTAGCATTCGTCTCACACAGGAAATAACACATAATGCTACTACACCTATTACTACAATTACTATTAGTATGACAATCCCTAGTTGCATGAGACCTTGTTTCCAATTTGTGAACCACCCAAAGTATTGATCCCATGGATCATTTATACCTGAGTTCTTTTCCAGTTCTACTGACAGATCTTCAAGCTTCTTTATAGCTATTGTGACCTTACCAGTGGGACCAGTATTATTTGGTATGTATGTGCAGCAGGAGGTTGGATCAATCAATACTCGGCACACCCCGCCCTTCTCTGCAAGAATCATATCCAACACCATTCGATTTTGGAATGTCATGATTGAGTCTGCTTGTAGTTCTTCTGCTACCCCTAGAAATGCATCTCTGGTATAGTTTACAAACCTTTGCTGATTGTAGTATATGTAACTTATCCAATCCACATTTTTATTCACAGTAATGATGGGAAATATTGATTCAAATCTGGCGGCTACTTGATCTCTAGCTTTGAACTCATCTGGGACCCCTCTTGGAACACCTATTGCATCTATATACACATGGGGGTCAAAACTTGAAAGGGGGCTGCTTCTTTTGTTTATCTTTAGCACCCCTTTGTCTATAATATCTGATTCAGTAAAAATGTGCATGTTCATTATAGCTTTGGCAAGCGCACATTCACCTTTCCAGGCACCTTCCAATCTGGATCTTATCTTTCCATCTCCACAGATCCAGTACACATCTCCTATGGAGTACACTTGGTTCTGAGTGAGGGATATATTCAGATTGCTGTATTTGTGACAATAACCTTTGGTGAAATTCTGTACATTCCTCCCATGTGTGCTCCCTTTGTAACATGTGTAGTTACCTGGATATACCTGGATGCCTGCCCCTGGGCGAGGATTTTTTAACAAAAGAGGGTATTTTGATTTCCATTCTGTACATGCACTGTGGTTATAAGACATATTAACAAAAAGAGTCAAAAAACATTCTTCAACACTTTCTGGTAACACTAGGGGTACGGTACCTAGGTGTACACTTTCTGGTAACACTAGGGGTACGGTACCTAGGTGTACACTTCCTGGTAACACTAGGGGTACGGTACCTAGGTGCGGCTTGGCAGCACCGCATATGTAACAGTTACTTTTATTCACAGAGGCTGCACTATACTTCATCCACTCCAGCCACAAATTAACATCAGAAAAACCCGTCCCCATGGCCAAAGTATCCTCATATGTGGGATCAGATATGGCCCTTAGGTTTTTTAGAGAAACTATATGCGGGGCTAGTGGGTTTTTGGGGACACCTGTGATGGGCTGGTATTCCTTAGACTTATACATATCTCTAAGTTTGAACATTTGTGTTACCTGAGAAGTCTCAGCTCCCCACATGTTATGGAAGTACCATCCTAATACATAATCTCCTTCATCATATTTACCAGGGTTGTCTATTGTCAATACAATCTTCATTTCCGCTGACCTTTTTTTGCAATGATACATTGAAGAGGTGTCCACATAACACGTCCCTCTCTCAAGGGGTGTCATTCTAGTCAAAAGGGACTTAGAATTTTTATCCCTCCTTTTGAGGGCACTTTCTGGTTTATATCCCCATTTTGCCCCTGTATTCCATCCCACTGATCCCCAGTATCCACAACCTTTTCCCCAGTATGAGTCTGTTACACATATATAGGCCTGTCCTTCTACATAGTCGTTGGAACAATAGTTATAATATGAACATGTTTTCAATATATCACAAAGGCAAAAGGTGTAGGTAGCTACGTGAGTGTTAGATGAATTATACCAAAAGGTGATGACGCCGCCCTTGCTAGTTGCGGCTACTTCTCCCTTACTACGAATTGGTAAAATCAACAAGATTATTGAAGCAATCTTAGTCAGTACATTCAACCATTTCCCAGAAAGGGGTGAGGAGCTCATCATGTTGGAGGTCAGGGCTGTCTGCCCCCGTTAGTACCTCTGGGCCTCGTTGGAGGTCAGGGCTGTCTGCCCCCGTTAGTACCTCTTGTCCTTCTTCAAGGCCAAGGCTGTCTGCCTCCGTTCCTGCCTCCTCTCTTGTTCTCACAAGCTTAACTCGGGTGGCGTGGATCCAAGTTTGGGACTGTTCAATCAGCACGGCTGTTCTGGTTACTGCGACCACGGTAGTGGGTTGGCCATATGCGAAGTCACCTTGGGATTTTCCTTTCTTCAGTGTTTTGATCACTACCACATCCCCCACCCTGTATGGGTGGGTGGGTTCCTGTGGAAGAGAGGGAGACTTACAAGCAACTTTTTCCTCAGTTTTATTAAGAACCTGTATCAATTTGGTGACATATTCTTCCCTTATTAAATCAAGATCACCTTCCTGCACTATCATTGGGCGTCTTGCCCAGGGGGTGGGGAAAGGCCTTCCCATGAGTATCTGTAAGGATTCTCAATACTGTTATATCCTACCCCCTCTTTGCAGACTAATCCTGTCTTAGGATTTTTCTGCAATACTGGATAACACCAGTCTTGCTGTTCCTGTTCAGTGGAATATCTTTGAAGATCAGTAAGCATTTGTGACATCTCAGGGGTTGGAGGTGCCAAACATGGCATCTCCCAATGGTTACATGGACCTGTGGGGTTGCATTTGGCCACTCGTTTCGCCACCTTATCTGCCAGCGCATTGCCCTGTGAGACATTATCCTTACCATCTGCTGCCGTGAATCCTCTCCTCTGTCAAATCATACCATGGTCCCACACTACCCCATGTGCGTACCTACTATCAGTATAAATGGTGACAGATCTATCAGTATGTAGAATACATGCTCTAGTGAGTGCAATGAGCTCAGCTGCCTGCTGTGTTGAGTGCGGATGTCCTTGAGTAGGCCTATAACATCATGTGTAGTGTGCAAAAATGGTGTAACGTCACATTGTGAAAGGAGTTGCCAACTCTACCATCATAGCACAGGCTGCAAGAGAACACAGACATGCCGGCATCCCTTGAACAGGGGTGGGCATTACCTTTGAGAAAAATACACAAGGACGCAACTTGCCTCCGTGTTCTTGTGTCAGTACACCCGCCATGGTTTTACAATTTTGTCGTGCAAACATGTGGAAGTTTGTAGTCAGGGAGGCCTAATCCTGGACTTGACATTAATGAACATTTCAGATAATCAAATGCATTGTACATTTCTGAAGACCATCTTATTAAATCAGGTTTGTCCTGCAGTGTTGCCTGTCTCAAGATATTATCATAGTAGGAGCAGTCTGGGATCCATTGTCTGCAGTAGTTTATCATTCCAAGGAAGGATAGCATTTCCTTCTTGGAGTGCGGGGTGACCAATCCCGCTACAGACTGAACTCTCCCTGGACTGATCCTCCTTTCCCCCTTTGTCAGGACAAACCCCAAGTATTCGACTTGCTGTTTACACCATTGCATTTTCCCTAATGACACTTTGTGTCCACATTCAAACAACCATTGTAACAGTGATATACCATCCTCAATGTTGGCCTCCACTGACATACTGCACAACAGTAAATCATCCACGTATTGCAACAACACGGAACCTTGGGGGGGGTGCCATGGTTTTAACGTGGCTTGGAGGACTATGCTGTACACTACAGGTGAATCAGCACATCCCTAGGGCATTTCTGCCCCAGGTCAGTTGACATCTGTCAAAGGAAAAAGCAAAAATTAGTCTGGTCTTCTTGTCAACTGGGATAGAAAAGAATGCGATTTTCAGATCTATCACACTGAACCAAACAGCGTCTGCTGGAATGGCAGATAGTAATTGAGTGATGTCAGGTACAACAGGGGCTATAGGCACAATGATGTTGTTGATGGCCCTTAAATCCTGTACAAAGCGGGCAGCACCATCTGCCTTTGTCACTGGATTCACGGGCGTGCTGTAGGGTGAAATCACCTCTGCCAGGATTCCCTTTTGTAGGAATTCTTTTATCATTGGCCTAAGTCCATTGAGTTTCTCTTTTGGCAGTAGGTATTGTTTCTGGAACACTGAAATGACACCTGGTTTTTCAGTAGCTTTGTAAGGTGTGCAATCTATGAATCCTGTGTCATATTCATTTGAAGACCATAATGCAGGGTTAATGTTGTTAAGTTCTGGGTGGTCCTGTATGTTTGCAAGAATCAGTGGCACTGGTGTAGAGACTGGAATGAGATCTGAGTGTACTCTTATGCCCTGATTTTTGGCTGACACTTGTAAGTCAAGCTTAATGAACAAATCTTTACTTAACACACTTGAGGTTGCACTGCTATCTACCATGCATCCTACTCTGAGTCATCTAAGTCCACCCCTTTTAGTCGGACGCTGTGGTCCTCCTACTCTCTGTCATTAGTGTCCCAGCTGTCCATGAGGACAGAGCTCTGATGTGAAGCACAACACTTAACATGTAACACGTAACTGCAAACATTGAAACAAACAGATCTGACAATACAGACATGAACACACAAAGGGCCCATTAAAACTTTTCATTGACTTCAATAATAAAAAAAAATTTACAGCTTGATCAATGCTGTTGGCACCAATAAAAACCAAAAACTTCCAAGAAAAATAAAATAAAATTCTCAATGCGCATATTATATGAAAACAAATATCGTACTCCATACACATTCATATACATTTCATGTACTCATCTTCACAAAACAGCTCATAACCACGCCCTTACACATAAAAACTGAATTGCACACACAGCTCTCCTAAAGCATCCATTAGGGCTCTTTCACACTTTCAACTCCACTACAACTCAGAGCCACACCCATTCACATTCCACTGAATCATTTGTCTTCCAACCTTTTTACACAATTGTCTTTGTTTCATCCCAAAACTTGCAGCACAGACAAACAGTTTTCCGGGAAACAGCCACACCACACCCAGAATTGCTGATGGTCTGTCGCTGTAAGACAATATACATGTTATAATCATAAAGTCATTTTGTTAAACCCAAATCATTTTATATGTCAGGTGTTCTTAGTTAATGTTGTACATATATAATAATTCTTGTTAAAAGCTGGATTCTCACATTACACTGCTGGGGAAAGAAAATTATTGAACAATTTTTGTCTTCTATAATAATATTACACATATAACATTACTTACTCTGCAGGATTCTCTACTCCTTTGTATCATGTAATCTATATCCTAGGACGGGTCATGGTCAAAATGTGGCCATGCTTCTTTGTCTCCCAGACAAAGACCCTTTATCATGTCCATGTGGTACGGGCTATTATCGCCGTCCCTGGGAAAAGGGGCTAGCAGCTTGCATGAACTCAGTCCATCCAGCTAAGTTATCCACCCATGGGTTAAATAGGAAGTAATTTGTGGGACTACACCGTGCAACATAAACTTTGCATGTTTCTCCCGTCTCAGGTTTGGGATGATTTGTTTTAGACCCTTGTGACCCCATTCCGTCTGATATTTTAATGATGCTACTTTTCTAGGACTGGCTGTACTGAAGCGTTAAGGATTCGACAAATTAATGCTGTCAACTAGGCAAAGGACTCAGGTCTGATCAGAAAATATCAGAGTGTCTCATCAAACATATAATTTGTTGCTTTGGTCTGCCGCTTGTGTTCACCTATCTGCGGGTTAATGGATTGTTCCCAGCCGGGGGTGGGGCGTATTGCAGACCTCCGCAACACAGTAAAACAACAATGCAATGTCCTTAAAACTCTATGCAAATAGTGAACTTCAGTCCGTACACTTACCACCCGGACATCAGTATCCTTATCTCAACTCTAATAATCTTATACTTTAAAACAACGTTAAAAGAGTCAAACCAAGCTCCATCCTTGTCTCCCTGAGACAATATTATGTAGTGCGCACTATATTTTCTCTGAGTGATCCTCACGGCGGACTCCCGGAGTCCCCGGGTCACTCCCCCAGACTCCCGGAGTCTGTACCCTGTATCCCTGATACAGTAATTATACTAGAAGTTGTAGGTTCTACTTACTAGATCGAGACGTGGTTCTCGGATCGGCTAGAGGACAATAACAGATGCCTTCCTTACCGAACACGAGGAAAACCTTCCCGATCCCGGAAACGAGCCCCCAACTGATAGGAATCTCTGACTGATAGGAATCTCTGAGTCCCACTTGGTACCCCTGGCACCAAACTTCTAGTATCGGCTTGGTTTGAGTCCTTTCTGACGTCAGGAGAGCGCTTCACTCAGTAAGTAACGAAAGACACAACAGTGATGTACTGAATGAACACTCTGAGGTTTATTTTTAATGCACACAGGTTATATAGAGGGGGCTTTACCCTCTTTATTAGCATATCATCGTATGTTATGTATTTAACCTATCATATTAACACGTTTCATTCTACGCTCAGAGAAATAGAAACAAAAACGGAACTTCCATATTAGGAGTATTGTCCGGGAGTAGTGCCAAAGAGATAAGATTCAGGGTTACAGAGAATAGAAACCTTACAGTATATTAGTTTCACAGCAATCAGAGTTAGTACCTAACATAGAAACAAAACTTCAGCAAAAAGCAGAATTCATTTTGACATAATAAAGAACATGGATTCCTTTCAGTCACCACCCATCTTGAAAAGTCCCCCCCCCTCACATATACTAATGTGCCACAAACAGGTAGTTAATATCACCAACCATTCCCATTTTATTAAGGTGTATCCATATAAATGGCCCACCCTGTAGATTGACTAAGCTTTATTTAAATAAATCCAGAAGCCTCCCATATCACCAGGGTCTAGAAAACCGAAATACAGGGTGGCAGTCCCTGTGACTGGCCGAGAGGTGAAGGGAACATTTTAGGATGGGTTCACATCACTGTTTTTAATTTCAGTTCTTCTGCTCCTTTATACGAGTGGAATGGTGAAAATGGTGGATCTGCCTCATGAGAGAAATGAGACTTGCCTCTAGTCATGCTTGAATTTTTAGGTTTATGTTGATTCATATGCATAATATTCATTAAAGGGGTTGTCTGAGTTTTTTTTACCAAGTGATTGGGGGAGTGTGGTAAAATAAAATAAAAAAGCTTAAATTTTCTTTCCTGTACCCACCCCGATCCAGCACCGGCGCTCCGTCATCTTCCCAGGCTACAACCATTGACATATTGTTTGGCTGCAGTGGTGATGTATACTGCTACCACCAATCACTAGCTCCAATGGTGGACAACTCATGACCGATGAGGCCAGTGATTGGCATCAGCTGTATATACTAAACATCAAGGGGACAGGACATGGCAGTGGCACTGGATCAGATTTGGCATAGCGGGAAGGAAATGTTTTTTTGTTATTTTACCAGACGGCCCCCCCCCCCCCATCACTTTGGTAAGATAACAAAAAGACTTGAACAACCCCTTTAAACTATTTCTCCTGTATGCTACGTTATGTTTTTTTCCGCCATGTTTTATTTCTCTTCTTTCATAGACAGAGAAATTTCCCGATGGATTCTGGTTGGGAGAACAGCTGGTATGTTGGCAGGAAGGTACAACACCATGGAATATCTTTCCGGTGATTTCTCTATATCTGATGGGTGAAGCTACTAATGAGTCTTTCCGCATCACCATCTTGCCACAGGTTAGTATCCCATAAACGTTTAGACATGGCCCCATTGTGAACCGTCTAAGGCAGATGCAAGATCCACCCTCTAAACACAAGAGGATTATAACCTTGTTCCTTCTGTCATAATGCATAGCCACTTACTGGAGATATGGGTTCTCGCAATGCATTTCCTGCAGGCTAGACTGGGTTGTGAAGTCGAAGGATCCCCTGGTCTTCACCTTTAACCCCCCACTAGAAGGTATAGAGTTTGCTGCAAGAAGATTCCCAGGATAGATTCACCAGAATGGTCAAGGATTCTGACAGACTAGTAGTTTAGTCGGGAACGGAGCCATGCATTTTCACCAGGAGAGCAGTCAGGATGTATCAGACCAAAGGATGTTGGGTCAAGGTGCAGAACATCAGGTACCAGATGAACAAGGCGGAAGTCAGGATCAGAGTGTCATGGTCTTACCTGCTTGCTGCTCTCCTTCGTTTGACATGTGCTGGCGGCCATCTTGGATTCTGGGTTTCTTGTAGCCTTCCACCCTGCGGCTCCTCCTTCCCCTGGGAGGAGCTGGATGCCTAGCTCATATATATAGGAGGTCTGTGGCTTCAGTTCCTTGCTTGGTCCTCTTGTGTTCACATGCTTCTAAGACTGCTGCTGCTTCTGGTTCCTGATCCTGGCTTCGTCTGACTACCCTTCTGGTTCCTGATCCTGGCTTCGTCTGACTACCCCGCTGGTTCCTGATCCTGGCTTCGTCTGACTACCCCGCTGGTTCCTGATCCTGGCTTCGTCTGACTACCCTTCTGGTTCCTGACCTCTGGCTTCGCAAAGACTCTGCTCGGTTTCACCATCCGTTTGGACTTTTGCTTTACAGCTTTATTTTCAATAAAGCCTTCTCATTTTCACTTATCTCTTGTTGTACGTCTGGTTCATGGTTCCGTGACATTAGGACCAAGCCATGAATTCTGACGGTACAGGGCCATCCTCGCTACCCACGCTGGTTGCCAGACTTGATCAGCAGGATCACCTGTTGGGTCGGTTCGCTGTGGCGTTGCAAACCCTGCTTGAACGCACGGCTCATTTCGCTCCCGTTGCCGATGGGTCGGTTGTCGCTCCTGGGCTCGCTCCTACTGCCGCTCCTGTTGTTGCGCCAGAGTCTACCCCGACACCTGTTGTTGCGCCTGCGGTGTTTCGGGGTATGACCGGTTCTGCCCCTCTTCCACAGCGCTTTGGGGGAGAGCCAACTCAGTGCCGAGGTTTCCTTAACCAGGTGGGCATTTATTTCGAGTTGCTGCCACATGCCTTTCCTACTGAGAGATCAAAGGTGGGCTTCTTGATCTCGCTGCTCTCGGACAAGGCCTTGGCCTGGGCCAGCCCTTTATGGGAGAACAACGATCCGGTGGTTGCCGAGTTTTCCGGTTTTGTTGCTTCTCTTCGGAAGGTATTCGATGTGCCGGCTCGTGCTGCCTCTGCTGCGAAGCTCCTTATGTCCATCAGACAGGGTTCACGATCCGTAGCTGAATACGCCATTGAGTTTCGTACCCTGGCAGCAGAGGTGGGCTGGAATAATGAGGCTCTGGTCGCTGCTTTCTCTCATGGTCTCTCGGATGCCTTGAAGGATGAGGTTGCAGCTAAGGACCTACCAGTTGAGCTCGAGTCTCTTATTTCTTTCCTGATTTTGATTGACACCAGACTCAGGGAGAGACCTTCCTTTAAGGAGAACCTGCGGAGGTCTTCTAACAGATTGGTGCCTACGTTTGCTGTCCCACCCGTGCCTCCCTCTCCTCCCACGCCTCCTGGGGATGACTTGTCTGGGGGTGAACCCATGCAGCTGGGGTTTGCTCGCCTGTCCGAGGGGGAGAGGGCACTCCGGAGACGTGAGGGCCGATGCATGTACTGTGGTCTCGGTGGGCATTTTCGGTTGGCATGTCCGAACCGTCCGGGAAACGCTCGTACCCTGAGATCCTGTCGGGGGCAGATCTTGGGTGGAGTCTCCTCGTCCCCGGTTTCCCGTGTTGACAAACCACTGATCACTGTTGTCCTCTCCTGGGTCGGGGGCTCGGTGACGACCCAGGCATTGGTGGACTCTGGTGCTGGTGGTTTGTTCATTGATAGTGTGTTCGCTGCCGCCAATTCCATTCCTCTGCAGGCTCGAGGTTCCCCACTGGCTCTTGAGGCGATAGACGGCAGACCCCTTCTGCCGCCACACGTGACTCATGAGACCCTTCCAGTGGGGATAGCCATTGGTGCCGTTCACAGAGAGTCGGTCTGCCTCCAGGTTATTTCGTCTCCACACTACTCGGTGGTCTTGGGGTACCCCTGGCTCCAGAAGCATAATCCGACTTTCGATTGGAGATCGGTCGAGATCCTCTCGTGGTCACCGCAGTGTGGGGCTAGTTGCATCCATGGGTCTGTCAAGTTGCTGTGTACTTCCTCGGACTCTCTGTTGCCTCCTGAATATGAGGAGTACCGGGATGTATTCGATAAGGTGCGCGCGGTTGCCCTACCTCCGCACCGCCCATATGATTGTGCCATAGAGTTACAATCTGGTGCCGTTCCTCCTCGTGGCAAAGTCTATCCACTGTCGGTAGCGGAGAATGAGGCCATGGAGGAGTACGTGAGGGAGGCGCTTTCACGCGGACACATTCGCAAATCTTCGTCCCCGGCAGGGGCTGGATTTTTCTTTGTGAAAAAGAAGGGCGGTGAGTTGAGGCCTTGCATCGATTACAGGGGTCTCAATCGCATCACGATCAAGAACGCTTACCCGATACCCTTGATTTCCGAGCTGTTCGATCGCCTTAAAGGGGCCACGGTCTTTACCAAACTCGACCTGAGGGCGGCATATAACCTGGTAAGGATCAAGGCGGGCGATGAGTGGAAGACCGCGTTTAACACCAGGACCGGTCATTACGAATCCTTGGTTATGCCCTTTGGGTTGTGCAATGCGCCCGCAGTCTTTCAGGAATTCATCAACGATGTTTTCCGTGACCTGTTGCAGCAGTGTGTGGTAGTCTATTTGGATGACATCTTGGTATATTCTGAATCCATGGAGGCCCACATTCTGGATGTCAGACGAGTGTTGCAACGGTTACGAGAGAACAAGCTGTTCGGTAAGCTTGAGAAATGCGAATTTCACCGATCCCAGGTAACCTTCTTAGGTTACATCATTTCCGCTGAGGGGTTCTCCATGGATCCTGAGAAGGTTTCGGCTGTCTTACAGTGGCCCCAGCCCAGTGGTCTTCGTTCCCTGCAGCGCTTTTTGGGCTTCGCCAATTATTATCGGAAGTTCATCAGGGACTTTTCCATGCTGGCCAAGCCTCTCACGGATCTGACCAGGAAGGGCAGTAATTCCCAGGTCTGGCCGCTCGAGGCCATCCGAGCTTTTGAGGCCCTAAAGTCCGCCTTTGTGTCGGCTCCGATTCTGTCGCATCCCAACCCTGGGTTGCCCTTTGTCCTCGAGGTGGACGCGTCTGAGACGGGAGTAGGCGCCCTTCTGTCTCAGCGTAGAACACCAGAGGGTCCTCTGCTTCCTTGTGGGTTTTACTCCCGGAAACTGTCTTCCGCGGAGTGCAACTATCAGATTGGTGACAGGGAGTTATTGGCCATCGTGCAGGCCCTTAAAGAATGGAGGCACTTGCTCGAGGGTTCGGTGGTTCCGGTTCTCATCCTGACGGACCACAAGAATCTGACCTACCTTTCTGAGGCCAAGAGA
Organism: Bufo bufo; assembly: GCF_905171765.1. Classification (NCBI taxonomy): domain Eukaryota; kingdom Metazoa; phylum Chordata; class Amphibia; order Anura; family Bufonidae; genus Bufo; species Bufo bufo. Next base: position 67,782,749 of record NC_053389.1, read on the forward strand.
TTGACACCACGTCAGGCCAGATGGGCTCTGTTCTTGTCACGTTTTAATTACGTGGTCTCCTACCTACCCGGTTCCAAGAACATCAGGGCGGATGCCTTATCACGGCAGTACTCCGAGCTGTCCAGGGAGGAGTCGATTCCGACTTCGGTCATACCTCCGAATCAGATCCTGGCCGCCATTCGCACCAGCCTGACCTCTCCCCTGGGTGAGCAGATTTTGGCGGCTCAATCTGGTGCTCCCTCTGGGAGACCCAACGGCAGATGTTTTGTGCCTGAGGAGTTGCGCACTCGGTTGTTGCGTACCTACCATAACTCCAAGACCGCGGGGCATCCTGGAAAGAATCAGCTGTCCTGGGCTGTTTCACGTCTGTTCTGGTGGCCTTCCCTACGTTCCGACATCGCCGCATATGTAGCGGCATGCTCCGTTTGTGCCCAGAGTAAGTCCCCTCGGCACCTTCCGTTGGGCCTTCTGCAACCCATAGCCACCGGGGAGCGTCCATGGTCACACCTGGGGATGGATTTCATTGTGGACCTCCCTGCATCCCGAGGCCATACGGTCATTCTCATGATTGTGGATCGGTTTTCCAAAATGTGCCACTGTGTTCCTCTCAAGAAGTTACCCTCTGCACAAGAGTTGGCCACGATTTTTGCCAGGGAGGTCTTCCGGTTGCACGGTTTGCCTAAGGAGATTGTGTCGGATCGGGGGAGTCAGTTTGTGTCCAGGTTCTGGCGCGCCTTTTGCTCCCAGTTGGGGATTCATCTCTCCTTCTCCTCGGCCTACCACCCTCAGTCCAATGGGGCCGCAGAACGATCCAATCAGGCCTTGGAGCAATTCCTTCGTTGCTATGTCTCCGATCACCAAGACAATTGGGTTGACCTCCTGCCTTGGGCTGAGTTTGCCAGGAACACGGCGGTGAACTCTTCCTCTGGGACGTCTCCCTTCATGGCCAATTATGGGTTCCAACCTGCCGTGTTACCGGAGGTATTCTCTCCCCAGGATATTCCGGCTGTGGAGGATCACCTTTCCGTCCTACGTGCTTCTTGGGTACAGATCCAGAAGTCTCTTGAGGTCTCTGCGCAGCGCCAGAGACTCCAGGCTGATCGCAGACGAGCGCCTGCTCCTTCCTACCAGGTCGGAGACCGTGTATGGTTGTCCACCCGCAACCTCAACCTTCGAGTGCCCACTCCCAAGCTGGCGCCTCGCTTTGTTGGTCCCTTCCGAGTGCTTCGCAGGGTAAACCCGGTAGCCTATGCCCTTGCGCTTCCTCCTGGCATGCGGATCTCCAACGTGTTTCATGTCTCCCTGTTGAAGCCACTGGTGTGTAATCGTTTCACTTCCTCGGTTCCTCGGCCTCGTCCGGTCCAAGTGGGCAATCGTGAGGAATATGAGGTGAGCAATATCCTGGACTCACGCCTGGTCCGCGGTCGGTTGCAGTTTTTGGTCCATTGGCGTGGTTATGGTCCAGAGGAGCGTTCCTGGGTTCCCTCCGCAGATGTCCATGCTCCTGCCTTGCTCCGAGCCTTCCACGCACGCTTCCCTCAGAAACCGTTTTGTGCTCCGCGGAGGAGGGGGCCTTGAGGGGGAGGTACTGTCATGGTCTTACCTGCTTGCTGCTCTCCTTCGTTTGACATGTGCTGGCGGCCATCTTGGATTCTGGGTTTCTTGTAGCCTTCCACCCTGCGGCTCCTCCTTCCCCTGGGAGGAGCTGGATGCCTAGCTCATATATATAGGAGGTCTGTGGCTTCAGTTCCTTGCTTGGTCCTCTTGTGTTCACATGCTTCTAAGACTGCTGCTGCTTCTGGTTCCTGATCCTGGCTTCGTCTGACTACCCTTCTGGTTCCTGATCCTGGCTTCGTCTGACTACCCCGCTGGTTCCTGATCCTGGCTTCGTCTGACTACCCCGCTGGTTCCTGATCCTGGCTTCGTCTGACTACCCTTCTGGTTCCTGACCTCTGGCTTCGCAAAGACTCTGCTCGGTTTCACCATCCGTTTGGACTTTTGCTTTACAGCTTTATTTTCAATAAAGCCTTCTCATTTTCACTTATCTCTTGTTGTACGTCTGGTTCATGGTTCCGTGACACAGAGTCAATCAAGGATCAGAGGCAACAGGAACAAGTGCCAAGAAAAGGTATAAACCATATATTGCCTAGCAGTATACCACCACCAACCAAGGAGAAAAGGAGAACCATGGTTGGTTCCAGGAAGGCCATAGCTGAGATCAGGGCCAGAGGAGAAGAGGCTGCCGCTAGTTACCCAGAGGTGGTGGTCGAAACAAGCTATGAGAGAAAAGCTTAATCTAGTAGCAGCTACACGCAGCTAGAACTGTATAATTTCAAGGGGTTTTCCAGGACTTGATGAGAATAGGTCATCAGTATCGGATCGGCGGTGGAAACTATTCATTGGACGGAAAGCTCTGTTTACCATGTAGTTTCCAGTGCAGGGTACTGCAGCTCAGCACCCGTCCACTTGGCCACGACACATTGAACAGAGCCTTCTGTTTTTTACTCCATCCACTATGCAACCTGCAACGGCGACTGCCGAAACAGCTGATCGGAGAAGGTACTGGATGTCAGCCACCCATGATCTGATATTGGTGACCTACTTGGACGATAGATCATCAGTACCTAAATTCTGTAAACCCCTTTAACTCTGTGACTGTGCAGGAGATTTGGAGCTTTGTATCACCAAAAAAAGCTCCGAACCCTATAGAGTAATAGCAAAATTAAGAAATTGATCAGCACAGAATGATGTAAAGTAAAAAAAAAAAAAAAGATGGAGATTCAATTCACAAAATATGTTCCCAGTAGATGAGATCCTGGAGGATATGAACGCGCCCGAGAAGAACTCTCCACACTTGTGGTGCTTGTTTCACATGGCAGGATTTTATTTTGATACATCAGTCTTTTATTTTCTCCGCAGCAATACCTTCGCCCTGTGGAGGATATCGCTACGTCTCAGGATGACTGCTATAAGTTTGCGGTATCCCAGTCTTCTACTGGCACAGTTATGGGAGCTGTCATCATGGAGGGCTTCTACGTTGTGTTTGACCGTGCAAGTAAACGCATAGGATTTGCAGTCAGCACATGTCACGGTGAGAAATCATTCACTGCTGTTTCACACAGAGCACTTAAACCTCTTACATTAACCTCCCAGAGGACTCAGTTTGCAGTATACAAGCTGCTGTAAACCGAACCTGTATGCTGCAGACAGCACTTGCAGAGCAGTGGCGGAGAATCTACGAAGCATTACATGACGATCTTCACTGCAGCACCCGTCGTGCAACCAATGATTATTGCGTAACACTGGGGCCATTGAACAGAATAGGGTCACAGTGTGACCCGCAACCTGATGCGACCCCTACCTCAGAATCGCACAAAAATCCAACATGGCTGAATTTTCTGTGGTTCTGGGTTGCAATCGTGGCAACTTGTGCATCAGTACGATTCAGTTCAGTGGCCCCACTGCTACACAACCATCATGAGTTCCACAACGGGTGTCGTGGTCAAGATCACCATGTGGCGCCAGCCTAAGGGGAATGCAGTCCAATAATAATTTTTTTGTATTTTTTCAAAAAAACTATGTAAAAAGGAACCTAACTACAGTTTGTAGAAAAGATGGAGAAGCTTAGGAGTTCCCAGGTGACTTACCGGTGAACCTCCATCCCGAGGCAGTCTATGCACTGCCGCCACCACCGGTCTAGAGTTGTGCTATGATTTATGCAAATTCCTGACATATGTTATAGTGAAAAGTGGCGTGAGCAGCATAAAAACCCAAGAAGTTGCAGACTTTTTGTGTAAATAACGTCAGAAAACTGATGCAAAGACCTTGACAAGCTCCCTTCCTATGTGGCCCTACTGTAAATTAGGGTATGTGAGTACAGAAGAACCCAGACCAGCTATTATTGTGAAATATATTGGTTCTCCCATACATACCAACATTTACACATCAAAATTGGGGCATGTAAGCCTCTCCCCTGGGACCAACCTCAGAACTGGTCATTTGGATTGAGATCTGCATAAGCCCCTCTCCTTTGTGGCCCATTTGGCAGGATTGTCCTGGCAAAATCGTAATTTGTGGCAAGTATGGTTATCCTCATATATAGATAAGGTGTTGAATTGGGCCAAGGCTCTTACAAAGTAATGGGTACCAAGTCAGAAGATGGCCCTTGAGGTGACTTTGGAGCCAATCATTTGCCATAGTGGTCTTATGGACTGATTCACAAATATACTAACTGATAGGCCCGCATGTTCAATGAGGTTGGGCTCTCCGAATGTTGTCTTTTGGCGGGCCTAAAGAAGCTCGTCTGACACTAGCAGACATTATAGATGGAATGATGTAGTTGCATTGTCCTCCATTGTCTACTGCGAGGGTTGATTGTCCACCATCGTAACAAGCAGGATGTTTTGCAGCTCAATCCATACGACTGTAATTGTGATGTGTTGTACTATCTTGCAGTTCATGACTACTCCCGCCAGGCCTCTGTGGACGGTCCGTTTTATGCATCAGACTTGGAAGACTGTGGCTATAACACCCCGCAGCTGGATGAGTCGGCATTGATGACCACGGCCTACATCATGGCGGGTGTCTGTGCCCTCTTCATGCTCCCCCTCTGTCTAATGCTGTTCCAGTGGCGCTGCTTCCGCTGTCTAAGACGATCACAAGATGATTTTGCAGACGATATTTCCCTGCTGAAGTAAGAAGCTACATCTCCTCTACCTGTTGCCTCCAGGTGACCGCAAGAGAACCCGCAGCAGGGGGCTTGGTATGATACGGCCATCGGTCCTGCACGGGCAGAGTCTACCAGAGAAGCCAGGACATGAGCCAACCAAATGATGGATTATTTTTGCAGCTTTACAAATCTCAAATCTTTCACTTGTGATCAAGCATCTTCTTATGTAACAGCGCTAAATACCATTAGGACGGAGGGAGTGTCGATTAACCCAAAGCCATATTGAAGACTAACCGAAACTGCATTCCCTGTTCTTCATGCTTATTGCTAGGTCATGCGGGGTCCTTGGTTTGCGGGCGACGTAATAAGTGAACATTGTTATTCTAAAGACAAAAGGGAATCATAGAAGCAAAATTCTTTAAGGGTGGCGGGAGGTGGAGGAGGTACAAAGGCTCCAAATCTGCACCAGCCCCATAGCTGCAAGGTCCCATGTATGGCGGTTCAGTGACCGGTGTGTTGGTGGCATCCATACACTAGTGAATGGTCCATAGCATGGCAGTGAATGTCGGAAGTCTGTATACCCCTCTCCAGTCCAGAAGGGCTACTTTACATTAGGGACCAAACCTTCTTAATTTGATATCCCCAAACTGAATGTGTTTTTATGGTTATGACATTCCTGTACACAGACCGCAGATTTCTTCTTGTTGGCGAAACTGGCAGCAACTGAAGAAAGGATAGGTCATCCATAGCAGATCGGTGGCGGGTCTGACACCCAGCACCCCCACCGATCAGACGTACGGAGCAGCCCCCAGAAATAACATATTGGATGGAACTGGAAACAGCGCCATCCGCTGTGTAGTGGCCATGCTGGGGTACTGTTGTGAAAGGGAACTGAGCTGCAGTACCGTGCCACAGCCACTACGCAGTATATGATGCTGTCTGCCTCCGTCTGCTGAGTTATTTCCAGTACCAGATGCTGCTGAGAACAGCTGACCGTAGGGGTCCTTGGAGTCGTACCCCCACCGATCTCATATCGATGAGCCATTCTAAGGATTGGGCATTGATATCTACAGCTTTTAAGGTTTTCAGCCCCATGAAATCTTTTGCAATCCACTTAAAATAGTCTACAGCAGAGGTGCTCAACCTGCGGCCCTCCGGCTGTTTTAAAACTACAACTCCCACCATGCCCTGCTGTAGACTGTCCAGGCATGCTGAGAGTTGTAGTTTTGCAACAGCTGGAGGGCCGCAGGTTGAGCATCCCTGCTATAGACTATTTTAAGTGGATTGCAATAGATTTCATGGGGTTGAAAAACAACCTGGCCATCCCTGGTCTAAAGCAACAAAAAGGAGTAATAGTCCTTTTGCCAATCCCCTGTGTGTCTGTGTCGATGCCTCCTTTGGCGGTCTTACCATCACTTCATTAGTGGCAGGGAAGCATCAGAAGGGGCTAGGTAAGGTGAATATAACTCCTTTAGACCAATGTCAATGGTTTGTATGTAAATTATATGGGGTTGGACAACCCCTTTAAGGCCAATTATACATGAGCGTAATATGCACGTGTATTTGTGCGCCCGTATTACAGAGGCAAATCCCACCTCCACCGCAGGTCTGATCACCTGAACCAGCAGCATCATAGGCCCTTGTAATGCTACTAGTCCGAGTGGTCAGAGATTTCCATCCATAATGCGGGAGCACAAATCCACCTGCATTACACACTTGTAAAATTGGCCCAAGTGAAAATTAAAAGGAAAAAAGAAAATTAAAGAGCCCTTGTCACCTTAAAATGACTGTTTTAGTAAATAATAATTCTGCAGTAGCTACAGTAACTGCCATTCCTCTGTTATTCCACTTGAAAATATGTGAATAAATTCAAAAATTGCCCTTTTTTAATATGGCGTCTCTCTACACAGTCTATCAGTACTGGCTGTACGCATTTCCAGGAGGAATTACAGAGCAATAGCCCAAAGCAGAGTTATTTTATGGGGAAAACAAGTATGTACTAAAACAGACATGTCAGGAGAACTCAGATATGTGTCTGATCAACAGAGTTCTGACCACTGGGCACCCGCTGATCATGAGAACGGGGGACATTTACCCACATTTGAACTGAGCGCCAGACATGTGTGTCCACCACTTCATTAATTGCTATGGTACTGCCGGAGGTAGCAGAGTACAAGCGCCCTGCCATCTCCCACAGCCCCATAGAATTGAATGGAGTGGCAGCATGCGTGTCCGCTGCTCCATTCAAATGGGGGAAGATGGGTCCCCGTTCTGGTGAACGGCAGGAACCCTAACGTTCAAATCCCTTGCTGATCAGACTCTTACTCCTGTGGATAGGGAATAAGTTGTTGTAATGGAACAGTCCCTTTAAAGGGGTATTCCGGTTAGAAGAAGTTATCCGACCACTGGTACCCCTAGCGATCACAAGAACAGGGGTCCTGTACCCCTGAAATAAATGGAGCAGCTGGTCGAACATGCACACTGACGATCCGTTCTTTGTCTATGGGACTGCCGGATAAGGCCTCATGAACACCAACGTGTGCAGGCCGGGCCCGTGCTGCGGACCGCAAATTGCGGTCTGCAATGCACGGGCACTGACCGCGGGGCCGCCGCATTCAGATCGCGGACCCATTCACTTGAACACGGTCCGCATCCTTGTATTGAGGGCCGGGCAACGGCTGTGTGCATGAGCCCTAAAGCTGAGCATTGTACTCGGCTGTCCCAGGCAGTCCCATAGAGATCAGTGAAGCAGCAAGGTGCATTCTGGAGCCGTCACTCCATTCATTTCAGGGGTACAGGGCCACAATTCTGATGATCGCTGAAGGTCCCAGCAGTCAAACCTCTATTGATATAGTATTCAATAAAGGATTAAAAAAATAAATAAAATCCTAACCAGAAAACCACTTTATTTATTTAAAATTCTATTTTATCAGTACGGGATGCCTAGCCCTCCCCATAAATCTTTTGTATGTAGGGTCTCTTTTGAGATTTCAGGAGGTGATCCGCCTGTATCAGACCCTTTTATGCAGCACATATAACAAGGAGAAAGAACTGTGTAAAACTTGTGTCAGACCTATAGGCTCATGTCGATCCAAGAACATGTTCGGGCTTTGCGACATTATATCATATGTGATCCTACCCGTTATCAGATTGCATAGATCTCTCTTATACAGGATGAGGAGCCCACCGGATGACCCTGAAGGATTAAAATGAGATTTATAGGGGAGGGCGGCTATTCAAGTCATTGACAATTTTCTTAATGTAACTGTACGTGACGATCATTAACAATAATTGTTATATCTATGGTACTAAAACGATCAGTAACAATCAGACCCGTCCAGCGTTATGTCTTGTTTTACATATATATATATAGATGTTACTCCACTTTCTACACCACCCCTTTACTGGAGGAAGACTGTGACAAAGCCTCACTTGGTAAATGTGGCTTAGGGCTCATGCACATGGCTGTTCCGCGCATTAAGGACCGCAATTTCCGCAGACGGCTGCAGACCCATTCAACTTGAATGGGTCCGTGATCTGTCCGCACCGCAAAAAAATGTATTATGTTATATTTTTTTTGTGGTGCGGAGGCACAGAGAGAAACCCCACGGAAGCACTCCATAGTGACTCGTTTCCGCACCGCACCTTCCTGATTCTGTTTATTGGGGACCCGCTGTTTGCAGGCCACAATACGGGCAGGGGCGTCTGCATGAGTCCTTAAAGGGGTTCTCCTATTGTAGGCACCAATTTGTAAAGTGCCTGCAGGCTGCCTGCTGAAACGGAAGATTGATAATTACCTGCTCCACACCGCTGCGGTCCTCCGCACAGTCCCTGTACTATCCAGTGGTGCATGGTCACGTGCACTGCTCAAGCGGTAACGTGCTACTTGTGAGTGAGCCCACTCCCTTGGATGAGAAGCAATCCCACACATGAATGGTCTCAGGATGCTTTACTGTTGGCATGACACAGAACTCACCTTTTCTTGCAGATGTCCCAGTCAGTCAGAGGGGGCTTCATCAGAGACAATAACTTTCCCCCAGTCCTCTGCAGAGCAATCCCTGTACTTCCTGCAGAATGTCAGTCTGTCCTTGATGTTTCTCATGTTCTCGTTAATACATTTTCCTGAGCTAATAAGAAGATTACTGAATCCCATAGCCGAATCCTCTTTAGGAGACAGTCCTGGTACTTCTTGACAGCAATTGAAGCTCTCTCCTTAGGCCCCTTTCACACAGGCGAGTATTCCGCGCGGGTGCAATGCCTGATGTGAACGCATTGCACCCGCACTGAATCCGGACCCATTCATTTCTATGGGGCTGTGCACACGAGCGGTGATTTTCACGCATCACTTGTGCGTTGCGTGAAAATCGCAGCATGCTTTATATTGTGCGTTTTCCACGCAACGCAGGCCCCATAGAAGTGAATGGGGCTGCGTGAAAAATCGCAAGCATCCGCAAGCAAGTTGCTAGGACACGATCGGGATGGAGACCCGATCATTATTATTTTCCCTTATAACATGGTTATAAGGGAAAATAATAGCATTCTGAATACAGAATGCATAGTACAATAGCGCTGGAGGGGTTAAAAAAAAATTAAAAAAATTTAACTCACTTTAATCCACTTGATCGTGCAGCCCGACATCTCTTCTGTCTTCTTCTTTGCTGTGTGCAGGAAAAGGACCTGTGATGACGTCACTCCAGTCATCACATGATCCATCACCATAGTAAAAGATCATGTGACGGACCATGTGATGACCTTGGACATAACCATGGTTAACAGAAGAAAATGATTTCCAAGACCACCCTCTCCCCTTTTAAACCTGTGTTCTCTTCTTATTCAATCAGCATGACAGAGTGGTATCAGCTGCATTGTCCTCGTTAACTCTTTCTTCTGAGTTAGGGCTCATGCACACGACTGTATGTATTTTGCCATCCGCAAAAAATACGGATGACGTCCGTGTACATTCCGTATTTGGCCCCCAATAGAACAGTCCTATTCTTGTCTGTAATGCGAACAATAATAGGACATGTTCTATTTTTTTGCGGAACGGACATACGGAAACGGAATGAACATGGAGTAACTTCCTTTTTTTTGCGGACCCATTGAAAGGAATGGTTCCGGATGCGGTCCGCAAAAAAAAAAAAAACTTAACAGACACGGAAAGAAAATACATTTGTGTGCATGAAATGAGAAGATCACTGAAATGACGTTAGCAAGTCATTTTGTGGCAAGGCTGAAATACAGTGGAAATTACGGTAGGTTTGTGTGACTAAGTTAATTTTCACGACAAGGAAAGACTTTGCAATTAATTGCAATTCATCTCATCACTCTTCATATCAATCTATAGTTAAAAGGGTTTTCCGAGATTCTAATACTGATGGCCTATCCTCTGATCGGTGGGGGCGCTCCTGTGTGTGCAGCGGCTTTCTCTTTGCTACCAAGCACAGCTCTGTACATGGTAATAGCGGCTGTGCTTGGTATCGCAGCGTAACCCTCATTCACTTCTATGGGGCTAAGCTACGTGACCAATAAACGTCTCGTCACTGGCCTAGGAAAAGCTGAGAGACGGCCGCGGTGCTCACAGGAGACCCAGTGGCTTCTCAAACAGCTGATTAGTGGGGGTCCCGGGTGTCAGACCCCACCAATCAGATACTGATGACCAATCTAGTATAAAACTCCCGGGAAACCCCTTTAATGCATATTAATACAGAAAATTTAAACCACAGTTTTTCTGAATCGTGCAGGGCAAGGGCTTTTTCTACAGATCCGGTGACGTACCGGGCTCTCCATGGGTAAGCCAGGGGGAGGCTAGGGAAGCGCCAAAGCCCGCCCATTAGTGCCGGTGAAGTCACCGGGAACACTGCTAGGCGGAAGCCTCCGCCTAGCAGTGTAAAAATGTGAATAAAAAAGCCCCTGCCCTGTGTGATACAGCACAGGGCAATGGAGAGCATCAGAGCATGAAACTCGATACTCATATCAGAGTGGCTGAGAGGGGGAAGGAGGGAATATGTCGGTGTTCAGCTCTAAGTGTGCATGCTGGGAGTTGTAGTTTCACAGCAGCTGGAGTGCTAAAGGTTGCTGATCCCTATGTTACATTGCTAGGAAGAAGCAGGGGAAGAAAACTAGACTGCAGGATTGTACTATACACAAGGTATATTTGGAAACTATATCCACTCTGTATCTGCAGAGGAGCTGCATACACAAACAAAATTAGCTCCAGAGGTGAACACGGCATTTAAAGTGAACATCTGGCCACAAATGAGATGTTCCCAGTTCCCCCGAATTCTCATCTGTGTGTAATTTCTCTGTTTACAGCTCTGCCATTCGCTATACAGATTTATCCGTCTCCTAATTAAGAAGCAGTATTTGTTCTGGTAATGTTATTGAGGGGTCGCTGCTTGATTCCAGGTCCCCATGTCTGGACCTCATTACTAACCTCCAAACTTTCCCTTCCCCTCATTATGAGAGTTGTTTCTGATTCTAGAACCAATAACTGCATGTAAGCTGTGACGCCCCTGTGTGAAAGGCCCTGGAGGGACTGGAGAGAAGTTTCAATTTTAGGAATAGATAGAGCATAGCTTCTTTCAGATGCAGGTACAAAAAGAAAAAAGGTTATCCACTAAACAGAGCAGAATACCTTGTGGCAAATACAATGGTCCCTTTCTTATGGGTTTTCTAAACTGGACAGCCTCTTACAAGACAAAGGGAGGAGGATCTACTTGGAGCTCTTCTCGTGTGCCATCCAACCCGATGGAAGGTGATGGGCACGGTTAGGAGAAAGGGCTAGGGCAATATCATTTACAACTTTTTACAATTTCCAAAAGTGTAGAGAAAGTAGCAGGAAGGTGAGTGACCTCCAGTAACTCCAAAGATTCAATATAATTTCTGCCAGAAACTGGGGTACATTGTAGTTCAGATGTACTTCAGCTTATAGCTCAAAACAGACTTTTCACTAAGGCTACTTTCACACCTGCGTTCGGTGCGGATCCGTCTGGTATCTGCACAGACGGATCCGCACCGATAATGCAAACGCTTGTATCCGTTCAGAACGGATCCGTTTGCATTATTCTTTAAAAATAAAGTCTAAGTCAAAACGGATCCGTCCTGGCTTACATTGAAAGTCGATAGGGGATGGATCCGTTTTCAATTGCACCATATTGTGTCAGTGAAAACGGATCCGTCCCCATTGACTTACATTGTAAGTCAGGACGGATCCGTTTGGCTCAGTTTCGTCAGGCAGACACCAAAACTCTGCAAGCAGCGTTTTGGTGTCCGCCTCAAAAGCGGAGCGGAGACCAAACGCAGCCTAGCTGATACATTCTGAACGGATCCTTATCCATTCAGAATGCATTGGGGCTAAACTGATCCGTTTTGGGCCGCTTGTGAGAGCCTTGAAACAGATCTCACAGGCGGACCCAGAAACGGCAGTGTGAAAGTAGCCTAAGCCTGGCCACTCCAATCTCAGAATGGCCTGTCGAAACTGCCATCCATGTTTCACGGATCATTAAGAATATATGCTTTGAAAATTATTTTTCAGCTGTGCAGTGAAACACGGATAACGCACGAAAAGCAAAAAACGGATACACGGATCATTCATGGGCAGCTTCACGGATGCATCACTGACCACTTTTTCACGGATTTGAGCACGGACGTGTGAATGAGGCTTTAATCTCCGTCTTCTCCTGGCAGCACTTGCCTAATTTTATTATTTTTCACTGTATCTACCTCCTATTAAAGGACAATCTCTTCCTGTGATTTAGGATGTAAGGAACATAAAGAGCGGCAAACCTGAATGTAACTTTTGTGGTTTCCCCGAGTGTTGCTCAATTATTTACACTTCTTTTACACCCAGTATATTTTAAATTTAGGGTAATTTTTCACATATAGGGCAAAAATGCAAGTGTTTTTGTGTGAACTGTCGCAGTTTCTTGATGCGAATTTTGAACGCACATCATCTACAGGTGAAACGAGTTAAAGGGCTTTGCATACAGCAAGAAGACAATAAAAGAACCCTTAGACAACCTGCACATGTTGCGCATTTGTATGCAGGAAATCTGCACAAAAACTGCATAAAAACTAATGTGATCGCTGACTATTTATTGCGGGTTTTGGTCCGGATTTCCTGTTTATCTTAACAACTCCATTGAAGTCTATGGAAAAAACTGCTATATAAGCTGTGGAAACAATTGACATGCTTTCCATGTGTAGAAAATACACAAAGTGTACATGAGATTTGGTAAATTTCCTTCACTTTGCTGGTACTGCATTACGCTGCATTTCTTCTTAGGAAAATCCACATGTAATCCACAACGTGCATTTACCCTTGGCTCTGTTCACAAAGCAGATTTTGCAAAGTCAAAATTTATTACGTATTCTGTGTCAGAAATCCCATCAGTTTCTGCTGCAGTTTTGGCCAATTAACGGAGCGCACACCTGCTGTGGTTTCCATTGGCATCCACCCACACATGGTGCCAAGAAAGGACATGTTCTTTCTTGGATGGTCGCAGCTATAAACCACAGCCACATAAGCTGAAAACAATGGGAGGCAGATCTTGCGCAGCCGCTGTGTTTTTTTTTATCTGCATGAACGGAGCCTCGGACTGGATTTTCGCATTCAGGTTTTTTGGAAGCCAAAACCAGGAGTGGATTCGAAAAGAGGAGAAGACTTATCCTTTCCTATATATGTGTCCTCAATTTTATGATCCAGTCCTGACTAGGTTCAAAAACGAGATTTTGTGAAACTCACCTGTAAAATCTCTTTCTCGCGGGGTTCATTGGGGGGACACAGGACCATGGGTATAGCTTGCTGCTGCCACTAGGAGGCGACACTAGGCTGAAAAAAGACTTAGCTCCTCCTCTGCAGGCTATACCCCCTCCACCCTGGAGAGAGCATGTCAGTTCGTGCTCAAGCAGTAGGAGCAGTAGAAAACACGTGCCAAGTAAAGGAGATGCAACAATAATAAATACTGGGTGGGTGCTGTGTCCCCCAATGAACCCCACGAGAAAGATTTTACAGGTGAGTTTCACAAAATCTCGTTTTCTCGCTGGTATCATTGGGGGACACGGGGAGCAGTGGGGGACACATCCTAAAGCAGTCCACGGGGAGGGAAAAAGATCCACACCCATGGAATAGCAGTCACGAGGATGCTAAATACACTGCTGCGAGGGAGAAGGAAAAAGAAGGGAAAACAACGTCCAGTCGACGCGGAAGGTGGCGACTACCATCAGCAAAAAAAAGGTAATGGGCGGAGCACTGCCTTATGCGAGTACCTGATAAGAAAAACATACTTACAAGAAAGGTACTCCCAACTCCCCAAATTCGTTGGGTGGAAAAGCCCGCCCCAGGAATGCCAACTTCCCAGAATAAAAAGAGGGGAAGAAGACTCACAGAGAGGGGACATGTTCCTCACTGAAACGCCACCAAACGACCCATCGGTCGTCTGGACGAAACCAGGTACCTGGCCCTAACCCTGGATGTAGATGACTTGGAAAAATGTACGTACAAGAAAGCGCAATCACCTCAGAAAGCCGCCGGGTGGAAGATTCCGCCACCCGGAACGCCGCCTTCCCAGAAATAAAAAAGGAGAAGAAAAAGAGGTCCCAGAGGGAAGCCCCAGAGAAGAAGTCCCAGAGGTGGCTGGGACGAAGCCGGCTGCTGGCCACAACTGTGGAAGCAGAACCAAAATCCAGGTCTGCAGGGTCCTCCTCTGGTTAAAAAGACACCCCTGAGAAAGCGGTATTTTGGTAGACTAATGTCCCTAGAGCCTTCGGGCTTGTGGTGAGACTTCTAGCGAGAGAAGCTACTGAGAAAAAAATTCCTGAGCCAGGTGTGCCCAACTGCAGGCCAAGAACCAATACCTCGGATAAAGGTAGAAGCAAAAAACGAGGTGAGCATCACCGGTGATGGAAAGCCCCATAAAGTGATATATGTTGACCATGCGCGACACTGCCTGGACGGGCAGACGACCAAGAAACGAGAATACTCCTCGTGGAAAAAAATAGAATCTGGATTCCCGAGCCGTACAACCCAGTGCTACCGGTCAAGTAGATCGAAGGGGAAGATGGCCAGCCATATCCAGCTAGAGGAAGGACAGGAAAGAAAAAAGGGTGTCCCGTTCCAGGAACGAAAAACCCCACCAGTGGTGGCAAGGCGTGAAGACACCCGCTCTGCCCGGCGTGGGGGGACCCGCAGTCCACCCCCGGAATGAGCAGTGAAAGGAAAGACCACCAACGGCTTGAGGAGACACAGACAGTAATCATATCTGAGGAAAGGTATCACTGTAGTGGTAGACGAGTGCCGCAGGGACTCAGCTACCCAGAAGAGCGCACCCAAAGTAAGGTGCTGATAGCTATGGCATGTACGTCAATGCAAGCCCGAGTTGACGACACCAGAACAACAGTTGTCAGAGCAACGGTCAATTAACAGTAGTATAGACCATTAGGAGGCCAGGGCTAAAGCCCATTGCCATAAGAGACTGGCACTCTACAGAATCTCTTGGTAATGCAATAGACCGCCTGAGGAGGAGCCCGGACAAGGGAAGCCACAAGGTTAATGCCAACGCCAAACTCCGGCTGAGGAGGAGGAGGCCGCACCGTAGAGGATACTGATTCCAGAGTCAGTAGAAACCGTCATCTGACGAAGGAACTGTGCAGTAGGAACCCTAGTATGTAGTGGGGGTGCAAATACCCCTTGTACAGTAAGAGCTACAGCATATTCCGCCAGCAAAAAATCGAGGGAGAGGCCTAAGGATACCCAGAAGTAGAATGGTACCATGCTGTCTCAGTTAAGTAGAGCCATCCTGAGGTACTCCGTGAATAAAGGGGGCTGAACCGGAGCGACCGCTGAAGCAGTGCCAGGGTAGAACCCTTACCCGAGGGGGCTGTCCCACTGCCGTGACTACGATCTCTGGCCCTAGTGTGAAAGCTTCCCCTGCTTAGAAGAACATTCTGTAGTTGCCATTGCAGATTGCCAGCAAAACACCCTCACCTAGATAAGGAAGAGTGGTGGCACAAGGACGACACATCTGCGCCCCCAACCAGCACCGGAAGAAAAGGGAGGATACAATATGGGAGTAGCCACAGCATCCAGTGGCAGTATCCATATGTCACTAGATGAAAAGTACAAGGCACCAACAGTGACGACTGTTGCCACAGCCCACCTGAATGAAGGCAAGGCATCTAGTGTCGTGGCTTAGTTGAAATAAAGCATGCAAGATGCTTAGTGAATTCCCTTTAGTTGTAGAAGGGGGTAATGCCACGACTGTTGAATAGTATTCACTAGTAGCGCACTCCTCCGGTCAAGGAAGGGGGGTAGCGAGATAATCAGAACCGTATCCAACGGTAGTGCAATCACCCCTCCACGGAGGGGGGGAATACCTACGGTTAGCACTGAACTCAGTGGAAGTGTAATTACTCCTCCTATGAAGGGGAGAAAAATATACAGGAAGTACTGTATCCTGAGTTAGCACAAGAACCTCGCCTATGGCGGGGAGTAATGCACCCAGCAGGAACTGAACTCAATGGTAGAGAATTACGTCCCCAAGGAAGAGGGTAATGCATATGATCAGTCCTGTATCCGGTGGGAAGAGAAATTCCTCCACTTATGTAAGGGGGGAATGCTTACGGTAAACACTGCCACCAGTGATATTGCCATAACGTCCCCTATGAGAGAGGCTAATGTATACTGCCAGTACTGTACTCAGTGGAACGGTAATTCCATCAAATACGGAAGGAGGGACGCGAATGGCTGGCACTGAGACCAGTGCTAGTGCAGTCAGTCCACCTAAGTGGTGCAATGCCGCCTAAGGAAGGGGGTAATGCATACCATCAGTACAGCTGGTCAGTATGGATGCAATACTAGAAGATTGAACTGGATTCATATCAGAGTTCGCAGAACAGATCCCCCCCTTTCCTCAGAACCAAGCCCTGCCGGAAGGGAGGGTTCTGAATATAACCTCATTGAGGAAGGGAGGAGGTGCGGAGGAGACCGAGGAGGAAACATGTCCTGCTCTGGCCCGCTCGTGCACAGTTCTACCTTTCAGCATCAGCCATGCGGATGCAGGCTGAGTCGGTGATGAAATAACAATCAAACCACCCAGGAGGTGGAATCGGCACCTCTACAGGACCGCTCACTGGATTGAGTGGGCAGTACTTAATCAACCCACGACCCCGGAGGGTGGATTGGGAACTTCCAGAGGTCCCCCTTGAAATGCACAGGTGGAGAATTATCAACCAAATAACCCAGGAGGGTGGATTGGGAATCCTTCAGATGTGCTCCCCTGGATTTGCCCAGGTGGAGCATTATCAACCAAACGGCCCCGTAGGGCGGATTGGGATCCTTCAGATGTGCTCCCCTGATTTTGCGCAGGCGGAGTATCATCAACCAAACGGCCCCGTAGGGCAGATTGGGAAGTTACAGAGGTCCTCCACTGGATTGCACAGGTGGTGGCATATAAACCAGACGACCCAGAATGGTTTGGGATTCTTCAGATGTCCTTTATCAACCAAACGACCCCGGAGGGAAGATTGGGAACTGTGAGAAATCCTCCACTGACCGGATAGGACATGGGCCAGTCTGGTATCACACCATGAGGATGGTCCTGCGGTGATGTGGGCTGAGGGGGGCAGGATTACCGGTAATGCCCCCGCAAAATGAATAAGAGGCAGGAAGAGGTAAATTATAATTTTTTTTTAAACTTAAGGCATTTGGTCTGCAGAAAGGGACACTGGATAATCCAGTGCCTACTGCAAAAATGTGGCTTACCATGAAGGGTTAACCCAGCTTAGAGGACCGAAGGCGGAGCTCAGCTGGCACCTGGGGGAGGAGGGACCACTAGTCGGAGAGAATTCCCGCCTAATGGACGAACCCGCCCCCTCCATAATCGGAATGAAGTTGCGGCCTAGTAGGCCGCAAAGCCGGGACATAAAGTCGGCGCATGGCCAACTGGTATAACAGAGAGACTTGGGAGTTTACCTTTCAATTGGCGGTCGGATGTGTCCGCTTGCGTCCCCCTGCCGCAGGCCGCAAAAATTGTGCGGGCCGAGTAGCAGTAGGTCCGAAGAGAAGCCAGGGCCTAAATTTTCGGCGCCCGGCCAAACTGGCCGGGAAGTGGAGTGCCCGGAGCAGCGCTCTCAAGCCCCCTGGATGTATACCCTAGGGTTGAGCGATATACCGGTATCACGATATACCGCGGTATTAAAAAAACGGCGATATGGCGATATCGCCATTTCGTAAATACCGCGGTATTTCGTGACGTCATAGGAGCGGTCATGTACGCTGACCGCTTCTAAATCTGCGGCCGCCCGCCCCAGCATGAACCGATACGGGACATTTGCAGAGTACTTCTACTCGTGCAAATGTCCCCGATACCTGCTGGCCGCTTGCGGCGGCGCTCTTAGCAGTTCGGCCGGCGTGGGGGAGGGAAGGAATTCTGTCACTCGCATTTCCTGCACCCGACCTCTGAGAGGACGCTGTGATCCGCGCAATTAACCCCTCAGGTGATCACAGCGTCCTCTCAGAGGTCGGGTGCCGGGAATGTGGGCAGTGCCCCCCTCCTCCCTCCCTCCCCAGTATTAATCATTGAAGGCCACAAGGTCGTCCCCCCATCATTGGTGGCAGTGGGCTCCTCTCTCCCTCCCCAGTATTAATCATTGGAGGCCACAGGGTCGTCGTCCTCCTCCTCCCCCCATCATTGGTGGCAGTTTGCAGTTCCGATCGGAGTCCCAGCAGTGTAATGCTGGGGCTCCGATCGGTTACCATGGTAGCCAGGACGCTACTGAAGCCCTGGCTGCCATGGTATGTTAGTGAGCAGAATTATACTCACGTGCGTCGTGGCCGCCGGGCGCGCCTTCTTCTCATAGGTCTGTGCGGCGCATTGCTAATGCTATAAGCCTTAGCAATGCGCCGCACAGACAGAAGAAGGAGCGACCGGCGGCCACGACGCATGTGAGTATAATGCTGCTCACTAACATACCATGGCAGCCAGGGCTTCAGTAGCGTCCTGGCTACCATGGTAACCGATCGGAGCCCCAGCATTACACTGCTAGGACTCCGATCGGAACTGCAAACTGGCACCAATGATGGGGGGAGGAGGAGGACGACCCTGTGGCCTCAAATGATTAATACTGGGGAGGGAGAGAGGAGGGGGGGCCCACTGCCACCAATGATGGGGGGACGACCCTGTGGCCTCCAATGATTAATACTGGGGAGGGAGGGAGGAGGGGGGCACTGCCCACATCCACCAATGATGGGGGGACGACCCTGTGGCCTCCAATGATTAATTCTGGGGAGGGAGGAGGGGGGGCCGACTGCCACCGATGATCGGGGGGGAAGACCCTGTGGCTTCCAATGATTAATACTGGGGAAGGAGGGGGGGCCCACTGCCACCAATGATGGGGGGATGACCCTGTGGCCACTGCCACCAATGATTAATACTGGGGGGGTGCACTGCCCACTGCCACCAATGATGGGGGGGGGGGGGGGGGAGACCCGGTGGCGACTGCCAGCAATGATTAATACTGGGGGGGAAGGGGCACTGCCACCAATGATGGGGAGGGGGACCCTGTGGCCACTGCCACCAATGATTAATACTAGGGGGGGGGGGGGGGGGGGGGGGTTACCAGGGGGGGCTGATCAGAGGCTGGGGAACTGCCCGTCTGCCCCCATACAGTGTAATGTCTCCTTGTGGCTGCCCCCATACAGTATAACGTCTCCTTGTGGCTGCCCCCATACAGTGTAACGTTTCCTTGTGGCTGCCCCCATACAGTATAACGTCTCCTTGTAGCTGCCCCCATACAGTGTAACGTCTCCTTGTGGCTGCCCCCATACAGTGTAACGTCTCCTTGTGGCTGCCCCCATACAGTAGTATAACATCTCCTTGTGGCTGCCCCTATACAGTATAACCTCTCCTTGTGGCTGCCCCCATACAGTGTAACGTCTCCTTGTGGCTGCCCCCATACAGTAGTATAACATCTCCTTGTGGCTGCCCCCATACAGTATAACCTCTCCTTGTGGCTGCCCCCATACAGTGTAACGTCTCCTTGTGCCCCCCCCCCCATACAGTGTAACGTCTCCTTGTGCCCCCCCCCCCCCCCCATACAGTGTAACATCTCCTTGTGGCTGCCCCCATACAGTATAATGTCTCCTAGTGGCCCCAAGTGTTTTTTTCTTCTAAATGGGCATTTATTGCGATATATATCGTTATCGCGATAAATTTCTTAATATCGTTATCGTGGGAATATTTTTGATATCGTCCAACCCTAGTATACCCCGCAGGCCGGATAAGGTGAGGCCGCGGAAAGTTAGGGATGCGCCCTTAGAAGATCCCCCCGAGTATAATAGGGGAACCCAGGCCCCAGACATGGAAAGAAGCCCAGACCTAACTCAGGGGCTGAGGTAATGTGGGGCCCTCACCGGAGAATGGCCCACTTTAAGAAAGAAGGTCCTCCATTTTGACGAGGTGACCAAGGGGGAGGGGGGGGAACCGGGAGCTGAGGATACTTACCCACTCTGGACTACTCAACTGCCTTCATCTGTGTTCTTCACCCTTGTGACATGGACCAGCAGAGGCTCCTCTTCAGTCCCTGGCACAAGTGACAGGGACCGGGTTGAAGGGCAGGAACAGGTGTCCCTATGGCTGGGGG
Source organism: Bufo bufo (assembly GCF_905171765.1). Taxonomy (NCBI): domain Eukaryota; kingdom Metazoa; phylum Chordata; class Amphibia; order Anura; family Bufonidae; genus Bufo; species Bufo bufo. The sequence goes on from NC_053389.1 coordinate 67,803,057, forward strand.
GAGAAGGAAGGTCAAACCCTCCTGGTCCACTTTGTCTTCTTGTGGGAGACAGAGCGGTGGAATAAGCGTCACCGGTCAGCCCCCCCCGGGGATGCAGAGCTCTTAGTAGCCCTGGACTCCCAACCTAAAAGGAAAATAAAAATTCTAAATAAAAGAAAATAACAGCCAGGGGGTCTGCCTCCTACGACACTAAGCTAAAAACTGACATCCTCTCTCCAGGCTGGAAGGGGTATAGCCTGCAGGGGAAGAGCTAAGTCTTTTTCAGCCTAGTGTCGCCTCCTAGTGGCAGCAGCAAGCTATACCACGGTCCTGTGTCCCCAATGATATGAGCGAGAAAACTGCATCGAAAAACCTGAATGTGGAAACCCAGCCTTACGAGTCCCTCAACTACGAAGCATTTGGTTTAACAAGACGCCTGCATGGCTCCTATGTGCAGCCCTGGAATATGTAAACACGCTCATTAAAAGATGAAGCAGAAATGTGTTTTTCCTTCGAAAAAGGTTTATTATGAAGAGGTTTTTGTACACTGATTTCGTGACAGGCTTTAGGCACGCTTCCACACTTCTGTGCAGCACATTCACGCTTCCATGGACTATGAATTCATATCTGATTATCGCAGGCTCGGGCAGAACGGGCAGTCATGGTTGGTTGAAGGCCAAGATTTAGCACACTGTGGAAGAAACAAAGCACTTTACTGCACACGTGATGCATATACAGTATGTATAATCTATAACCTACTACTAACCATATCACACGTGCAAGGTTAGCCACGCAGCCTGCTCCTTCTAAAACAAAGATTTCTTTACATAAATCTGAACAGCACTGAATAGGTGGTCTGCTCCCAATCTATGTATTTCTGTGTACCCAACAATTAATCTTTCTAAACATTAAACAACTTTGTTAATTATTTTGTTTTTAAAACATCTTACTGATTTGTGTACCCAGCTACTATGCAGACCGATGTGTCTCCATGGAATGGGCCATCAGTAGGTCAAAGTGAAGCAGGAGTAAGAGGGAGTTAAGTGACAAGTGACTCAGGATCAGACACTAGTCTGTATCCATAGAGACACATAGGTCCACTCTGCATTGGAGTTGGTTACACAAAATGGTAGGATTTTTTTTAAGATTCACAAAGTTGTTTCATTTCTTTTTATCTTACATGTCTTAAGAGTAATATAAAAAAAAAATACAGCACTGAATACAAAACTGCAGATAGACTTTAAAGCATTAAGGGTCCATTCACACGTCTGCAAAATGGGCCTGCATCCGTTCTGCAATTTTGCCGAACAGGTGCGAACCCATTCATTTTTTTATGGGGCCGGAATGTGCTGTTCGCATCCGCGGATCCTCACTTCCGTCCGCAAAAAAATAGAACATGTCCTATTCTTGTCCGCAATTGCGGACAAGAAAAGGCATTTTCTATGAGAGTGCCAGCGACGTGGGGTCCGCAAAATGCAGAATGCACATTGCAGGTGTCCGTGTTTTGCGGATCCACAAAACACATACGGACGTGTGAATGGACCCTAAAGGGGTATTTCAGTTAAAACAATGTATCCAAACTAATCCAATGTATCACAAGAATGGAAGTTTGAATGGAGTGATGGTTGGGCTTCCACACTGACAGTCCATCTGACTCTCTGGGTCTCTGGCAGTCCCATAGTAATATAGCGGCAGTGCACATGCTTGACTATTGCTCCATTCATATGGTGGGACATAGGGCCCCCATTCCTTTGATCAGTACAGTTCCCAGTGGTGAGACGCACCCACTGATCTAAAGGGCCTTTTAAATGGACCGAGAATCCCAAAGATAATCGCTAACGAGCGCTCCACCGATTATCTGGTGGTGTAAATGTACCGCCGATTACCCGATGAACAAGCGAAACACTCGTTTATCGGGTAGTTGGCAGGACTAGAAGCTGCAGTGGCTTTTTTTTTTATAACATCATACAAGATCTTTGGGGGAAATGTAACATTACATTTTATTAATGCTGAATTCTCCTGTACATGGACATATTACTCCTGGTGACAGCGGTTAATTTTAAACGCTGCTTTTCGCTGTACCTGAGGACATGATCTGAAAACCTGTAGATTTAAAAAAGTAATTTATATACCGCTTTCTATGTCGAGGTAAAAAACACTTTCTGTAAAAAGTGATGTCATTTACATTAATTACAACCCATATAGAATACTGGGGGAATGTCTCTTGTCAATCCTAGATTTTTTAAATTAGCGAATTTCAATAATATGCAAATTAGAAAACTGCACTTTTGAACCTGACTAAATGCTAATTTCTAAACACATTTTGATTAGTGGAAGAAATGTGGCAGATCCACTTTGATGCTTACCTCCCGGTGTATGGCATGGTGACAAGACACAGGCTGCCGGTCATGTGGCTGTACAATCTTCTGGCACATCAAGCACACCTGCAAAGGAACATGGGAAAATGGTTTTCCCCCCTCAACAGTGGAATGACTTTCCGCACACACATAAAAGATTCAGTTTGCTCTCTACAGATCATACCTGTGGCCGCCCTGAATATCCTCCATAAGTTGAAGGCAGGAAAACAGGGTTTATTTGTGCGACTGGATACTGAGGCCTGCCATGACCTACAGACTAAGGAAACAGAACATCGGGTCAAAATCCATGGTATTCGCTGACAATCTAATGTGTATGGAAGTCTCCCGACTTCCCCCAACAGCAGATCTCAGAGAAAAGAAGGGTGGGGGTATGGTAGATTTCAACACGCCCAAACCTTTTGTTCTCAGAGGAGTTAAGATACCACCAGAGTTGTCCGGCATCGTCTTATTCCCCTTCTCCAGACTAACACAAGCACGCTCTCCAAACCGAATGTGAATCTGTATGTGAATATTAGGAATGGCTGTTGGACGACAGCTACCAAAAATGTATGGCTAGCATTGAATTTCTATAATGTGATGCTCGGCCCATCATTGCATTCTGGGTGAGCTGCTTAACGCTTCATGAACACGACCGTGTCCGTTCTGCGGTCTGCAAACTGTGGGTCTGCATAACATGAAAGCAGTCTGTATGCATGCCACATTTTTCTGCGAACCCAATAACTTCAATGGGTCTGTGGTCTGCACTTTGCAGCTAAGTATAGTAACATGTTCTATGTTTTGCAGAAAGAACACATGGATGCAGACTAAGCACACAGACTTTATCCATGTTTTGCAGATCCACAATCTGCGGACCGCAAAACAGATCTGGTCGTGTGCATGGGGCTTTAGTACAAGATAAGTACATCAATGAATTTCCAAAGCTTTAGGCCAAGCATGGCCAACCTGCGGCTCTCCAGCTGTTGTAAAACTACAACTCCCACCGTGCCCTGCTGCAGGCTGATAGCTGTAGGCAGTCTGAGCATGCTGGGAGTTGTAGTTTTGCAACAGCTGGAGAGCTTCAGGTTGGTCATGCCTGCTTTAGGCCCTTTTATGTGCATTGTACCTATCTGTAACACAGTAAAAACATGTGCCCATATTTACTAAGGTTCTTGCGCCGGAGTTCGGGCATAAGTTGGACCTTCTTTTTGGCACAAATGAATTTACACAAATTAATGATTTGTCACAAAAAGAACAGATAATTGTACTTCCTGTCAGTGTCTCTAAAATGGGTTTATTGAGACACAAGATTTACTACTCCTGTGCAGCAGTTTTATGGTGTAAAATAATGGTCCTAAGCAGGGCTGGCCAACCTGCGGCTCTCCAGCTGTTGTAAAACTACAACTCCCACCATGGTGTAGGCTGATACCTGTGGGCAGACTGGGCATGCTGGGAGTTGTAGTTTTGCATCAGCTGGAGAGCTGCAGGTTGGCCATCCCTGGTCTAAAGTAAGCCAACTAAGAGTCCTAAAAGAGGACCGGTCACCACAAAATGCAATGCACCATGTTATAGAGCCGGAGAAGCTGAGCAGATTGATTTTGAATTTTGTGGGGAAAGATTCAGTAAAATCAGTCATTTATACATTTATATCTCTGCTTTTTCTACTTCCTGTGAACCGGTATTGGTACAGGAGGGGGGGGAGTTATCAATGATTGATAGCATTGTGTGTATATACGTGTGCATAGTGAGATAACTGTCAGTCTCTGGTAACCCCTCGGGAGATAGAAAAAATAGGATTTTTTGTGCTTACCTGTAAAATCCTTTTCTCGCTGAGTTCATTGGAGGACACAGCTCCCACCCTGTATGTACATTGCTGGTTCTCCTAGATGGGTCCATCTGGTTGTTGAAGACCCATCTCCGGTTTTCTTCCTTTTTATTGCTTTCTGTTGGATTCTCCTGGCTGCTCCTACTGCTTTTGTACAAACTGATTAGCTCAGAGGAGGAGCTCACACTTTTTTGCTTAGTGTCGCCTCCTAGTGGCAGCAGCTATACCCATTGCCTTCTGTGTCCCCCAATGAACTCAGCGAAAAACGAGATTTTTGTATAACTTACCAGTAAAATCTCTTTCTCGCTCTTTCCTTGGGGGACACAGAAGACCTTGGGTATAGCTCATCTCCCTAGGAGGCGTGACACTAAGTGAAGACTGTTAAGCCCCTCCTCCACAGCTATACCCTCAGCCTGGAGAGAGAGACTGCCAGTTGCGTGTCCAAGTAGTGAGAAAAGGCAAAGTCCAAAAATTGGAACCAACAAGCCAACTACCCAAAGGGTAAACAAACTCGGAAACAGTCAGAGAAGAACAAAGAATGGGTGGGTGCTGTGTCCCCCAAGGAAAGAGCGAGAAAGAGATTTTACTGGTAAGTTATACAAAAATCTCGTTTTCTCGCCCAGTTTCCTTGGGGGACACAGAAGACCTTGGGACGTTCAAAAGCAGTCCAAAGGGGGAGGGACCACAGCACCAAGGCGAAGCACCCGAAGGCATCAAAAAACCCGCCGCCTGCAGACCAGGCGGCCCGAAACAGCATACGCCGAAGCCCGAGTATGCACCCTGTAGAACTCGGTAAGGTGTGCAAGGAAGACCAGTGACCGCCTTGCACAAATGCATGGCCGAAGCCTAATGCCTCCGGCCCAGGAAAAAACCGACAACTCTGGCCAAATGAATGGTGACACCAAAAGCAGAACCCTGCCCTTGGTGCGGCAACCACAACAAGAGCCACTCTGAGAAAGCGGAGGAAAGCCACCCTGGAGGCCGTCAACCCTTTGCACGGACCTCCTGGAAACACAAGAGACCGAATGTCGACAAGAGTCGGAGATCTCCAACGTTCCCTGGGGTGGGAAGGGGAGGACGACTGCCTCAATGAAATGAAAGACAAACACCATCTTCAGAAGGAAGGAAGAGACGGAATGGAGAACAGCCCTGTCCTGGGGGAAGACAGAAGGCTCGGAACAAGAAGGGCCGCCACTCAGGCACCCATCAGAGACACGATGGCTACAGAAACCCAACTGTTAGTAGAGGGAACTTCTGTAACGGCTCCAAGGAAAAATTGGAGCGCCAAGAGCCTAGTATGTAGTTCCCAGGACGGTACCGGAGGACAGTACAAAGGAACCCAAGAGCCGCTCCATGGAAGAAGTTCCTGACAGGCCCAGAGGGCCTGGGAACGCTGAAAGAGGAAGGACAGGAATGACACTTGATACTTCAAGCAACAGAGTCCCAGCCCCAGGTCCAGGCCGGACTGGAGAAAGACAGAACCATGGAGAAAGGCAGAGTGGGGGAACGCCCAGCTTCCCACAGAACCCCAGGTAAAACCCTAAGTCCTACCACAGATCCTGGACGAAAAACTCGGCTAGAAGCGAACACTAGCGAGCCCACTAGAGTTGCCTGGGCAAGCGGGTGAAAACCCAATGATCAGGCGCAGACCCGTAACACGGGTAGAACAGTCGGTAGAACTGGTCCCGTCGGCCCCCGAGCAAGGTTGTCCCGTATCCCCCCAGAGTGGGGAAGCAGAAGGACAAACGGACAGGAACCGAAGGGTCCGCCCAGCAACCGCCAGGACAAGACAGGCTAAAGCCGAAGCCAATGTAGCCACCACAGGAAGACGGACTACAGTTCCGGTGTGGGAGATTTAAAAGACAATCCTGACCAAATGGTAGTCCTCCCAAGTTACCGAGAAGGTGAATCCAAAGCAGAAACATTGCCTAAAATGGAAAAAAACGCAATCTGCACCCAGCGGGAGGACAGAAAACGGTAGACCCGGTAACTAGGCACACAGCTAGTACAGCCAGTGTGGACAAGGGAGACTCAAAAGGAACACCAGAACCATCCACATGAACAACCATGCTTTCCCCAGAGGGAAGGGCAGTGAAGGAACAGCCTCTGAAGCGTGGCCGGAACAGACGCCACATCGGAATGATCTGTACCGAGTGGGAGCCAAACAGAGCCGGCGAGAAAAGGCAGGCGAGACAGAGGCCGGTATAACACCCTCCAACCGAAAGGGGGAGTGGGCAACAGAGAGGCCATAGGACAGCTCAAAAGCAGAACACCGCTACACAGAGACGCCCGGTTCACCGCCTCGCAGAAGGCGAATACCCTGAAGAACCCAAGGTGGAGGTCCCCCAGACCTGTATAAGCGAGCACCCAAGAGAAGTTGGGTGACCTTCCCAAGAATAGCGGCCCGAACCTGGTAGCAGATCAGACTGAAGCACCGAGGGCGCCAATCCGGAAAGAATCATACCACACTGCACCCGAAGAGGAGGAAATGGTATTAGGCGAGGGGACCGTAGTCCCGCCAGAGCCAACATAAAATGCGAAGGGCGCTGCAGACAGCGCTCTCGACCATGTGACCACTAGCACAGGGAAACAATGCCGCGGAAGGACAAATGGGCCAACGAAATGAATGAGTACCACCCAGCTCTGTGCAGTAGCGAACAGTAGAGCCCGTCTACTTAAATATAAGGTATTCATTTGTTGTTTATTGGACAACACCTTAGGCTTACACAGATGGACAGAATGATCTCCTTAGAGAATAGTGCAAGGCTTGCGGCAATCATCGTATCCCAAGAGAAAAAGTATGTCGCAGGAGGAAAGGAGGCATACGTACGAGTAGCCCCGTAAGCAGTGAGAAGGCCAACCCACCTACGGGACGAGAAGGAAACAACGCACAAGAACGTCCGCTCACTGCAAAAATATATCACTCAGCGAAGAGGGCCAGCCACAGAGTGCCACAGTATCTACGGGAGTGCAAACTGAAAGGAGTTATGCACAAGACTAGTATGGTATGCGATGGAACGCAAACTGACCGCCCCGAAAAAGGGGGGAAATGTACCTGGCAAACTGCAGTGGGCAAGAATGCAAAGGCCTGCCCCAAAAAGGGGGTGATGCCCAAGGCCGTACCTACGTCAGAGAAGTAGGGCATACCATACTTCGCCCAGAAAGGCGCCATGCACATGGCCACACAGTATCCAGCAGGAACGCAGGAGGTCCACCTAGTGAAAAAGGGGGGCATGCACAGGGCTATCTTAGCATTAAGTGAGTGTGCAACAATTCACCCAACCCGAAATTTCGTGAAAGTGTAACTACTCCGCCAATGAAGGGGAACATGTGCAAGTCCAGTACAGCACATACAAGGACAGCCTTGAATCTTGTGAGCGTGCAAAATTCCACCCATGGAATGAGGGGTGGTCACGCACAAGGCCAGCACCGTATCCAATGGAAGCGCAAGCGTTCCACCCATGTTAGAGGCCATGCTCAAGGCCAGCAACGTATCTGGTGAGAGTGTAGTATGCCGCCCAGAAAAGGAAGGGGGGGGGGGGGGTCATGCACATGTCCAGCATCGCATCCAGGGAGAATGCGAGCAGTCGGTGAGAAAGTGTGTATGCCACCGAAGGAGGCATGCCCATGGCCGGCAGCGAATCCAGTGAGAGTGCGTACACCGCCCACAGAAGAGGGGTCATGCATATGGCCGGCCGCGGATCCAGAGAGAGTGCAAGCACCCCGCTATGTATAGGGGTCATGCACATGGCCAACAATGTACCGGCGAGAGAACAACCACCGACCGAGGGAGTGTATGTATGCCGCCACCCGGGAAGGAGGCATACCCAAGGCCGGCAGTGAATCCAATGAGAGTACATCATACCGCCTATGTAAGGTGGTCATGCACATGGCTGACAGTGAATCCAGTGAGAGTGCCGAATGCCGTCCACAGAAGGGAGTCATGCCTATGGCAGGCAGCGAATCCAGTGAGAGTGCCGTGTTCCACCTATGGAAGGGGGGCACGCACATGGCCAGCAGCGAACCCAGTGAGAGTGCCGTGTTCCACCTATGGAAGGGGGTCGTGCACATGGCCAGCATTGTATCCGGAGAAACTGCAGTAGGCCGCCAATGAAAGGGGGATCATGCACAAGGCCAACCCGCAGTTAGGGAGAGTGCAGTATCCCGCCCAGGAGGGGGGTCCTGCACATGGCAGGCACCATAACTGGAGAGGGTGACGAATGTTGCCTACAGAAAAGGCATGCACTTGACCAGCGCCGTAGCGCGGAAAGGGCAAGAAAACCACCTAGAAGGGGAAAAAAGACCCTGGCAGCGCCGCAGCCGGGGAGCGCGACACCATGCCGCCTATGGAAGGGGGGCATGTATACAGGCAGCACTCTGAGATGAGGCTGCAGCGTCCTGCGCAGCCCACAAGTCATATATATAATAAAAACTTTCTTTTTTTTTTTTTTTTTTAACACACAGCCTCACTGAGGCAGAAAAAAATAAAATAAAAGGGGGGGCCACCTACAGGGCACAGATCCACCCATACAGGCTCATCGGAAGCCGGCCTGTACCCAAAGGGTTAACAGGGATCCGGCCTGGGGGGCGGCACTGCGATCCTCTGGGGGCGGGGGAACCTCCAGGCGGGAAGAATTCGCGCCTGGAGAAGTTCCAGCCCCCTCCAACAGAGGCCTGAATTTGCGGCCTAGTAGCGTGAAGCTGGGGCCTAAATTTTTAGCGGCGCCCGGCTGACCGGGGCCGCACAGTATTTAAAGTACCGGCCGGCCTACGGAGCGGCACATACCGGCCGCGGGTGCCCACCCCGCGGGCCGTAAGAGCCGGGGCCTAAATTTTTAGCGGCGCCCGGATGACCGGGGCCGCACAGTACTTAAAGTACCAGCCGGGCCTACGGAGCGGCACATACCGGCCGCGGGTGCCCACCCCGCGAGCCGGGGACCCGGATAGAGCGGGATCGCGGCCTTGAAGTGGAACACAAGTTTTGTTCCGACGGTCGGCCGGGGCTGTTGAAGCGCTCATTTTGCAGGCCACGGTGCCCACCCAGCTGTCCGGAAGTGAGGACCCTGCACCCGGCAGCCATTTCACCCCTGGAGCGGGCACCTGCCTAGAACAGCGCTCCATATGGCCGGCAGCTACAACCTCCTTTCCCCTGGAACGGTGTCCGTGAGAGTAGGGAGGGTCAGTGGCAGCAAGGCGCGGGCCCTCTGGCCCTGAAGTAGTGGCCGGTAAGAGGGAGGGGGACCCTGAGACCGGGTCTGTGAGGGTGGACGCCTGCATAACCCCTCCATCAGGGGCAGCTAGTTGCGGACCTCCGCAGCTCCCTAGGCATTCTTCTTGTAGGGAGAAGGGTGCCAATGTCCTGGAGGCCAGGAGAGAGGGAGCAGAATGTCGCCCTGCGACAGCCCAGGAGCCAGCCTAGGTCTAGCATGGGCAGAAGGGTCCATAGGCCCAGTATAGGGTCAGGCACGCAGGAGACCGGGGGGGGACGGGGGACGTAGGGCTGGAGAAGCCTCTCTCTCACCATAGTCGTCTTCACCCTCGGTCCGTTCCAGCAGGGTCGCCCCTTCAGCTACTGGCACCGTAGTGGCAGGACGCTGGGAGAGGGACTTGGCGTGCGGGCGACCCTTGCGCTGGCGGGATGTAGGGGAGCGAGGCTGCCCTGATCCACCTTGCCTTCTGTGGGGGAGGCAGCAGTGCGGGTGACCGGCACTGGCGCAGCTCAACCCCGGGAGAACAGAGAGGTCTAGTGCGTCTCTGTTATCCCTGATGATCTGGAACAAAAATAAAATAAAAAAGTAAAAAACTAAAATTGAAACAAGGAGAAAGCAGCCCTGCAGAGCAGGGAGTGTCTTGCCTCCTTGGACACTAAGCAAAAACTGGCAGTCTCTCTCTCCAGGCTGAGGGTATAGCTGTGGAGGAGGGGCTTAACAGTCTTCACTTAGTGTCACGCCTCCTAGGGAGATGAGCTATACCCAAGGTCTTCTGTGTCCCCCAAGGAAACTGGGCGAGAAAAAGGATTTTACAGGTAAGCACAAAAAATCCTATTTTCTCGCTTGTATCATTGGGGGACACAGAAGACCATGGGACATTAAAGAACAGTACCATGGAGAGGGAACAAGACCAGAACAAATCCAAAACCTTTTATAAGGCCCCGCACAGAATTGTGGGGGAAGGACACACCAAAAAACCCTGAAAAAATATGCGCAGGAAGAGCCATTCCCAGTAAGGCCAGCCAGAGAGCGGTTGAATACAGGCCCCGGCTGGGCAGAAGAAGAACAGCACAGTCGACATAAGCCACGGCTTAGGAGACTTCGGAAGAAATGGAAAGCATACAGAATATCCACAGATGGACCAGAAAGAAAACAAGTCAGTCACCAGAACAAACAACTGCAGGAATACCGGAGAGAGAAAACAAAACCTGGGCCCAGAAAACTTCTAAAGAAATAGTACCCAAGGATCAGTACCCCAGGAAGAAAAACACCCTAGAGTGATCAACAGACACGACATGGCATGATAAAAAGAAAACAAACTGAAAAATGGGGTCTGGAAACCGAGGGACAAAGAACTGCAGACGTGACGAATCTTACCCCCCATGGGGGAAGAAGTAGGGGTGCCAGAAGGCAACAACCCCGAACTGCCTGCCAAGCTGCCAGAGGAGAACAACACTTCAGCAAGACCATGAACAAGTCAGGGCTAGAGAACATGGATGTCTGACATGACCATGGCCCACAAGAAAAAGATCTCGAGGGAGAGAAGAGACACAATGGAACAAGGAAGTGGAACAGACTGAACAAAAAAACACAAAAAATTTGGGATTAACCTAGTAGGAAAAGTGTCCTCCAGGATAAAAAAATAAATAAAAAACGTCCCTTTCAGACCTACGGCTAAGGGGTTTGCCTCATAAGAGTGTTCTCCAAGAAAAATGACAATGTGGAAAGCAGAGGTATGTAGAGGAGGACCTTAAGCTCTGTAACAAGAGAGGAGAGAAGCCGTCTGATACCTAAGGAAGGCTGCCTGGACTGGCCTACCGAGAAACTAAAGAAAAAAATGACCTAGTCCAAGGGAACAGGTCGAAGCGACATTGATGTCTGAAAATATGAAGGTTGTGTAAACCCATCAGACACTAACGACCGCCACTGCGGAACCTCTCCGCCAAAAGAAGAAGAGAATGTGGCTATCAGAGGAATGTACAAAACGGCCAGACAGGAACCAGAGATGGTAGAAATATTGTGCCAGGAAGGGAGTGTGGACGTCTAACGCCACAAAATCCCAGAAAAAAACTGGGAAAGGAACCAACACTACTAGCGCAGGCAATCCACAGCAGACAGGGGGGAATACGATAGCCCAATGGCTATGGAAACTGGCCAAGCAGGCAGAAATAGCATCTGGGGGAAGTGCAACTACTCGCCCTGCGGAAGGGGAGAAGTAGAAGAACCAGTATCAGTGGTGACAATAAGGAAAGTACGACCGCTCTACCCGGCGAGGGAAGAAATGCAGACAACTCACATATGCAACTAAACTCCACCAGGAGGTAACGCTGGTGCCTTCACCGCAGCAAGATGGTAGAGGCGATGCACTAAATGTGAAGGGAACAAGGCGCTAAGCCAGTGCCATAGAAATCGGTAGGTTATACCAGGTACAGAAAACGTACTAATGCCCACCAGGAGTGAACAAACCCATCACCTGCAGCATGGCTTGGTATGGGCATTTGACCAGCGCCATAAGGAATAAGTGTACCTCTCAGCCCCCGTCTCAGGAACACCATACATACCATGCTTGGTGGATCTACCACACCCAGTGATGGCAGAACAGGAGCACAGTGCCAACTGTGGGAGAAGGAAAAGTAGACACAAGCACAGCTACAATGAGCGAGAAAGTTCAACCCCCAAAAGGAGAAATGTTTTGTAGAAACCACACGAAAAGCTGGGGGCCGATACTCCATGTGGAGAAAGGGGGTGTGGCAAGAACCCGCGGTGCTGCGCCCACTGACAATGCGTCCTGTAGCCGGAACACAGTAACTGCTGCCATTTGAAGAAGGAACGCAAACACTCTCCCCGGGAAGGGGTCACACAGTAGCCCAAAAATCTACGGCCAGCCCTAGACTGCCTCATAGGGGGAGGCCATACCAGCACCTGTGGCCTCACCAGAGGAGGGACTCTACCTGAAAAGGAGGTCAAACAGCAGTAGCCACCATGAATTGGTGCTAGCTTATACTCCACCTGAGAGGAAAGAAAACTGGCACCCAGTGCAGACGTTTCACCTTCTGAAGGAGTGTGGAGGCCGAGCGTGCCAAGAAACCGCAACAAAATTAGAATGCTTCCCATAGGGACTCAAGGCATGAGGAAAGGTATGTCATGGGTTAACACCCTGGGAAGACCGAGGCCATCACGCAGGCGCCAGACACCAATCCGTACAATGACTACCTGAGGAAGGGGATAGTGTGAAAGTAGTCACAGTATCCAGTGGTAGTGCCAAAATACCACGTAAGACGGGGGATAAGGCAATTGTAGGAACCACGCCCAGCAAATAGACCACTCCTGGAACGGGATGCAATGCGACAAGAGAGAAGTGAGAGTAGTCGCGGTAGTCAATGTGCAAGCAATCACTCCGCCTAAGAAAGACGGATAATGCAATAGAGCGGAAGCTTCCAGAGGTAGGGGAATTACTCCACCTATGGAAAGAGGGGGACCCCGACATGATGTACAGTATCCACTGGTAGTGCAAGTACTACTGGTTGTGCAACTACTCTGCCGATGGAAGGAGGGTAATGCTACAGGAACTACAGTAAGCAGTTGTAGTGCCCTGCCCCAGCTATAGAAGGGGGGAAACCAACAGGACAGAGGATATCCAGTATTAGTGCAATTACTCCACCTAAGGAAGGAGGGTAATTGCGACAGTCTGAAAAGAATCCAGTAGTAGTGCAAATACTTCCATGGAATAAGGATAATGCTACAGACTGTAGAGCACCCCTTGGAAGACAAATACACCCACTATGGAAGGGGGCAATGCTACTGGAAGTATAGGATCCAGGGGTAGTGCCAATACTCCGCCTGTGGAAGGCGGGTAATGGTACTGGATGTACAGCATCCCGTGGTATTACTTATACTCCGCCTATGACAAGGAGAGTAATGTTACAGAGGAGGCCGGGAACGGGCGTACCGATGCCCAGAGAAGCAGCGGCTGCCCTGGAGGCATGCGACGGCTGTAAATGCACCGCAGGGCCTGGAGGAAGGTGAGGGGGCTGGGGACGGGAGATGGGACCGGGGGCCGGTGAATCAGGGCCAAGGTTCTGCAGAAAAAAACTATTTTCCCGTGTTCACGAGAGAACACAGGAGAAGGGGACCCAGCAGGGAAGAATAACCCCTAGAACCCAGTAAAAGGAGAAGAAGGGGGGCTCAGGCAAAGGGGGCCAGCAGGGAAGGGTAGGTAATATACTTACCTAAACGTTTTCTGTCCACCCTGATTCCAGCAGTGTCACCTTCCTCAGTGTGCTGCCCCTTGGGGAGGGCGTCTACACCAGTAACAGGAGGGACTTCTAGAAGTAGGAGACGAGGTGACACTGTATCTGGCGGGTAACAGCGGATTTGAGATCCACTGTTCCTCCTTGTCTTCCAGAGATGGGGAACGAGCAGCAGGCTTTAGGACCCGCTGGTCTCCCCCCTCAAGTGTGGAAAAAACAGGTGGTGAGAGCCCACCTGTAGCCTGAACCTGAAAAAAGAAAAAAGCTTTGGCAGACCAGCAGGAAAACATGTCTGCCTCCTACGGACACTAAGCTAAAACTGATTAGCTCAGTGTCGGCAGGAGGGGTATAGCTGAGAGGAGGCGCTAACACTTTTTTGCTTCGTGTTGCCTCCTAGTGGCAACAGCTATACCCCTGGTCTTCTGTGTCCTCCAATGATATGAGCGAGAAAGCAGAGATATACGTAAATGTATAAATGACAGGTTTACTGAATCTTTCCCCACAAAACTATACATCACTCTGCTTAGCTTCTCCTGCTCTATAACATGGCGCTTGCAGATTTCATTGCATTTTGCAGTGACACGTCCTCTTTAAATTTACCTTGTAAATGTGGACTTTTTTGTTTTAAAACTTAAAGAAAACCTGACATCAACTTTATGCTACACAGCACAAAGTACTGACAGATGCTGAATTCAGCAGTTTGTCACTCGTGAGCTAATATAAAGTGGTTACCGAGAACTTACTGTATAATCATCGCGGAAGACTTAAAGGCTGCCTGAGAAGAGTCACTGTTATTCACGAGCCTCTACTCTCTCTATTCACCCATCGATGACTGACAGTTTTCTCCTTTGAACAGCACTGAGGAGAATACTGTCAATCATCTATGGGTGGTATGACTCTTCTCTGGCAGCCCATGACTGTTCTGAGAAGAGTATTAAGCAAGATCTGTCTCTACTTCATGCCCTCACTAAGGGTCGATTCACATGTCTGCAAATGTTTTGTGGTCCGCAAAACACGGATACCAGCCGTGTGATTTCCGCATTTTGCGGCCCTGTGATAGAAATGCCTATTCTTGTCCGAGATTTCGGGCAAGAATAGGACATGCTCTATCTTTTTTGCGAACAGAACTACAGATGCGGACAGCACACTGTGTGCTATACGCATCTTTTGCGGTTCCACTGAAATGAATGGTTCCACACCCGTTGGGCAAAATTGCGGAACGGATACGGACCATGAACTATGGAGCATAAAGCACCATGATCAGTAGCATAAAGTTGACGACAGGCGACTTTATGTAATGTACCCTATAAGACAACCATTTGTCTTACCTTTGCAATTGGGTTTGTAGATTCTTTTAGCTGAAGTTGTTCTATATGTGCTTCAACAAGATGGCACAATGCCTCCACTGTGAGGCCAGACAGGGCGCCACGTTTCTTCTTAATCTGCTGAAGGATTTCGGTTAAGTGTCCTCTAAACAAGAAGGCAACACAGTCAGGAAATGCGAATACCAAGAGAAACAAATTTGCATAAAACGCCATCATAATAACAATACAGTAACGCTAGAACTATAAAAAGATACTGACATATAGAGGAAAAGCATGCCATGTTTCCTGCCCCTTCTGGTAAACAATTGCAATACGAACACGTGTGCCACATGGTCATAATATACTTACTTATTGCATTGCGGGAACCTGGCTTGCAGCTTCTCAAGAATTTTGCTCAACTTGTCAGTGCCAGGTGGACCAGAAGCTTCAGCAGTGCCTGGATTGTGAGAAGCAGTGGGCAGACTTGGACCTGAGGCCACATTACCGGGGAAAGATGGCGGAGGAAATGTCACTGGATGGGAACGCTGGTATGGCAGAGAAGGATTTCCCTGGATGCCAATGTCTGTAGTCGGCATCACCTGAGCAGGGGCAAGAGCAATTCTATGTAACATGACGGTGGGCTGCAAACAAGGAAGGAAATCATGAAATTTTTATACAATATTACAGAAATAAGGTCATGCAGATTGTATGTCTAAAGCAAACACACAGAGGAAACGAAGAATACATACAACCGTACCCGAGCTGCTGAACAGAATGCAATCTTGCTAGCTAGCTTACATTCACGCTGCATTTGCAGAGTCTATTTTCATATGCGCTGGGAACGTGCTGGCAATACATGAATTTTATCCATAGGTGCTATTTACCCAAAGGAGGAAAAAAGTGTCGTCCTAGCCTCTGTTAGGCTAGTATCATTTAGAGTACTTTTTTGTTTTTTTAATTTGCAACATGCTGCTCTATTTCACATAGAGGCATCCTACAAAACGTATGTATGCAGCATGGTATGGACCCTATGGACGACATATGCCTCTGTATGTCTATATGGTGAGATATGTTAGAGGATATGCTCCGCCTATATAACTCCGTTATACTCTGCAAAGAAACCGGGCATGTGAGTCTAAAAAGGCTTGACCCAGCAAAAACGTATCACTAGGGATGAGAACTTTTGTTTTTCAAGTTTGGGTATAATGTGCAATTCCGTTATGGTTTAGTTATCACGGAATAAAACAGAATGCTATGATGGAATGCACCACGGACGCTTTTAAGAGGCGTTCCATTTTGTATTCCGCCATAAAAGAAGTCTATGGGCAGCATAACGGATCTGTCTAGTTCCTGTGATGCAGGCCGAAAAAGCAAGTCCTGTCCTGCATAACGGAAACCAGATAGATCCGTTATGCTGCCCATAGACTTCTATTATGACGGAATACAAAACGGAACGCCTCTTAAAGGCGTCCGTGGTGCATTCCGTCATATTCCGTGATAACTAAACCAAAACGGAACCTCAAAAAACAAAAGTTCACTCATCCCTACTTATGACCTATCCACAGACCCCTCACCGATAACAAGAACATGCCTCCTAAGTGGTTATGCACGCACACCCCCACTCAGTGACAGATAACCGAGCGCTGTACTATTTCCATCACTCTCATAGTGACTGCAGCAGTGGAACTGCTAGATGTAAAGATCAACGCATTATGTACGCTTTTAATAAACTCTGGATGGGGAGCGAGGAAACTTACATCAGATGGAGGCGGAGTCAGATTTGGAGCCATTATTAACGGTAAGCTGCTCAGTTTGGTGCCGTTCTTCACTTGCTTGATTTGTGTTTCAAACTGCTCCTAAAAAGAAATCAATATTAATAATTAACCTCTTAAGGACCCAGCAAATGATTTGTTTTTTCCCTCCACACCTTCAAAGAATCATTGCTTTTTTTATTTTTCTATAGACATATGAGGATTTTTTTTTTTTGTGGGATGAGTTGTACTTTTTACACCCTTAAGGAGGACCTGTCACCAAAAAATGCAATGTAATCTGAAAGCACCGTGTTACAGAGCAGGAGAAGCTGAGAGGATTGATATATATATTTCTGGGAAAAGATTCAGTAAAACTTGTACATTTCTACATTTACATCTGCAGCCCTGTGAAGAGCTATCGGTACAGGTACAGGTAGGGGGGTTACCAGAGACTGACAGCTATCTCTCTATGCACACAATGTCATCAATCACTGATAACTCTGCCCTCCTGAACCGATACTGTTCACAAAACGTAGAAAAATTAGAGATATAAATGTATAAATTACAGGTTTTACTAAATATTTTCCCCAAAAAATATATATCAAACTGCTCGGGTCCTTCTGCTGTCAGCTTGCATCACTTTTGGTTACAGGTCCTCTTTAACCCCTTTGCTACCAGCGCTGTACTTGTACGACGCTGGAGCGAAGTGCAAACATGGCACCCCGACAGCAGAGACCCGTAGCTAATGACCGCGACCGGCAATAATTCATTAAAGCCTTCTTACCGGGCTTCTTACTGGCATACTTTGCGTCCAATGAGAATGCTGGTGATTGATTTCAATGCGCTGGGTCTCTCTGAAGACCAGCAGGTGGCAGGCCAACATAAGAAACAAGCAATTCTGTACAAATAATGGATCTAAAAAATTAATGATTGCTCAGAATAAAAAAAATTAATGGATTTTGTAGGCTCAAATATGAGCTTCAAAATCATAAAAAAATGTAAAAAAACAAACAAAAACTACTTCAAAATTTATAAAAAAATAAAAAATATATAAAAGCTTAAATCATTCCCTTTCCATAGAATAAAAAAATAAATACATAAATAAAAAATATAAACATCAAGGATATCACCAAAAATGCCCGTACTATTAAAATATTAAAATATTTTTCCAATACGGCGAATGGGTCTCCTCTATTCATACCCCACACCCCCAGCAATGCTGTTGCCGCCCTCCCCCCTGCTACATCACTAGCAGCCGATAACCCTGCCCTTTCTCTTCACTATCAATGACAAGTCTCACTCAGGCAGTGTAGAGTGAGATTTGCCATTGATGCTGAAGGTAGAGGGCAGGGTTATCGGCTGCTAGTGATGTAGCAGGGGGGAGGGCGGCAACAGCATTGCTGGGGGTGTGGGGTATGAGTGGAGGAGAGGTGTGCTTGGGCTCTGCAGGAGGGCGGGTCTGGGCACTCGATGGGGGCATTCCTGGGCTCCCTAATATGAAAATAACACCCCTCTGGGAATCTTAATGGCTCATTAGCATATAGATCGAAGTGGATTTTCTGAAGATAAAAAGCGAGCTGCAAGGAAAAAAAAAAAACACATGTGGAAAGAAGGTATGAAGCGCTGGAAGGACATACTTTTGGTTTAATAGCGATTAGCCAGGTGACAGATTCCCTTTAAGGAACAGGCTTTTGGGAAATTTGACTTGTGTCACTTTATGTGCTAATAACTTTCGAGCACTTTTACTTATCCAGGCCCTTCTGAGACAGTTTTCTCATGACACATTGTACTTCATGACAGTGGTAAATTTGAGTCAATATAATTCACCTTTATTTATAAAAATTAAAATTACTAAATGTCCAGAAAATTTGGAAACATTTTCAAAATTTTAATTTCTATGCTTTTAAGGCAGATAGTGATACCTCATAAAATAGTTATTACTTTACATTTCGCATATGTCTAACTTATGTTTGCATCCTTTTGTAAATTTCATTTTATTTTTTAGAAGAACATGTTGACCGGGCGGGAACCCTACTTACAGCACGCAGGCAGTGTGCGACAAGGACTTCTTACCATTTGATTTTTTAGGACATTAGAAGGCTTAGAAATTTTAGAAGCAATTCTTAAGAAAATTTCCAAAACCCACTTTTTTAAGTACAGTTCAGTTATGAAGTCACTTTGTGGGGCTTACATAGTAGAAATCACCCCATTTTAGAAACTACACCCCTCAAGTTATTAAAAACTAGTTTTACAAGCTTTGTTAACCCTTTGGATGTTCCACAAGCATTGAAAGGGTTCTCCAGGCTTTTAATATTGATTACCTATATTGGATATTTTTCTTAACTTATTTCAGTTTTGCACAATAAAAGTATATATGAAAAAAACATGTTTTGGTATCTCCATTTTCTGAAAGACATTTTTTTTTTCAGCTGATTTTGGGGGAAGGAGACCAAAAAATGTCTGTTTTAGTTTTAAGGCTTTCACGTGAAGGGGTGGATCATGTGACATTTTGATAGAGCCAGTCATTACAGACACGGCGATACCTAATATGTCTATTTTTCTTCTTTTTTTGTCCTTACTTTTCACAGTTTTATATGTGTTTATTATAGAAAAGGGGCATTTTTAACTTGAATTTTTTTTTTTTATTATTATTATGAAAAACACTTTTTTCAACTTTTTATTTTTGTCCCACTGTGGAACATTAACTTTTGGGGATCCAATCCCCTCTACAATGTATACACATGCATTGTAAGGCATTGACTGTGGGGACCCTTCACAGCCATCGGGTCCCGATCACCACAGCGCGGGGACCCGATGGGGACTGGGAGGGAGCCAGTACCCTTTACAAGTCCTGTTCAGTGATGACCACAGCAAACAAGGGACTAATACACTGGCATCAGTGTATGCACCAATGCCGGTGTATACAGCAGGGGCTCGGCCGTCAGTGACAGCTAGGCCTGTGCCGCTGATTGGGTGGGCGCAGCTCCTGCACCCACCTGATCAGAGCGCTGTACATGTACGGCGCTGGTCCTTAAGTCACGTCTCCCAGCCCCTTACATGTACGGAGCAGGTCGCCTATGGGTTAATGGAACTATTTAACAGTTTATATAATGTACTGTGAAACTGTAAATATATATCCTCTGGTTTTTGGGTTTCATGATTACAGCGTTCACTGTGTGATAAAAATCATGTGATCTTTATTCTTTGGGTCAGTATGATCACTGTGATACCAAATTTATATAGTTTTTGTTATATTATACTACTTTTAATAATTAAAAACCTTATATATATATAAATATTATTATTTTTTTGTGGGGCGCGCTGTAGTTGTCATTGTGTACAAGACTCCAAGATTTTGATACTCATGGCCTTGATCTTCTGTCAGCTGTTATATTGTAGCTTCAATGCTGGAAGTTAGCACCAGAGCTACATAGCTCCATCCATTGTGTGGTGGACATAGCTGGTAACTGCAGTACTTCCCCCACTGTCTGGAAAACCAGTCATTATTTCCCACCCACAGTGACTGAGAGAAGTCATCACCTACCTGAAGATTTGTCTTCATTTGCTGAATACCGGCTAGCCTGGCATCCCACCTCTGCTTCAGCTGTCTCCACTCCAAATTAGGGGGAGCCACCCTGAGAAGAGATACACATTATAATATCCTGATTAGTTGTCCATCCTGATGCCAACTGCATAGACTAATAATCGGAATCTGACCACGGGCAACACTTGCATGGTGTATCTATTCCACCCTCCTTAACCTGGTTCCTGGTTTCTTACCCTACTCCAAGAATGTATTAATAGGCTTGACTTGTCTAGACTGTGTACTTAGGGTCATTGTCTTCATGAAAGGTGAACCTTATGCCCAGACTGAGGTCCAGAGCTCTCTAGATCAGGTTTTCATTAAGAATATCTCTATACTTTGCTCCATTCAGCTTTCCCTCAACTCTGACCAGTCTCACTGTCCCAGCCGCTGAAAAACACCCCCAACAGCATAATGCTGCCACCACCATGCTTCACTGTAGGGATGGTATTGGGTAGGTGATGAGCAGATCCTGGTTTCCACCAGACATGATGCTTACAATTTAGGCCAAAAACATCAATCTTGGTTCCATCAGTAAAGTGTAAACATGAAGTCTCTGATCATTTGGACTTCATTGTATCTGACAAAACTATCATGACATATGTATGAATTGAAGATGTATCCTAAATGTTTGCGCGCTGATAGACTGAACAAAGAGTCATGTCTGAAATATGTGTACAAGGTATAATCCCACTTATTTGACCTGAAAATGAAGTGTTTGTGCAAAAGAATTGGCATTGTCTGCCAAGGTCAGCTTGGGATTCTGATTTATTGCGGATCTGGAAATTGGCCACTGCAATGTCCAAAATAATAATAGATTAAAAAAAAGATATACATAGTGACCCTTATAGATTGCATACGCTGTCTACATTCCATTAGGGGTGAGGCTCTTTGAAAAACAGCATAAAAGCTAGAACTTTTCAGCAAAGCAGTGAAGTTCATCTACGGAAGGAACGTTCACGCAGAAATGTTTTTGTGATCAAGCCTTTGACTGCTTTTGCTGAAAGGGCTTCCCAGCTGATGTGTCGCTGTCAGATTATGTTAACTCGATCAGTGATGTAAGTTTTCTATTCTTTGTATTTACTTAACTTGACAAAAGAATGACATCATATCTCTATATTTATATAGTTATCATATTTAATAAAAACTAGATTTTTGTATAACTTACCAGTAAAATCTCTTTCTCGCTCTTCCTTGGGGGACACAGGAGACCCTTGGGTATAGCTCAGCTCCCTAGGAGGTGTGACACTAAGTGAAAGACTGTTAAGCCCCTCCTCCACAGCTATACCCTCAGCCTGGAGAGAGAGACTGCCAGTTGCGTGTCCAAGTAGTGAGAAAAGGCAATGTCCAACAAATGGAACCAACAAGCCAACTACCCAACGGGGTAAACCAAGTCCGGAAACCGTGTAGAATAAAACAATGAATGGGTGGGTGCTGTGTCCCCCAAGGAAGAGCGAAAAAGAGATTTTACTGGTAAGTTATACAAAAATCGAATTTTCTCGCCCATTTTCCTTGGGGGACACAGAAGACCTTGGGACGTCCGAAAACAGTCTAAGAGGGGGGGACCACAGCTCCAAGGCGAAGCACCCGAAGGCATCAAGGAACCGCCACCTGCAAAACCAGGCAGCCCAAGGCAGCATCCGCCGAAGCCAGAGTATGCACCCTGTAGAAATTGGTAAGGCGTGCAAGGAAGACCGATGGCCGCCTTGCACTATTGCGCGGCCGAAGCCCAATGTCTCCGGCCCAGGAGGCACCGACCTCTCTGGTGGAATAACCGGTGACACCGAAGGCGGAACCGTGCCCTTGGTGCGGTAACCTCAGCAATAGCCATTCTGATGAAGCGGGGGAAAGCCACCCTGGAGGCCGTCAAACCTTTGAGCGGACCTCCTGAAACCACAAGAGTCCGAGCGTCGACAAGAGCCGGTGATCTCCAAGTAAAACTGCAAGGCCCGAACAACGTCCAATCGTGAAGTGTCCATTCCCGGGGGTGGGAAGGGGAGGACGATGGCCTCGTTGAAATGAAAGGCAGATACCACCTTCAGAAGGAAGGAAGGGACGGGATGGAGAACAGCCCTGTCCTGGGGAAGGACAGAAGGCTCGGAACAAGAAGGGCCGCCATTCAGACACCCGTCTGAGAGACACGATGGCTACAGAAACACAACCGTACAGGACAGAAGGAGTAGAGAGAACTTCTGTAACGGCTCCAAGGGAAAGCTTGGAGCGCCGAGAGCTCAGTGTGTAGTTCCCAGGGCGGTTCCGGGGGACGGTACAGAGGAACCAATGAGCCACTCCGTGGAAGAAGCTGGAAGAGGATGGACAGCGCAGACACTTGACCCTTCAAGGAACAGAGTCCCAGTCCCAGGTCCAAGCCGAACTGGAGAAAGACAGAACCATGGGGAGAGAAAGGCAGAGTGGGGGGAATGCCCAGCTTTCCACAGAACCCCAGGTAAGAACTCTAAGTCCGATAATAGATTCTGGACGAAGCACGGCCGGGAGCGAACACTAGCGTGCCCGCTGGAATCTCCTGGGCAAGCGGGAAAAAACCCAATGTGATCAGACGCAGACCAGTAACACGGGCAAAAGAGTCCGGCAAACCTGGTCCCGTCGGCCCCCGAGCAACGTAGTCTCGTATCCACCCAGAGTGGGGGAGCAGAAAGGCAGACGGAAGGAACCGAAAGGGTCCGCCCCGCATCCCACAGATGCCAGGACAAGACAGACTAAAGTCCATGTCGATGTTGCCACCAGAGGAAGGGGTAAGGACAATCTTGACCGAAGGGTAGTCCTCCCAAGTTACCGAGAAGGTAAGTCTACAGCAGGACCATCGCCTAGAATGGAAAACGCAATCTGCACCCAAGTGGGAGGACAGAACGCGGTAGACCTGGTAAATAGGCGCACAGCTAGTACAGCCATCCAAGTGAACAACCATGCTCTCCCCAGAGGGGAGGGCAGTGAAGGAACAGCCTCTGAAGCCTGGCCGGGGCAGAAGCCACATCGGAGTGATATGCCCCGAGCGGGAGCCAAAACAGAGGCGGCGAGAAAAAGCAGTCGAGACAGAGGCCTGCATAACACCCTCCAAACGAAAGGAGGAGTGGGTACCAGGGTAGTCATAGTAGGACAGCTCAAAAGCAGAACACCCGCTACTCAGTGAGACGCCCGGCTCACCGCCTCGCAGAAGGCGAATACCCTGAAGAACCCAAAGTGGAGGTCCCACGGACCTGGATAATCGAGCACCCAAGAGAAGTTGGATGACCTTCCCGAGGAGAGCGGCCCGAACCTGGTAGCAGAGCAGACCTGAAGCACAGAGGGCGCCAATAGGAAGGACTCATACCACACTGCACCTGAAGAGGAGGAAATGGTAGTAGGCGAGGGAACCGTAGTCCCGCCAGAGCCAACGTAGAATTCGAGGGGCGCTGCAGACAGCACTCTCGTCCATGTGACCGCTTGCGCAGGGAAGCAATACCGCGGGAGGATGAATGGGTACGCATCTAGGAACCACGAACACTCCCTAGGTGGAAGGGCCAACGAACATGGTGGATACCGTCACAA
The DNA here is from genome assembly GCF_905171765.1 of Bufo bufo. Lineage (NCBI taxonomy): Eukaryota > Metazoa > Chordata > Amphibia > Anura > Bufonidae > Bufo > Bufo bufo. The sequence continues at coordinate 67,826,859 of NC_053389.1, forward strand.
CGGAACCGCAATATACAATCCAAACCAGAGAATGAGTACCGCCTAGCTCGGTGCACAGAGCGCACAAGAACGTCCGCTCACTGCAAAATAGTCACTCAGCGAAGGGGGCCAGCCATTGAGTCCCACAGTATCTACGGAAGTGCAAAGTGCAACCTGGAAGGGAGTTATGCACAAGACTAGTACGACATGCGATGGAACGCAAGCAGTCCGCCCAGAAAGGGGGGAAATGTACCTGGCAAACACTGCAGTCGGCAAGAGTGCAAAGGCCCGCCCCAAAAGGGGGTGATGCCCAAGGCCAGTACCAACTTCAGAGAAGTAGGACATACCATATTCCGCCCAGAAGGGGGCCATGCACATGGCCGCACAGTATCCAGTAGGAACGCAGGAGGTCAGCCTAGTGAAAGGGGGACATGCACAGGGTTATCCTAGCATTAAGTGATTGTGCAATAATCCACCCAACACCGAAGTTTGTGAGAGTGCAACTACTCCGCTAATAAAGGGGGACATGTACGAGTCCAGCACAACATATACAAGGACACCCGTGAGTCTCGTGAGCGTGCAAAATCCTGCCCATGGAATGAGAGGTGGTCATGCACAAGGCCAGCACCGTATCCAATGGGAGTGCAAGCATTCCACCCATGGAAGAGGGCCATACTCATGGCCAGCAACGTATCCGGTGAGACTGCAGTATTCCGCCCAGAAAGGGGGTAATGCACATGGCCAGCATCGCATCCAGTGAGAGTGCAAGCACCCCGCCATGGATGGGGGTCATGCACATGGCCAGCAACTTACCGGCGAGAGAACAACCCCAGTCAATGAGAGTGTATGTATGCCGCCTGAGGAAAGGAGGCATGCCCATGGCCGGCAGCGAATCCAGTGAGAGTGCAGCACACCGCCCATGGAAGGGGTCACATGCACATGGCCGGCAGCGGATCCAGTGAGAGTGCAAGCACCCCGCCATGGAAGGGGGTCATGCACATGGCCAGCAACTTACCGGCGAGAGAACAACCCCAGTCAATGAGAGTGTATGTATGCCGCCTGAGGGAAGGAGGCATGCCCATGGCCGGCAGCGAATCCAGTGAGAGTGCAGCATACTGCCTATGGAAGGGGGTCGTGCACATGTCCGGCAGCGAATCCAGTGAGAGTGCAGCATTCCGCCTATGGAAGGAGGTCATGCATATGGCTGGCAGCGAATCCAGCGAGAGTGCAGCATTCCGCCTACGGAAGGGGGTCATGCACATGGCCGGCAGCGAATCTAGTGAGAGTGCAGCATTCCACCTATGGAACGGGGTCGTGCACATGGCCAGCCCGCAGCCAGGGAGAGTGCAGTATTCCGCCTAGGAAGGGGGTCATGCACATGGCCATCACCGTAACTGGAGAGGGTGACAAATTCTGCCTATAGAAACGGAGGAAGGGGGGCATGCACTTGGTCAGCGCCGTATCACGGGAGAGGGCAAGGGTCCACCTAGAAGGGGAACGTGCACCTGGCCAGCGCCGCAGCCGGGGAGCTCGACATCCCGCCTATGGAAGGGGGGCATGCATACGGCCAGCACTACTTTTTTTAAAACACAGCCTCTCTGAGGCAGGAAGGGGGCCACCAGACAGGGGCACAGCCTCTCTGAGAGGCAGGAAAGGGGCCAGCCATACAGGCCCATGAGGAAGCCCAGATTTTAGAGGGTCTCCTCTAGATGGAAGCCGGCCCCTGGAGATGGCCGGTACCCAAAAGGTTAACAGAGATCCGGCCTGGGGGGGCGGCGCAGCGATCCCCTGGGGCGGGGGAACCTCCAGGCGGGAAGAATTTGCGCCTGGAGAAGTTCCCGCCCCCTCCAACCAAGGCCGGAATTTTGCGGCCTAGTAGGCCGCGAAGCCAGGGGCCTAAATTGTTGCGGCGCCCGACCGACCGGGAGGTACCGACAGTCGGCCGGGACCTGGAGGGAGCCGGAGTGGCGCATGTACATACCGGCCGCGGGTGCCCACCCCGCGGGCCGGAAGAGTCAGAGGCCCGGGAAGGAGGGTCGGAATTGCGGCCCAGCAGGCCGCGAAGCCTGGGCCAAAATTTGCGGCGCCCGGCTGACCGGAATGCACCGCCGGTCGGCCGGGGCCTGTTGGAGCATCGCGCTCAAGTAGATGGCGGCCGCGGGTGCCCACCCCGCAGGCCGAAAGCGAGGGCCCTGCGCCTAGGCAGCGTCAGGAGCGGGCCCCTGGCCCTGAGCAGCGCACCGGTAAGGGGATGGGGGGGACCCCGAGACCGGGTGCCCGTGAGGATAGAGGAGGGACGCCGGCATAACCCCTCCGTCAGGGGCAGCTAGGTGCGGGCCTCCGGGCCCTGTTGCAGCATTCCTCTTGCAGGGAGAAGGGAGGCAGTGCGGCTGAACCTATGTTGCAGCATTCTGCAGCTACCTTCAGGAGCGGGGGGGAGACAGTCAGTCTGCAATGTCCTATGGAGGCCAGGTGGGGAGGAGAGGGAGCAGGAAGCAGATTGCCGCACTGCGGCACCCCAGGGGCCAGCCTAGGTCCAGCAGGGACAGAAGGGTCCAGAGGCACCAGTATGGGGGTCAGGCAGGCAGGAGACCGGGGGGGAAATGGCTGGAGAAGCCACTCTTTCACCACAGCTGTCTTCACCCTCGGTCCGTTCCACCTTGCCTTCTGTGGGAGAGGCAGCAGTGCGGGTGACCGTCACTGGCGCAGCTCAACCCCGGGAGAAACAGAGAGGTCTATTGCGTCTCTGTTGTCCCTGATGGTCTGGAAGAAAAAGTAAAAATCTAAATTTAAACAACAAGGAGAAAACAGCCCTGCAGAGCAGGGAGTGTCTTGCCTCCTTGGACACTAAGCAAAAAACTGGCAGTCTCTCTCTCCAGGCTGAGGGTATAGCTGTGGAGGAGGGGCTTAACAGTTTTCACTTAGTGTCACGTCTCCTAGGGAGCTGAGCTATACCCAAGGTCTTCTGTGTCCCCCAAGGAAAATGGGCGAGAAATCATATTATCAACCTTCATTTGAAGTGTAGTTGTCACCTTCAAAGTTAGAGTTAAAAGTCTTTCTTTAAAGAGTGTCCGAACCCGAAGTCTTGCTCTTATCAGCAAAACAATCAGACCAGAGAATCTTGTTTCTCACAGTCTGAGAGACCTTTAGGTGCTTTTTTGCAAACTCCAGGTGGAGTTTCGTGTGTCTTTTACTGAGGGGAAGCTTCTTTCTGGCCACTCTGCCATAAAGCCCATATTGGTGGAGTGCTGTAGTGATGGTGGACCTTCTGGAAGTTTCTTCCATCTGCTCACAAAATGTTTGAAGCTCAGCCAGAGTGACCATTGGGTTCTTGGTCACCTCTTTTACCAAGGCTCCTTTTCCTCCAAGTTTGGTGGGGCAGCCAGTTCTATGAAGAGTCCTGGTTTTTCCAAACTTCCTGCATTTAAGGATTACGGAGGCCATTGTGGAACTTTCAGTGCAGCAGAAATATTTTTGTACCCTTCTCCACATCTGTGCTTGTACACAATCTTGTCTCTGAGCTCTACAGGCAAGTCTTTCCTCCTCATGACTTGGTTTTTGCTCTGATATGCATTGTCTGCTTATATCAGGGGCGGGGAACCTAAGGATCATTTCAAGTGGCCCCTGCCAGAGCATATAGTCCGAATACTAATGACCGTTTCCATTATAGAAGCCGTCATTAGCATGTGTGAGGCACGGGAATGTGAGACCAGTGCTGCGATGGCTGTACTCACCTTCCCTGGTCTTCTTCCGGGCCCTGCTCTGTGTCCTGACACGTACAGTGTAAGGACGTAGTGCACAGAGGCGCGCACTATGACCTGATGCTGTGTGCCGTCAGGTAGCAGTATTACGCAGCGGGAAGAAGACCATGGAGGGTGAGTGAATCTGCTGAGTGGCAGCGCCATCCGGAGCTGGAGAGGTAAGTTTATATTTTTTTTAGGGGGTCTGATTGAGGCTTCGGACTGGGGCTAATCTGAGGCTGAAGGGGGCTGGGGGGGTCTGATGAGGCTGATCTGAGGCTAAGGGAGGGTCTGATCTGAGGATGGGGGTTCTGATCATAGGCTGATGTAGGCTGGGTGGTCTGATGCGAGTTTGATCTGAGGCTGATGGAGGTGGGGGGGCTGATCTGAGCCTGAGAAAGGGACAGAGGCAGGGACAGTTGGGAAGACAGAGACAGGGAGAGTGGAAGCTGGGTGAACCCCTCTCTGGACCCCTCTGGGATGAACTTTGCTTCCATTATTGCCAAGTAAAGAACTAAATATATAATATTCTCAATTTCAAAATTAGACTGCTATATTTGGTCAAAATGGCACCTGTACTATATATATAATATATGTACAGTGCAGGCACCATTTAGTGCTGCAAGAATACAGAGCTCTGGATTTTTTTTAATTGAATTGCAATTTCTGTAACTTAGCCCTAAGTCAATTATATGTTTGACCAAATATGGCAGTCACATTTTTAAGTTGAGATTTTTGTATGGCCCATGAACGATGTTACAAAAAGGTAGAAAAAAGGTTCCCCACCCCTGCCTTATATAGGCAGGGCTGTGTCTTTCCAAACCATGTTCAATCAGCTGAATTTACCACAGGTGGGCTCCAATGAAGGTGTAGAAACATCTCAAAGATGATCAAGAGAAATGAGAAGCCCCCAGAGCTAAATTTCAAGTTTCATAGCCAAAGGTCTGAATACTTATCTCCATGTCAAATTTTAGTTTTTCTTTTGTGAACAAAAAATAAAAATAATATATATATATATATATATATATATATATATATATATAAATACACACACACACACACACACACACACACACACACATATTGGAGTATTGGAGTCAGAGTATATGGGGTTACATGTATTCATCTGCCACTGAAGATGCTGAACACATTCCATAAATCTTAGATTCTTAACAGTCTAATGACTCCAGGAATGCCCTTTTAAGTCCCTTCACAAGTTTCCTTTCCCGACCTGTTCCATGAATCCTAAACAATCATGTATTTGGAAGAATTTAATTGAGTTACATAAAATATGCCTCTCCCTGCTCATTGATGAATTCCTTTAAGGAGACTGTCACCTTAAGGCCTCATGCACACGACCCTTTTTTTTTTTGCGGTCCGCAAAACGGATTTCCGTTGTTCCGTGACTGTTTTTTCTTCCGTAGGTCTTCCTTGATTTTTGGAGGATCCACGGACATGAAAATGATAGGAAAAACGGACACGGATCACGGACGACTATCTTGTGTGCATCCGTGATTTTTCAGGGACCCATTGACTTGAATGGGTCCGTGAACCGTTGTCCGTGAAAAAAATAGGACAGGTCCTATTTTTTTCACGGACTGGAAAAACGGATCACGGCCGCGGAAGCTAAACGGAAAACGGAACAACGGCCGCGGATGCACACAACGGTCGTGTGCATGAGGCCTAAGTCAGTGATCAGAAACCTTCGGCACTCCAGCTGCTGTGAAACTACAACTCCCAACATGAAAAAATGCTTGGCTGTTCTTTTATCTTCCATAGAAGTGAATACAGCATTCTGGGAGTTACAGTTTCTGAACAGCTGGAGTGCCGGAGGTTGCTGATCCCTGCATTAAGTAGTGCAATAAATGTGGACATAGTTAGTGATTCTATGGACGTGTGTGCACACCCAATAACAAGCACATCTATGTATTCGTCTTATTATTCCATCATACAGAGTCTTGCATTACATGAACTCGGATTCCTATAGCTGATTTTTATAGAAACGAGTAGAAAGAATATACATGTCTTATTATATACAATATGGACATTTATCCTGCTTTCGAAACTGAGCCAGGGTCATAGTGCATTGTTTCTGCCGACATTAGATTGAATGGAGGTTTAAAAGGGCATCTGTCAGCAGATTTGTACCTATGACACTGGCTGACCTGTTACATGTGCCCTTGTTAGCTGAAGGCATCTGTGTTGGTCTTATGTTCATATGTGCCCGCATTGCTGAGAAAAATGATTCAATAAATGCTAATGAGCCTCTAGGAGCAACGGGGGCGTTGCCATTACACCTAGAGGCTCTGCTTTCTCTGCAAATCTTCTCCACTTTGATTGACAGGCTCAGGTGTGGTCACGTTTTCACTGCCTGGTCATGTCAATCAAGTGCAGAAGGAGTGAAAATTGCAGAGAGAGCAGAGCCTCTAGGTGTAAAAGCACATATAAACATGGGACCAACACAGATCTCTTCAGCTGCCAAGTGCACATGTAACAGGTCAGCCAGTGTCATAGGGACAAAACTGCTGACAGATGCCCTTTAAAGGGGTTGTCCAAATTTTCACCCAGGCAGCCCCTCTGATTATTTTAAGTAAATATGCGCAGGGCAAGGGCGCATATTTACTTACACTAATACACTGCTGGGCGGAAGCTTCCGCCCAGCAGTGTATTCAGTGATGTCACCGGCTCTGATGGGCTGGCTTTAGCGCTGCCCCAGCCATTTTACAGGCTAGGGCAACGCTAAAGCCCGCCCATCAGTGCCGGTGAAGTCACCGGGCTTACTGCTGGGCGGAAACCTCCACCTGGAAGCCCTAAGGAGAGCCCGGTGTGTCACCGGCACTCCTGAAAAAGCCTTTTCCAGCGCGATTCAGCGCAGGGCAAATGAGAGCATCAGAGCATGAAATGATCAGATGCTCTTGTCAGGGGGGCTTGCCTGGGTGAAAATGGGGATATGTCCGGGTTCAGCTCTGACACCGGATAACCCCTTTAAACTAAAAAGCAGAGTGAAAAAAACGAAAAAAAAAAAACCTAGAAATTATACAGACAAAGTACAGCTAGAGCTCTGCTTTATTGTAGACCTTTCATACCTGAGGTAGGAAAGAGTGACTTCTGCTTCCTTTTCTGCCTCCTCTAATGAGATGAGTAACAGGTCTCTCCGACTCTCCAGGGACCTGACCTATGGTGGAAATCACTACAAGTCAGGCTAACAGATTTGCTGATCTTACCCAGCTGAACTCTTTCACACGTATCAGGGGAACCCTATAAAAACATTTCATATACAGTGGGGGAAATAATTATTTGACCCCTCACTGATTTTGTAAGTTTGTCCAATGACAAAGAAATGAAAAGTCTCAGAACAGTATCATTTCAATGGTAGGTTTATTGTAACAGTGGCAGATAGCACATCAAAAGGAAAATCGAAAAAATAACTTTAAATAAAAGATAGCAACTGATTTGCATTTCATTGAGTGAAATAAGTATTTGAACCCTCTAACAAAAAAAGACTTAATACTTGGTGGAAAAACCCTTGTTTGCAAGCACAGAGGTCAAACGTTTCTTGTAATTGATGACCAAGTTTGCGCACATTTTAGGAGGAATGTTGGTCCACTCCTCTTTGCAGATCATCTCTAAATCCCTAAGGTTTCGAGGCTGTCTCTGTGCAACTCTGAGCTTGAGCTCCCTCCATAGGTTTTCGATTGGATTAAGGTCCGGAGACTGACTAGGCCACTCCATGACCTTAATGTGCTTCTTCTTGAGCCACTCCTTTGTTGCCTTTGCTGTATGTTTTGGGTCATTGTCGTGCTGGAACACCCATCCACGACCCATTTTCAGTTTCCTGGCAGAGGGAAGGAGGTTGTCGCTCAGGATTTCACGATACATGGCTCCGTCCATTTTCCCGTTTATGCGAATAAGTTGTCCTGTGCCCTTAGCAGAAAAACACCCCCAAAGCAAAATGTTTCCACCCCCATGCTTGACGGTGGGGACGGTGTTTTGGGGGTCATAGGCAGCATTTTTCTTCCTCCAAACACAGCGAGTTGAGTTAATGCCAAAGAGCTCTATTTTGGTCTCATCAGACCACAGCACCTTCTCCCAGTCACTCTCTGAATCATTCAGGTGTTCATTGGCAAACTTCAGACGGGCCTGCACATGTGCCTTCCTGAGCAGGGGGACCTTGCGAGCCCTGCAGGATTTTAATCCATTGCGGTGTAATGTGTTTCCAATGGTTTTCTTGGTGACTGTGGTCCCTGCTAATTTGAGGTCATTAACTAACTCCTCCCGTGTAGTTCTAGGATGCTTTTTCACCTTTCTCAGAACCATTGACACCCCACGAGGTGAGATCTTGCGTGGAGCCCCAGAGCGAGGTCGATTGATGGTCATTTTGTGCTCCTTCCATTTTCGAACAATCGCACCAACAGTTGTCACCTTCTCTCCCAGCTTCTTGCTAATGGTTTTGTAGCCCATTCCAGCCTTGTGCAGGTCTACAATTTTGTCTCTGACATCCTTGGACAGCTCTTTGGTCTTTCCCATGTTGGAGAGTTTGGAGTCTGCTTGATTGATTGATTCTGTGGACAGGTGTCTTTTATACAGGTGACTAGTTAAGACAGGTGTCCTTAATGAGGGTGACTAATTGAGTAGAAGTGTCTAACCACTCTGTGGGAGCCAGAACTCTTAATGGTTGGTAGGGGTTCAAATACTTATTTCACTCAATGAAATGCAAATCAGTTGCTATCTTTTATTTAAAGTTTTTTTTTCGATTTTCCTTTTGATGTGCTATCTGCCACTGTTACAATAAACCTACCATTGAAATGATACTGTTCTGAGACTTTTCATTTCTTTGTCATTGGACAAACTTACAAAATCAGTGAGGGGTCAAATAATTATTTCCCCCACTGTACCGTACCTCAAAGCATAAAAACGTGGACACCAGATAATAACAAATAATCACAGGGCCCCAATTAGTTATACCTGACCCCAGTCGCTAAGGATTTCTGAACACTGGCTAAGATTATTTTAAGGGTTCATTTGATATGTATAGAAGTGAGTTTCCCTTGTCTCATCCTTCTGCGCAGTCAGTCTTAAAGAGGTTTTGCCATCTCAGACAATGGGGGCATATCGCTAGGACATGACCCCATTGTCTGATAGGTGCGGGACCCACCTCTGGGACCCACACCTACAATGAGAACAGAGCGGGGAAATGAAGGGAGTGCGCACTGCGCATGCGCAGCTGCCCTCCATTTATTTCTATGGGGCCGCTGAAAATAGCCGAGTGCTGGCTTGGCTATTTCCGTCTGCCCCATAGAAATGAATGGGAGCAGGGGCCGCTCCAATTCACTTCCATGGGTGCAGCTCTTGGCGGTGGACGGACCCTGGGGTCCTCCAGCCACAGTTCTCCCCCCTGCTCCGTTCCCGCACCTATCAGACAATGGGGGAATATCCTAGGAATATGCCCCCATTGTATGTGTTGGGAACACCCCTTTAAGCTGACCATACAGAGTAGATGAATGTTGAATCCGCAGATTTGGACGACCGTTTAACCCCTTCCTAACCCTGAAATTTTAAGGTTTAATTTTTTTACTCCCTGCCACCCATGAGCCATAAACTTTTTTCTTTTTTTGTTCACATAGCCATGAGAGCTTGTTTTTTGTGGGTCAAGTTGAACTTTCTAATGGCACCATTTAATACTTCTAAATACTTCTAAAATTCTAAATGGAGTAGAAAACAGAAATAGCTATATAGGTTTTGTTTTCACAGCATTCCCTATGTGGTAAAACTGACCTGTTGCTTTCATTCACTGGCCAGTATGATTACAGAGATACCACATTTTTATAGTGTATATATATATATATATATATATTATGTTTTTCTTTGGATCGCCATATTCTGAACACCATGACTTTTTATAGTTTTGACTACAGAGCTGTGTGAGGACTCAATTTTTGCTGGCGATCTTTCGTTTTTATTGATATCTTATCGGAGTGTGTATAACTTTTTGATCACTTTTTATTCAATTTTATTTGGGAAGGTGAAGTGGCGAAAAAAAGAGCAAATCGGCCATTTTGATTCACCATATGGGATAAATGCGTTTAAGTTTAAATAATATGGGCATTTCGGGGAGGTGGCAAAACAATCTTTATTTATTTTTATTATTGTGAAAGGGGGTCATTTGGATTTTATTTATTGCAGCCTCCTATGGAGTTCCAAGCTATCGCAGTCTTTAGAAGCCACTGCTGAGGATATAGTGGCCACACATGCACGCTGCCCATGGCTCTATTCAAATGCAGCACATGGGAACGTCTTTCCTGTAATTGATGAGGATCCAAACAGTCAGACCCCCCATCGATCAGACACTGTCCTGTTGATAGGTGATCAATGCTGTCTGTGGGAAAACCCATTATCATGGAGATTTAGACCTTAACTAATCAGCTAGGCGTTAACCAATAGATATGTGCCCAATCACAATCTTTATTTCTATATTACTTCCGCCTTAACCTGCTAATTGATGGCACAGCAACTGTGCTTGTGCCATAGCAGTTGTTGCCAGCTGTAGCATACATGTAGAGGCACAACCTAATAGTTTGCTAAACTGACAGGCAATAATGCTATGGAACACTTAACATTCAAAAGTGTTATAGAATCGATCAAAGTACTAAACAATCAGCTTGTCAGCTCACCTTTCGCATTACGTACACAGAACTGCTTGGATAGAGGAACTAGCAGTGATAACTTCCAGCAGGTTAACCCGTTTGCTGCCCTGTATTGCATCATTATAATGGATACAATATAGATGGCGTTTTAACTGGACATCATCTCTGTGCTGAAGTTATTTTCAGAATCGATCAAAGTATCACTACTTACAGTATAGTCCACTATTGGGACAAGAAAAATGAAATTAAAAGGGTTGTCCAGGATGGGAAGCATAGGCCATCAATATCATACAAGCCGGAGTCCAATGGCCCTTCCCCCACAAATCAGCTAAAATGTTGTAGCTCTGTTGTCGGAACTGCACAGATCCATCCATTGTGCAATGGACAGAGCTGGTAACTGCACTACTGCGCCCTCTGAAATGAATGAGAACAGTAATACAGCTACCAGATCTGTTCACTACACGTGGAGCTGTGGAGCCCCATTGCCGGAGCTACAACTAAATAGCTAATCAACAGGGGTGCTGGGTGTCAGACCTCCGCCAATCAACACGAATGGCCTATCCTGAGGTTACATAAGGAATAAGTATTTCCACTGTGCAAACAATTCCCCTCAAGTCAGTTTTATTCATAACGATGATAAGAAATCTCTTGTAACAGGATGCAATTGTCATATCTTCGGCCAGTTTTAATTTACATTTGTATATGTATTTGTACATAAAGCAGTGGTCCATTATATAAATACACTGCTCAAAAAAATAAAGGGAACACTTAAACAACACAATGTAACTCCAAGTCAATCACACTTCTGTGAAATCAAACTGTCCACTTAGGAAGCAACACTGAGTGACAATCAATTTCACATGCTGTTGTGCAAATGGGATAGACAACAGGTGGAAATTATAGGCAATTAGCAAGACACCCCCAATGAAGGAGTGGTTCAGAAGGTGGTGACCACAGACCACTTCTCAGTTCCTATGCTTCCTGGCTGATGTTTTGGTCACTTTTGAATGCTGGCGGTGCTTTCACTCTAGTGGTAGCATGAGACGGAGTCTACAACCCACACAAGTGGCTCAGGTAGTGCAGCTTATCCAGGATGGCACATCAATGCGAGCTGTGGCAAGAAGGTTTGCTGTGTATGTCAGCGTAGTGTCCAGAGCATGGAGGCGCTACCAGGAGACAGGCCAGTACATCAGGAGACGTGGAGGAGGCCGTAGGAGGGCAACAACCCAGCAGCAGGACCGCTACCTCCGCCTTTGTGCAAGGAGGAACAGGAAGAGCTCTGCCAGAGCCCTGCAAAATGACCTCCAGCAGGCCACAAATGTGCATGTGTCTGCTCAAACGGTCAGAAACAGACTCCATGAGGGTGATATGAGGGCCCAACGTCCACAGGTGGGGGTTGTGCTTACAGCCCAACACCGTGCAGGACGTTTGGCATTTGCCAGAGAACACCAAGATTGGCAAATTCGCCACTGGCGCCCTGTGCTCTTCACAGATGAAAGCAGGTTCACACTGAGCACATGTAACAGACGTGACAGAGTCTGGAGACGCCGTGGAGAACGTTCTGCTGCCTGCAACATCCTCCAGCATGACCGGTTTGGCATTGGGTCAGTAATGGTGTGGGGTGGCATTTCTTTGGAGGGCCGCACAGCCCTCCATGTGGTCGCCAGAGGTAGCCTGACTGCCATTAGGTACCGAGATGAGATCCTCAGACCCCTTGTGAGACCATATGCTGGTGCGGTTGGCCCTGGGTTCCTCCTAATGCAAGACAATGCTAGACCTCATGTGGCTGGAGTGTGTCAGCAGTTCCTGCAAGACGAAGGCATTGATGCTATGGACTGCCCCGCCCGTTCCCCAGACCTGAATCCAATTGAGCACATCTGGGACATCATGTCTCGCTCTATCCACCAACGTCATGTTGCACCACAGACTGTCCAGGAGTTGGCAGATGCTTTAGTCCAGGTCTGGGAGGAGATCCCTCAGGAGACCGTCCGCCACCTCATCAGGAGCATGCACAGGCGTTGTAGGGAGGTCTTACAGGCACGTGGAGGCCACACACACTACTGAGCCTCATTTTGACTTGTTTTAAGGACATTACATCAAAGTTGGATCAGCCTGTAGTGTGTTTTTCCACTTTAATTTTGAGTGACTCCAAATCCAGACCTCCATGGGTTAAAAAAATTTATTTCCATTTTTTGTGATTTTGTTGTCAGCACATTCAACTATGTAAAGAACAAAGTATTTCAGAAGAATATTTAATTAATTCAGATCTAGGATGTGTTATTTTTGTGTTCCCTTTATTTTTTTGAGCAGTGTACATATCTGATACTTGTCCATACCTCAGCTCTTGTCACATGCTCCATTTCCTCAAGAATGTGTTGGTTCATTTGACTGTCTTTATTTCTCAGGACAGTCAATTCAGCATCACATTCTTTCCTGGAAAGAGTAAAATATTATTGTGATTAATAAATTCAGAAATCAGCTTTCAGTATTGCAATTTATTACATACCTCATTGTCTCTGAGCTGACATAAGTGGAGCACGGCACATAAGGTGACATAAGTTATGATATTTGTAGTGAAATGTACCCATTGCACCAATATATGCTGTAGCCATGATAAGCAGCTTTTTTAAAGGGGTTTTCTGGGACACAGCTATTGATGAGCTATCCTCCGGATGAGTCATCAATATCAGATCAGTGGGGGTCCGACACCCCACCGATCAGCCGTTTCCTGGAAACTATACAGTAGACTGAGCCAGAAGCAGAAGGCTCCGTCCTCTGTGTAGTGGCTGTGCATTCACAGGAGCAGAGATGCAGTACCTCGGCACCAGAAACTGCACAGTGGACTGAGCCTTCTGCTTCCAGCATCCTGAGGATAGGTCATCAATATCTAAAACCCACTTTAAGAACTAGGGCTGTGGAGTCAAAGTTGGAAGAAATGCAGTGGATCCAACTCCAAAGTAAAAATATTACAAGAGTATTCGGGTTACATCAAGTTACCTGCGCAGGATGGGGGCTAACTAATAGATCAGCGGGAATTCGACTGCTGGGAACCCCACCAATCACAAGAATATGGGCCTCACACCCTATGGTAAACCCCAAAATAAATGGACCAGCTGGTCAAGCATGTGAACTGCCACTGCATTCATCAAAAATAGCCATAGGCTTGTACTCAGCTATTTCTAGCTTTCTGCAGCTAGGAATATGTGGGTAATTAATTTCTCAGTATGTTTATGGCTGATCATTTGCAATTTACAGCTGCGATAAAGCAATGAGATGTATATACTCTTCCAAAAATGATGTATGGGGGAGTTTATGGTGCTGTGACTTCATGTAGATGATTTACTTTTTAGATGAACCAAGAGATCCTTTAAAGTAGTGATACAAATCCAGTCACATTTCAGGTCTAATATTCACCCTGGTGCGATATCTCACCTCTCTGCAGCTTGCTCAGCCAGTAAATCTGTGATTTTCCTCTCAATTTCATTGTGCTCTTTCTGAAGGCTGCAAGAAATTAATATTTTTTAATTACTTTACAAAAAATATTTAGAAGAAATTGTAAAATAAGCCCTGCGCTATAGAATTATGGCTTCAAAATGCCGCAAAACAGGATTATGACAATCTTACTAAGTAACAGTGTAAGCACAGAAAGAGTGCTAAGCGTTAGCCTTAAAGGGACACTGACAGGCCCTATAAACATATTTAGTTATTCCTATGCAGTCATAGATCTATTAAAGTGTATTCCAATGATATAAGAGTACCCCCTGTCCGCATTGTAAACTATGTAAAAACAACTTTATATTCATCTGTCAATCACATTTTTTTATGCCCAAGGGGCGTTCTTTCACATTTCTTTATGCCCAAGGGGCGTTTTTTCTCATACCTTTGTGCCCAGCCGCGCCCCAACTGTCGTTTCCTACCGCCGCCCAGCTCATTATTATTCACTGCGCTGGGCGGCTCTTACATTCCCCGATCCTGTCAGTTGCTGCGCATGCCCGATAGATACTTATGGGCATCAGCCTCAACAGGACCATCTGCGCATGCGCCGGCACCCTCCCAAGCCTGTAATTGAATCCGATCTCTCCTCCAAGGCACTCATATCCAGCGCATCAGAGCGCTGATGTAATCAGAAATTCAGATGGTTAATGCGCCTGCGCCGGCCAAGAAACTCTTCTCTCGGGTGACAGGATCGAGGAATGTAAGAGCCGCCCAGCGCAGTGAATAATAATGAGCTGGGCGGCGCTAGGAATCGACAGTTGAGGCGCGGCTGGGCACAAAGGTATGAGAAAAAACACCCCTTGGGCAGAAAGAAATGTGAAAAAACGCCCCTTGGGCATAAAGAAATGTAATTGACAGATCAATATAAAGTTGTTTTTACATGGTTTACAATGCGGACAGGGGGTACTCTTATATCATTGGAATACACTTTAATAGATCTATGACTGCATAGGAATAACTAAATATGTTTATAGGACCTGTCAGTGTCCCTTTAAAGGGAACCTGTCATCAACTTTCTGCAGACCTCACTGAGGGCAGTATAAATTAGTGACAGAAATGCTGATTTCAGCAGTGTGTCACTCATGAGCTAAAAGTAAGTGGTTGCCGAGAACCAACATCATAATCATTGCAGCACAGGCCTTGAAAAGAGTCAAATCTACTAGAGAAGAGTCCTGGTTATTCATGAATTCCTGCTCTCTCACCCATCTGCTGATGATTGGCAGTTCTCTCCTAGAGACAAAGGGAGAATACTAGGTAGAAGACTGTCAGCCATCAGCAGGTGGGCAGGAGAGCAGGAATTCATGAATAACCAGGACTCTTCTCAGGTGGCCGTGACTCTTTTCCAGGCCCGGTCTACAATGATTGTGATGTTGGTTCTCGGCAACCACTTATTTTTAACTTATAAATGACAGACCGCTGAAATCAACTCACCTGTCTCTACTTTATACTGCCGTTAGTATGGGCAACATAAAGTTGATGACAGGTTCATTTTAAAGATGCCCCACATTTATCAAACATTGTAAATTACAGCAACGACGACTCCTGCAAAACTGACTTTAAAAATTCCCCTCATGATAAATAGACAGCACACAGGCATCCTAAGGCCAGAACTCAATCTTTTCCCACAAAACTATGGGGGTCTTTTACAAAGCTAAATTAGGCGTATTTCAGGCGCAGATGGTGGCGCAATGGTTAGTTCCTCCACTATCTGTGACTTTGCACTGCTCACACCAGGTGTAAAATTGTGGATGTGGAAGGGGAACTGTCCGGTAGGCCCGTCTCATTTACTATTTTCTATGCCTGTTTTAGGGCTCATGCACACGACCATATGTATTTTGCAGTCCGCAAAAAACACGGATGACGTCCGTGTGCATTTAATATTTTGCGGAATGGAACATCTGCCACCTAATAGAACAGTCCTATGCTTGTCCGTAATGCGGTCAATAATAGGACATTTTCAATAAACACGGAAAGAAAATACGTTCGTGTGCATGAGCCCTTAGGCGTAGAAAATGGTCTAAATGTAAGACAGCTAGGAAGCTGTCTTACATTTAGAACTGATGCTGGATAGGCCGAAGTTATGGAGAGGCCGGCGCCTCGTCATAACTTCAGTGGAACCACCGCCAGCTTAGGGGTTTATTAAGACCAGTGTCTAAAATGTCGGTCTTGATAAATGTGCCCCTATATATCCATCTATTTATCTCCTCCTGCTCTATAACATGCTGCCTTCAGATCTGACTACATGTTCAAAGTGATGGGTTTGTGATTTGCATTATTCCCCAATCAGAACTGAATGTGGTCATGTGGAGTATACAGAACGTCATTGCCACAGCCAAACAAAGCCCAGCAGGGAGCAGCGGCGCTGGAAGAAGCATGACATTAAAGGGGTTGGAATCGGTGGCATATCGCTCTGGGACCCGCACCTACCTCTAGAACGGAGCCTGAAAAGTGAAGGAGAGCGGATCCCGCATGTGCTGCCGCCCTCCATTAATTTCTATGGGAGTGCTGACAATAGTCAGCCCCATAAAAGTGAGTGGAGTGTGCACCTCCCATTAATTTCTGTGGGACTTCTGAAAATAGCCAAGCACGCTGTTTGACTATTTTCAGCACTCCCAGAGAAAAGAATGGAGGACGGCTGGACAAGCGCGGGCATTCACTTTGGGGGGTCAGTTCTAGAGATAGGTGCGTGTCCCAGAGGTGGGAGCCGCACATATCAGACATTGGGGGCATATCCTAGCGATATGCCACCAATGCTTGAGATGACACAACCTCTTTAAATGGATGAGCATATTTTATTTTATATATGACAATTGCCTGCATGGGGGAACTTTTTAAATAAGACAGATAACCCCTTTAAAGGGAACTTGTCACCAAGAAAATGCAGAGCAATCTGCAGGTAGCTTATTATAGAGGAGAGGCACTGAGCAGATTGATATATAGTTTTATGTGAAATGGTTCAGTATAATCTGTATTTTATTCATTTAAAATTCCTGCTCATTCTAGGCTTTGAAATTGAGAAGGTGGTCCTACCAGTGATTGACAGCTATCTCTCTATGTCATTTAGGGAAGGCTGTCAATCACTGATAGCTCCGCCTCCTGGACTTCAAAGCCCAGAATGAGCAGGAAATTAAATGAATAAATTACATAAATAAGTTTTACTGAATCTTTTCCCATAAAACTATCTTAATCTGCTCAGCTCCTCCTGCTCTATAAGACGGTGCCTGTAGCTCAGAAGTCAAATTCAACATGAAAGGTTCTCATTAAGGCTGGGCACGTGTAGAAACTTTGTAGCACACTCTCAGCCAGTTTTTCTGTCCCTCACAATGAAATTGTGTCCATAATGAGCTCTGGAGCCTAAACGTTACATCATTATGGACACAACATCACTGCAGATGGAGGGAGACTGGCGGTAGCAGACTGTCATTAAGTCTACTAGAAAGTATTTATTTCCTACTTCATAGCCAGTTTAACAAGGTCCACATCCCCCCAAAAAACCCTTCAAGGTCACCTCTTACAGGATATACAACCACCTCCCATGGATATGAGAATACCTTTCATTTTTGCTTTGCAGTTTTATTGATTCACCACCCAGATCCCGGTCCTTCTGGGACTGGTCCCTTCGCTCTTTTTCTGTTTTCTTTCTAGTCTCTTCTTTCTTAGTTGTCAGGTCTTGAATTTTCTTTAGATATCCCTGGAAGACAAGAAAGATTTTGTATTGCATAAATGACTGCAAAAAAAGCTATGACAGGGCTTACATATTAGATAGCTGTTGGCTGACATCTACCTCGGCCAACACCCACACCCCTGTGCACACGCACGCTCGGCCACGGGTGCATTCGTTCTCAGATTGAAGAGGGGAATAAGCCACTGCCAGACCTCTAGTGCAGGATTGTATTTCCCAAAATAAAAGGATCAGGCATGTTGAAATGCAACAATCCCGATGCCTCCCCATATACTTTTTCTCATAAAATACCAATTTTGGAACTTCTTTTCTAATAACTTTGCATTGTGCCATTCCTCTGTTATTCCTCCTGCAAATCTAGGAATAAAGCGCAACTGGTGGTTAGCAGGTAAAAGGCTGACCCTCTGACCAAACGTTTCTGCATAGCATTCACCATAATCAAATATTTTTTTTAAGCAATTCTGCTGCATACACATGCACTTTTACAGAAGTCCTCTGCAGATGGCAAATTGCTCCCGCGCAGTGCTAGGCCATGACCTGTAGAGTCAGTTTAGATGCTGTGGTCAATAGCAACTACTGTACCTAAGCATTGATGGGGGGAGGAAGGAGGTTACCTTTGGGTAGAGAGTACAGTATTTTCTTCCTTTAGATTGCCACATCGGATTTTCATGGGTATCATTTAAATCGGCAAGATCAACCCTACCAAGCAAAATATCTGGTTTTATAGGATTGATCCTGCTGACGGGTACTCTTCAACCTTGTGGCATGCTGACATGGCAACAAGGCTCTAACAAAGGACCCTAGAGTCTACTGACCAGACTGGAGGCACCCTGCATATGCTCAGTGCACTCCATCTCCATTTTTTCCTTTCCAGTCTCGCATCATTTCCACTGCACAGGTGCCGGACACACCTCGTATAAAGGCTGCGCAGTAGAACATATGATGGGAGACTGGGCATGCTAAGATCGCTTCCTCCGGTGTCTGCACAGTACAAGTGAAGATAGAAATAATGAGATTTTTGTATAACTTACCAGTAAAATCTCTTTCTCGCTCTTCATTGGGGGACACAGGAACCGTGGGTATAGCTATGTCCTCTAGGAGGCGCTGACATTAGTAAAAGCTGTTAGCTCCTCCCCTGGCAGCTATACCCCCTCCAGCCTGGAGAGAGAGCTTCAGTTTGTGAACACGCAGTAGGAGAAGCAAGCCAACCAAAGAGAAAACATGGAACACCAACCATGCCAAAGAATCCAACTGGGTTCTAACCAGCAATTGCCACAACTGTGGCCGAACAACAATACTGGGTGGGTTCTGTGTCCCCCAATGAAGAGCAAGAAAGAGATTTTACTGGTAAGTTAAACAAAAATCTCCTTTTCTCAACCATATTCATTGGGGGACATAGGAACCGTGGGACGTCCGAGAGCAGTCCACACGGAGGGAAAAACCACAGACCCATGGGAGCAAGCGTCCCTGCAGGCATCCAAGAAACTGCCGCCTGCAAGACCATGCGGCCCAAGGCAGCGTCCGCCGATGCATACGTATGCACCTGGTAAAATTTTGTGAATGTGTGTAAGGAGGACCAGTAGCCACGTTACACAACCGTGCAGCCAAAGCGCGATTCCTCCGAGCCCAAGATGCGCCCACCGCTCTCTGGAGTGAGCCGTGACCCTAAGTGCGGAACCCTGCCCCGGGCGCGGTAAGCCTTCGCAATTGCAGCACGAATCTAACGTGCGATTGCCACCTTGGAGGCCGCCAATCCTTTGTGAGGACCCTCCGGAATGACAAAAAGGGAGTCTGTACGGCGGAAGGGACCGGAGGCTGCTAAATAGATCTTCAGAGCTCTGACAACATCCAAATGGTGCAACTCCTTTTCCTTAGGGTGTGAAGGAGATGGACACAGTGAGGGAAGGACAATTTCCTCGTTAATATGGAAGTCAGAGACCACCTTCGGAAGAAAAGAAGGGACGGGACGGAGAACCACTTTGTCCTTATGAATAACCAGGAAGAGTTCTCTGCAAGAGAGCGCCAACTCAGACACCCGTCTGATGGAAGTGATAGCTACAAGGAAAACTACCTTCCAGGACAGGAGCCGTAGAAAAATCTCCCGCAAGGGCTCAAAGGGGGAAGCCTGGAACGCTGAGAGGACTAAATTCAGATCCCAAGGTGGTAAAGGAGGATGGTACGGAGGAACCGTATATGTGCCACTCCCCGAAGAAAGGTCTCTACAGGCCCCAGGGGGGCCAGAGGGCGCTGGAAAAGGATAGAAAGCACCAACACCTGACCCTTCAAAGAACT
This sequence comes from Bufo bufo, assembly GCF_905171765.1. NCBI lineage: Eukaryota > Metazoa > Chordata > Amphibia > Anura > Bufonidae > Bufo > Bufo bufo. The sequence continues at coordinate 67,846,691 of NC_053389.1, forward strand.
AAGGGCTAGACCAAGGTCCAACCCTGATTGAAGAAAGGACAGGACCATGGGGAGAGAAAAACAAAGTGGTGGAATATTTCAACTTTCACAGAAACCCAGGAAGGACCTCCAGGTCATGTAATAGATCCTGGACAACGCAGGCTTCCTGGCCTGAATCATAGTGCGGATGACATCCGCCGAAAACCCTCTGCGCATTAGAATTGCGGTTTCAATGGCCGTGCGGTCAAACGAAGAGACCTTAAATGCTGATGGAAGACCGGTCTCTGCGAAAGAAGGTCGTCTCTGAGAGGTAGTGACTAAGGGACGTCTCCTAGAAGGAGAACGAGGTCGGTGTACCACGCGCGACAGGGCCAATCTGGGGCGACAAGGATCGTCGGAATGCCCTCCATCCTGATTTTCCGTAGAACCCTGGGTAGGAGGGGGAAACACATAAAGGAGGGAGAACCCTTGCCAAGGGGAGATCAGGGTGTCCACGCCGCAAGCTTCCGGATCCCTTGCTCGGGAGAGGAAGGTGGAAAGTTTCCCATTGAGCCATGAGGCCATCAAGTCCATGTCGGGGCGAACCCAACGTAGACAGATCGCCTCGAATACCTCCAGGTGGAGGGACCACTCGCCCGGATCTATCGTGGTCCTGCTGAGGAAGTCCGCAGTCCAGTTCTCCACACCCGGGATGTAGATTGCTGAAATTGCCGGTACATGGGCCTCTGCCCACCGCAAGATCTTGGCAGATTCCTGCATCACCGCGAGGCTGCGTGTTCCCCCCTGGTGGTTGATGTACGCCACCGCCGTGGCGTTGTCCGACTGAACTCTGACGGGGCGACCCTTCAGGAGGTGTGTCCAATGCCGGAGGGATAGAAGAATCGCCCTGAGCTCCAGGACATTAATCAGGAGCTTGGACTCCGACCGAGACCATGTGCCTTGGACTGTCCTGGGAGGGAACACACCTGCCCAACCCAGCAGACTGGCGTCGGTGGTAACAGTCGTCCAGGATACCGAAAGGAAAGACCTTCCCAGAACTGGAACCGACAGCCACCAACAAAGGGACGAACTCACCTGAGGAGAGAGGCGGGTGGGCTAGTCCAGGCTTTCTGAAGATTTGTCCCAGGAGGACAGGATCGCTCTCTGGAACGTGCGAGAGTGGAACTGGGAAAAGGGAATCGCCTCGAAACAGGCGACCATCTTCCCTAAAGTCCTCATGCAGAGTCGAATGGATGGAAGTCTGCAGTCGAGAAGAACCCTCACCGAGCGGTGTAAGGCAAGCCGCTTGTCTAGGGGAAGGTGAATCTGTGCTGCATCCGTGTCTAGAAGCATATCCGAGTCAGAGATGACTTCTTCAGATTGACCAGCCACCCGAAAAGTGCAAGGGCTTCCAGCATGATCCGTATGCTGCTCGATGCCTGAGCAAAAGAAGGAGCCTTGATGAGGATGTCGTCCAGATAAGGCATAAGGAAGATGCCTCTGGAACGGAGCAGGGCGAGAAGAGGGGCCAGAATTTTTGTGAAGATCGGAGGCGCAGTTGCCAGACCGAACGGGAGGGCGACAAACTGGTAATGATGGTCTCCAATTGCAAACCTCAGGAAGCGCTGGTGACTCCGCGCGATGGGGACGTGGAGGTATGTGTCCTGGATATCAACGGCCGAAAGGAATTCCCCTTGCTCCAGAGAAGCAATTACGGAATGAACGGATTCCATCCGAAACCGCTGGAGACGGAGGAACTTGTTCAGTAGTTTGAGGTCCAGGATTGGAAGCACAGAGCCCTCCTTTTTTCGGGACCAGGTTCGAATAGAACCCCTTGAACCTTTCTGCTGGGGAAACAGGAGATGACTCCCCGGTCCAGGAGCGACTGAATGGCCTGGGAGAAGGCGGCCATCCGCTCGGGGTCCTGTGGAAGACGGGATTGAAAAAACCTGTCTTGGGGAAGAGACAGGAACTCGATCACGTATCCTGAGGATACAATCTCGAGTGCCCAAGCGTCGGAGACGTGGGCCCGCCAGACGTCCTGGAAAAGGAGGAGGCGCACCTGTTGGACGGGGGCGCACCTTCAGGCTGAGGACTGCTTAGCCACAGGAGGTCGAGGCCAGGGGGGCTGTGCCCGAAAGGACAGTTTTTTGCGTCGATCCTGGGAAGTAAACCGCCCCCAGCGGAAGAGCTAGTCGCGGGGCGGGAACTAGCGAATCGACGAAAGGGCCTGCCACGTGAGGAACCTGACCTAACGTGAGAGGCCCGCTTGGCCCTAGGCTGTGGAAGATGGGTGCTCTTGCCACCCGTGGCCTCAGAAATAATTTCGTCCAGCCGAGAACCAAAGAGTCGGGTGCCAGCAAAGGGAAGTCCGACTAAAGAACGCTTGGAAGTCGCGTCCACTGCCCACACCTTCAGCCAAAGCTCACGGCGTAAGGTGACTGCAAGCGCCAAATAGCTCGAGCGTCCAAGGATGCCTGGATGATCAGCTGTGCCAAGGATCGGAGATCCTGAGCAGGGACCTCAGATACTAAGCCCTGGTCCAGCTGACTGCCCCACTCAGAGATCGCCTTTGCCACGCACGCGGAGGCGAACACGGGCCTAAGGGCTGATCCTGTAGCTACAAAGAGGGACTTTGTCAAGGATTCCATCGGACAATCTTCAGCGGACTGACGGGAGGATCCATTGGCTATAGGAATAGCCGTATTTTTGGCGAGCCATGCCATTGGTGGGTCCACCTTAGGAGGGGATGCCCACGTGGAAACACAATCCGCTGGGAAAGTATATAGGATGTCCAGCTTTTTTGGGGCGGAAAAACTGATGTCTGGATGATCCCAAGCCTTGGAACCCACCGTCGAAAAAAGTGGATTTTTTGTACTCACCGTAAAATCCTTTTCTCGTAGTAGGCATTGGGGGACACAGCACCATGGGTATATGCCCAGCTGCCACTAGGAGGCTGACACTAGAAACACAAAAGTGTTGGCTCCGCCCAGGTGGGCTATACCCCTCTGCAAGAGCCGAGATACACCAGTCGGTACAAAAGCAGTAGGAACGCCACACACCTGAACAATGCAGAAACTGAACGCCAACAAGTCTTCAACTGGGGAACCCAACGACCACAAATCGCCGGGACCACAACAAGAAGAAACTCAATAAGAAAAAAGGGCGGGATCTGTGTCCCCCAATGCCTACTACGAGAAAAGGATTTTACGGTGAGTACAAAAAATCCACTTTTCTCGTGCATGGCATTGGGGGACACAGCACCATGGGACGTCCCAAAGCAGTCCCTGAGGGAGGGAAGAAGAACGCCATGTCGCCAATCTAAAGCACAGCTGCTTGCAGAACCTTGCGCCCCAGGCTAGCGTCAGCGGAAGCCAGAGAATGAATGTGGTAAAACTTAGAGAAAGTGTGAACTGACGCCCAGGTGGCGGCCCGGCAGACCTGGGAAGCAGATGCCTGATGACGCACTGCCCAGGAAGCCCCAACTGCCCTAGTCGAATGAGCGGTCAACCTGGAAGGGGGAGCACGGCCCTTTGCGATATAGGCCTCCTTGACAGCCGATCGAACCCAGCGAGAGATGGTGGCCTTGGAGGCAGGCAAACCCCTACGAGGACCCGCCGGGACCACGAAAAGGGAATCCGAACGACGGAAGGGTTCCGTGAGGCGAAGGTACAGGCGGAGGGCCCGAACAACATCAAGGCAATGGAGGGATTTCTCCCTAGGGTGAGAAGGATTAGGGCAGAAAGAGGGAAGGACGATCTCTTCATTGATATGAAACGATGAAACCACTTTTGGAAGAAAAGAGGGAACGGGACGCAACACCACCTTGTCCTGATGGAAAACCAGGAAAGGCGAACGGCAAGAAAGCGCCGCCAGTTCGGAAACCCGGCGGATGGAGGTGACTGCCACTAAGAAGGCCACCTTGAACGAGACAAACGACAGAGAAATCTCTGCCAAAGGCTCGAAGGGAGAAGACTGAAGGGCGTCAAGGACGAGATTCAGGTCCCACGGCTCCACTGGAAAACGAAAGGGAGGGGCTCGGCGAGCGACACCCTGTAGAAAAGTCCTAACCTGAGCCCGCGAGGCCACGGGACGTTGGAAAAGGACTGAGAGGGCCGAAATCTGTCCTCTGAGAGAAGCCAGGCGAAGACCCTTCTCAAAACCGGCCTGAAGGAAGGCCAGAACGTTAGGGACGGAGAAATGGAGCGGACGGAAACGCCCAGACTCGCACCAGGCAAAATACGCTCTCCAGGTCCGGTAGTAAATACGGGCTGACTGGGGTTTGCGAGCGTGAAGCATCGTCTGAATGACAGAATCCGAGAGGCCACGGGACTTCAAGACCGCGGTCTCAACGGCTACGCCGTCAAACGAAGCTGAGGTAAATTCGGGTGGTACAGAGGACCCTGAGAAAGGAGATCGTGGCGCGGGGGAAGTCGCCACGGGAGGTCGGCGAGCAGAAACACTAGATCTGCGTACCACGCCCTGCGGGGCCAATCCGGAGCCACCAGGATTGCCGAAACCCGGGCTGCCTTGAGACGCTTGAGCACTCGGGGCAGGAGGGGAATGGGGGGGAACAGGTACAAAAGGTTGAACTGAGACCAAGGCAGAACTAGGGCGTCTACCGCGAAAGCCTGAGGGTCTCTGGACCGCGCGACATAGCGCGGGATCCTGTGGTTGAGACGTGACGCGAAGAGATCCACGTCCGGAGTTCCCCATCGGTGACAAAGTTGGAGGAACACCTCTGGGTGTAGAGACCACTCGCCCGGGTCGACTAGCTGACGACTGAGGAAGTCTGCCGCCCAATTGTCGACCCCGGGAATGTGTACCGCGGAGAGGACGGGAACGTGGGTCTCCGCCCAGCGCAGGATATGGGAGGCTTCCTGCAAGGCCATCACGCTCCTGGTGCCCCCTTGGTGGTTCAGATAAGCCACGGCGGTGGAATTGTCTGTTTGAACCCGGACCGGGAGACCGCGGAGACGTGGGGTCCAGTGAGACAGTGCCAGGAAAATTGCCCTGAGCTCGAGCACATTTATCTGCAGGGAGGACTCCTGAGCAGACCAAAGACCCTGGACTGTGAGAGAGTCGAGGACCGCTCCCCAACCCGAGAGGCTGGCGTCCGTCGTGATCACCCGCCAACTGGGGGGAAGAAAAGAACGGCCCAGGGACACCGTCCGAGGAAGCAGCCACCAGGAGAGGTCCTGGCGAAGCTGGAGAGGGAGACGAACCAGGCGATCGAGACCTGCCTGGGACTTGTCCCACCTGGATAGGAGAAACAACTGAAGGTCCCGGGAGTGGAATTGGGAATAGGGAATGGCTTCGAAGGAAGCCACCATCCTCCCCAGGACGCGCATACACGTCCTGATAGTCAAGGTGGACGGACCGCGGAGAAGAGTCACCCCCGCCTGAAGGGAGGCAATCTTCTCTGGGGGGAGAAACACCCGCCCGAGGCGAGTGTCGAAAATCATGCCCAGGAAAGGCATCCTCTGGCATGGGACGAGGGAGGACTTGGAGTGGTTGACGAGCCACCCGAACTGAGCAAGAGCTGAGAGGGTGATGTGCAGGCTGGACAGGTTGTCCTCCAACGACGGGGCCCGAATCAGAAGGTCGTCCAGGTAAGGTACCAAAGCGACCCCCCTGGTACGTAGAAGGGCCATGAGAGGCGCCAACACCGTGGTGAAGACCCTCGGAGCAGAGGCCAGGCCGAAGGGCAGGGCTACGAATTGGAAATGAAGAGAACCTACCGCGAAGCGAAGGAACCTTTGGTGGGAGAGGGCAATGGGTACGTGGAGATAGGCGTCCTGAATGTCGATGGACGACAGGAACTCGTCCGACTCCAAGGAGGCGATCACCGACCGGAGGGATTCCATACGAAAGTGGCGGACCCGGACAAAGTGATTCAGCGCCTTCAGGTCCAGGATAGGACGGAGCGAACCGTCCTTCTTGGGAACCGTGAACAGATTCGAATAGAACCCCCGAAAATGTTCTGATTCTGGAACCGGAACGATGACCCCTAGAGAGCGAAGGGAACGAATGGCCTGAAAAAAACCTTCTGCCCTGGAGGGGGACCTGGGGGGCGACGTCAGGAAGAACCGTCCCGGCGGAAGATCGGAAAACTCGATCCTGTATCCGGAGGAGACTACCTCCAGAACCCAAGCGTCTTCTACGCTTGCTCGCCAGACGTCCTGAAAGGCGAGCAGACGCCCTCCCACCTTGAGTCATGCGGAAGGAGGTTTAGTGGACTGAGGGCGAGCAGGTTTGGGCTTGGCATGCCAGGAGGGCTTGGCCTTAAAGGAAGGCCTGGAGGACTTCTTGTCAGTTCGGGCAGCGGGGGCCCGAAAGGACCGAAAGGACTGCGCCCGAGAGGACGACCCAGGAAAGCGACGGCGGCGAGGCTGATTCTGGGGAAGAAGAGAGCTCTTACCGCCAGTGGCCTCCGAAATGAGCTCCTCCAAACGCTTCCCAAAGAGCTTCCCACCGAGAAAGGGAAGGGAAATCAGAGCCTTCTTGGAGGCGGAATCTGCCGCCCAAGAACGAAGCCAGATGGTGCGGCGGATGGCCACAGAGTTAGCGGCCGCACGGCCGGATCGGCGGGCCGATTCCATAGAGGCATCGCAAAGAAATTTGGACGCCTGGTAAATTTGAGAGGCAAGCACTGCCAGTTCCCCTTGATCAGAGTCTGGGGGTAAGGCGCGAACAAGCTGTTTTGCCCAGATAGCGCAGGCCTTAGCCACCCAGGAGGCGGCAAACGCAGGGCGGATGGCGGCACCCGCTGCGACGAAAACAGACTTGGCCAAAGAGTCGACCCGTTTGTCAGCGGGATCCGACAAGGAAGCCGCGTCAGCCAGGGGAAGGGTAGTAGCCTTCGCCAGGCGAGCAACCTGAGGGTCCACCTGAGGAGGAACCGTCCAGGTGTTGACAGACTCCTCAGAAAAGGGATAGGGGACGTCAGAGGCCTTGGTAAGATGAAGGCGCCGATCAGGATGACGCCACTCCTTAGCCAGAAGCGCGTCCAGATCCTCGTGATTCGGGAAGACCACAGTGGAACGTCTAGCCCGGCGGAAGGACACCGACTCCAGGGAGGAGGAGGAGGGAACGTCCTGCACATGGAGCGCGTCACGGACGGCTTTGATGAGGTCCTGAATGGCCGCAGACATCGCCGAGCACCGCTCTGATTCAGAATCAGAAGCGGAGGAGTCCCCAGGAACGGCGGAAGCGGCTGAAGAAGAAATTTCGCCCGACTCAGACCTAACCGGGGAGTGATCCGGGGTAGCTGAGGAAGAATGGGACCCGGCCGAGGCTGTGCGAGGTCGCTTGCTGGACCTTGTACCAGAGCGGGAACGGACTTCCCCGGCGGGGGGGTCCCTGCCCGAGGCGGCCGCAATCTGAGCGGGCAAGCGGTCCAAGGACTGCGCTAGGGATTGGGAGAGGCTGGCAAGGTTACCTATAGCCTGGGATAGGGTAGCAGCCCATTCCGGAAGGACCGACAAGGAGGAGGCCGCAGGGGCGGACTGGGTGGGCCCGGGGGGAAGGCACTGCACACAGAGAGAGGAAGACTGACCACATGGGAACTTCCTACTACACACAGAACAGGCGTAATGAGTAGAAATGGTGGCAGGGGGAGTGGGGGCCCGACCAGAAGAAGACATGAGGGCGGTATGGAGGAGCCTGCAAAGCAAAAAAGAAGAGTCAGCCAGAGGCTGCCTACCAGACCCAAGGTGCTGTGTCCCACAGAAGCACGTCCAGAGAGACGAGTCGCAGGAGAAGTGGCAGGCAGGACAGGAGCCGGTAGTAGAGGAAGCCACACCCCCCCAGCAGCCCGCGCTGGGGTAAGAAAAAGCGCGCCTCCCAGGGCGCCACCCACAGAGGGGAGGGAGAGGCGAAAAGCCCGGGAAGGCAGGAGGCGGAGCGGAGCTCCGCCCCACGTGACCTGCGGCCTAGGCTGAAGAAAAGCCGGGGCCTAAAGTAGAAAAAAACTGCCGGAAACGGACGCCCGCGATCGCGGTAACGCCCGGAGGCAGCAGCAGAAGCGGAGACGCAGCGCCGAGTCCCCGGCGGGGTGCGGGGGCCCGGAAGGCCAGGTAGGAGCAGGGGGAAACCCGTAAGTACGGGAAGGAGCCGAAAAAGCAGAACCGGCCGTCTTAAAGGGCCAGACCCTAGAAACGAGGGTGCCCCAAAAAGTTTTGCCCCACGCAGAAAAGAACCCCAGGCAAGCGTGCAGTGCCCCCTAAGTTGGAGGAACTCCTCCGGACCCAAGTGCTAGGCTAAAAAGGGGGCCAGGACACAAGGAGACACAGGGTGGTGGGGGAGGGGGAGACACTGCCATACTCACCTTCTGACGTTTTCAGGCGCAGCAATGACCACCCCCTCGGCGGACTCAACACGGGAGCCGTGGGTCCGCCGGAATTCCTCTGCGGAAGCAGATAAGTGGGGACTAGGTGGCTGCCGGGTACCTGAGTACGCGCCCGCAGGGGGGCAACTAAAGTGGAACACGATGGAGCCACCCCTGCATCAGGAAGAACCTGTAGAAAAAAAGAGAAAAAATAGAACAAAATAAAAAATAAATTCAGCAGGATGACCTGCAAGACAGGTCATGTCTGCCTCCTACGGACACTAGAACTAGACTGGTGTATCTCGGCTCTTGCAGAGGGGTATAGCCCACCTGGGCGGAGCCAACACTTTTGTGTTTCTAGTGTCAGCCTCCTAGTGGCAGCTGGGCATATACCCATGGTGCTGTGTCCCCCAATGCCATGCACGAGAAATCATTATGGCGAGGAAACACCCTTCAGGCCTGTTTTGGACGGAAGGAGGATACCCCCTGTTGGTCAGTGGGGGGGGGAAATCATCCTGCACCTGGAAGGTGTCGCGGATGGCAGCAATGAGGCTATCCACAGTGGAGGCCAACTTAGAAGGCTGCTCCGTATCCATATCCAAATCCGAATTTTCAACCTCTCCTTCGGACAGCACGTCCCCAGTAGAAGAAAAACCTGAGAGACCATACACGGGGTGGAAAGGGAGATGCCTCAGAGGAAGAAACGTCTTTTGTGAATGCCATCCGCTGACGGAATCACCGGAGGGAAGTGACCTAGGGGGGGTCGCCCGAGCAAGAAGCTCTGGAGGGTGCATCCGAGGGAGGTGCAGCCTGCGCTGGTGGCGGATTCTCAACCAAGCGACCCACTATAGATAAGCTGGATTGGGAGATTTTAGCAAGGTTTTCCACCGCCTGAGAGAGAGTTCTGGCCCAATCGGGTAACTCAGATGCCAGAGGGGGAGACAACAGTATGGGCTGAAAGGGGGGCCCCTGCCTGGGCGTCTGACAAGCAGTGCAGACAGAATCCGGTTGCCCGCAAGGGAATTTTGCCTGACACATAGAGCAGTCATAATAGACAGCTATTGGAAGCCGAGGAAGAACCCCAGAGGGATCAGACATGATGTATCCAGGAAGATACGTCTGAGTCTGGAGAGGATACAGTGACCTGAGGAGAGGAGCAACAGTTCCTACCAGGGCCAGGAGCAGACGCCGCCCAGAGAGGATGTCCAGAGAAGAGCTGCCTGAGTGCTTTGGCGGGAAGAGAAGGCCCCGCCGCCTCAGGTCCTGCATCTCCCGCTCAGTGCCGCCCAGTAACCCTCGCAGTGCCATTAAAAAGTAACCACCGCAGTATGCGGCCCAAGGCAGCGCATGGAACAGGCTGCCGCCCGTTCTGAAAGCGGAGGGAAGATAGAAGCCGCCACTTCTCCCTAAGCCTGCCGCTTCCATCCCGATCTGAGTGCTGATAGGCCCCGCCCCCTCCCAACCTGATGTGCTCCTCTGTTCTGAAGCGCAATCACTCCGCCGGTCGGTCACGCAGGAGACGGGAGAGTGCCTTTTTCAGAGAGGGAGGGGGGAGAAGGAAGGGAGGGGGAGAGGAACTGTGCAGCCGAAGCGGGCGGGCGACGGCCTGGAGCAGGCATCACTTATCTGTCCAGCCGCCATCTTCACCCTTCCTCTTCTCCAGCAGGGTCACCCCTTCAGCTACTGGCACAATAGTGGCAGGACGCTGAAAGAGGGACTTGGATGGGTGACCCTTCAGATGACGGGATGCAGGGGAGCAAGGCTGCCCTGGTCCCCTTGTCTTCTTGTGGGGGAGTAGGCAGCGTGGCGGACCAACGTTGGCGTGCTCCCCCGGGAGAACAGGGAGCATAGGCGACCACTGTTTCCCACCTGAAAAAGAGGAAAAAATTTAAAAATAAAATAAAAAACCTTCAGGAGCTACCCTGCAGAGCAGGGAGGTCTTGCCTCCTATTGAAACTAGAAAAAACTGAGGCTCTCTCTCCAGGCTGGAGGGGGTATAGCTGCCAGGGGAGGAGCTAACAGCTTTTACTAGTGTCAACGCCTCCTAGAGGACATAGCTATACCCACGGTTCCTGTGTCCCCCAATTAATATGGGCGAGAAAAGGAGATATTTGTATAACTTACCAGTAAAATCTCTTTCTCGCTCTTCATTGGGGGACACAGCACCCACCCAGTATTGTTGTCCGGCCACAGTTGTAGCTGTTGCTGGTTTGAACCCCGTTGGGTCTTATGGCATGGTTTGTTTTCAACGTGTTTTGTCTTTGGTTGGCTTGCTTCTCCTACTGCTTGTACACAAACTGAAGCTCTCTCTTCAGGCTGGAGGGGGCATAGCTGCCAGGGGAGGAGCTAACAGCTTTTACTAGTGTCAACGCCTCCTAGAGGACATAGCTATACCCACGGTTCCTGTGTCCCCCAATGAATATGGGCGAGAAAAATAAAATTACCTAAACAATGGCAGACTTGATTTTTGTTTCTTTACATTGCACCCACTCCCCATCCCCCTGGAAAAAAATAAGGCACCGATTGAGTGACCAACAATGTATGATGGTGGGGGTCTGACCTCTGGGAACATAGCTGATCAGCAGCATTAGTGTCAAGGGTGAGCTCATTTATTGCATATTTGTTCATTTCATTTGTGGGATGCACACAGAATTTACACAGCAAAGTACATTACAGTATCAAAGGGGTATTCCTATCTCAGACAATGGAAGCATATCGCTAGGATATGCCTCCATTGTCTGACAGGTGCCGGTCTCATCTCTGGGATCTGCACCTATCTAGTAAACTGAACCGGCAAAGTGAAGGAGGGCGCACCGTGCATGAGCGGCCACCCTCCATTTATTTCTATGGAGGTGGAACCCGCACCTATCAGACAATGGGGGAATATACTAGTGATATACCTCCATTGTCTGAGATGCGAATACCCCATTAAAGACAGGAAGTTTAACAAACCTCATTCAATCACTGTGTAAAATATTAGCTGCAGATTCGAAGCGTGCTGAGGATTTGATAATTGCTATGCAATAAGTAAAATCCATGGCTCAATCCACACTAATATCCGTAATGAAGGCTGTATGTAACACAAGCGGATTTCACTGCAAGTTTCTTCTGGAAATTTTATGTGTGAAGTTGCCCTAAAAGGATCCCTTTATTGTTCACACAGACACAGCCCTGTACATACAGCATAGGTAAGGTCATTTGCATACAGATCTAGTTTCCTGATCACTTTGGTGCTGTTTTTTGGGTACTAGACAGTACCGTATTGAGAAATCACTGGATTAAAAGCAGAGAATGACAGCGTGCACAGGGCATCCATCACACCCCATTATTCTCTGTCCCTCCATACCTTGTGTCTCTGCCTTTCTTCCTCATTCTGCTGTCTTAGTTGTCTTATTTGCACCTGCAGCTGTTTCTCGGCCTGGATATGTCTGTCCAGCACCTCCTGGTAATTGTCCTTCATTAGTTCTCTGCAGTCAACAAGCAGCTTCTGCAGAGAGATAATGCATTGATTAATGTGTATGTAAGAGAAACTCAACAGATTTACACAGACAGTCACTACATTTGCACTCACCAGGAACTTCTCAGTTTCCTCCTCTGTAATGGTTTCTGCATCTTGCTTCTCAGACTCCGTCTACAGGGTTGGGTGTAAAGGAATTAAAACATTATTGCACAACTCTATCTGGTGCCCAAGCCTAAGGGTTTATTAGGCAATTACTTTACTTCAATAGCGATTATCCTGGTGACAGATTCCCTTTAACTAATGATAGCCTATCCTCGGTAGGGGTCCAACTCCCAGCACCCCCACCGATCAGCTGTTCGAAGAAGCCGCGGAGCTCTGTCGCTAAAGCCTCCACACACCTTACCAAGTACAGCGCTGTTCAAGTGCAGCCAAGGCCCATCATGTCACTTGCCTAGGAAGAGGCCGCTGCGCTCCTTCAAACAGCTGACCGGCGGGGATGTCAGGAGTCGGACCACCACTGGTCAGATTTTGATGACCCATCCTAGGGATAATCCATCAATATTTCAACTCTAGGAAATCCCTTTTAAAGGGGTTGTGCCTACAGGGAGTCCCCCTCTAGTAGCTTGTGCAGACAGCCATCCTAGTCACTATAGAGGGCTCAGCACACCCATGTACTATACAGTTGTTCATTATATTCAGTGAGCACCATGTATCACTGCATTGTACAGTCGTGGCCAAAAGTTTTGAGAATGACACAAATATTATTTTTCACAAAGTTTGCTGCTAAACTGCTTTTAGATCTTTGTTTCAGTTGTTTCTGTGATGTAGTGAAATATAATTACACGCACTTCATACGTTTCAAAGGCTTTTATCGACAATTACATGACATTTATGCAAAGAGTCAGTATTTGCAGTGTTGGCCCTTCTTTTTCAGGACCTCTGCAATTCGACTGGGCATGCTCTCAATCAACTTCTGGGCCAATTCCTGACTGATAGCAACCCATTCTTTCATAATCACTTCTTGGAGTTTGTCAGAATTAGTGGGTTTTTGTTTGTCCACCCGCCTCTTGAGGATTGACCACAAGTTCTCAATGGGGTTAAGATCTGGGGAGTTTCCAGGCCATGGACCCAAAATGTCAACGTTTTGGTCCCCGAGCCACTTAGTTATCACTTTTGCCTTATGGCACGGTGCTCCATCGTGCTGGAAAATGCATTGTTCTTCACCAAACTGTTGTTGGATTGTTGGAAGAAGTTGCTGTTGGAGGGTGTTTTGGTACCATTCTTTATTCATGGCTGTGTTTTTGGGCAAAATTGTGAGTGAGCCCACTCCCTTGGATGAGAAGCAACCCCACACATGAATGGTCTCAGGATGTTTTACTGTTGGCATGACACAGGACTGATGGTAGCACTCACCTTTTCTTCTCCGGACAAGCCTTTTTCCAGATGCCCCAAACAATCGGAAAGAGGCTTCATCGGAGAATATGACTTTGCCCCAGTCCTCAGCAGTCCATTCACCATACTTTCGGCAGAAGATCAATCTGTCCCTGATTTTTTTTTTTGGAGAGAAGTGGCTTCTTTGCTGGCCTTCTTGACACCAGGCCATCTACCAAAAGTCTTCGCCTCACTGTGCGTGCAGATGCGCTCACACCTGCCTGCTGCCATTCCTGAGCAAGCTCTGCACTTGTGGCACTCCGATCCCGCAGCTGAATCCTCTTTAGGAGACGATCCTGGCGCTTGCTGGACTTTCTTGGACGCCCTGAAGCCTTCTTAACAAGAATTGAACCTCTTTCCTTGAAGTTCTCGATGATCCTATAAATTGTTGATTGAGGTGCAATCTTAGTAGCCACAATATCCTTGCCTGTGAAGCCATTTTTATGCAACGCAATGATGGCTGCACGCGTTTCTTTGCAGGTCACCATGGTTAACAATGGAAGAACAATGATTTCAAGCATCACCCTCCTTTTAACATGTCAAGTCTGCCATTTTAACCCAATCAGCCTGACATAATGATCTCCAGCCTTGTGCTCGTCAACATTCTCACCTGAGTTAACAAGACGATTACTGAAATGATCTCAGCAGGTCCTTTAATGACAGCAATGAAATGCAGTGGAATGTTTTTTTGGTATTAAAGGGTTTCTGTCACCCCACAAAACTCTTTTTTTTTTTTTTTGGATAGTTAGATTCCTCATAGCGCAATATAGGAGAATATAATAGTCTTACTTACTTTCATGCGGCCGATTCTTTATAAAACGAAGTTTTATAATATGTAAATGAGGGCTCTACCAGCAAGTAGGGCGTCTACTTGCTGGTAGCCGCAGAAGAAAACCGCCCCCTCGCCGTGTTGATTGACAGGGCCAGCCGTGATCTCCTCCTCCGGCCGGCCCTGTCAGTAATTCAAAAATCGCGCGCCTCTGGTCATTCGGCGCAGGCGCTCTGAGATGAGGGGGCTCGTCTCCTCAGCACTCCCTCAGTGCGCCTGCGCCGATGACGTCTTCTCTTTCGATGATGACCAGAGGCGCGCGATTTTTGAATTACTGACAGGGCCGGCCGGAGGAGGAGATCCCGGCTGGCCCTGTCAATCAACACGGCGAGGGGGCGGTTTTCTTCTGCGGCTACCAGCAAGTAGACGCCCTACTTGCTGGTAGAGCCCTCATTTACATATTATAAAACTTCGTTTTATAAAGAATCGGCCGCATGAAAGTAAGTAAGACTATTATATTCTCCTATATCGCGCTATGAGGAATCTAACTATCCAAAAAAAAAAAGGGAGATTTTTTTGTGAAACTCACCTGTAAAATCTTTTTCTCGTCTTTTCCATTGGGGGACACAGACCATGGGTATAGCTTAGGCCATTACTAGGAGGAGACACTATGCAAATAATTGGAGCATGGCTATACCCCCATGCTCCAACAGGAGGACCTCAGTGCGTGCAAAAGCAGTAGGAGAAGGAGACCAAAGACCAAATATTAACAAAGAACAACAGAACCTAGGAATACCGCCATCAGGCCGTTAACCATAAGGTCCCACTAGAATAGAACCAACCCCTCCTGTAACAGACAAGAATGGGTGGGAGCTGTGTCCCCCAATGGAAAAGACGAGAAAAGAGTATTACACTCACCGGTAATCCGGTTTCCTGGAAGTCTCCATGACACCAAGTCCTGAGATTGACTTCCTTCTGATTGGACAGGAAAAACACAGAGAGGTTAAAACCCCCACCCCCTCCTCACATCACCAGTGTATTTTAACGAAGAACCCCAGGATGAAAGGATAATAGCTAATAGCAGAAAAAAGGGTGGGATATATGTGGTGTCATGGAGACTTCCAGGAAACCGGATTACCGGTGAGTGTAATACTCTTTTCCCCAGTCGTCTCCATGACACCAAGTCCTGAGACAATATCAAAGATACAATTAGGGGGGGACAACTGCCGACAGGACCTTACGTCCAAATCTTAGGTCGTCATTAGCGGCTACATCTAGTCTGTAGTGCTTAGTGAAAGTATGAACTCTTTTCCATGTTGCTGCCCTGCAAATCTGTTGTAAGGAGGCTGAGGCTTTTTCCGCCCAGGAGGCAGCCATGCCTCTCGTAGAATGTGCTTTTAGGGAAGCAGGGACGTCTTTTCCCTGAGCTTTATATGCTTCGGAGATTGCCATCTTAATCCATCTGGAGATGGAACTTTTTGCCGCTTTCTTCCCTTTGTTAGGACCTGAAAATTGGACAAACAGATTTTTGTCTTTTCTCCAAAGGCTGGTAGCTTCCAGGTACTTTAAGACCGCTCTCCGGACATCTAATGTGTGGTAAGTGATTTCTTGATCGTTTTTCGGATCGTCACAGAACGAGGGGAGAACAATGTCCTGAGACCTATGGAAGGTCGAGACTACCTTGGGGAGGAAAGTCGGATCTAATTTGAAAATTAATTTGTCCTCAAATATTGCAAGGAATGGTTCTTGGATGGACAAGGCCTGCAGCTCACAGACCCTTCTGGCTGAGGTTATTGCCACCAGAAAAATCGTTTTAATGGTAAGCCATCTGATGTGGATAGAGTCCAGAGGTTCGAATGGATCGGAGGTTAGACCCCCTAGTACCGTATTAAGGTTCCATGGTGGCACCATGTTTCTAATTGTAGGTCTGATCCTATCTGCCGCCTTAAGGAATCTGGATATCCAGGGATGTTCCGTTAGCTTGGTATTATATAGTGCTCCTAAAGCCGATACCTGGACCCTAAGGGTATTGGGGGATAGACCTAAATCTAGCCCTTCTTGAAGAAAATCCAGAATTAGTGAGATGTTGGCTCTAAACTGGTTGAAGGAGGTCCCAGACCAATCAGCAAATTTCTTCCATATTTTTTGGTACTTGTCGTTGGTACTCTGTTTCCTGCTAAGGAGTAAGGTGTTCACTACTTTTTTTGATAGACCAAAGTTTAATAAGTTGGATTCTTCAGAATCCAGGCTGTTAACTTTAGTATTTTCAGGTCTGGGTGAGAAATGGGCCCCTGACTTAGAAGGTCCGGCCTCTGAGGTAGAAGGAGAGGAGCTTCCACGCTGAGGGCTTTCAAGAGGGAGAACCAACTTCTCTTGGGCCAGAAGGGGGTTATCAGGATTAGTGTACACTTTTCTTTTAGGAACTTCTGTAACACTCTGGGGATAAGCGGAAATGGGGGGAAGGCGTAGACTAAGTTTGTTGTCCAACTCTGGTTGAGGGCGTCTACTGCCCGAGGATGATCCCTGGGGTTGAGGGAGAAGAACTGGTTTAGCTGATGATTTCTCCTGGATGCAAACAGGTCTATCGTCGGCCTGCCCCATTTCTTTGTGATTAAATGGAAGGCTTCTGGAGCTAACATCCATTCCCCTGGGTCTAGTCTGTGCCGGCTTAGGTAATCGGCCTGAATGTTTAAAACTCCCTTCAAATGAACCGCTGAAAGAGATTGAATGTTGCCTTCTGCCCAGGAAAAGATTTTGTTTGCCAGGTTCTGTAGCGGGCGATGCCTTGTGCCTCCCTGGTGTTGGATAAAGGCCACGGCTGTAGCGTTGTCCGAGTAGACTAGGACGTGACGACCCTTTGCCAGCTGACTTGTGTGTTTCAGTGCTTCCCACACTGCCCTCAGCTCCTTGAAATTTGAGGATTGCTGGCTCACGTAATTCCCCCATGTTCCCTGGTAGGAGTTCCCCTGGACGACCGCTCCCCACCCGTGGAGGCTGGCATCTGTTGTGATGACTAGAGGGAGATCTTGTGCCCAGAAAATCCCGTTTTCTAGGTTCGAATTGCTGAGCCACCAAGTTAGTGATTTTTTGGTCTCTGCATCTAAGAATATTTTCCTCTCTAGGGTTAATTGCGATCTGTTCCATTTGTCTAAGATGAATTTCTGGAGTGGTCTTAGATGGAACTGTGCCCAGGCAACTGCTGGAATGCAAGCGGACAGACTCCCTAGTACCTTCATGGCCTGTCTTATTGAACAGAATTTCTCCTTCTTGAACTTCCTCAAAGCTGTCTGAAGTTTTACTATCTTTTGAGGTGGTAGAAAGGATCTTTGGGAGACTGTGTCTAGAGTAATGCCCAGAAAAACTTTCCGTTTGGATGGGATTAAATCTGATTTTTTCCAATTGATGAGCCAACCTAGGCTCTGTAGATGATCCAGGACTAACCCGAGATGGATTCCCATGGTCTCTATGTTGTCCGCCACTACCAGTAGGTCGTCCAGATAGGGGATCACACAAATTGCCTTTTCTCTCAAGGTTGTCAAGGCTTCCGCCATTATTTTGGTAAAAACCCTTGGGGCAGAAGAGATCCCGAAGGGGAGACACCTGAACTGGAAATGCTGAATGTTTCCCTCCAATTCTATTGCGAACCTTAGGAATTCCCTTGATGACCTGTGAATTGGGACGTGATAATAGGCGTCGCTTAAATCTATTGTGGCCATCACTGCATCCTTTTTTAAGAGTTTCACTGCTGACTTCAGGGTCTCCATTTTGAATTTTTGATATCTTACGTATTTGTTTAGATGTTTCAGATTTATAATTACCCTGGATTTCCCGTTTGGTTTCTTTATAATGAAGAGGCGGGAATAGAATCCCAGTCCTGTCTGATTTTTCGGGACGGGCTCTATGGCGTCCAAGGTTAATAGGTTTTTTATGTCGTTTTTTAAGGTCGCAGTTTGAGATGGGGGAAGGGTAGTGATCACATATTTCTGTGGAGGGGAAGAGAGAAGATCTATCAGATAACCCTCTTGTATAATACTTAAGATCCACCGGCTGTTTGTTACATGCTCCCAAGATCTTAGAAAGGAGCTGAGTCTTCCCCCCACTGGTATGGCGTCATTGTTTGTTGTTGGATGAGGAGGCTTCGGCCCGATTTGGGTTGAAGAGGAAGCTTCTCCCCCTGCCTCCCTTCGCATAGCTCCACCTCCCAGTCTTCCCTTTATCTTTTTTATTTTCGGGTTGAAAAAATCGGTCACGAAAGGGCTGCCTTTTTTGTTTATATCTTTCCTCTGGAAACCCTCTTTATTTGTCGCGTTGTCTAGGATTTTATCTAGATCTTCTCCGAAAACGTACTGACCGTGGAAGGGGAGTGCGATTAATTTATTTTTAGATGTGATATCTCCTGACCACGCTTTAAGCCATAGTGCCCTTCTCGCTGTATTTGAGAGAACAGCTGTACGGGCGGACAGTTTAACTGATTCAGCAGCTGCGTCTGCTAGAAAGGAGGTTGCCATCTTTAATAGAGGCAGGCTCTCTAGAATTTGATCCCGTGGTGTCTTATTGACCAGATGTATCTCTAGCTGGTCTAGCCAAAGGTTCAGTGTTCTGGCCACACATGTGGAGGCAACGCCCGGTTTGAGAAGGGCCGCCGTAGTCTCCCAGGTCTTTCGCAAGAGACTCTCCGCTTTCCTGTCTAGAGGATCTTTCAATTGTGCTGAGTCTTCAAACGGTAGGGCCGTATGTTTTGCTACCTTGGCCACTGGCGCGTCTACTTTGGGAATGGTCTCCCAATCCGTACAGTCCTCTTGGCTAAAGGGGTAGCGCCTCTTAATTCCTCTTGGGATAAAGGATCCTTTATCCGGTTTTTCCCATTCAGACCTAATTAATTTTTGGACACTATCAGGGACTGGAAAAACGGCCTTCTTCCTTTCACCTAGACCCCCAAAAATTTCTTGCTGGGTAGACCTAGGGGTTTTAGGCATCTCCATCTGAATGGTGGCCCTGATGGCCCTGATAAGTTCATCAATATCTTCAGGATTGAACAGGAAGCGCTTATATTCGCCCTCTTCATCTGAAGATGCCGGGTGTTTTTGGACAGATTCGGAGTCTGAGACCGCCAGCCCCTCAGAGTCGGAATCCAGGATAAGTGATTTAACACTACGGGCGTCCTGAGTGGGGGGAACTTTGGGGGGAGTAGGTTCTCTGGTAGTTAAGGCTAGCTGAACCTCTTCTTTTACCACTTTTCTAATGTCTTCAATTAGACTAGAAGACTCAGACTTGATGACACTGGCAGTACATTCTTTACACAAGGGCTTCTATCCAGTGTTAGACAATCTTTTGCAGCAAATACCACATTTTCTAGTTTTTTTGGCTGCAGAAGCCGAATCCTTTTCTCCCTGAAATGGTAAGGGAGGAAAGGATGAGCAGACTGAACCCACCATACAAGGCATGTACCTGAGAACAGGTTACTCACTGTCCCAGGGTTTGATGCAGGCTCGGTTCCAGAGCCCGGCATGAGGGGGGTGCTCATCTTGACTCCCGACCGCTTCAGAGATGCTTCACCAAAATATGTGAGCCGTGCTATGCAGGGCGCCGTTACACAGGTCCTGAGCGTTTTTATAGTGTCTCCATGTGCTTCTCATGCTGCAGGACCTGTGGCGCATGTTGATGACGTCAGCGCGCTTAGCTCCGCCCCCGGCGTCTGACGTCATCCGCCTGCCGGCCGGAAGGGACACATCACAGTGCCGATCCGCCGTGTTCCTCCTTCCCTCTGCATCAAGCCCTCCGGGACCGCCGCAGAGGGAATCTTCGCAGGGGCACTACCTATGTGCCCGAGCCCAGGCCTAACCAAACGGAGGAGGGAGAGCTGCACTGCAGATCCGACCTCGGCCCAGATGAAAAAAATAACTCCAGGTGAGCCCAAACGAGCTCCGTGCACCTCTCCTGCTTCCTATCCTGATGGGACAGGAAAAACACTGGTGATGTGAGGAGGGGGTGGGGGTTTTAACCTCTCTGTGTTTTTCCTGTCCAATCAGAAGGAAGTCAATCTCAGGACTTGGTGTCATGGAGACGACTGGGGAAAAAGATTTTACAGGTGAGTTTCACAAAAAAATCTCCTTTTCTCGCCCATTCCATTGGGGGACACAGACCATGGGACGTCCTAGAGCAGCACCTCCAGAGGGAAACGTCCAACGGTTTAACAGGAACCACAGCCTGCAATACCTTGCGCCCTAGGGCAGCATCAGCCGAGGCCAGAGAGTGCGGCTGGTAGAACTTTGTAAAGGTATGTAAGGACGACCAGGTGGCCGCCTTATAAAGCTGTGATGTAGAGGCTCGATTGCGCCTAGCCCAGGAGGCCCCCACCGCCCTGGTGGAGTGCGCGGTAACCCCCGCTGGGGGAACCCTACCCCGGGGCGTATAGGCCATGGCAATAGTCGACCGAATGCACCGAGCCACAGTGGCCGCCAGACCCTTACGAGGCCCCTCAGGAACCATAAAAAGGGAGTCCGAGCGGCGAAATGGGGCAGTCACCGACAGGTACACCCGCAAAGCACGGACAACATCTAGAGAATGGAGAGCGCGCTCCTTGGGGTTCGCCGGAGCGGGGCAAAAGAAGGGCAGGATTATGTCCTCATTAAGGTGGAAGGCGGAGACCACCTTGGGCAAAAAAGAAGGGACTGGGCGCAGAACCACCTCATCCTTGTGGAAGACCAAAAAGGGCTCCTTAGAGGAAAGGGCAGCCAGCTCTGATACCCTCCTGATAGAGGTGATGGCTACCAAAAAGACCACCTTCCAGGTTAGAAGACTCAGAGAAATGTCCCTCAGGGGCTCAAAAGGAGCCACCTGAAGAGAAGACAGAACCAGGTTCAGATCCCAGGGGGGCAGGACATACGGAGGGACCGAATGCGCCACCCCCTGCAGGAAGGTCCTCACCGGACCGAGCAGAGCCAGAGACCGCTGAAAGAAAATGGCCAGAGCGGAGACCTGACCCTTTAGAGAGCTCAGGGACATTCCCATCTCAAGGCCCGACTGAAGAAAGGAGAGGACCACCGGAACGGAGAAACGAAGGGGAAAAACGCCTATCTTCTCGCAAAAGGCATATCCGGGAGGAGGCTGGTTTCCTGGCTTTTATCATAATCTTCACGACAGAGTCCGAGAAGCCCCTCTTCTTCAAGATGGTGGTCTCAACAGCCACGCCGTTAAACAAAGTGGCTGTAAATTCCGGTGAAAGAGCGGACCTTGAGACAGCAGGTCCTCCCTGACAGGAAGAGGCCACGGAACGTCTGCCAGCATCCAAGTGACCTCCAAGAACCAGGCGCGGCGAGGCCAATCTGGGGCGATGAGGATGGTCGGGATTCCTTCTGCCACTACCCTGCGAAGAACCTTTGGGAGTAGAGGCAGTGGTGGGAAGACATAGAGGAGCGCGAAGTCTTGCCATGGAGACACCAGAGCGTCCACCCCGTACGCCTCCAGATCCCGAGCTCGGGCCAGGAACGTGGGAACCTTGTTGTTGAGCCTGGACTCCATCAAGTCCACGTCCGGGCGGCCCCAACGGCGACAGACGTCCTCGAATACGTCCGGATGCAGAGACCACCCTCCCAGATCCACCCTGTTGCGGCTAAGAAAGTCTGCCGTCCAGTTTTCGACCCCGTCCAGTTTTCGACCACTGCAGACAATATTGGAACGTGAGCCTCCGCCCACTGGAGGATCCTTTTCACCTCCTGCATCACCGGCCGCCTGCGGGTTGCGCCCTGATGATTGATGTAGGCCACGGCTGTGGCATTGTCCGACTGGACACTCACCGGGAGACTAGGAGGGGGGTCCAATGAGACAGAGAGAGGAAAATTGCTCTGAGCTCCAGTAAGTTGATCGGAAGGCGGGCTTCCACCTCTGACCACACCCCTTGAACCGTCCGAGCTGGAGAACGCCGCCCCAACCCAGGAGACTGGCATCGGTGGTGACGTCCAGGAGATTGGGAGGAAGGATTTTCCTGAAGTCAGATTCTGAGGGGACAGCCACCACGGGAGATCCATGCGAACCCGAGGAGGAAGGCGGATCCGAGAATCCAGTCCCTTCAATGTCCTGTCCCAGCAGGACAGGATCGCCTGCTGCAGAGGCCGAGTGTGAAACTGGGCAAAGGGGACTGCCTCGAAGGAGGTCACCATAAGGCCCAGAACCTGCATGCACTCCCGGATGGAGAAACATGGGGAATGCAGAAGGCGAGACACCGACTCACGTATCCGAGAGAGCTTGCAAACCGGAAGGAAAACCCGGGCTGCAGTAGTGTCCATAATCATCCCCAGGAAGGTCACCCTCTGGGAAGGTTGGAGAGAGGACTTCGGGAAGTTGATCAGCCACCCGAACAGTTGCAGAGTCTGAACAGTGATCCTGACGCTGTCTTCTGCCTGGGCACGAGAGGGGGCTTTTATCAGTATGTCGTCCAGGTAGGGCAGCAGAGATATGCCCCTGGTACGGAGCGGAGCCAAGATCTTTGTGAATACCCGCGGGGCTGTCGCCAGCCCAAAGGGAAGGGCGATGAACTGATATTGACAACCGCCAATGGCGAAGCGCAGGAATCTGTGGTGAGATTCTGCGATAGGGGCATGCAGATAGGCATCCCTGATGTCCACTGACACGAGGAACTCCCCTGGAAGAAGAGAAGCAATAACGGAGCGAAGGGATTCCATCCGGAACCTCCGCACCCGCAGGGACTTGTTTAATAGCTTCAGGTCTAGGACCGGACGCACTGATCCCTCCATCTTTGGCACTACAAAGAGATTTGAGTAGAACCCTGCACCCTGTTCCTCCAGAGGAACTGGGACAACTACTCCCCGGACCAGAAGGGAGGAAACCGCCTGTAAAAGGGCCGAGGCTCGGGACGGATCCCCCGGAACACGAGAAGGAAAGAAACGTTTCGGAGGTCTGGAAACAAATTCTATCTTGTAACCGGAAGTTACAATTTCCAGGGCCCAGGCGTCTTGAACGTGAGCTCTCCAGACGCCCCTTCAGGTGGAGGACTGCTTGGGAGCCGCGGGGAGGGCAGAACTCCCCTGGAATTGTACCCGCAGGCGCCCGGAAGGTTGAGGCTTAAAGGAAGGCTTCTTGCGGGAGTCCTGAGAGCCACCGGAGGAGGGGGCTGTCGCAGACCTGGAGGAGGAGAAGCGCCAAAAGGACTGGTTTCTAGAGCCAGAGGGGCGAGCTCTGAAGTCGCGCTTTGATATACTGTAGATTGGGGCAGGTGTGTACTCTTGCCCCCCGTAGCGTCAGAGATAATCTCGTCCAGCTTAGCACCGAAGAGCCTGGAGCCCGCAAAGGGGAGGTTAGTGAGGGAGCGCTTGGAGGAAGCGTCGGCGTCCCAGACCTTCAGCCAGACCTCCCTACGCTGAGTGACCGAGAGGGCCGAAACCCGCGAAAAGAGAGTGCTGACGTCCAGTGAGGCCTCAGAGAGGAATGTTGTCACCTGGGATATCTGGAGGACGAAGTTCAGGGTGTCCGCAGAGGCATCCTGCTCCGCGAGGTCCTGATGATGGCGCTGCAACTACACCGAAAGAGCCCTGGCTACCCAGGCCGAGGAGAATGCGGGCCTCAGACCTGTGCCCGCCAGAGTGAAGATGGCTTTGGAAAGAGAGTCCAAACGCCTGTCAACGGAGTCCTGTAGGGAGGACCCGTCCAGGACTGGTATTGCTGTATTCTTAGCCAATCTGGCCACCGGCGGGTCGACCTTAGGAGGAGAAGACCACTGCTGCACATTATCTGCCGGGAAAGGATAAAGAGTATCCATGCGCCTTGTGGCAGAAAAAACGGTGATTAGGGCGCTCCCAAGCCTCTGAAAAGACCTTGGCGAACTCGCCATGAATGGGGAATGTGACTGCTTCTGGTTTTCTGGAGTGGAAAAGGGGGAATTCCTGGCTACTAGTAGAAGGAGGTTCCCCCTGGATGTCAAAGGTGTCACGGACCGCCGTGACCAAGTCTGCCACCATGGTGGAGACCTTAGGCGAGGCTTCCGGCTCCGTGTCCTCGTCCGAGCCGGACCTTTCCCCTTCAGACCTGTAGTCCCTGCGAGGGGGAGAGACTGAACAGGCCTCCATCCGAGGGGGGGAAGCAGAGTCATCCGAGGAGGGATGCTGCTGCGTACGCTGCCTCTTAACGGTCGAGCGTACTCTGTGGGGGGCACCGGGAGGTGGAGCGGTGCTAACCACAGGATCAGTGGCCGCCATGCGTTCCATAAAGGCCATTTCCGCGCGCGAGACTTGTGCCAAGTCTGCGGCCGCCCTAGATATGGCAGAGGCCCAGGAGGGCTCCGCGGGCTCTGAAGGGGCTGGGCTGGACTGGTGGAGGGGGAGGAGAAGGATGATCCTGTCCTGAGGCAAGGCAAGAGTCACAGGATCCTGTAACCGATAGTGGCAGGCAGCATACCTTGCAGGATCCCAGTGGGACCTGAGTCGCCGCTTTAGATTTTTGGGGGGCCCCAGGTCTAGGCATGATGGCGACAATCCCGGAGTCAGGGTCTCCAAAGCTTTGCAGAACGCTACGGTCCTACCGTGACCTGTGAGAAGCTGGAGGAGCAGCCAAGCGAGGAGAAGCGCTGAGGCAAAGTGGAACCGCCAGAGCAGACGCGATAGGCTCCGCTCCCCAGTCGCGTCACAGATCGCGGGAAAAAACCTGCGGGAAATATGAAAAAAGGCCGACCCCGGCTCCGAAAATGGCGTCCACCGCCAGGGAAAAAGGGGTTAAAGAGCCCTCTGCCACACTGGAAAAGGCGCAGCAGCAAGGCGCTGCGACTAATCACAGCCCCAAGACGGAATCCCTCCTCCCTCTCAACCCAGCAGGCCCTACCTGAACCACAGGTAAGCCCCAAAGAACCGCGTCACACAGTCAGTACAGGGGGAGGGGGAGATTGCAGGAGAGCCGTTGTACTTATCTGAGTCCTGCAGTCTTCACCCTCTGTTCCGGACCAGTGGGGTCACCTCTTCAGTCATCTGGCACAAGGAGTGGCAGTGATCTGGAAGAGGGCAGGACTAGGTGAACCCGGATCTGGTAGGCCACCGGAGCTGCAGGTCAAGCCCAGTTCCACTTATCTTCTGGGGGGAAGGGGAGGTAGCCGGGGACGTCCATTCGACCCCGGCGCTCGCTCCCTGAGAGACCAGGGACGCACCCTGCGACCTCTATAGAGAAAAAAACAAACAGGAGAAGAGAAAAACTACAGGGACAACCCTGCAGGAGCAGGAGAGTCACCTGCTTATCCGACACTAAGCTAAAACTGAGGTCCCCCTGTTGGAGCATGGGGGTATAGCCAGTGGAGGAGGAGCTGTTTTTTCTTATTTGCATAGTGTCTCCTCCTAGTGGTGGCCTAAGCTACACCCATGGTCTGTGTCCCCCAATGGAATGGGCGAGAAATAAGCATGTCAATCATTTTTTGTTTCCATGAGGCATTAGAATTACAGTGCGGACGCCCTCAAAGATCAATGCTGCGCCAATGGTTGATGCAGAAAACACAATAAAATCATTGGCATAAAGACCACTGTGTGAACATACCCTATAAGACTTTGAAAGTGCACCATTATCACTACATATTTTACAGCACAATTTCTTCATGGGTTCTACAAGATATAAAACGGGTAAGGAGAGACAACGGGAAGACATGGCACCAGTACCATCTGGATAGGTATACCCACTGGTCTGGCCAAACCCCCCATAACCTCTGACTCAGACACATAAGAGGTGGCTGGCATGAGATCAGTGATTGGCTGTAGTGATCATGTGGGTTCACGGGTATGTTGTCACTACACCGCGGCGTAATGGGTAATGGCAGCAGTCAAGCTGGTTGAGCAGAAGATTTATAGATGAAGGGAATCTAATACTGAGCATCAGTACAGGGAGGAGGAGACGCCAGGGTTTGTCAATGGGCGTCTCCCTCTCCCTGGCTGTGCCGCGATCCAATCACATCGGAGAGCGTGACAGCCAGGGAGAAGGAGACGCCCATTGAGAAACCCTGGCGTCTCCTCCTCCCTGTACCGATGCTCAGTATTTGCATACTGAGCGGGAAAACTACAGGGGGCACAGCGGGGCGCAGGAGCGATATTTAAAAAAAAACATTCAGGGTGGCAGCATCAGCGGGGGGTACCCCACAAGTAAAGGTATTCATCTAGAATAAAATAAAAGCGTTAAAGGTCCTCTTTAATGTAGAACTACGATTTATCAGGTACAAAGGTGATCTCCAGCACAGACTACACACAACATCTCACCTGCACTGCAATGCACTTCGTGGCTAGCCCCCCCGGATCACCAGGGTCATGTAAGGCACTTTGCATACTGCAGTGGTCTCCCTCAATGTTGACTTGGCACACAGCGCCCCCTTCTGCCATGTTTCCACCCGTGAGGTCAGATTCTGCAGAGGGCATGTCACCTGTAGAAGATATCATCCACGTTGTCAAAAAGGTCACTTCTCAGGTTGTTCAATGAATGGCCTTCAAGGAAACAGCAATGATAGAGAACTAAGAATCAGAAAACTCAAGACAGATATTAACAAATTCAGAAGACCCGCAGACAGAGGTTGTGATTCTACCGTAAATGGCGCCGGTATTAGGAGGACGGCACTGGTGAGGAGACAAAGGGATCAAAACTGCCAGCGCCGCCCCCTCTCTCCTGACATGTCTGGTTTAGTAACTACTGGAACCCCCCAGGTAATAAGAATTATGGAGCATCTGTTCTTATGACTCTGTGTTGTGCCGTTCCTCTTATATATGGATGAATACCAGCTAGGGGGGTGTCCCTGCACAGAGTGACAATACCCAATCAGTGCTGCCATGGTCAGACTGTGCAGGGACACCCCCTCCTCCAACTGGACCTTCACTGCAAACTGCTAGAAACTCATTCGTAACTTCTAGCATGTATAATAGAGGAACAGCGTCATAACAACAGATGCTCCAGAATTCTTATTACATGGGGGCAGGTATTAGCAACCTTCGGCACTCCAGCTGCTGTGAAACTACAACTCCCAGCATGCACACTTATTTGGCTGTTCTTGTAACTCTTAGGCTGGGTTCACACGGGCGTTGCGGGAAAATGTGCGGGTGCGTTACGGGAACACCTGCGATTTTTCCGCGCGAGTGCAAAACATTGTAATGTGTTTTGCACTCGCGTGAGAAAAGTCGCGCATGTTTGGTACCCAAACCTGAACTTCTTCACAGAAGTTCGGGCTTGGGATCGGTGTTCTGTAGATTGTATTATTTTCCCTTATAACATGGTTATAAGGGAAAATAATAGCATTCTGAATACAGAATGCATAGTACAATAGGGCTGGAGGGGTTAAAAAAATAATAATAATAATTTAACTCACCTTAGTCCGGCATCTTCTTGTCTCCTTTGCTGAACAGGACCGGTGGTGAGCATTCATTACAGGAACAGGACCTGTGGTGACGTCACTCCGGTCATCACATGATCTATCTCCATGGTAAAAGATCATGTGACGTACCATGTGATGACCGGAGTGACGTCACCACAGGTCCTGTTCAGCAAAGGAGACAGAAGGAGATGCCGGGCTGCGATCAAGTGGACTAAGGTGAGTTAAAAAAAAAATTAACCCCTCCAGCGCTATTCTACTATGCATTCTGTATTCAGAATGCTATTATTTTCCATTATAAACATGTTATAAGGGAAAATAATAATGATCGGGTCTCCATCCCGATCGTCTCCTAGCAACCGTGCGTGAAAATCGCACCGCATCCGCACTTGCTTGCGATTTTCACGCAACACCATTCACTTCTATGGGGCCTGCGTTGCGTGAAAAACACAGAATATAGAGCATGCTGCGATTTTCACGCAACGCACAAGTGATGTGTGAAAATCACCGCTCATGTGAACAGCCCCATAGAAATGAATGGGTCGGTATTCAGTGCGGGTGCAATACGTTCACCTACCGCATTGCACCCGTGCAGAAATCTCGCCCGTGTGAACGCAGCCTTAGGCCTCTTGCACACGACCATGTGCTGGCCGCGCCCTTTGCTGCCCCGGGCACCGACTGTGGGGCAGCCGCAGGCAGATCGCGGACCCATTCACTTGAATGGGGTCCGCGATCCGTCCGTTCCACAAAAAGATAGAACAAGTTCTATTTTTTGCCGGAATGGAAGCACGGATCGGAACCCCACTACGGCGTGCTTCTGTGGGGTTCCGATCCATGCTTCCGTTTCGCATCTCTGGATTTGCGGACCCATTCAAGTGAATGGGTCCGCATCCATGATGTAGAATGCACACGGCTGGTGCCCCGGGTATTGTGGACCTGCCGTATGCAACACGGCCACGGCAGGGCAGTGCCCGTGTGCAAGAGGCCTTATAGAAGTGAAAGGAGGATTCTGGGAGTTGTAGTTTTGGAACAGCTGGAGGTTGCTGATCCCTGCTCTAAGGGGTTAATCGCTTCTAAGTCATGTATGGTAAATCCACAGGATAACTGAGGACCCCCCCTATGCCAGCTCATGCAGCTGGATAATAGACAGGTGACCAGAATATGTGAAGAGACATATGACATCATTATGCTTCCCCTAATACTACCCCACCAGAAATTCACTTCGAGGGAATTAAACCTGCAGAAAACTTTCCTTCATGCTTTACATTTCTACTCTGCTCTATAAGCCTAGAGCTTCGCATAACACCCCGCTGCCTGCACCTCTCGTACCCCCCACCACCGGTCCGGTACACCACCGTTCACGTTACCTCAGGCAACACATTTATTTCCGGTCTGTGACGCCTGTACAACCACGCCCCGGAAGTGACGCACCTCACGTACGTCACCGCTCAGACCAAACGCGGAAGTGGAAAATGGAGAAGCAGGCGGAGGGGACAGGTACGTGCGGGGGTCATGTGACTGGCCCCCTGGTTCTTGCGCTGGCAGAAGGGTCCAGCCCCTCGTGTGGTCGTAGACACAGGGTGAGGCAGCAGTGGCTTATGAGAGGGGCACACACCGGGGGGGCGTCCTGTCCACTGCCCCTGAAGGAAAGAGTAGCAGCAAACTACTCTCTAAAGATGTTCTTTACAAAGGGCTCTGTACACACGTGCACGTTTTGATCAGGTTTTTGAATCTATAGAGGTTTTGGCTTCAGAAACGGCATTTGGGGGTTTCCCATGAAGACAACCTATGCACAGGCATGGAGATGATAATTGTGTTCTGGGGGCCCCTGCTAATTACAGCACTGGGGGCCATGATCGCTGTTTGTCAGAGCCCTGGCTCTGGTCCATGTTCACACCTGTGGTATGTGTGCGATTTTCACACCCTCCTATATTCCATATATATTTATTATCTGTAAACCTCAGCTTGGATCTGCATTTTAGCTGCAAATGTTTGTTTTGCTGCATTAAAAATAAATAATTCCTGTTTGTTGCAAAGTTACCTGAAGGTGGACACGGTGGTCCCCAGTCCGTCAGAGCCTCTGCGGCCCCCCGGCGGTCTGCTCTCAGGGGTGCACCTGGGGCTGTAATCAATGGTTTGTTTCCCTGCTACTTTTTTACTAATTTCCAGCATAAAACCAGAATGTTGGACTTTCCTCCAGTTCTGGTGATTTTCTGAAGCTCCGTGTCTGTGGTGCGGGTGAGCTCTGCACAACGTACACTTTGCTTTATCCAATTTTTAGAAAAAAATGACACTTTGACACAAAAAGTTGCATGAAGGCGTCTGTGGTAGGGCTGAGCGAATGTCATATTTTGCAGTTCGTGTTGTGGTATTTACTGAACTGTGCTATGGATTCCGTTACCACGGACCATGACGGAAGGCCCCTAGAGCCATTCCGTTATTCATTCCGTCATAATAGAAGTCTCTTATGTCCTGCAAAACGGATCCGTCCCGTTTCCGTTATGTTGGGGAGTCCTCTCCTGTATAACGAAAACGGGACGCATCCGTTTTGCAGCCCATAGACTTCTATTATGACGGAATGAATAACGGAATGGCTCTAAAGGCACTCCGTTATGCATTACCTCATGGAATTGCGTTATTGTCCGTGGTAACGGAATCCATATCGGAATTCAGTAAATACCACAACATAAACTTCTAAATATGAAATTCGCTCATCCCTGGTCTGTGGGTATAAAGTGCTGAGTGGCGTTGTGACAATGTGCCAGGCGTCCGCTTTCAGAAAATATATCAATATGGTTCTTTTATATTTTGTAAGTTACCGTAAGCTTTATATGTACAGATCAAAACCGCTAAAAATTATCCTTGCAACTGGACACCCCTGGCAGTAAAAGGGTTAAAGGTTTGGTCTGAGTGATTAAAGAGGACCAGTCCCCTCTCCTGACATGTCTGGTTTAATAACTACATGCATTCCCCATGTAATATCAGTTCTGGAGCATCTATTCTTATGGCTCTATGTTGTGCCATTCCTTTATTATTTCTACTAGATGTTATGAATGAATTGCTAGCAGTCTGCAGTAAGGGTACAGAGGGGAGGTAACCAGTTGGGGGTGTGTACCTGCACAGACTCCCTCTATCCAATCAGTGCTGCCAGTGCAGGTACACCCCCCCAACTGGTTACCTCCCCTCTGTACCCTTACCTCAGACTGCTGGCAATTCATTCATAACTTCTAGTAGGAATAATAAAGGAATTGAACAACGTAGAGGCATAAGAATAGATGCTCCATAATAGTTATTACATGGGGAATGCATGAAACTATTAAAACAGGCATGTCAGGAGAGGGGACAGGTCCTCTTTAAAGGGGGTTTTAACTGATGACCTATCCTCTAGATAGGTCACCAATATCTTATTGTTGGAGAGTGGACTCCCGGGATCCCCGGCCATCAGCGGTTTGAGAAGTCACCGGCACTCTCCGTAGTGCCGCGGCCTTCTGTCTGCATTCTCTCGGCCATGTGACGGCACTTTCATCAGTCACATGATCAAGGCGCAACTCGGCCCCTTTAAAGGGAATGGGGCTGAGCTGCTATACAATGTACGGCGCTGTGTTTGGTGAGGTGATAAATGGCCGCAGCGCTATTGCGAATGCCTGTGCCTTCAAAAGCAGCTGATCGGCTGGGGTCCTGTGTGTCAGACCCCCACCCATCAGATACTGATGACTTATCCGGAGGATAGGTCATCAGTAAAGTATTTCGGATGGCCCTTTTAAAGGGGTTGACCGGGTTCAGAACTGAACCTGGACATACTTCCATTTTCACCCAGGCAGCCCCCCTGACATGAGCATCGGAGCAGTTCATGGTCCGATGCTCTCCTTTGCGCAGTGCTAAATTGCGCAGGGCAAAGGCATTTTCAAGAGTTCCGGTGACTAACCGGCCTCTCCATGGGGCTGCCAGGATGCCCGGTGACGTCACTGGCACTGATGGCCGCGCACACCTGCTGTCCAATGTGTGCTGCACCTCTCAACTGAACAACACAGCTTCTTCAAACAGTTGATCGGCAGGGGTGCCGGTCTTCAGATCGCCACCGATGACATAGTAATGACCTATCCTGAGGGTAGGTCTTCAGTATTAAACACTCGGATGACCCCTTTAACTCTGAGAGCAAAGAGAGACATCGCAAACAGAAGCAGTTCTCTAATGGATTTATGTCCGATTCGGCAGCACCAGCACCTAGGGGAAGGCCTCGCAGGCACAATGTTTGTGTGGTTGCTTAATTTTGCTTTTAAAAAGTAAATGAACCGTAAAAATGTTAGTGAAAAGGTGTCTATGGCCTTTATTCCTCGAAAAATAGGCGCATATGCAAACCAAGATCTAGAAGAAGCAGCGCTCCAATATCTTCCATAACGTTGCAGAATGTAGTCACCCATTGCCCACAGGACAAGGTTTCAGCTCCTTGGAGCAATTTTTGGGAAAATCAGTAAAACATTGTCCTGTGAGCAGTGGGTGAATACATCCTGTGACGCCACTTGAGATGTCGGAGGAGTAATCCACGTTACTTCTTCTACGTGGATTATTGATGGTGTTTTGTTCTCCACAGGTCCCAATGCCCTCGCTAGGTTGCCTCCTGTGTAATGGGCCATCACAATGCACCGGTTCTTCATTCCACACATATGCCTTGGTCTTTTCACCTGGCCTTTCTTCCTCTCACTTCCCACACGCACAGCCAGCGATGAGGCCTCAAGTCTGGGGGAAGAGCTGACCTGGGCTGTCCGTCTGGACCCCTCTCAAGGCTCTGGACGGAGAGAGGAGTTGGACGCTCTGGCAGAAGAACTTTCTCGTGCTGTAGGGCTGGAGAATCGTGGTGTTATCGGGGAGTTAAAGGATCACTACTTATTTGCACATGTGGGATGTGGTGAGGCAAAGGAGAAGGCTCGGAAGAAGGTCCATGAGATATTCACACAGCATGACAGCGTGCGATGGTTCTCCGAACAAAAGCTACTGAAGAGGTCCAAGAGGAGCTTGCACTTTAATGACCCCAAGTATCCTCAGCAATGGCATTTGGTGAGACGGTGTGCACACATAGGGAAGTCATACACGGGGCTCACACTGACCCCTCTTAGTACCTGTACCTCTTTAGTGATATATGCTATCCCTGGCTGGATTCACATCTGCGTCCGAAGCTCCATCAAAAATGCAGGGGAAGGTAGGACAGCAAGTAAAATGACTGTAACCCAACAGACCCCGGTATAGTCAAAGGGGTTGTCAGGCGCCATATAGGGGTCAGAACGAAAGGCTACTTGGGCTGAACTGTCATGTCCATACATGATTGGCTGTCAGGTGATTTCCATCTGAGAGCGGGATATGCTCCTATCAGGACTCCTGACAGGACTCTTAGGTAAGACGGAGTCCCGATGGCCCCAGCCACACACAATAATTGACAGGTCTCCCCATATCGGTGTACATACACAGAAGGTTGTCAATCTGTCAAGCTCCGCGATATATAAATACGTTTATAGGATTTAGAGAAGGATTGTTGAGTAAATGGCCGAGTAAATCCTTCCAGGACTCCTAGGAACGGCAGAGTCCTGATGGCCCCACCCACACAGGATGATTGACAGTAAGAGTGCCGGTGACCCACCCACACTGGTTGATACCGTCTGATACGGATATAGCTGTCAATCATCCTGTGTGGGTGGGGCCATCAGGACTCTAACTGCCTTTACTAGGAGTCCTGGCAGGATTTACTCTGCCATTTACTGAACAAGTCCTACAAATGTACGCTTCTCTCCCTCTATCATGCTGTCAGACACGACCTCAGAAATCACTGACCGGCTCGCTTTAAACTGACTAATACTGACAGGACTCTTA
This sequence comes from Bufo bufo, assembly GCF_905171765.1. Lineage (NCBI taxonomy): Eukaryota > Metazoa > Chordata > Amphibia > Anura > Bufonidae > Bufo > Bufo bufo. The sequence goes on from NC_053389.1 coordinate 67,879,836, forward strand.
GGAGAGAGAGTCCTGATGAGCCAGTCACACTGATGGAGGGAGAGTTGTCAATTGTCCTGTGTGGGTGTAGTCGTCAGGAGTCCTGTCAAGATTTAGGGCTCATGCACATGAACGTATTTTCATTCTGTGTTCGTTCCGTTTTTTGTGCATGTACTCCGTGTGCATTCCGTTTCCCTATGTCCATATTTCCATTCCGCAAAAAAAATAACATGTCCTATTATTGTCTGCATTACGGACAAGGATAGGACTGTTCTATTAGGTGCCAGTTGTTTCTCAAAATATGAAATGCACATGGACTCCATCTGTGTTTTTGGCGGATCCGCAAAATACATACGGTCGTGGGCATGAGGCCTTACTCTGCTTTATACTCGGCAATCCTACTCCAAGTCTTCTAGCCTCATATATCTCAGAGCTTAACTTCTCTGCCTCTGTTCTGCTGTCAGATATGCCATTAGAAATCCCCTAAAAGATGTAATAACTATATAGATGTATTAAATTGTCACAAAACCAGAGAGCTTTGGAGCTTTTAGAACAATTAATACTTAGAGGGGGTTTCCCTTTATATAATGTTGTTATGACGTAGCACCAGGAGGTGACGTTTCATCAGGACCTTGGGGTTTTGGCCTCTGGGACACCCCCCAATCCGTAGAACAAAGGGCCAGATTTCTTATGATAGTTGTTCTATTAAGTTGTGGTTTATCATGCGGTCACTTCATGTTCTCTTACTTTCTAGCCTTTCCTTTTCAGCACAATTCCCGTAGCCCTGGAATGGATATTAATGTTACTGGCGTATGGGAGAGAAATGTGACTGGCCGGGGAGTGACGGTGGTGGTCGTGGATGATGGCGTCCAGCACACTATCCAGGACATTCAATCAAATTATGTGAGCAGAGCTGTTACAGCGGGGGTGAAGTATGATGGCCTGTGGAGGTGCTGGGCAAACACGTATGGGGGTTCCACAGAAAAGTCAGCCTAGTGATGTCCAGACTAAAAACCAGGGGATCGCCATAATGTATGGCCCCTATTTCCACATAGAAATGGTTACCACGAGGAATAAAAAAGTTGCACTAAGTTTCAGACTGCAGTCTTCATTCCTTGATTCATTTTCAGAGGCCCTGATTTTCATTTGTCAGCGTGCTGCTAGTTTCACTCTTTTTGGATGTGTTCCTCTCAGTAATGCATGCTAGATGTGTGTCCAGGATGCTGCTGTCTGCATTAGCTCTCATGTATCAGCACAGCTTCCCAGCTCATCCTTTCACATGTTCTGACAGATGCTGATGCTGAGGATTGTGGTTTCCCTCTCCTGTAGAGTTTGCAGTGGGTGCTGTGCTTTCTCTCTACACTTACAGCCTATATGTTTCTCCCCTGCGACCTGCCTTGTATGTGCTTTTCTCCCTCCACACCCTACTGGAGCTGTCCTCCTTTTCTCCCTCCACACCCTACTGGAGCTGTCCTCCTTTTCTCCCTCCACACCCTACTGGAGCTGTCCTCCTTTTCTCCCTCCACACCCTACTGGAGCTGTCCTCTTTTCTCCCTCCACACCCTACTGGAGCTGTCCTCTTTTCTCCCTCCACACCCTACTGGAGCTGTCCTCTTTTCTCCCTACACACCCTACTGGAGCTGTCCTCTTTTCTCCCTACACACCCTACTGGAGCTGTCCTCTTTTCTCCCTCCACACCCTACTCGACCTGCCAGCTTTTCTCCCTCCACACCCTACTGGAGCTGTCCGCCTTTCTCCCTCCACACCCTACTGGAGCTGTCCTCTTTTTCTCTCTCCACATCCTACTGGAGCTGTCCTCTTTTTCTCTCTCCACACCCTACTGGAGCTGTCCGCTTTTCTCCCTCCACACCCTACTGGAGCTGTCCGCTTTTCTCCCTCCACACCCTACTGGAGCTGTCCGCTTTTCTCCCTCCACACCCTACTGGAGCTGTCCGCCTTTCTCCCTCCACACCCTACTGGAGCTGTCCTCTTTTCTCTCTCCACACCCTACTGGAGCTGTCCTCTTTTCTCTCTCCACACCCTACTGGAGCTGTCCTCTTTTCTCTCTCCACACCCTACTGGAGCTGTCCGCCTTTCTCCCTCCACACCCTACTGGAGCTGTCCTCTTTTCTCTCTCCACACCCTACTGGAGCTGTCCTCTTTTCTCTCTCCACACCCTACTGGAGCTGTCCTCTTTTCTCTCTCCACACCCTACTGGAGCTGTCCGCTTTTCTCCCTCCACACCCTACTGGAGCTGTCCTCTTTTCTCCCTCCACACCCTACTGGAGCTGTCCTCTTTTCTCCCTCCACACCCTACTGGAGCTGCCCTCTTTTCTCCCTCCACACCCTACTGGAGCTGCCCTCTTTTCTCCCTCCACACCCTACTGGAGCTGTCCGCTTTTCTCCCTCCACACCCTACTGGAGCTGTCCGCTTTTCTCCCTCCACACCCTACTGGAGCTGTCCGCTTTTCTCCCTCCACACCCTACTGGAGCTGTCCGCTTTTCTCCATATCTGTACTCCAAGCTGATGTGTACAACCTTCTCTCTCTCTCTCTCTCTCTCTCTCTCTCTCTCTCTCTCTCTCTCTCTCTCTCTCTCTCTCTCTCTCTCTCTCTCTCTCTCTCTCTCTCTCTCTCTCTCTCTGTCTCTCTCTGTCTCTGTCTCTCTCTGTCTCTGTCTCTCTCTCTCTGTCTCTGTCTCTCTCTGTCTCTGTCTCTGTCTCTCTGTCTCTCTCTCTCTCTGTCTCTGTCTCTGTCTCTGTCTCTCTCTCTGTCTCTCTCTCGCTGTCTCTCTCTCTCGCTGTCTCTATCACTAAGAAAAGGTAGTGAGAGAACATTAAGAGCTGTCACAGTCGGGGGCCATGCTCTGACTGATTTATTTCAGCTTCAACAGCACCACCAGCTAGGTGAAGGACTTGCACATACTTTGCAGAAGCAAAAGGGTAGGCATTTAAAAAAAAAAGGAGACTATCTAGAAAGTTGCAGTGCAAAGATAATGACCTATCCTCGGGATAGGTCATCGATATCAAATCGGCGGGGTCTGACTTCCTGTGTCTCTGTGAATCAGCTTTTTGAAGGGGTAGTGACACTTGTGCTTCAGAATTACCTCTGCGCCGTCTCATTTGCAGTGGGCGCGCAGTGTAATTACAGTCGCTTGTCCCTTTCACGTAAATGGGATGAGCAGTTGTAATTGCACTGCATTGCGTGATGACGCAGGTAATTTTGAAGCGATAGCGACACTCGTAGGAGAGTACCGGGAGTCAGACCCCAGCTGATCTGATATTGATGATCGGTCATCCTGACGATAGGTTTATTGATATCTTTGCACTGCATAACCCCCTTTATTTTTGCTTTTAGGCAACGAACAATAAAAAAGAATTTCAGTGTAATGGCGTCCATTGCTTTTTAAGTAGGTGTTCCTTCCACTGAAACTTGTAATTTATCTCCTACAGAGCCCAGAAGGAAGCTACGACCTTAACTCCAATGATCCAGACCCCATGCCCCACCCTGATGGATTTAGTGACAACCACCATGGAACCCGTTGTGCCGGGGAGATCGCAGCCGTCTCCAATAATAGTTTCTGCGCCGTGGGTGTCGCCTATGGAAGCAGGATTGCAGGTGCGTAGTTCAGCCTTGATCCGTGCCATGTTTACCTGCAGCATTTTCTGTTGCTTGGTTCATCTATAGGTCTCGTCGTGTCTAACACGATTGAATTGTCGGGCACCACACCCTGTTACATACCTGACTACATGTCCTCACCAGGGTAGGACCCGCGTGCCTCGCGTGCAGGTGTTTTTCCGTGACTTTCTCTTTCTGCACTGATTGATCAGCCTTGTACACTGATCTTTGTACATTTTGTCTTTACCAGGGATCAGAGTTCTTGACGGGCCTCTGACAGACAGCATGGAGGCTATTGCCTTCAACAAACACTATCAGATCAACGATATCTACAGCTGCAGGTATATGCGTGCCATTATGTTGATTATTGTCATACAGCACGCTTACTTATTCATCGTGCAATTTTACTTTTTGTATTTATTTCTCATGATTTTCAAGATCTCTGCTTGCTGTGATCTCTCATGGTCATGTACTTAAAGATGTAAAAAATGAAATTTTTACATCATATAGAACATGACAATTTCTTTCTAACAAAGCTAGAACCAGCCCTGTACCTCACATGGATCCAGAGATCTCCACATTCTCATTCTGCTAGATGCAGCCCAAGGGGTGCGTCCTTTCTGCTGCAGCTTTCTCCCTGTAACTGTGACCGCTTCTACCAGAGTGTGATGCAGCCTCTTTAAAGGACCCGTCCACCACCAATTATTTATCACCTATCCAGTGGATAGGTGATAAATAATTGATTGTGGGAGGGGGGGTCTGACCCACCATGATCCCCAGAATGAGAGGTTCCTGAGTCCTCTCTCTGAATGCAGTAGTAGTGCACATATCAGTCTTCAACTCCATTCTCTTTTATAGGGCTGACATAAATGTAGATCCCGGGGACCCGTACACAGACCCCACATAATTTATCATTTGTCACCTGTCCTGCGGATTTATGGTGATAAGTACTGGTAGTGTTTGTGGGATAACCCCTTTAACTACTATATGAATGGGAAAAAATTCTGCAGCTTTTTAATGTACTAGTTGTTTCTTATCGCCATTTTCTTTTTTTTTTAAATCAGATATTTCTTTATTAACATTTTCCAGTCTTATTTTATCACATTAACATGATATTTTGTAGACCACAGATGTATACATTATCTGTCATATATAGTATATAATATATACATTCTATTACACATATCTACATAGGACATGGCATAAATCCACATATAGCCTCTGGTATCAAAAGTATCTTCAATGTGAGTACAATTATCCATCCTAAACAAATAAACCCATACCTCCCCCCCCCCCCTCCCTAATCCCTTTAAGGCAGGACACACTCCTAAAACATCTTCCTTAGTCATCACTCTCGGGGTGTCGGCACCACATTACTCTTAAATAAGCCATCTACCATCATCTAATTCCAATCAGCGATGTTCCATATAACATCCTAGTCCATCATCAATCTTCCCATACAGCCACATTCTAGTTCCAGGTAACCCCCTCACTATCAGGCTTCTATAAATGCCCCACACACCTGCCACCATCCAATATTCTATATATATCATCCATTCTCACTGCATTCACCTTGTCATAGAAAAAGTCCTTGTAAGTGCCAGCCAGGAGCTACAGCACCCAGAATTATCAATCCAGCTGCCCCAGATTGCTTCGAATTTGGACAGACACTTCCTTTTTTGATATACTCCTCTTTCTAGACGAATCACAATATTTAATCTAGCAACATATTCTGATATATCAGGAGGTATGGGCTGGATCCACTTTGCTGCCAATGTTTTCCTAGCTTGATATAACATTCTACCTATTCCAGTAGTTATAACAGACTGTAAATTATTATCTGGTACCAGGCCTAATACACACAGTTTGGGATCCAACTTAAAACTAGCACTATATACTTTGTTCACCAGATGTAGTATTGCTTTCCAATAAGATGACAGTGATGAACATGACCACATCATGTGTAGAAGGTCAGCTTCATCACTTCCACACTTCGGACAGGCTGGACTATTTCTGTAGCCTATTTTATGCAAGAACACTGGGGTCTTATATACCCTATGTATTAAATATAGATGGGATAACCGTGCTGCCTCACTAAGGGATAAAGTAGGGGTAAGTTCCACCGCCTCAGTCCACTGCTCATCCGTGAGTACCCCTAGATCTTTTTCCCACTGACGTCTACTTGTTAATGGATACCCTTTAAGAAAGTCCTCTAATAGGGCCTGATACACCCTGGAGATTGCTCCCTTCACTGAACCAGCTGCAACCACCATATTCAATGTCTGGCTTGACATAAATGTCACTGGGGCTATCTTAGATTGAGCTTCTAAAGCATGTCTAAGTTGTAAGTATCGATAGAACTGTGAAGAGGGCAGCCCATATTCAGAGCACAATTGTTGGTATTGTTTTAAAGTTCCTTTAAAATAAATATGGCTCAGATTCCATACCCCTTTTTTATTCCACTGGGAGAATCCATTCAGATTTTCCAATTCCTGAAGTGCGGGGTTATGCCATAAGGGCGAGATGTTCATCAATCCTGTCATCCCTAAAATACTCTTTGCCTTATTCCATACTTTCCTCATGAGAATCAAGGTCGGAATATTTCCCATTTCTCCTTTTATTTCTCCTTCAATGGCTACCAACGGGGGAGACCTATTTGCAGCCCACTTTATCAGCTGACCACTCTTCCCTCCCATGTCATCTATTACCCCCCACCCTTTAAAATGTTGGAGTTGAGCCGACAGAAAATAGAGCATAGGATTAGGCAAGGCCAGACCACCGGCTTCTTTATTCCTCTGCAGAATTTCATATTTTATTCTTCCTCTATTATTTTTCCAAATAAAAAATCGGAACAGCTGCTGTATTTTATGGAAGAAGTGCACTGGGATCCATATGGGGGAATTATGCAAAATATAAAGCAACTGAGGCATGAATATCATTTTAAGCAAATTGCCCCTACCGATCATAGAGAGAGGCAATTTATGCCAAACAGCAACCTTGCTTCTAAACCTCCCTAACAAGGGTATTAAATTACTAGGAATATAATCTGCAGGGTTCATTGACACAGTCACTCCAAGATATTTAAAAGATTGCACCACCTTGAGTTCAGAGAAAGTAGCATGAGTGGTATGCATTCGAGACGATACCGGGAGAATTACTGACTTATCCCAGTTTATACGAAGTCCAGACTGATCACCAAACTGCGATATTATAGAGATTATGGAGTCTATGGAATCCACCAGATTACCTACATAGATTAGCATGTCATCTGCATATAAAGATACGCGCTCCTCACTAGAGCCCCTCCCTAGCCCTCTCATCAGTGGAGTAGATCGTAAAAGGCACGCCAATGGCTCAATTGCTATTGCAAATAGCAAGGGAGACAACGGGCAGCCCTGTCTCGTCCCCCTCTCCAATGCAACCGAGGGTGATAATTGTCCGTTTACTCTAATTCTGGCTCTGGGCTCACTGTACAGAAGCTTGACCCATTTTAGAAAACTTATTCCAAAGCCCATCCTAGTCATGACCGCCCACAAATACTCCCACTCAACGCTGTCAAAAGCTTTGGCAGCGTCAAGTGAGATCACAGCAGCTTCACTATCCTGACCTTTCCTCCCCTCCAACTGCAGGTTTATAAACAAGCGCCTAAGATTCAATGCCGTGGATTTTCCAGGCATGAACCCAGATTGATCATCATGAATAATAGATTGAATGACCCTAGACAAACGATTAGCCAAGACTTTGGCCAGAATTTTCACATCCACCGTTAGGAGTGAGATAGGCCTATATGAATCTACGAGCGAAGGGTCTTTTCCCGGCTTGGGTATCACTACAACTATGGCTTCTCTCATGGAACATGGCAATTTACCTTCACCGTATGCATCTTTAAAAACCGTTAATAAATGTGGAAGTAATATCTCCCCATGCCTTTTATAAAATTCCCCAGGAAGACCATCGGCACCAGGTGCTTTTTCATTAGGCATAGAATTCAGGGCCATCTCCAGTTCCTCCAGGGTTATATCCTCCTCAAGAAGTGAGCTATTCTCCATAGATAAGGTAGGGACACTAATTCTTTCAAGATAACCAGCTCTATCAGAAGTAGTGGTGACCAGTCTGGACCTATACACCTCTCCAAAGTGGGTATAAAATTCTCCCAGGATATTCTCATCTCCTGTTATTAGTTGTCCATCTATTCCTCTGAGCGAGGCTATGCAGGAGGGACCATTCTGTGCTTTAGTTATTGTAGCCAACAGATGCCCCACACTTTCCCCTTCAGCAAAATACCTCTGGGCCATAAATAAACGTTTATCATCTGCTCTATTCTGTATATGTTCCCTCAAAAGCTTCTGAGCTTCCTTCCATTGTGCTTCATTAGACAACGTGGGTTGTGTTATATACGTTGTTTCCAGTTGCGTAACTCTATCTGATAGCTCCCTGTCCAGAAGACGACTTTTAGTTTTCCTAACACTAATGCGCTTAATGTATAAACCTCTCACAAACGCCTTCAGGGTGTCCCAAACCACCGCCCCTGAAGTCGAGCCTATATTAATAGTTAAAAAGTCAATGATAGCTTTAGATATATCAGTTCCTGTATCCACTATTGATAGCCAGAATGGGTTTAATCGCCAGATGGGTCTAGGAGCACATATGTGCCTCCCCACCTCCAGTGTAATCAACAGTGGAGAATGATCAGAAAGGCTACGTGGCAGATATAAAATCTCTTTTGTTAGGGCTACCAATGATGAGGATCCTATTGCCAAATCTATTCTGGACAGGGAGCCATGTGATGCTGAGTAACATGAATATTGACGCCGATCAGGATATTTGGTTCTCCATATATCACACAGGTCTATCTCCCCCATCAGTTTCGCCAGAGAGGTAGGGGCAGCAGTGTATGTTCCCGACCCATTGTGAAATTTATCCAAAAAACCATTGAGATAGGTGTTAAAGTCACCTACAATTAATGTAGGAACTAACGGAAATTTAGAAGTAAAGGTAATAACCATCTTCATAATTTCAGCCGAATATGGAGGGGGAACATACACCGCCACTAAGATAATCCTAAACTGAAAAATACAGCAGTCTATGCATATAAATCTTCCATCATCATCAACGTACGATTCCTGAGCATTAAACGGAATAGCTTTATGCACCAAAATGCTAACCCCTCTAGCATGTGTGGAGTATGTAGAGTGAAATTCACACCCCACCCATGCTTTATGTGCTAGGTGTGTCTTATCGGCAGTCAAGTGGGTCTCAGATAAACATACAATAGCTGGCTGTATATCTTTTATAGCATGGAAAATAGCTGAACGTTTAGATGCCAAAGACATTCCTCTCACATTCCATGCACAAATATTAACGGAAGACATCATGGTATCTCATAAGCAAATGCAGAGTGTGGTGCCGACAACCCCAAGCAAACCTGCCCCTAGTAGTAATACTGAAAATATATCCTACCTTAACCCTCCCCCCTCCCAACTGTCCCCAAACTACCCTAAACATTCTGTCAGTCATGAACCCAATAAACAGGGGTACACCATAGACATTGAAAGTGAACCTAACCGTCATGGGTTAACACTAAAGGCACAGATGAAAAAAAATAAGTGCTTAGCTTATACCAGCGCTACACCCTGGATGCGCCAGTGTGTTGGCTCACCCAACTTCCCCCCCGACCACATATTAACCCATACAGTGTAGAACCAAACCAGTGAAAAACCAACATATAAAACCTTCCTTTTTAGAAAAGCATTAGATAACTCAATACTATTTCTAGCATTACTGTGTGTCAAATAAAGGACACAAGAAAAAACAAAAACAGTTCCATTGCAGATATCACCATCTCATCAGGTATTGTTGTCACGCCGATCATTTTCATGAGTGTCCAGCCACTGGCTTGCCTCTAGCGGATCCTCAAACATATGTGTGGATCCATTCGCCACCACCCGAAGCTTTGCCGGATACAACATGGAATAAGGCCACTGCAATGATCTCAATCTCTTCTTTACTGCCAAAAATTTCGCTCTCCTCTTCTGTATTTCTGCAGAAAAGTCCGGGAACATTAGAACTCGGCTATCGCCAATTTGAATATCAGGGATATCCCTGGCTGCTTTAAGTATGGCATCCCGGTCTCTATAATGTAGGACTTTAATCAGGAGAGGTCTTGGAGGCGCCCCCGGAGGCGGCGGGCGAAATGGCACTCGATGTGCACGTTCTATTGCAAAGAGTGGGGATAACTTTTCTTTCCCAATTATGTCCACCAGCCACTTTTCCATAAATGAGACAGGGTCTGAGCCCTCAGTACGCTCCGGTATTCCAATTAACCGCACATTATTCCGTCTTAGACGGTTTTCCATATCGTCAGATTTGGATATGAGTAGGGATACGTTATGTATAACTCGTTGCAAGTCCCTTTTAACAGGCGGTAGCTGGTCCTCCATGTCGCTAACGCGACCCTCCAACTCTCCCACTCTTTCTTTAAACTGCCGCACATCTTGCCTTATCAGCAAAACTTCCTCCTTTAGGCCTCCCATATTGGTATTTAGGGACGTGAGGGCTGTTTATCGCCATTTTCTATAAGCTTGCTGTCAGTGAATGAGAACATTCAGAGGCAGTAAACCTGTACATAGCTATTCCTGCTCTCAAGTGAGAAATCTTTATTATTGTCCCTAGTCTAGGCAGCGATCTGTGAGCTAATCAGCCTTAAAGGGGTTTTACAGCTGCACATTGATGGCATATCGAGAAGATATGGTGCGGGTTCCACCTCTCAAGAACAGGGCACCTTTGTGAATGGAGAGGATGATGTGCATGTGCAGCCTTCTCCATTCACTACTGTGAAGCCTCCGACCGCTGGCTCCGCTGTTTTCAGAAGTCCTACAGCGGTGCATGGAGAGGACTCCGCACATTCATTGTCAACCCCTTTAACTTTACACTGATGCATCTGCAGCAGTCTACCGCAGAGATTTGTGAAGCTGCTGATGTTTTTTGCTCCTAGATCATTGTCCAGACTTTATACCGTTACATCCACTTCTCGGGATTAGCTATGTACAGGTTAGCTGGCTCTGAATGTGAGCATGGGTGCTCTCATTCACTGACTGCAAACATGACGTACATGAGAAGGTTGTAGAACTTTTCATTTACACAATAGGTATACGTTATAACCTAAAACCGGAAAACCCCTTTAAATAGAGGGCTGTCCGATTAGGCCCATGTGTAAGAAAAAGGATAAAGTGCGTCTCTTCAGAAATGAGTTCTGATTGTGTTCTTCTTTTATAGTTGGGGTCCTGATGATGATGGGAAGACTGTGGATGGACCTCATCAGCTGGGAAAGGTACTAACCATACATAACCAATAGCTATAGTTACAGTATATAATGGCCTGGCCACATTAGTATAATAACTAGTAACTGGCCGCACGCAACAATGCAATATCTCCTATAATCAAATAAGTTGAAGGGGTTGTCCGGGTTCAGAGCCACAAGCCCATTTTCACTCATTTACCATGTCTGAGTAGAGCATCGGAGCATTTCTTTACTACCGGTGGGGTACCGGGCTTCTCATAGGTATGCTAGGTGGAGGCTTCCGCCTAGCAGTGAGCCCGGTGATGTCACTGGCATGAATGGGCGGTCTTTAGCGCGGTTCTAGGCTGTTTTTACAGGCTAAGGCAGTACTGCCCATTAGTGCCGGTGATGTCACGGGGTTCATGTCTAGACAGAAGCCTAGCATACCCATAAGAAGCCCGGTACATCACTGGCGGTAGACAAACAGCCTTTGTCCGGCGCTGTGCAACACAGGGCAAGGGGTAGCATCAGAGCTAGAAATGCTCTGATGCTCCACACATGCATGGTAAATGAATGAAGGGGAGCTCACGTCCAACCCCTTTAATACAGCCCCCAGTGTGCCAGGAGAGCAAACCGCGCAAATGTGGCAGTCCGGAAAATGACTATTTCCAGCAGTCCCATAACGGTGAATGGTGAAGTGGCTTTAGTTTTGTGGCAGCTCTCCCTTGTTCCCTTGGGGGGGGGGGCTGTTTTGGAGTTAGGAGCTGTGACTCGCACCTATCTGACATTTGTGGCATATCCTAGCAATATTCTATCAATGTTGAGATGATAATATCCCTAATTTTTAAGAGTGTGGCATTTGGGGGATCCACTACTTAACTACTCGCGAGACTTCGCTAAGTAATAACTTCGACTCATTGGAGCCAATACTGTACAGAGAACTCACTCCGTACAGTATTCTAACAAAGTTTTATGCAAATCGAATTCGAATGTTTCATCCGAAGTCAATTCGGTCATCCCTAGTGATATCATATGTTTAGTATTTATTCCTGGACATTCTTTTATTGTGATGATGTCATCATTGTGGTTTTCCTGATCTTTGTGTGTGTTCTGTTGATTATTAGGCTGTGCTCTATTATGATGATGCCACAATAGCATTTTGTGTTGTATTGTGATATATACATATATACGGTAGTTTATGAATAGTTACTTGTATTCCCTGTCTGTATTCTGTTGTGATGATGTAACCGCATTATATTTACAGTATGGTATAGTCATGTAGGTTTTATTACCCAGCTGTTCTTTATTGGGAAGTCAAGGTGGCTTCTAACAGACAGGACCTGTGCTAACTCAGTAGTGCTCCCGGTGTTCCGTTCCGTGACTCGGTTCCGCATCTTCGGAATTGTGGACCAATTCAAGTGAATGGGTCTGCATCCGTGATGCGGGGTGCACACGGCCTGCAGCCGTGGATTGCCGACCCGGCCGTGTGCATTAGGCCTTACTTTGTAAGATCACGCCCCACTTAGCACTGAGTGGCGGGGACTGCCTCCTGGCTATACATGGCGAACTTGAATATAAGGCACCAAAACTACTGGTCGAGATAATTCAGAAATGGATGGGAGTTTCGGGCTGGGGGAGCATGGTTGCTGAAAAAACAAACAAAAAACCCCCCCAAAAAACTGAAATTGATCAGAGAAGCAGTCATGAGGGAGGTAGATTGGCAGATTAAAACGTTTTAGCAAGTAACTGATCTAAAACTCTTGCGGAAGTGCGGTCTCATGTGCGCAGCAGGCGCCATAGACGGGTTTCTGCTGTTTTACACAGCAGAGGCTGTCTGGTGAAGGTTTTTTTTTATTTATTTTTTATTTTAAAGTTCAAATCACCCCCCTTTCCCCACAAATAAAAAATAAAATATCCATACTATTAAAATATAAAATATTTATCACATACGACAAACAGAGTAACGGAATTTTTTTTATAAAAAGTGATCAAAAAGTCATATACACCCCACAATGGGATCACTGAAAGTCAGCCCTCACACAGCTCCATAGACACAAATATAAAAAAGTTATGGGAGGCAGAATATAGCGATTTAAAAAATAATAAATTTATTATTTTTATTTTATTTATTTTTTTATTATTATTAAACTGCAAGAAAAAGTATACAAATGCTGTATCTTTGTAATTGTACTGACCCAGAGAATGAAGGGCACCTGTCAGCAGATTTGTGCTTATGAAACTGGCTGTAAAATAAAAAAAATTAATTAAATGCAACGACTGAAAATTTTCCAGTCCTGAAGGGGTTAAAGTTACACGTTTTAGGCTGCAAGTCATGTGTGATTTACGGTTTGCAACACCCATTAGACACTGAAAGAAGTGCTCAGGCCTGTCACCAGTGGGTTGCTGTAGCACGCAGCTTACATTGACGTCTATTAATCTGACTTGCGACCTGCAACCGAAGAGCTTGATTTGGATTTTCTGCAGCCATTTTGTTGCAGTCGCAGTCATTACATGCAGTGTGCTATAGTGGTCTTCATAACGTGTCATCATGTAGTCTTATGCTCATGGAGGGACAAGGACTAGGGTCCTTGAGGGAGTAACCTTACATTGCTGATGGAGGCTTTCCATTATGGTTGTAAACTTGAGAAAGCGGCAGACCTTTCAGTCTCCTCCTGTACTGCTGTGTCTCGGTCTCCTCCTCCTGTACTGCTGTCTCTCGGTCTCCTCCTCCTGTACTGCTGTCTCTCGGTCTCCTCCTCCTGTACTGCTGTCTCTCGGTCTCCTCCTCCTGTACTGCTGTCTCTCGGTCTCCTCCTCCTGTACTGCTGTCTCTCGGTCTCCTCCTCCTGTACTGCTGTCTCTCGGTCTCCTCCTCCTGTACTGCTGTCTCTCGGTCTCCTCCTCCTGTACTGCTGTCTCTCGGTCTCCTCCTCCTGTACTGCTGTCTCTCGGTCTCCTCCTCCTGTACTGCTGTCTCTCGGTCTCCTCCTCCTGTACTGCTGTCTCTCGGTCTCCTCCTCCTGTACTGCTGTCTCTCGGTCTCCTCCTCCTGTACTGCTGTCTCTCGGTCTCCTCCTCCTGTACTGCTGTCTCTCGGTCTCCTCCTCCTGTACTGCTGTCTCTCGGTCTCCTCCTCCTGTACTGCTGTCTCTCGGTCTCCTCCTCCTGTACTGCTGTCTCTCGGTCTCCTCCTCCTGTACTGCTGTCTCTCGGTCTCCTCCTCCTGTACTGCTGTCTCTCGGTCTCCTCCTCCTGTACTGCTGTCTCTCGGTCTCCTCCTCCTGTACTGCTGTCTCTCGGTCTCCTCCTCCTGTACTGCTGTCTCTCGGTCTCCTCCTCCTGTACTGCTGTCTCTCGGTCTCCTCCTCCTGTACTGCTGTCTCTCGGTCTCCTCCTCCTGTACTGCTGTCTCTCGGTCTCCTCCTCCTGTACTGCTGTCTCTCGGTCTCCTCCTCCTGTACTGCTGTCTCTCGGTCTCCTCCTCCTGTACTGCTGTCTCTCGGTCTCCTCCTCCTGTACTGCTGTCTCTCGGTCTCCTCCTCCTGTACTGCTGTCTCTCGGTCTCCTCCTCCTGTACTGCTGTCTCTCGGTCTCCTCCTCCTGTACTGCTGTCTCTCGGTCTCCTCCTCCTGTACTGCTGTCTCTCGGTCTCCTCCTCCTGTACTGCTGTCTCTCGGTCTCCTCCTCCTGTACTGCTGTCTCTCGGTCTCCTCCTCCTGTACTGCTGTCTCTCGCGTCCTGATGAGATGTTTTACTTGCCCCTTAGGCCGCTCTTCAGCATGGAGTGATTGCTGGACGGAAAGGATTTGGGAGTATTTTTGTGGTTGCCAGTGGGAATGGAGGACAGTACAATGATAACTGTAACTACGATGGATATGCCAACTCAATCTACACCGTCACCGTAGGTAAGGGCACTTTTAGTCCAAAATTAAAGCTGCAGTCTTCTGGAAAGTTCCAGTGGATTTTGCATCGGGCCTCGTTCACATTTCCGTTTTTCACTGATGTGTGCTATCTGCATTTTCTACGGACAGCACATGTACCGATTGATTTTAAAATGTACACAGATCAGTATTTATTATTTATTTTTACTGGTTGTGGTCAGTGAAAACAATTGCGGAGACGTGCACTACTATGGTCCATGATGTGGACCAAACGCTTATTAAATCAGACGTCACATCCGTGTTTGGTACTTGTTAGGTTTCTGACTGATAGCAGATGCTTTTGAAATAAATTTTCAGCTGAGCATTGTCCGTGGAACACGGAGGGCAAAAAACGGACACATGGACCAAACACGGATCCTTCTCTGACATCTTCATCGATGAGACACGGACTGATTTATTTTTTTGTTTTTCACGGATGTCAAGCGGACACAGAAATGTGAACGAGGCCTTACAAAGGGTAAAATCTGTGGTGAAAATCAGCAGTTTTTCTCTAACTTAGGCCCTTTGCATACGACCGTGGTTTGGTTCCGCATCCGAGCCGTGGCTCGGGTGCGGACCCATTCACTTCAATGGGGCCGCAAAAGATGCAGACAGCACTCCGTGTGCTGTCCGCATCCGTTGCTCTGTTCCATGGCCCCGCAAAAATTATAGATCATGTCCTATTCTTGTCCAATTTGCGGCATTAGGCATTTCTATAATGGGCCGTCTGTTCCGTTCCGTAAATTGCAGGAAGCACAGGGCAGCATCCCTGCAGTGGACCGCAAAACACGGCACGTTCGTGTGTGAGAGGCCTTAATGAGCATTAGAAAATCTGCTGCATGCTCGTATTTCTTTGCTGATTTTACCCCCCCCCCCCACTGTTCGTTGCTGTAGATGGGGAATTTATCATGTTTATCAGGTCCGTTTTGCTTGAGTCTGCGTTCCTGTACTTTATGCCACATTTATAATATGTCTCATGTTACTTGATAAATTGTCTTGGGCCTCTTTCACACGGGCGTTGTGGGAAAATGTGTGATTTTTCTGCGCGAGTGCAAATCGTTTTAAAGCGTTTTGCACGCGCGTGAAAAATCGGCATGTTTGGTACCCGAACCTGGACTTCACAGAAGTTCGGGTTTGGGTTAGGTGTTGTGTAGATTTTATTATTTTCCCTTACAACATGGTTATAAGGAAAACTAATAGCATTCTTAATAGAGAATGCTTAGTAAATTAGGGATGGAGGGGTTAAAAAAAAAAAAAAAAAAGAAAAAAAAATTAAACTCACCTCATCCTCTTCTTTCTTCTTCCTTGAGGACCTGGGAGGAAAAGGACCTTTTGACTTGGGGATGCTTGCGATTTTCACGTAGCCCCATTCACTTCTATGGGGCCTTCGTTGCGTGAAAAACGCACAATATAAAGCATGCTGTGATTTTCACGCAACGCACAAGCGATGTGTGAAAATCACCGCTCATGTGAACAGCCCCATTGGAGTGAATGGGTTCGGATTCAGTGCGGGTGCAATGCGTTCCTCACGCATTGCACCCGCACAGAATTCTCGCCCGTGTGAAAGGGGCCTTAGTGATAAATATGGAATGCAACTCATTCACATGGCTAACCACACCCACTTTTCCACCCAAAAATGCAAAAAGTCACAAAAGTTTGCACAAGCAAGCACAAAGTCGCTAAATTTTGCACAATTGTTTGAATTTTGCGCAAGTGATTTAAAAAAGTTGCAAAAGCCCTATTTTCGAGACTTTGACGCCAGAATTCTGGAGTGTAGGTCTGATAAATCAGGTTCTTAGAGTGCAGAATGGTCACTGCGGCTCCTCCGCCAGCCCCGTGCATTGGTTGTCACAGTAAGGGTCTTTGACATTAATCAGTATATGGATACATTCATTTTGAAGGTGCTGTGAATGAAGCTGGTAAAATGCCTTTCTATGCGGAGGAATGCGCCTCGATGCTGGCCGTCACCTTCAGCAGCGGAGACAAGCAGATGAGAAGTATCGTAAGTTGCTGCTTTCTTTCAATTCCAGTGCGTGAATGTGCTGTGAGTGATAATAGTAAGTGATAATACTTACCTGATCCCCACCGCTGAGTTCTGACTCAATCGCTGTCCTGCCTCGACGTGTAACCCATGCGTCAGGTCACGTGACCCAATGACATGATGCATGGGTGACAGTCACCCCTGCAAGCAGTCATTGGCAGTCACGTGACTTTGATGTTTGTGGGATGACCTGGCCGTGACCTGCAAAGCCCACGGGGCATCGATGGAGCAGGAACCCAGCAGCGGGGATCAGGTAAGTAAACTGTAGTACGGGAAGGGGGGGTGTGTAGAAAAGGTGGACAACCCCTTTAAGGCCCCTTGAGGTCTGGAAAATCAAAGTTGTAGCATTGCTCCCTTAGATTATGGACTGTAGCAGAAGCAGTGGTGTAAGATGTCCTTTCCTTACAGTTTATATTGTGGTTTTTTGGTTCTGCACATGTTCTTCATGGGAGTCTATATGGACTGTAAGCTGGTTCTATTTACTGACTTCACACATACTGGAACTGCTGACCAAATGTAATATTGTGGGGACTGACGTGGAAGAATGAGCAGACCTGTGCAAATATTAGAAGGTAAATATTCAGGCATCTGCTTAACCCCTTCCTGGACAGCAGCGCAGTTGTATGGACAACGGGCGCTTCCAACATGGTTTTTTACAGAGTTGTGATACATTTGGGCTGTTCTTGCCACCAAATCTAATGGAGCCTCCAATGGCAGCGTGGGCTTAGGCTGTAGGGAATGTATCAGACGATGACACCTTATTTCTTTTTTTAACATTGTAAAATAATTTTGATAAATCAATAAAGTTGTCTTATGTTTAAACAGAGTTGCATTGTCTGTCATTAAACCCTATACAGAACACCTGACAATATAAACCTTGTCAATAGACAACCTATTCATATGAGACTAAAATATAATCCCAAGGTATATAAGATAATGATAAAAGAAGGAAACATTAAGTAGGTGACATAAGCCTGAGTTTGGCTCTTACAAATAGACATTCTTATAGACACATCTCCGTATTGTAGAGAGATTTTATTCAAGGAGAAATTAAGCCATACATTCCATTTCTTAGGCCTCATGCACACGACCATTCCGTTTTTTGCGGTCCGCAAAAAATGGAAGCTGCCTGTGTGCCTTCCGCAATTTGCGGAACGGGCGGTCCATTGTAGAAATGCCTATTCTTGTCCGCCAAACGGACAAGAATAGGACATGTTCTATTTTATTTTTTTGCGGGGCCACGGAACGGAGCAACGGATGCAGACAGCACACGGAGTGCTGTCCGCATCTTTTGCAGCCCCATTGAAGTAAATGGGTCCGCACCTGAGCCGCAAAAACTGCGGCTTGGATGCGGACCCGAAAAATGGTCGTGTGCATGAGGCCTTAATGAACTGGGGGTATTTTGTTCATGGAAGATGCTATTAGTTTCTCCGATGAGCCCTTCTCATTAATCATACCTATGATTTCAGCGAATGGAGGAGGATTTGATTATTTATTTATTTTCTTTCTAGTAGCTAGCTAATTTTAATCGGACAGCGATTATTACCTGAGTGCTCACCGTTCTGATCTCGTATGGAAAGGAATGGAAGAGCTTGTAGTACTGATTGTACAGTAACTCCACAAACCTGGGTCAGTAGGTTATCGATGGCTAACCAAGGAGCTTGACTCTCTACAGTTCCACCATACATGAATCATGTATTAGATGTATCAGGGTATATACACTGCTCAAAAAAATAAAGGGAACACAAAAATAACACATCCTAGATCTGAGTTAATTTAAATATTCTTCTGAAATACTTTGTTCTTTACATAGTTGAATGTGCAAAATCACACAAATTTTAAAATGGAAATCAAATTTTTCAACCCATGGAGGTCTGGATTTGGAGTCACACTCAAAATTAAAGTGGAAAAACACACTACAGGCTGATCCAACTTTGATGTAATGTCCTTAAAACAAGTCAAAATGAGGCTCAGTAGTGTGTGTGTCCTCCACGTGCCTGTATGACCTCCCTACAACGCCTGTGCATGCTCCTGATGAGGTGGCGGACGGTCTCCTGAGGGATCTCCTCCCAGACCTGCACTAAAGCATCTGCCAACTCCTGTACAGTCTGTGGTGCAACGTGACGTTGGTGGATAGAGCGAGACATGATGTCCCAGATGTGCTCGATTGGATTCAGGTCTGGGGAACGGGCGGGCCAGTCCATAGCATCAATGCCTTCGTCTTGCAGGAACTGCTGACACACTCCAGCCACATGAGGTCTAGCATTGTCTTGCATTAGGAGGAACCCAGGGCCAACCGCACCAGCATATGGTCTCACAAGGGGTCTGAGGATCTCATCTCGGTACCTAATGGCAGTCAGGCTACCTCTGGCGAGCACATGGAGGGCTGTGCGGCCCTCCAAAGAAATGCCACCCCACACCATTACCAAACCGGTCATGCTGGAGGATGTTGCAGGCAGCATAACGTTCTCCACAGCGTCTCCAGACTCTCACGTCTGTCACATGTGCTCAGTGTGAACCTGCTTTCATCTGTGAAGAGCACAGGGCGCCAGTGGCGAATTTGCCAATCATGGTGTTTTCTGGCAAATGCCAAACGTCCTGCACGGTGTTGGGCTGTAAGCACAACCCCCACCTGTGGACGTCGGGCCCTCATACCACCCTCATGGAGTCTGTTTCTGACCGTTTGAGCAGACACATGCACATTTGTGGCCTGCTGGAGGTCATTTTGCAGGGCTCTGGCAGTGCTCCTCCTGTTCCTCCTTGCACAAAGGCGGAGGTAGCGGTCCTGCTGCTGGGTTGTTGCCCTCCTACGGCCTCCTCCACGTCTCCTGATGTACTGGCCTGTCTCCTGGTAGCGCCTCCATGCTCTGGACACTATGCTGACAGACACAGCAAACCTTCTTGCCACAGCTCGCATTGATGTGCCATCCTGGATAAGCTGCACTACCTGAGCCACTTGTGTGGGTTGTAGACTCCGTCTCATGCTACCACTAGAGTGAAAGCACCGCCAGCATTCAAAAGTGACCAAAACATCAGCCAGGAAGCATAGGAACTGAGAAGTGGTCTGTAGTCACCACCTGCAGAACCACTCCTTTATTGGGGGTGTCTTGCTAATTGCCTATAATTTCCACCTGTTGTCTATCCCATTTGCACAACAGCATGTGAAATTGATTGTCACTCAGTGTTGCTTCCTAAGTTGACAGTTTGATTTCACAGAAGTGTGATTGACTTGGAGTTACATTGTGTTGTTTAAGTGTTCCCTTTATTTTTTTGAGCAGTGTAGTATTTTTACAGAGCAGGTTGTTACGGACGCGACAATACCAAATATTGATTGTTTCAGTTTTACATAATCGTTTTTGAAAAAAAATATTGTTTAGTGTCTCCATATTCTGAAAGCCATAGGTTGTTGCTTTTTTGGGGGAGGGGGGGCGACTGTTTTATGTAGGGGCTCATTTTTTTTTGTATGAGATGATGGTTTGATTGGCATTATTTTAGGGTGCATATGACTTTTTTTGATTACTTGGTATTATACTTTTTGTGATGGCTTTTTTGCCGCTCTTTTTTTTTTTTTTTTTTTTACGGTGTTCATCTGAGGGGTTAGTGCATGTGGTATTTTTATAGAGCAGGTTGTTATGGATGAGGCAATACCTGATAGGTCTACTTTTTTTGTTTTTTTTAAGTTTTAAACAACAGCATTTTTGAAACAAAAAAAAATTGTTTTAGTGTCACCATATTCTGAGAGCCATAGCTTTTTTATTTTTTGGGCGATTGTCTTAGGTAGGGTCTCATTTTTTTGTGGGATGAGATGACTGTTTGGTACGATTTTGGGGTGCGTATGACTTTTTGAGCGCTTGCATACATTTTTTTTTACAGTGTTGACCAGATGGGGTGTATCGTGATATTTTTATAGAGCAGGTTGTTACACACGCGGTGATACCTAATATGTCTGTCTTTTTGTATTTGTTGTTTTTTCTATTTACAATTTTTTTTTTTTTTTTTTTTATTGAAACTTTTAAATTTTTTTATTGTTAAAAACACTTATTTTTTATTTTTGTCCCTCTTCAACATTACAGGGTCTGATCCCTGTTTCAATGCAGCACAATACATCTGAGCTTGTGTCTTCATCCAGAATTACCAACGACCATTTTTGCTTCACTCAGCGATGTCAGGGGCGTGGGTTATGCCATTTTTGGAGACGATCAATTTGACTGTATATCCCCACTTGTAGGCAATGTTATTGTCCCTCAAGACTTTGGTGGCAGTAGAAAACTCCGTCTGTTTAGGCTGGGTTCACACGAGCGTGTCCGGATTAGTTCCGGATGCGTCCCGGTGTGTTGCGGCAAACCCGCGCGAGTAGGAATGCAATTGCAGTCAGTTTTGACTGCGATTGCGTTCCGATGTTCAGTTTTTATCGCGTGTGTGCAATGTGTTTTGCACGCGCGTGATAAAAAACCGACTGTGGTACCCAGACCCGAACTTCTTCACGCGGTGATGTACCATGTGATTGGAGCATGTGATCTGACGTCACCAAAGGTCCTTTAGCCCATAGTTCATCTTTTTAAAGAACTAAAGACCGGGAGAACTACGCGAACAAGAGGAGAAGGTGAGTTAATTTTTTTTATTTTTTAACCCTCAATTGATCACCTACTAAGCATTCTGTATTCAGAATGCTATTATTTTCCCTTATAACCATGTTATAAGGGAAAATACAGTGTATAGACTGTCACCTAGCAACCGTGCGTGAAAATCGCACCGCATCAGCACTTGCTTGCGGCTGCATGCGATTTTCACACAACCCCATTCACTTCTATGGGGCCTGCGTTGCGTGAAAAACTCAGAATATAGAGCATGCTGCGATTTTCACGCAACGCATAAGTGATGCGTGAAAATCATCGCTCATCTGAACAGCCCCATTGAAATGAATGGGTCCAGATTCAGTGCGGGTGCAATGAGTTCACCTACCGCATTGCACCCGCGCGGAAATCTCGCCCGTGTGAACGCAGCCTTAAGGTGGAAGCGGATAGATCTGTAAACACCAAGACGTTTTGGAAGCTCTTCGGGAGATCTTGCGCTGTTGTAACGGCTCTTGTGATATTCTCCTTTAAAATGAAAAAAAGTCTTGCGATGACGTCTCTAGGGGCTGTCTTTGGCGCACTTTTAGGTTTAGGTATGCGATGCGCTCTGTCTATAAGCAAATCTATTTGTTCTGCTGAAGGGATGAGCGCTACAAAAAAATCAGTTAGGAAATCCTGCAAAGTGTCATAATTTTATACTTTCAAGAATCCCCCTAAACTCAGTGTCACTGTCTTTTGTTGTGCGCCGTGACACATTTGCCGTATGTGCTTGTTGCCATGGGCAACGCGTTGTCGCAGCATGTATGGGCTTTGCTCCCCTTCTCCTGGTTCCTCCCTTGTCTGGTGCTGGTGGGGTTAACTTCCTGGCTGGGTGTGGCCACTTGGGTTTTATCACCTGTGGCTTCCAGGCTGGAGTCAGTTGTACTCCAGCCTTTTGTTGGTGCTGGAGTTTTGCTTGTTTCCTGGGTGTTTTATCTGCCCAGTCCTTGAGGGCCACCTAGTGGGACATACTGTCACGATGGGGAGTGGGGGAAACTCCCCACCGTACAATGAGGGGCAGACGGGATAGCAACTAGGCCAGGAAGCTTTGATAAGGGAGAAGGTCTCCTCGGCAAATGAGCGGACCTGGATTTTTTGAGCGTCCTCCTAGCCCTGCATCCGGCCACGCCCCCCTTTCGATGACACCTTATTTCAATCAGGTGTATGTGTGTATTGACTGATTGTACACACAATAGGTTCACATCTCACTTGAAGGGGCTAGGATATTCCCCATTGTCTTATAGGACCTGCACATATATCGAGAACAGAGCCCCGCAAGGTGGTGGCTGGAGGACTCTGGTCCGGCCACTACCAAGCTGGCTCCTCATAGAAGTCAATGGGAGCTCACCGCTCCCATAGAAAATGAATGGAGGGCGGCTGCGCAGTGCGCCCTCCTTCACTTTCGGGGCTCTGTTCTCTATATAGGTGCGGCTCCCAGCGGTGATGGCGATATGCCCCCATTGTCTATGATGAGACAACACCTTTAACAGCTTTGCTGTGTAGACTGGGTAGGTGGAATCGTCAAACTATTATAACGCAGGGGATTTATTATATATATTATTTTTTTTGGCCACATGTTATATCAAGTAAGGAATCCATACTAAACTTTAATACCCTCCCCCCTAACCCAGGCTGTCACCAAGTAGGGCACCGGAGACGGGACAAGACCCCACCATCAAATAGGGGAGGTGGACGGGAGAGAAGATGACCTCCCCTACCAGCCACCCCAAGTCATCTCCCAGAGCCGCCTCCATCTCCCACCCTTATAACAAATGGCCTCATACTCCCGTATTCTACTCCATAAGATTCTTCCATTCCAACAAGGCAGGGCAACTTGCCGAGCCCCATTTTCTCACAATCAAT
Organism: Bufo bufo; assembly: GCF_905171765.1. NCBI lineage: Eukaryota > Metazoa > Chordata > Amphibia > Anura > Bufonidae > Bufo > Bufo bufo. The sequence continues at coordinate 67,903,148 of NC_053389.1, forward strand.
ACTTTACCTAACATAAACCCTTTTTTACAGAGAGGATGTATTGGTACATTTAGATTCCCCAGATGCATGGGTGAATCAAAAAAGAACTGCTTCGAGTGAAGGGTTAACTTTGGTTTTAATGTTCAATAGTTTTTTATGGATTTTAAAAACATACATGGTTATAAATAAGGCAAAAGAAACCGGCTACACAATTGATGCTTTTCATAGCCACCTTGGCAGCACCAACTTAGCCGAAGCCGCTATAGCAATAGGTATACAACAAACAAATAAATTTAAACAAAATACAGTGCAATCGTTTGAAAATAGATGAATAAAAATCTATTCTAATATCTTGTACAACAGGTCATCAGTATATCTTACAAGCATCTAACTAGGGTATGATACTGCGAGAGGAGAAAACCTCCACTTGCTTCATTCCCTCTCAAACCTCACTGATGAGTCTCCGGATCCCGGAGAAAAATAGAGACCCCCCTGCGCTCCTATTGAATAGATTTGTGTCAATCTACCTGGGTGGGCAGATCCTGCTGCTTGATGTCTTTGGGGAGCTATTGTTCTCCCTTGTAAAAGTGTATATAGAGTAGGTATATCACCCGTAGGGGATATAGGACATAAGCGCTGGTGCACAATCAAATTCAACTAGTCCTATGAGGTTGGCACTATGCTTGGTGCCAATCTGAGTAATTAGGTGATTTTGCTGCACAATTAAGTGGTATTGTGATGTTAATAACTGTTGTGGTGAGTCAGGATGTCTAATCAACGGCTGAGAGTGAGCGGACAGTGTGTAATATAAAGGTGTTAGCACTTGGGAAAAAACGGCAAGTGGGAGGTGAATACTGGCATAACTACTATCCTGGTTACCTTGGTTGTTCTTTCTCCAAGGAGTTCCTTATGTCGGTGTTCTGTTATGTTCGTTCTGTATTCTTCTTGTTGTTTTCCGTGGGGATGTTGATATCCTTTCAAGTCCCGGCGTTCTTCTTGCTCTCCTGTCAGCAGCAGCGCGGCCCCGGCCGGAAGCACGCGCGTCGCGAGGGAGCTTGATCCGTTACCCGGGAAACCTCTGGCGGTGACGTCACCTGGTGCGAGTATGGTGGCCTCCGTGGGGCAAAAGACTGTAACCTACGCGTTTCGGAGCCAAAGCGGGCTCCTTCGTCAGGGTTAGTCTGCCTGTTGTACTTTGGAGGGTTAAATAGCTCGTCTGGTTTCCCATGGCAACGGGTAAACACTGGTTTTAGAGTGAAAGAGGTGCCGGTTTAGTGATGGATATTCTGGGTGCGATTGGTTTCTTCATGGATTGTGTCAATAATCTATTATACATTTGTTTGTATAATTATTAATGCAATATTCATTGCTAAAATGGTGGTGAAGAACAACGGCTGCAATTTCTTTTGGTTTTTATGCAAAATTTGTAGAGCACCAACAGTATGTTATTTATTTTTTATTTTTTATTTTATTTTTTATATATATATATGTTTGTTGGTGGTTATTTATTAATGGAAAGCAAACAGTTCTATTTCCTGGTTTAGTCCATTAGGGGCTAGGCTGTTGCATCTAAAAATCCACTTGCTCTCGGTCCTGGACATAATTTTAATGTAGTCGCCTCCCCTCCTATCCTGCTTCACTCTTTCCATCCCCCCAAAGCAAGATCCTAAAAATTTTCCCTGGTGATATTCTGTGTAATGACGTGATAATGGGTGATTCTCTGATTTCTTATTAATGTTATTGATGTGTTCTCTTATTCTAACTCTTAGTTCTCTTTTGGTTCGCCCCACATATATTTTACCACATGGGCACTTGATGAAATAGATGACTCCCTTGGTGTGGCAGGTGATGTAATCTTTTATCGTATATTTTTCTTGTGGGGTGTCTATTTGAAATATTGGTTTTACCTGGTGCCTCAGGATTTTGCAATTAATACACAATCTGCAGGGGTAAAAACCCTTTTTTCCACATGTTTTCGGGTTTACTGTGTCATTCTTGATGGAAGGGGCTACCAAAATGGCCAAGTTTGGAGCTTTTTTGAAGATAAAGGTGGGGTTATTGGGGATCTTGTTGCCAATAATTTTATCATATTTTAAAATATCCCAATATTTATATATGATTCTTTTAAAGTTTTTGACCCCTACGCTGTATGTTGTGATGATGGGGATTTTGATATCAACGTGGTTTTCAGGGTCGTTTTTTTTCCTTTTCTTTAACCCTAGGGTTTTTGTCTTCTAATAGGGTATGGCGGTCCAGGTCCTCCACAGTTTTGGTGATAGGGATTAATTTTTCTAGTTTGTAGCCTTTTTCTGTGAATTTAATATTTAGCATGTTCGCTTCTTCGTGGTAATTGGCATTGTTGGAGCAATTTCTACGTGCTCGTATGTATTGGCTATAGGGAATGTTATTAAGCCATATAGGTAAGTGGCAACTGTCCAGGGGAATGAATCCATTGGTGTCTGTTGGTTTGTGGTATGTTTTCGTGTGTAATTTGCCCTTTTCAACAAATATATTCAGATCAAGGAAGTTTATCTGTATTTTGTCGTAGGATGAGGTAAATTGTAAATAAAAGTCATTTTTATTTAAATTAGTTAAAAAACTGTCAAGGGATATGGTGTCCCCTTGCCAGATAAAAACAATATCGTCGATGAATCGCTTCCAGAGGACCAGACCCGCACCGAGCCTGCCATGGGGAAAGATGGTAAGCTCCTCCCATCTACCCATGTCTCCGGATCCCGCCACCACCATCTCATGTATATAAGTAGAGTTTAATTTCCGAATAACCTCCATCAAACTGGGGACATTCCGGGATTTCCAATTTTTTGCTATAACCAGTTTAGTTGAGAGGAAGAGATGACCAAGTAACACCCTTGAATCACAGGGTATCTTAGTCAAATCAATCCACAGAAGGGCCAGTGAAGGGGAGGGCAGGAGACAAAGACCCGACAGGTCCGAGGCAACAGAGAATACAGTGCTCCATATATCCTGCAGCCTAGGACAGGACCACAGGACATGGTACAACGTGCCTCTCTGTCCGCATCCCCTCCAGCACAAGGATGAGGAGCCAGGGAAGAGATGACTTAGACGGTCAGGGGTATAATACCACCTCAATATGGTTTTCATCAGGGACTCATAATGTAAAGCGCATCGGGTGTTCTTAGAAATAAAGGAAAAAGCCGAAGACCACTGCTCATCAGAGAAAACCAACCCCAGTTCCTTTTCCCAAGTGAGCAGTGGAGTCGTTTTAACAAAGGTTCCCCTATCTCCAAGCATCATATACACAGGCCGCAGTCGTGTACCTTGTGGGGGAGGGAGTGACCAAAGTTTAAAGACTTCCCGATTACACACAAGATTCAAAGGAGCATTAGCAATAAAAAAAAAGCCTAATACATAGGTATTTATAGAAATCTGTATGTGGAATCAGAAACTGTCTATAATTCGAGAGGGTAACTTTGGTTTTAATTTTCGTCTGTAATTCTGACAAAACGGAGCACCAGAATTGTTGTATAACAGGACATTCCCAGAGAAGATGAATAAAGCCTGCATCCGAGAAACCACCCTTCCAGCAGCAGAATTCATTCCTCTCTCCAGGGTATATTCTGGACAGAAATCTGGGGGTGTAATAGAGTTGATGTACAATTTTAAATTGAATCAGACGGTGTTGAGTGGCTAATGAGACCTTCTTAATGTTGCAGTAAATCTCACCCCAAGGTAAAGGGTCTGACCTCCCCAACTCAGTCTGCCATTTTTTTTTTCCGGGGATTTAATGACTGCTTTATTATACTGCTGTAGGCCTAATTGTGGTGGATCAAAAATCCTTAGAAAAGGGGTAAATGGGTTATAAACATAGTGATTGTCTGAGCAAAACCCCTATTAAATGCATTGAAGGAGGAATGTATTGGATTTGATGAGGATTTAGGTGCAGAATCCATGCCTGGATTTCCTCATCAAATCCATGGTGTATGAACTTAGTCTTACAAAGTTTGGGAGCCTGACGGTTGCATCGACCATTGAAGATGTGATACATAAAACCATTCCGAACGTGATGCAGAATAGCTTTACAAATATTTAACACGCAAGTTTTCTACCCTTTTCCTTAGGTGACATCAGATTGGGATCTGCAAAAGGGAACTGGATGCACAGAAGGCCATACTGGAACGTCTGCTGCCGCTCCTATAGCCGCTGGGATGATTGCTCTGATGCTGCAGGTCCGGCCGTGTCTGATGTGGAGGGACGTTCAGCACATCATTGTGTTCACAGCTACAAAAGTACAGTACCTTTGTGTGTACATACTAACATACCTAGCAAGAAATGCACTCAACCAAAAGTCTGGTGTGTGTGTGTGTATATATGCAGTGTCTGGAAAAGTATTCACCCCCTTGACTTTTTTCGTATTTTGGTGCCTCACAACCTGGAATTAACACATTTACATGTTTTCTCTTAAACCACTCAAGTGTTGCTTTAGCCGTGTGTTTGGGGTCATTGTCCTGCTGGAAGGTGAACCTCCGTCCTAGCCTCAAATCACGCACAGAGTGGTACAGGTTCTGCTAAAGAATATCCCTGTATTTAGCACCATCCATCTTTCCCTCAACTCTGACCAGTTTCCCAGTCCCCCCAGCATGATACTGCCACCACCATTTTCCACTGTGGGGTTGGTGTTCTTTGGGTGATGTGATGTGTTTGGTTTGCGCCAGACATAGCGTTTTCTTTGATGGCTACAAAGTTCAATTTTAGTCTCATCAGACCAGAGCACCCTCCTTCATACATTTTCGGAGTCTCCCACATGCCTTTTAGCAAACTCACAACTTGCCTTTTTGTCTTTAGCTGAAAGTAATGGCTTTCTTCTGGCCACTCTGCCATAAAGCCCAACTCTATGGAGCGTACGGCTTATTGTCGTCCTATGTACAGATACTCCAGTCTCTGCTGTGGAACTCTGCAGCTCCTCCAGGGTTACCTTAGGTCTCTGTGCTGCCTCTCTGATTAATGCCCTTCCTTGCCCAGTCCGTGAGTTTTGGTGGGCGGCCGTCTCTTGGCAAGTTTGCTGTTGTGCCATGTTCTTTCCATTTGGTTATGATAGATTTGATGGTGCTCCTGGGGATCATCAAAGATTTGGATTTTTTTTTTTTTTTTATAACCTAACCCTGACTTGTACTTTTCAACAACATTGTCCGTTACTTGTTTGGAGAGTTCCTTGGTCTTCATGGTAGTGTTTTGTTAGTGATGCCTCTTGCTTAGGTGTTGCAGCCACTGGGGCCTTTCAAAAAAGGTGTGTATATGTAATGACAGATCATGTGACACTTAGATTGCACACAGGTGGACATCATTTCACTAATTATGTGACTTCTGAAGGTAATTGGTTGCACCAGAGCTTTTTATGGGCTTCCTAACAAAAGCGGTGAATAGATACGCACATGACAATTTTCTGTTTTCTATTTCTAAACAATAGTTTTTATTTATATATGTTTCCTATTTCACTTCACCGACTTAGACTATTGTGTTCTGATCCATCACATACAATTCAGATTAACAAAACATTGAATTTAAGGCTGTAATGTAACAAAACACGAAAGAAGTCAAGGGGGGTGAATACTTTTGCTCTGTATGTGTGTGTGTGTGTGTGTGTAATAAAAAAAAAAAAATATATATATATAATTATATTACACTTGCACACAATTTTTTTTATATCGTTGCCAGTGACTGTAGTAGTTGTCTGCCCTGTGGTCAGTGTGTTATCTATGTGATCCATATAATTATTACTTATAAGAGTAAATCCACACGGAATGGAAAATCAGTCATGGATTTTGACGCAGATCTTACATGCAGATTTTGTCACAGATTTGACTTATGTTTTGCAAAATGTGAAATCCACAAAAAAAAATTAACCGGCTGCAGATATAAAATCAACTTGCTTGTCCGTTTCCACAGCGTGTGAATAAACCACTTTGCTGCAGCGGTGTTCTGCTGTGAATTTTCCAGCCTGCAAATCTAAACAGAAAATCTGCAGTATTTCTGCTGTGTGTGAATGTACTCTTATTGTGTGCTCTGTAAGACCTACAGTCAAGGGCGTTAATGGGAACAAGCGTTCAGAGGAACATTTCAGTCCCAATAATTGCTGAGTGTAAAGGTGGAATTGATCACTCTGTGATTGAGCAAACATTCATTCATCAGGTGAAAACCTTTCTGATGTGGACACCTAAGTCATTGTTTCTGGACCATAGATCGTTCTGTGCAAACGCAATCTTCTGCCGAGAAACAATGAGTGTGTACAAGGCAGAGCGATGGCTGTAGAGCTGTGTACGGCGAGGTGATTGCGGCATGTAAATGCAGGTCCCAACTCCCCTAACGAGCAGGCAATTATCAGGAACAAACGGTTTGTTCTCTATAATTGCCTGCTCGGCCATTCCGTGTAATGGGGCCTTTACTTCTTTGGTACTAAAAGCAATTGGTTGTGATTAGAGATGAGCGAATTTCATGTTATGAAATTCGTTCACGCTTCGTTTGGTGGTAAAAGCAGAATTGCGTTATGGATTCCGTTACCACAGACCATAACGCAGTTCTATGACGGCATGCCTTTAGAGTCCTCTCCTGCATAACGGAAACGGGACGGATCCGTTATGCAGGACATATTCATTCCGTCATAATAGAAGTCAATGTCCTGCATAACGGATCCGTCCCCTTTCCGTTATGCAGGAGAGGACTCTAAAGGCGTTCTGTTATGCATTTCGTCATAGAATTGCGTTATAGTCCGTGGTAGCGGAATCCATAATGCAATTCTGCTTTTACCACCAAATGAAGCGTGAACGAATTTCGAAATATGAAATTCGCTCATCTCTCGTTGTGATGATTGTAAATCCGCTCTATTGACGGGTAAACGTATTGCTTCTGCTTCCAAATGTCCCCAGTCGTTAGTGGGAAGCTCTGAGAAAATGTATGTGATACAATACAGCTGCATGGTATTTCCATGGGAAGTATTTTCACGTGTTTGGCCCCTTCCAGACTGTGCTGTCATAGCCACATCTTTACTACTAGGGTGTTAGTAATATTAGCGGCCTGTGATCTGAGCTTCATCTTTAGAATAATATTATTATTATATTTTTTTTTTTTTATGGGGACAAATGAGTAAAAAATACAATTCCACAGCTATTCTTTGGATTTTATTATTAGGACTTTTCCTGTACAGTGCAAGTGACATGTTTGTGGGTCAGTGTGATAACTGCCATGCCAGTTTTTATATTTTACAAGTTTTAAATAGTAAAAAAGACAAGAAATGACTGTCGCCATATTCTCCAATACCAGCCACTGCAGACACGGGTCAGCTTTATGAAACGCCTGGGAGCCCTTCGTGTATGCAGTGTGCCTAGCTAATTAATGCACACCCCTCCGACTTCTGCTGTACATGTATGCTGGATGTCAGGAAGAGGTTAAAAGGGTTTTGCCACTGCAAACATTCGTGGCATGTCACTAGGATATGCCACCCTTTGTCGGATAGGTGTGGGTCCCATCTCAAGAACACCCTCCTGTCTAGAGAAGGGGGCCCTCGATGCGAAGGATCGCACACCATGCATATGTGGCTTGCTCGCTATTCATTTCCTGTAAGTGCACTGGGCTATTTTCCAAAGTCTCATACAAATGAATGGAGAGCGCACTCCGCAAGCACAGACACCGCTCCATTCACCTCAATGGCGCTCATCACTTTTTGGTACTCCCATACAAATGAATGGAGATCACGCTGTGCATGCGCGGCCGCTCTCCATTCACTTCAGGAGTCCTGTTCTGGAGATAGGTGCGGGTCCCACCTCTGGGAACCACTCCTATCTGACATTGGTGGCAAATCGCTCTGAAATGTCACCAATGTCTGAAATGAGACAACCCTTTTTAAATGCTTTCTTATAACCTCGGGGCCCTCCGGTTCAGTGCTGCGTGATGTGGCCCTATAACAGTTACACTCGGCTGTCTTTTTAAAAAGGCAGAGGGTGAAATAATACCATGGGAATGATCCTTAAATGAGTAAAACAAGATTGTATAGTCTATGTAAAATTCTGTAACAAATAAAGTTCATTTTGCAAGTCTTCGTACTTGTTTTTTTTAATCTTCTTTCCAATGTTTCTTTATCTGCAGTATGAAGACCATCAAGCTGCCTGGGAAACCAACGGAGCAGGATTTAGTCACAGCCATCAGCATGGATTTGGCCTGTTAAATGCCTGGCGTCTTACCAACGCTGCCAAGGTGATGTGACCATTACATGCTGCTGTATTATGACGTGTAACAGTGTTCCGGGGGATACAGGGTTGTGACCCCCACGTTTTGTGTTGCTACTGGTTTACCAGTGTCAAAGAAAAATATCTATTTCTGCCATAGTGTTAGGCCTCATTCACACGTCAGTGATTGTGAGCCAAAACCAGGACTGGAGCCTCCACAGACATAAGGGAAAGATCTGCTCCTGTTCTGTGTTTAGAGCCGCACCTGGTTTTAGCTCAAAATCACTGACCAAAACACTGACGTGTGAATGAGGCCTAATGGAGGCAAAGAGGACCTGTCTCCTGACATGTCTGCTTCAGTGAATAATTGTATTCCACATGAAATAACGGTTCTGGGGTATATTTTCTTATAGCTCTGTGTTCTGCGGTCCCTTTGGAGATATAGGGGCGATGCCTGGACACAGGACGGCACTATCTGTTCAGTGCTGACACTATACACCCTATTGTTCAGGGGGTGTCATGTCTCGTTGTCCGTTTTTTCATACATTTGCTGGTTACTCCAGAATTACAAGCATTTGTTGAACCCGCACCACAAGCTAGGAGAAGGACTTGCACACACAGAAGGAGATTTTTAATGTAGACTATTTAGAACGTTGCTTCATTTTGCGTTTTGCAAGCGAATGAACAGTAAAAAATAAAATCGGTGCAGAGCCGTCCATGGCCTTTAGCAGTGGGCAGAGACAAGTTACCACTACCACAGAAGTAATTTCTCGCCCATATTCCTTGGGGGACACAGCATGGTTTCCTGTGTCCCCCAAGGAAGAGCGAGAAAGAGACTTTACTGGTAAGTAATACAAAAGTCTCCTTTTCTCGCCCATATTCCTTGGGGGACACAGGAAACCATGCTGTGTCCCCCAAGGAAGAGCGAGAAAGAGACTTTACTGGTAAGTAATACAAAAGTCTCCTTTTCTCGCCCATATTCCTTGGGGGACACAGGAAACCATGCTGTGTCCCCCAAGGAAGAGCGAGAAAGAGACTTTACTGGTAAGTAATACAAAAGTCTCCTTTTCTCGCCCATATTCCTTGGGGGACACAGGAAACCATGCTGTGTCCCCCAAGGAAGAGCGAGAAAGAGACTTTACTGGTAAGTAATACAAAAGTCTCCTTTTTTCTTCATGTTGAACCAGTCATCAGACCCTTCATAACAATTATTCCCATTTTTGCGGTTTTCTTTGTAGGTGTGGGAGTCGGTTCCCTATTTAGCTTCCTATGTCAGTCCCCTGCTGAAGGAGAACACGAATATTCCTTTGGTTCCCAACGTGCTGGAATTAAGCTGGAATGGTGAGTGCACAATTATTGACTTGGTCGTGTGTGATAGAAATTCATTAAAGTCTAAATACACTCACAAAACCTCTGTCCTGTCATCTGCACAGTAGAGTCTCAGTGTGTGTGAGCACACGACTTGTCAGTAGGACGCCTGCGCTGTGTCACAGCTGCACTATGTCCACAACGTGTGACTCGGGCCTTGGACAAGGTCTGTTTTTAGTAGGTTTGGTCAGGATCGCGCAGGGGTCATTACCCTCTGGCTTTTGTCAAACTACAATTCCCTGCGTGATCTGTTCTCTTCTAGGGTAGTTCCAGGAACAGCCAAGCCCATGTGCATGCTGGGAGTTCTAGTTTCAGAACAGCTGGCATGCTGCCGGTTGCTGACCCCTGGGATATGACGCATCAGCCGACCTTCTACATGATATGGGCAAAAAAATACAGCCTGTCTCATCTCTTGGCTGCAGACTATTTTATTGGAAATTTTTGTAAAAATGGTGCACGTATGTAGATTATCTGTAATTCTTTAGCAAATACTGAAAGTATGTTTTAGGTAGTAAAGCCGTGATGTACTTGTACACGCACCTTAAACACTTTCTAACAAGTGAGGAATCGGGACCCCCACTAAACAGAATGTAGAGGCTTTGTCGCCTCTTCAGTTGTGAAGGTAGAGGGGTGCAAGGCTTATTTCTAGAAATCAGTCTCCACTGTAGGATCCTGTCTGATACAACCTAACTTGACATGCCAAAAGCTATTTAAAGGTAGCATATAAGAAGTCATGGGTCTTTTTTTATTTTTTTTACCATTTAGTAATTACTGTATGTAATGATTTTAAAGGATATTCCAATAATTAATAATAATAAGTTATCCCCTATCCATTGAATAGGAGGTAACTGTTAGATCGGAGGGGGTCAGACCACCGATCCCAAGAACAGGGGTTCTCCATTCCCCACATAAATGAAGTGGGGTTTGAACGTTCGCTCTGCCACTCTATTCGTTTCTATGAGACTGCCGAAATAGCAAGTCCAGCACTTAGGCTACTTTCACACTTGCGTTGTTAATTCCGGTATTGAGATCCGGCCGAGGATCTCAATACTTCAATTAAACGGATCCGTTTTTAAATTTTGCACATCAGGATGCATCTGTTCCGTTAGGATGCGGTTGTGTGAAATCAGAATGGAAAAAACGGATAGACGCTAAATACATTGAAAGTCAATGGGTGACGGATCTTTTTTTTTTTTTTTTTTTTTTTTTTAGGCTTCACCATTGACTTACATTGTTTTCAGTGCCGGATTCGTTTTTTTTTTTTCATTTTTATGACCGGCCACAAAACCGCAGCTGCACAAAACGGAATGCTGCCGGAACGAAAGACGTCCTGATGCATCCTGAGCGGTTCTCTTTCCATTCAGAATGCACGAGGACTAAATGGAACAGCTTTTTCTGGTATTGAGATCCTCTGCTGGATCTAAATACCTGAAAAAACACAACTCGTGTGAAAGTCGCCTTAGCAATCTCCAGCAGTCGCAGTTCACTAATTATCTAATAATAATCTTTATTTATATAGCGCTGACATGTCCCACAGCGCTTTACAATTCAGAGGGAACATGTACAAACAAAGTGGACATTACAGATTCAACAATTCAGACGATAGGAGTGAGGAACTCTGCTCACAAGAGCTTACAATCTATGATTGCAACCAGAATTTGTATAATATAACATTACACTGACAGAGGTTAGAAAAATGTAAGCAAGCATTCTTTGTGAAAGGCTGGGTGCATGGCAACAACTGCCTATCATTGAATCCTGTGTACTTACAAATCTCATGCTCTAGGGGGAGCTGTTGTTTTATATACAGATATACTGTGTAATATTATATTTGTGTATATAACATTATTATACCTGTGTGTATCTCAAAAGAGAAGCCTAAATGAAATCTATAATGCCTGGCCTTTTCTTAACCCTTTAAACATTTAAAAGTAACTTGCAGATATGTACTAAAATTCTCTATTAAACCTAAATGTTGTACATTCATATGAGAAGTCTTGACAATTGTGCAATTTTTGCTGTATTTATTTAGGGCTCTTTCACACTTGCGATGTCCGGATCCGTCGTGTACTCCATTTGCTGGAGGTGCCCGCCGGATCCGGAAAAACGCAAGTGAACTGAAAGCATTTGAAGACGGATCCGTCTTCAAAATGCGTTCAGTGTTACTATGGCAGCCAGGACGCTATTAAAGTCCTGGTTGCCATAGTAGTAGTGGGGAGCGGGGGAGCAGCATACTTGCCGTCCGTGCGGCTCCCAGGGCGCTCCAGAATGACGTCAGAACGCCCCATGCGCATGGATGACGTGTCCATGTGATCACGTCATCCATGCGCGTGGGGCGCCCTGATGTCACTCTGGAGCGCCCGGGGAGTCGCACGGACGGTAGGTATACTGCTCCCCCGCTCCCCACTACACTTTACCATGGCAAACAGGACTTTAGTGTCCTTGGAGCCATGGTAACCATTCAGAAAAAGCTAAACGTCGGATCCGGTAATGCGCCGAAACGACGTTTAGCTAAAGGCCGGATCCGGATTAATGCCTTTCAATGGGCATTAATTCCAGATCCGGCCTTGCGGCAAGTGTTCAGGATTTTTGACCGGAGCAAAAAGCGCAGCATGCTGCGGTATTTTCTCCGGCCAAAAAACGTTCCGTTCCCGAACTGAAGACATCCTGATGCATCCTGAACGGATTTCTCTCCATTCAGAATGCATGGGGATAATCCTGATGAGGATTCTTCCGGCATAGAGCCCCGACGACGGAACTCGGAAAAGAACAATGCAAGTGTGAAAGAGCCCTAAGTTTGACACTATATTCCAGTGTTTAGGTCACAATATGTTCTAGTCCTATTTTTTGAATCACCGGTATAATCCTAGAAAAGAGCCATATGATCTATATTCAGTATTAATGTAGAATACCTATGGTATAATTTTTAGGCACTTTTGCACACTTTCCTAGTGGGTTGGTCATAGACTAGAAAGATGGATTTGCTTTTTTTTTTTTTTTTTTTTTTTTTTTTTTTTTTTTTCTTCTTCTAGAAAGAACAGCACCATATGGACATGGTGTGGTAGCACAACTTCGACCAGTTCACATGAGTAGGGATTAACTGCAGTACCAGAAACAAACCAAGGACAGGTGTGGCGCTGTTCCAAGAAAAATAGCGGTTCACATAAGAAATACATATTGAAATTGTCTGTGCTTTTTTTATCTATAAGATATACATAGCTGTCTATGTACACCATAGGAAACCATATTTAAGAGACCAATAGTAAAGTTGTTCTCATAGATATCGTAGAAAGGAGTCCACCTTCTCCTGGCGCCACCACAGGTGTAATGTCTGGGTGGCCGTAGCTTCCCTCTACAAAGTCGTCTGTTTCCTTGACAGTGGGCCATCGGGATATCAGATTGCCATGGCAGCTCTAACCTGAGATGTGTCAGTTCTGTCATAGAAATGGCAAATTGGAAGAACTGCTACAGCCATTCACTGGTATCATGCGTGCAAGAACGCACGTCACTGCCTCCGCAATGACCTGTTATGCACACGTAGCTGCAGCAGTCTCGTGACCAAGAATGGGTCCTCATTTCTTCCAGTTCTTCAAGGACTGCCAAGAGCTGTGATACTGGAAATGGCCTTTGAAAAGTGAGATCATTTATTTTCTTTTTTATACATTTTTTTTTCTTTTGCCATTTGTTGCTAGACATGTTTACTTATGTCAGACAGTCTCTTTAAACTCCGTAAAAAGTGAGGTCCTAATCATTGCAGGTATGGGGCCAAGTGTTTGTCCACATACAGCAGCTAGAGAAATGAGCCAGGGCTTTTTTTATTTATTTTATTTTTTATATAAAGCTGCTGGTGCCAGCTGCTATACAGTCCGAGATACAGCCTTTAGCAACTGTTAGGGAGTGATCGCTGCGTATTCCTGAAGCACAAACTCCTGACCTAATTCTTATGGTCTGTATCTCTGGTTATATGGCAGCTAGCATCCCAGTCCTGGTTTTGTTTTAAAAATTAAATTGTCAGCCTGAGATATACCAGGATGAAGCAACAGTTTCTCCATTTAGCCGGCTGTGATCCTCAACCAGCCAGGGGGAGTAATGGAGGCCAGCGGGGGACGTGAGTAGAGAAATGAATCCTTCTCATTTCTCCCTGTATAACTGTTCATGATCCCAGAGGGAAGTTAACATGGACTTCTTTGCATGTTATCAATCCCCACCGTCAATCCGAGAACATACTTGCTCTCTAATTCTCACATATTTTTATTTTTTTCCCAGAAAAGGAGTGACCGTATGAGCATTCGCTCACCTACTTACCCCAATGTAACTAATTAGTGAGTTTATTGACACCATGACCCAGATGTTTACCATCCTCCGTATCACAGAATCAAATAAGTTGCACCAAACATTCACACCTCTCCCACACAAGCTTCAGTAAAGTTTATATGAAGGTGGACATGGTTCTCAACAGACCAGCTTGTCTGCTTTCAGGAAATAGAAAGGTTTTGTTGGTGCACTTACATTTCAAGGAGTGTAATTCCAGTGTTTTATAGGTTGATGGTTTTTAAAATTTCCAGCTTAAAGCTGATTTTTGGTCTTTCCGTTCTGGTGATTTTTTTTTAATGAAGATCTGTGCAGTTTAGGCCTCGGTGGTATGTATGAACTCTGCACATGCTGAACTCTCTGTTTGGGTCACACCGTAAGCCACTGAAAACAACTTAAAAAATTGTGCTTTGACAAAAAAAATTAGACAATGGCGCCTGTGTGTATAAAGTGCTGAGAGGCATTTTGATGATGTGCCGGGTGTCTGTTTTCATAAGATATATGGGTATTTGGGGGGGGGGGGAGGTTAGTATGATTTGTGTATTTTGCAATTTAGGTTTTATTTGTACATATCAAAACTGGCTGCCAGAGGGGCAAAGTGTCCAAACACCCCAGCAGCGAAAGGGTTAAAAAGAATCTGCCAACTCGGGTAAAGTATGGTAGTTTAGAAAATGTTTGTAAGACATCTGACCATCCAATTCAATCTATTCACCTGCAGCGTTTATCCCAAGGAAGACAAAAACCCAGAGGTAGAAACAGATAATTGTTTAGGCCTTAAAGGGGTATTCCGGTTATCTACAGTTATCTCCTATCCACAGGATAGCGGATAACTATAAGGCTACTTTCACACTAGCGTTTTTTGGCGGATCCGTCATGGATCTGCAAAAACGCTTTTGTTACAATAATACAACCGCATGCATCCGTCATGAACGGATCCGGTTGTATTATGTCTTCTATAGCTATGACGGATCAGTCTTGAACACCATTTAAAGTCAATGGAGGACGGATCTGTTTTCTGTTGTGTCAGGCGGACAGCAAAATACTGTAGGCAGCGTTTTGGTGTCCGCCTCCGGAGCGGAATGGTGACTGAACGGAGGCAAACTGATTTATTCTGAGCGGATCCTTTTCCATTCAGAATGCATTAGGGCGAAACTGATCTGTTTTGGACCTCTGGTGAGAGCCCTGAATGGATCTCACAAATGGAAAGCCAAAACGCTAGTGTGAAAGTAGCCTTAGATCTTTGGGGGTCCTACCGCTGGGGGCTGGGTATCCTATGGAGCCCCCTGAAATAAATGGAATGGCAGATCATGTATGCACGCAGACACTCCATTCATTTCTATAGAAATTCCAAAGATACAGTGCTCTGCCATCTCTGGAACTCACATAGAAATGAATGGAGCGGCCACGTGCATGCCCGACCTGTCACTCCGTTCATTCTTTTATGTGACCAGTGAGGGCCCACAGCGGTAGGATCCCCACCGAGCTAATAGTTATCCCCTATTCTGTGGACAGGGGATAACTTTATTTAACCAGAATGCCACTTTAAAAGGCTGTTCTAGGATTTCCCTTGATGGCCTATTCGACCCACAGCCCTGTCGATCAGCTATCTCAGAGTAATTCCAGCGCCGAAAACTACATGGCTACATCCATTGTGTAGTAGACGGAGCTGGTAACTGCGGTGCTGCTCCCATTGAAGTGAATACTGCAGTTACCAGCTGTGTCCACTGCACAATGTGTGCCGAGTTCTGGTACCTGAGCTGCTCTGAAACAGCTGATGCATGGGAGTGGCGGGGTGTCAGACCCTTGTCGATCATATATTGATAGCCTATCCTGAGGATAGGCCATCAGTATCAAAATCCTGGAATACCCCTTTTAATGGGTTCTCTGGGAATTCATAAAATTACTGAAAATACTTTATTATAAATATATTCCTAAATACATTTAATTAGTTATAATGGCTTTCAGTAATGCAACTTAAAAGGTGAAACAAATATGAGATAGACTCATTACATGCAAAGAGAGATATTTCATGCCTTTATTTGTTATAATTTGGATGATTATGGCTTACAGCTTATGAAACCCTAATTTTGAGGTTCCCTTTGCTCAGGGGGTATGGATTAATTAGCTGACCCTTTGAGCCTAGAATATTGAACCTTTTCACAAAATTCAAATTTTAAGCTGCATTAATGCAATTCCTTTTAATTTGCATTACTGAAATAAATGGACTTTTGCACGATATTCAGATTTTTCGAGTTTCACCTGTATGTCGATTTAGGCTACTTTCACACTAGCGTTCGGGGCTCCGCTTGTGAGCTCCGTTTGAAGGGGCTCACAAGCGGCCCCGAACGCATCCGTACTGCCCTAATGCATTCTGAGTGGATGCGGATCCGCTCAGAATGCATCAGTTTGGCAGCGTTCAGCCTCCGCTCCGCTCAGCAGGCGGACACCTGAACGCAGCTTGCAGCGTTCGGGTGTCCGCCTAGCCGTGCGGAGGCAAACGGATCCGTCCAGACTTACAATGTAAGTCAATGGGGACGGATCCGTTTGAAGTTGACACAATATGGCTCAATTTTCAAACGGATCCGTCCCCCATTGACTTTTAATGTAAAGTCAAAACGGATCGGTTTGCATTATCATGAACAAAAAAAATAATATTTTTTTTTTTTTTTTTTTTTTTTTTTCATGGTAATGCAAACGGATCCGTTCTGAACGGATCTAAGCGTTTGCATTATAGGAGCGGATCCGTCTGTGCAGATACCAGACGGACCCGCTCTGAACGCAAGTGTGAAAGTAGCCTAATCTGCAACTTTTTGTTTTCACTGCTAAAACATGAGATTGTATCTGTTCAGTTTTGACAAAAGAAAAAAAACACCACCAGAACAGTCAGTAAATGCAGCGTTCTGCAAGCACTATGGTGTGAGCACGGTTTAGAGCAGCATGGTATGTGACTGCGCATGGAGAGAAAATAACTTCAGATTTATTACCCACCCAGCCTTCATAAAATAGCAGTGATTTCCTAAATTGACCATGTTGATAAAAGTTGCTGAATATAATAATACCCTGTGCCAATGAGGCTTTCCAGAACCGTCTTCGGTTTGCAAGACTTTGCTTATAATCTCTATTTGACTGTAGGATTTGACTCATTTCCAGGACTTTTTCATGGATTTGGATGCATCTAGAATACAGTTAACCCTGAACTGAATCCAAATATTAGACACTTTACAGAGTGCAGAGCCGTGCGGCGCTTCTACAAGGGAGATCACTAACTGTACTTGCCTTGTTAATACCCAGCAGAAAATTGTATTTTGCTGTATTTTTTGCTACAGTTTTGTTCAGTGGATTAAATAAGCAATATCCTGAAAGGATTTATAAATGATTGGAGTTTCCAGATTCTTATAAAAACCACAGGCTTAAAAAAGAGAATGTAAAGATGCAGCACTGTAATAACATTTCTTTACTGGGAACAACTGGTTAATTTTCCAGTTGGTTTAAAGGCTATGGACACCTTTTTGGGGCAATTTTTTTACGGTTGCATTTTACTCATTTTGGGCTAAAAATCATTTTGATTTCAAATCCATTTCAATTGGTCGTCATTAAAAATGTTCAGCTGTTTTTGAGATATATGGGTTAAACATCAGTCTATTTGCAGAGTGTCAATTCTCAGTCCTGACTGCTCACTTGAAGCTTTATCTCTGCACTTCGCAAATGAGGGATTCAGTGCAGCGAGGACTTGTCCAGAGCCCGTGCTCAGTGGATTTACAGGCCAGTATCTGTGGTTAATTGCCATATGAAGCTTACACTGATCTTCTTTTAACTCTGTGACATGACCCTGTCATTTGCTCCCAACGTGGTTTATTTTTTTTATTTGACTCCTTATAATGGCACATTTGCAGCTCACCTCATAAATGAAGCTTGACGAGCACAATTCTTATCATTATTCTGATCAGAGTGCGGCTGAACAGCAGCGGCATAGACCGCATAGTGTCAAGTGGAACTTTTACATATGTGGACTGCGCCCACTCAAGAACTGAAATGCAAGAACATTTAAAGGGGTATTCCCATCCCAATTTCCACAATAGGGACCCTAAAGTGAAAGAGAGCACACCGCTCATGCTTCACTGCCATTGAACTCCCAAATATAGCCAATAACTGAGAGGGTGCATAAATGTCCGCTATACTTTGATGCAAGTGCATGCTAAGAAATGGATGCACACCAATAAATAAAACATGTGTATCTTTGTTAAATCCGTTTAAAATCCATTAAAAACGCCAACTAGGGGACTGCAGGTCTCCTATCAATGTATAGGGGTACCTCCACTCACAGCACAGTTCTAAATACAACCAGTGAAAAGAGCTCCAAGTAGTTGATGCCAGAGTGCCAATATAAATGGCCAAACAATGATAAAAGTGCTAGTGATTACGGTAATTACTTGAAATCAAAAAATATATATAAATAAGTAAAAAAAAAAAATCAAAAATGTAACATCATATGTGCAATTTAAATAAAGTGCCAGTACAGACCGATGTAATCCCTATCTATGAACAGAATTTCATAAGATATCACAAGACCAGCGGACTTCTTTAAAGGGGTTCTCCGGGCTTTTTACAATATCAAATCGATGGGGGTCCGGCACCCAGCACCTCTGCCGGTCTGCTGTATGAGGAGACCTCGCACAGTGTGCACGTGCAGTCTCCCTTCTCTGTTCCTGTTCACTGCTGCTGTCTACGGCAAATCAGCTGTGAACAGGAAGGAGACGGGACGTGCACACTGCTTGCTCCATCTCCTCATACAGCTGGTCGGCGGAAGAGGGTGGGGGGGTCAGACCCCTCTGATCTGATATTGATGACCTATCCCGAGGATGGACGTTCAGATAGTAGGTGAAGGCAGCATCTTTCTCCATAAATTCTTTATTAATAGTTATTCCATGACAAATGTACAAAAAAGGCCAGTGCTCAAAGGATTCAGCCCTGCCTCCTGGTGCTTGAACTTCTCATTTGCATATGAATAAAAACTCACGTCTTTGCAGCTATTTAGCATACAGAAAAAAGAAAGGTATAGTTTTAATCAGTAGGATGATCCCTACCAGGCAGTATGTTTGGTTTAATAGGGTTGATCCTGGTGACGGAGCGGCTTTAAAGGGTTTCTGTCACCCCCCCCATTGTGCAATTTTCATTAGCAGACATTAGCTATTTGCTAATGTCAGCGGAGTGCAATCATACATGTCCTACCTTTTGTCTGTGGCTTATTTCTTGTAAAAATCATACTTTTATCATAAGCAAATTTCTTCACTACCAGCAAGTTGGGCGTGTACTTGCTGGTAGCCGCCGCTTCTAGACACGCCCCATCTCCTCTTGATGGGGCCAGCGAGCGCTCTCCTCCTCCCGCTGGCCCCGTCTGCTGCTGAATTCCCGCCCCTGCGCCGTAACGTTCCTCGATCGGCGTAGGCATACTGAGCTTGCCAGCTCCTTCCTCAGTGCGCCTGCACCGATTACGTCACACTACACCCGGAGGAGAAGACTGCCGGCATCAGCGATAATCGACAGTCTTCTCTTTTGGGTGTAGTGTGACGTAATCGGCGCAGGCGCACTGAGGAAGGAGCTGGCAATCGAGGAACGTTACGGCGCGGGAATTCAGCAGCTGACGGGGCCAACGGGAGGAGGAGAGCGCTCTCTGGCCCTGTCTATCAAGAGGAGATGGGGCGTGTCTAGAAGCGGCGGCTACCAGAAAGTACACGCCCAACTTGCTGGTAGTGAAGAAATTTGCATATGATAAAAGTATGATTGCACTCAGCTGACATTAGCAAATAGCTAATGTCGGCTAATGAAAATTGCACAATGGGGGTTGACAGAAGCCCTTTAAGGGGGTTGCCACACGTGGCGTTAACTCTTCAGAGGATTTGCATGCAGAAAAAACCTCATCCTCACTTGGCGGTCAGTTTCTGCAAGAAAATCCACACAACTTATTTTTTAAACCCACGGCATGTGAATTTATTTCTCTGGTTTCTGCCATGGATTTCAGCCTTATGCGTTGCAGAGGGACCAACCTGCGGCAGACCTGCAGAATTTCCGCAAGGTAATCCACTCCATACTTTCTGGATTTTGCTCTTGCGGAATAACAGCGGATCTGTTAGAGCCAGTTCACACTGAGTTATTTGGCATCTTTCTACCTCAAAACGACCTCACATCCATCATGGGAAGCAGCACTTGTATTTTTTCCATGTGGAAAAATGAAGCCGCATGACCTACCTTGGGGTGGAGTCCACGCTGAATCTCCCATGAAAATGAATGGGAAGCGTAAAAAAAACTCTAAAAACCACGAGCTGAAAATGCAGTTTTGTGTTGAAGTAAACACCCATTGGATAAAAAAGCACAGAAAAAAAGAACAAAAAGCTCAAATAAAGCTTTAAAAAAAAAATGGATTTTGCGTGTTTTTGTAGACTTATTTTAAAAATCTGTTGTGGGAATATACCCTTACAAATTTTGTGCTAGGCAGATTGCTACATAGTTTTGTGTGGAAAGCAGGTGCAGACTGGGAACTTAGAGGCGCAGGAAAGAAATAAATAAATAAATAAATAAAAGTAGCCCCATGTTGTAGGCAGCTTCAAATTGATGGAAGGTGGGGCAACAGAAGTAGGCGGTGCTAACCCAAGCCACAAGTAGGCGGGGCCAGCAATACTGTAGTGCAGCACAAGATACCGCCCCAGCAGAGCCAAATACCACAGTGCAGCATAAAATACTATCCGATCACCGTTCTGAGGGCGGTGACACAGTTGAGTTCAGGAGGGTACTTTCTTCTGCTGGCCAGGTGCATAAGTACCTGATGCTTCTAGCATTAATTTAATGCTGAGAGCATTACATGGTTACACACCTTGTGAGCGGCTGTGAGGAGGGTTCGGTTGCCCCCTGGGCATTGGTCAACCAGGAAATTTCCCTGTATGGTCTTTGGCTAGTCCACCCCTGGAGAAAAAATTCCTTGAAACCTGTAATTCATTCAAATCTCAGTTCTTTCTCTAAGTCCAGTAGGTGGGCCTATCAGTGATTGACAGCGGACTAAGCCTAGAGAGTTATCCGTCAGTAACTTTGTCGGACCACCCACGTGACTCCTGTGCCTAGAAAGAGCAGGATTGTAAATGAATAAAAGACGAGTTTTACTGAATCTCTACCCACAAAACTACACCTCAATCTGCTCCGCTCCTCCTGCTCTATAACATGCCGCCACTGCATTTTCATAGCGACAGGTTCCCTTTAAGAATAGACTCCCTGTAAGCTGCAGACCATGTATAATAGACTTTATTCATTTCCTTGGTGATGAAATGTGGATCTTATTCATTTCACTGAGAAATGTTATTCTTGGAATGAAACGCGTGGCATCTGGTCAAATTTATGTTATTTGTACCAGACTGGCATTTTATAGGTCATGATAAAGTTCAGTCTAGTCTTACACTGGGGGGCGACCCAGTAAGGTATGTTGGGCGATCAGAAGCTAGCGGGCGTGTAATGCTACATGGAAAATTCCCTTTCAAGTTGCAAAACCCGCCGTTAATAAGAGTCGGACTGCGCGGGGTTGTACAGTGTGTTTTAAACTTGACATAAATCAGAGGCCGCTTTGTCATCCTTCATGATGGCTGACAGGTACAGTCACTGTAAAACAATCGCCTGCACATTAACCCTAAACTTCCCGTCACCAGTTCCTGTCTGCTGCGCAGCTTTCTCTGCTGGTTTTGGAGCAGCGGGCACGGTCACCTCCTGGGCACCTGCCAAGCTGCTGCACTCATGATTTCTGTCTCAGGCCTTTTTAGGCAATGTTTACTGCTTCTGACTTGGGCGGCAAAGAATGTGGGGAGAGAAAAGAGCAAGTAGTAGAAGGGCTGAGGAGGGGGTGTGAGCGGAGGAGAGGAGTAGTGAGGCTGCTAATGTGCTCAGGATGCATATGAGGGAAAGGCGCATGGTTTCTCTGCACTTTTCCTTACCAGGTGGTTAACCCTTTGCACTCGTGCAAGCCCCTTTGTCCCAGTTTGCTTTTGCATCTGCCGTGCAGTGATGCTCACTTTATTGTACCCTGACTCTGCTATACTTGTATAGTGTTTGTGCTCTTCTTGTGCGTTGCTGTATTTGCCTGTACTCCGTGCATTCAGTTACATCATCTCACATTGTGATCAGGATCTTCCCGATAAGGCTAAATTCACACGACCGTAGTGTTTCGCGGATCCGCAAGACACGGGCACCGGCCCGCGTGTGTGTTCTGCAATTTGCGGACTGCAAATGGCCGCCACTATAATAGAAAATGCCTATTCTTGTCAGCGGACAAGAATAGGACATGCTCTATCTTTTTTCCGGAGCCGCGAAATGGAACACTCTGTGCTATCAGCATCTTTTGCTGCCCCATTGAAATGAATGGGTCCAAAATTGCGGAACAGATGCGTACCCATACGGTCGTTTGAGCGCTAATGCTCTGTTCATACGTCCATCGGAGAAGTCTTATTTGATGGGAAGGATAACGCAGCAGGCAGCTCTTTTCTTTCTACGGACCCCATGGTGGAACCAGATAGATCCCATTGTCAGGCACTTTTTGCGTCCGTCAGGACAGATCTGGCACCCTGTTTTAGTTTTTCTGCACCTATAATAATATAACAGAAAAATTTAAAAACCTGAGTGGGAAAGAGAAGTGTGAACAGGGTCTAAGGATGCTACTGGAGAAACTACAAAATCCCTTGTCTAGAGAGCGGTGTTCCCCATGTCACTAGCAGTTAACACTAGGAAACGTATCATTTTCTTAGGTTTTTCCTTTATAATTCTCATTGTAGCTTAAAGGGGTTGTCCAGGATTTGGATATTGATGGCCTATTCTCACTGTCGTCCGACTCCTGGCACTCATGCCGATCAACTTTTTGAAGAGGCTGCGGCGCAACGGTGAGCACTGCTGCCTCCTCACAGCTTACTAAGCACAGCGCCGTACATTGTGTTGTGGCTGTGCTTGGTATTGCAGCTCAGGTCAATTCACTTGCGCCTAGACCATGTGACTGAACATAACCTAGGAAGAGGATGCAGTGCTCACAGGAGTGCTACTGCCTCCCCAAACAGCTGATTGGCGTGGGTGCCCCGAGTCAGACTTATCCTGAGGTTAGGCTATCGGTATCAAAATCCCAGACAACCACTTTAATGCCACCTGTCATATTTTAAAGCGTCTGCTATAGTGCTTACATTCTGTCTCTGTCACACTGTACTCAGGGATATAGACATTGATAACCTATCCTTAGGATAGGCCATCATTATCAGATTGGTGGGAAGTCTGACTCCTGACAACTGATTGGCTGTTTGAAGGGGCTGCACGCCATCGCCTTTAACTACGGATTCATTCTCTGCCCTTCGAACAGCTGCTGGTGCTGAGAGTCGGACTCCCACCAATCTGATATTGGTGGCCCATTGTGTGGATCAGTATCCAGATCCTGGAGAACCCATGTTTGACAGTATGTTGACGCTCCCTCTAGTGGTGGCAGCAGGACGCCATAAGGTCAACAGCATGTGGTCACGTTGACTACATTTTTCCAGGTCTGCTCCATAAGTGGTCTTAATAGTGCTAAATGGAAGATTATTTTTAGTAAAGCTTTCCTATGGAGAGAGGCAGGAGTTAGTATTAATGACTGTCTTCAACCGCCTCCTGTTCCTGTCGCTCTATTTGAATGCATTATGGAATTGCGTTCTGAGCCATGTGTGATATAATATTATTCTAATTATTATATATTTTCATGCTATAACCCTTAGGGCTCATGTATTCGACTGTATGTACAAAAAATACAGATGACGTCCGTGAGCATTCTGTATTTTGCGGAACGGAACAGCTGCCCCCTAACAGAACAGTCTTATCCTCGTCCGTAATGAGGACAATAATAGGACATGTTCTATTTTTTTACGGAAAGCACATGAGGACATATGGGAACAGAATGCACACGCAGTAACTTCAGCAAAAAAACTGAACGGACACGGAAAGAAAATACATTCGTGTGCATGAGCCCTCACAACCAGGAACAATCCTACACATAATATTTTACTACTAAAATAATCGTGGACTTCCAATATTTATTATATGGATGGACCAGCGGCCATCAGATGGGCGCAATCTGTTATGGTTTATTGAAATGGGGATTTGTTAATTTTGTGGTTTTTATTATTTTATTTTATTTTTTTTTTGTTTTATTTTTATACTGTTCTCTTGCTTGTTGTCCATGGTCTTCCATTTTTAAAGTAATCCTTTCCTTCCCATTCCTAGTGACCGCCACTGATCTCCTGCTGTCGGGCATGAGGACCTTAGAGCATGTCGCTGTGACAGTGACCATCACGCACCCACGGAGGGGAAATCTGCAGGTCCAGCTGTTTTGTCCAAGTGGAATATCATCCCTCATTGGAGCCACAAGGAAAATGGACGCGTGAGTATGATGATGGGTGATGGGGAGGTGGTTCCTGGGGAGCAACGTTTTACATAGACGACAGAGCAATGCTTCATATAACTAATATTCTCATTATTTTAAGTGACCCGAGTGGCTTTACCGACTGGGCGTTCTCCACAGTCCGCTGCTGGGGTGAGAATGCAGAAGGAACTTACAGGCTTCTGGTCACGGATGTAGGTAAGCCTCCCCTAGGGTGATGCACTGCAGGTATAGGAAGGGCATGCTGCCGACATTCTTCTCTAAACTCAAATATATCAAGTAAAAAATTATTTACCCGACTCTTTTTATTGCTTTTTACATTTGCATTGTCCACTAGCTGGCATAAGTAATATTTAACCTCTGGCAGTCCTGGGCGGTCCCTCGCTGTAACCAGTCAGACCCCTGTGATTGCAGCTGCAGAAGCACCAGTTGGGGGTGGCAGCGGGAGCGCTCTTCTCTCTAACCCCCCTAGATCAGGGGTGCACAACCTTTTTTGGTTGGGGGCCACATTGGCAGCCTGAACCAATTCCAAGGTCGAACAATAAAACTTAAAGGGGTATTACCAATTGAAATACTATATTTATGGCATAATGAACCTACAGTACATATCATTAATGTCTGGTTACACTTCTAGTACTCCCATCTAATGGGGGAATACATGTGAGCAGCCACAAGACATAGACTTACATGTCTGTTACCAGATGGTTGGGGCCGCAAAGAATGGTATCGAGGGCCTCAAGTGGCCCCCGGGCTGCAGGTTGTGCACCCCTGCCCTAGATAGTACTTTGGTTATTGACTGTCTAAGGGGTAAAACGAGCTGATCACCAGGTTTCCTTTATTTGATGTTCTGTCTGTTATCCTATATATTTTATATCCTAGGATGAGTACTCCTGCTTCCCCTAATAAACATGTATCTCTCCAACAGGAGATGAACCTCTTAAAGGAGGA
Source organism: Bufo bufo (assembly GCF_905171765.1). Lineage (NCBI taxonomy): Eukaryota > Metazoa > Chordata > Amphibia > Anura > Bufonidae > Bufo > Bufo bufo. Next base: position 67,928,375 of record NC_053389.1, read on the forward strand.
GTTTTCCAGACATGGCAGCTAACGCTTTATGGTTCCTCATGGACAACTGAGGATGTGGCTGAAAGAAGAAGGTGAGACGGTATAAGAAAACCTCCCCGTTTTTCACTGTGACAATCTGTATTGTTCATATTAATATTGACAGAAGCAGCACAATATGGGCACGTCCTTTAAAAATTGCCTTTTCTGATCCTCAGGTTGGTAGAACTGGCACAGGATGGTCAGTTTCTGAATGATAATTTCTCACTACCTTGTCCGCCGGGACTGGAGATTTCTGAACAGGACAGCTATACAATCACCAATAACACCCTGCGGGTAAGACTCCTTATGTAGTTCCACCAAATACATTCACTTTAAAGGGGTTGTCCAGTCCCATATCAAGTTTGAACCTCCCACCTTGCTAGAGAAGTCGGTTGAGGCATACTTACCTGCACGTTGGTGCTCAGCTCCATCTCCTATGGTCCAGCACAGAGTGGAGTCATGGGCACACTTTATGAGACACGTGAACACCGTCCATGGCAGATGTTTACCTGCAGCTCTGGAAGTCCGGAGTGGTGGAAACAAATGGTACTCTTCACCCAACGGGTTCCGGAGTGTTGGGGGTTTTGGAGGTTGGACATGAGATGGGGCTGTGCTGCAATACCAGGCCCAATCTGTGGACAAGAATGACGCTGTTCCTAAAAGAAAGAAGCTCTAGTTCACTTATCTGTTACATCCTATTTAAAGAGGACCTTTCACCTCTCCTGACATTGCCTGTTTTAATAGCTTCCTGCATTCTCCGTGTAATAACAATAACAATTCTGGAGCATCTATTATTATGTTTCTATGTTGTGTCATTCCTTTATTATTTGTACTAGAAGTTATGAATGAATTGCTAGCAGTCTGCAGTAAGGGTACAGAGGGAGGTAACCAGTTGGGGGGGGTGTACCTGCACAGACTCGCTCTATCCAATCAGGGCTGCCATTTACAGACTGTGCAGGTACACCCCCCCAACTGGTTACCACCCCTCTGTACCCTTACTGCAGACTGCTGGCAATTCATTCATAACTGCTAGTAAAAATAATAGAGGAATGGCAAAACATAGTCATAAGAATAGATGCTCCAGAACTGATATTACATGGGGAATGCATGTAGCTATTAAAACAGGCATGTCTGGAGAGGGGACAGGTCCCATTGGATCTCCTAGTATATTTTGAAGTCTAAGGCTATGTTCTCAGAGGATTAATTTTCTTCCTGGTCCTGCTGCTAATCAAGTAACCCCAGCAATGGCATCTATTACAATATACAGACAGAGCTGTCACTGGTACAGGTACTTTTTAGTGATTATTTATGCTGTTTTTTTATGCCAATACCAGGAGTACGCTCAAGAAGCGGAGAATACTCTGTCTTTCCATTATATGTATCCCCCATTTATCATTCACTTCTGGTCCATGACATTATATAAGCAAATGACTGGTAGTTAGAACCATACATTTATTAAAGGTGTTCGCCACAACTTAAACATTAATGACCTATCCACAGGATAGTGAAGAAGGACCGGCACTCACCTTTCTTGATGCTATTATGCCTTGAATAAACGTCTCTTCATATCATCAAGAAAGTGAGTGCTGGTCCTTCTTCTCTATATACTAGTGGGACGCCTTCCCTGGACGCGTGCACATGTGCAAACCGCAGTGCCGACCCATCTTCTTCAAATACTATCCTCAGGATAGGTCATCAATAACTGATTGGTAGGGGGTCTGACTCCCGGCACCCCCATCTGATCAGCTGTTTGAAGGGGCCATGATGCTGTCCTTTTCCCTAAGCCATTTTCCATTACGTCACATGACCTTTCTGCAGCTCAGTCTGAAAGAAAATGGTGAAAATGCGAAAAGAAAAAAACAACAAAACTTACAGGGGTTGTCCAGCCGATTTATATTGATGACCTATCGTCAGGATAGGTCATCAATATCTGATCGGTGGGAGTCCACACCTGTGTGTAGAGGAGTTGGTGCTCTATGCGGGCGCCACTTCCTGGTCTTTAGACTACGCGTTGTCTCCTCTGGAGCAGTGGCGTTGTGTAATTATTACTTAGGACCGCATGTCCTCTGGATGGGTCATCAATATTTTATCATAGGGGTGTGACTTCTGGCACCCCCTCCAATCAGCTGCTGGAAGAGGCAGCACCCTAGGTGCACTACAGCCTCTGTCAGCCTGTGACATCACGTCCATCGGTTATATAGTCTTCCTGCAGATCAGTCCTGTGACATCACGTCCATCGGTTAGCCTCTGTCAGCCTGTGACATCACGTCCATAGGTTATATAGTCTTCCTGCAGATCAGTCCTGTGACATCACGTCCATCGGTTATATAGCCTTCCTGCAGATCAGTCCTGTGACATCACGTCCATCGGTTATATAGCCTTCCTGCAGATCAGTCCTGTGACATCACGTCCATCGGTTATATAGCCTTCCTGCAGATCAGTCCTGTGACATCACGTCCATCGGTTATATAGCCTTCCTGCAGATCAGTCCGGTGACATCACGTCCATCGGTTATATAGCCTTCCTGCAGATCAGTCCTGTGAATGGGATTGATCTGCATTACTAAGTACGGCCACTATACAGCGTCGTGCTTGGTATAGTATGAGGAGGCCGCTGCGCTCTTCCAGGCATCCTGGGTACAGGTGATCATTAGGGGTGGACCACCACCATTGAGATCTAATTACTTATCCTGAGAATAGGTCAGTAGTTCATTCAAACCCCTTTAATTACGATATTTTTTTTTGGTAATGTATTTACTTACGGTAGTTTCCTCTTCACTTTGTCTTTTTCAGACCCTCATGCTGCTCGGCTGTTTTGCTGTGTTTTGGTCCCTGTATTACACGGTGGAGCTCTACCTTTCCAGAATTTCCATTGGCGGCCATCTGGACTTGAGCTGTGAAGGTTCCTCCTGCCTCCTGTCCCGACACCAGGGAAGTCCCAGCCCCCGCCAATTAGAAGGGGGCACTGAGACCGAATCGTTGCCTCTCTGCAGCTTCAATGACACTGCTGCAGAATTCACTGCTGTAGGATTTGACGATGAAGAGGACCACGTGGAGCACATTGCACTGTACAGGCATCAGTCCTCCTCCAAACAATTCAGAGTGAAAGACGAGAATGTGACGGAAGCCCAGCACAAAGTGACCTCAGACTTTCAGGTGCACAGGGACACCGTGAGACATGACACTTGTGACACAAACTTAAATGAGTATGGATAAGGGCCGTCTACTGAATGGATGTCCTGGTTCTGATCCAAGAAAGCACTTCAGAGTATTTAATTTAAGATCATCTGCCTTATCCATTGCTTTATTATGATCATGTATGGATGACTGGTACGTGCGTCCATTATGTGACGGAGCAGTGTAATACCAGGTTCAGTCTCGTGATGGATGATGTGTTGACTGCTGCCAGCAGCGCTGAGCTTTCAGGAAGTTTACTGAAGATCCTGCAGGTCTTATCGTGACCAACAGGCTGTCCATTCTATAGAATAGTCTTAAAGGGATATTCCCATCTTAAACTTGTATGGCATGTCCACAGGATATGTCATAATTGCCTGACTAAGGATTTCCCATCTCTGGGCCCTTCACCTATTGGGAATCAGGGTTCCCCTAAATTTTATCCATCTATGGCTACCTTCCCACTTGCGTTTTTGCCTGAACTGGCAGGGATCAGCAAAAGCACTTCCGTTACTGATAATATAACGTCTGCGTCCGTTATGAACGGATCCTGTTGTATTATCTCTAACATAGCAAGGACGGATCCGTCATGAACACCAGTGAAAGTCAATGGGGAACGGTTTTCTATTGTGTCTGAGAAAATGGATCCGCCCACGATTGACTTGCATTGTGGATCACGCCAGATCAGTTTTGCTCTGCATTTCAGGACAGAGAGAAAACCGCAGCATGCTGCGTTTTGCTCTCTGGTATGGGAACACAACCAAACGGAACGGAATGCATTTTGGACCATTTCCATTCTGTTCAGTTCTATTTTGTCCCCTTTGACAATGAAGGGGGACAAAACAGAACCTTTTTTTTCCGGTATTGAGATCCTTAGCGCGATCTCAATACCGGAAAATGTAAACGCTAGTGTTAAAGTAGCCTATTCCTGCCGGAAGCTTATCCATAGAAATCAATGGAGAGGTGGATCCGCTTGCATGTGACCCTCTCCGTTGAAGTCTATTGAAAGAGCTAAGTGGTTGGACCCTGTTCCACCGACTGGTGAGGGCCCTAGACCTGCATCTATGGAATATCCCTTTAAACGGCGCTGGATTCCCTGACTATTTATATTTGACTTTTTTATTTTTATGATTTTATGTTACTACGGGTGATCGTCACTTTTAAGCAGTTCAAAAGAGCACTAAAGTTTAAAAAGAAAAACACAATTTATATGAGAATCTTTTTAATATGTGATGAATTTTGTACGGGGACGCTTAATTTAATCCTTAAATTCCCCTAAATCCTATTCACACACAGCATTACTTCGTCCTGCTTCCACATTGTTCTTAACCAAAGTTGCCTCGTATTCTTATACTTTGTGGAAGCAAACCAGTTGAGACTGACCCTCATTACTATACGACCCTCGTTACTATACTACTGCCAGGGCCCCGGCAGGGAAACCTCCGCTCAGTAAGGAAAGTATTCCTGCAATTTGCAAATTGTTATGACCATTAGTGTTCCTTTATTCAATTGCTGCTATCCATCATGCCAAAGGGAAACGGGCAGCTCCAGATTTAATTTTAAGACCTGGGCAGATAACGAGAATCATGTTTTGTACTTTATTTTTTGCTCAATCCTTTTTTTTTTTTTTTTTTTTTTTTTATAACTCCTATAGCTTTTCCCGAACCCGGTTGGAAGACATGTCACAGCATACGTTTATAGAGGACATCGACTCTTGTGACAAGAGTAAATAGTTGCATGAGATAGATACAAATTCGTACGCGTCTTTTCTTAGCACTCTTTGATGTGCCATTCTTCTGTTATTACTCCTAGAAATGTATACATCGACAACTGTGTGTTACTGTTCCCTTTTGTCAGTGTAAACCCCTTCACAGAGCCCAAACCTGTCCCAATCAGTGCTGAGAGTGTCGGAGTATGTAGGGACAAACTCCATTGACAGGGAGAATGGTAACGCCCAGTTAAAAATTCATGCATACATTTCCTGGAGGAATAACAGAGGAACGGCACAACACAGAGAGGAGCATTATGAGTTTAACGCAGTTTTGTGACGTAGAAAAGTCACAGATTTTGTTGCAAGTGCTGGTTCGCAACAAAGGTTGTGACTTTTTGGAGTTCCAAAAATCTACTCCGACTACAAGACCGACCATGCAAGATACAACAGATTTATTAAGGGGCAGGCGCCTCTTAATTGGTTGGTTCTTCCTGTGGCTTTTTTTTATTTTTTTATTACTAAGATGGTTTGTGAAATGTCTTTTCTTAGTAAATGACCCCAATAGTTTTCAGAAAAGATGAACTGCAATAATAATTTTCTCAGATTTTACTATAATGGACATGTCCAAAGAACGGAGTTAATTAAAAATGTATCCAATATAAAGAATTCTGCATACATTTTGGGATTTTAGTAATTGCCTTAGATTATAGGCGCTATCCGTTTTGGCGCCTGTGTGCGGTGGGCTGTCTTGCAGGAATGTGCGACACAGCAAAGTAAACCATCTAATACACGATCGAGAACCCAGGTCATCTTGACCAAGTTTATTGGTGACCTGCCCATGGTCAACTACAATCTTCATGTTTCCGTGTCACTAGTTTGAACTGGGTTATGTAATTCTTGTTACGCACAAGGCCAAAATACTAGTGAATCAGCCCTATCGGGTGCAATGAAGGGCCACCAAATGATGATATCCACTAGAACAGTAATGGAGAGGCCTAAAAACATTGTAGGAGGCTTTACAGCATTTTATTTATTGACAGAACTGAGACAAGGGGGGTTAGAGTGATCTTCCAATAAGTTTCAGTACCACCCCTGAGTATCAAGTACCGCCCCTGCTTAGACTCACTGTTTCAAAGGTTGCGATTTACAGCTGAAGGGTAGATAAATTCATTTACATAGCTACAAAATAAATGATCCTCTCCTTCATTCCTTCGCTGTCATATTGTAACACTTAAACTAATCTAAATATAATATGAAAAAAATTCTGAAGAATTCTTCTAGATTGAGATCTTCCATTCCCCCTTCACCTGCTCGCAAACTGTGCTGTAAGTCTCCATTATAAGTCTTCCCCTACTGCCCTCTCTCTCTCTGTATAACAAGAGCAGGTGCTGGAAGCCCCTCCCACTTCTGTAAGTCCCACCCACCACTGAGGCTGCAGTAAACTTCATCCTTGCTCTGTTTCCATATTACAAGAGCAGGTGCTGGAAGCCCCTCCCACTTGGATAAGTCCCACCCTATTGCTGTAAGGCTGCAGTAGGAATCCTCCCTAACTGCTGTCTGTAATACAAGACCAAGTGCTGGAAGCCCCACCCATTTAGGCAAGTCCCACCCCCTGCTGTAAGGCTGCAGTAGTAGTCTTCCCCAACTGCTGTCTATCTGTATTACTAGAACAGGTGCTGGAAGCTCCACCCACTTAGCCAAGAGTCCTCCCCGCTACTGTAAAGCTGCAGTAAGAGTCCTCCACTGCCGTGTCAGTAGTACGAAACCAAGCTTTGCCCACTTGGCCAGTACCCCTTAACCACTTACCCCTCCTCCTTCTGCCATATAAAAATTGGAAGACTCAGAAAATCCAACAGAAAGGTAAAAGCGAATAGTAGAAATACTTGCCTAATGTACCAGCCCCGGTCCCATTAGAAGAAGAGGGGTCGATGACCAATCCTATTCAGATCAGTCAGGATTGTCCTGGAGTTGAGTCCTGCTATCAGTGATGTGCAATGTTATAGGATCCTAAGAACTTTACAGATTATTTGTTTGTATTGGCGCCCCATTATGATGTGAATTTTTTTTCAATGAAAACTGCAAATTCAAGAAGTTCAAAAAAACAAAAAATAGTCAACAAACTGTAATGTGGGATGAAACTGGAAAAAAAAAAGCTGAATATTAAAATTTTATTGGTGTGAGGTTTACACAATATGGGATCCATGCAACAATCTTTTTATGATTTAATTTATTATTTTCATGAGAGGACCTTGTGAGCGCTTTGATGAAGATGAATTTGTTGTTGGAAATTTTATTTTAAGGGCAATAAAAGGTTTTACATGGTTTTGCTGTCTGTCTTCCTGAAGTGAATGTTCAACGTGTAGTTGAGGTTCATGTCCGGCCCAACCTCAAAAAAATTGAGTTTCGGTTGTAGTTTAAGGAAATGGATAAACTGTTGTGCTTAGTTCAGGACCTGATAGACATCCTTAGAGAGTCCTCAGCACCCCTTCAGGCCCTGCACTAAGAACCAGACAGTACATCCGTTTTGCTTGTTCTCAGTGGCATTATAGAGTCTGTTTTCTTCTTTTCATAGAGCTGATTTGCATAAAATTTTTCCCAGGGGGCATTGCTTGGCCTGTAAGACGCCCTACACTGGTCTCCTTAAGGAGAAAGAGTCCCCCGTCACTACACGCTGCCAAATAGGTCATACACTCATTGCCCCAAGAAGGAAACGTGATCCTTAAAAAACTGACGAAACTGATCCGTTTTCTATGACACAATCTGGCACTATAGAAAACGGATCCGTCCTCCATTGACTTTCAATGGTGTTCAAGACGGATCCGTCTTGGCTATGTTAGTATTTAAACTAGGAAGGGGGGGGGCAAAAGAGTGAAAATAAGAGTCCAATTGCCCCTCGAAACAATGCCAGAACAGGTCAGAAGCACAGAGGTTAAGAAATGATAAGCTCAGAGTCCTGTCTACAAATGCTCGCAGTTTAGGTAAAAAAATCAATGAATTTGGGTCAATAATGGCATCTGAGAATGTAGATTTAGTGGCTGTTACGGAGACATGGTTTAATGAAAGAAATGACTGGGACATAACCATACCAGGGTACTCTTTATACAGAAGAGACAGAGAAGGCAAGAAAGGAGGAGGAGTGGCCCTGTATGTGAAAGATAGCATTAAATCTAACCTAATACAAGTTGGTGAGGCCAACATAGTCAGTTTGGGTTACGTTGCAGTTTGCTAACCATGCAGTAACTCGTGTAGGTGTGATATATAGACCACCTGGTCAAGTTAAAGAACTAGATGATCTACTAGTTGAAGAAATAGCTAAAATGACAATGAAAGGAGAAGTTATCATTATGGGAGATTTCAATCTTCCAGATATAAACTGGAAAACCAAAATAGCAAGTTCTACCAGGAGTACAGATATTCTAAATTCCCTACTGGGGTTCTCTACAACAAGTGGTTGAGGAGCCAACCCGGAGGGAGGCCATTTTGGATTTGGTATTCACAAATGGGGATTCGGTATATGATGTCATTGTAGGCGAAACCTTGGGATCTAGTGATCACCAGTCAGTGTGGTTTAATATAAGAACTGTGAAAGAGTCCCACCACACAAAAACAAAAGTTTTAGATTTTAGAAAAACAGACTTTTCAAAAATGAAATTAGTCATAAATGAGTCCTTATCAGACTGGAACGGATTACATGGAGTCCAGGAGAAATGGGACTACTTAAAAGGTGCATTATTGAAGGCAACAGAAAATTGCATTAGACTTGTCAGTAAAAGCAAAAAAAGGAAGAGACCACTGTGGTACTCAGCAGAAGTGGCCCAAATCATTAAAAATAAAAAGCTAGCATTTTGTAATTATAAAAAAAAACAGAGCAATGAAGATAAGGAAATCTACAAGATTAGGCAGAGAGAGGCCAAGCAAGTTATAAGAACTTCTAAAGCGCAGGCAGAAGAAAAACTAGCTCAGTCTATGAAAAAAGGGGATAAGACATTCTTCAGATATATAAATGAAAAAAGGAAATTAAAACAAGGAATAACTAAATTAAAAACAAAGGACGGAAGGTATGTAGAAGAGAATAAAGGGCTAGCCGACTGCCTTAATGAATACTTCTGTTCAGTTTTTACAAAAGAAAAAGGAGAAGGACCTCCACTAGAAAGGATGACTAATAAATCATTTGATGCACGTATCTTTACAGAGGAAGATGTTCTAAGTTTGCTGTCTAAGGTGAAGACAAATAAGTCACAGGGGCCTGATGAGATACACCCAAAATTATTAAAAGAGCTTAGTGGTGAGCTGGCAAAACCGCTAACAGATTTATTTAACCAATCATTAGTAACAGGAGTCGTCCCGGAAGATTGGAAATTGGCAAATGTCGTGCCCATTCACAAGAAAGGTAGTAGGGAGGAATCGAGCAACTATAGACCAGTGAGTCTGACATCAATAGTAGGCAAATTAATGGAAACCCTATTAAAGGATAGGATTGTGAAACATCTAAAATCCCATGGATTGCAAGATGAAAAACAACATGGGTTTACTTCAGGGAGATCATGTCAAACAAATCTTATAGATTTTTTTGACTGGGTGGCTAAAATAATAGACGGTGGAGGTGCAGTAGACATCGCATATCTAGATTTTAGTAAGGCTTTTGACACTGTCCCACATAGAAGACTTATCAATAAACTGCAGTCATTGAGCATGGACTCCCATATTGTTGAGTGGATTAGGCAGTGGCTGAGTGACAGACAACAGAGGGTTGTAGTCAATGGAGAACATTCAAAACAAGGTCATGTTACCAGTGGGGTTCCACAGGGATCTGTACTGGGACCAATTTTGTTTAATATCTTCATAAGTGATATTGCAAAAGGCCTCGATGGTAAGGTTTGTCTTTTTGCTGATGACACAAAGATATGTAACAGGGTTGATGTTCCTGGAGGGAAACGCCAAATGGAAAAGGATTTAGGAAAACTAGAAGAATGGTCAGAACTCTGGCAACTGAAATTTAATGTGGATAAGTGCAAGATAATGCACCTGGGGCGTAAAAACCCAAGGGCAGAATATAGAATATTTGACACAGTCCTGACCTCAGTATCTGAGGAAAGGGATTTAGGAGTAATTATTTCAGAAGACTTAAAGGTGGGAAGACAATGTAATGGAGCAGCACGAAATGCCAGCAGAATGCTTGGATGTATAGGGAGAGGTATAAGCAGTAGAAAGAGTGAAGTGCTTATGCCGCTGTACAGAACACTGGTGAGACCTCACTTGGAGTATTGTGCGCAGTACTGGAGGCCATATCTCCAGAAGGATATAGATACTCTAGAGAGAGTTCAGAGAAGAGCTACTAAACTAGTACATGTATTGCAGGATAAAACTTACCAGGAAAGGTTAAAGGACCTTAACATGTATAGCTTGGAAGAAAGAAGAGACAGATGGGATATGATAGAAACTTTTAAATACATAAAGGGAATCAACTCTGTAAAGGAGGAGAGCATATTTAAAAGAAGAAAAACTACCACAAGAGGACACAGTTTTAAATTAGAGGGGCAAAGGTTTAAAAGTAATATAAGGAAGTATTACTTTACTGAGAGAGTAGTGGATGCATGGAATAGCCTTCCTGCAGAAGTGGTAGCTGCAAATACAGTGAAGGAGTTTAAGCATGCATGGGATAAGCATAAGGCTATCCTTCATATAAGATAGGGCCAGGGACTATTCATAGGATTCAGATATATTGGGCAGACTAGATGGGCCAAATGGTTCTTATCTGCCGACACATTCTATGTTTCTATGTTAAAGATGATACAAACGGATCCGTTCTGTACGGATGCAGACGGTTGTATTATCTGAACGGATCCGTCTGTGCAGATCCATGACGGATCCGCACCAAACGCGACTGTGAAAGTAGCCTTTGCTGTGATAAACACTGTGGATTAGAGGCACGTTACAGGGTCATTGCAACATCCTACAAGGTGATGCTTTTCTAAAAGTTTCAGCATAAAACCCAATTCAAAGCGGCATTCCCAGTAAAAACCGAAAATCTAAAATGGTTTTCCTCTTCCCCAGAGATCCCACAGCTATTTTGTAGGCCACTAAGGTAGCCTGTGAGCAATGTGAATGAAGAGCCCATGGGATCTCTAAATAGGCGGCATAGATACAGTATACATAGAATATGAATGAATAGGACCATCAATAGAGTTGCTGATCTGTGACTGATTCCAAGATTTCTATTGACTGTGAAGTCTAGGACTGGGATGTTTCCCACTCTCCCAATTGTTTCTTTGGAAGGTGTCTGGGCCCACATGGTCAACCCTCTGGCTAGGATAAATGGACTTGGGGCTTCTTGTTCTTAGTAATGGCAGAGATCCCACATCCACCTATCATACTTCTGTTATTTGTCTTAAGAAAGGATTGTAGTGGGTCAGCCCCCTCTAGTTAGGCTAGTTTCACACAGGGAACAGCCTGCCTGATCTCTCTGCATTCCAGCATTGCCAGAAGCTAAAGCATCTCCATCCAGTCTCATTAACTATAATGGGGACCTGCGTTTATCTGGCCACAACCCGGCAATTATGTCAAGAATCGGCCGGAAGAAAACCACTGCACTTTAGCTTCCGGCAATGCCATAATGCAGATAAATTCTCAGGACACAGCAGTAATAAGGCCATGTGAGCCAGAAGTTGAACACCATTCGACTGGGAGTCACAACATCAAAGGACATAGAATTTGCATGCCTTATTTTTGCTGGGTGATAGAAGTAATGAAGAACGGCATAATGTAAATGGTAGATGATAGCTTTGAATCTACTTTAGATATTGTGTATTGTCCTGGAGGAGGGGTACTTTGAAGTGTGGACGTTTGCCCCTATTTCCCCTATGCAAAGTCATCAACTCCTTACTTTATTTCACTTTAAAGGGTTAACTGGTGTAGGAAGGAGGGGTTTGGGTTCCTGGAGAACTGGGCCGACTTCTCTATCGGCTACAGGCTCTATCGTAGGGACGGGCTGCACCTCAATGGGGAAGGGGCAGCTGTGTTGGGGAAGAAGATGGCTAGAAGGTTGGAGGAGTGTTTAAACTAGGGACTGGGGGGGAGGGGAATTAGTGCAGATAGAGACCGGGGGCAAGGTAGTGGGACTGGGGGAGGAATGGAAGGAAGGACTAGAACAGTTCAGAAGGAAAGGTGTAGGGTAAAAAAATATACATAAACCTCTCAAATGTATGTATACTAATGCCAGAAGCCTGACTAATAAAACTGGGGAGCTGGAATTAGTGATGTGTGAGGAGGACTATGACAAAGTGGGAATAACTGAGACATGGCTGGATGATAGCTATGACTGGGCGGTTAATGTACAAGGTTACAGTCCGTTTAGAAAGGATCGTCAAAACCGGAGAGGGGGAGGGGTCTGCCTTTATGTAAAGTCCTGTCTAAAGCCCACACCCCGGGAAGATATAAGTGAGGGACATGAACATGTGGAGTCCCTGTGGGTAGAGATACATGGAGCTAAAAACAACAATAAATTACTAATAGGAGTTTACTATAAACCACCTAATATACCAGAGTCCACAGAAAATCTACTACTAAACGAGATAGATGAGGCGGCAAAACATAATGAGGTGGTTATTATGGGGGACTTCAACTACCCAGATATAGACTGGGAAACTGAAACTTGTACATCTCATAAAGGAAACAGGTTCTTGGCAATAACCAAAGACAAATACCTCTCCCAACTGGTTCAGGACCCGACTAGAGGGACGGCCATACTGGACTTAGTATTAACCAATAGACCTGACAGAACAACAGACGTGCAGGTTGGGGGACACCTGGGAAATAGTGACCATAAAGTAATAACCTTCCAATTATCATTCAAAAGAGCGTTTCTACAGGGAGGAACAAAAATACCAAACTTCAAAAAAGCTAAATTTAGCCAACTAAGAGAGGCCATAGGCCTAACTAACTGGGACAAAGTCCTCACAAATAAAAATACAGCCACAAAATGGGATATCTTTAAAAGCATCCTAAAATCTCATTGTGAGAGGTACATACCGTATGGGAATAAAAGGTTAAGGAACAAAAAGAAACCAATGTGGATAAACAGAACTGTAAAGAAAGCAATAAATGACCAAAAGAAAGCATATAAAACACTAAAACAGGAGGGTAGCACGGAAGCACTGAAAAACTATAAGGAAAAAAATAGAACATGTAAAAAACAAATAAAAGCGGCCAAACTAGAGACCGAGAGATTAATTGCCAAAGAGAGTAAAACTAACCCTAAAATGTTCTTCAATTATATAAATGTTAAAAAGTATAATTCTGAAGGTGTCGGTCCTTTAAAGAGTAATGAGGGGGGAGTCGCAGAGAACGACGAGGAGAAAGCAAAGCTGTTAAATATTTTTTTCCTCCAATGTATTCACTGAGGAAAATAAACTGTCAGATGAAATGCAGAATGTAAAAGTAAATTCCCCATTAAAAGTGTCCTGTCTGACCCAGGAAGAAGTACAACAGCGACTTAAAAAGATCAAAATAGGGGGGGGGCGTGGCCTGGACGTCTGCAGAGATGGCGGCGTGATCCCTGAGCTCCGCTGCTCTTGCTCCTAAATCGGGCCGAATCTGCTAACAGCGGCGCGTCACATGGGGAAAAAGTTACCCCCAAAGAAGCCCATTACCCACCCGTTCTTCTGAGGGGAAAGAACCCTGGACACCTACCTTACCCGCGGCTCCCAGCTTCCGTCCTCCCAGAGTGGCCTTCTCCAACGATCAGCTACAGGCGCCATTACAGTGCAGGTGGCCCCTGCTTTTTCAGTCACAGCAGGTGAGCGCAGCAGCACGATAACAGGGGAGCCTTCTCTTTGCCCCCTGGCTGTGGAATTTGTACCGGAGAGGCCCATAGACGCCCCTGACCTGGGCTCCCCTGGCTGGTTACAGCGCTCCCAGTGTAGATACACCAACATGCCGCCTAAAACGGCACCTAAGCAGGCCAGACAGCCCGCGGCTACGCCAGCACGCCGCCATGAGTGGGGAGATAGCCCTGATATTGAGGCAGACACAGCTTCTGCCCCTTTGCACCCCCCTGAAGAAATAAATATATGGAGCCAGCGTTCGGTTTCTGGGGATGAGAATGGGGATGAGCCCCCCTGTGCCTCCCAAGATATGAAATCCCTGCAGCAAGCATTGCAACAGATGCCCACAAAAGAGGATTTTAAAGTAATGGTGGCCGGGGTACATGATGCCTTTAAAGCAGAAATTTCCTCTCTAAGAGTGGACTTTCAGCAAGTGTCTGCTCGTGTAGATCAGATTGAATCGGAGCATGATGACACCAGAAGATATGTGTCCAAATTACAGTCTATTATAGCCACTCAATCCCAAGCTATTAAAGAAAATACTAATCATCTGGAGGATCTGGACAACAGAGGACGCCGTAATAATATACGGGTTAGGGGTCTGCTAGAACCGGAGTCTGATGAGGACTTGGACATTATATTGAACGAACTGTTTAATCTGATTCTGGCGCCCCAAACACCGCTGGCCATTAAACTTGATAGGGCCCACAGAGCGCTTAGGCTGAAAAATACTACGTCACAACCACGAGATGTGATTTGTTGTCTGCATGACTTCCGCCTGAAAGAATCTATTATGGCCAAGGCGCGCACTCCACGTATGATCTCTTTTAAAGGCTCGAGCGTCAACCTATATCAGGACTTATCTTGGCTGACCCTACAGAAAAGGAGAAGCCTTCAGCCTCTATTAGCATGTTTGAAGGATCTCAAAATCCCATATTGTTGGGGCTTCCCCTTTGCCTTGATTGCTACGAAGAATGGCAAGTCCTCTGTTTTGCGCACACATGCGGACTTATCCCGTTTTTGTTCCTCTTTGGGCCTTAACACTCCGGCCCTTGATAATTGGGAGTTTCCAGACCCTCCCTCAGCTCCTGCTCCATCATGGCACACAGTCCAGCGGAAAAGAAACCGACCTCCATCCCAAACGGGAGCGTATGGATCTCCCCTACGTGACGCGCCTCCTTGAAAGTTTATTTTTGAGGGATTGAATCCCTCTGAGGCCTTCAAATAATTATTTTTTGAGCAGCAGCTCTTAGAAGTAGTGCAAGTGTTTTCATTGCATTGTTTCTCTCTTTCTTTATTTGATCTCAGACATTCTGAGTTACCATTCTGACCTCGCCTGCTATGGCGTCCAGTCAGGTCCCTACCAACAGGACTCTATTTGTTGCCCTCTCTCTTTCCCTCACTCTAGATTTTGAGGTGGGACAGACGTGGGCTTTATTTTTCATTTTTGCTCACGTTATATTGAGTCTTGACTGGGTGATCACACCCATTGTTCAGAATTGTATATCATGTTCTTTGTCGTATATGTTGTCCTCTGTCTTTCCCTTTTTCCTTATGTCTCTTCCCCCTAGGTTCCTTATTGATGTTACACTGGGACGAATTTCAGTATATGGAGACGGATGCTCATTAGGGGATACCTCTCTGGTCACTGGCAAGTACTGTTACACCACATACACTCATGATTAAGTGCATTTCCTTGAACGTTAAAGGTCTCGACTCTAACGCAAAGCGACGTCTAGCTCTCACTGAATGTAAATCTCAAAGGGCGGAAGTTGTTTTCCTACAGGAGACACATTTTGACAGAGAGGGCTCCTTTAAGTTTGCGGCCAGATCCTATCCACGAATATATTCAGCCACCGCTGACACAAAAACTGCTGGGGTTGCTATTCTTTTATCTACTACATGTCCTATACAAGTTGAATCCGCACAGATTGACGATCAGGGTAGATATGTAATACTCCAGGCCTCCCTCCACGGTGCTCCACTTATTTTATGCAATATTTATGCCCCAAATTCGAACCAGATTCCATTCCTGAGGAGGGTTTTTCGGGAGCTGGAAAAGTATTTACCGGCAGCGCTTGTTATAGGCGGAGATTTTAATGTTGCTTTTTCAGAATATTGGGATAGATTGACCCTCGGAGACGCACCACCGTCTAGAGCTCAGCGGAAATTATCACGCCTCTTTAGAAAGCTCATTAGACAATATGCCCTATATGATCTATGGAGGGTCAATAATCCTTCGGCTAGGACATATTCGTTTTATTCCCACCCTCACAGAACTCATACTCGTATAGATTATTTCTTTGGGAGTACACCTGCCCTTAGGATGCTGACAGATGCTGAACTAGGAAATATCACGTGGTCAGACCACGCACCAATATCGGTCACGTTTAATCCAAGGGGTGCTCGTCCTAGGGTATGCCACTGGCGGCTTAATGAATCTTTATTAACTAAATTGCTGACTAGACAGGAATTGGGAAGCTCCTTAGAGGAATATTTTACCTTTAATCAGCCCTCGGCCCCGTCTGTAGCTATACTGTGGGAAGCCCATAAGGCCGTTTTTAGAGGCAAATGTATTAGTGTTAGCACTAGATTGAAAAGGGATTACAATCTCCGGTATAATAACACCCTTGCCCAATTAAAACAATTAGAAACCCGTTTAGGGACTCATCGCTCCTGTCACTTGCTACGGCGTATAGTACTTCTCCGTGCTCGATTACGTGAAATGGCTTTTGAAAAAACTGGTAAACTCCTATTATACTCACGCCAACGGTTTTATATGTGGGGGAATAAATCACATACTATCTTGGCTCATCAGTTGCGGGAGTCAACCGCGACTACTACTCCAATGTCTCTGAGAACGAGCAGTGGAGACATGGTATATGACCCCAAAGCGATACTTGACCAATTTCAGCAATACTATGCTTCCTTATACTCCCTTACATCACAGACACCCACTGACCCAGTTGACCGCCAAACACTATTTGACTCTTTTTTGGCTCAAAGTAATATACCCAAATTATCATCAGAAGCAGGGTCTGCGCTTAATGCCCAGATCACGACTGAGGAGATTCAAGGTGTAATTTCCCAGTTACCTAATGGCAAGTCACCTGGGCCGGATGGGTTACCATATTCTTACTACAAGACTTTTTCATCTCTTCTCACACCTCATTTATGTAAGCTTTTTAACTCATTTCTACAAGGTTCAGCTATACCAGAAACCATGCTTCACTCCCATATAACTCTCATTCCGAAACCGGGAAGAAATCCCCTAGACTGCGCAAATTACCGCCCTATTGCTCTTCTAAACTCTGATTTGAAAATATTCACCAAGATATTGGCGGATAGGTTGGCGTATTGGCTCCCGCGATTGTTACACTCGGATCAGGTTGGCTTTGTGAGGGATAACACAAGAAGACTTATTAATTTGATAGATATTGTCAATAGGAAACATCAACAGGCACTACTATTGAGCCTAGACGCTGAAAAAGCGTTTGATCGCTTAAGCTGGCCGTTTATGTTTTCCACCCTGCGGGCCTTTGGATTCTCTGGTCCCTTTCTCTCACCCCTCCACTCATTATATAGCCATCCTACAGCGACAATTAAATTACCATATGCAAATTCAGCTCCTTTCCCGATTAAAAACGGCACCAGGCAGGGATGTCCGCTTTCCCCTCTCCTGTTTGTGCTTTGCATTGAACCCTTAGCCGCAGCAATTAGGTCCCACCCGGATATTCATGGAATCATGGTTAACCAAGTTGAATATAAGATATCATTATTTGCGGATGATGTTCTGCTTACCTTATCAGACCTGCATATTACTCTGCCCAACTTATTTAGCATGTTAACACTGTATAGTCGACTTTCCGGGTATAAGATTAATTCCTCGAAAACAGAAGCCCTTCCCTTAAACTTACCAGTGGCTGTATTAGCTCCGTTACGGTCTAACTATCGCTTTCGTTGGCAAGATGCTGCCTTGCGTTATTTAGGTGTGAATTTAGCAGCAACATATTCTTCTACATATTTCCCATAATTTCCCCGCCCTTTTTCTAGAGCTTAAACGTCTGATGGCTGAATGGATGTCTCTTCCCATATCCATGTTTGGCCGCATAGCGGCAGTTAAAATGTCCATTTTGCCAAAACTGCTCTACCTAATTGAGACCCTCCCGGTACATGTACCAAGGACGGAACTACGGGCACTGCAGGCTGGTATATTTAAATTCATATGGAATGGGAAGAGACATAGGATAGCTAGTAGTACCCTTATGGCCCTGAAATCTCAAGGGGGGTTGGCAGTCCCAGACATTACCAAATATTATTGGGCCACGCATCTTAGACGGATACCAGCATGGTCTAAACTCTATGCTTATTCCAGATGGATGGAAATTGAAAAATTGTGGATTGCTCCGATACAACCTAACTCTTTGTTATGGTCCCCAATTCCACACGATCAATTGCCAGAATTATTAGGACCAATGTTACATACGTACAAAGTATGGCAGCACTGTAAACACCGTTTCTCCCTGGTTTCTGAGAAATCCTCCATGACATCTTTTCTGTTTACACCGCTTTTTGATGCTGGATTGGAAGTCTCCTTTTTTAAACCTTGGTTTTCCAAGAAGATGTTTAGGTTTGCGGATATGATTGATTATAGAACACTACAATTACTTTCATTAGATGAGCTTAGAAGTTCTAGATCACTTACGGAAGTCACTGAGTATCAATACTTAGAAATACAGCATTTGTTCACTACATTGCTCCACTCAAAACAGATATCTGTCCCCACATCTTTTGAGAAGACATGTAAGCTTTTGGAGTCTACTAAGGGTCTTATATCTGAAATATATGTGCTCCTCTCCTCCCCGGCCTCTCCAGCATCTATCCGTCATTCATATATGTCTAAGTGGGAATCGATCTTGCACCGTTCTATTTCAGTAGATGATTGGAGGATAATTTGGCAGAGAGCTGCGATGACATCAACGTGTGCTATTCATAGAGAAAACACTTACAAAATAATGATGTTTTGGTACCACACCCCCCAGTTATTACATAAGTTTAACCCTGATGTCTCGGATCGTTGTTGGAGATGCAACATGGAGGTGGGGTCACATATCCATATTTTTGGGGAATGCCGGATTTTAAATCCATTCTGGAGTATGGTACAGGAAATCCTATACAGCTTGTTTGAAATAAGATTTCCCTTAGACCCTTACATATACTTGCTAAATATTCCACACATACCCTTGAAGAAACATTTATTAAAGTTAATGTTATACATCTTGACTGCGGCTAGACGCTTGCTGGCAAGATTCTGGAAAAGAATAGATTGCCCATCACGGGCTGAACTCGTGGATAGTGTATTAGAAGTTAGACGCCTAGAACATATGTCGGCTACATTGCTTGCCTTGGTTGATAAATTTGATTGGGTTTGGAAGCAATGGGACATGGTGTTTGATGTCTCAAATTGAATGAAGCTATACCTTACCTTACCCATCCTAACCCTAATGTGTCAAGTCTTGTCATTCCCCTCTGTATGTCCGAATCCTTCTTATAGTAAATTTTATATAGTTCTACATAGCTAAAGCGAAAAATAGAAATTTTGTTACTTTAGTAACCGGAAGGCTTTTATTATAGTAATACTCATCTATGATCATTGTGTGTGTACTTTCTCAGACCTACTCAATATAGAGATATACATACACAAAAATATGATGTATACTAATTTTTTCTTTACTGTTCAAATGACTGCAGTTATATCTTTGTATCAGGAATAATGTACTCCAAAGTCATGTTCTCTTTTTTATATGTACAAGTTTATTCTTGTAAAAATCGTCAATAAAAAGACAATTGATAAAAAAAAAAAAAGATCAAAATATTCAAATCGCCAGGACGGGATGGCATACACCCCCGTATCCTAAGGGAATTAAGTAATGTCATAGCCAGACCTTTATTTCTGATATTTGTGGACTCTATACGGACAGGGAATGTCCCACAGGATTGGCGCATGGCAAATGTGGTGCCAATATCTAAAAAGGGTCCAAAAACAGAGCCTGGAAACTATAGGCCGGTAAGTTTAACATCTGTTGTGGGTAAACTGTTTGAAGGTTTTCTGAGAGATGCTATCTTAGAGCATCTTAACGGAAATAAGCAAATAACGCCATATCAGCATGGCTTCGTGAGGGATCGGTCATGTCAAACTAATTTAATCAGTTTCTATGAGGAAGTAAGTTCTAGACTTGACAGCGGCGAATCAATGGATGTCGTGTATCTGGACTTCTCCAAAGCATTTGACACTGTACCAGTATTGGGCCCTATTCTCTTCAATATACACTGCTCAAAGAAATAAAGGGAACATAAAAATAACACATCCTAGATCTGAATTAATTAAATATTCTTCTGAAATACTTTGTTCTTTACATAGTTGAATGTGCTGACAACAAAATCACGCAAAAATTAAAAAATGGAAATCAAATTTTTCAACCCATGGAGGTCTGGATTTGGAGTCACACTCAAAATTAAAGTGGAAAAACACACTACAGGCTGATCCAACTTTGATGTAATGTCCTTAAAACAAGTCAAAATGAGGCTCAGTAGTGTGTGTGGCCTCCACGTGCCTGTATGACCTCCCTACAACGCCTGTGCATGCTCCTGATGAGGTGGCGGACGGTCTCCTGAGGGATCTCCTCCCAGACCTGGACTAAAGCATCTGCCAACTCCTGGACAGTCTGTGGTGCAACGTGACGTTGGTGGATAGAGCGAGACATGATGTCCCAGATGTGCTCAATTGGATTCAGGTCCGGGGAACGGGCGGGCCAGTCCATAGCATCAATGCCTTCGTCTTGCAGGAACTGCTGACACACTCCAGCCGCATGAGGTCTAGCATTGTCTTGCATTAGGAGGAACCCAGGGCCAACCGCACCAGAATATGGTCTCACAAGGGGTCTGAGGATCTCATCTCGGTACCTAATGGCAGTCAGGCTACCTCTGGCGAGCACATGGAGGGCTGTGCGGCCCTCCAAAGAAATGCCACCTCACACCATTACTGACCCAATGCCAAACCGGTCATGCTGAAGGATGTTGCAGGCAGCAGAATGTTGTCCACGGTGTCTCAAGACTCTGTCACGTCTGTCACATGTGCTCAGTGTGAACCTGCTTTCATCTGTGAAGAGCACAGGGCGCCAGTGGCGAATTTGCTAATCTTGGTGTTCTCTGGCAAATGTCAAACGTCCTGCACGGTGTTGGGCTGTAAGCACAACCCCCACCTGTGGACATCGGGCCCTCATATCACCCTCATGGAGTCTGTTTCTGACCAGACACCTGCACATTTGTGGCCTGCTGGAGGTCATTTTGCAGGGCTCTGGCAGTGCCCCTCCTGTTCCTCCTTGCACAAAGGCGGAGGTAGCGGTACTGCTGCTGGGTTGTTGCCCTCCTACGGCCTCCTCCACGTCTCCTGATGTACTGGCCTGTCTCCTGGTAGCGCCTCCATGCTCAGGACACTACGCTGACAGACACAGCAAACCTTCTTGCCACAGCTCGCATTGATGTGCCATCCTGGATAAGCTGCACTACCTGAGCCACTTGTGTGGGTTGTAGACTCCGTTTCATGCTACCACTAGAGTGAAAGCACCGCCAGCATTCAAAAGTGACCAAAACATCAGCCAGGAAGCATAGGAACTGAGAAGTGGTCTGTGGTTACCACCTGCAGAACCACTCCTTTTATTGGGGGTGTCTTGCTAATTGCCTATAATTTCCACCTGTTGTCTATCCCATTTGCACAACAGCATGTGAAATTGATTGTCACTCAGTGTTGCTTCCTAAGTGGACAGTTTGATTTCACAGAAGTGTGATTGACTTGGAGTTACATTGTGTTGTTTAAGTGTTCCCCTTATTTTTTTGAGCAGTGTATTTATTAATGATCTTGTAGAAGGCTTGCATAGTAAAATATCAATTTTCGCAGATGACACTAAACTGTGTAAAGTAATTTACACTGAAGAGGACAGTATACTACTACAGGGGGATCTGGATAGATTGGAGGCTTGGGCAGATAAGTGGCAGATGAGGTTTAACACTGACAAATGTAAAGTTATGCACATGGGAAGGAATAATGCAAGTCACCCGTACATACTAGATGGTAAAACACTCGGTAACACTGACATGGAAAAGGATCTAGGAATTTTAATAAACAGCAAACTAAGCTGCAAAAAACAGTGTCAGGCAGCTGCTGCCAAGGCCAATAAGATAATGGGTTGCATCAAAAGGGGCATAGATGCCCGTGATGAGAACATATTCCTACTACTTTACAAATCGCTAGTCAGACCACACATGGAGTACTGTGTACAGTTCTGGGCTCCAGTGAACAAGGCAAACATAGCAGTGCTGGAGAGGGTCCAGAGGAGGGCAACTAAAGTAATAACTGGAATGGGGCAACTACAGTACCATGAAAGATTATCAAAATTAGGGTTATTCACGTTAGAAAAAAGATGACTGAGGGGAGATCTAATTACTATGTATAAATATATCTGGGGTCAGTACAGAGATCTATCCCATCATCTATTTATCCCCAGGAATGTGACTGTGACGAGGGGACGTCCTCTGCGTCTGGAGGAAAGAAGGTTTGTACACAAACATAGAAGAGGATTCTTTACGGTAAGAGCAGTGAGACTATGGAGCTCTCTGCCTGAGGAGGTGGTGATGGTGAGTTCACTAAAAGAGTTCAAGAGGGGCCTGGATGTATTTCTGGAGCTTAATAATATTACAGGCTATAGCTACTAGAGAGGGGTCGTTGATCCAGGGAGTTATTCTGATTGCCTGATTGGAGTCGGGAAGGAATTTTTTATTCCCCTAAAGTGAGGAAAATTGGCTTCTACCTCACAGGTTTTTTTTTTTTGCCTTCCTCTGGATCAACTTGCAGGATAACAGGCCGAACTGGATGGACAAATGTCTTTTTTCGGCCTTATGTACTATGTTACTATGTTACTAACTTGCACTGACATACTGTTTCATACTGTGTAACTGCACTTTATTTGTTTGCTAAGATATATATCCTGTTCATTTGCACTGTATTTGCACAGCACTGTTGAAAGGGTTAATGAATACTGACAAACTTTTGGGACTATCTAGCTGCTAATGAGAAGCTAGTAATTTTCCACAGTTACCGTAAAGGTTAAAGAAGACTGTTTTGGAGGCAAAAAGCCAGACTTGTTTACCACCAAAACCAGACAGATGGACCTTTTGAATACCAGTTGCTGCTATGTTATTATGTCTGAAGACTTGTTTTTGTCTGGAAAAACTTCTGTGTCATTGCTATTGAATATCACTGAATCTCTAATGCAAGTCTAGGAGGGAGGGAAGTTCTAGCTTTGTATCTGTTTGGGCTGAGTTTCTCTAATCCACCTTTCCCACTAGAGATGGTATATATGGAGAGCAGTCAGAGCTCCTAGTGTTCTGAAGTTAGGGACCAGTGGTTAGAATAGGAGACTGCCAGTCTGCACAAGTGACCAGAAGAAGACAGGGACGCTGAGCTACAGACCATGGATCATCAGCCCTGTGACCAAGAATCCACCCGAACTACTGAGCCATAGACCGTGGGCCTCCCAGCGTTTGGAACCAGGGCACCAGCCTTCTGAGAGAGATGGACAGGTAGCCCAGGCATTTATTCAGCATCAAACCCTTCTTCTGCCAGGGAGGAGACTGGAGAAGCTAGCCCTATGCCTCGCCTGTATTGTTTTGCACGTGAGCTCCCCCAGTAAAGAGGCATACTGGTTTACTGCAAACCCTGAGTCTGTGGACTTATTTCCCAATGGTGCTCAGACTGCCACTAATCTAAACTTTTGATATGTCTCTATGACATATCAAAAGTTTTATGAAAAGTTAGTGACCATTTAAAGGCTATGTTAAAAGTGAGTTAGAATTGATGCACGTCTGCAATCTTCATTCATTTTCAGACCTCCTGATATCCTAGTCGCAGACTTTTTTCTCGTGTGGATATACCCTTTCCAATAATACATACTGGGTGAGAGGTCTGTATGCCCAGGATGTTGCTTCTTCATTAGGTGGCATGTATCAGCACAGCTTCATTCTTGGTCTGATTCCTCATTCTACAGTCCATGAGGGATCTCCTCTCACTTGTGCTGACAGACTCTACTAAGGACTGAAATATTGCCCCTCTGTGCTTTCTGGTGATTCTCTCTACACATTTCTTCTCCATTCTATCTGCACTCTGATACAATACAGGCTGTGTGATTTGTAGACTCGAATGCTTTCCTCTATATCCACACTCTGATCTGCTATCTCTAACACTGAGAGAGAAGGGGGAGAGCAGTGTGCTGTCTGATTTATGTCAGAAGCAGCAGGACAGCAAGCTATGGAAAGAAGTTGCACAGACTCTACAGGGTAGCTAAAGGAAATTTTTAATGAAGACTGTTGGGAGACCTAAGTTAATCTTGCATTTGACAAACAAACCCTAAAAACAATCAATGCAAAAGTGCATATTGCCTTTAAATGTAGCATACCGGTAATCAATGTTTTGTTAAAAGATTGAACTATTGTAACATTTTTAATATTTTGACTTCACTTTCATACCATTGTTCCATTATTTATAAAATGTGAGATGTATTGGCTTAGTAAACAGGTGGCAAACGCATGACACCTGGTCACACCACAGAACTGCAGTACATCGCCTACACCTCGCTGTATTCCTTTTCTTTCTGTACACCTACATTTCCGTCTTCTCTCCCTTCTGCCATGTCCACCACCACAGTGGGAAAAATGCAAAGGAGCAGAATGTATAGTTACTGCCTGACATCAGGGGTGTAGCTAAAGGCTCATGGACCCTGGTGCAAGAGTTCAGCTTGGGCCCCCCTTCCCTCAGTACTTTGTGGCCAGGGGCAGGGACACACGCTGCCTGAGGCAAAAATTTAAACTGCACCCCCTTATGCCAAATTCTTGACCTAACCCCTTCCCTCCAGCCAGAGGTGTAACTTGACCAACATGCACTTTCTATAATACCAGTGTCTTCTTATGCGCCACGAGGGTCTTTGGGCCCCCTCAGGCTCCTGGGCCAGGCTGCACCCCCTATAGCTACACCCCTGCCTGACATAAGTGTAGTCCTGGAGCTGTTGGGGAAACTATTGCTTTGACCCGAGCGATCACTGGTATGGGTGCACTGCAGCTGTCGCAAGGGATTTGTGAAGGTCTCTTTTTAAGAAAATTCCAGAAAGATTATTGCACATTTCCATGCTCTGTCAGGCCATGTGCACACGATGCATATTATGTGCGGAATTTCATGTGGACAAATCTGCATTGCAATAGAATACCAGCTTTAGATGAGATTTTCATAATCTCGCGTACACGGTGCAGAAATTTTCTACATGAAATTGACCTCCGGTGCAGATTTAGAATTCTACTGCATGTCAATTGTTTTTGTGGATTTTCAGTGCAGAAATCCAAAGTAACTGATACGGATTTTGGTGCAGATTTGGTCCAGAAAATCCACATACACTACACTACCATGTGTATGTACCAAGGGTATAGGCACACGGCTAAAATCTGCCACTGATTTAAGCCGTGTGTTTTCCACTGCTAAATGCACATTCAAAAACTCCACCAACAGTTTCCTCATTGATGTTAATGTATACAACTACACCTTGTTCACACAGTGCAAAAATTTAAAAGTTTTTTTTAGTAGCTGATTTGAAGTGATGTGTTACTTCTTTTAAGCAGATTTGCTTGTGGATATCATAGCAGTCAATGGGGAAGCAGGAAAACCTTAACTAAAAACTCTTCTAAAATCTTTACCAAATTACAAAAACAACCCACAAGATCGGCTCTGTCCTGGCAGCACACACTCCCTTTGGGTTTATGTTTATTCTCATTTATACCTGTTTTTTGTTTGTTTGTTTTTTAAATTTAGAAACGGAACCAAAGTTTAATGAGATAAACAATTTTATTTTGATCAAAAATAAAAGTTTAAAAAAATCATCTTAAAAACACCTTATTGGATAGAACATTTCCTTGTTAAGACTTAAGCCGATTAACCTCTTTACTGCTGTAAAGCATAGTGTCTAGTATGGTGCTAATGGGGCAGAAACTAAAAGACCGTGCAGAATGAAGGCCGGAGTGGACGAAAAGTAGTCAAAAATGAGCTTTTCAAGGGCAAAGAATATAGGCAACAAAAATGAGACTTCTGATGCTCCTAAACGATGTCTCTAATGGTTGAGTGCGGACCTTGACATGCAGGTCAGGGGCGGCTGAAGGTACGTGTTTCTGCCATGCCATTGAAGTGATGTCGCTACAAGTGAGTTTCCTCCTATTTTAAACTGGATATGTGTGAAATTCAGTCCAATGTGGGGGTCAGAAGCGTTCACAGACTCGGTCATCTGCTACTAACCTTACATGATCTATAAGTGCACCCTCTATTCAGTAATTCTGCACGCTAAGCTGTGTGTAATGAGAAACCATTGCATAAGAGAGATGATGACTACTTGGATATGGACATTTTTTTTAATTCACTGTTACTACATCTACTTGTAATTGGATGGGCTGTAACTGGGCGCTTCTGCCATGAATGTGATGCATAGAGCGCTAGAAATGTGTATACCCCTACACTGCTGTGTCTTAGTCAAGGACCCTTCCAGCAGTGACAAGGTTAACCCTTCTTGACTTAAATTTAGCTGATAATCTGTCTAGGGCGGCCGTACCCCGTCATGCCAGACTGGGAGGCCCCCTGGTTGCTGCCCATCTGCAAACCGATCACATGCTTTCCTTGTTTCAGTTTGTCTTCGGAGAAGTCCCGCTTGTGCTCCTGGGCTTTCCTGGGTAAATAGATGGGATGGGGGTCAGTGAGGGTACATGACATTTTAGGAGATATAACACATGCCGTGTCCTATAATGTCCAGTTCTTCCACTTACTTCATGAACCAGGATGGGTCTCCTTGGTATTGGCCATCATTTTTTGTAACTGCGATACTCCCAAGAGCTACTATTGTCCTCTGAACGGCAGCCAGATCTTTTCCTGTAGAGAAGATGGAGATAAATTATAACCCGTTAGGCAGTGGGTCTGCTAGAACTGAACCCGAGTCAGTTATCAGACCGTGGTATAGTAATGTACAGCCCTCAGTCTGTGCAGAGAATATTTTAATGTCTGCACCTCTGGTGATCTAGGGCAATGAAGGGGTGAATGTCTGTAACTCTTGGTTTTTTTTTCCAGTAGAGAAGGGATTACTGTCAGAATCCCTGATGACCTAGGGTAGAGCAGGGGGTTATTAATGAGATCATCCCTGGTGGTTTAGGGCTGCTAAGGGGTTAAAATTATCAACCCTAGTGGTCTAAAGCCGAGAAGGTGTTAATGACTGCATCACTGGTGGTCTATGGTGTGGAACGGGTTATTCTCGATATCTCTAGGGCAGGAAAATGGTTAATGTTAAAATCCCTGTTGGTCTGAGGCAGAGAATGTTTTGTCAATAGTCCTGGTGGTCTAGGGCAGTGGAAGGGTTAATTTTTCTTTCCTTTGGTTGTATTTCCAACACTACTTCTCGGGCTTGAACTTAAAACATCATAATGATTTATGTTGAAAGTTCCTGCTCAATCGCTGGTCTACTGTACTCTACTCACATAATGCCTTGAGTACACAGTAAGGGCTTGTTAACACGACCATGCCGTTTTTTGCGGTCCGCAAATTGCAGATCCGCAAAAAAATCGGATGCCGCCCGTGTGCCTTCTGCAATTTGTGGAACGGAACAGGAGGCCCATTATAGAAATGCCTATTCTTGTCTGCAAAACGGACAAGAATAGGACAGGACTTTTTGCGGGGCCACGGAACAGAGCAACGGATGCGGACAGCACACAGAGTGCTGTCCGCATCTTTTGCGGACCCATTGAAATGAATGGTTCTGTATACGGACCGTATGCGGAACGCAAAATGCGTTCGTCTGAACAAGCCCTAAACCACAGTTGGGCAGGAACTTGCAGGATCATTAATTTTTATGATGCTGTCAGTTCAGGTCTGAGAAGTAGCGTTCGGTCTGGGAAATGCTGATTTCCTGCGACTGGCATGGCAATTCCATTCATTTCTATGGGATCATCGCTACTCTACTATCCTGGCCGTGACACATGTAGCCTTAATCTGCAGCAGAATACATCATGCAGGGGATTTTAAAAACTATCATCATGATTTAAATTCTGAACATGGTTTTTACAGCATGTGCGTGATATGAACGAAGGACTGCATTATGTTTTTCTTTTTTTTCTATACCTGGTTTAGCATATAGCCTGCTATGATTGATAATATAAGCAGAAGGCCTAACAGGAATTAGATAGGCATTTAATACCATGCTGCAGTTTTTCATGATGGTGTTGGCAAGGACAAGTGTGTTTTGTACTCGCCAAAGGACACAAACCTAACGACCTACTTATCTATACATTTCCATTTTTTTTTGCAAAATGTTTTTCTTGAACATTTTTCAAGGCATTTATTCCTATACAAGCAAATATAATCAGGAAAGAAGAGGAAGAGTATGGCCAATATATCCAACTATACTATACATTGTGCATGCAAGTCATAGCATTAATGGGATTGCGCCTAAGTTGGAAAAATTGTAAAGTTAACCAGCAAGTGGAAAAGTCACCAGAGCTGCCCAAACACCAGTCCTTGATGCAGTGCCTGATCAAACCTCTGTATTCGAGTCACTACAATGGTTCCTGAAACCACTGCTCCCATGGCTTCAAGTGACAGTCCTCCAAGTCCTCCAGAACCTACAGACGTCTCCAGCCCAAAGGAGCTGGAAAAACCAGTGCCCAGTCCTCCCAGTCCCCCCAGTCCCCCCCAGTCCCGACCACATTTGAGAAGATCTGAGAGATCTAATCAAGGCAAGCTACCTGCTTGTTACCTGGACTAGAGCTTTGTGAAGTGTTATGTAACATTCAAGTGAGGTACCCAAACAAAAGACTCTAATATACCTGAGCTATTTGAGGATTGCTTGACAACGTTTCAATGGTGTTCCCATTGTGACTCAAACGTTCCTGAGCCACTGTGTGATGTTCCTATACAAACTTCCAATATTATTCCCAGGGAATGGACTTTAATGCTTTACATATGAAAAGAGACCATCATTGCCCATTTTTACTCACTGTGCCGTCTGCCCACTTCCCAACTGCTCTGATAAAGGAAAGAGTCAAGAGAAAGAAGTCAGCCCAATTGTGTGCTTTTGCGTACATGCATGCTGTTTGTTTTGCCAATCTACGTGGCAAGACGCCAAAAACAGCTCATCTCCAATAAGGGGAAATGCAGTGACTCAGATCTCTGCTAAATAGCTAATTTGGTGCTAAAAGAGTTCATGCTTTTTGTTATGCTCTGTATGTGATCCATATAGATGCATAAAGGTAGCAATATTTAGTTTATTGTGCCCTACCTCAGCAGAGAGAGGCTAGCCCTGCCTTCTCTGAGGGAGGAGCTGTGTAGTTGGATTGCATTTAAGATTCTGCCAAGAGTTGCTATTGGAAACCGTCGACAATCTTGTCGACAGACATGCCCCTAACAGCTGAGCTGATGTCCTAACTAGTAATAGGAGGCGTAGTGTAGCAGCGCATGCACAGTCACTGTTCCTGTAGCAGAAGCCACTACTCAGAGCAGTGGCAAGGTGCAAGATTGCCAAGGTTGGCTGAAATGTTTGGCCCTGTCAATCAAGCAGCAGGGGTAGCGTCTTCAGATGTGTGGACAGACCCTTGCATGTGTACGATTCCCTCATCTCCACTCCTAACGTAGCAATTCCACCTCTACCGTAATGTGAGCTGAGCTGCAGTACACTGGCATGGCCACTACACAATGGACGGCACCACCTGCCTCAGGCTCCATCCACTATATAGTTTCTGGCACTGGTCGCGGCCCGAAATAGCATATTGGTTGGGGTGTGGGATGTCTGAGGATAGGTCATCGGTATCTAAGTCCCAAGAATCTAAGTCCCTTTTGAATAATTTGGCTAGTTTTATGGTCAGATGTGAAGCCTGCTATAGTCTGAAGATCATATTTCTATGTTGCCAATGGATTTTTGCGCCTTCCCCCTAGAAATATGGACAGACGCCTCACATCCTATGAACATGCAGGTCTTGGCTCTGAGGTTACCTTCATACAGGTCTACGGTTTGGAACATATCTGTCTTCACCACTCCGTAAGCCTCAGATGCATTCAGGAACTGGGCCACCTGCTCCATCTGCTTGAAGACCATGCTGGGAGGAGGGTCGGGGATCTTCACGGGCTGTGATCCTTTGGGGTATAAGCTGTTAATCAGTTTGGAGAGGACCTGAAGGAGAGGAAAAGAACGTTCTTGAATAACACAATGTCACTGAACTGGAGATGTATCTAGTGTAGTGGAGAAGTTGTCCACTGCAACCAGATTCCACCTTCCATTAATTAATTAAGTCCTTTTGGTTGCTGTGGGTAATGGCTCCAGTTTTCCTGGGTATTAGTAGTAATAAATACCCACCAGGATTGGGATAATTCACACATGTTTCCATCTATGACATTTATATAGACATTATGCTTCTCTAATAACCTATCCTTCTCACAATTCTGCAATATTGCAAATCTAGCTTGTAGATTGTCCCTGATAGCAGCCTCAATAAAATCCTGCACTCAGCTTTCTTCCCATGCACAGTACAAGACAATCTCGAACAAAGCTAGAACCAGCCGTGTACCTCACATGGATCCAGAGATCTCCCCATACATTGCTGTGTGTCCTTTCTACTGTAGCTCAGGGAATGTGCCATTTCTGCAGTAGCTCTCTCCGTATGACAGCCCTTGTGACTCAAACGTACCATGGTGATGCCTACTGCTTAGACACCCATCACCCATACCACCACTTGGCCAGATAAAGTTCAGGTGGGAACTTTACGGTGGACACCTATAAACACAAGTGCCTGCAATTGCTAATCCATGGCTAGCTAACATGCCACCATACCACCTCATACCATTCCCATCCTCTGCAGCAGTTCCTCAGGGGCTCGCTGCACTTCCAATAGGGAACATAGGGAGGTGAGGGCCTACTGACGTTCTCCTGAAATCTGCCAATCAGGCAGTTCAGGTGCAGCATAGTGTACATGTGTATAGGTCAGGAGAGATAGCTGTCGACCAAAAGAGTGGCAGCTATGTAAATCGATCAGTCCTGGGCAAGTTTGGGCGACATTTATCTAATGTGTATGGCCAGCTTTATACTATCTTCTGACAACTGCTGGAGTCTTTTTGTGACACAACCAGAGTGGCAGATGCTGACCACAGGCTGATGTCTATGGAAAACATGATCTGCAATGTTGCCAATCCTCGGATAGTCATTCCTGCCAAATGGGATGTTCCCATCTGGGACATTTGTGACATATCCATGGGATAGGAAACAAACGTCTCATGGGCCCGAATCCTGAAGTGAATAGAGTTCAAGCAACGCATGCATGGTCACCATCCATTCACTGCTAGGGGACTTCCAAAAATAGTCAAGTGCTGGCTAAGCTACTTCCAAAAGTCCCAAAGCGGTGAATGGAGGGTGCCCTGTTTTTGAGATAGGAGTGAGTCCCAGAGGTAGAACAGGGAACTATGAGATATTTATGACATATCCTATAATTCATATCGATATACCATAAATGTGGGTATACCCCTTTAAAAATATTTTATTGTCAACTGGAGCAAGAGCCTGCAGCGACCAACCATGAAAGACAAGTGATTCAGAAGTCAGACATCTAACATCTCTAGTGTATGGCCACCCTACAGGTGCCCATACACCTTCAAGAGCAGTCACCCGAATGCTCGTTTGGCTAACAGCTATCTCTCCCAGTTGATGGATGGGTGTGGTATTTTTCAGATGACTTCTGTAAAGGAAAAAAAAAAAAAAAAAAAAAGTCGGAAAAACTAAAATGTTGTGTGACTAAAAAACCGCCCCAAAAATGCTTGTAAAAAAACCACTAGAATTTCATTTTTTTGCAAGCTAAAAAAAAAGCCAGTAAAAAGATCTAGTGTGGGAGCACCCAGAACTTCTATACGTGATGTTGGTTGGAGGAACACGTCACATGTTATGGCCTGTTAGTCCTCTCCTCACCACTCCATTCTTTAGCCACTGCTGGAATCCATATCTTCCTGGCTCAGGTGGCTCTCCCACCTCTGCGCCACCCTGCAACTTAATCCACTGGATTAGACGAGGCTCCAGCTCATCATCATACTTCTTCTCGATGCGAGACTGGACATCACGGCTCATACCATAGGCTGGACCTTTATTAGCCATGGCTGCTTGGACCTGGATTCAACATAACAAGAAAAGTGAAAGTAGTATTATGTAAAAAAAAAAACACAAAAAAACTATGCAATGATAATATAATACTGCACTATATAATAATATCATGTAATATACTGCACTATATATTATATACTGCACTATGTATAATAATATATTATGCACTATACATCCTAATATAATGTGCTGCCCTATGTATAATAATATAATGCACTGGACTACATATACTACTATAATATATTCTGCTGCATTATGTATAATCATATAGTATACTGCACTATGTATAATTATATACCTACGACTATACGGACAAAAGTTTTGGGACAATACTCATGATTGAATTCAGGTAATTCATTCAGTCCCATTGCCACAGGTGTATAAAATCCAGGCCCTAGCCGTGCAGTCTGCTTTTACAAATATTTGGGAAATAATGGCTTGTAAAGAGCTCACTAAATTCCAGCGTGGTCCTGTAATAGGATGTCACAACTGTAACAATTCAATTCCTGAAATGTCTTCCCTCCTAGATATTCCACCATCACCTGTGAGTGGTATTATGGTAAAGTGGAAGGGACCAAGCAGCTCAGCCACGAAGTGGAGACCACATAAAGTTACAGAGCGGGGTCGCCGAGTACTGAGGAACATAGTGTATAAAAGTCACCAGCACTGTGCCGACTCCATAACTGTCCAAACCTCCTCTGTCATTAACATCAGGACAAAAACTATGCTGCATCTGGAGCTTCATAGCATAAGTTTCCATGGTCGAGAGGCTGCTTTCAAGTCTTAAAGGGAACCTGTCATCAACTTTATGCTGCCCATACTAACGGCATCATAAAGTAGAGACAGGTGAGTGATTTCAGCGGTCTGTCATTTAAAAGTTAAAAATAAGTGGTTGTCGAGAACCAACATCACAATCATTGTAGACCGGGCCTGGAAAAGAGTCCCGGCCACCTGAGAAGAGTCCTGGTTATTCATGAATTCCTGCTCTCCCTGCCCACCTGCTGATGACTCACAGTCTTCTACCTAGTTTTCTCCCTTTGTCTCTAGGAGAGAACTGCCAATCATCAGCAGATGGGCGAGAGAGCAGGAATTCATGAATAACCAGGACTCTTCTCTAGTAGATTTGACTCTTTCCAAGGCCCGGGCTGCAATGATTATGATGATGGTTCTCAACAACCACTTCCTTTAAGCTCATAAGTGACACACTGCTGAAATCAGCATTTCTGTCACTATTTTATGCTGCCCTCAGGGAGGTCACTGAAAAGTTGATGACAGGTTCCCTTTAAATCACCAAGCACAATGCCAAGCATCAGATGGAGTAGTGTCAAGCATATCGCCA
This sequence comes from Bufo bufo, assembly GCF_905171765.1. Classification (NCBI taxonomy): domain Eukaryota; kingdom Metazoa; phylum Chordata; class Amphibia; order Anura; family Bufonidae; genus Bufo; species Bufo bufo. The sequence continues at coordinate 67,961,704 of NC_053389.1, forward strand.
CTGAACTCTGGAGCAGTGTAAACACGTTCAGTGGAGTGATGGATCGTGCTTCTCTATCTGGCAGCCTGATGGATAAATCTGGGTTTGGTGAATGCTAGGAGAACGTTACCTGCCTGATTGCATTTTGCCAACTGTAAAGTTTGGTGGGGGAGGTATAATGCTAAAGGAGTGTTTTTTTTTTTAGCAAGGTCCATAATGGCATGGTTGGGGCGCGTTTGGAGTGAAAGAACTTGACTGACCACAGAGCCTGACCGCAACCCCATCCAACTCCTATGGGATGAACTACAGGGTGGGCCATTTATATGGATACACCTTAATAAAATGGGAATGGTTGGTGATATTAACTTCCTGTTTGTGGCACATTAGTATATGTGAGGGGGGAAACTTTTCAAGATGGGTGGTGACCATGGCGGCCATTTTGAAGTCGGTCATTTTGAATCCAACTTTTGTTTTTTCAATAGGAAGAGGGTCATGTGACACATCAAACTTACTGGGAATTTCACAAGAAAAACAATGGTGTGCTCGGTTTTAACGTAACTTTATTCTTTCATGAGTTATTTACAAGTTTCTGACCACTTATAAAATGTGTTCAATGTGCTGCCCATTGTGTTGGATTGTCAATGCAACCCTCTTCTCCCACTCTTCACACACTGATAGCAACACCGCAGGAGAAATGCTAGCACAGGCTTCCAGTATCCGTAGTTTCAGGTGCTGCACATCTCGTATCTTCACAGCATAGACGATTGCCTTCAGATGATACGAGATGTGCAGCACCTGAAACTACGGATACTGGAAGCCTGTGCTAGCATTTCTCCTGCGGTGTTGCTATCCGTGTGTGAAGAGTGGGAGAAGAGGGTTGCATTGACAATCCAACACAATGGGCAGCACATTGAACACATTTTATAAGTGGTCAGAAACTTGTAAATAACTCATGAAATAATAAAGTTACGTTAAAACTGAGCACACCATTGTTTTTCTTGTGAAATTCCCAGTAAGTTTGATGTGTCAAATGACCCTCTTCCTATTGAAAAAACAAAAGTTGGATTCAAAATGGCCGACTTCAAAATGGCCGCCATGGTCACCACCCATCTTGAAAAGTTTCCCCCCTCACATATTAACTTCCTGTTTGTGGCACATTAGTATATCACCAACCATTCCCATTTTATTAAGGTGTATCCATATAAATGGCCCACCCCGTACAATGGAGATTGTGACCCAGGCCCTCTCCTCCATCAGTGTCTGACTTCAGAAATGCTATACTAGATGAATGGGCAAAAACTTTAAAATCTTGTAGAAAACCTTCCCAGAAAAGTGGAAGCTGTTTTATCTGCAAAGGTTTTTTTTTTTTACTATGGATTCTAAAATACGGGAATAAAATAGGCTTAACAAAGGCTAAGTCAATAAAGAGTTAAAGTAACAATCACTGTAACCTGCAATCAATGGGCAGGCCCCTCGTCAGCCAGCTCCAAACATGGCCAATGCCCAATGGTGGCGAGAGTTAGCCATACAAATCTTCATTTCAGGTGTCTCTTGGAGCTTAAACAGTTTCTTTTATATGCATAGAACTCTATACCGTCCAGACCGGTGGTGCCCTTCCTCAGAATGTCTAGTGTGTAATATGCATGTAACCACTAGGGAATGCAGCCTGGTGGTCATCTGACACAGAACTCAAAGACTTTGTATCTGTAACTAACTAACTCACTACATTAACAAGTAATATAACTGGATTGCATGATAATAATTAAAGGGAAAGAACCACTAAGAATAACTAAAAAAAAAGCTCCATATTTATGCCTTTGGATTTAGAATTGGATGTCATAAAAGCTCCCGTAGGTGCAATGTGAAGGTGTCCTTATAGTGTAATGGACTATGTATAAGAATGTAAAATAGCATGCTGCACTGTGTATTGTATCATTTAATGTACTTTGCAGAGGCATTAAAGGGACATTACGATTACTCTTTGATGTACAAAAGATGGTACTTTTGCTACAAACATCTAGGTCACAATATGAGCCACTATCTGGCACCACTGTTTTCATAGTTTTGTGGCACCTTTTGCTAGGTAACTATAGTTATGACAACATTATATCTGAAGTACAGTATTTGGGGGCACTGTGCCAACAGCAAGTACAGTAATATGGGTGGATCAGGCAGAAACAAGCACAGAATTGGAGGTTTCAGCAAGACGGGGAGTTTGTGAAGTCTGGAAAAACACCTTCGTGCTGGAAAACTGAGCAGTCAGAAAAGTTATCATGGCGGTCTGGGCTGGATGGAAAAGATGGGAAAAGTGAACAACTCCAATCAGAGAAGCCTGTAAGGTTCAGTTACAGTACACTGCTATCTTGGTCATATGACAGCAGTCTCACCCAAGGATCTCAAGCGGTGCTAGCATACAAATGAATGGGGTTGCACCCTGACTTGCACGTTTGGCAGCGGCATGACACGCAAAAAATACAGCCGTGTTGGATTTTTTGCAATTCTGAGGTAACGGTCGCAGCAGAAGTGCAGTCATGCTGTGACCCCATTCATTTCTATGCTAGCAGCACTACACGGATATCCCAACGCCCATTCCTTTAGTGTGACCAAGATCGCCGTGTAGCCGTATTGTCTGTGTAACCTAATATCTACTACTATACGGTCGCTGTATGGTTGTGATATTGTTTTTTGTATAGTGTTTATTTTGGAATAGTATGGTAATATTATTCACTCACTATTTAGCGGGATCGGTAGTGATTGTGGGTGGTGTTACCTGGTTTAGGGGCCCACTCAGGCCCCAGATGTGCCCCTTCCCAAATCTGTGCTGAACCTCTAGCTACACCGCTGATAATCACCTAATGTGCCAGTCTATAATGCACAAATGTTTGACCTTCTGCAATAATAGGGAATCCTGCACCGGGGGAAATTCTGCGTCTGATAATCACTTCCATTCATCTGAAAGGGGTTGTTTTTGCAGCAAGGACATGCACTTCCGCTTTATTTTTTTCAGTTGTTGAAATTTCTGCAACAAATCTGTATGTGAATTTACCCTTAAAAAACATATTGGAAAATCTGCAGGTGAGCCTTACAGATAACATGGGACATAGACAGGACTAGCCTACATCTGGAAAAACAGGATATTCTGATATAGGAAAATTGTAATTAGTTGATATGTTTTATCCAAAATGAAAAAAAATTTCATCTTCTGTCAAAACATTTAAGTCCCATTTGATTCTTCTCTTCTAGTGGTGACAACCGGTAGTGGTGGTTAGTACATCTCTCATAGGGGTTGTCACCCAGGATTTCTGGACTGAACATGCACAGCTGTACTAGAGACCCTCAATACCTATGGGGTCCCAGCGATTGCACACCTCGCTAATTACAGAATGGTGGCTCAGCGTTAAGCACTGGTGCCTTGCACCGTTGGGGTCCTGGGTTCAAATTCAACCAAGGACAACGTCTCCATGGAGTTTGTATGTTCTCCCCATGTTTCTGTGGGTTTCCTCCAGGTTCCGGGATCTTCCCATACTCCAAAGACATACTGATAGGGAACTTAGATAGTGAGCCCCATTGGGGACAGAGTGATGCTAATGTCTGTAAAGCGCTGCGGAACATAGTAGCGCTATATAAGTGCATAAAATAATTTTTTTTTAAATAGGACATAAACCTGCTTTGGTGACAACTCCTGATATGGTGGCCATATTGGTTGTCATTCAATTTTCCGAGGATTATAACTAAAAAAGTTTAATATTTACCAACCTGAATATTTACTAACCCAGCGTCTGGTTTCCTTACAATATTGGGTGTAAAGTCTCGTTCTCGTGTCCATTCCAATTATGGAAAGTGGAGAAGCCGAGGAGTCATCTCTCGCTATCTGTCCGTGGACTGTTACTGTGTTTACATTGGTCTCACTCCATAAGGCTACTTTCACACTTGCGGCAGAGGATTCCGGCAGGCAGTTCCGTCACCAGAACTAGCAATCCGGACGCATTTGTGAGGTGGATCCGGATGCGGATCCGTCTCACAAATGCATTGCAATACCGGATCCATCTTTCTGGTTGTCATCCGGAAAAACAGATCCGGTATTTATTTTTTCCTCATTTTTAAAGGTATGCGCATGCGCAGACCGCAAAACCGGATCGGTTTTGCCGAAACACTTGGGGCCGGATCCGGCATTAATGCATTTCAATAGAAATTAATGCCAGATCCGGCATTCCAGCAAGTGTTCAGGATTTTTGGCCGGAGAGAAAACTGCAGCATGCCGCGGTATTTTCTCCGGCCAAAAAACGTAAGAGGGACTGAACTGATGCATACTAAACGCATTACTCTCCATTCAGAATGCTTTAGGATAAAACTGATCAGTTTTTTCCGGTATTGAGCCCCTAGGACGGAACTCAATACCGGAAAACTTTAAAGCAAGTGTGAAAGTACCCTAAAAAGAAGGAACGTGAAGCAGATCTGGCACGTTTCTACAATACATTCGCTGGGAACGTCAAGAAAACATTCCAGCTTCCCTTATTTAGAATAACATTATAGCCGGATTCTTGCCCATCACCTTACTCTCGGCACTTATCTGCACTCACTTCTCCGGATCCCCGTGTCATATAGCTCAGGGCTACTGGTTCTCAGTGAAAAGACCCATAGTGTTTGGAGACATATTGTATAAGGCAATGCTCCATGGGGAAAAAGTATGCAAAATAGCTCATGTGAGCCAAGCCAGAGACCCCTGAGACAGGTGGGTCCGTTTTTGGCTTTTTGAAAGAGCCTCTGGTTTGGGTGACATAATTTGCACATGTCATATAGGTAACGGGATATATTAGCACATAAGATAACAATTACCTGCCAGAACTTGCTGGGACTTACAGTTCCACAATAGCAAAAGCCTAAGTTGCTGACCCATCATCCTACATCATGCACATAAGGTATTATCTCTATACAAACTCTATATAACCTGCATGCATACAACTGAGCATAGAAATGCTAACACCCCCCTCCCCCCCCCCAGCCCAAGCCCCCAAATCCCATCCCTCCCCAAACTCACAGGCTGCTACTGGGTGAAGGTGTCTGTCTCCAGGATGCAAAGTACTGACTGAGAGAGGAGAAGGAAGGGGAGAATAAAAGTCCTGGTTCTGCATGTAATGTGGGGGAGTATCAGCCCACCTTCTCCCCCCTCCAGTCTCTGATCTTCCCAACTCCATATTAGGGGAAGGTCTGACTGAACTGCTGGGTTTGGGGCTATGAACGCATTCCCCGGATACCTAAAGGATGCGGGAAAGGGGAAGAGACTGTCACTGAACAGGAGGGGGGAAATCTCCTTCCAGCACATCCTTTTATAGACTCAATTCGGGGGCAACACTTCCCAGATAAACCCTTTACGCTTCAGGGGGGGCCACGAACACTTGGATGACGCTATGCCGAATGGAGCTCACTATTCTCATTCTCAAAAGCTGCAAAAGTCACATTTTTTAGTTTTAACTTTTTTTTTCTGTAAAACAAACATTAAAAATAATTACTTACTGTCAATGCAAAACTCAGCTAATAAAATATAGATAGGAAATGCTTCCAAGACCAGCAACAACCAGATAGATAGATAGATAGATAGATAGATAGATAGATAATGGATAGATATATACAGTAGATAGAAAGATATAGGATGGATAGATAGATAGATAGATAGATAGATGATAGATAGAAAGGTATTAAATAGATAGATAGATAGATAGATAGATATTAGATCAATAGATAGATAGATAGATAGATAGATAGGAGATAGATAGAAAGGTATTAAATAGATAGATAATAGATAATAGATAATGGATGGATATATACAGTAGATAGAAAGATATAGGATGGATAGATAGATATATAGATAGATATGAGATAGAAAGGTATTAAATAGATAGATAGATGATAGATAGATAAATAAATAGATAATGGATGGATATATAGATAGAAATATATAGGGTGGATAGATAGATATGAGATAGATAGATAATGGATGGATATATAGATATATAGGATAGAAAGATATAGGATGGATAGATAAATAGATATGAGATAGATAAATAGATAGATAAATAATGGATAGATAGATACAGGGCTGTCTTTACCGCGGGGCAAAAGGGGCAGCTGCCTCTTGAGCCCCGCTGGCCACTGGTGATGTGGGGGCAGCGGCAGGGCACAGGGAGATGAGCGCTTCCATTGTGGAAGCACTCATCTCCATAGTCATCTGTATCGCTGTCCTCAGGACAGCGATACAGATGGATGTGCTGCGGCGGATCAGGGGAGGGAGAGGCGTCTCCCTTCCCCGTTCCTCTGATAGGCCGCAGGCACTAGGACTGCATTCAGCAGGACCTGCGCTGACGTCACCACGTGGTGAGCGCGATCACGTCATCAAAGGTCCTTTGGCAGGTCCTGAAAGAAGAAGAAAGAGGAAGATGCCGGCTGCTCGATCAAGTGGATGAGGTGAGTTTATTTTTGTTTTATTTTTTTAAACCCTTATGCTACATTTTAGTAAGTATTCTGTATTAAGAATGCTATTATTTTCTGTTATAACCATGTTATAAGGGAAAATAATAAAATCTACAGAACACCTAAGCCAAACCCGAACTTCAGTGAAGAAGTCCGGGTTCGGGTCTGGGTACCACATTCAGTTTTTTCTCACGCGCGTGCAAAACGCATTGCACTCGCGCGGAAAAAACTGAGCAAAGCAACGCAATCAAAACTGACTGAAATTGCATGCCTACTCGCGCGGGTTTCCCTGATCACAGACGCAACGCATCCGGACCTAATCCGGACACGCTCATCTGCAATGGGCCTAAGTGTTTATTTTTTTTATATGGTACTACTACTGGCACATGATTGGGGGGCATCTATGGTGGCACCTGTTACTGGCACATGATTGGGGGGCATCTGTGGGGGCACTTGTTACTGGCACGATTGGGGGCATCTATGGGGGCACTTGTTACTGGCACATGATTAGGGGGCATCTATGGGGGCACTTGTTACTGGCACATGATTGGGGGGCATCTGTGAGGGCACTTGTTACTGGCACGATTGGGGGCATCTATGGGGGCACTTGTTACTGGCACATGATTAGGGGGCATCTATGGGGGCACTTGTTACTGGCACATGATTGGGGGGCATCTATGGGGGCACTTGTTATTGGCACATGATATGGGGGCACTTGTTACTGGCACATGATTGGGGGGCATCTATGGGGGCACTTGTTATTGGCACATGATTAGGGGGCATCTATGGGGGCACTTGTTACTGGCACGATTGGGGGCATCTATGGGGGCACTTGTTACTGGCACATGATTAGGGGGCATCTATGGGGGCACTTGTTACTGGCACATGATTGGGGGGCATCTATGGGGGCACTTGTTATTGGCACATGATATGGGGGCACTTGTTACTGGCACATGATTGGGGGGCATCTATGGGGGCACTTGTTATTGGCACATGCAGGGGCGTTGCTAGTTTAAAACATTCGGGGCCTGGGCCCCTGATGTTTTGTCCCAGGCCCCGAATGTCCTGCCTGCCAGCTAGATACAACTGTATTGCTATCCTCAGAACGGTGTTCTGTCACAATACTATACCTTATCAGAATGCTATACTCTCATCACTTCTGGTGACGCAGCCGCACCGGAAGTGACGAGAATCAGCTGGATGAGGGGGTGTGCGGCTCTGCGCAAGCGCAGATCCACGGGTAAGTCAAAATTATAGCACCGCCGCGGCAGAAGCGCCCACTTAATGCGCATTCGCGAGCCACGGCTGGGTAGGAGAGGATGCGCACGCGCGGCTATGTACTCCCGTCGGCCACACACATCAGGATTACACCACGCATGCACACTCAGGGGTAGGGAGATCTGATGCAACATTTTGCACTGACAAATCTACCTACCCCTGAGTGCGCACACACAGTGTAATCCTGATGTGTGTGGCCAACGGGAGTATATAGCCGCGCGTGCGCACCCTCTCCCACCCAGCCGTGGCTCGCAGTATGTCCCGGACGGTTTTGCACATGCTCATTAAGTGGGCGCTTCTCCCGCGAAGGTGCTATAATTTTAACTTACCCGTGGATCTGGGCTTGCGCAGCGCCACCCGCCACCCGCCCCGGTATAGTATTCTGACAGAACAACGGCAATACAATTGCATCTAATGCACTGGAAATGCTGAAAGACCTGTGGTGACATCACAGGTCATGTGATCAGTGCAGAAAGCAGTGGTTGAGAAGGACCTGCCATGATGTCACCATCATGTGACCAGTGCAGGGGAGGATGGCAGTGAAGCCCAGAAGTCCTGGGGGACGAAGCTGTGGTGATGTTTGCTACATGACAAGAGGTAAGTGAAAGGAGAGGCAGAGCAATGCTGGGAGTTGTGGTTATTTAACTGGGAATAGAAAAAACGTATTATTATTTAACTGGGACTGTATGTTAGGGCTGAAGGGAGGGATGTTATTTACATGGAACTGTGTGTTGGAGGTGGCTGGGGAGGGGGTCATGTTATTTACACAGGACTGTATGATGGTGGCTGTAGGAGGGAGTGATGTTACTTACATGGGACTGAATGTTGGAGGGGGCTGGGGAAGGGTGATGTTATTTACATGGGACTGTATGTTGAAGATGGCTGGTGGGGAGAATGATGTTATTTACATGGGACTGAATGTTGAGGGGGTGATGTTTACATGGAACTATGTTGAAGGCGGCTGGGGAGGAGGTGATGTTATTTACATAGGACTGTATTTTGGAGGTGGCTGGAGAGATGGTGTGATGTTATTTACATGGGGCATTATGGCAGAGGGAGATAAATAGTGTTATTTACATGGGACTGTATGTTGGAGGGGCTGAAGGGAGGGGAGTGATGTTATTTACATAGGACTGTATTTTGGAGGGGGCAGGAGAGATGGTGTGATGTTATTTACATGGGACTGTATGATGGATGGAGGAATATAACTACAGGGGGCACTGCAGGGGGCATTATAAATACTGGGGGCACTTCAGGGTGAGCATTATAACAGTAGGGGGCAGTATAAATTCTGGGGGCACTGTAGGGGTATTATAAATCCAGGGGACATTATCGGCAGTCTGATTACTACTGGGAGTTCTATAGGAGGGACTTATAGATCCGCCTTATTTCTACTAAGAGCACTATGGGGGCCTTATTACTACTGAGGGGTCAGTAGAGAGCTTTATTACCACTGGGGGAACAATAGGGGGCCTTATTTCTACTGCAGGCTCTGTGATGGTATTTTTAATACTGGAGGGCTCTTCTACTAATGGGGGCATTCTTGGGAGCGTTATCGTGGTTGGGGTATGTAGGGGCAGTATTACTAATGGGGGTACTCTTAGGGAGCATTATCACTGTAGGGGGCAGTATTACTAATGAGGGCATTCTAGAAGGGAATTACTATTGGTGGAACTATGAGGAGCACTATTACTATGGGGCACTATTATTTCTTCAGGATAGAATTTGAGGGTATTGGGGAGCACAGCGAGCAGCAGGATAACACTGTTGGGACTCCAGGTTGGAGGATGATGATAGAAATGTGAAGAAGCTAAGATGTCTGTGTGTCATACTGTACAGAGATGAGGCGCGGCTGAAAGAAGTTGCACAGACCAAATGGAGAAGATGATGACAGAGAAGATCTACATCGGAGGAGACGTCACCTGGAGGCCCTGGATCTGAGCGGTATGTGCTGCTGTATAGCAAGTACAGTAAAATGCGGTATGTGGGGGAGGGGGGCTGGGGGTCGACTTAGACTAGAGAACTGGGCCATATTGATTGGGGCTTGGGCAGGGGCGTAGCTATAGGGGGTGCAGAGGTAGCAGTCGCTACCGGGCCCAGGAGCCTGAGGGGGCCCAAAAACCCTTGTGCCACATAAGACACTGACATTATAGAAAGTGCATGCTTTTCAATTTACACCTCTGGCTGGAGGGAAAGGGTTAGGTCAAGAATTTGGCATGAGGGGGTGCCCTTTCAATGTTTGCCTCTGGCAGCAGGAAGGCTATGTGCTCACCTGCCCCTTGCCAACAAGCACTAAAGGAATGGGGGCCCAAGCTGAACTCTTGCACCAGGGCCCGTGAGCCTTTAGCTACGCCCCTGGGCTTGGGCCTCAGATCTTTTGAGCCCCTAGCAACGACCCTAGGAAAATGACTGGGGGGCATCTGTGGGGGCACCTGTTACTGGCACGTGATTGGGATGCATCTATGGGGGCACTTGTTACTGGCACAATTGGGGGGCATCTATGGGGGCACTTGTTACTGGCACAATTGGGGGCATCTATGGGGGGGCACATTATTGGGGGCACTGTGGGGGCATCTATGGGGGTTCTTCTGGCACATTATTGGTGGCACTTTTTACTGCCACATTATTGGGTGGCACTTCTTACTGGCACATTATTGGGGGCACTATGGGGGCATCTACTGAGGCCACAAAGAAGGGGTATTTTATATGGGGGAAGGGAGGAGAGGAGAGGAACACTATGGGGGGCTTCTACTGAGGCCACAAAGAAGGGGTATTTTATATGGGGGGCTCCGTAAAGGGGTATTTTATACTGGGGCACATTATGGTAGATACTATGGGGAAGAGGAGAGAGGAGTGCTATGGGCTCATCTATGGGGGCACTAAGAAGGGGTATTTTATACTTATTTTATACTATATGGGGGACACTGGGCATCTAACTGGGGCAATATATGGGGCATTTTATACTGGTACATTATGGGGGGCACTAGGAAAAAGGGGGGAGAGGAGCACTATAGGGCATTTACTGGGGGCACTATATAGAGGTATTTTATACTGGCACATTATGGGGCACTATGGGGACATTAGCTCAACTGGGGGCATTAAAAGGGGGTATTTTTTGCACTGGCATATTATAAGGAAAATTATTACTACTGGGGGGCATTATGATGGGCTTTATTACTACTGGGGGTCTATAGGGAACATGATTACTAGTATGGGCACTATGGGAGCATTATTACTTCTGCAGCACAGTGGGGACATGTTGGGGGCACTGTAGGAGCACTATTACTACCATGTGTGCTCTAGCAGAGAATTATTACTATTGGTGGGACTTTTGGGAGCACTATTACTCTGGGGGTACCTTGGCACAGTACCAGCTTACCACAATTATTTTTGGGGGACGTTATTTTTGTTTACACTATTAGTGTCAGGGGCACTATTTGCTGGGCACAGGTATTTTAGGTCACTGTGTGCCAATTATTATTGAAGGGCACTATCTGCATGGTACTAGTATTATCAGGGGGTTTATCTGTTTCTGCAGTATAGTATTGGGGAGCACAGCGGCACAGTATTGGGGGTGGTAGGATGATTTGTCCAGAAGATGGGAGGATGATGGAAAAGTAGTAAACTAAGAGACGAGAAATGGCTGAAAAATGGTGGTCTGGTCTGAAGGTCTGAAAGAAGAAGATGAGGAAAGAGAACATCTACATCAAAGAGACGTCACTGGATGTAAGAGGTATGTGGCGCTGTATTACCCTGTATGTAGGGGTGGATGGAGGGGTTAGTAGTACAGTAATATCTGCACATTGTAAAAAAAAAAAAAAAAAGGAATCTGCAAAATACTATATATTTGTGTCAGAAGTTGTACTTTTTTAATTTTTTGAATAATGATACAGCCATTTTATTTGATACTTTTGTGCTGATTATTTTTCCCCCTTCTCTATATTAAGGGACACTATAGTCACCAGAACCACAACAGCTGAATGTAGTAGTTCTGGTGTCTATAGCATGTCTCTGCAAGCTTTCTAATGTAAACACTGCCTTTTCAGAAAAAATACAGTATTTACATTACTGCCAAGTAACACCTCTAGTGGCCACTCATCATTATTAAAGTTTACTACTCTACCAGGTGTCTGGATTATTTTTTTTGTGTGTGTGTTGTGGTGGGATCCAGGGGGCCCAAGTAAATGCTTGCCCAGGGGCCAATCAATATTAAAGACGGCCCTGGATAGATAGATAGATAGATAGATAGATAGATGCAGGATGGATAGAAAGATATAAGATAGATAGATAGATAGATAGATATACTGTATCTATGCAGTGGGCCTGGCTTAGTGAGAAAGGGAGTGTGACAATGTGACATTCTGTGCTGAGTTGAGAAACCGAGAAAGGACACACTCCTGAGGTGTGATAAGGAGAGTGTTGCAGCACAAAGGACATGCTCCCTTAGAAACGGCACAACCCCTGAGCTGCCAACCTGAAATAAATCTATCAGAATAATTGGAGCAATGAAAGAGATCTCTGGATCCATGTGAGGTACAGGGCTGGTTCTGACTTTGATATGATGTCATGCTACTTTCACATTAGCGTTTTTTGTGGAAACGTCATGGATCTGCAAAAATGCTTCCGTTACAAGGCTACTTTCACACTCGCGTTTTGGCTTTAGTTTGTGAGATCCGTTCAGGGCTCTCACAAGAGGTAACAATATAACAAAACAATAACAAGGACAGGTGCACTCTGCAGTCTCACTAGACCCTCAAACTGATTTTAAAATTGAGAGATTAGTCAACATGTCCTACGGTGTAGAACATGTCTAAGCCCGGACACCACGCCAAGGTTTCTCGAGTAGCCCGGGACCTAACACTCTCCTACCTGAGCCGTATGGGCGATACCAGGAGCCAGTGGGCAAATTACAGGAGCATAAGGCTGACTCACAAACAGCTCACCAGTTACCTCCAGCATGTAGCCATGCTTCCAATGGGAGGAGGAAGGAGTCTGCGAGTCCCACTCAAGACTGGCTGATATGTCCCAGGCCTCACAGGTGCACCTAAATGTGGCCTGTAGATGGAAAACAGGCACATTTAAATTGGAGTTTATACACCTCCAGAAATCTATATATACAAACTAAGAAGACAGGTTGGCATTAGCAGGAGGTGCTCAAACCCACATGCAGTTGTGCATATATATAGGGGAGCAAATCCTGCACTTGTGGCCCGTTGCTAATGGCAATCCCCAGCAAAATGCATACAATGGAGGATGCCCGCGGCGAACCACAAGTACCACGGTGGAGGTAACTGGTGAGCTGTTTGTGAGTCGGCCTTATGCTCCTGTAATTTGCCCACTGGCTCCTGGTATCGCCCATACGGCTCAGGTAGGAGAGTGTTAGGTCCCGGGCTACTTGAGAAACCTTGGCGTGGTGTCCGGGCTTAGACATGTTCTACACCGTAGGACATGTTGACTAATCTCTCAATTTTAAAATCAGTTTGAGGGTTTAGTGAGACTGCAGAGTGCACCTGTCCTTGTTATTGTTTTGTTATATTGTTATATTAATTATGACATTCGCACTTGTTATCTTGTGTAGGATGTCTATTGTGGTTCGCCGCGGGCATCCTCCATTGTATGCATTTTGCTGGGGATTGCCATTAGCAACGGGCCACAAGTGCAGGATTTGCTCCCCTATATACAGTACAGACCAAAAGTTTGGACACACCTTCTCATTCAAAGAGTTTTCTTTATTTTCATGACTATGAAGGCATCAAAACTATGAATTAACACATGTGGAATTATATACATAACAAACAAGTGTGAAACAACTGAAAATATGTCATATTCTAGGTTCTTCAAAGTAGCCACCTTTTGCTTTGATTACTGCTTTGCACACTCTTGGCATTCTCTTGATGAGCTTCAAGAGGTAGTCCCCTGAAATGGTCTTCCAACAGTCTTGAAGGAGTTCCCAGAGAGGCTTAGCACTTGTTGGCCCTTTTGCCTTCACTCTGCGGTCCAGCTCACCCCAAACCATCTCGATTGGGTTCAGGTCCGGTGACTGTGGAGGCCAGGTCATCTGGCGCAGCACCCCATCACTCTCCTTCATGGTCAAATAGCCCTTACTTTCAAAGTTTTCCCAATTTTTCGGCTGACTGACTGACCTTCATTTCTTAAAGTAATGATGGCCACTCGTTTTTCTTTATTTAGCTGCTTTTTTCTTGCCATAATACAAATTCTAACAGTCTATTCAGTAGGACTATCAGCTGTGTATCCACCTGACTTCTCCTCAACGCAACTGATGGTCCCAACCCCATTTATAAGGCAAGAAATCCCACTTATTAAACCTGACAGGGCACACCTGTGAAGTGAAAACCATTTCAGGGGACTACCTCTTGAAGCTCATCAAGAGAATGCCAAGAGCGTGCAAAGCAGTAATCAAAGCAAAAGGTGGCTACTTTGAAGAACCTAGAATATGACATATTTTCAGTTGTTTCACACTTGTTTGTTATGTATATAATTCCACATGTGTTAATTCATAGTTTTGATGCCTTCAGTGTGAATCTACAATTTTCATAGTCATGAAAATAAAGAAAACTCTTTGAATGAGAAGGCGTGTCCAAACTTTTGGTCTGTACTGTATATGCACAACTGCATGTGGGTTTGAGCACCTCCTGCTAATGCCAACCTGTCTTCTTAGTCTCTCACAAGAGGTCCAAAACGGATCAGTTTTACCCTAATGAATTCTCAATAGAAAAGGATCCGCTCAGAATGCATTAGTTTGCCTCCGTTACGTCTCCATTCCGCTTTGGAGGCGAACACCAAAACGCCATCTGACGAAACTGAGCCAAACGGATGCATGCGGTTGTATAAGGCTACTTCACACTTGCGTTTGGTGCGGATCCATCATGGATCTGCACAGACGGATCCGTTCAGATAATAAAATGTCTGCATCCGTTCAGAACGGATCCATTTGTATTATCTTTAACATAGCCAAGACGGATCCGTCTTGAACACTATTGAGTCAATAGAGGACGGATCATAGAAAACGGATCCGTCCCCATTGACTCAATAGTGTTCAAGACGGATCCGTCTTGGCTATGTTAAAGATAATACAAATGGATCCGTTCTGAACGGATGCAGACATTTTATTATCTGAACGGATCCGTCTGTGCAGATCCATGACTGATCCGCACCAAACGCAAGTGTGAAGTAGCCTTATACAACCGCATGCATCCGTCCTGAACGGATCCGGTTGCATTATATCTTCTATAGCCATGACGGATCCGGCATGAACACCATTGAAAGTCAATGGGGGACGGATTTGTTTTCTATTGTGTCAGAGAAAACGGATCCGTCCCCATTGACTAAGGGGCCATTCACACGTCCGCAAAATGGGTCCGGATCCGTTCCGCAACGTTGTGGAATGGATCCGGACCCATTCATTTTCAATGGGGCCGCAAAGGATGCGGACAGCACACAGTGTGCTGTCCGTGTCCGCACTTCCATTCCGCAAAAAAATAGAACATGTCCTATTCTTGTCCGCAGACACGGACAAGAAAAGGCATTTCTATTTAAAGTGCCGGCCATGTGCGGTCTGCAAAATGCGGAAAGCACATGGCAGGGATCCGCAATTTGCGGACGTGTGAATGGACCCTTACATTGTGTGCCAGGATGGATCCGTCTTGCTCCGCACCACATGGTGGACAGAAAAACACTCCAGGCAGCGTTTTGGTGTCCGCCTCCAGAGCGGAATGGTGACTGATCGGAGGCAAACTGAGGCATTCTGAGCGGATCCTATTCCATTCAGAATGCAAACTGATCCGTTTTGGACCTCTGGTGAGAGCCCTGAACAGATCTCACAAACGGAAAGCCAAAACGCCAGTGTGAAAGTAGCCTTAGGCTTGAGCGAATCGACCTTGGGATCATAGATCCAAAGTCGATTCATTCAAAAACTTTGATGTTAATGCTGTTTCTCCATTCTGTTAAAATGTATTGGGTTCGTGGAGTCAAACTTCATCTTAACCGAAGTCGGACGAGACTTCAGTGAATTACTACTGTATTCATACTGGCTGCTACCTCGGTACCAAAGCCCACGTTTTATGTGCGGATATGAATACAGTAGCAATTCCCCAAAGTCTCGCGCGGCTCCACAAAGCCAATACATTTTAATTACGGAAACCGCATTAACATCAAAGTTTTTGAATAAATCGACTTCGGATCTAGGACTGTTCTAGAGTATATGAACCAGAAAGGATGAACATCAGCTCCTTAAAGGGGTTATCCAATTTCTCAAAAAAAAAACCTCACCAGTAATATACTTAATACTTACCCCGCTCACCGTCCCCCGCACCGCCGCTTCTCCCTGTACACGGATGAAAACATACGGTGTTGGGTGGGGGAGCAGCCAATGGCAGGCGGGGACGAGCCTCCCAAGCATCGCGGGTGATGCTAGCTTCTTACTTGCTCCAATTAGCTGTTTGAAGGGTGAGTGCCGGGTCCTCTTCAGTTTTTACCTGCGCGCTGTCTAGACCGTAGTAGCAGTGCAGGATAATTGCAGATTCCTTTCCTGTTCACTTTAATGGCATGACTGCACCGCCACTAGTAGACGACATACAGGTAGGCGCTGAAGAGGAGGCAGCGCTCACCCTCCAAACCGCTGATAGGTGGGGGTACCAGGAGTCATGCCGGACTGTTACTGATGACCAATCCAGAGAATAGCTCAATATCTGCAGCCTGGACAACCCCTTTGTAGCTTGTATTTATTAGGCCTCATGCACACGGATCCCGCCCGAGGGCATGCCTCCATTTATTTTTGACTCCTTTAGAAAAGTCCTATAGTTGCCCGCAAAATGGACAAGAAGTAGAATTGTTCTGTTTTGTTTGTGGAACGGACATGGGAGTCATTTCCGCATTTTTGCAGCCCCATTGAAATGAATGTTTCCGCATGTGGGCCACAAAAAACAGAACTGAAACGGACAAAAAAAAAAAAGTTTATGTGCATGAGCCCTTATCCTGTAGCTCT
Source organism: Bufo bufo (assembly GCF_905171765.1). Taxonomy (NCBI): domain Eukaryota; kingdom Metazoa; phylum Chordata; class Amphibia; order Anura; family Bufonidae; genus Bufo; species Bufo bufo. The sequence goes on from NC_053389.1 coordinate 67,978,433, forward strand.
AATAGACATGGCTGCTCCCCCGGAAAAAGTGTAAAAACTACCCCCAGGTGGAAAAAAATCTGTCTCTAGTGCTACCTAAAAGCCCCAGTCATGTTTCTGTGCTTGTTAATGGCATGTCCCAGCAGCCACATGTTGTCTATTAGACAACGTGTGATTTTAATAGGGTTACTATGAAAATCACACATGTTGTCTGGTAGGGTCGCTCCTGCTGAGTAAAGGCATACCATTTCTGCAGATGCCTTCACTTTGTTAGGAGGCGCTTAAATAAGTGGAGCAGATCCCTCCTCATCCTTCTGCAGATTCTCTCCTTACAGCGCCATCTGGCATTGTGCAGACAGGAGACATGTTCGCTCTGCTGAGCATGCATGTATGTGTGCCTAGCGTCTATATGTATCACGCAGCACTGTCAGCCGCTCGGGCACAGCTTCAGGTTGTAGGAAGAAATGTATAGACAGACCACAGTTTTCTTTTGTGAATCACTGACCGGATCCCTTTGCGTCATGTGGCCATTTGTCATGATGTAAGGGGATCCGGTCTCCGCTGCAGCCAGTGATTGGCTGCAGTGATACCAAACCGGATGTTTACAGCAAGAGAACCCATTGGAGCATCGCAGGCCTAGAGGAGAAGGCCCGGGGAACAAGGTAAGTAATCTTCCCTTTGCAGGTCTGGCCAAGGTAGGAAGAAGGAAGGGGGGAGATTGTAAAGATCCAGGGTTAATATTTGTGAGATCCGGCCGTGGAGTAAGACTAGTTTCACACCAGCATCAGGCGACACCTGGAAGGCTGGGATTCGGCCGGACAAAAACAGTGGCGTGCAGCAACTTTTGTATAGCCGAATCCCAGCATATACAGTTGTGTTCAAAATAATAGCAGTGTGTTTAAAAAAGTGAATAAAGCTAAAAATCCTTCTAATAGCTTTTATTTACATACACACAAATGCATTGAGAACACTACACATTCTATTCCAAATCAAAACATGAAGAAAAGTATATCAAATTTGTGCTGTTCCTCAAAAAAAAAATAATTGAAGAAACGTAAATATTAGACTAAAAACATTCACTATATAAACTGAAAAATGTTTGAAGATTTTGCTTTCCTTTGAATCACTTAACTAATATTTAGTTGTATAACCGCTGTTTCTGAGAACTGCTGTACATCCGTGTTGCATGGAGTCAACCAACTTCTGGCCCCTGTGAACAGGTATTCCAGCCCAGGATGATTGGACTACATTCCACAGTTCTTCTCTATTTCTTGGTTTTGCCTCAGAAACTGCATTTTTGATGTCACCCCACAAGTTTTCTCTTGGATTAAGATCCGGGATCGGGCTGACCACTCCATAACGTCAATCTTGTTGGTCTGGAACCAAGATGTTGCCCGTTTACTGGTGTGTTTGGGGTCGTTGTCTTGTTGGAACAAGGGCATTTCCTCTTCAGCATAACCTCTTCAAGTATTCTGATGTATTCAAACTGATCCATGATCCCTGGTATGCGATAAATAGGCCCAACACCTTAGTATGAGAAACATCCCCATATCATGATGCTTGTCCACCATGCTTCACTGTCTTCACAGTGTACTGTGGCTTTAATTCAGTGTTTGGGGGTCGTCTGACAAACTGTCTCCAGCCACTAGACCCAAAAAGAACAATCTTACTTTCACCAGTCCACAAAATGTCTCTTTAGGCCGTCAATGTGCTTCTTGGCAAATTGTAACCTCTTCAGCACGTCTTTTTTTTCAACAGTGGGACTTTGCGGAGTCCTTGCCATTTTGGCTATTCTTCTATCCATTCGAATTGTAGTTTTTCGCTTTCTTCCACGTCTTTCAGGTTTTGGTTGCCATTTTAAAGCATTTGCGATTATTTTAGCTGAGCAGCCTATCATTTTCTGCACTTCTTTATATGTTTTCTCCTCTCCAATCAACTTTTAAATCAAGGTACGCTGTTCTTCTGTACAATGTCTGGAACGACCCATTTTCCTCAGAATTTCAGAGAGAAATGCACTGTAACAAGCATGTACAACATTTGCTGCCTTCTTTCCTTAAATAAGGGCAATGATTGCCACCTGTTTTTCAAAGAATGAACGACCTCACTCATTGAACTCCACACTGCTAATATTTTGAACATGCCCCTTTCAATAAGTGATTGAATTACAGAGAATCAGCAGCATGCATGTCATGACTGGTGGGTCTGTTGGGTTTCTATTACTCTACTACACCTGCTAGTAAATTATTTGCCATGTAGAAATATAATTTCTACCAAAAACAGTGATTGATCAGGTTAGTGATGTCTGACTGCTATTATTTTGAACAACTGTATACTGGGGAGCAGCCGGATTGTCGCCGGTTCCCATTATAGTCAATAGGGTCTGGTGGGCAGGCGCCAGTTTCCGGCCATGCCGCATGCAGAGAAGGTAAAAGAGGCCTTAGCGTTCTCAAAGGATAACGTGGACAGGCCAGGAGAACCTTGTACTTACCCAAAGAATGGAAAACCGCTAAGTGATAGAATGGAATTGTAAAACGGGGTCTACAATGCATGTTTTTTTTTTTTTTTTTCAGTCCCACTAAGGGACTTGATCATTCAAACTAGAGGTCTTTACATTCATTTTGGCTCCGATTCTAACAAATCGGTCTTCTAGGACTCACAATTTTTTCTCTGGTTAAATATGGCGTGAAAAACTGCATTACAGCAGCTTTACGACAGCATCGTTTTAAAAATGTGTTTGTCCCTATCAGGGTCCAATATGATATACAATCAAATGTCTCTTATCCTACTTGTGTGCAGTTCAAATAAAGAGACAGACAGAAGTGACCACTTTTTATATTTCATTTTGCCTTCTCATTTCAACAGTATAAAATCAACATGAAAATAAACGGTTAAAACAAAAGTGGACAACACCAGGGACCGAGGGTGGGTCCATGTGCTATAAGCTTAGGTACCGATCTCCAGAGAATGCCCTGTGCTCACATAACCACTCCAATGAACTCCTCTAATACAACAAAGAGCTTGTTCACATCTACGTTCTGAGCATCTGTTGCAGATTCCATCAAAAAGACCAGACAAAAAAGTCCTGCACTCTTTTTGTCCAATTAAAAAAAAAAAAAAAAAAAAACGGATCCCGACTGGAAACTGAACGGATTCCATTGTAGTCAATGGAGTCTGTTCAGCTCCGTTTTAGTTCCATTATTTTCGTTGTTCTGCTCCTGTAGTGGAAACATAAAGCGATGGTGTGAACTCACTCTAACCTGAATTTACTATCTGGCTGCAACAAGGTCTGTAAACCTATTCAGTCCATCATGCGAATATTTAAAGCTAATGTACGCCTTTGGGGACAATTTTCTTATGATTGCATTTTACTTATTTGGGGCTAAAAATCTTTTTTTTCAATTAGTCTTTATTAAAAATATTGAGCCGTTCTGTCACAAAGGGTTAACTGTTTTTCTAGCTATGTGACTGGTACTTTCACTTTGTGCCGGTCATCTAATGAACCTTATCTGTAAATTACTAACCGGTCAAACACTTAATTAAGCCACATTCTTATCAGTAAGATAAGGGCTGAGCTATAATGAGTGTTTATAATGTCAGAGACCAGAGATAAGGAGGCTGCTTCTAGAGCATCTCGGCTCTATTAAAAATATGGAATCAATTTTTCTGTACAAAGGCCAATTAGCTCATAATGAGTACAATGCACTAATAAAAAGAATTGCTCCCAAAGGTGTACATTTAAATCCATAATCCAGTTCATGCTGACTACCCGGGAGATCTAACCTGTTGCAAAAAAATACAGCAGATTTACATGACATCTAGAAAAATATAACCAAATTAAAGGGAACCTCTCTCCTCTCCTGACATGTCTGGTTTCGGAACTACTTGCATCCCCCATGTAATAGCAATTCTGGAGCATCTATTCCTATAACTCTACGTTGTATCATTCCTTGCACAGTCTGACAGCGGCACAGTCAGACTGTGCAGGGGCATTCACCCAACTGGTACCACCCATCTGGACCTCCATTGCAAGTTTCAAAAACCTCTGGCAGGAATTAGAGAGGAACAGCACAACATAGAGTCATAAGAATAGATGCTCCAGAATTGTTATTACAAAGGGGATGCAAGTAGTCACTAGAAAAGACATGTCAGGAGAGGGGACGGGTCCTCTTCTCCTGTGGGTGCTGTAAGAGAACCGTCACTTCCTATTTTTATATACTTATTATTTACAGGGTAAATGAAGTGGTGATTTGGCATGAGACACTGGTGGGTGAGGTGCGAGCAGCTGTAATTTTTAGACACACCGGTAATTTTATGATACGCCCCTTTTACCAGGCCCAGCCCTGTAACCCTTGACATCACACGGCTTTTTATACAGTGTTCCGCCCCCTCTCCTCTGCTGCCCCCTAGTGCACTTTGGGCACTGGGGCTGCGCCTAATGGCACATACAGTCAAAGCGCATGGAGAGAAGCAGCCCTTAATACTGTGCCAGAGAGATTTGCCAACTCTTCCTGAAATCTGGTAGGGGTCTCCTTAGTATCTCCTGGATGTTCTGGCAAGTATGATATTAAACAAGAAGTCAGAATTGTATTTGTGTGCTTGGGGCGTCCCAGCAGGACAAGCTCTTTATTAAGTCTGGGCTTACAGACTGTGGATCCTGCACGTGGGGGCGAAAACTTGTCCATCCGCAGCCATGATTTTGACCGTACAGTAATACTGCAAAATCATGATAGGAAGGTGGGTTTCGGCCTCACTGGGCAGCCAAGGCGTGTACCCAAGATCTCATCGCTTCCTGCACTGCGCAGGTCCTGAAAGTGTTCAAGCACAGCTGCAGATACAGGAGATATTACCGACTGTAGAAAGTGCAGCCGCCATCTAGGAAGGTTATGGACGTCCAGGGGCTGTATTTGGACCAGCACTTAATACATCTGTGCTGTAGAGGACACAGCTGCCATCTTGGGAACCTATGGACCCCAAAGATTGTTTAGAAGTGGGGGCTTTACAGTGCGGGCTAACATAGTCCTGAAGCATTTTACTTTTTTTTTTTTTTTTATGGCATTTCACGTCAGTGTATGGTGTTTTTGAAATTAATTGGGAAAGTGAACAACCCTTTAAAACGGCTGTAAGAAAAGGAAAGCTGCACTGTGAGTGGTTGTCTCCAGGTATCGGGGTATGCTGGGAGTTATATGTAGTTTTGCAATAGCTGGAGAACCACAGGTTAAAGAACACAACAAACAGGAAAATAAGGAGTTCTGTTCATCAATAACACAAGAGGATAATGACAACATTCACCAGTGTCCATAGCGCCCCTCTGTGGCAAATTACAGCATGTACATACACTGTAATCCATAAGTCTTTGGACAGATTGCATTAAAGGGGTATCCAAGCCAATAGTTAGGTGGCAAATGCTTCAAGGTTGAATACCACTTTAAAAGGTCATTGTTAGCAGGGCAATAAAGCGTTTTTTTTTGGGGGGTTTTTCCGGGACCAACGCCGAAGTCTTTGGATGCCAAGTGCACATGAAACAGGTTAGCCACTTTGTTAGGTACACATCTGCTGACAGATGCCCTTTAATTTCTTTTGCAGCTATTGGTAACATCTCAGGCATCCCTTGTGGTCTAAGTAAGTGAGGGGGTTAATAGTAATATCCTGGTGGTCTAGAGAGGTGTACAGAGTTCTCAGTGGGGAGGGAGAGAGAGATAAGCGGCAGCTAGACACCTCTAGTGGTGGCTTCTCTCCTTTGAGAACAAAGGGATCAAGTGTTGAAATACAATATGCCTGATCCTTCCCATACATATACGACAGTCGTACGGTCCCACCAAAATCGGCAGGTTCTGCTGACTTTACCCCTATTAGTAATACGGGCACATTGGTGGTCTAGGGCAGTGAAGGCTTTACCAGTACTGGAGGCTGTAGACTGCTCAGACATTGACTGATATCTGATGATGTTGTATGTCTATCACAGAGCAGCTCAAACACTCAGAGTCTCTGTGGGATGATGCAGCGCCTGTGTAATCCAAGTCTGAATAGGGGATATATGTCGGCCCACTTCAAGGATCAAGCGTATGTGCAAAATCCACCCAATCCTTCAGAGGAAGTTCTAAATCGTAGAACAGGGTTAGGCCACCTCCGGCACTCCAGCTGTTGTGAAACTACAACTCCCAACATGCATACTTGCTCTTCTCAGAACTCTCATAGAAATAAATGGAGCATGCTGGGAATTGTAGTTTCGCCACAGCTGAAGTGCCGAGGGTTGCTGACTAGTGTTGAGCGAACTTGTGTTTTAAGTTCGGCGTCTAAAGTTCGGGTTATCGAAGAATCGCGTTATGGATTCCGCTATCACGGACCATAACGGAATTTAGAATCCATAACGCGATTTTTCGATGACGCTGAACTTCAAGTTCGCCCAACGCTTTTGCTGACCCCGGTCTTAGAAGATAGAGCTCCAACGTGTGCTCTATCACACGCAGATGGTTTTGCCTAAACAGGGTGGTTTTGAAGTCATGCTCATGACTTTCAGCAAATCCAATTCAAATGAATGGGACAGTTGCAACAAACTTGCTACATGTGAATATTCCTTTACATGGATGCTCAAATCTGGACAGCTGCATCCTGGCTGTACAAGAACCCCTATGTATAATATGTAATGCACAATACACAGAGCTCAAAGGATCCTTAACCCTTTGCAGGTGTCTTTCAGGCACAGTAAACCATTACAGTTAATACAGTTTTTTTTTTTTTTTGTTTTTTTTTTATATCATTGACATTAGAAAGTCACAACTGTAGAGAACGCCGAGGAGAGTTTTTGGTAAAAGAAAGAAGTGAAGTATATTTCTGAAGCAAGGAGGCATCCTTTACACAGCGGAAAGAAAGCAACAGAATGTGATTATTATTTTTACTTTTTAGTGTACAGGTATTTCTCCATGTAATTTTTTTTTAAAGAGGTTGTTCCTGGGCAGGGGTCCGCAACCACCAGCACTCCAGTTGGGCAACTACAACCCCTAGCATACTCAATTCACGTCTATAGGAGTTGTAAGAACAGCTGAGCAAAAGTGCACGCGGGGAGTTGTTTTTACAATAGCTGGAGTGCGGAGAAGTCCTATATATCTGGGTACCATCGCTGATAACCACCCTGGTGGTCGAGGTCGGTGAAGGTTTTATCTACCTGCACTGAAGGTTGCAGGTTCCTCCATCTCTGGCTGTAGACTTCTCAGATATAGATATACCATACCATCAGATATTAGTCAACCACATTGCAGCTCAGACAATTAGAGTCTCTGTGGGATGATGGCCTGCTTTTCTAATCTGGCACAACCTCCTTAAAGGGGTATTCAGATTTTAATGATTACATTTTTTGTTTAGAGAACGGGAAGTCATACAGTTTTCCAATGTATCTGTATTCAAAATCTTGCTTACAGACCTTTATTACATCCCCACAATAGGATCTTTATTAAAAAAAAAAAAAAAAAAATGGTGTTGCCCGTTTTAGTCATGTAAAATGCATCCGTAGGACTAAAGATGGTGTCAGTCATGTGACCCCTGGCATTCAGTCACTGTGCAGATATCTAACAGGTGAATAGTAGTTTATTGAGATATACAGTATTACTGGCAGCAGCATCTCATCATGTCTGTCAGTGTAGAAGCACATCTAACATTGTTCTCCCTGTATGTGCCATGTTTGTAATTTTTTTACAGTTAACTTTATTAACATTACAACATCACCTAGAGACAGGAAGCCATTGTACAAATCCCCTAGAAACAGGCAGCCATGTTAACACAATACAGTAAAATAATTGTTATAATTGCCACAATGGTTTCCATGGGTCCTATGTAGTTATCCAATGGCAGTGTCCCGTGTGCTGACCCACCACATATACAGTATGCCAGGTAACACTGTTGCTTACTGAATGTCAGTGGGGTGTCACATGGCTGATGCTATGTTTCCGTTAGACCATGGATGCATTACACAGGACTGACTTAATCATGAACTATACCATTCTGCTGTGCAGAGAGGAGTCAACAACCTGATACAAGAAAGATATGTAAGCAAAATGTATACACCTATAAATAAATTAAAAAGATAAAAATCTGAATACCCCTTTAAGTGTACAATGGGATGTAAAAAACACGAAGAGTAGGCACATATTACCCTATACCTGAAATTAATGAAGATGTGGTCTACATCTGGCCCCATCTACTCAAAATCTTACATTTCAAGGGGTCTCCATTATAAATAAGATTTAGGGCTCCTATCTGCACAATGCTGACATGAACTACATTCACAGTACCTGGAGTATTCTAGCCTTATACTCTTGGCTAGAGGCGTCACGTTGTAAAGTATGAGAGATATTTGGACGTCGGTCATTGGACACTTGCAAGGATATGCAACAAGAAGAGGCTGATTCTCTATCTAGGGACCCAACATGGCCATTGAACACGTGAGAGTCTGGAGTCTAGTCTCCTCTGCAAATGATCAAACAGAACCAGACTGGTAGCAGTAGGAGCGGTACTTCTAGTAAGTCTACCGGGTAGGATTTATCCTCAGTGGAGACACAAATGCCTTAAATAAAAGTTGGGAACAAGAAGACCGGCCTTGATTGGTGTGTCCCTGCTGTCCACGGCCACTGTTGCACGCACACAATCATTACCACCAGTTGTAGATAACCAGCAGTAGGCCAACCGTCTACATGATTTCAGCACTGCAGCATAAAGCCATATAATGGCCAAGAGGCTGGGCTCTGAATAAGCTCAGTTTTTGGCAACAGGAAACACCACACTGCCACACTGTGGCCAATGTACAAAGTACAATGTTTGACAAAAAAAGGCAGCCTCTATGACCTAGCATAAATTGGTGGCACATCCCCTTATCTGAGATATAGGTCTCTGGACGGTGGGTATCTGGACGGATAATCTTTCTCCAGGATGGTTTCATTTCTCTCACCCCGCGGCAGCTCAGACCTACAATTCGCTACGGTAGTATCGTCCATTGTGGCACGTTTCAGAATACGTAAATCTTGTCTCTCTGTACATCATCCAGATCATCGTCCAGACACAGCAGAACCTGGGAAAGAGAAACATCCAAAATGAGCCATTTTGTGAGCCTGCTTTTTGGAAACCTCAGATCCATAGATTATTGATAGCGTGCCCCCCCCCCCCAAATAAAATTTCTGGATAAGAGAACTTACAAGAAATGAACCAAACATTGCAATGGAGGAGAGGAAATGCCAAATATCATGGTCATCGAAGAATCCAAGTAAAATACAATCTCGGTTGTGCTCCCGAGATTCAGCTGGAGTTTTCTGAATATAGATATTAAAAAAAAAAAAAAAAAATGTTATTAGGCGAAAGTCACACGATGTTAAAATAGCAACATGCAAGAATATTTTAAATTCCTTAGATTATGTGTAGGAGAAGTGGCCATTTACATTGGATCATATAATATCTGGCCCAGAAGATGTGAAAAAGGAGCCGTCTGCCTCAAGACGTCTACTACTGCCATCCTTAGGTCCCTTTCACACGAGCGAGTTTTCCGCGCGGGTGCAATGCGTGATGTGAACGCATAGCACCCGTACTGAATCCTGACCCATTCATTTCTATGGTGCTTTGTACATGAGCGTTGTTTTTCACGCATCAGTTCTGCGTTGCGTGAAAATCGCAGCAAGCTCTATATTCTGCGTTTTTCACACAGCCCTGGCCCCATAGAAGTGAATGGGGCTGCGTGAAAAACGCATTGCATCCGCAAGCAAGTGCGGGTGCGATGCGTTTTTCACTGATGGTTACTAGGAGATGTTGTTTGTAAACCTTCAGTTTTTTATCACGCGCGTGAAAAACGCATCAAAACGCATTGCACCCGTGTGGAAAAAACTGAACAACTAAACGCAACCGCAGACAAAACTGACTGAACTTGCTTGCAAAATAGTGCGAGTTTCACTGAACGCACCCTGAACGCATCCTGCCCCAATCCGCAACGCCCGTGTGAAACCAGTCTTACAGAAGAGGTTTTTCACACTGTCTGATCAGGGGCCCCACCTGGTGTAGAAAAATACTACTTCTGCTGGATATTACAGGATTAGGAACAGTGAATATTTCTTTAAACACAGTGCCGAAAAGGCTCAAGACGCCGTTTGAAGGGGCAGCATTCAGGAGGTCTGGAGATCTCCATATGCAGGGACTCTGGCCATCTAGGACTGTAAAGGATGAATTAAACTGGCCATACACATTTGATCTATGTTGGCCGATCTCGGTAGGTTCAGATGACCATCTATTATGTATGGGGCCTCCACACTTTTTCCCGGTGGCTAATGTTGCTGGAGATAAGGCTCCAGCTGTTGGATTTCAACTGCCTGGTCCTTGTCTTCTCAGGAGATAATCTGCTTCCCATACAGTACATATGCATGCTCCGACTAGTCAAGCATGCATTCGTATGAGAGGAATAGCTGCTAGCTAAACAAGCATTCACAGCAAGAATGGATCGCTTTAGCGTGTTGAAACGTATAATCCTCTCTTGCACAGCTTGTTCTCAGACAAAGAGGTTGTTGTCCGGCTTTGGGCAGACTTTAGAATCTGACGCCCAAGTACCAATACATCTTCACCTGTTCCCCCAGGGTGCTATTCTTCCAGTCCCCATCCTGTAAACTCCCAGACAGAAGGTTTCATGTGCGCCTGAGCAGCCAGTGATGTGTCCCCAAGCAGCATGTGACACAGCAGCATCACCACTGAGGACAGTCACTTGCTGTGGCGGCGCATGTGACCCTGTCCGTCAGGAAGTTTATAGCACAGGGACTGGAAGACTGCAGAAGGAGACCAGGTACCCAGAAAGTGCTGATAAATTCACCAAATGTATGAACGAGCTGATCATCAGCATGCCAGACTGAACAGGCAGATCAGAGAGAGTTTAACTTGATAACCACCCACCATGTCCATCATGTGGTGCTTGGCTTTAAACCTGTGTCATTGTAAATGTATGGCAAGGGGTAAAAGGGGGTTTCTGGGTGTTTAATACTGATGACCTATCCTCAGGATGGATCAATATCAGATCAGCAGGGATCCAACACTTGGCACCGCTGCTGATCAGTTGCTTGCAGAGGCTGTGGTGCATGGTGAATGCTGCAGCCTCCTCACAGCTTACCAAGCACAGTGCCGTCCACTGCACACCGGCTGTACTTGGAATTGAAGCTCAGATCCATTCACTTAAATGGGACGTGGGACTGAGCTGCAGCTAGGCCATGTGACATTATGGGCCTGGGAGGAGGCAGCAGTGCATCTCTTTAAGCAGTTGATTGTTGGGGGTGCCCGGATTCCGACCCCCCAAAGATCAGATATGGATGACCAATCCTGAGGACAGACCATCTATATAAAACACTTGGAAAATCCCTTTAAAGCTCCTGCAACATTATAATTTGGGAAAAAAGTGATATTTATGTATGTATTTTAACAATCTTCCAAAAAACAAAAAAACAAACTACATAATTTACGAATAAGCAGTTATGTGTCACAAAAATGATTCTGATAGCCCAATGAAAAAACTATTAGGGCCGATAAAACAACTTGTGCGCTAACGCACAATAAAATGTCTGGTCATTAAGGGGTTAAAAGGGGTTTGTATAGGCAGCTTCACAAGACCCTCTTTCCAGCCTTACCTGCCAGGTACTAAGTCCTTGGAAGAAGAAGAACAGCGCGAATCCCCAGACCACAGATGTGCACGCGATACAAAGTAATGGGAGCGGAAGGATCCGTTCTCCACTGCGAAGCTAATTGTACAGATGGGAAACAGACATTGTAATTCTGGTTGGTAAAAGGGAAACCAGTTCAGAAAACGTTTAATTTCTCACCTTCATGATGATGTAGAAAGCAAAGTAAAGCAGCAAGTTACAGATTCCAATGGCGAGAAGGTAAGAGGCAAAATCATTTGGTCGCACAATGAGGCCAAATGCTGCCCTGGAGAAACAATGAAAACATGCATCATTGGCTTATGGCTCCAATAAAATCACTGAAGGACAAACATGCAATCTGTTTAACCCCCTAATATTCACACCAATGTCACTGAAGCCCCCTTTGTTGAATAGTCTGGAGACTATGTTTTTCAGGAAATTGGAGGGAGTCCCAGATCATGGACCTTGAAGGGGTTCTCCGGTTTCATCATGATTTTTTTTTTATCTGTCCCATATACTTGTTTTACATGTCAGCACTTTCAGTCCTCAGCATCAATGCATCCTGGCAGGATACTTACATGCAGAACTTCCTATTTTCCCCAGCTTCTAACCAGCATGCTTTGCTCTCTAATGTTTGACAGGGTTTGCTCCACCTAGTTAATATGGCGAGGGGAGATGTAGGGGATGTGACTACTACAGAGGGAACAGTGTAGCAGGCGTATGCCCTGAGAAACATTATAGAGCAAAGCCGGGTTTGATTAGAAAACCAAGCAGGAAGCTGAGGAAAACAGGAAGTTCTGCTTGTAAACATCCTGCCAGGATGCAGTGATGCCGAGAACAGGGCAACTAAAGTGTTGACATAAAAAACTGATATATTGGGCAAAAAAAAAAAAGTGGTGTTTGGGGTAGTCTGGAGAAAAAAAAACAACGTATTATTAAACTGGAGAACCCATTTAACTATTTTGCACTTATCTTTGAATTTGAACAAATGTTAAGAGGGAACATAAATCTGGATTTCATCTAATTCAGACATCAAGTCATTGATGGAGATTTACTAAGCTGAAGGCGCCAAAATTCTGGCGGTAGTCTGTGCCAAAAAACCGCCATACTTGTTTTGCACCACAGTTTCTCTGCCTCACTAGACAAAGGCTGTGGCTTACAGGACAAGGGTGTGACACAGAGAGAGGGGACAAGGCTTAAAATGAGACAGTGTGTGATCTACTGTGACAAATCTTGTGCATCTTTAAGACTGCTTGGTCTAAGCTTACATTAGACGGGATTAGTATATCTGCTCTATGTACACATGATAAACTGGGCAGTGGCGAGTACTGGCAAGTGTGGGAATGGTACTAAGGTAAGAAGATCACAATTTCGACCCCATTACTTCATTTTTTAATGCAGTTTTATTATAGCCGAGAAGGGACAATGGAAAAGAATAAAAGTTCAGAGTCTATTATAATCCACCTCCATTTAGGTTCCACTGCATCAAGATGCAAGGTGTATCCTGCGCCTACGTTTTCATTCATTTATATTTTTATTTTACTCAGAAATGATACTTTCCAGTAGAATACAAATACTCACAAAGACCAGTTTATGATGTTCGCCATTACAAGTAGCACCATGCGGTCCTGGAAGAATTGTATGAATGTTAGAGTAATGTAAATGCAATTGGGAAAATTCAGGGAGAAGAGAGGGGCAGAATGGGGAGAGTGTAAAAATGACAGAAGGGGAGAGCAAGAGAAAGACAAGGATGGAAGAGGGTAAGAGAGAGAAGGATAATGGTAGAGGAAAGAGAAGAAAAAGAGAGCGAGAGGAGGGCATAAGATAGAGGGGGAATGAGAGAAAGGCAGGGGAGGACGCCAGGTAGATGGGGTGAGAACGAGGACCTAAGATAGAGCTGGCGAAAGACAAATAAATAAGGATATCATGTAAAGGGGGCAAGAGCAAAAAAGGATGAATGGTACAGTAGAGGGGGCAAGAGAGCGAGAAGATGTAATGTAGAGGAGGCGAGAGAGAAGGACATAAGGTAGAGGAAGATGCCAGGTAGAGGGGGCGTGAAAGAGAAGGTCCTAAGGTACAGTTGGAGAAAAAAATAGGAAGATATGAGGTAGAGGGTAAAGAAAAAAAAAATAATATGGTATGGTATGTTGGTGGTGAGATAGAAGCATGTAAGGGAGAGAGAGAGAAAAAAAGAGAGAAGGTAAGAGAGAAAGGGGAGGGAGAGAGAAGAGTATGTAAGGAACAGGGGGAGAGAGAAGGGGTTAAAGGGCAGAGAGGGAGAAAGAGATAGGGAGAAGGATGTAAAGGTCCATTCACACGACCGTAGGCTGTCCGTGCCCGTATTGCTTACAGCAAACGGCGGTTCAGCAATAGAGGGGCACCGGCCATGTGAACTTGAATTGGTCCACCATCCGCAAGATACGGTGCAGAGCAGAGGCATGGATTGAAAACCCACAAAAGTGCTTCCGTGGGATTTTTGGTCCGTGCCTCAGCACCACAAAAAATAGGACATGTGCTATCTTTTGCCGTATATTGCGGATTGTGGACCCATTCAAGTGAATGGGTCCACGCCGCAATACGGGATTCACATGGCCAGTGTCAATGCATTGTGGACCGCAAATTGCAGTCCGCATCACGGGCACATACGTCTTACGTTCCTGTGAATGTACCCTAAGGTAAAGGAAGCGAGTAAGAAGGATGTAATGTAGAGGGAGGGACAGATCAAAAAAGATAAGGAGGGAGTCAAAGGAACTGAAAAAGGAGGGTTAGAGGAACGAGGCAAGTATGGCAGTGTAAGATACCAAAGTAACTTGGTGACAATAAGTGATAGAGAAAGAGTGAAGAACACTAAAGGAAATAATGGTGAAATCAAATTGCCAATGCACTTCTCCCATTCTCCCAGGCTTGAGACAATAAAATATAACATTTTAATTGACTTTCTAAAAGATACATATTTCTCAATATAAATCTTCCAAATGTTTTAAGCCCTTATTTTACGGGAATCCCAGTTTCTCTTCCGCCCTGGCATTTTGGCCGATAGAAGGCAGTGTTGTAGAAAGGAGTAGAAGAGAACAGGCACCTGCTCAAGACATCCACTTGTAAGATTCCCTGGCCACTTACCATCATATCCCTGACTATAAAATACATTTATACACATGAAGAGAGAAAAGAAATGATATGATATGATAAGACACCTATATGTAGAGCCTAAAGCATATACAAATGGTGCTGGACGTAGGAAACGACTCACCACATACATCGGGGGGCTACACTGCCTCACACAGTCGGTGTACAGAACCTGCAGGATGCGGCGCAGGATCCCAGAGTCTGGAGAAAGAACAGAAAGCGTCAGAAAATTACTGTTGAAGTGAAGATTGGTAAATTTATTTCCGGTCGTCTGTAACCAGTGTGACATTTACCTAACCTCCAGCGACCCACATAATAAAGCTGGGTGCTCAGCAGCATCGTAAACACTATATGAATCACAGAAAACACAATCCAAAAAATGGTATTTCCTTTCCCAAACACCTGAATAAAATAAAAAAAATAAAAATAAAAAAAAGATTGGTTACTAAAGATAGACTCATCAGATTGTATGACATATTAATCTATATGTAAATATTTAGTTGGTGGTGAATGTTTTTTCTAGACATTTTTTAAGTCAATCCATGCATACCAGCTTGTGTTGAGAGTGTTCTTCTCTGTTTGAGCTTTTGGCACAATAGAGTCTCACTTAGCAGTCTCTGTCAGACCATCAGTCAGGCCAGGGAGAAGTGAGGGGTGGTAACTCAATCCCACACCTCCCCTGTGCTATCCCTGCAGTGTGGCTAGTCAGGGCTTCTCACATTATATACATCAATGCCAGCATGTTTATCTAGAGACAACAATTGAACATTCCAGCCCTCTGTCATTCCAGCCCTCCACCTACTACTGCAAGGAGGATTACCTTGCAGATAAACCCTTCCCTGTGCAGTCATAACCTGAGATTACTTTATCACTCAGAAACTTTCTCCCTTGGAGATTACTACTGCAGATGACCAATAGCTTGTATTTCATTTTCCATGACATGGGACTGCAGACCAAAAAAAAAATATAGACAAAAATGTGAAAAAAATAAAAATATTTTCTATTAAAGGGGTTTTCCCATCTCAACATTTATGTCATATCGCTTGGATATGCCACAAATGTCAAATGCCAGAAGTGAGATCCCCTTCTGTTGCCAGAACGGGGCCTCCACAGTAGTGTGGGCGACACTGTGCATTGCCCAGTCTATTAAGAGCCTCTGCTTGGGTAGTACACTGCCTCAGGTACATGAAAGTGTAGCTATACCTTTAGGGTGTGCGTACAATCTAAGACTGAGAATGACCAATTAAAGCCTATTTTATAACTGGAAAACTAACTGTATCCTGTGGAGGTCTAAGGCTAGTTTCACACATGCGGTACAGCTCCTACGCGCAGCGGTTTCTGTCCTTTATAGTTACTGGACAACTCAGATAGGCTGTTCTCTACCGGAATGCTGTGCCGCAAATGTGAAACTAGCCCAACGGGATGGCCACGGGGAGGAAATTCTGTTGCAGATTTTGCAGCATTCCCACAGTGAATTCTGCATGTTACATGTAGATTCGGCACAGATTTCCCCATAGAAACATAGAATGTGTCGGCAGATAAGAACCATTTGGCCCATCTAGTCTGCCCAATATACTGAATACTATGAATAGCCCCTGGCCCTATCTTATATGAAGGATGGCCTTATGCCTATCCCATGCATGCTTAAACTCCTTCACTGTATTTGCAGCTACCACTTCTGCAGGAAGGCTATTCCATGCATCCACTACTCTCTCAGTAAAGTATGGCTCTAAAAGGGTCAAATCTGCAGTACAAACTGACACGCTGCAGATCTAAAATTAAAATTTACACCGCAGACTATTTCTCACTGTGTATGAATGAGATTTCTTAAAATCTCGTCCTCTTTTCTGGTACTGTAGATTGTTTATGCATTTGCCGTCCACAAATCCGTGGCTGCAAATCCCCAGTGCATCCGTCCTGTACGGTAAAGGGAACCATACACATAAGATGTATGTGGGTGTCATGCCCCGCTCTTACGATGTGCGGAGGTCGGCCAGGATAGCAGCACGAGTTTAGTGTTTGTTTTGGAGCCGTGCTGGATCCGCCTCTCATCAGGTGCACTGGGTGGGGTCATTAGTTTAAATAGCACACCATCCCAGTGCTCTGAGCGGATTATAGGAATCATTGTGGTCTTGGAAGCTAGGAAGGAAGGTTGTCTGTTCCAGCTCAGAAAGATAAGTGTGATTTCAAGTTTGGTTGTTTTGTGTCATCTCTCCCATCCAGGTTCTGTGCGAGCAGGCTGCTCCTATTTCCCCTCTTCACCATCTTAGGGAATTTAGGGTGTTTCAGCCCAGGCACGGGGACACATCATACCTACCATAAAGGTCTGCATGTGGGCTGAGCAGTGCAGGGAAAGAGGTCAGGGATTAGCTAGGAGGTGACCCTTCCCCTGTCTCTCGCCCAGAGCCTGGTTGGTGGGTTATCTCTGAGTCTGAGTGCACGCCCGCCGTGACAGTGGGTCGACCATCTACAATGATGTCTTCACTTTCCCTTGACGGCAGGTGTACCAAATAAAAGGTCGGGCATGTTGGCTATTAACACGCTCAATCTTTTTGTTCTGTTGGGAGAGAAACCTTTACCATAGGTGTCTGGCAGCAGCTTATTCCCCTCTCCCTATTGAGAACACATGAACACTCGACCAAGCCCAGGGTGCATGTGCACGTGGGGACCAGAAGGAATAGCTGTTGGCCAAACAAGTGTGCGACTGACAGCTAACTTAGGTTTATGGCCAGACATACATGGAAAAAGGACTCAAAGACTGCACCCAGGGACAACGCTTCTATAAAACTCTTCCTGGGGCTCTTCCCCTTTTGCACTAAGGTGCAGATGAGGGAACTCCGGCAAGACGGGCGTTAAGGCAATGGATACATATATGAACATACACTTCTGCTGACAATGGCTTCCATATAAAACTCTACATAATTCACTTACTACACCAATGACAGAGAAGAAAATGACAATGGCTAGACAAGCGTAGGCACTGTAAGCACTGGCATTAATATCCGGGTGTCTCTTCTGATATAACTTCAACATGCACAGTCCGGCAATCATATACATGAAGGACGTATCTATAAAAAAAAAGTCAAGAAAGGTGATAGCATAAAAACAAGCATGAAATTGATTTCTGGAAGATAAAATATAGGAATAAGAAGTGATTACCATAAATACTAACCAAATTGGAAGTTGGTGTAATTTGGACACACGTGGTAACATGCACTGAGCAGACCTTCCATCATCAGAGCCGTGCCCATAGCATAGAAGAGACCAAAGTGTTTGGGGATCCCACATTCCTGAGCACAAACAGAATGAGAAATATGGATATAAATGTAAATAATAGACGAGAGGCCATTTCAAATTATATCCAAGATATATAGCAAAACCGTGGGAGACGTAAAGAGTAACCATCAAGCTTCTGATTGGTAAGGGTCTTTGTGCTGTGACCCTTCCTTCCTGTTGGTTCTCCTCAGACTTCTATGAACAGAGATGAAGCGGCACAGCACCCCATTTTAGTAATCGACGAGGTTCTTAGCATTCAGACTCCAAAGATGAAAACTTACGACATGGTTGTTAAAAGGGTTATCAATAGGAGATCCACGGCGGTCCAACTCCCAACACCCCGCAGATCGGGTGTTTGATGAGGCCCGTGGAGTTCCGGTGAGTGCTCCTGCCTCTTTCTAGGCCAGTGATGTAATGTTCATTGGTCACAGAGCCTGTGTACAGCTCAGGTCCATTCTAGTGAATGGGCCTGGGCTGTAATACCAAGCTCAGCCACTATACAATCTGTGGTGCTGTGCTTGGTATGCTGTGGAGAAGCCACAATGCTGAGCTGAGCCAGGGCCTCTTCAAACAGCTTATCGGCAGAGGTGCCAGGAGTCAGACCACCACTGATCAGATATTGCTACCAATCCTGAGAACAGGCCATCATTACTGAACTCATGGAAAACTCCTTTAAATAGGTACTCTTTGATTAGCAGTTTACATGGTAAATATAGTAGTTAGAAGGGAAGAGCATTTCCTCATATAACAGGTAATATAGGTGTCCCTTTCAATTTTACTAAAAATGTTACTTCGTAAAGGCTATGTACACCTTCGGAGGCAATTTTTGTTTATGATTGCATGTTACTCATTGTTGGCTAAAAATCATATTTGGAATTGGCCTTTATTAAAAATATTGAGCCATTCTGTCACAAAGGGCTAACTGTTTTTCTAGCTGGTACTTTAATTTTGTGCCCGTCAGCTAATAAATCTTATCTCTAAATTACTAAGAGGTCATAAACACTTATTTAGACCACAGTCTTATCAGTAAGATAAGAGCTGAGCTATAATGAGTGTTTATAAGGTCAGAGAGCAGAGATAAGGAGCCAGTCAGCTCCCCAACTGACGGAAAAGATAGAAAATCCAGAGGCTGCTTCTAGAGCAGGGATGCTCAACCTGCGGCCCTCCAGCTGTTGCAAAACTACAACTCCCAGCATGCCCTAATAGCTGTAGGCTGTCCAGGCATACTGGGACTTGTAGTTTTGCAACAGCTGGAGGGCCGCAGGTTGAGCATCCCTGCTGTACAGCATCTCAGCTCTGTACAGAAAAAAGGACTCCATATTTTTAATAAAGACCAATTTAAAAAAATGATTTTTAGCTCAAAATGAGTACAATGCAATAATAAAAATAAATTGCCCCCAAAGGTGTACATAGCCTTTAATTTTTAAGGTTTATAAGAAAGCTCAGTGACAACCAAAAAGGGACCACTACAGCCCACACATGGGTTGTCACTTGGCTTTCCAAGAGGTTTAATTGTCAGTAGTTGTTGTTCAGAACAGTTTCTCCAGTTATAAATGTATAAATCCATGTAGATATAGTGCAGCTCCTCCTTACCTCCATCTGCCCCTTAATGTACATGCGGCAGTGGTTGTGATGGAGCTCTTTATGTAGCACAATGATGAGGAAAAGCAACCCCAACATGATGTAGCCTAGGTTGCTGAGAATGTTGTTAAAAGCACTGGAAAAAAAACATCAATAATTAAAGCATAAAATAGACATATACCACACAATAATGTAGTGGGTTACTGAACATGAAGCTTTATTTCCCCGGCTAATACATCAGGCCCAGTTACAGGGGAAATGAGCTATTACATAGTCATATTATAATAACCCAAAGACTCTTATGAGGGCAAAGACGTATAAAAATAAATAACTACAAAATGAATGCATAACTTTAACAAAAAATAATAATTTTATATAATATATATATATATCTCTATCTATCCATCTATCTATCTATCATTTATAGCCCTGCCCCTGAGGAACCAAAATTGTACATCCCTGATAGGAATGAAAAGGGGGACAAAACTGAAATATCTGCTTCGGTGGCACTTTGTCTCTTTATGAATCACGAAAAATAAGACACAAAAATGATTGCAATAACAAACCAAAAACTTGTTAAAGCTTGCACTAGCATGTACTACAAAAAAAAAAAAAAAAGAAGAAAGAAGAGGAACTATGCCAGGAGAACCAAGAGAAAATGGCCTGGTCTTAATTAAGGGAACCTGTCACCAGAAAAAACACTGATAAACCAGGCACAATGCTTTGTAGGTCTAGCTCAGCGGAATGTAATGATACCTTTCACTTAGCAATCTGTTGCTTCATTCTGGAGAAAAATTACTTTGATTTAATCCATATGCAAATGAGCAGTTAAGTGCACCAAGGGCGACCCCAAGGCACTTTGTGCACCATTGCTCCTCCTGCTTCCTCTGCCAGCCCCTCACTTTCCTTCTTGATTGACAAGGCCAGGTGAGATGACTGCAGGAACCTGGCCCTGTTAAGCAAGAAGGAGCAGGAGAGGCTGGCTGAGGGAGCAGGAGGAGCAAAGGTGCAGTGACTTGGGCCCGCCCTCAGTGCACTTAACTGCTCATTTGCATATGGATTAAAAGTATTTTTTCTCCAGAATAAAGCAACCAATCGCTAAGTGTAAGGTATCATTGCATTCAGCTGAGGTAGACCTACAAGACATTGTGCCTGGTTTATCAGAAAACCTTTTTGTGACAGGGTAACCAGACTCTGTCTTTAACAGATTTAAAATAAATGAGGACGAGCTGTAATACTAGACACAGCCCACAGATGTCAGTGATGCTAGACCTGAACCCCCCCATTTAAGTCATATACCAAGGAAATGCCATCAATCTTTCATTCTGCTGTTTAATAATGTCCCATGTTGTCCCAATTTGATGGGATTAGAACCGTATTTTATGGGATGAGAGTATATCGGCATTTATAGGGTTACTAGCAAATGATCAGAAGATGACTAATATTGGATTATTTGTAAAATTGCAAAGAAAACTATTCCCATAGACTGATAATTGTGCAAATATTCACTCAAAATGAATAAGGAACAGCCTCCCAGACAAGCTGTTACCTCAATGATCCGAGGGGATGAGCGCACAAGAAGTTATAATAGCAAATATCCTGATTCCCTGTTACATTGACCACCTAGAAACAGAGACCAGAGAAAGAATGCGTTATGTCTGGATGTATAAAAGGGAAGGTGACGGCATACATAAAGGTCACGGCGTCTCGATTCTCTCACCGTTTGGTAAGTTATAACAAGCTGCACGACTGGCAGGGCGTAGAAAACCGCAATCGTGGAGATGTTCCTGCAGACGGGACACAAGGAATTAGGCAAGAGTAGGATAGGTGCAAAGACTGTGGGGGTCATTTACTAAAGACCGTGTTTCAGATACTGGTCTTCGGAAAACCCTGATGGGCGGAAGATCCGACCAAATCATTGGCGCAGGCCTGTTAATACATTTCTCACACTTTCTGCTGTCCGTGTTCCAGAACCAAAAACTACTCCGGTCAGGAGCTGGAGTAGGTTTTCAGCGCAATGTGCAGAAAACATTGCCAGTGGTCTGCCCCCTCCCCCATGCACCCCACCCACTTTTTAAAAAAGTGGCAAAGGTGTCTGAAATCGCTAAAGTGGTAAAATGTGACGCGAAATGTCACCTACGACAAAATGTGCAACTTTTTCTATACCAAAAAAACTGGCCCCCATATGTTCACTTACATGATACACTAAAACGTGGGCAGCAGCTGTCAGCCATCTCTAGGCATAGGGGTCCTCATCCTCCAGAACATCAGCTGCTGTGGAACTACAACTCCCAGCATGTCCCATTCAAGTCGAGCAAGTGTGCTTTCTGGGAGTTGTAGCGTCGCAACAGCTGGGAGTGCAGGAGGTTGCTGATCCCTGTGCTTGCGAATCCAGGAGAAGGGTTCATGTCTTGCAGGAACAGGGAATCCTACTGCAGTCGTGATAAGAGTGTAAGCAAATATTACCAGGGGATGACCCTGTCCAGATCCGCTGTCCAGATCTTCCTTAGCTCCAGCGCTGGAACTACACAGATCCACCCATTGTGTAGAGGACAGAGCTGGCTACTGCAGCGTAGCGCTCATGTACTTGAACAGTGCTCCGTCCTCTACACAATGGGTGGAGATGTGTCGTTTCAGCAATCAGGCTGCTTGGGAACGGATAATCGGCGAGCTGCAGGGAACCTTGTCGATCCCACATTGACGGCCTCTATTGAGGGAAAGCCATCAATATTAAAATCCTGGGAAAACCCCAGTAAGGCATGCAATAGATTCATTCATTTAGCAGATTAACTAAAGGGCAGATAGGCAGGAGTACGACGTCAGGATCAGACTATAGGGGTTCTGCATAGGAGTTGTACACGCCACATTATGGTCTTCTTAATCAAGTACCAAACCACCAAAATAAGACCTTTGCTCAAATAAAACATAACTTTTACTAAGTTGCGCTTAAAAGTATGGGGAAACCCAGTTAAGTGCGCAAAAATACCAGTGATAACATAAATATGTATCTCAGCGAATACCAGTTACGGGTTGCTATAAATGTGGTTCTTGCGTCTCCTGTAAATATGTACGCCGTGGAACAACATTTGCGAGCAATGTCACGGGAAGAGTGTATACCATCAGAGATATGATTAACTGTAAATCAAAGGGTGTCATCTACAAAATCACGTGTAAATGTGGAAAAGACCAAGAAGGAATTCAGGCGCAGAATAGGCGAACATATTGGAGACAACACAAATGAGAGTGAGACATCAGTCTCCCGTCATATTCAGATTTGAACATGATGGAAGACTGGACTCCCTAGAATTTATGGGAATTGATTTAATTAAACAATCTGGCAGAAGAGGAAATTGGGATAAAAAGATCCTACAATGTGAGGCCAAATGGATATTTTACATGAAAACAGTGTATCCCAATAGCCTTAATGACCAATTGAATTATGGTTGTTTCATTTGAGCTACTTATGGATATGTGTAGCCATGTATAAGGACTACATAGGTGTATAGATGTGCGGTTTGATACTATGAAATACACCCCGCTTAGTGTATATATATGTATAGGTCCTCTTAGGAATAAGTATTGAGCTCTTATATTATAGCTAAATAATCTAGAATTGTATCCGCTTCTGAGTCTGCCAAAAATCCTAGATCGAGCAACAGTGCTCGTTTGTTGAATAAGTCAAGTTATCAGACTAGACGGCGGAGTTGCGCGTCACCCGGTTGCTTAGCAATGGATGACGTGTACTCGCAACGTCACGTACCTTCGGCTTGCCCCATTGTCACGTGGTTTCTCCTCCCTCTCTCCTTTTGGCGCGCGCTTCCGGCGTGCGTTCCAGCGCACAAGGAGTGGGGGTGGAGCTACTTCTGGGCTGTATCAGAGCGGGGTATTTTAAAAGGGAAACTGGCGCAATACTGAGAGCCACCCTCCTGATAAAATACACAGGCGGTGAGACGTGGAGGCTGGGCGACACTTCCCCGCACCACACTGGGACACGGACCACGGTCTGAAGCTGCCCATGGAATAAATGGACTCGTCTATGCACTCAACATCTCCAGCGTTCAACTGAACTACATATTATAGCGGTTAGTGATGTTGGATCATTTTGCTTGTGATCCTTTTACCTTATATTCAGAACAAATTGTGACTATTGTTTTTGTTTTGTATTTTTCCCTTTTGTTTTCACTTTAGTTGACTCTCTAAGATCATATACCTCCCCTGAGGAGTCCCTGTGTAGTGGGATGAAACATGTTGGGACAATAGAGAGGGATACTATTAGGGATTTAGGCCCCCTATAGGGACAGGTTCCTGACGGGGTCGCCCCTATCGGGGCGGGTGCTCTGTATTGCTGATGGGCAGGGTATAATAGCCCCTACCCCCCCACTTGGTTTAGGGATCATATTTAGGGCCATGTAGTACTCTGTCCCATGGAAAAATCCATACAGCAATGCGAGCCTAACTGCATACAAATAATCCGTTTGGAATTATACAAACGGTTGTAATACGGACAGACTGATACTCTTGGATCTGGTAAGACCATTCCTTATTATTTTAGGGTCTGTCCGGTTGCAGGTATTCAATGAGATACATATTTATGTTATCACTGTTATTTTTGAGCACTTCCCCATACTTTTAAGCGCAACTTAGTAAAAGTTATGTTTTAATTGAGCAAAGGTCTTATTTTGGTGGTTTGGTACAAGATTTGCTGAGGCCTATTAGTCGTATTACAATACAGTATACAATACAAAAAAATTTTTTTTATCTTCTTAATCAAGATTAACTGCAAATGTGGTTTATGTTATTACAGATGCATTACAGCATTGTGGGAATACTCTTTAAAAGGGTTGTGTAAGAATGGGGGGTTTCGGGTTCCGGCTTCTTCTCCTGGGTTCCCTCGCTGTAAACATCCGGTTTGACATCGCATGCAGCCAATCAACGGCCAGATGACCGGATCCTCTTGCGTCACGTGAGCATTTGTCATGACGTAAGGCGAACCAGTCACTACCGGTGACTGTGACTGGCTGCAGGCCATGTCAAACCAAATGCTTTCAACGAGGGAGTCCTGTGGAGCATCGCAGGCCAGTAAGGTAAGAAAGCGTCGCTTTACTAAAAAACCCTAATTCTTGCACAACCCGTTTAAAGAAGGCGATAAGTGTATGTGAAATTAAGGTAAATGTACACGCGGCATTTACTCACCAAAAGTAGATCTGGTACTTTTTTCTCATCACCCGCCTGTCTTTTCTTGCCAGATCAGCAACGCATAAATATTTCTAAAAAATACATGACAAATATGAGCGGATACATCTTTTTCTTTTAGCTTAAGAAAACACAATGAAAAGCTAGAAGCTGAACGTACAGGACATCTGATGACTCTGTTGCCGCTACTACTGTATGTGATCACTTCTGAGATTAACCAAGTACACCGGAATTACTGGCCAATTACTAAGGGTAATGACGGGTGGAGGGAATGTTCATAAATGACCACTGCCATGTCCATCAATTAGCCATCGAACTAGCAAACGGTCACTTGTCAGCTGATCGCATCTTTTATGTGTGATCACTTGTCGGAGGCACATATCGCTGCATAAAGAGAGGAAATGCTGATATAAAGTGTATGAGACGAGGAGGATACAAGCAAACACCCTTGTAAAAGGACGAGGGGGATACGAGCGATCTGCCCTTGTAAAAGGACCCTTAGATGGGTCAGTCACTTTCATACCGAGTAGCCATGAAGAAACAGTATGCCATATTTCAAAATCTTCTATAATAATAATAAAAAAAAAAAAAAAAAAAGAGTTCAAGGCAATGGGTCAGTAAACAGTCCGTACGTTTGACAGATAAACTACCAATTTGAAGTGGCCTATATTTTCTATGCCGACCTTAGTAAAAAAAAAAAAAAAAAAAAAAAAAAGAAGTGTACTGGAGTAAGATTCGCCAATTGGTCACATCTTCTGGCTTTCCATGCACCAGAAACTGAAATCTACACCAGCTACAAGCTGTACTCGGCGGTCTCCAGAACTTCCATAGAAATGAATGGAATGGTCGCATGCATGCTTGACTAGCAGCTTGGTTCATTTCAGAAGGCTCTATGGGGTACATGGCCCCAGTTCCCATGATCGGTGGGGGTGCCAGCGGTAGGACCCCCACCGATCTAGTAGTTATCCGCTATACACAGAAATGCCCCATACAGATTCATTGATTCTGGGCAGCAGATCCTGCTGTGTGAACAGCGATCTGCTGCCCAGAAGCAATCAATCTGTATGGAGTTGAGAAATTGCAGTAGCGATCGCTCCTCCCCAATGTCCCCATACAGTGGAGGTGATAGCTGCATGCTCGATCAACGAGCAAGCACTGATTGGGAAGGAACAGTCCCTTCCCAATAATTGCTTTCTTGCTCTGTGCACCTAAATGCGCTCTAAGCCACTGCCGCACATCTCCGTCAGTAGGCCGTCTAGCGTGACAAAAATAAAAAAAAATCGGGCTTGATGAAATCCAGTTTGTCTGCTCCTTCTTTCCCCAGCATCTTCTGTCGGGAGACCGTAAGAATGCAGGCCGGTCTGGGTTCGGCCGACTTCCTGTGTATGGGCATCCGTGTCACATCCTCTTCAGCTTACCTTTGTCCTAATAACATTCTTATCGGACTCTATGTCGGTCAGCGTATCGTAGTCATCTTCTTCTACGGAGCTCAAAGACTCCAGCCGCGGACGGGGCACAACAACATTTTCAAGAGATTTGTCTGAGGGAAATAAGAAAATAAAAAAAGTAAAAAGTTAATAAAAAAAAAATGAATGACCTACGATTCGATCACGCAGATGTGCTGCAGCCTGGCTGACAGTCATAGGTAAGTGTCCGATCAGTGAAACCCCCCTCCCCCCCATTATTGAATCTTACCATATGTAATATGTTATCAATGGGAAAACCCATTAATGTCGCTTTCTTACAGGTCACGTAGACACACTGCAGCTTATACTTTATATAATGGAGAAGATCTATACATACAATGTGCCTCAAACAACTGCTGAGTTTTATGGGTCTCCATCAATGATGGTTAATGAGTTGGTAGATCTATGGCTAACCGTACGTACCTAGCGTAGATAGCATGTGTTCTCAATGGGAAGAGGGAAGTATACAGCAGCTAACCTCCAGTGACAACAACTACAACATGCCTGACCCTTCTTTCCACTAACATCTACTATCGGTGGACGGTTGGAGCATCCCTATACACTTTAAAGGGTCCTGCTGAAAGCAGCGGGTACTGCCAACCTTCATCTAATGTGTATGGCCAGCTTAAAGGGAATGTGTCATCCGAAATGTGTCACCTATTGTTTAACCCCTTAGGGTCGAGGCCTATTTTAATTTTTGCACTTTGGATTTCTCCTCGCCACGTTCCAATAACCGTAACTTTTTTTATGTTTCCGTTCACATAGCTATATGAAGGCTTATTTTTTTGCGGGACAAGATGCATTTTTTTAATGCCACCATTTAAATCTACCATATCTTGTATTGGAAAACGGGGAAAAAAAATTCTGTGTGTGATCAAATTGAAAAAAACAAAAACAGAATTCCGCCAAGGTTTTTGGGGTTTTGACATCATAGCGTTCACTATGCGCTAAAAATGACCTGACGTCCTTATTCTGCATCTCAATACGAATGCGGCGATACCAAACTTGTATAGGTTTTTTGGTTTACTACTTAAAAAAAAAAAAAAAAAAAAAAAAACTTTGAAAAAATAAATAATTTATTTGCATTGCCATATTCTGACAGCCATAACTCTTTTATACTTCGGTCTACAGAGCCGTATGAGGACTGTATTTTTTATTGGTACCATTTTTGTGGGACGTACGTCCTTTTGATCAATGTTATTTAATTTCTTTGGAGGGACAAGATGACAAAGAAAATGAAATTGTGTGATTTTCCTTTTCGTTACGGACTTTACCGTACAGGAATTTAAAAAAATAGTTCAGACATTTTCAGATGCGGCGATACCCAATATGTTTATTTTTTTTTTGTTTATATATTTTTATATGTAAAATTGTGAAAGGAGGCGAATTAAACTTAATATATCTTATTTTTTTTTAGGCCCTTAGACCCCCTTCACGCGGGCGTCGCGGGTGAGGGCCGGATGCGTTCAGGGTGCATTGCGGGAAACCCTCGCGAGTAGGCACGCAATTGCAGTACGTTTTGTGTGCGATTGCGTTCCGATGTTCAGTTTTTTCCGCGCAAGTGCAATGTGTTTTGCACCCGTGTGAGAAAAAACTGATTGTGGTACCCAGACCCGAACCTCTTCACTGAAGTTCGGGTTTGAGTTAGGTGTTCTGTAGATTTTATTATTTTCTTTTAGAACATGGTTATAACGGAAAATAATAGCATTCTTTAATACAGAATGCTAAGTATAATGTCCATTGAGGGTTAAAACATAATAAAAACATTACTCCCCTCATCCACTTGATGGCGCAGCCGGTTCTTTCAGGACCTGCAAAAGGACCTTTGATGACGTAATCGTGCAGGTTCTGAATTAAGTTAGAAGGTCCGATTACGTCAAAGGTCCTTTTGCAGGTCCTGAAAGAAGAAGCAAGAAGACGATGCCGGCTGTGCGATCAAGTGGATGACGCGAGTTCATTTATTATTTTTTTTTAACCCCTCCAGCCCTATTTTAGTAAGCATTCTGTATTAAGAATGCTATTATTTTCCCTTATAACAATGTTATAAGGGAAAATAATACAGTGAATTAACTTTAATGGGGTCCGGGGTTGCTCATCCCTATCATCTCCTAGCAACCATGCGTAAAAATCACACCGCATCCGCACTTGCCTGCGTTGCGTGAAAAACGCTGAATACAGAACATGCTGCGATTTTCACGCAATGCACAAGTGATGCGTGAAAATCACCGCTCATGTGCACAGCCCCATAGAAATGAATGGGTCTAGATTCAGTGCGGGTGCAATGCGTTCACCTCACGCATTACACCCGGGCGGGAAAACTCGCCCGTGTGAAAGGCGCCTTAGGGGCCTAATACATGGGATCTTTTGATCTCCTCCCCTATTCACCCTAATAGATCTCTATTAGGGTGAATAGGATTTCTACACACTTCATTCTGGGCTGTGCCTCGTGCATTGCTCAGTATGGAGAAAGCCATGGCAGGCCTGGATCGCTTCAGGGGCGTCAAGGCTGCCATGGCAACTGATCGAAGCCCCGTGATTTCACTGCGGGGGCTCCGACCGGAAGGCAGCAGGAGCCGCAACCTTCACTCACAGGTGCCGCGATCAGTGCTAATCGCGGCACCTGAGGGGTTAAATGACGGGGCGGCGCAATCGCCACTCCTTGTCAGTTCGGGTGGGTGCCGGCTGGTACCTGCCGCTTATGGAGCTGGTCCGCAGCAGAGGCCCGCTCCATAGATCCCCTCACGCATTATGATGTACAGGTACGTCATAATGTGTGAAGGGGTTAATAACATACAGCACTGCTCCTCTATTGTATACATAACTCAAATATATAATGGAAGTTGATGTATGCAGACTGCAGTCCGATGGCAATAGTTTACAGGTATATAAAATCAGGCTCCCAGTTATTCCGTGCATTCACATGACCGCATCTGTTTTGCAGTCTGCAAATCACGGATCAGTAAAATGCAGATATCAGCTGTGTGCATCCCGCATTTTCCCTTCCACAGGTCCTGCACTATGTAACAAATTACTACTCTTGACAAAACAGGTTTTATTTTTTTTAGTGGGGCCGCAGGACGGATGTATGGATGCGGACACACTGTGTGCTGTCCGCATTTTTTTGACCCCCAGTGAAATGAATGGGTCTGCCAAAAACGCGGATCAGATGCAGACCAAAAATATGTCCCCTTATTATTCTAGACTCTAGTGGATGCTCGGAAATCTCCCGATCTCTGGCACCGACTCCTGCTAAGCCACAGGCTCAGACAACAATATGTTTTTTGTATTCGGTATGGAGGCTGTCTGCAATCCTCCTGTAATACCGCATAATGAGTTCATAGGCCGCTGGATAGCACACAGGTAGCGGCACTTAAACTGCTCCTGACCTTAAAAATGAGATAAGATGTGTTGGATAAACACAGAGGAGAAAATCTTCCCCTTATATCTTTACTAGAAATCCAGAAAATCTAGATGATCCCCTCGGACCCTGAACATAATCCCTGTTTACATAAGATGAGCAGATGTGGATTTGGTTTACAGAGCCCGACAGAAAGAGGTCCTGACATTTTACAGGATGATGTTCCTGCAGAAGAAAGACATTTCCTGATGATAATATTAGAGAACTGCACACATAGCACTTCCCCAATATTAAGGTCGCTATGGGAAATGCTCTTTTTAACCACTGGAGTGCTGCAGAAAAAAAGTACAAGCTCCCTGTAGTCCTTAGGTTACGGCTACATGGACACTTTTGCGGCGCACCATTAGGATTGCAAATGTCGCACTGCTCGCCATGCTTAAAGGGGTATACCCCTTTTAGACAATGGGGGCATATCGTTAGGATATGCCCCCATTGACTGATAGGTGCGGGTCCCACCTCTGGGACCTGGCTGCACCAACACCGAGAACGGAGCAGGGAAGGTGGTGGCCAAGCGCTCTCCTCATAGTAGTGAATCGGAGCTCACCGTGCTTACGCAGCCACCGCTCCCATTCATTTCTATGCGGCCCGAGGGAAATAGCCGAGGCGGCGGTCGGCTATTTTCGGCAGCCCCATAGAAATTAATGGAGGGCGGGCAACTGCGCATGCACAGTGTGCCCCCCACAACTTTCAGGGATCCATTCTCGATGTAGGTGCGGGTCCCACCTCTGGGTCCTTATTGTCTGAGGTGGGAATAACCCTTTAATGATTAGGATCATGGATTTCTGCAACTGCAATGTCACAGGGCAAACAGCTCCCAACCAGAAGTGTAATTTGTAGCTCTGGGGCCCCCAAGGTAAAATCATTATCAGGAACCCCTATCTAACATGCTTCATTTACAGCCCTGGCCATATGGGGAAGAATGATAAAAAGGGTCCCTCTAAGGCTCCTGAGCCCAAATGCATGCGCACTCTTTGCGTCCCCTATACTTACGCCCTTGTTTGCGACCACATTCGCCATCTTTAGGTGCAGCCCCACCCTAAAAGCCTCAGGCACAATTTTCCAATTTCTCTATTTCATCGCAGAAAAATAAAAATAACGGATTGCATGTGTCATAAAACAGACACCAAAGTCGCCTGATGGATCCCTCTAACTTATAATGGGTTCTATCAAGTTTCAATCTGATAGGAAGAATGGTGCAAATACTAAGCTATTCCTCCCATCATTTCCAGTGGAAGTGTGAACAGGATTTATGACAACAATAACCATGTAAGGGACAGAATGTATGTCGTACAGGCAGATCTCACTTTGACAGATGTAGCAGAGGTGACCTTGTCATTTGCCAATGCTCATTTTGATTTCCATGTGTATTTTAAAAAGGTCTGCAGGTAATTATCTCATCAACGTAACAGCGTTATTGCAATGCACAAACCGTGCAGCCCCTCAAATGAAATGATGATAACTAGTGTTGGGCGAAGCGAGCTTTGGATGCTTCATCTGAAGTCGTGGAGATTCGTCTCAGTACAGTATTAGAATGTATGGGCTCTGATGAGCCGAAGTTATTCACGAAGTCGTGCATGACTTTGTTTAATAACTTCGGTAGTTGATTTTTAAAGTAGAAAATCAGTTTAAAACTTGAAACTAAACTCTGGTTTGGTTCTGAGGTACTAGTCAGAACCGAAGCCGAGTCGGTTTCAAGTTTTAAAGGGGTTTTCCACTTCAAAAATCAACTACCGAAGTTATTAAACAACATCACGTGCGACTTCGTGACTAACTTATTTCGGCTCATCTGAGCCCATACATTCTGATACTATACGGAGACGGATCTCCGTATAGTATTATTCCGAAGTTTTGGATGAAGCATCTGAAGCTCGCGTCGCTCAACACTAATGATCACAATGATCTTTATACGTGGACATAGTACACTGTCCACATGTGACCGGATACTTGTAGGTTACCTGTGTAACTGTACGTGGCCTCTGCTGATGACATCAGACTTTCTGTACCATCTGGACTGGCAATGGAACTGTTCTCTGCTGCACAATAAAGATAGACAAGAGAAATGAGCAAAGGCTGTGAAAGGATTTCGAAATAAAGCACATTGTGAATTTACAGGCTATGTACACCTACTGAGGCAATTTTTTTTTTAATGATTGTATTTTACTCTTTTTTGGCTAAAAATTATTTTTTCAATTGGCCTTTATTAAAAATATTGAGTCGTTCTGTCACAAAGGGTTAATGTTTTTCTAGCTGTGTGACTGATACTTTCACTTTGTGCCGGTCATCTAATAAACCTCATCTCTAAATTACTAAGTGGTCATAAAAACGTATTTAATCCATATTCTTATGAGTAAGATAAGAACCTAGCTATAATGAGTGTTTAGAAGGTCAGAGAGCAGAGATAAGGAGCCCGTCAGCTCCTGGTCTGACGGGAAAGACAGAAAATCCAAAGGGTGCTACTAGAGCATCTCAGCTCTGTACAGAAATAAGGATGCAATTTTTTGAATAAAGACCAATTAAAAAATTACATTTTAGCTCAAAATGAGTACAATGCAATAATTTAAAAAAAATTGCCCCCAAAAGGTGTACATGGCCTTTAACTAAAATGAAGCTATGGACATTGATTTATAAGGAACTGCATTGACAGCAATTTCATAAAGCCCTGTGCAGACTACATGAACATCATGCAGGTTTTATTAAAAGAGCAACCACATAATTGCCACCAATCATACCACAGATAAAATACAGCACTTAATATATTATAAACCGACCAGCCAGAACATTGTGTAGGTCCCAACAGTCTGCCAAAACAGCTCTGAACCATCATAGCATGGACTCTACAAGACCTCTGAAGGTGTCCTATGGTATCTGGTACTAAGACGTTAGCAGTACATCCTGTAAGTCCTGTAAGTATGGAGGTGCAGCCTCCATGGACCGGACTTGTTTTCCAGCACTTCTCAATCCGATCGAGCATCTTTGAGATCTAGAGAATTTGGAGGCCAAAACATCACTCTGAACCTAGGAGAAGTCCTCATTCTGCACCAGGTGCAATGATGGCGGTTTTCGGGTGTGTGCGACTGCAACTAGGCCCAAAGTAAAAGAGGTCCCAGCAGCCTCACATTCCCCAAAAAGTTCAGTTTTCAACAGGATCTGAGTCCTCAAAGCATTTTGTGTTCTGACAAACAGTAATACAATATTGTTCAGGGAGCTCACCGGAATATAGCTCAGCCTGCTGTACCACCTAGCTATTGTAGAAATACTGTTCAATTAATGGCTGGCTTCATACCAAAAGGAACACCAAATTAGAGGAACATACCCATGTATTATCATTTACCCCTTAAAAAACAATATATTATACATGCATCACACATAAACCTAAATTATTTTCATACAAAACCTTTTAAAAAAAACTTTTTTATTTTTAAATGGCCAGTATAATTATTAGATGTATAGTCCTTAGATTGGAATAAAATGTAGTCACGGTCTTCCATTCCTAGTGCGGAGCTCTCGCACTATTTTAAGACAGTTCTGTATTCCACAGCGATGTTACAAATGTCTAAGATTCTTTGCTGTTAATGTCTTGCTATATATCTTGTATAATAGTTGTTATGCAATACTCATATTATTGCTACTTTTTATATTGTGCCTGCCTCTTCATATCACAGTTCCATATGTGGCATATTCATTCAATTTTACATCAGCTATGGAGTTAGATGTAATACAATGTTTTTTCGCTTACCAGACTCCCGTTTTGTTGTTAAATATAGCTGGTATCTGGCATACAGACGCGTTTCATTGTCTCATCTGCAGCTGCGAATCTCTTGCGCTGTCAATTCCCACGCTGCTAGTGCCGGCACTTACTTCCCTGCGCATGCGGGTTGAGAGCTGTGAGACGCTGACTGTATTGAATGCTTTCAAGCGCTGACTTTATTCGGTACCTGTGCGATTTTCTCATTACCGCAGATATTTGTATTTTCTTTATATTGCTGTGTTTGGATTATTTGGTGAATGGTGAATCATCCAAACAGCGATATAATTACAAATATCTGCGGTAATAAGAAAATCGCACAGGTACCGAAAAAAAGCCTTGAAAGCCTTCAATACAGTCAGCGTCTCACAGCTCTCAACCCGCATGCGCGGAGAAGTGCCGGCACCAGCGCGCAAATCAAGCGTGGGAATTAGCAGCGGAAGAGATTCGCAGCTGCAGATGAGACAAGGAAACGCGTCTGTATGCCAGATACCAGCTATATTTAACAACAAAACGGGAGTCTGGTAAGCGAAAAAACATTGTATTACATCTAACTCCATAGCTGACGTAAAATTTTATGAATATGCCACATATGGAACTGTGATATGAAGAGGCAGGCACAATATAAAAAGTAGCAATAATCTGAGTATTGCATAACAACTATTATACAAGATATATAGCAAGACATTACCAGCAAAGAATCTTGCAGACATTTGTAACATCGCTGTGGAATACAGAACTGTCTTAAAATAGTGCGAGAGCTCCGCACTAGGAAAGGGAGACCGCGACTACATTTTATTCCAATCTAAGGGTCCATTCACACGTCCGTAAGTGTTTTGCGGAACCCGCAAATTGTGGATCTGAGAAACATGGACACCGGCCATGAGCGTTCCTCATTTTACAGACCACACATGGCCGGCACTATAATAGAAAATGCCTATTCTTGTCCGCTATGGCGGACAAGAATAGGACATGTTCTATTTTTTTCCGGAGCCGCGGACCGGAAGTTCGGGGCTGCGGAACAGAAGTGCAGATTCGGACAGCACACTGTGCTGTCCGCATCTTTTCCGGCCCCATTGAAAGTTAATGGCTCCGCACCCGGACCATTCAAACGGACGTCTGAATGGAGCCTAAGGACTATACGTGTAATTATTATACTGGCCATTTAAAAAAATATAATAATTTTTTTTTAAGGTTTTGTATGAAAATAATTTAGGTTTATGTGTGATGCATGTATAATATATTGTTTTTTAAGGGGTAAATGATAATAAATGGGTATGTTCTTCTAATTTAATTTTCTTTTTGGTATAAAGCCAGCCATTAACAGCATTTCGTGTTCTGAACCAGCTGCTGAATATAGTCACGGTGGATTAGGTTTTAATAATAGGCCCAATGGTTACTCGTTATGCCACTGCCTTGAACTCTTTGTCATGTTCCTCAAATCATTCCTGAACAATTTTTGCAGCGTGGCCTGGGCGTCATCCTGCTGAACATAGCCACTGCCATTAGAGAACAAAGGGGGGGTACAATGTTTAATTAGGTGGTAAGTGTCAGATCTACATAAATGCCAGGACCCAAAGTTTCCCAGCAGAATACTGCCCAGAGGATCACACTGCCTCCACCAGCTTGTCTTCTGCCCATAGTACATCCCGGTGCACGATGTAAAAGAAAATGCGATTTATTAGACCAAATCACTTTCTTCCATTGCTCTATGATCTAGTTCTGATGCTCACGTGCCCATTAAAGTCACTTCTGGAAGTGGACAGTGGTCCACATGGGCACTCGGACAGGTCTACAGCTAAAAAGCCCCATACACAGTAAGCTGTGATGTCCTGTGTGGTTTTATCATATTTAGCATTAACATTTTTCAGATACGTGTGCTCTTCTGAGGGTCTAGAGGGGATAACCTTCTCTCCCCACATACATCAATCAGCCTTGGATCACTTCTGGTAGGCACTAACCGCTACATACCGGAAACACCCACAACACCTGCCATTTTGGAGATACTCTGACTCGTCTACCCTTGTCAAAGTTGCTTAGATCCTTAGACTTCTCCATTTTTCCTGCTTCCAGAGCTTCAACTTCAAGAACTCACTGGTCAGGCGCTGTCTCAAATACTGCATATCCCACCCATCGACAGAGGCCATGGTCAGACGATAATCCGTTCTGATCACTTACCCATGGTGCCATAACTACAACCGTCATATCTCTGATCCATAGAAGACTTCCCTAGAAACAGGCGACAAGAAAAAGACAAATTGATGAAAAGAGAAAGAAAAACACCATGAACGACGAAGGGGGGACATGCTGCGAGATAGTGAATAGGATAGAAATGCCCAGGTCTCTGCGAGAGAATGTGGGAAAGTAACTGCTACCAACAATATAAAAAAGGGGGCGTCAGGCAAACCACAAAACGATTTTTGGATTGCTGTCAGTCTAAGAAATGCCACAAAGTTAGTAGTAAATGATAACACAACAAAGAAAATGGAAGCTAGTAAAATGCAGTTCAGCGGTCTGATACGTGGCGAGTTTGTAGCACTTCTAAGACTGCAGAAAGTGCAAGAAACAACATGGCAAACTGTGGAAACTTCCAATAGTCCGAAAAGTATACCAGTCCACACCCCAACAGTCCCAGGCATGCCAAACTATTGGAAGTTTACAGGATAGAAAGGCCGACCCCTTCACCAGTAGTGACAAGTTCTGGACACATGCCAGGGTTAGAATTCATTCTAGTGAAAAGACCGTGAGGAAACCATGCATGAAGTTAGACCAGGGATGCACAAGCTACAGTCCAGGGGCCACATGTGGCCCACCATACCATTCTGTGCCCCAACCATCTGGTCACAGGCATGCTTGTCTGTCTGCTCCCTTGTATTTTCCACTTCAGAGAGTGGTACATAGCTCTGGAGCAGGGACGTACTAATGATGCCCTGTTTGGCCATGTCTAGGATCTCCATACATTAGCAGAATGGGGGATCCCTGTGTGGCACTCCAGAGAGGAGCAGACAAGGTCATGCCCACGTGTGGCTACCTTCATTGTCCCCCTATTCTTCCGACATAGGTTTGGCTACCTTCATTACACCCCCATTCTTGACATACATGTTCCTACCTTAATTGTTCTCCCATACTTCTGACATACGACTGGCTTCCTTCATTGTGCCCCCCATTCTTCCGACATAGGTTTGGCTACCTTCATTATACCCCCATTCTTGACATACAGGCAGCTACAGTACTTTCATTTTACCTTCATTCTTCCCACATACTCGTGGCTACCTTCATTGTGCCCCCATTCTTCAGACATAAATGCGGCTACCTTCATTGTGCCCCCATTCCTCAGACATCCATGCGGCTACCTTCATTGTGCCCCCATTCTTCAGACATAAATGCGGCTACCTTCATTGTGCCCCCATTCTTCAGACATCCATGCGGCTACCTTCATTGTGCCCCCATTCCTCAGACATAAATGTGGCTACCTTCATTGTGCCCCCATTCCTCAGACATACATGTGGCTACCTTCATTGTGCCCCCATTCTTCAGACATACATGTGGCTACCTTCATTGTACCCCCATTCTTCAGACATACATGCGGCTACCTTCATTGTGCCCCCATTCTTCAGACATAAATGCGGCTACCTTCATTGTGCCCCCCATTCCTCAGACATACGTGCGGCTACCTTCATTGTGCCCCCATTCTTTTGACAGGTGGAGACCTGGGAGTGGCACCTGTCAGACGTTTATGACACATACTTTTAATAGGCCATAAATGTCTCTCATATATGGTATTACCCTGTAGTTTTACTGCAGTCCTTGGGACTGGTTTAATCTGACAATGTGGCCCTTGGACCAGAAGAGGTTGTGCACCCCTGAGTAAGGCGCTTTCGTTATAACGTTAGTGGATATTTACATAGTTACATCAAGTCCAACCTAAGATCCAAGAGGATCAATAGGATAAAACCACAAAAGATGTGAATACATGAATATCAACATAAAATACATCAAACATTACCCATAAACAGAAATAAGCTATAGTCACACTGGTAACCTGGCTTCGGGATGGCATGGGACTGTGCCAGGTACTGTACATTGCATGCAGCTCTACCCACAGACTACTGAGGCCCTCAAATATCTCTTACCGAGCAGAGATGCTGGAAACGGTAAACGGTAAAAGCAGAAAAACATAGTTAACCTATAGCAGTACAACAAGCTAATGCACATACCAAGATACGGAATATCTGACACATCAGTACTATGCGAAACGAGCGGAGAGAGCACTTGCTAAAGAGGGCCGGTCACCTCTCTACTAAATACTTAAATCCCCATAAAACAACTATTCTGGAGCACCTGTTCTTAGATGTGTGGTTCCTTTGTTATTCCCTCTGGAAATGCATAAATAAATTGACAACTGGGTGTAACCATCTCTCCTGTCAATGGGATGTGTTCCTACACAGGCTAACACCGTCAGCACCGATTGCACAGTGTTAAAGAGTAGGGACAGACCCCTTTGACAAATAAAACAGTAAGGCCCACTTGTCAATGTATTCATATGTTTCAGGGAGGAATAACAGATGAGCTGCACAATGTAGACTTCTATGAAAAGATGCTCCAGAATTGTAATTACATGGCGAATACAAGTAGCTACTAAAACAAACATGTGAGGACAGGCGATAGGTCCTCTTTAAACTAGGATGTATATGTCCCAGATGTATTCAGGGTTGAGATGTGCTGAGGTGACACCCTAAACCAGTGATGGCTAACCATGGCACTCCAGCTGTGGTAAAACCACAACTCCCAAGATGCCCCCCTTGCTTGGCTGCTCTCAGAACTCTATAGAAATAAATGGAACATGCTGGGAGTCGTAGTTTCACCACAGCTGGAGTGCCAAGGTTAGCCATCACTGCCCTAAACTGAACACTATCATGAGAATATACTGTAACATAACGGTGGTTACAAAAAAAAAAAAAAAAGCAATTTTTTTTTAAAAAGACTATTAATATCATCATTTCCACAGACCAACAGGGTTTTCTAGTTTTTAAAGGGATTGTCCCACAAAAAATATTCTACAATTTTCAAACCAGCTCCTAGATCTGAATACTTTTGTATTTGCATGTAATTAAAAATGTACCACAGTCACCGAGTTATTCAGTAAACTGTATCTGTATAGCGCCACCTGCTGTTTTATTTTCCTTATTTCTTTGACCTGGTCACTGAGATGGCCGCACATGCTCAGTTTCATCCTTCAACTGCCTCCTGAGCTGTGATAGGGAGAGCTGAGACACCCCCCCTGAGCTGTGATAGGGAGAGCTGAGACACCCCCCCTGAGCTGTGATAGGGAGAGCTGAGACACACCCCCTGAGCTGTGATAGGGAGAGCATGGACACGCCTCCTGAGCTGCAGCAGAAAAGACACTCCCCTGAGCGGTCAGCTTGATATAAATCTAGCAGAGCAATGAATGGGGAGATCTCTGGATCCATGTGAGGTACAGGGCTGGTTCTAGCTTTGTCATGTACTATACGATGTCTGATTGTCATTTTTTACATTAATCATGGGGTAACCCATTTAACTATTGATGACTTATCCTCAGGATAGGTCATCACTATCTGATCAATGGGCCGTCCCATTTAAACAAACAGGACTGTGCTATGCACTATACAATGAACAATCAGCTGATCGGCAGGGGTACGGGGTGTCGGATCACCACTGATCAGATATTGAGAACTTATTCTGAGGTATTTCATTCCTGGAAAGCTCCTTTGATTCTGCCCCTTGCGGTGGGAGACGGTAGAGATTACCTGTTTCGTCATTCAAGGTTCCCACGGAATGAAGTAACCCGGCTTCTTTCTTGTTCTTTCTGTTCATGAAGAAGATACAGAACATATAGACATGCTGCTGATCTGTAAATTGCTTAATGGGTCACTGTGCTTTCAGAAAACGTTTAATATGTTATAAGGACGTATGAAAGGTTTTGATTGGTGGGGGTCCGAGGGCTGAGACCCCCACCAATCTCTAGAACGAGGGGAGAGAAGTGCATTCTCTCTTCTCCCTGCAGGAAATAAAGCAAGGCGGATTAAATAGAAAGTCTATGGGCCTATCTTCTGCAGCGACGAAAGAGAGAGAACGTTAAGCGAGCGCTCAGACCCCCACCGATTTAAACTTTTGATATGTCTCAAAGCACAGTGACCCCTTTAAGTGACATATTCATCCTATCTAAAATATAAACCAACCACTGCTGTGGTTCTTTTCTGATCGGCCTCTGAACATGAGAGCAGTTATCTGACGGACTGCTTTCGGCTTTTCCTCCAGATTTGCAGGAGGTTCTACATCAATAGAGGAAAATATAGTAATATACTATAATATATAGAGTATTAAAGGGGTTCTGAAGGCTTTTTAATATTGATGACCTATCTTGAGGTTAGGTCATCAATATCAGATCGGCAGGGGTCTGACACCCGGCAAACTCGCCGATCAGCTGTATGAAGAGAAGGTGCGTGCAATGTGTACGTGCCGTCACCTGTTTTGCCATACACATATCGGCAGCAAGCAGGAAAAGAGACAGGAGACAGCACATGCACACTGCGCACGCCTTCCATTCATACAGCTGATCGGCGGGGGTGCCAGGTGCGGATAGGTCATCAATAGTAAAAGCCCAGAGAACCCCCTCTAACACTGATCCCTCAGCTCCGATCTCAGAAGCTGCAGCAGATATAGTCTGATGGTTTACCCCCATCGATCCATAGTGTCGTGGTACGTGTATACTTCTCTATGGACATCTCTTGTCTATGGTAATGAAAGGGTCTGTCCAGTTCTGTTTAGTTCTTGGGGGAGATTGGGAAGTCTTTTTTGCTTTGACGTAATTTGCACCACATTTATCAGCACATTGTTTAATACACTTGGTGCAACATTAAAGGGATGGTCCGTCAATTACAAATAGGCACCCCAGCCGATCAGCTGTTCGAGGGTAGCACTAGTACGGGAAGTAGGTGCCAAAAATACATTGTTCCGTCCAGAGTGGTGGGCAGCGCTTGGAAGTGCATGGAAGCAGTGCTGCCATCACCAGCTTTGTCCACTACACAATAGACGGAGCTATGAAGTAACCAGGGCTACTGCAGAACAGGTGATTGGCGAGGGTGTGACACTGCGCACCCCTGCAGATCCAATACTGATGGTCATCAATAGGGATGAGTGAATCCACTAAGGATGAAACATCCAAAGTCGATTCGCATAAAACTTTGTTCTAATACTGAACGGAGCAGGAGCTCCATACAGTATTAGAATGTATTGGCCCTGATGAGCCGAAGTTATTGCTTCGTGAAGTCTCGCGAGACTTCGCGCAATAACTTCATAAATTAATTTGTACTGTAAAAAAACATTTCCCACTTAGAACTGAACCCGAGTTCGGGAAATGGTGTTCTACAGTACAAAAATAATGTATGAAGTTAATGCGCGAAGTCTTGCGAGACTTCGGGACGCAATAACTTCGGCTCATCAGAGCCAATACATTCTAATACTGTACGGAGCTCCTGCTCTGTACAGTATTAACAACGTTTTATGCAAATGGTCTTTGGTTGTTTCATCCAAAGTCAATTCGCTAATCCCTAGTCATCAACATAAAAAGAATGGTGTCGGATATTGGGTAGTTTTCAGCATTAAAGTATAGAAAATATTGAAAACCACATATATACCCTTTATAACCTAACTCCCCTGAAAATACGCTTACATTAAGGCTACTTTCACATCTGTGTTGTCAATTCCTCTGCCGGATCTCAAAACTGGAATTAAATGGATCTGTGCCATATAATACATCCGGCTGCATCAGTTTGAACCGGATCTGGCCCCAATTGACTTACAATGATCTTCATACCGGATCCGGTTTGTTCAGCTTTGATTTAATACAACCGGATCCGGTATGAAGATCATTGTAAGTCAATTGGGGCCAGATCCGGTTTTTACGCTAACAAAAGAAACTGATCCAGTACCATTGACTTAGGGCTCATTCAGACGGCTGTATGTGTTTTGCAGTCGGCAAATTGCGGATCCGCAAAAACGAGATTTTTGTATAACTTACCAGTAAAATCTCTTTCTCGCTCTTTCCTTGGGGGACACAGAAGACCTTGGGTATAGCTCATCTCCCTAGGAGGCGTGACACTAAGTGAAGACTGTTAAGCCCCTCCTCCACAGCTATACCCTCAGCCTGGAGAGAGAGACTGCCAGTTGCGTGTCCAAGTAGTGAGAAAAGGCAAAGTCCAAAAATTGGAACCAACAAGCCAACTACCCAAAGGGTAAACAAACTCGGAAACAGTCAGAGAAGAACAAAGAATGGGTGGGTGCTGTGTCCCCCAAGGAAAGAGCGAGAAAGAGATTTTACTGGTAAGTTATACAAAAATCTCGTTTTCTCGCCCAGTTTCCTTGGGGGACACAGAAGACCTTGGGACGTTCAAAAGCAGTCCAAAGGGGGAGGGACCACAGCACCAAGGCGAAGCACCCGAAGGCATCAAAAAACCCGCCGC
This sequence comes from Bufo bufo, assembly GCF_905171765.1. Taxonomy (NCBI): domain Eukaryota; kingdom Metazoa; phylum Chordata; class Amphibia; order Anura; family Bufonidae; genus Bufo; species Bufo bufo. Next base: position 68,020,369 of record NC_053389.1, read on the forward strand.
CTGCAGACCAGGCGGCCCGAAACAGCATACGCCGAAGCCCGAGTATGCACCCTGTAGAACTCGGTAAGGTGTGCAAGGAAGACCAGTGACCGCCTTGCACAAATGCATGGCCGAAGCCTAATGCCTCCGGCCCAGGAAAAAACCGACAACTCTGGCCAAATGAATGGTGACACCAAAAGCAGAACCCTGCCCTTGGTGCGGCAACCACAACAAGAGCCACTCTGAGAAAGCGGAGGAAAGCCACCCTGGAGGCCGTCAACCCTTTGCACGGACCTCCTGGAAACACAAGAGACCGAATGTCGACAAGAGTCGGAGATCTCCAACGTTCCCTGGGGTGGGAAGGGGAGGACGACTGCCTCAATGAAATGAAAGACAAACACCATCTTCAGAAGGAAGGAAGAGACGGAATGGAGAACAGCCCTGTCCTGGGGGAAGACAGAAGGCTCGGAACAAGAAGGGCCGCCACTCAGGCACCCATCAGAGACACGATGGCTACAGAAACCCAACTGTTAGTAGAGGGAACTTCTGTAACGGCTCCAAGGAAAAATTGGAGCGCCAAGAGCCTAGTATGTAGTTCCCAGGACGGTACCGGAGGACAGTACAAAGGAACCCAAGAGCCGCTCCATGGAAGAAGTTCCTGACAGGCCCAGAGGGCCTGGGAACGCTGAAAGAGGAAGGACAGGAATGACACTTGATACTTCAAGCAACAGAGTCCCAGCCCCAGGTCCAGGCCGGACTGGAGAAAGACAGAACCATGGAGAAAGGCAGAGTGGGGGAACGCCCAGCTTCCCACAGAACCCCAGGTAAAACCCTAAGTCCTACCACAGATCCTGGACGAAAAACTCGGCTAGAAGCGAACACTAGCGAGCCCACTAGAGTTGCCTGGGCAAGCGGGTGAAAACCCAATGATCAGGCGCAGACCCGTAACACGGGTAGAACAGTCGGTAGAACTGGTCCCGTCGGCCCCCGAGCAAGGTTGTCCCGTATCCCCCCAGAGTGGGGAAGCAGAAGGACAAACGGACAGGAACCGAAGGGTCCGCCCAGCAACCGCCAGGACAAGACAGGCTAAAGCCGAAGCCAATGTAGCCACCACAGGAAGACGGACTACAGTTCCGGTGTGGGAGATTTAAAAGACAATCCTGACCAAATGGTAGTCCTCCCAAGTTACCGAGAAGGTGAATCCAAAGCAGAAACATTGCCTAAAATGGAAAAAACGCAATCTGCACCCAGCGGGAGGACAGAAAACGGTAGACCCGGTAACTAGGCACACAGCTAGTACAGCCAGTGTGGACAAGGGAGACTCAAAAGGAACACCAGAACCATCCACATGAACAACCATGCTTTCCCCAGAGGGAAGGGCAGTGAAGGAACAGCCTCTGAAGCGTGGCCGGAACAGACGCCACATCGGAATGATCTGTACCGAGTGGGAGCCAAACAGAGCCGGCGAGAAAAGGCAGGCGAGACAGAGGCCGGTATAACACCCTCCAACCGAAAGGGGGAGTGGGCAACAGAGAGGCCATAGGACAGCTCAAAAGCAGAACACCGCTACACAGAGACGCCCGGTTCACCGCCTCGCAGAAGGCGAATACCCTGAAGAACCCAAGGTGGAGGTCCCCCAGACCTGTATAAGCGAGCACCCAAGAGAAGTTGGGTGACCTTCCCAAGAATAGCGGCCCGAACCTGGTAGCAGATCAGACTGAAGCACCGAGGGCGCCAATCCGGAAAGAATCATACCACACTGCACCCGAAGAGGAGGAAATGGTATTAGGCGAGGGGACCGTAGTCCCGCCAGAGCCAACATAAAATGCGAAGGGCGCTGCAGACAGCGCTCTCGACCATGTGACCACTAGCACAGGGAAACAATGCCGCGGAAGGACAAATGGGCCAACGAAATGAATGAGTACCACCCAGCTCTGTGCAGTAGCGAACAGTAGAGCCCGTCTACTTAAATATAAGGTATTCATTTGTTGTTTATTGGACAACACCTTAGGCTTACACAGATGGACAGAATGATCTCCTTAGAGAATAGTGCAAGGCTTGCGGCAATCATCGTATCCCAAGAGAAAAAGTATGTCGCAGGAGGAAAGGAGGCATACGTACGAGTAGCCCCGTAAGCAGTGAGAAGGCCAACCCACCTACGGGACGAGAAGGAAACAACGCACAAGAACGTCCGCTCACTGCAAAAATATATCACTCAGCGAAGAGGGCCAGCCACAGAGTGCCACAGTATCTACGGGAGTGCAAACTGAAAGGAGTTATGCACAAGACTAGTATGGTATGCGATGGAACGCAAACTGACCGCCCCGAAAAAGGGGGGAAATGTACCTGGCAAACTGCAGTGGGCAAGAATGCAAAGGCCTGCCCCAAAAAGGGGGTGATGCCCAAGGCCGTACCTACGTCAGAGAAGTAGGGCATACCATACTTCGCCCAGAAAGGCGCCATGCACATGGCCACACAGTATCCAGCAGGAACGCAGGAGGTCCACCTAGTGAAAAAGGGGGGCATGCACAGGGCTATCTTAGCATTAAGTGAGTGTGCAACAATTCACCCAACCCGAAATTTCGTGAGAGTGTAACTACTCCGCCAATGAAGGGGAACATGTGCAAGTCCAGTACAGCACATACAAGGACAGCCTTGAATCTTGTGAGCGTGCAAAATTCCACCCATGGAATGAGGGGTGGTCACGCACAAGGCCAGCACCGTATCCAATGGAAGCGCAAGCGTTCCACCCATGTTAGAGGCCATGCTCAAGGCCAGCAACGTATCTGGTGAGAGTGTAGTATGCCGCCCAGAAAAGGAAGGGGGGGGGGGGTCATGCACATGTCCAGCATCGCATCCAGGGAGAATGCGAGCAGTCGGTGAGAAAGTGTGTATGCCACCGAAGGAGGCATGCCCATGGCCGGCAGCGAATCCAGTGAGAGTGCGTACACCGCCCACAGAAGAGGGGTCATGCATATGGCCGGCCGCGGATCCAGAGAGAGTGCAAGCACCCCGCTATGTATAGGGGTCATGCACATGGCCAACAATGTACCGGCGAGAGAACAACCACCGACCGAGGGAGTGTATGTATGCCGCCACCCGGAAATTGAAACAAGGAGAAAGCAGCCCTGCAGAGCAGGGAGTGTCTTGCCTCCTTGGACACTAAGCAAAAACTGGCAGTCTCTCTCTCCAGGCTGAGGGTATAGCTGTGGAGGAGGGGCTTAACAGTCTTCACTTAGTGTCACGCCTCCTAGGGAGATGAGCTATACCCAAGGTCTTCTGTGTCCCCCAAGGAAACTGGGCGAGAAACACGGATACCGGCCTTTGTACGTTCCGCAATTTGCAGACTGCACATGGCCATCACTCTCATAGAAAATGCCTATTCTTGTCCAGACAAGAATAGGACATGCTCTATATTTTTTGCGGAGCCGTGGAACGGAACAACGGAAGCGAACAGCATATGGTGTGCTGTCCGCATCTTTTGCGGTCCCATTGAAATGAATGGGTTCGCACCCGGAACAAAAACATACGGCCGTCTGAATGAGCCCTTACATTGATTTTCATGCCGGATCTGGTTTGTTCTATTTCGCAATCGGAAAACAAAACCGCAGCTTGCAGCAGTTTTGTGTCTGCCACCAAAACCCAACAAATGGAACTGATGCACGTTTATACATCCTGATCAGTTTTGTCCCCATTGACAATGGATAGGGACAAAACTGAACAAATTAATTTCGGTTTTGAGATCCTCTGCCGGATCTCAAAACCAGAATTGAAAACGCAGATGTCGAAGTAGCCTAAGCAGTTCTGTCTTTTGTCCTGATTTATACCAACACAAATGCTTTTATATTGCGAGCGCCGTCTTTCATTTCTTACCTCCGATGCTCCCAGCAGTATACCAGAAGGGCGAAAATGTAGAAGGACAGGAACACCCCTAAGCAGAAGAGCATCCCCCCGATATAAGTGCTCTCTGAGGGAGACAAGAAATGGGCGGCACATGGGTAACAGAAACCAAAATTAATCTTTTCCACATTTACGCATCGAGATGACAACCACAAAGGACACTCCTTTGACCTTCATATGACTGACCGACCCCTATGGACACGTTTAGTGCGTTTGCCGGGAACCTTCTGGGCATACACTAATAATGTGGATGGAGCCTAAAAGGGCTCCTCCAAGATCAGAGAAGGTAATAATGACCATCTGCTTTGAAAGTAAGACGCTCACATTTAGGCCTCAGCTATAATGGCTACATAGGTATTGGGATTTCCACTTGCAATTCTATACAGCAGTTCTTTGAACATAATGCATATATTAAAGGGGTCGTTATAATTCTGTTGTGCCGTTCATTTACTATTCCTACTAGAAGTTTATGAATGAATAGACAGCAGTCTGCAATAAAGGTCCAACCGGGTGTTAGCAGTTAGGAGTCTGCTCCTTGAAGGCGTCACCTCAGTGTTTATCACCCCTCCACGGGTCCCATGAGTCCACCTGTTCCAATGGAGTGCAGGTCGTGTCACTATTACATTCACTCATATGGTACTGATGTAAGACAGCGCTCCGTCAGTCCCATAGAAATGAATGGCACGTTGGACCAACATGTGAACCACCCCAATCAAGTGAGGGAACCTTGGGATCCCTGTTCTCCCAGCGTTCCTACAGTAAGACTTATCCTGTTGATATGTAGAAAGCCAAGGGTGGGATCAGATCCTGTCCCCCGGGATTTCGATGCTGTGTGCACTGGGGGTACACTGTAATGGGCTAAAAGAGGGTGGATTCATAGACTACATACTGCTGGTGGCCGGGCTGACTAGGACTTCCAAGGTCTTCTGACGATCTCCATGCTCCACGGGGGTATCTGAAACACAAGATATAAGTAGTAGGGGAAAAAAACCTGTACAGAAGCGGGGGGCTGAGGGGCTTGAGCCGTCAAATGAGAGGCTTACCTGGATTTAATGGATAATAAGGCAGACCCCCGCCGCACGCCTCATCCTCCGTCTTTACAACAACCACAACATAGAAACCATCTTTGCTGAAATCCTTTCTCTGGAATGAATATAGGAGTACGTGAGGTGTCGGCCGATATACATAGACACACAACATGCTATAATACAGGGATGCTCAACCTGCGGCCCTCTGGCAGTTGCCAAACTACAACTCCCAGCATGCCCTAAAAGCTGTAGGCTGTCCAGACATACTGGGAGTTGTAGTTTTGCAACAGCTGGAGGGCCGCAGGTTGGGCATCCCTGCTATAATATAGCCGTATTCATGGAAGAGCATATCCCCTGAAAATACGGAAGTACAATGCACTCCACTGGCTTCCTTTTATTGCTCAGCTACGGATTGTGGGTATAACAAGATACTTCACTTTTAATATTTTTTATGTAATTGTCAGATTGTCAGCTATTAAACAGCTTGCATCCACCAATACCCCTAGCGAACCGAGAGTCACTTATTTATATTACTCCATACCCATGCACTCGCCGTTCCAATCACATATGATAACTTGCAGAGAGCAGCCTATCCAAATTTGCGTGTTACAATTTCATGAACCAGCATGCGCAGGATGAGCAGTGGTATGGATCTTCTATTGCTCAGCTATAGAACATGCAGTGCATTGGCTTGAAGGAGGCGTTTGTCAGGTCCTGGGGTGGGCTGACCCACAGCAGCACGGACAAGAAACTCAGTCTAATGTTAAGACTAGAGCGAACGCTAGCTTCAGCCAATGCCAGACTTCTGCCTGCCCAAAACGTGTTTAGCCAGGTTCGAAAATTTTGTCCGCTGTCAGCCGAAACTACATGTGTATGGCATGATTGGACAAATTCAGCAATCATTTCCCATTATGCTCGGCCAGTTTAGTCTGACATGTTGATGGTAGAATCATTTGTACATATGATCCCATGCATGGCTGACCGGCCACTGTCACTGTCTAATGTGTATGGCAAGCGTAAAAGGGGGTTGTCCACTTTCTATATCCCACCCAGTGTGACCTATGAAGGGAAACATACTTACTTGCTTCCCCACCACTTGGTCCCATCTCCATGGGTCCTGGGCTTTCATCATGGCATGTAAACTTCCTGTACAGACAAAGTCCCGTATGTTTCTGCAGCCATTGACTGGCCTCAGCAGTGACATGTCCACAAGCGGCACCTGACCTGGCAGCGGCATACTGCTTGGGGACACGTCACTACTCATTAGCTGCAGCAGCACACGTGATCCTGTACACGCAGAGAGTCAACATGTGGGGACAGAAAGAACAGTGAAGACAGCTCAGGAGCCGGAGGCAGAACCAAGTGATGGGGAGCAGGTAAACAGTTCCCTTCTAAAGTCCCACTAGGTCAGGATGAAATAAAAAAAAAAAAAAGTAAAATATGAGTACAGCTCCTTTAAAGGTCAGTTTTGTCCCTATGACACTGGCTGACCTGTTACATGTGCGCTTGGCAGCTGAAGACATCTGTGTTAGTCCCATGTTCATATGTGTCCGCATTGCTGAGAAAAATCATGCTTTAATATATGCAAATGAGCCTCTAGGAGCAACGGGGGCGTTACCTTTACACCTAGAAGCTCAGCTCTCTCTGCAACTGACGCTCCCCCTGCATCAGGCGTGATGACATTTTCACTACCTGGCCTTGTCAAAGTGGAGAGGGCACAGCAGTTGCAGAGAGAGCAGAGCCTCTAGGTGTAATGGTAACGCCCCCATTGCTCCTAGAGGCTCATTTGCACATAAGAAGACATCATTTTCTCAGCAATGCGGACACATATGAACACGGGACCAACACAGATGTCCTCAGCTGCCAAGTGCACATGTAACAGGTCAGAGAGTGTCATAGGTACAAATCTGCTGAGAGATGCCATTTAAAGGAACATACACCCAGAGCAGCGGCCGCACATGTCTAAATCCACGCCAACATGGCCGAGCTTGCCAAATGGTCTCACAACTTTGCTGACAATACTGCGGCACTACCATTAACAGCAAAACTGCACAACCATTAACAGCAAGTATTTTGCTGAAAAAGCTGAAAAAGCTGCTGTAATAGGGCAGGACGGTGCAGTTCTTTGGTAAGATTTCTATTGGTCCTAAAATGTAAAAGCGGGCGTCCTGGTGGGATTAATAATACAGTACGTGTACAGCAGAAGACGTGCCTACCTGAACGGTGATAGCCGCCTGCTTGGTCATTGTTTGATACATGCCAGTGAAAGCCACATTATTATCAAGGTCGTATACCGGGCACTGAAAAGAGAGAAAGGAGAACGTTAAATTCCTGGCGGCCACATTGAAAAGTATCGGCTAGCTGTGCAAACAAAATTATCAAAGCCTGGAGAACGGGCGGCCGTTTTATCATCTGGTGCGAAGGTCACAGCTATGGCATAGCACTAGTAATTATTATGCATTTTTGTACTTTATTTGGTTTGCAGAGAGCTGTTGCATTGCATGTTCTGTTTTACAGTGTTATTCTCAGCCATAGCAATGTGCCCCTGCGATTTGGGATGTGCTGACTGACCCCCTTTTTCTTTGCAGTTTGTACCGGAGGTGTGGCTGCCTCCTTAGGCCTCTTTCACACGAGCGAGTATTCCGCGCGGATGCGATGCGTGAGTTGAACGCATTGCACCCGCACTGAATACCGACCCATTCATTTCTATGGGGCTGTTCAGATGAGCGGTGATTTTCACACATCACTTGTGCGTTGCGTGAAAATCGCAGCATGCTCTATATACTGCGTTTTTCACGCAACGCAGGCCCCATAGAAGTGAATGGGGTTGCGTGAAAATCACAAGCATCCGCAAGCAAGTGCGGATGCGGTGCGATTTTCACGCATGGTTGCTAGGTGACAGTCTATTCACTGTATTATTTTCCCTTATAACATGGTTATAAGGGAAAATAATAGCATTCTGAATACAGAATGCTTAGTAGGTGATCAATTGAGGGTTAAAAAATAAATAAAAAAAATTAACTCACCTTCTCCTCTTGTTCGCGTAGTTCCCGGTCTCTTCTTTACTTCTTAAAAGATTAACTACCGGCTAGGACCTGTGGTGACGTCAGATCACATGCTCCAATCACATGGTCCATCACCACGGTGATGGACCATGTGATTGGAGCATGTGATCTGATGTCACCAAAGGTCCTTTCGCCCACAGCTCATCATTAAAGAAGTAAAGAAGAGACCGGGAACTACGCGAACAAGAGGAGAAGGAGAGTTAATTTTTTAATTTTTTTTTAACACTCAATTGATCACCTACTAAGCATTCTGTATTCAGAATGCTATTATTTTCCCTTATAACCATGTTATAAGGGAAAATAATAACATCTACACAACACCTAACCCAAGCCCGAACTTCTGTGAAGAAGTTCAGGTTTGGGTACCAAACATGCACGATTTTTTTCACGCGAGTGCAAAACGCATTACAATGTTTTGCACTCGCGCGGAAAAATCGCGGGTGTTCCCGGAACGCACCCGCACATTTTTCCGCAACGCCCGTGTGAAAGAGGCCTTAGTCGTGCACCCCTGACCAGCTTGTCTGCCCCATAGGCTGATTTTAATTAGTGTGAGTATATAGCTTGGCCTGCTCCCCCTCACTCACTGGAAGCCATTTGGCACCAGGAGAGATATAGTTGTGGACTCTCATTGCAGTCTTTGGTGGCCATTTGGCACCAGGAGTGGTGTGGAGTGGGCCCGGCATGCATGTTGGTACCTGCATTCCTTGGATATAATGGAGGCCATTTTGGCACCAAAGATGACAGAAATTAAAGCAGGCCCAGCATTTATGTGGAACCTACACTCCCTGAATTGTATGCTAGCCGTCATGGCACATAACAGGTAGTATTTAGTGTTAGGAACCCGTCTTTCACAGATCGCCTTGACGTGCGGCAGACGGGCTCAAATAATTTTGTACAAAATGATTTGCCAAGCATCTCTAAATTATTAGTATAGCACTTTCAATTATTATGCATTTTTGTACTTTATTTGGTTTGCAGAGAGCTGTTGCATTGCATGTTCTGTTTTACAGCTATGGCAGCACAGTCTAAAAAGGAGGCCACACACATTAGTCTAAAGGTGACCAAAATCGACGCTTTCATCCAGAAGGATCGTTCGACAGGTGAAATTTAAAGGGGTATTCCCATCACATACAATGGGGGCATATCGCTAGGATATGCTCCCATTGTCTTATAGGTGCAGGTCCTACCTCTGGGACCCACACCTACACAAAGAATGAAGCGGGAAAAGGTGGTAGAAGGCGCACTGCGCAGCCGCCCTCCATTCATTTGTATGGGGCCGCTGATAATAGCCGATCGCTGGCTCGGCTATTTCCGTTGGCTCCATAAAAATGAATGGGAGCGGTGGCCACACAAGCCGCTGCGCTCCCATTTACTTGTATGGGAGTGGCCGGACCCTGGGAAACCCGGGGTCCTCCAGCCACCACTTTTGTCGCTCCGTTTTCAGCGTAGGTGAAGGTCCCAGAGGTTATATGCCCCCATTGTCTGTGATAGGAATATCCTTTAACAATGAACAGTCATTTTAGCCGACCATGAGAGACAGATACCGTACGTAAAATCGGTAGTGTTAAATATTTTTGTCCGATAGTTGCAAGTCCTCAACTGTGTATGGTACCATCAGCCAACACATGAATGATCTCTCCATGAAAAAGATTCTCTGTGGAGGAGCATTCGCCCATTGTCAGGTCTCATTTAACATGGACGGCCAGTCTGAACAACGCCCAATATGGACTAAAATGTGTATGACTGCCTCCGCCTTGTGATTGTCTGCTCAACAGCTGCTCAGCCATCAGACACCGTTGGCAGTGGCCCCTTAAAGAGGTCGTCTCACTTCAGCAAATGGCATTTATTATGTAGAGAAAGTTACTACAAGGCACTTACTAATGTATTGCGATTCTCCATATTGTCTCCTATGCTGGCTTCATTCATTTTTCCATCACATTATACACTGCTCGTATTCAGGGTTGATGGCCACCGCTGCAGCGCGGATACGAGGTGGCCGGGAGCTTCTGCGCATGCGTGCCTATGTGCGCTCCCATTATACCAGCCATCGGCCGGCGCTTTTTCCTATATTGTGCAAGCACGCGACCACCGCTACTGGATTGCAGGGTGGTCGTAAACCCCTGGAAACGAGCGGTGTATAATGTTATGGAAAAAGAAATCAAGCCAGCAAAGGAGGCAATATGGACAATCACAATACATTAGTAAGTGCCTGGTATTAACTGTCTCTACATCAGCGGTCCCCAACCGCCGGGCCGCGGCCCAGGACCGGGCCGTGGAGGATTGTTAGCCGGGCCGCGACGATCAGGGCAGTGTTTAACTCTGTACTAATGAAGCACTTCCATTATGGAAGCGCTTCATTAGTACAGAAGGACCAGGGAGCGGTGAAGGATCTGTACTCACCGCTTCCTGGTCCACGGCTCGGCTATCGGCTGTGCAGGGCTGCGCACAGCGTGAGGTCTCTCTGTGACCTCACGCTGTGCGCCGCTATACACAGCCAGCCGACAGCAGAATGAAGAGGATCGCGATGGTGAGCAGGAGCAGGAGAGGTAAGTGTTTTTTTATTTTATTTTTTATTTGCACTGGGGGCTGATGGCTGACCTGGGGGGCTTATGGCTGACATGAGGGGCTAATGGGACTGACCTGGGGGACATGGGGCTGACATGAGGGACATGGGGCTGACATGAGGGACATGGGGCTGACATGAGGGACATGGGGCTGACATGAGGGACATGGGGCTGACATGAGGGACATGGGGCTGACATGAGGGACATGGGGCTGACATGAGGGACATGGGGCTGACATGAGGGACATGGGGCTGACATGAGGGACATGGGGCTGACATGAGGCTGATGGCTGACATAAGGGGCTAATGGGGCTGACCTGGGGGACATTGGGCTGACATGAGGGACATGGGGCTGACATGAGGGACATTGGGCTGACATGAGGGACATGGGGCTGACATGAGGGACATGGGGCTGACATGAGGGACATGGGGCTGACATGAGGGACATGGGGCTGACATGAGGGACATGAGGGGCTAATGGGGGGCTTATGGCTGACATGAGGGGCTAATGGGGGGCTTATGGCTGACATGAGGGGCTAATGGGGGGCTTATGGCTGACATGAGGGGCTAATGGGACTGACCTGGGGGACATGGGGCTGATATGAGGGACATGGGGCTGACATGAGGGACATGGGGCTGACATGAGGGACATGGGGCTGACATGAGGGACATGGGGCTGACATGAGGCTGATGGCTGACATAAGGGGCTAATGGGGCTGACCTGGGGGACATTGGGCTGACATGAGGGACATGGGGCTGACATGAGGGACATGGGGCTGATGGCTGACATGAGGGGCTAATGGGGGGCTTATGGCTGACATGAGGGGCTAATGGGGGGCTTATGGCTGACATGAGGGGCTAATGGGGGGCTTATGGCTGACATTTGGGGGCTTATGGCTGACATTGGGGGGGTTTATGGCTGACATTGGGGGGGTTTATGGCTGACATTGGGGGGGTTTATGGCTGACATTGGGGGCTGATAGATGGCTAAAGGTTTGGGGGTTGATCTGAGCCATTGGGGGTCTGATCTGAGGTCTGATTAACATTGGGGGTCTGATTGCTGGTCTGACCTGAGGTGTAATGAAAAATATTTTTTTCTTATTGTTCTCCTCTAAAACTAGGTGCATCTTATAGGGCGAAAAATACGGTACAGTGCAGCAGAGACCATAGTCAGTTTATATAGTCATTATATAGTGTTATATATTTTAATATGCACCTTGTGTTTTGTTATGCGCGTGAATCAGTCGGTCCCGCCCACCCCCTAAGCCCTGCCCCAGAACCCCCACCCCCTTCCCGCCCCACCCGATCCCTGGGAAAATTGTCTTGCATGAAACCGGTCCTTGGTGCAAAAAAGGTTAGGGGCCACTGCTCTACATGATAAATGCCATTTGCTGAAGTGGGACAACCCCTTTAAGGAACAATCCTTATGTACCTTGACATCTGCCATTGGGGGAAAGTCAGGAGACCCCACACACATAAGACGGTTGGCGGATCCCACCAAAATCAGCAGGTTCAGCCTACATTTGTCTAATGTGTATAGCCGGCTTAACCCCTACTGGTCAGTGGGGATTCAGCTTTGCAGCCTTTTTAATGTACTTATGAACTGCCTACATTTATCCGAATTGTTCTGCTAAAGGCAGCCTGTTACCATGACATTCACTGACAGACCAGGCACAATGTCTTGTAGGTCGAGCACAGCTGAATGTAAGGATACCTGTCACTTAGTGATCTGCTGCTTCATTCGTTATGCAAATGAGCAGTAAAGTGCACCAAAGGTGGGGCAAGTCACTCTGTGCACCCCTGCTCCTCCTGCTTCCTCTGACAGCCCCTTCCTCTCCTTCTTGATTGACAGGGCCAGGTGCCTATATAGTCATCTCACCTGTCCCTGTCAAAGAGAGGTAGGGGCTGGCAGAGGAATGGGGAGGAGCAGGGGTGCACAGAGTAAGGGCTCATGCACACAAATGTATTTTTTTGCAGCCTGTATGTGGAACCATTCACTTCAATAGAGCTGCAAAAAAAAACCCCAAAAAACTGAAATTACTTTGTGCGCATTCCGTGTCCGTATGTCAATTCCGCAAAAAAAATAACACATGCCCTACTATTGTCCGCATTACGGACAAGTATAGGACAGTTCTAGTATGGGCCGAACGTTCCAATCAGATTGATCATTTGATTTTCCAAGAGAGCGCTAAAAAAATGAATGGTGGAATCTGATTGGTTGAGATAGGCAACTAAGCCAGTTTTCCTTTGCAGCAGTTTGGATAAATCTCCCCCATTTTTCTGGTGACCCACCCCGATAATCCTTAGGCAGTATTACAGCATAGGGTCCATTCAGATATTACAGTCTGGGCACAGGTCTGCAGGGAATCGCTCATTTTTACGGCCCTGAATCATATTAGCGGGTCTTCACCAATGATAAAATTTTGGGCAATTGCTATTTAAGCGCTATTTGAATTGACATCTGGCAATAGGCTCGTACACAACTGAAGACATCAATGGGCACTGGCGCAGTACCTTCGGATACTACTGCTGGGTACATACCTGAATATCTTGTATGGAGATGACAGAGCAGGGAAATGCAGACGGAGAAGTGACTTTAACAATCACAGAGTCCACGTCCGGCGGGAAGACGTACTTAAAATACTGCAAACAGACAATAGGAAACAAGGTATATCACACAGAATACAAGACAGACAGGAGTGAAATAACACTGGCACACTGTGCCAACGGCCAGAATATACACTTCATACAGATATAGCAAATGCCAACCATTAACATTCCTATAGAGGTTCCCGGAAAAGTAATACTGTGCAATGAATCAGGCATTTGCGATATGCACGCAATACAAATAGTGTAAGAATTTTTATGGACATTACAATTTCCTCTCTGTTAACGCCCCCTGCTGTTCAGTAGAGGACGCACATGCTCAGTAGCTTGCCTGCTCCCTTCCCCTCCTCTCAGTGCCAGCATACGGATCTCATAGTGAAATGGCCCACACAACTTTCATTCCTTCATCCCTACTTCTACGTTCATAGTGATATATAGCTCTCTCTAGACAGTGGAGAAGGAAATTGTGGGGGCATTACATATCATATGTATCTATGGGGCTATATGGACTATTCTCTATGCAGGGAAGGAAGGACTTCACAAAAGCCAACTGTATGCACTCCTGAGAGATGCAGGTGCCTGATGCCCACCCACAGAAAGGGAAGAGACTGGAGCTCCAGATTGGGAAGAAACAAAAAATAGGGTAAAAGCAGTATTTTTTGCATGGATATAGTTAAAATAATTGTGTGCGTTACTAAGGATACTTTTACATTTTTCTTTGTGGGATAACCACTTTAAGCATCCAACAGGCCATGATTTTAAATATGTTCTTTCAGATATTACATTGATGGTTTACCCCTAGGATAGGCCTTAAATGAATAAATGGTAAAGGGGAAGTCTCTGTCCTGGGACAGCGACGTCCATATGGGAATGCTGTGCTCGACTAGGGACAGGCTATCAATGCAAATTACCCAAACCCCATCAGCATGCGGTGGGCAACGGCAGCACAATTTTGCTGGTAAAACGTCAAAATCATGTGCTTACTAGTCATGGCATGTGGGCAGTATTTCAGCCACGTTTGGCAACCATATTGTCTGTTCTTGGCATTAAAGTGGATGTCCCACGAAAAATATTGTACAGTTTTCAAACCAGCACCTGGATCTAAATACTTTTGTAATTGCATGTGATTAATAATTTAGCATAGCCACTGAGTTATTCAATAAAATATATCTGTATAGCGCCATCTGCTGTTTATTTTTTTCTTATTTCTTTGACCTGCTCACTGAGATCGCCGCACATGCTCAGTTTCATCCTTCAACTGCCTCCTGAGCTGTGATAGGGAGAGCTGAGACACGCCCCCTGAGCTGAGATAGGGAGAGCTGAGACACGCCCCCTGAGCTGAGATAGGGAGAGCTGAGACACGCCCCCTGAGCTGAGATAGGGAGAGCTGAGACACGCCCCCCTGAGCTGAGATAGGGAGAGCTGAGACACGCCCCCCTGAGCTGAGATAGGGAGAGCTGGGACACGCCCCCCTGAGCTGAGATAGGGAGAGCTGAGACACGCCCCCCTGAGCTGAGATAGGGAGAGCTGAGACACGCCCCCCTGAGCTGAGATAGGGAGAGCTGAGACACGCCCCCTGAGCTGAGATAGGGAGAGCTGAGACACGCCCCCTGAGCTGTGATAGGGAGAGCTGAGACACGCCCCCTGAGCTGCAGCAGAAAAGACAGTCCGCTTCAGCTTGATATAAATCTAGCAGAGCAATGAATGGGGAGATCTCTGGATCCATGTGAGGTCCAGGGCTGGTTCTAGCTTTGTCCTGTACTATATGATGTCTGATTTTTATTTTTTACATTAGTCGTGGGATAACTCATTTAGAAGGGTTACCCATGATCAGAAAAACATGACTTTTTTCTTCCACAAACAGCTTCACACGTGTCCATGGGTTGTGTCTGGTACTACAGTTCAGCTTGATTTCAGAGAATGAGACTGAGTTGCAATACCACAAACAGTCCGTAGAAGGGTGCAGCACCATTTCTGGAAGAACACGTTTTTCGATTCCTGTACAACCCCTTTAAAGGGAATCTGTCACCATGATTCTGGACCATTATCTGCAGTAATATATAAGTAGTACTACACATAAAGAGACCAGACAACCATTTTGTCTTTTTCCTACTGCTCCCCGTTCCCCTGCTGTCAGCACTCAAAGCTGCAGTAAAATACACAGTCTGGACTGATGTGCCATGCCAACATAATGGAGAGGACTTCTGTGCGCATGCACGGCAATGTATTTCAGTGCAGCTTTAGGCTCCATTCAGACGTCCGTAGAATGGGTCTACATCTGTTCCGCAATTATCCGGAACGGGTGCGGACCCATTCATTCTCTATGAGGCCGGAAGAGATGCGGAGAGCACACTATGTGCTCTCCGCATCCCCATTTCTGGAGCGCGGCCCCGATCTTCCGGTCTGCAGCTCCGCAAGAAAATTGAGGACAAGAATAGGCATTTCTATGAGGGTGCCAGCCGGGTGTATTGCGGATCCGCAATGCACTACGGACGTTTGAATGGAGCCTTAAACCCTGACAGCGGAGGACAGGAGAAAAATATAAAATGGCGATCTGGACTAGTTATGTGCAGTATTATTGCAGATAATAGTCCAAGATCGTGATGCCAGATTCCCTTTAATAGGATCGTTTGAATCAATAAATTTGCTCTGGTCACCTGTAAGGGCTGCTATCATGAAGAAGTAACAGTCAGCAACTGAGCAGCAGGCCATATAAACTAACAAGAAAAAACGGTCTACAGCTGTAATACCCAGCGGTGCCCTCGTCTATTTTCGGAAGTCCCACTGAAACAAATAGGAAGAGCACCACCACTTTTATGGGGCATACGGAAAAGTAAACGCTCTGCTATTTTCAGCAGTCTCATAGAAATGAATGGAGGGCGCTTTTGTGGGCTCCATTCTAAGTTTAGGTGCGGATCTCAGAGGTGGGACCCGCACCTATCAGACATTGGTGGCATATCCTAGCGATATGCCCCCAACGTACAAGATGGGAATACCCCTTTAAAGGGGATGTCCAGGTGTTTAATACTGATGACCTATCCTATCAGTATCTGATTCAAGGGAATGGGGCTGAGCTGCAATACCCAGCACAGCTATTATACAATAAAGGGTAAAGTGCTTTTTGCTGTGGCGCTCATTAGAGTACCGCAGGGGTGGTGCAGGGTGTCGGATCCTCACCAATCACATAATGATGATCCTGAAGATAGGTCATTAGTATTAAACACTCGGACAAGCCCTTTCAATTGTTCATCGGAGCTTCATGGATTGGGTTTTCGACATCACCAACAGCATTCACTGTCCTGACAGTCTGCACTGGAGCCGTACGCCGTACATCTGCTAGGGCGCTGTAAACGGATGGTCCATAGGGTAATTCAGCATTAATCAGTCAGACCACTTCTGCGCTAGCACAGGTTAGGACTGACTGATCCCATACATCAGGCATGCTCAAACTGCGGCCCCCCAGCTGTTGCAAAACTACAACTCCCAGCATGTCCGAAAAGCCTACAGCTATCAGCCTACAGCCGAGCATGATGGGAGTTTTAGTTTTACAACAGCTAGAGGGCCACAGGTTGAGCATCCCTGCCATACATAATGTAGGAACAGCTGTCTATTAAGTGACACCCTTCAGCAGACTGCATGTCTAGAGCGCATCACTAGCAGCAGTATCTGTTACACACCCTGAGGTAAGTGCTCTGACCCGGCCACCGATAACGTACTTCTAAATCATGGATCTTAAGATATATCTATGATCTGAAGCTCTTTACAAAATGCTTACAGAGAAAGACGTAGATTAAGGCTACGTCTACACGACGACAATAAATCGCGCGACAGATAGGGCACAACTACACTGCAACATTTGTAGCGCAACATTTTGTTGCACTAATGTCGCGCGACAATTTTTATAATGGCAGTCTATGGTGTCACACTGCAACATGCTGCAAGTGCGACGCAACAGTCGCAGAAAAATCCATCTCGAATGGATTTTCTGCGACTGTTGCGTCGCAGTATGTTGCATGTTGCAGTGCGACACCATAGACTGCCATTATAAAAAATGTCGCGCGGCAAATGTCGTCATGTAGACGTAGCCTTAGACAGGCCCAGATACTGTAGGAATGGGTCACCTGAACCCGGGCGGTCACGTACTAGTGTAGAGAAGGTGTGGGCTAATAAAAACCCAAGATGCAGGTCAGAGACCAGAGCAGTCGTTTCGGGAGCAAATTAAAAGGAGCTCATTAAACCGTACGTGGCATCTGACAGTCATCAACTGTGCGGCGTGATCTGGAAATATCTACCATGCCTTTTATTATAATGGTGGTTAGATAATACTTTCAGAGTGACCAGAGTCCAAAGGGTTGTGTCTTTACCATCTCAACCATTACCAGCGAGTCCATCCTTACCTTTCCCCTTGGATGAAGATATCCAAATGAATGCCATGAGATGACTAGCTCAGAGAAAACCCTTTGGGCTATTCTATGGGGCGTTGTGTGGTCATCTCATCCTACACATCACAGGATATCTCAAGACAAGGGGAAAGGTACGGGAGGAGACATCTATCACTCCACCCAGTATAAGGCCCCATTCACACGTCCGCAACTTCGTTCCGACCAATTCATTTCTATGGAGCAGCACGATGTGCGGCCTGGCTCCGGAAATGCGGACCCGCACTTCCGGGGCCGCATTTTTGTTCCTGTGTCCTATTCTTGTCCGCAATTGTGGACAAGAATAGGCATATTCTATTAGTGCCGGCGATGTGTGGTCCGCAAAATGCGGAACGCACATTGCTGCTGTCCGTGTTTTGCGGATATGTGGATCCGCAAAACACACACGGATGTGTGAATGGACCCTTAAAAGGAGGTAAATACTAGGACAACTTTGTATATGGGGGAGCAGGGCGTAGGCATGTCACAAGGAGCAGCGTCTGCTTTGGCAATGGCAATACACACAGCATAGAAAAATCATCATTATAGCTGGAACTGAAATTGACGCAACTTACCAGATGAAATGCTCAAAAGCCACCACTTCAACCCCTATAATGACCTTCCCACCTCCCCCCCCTATGCCTGGGCCCCTCGTATACATTATACTTACCTGCTTCCTGGCACCTGCGTCGCTCCGGATCCCTGCACGGCCGCCACGGCATCTCCCAATTGCGTGAATCATAACATCCGTCGACGAGCATCGCGGCCTGCTATTGGCTGCTTCCCCCCACCGGATATTTTGATCTGAGAGATCGGTGGCTGTGCAGGGATTCGCAGGAACGAGGGTGCCAGGGAGCAGGTGAATATAATGTATACGAGGGGCCCGGGCATTGGGGTAAAGGATCATTATAGGGGGTTGGATAACCCCTTTAACAATGTGAAAGGGATTCTGTGCATCTTCCATGTTGTGATATGAAAAGGAGTCTGCAACTCAAAAACCGCCATGTAGGGCAGGTACCATGAAACATACCCATACCAAATCTGATCCTCTAATCCTGAGAAATGCTGCTCTCTAAATTTTATGCAAATAAGGTTTTCAGTGCACCATTGATCTGCCATTACACCTGGAGATTTCAGAGCTGGTAGAGATGATGCAGGGGAAGCCAGGTGCACTGAACAGAGCAGCTCCGCCCCAGTTGCACCGAAAACCTTATTTGCATAAAATAAAAAGCATTTCTCAGGATAAGAGGACTAAAGTTTAACAAGGAAGGTATGAGTATGTTTCGGGGCACCTACCCTACATGGCGGCATGCTTATGCTGATTTTGGCAGTGACAGACTCCCTATAAATCTTACAGGGGCTGTGTCATCTCAAGCATTGGTGGCATATATTGCTAGAGTATGCCAACGATGTCTGACAGGTGCGGGTCCCACCTCTGGGCGCTGTGCTCAGCTATTTTCAGC
Organism: Bufo bufo; assembly: GCF_905171765.1. Classification (NCBI taxonomy): domain Eukaryota; kingdom Metazoa; phylum Chordata; class Amphibia; order Anura; family Bufonidae; genus Bufo; species Bufo bufo. Next base: position 68,039,392 of record NC_053389.1, read on the forward strand.
AGTCCCACAGAAATGAATAGAGGGTGGCCCTGCATGCGCAGTTTGCTCTCCTTCACTAGAGATGGAAGTTGGACCAGGTTGGATCAGACACTGGCGGTATATCCTAGTGCTATGCCACCAGTGCTCAAGATGACACAACCCCTTTAAACGAACAGAGCAAAGTCTGAAGAAGAACAACTTGCAGGTTCTGATGAGAACATAGGGCAGTGGTGGCAAATCTACGGCACGGGTGCCAGAGGCAGCACTCTGAGCCCTCTCTGTGGGCACCCGCGCCTTGGAAAAAGTCTAAGGCGTACCAATGTGCCCTAGACATTTCCTGCCAATTATCAGCGCAGGGGGCACTATGAACGGCACAGGCAGCGCACTGAATGTAGGCAGGCTACTATAGCGAAGTATATGGAAGATACTATACTGGACTGTAGTATTCAGGTTACATTGCCGTGTTGGGACTTTGCGATAAATAAGGGGGTTTTGGGTTACAGATTGGGCACTCAGTCTGTAAAAGGTTCGCCATCACTGACTTAGGGTCATGATTTCCGACAGGTGCAGGTTTGTCAAGGAAACCTTGTGCGACTACCATAGTATCTTCATCCTACCTGCATTGGAATGACACATGCACACAAGGCCTCCACAACAAAACTGCTCCTAACATCTTCTCATCCTAACCTGTTATAACAGTGCAGCTTCAGGCTTCGGGCCTGTAACGTGGAAGATCTCAGCAGGTCATCAAGATCAAGCAATGGTTTTCTCTATCTTTGATGCCTTTCCTCTGGTAGGTCATTAAAAAGGTACAACTACACCATACACAAAATGCAGACCAGAGCAAACACGCACATAGAAACCTCACTGTACATGTACTTGTCACCTCGTCACATTATACCTGAGGCTGAGCGGGAGTGGAATTAAAACTGAACCGTTCTTTTGTCCTACAAAGATAAAAAATAAATTGGTGAAGTTGACGTAGATCCAGACGCAAGCTGAGAGGTCGCACCGGACGTTGTTCCTCACCGCAGCACAAAGCTCTCCACATGTGTAACACGCAAGTAGTAGGTGGCATTCTTCTCAGACAAGGTAGAAACGTCCACAAAGAAGGACTCCGTCTTCGCCTCGGCCCGAGTGGGTGGCTGGCACAGTGTGCGCCCGACATCTTTATACTGGTAATTACGTTGGTACCTGGGGAAGAGCGTTTCTAGAGGTAAGTACCTGACATAAATGCATACGTGAAAGAGAAAGCAGAGAGAAGCTTCAAGTTAGGATTTTAACCCCTTCCTGCAACCCAACGTTCAAGAACATGATTGTGCTCACGTGGTGTACAGAGGCTGTGCCCGCCTGACTACCCGCTGGAGGATAGCTGTGATTGACAACTGCACTCCAGCACTTGCTTTGATCCCGTCTGTTTAACCCCTTAAGCACCGCGAGCAATGCTGACTATGGTGGAGGCAAATGGAGGAAGGTCACACTGTAAGGTCCCTGTCAGCCCTGGCAACGCAATGTCTAGTCAGAGTATCCGACAGGCCTTACCTCAGGTACCAGTAGCGGTGGTGGGAAAGTAGATAATAAAAGCATATGGCGGAACACTGTGTTAAAGTGTCACTGGGTTTTGGTAAAACTTTTTGATAAGTCATTAGAGACATATGAAAAGTTTAGATCTGTTGGGGTCTGAGCGAGAAGAGCCCCAACCAATCACTAGAACGAGGAGGGGGAAGAGCACATATATCTCACTCTCTCCTCGCTGCAGAAGTCTAGGGGCCCATCTCGATTCCATCCTCTGCAGCGAGGAGAAAGAGGGCTTCTCTCCCCTAGTTGTAGAGATTGGTGGGGGGTCCCACCACTCAGACCCCCACCGATCAAAACTATTCATATGTCTCTATGTACCAAAACTCAGTGGCCCTTAAAATGATCAAAGTCCACTAATGATACTTAAAAGGTTATTGCCAATGTCAGACATTCACTAGGATACGCCCCCAATGTCTCTGGGACCCGCACCCAAGCTTAGAACAGAGCCCGCAAAGTCCCGGAGGGTGCACTGAGCATGCACGCCCCCCCCCCCCCCCCCCCCATTCATTGCTATGAGAACGCCGAAAATAACTGGCTATTTCAGTCAGCCCCGCAGAAGTGAATGGAGCGGTGGCCATGCTTGCACAGTGCACTTCCCATTAATTTCAATGGGACTTCTGAAAATAGTTGAGCGCGCAGCTCGGCTATTTTCGTCACTCCCACAGGAATAAATGGAGGGCAGCCACGCATGCACAGGTATAGGTGTGTGTCCCGGAGGTGGGAATACCCCTTTAAAGAAAAAAATAAAAAATATATATAAAAATACACTGCTAAAAATACGGGAAAAAAAACACATACAAATAAATATATTTATTTATTTATATTAGGCAACAGTGGATGCTGTGAAACAAAAATAAATAAAAAAAACAATGGGGGAATTGCTTATTTACGCATTCCTCCACATTAAATACTATGCCTGAAAGAGCGCAAAAATGAAAAAAAAAAAAAATTCGGGTCCTTAGAACCAAAAAATGGCTCAAAGGGGTTTTTCTAATTTCCATGCTCACCTGCTCCCCACCCTTCATTGGTCTTCCAGTTCTAATTTGTCAACTTCTAGATGGATGGGATCTCATACGCTACTGCAGCCAATGACATGTCCCTATCCATTCAAAAAGTTAAAAAGTAAGTAAGGGGACTGGAACGCCAAAAAGGGAACCGGAACGGAGCAGCAGGGAGAAGGCGAGTATGGATTTTTCCACAGGTTGTAGTGAAAATAAAGTAAATAAGATAAGACACCCCCTATAAGAGGTTAAGGCTAAGGAACAGTGCAAGATATCAATCAACAAAGTGCCATGTATGTGGATAATACTCTAGCCTACTCCAAAAAATATATAATAATGGCTACTTACAAACCCCTGAGGGTCAGCGGTACTTGGAAAGACATCAACCCTTCCTTCTGCCGGACTACAAAGAGCAGCGGTGGTCCTTTCTGGTCAGACAGCACTTTGACCGAAACTCTGACTCCTTCAGTCTAAAAAGTCACAAAGCACAGATAGGCACGTTATAGTACTAATACAATTAATAATAATAATACTATGGCTCCATATACATGTAAATTTATTGGAAATTTCATATATAAAAGGAAGGGGAGCCGCCCTTAGGGCACATCCACGCTGCTGTACGACTCCATAGAACTCCTGAGGTGTACAGAGCTGTATAGAAGAAAAATATCCGGCACTGGAATGATATTCAGTAAAAACGTCCTCTTTATTTAACGTAACATAAATCCAGGTACAGACAGATCCTTGCACAAAGCGGTTGTTGACGCGTTTTGGACAAATATCCTTAGTCGTAACAGATCTGTATACACCGATAGGAGTCTATGGAACCTTACTATACCTACGCATGATTTTTACATCACAATTCTGGGATATTCCACAGATACTGTATTACGGAGTGACTCTCTCCAAGATTCCTACTACGGGAGAGTATCTGTGTAATACGGTGCTACCTGGACACACCATATGGCAGCCAAGATGCCTGTCAGACATATGACGCTATGGAAAGAGTAGCGCAAAAATGGTAAAAGAGGTCTGAGGTGATAGCAGCAGCACTGCAGCATATTAAGTCACAAAGTGGTCTGTATTTTGACCAATACCATTGCACTTACATATATTTATATTATATTATATATATATATATATTTTAAAAAATTCATTTTTCTATAATAATAAACGTGATCTTGATTTGGCATACTATACGCTATGGAATTGCAATAATGCACACTAACTATTAAGAAAAAATAAATAAATTAAATTATATATATATCCCTCTGATCTATTGATTTTAATGGTTATTTGTGTACACACACATAGATAGATAGATAGATATAAAGATTGCCAATTATAATTCTTTATTTTGTGGAAATATGTAGGTGTTCTCAGAGTGGATTACTGGATTAATACCCAGGAATGCTGATCCTACAGTCGCATCGCTGTCAGGAGAACAGGGCCTCCACACGGTATGGACCCGGGAACACACAGAACACGTGATCTCCTCTAGAGTCGGAACATTTACCACTGCCGAAAGTTTTCCCTGAAGCTAGAGATCTAGGAGAGGGATACACAGCCTTTTTTGGTACAAGGGCCACATGTCCCACTATTTTACTAATTTAACCCCTTAGTGAGCAGCCTGTTTGGGGCCTTAGTGACCAAGCAAATATATATATATTTTTTTCCATTGTCGCTACAACTTTTTTTCTGACGATATAGTCGTATGATGGCTTGTTTTTTTGCGGGACAAGTTGTAGTTTTTAATGGCACAATTTTGGGGTACACATAACTCATTAACTTTTATTAATTCTTTTTGCGGTGGATGAGAAAAACATCAATACTGTCATTCAGTGTTAAAGGGGTCGTCTCACTACAGCAAATAGCATTGATCATGTAGAGAAAGTTAATACAAGGCACTTACTAATGTATTGTGATTGTGCATATTGTCTCCTTTGCTGGCTGGATTCATTTTTCCATCACATTATACACTGCTTGTATCGCATCCAGGGATTATGACCACCACGTAATCCAGCAGTGGTGGTCGTGCTTGCACACTATAGGAAAAAGTGCCGGCCTCTCTGTTGGCCGGGAGCACGGGAGACCCTTGGGGGGGGGGGGGGGGGGGTTTATGGTGAGAATACTAATGAGTGCTTCCAATACGGAAGCGCTCATTAGTATAGGAGGATCGAGGAGGGGTCTATACTCATCGCACCCTGGTCTTTGTCTTTTCCTGCAGGATTCCGCATGCTGTGCTGTGACCTGTGCGCGTGCAAGGACATTGGCGCGCTCTGTGACCTCACGCTGTGCGGCGGTGGTTTCCAGAGCAGGAGACGCAAGTTGATATTTTTTTTTTGGTCTGATCTGAGGTCCAAATCACATGGGGGTCTTATTAACATGAGGGTCTGATCTGAGCATCTTAGCTGAGGTCTGACCTGAGGTCTAATACATTTTTTTTTTTCACTAGTTTCCTCCTCTAAAACCCAGGTGCGTCTTATAAACAGGTAAAAAAAAAAAAAAAATACTGGACATCTTGCTATTTGACTTTTATAGTTTTCTTGGGTGCGCAAAGCAAAAAACAAAACAAAAACCAATTGCGTCACTGTTCCTTTCGTTTTTTGGCTGCAGCTGTCACATGTCTGGGTCAAGTGTCATCGATGGAAGATGGCAGGAGGCCCAGGATGTGGCGACATCACTGTTTTATACCATTCTAACCTTTAGGTTGAACAACCCTTTTAAGGGCAAACTAACAACAAACCCAATTAAAGACCTAAGCAAACGCATAAAAGGAAGACATAAAATCTACTACATAAAAGCATCCCGGCTACACACAAAACACCCCCCTACGTAAAGCTGGCGTTTCTGAAAATGATTAAATCCGAGTTTTATTCCACATCATATACGCATAGTCCTGCGTCTACCAGCTATAAGAAAACTGGCTTAGTTGCCCATAGCAACCAGACTGATCCTTACATTTTCCAAAGCAGCTGTTGGACTCTGACTGGTTGCTATCGGCAACTAAGACAGTTTTCATATACAGCATTTTTGATAAATCTCCTTTATAGGCTTAAAATATTTATCCTTCTCTCCTGGCTCCATATTTTTTTATAATCAGAGCACCAAACTCTATAGATTTAACCCCTTAACGCATAATCACGTACATTTTCTGCATTATGTTGAAGGGCTCGCATGGAGCACACGGCTGCGCTGACCCTGCTCCATACATGGCGGGGGGCGGCTGTATAGTACAGCAGGCACCCGGCCGCAGTGACCAGGATCGGCGATTAACCCTTCAAATCCCACATTCAATAGCGATTGCGGCATCTGTGAGGTAAGGCAGAGGGATGTGGCTCCCTCTGACTTCTGATCAGAGGCCCCGCAGTGAAATTGTGGGGCTCCGATCAGTTACCATGACAGGATAGGGCCTGATGAAGCTTTCCAGGGTTGCCATGGTAATCCGTCTGCAAAGCTGTGCATGATCTCTTATGGTGAATGGAACAAGGGTTCTAGTCCCTAAGGGCTCTTTCACACAAGCGGATCCCACGGATCCTGTGCCTCTCTGTGACCTTTGTGCTACAAAAGCAGTGACAACTTTATCTCACTGTGATTTTGTAGTAAAAAGATCACAGTGAGGCAAAGAGCATTATCAATCATGTTACTGCTCCGTGTCTCTGCTGTCCGGAACAGGGCTTGGCTCTCTTTTACGCAGAAGATTACCCGCACGGGATCTGCTCGTGTGAAAGAGCCCTAAAGGGGTTTAAAAGTTATAATGTAAAAAGTTTTAAAAAAAAACATACAAATATTAAACATTTAAATCACCCCCCTTTCCAAATTTTACATATAAAAATATATAGAAACATAGAATGTGTCGGCAGATAAGAACCATTTGGCCCATCTAGTCTGCCCAATATACTGAATACTATGAATAGTCCCTGGCCCTATCTTATATGAAGGATGGCCTTATGCCTATCCCATGCATGCTTAAAGGGAATCTGTCACCTATTTTGAGCCTATAATACTGTTAACATAGCAATGTGCAATAAAGTACCTTCTTACCTACATGTGTCCTCTGGAGCAGGAGTATCGTACAGGCGCAGGCACTCAGATACTGCGCCTGCGCGGGATTTCGGAGGCCAAGAGAGGAGGAAGCAAGGACGGTGCAGTGAATAAATTACATGACGTAGTGAGTGGAGGGGGCGGCGCCATTCGGCAAGGATGTAGGAGGACATTTATTTCTTAGGAGGCGTGCTGGGCACTGCAGGGGGGCGTTACTGGGCACTAGAGCTGGGTAATAACGCCCCTCTGGGCACCTTGAGACTAAATTTGTATATCAGAAAAATCGCTTTTTTATCTGAATGAAAAGTTGAATAAAAGAAAGAGGACACATGCAGGAGTGAAAGTACTTTATTGCACATTGCTATGTTAACAGTATTATAGGCTCAAAATAGGTGACAGATTGTAACAGTACAGCCTGGATCGCAGCGGCTCCCTGTGACGATACGCTGGCTTGCGGTCCAGCGTGGAACGCACCGGCCGTCTGCGATGATACGCTGGCTTGCGCTCCAGCGTGGAACGCAGTGGCCGTCTGTGATGATACGCTGGCTTGCGCTCCAGCGTGGAACGCAGCGACCGCCTGTGTTGTTACGCTGGCTTGCGCTCCAGCGTGGAACGCAGTGGCCGCTGGGTCATCCTGTGACTCCGTCCACTTACTTCCAGGCCTTAAATAGAAGACAGGCGCTAAGCAGGGTGTTCCACTAATGGAGTGCGCAGCCTGCTAGCTCCATTGCATCTGAGGACTCTGCCCACATATCCAGACCTGGATCCCTAACAACATTGTGAAGGACTTCCTACCTTCTTGCCACTGGCTTCCCCACTGCTGGCTTCCTAGCCAGGACCAACTAACCGCAAGTATATGCCTGTTACCTGCTCTGATTATGGTCCTGGAACTCAGAGTGGGGTGGTTCCTGCTGGTGTGAGGCGATATTCCCATACCAACACTGAACTCAGGACATGCTATACAAACTGAACCTGCTGCATATTATATACTAAACTCAGGACATGCTATACTAACTCTGAACCTGCTGCATATTATATACTAAACTGAGGACATGCTATACAAACTCTGAACCTACTGCATATTATATACTAAACTGAGGATATGCTATACTAACTCTGAACCTGCTGCATATTATATACTAAACTGAGGACATGCTATACTAACTCTGAACCTGCTGCATATTATATACTAAACTGAGGACATGCTATACTAACTCTGAACCTAGCGAGACCCTCAATGTGACTGTACAACATCTCCAGCTAGAAAACCAGGCACTACGGCAACTTGTCACGCAGGGGCCGGGACACCCCCGTGATGGACCAGAACCCAAGGTCAGTCCACCTGAGTTATTCTCGGGTGACCGAAGGCAGTTCAGGGATTTCCTGAACGCGTGCAAACTAATGTTTGAGCTGCAGCCCCGGACTTACCCAACTGACAGAACAAAAGTACTTACCATGATCTCTTACCTCAGGGGGGAGCCCAGAGCATGGGCCAATACTTATTTAGAAAAAGAAGACCCAGTCCTGGATTCCTTCCCTCTGTTCCTTGAAAAAATGGCCCTTCTCTACGAGGACCATAGTAAACAGTTGACCGCTGAGACGCTATACGCAGCCTTAAACAAGGGAGACGACCTGTAGAGGACTTTATTGCGGAATACACTCGCTGGGCCCGGGAGACTGAATGGAATGATCTCACTCTTAGGAATCAGTTCCGCCTAGGTCTTTCCGAGGCCCTGAAGGACGAATTAGCCCGAGGAGAATTACCACTTACACTTAATGCCTTGATGCAGAAGGCCACCACCATTGACAGACGGCTGAGGGAACGCAGAGCCGAGAGAGTCTCAGGCTACACGCCCAACCCAAGACCGTCCAGCCAGGGTCCTGCTGTAGAGATGATGGAGATTGGGGCGATCCGAGGACCTCTGACCGAGAGAGAGAAAGCCAGGAGACGTAACCTCAACCTCTGTTTATACTGTGAGTCTGCTGACCATACCGTTGACGGATGCCCCGCGATACGTAAGAAGTGCGAAGGTAAGAGCGGCACGTTTTGTACCTTAGGCAGTACAAAAAAATAGTACTGGTGGTTACATATACACGTCTCTCACCTTACAGTGGGACAAAAACCGGATTATCGTTGAAGCCATGGTGGACACGGGAGCTTCGGGGAATTTTATCGACATGCATCTGGTTGAGCGAAATAAAATTCCCCACATGAGAAAAAACGTTCCGATATCCGTGAGTTTCATTGACGGTACCACTTCTAGTCCTATCCACAGTCAGACTCAACCCCTCATGGTGACATGTGAAAATAACCACACAGAATTCTTATCCCTTGATATCATACACTCTCCATTGTTTCCCGTGATTCTTGGGTTGCCATGGTTGCAAATACACCAGCCAACCCTCCTATGGAAACAGGGGAGAGTTCAGTTTACGTCACCTTATTGTATGGAGACCTGCTTTCCTCTCAAATCTCTCATGCACGTGGGAGTGAACCAGGTTCCCAGCCAATACGCAGACTTTGCTGAGGTATTCAGCGCAAAGAAGGCGGAATCTCTTCCGCCCCATAGATCTTACGATTTCCCCATAGACTTGCTGCCGGGTAGTGAGATACCCACGGGTAGAATTTATCCATTGGCACAACCAGAACTTGTTCACCTCAAACAGTACCTAGAAGAGAATTTACGAAAAGGTTTTATTCAGCCTTCAACCTCCCCGGCAGCAGCAGGGATGTTCTTCGTGAGAAACAAAGACTCAAGCCTAAGGCCCATCATAGATTACAGAGCCTTGAACAAAGTAACAAAAATCGGTACCCCTTGCCGCTAATATCCGAACTCATAGAAAGATTACAAACAGCAACTATCTACACCAAGCTGGATTTGAGAGGCGCATACAACTTAATTAGGATCAGAAAAGGTGATGAATGGAAGACAGCTTTCCGCACTCGGTATGGTCTCTTCGAGTATACAGTGATGCCCTTCGGGTTGTGCAACGCCCCTGCCACATTCCAAAATTTTATTAACGACATCTTTAGGGATCTACTGGACGTATGTGTAATCATCTATCTTGATGATATACTAGTGTATTCCGATAACTTACACGACCACAGGAAACATGTCCGTTGGGTTCTTGCACGGTTAAGTGTTCATCGCTTATACGTCAAACAGGAAAAATGTGTGTTCGAGACTACTTCTCTTCCCTTCCTCGGATATATAATTTCACCCAAGGGTATCCAGATGGATCACTCAAAAATCACTTGCACCCAAAATTGGCCGATCCCGGATTCCAGGAAAGCTCTTCAACGGTTCCTGGGGTTCTCAAACTTCTATAGGAAATTTATTAAAGATTTCTCCGCTACCACTAACCCGCTTAACTAGTGTCAACACGAAGTTCGTTTGGTCCAAGGACGCCCAATCAGCGTTTGAGTTATTAAAGAACAGGTTCACTACGGCACCGATACTGACTCTCCCAAATCCGAACCATCACTACGTGCTGGAAGTAGACGCATCCCAGGCAGCCATAGGAGCTGTTCTGTCCCAGCGAAGCTCTTTTTCAACTCCGTTACATCCTATCGGGTTCTACTCCCGGACGCTAAATACCGCCGAATTCAATTACCCCATAGGCGAAAAGGAACTCCTCGCCATAAAATGCTCCCTGGAAAATTGGAGGCATTTACTTGAAGGATCAATACACCCCATCACAATTTATACGGATCACCGTAATCTACAATACCTGAAAACCAATAAAACACTATCAGGCCGTCAAGTACGGTGGAGTTTTTTTTTTTTGACAGGTTTAACTTCCAAATTACATACCGACCAGGCTCAAAAAATGGGAAGGCCGACGCCTTGTCACGACTGGCTGAAATTCGCACCTCAGACACGGCCCCCACATGGATCATTCCACCGAAGAAACTCGTCCTTGCCACCATAACGTTGGAAACCCAGCTCAAGGATGCTCTAATTAATGACCATGCTAATACCCCCCCTGGTCTTTCACAGAACCAACAGGGTCTCCTTTACAAGGACAGCCAACTGTATATACCACCCTCCCTCACCAATCAGGTGATCAAACTTTGCCATGATTTACCCCTCGCGGGACATCCCAGCATTGCTAAAACCACTACCCTGATACTCAGGAACTTCTGGTGGCCAAAGATGACCAAACAAATTGAGGAATACGTTTCCACGTGCGAGACCTGTGCCTCATGTAAAACTGACAGGAACCGACCCTATGGTCTCCTAATGAGTCTTCCCATCGCCAACAGACCCTGGGTATGGGTCTCGATGGATTTCATAGTTGAACTTCCCCTTTCCAGAGGAAACAACACCATCATGGTGGTAGTGGATTTGCTGACTAAGATGGCACACTTCGTGCCCCTCAAGAAGTTACCCTCCTCCAAGGAAACGGCCGTGGTATTCCTGTCTAATATTATTAAGTTACATGGAATTCCTAGCCAGGTCATATCAGACAGGGGTTCGCAATTCGTATCCAAATTCTGGAGAGCACTTTGTTCCAGACTTCAAAATCGACCACAGAATGTCTACCGCCTATCACCCCCAAACTAATGGGCAAACTGAAAGGGTGAATCAGTGTCTGGAACAGTTTCTCAGATGTCACTGCTCATTTCTCCAGGATGACTGGGAGGGCCTACTTCCTCTCGCTGAATTCGCCTATAATAATTCTACGAATTCCTCCACATTACATACTCCATTCTTTGCTATTTACGGATTTCACCCTAGGTCTCTTCCTCAAACCAGCCTTCCCACAAACGTTCCAGCACAGACGATTATCTGACCACTTTGCAAACTACCCTTAAGACGCTAAAAGACAACCTTCAACGGGCAAAGGAAAGACAGAAGTTTTACTACGACCGTCGTAGGAGAGAAAATCCTCCCTACCAGGTCGGGGACTCGGTTTGGTTATCAACAAGAAACCTTCGGTTGGGGGTACCTTCCAAGAAATTGGGAAGACAATTCCTGGGTCCTTTTCCGATAGAAAGGATTATTAACCCCAACACGGTGAGACTCACCCTTCCTCCTCGATTACAGGTACATCCCACATTCCACGTGTCACTACTGAAGCCGTTTAGACCTAGGCCGTTCCCATCAAATGATCCTCGACCCTTGCCGCCGATAGAGGTCCAAGGAGAAGAAGAATTTGAAGTTGAGCAGCTCATTGATTCCAGAAGAAGACGGAGGAAGATCCAGTATCTCGTTAGATGGAAGGGGTATGGTCCCCAGGATGACTCTTGGGAAGATGTGCAAAACGTTCATGCTCCCAGACTCCAAAGATTGTTCCATAGAAGATTTCCCAACCGACCCTCTCCTAGTGGGGTACCCCGGATGGGTCCCTTAAGGGGGGGGGGGGGGGGGGGTACTGTAACAGTACAGCCTGGATCGCAGCGGCTCCCTGTGACGATACGCTGGCTTGCGCTCCAGCGTGGAACGCACCGGCCGTCTGCGATGATACGCTGGCTTGCGTTCCAGCGTGGAACGCAGGGACCGCCTGTGTTGTTACGCTGGCTTGCGCTCCAGCATGGAACGCAGTGGCCGCTGGGCCATCCTGTGACTCCGCCCACTTACCTCCAGGCCTTAAATAGAAGACAGGTGCTAAGCAGGGTGTTCCACTAATGGAGTGCGCAGCCTGCTAGCTCCATTGCATCTGAGGACTCTGCCCACATATCCAGACCTGGATCCCTAACAACATTGTGAAGGACTTCCTACCTTCTTGCCACTGGCTTCCCCACTGCTGGCTTCCTAGCCAGGACCAACTAACCGCAAGTATATGCCTGTTACCTGCTCTGATTATGGTCCTGGAACTCAGAGTGGGGTGGTTCCTGCTGGTGTGAGGCGATATTCCCAAACCAACTCTGAACTCAGGACATGCTATACAAACTCTGAACCTACTGCATATTATATACTAAACTGAGGACATGCTATACTAACTCTGAACCTGCTGCATATTATATACTAAACTGAGGACATGCTATACTAACTCTGAGCCTGCTGCATATTATATACTAAACTGAGGACATGCTATTCTAACTCTGAACCTAGCGCATACTAGATACTACTCTGAACTGTGCACAAGCTTATACTAACTTGTGACTCCTGTATACTGGGGGACCTTCCTTACGGCAGTAACTAATTAGATGGATAGCGGTAAATGATTTTGTTACCCCAAACTCTCCGCCCAAGACTGAGAGTGACGCCTGGGGTACATACTGAGTAACCGCGAATCCCACAGCCAAAAACAAGGGCGGTGGGATAATAGTGGATGTGCATTGCTTCCGCAGTTGAGATCCTAACTGATCAACTAGGTGCGTTACACAGATTCCCCTTAAACTCCTCCACTGTGTTTGCAGCTACCACTTCTGTAGGAAGGCTATTCCATGCATCCACTACTCTCTCAGTAAAGTAATACTTCCTGATATTACTTTTGAACCTTTGCCCCTCTCATTTAAAACTATGTCCTCTTGTAGCAGTTTTTCTTCTTTTAAATATTCTCTCCTCTTTTACCTTGTTGATTCCCTTTATGTATTTAAAAGTTTCTATCATCTCCCCTCTGTCTCGTCTTTCTTCCAAGCTATACATGTTAAGGTCCTTTAATCTTTCCTGGTAAGTTTTATCCTGCAATCCATGTATAAGTTTAGTAGCTCTTCTCTGAGCTCTCTCCAAAGTATCAATATCCATCTGGAGATATGGTCTCCAGTACTGCGCACAATACTCCAAATGAGGTCTCACTAGTGCTCTGTAGAGCGTCATGAGCACCTCCCTCTTCTACTGGTAATGCCTCTCCCTATACACAAGCATTCTGCTAGCATTTCCTGCTGCTCTATGACATGGTCTGCCTACCTTTAAGTCTTCTGAAATAATGACCCCTAAATCCCTTTCCTCAGATACTAAGCATAACAGGCATCGTCGTGTCCGAAACTGTCTGAACGTCGTAACAGAAAATAAAATAAAAATATGCGATTCATCATGTTTTAGTCACCTTGTCCCCCTAAAAAAAATATTGAATAACAGTGATCAAAAAGTTGAACGTACCCCAAAAATTGTACCAATAAGGCTACTTTCACACCTGCGTTCAGGTGTCCGCTCGTGAGCTCCGTTTGAAGGGGCTCACGAGCGGTCCTGAACGCAGCCGCCCGGCCCTGATGCATTCTCTATGGAGGCGGATCCACTGAGAATGCATCCGCCTGCCAGCGCTCAGCCTCCGCTCAGTGAGCGGACACCTGAACGCTGCATGCAGCGTTCGGGTGTCCGCCTGGCCGTGCGGAGGCGAGCGGATCCGTCCAGACTTACAATGTAAGTCAATGGGGACGGATCCGCTTGAAGATGACACCATATGGCTCAATCTTCAAGCGGATCCGTTCCCCATTGACTTACAGTGTAAAGTCTGAACGGATCCGCTCAGGCTACTTTCATACTTAGAAAATTTTCTAAGTTTTAATGCAGACGGATCCGTTCTGAACGGATGCGAATGTCTGCATTATAGGAGCGGATCCGTCTGATGAAACATCAGACGGATCCGCTCCTAACGCTAGTGTGAAAGTAGCCTAAATACTAGTTTGTGTCCCACGAAAGAAAAACACATGAGCGGCAAAAAAGATGGGTTTCTTTATTTCTGAACTTTCACATCAGTACAGGCATGGGGCGGATCAACATACCGCAGACAGTAACTCGTGGCAATGGCCGTTTCTCACCTCAGAGCTTCCTCAGGCCACTGAAGTTCTGACGTACGAACGCCATCTTTAAGCATCAGAACCTCTGCGCGGCACACACTAGTGACCAGAGGTTCGGTGCCATACATGAAAACATGTATTATAACATAACATAAGATCAAAAAAGAGAGATCACAAACCAAAACGATGTACTATCTACAAAAATACTTCTAAATCATTTCTGTCATTTAAGCCCAATGGGCCCATATCTCTGGATCTCAGTATCCATCTTGCCTCTCTTCTCAAGAGCTCTCGATGTCTATCGCCCCCTTGTGGTGGATTACACACTAGCTCAATCCCTGCAAACCTCAAAACCTATTATGTTCCAATCTCACATGTTCTATTAATCGTGGGCAATCTGTCCCTGTATGGATGGAGTTTAGATGTTCTCTAAATCTTTCATTCATGTTCCTAATGGTCTTGCCTACATAAAATCTACCGCATATACATAAAATGAGATATACAACATATTTACTCCTGCATGTAGTCAAAGTATTAACTCTGTATTGCAGACCTCCAAGGCTAATACATCCCATTGAGGGTTGTACTTACAATAAGAACAGTTTTTTCCGCAACGACGATTCCCAATAGGTCCCCAATCTCTCAGCCACATACCTGACTTTAATTCTACAAAGCGACTTCTAACCAGTTTGTCTTTTAAAGTGTGACATTTCCTAAAAGCCACTAAGGCCTCATTCACACGGGCGTCGCGTGTGAGGGCCGGATAGGATGCGGGTGCGTTGCGGGAAAATGCATTATTTTTCCGCACGAGTGCAAAAGAGTTTTAATGTGTTTTGCACACGCGTGAGAAAAATCGGCATGTTTGGTACCCGGACTTCTTCACAGAAGTTCGGGTTTGGGATCAGTGTTGTGTAAATGTATTATTTTCCCTTATAAACATGGTTATAAGGGAAAATAATAGCATTCTTAATACAGAATGCAAAGTAAATTAGGGATGGAGGGGTTAATTATATTTTTTTTTTATAAAAATGAAACTCCCCTCATCCACTTGTTCGCGCAGCCCGGCTCGTCTTCATTCTTCTTCTTTGAGGACCTGGGAGGAAAAGGACCTTTGGTGACGTCACTGCACTCATCACATGGTCCATCACCATGGTGATGGACCATGTGATGAGCGCAGTGACATCACCAAAGTTACTTTTTCTCCCAGGTCCTCAAAGGAGAAGAATGAAGACGAGCCGGGCTGCGCGAACAAGTGGATGAGGGGAGTTTAATTATAATATTATTATTTTTAACCCCTCCATCCCTAATTTACTTTGCATTCTGTCTTCAGAATGCTATTATTTTCCCTTATAACCATGTTATAAGGGGAAATAATAAAGATCGGGTCCCCATCCCGATAGTCACTGAAAGGAATCCATGTTTTTTTTATATGTCAAAACCAATTCTGCTTTTTGCCGTAGTTTCATTTCTCTGTTAGAAACTAACTCTGATTGCTGTTAATCTAATTGCTGTTAAGTTTCTTTTCTCTGTAACCCTGAATTTTATCTCTTTGGCACTACTCCCGGACAATACTCCTAATATGGAAGTTCCGTTTTTGTTTCTCTTTTTCTGTCTGTAGAATAAAACGTGTTAATATGATAGGTTGAATACATAACTTACGATGATATGCTAATAAGGGGGGTAAAGCCCCCTCTATATAACCTGTGTGCATTAAAAATAAACCTCAGAGTGTTCATTCAGTACATCACTGTTGTGTCTTTTATTCCCTACTGAGTGAAGCGCTCTCCTGGCGTCAGAAAAGGACTCAAACCAAGCCGATACTAGAAGTTTGGTGCCAGGGGTACCAAGTGGGACGTTGAGATTCCTATCAGTCACCTAGCAACCATGCGTGAAAATCGCACCGCATCCGTGGATGCTTGCGATTTTCACGCAGCCCCATTCACGTGAAAAACTCCCAATATAGAGCATGCTGCGATTTTCACGCAACGCACAAGTGATGCGTGAAAATCACTGCTCATGTGCACAGCCCCATAGAAATGAATGGGTCTGGATTCAGTGCGGGTGCAATGCGTTCACCTCACGCATCGCACCCGCGCGGAAAACTCGCCCGTGTGAAAGGGGCCTAGGGGGTCATATCCTTTCATCTATTTCCACTATATCCCAAATCTCCCTTATCACTCTAGATTTGGTCTGCGATAGGGCTATATTTGAAAGAAAAACAAAGCGTTTCCGGTTATCTGCCTGTCTCCTAGTTTTTATATTCCCCTCAAGTGCCGCAGCCCTGTGAACTGACGCTATGACTGCAATGCATCATGTAACAGGCTCATAGGAGAACCTCTAGCCAATAGGCGTTTCTTTAGGTCTAAAGATTGTTCCCTAAAGCTCTCTTCTGTTTTGTTGATTCTTCTCAATCTCACAAATTGTCCATAAGGGAGCGCTTTCTTCACACTTTCTGGGTGATAACTCGTGAAGTGTAGCAGGGAGTTGGTGGCCGTTGGCTTCCGATAGCCCTCAGTAACCAACTCACCCCCTCTCTTTAACACCATCACATCCAAAAATTCTAACCTAGATCCTCCAAAATTATTCATAATATTCACCATGTTTAGATATCCTACAAACTCCTTGAACAGGGATTCAGAGCTAGACCAAACCATAAAACCATCATCAATATATCCTAAATACAGCTGTATATAGGGCACATAGGGGTTATCAACTGTGAAAATATATTTATCTTCAAACCTAGCTAGGTATAAATGTGCAAAGGTACATGCGACTGGCGTGCCCATTGCCGTTCCAAATTTTTGTCTGTCCCCAAATTTGAAGGCATTATTCTTCAAAATTAAATCTAATGCACCTTTTACGAAGTTCACAAACTTCTCACTTTTATTGGTGTTACTCAATATTTCACTAACAGCAATGATGCCCTCATCTTGTAGGATACGAGTGTACAGACTCTCTAAATCTAGAGAGACCAATTGGTAACCCTCCTGCCACTGGAAAGATCCCAGTGCCAACAAGAGGTCTCCAGTGTCTCTGAGATAAGATGGTTTCTCATTAATGTCATTGGGAGACACAGCACCATGGGTATACACCCAGCTACCACTAGGAGGCAACACTAGATATCAAAATGGTTAGCTCCACCTAGGTGGGCTATACCCTCTCCACAGACACTAGGCTAATCAGTTTTAGTCTAGTGTCCGTAGGAGGCAGACATGACCTGCTGTTATGTTTGTTTTTTGCAGGTCTTGCTGCTTTTTTCTTTTTCTTTTTTCTCCTTTCGTCTGCAGGTCTCTGCCTGCTGCAGGATGGGGCTCCATCGTGGATAACCACTTTATTGCACCCCTTGCGGGCACGTACTTTGAGTACCTCGCCGGTCACCCAGTCCCCCATTACTGCATTCGCAGTGGCATGCCGGTAATCCCACATAAGTGCGAGTAAGTGCGCCTGAAGACGCCGGACCGTAAGTATTACCCCCTGCGTCCCTGTCCCATGGGGTCTCGGGTTAGTTCCCCTCCTTTGGCCAGGGGGTGGGTTTCACTTTATTCGGGGGGCCTGGGAAACCCTTCTCTTCCTAGCCACCCATGTCCCTCCCCGGCCTTCCCTTCTAACATAGTCCCTGGCTTCTGCCAGGACTAGGCAGCATCTTCTCTGGCCTGTCCTTGGGTCCCAGGTGCACCTTTTGCCCCGTTTTTTCCCTCCCCGAGAGGAGCTCTCCCCCCCACGCCTGTTTTTTTTATTTACAGAGGGCCACTGGCCGCTTTATTAAATCGAGGCCACGGCCTTTACCTTGACTAAACCGCATCATCTCCGGCCCCCTTCTGACTTCCCAGGCTTCTTTCCTGCCCCCCCCCCCCCCCATCTCATTCTAGTGCAGGCTTTAGCCCTGTGTGCAGAGTTTTCACTTAATTCCGGCATCAGGGCATCAAGGATCATCCCATACAGCCTTCCGGCACGCTTCTGCGGCTACTGCAGCACCCCTTCGGGGACACAGCACCTGGGGTCTGGTAGGACAGCCTCCGGCTGACAGTTTTTCTTTTTTTCAGACTTCCAGGCTGGCAATGCTGAGAGTCCCCCATTCCCAGCCCACCTTCGGGGTCGCCACATATTTTTCGTGCGCCTGTTGCTGTAGAAAGTCGCCATGCGGTCAGCCTGTTTGTTTGTGCGCAGTGCCTGGTCTCCAGGCTTCCTCAGGGCTCCCTGCCCCCCCTTTCTGCATAGGCACCTTGTGAATGGGTCCCTTCCCTGTCCCAGGCTATAGGGAATCTACCCTCCCCTCCCATTAATAGAACATGTGAGATTGGAACATAATAGGTTTTGAGGTTTGCAGGGATTGGGCTAGTGTGTAATCCACCACAAGGGGGCGATAGACATCGAGAGCTCTTGAGAAGAGAGGCAAGATGGATACTGAGATCCGGAGCTATGGGCCCGGTGGGCTTAAATGACAGAAATGATTTAGAAGTATTTTTGTAGATAGTACATCGTTTTGGTTTGTGATCTCTCTTTTTTGATCTTATGTTATGTTATAATACATGTTTTCATGTATGGCACCGAACCTCTGGTCACTAGTGTGTGCCGCGCAGAGGTTCTGACGCTTAAAGATGACGCTTGTACGTCAGAGGCCTGAGGAAGCGCTGAGGGGCAAAACGGCCGTCGCCACGAGTTACTGTCTGCGGTATGTTGATCCGCCCCATGCCTGTACTGATGTGAAAGTTCAGAAATAAAGAAACCCATATTTTTGGGTGAATGCCGATCATGTGATTTTCTTTTGTGGGACATGTGCATGAATACTTGAGAGCAGAGCACCGCCGACAGTGGGGGGAAAAAGACCTGACTCGAGAGCAGAGACTTACAAGAGGAATTTGGGCAATGCCACCCCGTCTATATCTTGATATTGTTTAAAGGGATTCTGTCATGAGATTTTATCCCTATAACCTAAACATATGCCCAGGTCCGTACTAATAACATGAATCCTAAGCTGGCCTTATTAAACCTGCTTGTGGCTCTATTAGCCCCAAAAACAGGTTTTTATAACCTGTCACTCACCTACCTAAGGTGCCCAAGGGGACGTCCGTTAATACATTGTGCCCGGCCGCACCCACCCTTCCTCACCTCAGCTCTGCAATATCCCGCGTGTGCGCACTAGGTTCAGCCTGATGCGCCCGTGCGGACTCCTGGCAGCGGCTTCGTTGAGCGAAGTTATTAGTACGGACATGGGCATATGTTTAGGTTATAGGGGTAAAATCTCATGACAGAATCCCTTTAAATACTACAGTTCGTCCGGAAAAAAAAAACAAGCCCTCATACAGCTCTGTACATAAAAATATTTTAAAAATAATTAAATAAAATGGTGATGCAAAGAAAATTTAGATTTTTTTCCAAGGTTTTTATTTTTTAAAAGTAATAAAACAAACTAAAAACCATACAAATTTGGCATCGCCGTTGTCGAACTGACCCACAAAATAAGGATGTCATGTCATTTTTAGCAAACACTTTATGTCGTAATATCAAAACCCAAAACATTGGAGCGGAATTTTTTTTAAATTTTACCCCACAAATACTTTTTTTTACCCATTTTCCAATACTGGATATGGATTTGAGAATGGAGAATTTAAAAAGTTATGGCTAAAGGGGTTAAAACATAAAAAGCCCCTTCATGTAGAAATACAATCACAGAGAACTGCAGGTGTATGGCCGGCTCTGTATTCAGCTGTTTGAGAAGATAGCGGCACTCGCAGTAGCGCCACGGCCTTCTCTTTGCTTTTCCCAGGCTGAGTGATGACATGTTCATGTAGCAATTAAAATTTCAGAAAACCCTTTTAATGATGAAGGGTTCTGTAAAAAGTGGGGAAACAAGCATGGCCTCCAACACCGAGCAGACAGTGCAGATTGACATGATAACTGGCGTTGGACGTCTTCAAGAGGTTAATCCCCCCGAAATATGCTCAGTAAATAAAATGAACCTCCTATTGCGCTGCCCGTCATTCCTCTGCTGTAATACACTTGCGGTCTTTAATCCCAAAGGTTTAATCCGTGTAGCAATCTGTTGTAGAACGCAGATCGGAATTTCAGTTCCTCCAAGCCACTATGTTAAATGGACAACGTTTGTAGAGCTTTTTACTTCCCCAAAAATGAATAATTTACCAATTCTGACATTCTTACCTTGCAGAGAACACATTGAGAGCGGTTGTGCAATACTGCGGCGCAAGTGTGAACATGACCATGGTTCTCTTTTTTTAAATCCATATTACATTGCATCACAGCCTAGTTCTAAGTTTAGAAAGAAAGAAAAAACTTCTTGTAGGTGAAGTTCTCCAGCAAAGTGACAAAATCTGCAGAGACCCACATGCCTGTCCATAGACACAAGGAATATGTATATGGCTAGGGGTCGGTCCTGAAGATATTTATGCAAAGCCTCCAACCAGGTTTTAGAGGAGGAAAATAGGAAAAAAAATATTTTCATCAGACCTCATATCAGGGCATCACATCAGACCCCCATATCAGGGCATCACATCAGACCCCCATATCAGGGCATCACGTCGAACCTCAGATCAGCCCTCAATGTCAGACCCCAGATCAGCCTTCAATGTCAGACCCCAGATCAGCCTTCAATGTCAGACCCCACCAATTAGAGTTCCATCAGACCTCAGATCAGATTAAAAGAAAAAACTTCTCTTACCTCTCCTGTGCCGCAGCTCCTCTCCACGTCCGGAGGTCTCTGCAGAAGTCGTGCTCCCCTGTTTTCTCTGGCCCACGCTGCACTGTCACCTGACTGCGTACACTACGTCCCCGACATCGTACGTGGTCAGGACAGTGTGGCGCTGGGCCTAGGAAAGATCGTGAAGGGTGAGTACCGGAAGCACTCTTAGCGCTTTACTCCCCACTCCTGCTACTTAATGCATACTACTGGATATGCTCATTAGCATTAGCTTTATAAGACGCACAGCCTTTTTTCCTCACTTTTGGTGGGGAAAAATGCGTCTTATAAAGCGAAGAATACTGTAGCTGAAACATAATCATCCACTGCAGAGTAATACAGAAGGACAATGCACAGAGCAGCATTACATACCCATGTTTTAACTATTAGGGTACTGTCATATGTGGCAACAAGTTAAAGTGGGTTCCCTGTTTTCCTGCACTCTATCACGGTCACATGACATTTTCCCTATCCCGATGACATCACGTCTACATCTGAGTCATGGCAAGGCTTGTAAGGTTCTGCCCTGTGGACTCAACATCACCAGTGACCTTGGCTCTCAGAGCTCATTCTCCTGGACCCTGCCATGTAGATGTCATGTTAGCAATGTTTCCGTGTCTTAGGACGGGGGTTTTACAGCAGGGCTTCAAGCAGGCTTGGACCCCCGGATGCAGTCAGGAATTTCAGGGCTCCACACAGGAAAATCATATGCCCCCCTCATTTGTATTTAGGCCATTTACCAATAACCATATATAATATGTTCACTATATTATACAACTTTCTCATTTTTTTTTAGGGTTGAGTGAATGGAGTTTGGATTGCTGTATCCGAACCCGATTCTTTTAAAAACTTTAAGAATATAGCCTCCGTCCTACTGTTAAAGGAGGTCTTTCAGAAGTTTCAGCAAATATTGCGAGACTTACTTTGTCTCGCCTCTATCACGTGTCACTTCGTTTATTGGCATAAATTACTGTATCAAAATACGAAGCTGAACCTGGCTTCGTTAATGAGACACGTAGCCAAGTCTGGCTTAGTATTTTGAGGCGAGACGAAGTAAGTCTTGCGATATTTGCTGAAACTTCGGAAATATATATAAATATTTTTTTTTGCACACACACATACCTAACACCTACTTTTTATAACAGTTTTTATTTATTTATATTTTATTTAATTTTTTTTTTGGGGGGGGGGGGGGGGGGGGAATCCCTGCCGTCATGGAGGATTCATGAAAAGGAAATTACCGGTAAGTAATAGGGTTTTTCCCTTTCATCCTCCATGACGGCATACCATGAGATATATCAGATCAATACTAACCTAGGGAGGGACAACGGCTTCTAAAACTCTCCTACCGAAGGAAAGCTCCTTCTTTGACCGATTGTCCCCCCTATAATGCTTTATAAAAGGTATGAGGGTTGGACCATGTTGCTGCCCTACAGATCTGTTCTATTGAAACATTAGCCTTCTCTGCCCATGAAGTGGAAATCGATCTTGTGGAAAGGGATTTGAAATTTTTTGGCGGAGAAACCCCCATAGAGTTGTACGTTTCTAATATTGCCGACTTAATCCACCTGGCTAAGGAGTCTTTTGTGGCTCTATGACCTTTACATTTTTCCTGGAATTGGACAAACAAATAGTCTGATCTCCTGAAATCTTTTGTGGCCTCTAAATAAACTAAGACGGCTCTGCACACATCAAGTTTGTGACATTTTTCTTCACCTTCAGATTTTGGATTGGGACAAAAGGAAGGAACCACAATCTCCTCCTGTCTATGAAAATTGGTAACCACCTTAGGTAGGAAGGAAGCATCCAACCTAAACACCATCCTGTCTGGAAATATCATGAGAAAAGGTTCCACTGTCTTCAGTGCCTGGATCTCACAGATCCTGCGAGCTGATGTGATGGCCACTAAAAACAAGACCTTTAGTGTAATATATTTTAAGGACACATCTGACAACGGTTCAAAGGGGGCTACCGTTAACCCTGAAAGGACCAGATTAAGGTCCCAAGGAGAGACATAAGGTCTAGAAAAGGGTTTCAATCTATCTGCTCCTTTTAAAAACCTGATGATCCAAGGGTGGTCTGCGATTTTTATATCAAAAACTGAACTCAGTGCTCATACATGCACCCTTAAAGGGCTTCTGTCACCCCCAAAACACATTTTTCATTTTTGGGCTTGTTAAAATCCTTATTGAACGACTATTCCCTATATAGGGCTCTTACCTTGGTCTGTGGCTTCGTTTCATTAAAAATCGATCTTTTAAAATATGCAAATGACTTCACTACCAGCAAGTATGGTGTCTACTTGCTGGTAGCCGCCGCATCCTCCTTTAAAAAAACCGCCCCCAACTCCAGTTGATTGACAGGGCCAGCGAGCGCTCTCCTCCTCCGGATGGCCCTGTCAGCATTTCAAATCCCACGCCTGTCTTCATTCGGCGCAGGCGCTCTGAGAGAAGGACGCTCGCCTCCTCAGCACTCCCTCAGTGCACCTTCGCCGATGACGTCTTCTCCTTCGGTGATGTCATCGGCGCAGGCGCACTGAGGGAGTGCTGAGGAGGCGAGCGTCCTTCTCTCAGAGCGCCTGCGCCGAATGAAGACAGGCGTGGGATTTGAAAAAATTGTAGCCTTCCCCCCACTTGAATGGAGTCATTGTTTAGAAGCTTCCGTGTTTTTGGGGGTGAACATGAAACCTCTGTTCCTTCCCATATTTAGATTTTTCCCTTTTGAACACTGTCCTCCTCTGTCTGTTCTTTTAGAATGAAATGGACCCCTTTTCTTTGCCTTAGAAAACGGAAATTTCGTTTTATTTGTTTCTTTTGGAATGGATTTTTTAGAATCCGCTGCTTTTTCTAATATAGTTTCTAAATCCTGCCCAAACATCAAGCTGCCATGAAAGAGCAAATTACACAAATTTTATTTTTGATGCAACATCCCCCGTCCAGGATTTTAACCACAGGGCCCTCCTTGCTACTACCGATAGACTAGAGGTTCTGGCGGCTATTCTAACCGACTCCGCTGTCACATCAGATAAGAAGTCTACCGCTTTTAATAAAAGAGGGAAAGAATCTTCTAGGGCATCATAAGGTCTACCTTCCTTAAGCAGGACTTCTAACTGCTGTAACCATTTTTTCAAGGATCGAGATACTGAAGTTGCAGAAAATTGGGCTTAAATATGGTCGTAGCAGCTTCCCAGGCTTTTTTTTTTAGAGTGGAATCTACCTTCTTGTCCATAGGATCTTTTAATGATCCCATATCTTCAAAAGGGAAGAGAATTGGATCCCTTAACTAATTTTGAAAGGGAAACATCGACTTTGGGGCAAGAGGTTAACAGAGTCTCGTCCTCATCATTAAAGGGAAATCTACGCCTCATGGTTCTGGAAATAAATAATTTCCTATCTGGAGATTTCCATTCTCTTTTAATCATTTCTAACATATTTTTATGTACTGGGAATACCCGTTTTTTTTCTGTGGTTGAGACCCCCATACATTTTATTCTGAACAGACCTATGAATTTTTTCATCAGAAAGATCCATAGTCGTCCTAATTGCTTTTATCAATACATTTGTATCTTCTGAAGAAAATAGAAAACTTCTGAATTCTGTGTCTGAGCCTGAAGAATCAACAGAATCATCACTGTCTGAATCTGAATCCTGATCTGGGTTTGAGGAAAAAGATTCGTAATTTTTACCCCGCGACTTAGTTTTATGCATTGTCGGGTCAGGGTTAGATGTGGACTGTTCCGAAAAAACTGACCGCATCTCCACTCTAATCACATCCCTTAGTTCCTCTTTAATGGATGGGACTAAGTCCTTGGCCATGTTAGCCGTGCAAGATTTACAAAGTTTCTTGGACCCTTCTGACAGTTTTGTCGAAAGAGAGAGAAAGAGAGAGACACACAATAAGGGAGGAAGACATTAGTAAAGGTAATACTATTTCATAGCCTCCCCCACTGGATGTGACTTACAGCAGCTGCACTCCCATCTGTCCTGCCGCAATATCCGACATATTGCTGCTCTGCATGCCCTCTTTTAAATCTCTCCTTACCTGCAGACCTCAGATCAGCGGATCTGCCGCGCTAAATTAAGCCCCGCCCCCTTACGGACGTCACACAAACCGGAAGTCCCTGTGGAACGCATCGGACTTCCTGTGACGTCATCACTATGCACCGGAGGAAGCGCTGTGATGAGGAACATCTTCCAAGACCGGAGGAACTAAGTAAGTGTCCGGTCAGCACATGGCCCTTCCAAGCCGGCGCGCAAGCAAGGAGGTAAGGAACAGTTTTACATACTTAGACCTTCAGCACCAAAACCAACTCCAATATAGGAGGTTGGTGCTGCCTGCCCCCTCATGTGCAATAAGGCATCCTCGAATTTCCCCCCACCTCTGCCTGCCTACACAGAAGTGGACCCATAGCAAATGCCATGAGCGTTAACCCATCTCCCACCTGGAGGGACAGGAAGAGACTGAGGATATGCTGGAGGAGGGTCTGTTTTATACTTCCTGTCCCTACCTGGTTGGAGGTGGGTCATCTCTCATGGTATGCCGTCATGGAGGATGAAAGGGAAAAGGTGTAGTAATATCCCTTAAAGAAACAGGTCACCATACAATATGTACTTATGTCTGGCAGTCCCATAAAAGGGACCGTCAGAGAGGTAGCGCATGTGCATCGTCCATCATCTACTGTAGACCTTACCTTGTTCCTCAGCATGGTGTGATTGAAGGCATAGATATTCTGGATCTCACTACTGATGGTGTCGTTATAGTCCTGGTTAAAGTCAGCATTCTTCTGATGGATTTCTTTGTCCCGGGAGTCCTGGAGTCCCTCTACAGTCCACAAAAAGAGCAGGACCAAGCCTATGGAGAACATTTTCCAGCAGCCAGCTGTGGAGGAGTGCAGAGTCCCTGCCGTCCTGGGCACCTTCCAACATCAGCAGAACGTCACACCACGCCTTAGGCAATCAGAAGACGGCGTGACTGAGTCACCATCAGATCCCCTGCAGAATATACAGAAAAGTAAGAACGACGGACTGACACACACCATCAAGCCACAGTGACGAGGCTTTTTGTCTCCACCACATCAATGGGGTTTTGTAAAACCTATTCACATGCATTGGACTGTACTTGTCTACAGATTATGAAAAAACAGCAACAGTCTACACCATGTGTGAACATCGCCTTTAAGTGGTCCAGATCCTAGAGTCACAAGAGCTGAGAAAAGCTCAAACCTAAAAATGTCCCAACTGAATGAATGTGTCCTTCACATAGCGGACAGCAGGTTTCTTAAAGGATAATTCCCATCAATTTATGATCAGTGGTGGTCTGATCGCCTATCCTGCAGGACAGGTGGTTGGACGCCCATCGTTCATATCCTAGGGAACCGCAGCCCGTCCTAATCACTCCCATGAAAAATGGGTGGGCGAGGTGCCACTGTGCAAGGAAAACAGAGAAGGATGTGCAGTATTTTTACACCAAGCGGTTTTCCACTGTAGCTGCGGTTAGCAAGACTACAATATATATCCTTTCTGTCGTATTTGGCTACCAGATGACGCAGGGAATCAGCAAAGACACCGCCATTTGAATAATACAACTGGCTGCATCCGTTCAGAACAGATCCAGTTGTATTATCTCTAAAATAAACGGATCCGTCACCTTTGACTTACATTGTGTTTCATGCCAGATCCATCTGGATCAGTATCCCATGACGCGCACAGAAGCGCTGCTTGCAGCATTTTTCTGTCCGGAATGGGAATCCAACAAACCGGAACGAAATGCAGATTCTGGTGCGCTCGGTTCCGTTCAGTTTTGTCCCCATTAACAACCAATGGGGACAAAACTGAAGCGTTTCCTCCGGTTTTGAAATCCTCTGCCGGATCTCAAAACCAGAAAGAAAAACACAGATGTGAAAGCCGCCTTATTACTCCATCTGTGCTTTTATGCCACCGACATGAATAATAAAAAAAAAAACAACCACAAAGACACCACAGTTACGTAATAAATAGCGGCAGGGTTAGGGCCGGTTCACACGTTTTTTGGAGGAGGTTGCAGGTTTTTTTCAGCCAAAGGTGGATCCAGCAGGAAGGAGACGTAGAAGTCCTTCCTTTATATTTCCGATTCCTCTCGAATCCACTTCTGGCTTTGGCAGAAAATCCTGCAATAAAAATCTGCCTCAAAACCTCCTCCGAAAACATCAGGGCAGGTTCACACAGTTTTTTGGAGGAGGATTTTCCTGCAGGTTTTTCAGCCAAACTAGAAGTGGATTAGGGTACTTTCACACTTGCGGCAGAGGATGCTGGCAGGCAGTTCTGTTTTTTTTTTTTTTGCTTATTTAAAAGGTCTGCGCATGCGCAGACTGGAAAGCCGGATCCGTTTTGCCGGAACACTTAATGCGGGATCCGGCACTAATACACTTCAATGTAAATGACAGTAATGCCGGATCCGGCAAGTGTTCAGGATTTTTGGTCAGAGACAAAACTGCAGCACGCTGAGGTATGGTCTCCGCCCAAAAAACGTAAGAGGGACTGAACTGATGCATCCTGAACGGATTGCTCTCCATTCAGAATGCATTAGGATAAAACTGATCAGTTCTTTTCCGGTATTGAGCCCCTAGGACGGAACTCAGTGCCGGAAAAGAAAAACGCTAGTGTGAAAGTAGCCTTAGAGAGGAATGAGAAATATAAAGGAAGGACGTCTAATTCTCATTCCTACTGGATCCTCGGAAACCTTCAGGAAAATCTGCCTCAAAACCTCCTCCCAAAAACTGTGTGTGGACCCATCCTCAGTCTGCACCTACCCTTAGGCCTCATGCACACGACCGTATGTATTTTGCGGTCTGCAAAAAACGGATCCACAAAAAATATGGATGACGTCCGTGTACATTCTGTATTTTGCAGAACGGAACAGCTAGCCCCTAATAGAACAGTCCTATACTTGTCCGTAATGCGGAACGGACATACGGAAACGGTCTTTTGTTGACCCCTTGAAATGAATGGTTCTGGATACGGTCCGAAAAAAAAACTAATAAAAATGGAGCGGACACGGAAAGAATATACATTCGTGTGCATGAGGCCTTACAGTGCATCACACTACGCATGTGAAGTATGCGCCGCGGATTTTCTGCAGTGGAATTGGGCACGTTCCATTTGGAATGGTGCAGATGAGATTTATATATATATATATATATATATATATATATATATATATATATATATATATATATATATTTATATTTATTTATTTTTTATCGCATCCATGTGGTGTGTAAAATTTCTACAACAAAACCCCGCACATCACTTGACAAGTGGCGCAAATTGTAAAACTGCAGCATGTAAATCTATATAGAAAATATCGCCCTCTGCAGGGCACAGGTGGAATCTACAGAAAATACTACAGCAAATCCAACAAATTTTGTTGCGGAATTCATCACAAAAACACTACGGGGCTTGTTGCAGTATTTGCTGTCGATTCCCCATATATATATATATATATATATATATATATATATATATATATATATTTGCAAATACCTCCAAAGTATACAATTCCCAAAGAACGAGGCAGCACTGCCTTGTTCTTTGGGAAATATATATATAAAATCTCATTGGGAGAGATTTATCAAACCCGTAAAGTAGAACTGGCTTAGTTGCCCATAGCAACCAGATTCCACATTTCATTTTCAAAAGGAGCTCTGAAAAATGAAAGGATCGATCTGGTTGCTATGGACGGAAGGGTTACGCGAGGGTCGGTGCAGGCCCCGGAAGGGTTACGCGAGGGTCGGTGCAGGCCCCGGAAGGGTTACGCGAGGGTCGGTGCAGGCCCCGGAAGGGTTACGCGAGGGTCGGTGCAGGCCCCGGAAGGGTTACGCGAGGGTCGGTGCAGGCCCCGGAAGGGTTACGCGAGGGTCGGTGCAGGCCCCGGAAGGGTTACGCGAGGGTCGGTGCAGGCCCCGGAAGGGTTACGCGAGGGTCGGTGCAGGCCCCGGAAGGGTTACGCGAGGGTCGGTGCAGGCCCCGGAAGGGTTACGCGAGGGTCGGTGCAGGCCCCGGAAGGGTTACGCGAGGGTCGGTGCAGGCCCCGGAAGGGTTACGCGAGGGTCGGTGCAGGCCCCGGAAGGGTTACGCGAGGGTCGGTGCAGGCCCCGGAAGGGTTACGCGAGGGTCGGTGCAGGCCCCGGAAGGGTTACGCGAGGGTCGGTGCAGGCCCCGGAAGGGTTACGCGAGGGTCGGTGCAGGCCCCGGAAGGGTTACGCGAGGGTCGGTGCAGGCCCCGGAAGGGTTACGCGAGGGTCGGTGCAGGCCCCGGAAGGGTTACGCGAGGGTCGGTGCAGGCCCCGGAAGGGTTACGCGAGGGTCGGTGCAGGCCCCGGAAGGGTTACGCGAGGGTCGGTGCAGGCCCCGGAAGGGTTACGCGAGGGTCGGTGCAGGCCCCGGAAGGGTTACGCGAGGGTCGGTGCAGGCCCCGGAAGGGTTACGCGAGGGTCGGTGCAGGCCCCGGAAGGGTTACGCGAGGGTCGGTGCAGGCCCCGGAAGGGTTACGCGAGGGTCGGTGCAGGCCCCGGAAGGGTTACGCGAGGGTCGGTGCAGGCCCCGGAAGGGTTACGCGAGGGTCGGTGCAGGCCCCGGAAGGGTTGTCCCTCCTGTATATGGCGGCATCGCTCAGCCTAAACAAAAGCCCCCGTACAGGCTCATAAATAACGCAAACGCCATCAGTAGTGCGCTAAAGTCCCCGACCACTTTTTGCGGTATACGCCAATGTCCACCGCCAGCCGCCAGTAGGTGTAAGTGATGGACGACTTGCTTTCAGGCTTCCATTGAGTCTATGTGGGCTGGTAACCATTCACACACAGGGATATGGAAGGACAGTAAGCACTGCTAGTCCCATAGGGATACATAAACCCATCACTGGTTACAGGGCCATTAGTAGGTCCCACAATCCGTACATTTCACCCATTCTGAGGAGCTAAGAAAAACCGCTAGGACAACAAAAAAAAGCTCTGGGACAACAATGCCTCCACCCGCAGTATACAGCTGCACTGGACACTCACACCTTCCTGCCGTCCTCTCCTCCGCCTCCCATCCGTCTTTCCGCAGCGATACCGACACACCGGACAAGCCGCTCCTCCCTCCGGTGTCTTCGGTCCCCAGAACTGTCTGCTGTAAGGAGCCGGAAGAGCAGAACAACACGGGGGCGGGGCTGAGGTGACGTCACGTCGCCGCTGAGAGCCTGACAGAAGAGCACGGGGGCGGGGCTTAGAGGACGTCGTACCGCCTCTGAGAGGTTGAGAGGACCACGTGGGGGCGGGGCTAGGTTGACGTCGTCATGTGGCCCATGAGAGGGTGACGGTCATATGGCAGTGTGAAGTGTTAGTAGTGGGAGGGAAAGTAACAGAGAAGACCCCCTCATGTCATCTGTAAGGGGCAGGAAGATGTAGGGAGGTGTGAGAGAACTGCATGACTAGCAATCCCATAAAGTGTTATCTCCTGGTCCGGAAGATGTATAGTGGTGGAGGGGCAGTCAGTATATTGGAACAGAAGTGGAGCAATGTACACTCTTAATCATTGAATTCAGGGGTTTCATTCACTGCCAGTACCTCAGGTATATAAACTCCAGCCCCTGGCCATGCAGTCTGCCATTACTACAGGTATATAAACTCCAGCCCCTGGCCATGCAGTCTGCCATTACCACAGGTATATGAACTCCAGCCCCTGGCCATGCAGTCTGCCATTACCACAGGTGTATAAACTCCAGCCCCTGGCCATGCAGTCTGCCATTACTACAGGTATATAAACTCCAGCCCCTGGCCATGCAGTCTGCCATTACTACAGGTGTATAAAATCCAGCCCCTGGCCATGCAGTCTGCCATTACTACAGGTGTATAAAATCCAGCCCCTGGCCATGCAGTCTGCCATTACTACAGGTATATAAACTCCAGCCCCTGGCCATGCAGTCTGCCATTACTACAGGTATATAAACTCCAGCCCCTGGCCATGCAGTCTGCCATTACTACAGGTATATAAACTCCAGCCCCTGGCCATGCAGTCTGCCATTACTACAGGTGTATAACTTCCAGCCCCTGGCCATGCAGTCTGCCATTACTACAGGTGTATAACATCCAGCCCCTGGCCATGCAGTCTGCCATTACTAAAATTCAGACCCTAGTCATGCAGTCTGCTGTTTTTTTTTTAGTTTTTTTTTTATATTCTCTTTATTGGAATGAGAATTTAATAAGAATATAACAGTATAGATAATTATTAGAGACCACCTGAGTCAGACAGAAATTATAGAGTAAGTGATCAATTATTTAAAACTTAACGTTTAATATAGTACACATAGAAAATTGGTCCCACGATAATTGGATACAAAAATTACAGAAAAGGGAACAATGCGGTGGTTCACCACATCGGTATTAATTGTACTAACAACCAAAACACATGAATATAACAGAAAGTGCTCGGCGGCACCAAAAGGTAACCATGTGGTCCTACCGCTCTGATGAGGTGCTCCTTGATACAACGAATGCCCAGCTGGTGTTAATGGATGTGCACACCGTCGCTGAAAGCAGTTGTAAAACACAGGGTTAAGAGTGCTAGGTATGCTGGCCCTAGTAATGCCCTAGGGACCTACAATGACCAAAGTGACCTGACCACGGATCCCCGTGACCAGTCACACGCAGGAACCTAACCCTGGAATTTGTGCGCCCTAGAAAACCCTCGCCTGCCTGATCCCTACACGCATGTTTCGCTGAAAGGATGAGTAAAAAGCTCATCAGGGGAAACACGGGAGCTTGGGCTAAAGCTGTGCAGGGCACACTGACAATGATATCCACAGAGGCAAAGTGTGACCACGATCCTGATGTGGAAAATAGTGGCCAAACTAGCTGTAGGGTAATAGGGGAAAAAACTGATACTGAGCCCTTCTCCTATTAAAAAAACTTATGGCGCATGGGCTGATGTAGCCTAAGGTAGCGCAGAAATCCGCCACCTTTTAAAGAAGAAGCCGGCCTCAAAACGAGGCTTGGCTAAAACACTCCCACCTGACCCGGAAGACGCGGCGCATCTGCGCATGCACGAAGAAACGGATCGCATGGAGAAAGGGGGAGGTCACTGGGCGGGCGCACGTGACAGAGGTGACGTCACCGCGCCTGATCTCGTGTATTCATGCGAGATCACGCAACAGTTGCCAGGCAATCAGGACGCTATTCCCTGACACTGTCGGACAGCACAGCTGCTGGTATGCGACTGCGCTTAAGCAAAGTATATGGCATTAATGGCAACAATGATAATAATAGTCATGAGTATGACGACAGTAAACGGACATATGTGATAAGGGAAAGGGGGCGGCACAGTCGGACAGCAGACAGGAGGGAGAAGGGGGGGAAAAGACTGGAGGGAGGAAAGGGGAGAGAACAAGACGCAGAGAAATGGATAAATGTACAAACATACGTTAGCAGACTAAAGATGATGTGTACAATGTTATAAAATATACATATAGGTATGGGCTGCCTAAATGAAACAGCTGTAGTTAAGCTGCTCGTTTAGGCCCATGGGTGAGACCGTGCGTAGCGTGTAGATCCAGCGGGATTCTCGCTGGAGTAACACACGATCCCAATCCCCACCACGGATTGGACGCCCAACCTTTTCAATTCCCATTGCCTTCAAGCAGCTGGGGTTACCCTGATGACAGTCATGGACATGCCTAGAGACCACTGTGTCCCTGCTGTTGGCAATGTCACCAAGATGCTCACCCAGAAGCCTACGCAACTCGCGTCTGGTCTTTCCTACATATTCCAAATTGCAATCACAGGTAATTTTATAAATTACACCCTGTGTCTTGCAATTAATAAAGACAGAGGAGTCCTGGCTTTAGTAACCGCTGGGAACAATTAGCCACTGCCAGCTCCCTTCAGTTTATGACCCTGTTGCTAGAGGAGGAGGAGGAAATTAACCTTGAGAGTCTGGGGGAGAGATTGAAAGCCCAGATTGAAATCACCAAAACTTTCTCCCAGGACCCTGACTTTAACAATAAAGAAAAGCAGCTGCAGGCCTCCATAGAGAAATATCAATTTTATCTTAGGGAACGGAAGCACTGGCAGTTTACTAAAGACCTTGCTGAGTTTAAAGAGAATAAGGCATATTCCGTTCTCAAAGACAAGGCCGTTGTCAGGGAGGTGGCCTCTGAACTGTCTACCACTGAGACCGACCTCTCAGACAGTGAACGCGAGCAGACGAGCACATCAATCAAGAGAAATAAAAACCAGTATAGAAGGGGTAGGGGGAGAGGAGGTAGAGGACAACCCCAGAGTTTTTTAGACCAAGCCATTCCATATCCATTGAGAAACAGATCGAGGACACGGGACCAACAGGCCCCGAAGTAATAAACCTATCTCAGAGGACACTGAGTACTATCGAAATGGCTGTCCTCAGTAAAGGTTTATCCTTTGTTCCCACACGCCGCTTTGATGCCTTTACCTGGACTAAGGATTTGCATCTCTTTATCAGGAAACTCAGGTGGCGAAAGTTTTTTAAACATATGGATGAGCGGCAGTGTCAGGAACTTGGGATCCCTTTAAGTTTGCTATCTGATGTTAGGCTGCTGCACAGTTTGGAGGAATCAGATGGTGGCCTAACTGGTTTGGGCCCATTTACGACCTTAAGGAATGAAAGCACCAAGATGCCCCCCTCCAGTGATGCATCGTGTCTGGATGTTTTCCTCCAACTTGTGTCAGCAAACCTTATGAAGGTAGCACCACCACCCCACCTGTGCAATAATTGCACTAAGGAGGAATGGGAGGCCATTACTGCCCTCAAAAACGACTCCTCGATCATTGTGAAGCCCTCGGATAAGGGGGGCAACACAGTGATCATGGATACGGTTGACTACAGGACTATGTGTGAACAGATCCTTCGGGACAGTAATAGTTACGAAGTTCTGTCATCTAACCCAACCGATTCATATTTGCTGGAACTTAGGGAAATCCTCCAGGATGCAAAAACTAAAAAATTAATCTCTGCAGAGGAATTGGAATATGTCAGGGACACTATGGACTTACTCAAGAGACTTGATGGTGTCAATATTGAACCCCAGGCCATCTTGGGGAGTATTGACGTTGAGGCGTTGTATTCGTCTATCCCCCATGCAGCTGGTCTCAAAGCAGTAGGTCATTTCCTCAGCATGAGGGGGTGTCAGTTTTCTCAGCACAATGATTTTGTGTTGAGACTTCTTGAATATTTGTTAACACATAACTTTTTTCATTTCGGCACAAAGCTTTACCACCAGCTCAGGGGCACGGCGATGGGCTGTTCTTGTGCACCGGCCTACGCCAATTTGCTCCTGGGCTGGTGGGAGGCAAATAGTGTTTTCTCTGAGGAGATGTCGTCAAGTACCGGGCCTATAGCATTGTGGGCCCGTTATATTGACGACATCTTCATCATTTGGAATGACTCTAAAACATAATTTTCTGGCTTGGTTGATATATTAAATCATAATGACATGGGATTGAAATTCACATATGAATCCGATCCGAACAGTCTCTCTTTTCTTGATATTTCTATCTTCAGAAAGGGCACTGACGAACTTTCAACAACCATCTTCAGGAAGCCCACTTCCACTAACTCGGTATTCCTTGTGGCCAATATCTGCGCCTTAGGCGCAACTGCTCTGAGGGGCCAGAGTTTAGGAGGAAGGCGAATGATCTCAGGAAAAGGTTCCTCAACAGGGGTTACCCAGACAGTATACTCAAGCAGGCCTACCATAGGGCGGCTGATACGGCCCGCTCGGATCTTCTGGTACCCAAAGTAAAAACAACTGAAGACCAGAAGATCCGACTGCTAGCCACCTTTGATGGTTGCGCCGATAGAATGCGAGGGATCCTGGGCAAACATTGGCCCGTTCTAATGATGGACCCGGACATCAGGGAAGCTATACACGATAACCCCCAGATAACTTTCAGAAGGGGTAGTAACCTTAAGGATCTTCTCGTACACAGCCACTTCACCCCTGTGCCCAGGCAGGGCACCTGGCTTGACCGCAGACCCACAGGTTGTTTTAGGTGCAGTGGCTGTGTAGCCTGTAGTATTGTCCAGACAGGCAAAACCTTCTTTAGCTCTAATTTGAAAAGAACATTTCCCATTAAGGACTTTATTAATTGCAAGACACAGGGTGTAATTTATAAAATTACCTGTGATTGCAATTTGGAATATGTAGGAAAGACCAGACGCGAGTTGCGTAGGCTTCTGGGTGAGCATCTTGGTGACATTGCCAACAGCAGGGACACAGTGGTCTCTAGGCATGTCCATGACTGTCATCAGGGTAACCCCAGCTGCTTGAAGGCAATGGGAATTGAAAAGGTTGGGCGTCCAATCCGTGGTGGGGATTGGGATCGTGTGTTACTCCAGCGAGAATCCCGCTGGATCTACACGCTACGCACGGTCTCACCCATGGGCCTAAACGAGCAGCTTAACTACAGCTGTTTCATTTAGGCAGCCCATACCTATATGTATATTTTATAACATTGTACACATCATCTTTAGTCTGCTAACGTATGTTTGTACATTTATCCATTTCTCTGCGTCTTGTTCTCTCCCCTTTCCTCCCTCCAGTCTTTTCCCCCCCTTCTCCCTCCTGTCTGCTGTCCGACTGTGCCGCCCCCTTTCCCTTATCACATATGTCCGTTTACTGTCGTCATACTCATGACTATTATTATCATTGTTGCCATTAATGCCATATACTTTGCTTAAGCGCAGTCGCATACCAGCAGCTGTGCTGTCCGACAGTGTCAGGGAATAGCGTCCTGATTGCCTGGCAACTGTTGCGTGATCTCGCATGAATACACGAGATCAGGCGCGGTGACGTCACCTCTGTCACGTGCGCCCGCCCAGTGACCTCCCCCTTTCTCCATGCAATCCGTTTCTTCGCGCATGCGCAGATGTGCCGCGTCTTCCGGGTCAGGTGGGAGTGTTTTAGCCAAGCCTCGTTTTGAGGCCGGCTTCTTCTTTAAAAGGTGGCGGATTTCTGCGCTACCTTAGGCTACATCAGCCCATGCGCCATAAGTTTGTTAATAGGAGAGGGGCTCAGTATCAGTTTTTTCCCCTATTACCCTACAGCTAGTTTGGCCACTATTTTCCACATCAGGATCGTGGTCACACTTTGCCTCTGTGCAGAGCACACATTGGATATCATTGTCAGTGTGCCCTGCACAGCTTTAGCCCAAGCTCCCGTGTTTCCCCTGATGAGCTTTTTACTCATCCTTTCAGCGAAACATGCGTGTAGGGATCAGGCAGGCGAGGGCTTTCTAGGGCGCACAAATTCCAGGGTTAGGTTCCTGCGTGTGACTGGTCACGGGGATCCGTGGTCAGGTCACTTAGGTCATTGTAGGTCCCTAGGGCATTACTAGGGCCAGCATACCTAGCACTCTTAACCCTGTGTTTTACAACTGCTTTCAGCGACGGTGTGCACATCCATTAACACCAGCTGGGCATTCGTTGTATCAAGGAGCACCTCATCAGAGCGGTAGGACCACATGGTTACCTTTTGGTGCCGCCGAGCACTTTCTGTTATATTCATGTGTTTTGGTTGTTAGTACAATTAATACCGATGTGGTGAACCACCGCATTGTTCCCTTTTCTGTAATTTTTGTATCCAATTATCGTGGGACCAATTTTCTATGTGTACTATATTAAACGTTAAGTTTTAAATAATTGATCACTTACTCTATAATTTTTGGAATGAGAATTTCCATAAATTTCACATATAGTTAGCAAGTCATAGATTGCATTTAGTTACAAACATCAGTTTACAACAAAACCACAAGATGTCTTTACATGGTTCTCCATTCACAATTTTACAATTTTCCCCCCAAATGCTGCCCCTTCCCCCCAAATCATCCCTCCCAACTGCACCCCAACCCGTGAACACTCTTCTGAAACTATGCTGGTTTCTTTTCCTTGTTAGTACAGGTTATATCCTACCTTAGGCTTGGGTCTCTCTTATATCTACCTGTGTTTCCAACTTCCCCAATCTATTCGCTAATTGCGCCTCTAGGTACCACTTAGTCAGCTTGAAGGGGGCCATAAGTTCCTGAATTTCGCAATTAGACAATTGCTTCTCGATGAATTCCCTCCACTTCTTGATGAACTTTTCGATCAATCCTTCCTTGTCCTGTTCTACCTCCAATCTTTCCAGATACAGTACATTCCTCATAGTCCCTACTACCTCTTCCCATGACGGTACTTCTGCTTGCAGCCAATGCCGTAGAAGGGATTTTTTCACGGACATCAATAGTATATGTACTCCTCTTTTCGCCACAATTGCCCCTAATTGCTCTTCCTGATTTTTAGGTATGTAATGGAAAATGCACTGCTGTGGTGTTAGTCCCACTATCTCTCCCCAGATCTCCTGTATTGTCTCAACTGACCGTTGCCATAGCGGTTGCACCTTTGGGCATTCCCACAAAGCATGAAGAAGTCCAGCTTTCGGGAGGTCACATTTGGGGAAATGCCGTAGGTAATGGGCAGGGGCATCTTGATATGACAAATTAAAGGCATACGTCGCTCTGTGTATAAGCCTTAGTCGTGTCTCCCTCCATTGTTCGCTGTAAACTGCTCGCCTTACTAATTCAAGACCTTCCCTCATTTTTTTGGCTATGTTCTGATCACTCAGTTCCCTTTCCCAGGGCTTAAAAGCTCCTTTGACCAAGCCTATCGTCTGTATGGTATGTAACTTTCGGTACAATTCTGAGAGGGACATGTGCGTGCCATCCTTGCCCAGTATAGCCACGAACCACGCAAGCTTTTCTGGGTCACCCAAAGAGCCTGCCTGGGCTTTGCAGTAGCTCTTAATTTGCTGGAAGGGGAGATAGTGTGCGTCAGCTAGATCATACTTTCCCTTCATCTGTTCTGTTCCCATGACATCAGTTGTTGGCCATTGGTTTCCAATAAATCACTGAGTCTCGTAATGCTTTTATTCTTCCAGCCCCGAAACAAAATATTCTCTCTGCCTTGTGGGAACGCAGGTAGCGTCCATAATGGCATCCTGGGTGATATATAGTAAGGAAGTCCATAGATCTTCCTAATCGACTTCCACGCCATTATGGTGTCTTTTAGCAAAATGGACTGTCTGGTCGGTATGGGAATATCTCTTAATTTTGGATGCAGTAAAGCCTCTAAGTTCCACAAGCCGGCTAGTTCCTGCTCTATCTTATTTGCTGAATAATCTCCTGTTCCCCACACCCAATCCCGTACATGTCGGAATAGGGCCGCTAGATTATAATGGCAAATATTTGGCATTTGTAGCCCCTCTTCCCCTTTCAGCATCGTCAGTTTCGCATATGCAATGCGGGGCCTTTTAGCTTTCCACAAGAAGCGGTTAAAGGCCCTCTGCATCCTCGTAGTATCCGTATGCTTTAGTAGTAACGGAATCGTCTGAAGTGGGTAAAGCAATTTCGGGAAGCTTACCATTTTAATTAAGTGTTCTCTACCGCACAAGGGCAACTCCTACCATTTTTCCAATTCACTCTCTATCTTTAGGAAGAGAGGGGAGTAATTCAGTGTGTATATCGATTTCAGGGTGCGCCCTATTTTGATACCCAGATAAGTTAGGTAATCTTTCCGGATTTCAACCCTAGCTTTCATTTGACTTTCCTGGTAGGTCCTCTGTCCCAAGAGCAACAGTTGGCTCTTGCCTACGTTAATCCTATAACCTGTCACTTTCCCATATGCGATTAGTGTATCCAGTACCCGATCTAAATGAAGCACCGGGGCTCCTAGGTATATCAGGATGTCGTCCGCGAAACAACTCACTTTTAACTCCTTTTTACCCACTTTAATTCCTTCAAAGGTATCAGATTTTACCAACAATCTCGCTAGGGGTTCCATTGCCAGGTTAAAGAGCAAGGGAGACAAGGGGCATCCTTGTCGCGTGCCTTTGCTGAGTACAATGTTTTTTGATAAAAAGCCCGATACATAAACTTTCGCTTGAGGATTTTCATATAGCGCTTTTAGGTCATTTCTAAAGTTGCCCTTGATGTTAACCTTATCCAGCACCATATCCAACCACTGCCAGCTAACATTATCGAAAGCCTTCTCGGTATCGACTGCTAGTAGCGCTGGTTTGTATTCACATTTGCTATTTCTGTCGATGCTTAAAAATGCTAGAACCTTACGAATGTTGGTCACCGCCGATCTACCCCTCATGAACCCCACTTGGTGTGGGCCTATTAACTCAGACACACAGTTGGCCAATCTATTAGCTAGGATTTTGGATAAAATCTTGATATCCTGGTTGATCAAGGATATCGGTCTATACGAGCCCGGCTGGCTTAAATCCCTTCCTGGTTTTGGAAGTATTTTTATGTAGGCTACTTTGCCTGTGTCCGGCAGGCCCTCTCCATTCATGATGGTATTGAATAGACTGGTCAAAGTCGGGGACAACTCCTGAATCATTGCCTTATAAAATTCCGCGGGGAACCCGTCGGGGCCCGGCGCCTTGTTGTTCGCAAGAGTTTTTATGGTCGCCACTAACTCCTCCTCACTTATGTCACGATTCAGCGTTTCCAACACATCTATAGAAAGTTGTGGCAGTTCTACCTTACTCAAGAGTTCATTTGCTCCCTGGGTATCAAAGGGGTCCTTAGTATATAACGTCTGGAAAAATTCACCCAGTGTTTCTATTATATCCTTAGGCTGAGTACACAATCTTCCCGATTTATCTTTTAAAGGATGTAATTGTGACTGTTTGACAAATGGACACGTTAAGTTGGCCAACAATTGACCTGCTTTATTACCATGGCGAAAAAAATTCGCCTTTTGGTAGTCTCCAAACCATTTTTCCTGTCTTTCCAGGCAGTAATCGAAATTATGTTTAGCAGTTACCCAAAGTATTTTGTTGGAGTCTGTGGGATTTTGCAGGAAACTTGTGTATGCCTCCCGTACCTGTATAGTAGCCTCCTCATACTTTTTCCTCGCCTCTTTTTTCCCCCCCTATCGTATGTGACAATATACGACCCCTTAGTACTGCCTTGGCCGCATCCCAAAATAGAGCCTGATTGCGCACATGTTCTGCGTTATCTTGTGAGTATTCCCACCACCACCCTCTCATTTTGTCTATAAATTCCTTATCCTTGGACAAGTGCTGAGGCATTCTCCATATATATTCCTGTTGTCACTGGGTTCCGAAGGTGCACTCGGTCCCCCATTGCCCGCAGAACTGTTGCTTAGCTTTTGGAATGAGGTTCTGTGTTTGACCTCATTCCCAGGGCGGCTTTACTAGCTGGGTGGCTCCCTGCTCCTAGTCTGCCTTGAGCGCCGAGCTGATCACTCGGTGCTCGACTGGTTGGTCTGTCGGTCATGTGACGCTGGCCACGTCACATGACCCTCACTCCCCACTATAAATACAGGCAGCCTGCTGGCTACAGATTGCCTGTTAATTTCTAGGTTCCTGGCTATTTGTTGGACTGCTGAATACTTACCTGATCCTGTTCCCTGACCATCCTTTTGCCTGCTCCTCCTGTACTGCGCTTCCGTCCTGGTATTGTGACCTCGGCTCCCACCTGACTACTCTCTTAGGACTCCTCTTGTACTTCTCTGCTCTCCTGGTATTTATGACCCCAGCTTCTCCTGACAATTCTCTGCTTGCTCCATTTGTACTTTGCAGCTTTCCTGGTATTGACTCGGTCCGTTCACGTCCTGTTGTTTGTCTGTCTGTCATCCCTGCACTTACTCCAAGTTAGGGATTGCCGTCCAGTTGTCCCCTGTCATTAGGACTCGCGAGGCAAGTAGGCAGGGCCAGGGGTAAGGGTGGAGCGCAGTGGTCACTTCCCTCCCCCCTGTGTGTGTGTGTACGCGACCGTTACACCTGTCCCCTGGGAACAGTGTCCATGATTTCCATGATCACTAGGGGATGGTCAGAGAGATCTCAACCATTTTAACTCTCGTCAGCAATCTTGATGACGTTAAAAAATAGTCAATCCTTGACCATGACCCCCGGGCATGTGAGAAGTGGGTGAACTCGCGGTCCATTGGGTGATGGTACCGCCATACATCAAACAATCCGGTGTTCTGCAGTAGAGGGAGTAAAGTCTGTGCGCGACCCTGATTATTGATGAACCCAGAGACCCCTCATTTCCTATCTTCCTGTTCATTATGCACTCTGTTAAAATCTCCCGCCACCATTATCATTGGCGAATCTTCTTTTAGAATATCCATCTCTAATCCCTTATAAAAGTCTGCCCTAGATGTGTTAGGGGCGTAGACATTGTGTATGACCATATGGCCTGCGGAGGAATCCAAACATATACGCATCCACCTCCCTTGATCGTCCGTTGATGTGGACTTGATCACATATTGTAAACGCTTGTGCAATAGGACAATGACTCCCGCCTTTTTACCCACAGAGGATGATCCTATCACTTGCCCCACCCATAATCTCCGCATCCTCCAATAGTCTGTCTCTTCCAGGTGGGTCTCCTGCAGAAATGCTTTGAGCTTTTTCCAACTCTTCCTCGACCAGCATCACCCTCTGCTGCACTTCGGTGATCTGGGAGGTATGTTGCGCCACCTCTGATTGTAACTGCTGCAAGGCCGTTGATACTGTGGCCTCCAGCGATGCTTTAATATCCGGGGCTAGGAGTTTGGACACTTCTATGGCCATCGTTTTGCATGAAGAGGTTAACTCCTCATTCGGATCTGGACCGCAATCCACTTCCTCCTCTTCCGAACATGAGGCTTCTGCACTCCGCTGTGTACATTGAGAAGCAGAGCCATGCAGTCTGCTGTTACCACAGGTGTATAAAATCCAGCCCTTTGCCATGCCGTCTGCCATTACCACAGGTGTATAAAATCCTGCCTCTAGCCATGCAGTCTGCCTTTACCACAGGTGTATAAAATCCAGCCCCTTGCCATGCAGTCTGCCGTTACCACAAGTGTATAAAATCCCACTCATCCATGCATTCTAGTATTACCACAGGTGTATAAAATCCAACCCCTTGTGATGCAGTCTGCTGTAACCACAGGTGTATAAAATCCTGCCCCATCCATGCATTCTACTATTACCACAGGTGTATAAAATCCAGCCCCTAGTCATGCAGTCTGCCATTACCACAGGTGTATAAATCCAGCCCCTAGTCATGCAGTCTGCCATTACCACAGGTGTATAAATCCAGCCCCTAGTCATGCAGCCTGCCATAACCACAGGTGTGTAGAATCCAGGCTCGTTCTATAAAGCTCACTGAA
The DNA here is from genome assembly GCF_905171765.1 of Bufo bufo. NCBI lineage: Eukaryota > Metazoa > Chordata > Amphibia > Anura > Bufonidae > Bufo > Bufo bufo. The sequence continues at coordinate 68,081,593 of NC_053389.1, forward strand.
TACCAGCTGTGAGGAATATGGATTATCATATACTGGCAGCCCTGGTTGTCATTTGATTAACCTTTTGCAATGTACACAGTCAGTGTACTTGTAAAATATGTTCTCACCCCCCAGCCATCTGCTGTCAGCTAGCAAGGGAAAAAGTCCCAAGGGTCCAGGCTTTAAGGAGGCCCCAGGTGGATAAATTCACACCTCAACCAGCCAGGTTGGAGGCAAGCTAATCCTGTAGGAAAAACCCCAGTAGGAGGTCTCAGCCCTTGCCCAGGATCAATGATACCTCACAGACATGTTGGCACCTACATTTCATAAGGAATTATGAATCGTCTGTCCATCCCAGGCATAATTTGGTTATCTTTTTGCAATCTTGGGGCAAAGCCAAACATCCACGTGGTCCTGGCTTGATGCTAGGATGCCTGGCAGGGGAGATATACATATCTCCCCACAGAAACCAAATAACGGTACCATGCTTGGAGCCAGAACCGAGGCGGATCAATTGGGCCCGGAATCATCTTCCTGCGACATTCTGGTCTAGGGCTATGAGCCCTAAGCGGTTTTATGGGTATGGGTCATTTTCTGCCAGCACCAGAGAAGGAGTGGACCCTACTCATAGGCGGGGAGGGGAGCGGCCGGCTACAGGTCATAAGCCCATGCAAGCCAGCGGGCAGTGTCTTTTCTGAAGGGGGTCACATTGTGTCAGTGTTTGGAGAGACCGGGAACCAGCTGACATCACTGCCCCCACGTGACTGCAGCCAAGGACTATTCCATCATTATAACCCAAAGGAACTTTCATCTACCGGGTAACTGACTTTTGCTGTGCTTAACCCTGTTGTATCTATATCACCTGTATTTGTAACCTCAGACCACTGTATATATTCTGCGTATAGTGTTACATCTAGCGTGCCCTTAAAGGGGTTGTCCGGGTTCAGAGCTGAACCCGGACATACCTCTATTTTCACCCAGGCAGCCCCCCTGACTTGAGCATCAGAGCAGTTCATGGTCCGATGCTCTCCTTTGTCCTGCGCTAAATCACGCAGGGCAAAGGCATTTTTAGCAGTCCTGGTGACGTACCAGGGCTCTCCATGGGGCTGCCAGGAAGCCCGGTGATGTCACCTGCACTGATGGGCGGGCTTTAGCACTGCCCTAGCCAGTAAAATGGCTAGGGCAGTGCTAATGCCCGCTCATCAGAGCCGGTGATGTCACCGAACACACTGCCGGGCGGAAGTTTCCACTCGGCAGTGTGTTATGATAAACAAAAGAGCCCGTGCCCTGCGCGATCTAGCGCAGGGCAAGGGAGCGCATCGGAGCAAGAGATGCTCCGATGCTAGCCTCAGGGATGCTGCCGGGGTGAAAATAAGGATATGTCCGGGTTCAGAGCTGAACCCCTTTAAGGCGATTAAATATATAATTTAATCTTGTGCTATCTTGTATCTCGATCACGAATCCCCACGTCCGTGTTTCGGTCTAGTTATAAGCTACCGCTGGTTGGTTTCTTACCCTATATAATCTCGTTAGCGGACCGGGCTTTTATAATTAACGAGAAGCTGGTGGCAGTTACCCGGGCTGAGAACACACTGTTTCACGGCGGCAGTGAAAAGGCTCTCTTAGCTTGTTGCCTCTCTGTGCCCGCGTGGACAGGAGGTGTCTGTGTAAACTGTACCAAGCTGACCTTACCTGCTCCTCTGGAGGGCGTAACGTCACGCTGTGGTAACCAAGGACCATACCGCGTCTCGTGAGCACGACGTAGGTGACGTCAAGCGGGCACGAGGCGTCGTATCCCCCCCCCACACTGATCGTGACAGAAATCATATTTTAGTGTCTCCATAGTACGAGAGTCATAGTTATTTTTTTTTGTTTGGGCGATTTTCTTATGTAGGGTCTCATTTTTTGCAGGATGAGGTGACGGTTTGATTTGTACCATTTTGGGGGACATACACTTTTTTTTTTTGATCGCTTGGTGTTGCACTTTTTGTGATGTAAGGTGACAAAAATGGCGCTTTTTTTACAGTGTTTACCAGACTAGGTGGATCATGTAATATATCTATAGAGCTGGTCGTTATGGATGCGGCGATACCTAATGTGTGTTTTCTTTTTTTATAATAAAATCAGGGGAAAGGGGCGTTTTTCTTTACTTGAAAATATATATATTTTTTTATTAAAACACTTTTTAATTTATTTTTTAAAACTTTATTTCTGTCCCACTCTGCGACTTTAACTTTTGGGGGTCTGATCCCCTCTGCAATGCATTAAAATACATCTGTATTGTAATGCATTGCCTGTTAGTGTATTACTCTGTGTAATACACTAACAGGTTGCCTAGGAGACGCAGCCTGGGGCTAGATCTCATCGGCCTCGGTAGAAGGCAGGTCCCCATGTCGTGCACGGCATCAGGCTGCCTTTTCACCCATCGGGTCCCTGCCACAGCAGCACGGGGACCCGATGAGCTCCTTCATGCGCCGCATGCACCTTCTATGCCGCGGTCAGCGCTAACCGCGGCATAGAATGGGTTAATCCGCCGTCATCGGCTTTTACAGCAATGCTGGCGGATACAGCAGGGGCCCGGCTATCAGGGACTGCCGGGCCCCTGCAGTGATCGGGCGGATCACCATGATGTATTAGTACATCAAAATGCGGCAAGGCACTTGCCGCCATGACGTACTTTTACGTCATATGTCAGGAAGGGGTTAAGTCACATTCTTATCAGTAAGATAAGAACTGAGCTATAGTGAGTGTTTATAAGGTCATAGATCAGGAGCCGTCAGCTGAGCTGCCTGACTGAACAGAATGAAGACTCGGATCATGCTACTAGAGAAACTCAAGGCTGTACAGAGACAGTTGTTCAACATTCAAAAAAAGACCAATTGAAATAATGATTTTAGCAATAATTTAAAAAAAAATAATCCCCCAAAGGTGTAGATAGCTTTTAAGGCTAGTTTCACACTAGACTAGAGTTAAAATTATCCAGCAGAGGAATAGCCTGCCGGAGGTCATCGTATACAGATAGCCAACTACTGCCTTTCCCCACCAGAGCCCCATGACTATAATGGGATCCAGCCTGTTTCTGGCATGAGTATTGGGATTTGGCCGGACAAAAACCACTGCAAGTGCTGCGTGAATGTAGCCTAATAAAGTATATTACAAAAAAAGCTTCACATCCCTGTCCCTACACAATATTAAAAATAAACAGAACAACAGTTATAGTTTAAAGGGGTTGTCTGGGAATACATCATTTCTAACAGTTGTCCCCCCCCCCATACTGGCTTCAGCGGTGATGTGTCTCCAGCGCTTGGCTAGAGAGGATCAGGTGACTATGATCATGCCTGGGAGGAAGAGAACAAACCGTGGACCAGAAGATGGAGACGCAGGAGCCAGTGTGGAGGAGTAGAGATCTGAGAAAAGGTAAATATGCAGGAGGGGAGGCAAGCCTAGCTGTGATTTTCACCAGAATAGAGGCAAATACAACATGGTTCTGCAAAGCTGCTTTTTTACCACCCACTTTTTTGTGGTCTTCTTGCAGCCAACTACTGCAGACCGCCAGAGCACTTCGATCAGTGGTTGTCAGAGCCCACCTGGGAATAACTCTCAACACACTGTCTGAGACCTGATCATAGTAGAGGGAGCGATGTACAAGACGACCCTTGTTCGGTCTCCCCGTTGATCCTTTGGGGATAGAGTAAGTGCCTTCACACATGTTGAGAGTTTCACTTGATTTTAAATTGTCATTATAAAAAGTAATTCAAATTTCAAATGTACTTTTCAGTTTTTCAACATTTTCAAGATCTCTACTTGTTTTCAAGCCAATGAAAGGAAACTACATTCATAAATTGGTTTGCTAACAAATCTATAGCAATTAATCAGAATGCAGCCTTCATCATCCAAAGGAAAATCTAATTGGTTGTGTGAAACTACTACACTTTTTCTTTGAGCTAATCCCTATGTGTGTGTATATATATATATATATATATATATATATATATATATACACACACACACAACAAACAAAATATGGCAGCACACTGTTATACATGCAAACAATGGAACTAGGGATTATTCTGGATTACAGCGGTGCTATACCGACTATACATGAAAAATGGGAGCTCTTGCGCACATTTTTGAACGTCTGTCGGGCCCATCTACCAACATCAGGGTGGCTTCTGTAGATGGTACCTAACACTAATAGAACTGCCTCTCCTGAGTCTAATTTAAAAGGGTTTTCTGAGATTTATGGATAGGTCATTAGTATCTAATTAGTGGGGGTCTGACACCCGAGACCCCGTTGCCTTCTCACAGCTCACCAAGCACAGTGCCGTACATTGTATAGCAGTTGTGCTTGATATTGCGCTCAGGCCCATTCATTTGCCTGAGAAAAAGCGACGAAAAGGCTGTGGCGCTCACAGGAGTGCTGCTGCCTTCTCGAACAGCTGATCGGCAGGGATCGTAGGTGTTGGACAAACATCAATCATATACTGCTGACCTATCCTGAGGATGGGTCATCAGTAAAAAAAAAAAAAAAAATCTCTGAAAAATCCCTTTAAGCCTACAATGTTCAGGGCGGTGTAGGAACCACATGTATTTATACTCTGCTTAGAAGCCCTAGGCAGATGGGCGGGGAGTGGCCGAGGTAGCACAGACACGTGAAACGGCCGTCACTACTTGGCGTTCTGTGAGATAGAAAGTCCGCCCCAGCCCGATTTTATCTGTATTCGTATGGAAAAATAAAGATTTACTATCCTAGTGGGGAGTGCCACCTTCTTTTCTTCTTATCTACAATCAAGTTGTTGTTTATTGGGCTGAGCACCACGATCACTGTATAACAGACGGGATATGGGAGGACACACTACCTGCAGGGTGTACGCTGGGCGGTGCTGCCCTTGCTCAGTTTCTCTATTTTATGGTATCAGAAGGGCAGGGAGTGCTCAATCTAAAGGATGCAGTGTGCTGCCATATTTTGTTTGCTGTCTGTATGTTCATTTATGGATGTGCACATGTGATTTTGGATGTGCTAGTCTAAATGTTCTTGCAGTATGTTTGGAGGGTAGCTGCCTCCTTTAGATTAAGCACTCTGCGCCCATCTGCCCAGGGCTTCTGAGCAGAGTATAAATACAGCTGGTTCCTACACCGCCCCGAACATCGTAGGTTTAGGTTAGGCCAAGGAGAGGCAGTTCAGTTAGTGTTAGGTACCCAGCTGCAGAAGCCACCTTGATGTTGGTAGATGGGTCCAACACACGTTTGATCAAAAATGTGAGCACCGAGCTTCCATTTTTCGTGTATAGTACCACTTTAATTCAGAATAATCCCTAGTTCTGTTGCATGTATAACATTGTGCTGCATTATTTTGTTTGCATGTTAGCTTTATGGATGTGCACCTTTAACTTTGGATGTGCTAGTCTAAATTTTCTTGGGATAGATTGCCCAGTGTTCAGGGGCAGATTGGCCATAGAGCCAACAGGGAAATGCACCTGGCCAGCAGCTGTTCTCCTAACTTAAACTGCAGTGAGGGTGGCAGTATTTTGTGCTGCACTGTTGTATTTGGTTCTGTTGAGTTTTACGCTCTATACTATATGCACTATAGTATAGTTGGCCCTGCCTACTTCTGTTGCCTCACCTTCTGTCAATTTAGACCCGCCAACAACATGGGGCCACTTTAGCTTCCAGTTCACCTCTGCCAGTGTTCCCCTATTTAAATGTCACCTATGTCCATTGCTGGCCTATTCAACTGACTTTCAGTAGTGGAGCACTGTACTCGGCTTCTCTTTGGCCATCCCAAATTTCATGGAGCAGCAGTGTACGTGTGACAGCCGCTCCACTGAAATGAGGGAACGCGGGGGGTGGGGGCCCAGAAGTCAGACCCCTCCACATTGGGATAAACCCCTTTAACCAATGTTGACAGTCTCCACTTCTTAACTGTAATCATGTAGAGACACCTTTTCCAGCCTCACATATCATGAAACATGCAGGGAACCCGCCATATCGTTCTATTGATAAAAATCATGCACGCTCATCTTGTCTTTCCCATCTTCAGTAGAAGATGCATCCAGTGACGTGATCCTGCGCGGGAGTACATGTGTCTAGAAACAAGGGATGTCCCGATACCAGTATAGGGGCCGATACCGGACATTTGCACGAGTACTTGTACTCGTGCAAATGTCGCCGATACCACGGCCGATACCTCATGGCCCAGATCAGCGGTGGCGTGTCCCATCTTCTCTTCCGGGCGGCGATGGCGCTGCTCCCAGCTGATCAGCGTGGGGATGGCAGCGGATATTATACACCTGGGGACGTGCTGGCTCGGCAGCGGCAAGAAGAGGCCGCCTCTGGCTGGGGTTCTGGATATTATCCTCAGGGGACTGCAAGAAGCTGGGCCGGAGGTGGAGAGATGGCAGGAGCTGCCGGAGCCCAGGTACTGCAGTCCATTCTTATGTTTGCCAGCCACATCTGATTCCGAGAAAGCTGTGTGACAGCCAATATGGCCGCCTCTCATAAGCAGAGCCATCCAGAGCAGAAGTGGGAGGAGCTGGCATTGAGAACTTCAGGGAAAGTGGGCGACAACCCCTGTGACTGCTGTGATGCTGGCTGCTGTGGTTGTCACCAAGAATCTACCAGACTGGGAGCACTCATACAGTCTGTGTCATGCTGGCCATTAAAGGGGTTGTCACAGATTTATGCCGGAAATATGTAATGAAGTAAAGAATATCGCAGAGGTCACGTGGCTGTACTCTGTGCATCTGCATGGGAAGGATTACATCAGGCCAGGTGGGTATGATGCATGAAATGGAGAAGAAATCCAGTTAATTTCTCTCCATTTCATGTTAAAACAGACAAACAGTGAATAATAAAATAAGGTGGTGGTGGTGGGGGCAATGGGCATATAATAGTGATCCCCAACCAGTGTGCCTCCAGCTGTTGCAAAACTACACCTCCCCAGCAAAGCTGTGCGGGCATGCTGGGAGTTGTAGTTTTGCAACAGCTGGAGGCACATTGGTTGGGAAGCACTGTTATATGCCCATTTATTAATCATTGTACAAAGAAAAAGTAAAGCAGTTGTCCATAGCAACGAAATTCCAGCTTTAATTTTTTTTCATTGCTATCAGCAACTGAGCCGCTATTTCTTTGTACAAAGTTTAAATAAGTCTCCCCTAAGACTAAATTAAATTTTAAGTAAAAACATTACCACACCGTAATTGGTATCGGTGAGTACTTAACCACCTCAGCTCCAAAGCTTAAACACCCTTAATGACCAGACCACTTTTTACACTTCTGACCTACACTACTTTCACCGTTTATTGCTCGGTCATACAACTTACCACCCAAATTAATTTTGCCTCCTTTTCTTCTCACTAATAGAGCTTTCATTTGGTGGTATTTCATTGCTGCTGACATTTTAACTTTTTTTGTTATTAATCAAAATTTACCGAAATTTTTGCAAAAAAATGACATTTTTCACTTTCTGTTGTAATATTTTTTTTAAAAAACTACATTTCTATATAAATTTTTCTCTAAATTTATTGTTCTACATGTCTGATAAAAAAAATAATGTTTGTAAACGCTATAACTTTTACCCAAACTATGGTACAAAAATGTGAATTTCCGCTTTTTGAAGCAGCTCTGACTTTCTGAGCACCTGTCATGTTTCCTGAGGTTCTACAATGCCCAGACAGTACAAACACCCCACAAATGACCCCATTTCGGAAAGTAGACACCCTAAGGTATTCGCTGATGGGCATAGTGAGTTCATGGAAGTTTTTATTTTTTGTCACAAGTTAGCGGAAAATGATGATTTTTTTTTTCCTTACAAAGTCTCATATTCCACTAACTTGTGACAAAAAATAAAAACTTCCATGAACTCACTATGCCCATGACGAAATACCTTGGGGTGTCTTCTTTCCAAAATGGGGTCACTTGTGGGGTAGTTATACTGCCCTGGCATTTTAGGAGCCCTAATGCGTGAGAAGTAGTTTGAAATCAAAATGTGTAAAAAATGCCCTGTGAAATCCTAAAGGTGCTCTTTGGAATGTGGGCCCCTTTGCCCACCTAGGCTGCAAAAAAGTGTCACACATGTGGTATCGCCGTACTCAGGAGAAGTTGGGCAATGTGTTTTGGGGTGTCTTTTTACTCATGCCCATGCTGGGTAAGATAAAAATCTCTGTCAAATGACAACTTTGTATAAAAAAAAAAATGGGAAAAGTTGTCTTTTAGAGAGATATTTCTCTCACCCAGCATGGGTATATGTAAAAAGACACCCCAAAACACATTGCCCAACTTCTCCTGAGTACGGCGATACCACATGTGTGACCCTTTCTTGCAGCCTAGGTGGGCAAAGGGGCCCACATTCCAAAGAGCTCCTTTAGGATTTCACAGGGCATTTTTTACACATTTTGATTTTAAACTACTTCTCACGCATTAGGGCCCCTAAAATGCCAGGGCAGTATAACTACCCCACAAGTGACCCCATTTTGGAAAGAAGACACCCCAAGGTATTTTGTGATGGGCATAGTGAGTTCATGGAAGTTTTTATTTTTTGTCACAAGTTAGCGGAAAATTATGATTTTCTTATTTTTTTTCTTACAAAGTCTCATATTCCACTAAGAAAATCATCATTTTCCGCTAACTTGTGACAAAAAATAAAAAATTCTAGGAACTCGCCATGCCCCTCACGGAATACCTTGGGGTGTCTTCTTTCCAAAATGGGGTCACTTGTGGGTTATTTATACTGCCCTGGCATTTTAGGGGACCTAATGCGTGAGAAGTAGTTTGAAATCAAAATGTGTAAAAAATGCCCTATGAAATCCTAAAGGTACTCTTTAGAAATTGGGCCCCTTTGCCCACCTAGGCTGCAAAAAAGTGTCACACATGTGGTATCGCCTTACTCAGGAGAAGTTGGGCAATGTGTTTAGGGGTGTCTTGTTACATATACCCATGCTGGTTGAGAGAAATATCTCTCTAAAAGACATTTATCTCACCCAGCATGGGTATATGTAAAATGACACCCCAAAACACATTGCCCAACTTCTCCTGAGTACGGCGATACCACATGTGTGACACTTTTTTGCAGCCTAGATGCGCAAAGGGGCCCAAATTCCTTTTAGGAGGGCATTTTTAGACATTTGGATCCTAGACTTCTTCTCACGCTTTAGAGCCCCTAAAATGCCAGGGCAGTATAAATACCCCACATGTGACCCCATTTTGGAAAGAAGACACCCCAAGGTATTCAATGAGGGGCATGGCGAGTTCATAGAAGATTTTTTTTTTTTTTGGCACAAGTTAGCGGAAATAGTTTTTTCCTTTTTTTTTCTCACAAAGTCTCCCTTTCCGCTAACTTGAGACAAAAAGTTCAATCTTTCATGGACTCAATATGCCCCTCAGCGAATACCTTGGGGTGTCTTCTTTCCAAAATGGGGTCACATGTGGGGTATTTATACTGCCCTGGCATTTTAGGGGCCCTAAAGCGTGAGAAGAAGTCTGGAATATAAATGTCTAAAAAAATTTACGCATTTGGATTCCGTGAGGGGTATGGTGAGTTCATGTGAGATTTTATTTTTTGTCACAAGTTAGTGGAATATGAGACTTTGTAAGAAAAAATAAAAATAAAAAAAATCAATTTCCACTAACTTGTGCCAAAAGAAATTCTGAATGGAGCCTTACAGAGGGGGTAATCAGGGAGTCTATATGGGGTGATCACCCCCGTCATTGATCACCCCCCTGTAAGGCTCCATTCAGACGTCCGTACGTGTTTTGCGGATCCGATCCATGGATCCGTAAAACACATACGGACGTCTGAATGGAGCCTTACAGGGGCATGATCAATTACAGGGGGGTGATCAGGGAGTCTATATGGGGTGATAAGGGGTTAATAAGTGACAGGGGGGGGGGGGGGGGGGGGGGTGTAGTGTGGTGCTACTTATTACAGAGCTGCCTGTGTCCTCTGGTGGTCGATCCAAGCAAAAGGGACCACCAGAGGACCAGGTAGCAGGTATATTAGACGCTGTTATCAAAACAGCGTCTAATATACCTGTTAGGGGTTAAAAAAAAAATCGCATCTACAGTTTGCCAGCGAACGATCGCCTATGGCAGGCTGTAGATCCACTCGCTTACCTGCAGTTCCTGTGAACGCGCGCGCCTGTGTGCGCGCGTTCACAGGAAATCTCGCGTCTCGCGAGATGACGCGTAGATGCGTGACTCTGCCGCCTCCGGAATGCGATCCTGCGTTAGGCGGTCCGGAGGCGGTTAAATAAAAGTATCGATACTCGGTCTTAAAAAAATGGTATCGGTACATCCCTACTAGAAACTTTCCAGCACGTACTGCGAGTCATTTTCAGATCAGCCACCCTTAGGCCTCTTTCACACGGGCGTTGCGGGAAAATGTGCGGGTGCGTTATGGGAACACCCGCAATTTTTCCGCATTACATTGTAATGCGTTTTGCACTCGCGTGAGAAAAATCGCTCATGTTTGGTACCCAAACCCGAACTTCTTTACAGAAGTTAGGGCTTGGGTTAGGTGTTTTGTAGATTGTATTATTTTTCCTTATAACATGGTTATAAGGGAAAATAATAGCATTCTGAATACAGAATGCATAGTAAAACATGCTTGCGGATGCTTGCGATTTTCACGCAACCCCATTCACTTCTATGGGGCCTGCGTTGCGTGAAAAACGCAGAATATAGAGCATGCTGCGATTTTCACACAACGCACAAGTGATGCGTGAAAATCACCGCTCATGTGAACAGCCCCATAGAAATGAATGGGTCGGTATTCAAGTGCGGGTGCAATGCGTTCACCTCACGCATCGCATCCGCGCGGAATACTCACCTGTGTGAAAGGGGCTTTAGACGTAGGAAGTAACATACAGACAGAGAGCGTAGTTCCATGGTTAGTTTTATAACTCCTCTCCATACACACATAACAACATTATACCGTACGTCGAAGCATAAGCTCTATAGAGGCGAGATCTACGGATGAGATTTAAAGCTGTACAAACACTATAGGGTATACCCCGCTATCTGGCGCTCTCATTGGCCCTAATTCTGCACGTTATACTTGATTGTGTTATGGCTATGTTACATGTTGCTCTAGGCTTCTTTTCTAAGCCGCATGCTGTTACCCAGGATGCCCATGTCCTACTTCTGAGGGTCATTTTCCAGCTTTGGTCCCTGGCTCGACCACAGCTAGCGAGCGTACACTTCATACAAGCATTACACATACATATATATATATATATATATATATATATATATATACATATATACTCACACATTTTCCGAGACTGCGCGGCGAGGGGACAGTCAAAGAACACTAGGGGTGCACCGAAATGAAAATTCTGGTCCGAAACCGAAACCGAAAATTCAGGATGCCCTTGACCGAAAACCGAAACCGAAACCGAAACTGCCTTTTTGCCCAAATACTTTTAAAATACTTTTTTTTTAATGATTTTATTAATAATTCTTTTTCATGAATGAAATTCATCTGTGGGTGGCGCTGTTATGGAGAGGGGGATCTGTGGGTGGCGCTGTTATGGAGAGGGGGATCTGTGGGTGGCGCTGTTATGGAGAGGGGGATCTGTGGGTGGCGCTGTTATGGAGAGGGGGATCTGTGGGTGGCGCTATGGAGAGGGGGATCTGTGGGTGGCGCTGTTATGGAGAGGGGGATCTGTGGGTGGCGCTGTTATGGAGAGGGGGATCTGTGGGTGGCGCTGTTATGGAGAGGGGGATCTGTGGGTGGCGCTATGGAAAGGGGGATCTGTGGGTGGCGCTATGGAGAGGGGGATCTGTGGGTGGCGCTGTTATGGAGAGGGGGATCTGTGGGTGGCGCTGTTATGGAGAGGGGGATCTGTGGGTGGCGCTGTTATGGAGAGGGGGATCTGTGGGTGGCACTGTTATGGAGAGGGGGATCTGTGGGTGGCGCTGTTATGGAGAGGGGGATCTGTGGGTGGCTCTGTTATGGAGGGGGGGATATGTGCACTGTTATGGGCATAACAGTGCACAGATCCCTTTCCCCATAACAGTGCACAGATCCCTTTCCCCATAACAGTGCACAGATCCCTTTCCCCATAACAGTGCACAGATCCCTTTCCCCATAACAGTGCACAGATCCCTTTCCCCATAACAGTGCACAGATCCCCCCTCCCCATAGCAGTGCACAGATCCCCCCTCCCCATAGCAGTGCCATAGACCGATCCCCCTACCCATAACAGCCCCGGCCCTGCTGCTCACAGCAGACTAATCACTCACTACATCTTAATTTTACCTTACAATCGTGAGGCTCCAGTAACTAACAACTCTGCAGGCAGAGCGGAGGGCGGCGTAACGTCACTTACTCACGTGACGCACCTGCTCCGCCCACTTTATGAATGAAGGAGGCGGAGCAGGCGCGTCACGTGAGTAAGTGACGTTACGCCGCCCTCCGCTCTGCCTGCAGAGTTGTTAGTTACTGGAGCCTCACGATTGTAAGGTAAAATTAAGATGCAGTGACAAAGTAAACCGCCCGCCCGGCGCCCGCCCGCAGATGGTGGGTGACAAATCCCACACCCCATATTTTCGGCCGATATGTAACAATATCGGCCGAAGTGGATTAGGTGCATTTTCGGCCGATATTTTCGGCTGCCGAAATTTCGGTGCACCCCTAAAGAACACATTTACCAATTCATAAAATAATCTAGGAAGAACTGCAATATGGCAAGGGAGAAGCTAACTCGTCTCAGCTGTGCCGCTATTAATGCTAGGCTTTGTAAACGTAACCCTCTCATGCCTGGGGGTACCCTCCTTACCAATTAATTACCTAGGCAAACCATTGCAGATACCAGTCGGATTCTATGCCGAACAAAAGGAAAAAATAATAATAATAATACACAACGGGCAGGCCAGCCATCACTTCAGGAGCGGTGCCCTGGACGTTAGCTCCTACATATACACTACACACCACATCATCTCGTCCCGCGGAGGGCGTCATGGTCACTGTACACTGCATTTTGTCAAGGATTTAGAGTCTGCTCCACCAAGATTCTTGCTGCTCCCATGTGCAGGATCCATCAGATTATACTGGGGATTTAAGTGTCCAATAATATGAGACAATAATGGGGAACTGCAGGAAAAGCTGGGTAGCTGCGGGTGTGTATGAGTTCTGTGTATATACAATGAGCATGTCGATATACAGCTGAGGCAACGGTAGTGAGCAAAGGGGAGGGGGCAGCCAATGATGTAACACTGACGATGGGGTGAAGGGGAAAAGCAATGATCAGGCTAGGGTGACTAGTTTCTCCTCTGGGGTCTCCTCCAGGAGTTGCATAATCAGTTCATGGAGTGGTCGACAGACCTTGGCGTAACCGGCAGCTGTGAGGTGGAGGAAATCAAACATGTCATGTCGAGAGATAGCGCCGTCCGAGTGGACAAATCCGAAATCTGCATCCAGGAGCTGAACCCCAGGGAGACGTGGAAGCCAGGAGCGCAGCAGCTGGTTCACCTGCGCATTCTTCTCACGCAGTGGATTCGGCTTCTCTCCACGGGGTAGTAATCCCTGCACGAGAGCGTTAACACATGAAAAACCTGCAGAATTTATTTCTAAATCTGTGATTTATTTATTTTTAATCACATTATTTCAATGACTGGCTCTGCTGTGAAACTACACATCCAGGATGCCCTGATAGCTGCATGATGGGAGTGATAGTTTCACCACAGATCGGATCACTGATTCACATGAATACATACATTGATTAGTCACAACATTAAAACCACTTGCTTAACCCCTTAGTTAATGTTTGCAATTTCACCTCCCCCAACCTTCCAAGAGCCATGACTTTTTCCATTTTCCATTCACGTAGCCATATATAAGGGTTTAACCACAGCCTGTATAGGAAAACAGTCTTTGTGAAGTAAAAATGAACAAAAAAAATAAAATAAAAAAGTTATTTTGCCATGTTTTTATTTTGTTTATGGCGTTCACTGTGCACTAAGAATGATAGGACGACCTTAGTCTGCCAGTCGGTACGATTACGGTTTAGATAGGGGTGTATATAAATATTTTACTACTTTAAATAAAAGCTTTAAAACATTTTCTTTTTCTTCTTTGCATCACCAGATTGACAGTAAGGGCTCATTTATGAGAGACAAGCTGCCGTTTTTATTGTCGTCATTTTGGAGTATAAACGACTTTTTAATCATTTTAAATTAAATTTAACAGGGGGACAACATGACCAATTTTTTTTTACTTTACTTGTTATGGCATTCACAGCGCACAATAAATATATTTTAGAGTTTTGACATTTTTGAATGCGGTGATACCTGATATGTATATTTTTGTTTTGTTTTTTATATCTTAAATTGGGAAACAAGGGTGATTTAAGTTTTGTGTTTAAAAAAAACAAACAAAAAAAAACAAACCAAAAAAAAACATTTTTCCACTTTTTTTTTACTGTACATGGGTACTTTATTGCTTGTACCACTGACTACAGTACTATACTATTGTATTTTATGGGATTTTCACTAGGGATCGACCGATTATCGGTTTGGCCGATATTATCGGCCGATATTGAACGTTATCGGTATCGGCATCTATTTTGCCGATATTCCGATAACGTATTGGGAACACAGAACGCGCAGTGTCTCCTCCCCCTGTGCTGCTGCTGCCGCCAATAGCAGGAGAGGAGACAAGAGGAGGGGATGTGGCCGCTGCGCCACCAATGAAGATGAGTCTTTCATTAATTCATATACAGGAGGCGGGAGCTGGCTGCAGAATCACATAGCCGGCTCCCGACCTCTATGAACGGCAGCTGTGGTCTGCGGTAGTTAACCCCTTAGGTGCCGCGGATCGCAGCTATCGTTCATAGGGGTCGGGAGCCGGCTATGTGATTCTGCAGCCAGCTCCCGCCTCCTGTATATGAATGAGAGACTTATGTTCATTGGTGGCGCAGTGCGCCCCCCCAAGCCCCCTAGTATTAATCATTGGTGGTGCAGTGCGCCCCCCCACCCCCATCCCAATAGTAAAAACATTGGTGGCGCAGTGCGCCCCCCCCCCCCCACCCCCCAGTATTAATCATTGGTGGCAGTGGCCACAGGATCCCCTCTCCCCTGCTCCTCCGATCGGAGCCCCAGCAGTGTAAGCCTGGGGCTCCGATCGGTTACCATGGCAGCCAGGACGCTACTGAAGCCCTGGCTGCCATGGTAATCTCCATGCTGCTGTGTGCACAAAGCACAGAGCAGCAGGGACAGTGTGAGGTCTTATTCACCCTGATAGAGATCTATCAGGGTGAATAGGACAAGGGTTCTAGTCCCTAAGGGGGCTAAAAGTTAGTAAAAAAAGCCCACAAAAATATTAAGCATAAATGAAAAAGATTTAAAAAAAAAAAAAAATAATACACGTTAACAATAAACATTAATTTTCAGCAGATTTGTGTAGGAAAAAAAATTTTTTCCTCAAAAATAAAAATACCCAGAATATCGGTATAAATTATCGGCTATCGGCCTGAAAGTTGACAAATTATCGGTATCGGCCCTAAAAAATCAATATCGGTCGATCCCTAATTTTCACATGCTGCCTGTCTGCGTCAGTCTCGGCTTTGCAGGCAGGTCAGTAGGAGCCTTCCCAAGGGATAGCGACATATTGAATATTGCTGTGGGCTCTCCGATTGAAGGACAGAGGAAGTTACCTCCCTTTGTATAACCCCACGGATGCCACGGTCTCTATTAGTGGCATCTGAGGGGCTTAATATCCAGGATCGGAGCTATCTCCATTCTGGGCCAGCTGGAATCAGCCATAAGCTCATCCTGCGAGTCTGCTTCATACATGTAGATGTACAAAATTATGAGTTAAAGGGTTGAAATTCTGCAGACACCCTCATGAGGCCAGGGCTTCAGAATACCACTGAAGATGGCACCCAAACACGAGTTCTGGTAGGGTGCATTATTCCGCTGACAGGGCGCTCCCATTGCCCACAGGATCACACCTCCTCCACCAAACTTGTCTTCTCCCCTAGTGGATCCTGGTGCCATCTCTTCCTTAGGTAAGTGATGCCCACACATCGGACTGTCCACGTGATGTAAAAGAAAATGTGATTCATCAAAACAGTCCACCTTCTTCCATGGTCCAGTTCTGATGCTCACGTGTCCTGTTGGTGCTTTCAGCAGTGAACTGGGGTCAGCGGGGGTACTCTAACCAATCTTCACATTCCTATACACAGCTCGCTGTAATGCCCAGTGTGTCCTCTCACTTTTCTCAGTGTCAGTAATTTATGCTACAATAGCTATCCTGTGGGATCGGAAAGGTTAGTCTTTGCTCCCTACAAGCATCAATGAGTCCTGAGGTGTCCAAAGCCCTGTTGATAGTTCATCGGTTGACTTTCCTTGGACCACTTTTGGTAGGTACTACTAACCGCTACATACCAGCAACACAGCCCAAGACTTGCCACCGTGGAGAGGATATAACCCCGTCTTTTAGCCTTCACACTGTGCCCATTGTTATAGTCGCTCAGATCCTTAAAGGACTTGTCTCACTTCAGCCAATGGCATTTATCATGAAGAGAAAGTTAATACAAGGCACTTACTAATATACTGTTATTATCCATATTGCCTCCTTTGCTGGCTGGATACATTTTTCCATCACATTATACACTGATTGTTTCCATGGTTACAGACCATCCTGCAATCCAGCAGCGGTCGTCGTGCTTGCACACTATAGGAGAAAGCGCCGGCCTCTCTGGTGGCCGAGACCTTGGAGCGCACATAGGCTGATGCTTTTTTGTATAGTGTGCAAGCACGACCACTGCTGCTGGATTGCAGGGTAATGAGCAGTGTATAATGTAATAGAAAAATAAATCCAGCCAGCAAAGGAAGCAATATGGATAATAAAAAATACATTAGTAAGTGCCTTGTATTAACTTTCTCTACATTATAAATGCCACTTGCTAAAGTGACACAACCCCTTTAAATTTCCCAATTTTTCCCTCTTCCAACATATCAACGTCAAGAACTGCCTGATCCCTTGCTGCCTGTCATGTCCCAACCCTAACTGTAAAAAACATCATAAATATAACAACCACCAAGTATTACACACATAACTTCTATGTACAGGCCAATGTACAAGCCTGGCAACCAGTTAAAGGGGTTATCCAATAACAAACTGCCCAACATCCCCCCGACACTGGATGTTTTCATTGGCACACAGGGAGAAGCAGCAGCAGCGGTGCGGGGACCAGGAGCGCCGCATGGGAGCGGGTAAATGTATTACCTGTGAGGGGGTCCGGCACATGAGGGGAGGGGGGGGGGGGGGCGTTTATGGTATTGGATAGCCCCTTTAATAAGACTGGCACCGCTGTATTATCAAGAGGGAGGCAGAACATGTCGGTGATCCCTACGTACCACTACAATTATTTTCGCCTGGGGTTGCAGTGTGTTGATGAGTTTTATGATAGCTTCTATTCCACCGGCAACTTCTTCAGCTGTGTTTTCATAATTGTTGGTACCAACCCATAAGACTATGACCTGTTGTGTAAGAAATACAAAAAAAAATAATCAATTATTGCATCATTTAGGTCACACGTGGTGCATTTGTCGTAGATACGCAGAGCAGGTCTTTCCACAAAAATCTGCAACAATGCAAGTGATCAGAAACCCCACAGATATACTGTGGAAGAAATCCTCTGCATATGAATAGCGTCCAGACCTTATCAGCACTGGATTTAATACATGAGGAACCTGATTAAGGCCATTGCTCAGATGCCCCCAGTGTCCCCACAGTCACTTTTTAGTTCACGATCACACGGCAGCTCCACTGTCCGTCTCTGAGCACAGTACACATTAGCTGACAAGGAGCGAACGAAACTTTCTTCTACCAGTGTGTTACGTGTAATTAAGTTGGGTTTTTGTGTAAGGTAGCCTAAGGCTCCATTCACAGGTCCGCAATTCTGTTCTGCATTTTGCGGAACGGAATTGCAGACCCATTCATTTCTATGGGGCCGCACTATGTGCTGCCCGGATCCGGAATTGCGGATCCACACTTCAGTTCCCGAAAAAAATAGAACATGTCCTATTCTTGTCCGCAATTGCGGACAAGATTAGGCATTTTCTATTATAGTGCCGGCGATGTGCGGTCCGCAAATTGCGGAACGCACATTGCCGGTGTCCGTGTTTTGCGGATCCGCAAAACACATACGGACGTGTGAATGGACCCTTAGTGTATTTCCAGAAAAGTGTTTAAAAAAAAAAACGAGATTTTTGTATAACTTACCAGTAAAATCTCTTTCTCGCTCTTTCCTTGGGGGACACAGAAGACCTTGGGTATAGCTCATCTCCCTAGGAGGCGTGACACTAAGTGAAGACTGTTAAGCCCCTCCTCCACAGCTATACCCTCAGCCTGGAGAGAGAGACTGCCAGTTGCGTGTCCAAGTAGTGAGAAAAGGCAAAGTCCAAAAATTGGAACCAACAAGCCAACTACCCAAAGGGTAAACAAACTCGGAAACAGTCAGAGAAGAACAAAGAATGGGTGGGTGCTGTGTCCCCCAAGGAAAGAGCGAGAAAGAGATTTTACTGGTAAGTTATACAAAAATCTCGTTTTCTCGCCCAGTTTCCTTGGGGGACACAGAAGACCTTGGGACGTTCAAAAGCAGTCCAAAGGGGGAGGGACCACAGCACCAAGGCGAAGCACCCGAAGGCATCAAAAAACCCGCCGCCTGCAGACCAGGCGGCCCGAAACAGCATACGCCGAAGCCCGAGTATGCACCCTGTAGAACTCGGTAAGGTGTGCAAGGAAGACCAGTGACCGCCTTGCACAAATGCATGGCCGAAGCCTAATGCCTCCGGCCCAGGAAAAAACCGACAACTCTGGCCAAATGAATGGTGACACCAAAAGCAGAACCCTGCCCTTGGTGCGGCAACCACAACAAGAGCCACTCTGAGAAAGCGGAGGAAAGCCACCCTGGAGGCCGTCAACCCTTTGCACGGACCTCCTGGAAACACAAGAGACCGAATGTCGACAAGAGTCGGAGATCTCCAACGTTCCCTGGGGTGGGAAGGGGAGGACGACTGCCTCAATGAAATGAAAGACAAACACCATCTTCAGAAGGAAGGAAGAGACGGAATGGAGAACAGCCCTGTCCTGGGGGAAGACAGAAGGCTCGGAACAAGAAGGGCCGCCACTCAGGCACCCATCAGAGACACGATGGCTACAGAAACCCAACTGTTAGTAGAGGGAACTTCTGTAACGGCTCCAAGGAAAAATTGGAGCGCCAAGAGCCTAGTATGTAGTTCCCAGGACGGTACCGGAGGACAGTACAAAGGAACCCAAGAGCCGCTCCATGGAAGAAGTTCCTGACAGGCCCAGAGGGCCTGGGAACGCTGAAAGAGGAAGGACAGGAATGACACTTGATACTTCAAGCAACAGAGTCCCAGCCCCAGGTCCAGGCCGGACTGGAGAAAGACAGAACCATGGAGAAAGGCAGAGTGGGGGAACGCCCAGCTTCCCACAGAACCCCAGGTAAAACCCTAAGTCCTACCACAGATCCTGGACGAAAAACTCGGCTAGAAGCGAACACTAGCGAGCCCACTAGAGTTGCCTGGGCAAGCGGGTGAAAACCCAATGATCAGGCGCAGACCCGTAACACGGGTAGAACAGTCGGTAGAACTGGTCCCGTCGGCCCCCGAGCAAGGTTGTCCCGTATCCCCCCAGAGTGGGGAAGCAGAAGGACAAACGGACAGGAACCGAAGGGTCCGCCCAGCAACCGCCAGGACAAGACAGGCTAAAGCCGAAGCCAATGTAGCCACCACAGGAAGACGGACTACAGTTCCGGTGTGGGAGATTTAAAAGACAATCCTGACCAAATGGTAGTCCTCCCAAGTTACCGAGAAGGTGAATCCAAAGCAGAAACATTGCCTAAAATGGAAAAAACGCAATCTGCACCCAGCGGGAGGACAGAAAACGGTAGACCCGGTAACTAGGCACACAGCTAGTACCGCCAGTGTGGACAAGGGAGACTCAAAAGGAACACCAGAACCATCCACATGAACAACCATGCTTTCCCCAGAGGGAAGGGCAGTGAAGGAACAGCCTCTGAAGCGTGGCCGGAACAGACGCCACATCGGAATGATCTGTACCGAGTGGGAGCCAAACAGAGCCGGCGAGAAAAGGCAGGCGAGACAGAGGCCAGTATAACACCCTCCAACCGAAAGGGGGAGTGGGCAACAGAGAGGCCATAGGACAGCTCAAAAGCAGAACACCGCTACACAGAGACGCCCGGTTCACCGCCTCGCAGAAGGCGAATACCCTGAAGAACCCAAGGTGGAGGTCCCCCAGACCTGTATAAGCGAGCACCCAAGAGAAGTTGGGTGACCTTCCCAAGAATAGCGGCCCGAACCTGGTAGCAGATCAGACTGAAGCACCGAGGGCGCCAATCCGGAAAGAATCATACCACACTGCACCCGAAGAGGAGGAAATGGTATTAGGCGAGGGGACCGTAGTCCCGCCAGAGCCAACATAAAATGCGAAGGGCGCTGCAGACAGCGCTCTCGACCATGCGACCACTAGCACAGGGAAACAATGCCGCGGAAGGACAAATGGGCCAACGAAATGAATGAGTACCACCCAGCTCTGTGCAGTAGCGAACAGTAGAGCCCGTCTACTTAAATATAAGGTATTCATTTGTTGTTTATTGGACAACACCTTAGGCTTACACAGATGGACAGAATGATCTCCTTAGAGAATAGTGCAAGGCTTGCGGCAATCATCGTATCCCAAGAGAAAAAGTATGTCGCAGGAGGAAAGGAGGCATACGTACGAGTAGCCCCGTAAGCAGTGAGAAGGCCAACCCACCTACGGGACGAGAAGGAAACAACGCACAAGAACGTCCGCTCACTGCAAAAATATATCACTCAGCGAAGAGGGCCAGCCACAGAGTGCCACAGTATCTACGGGAGTGCAAACTGAAAGGAGTTATGCACAAGACTAGTATGGTATGCGATGGAACGCAAACTGACCGCCCCGAAAAAGGGGGGAAATGTACCTGGCAAACTGCAGTGGGCAAGAATGCAAAGGCCTGCCCCAAAAAGGGGGTGATGCCCAAGGCCGTACCTACGTCAGAGAAGTAGGGCATACCATACTTCGCCCAGAAAGGCGCCATGCACATGGCCACACAGTATCCAGCAGGAACGCAGGAGGTCCACCTAGTGAAAAAGGGGGGCATGCACAGGGCTATCTTAGCATTAAGTGAGTGTGCAACAATTCACCCAACCCGAAATTTCGTGAGAGTGTAACTACTCCGCCAATGAAGGGGAACATGTGCAAGTCCAGTACAGCACATACAAGGACAGCCTTGAATCTTGTGAGCGTGCAAAATTCCACCCATGGAATGAGGGGTGGTCACGCACAAGGCCAGCACCGTATCCAATGGAAGCGCAAGCGTTCCACCCATGTTAGAGGCCATGCTCAAGGCCAGCAACGTATCTGGTGAGAGTGTAGTATGCCGCCCAGAAAAGGAAGGGGGGGGGGGGGGGGGTCATGCACATGTCCAGCATCGCATCCAGGGAGAATGCGAGCAGTCGGTGAGAAAGTGTGTATGCCACCGAAGGAGGCATGCCCATGGCCGGCAGCGAATCCAGTGAGAGTGCGTACACCGCCCACAGAAGAGGGGTCATGCATATGGCCGGCCGCGGATCCAGAGAGAGTGCAAGCACCCCGCTATGTATAGGGGTCATGCACATGGCCAACAATGTACCGGCGAGAGAACAACCACCGACCGAGGGAGTGTATGTATGCCGCCACCCGGGAAGGAGGCATACCCAAGGCCGGCAGTGAATCCAATGAGAGTACATCATACCGCCTATGTAAGGTGGTCATGCACATGGCTGACAGTGAATCCAGTGAGAGTGCCGAATGCCGTCCACAGAAGGGAGTCATGCCTATGGCAGGCAGCGAATCCAGTGAGAGTGCCGTGTTCCACCTATGGAAGGGGGGCACGCACATGGCCAGCAGCGAACCCAGTGAGAGTGCCGTGTTCCACCTATGGAAGGGGGTCGTGCACATGGCCAGCATTGTATCCGGAGAAACTGCAGTAGGCCGCCAATGAAAGGGGGATCATGCACAAGGCCAACCCGCAGTTAGGGAGAGTGCAGTATCCCGCCCAGGAGGGGGGTCCTGCACATGGCAGGCACCATAACTGGAGAGGGTGACGAATGTTGCCTACAGAAAAGGCATGCACTTGACCAGCGCCGTAGCGCGGAAAGGGCAAGAAAACCACCTAGAAGGGGAAAAAAGACCCTGGCAGCGCCGCAGCCGGGGAGCGCGACACCATGCCGCCTATGGAAGGGGGGCATGTATACAGGCAGCACTCTGAGATGAGGCTGCAGCGTCCTGCGCAGCCCACAAGTCATATATATAATAAAAACTTTCTTTTTTTTTTTTTTTTTTTTTTTAACACACAGCCTCACTGAGGCAGAAAAAAATAAAATAAAAGGGGGGGCCACCTACAGGGCACAGATCCACCCATACAGGCCCATCGGAAGCCGGCCTGTACCCAAAGGGTTAACAGGGATCCGGCCTGGGGGGCGGCACTGCGATCCTCTGGGGGCGGGGGAACCTCCAGGCGGGAAGAATTCGCGCCTGGAGAAGTTCCAGCCCCCTCCAACAGAGGCCTGAATTTGCGGCCTAGTAGCGTGAAGCTGGGGCCTAAATTTTTAGCGGCGCCCGGCTGACCGGGGCCGCACAGTATTTAAAGTACCGGCCGGCCTACAGAGCGGCACATACCGGCCGCGGGTGCCCACCCCGCGGGCCGTAAGAGCCGGGGCCTAAATTTTTAGCGGCGCCCGGATGACCGGGGCCGCACAGTACTTAAAGTACCAGCCGGGCCTACGGAGCGGCACATACCGGCCGCGGGTGCCCACCCCGCGAGCCGGGGACCCGGATAGAGCGGGATCGCGGCCTTGAAGTGGAACACAAGTTTTGTTCCGACGGTCGGCCGGGGCTGTTGAAGCGCTCATTTTGCAGGCCGCGGTGCCCACCCAGCTGTCCGGAAGTGAGGACCCTGCACCCGGCAGCCATTTCACCCCTGGAGCGGGCACCTGCCTAGAACAGCGCTCCATATGGCCGGCAGCTACAACCTCCTTTCCCCTGGAACGGTGTCCGTGAGAGTAGGGAGGGTCAGTGGCAGCAAGGCGCGGGCCCTCTGGCCCTGAAGTAGTGGCCGGTAAGAGGGAGGGGGACCCTGAGACCGGGTCTGTGAGGGTGGACGCCTGCATAACCCCTCCATCAGGGGCAGCTAGTTGCGGACTTCCGCAGCTCCCTAGGCATTCTTCTTGTAGGGAGAAGGGTGCCAATGTCCTGGAGGCCAGGAGAGAGGGAGCAGAATGTCGCCCTGCGACAGCCCAGGAGCCAGCCTAGGTCTAGCATGGGCAGAAGGGTCCATAGGCCCAGTATAGGGTCAGGCACGCAGGAGACGGGGGGGGGGACGGGGGACGTAGGGCTGGAGAAGCCTCTCTCTCACCATAGTCGTCTTCACCCTCGGTCCGTTCCAGCAGGGTCGCCCCTTCAGCTACTGGCACCGTAGTGGCAGGACGCTGGGAGAGGGACTTGGCGTGCGGGCGACCCTTGCGCTGGCGGGATGTAGGGGAGCGAGGCTGCCCTGATCCACCTTGCCTTCTGTGGGGGAGGCAGCAGTGCGGGTGACCGGCACTGGCGCAGCTCAACCCCGGGAGAACAGAGAGGTCTAGTGCGTCTCTGTTATCCCTGATGATCTGGAACAAAAATAAAATAAAAAAGTAAAAAACTAAAATTGAAACAAGGAGAAAGCAGCCCTGCAGAGCAGGGAGTGTCTTGCCTCCTTGGACACTAAGCAAAAACTGGCAGTCTCTCTCTCCAGGCTGAGGGTATAGCTGTGGAGGAGGGGCTTAACAGTCTTCACTTAGTGTCACGCCTCCTAGGGAGATGAGCTATACCCAAGGTCTTCTGTGTCCCCCAAGGAAACTGGGCGAGAAATCTGGATTTGTCTTTTTCTAAAAGGAATAGTTGCAAAGAAATCAGGACATCAGAAGGTACCTTGGATTCATGTATTCTTTTGGGACCCTTGCTGTGTCGTTCCCATTACACAGTGTAATTGCTGTTGTACCCCAACACACATCACAGTATAAAGAACACCTGCTACTTTTACTTAAGTTCATATAAAAACCGTATCCACCATCTTCACATTGCTTACAACATGTTTAGGGCATTCAAAATGTACTCCCATCTGGGACAATTATAGTATATTGATAAGATATGCCATAAATGTCCAAAAAGGGAAAGGCTCCACCTCTGAGACTGGCATCTATCTCAAGAATGGGTCCTGCTGTCCATTCACTGCCATGGAACCTCTGAAGATAGCCAAGCGAGCTCAGGCCTATTTACGGAAGTCTCACAGCAGTGATTGGAGAAAGCTACGCAAGCCCACAGGGCTCGCTCGTGAGATAGCTGCGGGTTTCAGAGGTGGACATTAATGGCATATTTTATCTATGGGCAAAAAATGTCCCAGATGGGAATACCCCTCTAAATCATTAATATACAAGTAGGTTGTAGGGTTTGGGTATAGAACCGCATCCACTTACTATGCCAGCAATTCTTTATAATGGCACCACATCCAGGTAGCTCCACTCTCTGTTCACCAAGTGATATGTTCAGATTCCTACAATCCAAATCTAGTTCTGTCGGAACACAATAGCCAGGAACCATCGACAACCCTGTGCTGTATCCCCTAACTAGCAGGGGTTAGCGGTGTGCACTTAGTGCCACATTCCTTATGCAAGGCTACGTGTGAGAAGAAGACACAGCTCCTGCATCACCAATGTAGTCCCCTGAAGAACCGTGTGCAGATATATACCCGGGAACGTTTTAGGCAGGGAAGCTGATGGTCCTTGGTTATTGTGTTTCAAAAGAACGAGGACTGGATCTGTGAATCTGAAGACATCACCAGGAGAATGAGGATACCTGGAGGAGCACGCTTATGAAGAATTGCTGTGAAAGTAACTGGATGGGGTTCTACCCCCAAACCCTACACCCTTCTTATATATTACTGATGTATATCTGTAATACATGCACTAAAAGGGTGGATATGGTTTTGAATTAGGGTACGTTTTAGCCAGTGTGGCTGATACTATGATTCATATTCGTTATAACAGGAGGTCTGTGAAGGGATCGGCTTTGTCCCCAATTCAGACGTTTCATGCACTAGTCATGCAGTATGAGCAACAGGACATCTGTGCTACTATAACTGAAGATGGAGAAACAGGCTGGGGAATGACGTCGCCAGCCTCTGACAACATGTGAAGGTCATGTCACACGTGTATGAGCGGATCGCCTCAATCCAGACACATGAAAAACGTGAACAGAACAAGTGGGCAAGAGGCAATTCTATAGGTGGAACGGCTCAGTCTCCCGCCCGATACCACTGGGTCACAGGAGGAGATAGTTGGGCCACCATTCACTTCATTTATTTTCACCCAATAAATACTACTGTATTAGGACAGATGGCAACTAAAAATCTTGCCCTAAAGTGAATTCTGGCGAAGTCTCAGCCTTAAATCCGGACAGAATCTGCTGACATTCCGCATGAATGGGATAGGTTATAAATTGAGATGCTCTGGGATAAAATCCTTGCAAAATAATGAATTCTCTGCATTTTAAATCAGCATCGAGTCCATTACTCTCACAGATTAATTCCCCACAGTACAGCCTCATTCTCGCGTCCGTTCTCAATTCCGTGAAATGGTGGTCAGTGATGCCTCCGTGAAGAGGTCAGTGATGGATCCATGTGTCCTTTTTTTGCTGTCTGTGCGTCATTCGTGTTTCACGGACACCGTGCACCTGAAAAATTATTTTCAAAAGAATCGCTTCCTAATGATCTGTGAAACATGAATGGCACCCTTGGTTTTCATGGACCCATAGACTATTTAGGGGTGTGATGGAATAGAGCATGTTTCCGTGCAAAAAACACAGATGTGTGAATACACATTACAGTGAACGGGTACGTGTGCTGACTTATGAATGAGGCTTAGCAATGGAGCTAATCTGCAACTGGATTCTCTGGCGATTCCCAGGGCTTGCCAGCGGTAGATCAGTGCCGTGTGAACATGGCGTTCTGTTAGTCATTACAGCCTTGGTGCCACTATCGTCATTTTCACAAAAATAAAATGTCAGGACGGAAAGTTCTGTCCAGCCCCTGACTTTTTCGAACAAGTGGCCCATCTATGTAGGCCTATTTTTATACCATGTTCTTACCTTAGGTTTGATATTCTCTAGTTCTCCATTCTGAAGCCTCCAAAGAACATGGCGCGTTGTGTCTCCACCGACACCAAAATTCAATGCATGAAGTGGAGAGAAAAGTTCCCTCCAAATCTGTGAATAGAAAGAAAATAAAAAGTGATTGTATTATCAATGACGGATATGACATGTTTATTTCCAACTAGCAACCCTAGCGGATATAAAAGTGTGCAGAACAAGTATTTCTTTCCTCATCACACAGAGATTTCCCCTCATTCACTGTAAGAGCCCATCCACAAGGCAGCCAGCGCCGCTGTTCACGGTGAATGCTGCGGGCCCGCTGGGGGCGGACAGCTGCTGCAGCTTCAGGTGGCGGCAGTCTGCACAAAACGCCAATAAAGGGCATGTCCCTTCTTGGCACATTTGTGGCTTTAGACAGTCATTAAAATCTGTCTCGATCATGTTCTTTTTTTACAATGAGAGCCTATTATCTATTTATTAATATAGCGCTGACATATTGCTCAGCGCTTTGCAGACATTATCATCATTCGCTGCCTCACAATCCAAATTCTCTACCATTATGTCTTTGGCGTGTGTAAGGAAACATGCAAACACGGGGAGAACATACAAACTCCGTGCAGAGAACCTAGGACCCCAGTGCTGCAAGGCACCAGTGCTAACCACTGAGCCACCGTATAGCATGTTATCCCGCTGACTACTGACATTCCCAAAGACTTGTTATCGTCGGTTTTCCTCAGCATACAAGTATTGGACTAAGGCCATGTCAACATCTAGCAACCTTCTAAAAGTGGGGGGAAAAAAGAGAAAATATAGCACCCTGAATAATAAGGAAGTCCATCGAGTGGTTAAAGAAAGGAAGGACAAAAATACAAGTGGGCAATGAGCAGGGGTCAGATGTAGAGAATTCGGGGTGTTACAATTAGTCCTGGGGGGTAGAAGACCATGTACCGTAGTGCACACAACTAGTGTCAGGGACACAAGAAGACAGGGGAATCCACAAGAGATTATAACCAGAGATGTTCTGGTCAAAGGAAACGCAGGACATTCATTCCAGGAAAGGTATAGAAAGTTCATAGCGCCACCTTAAAGCTTGCCAGTGGCAGCGTATCCAGGGCGAGAAGCCGGATTTTTCCTGGAAGGGCAGGAAACTCTTGATATGTCTGCCTTCACAATAGTGGGGTCTCTGAGGGACTTGTAATAAAAGAGCTCGTCCTCAGCCAGGGTTCAGGAATACCTTCTGGAGTGGTAAGAGCGTGTCAGGTTCTGCCAAATCCCACCAAGTAGGAATGCAGAGGGACCACATCAGGTTGGAAAGTAAACCGAGGAGTCAAGTACAATCTAGGAGTAAAACACATCCTCTCCAGATCTGTACGTCTCACTTCCAAACAATGGAGGAGGCCACTCAGCTAATAAATCGGTGCTGAAGGCCGAGGTCGAGCACAGGGGGCAGAAGTTCTAGGCAGAGAAACTCGGTGCCTCGATGTGATAAGGTCTGGGCACAATGCCCTTCGTAATTCCGGAGTTTTCTGATTTCCTATTGCAAAACAGCATTTCACTGGCGAAACTCCCTTAACCCTTCACTTACCTACTCTATTCAGTCTTTTTAGAACTGTATAGGCAAGCTCAGTACAATACAGCAGTGATGCTCCTTTATTAAAAGGGGGAGTCTGCCTTCAAAGGGTTGTGCAGTGCTACTACAGTATATTGATGACCTATCCTCAAGATGGGATATCAGTATCAGATTGGTGGGGGTCCGACTCCTGGCACATCCCGCTGATCAGCTGTTTGACGAAGTTGCAATGCTCGTGTGATCACTGCTCCTCGTCTAAATTACCTGCTCGTCGTCTCCTTTGCAGCAGCGGTGCAGTGTAGTTACCACTGCTCATCCCATGCACTTGATTACCTGCGGGTCGTCTCCTTTGTAGAGGCGGCACGGTGTAATTACACTGCGCTGCTGCTGCAAGTAATTCAGTGATCGCATGAGCATCGCAACCTCTTCCAACAGCTGATCAGCAGGGGAAGCACTGCACAACTACTTTAAACCAAAAATTGTTAAATGGCAGGGAATAGATTAAATTAAAACAATTTATAATTACCAATTTAAACCTCCTCTGCTCTAGTGCCGCTGCCATGACGTCAGGTTCTTGGCTGCAGTGATGGCATGCCTGCATATTGTACATGGCTGCTGCAGACAATTGCTGGCCTCACAGCGTATGTGGGCTTGTCGCCACTGCAGCCATGTTCTCCTTTCCCTTCATGAAGCATTCTGTAGGACTGGCCTATATGCAATGTGGATCTGCACCTGTCTTACTGGCTGTGGACTGTGTGGTTCCTGACAGGATTGCTTTCTGATGCTGCAAAACTTACACCATTTAAATAAATACATTTAGAGGGGAAAATAAGCCTCTCACCTCAAACTGCTGCAGAAGCTGCACCAAGGAATCGCCAACAAACAAAACCTCCGGCTCCTTGTCCTTACAGTCTAAGACCAACCTGTTGTGCTGGAAAAAAGTGAGAAAAAGAAGCAGTTTATTAGTGATCTACACTTATCACTACTAGAGGTGTGTGCGGACGAGGTGCCGCACAGCTTCCTGAATTCATTTTACACAGATTTATCATGAGATCGCCTCTACATGAATAATTATATTCAGCCCTAAGATGGCTTCCATGCCGGGACCAGGCCGGTGGTCTGATCGCTGCATTAGTCATGCTGACATTGTGCACCTTTCTCATATTAGTGATACGGTGGAAGCACAAGTTTGATCGCCCCTGAATACCGGTAATCAGACGTCAGCACCTAAGGGGTGGTTGGGCACTGGCGTCTGTCCACCCACTCCACGGCAGAAGACAGGAAAGGGAGTACCAGGACACGGAGACACATTTTTTTGAAGAGAGGGAATAGATCATTTATGCTTCATGCTAAAGCAGTCAATTTTCCAGTGCATGTTTTAAAGTAGTTATCCCAAGACGAATGTAAAAAATGAAAATCAGACATCGTATAGTACATGACAATCTCTTTCTAACAAAGCTAGAACCGGCCCTGTACCTCACATGGGTCCAGAGATCTCCCCATTCATTGCTCTGCTAGATTTATATCAAGCTGAAAGCTCAAGGGGAGTGTCTTTTCTGCTGCAGCTCAGGGGGCGTGTCCATGCGCTCCCTATCGCAGCTCAGGGGGCGTGTCCATGCGCTCCCTATCGCAGCTCAGGGGGCGTGTCCATGCGCTCCCTATCGCAGCTCAGGGGGCGTGTCCATGCGCTCCCTATCGCAGCTCAGGGGGCGTGTCCATGCGCTCCCTATCGCAGCTCAGGGGGCGTGTCCATGCGCTCCCTATCGCAGCTCAGGGGGCGTGTCCATGCGCTCCCTATCGCAGCTCAGGGGGCGTGTCCATGCGCTCCCTATCGCAGCTCAGGGGGCGTGTCCATGCGCTCCCTATCGCAGCTCAGGGGGCGTGTCCATGCGCTCCCTATCGCAGCTCAGGGGGCGTGTCCATGCGCTCCCTATCGCAGCTCAGGGGGCGTGTCCATGCGCTCCCTATCGCAGCTCAGGGGGCGTGTCCATGCGCTCCCTATCGCAGCTCAGGGGGCGTGTCCATGCGCTCCCTATCGCAGCTCAGGGGGCGTGTCCATGCGCTCCCTATCGCAGCTCAGGGGGCGTGTCCATGCGCTCCCTATCGCAGCTCAGGGGGCGTGTCCATGCTCTCCCTATCGCAGCTCAGGGGGCGTGTCCATGCTCTCCCTATCGCAGCTCAGGGGGCGTGTCCATGCTCTCCCTATCGCAGCTCAGGGGGCGTGTCCATGCTCTCCCTATCGCAGCTCAGGGGGCGTGTCCATGCTCTCCCTATCGCAGCTCAGGGGGCGTGTCCATGCTCTCCCTATCACAGCTCAGGGGGCGTGTCCATGCTCTCCCTATCACAGCTCAGGGGGCGTGTCCATGCTCTCCCTATCACAGCTCAGGGGGCGTGTCCATGCTCTCCCTATCACAGCTCAGGGGGCGTGTCCATGCTCTCCCTATCACAGCTCAGGGGGCGTGTCCATGCTCTCCCTATCACAGCTCAGGGGGCGTGTCCATGCTCTCCCTATCACAGCTCAGGGGGCGTGTCCATGCTCTCCCTATCACAGCTCAGGGGGCGTGTCCATGCTCTCCCTATCACAGCTCAGGGGGCGTGTCCATGCTCTCCCTATCACAGCTCAGGGGGCGTGTCCATGCTCTCCCTATCACAGCTCAGGGGGCGTGTCCATGCTCTCCCTATCACAGCTCAGGGGGCGTGTCCATGCTCTCCCTATCACAGCTCAGGGGGCGTGTCCATGCTCTCCCTATCACAGCTCAGGGGGCGTGTCCATGCTCTCCCTATCACAGCTCAGGGGACAGGTGAAGGATAAAACTGAGCATGTGCGACCATCTCAGTGATCCGGACAAATAAATAAGAAAAAGAACAAACAGCAGGTGGCGCTACACAGATACACTTTTTTTTTTTATAACTCAGTAACTATACAAAATTTGTAATTACATGTCATTACAAAAGAGTTCAGATCCAGGTGCTGGTTTGACTTCCTTAAAGGGGATTTTCCAACCCTTTATAAGTGATGGCCTACTCTCTGGAGAGCCCATCATTATATGATCAGCGGGGGTCCAAAAACCCCCACCTCCAATAAGCTGTTCTGCAGTAGCTCCAGTTCCACACAGATCCATCCATTGTGAAAATGACAGATTAGCAGCACGGTGGCTCAGTGGTTAGCACTGGTGCCTTGCAGCGCTGGGGTCCTAGGACAACATCTGCATGGAGTTTGTATGTTCTCCTTGTGTTTGTGTGGGTTTCCCCTGGGTTCTCAGGTTCCTCCTACACCCCAACGACATAACGATAGGGAACTTAGATTGTGAGCCTCATTGGGGACAGTTGGATGCTAATAACTGTAAAGCGCTGCGGTATATAGTAGCGCTATATAAGTGCATAAAATAAATACATTTAAAATTTAGTTACTGCAGCGCTGCTCACATTTACAGTAACAAGCACCGTCCACTGCACAACGGACAGAACTGCGTGGTACCAGAGCCAAGGGAGGTGGAGGTGCGGGGTGTCAGAACTCTGCTGATCAGATAGCGATGGCCTGTCCTAAGGACGGTGCTTTCACTCTAGTGGTAGCATGAGACGGAGTCTACAACCCACACAAGTGGCTCAGGTAGTGCAGCTTATCCAGGATGGCACATCAATGCGAGCTGTGGCAAGATGGTTTGCTGTGTCTGTCAGCGTAGTGTCCAGAGCATGGAGGCGCTACCAGGAGACAGGCCAATACATCAGGAACCATGGAGGAGGCCGTAGAAGGGCAACAACCCAGCAGCAGGACCGCTACCTCCGCCTTTGTGCAAGGAGGAACAGGAGGAGCACTGCCAGAGCCCTGCAAAATGACCTCCAGCAGGCCACAAATGTGCATGTGTCTGCTCAAATGGTCAGAAACAGACTCCATTAGGGTGATATGAGGGCCCGACGTCCACAGGTGGGGGTTGTGCTTACAGCCCAACACCGTGCAGGACGTTTGGCATTTGCCAGAGAACACCAAGATTGGCAAATTCGCCACTGGCGCCCTGTGCTCTTCACAGATGAAAAGCAAGTTCACACTGAGCACATGTGACAGACGTGACAGAGTCTTGAGACGCCGTGGAGAACGTTCTGCTGCCTGCAACATCCTCCAGCATGACCAGTTTGGCATTGGGTCAGTAATGGTGTGGGGTGGCATTTCTTTGGAGGGCCGCACAGCCCTCCATGTGCTCGCCAGAGGTAGCCTGACTGCCATTAGGTACCGAGATGAGATCCTCAGACCCCTTGTGAGACCATATGCTGGTGCGGTTGGCCCTGGGTTCCTCTTAATGCAAGACAATGCTAGACCTCATGTGGCTGGAGTGTGTCAGCAGTTCCTGCAAGACGAAGGCATTGATGCTATGAACTGGCCCGCCCGTTCCCCAGACCTGAATCCAATTTAGCACATCTGGGACATCATGTCTCGCTCTATCCACCAACGTCACGTTGCACCACAGACTGTCCAGGAGTTGGCAGATGCTTTAGTCCAGGTCTGGGAGGAGATCCCTCAGGAGACTGTCCGCCACCTCATCAGGAGCATGCACAGGCGTTGTAGGGAGGTCATACAGGCACGTGGAGGCCACACACACTACTGAGCCTCATTTTGACTTGTTTTAAGGACATTACATCAAAGTTGGATCAGCCTGTAGTGTGTTTTTCCACTTTAATTTTGAGTGTGACTCCAAATCCAGACCTCCATGGGTTGAAAAATTTGATTTCCATTTTTTTATTTTTGTGTGATTTTGTTGTCAGCACATTCAACTATGTAAAGAACAAAGTATTTTAGAAGAATATTAAATTAATTCAGATCTAGGATGTGCTATTTTTGTGTTCCCTATTTTTTTGAGCAGTGTATTATTAATCTCCATTAAAAAAAAACAATCGTTTAGTTTTATAATTATTTGCAGTTTATGTGCAGTTTTTTGTTCTTTTTTAAATTGCTTCATATTTTTTTTCATAATAAAGCATTGGCATTCATTTTTTTTTTTTTTAATAACCTTCTCGATTTTTTTTTATTTCCACTATGGGAATTGAACATGCACTGGAGTGATACACTGACAGGCAGCCTCCTAGGCCCTGCACTAGGTTGGGATTGGGGGTTCCTCTGCATTTGACAGCTGAGCCCCCGCTCCATCCAGCAATCCTTTGAAAGGAGATTTTTTTTAGAAATGAACTGCTGCCCCGGGTGAATCTGGGTGAGGGATAGCCACATCTGGCTAGACTTTCCCTTGTAGCCCCTTAAAGGAGTTGCCTCCCCTCGTATTTGATTGAAGCAGGGCAGTTATAATGCAATCCCACCCCCTGCCTGTGCATGCACGCTCCCGTGTTATAAATACTACAGGTTGCGGGAGAATCTGACAGAGCACAGATGAGGTGGTACGTTCTGTTACAAACATGCAATTGCCAGATATTCTATTAAAGGGAGTCTGTCACCACATTTCAGCATATTAGACCGATCAAATAGGGTTATATGATCCACCCAGAACTTAAAAACGGTACCTTTGTTGTAGAAAACGGACTTTTCTTTTAGCCAAAAATGAACTTATAAAGGTTATGTTAATGAGCCCTCTCAAGTGCCCAGGGCGGTCTCTCAATCCTCGGAGCCCCAGGCAGCACCTCCTAAACGGCTCATAACCCCGCCCTCCGTGCGCCTCTGCCCGCCCGTTTACTCCCCTCCCCTGTCCTTTTCCACTGCGGCTGTGCGGTCCAAATCGTAGCGGGCGCATGCGCAATGCGGTGCCCGCTCCTGGCAGGGCATCGCGATACCTACTGCGCATGCGCCCGCTACGATTTGGACCGCACAGCCGCAGTGGAAAAGGACAGGGGAGGGGAGTAAACGGGCGGGCAGAGGCGCACGGAGGGCGGGGTTATGAGCCGTTTAGGAGGTGCTGCCTGGGGCTCCGAGGATTGAGAGACCGCCCTGGGCACTTGAGAGGGCTCATTAACATAATCTTATAAGTTCATTTTCGGCTAAAAGAAAAGTCCGTTTTCTACAACAAAGGTACCGTTTTTAAGTTCTGGGTGGATCATATAACCCTATTTGATCGGTCTAATATGCTGAAATGTGGTGACAGACTCCCTTTAACTTCATTATACTGGTGTACAATCTGTATAGTGATGTGCAAATCCACCACTGAGGTGGTCGCACGTGCTCAGTTTCATACTTCAACTGCCAAAAGACACGCCCCCTGAGCTACAACAAAAGGACACTCCCCTTGAGCTGTCAGCTTGATATAAATCTATTACAACAATGAATGTGGAGATCTCTGGATCCATGTGAGGTCCAGGGCTGGTTCTAGCTTTGTCATGTATTATACAGCGTTTGATTTACATTTTTTACATTAGTCATGGGATAAGGCTACTTTCACTCTTGCGGCAGAGTGAGCCGGCAAGCAGTTCCGTCGCCGGAACTGCCTGCCGGATCTGGCAAAACGTATGCCAACTGATGGCATTAGTAAGGCCTCTTTCACACTTGCGTTGTTGGGATCCGGCATGCACTTCCGTTGCCGGAGGTGCCTGCCGGATCCGGAAAAACGCAAGTGTACTGAAAGCATTTGAAGACGGAACCGTCTTCCAAATGCTTTCAGTGTTACTATGGCACACAGGACGCTATTAAAGTCCTGGTTGCCATAGTAGGAGCGGGGAGCGGGGGAGCGGTATACTTACAGTCCGTGCGGCTCCCGGGGCGCTCCAGAATGACGTCAGAGCGCCCCATGCGCATGGATGACGTGATCCATGCGATCACGTGATCCATGCGCTTGGGGTGCCCTGACATCACTCTGGAGCGCCCGGGGAGCCGCACGGACGGTAAGTATGCTGCTCCCCCGCTCCACTTTACCATGGCTGTCAGGACTTTAGCGTCCCGGCAGCCATGGTAACCACTCTGAAAAAGCTAAATGTCGGCTCCGGCAATGCGCCGAAACGACGTTTAGCTTAAGGCCGGATCCGGATCAATGCCTTCCAATGGGCATTAATTCCGGATCCGGCCTTGCGGCAAGTGTTCCGGATTTTTGGCCGGAGCAAAAAGCGCAGCATGCTGCGGTATTTTCTCCGGCCAACAAATGTTCCGTACCGGAACTGAAGACATCCTGATGCATCCTGAACGGATTACTCTCCATTCAGAATGCATTAGGATAATCCTGATCAGGATTCTTCCGGCATAGAGCCCCGACGACGGAACTCTATGCCGGAAGACAAGAACGCAGGTGTGAAAGAGCCCTAAGGCCTCTTTCACACTTGCGTTGTCCGGATCCGGCGTGTACTCCACTTGCCGGAATTACACTCCGGATCCGGAAAAACGCAAGTGTACTGAAAGCATTTGAAGACGGAACCGTCTTCCAAATGCTTTCAGTGTTACTATGGCACCCAGGACGCTATTAAAGTCCTGGTTGCCATAGTAGGAGCGGGGAGCGGGGGAGCGGTATACTTACAGTCCGTGCGGCTCCCGGGGCGCTCCAGAATGACGTCAGAGCGCCCCATGCGCATGGATGACGTGATCCATGCGATCACGTGATCCATGCGCTTGGGGCGCCCTGACGTCACTCTGGAGCGCCCGGGGAGCCGCACGGACGGTAAGTACACTGCTCCCCCGCTCCCCGCTACACTTACCATGGCTGTCAGGACTTTAGCGTCCCGGCAGCCATGGTAACCACTCTGAAAAAGCTAAATGTCGGCTCCGGCAATGCGCCGAAACGACGTTTAGCTTAAGGCCGGATCCGGATCAATGCCTTCCAATGGGCATTAATTCCGGATCCGGCCTTGCGGCAAGTGTTCCGGATTTTTGGCCGGAGCAAAAAGCGCAGCATGCTGCGGTATTTTCTCCGGCCAACAAACGTTCCGTACCGGAACTGAAGACATCCTGATGCATCCTGAACGGATTACTCTCCATTCAGAATGCATTAGGATAATCCTGATCAGGATTCTTCCGGCATAGAGCCCCGACGACGGAACTCTATGCCGGAAGACAATAACGCAGGTGTGAAAGAGCCCTTAGACTGATTATGATCCTGATCAGTCTTAAAAATGCCTGATCAGTGAGAAAAATGCATTGAAATGCTGGATCCGTCTTTCCAGTGTCATCCGGCAAAACGGATCCGGCATTTACTTTTTTTACCTTTTTTTTTTCGGGCTACACTTCCGGTATTTTGAATGCCGGATCCAGCACGTCTTCAGTTTTTTCCGCCGGAGATAAAACCGTAGCATGCTACGGTTTTCTCTTTTGCCTGATCAGTCAAAATGACTGAACTGAAGACATCCTGATGCATCCTGAACGGATTTCTCTCCATTCAGAATGCATGGGGATAAAACTGATCAGTTCTTTTCTGTGACGGAACTCTATGCCGGAAAAGAAAAACGCAAGTGTGAAAGTACCCTAACCCCTTTATTTAGTAAATTACCCCCGACCCCTTTAAGTACTCTTCTTCGTGATATGACATACTTTACTATGTGAGGGGTCATTCTCATACCTGACACAGCCAGCGGTCATCTCCCAGTACATCCTCAGCAACATGAGGGACGGCAGCAGAATTGGTGTCCCCCTGACTCATTATGTAGAAAATCAGACTGCAAAGAAAAAGAGTCAATTTCTCTTTATATCATGCGGATATATATAGACATCAATTCATCAACTTTCTTAAAAAACTAAATAAAAACGCGGCAAAGCCCCACGCACCATTTTACTCCGAGACATATTTGGATTAGCACTGTGATTGGAGCTAGGGAACGGACATGTCTGATCAATCAGATCCCATTAAAGCGGTTTTCCTAGAAAAGTGATCTCCGAGACTTTGAATGGAGCAGTGAGCATGCTCGACCGCCGTTCCATACAAGCACCTCCTCATTGTGGTGAATAGGAATGGGGGGCAACATTCTCCTCATTGGTGGGGGTCCCAGTGGTCAGGCCTTTATCACCTGTCCTGTGGATTGGTGATTATTGTCAATTCTAGAAAAACTCCTTTAACTCCAGATTTAAAGGGTTTTCCGGGAGTAGACTACTGATGACCTCAGGATAGGTTATCAGTCTCTGATCGGTGGGTGTCTGACACCTGGGACCGCCACCAATCAGCTGTTGTGAGGAGGCTGCAGCGGTTACTGGAGAACCACGGCCTCTTACAGCACCGCACGTTCTATAGTGGCTGTGCTTGGTATTGCAGCTCAGGCCGAGTCACTTTAAAGGGGTTATCCAGGAAAAGATATTTATAACTTATCCTCAGGATAGGTTCTCAGTATCAGACCGATCCGATCATGATATTGATGATCTATTCTGAGGATCTAGGAACCAGAAAACCCCTTTAAGAACAATATGGTTTTACCACAAGCACTGAGCTCTCCTGACAGGTCCGGTCAGTAAATACTTGTGTCACCCATGAACTAACAATTCTGGAGCATCTGTTCTCATCTATCAGATTTACTTTTGCAAATGTGCCAGAATTCTGCCACACATGCCATACACCAGTCATTAAAGGGGGTGTCCAACCCTCACAGCAAAGTTAAAGGGGTTTTCTCACTTCACCACTGCTTCCTTTGCTGGATTCATTTTTCCATCACATACACTGCTCGTTTCCATGGTTACGACTTACGACCAACCTACAGTCCCAGCAGCGGTGGCTGTACTTACACACTATATTGTGCAAGTACGGCCACCGCTGCTGGATTGCAGGGAGGTCGCAACCATGGAAACGAGCAGTGTATGTGATGGAAAAATGAATCCAGCCAGCAAAGGAAGTAATATGGACAATCACAATACCTTACTGACTTGTATTAACTTTATCTACACAATAAATGCTATTTGCTGAAGTGAGACAACTTCTTTAAGGCTACATGCACACGACCGTTGTGTGTTTTGCGGTCCACAAATTGCGAATCCGCAAAACACGGATGGCGTCCATGTGCATTCCACTAAACGGACAAGAATAGGACAGGTTAGATTTTTTGGGCGGACCACGGAACGGAGCAACGGATGCGGACAGTACACGGAGTTCTGTCCGCATCTTTTGCGGCCCCCTTGAAGTGAATGGGTCCGCATCCGAGCCACAACAACTGCGGCTTGGATTTGGAACCAAACAACGGTCGTATGCACGAGGCCTGGGCCTGTATTACACAGCTCAATGTGGCAGACGATTGTCGGGAGGGAAGCGTTTCTTCTTGGCAATTGTCTGCTCGCTTGCTGAGGGGGCCGCCGCTATTACATGCAGAGATCTCCTCCGCAGCACAGGGAGGAGCGATCGCTATGCCATCGTTCGACCCCATGCTGCACAGTGGTTTGCTGGCGCCTGCAAACGATCATTTTTTTAACATGTGAAAAGATTTAGATTGCCCGATAATCAAGTGTTTTCTCGTTCCTCGGCAGCAGTATTACACTGCCAGATGATCGCTAACGTGCGTTCATACGAACACTTATTTGCGGTCATCTGCCGAAAAATCGGACAGTGTAATACAGGCTTTAGTTATGGTCCTGAAAGTGTTCAGCCCACAGAAAACCAAAGGCACCTTCCTATTCACCAGGGCTCCATCCCTGGGCTGAGGGTCCCATCACTGCTGCTTCCGGGGGGCTGGACATGTGAGGTCCTGTCTCTCATCACATGCACCACTGCAGCCACTCAATGGCCTCGGGTGTGATGTGTCCCCAAGTGGCATGTGACTGCTGAGGCCAGTGAATGGATGGGACCCTCAGCCCTGGAAGGGAGCGCTGGTGAAAGGGACGTTGTGGCTTTGTTTCTTGGAGGTGTGACAAACCCTCTAAGGGTCTCAGACACTTTTGACTGACAAGTGGGTGTGGCTTAGCATAAAAGGAGCACGGTTTAAGATGGCAGCGCAAAATAAGTCAACTAATAGGTGAAATTAACTTAGACTAGAAGAATTAAAGACATGCCAGAATTATCACCCAACATCAGCCACTGGGATAAATCTGGAGCCATTTTAGACGGTCTAAAAACTAGACAGGATTAGTAGATCTGCCCTCTTGTGCTTCATTCTTCCTCTGTTATTACTTCTAGAAATGTATTAATAACTTGGTACTTGGTATTACAATTCTGCTCATCAGTTGGGAGCGTCGCTACAGTCTGACACAGTCTAGTCGGTGCTGACAATGTAGGGACAAGGGGAATTGTGACACCCTGTTGTCCATTTATTCACAGACTTCCAGCAGGAATAAAAGAAGAATGGCACAATGTAGAATTGGGGGCCATTGCACAAAAAACACATATCCTTATGCCTTATCACCAGGAGAGGGGATAATTCTCTGATCTGCACCTGTCTAAGTGTTGGGGCTCCAGCCAAATACGAAAATTGGGATTCTGTGCTCCGGAGCGGTGGTCTCACTTGTGTGCTGCTCCATTAATTCTCTAGCGGCTAATAGTGATAACTGAGTACAGCACTCTGTCCCCATAGGTCCTAGTATTTCCTAAGCTGCACTACCATCTATTAATGTGGGAAAGGTGCTGTAAAGTAAAACCCGTAGAAAGGAGCCATAAGACGACATTAAAGGGGATGTCCAAAACCCAAAAAGTTTTGCAGGGTGGCTGCTAAATGTATCAGCCATACTATTTACTGTGCAGCTGCCCGAGCGTTACATCCCAGTGCATGCAGTCAGGGGACAACGTCACACCGCCATGTAGTTGTAGACTAACCTCTGATCTCCATTGGACCCAGCACTTAGGCCCCTTGCAGATGACATATTTATTAGAATAACATTTTCTATATTCCATGCAATGCACGATGTATTTAATAACTGGAAAACACTGCTATACACTTAAAAGGGATTTCCAAGATTTTTATACTGATGACGTATCCTCAGGATAGGTTATCAGTATCTGATCGGTGGGGGTCTGACACCCGAGACCCTCGCCAATCAGCTGTTTGAGAAGGCACCGGCACTTCTGTGAGCAGAGCACAGCCGCCTTCTTTTAGCTCACCGAGCACAGCGCCGTACATAGTATAGTGGCTGTGATTGGTAATGCGCTCAGCCCCATTCACTTCAATGGCACTGAGCTGCGCCTAGGCCACGTACCCGATGAACGTAAAGTCACATAGCCTGCGAGAAGGCCACAGCGCTACTGCGAGCGCAGGTGCCTTCTCAAACAGTGTCGGACCCCCACCAATCAGATACTGATGACCTATCCCGAGTATAGCGGGGGGGGGGGGGGGGGGGGGGGGGAAACAGAAGATGACAGCAGCATATCCAAATGAGGGTCCTTTATTCACTGAACATCCATGTACAAAAGAGAGTGCAACGTTTCGGCTACGGCCTTTATCAAGCATGATACTGTGTAGCCGAAACGTTGCACTCTCTTTTGTACATGGATGTTCAGTGAATAAAGGACCCTCATTTGGATAGGCTGCTGTCATCTTCCGTTTTTTTCCGCTGATTTGATGACCATTTAGGATCGGTGGTCTGGACAAGCTGCTGCATTCCGAGGGAGTCATATAAGGTGCATGGTGCTGCCCTAAATTATCTGCTGCTATCCCGAGGATAGGTCATCAGTGTCCAGAGGAGGGCAACTAAAGTAATAACTGGAATGGGTAAACTACTGTACCCTGAAAGATTATCAAAATTAGGGTTATTAACTTTAGAAAAAAAGATGACTGAGGGGAGCTCTAATTACTATGTATAAATATATCAGGGGTCAGTACAGAGATCTATCCCATCATCTATTTATCCCCAGGACTGTGACTGTGACGAGGGGACATCCTCTGCGTCTGGAGGAAAGAAGGTTTTTACACAAACATAGAAGAGGATTCTTTACGGTAAGAGCAGTGAGACTATGGAACTCTCTGCCTGAGGAGGTGGTGATGGTGAGTACAATAAAGGAATTCAAGAGGGGCCTGGATGTAATTCTGGAGCGTAATAATATTACAGGCTATAGCTACTAGAGAGGGGTCGTTGATCCAGGGAGTTATTCTGATTGCCTGATTGGAGTCGGGAAGGAATTTTTTATTCCCCTAAAGTGGGGAAAATTGGCTTCTACCTCACAGGGTGTTTTTTTGCCTTCCTCTGGATCAACTTGCAGGATAACAGGCCGAACTGGATGGACAAATGTCTTTTTTCGGCCTTATGTACTATGTTACTAGTATTAAAATTTTGAAAAATTCCTTTAATAATTGTAGGTAATCTATGAATTTGTCCTCAGTCAGAAAATCTCTATGGGGGTCATTTATCAATCTGGTGTAAAGTAGAACTGGATTAGTTGCCCATAGCAACCAATCAGATTCCATCTTTCATTTTTCACCGCTCCTTTGGAAAATGAAAGGTGGAAACTGATTGGTTGCTATGGGCAACTAAGCCAGTTCTATTTTAAAC
This sequence comes from Bufo bufo, assembly GCF_905171765.1. Taxonomy (NCBI): domain Eukaryota; kingdom Metazoa; phylum Chordata; class Amphibia; order Anura; family Bufonidae; genus Bufo; species Bufo bufo. The sequence goes on from NC_053389.1 coordinate 68,122,684, forward strand.
CAGTTTGATAAATGCCCCCCTATATGTCTATCCTGGAAATGCAAGTCTAAATGGGAATAAAATCCATGTAATAAGTGTAGTTGCTATATTCTATATTCAGAGCTGGTCATAGAAGGGTTGTGTAGGAATAACTTCACAGGGCCATGGGCGGATCCAAACTTACCTGCTCTCGTCAGCTCCAGTTCTGTGCACCGGCTCCTGAGGCCATCTTCCAGTCTGCGCTTGTTTACGTCCTCTCCAGCACAATCATCTGCTCCGCTGCAGCCAATGACTGGATTCAGATGTCACATGTCCACAAGAGACACATCACTGCTGAAGCCAGTTATTGGTTGCAGCAGAGCAGATGATCATACCCATGCCGGGAGGAATTAAATAAGATGTGGACCAGAAGATGGACACACAGGAGCCGGTACACAGGACCAGAGTGGCAGGAAGCAGGTAAGTATGGATCTTCCCATAACGGAAGCAGCCTGCGGGCACTTGTGAAAACTGACTTTTTCCTAGACAACCACTTTAAGGCTGTCTTCCAGTTCTGTCTGGCAGTTCTGAGATGACTGCAGGCATGCCCAGTAGTGACCCTCCTCTTCTGATCTTCACTACTGAGCATGTGCAGCACAGTGACAGGCATTGTAACAAGGGGCCTTGGAGCAGCATGAAGATACCTAGTATAAGGGACAGAAGAGAAGACAGGAGAGGTGAGAACTGATTATCTATCACCACTAGTACACCCTGCTTATCACCGATTATAGTATACAGACAGGAGAGGTGAGAACTGATTATCTATCACCACTAGTACACCCTGCTTATCACCGATTATAGTATACAGACAGGAGAGGTGAGAACTGATTATCTATCACCACTAGTACACCCTGCTTATCACTGATTATAGTATACAGACAGGAGAGGTGAGAACTGATTATCTATCACCACTAGTACATCCTGCTTATCACTCTTTTTGGTAAATAAGGGCCATAGACTAATACAACATAAAAACATATTTATTAACATTTCTAAATTTATATGAACGTTAATTACACAATATTCATAACCGATCAAATTTTTTTTAAGCTGGGGAAAAGGGAAAAGCGGGCACATGCCTTTTTTAGGTTCAGTGCTACTCTTACATCTGAGCTCTTCTTGATGTGACCGCTTCCAGAGATATGTAATATCCTAGATAAAGGAGGTCGTAACCTGTCCACAGGAAAGGTGATCATTTTCTGACTGCTTAGACCCAATGTCCCGTCAATGAATGGAGCAGCAGTCACACTAGCTCTTTACCTTCTACATCCATCTGCCATCTCTAAAGAGGCGCTGTCACCTCGCCTGATATGCCTGCTTTAGGAACTATTTTAATTCCCCATAAAGTACTAATTCTGGAGCATGTTTACTTATAACTGCGTTGTGTCATTCCTTTATTATTCCTCCTCGAAACATATGAATAAATTCACAGTTGGGTGTCACCATTCCCCTTGTGGACGGGTGTGTCCCTACATAGTCTGACACTGGCTGCACTGATTGGACAATATCAGACTGGGCATTGGCGCTCCCCTAAGTGTTAACACTCATTTGGCAATTTATTGATCAATTTATAGTAGGAATAAGAGAGGGACAGAACAGAAGAGTACTTAGAATAGTTGTAATATGGGTAATACACGTAATTACTAAAACAAACATGTCAGGGGAGATGACGGCTCCTCCTTAGGTCAGTTTCAGACACGAGCTCCCAGTCTGGGAAACTCGCTCTGTGTGGGAGCAGTACCGATATCTCCAAGACTAAATGATGCCAGGAAGGAATTCACAGCATCCTAAATCATTACGATGCTGCGAGTTCACTTCAGAGGAGCAGCGTTCAGTCCCGAAAATACAGCTTCTGCACGGAGAGCGTCTCCCACACTGAATATGATCGTCTGAACCCGACCTTCGCATGTCTTCACACGCCACGGAAATCAGGTCAGGTTCACGTGAATGGATCGTGTTTGGATTTCTGCAAGCTCTTTTCAGGTGAATGGAAGCGATTTTGCTGCCTGCAATCTTCTTCACCGCACTGACGGCTTCATCTCTTATGTGCGGCCGGGGCTAGGAAGCAGCTGCTGAGGTGACATGCAAAACCAGTAACAGGACCCCATCTACCAGGTGCTGTGGGGCCCATGGGCCACCTTGGACACCAGGGACTGGGTGCAGTAGCCCCTATTGGTGACAAGCTCAGCAATCTGACAGTTGTGGCCGGGATCCCCGCGGATACGGCCTGAGGTCACCCCCTCATACATACCGAGCCCCCACGACTACAATGTGCGGCTAGGTACGTACGGCCTCAACACAGAAGGGGCAGCACAAAGCTGGGGAGCCCGTCACAGGGCAGTGTGGGGGTAAATGCTTACTGATGACATCATCAGGCCACATTACATACATGGTGCAGCTCAGCACACTCCTATGGCTGCCAGCATGCCCATGATGGAGGGACTGAGCAGCCATGTAGCATCAGGGGTACAATCCTTACCATTATAAAGTATCTGCCGCCCATAGAGGAGAACAGAGGTCGTCCCATTGTGATAAGAGGGGTCCATGGCATCTACACCCTCACACCATAGAAATATACAGCACAGAGGGCTCCCCCCGCCCACACACACACAATGGACGAGTCCACCGCTCCATCCCTAATACCCAACCAAGATATACCTACATCTATACCTCATCCGAAAGAGCACAAAATACCTAATTTAATGACGTCACTCACTCGGTTCTCCGGTAACTCCACCCCTTCCGGTCTAAGGGACCCCCGGTTTGGCTCCTGCAGGCGCTGCCGCCGCTCTCCGCGTCACTTCCGTCTGCTCTGGCCAGGAATGGCTCGGCCAATGACAGCTCCCGGAAGTGACGTATGTAAAAGTCCCTCCCCCAGCACAAGAGATACTTGCTCAGTGAGGGACGTTAGTGTGGGCGGGGCTACGGAAGGACAGCAGTGCAACTGCTGGAAAATACAAGTCACGGACTGGCGTAAAGGAGAACTGGCTGTTGCCCATGACAACCTATCAGATTCCACCTTTCATTTTTCAGAGCTCCTTTGGAAAATGAAAGGTAGAATCTGATTGGCTGCTATGAGCAACTTAGCCAGTTTCCCTCTACACCAGTTTGATAAATCTCCCCCTAAGGGTCCATTCACACATCCGTGTGTGTTTTGCGGATCATTGCGGACCGCACATTGCCGGCACTAAGAGAATATGCCTATTCTTGTCCGCTATTGCGGACAAGAATAAGACATGTTCTATTTTTTTCAGGATCGGAATTGCGGATTTAGAAGTGCGGGTCCGCAATTCCGGATCGGGGCCGCACGTCGTGCGGCCCCATAGAAATGTATGGGTCCGCAATTCTGTTCCGCAAAATGCGGAATGGAATTGCGGATGTGTGAATGGAGCCTTAAGGGCTCATTCAGACTTTATCCGTTTTTGCGGTCTGCAAATTGTGGATCCTTAGAACACAGAGCGCATTCCGCATTTTGCAGAATGGCCAGCCCTCTGATAGAAATGGTTATTCTTGTCCACAGTTGTGGACAAGAATAGAACATACTCTTGTCTTTTTTGCGGGGCCACGTAACGGAAGTACGGATGCGGACAGCACACGGTGTACTGTCCGTATCTTTTGTGGCCCCGTTGATATCAATGGGTCCGCATCCACGCGGAATGGATGCAGACTCAAAAGTATGGTCATAGACCCTAAATGTGTGAGTGGCCGGGCCCTGCGGCACCATAAGGACTTGTATCCTCAATAGGAGGGATAATTCTGCCCCCTACTGGTCAGGTCTTGAATAAATCAGCCCACTCACATTGATCTGACTGGTCCCCCTCATCCATTAGGACCTGGTCCTGCAGGTGAAGGGTAAATAGCCGGTTAGGTGTAAAGCCTGTATTACACAGGCTTATTGAGCAAGCACTTGTCCCTCTCGGCAATCGCCTGCTCGCTGGAGGAGGAGACCGCTGCTATTACATACAGTGATCTCTGCAGTATGGTGAGGAGAGATCACTATGGCATCGCTCGTCCCCATACTGTCTAGTAGTTAGCCGACGTCAGATCATTATTAGACAGCACAATCTGCAGCCTGCAAACAATATTTTTTAAGCATGCTTAAAAATCACAATTGCCAGAAGAACTGCAAGATGATTGCTAATGAACGTTCATAGGAACGCTCGTTAGCAATCATCTGCCGAAAAATGGTCAGGTGTAATACAGCCTTCAGGCTGGGACAGCGGTGATCTTGGCTGCAGCGGTGTAGCCATTGTACTCAATGGGGTCACTGTGACCCGAGAATTGAATTTACAGATTTTTTACAATTCCGGGGTTGTGGTGAGTTTTGCTGCAACCCATTCAGTTCAGTGGCTGCACTGCTACACAGCAATCTGTGGTCGCATGATGATGGATGTTGCAGCCAAGATCGCCATGCAGCCCCAGGCTTTGACCCCCCCACATCGCTGGACCTGCAGAAGGAAGCACACCTACCTGCTCCTCACCACTCCTTCCCCATCATGTTCTGGTCCTGCTCGTCAGAATCCGGTGACTGGCTGCAGCAGTGACGTGTCCCCCATGTGTGATGTCAGTGGGTCAATTGTTTTGTGAGGGACGTCACCGCTGCGACCAGTCATTGGCTGTAGCATCACACGTGACTCCCATCAAACCGGATGTTGACGAGATGGCCTGAAGAAGCCGAAACTCAGAGGCAGGGAGCAGATAAGTATGCTTCGCTCCACAGGTTCAGCAATGTAGGGGAACACTGACCAAAAGGCCCACCGAAGGTGGACCGCCCCTGGACATTCCTCATCATCTGCAGGAACTTTTTTGTTGGTGTGGTCCTAAACTATAGTAGTATGGGTGACTTCACTATATCCCGCTCTCCTTAAAGGGGTTATGGAATGACTGATGTAAAAAATAATAGTCAGACATCATATAGAACATGATATTCAAGTTATAGTAATGTCTTTCTAACAAAACTAGAACCAGCCCTGTACCTCTCATGGATCCAGAGATCTCCACGTTCACTGCTCCAATTGCTCTGCTAGATTGTCTTCAGATTGGCAGCTCAGGGGGCATGTCCTTTCTGCTGCTCTTTCCCTGTAAAGCCTCATTCACACAGACAGCACACGTCCCTATTCATTTTAATGTGTGTCTATTTACACATCAGTGTTTTAGCACGGTCCGTGGGTCCTTTGTTTTAGCACGGATGCATGTTCTATTTTGTCTGTGTTCACGGATCCATCACGCCCATTATAGTCTATGGGTCCGTGAAAACCACGGATGCCTTCTGTGTTGCATCCGTGTTTCACAGATCATTAAACAGAGATTCTTTGAAAACGATTTTTCAGCTGTTTACTGGCAGCGAAACACGGATGCAACACGAACAGCAAAACACGGACCCAACACGGATCCTTCTTGGACAGATTCACGGATGCATCACTGACCACCTACTCACGGATTTAAGCACGGACGTGTGAATGAGGCTTAACTGCCACAGCTTCTAACAGAAAATATGGCTGGTAACAGTTGAAGTTTTAAACTGAGCACGTGCGACCACTTCATTGAATGTACAAGAAATAAGGAAAAGAACAAACAGCAGGTGGCGCTATACAGATAAATTTTATTCAATTGCTCACTGGCTATACAAAATCTTTAATCACAGATAATTACAAAAGTATTCAGATCCAGGGGCTGGCTAAAAAAAAAAGTAGCATGTGCTTCGTGGGACAAAACCTCCTCCTGTCACCATGACCAGGAGGAGCTGAGCAGATTTATATATAGTTTTGTGGGGAAAGATTAAGTAAAACCTGTGATTTATACATTTACATCTTTGCTCTTTCTGAGCTAAGTTGTACAAGTGAATGACAGCTACAGTATCTCTGTATACACCCTTACAGTGCTCTCAGTCACTAGCTCCGATGTACAATGGCCATCAGGCGAAACGCGTAGGATAAGTGAGGGACACTGGGATGGGTGATGAGGCTGTGATAATGTTTTCATGATTTGGTGAGGAGCTGTATGAGTTCTTGGGTTTTCCTTGGCACTATTGTTATGCACTTTATTTGGCAAGTTGCCATTATGTGGAAACCTTTTTTGTGTTATCCCCATTTTAGAGTAATTTTGGGATGGTGACTTTGTATATACTTTGATGTAAACTACACTTATGGTATTTGCTGTTACTCCCATGTATACCACTAACTATTGGCCCTCTCCCCCTTTCCCAGTAGTCCCTCTCTTATGTATGTTTTACCCCCATGGAATTTTGTAGACTCCATTACATGTGTTTCATTGAGTATTTCCAATAAAGATTTTTTTGTTTATTATATGGTTGCTTGTGTTTCTGTGACCTGGGTATGCACTTATTGCTTGTAGGTTTATAATATTCAAGTTATAGTTATATAATGGACATGGACATAAAGTCCAGACGTTTAGCTTTCATTTGAGGGTATCCACATTCAAATTGGATGAAGGGTTTAGGAGTTTCAGCTCCTTTACACGTGACACCCTGTTTTTAAAAGGGACCAAAAGTAATTGGATAATTGACTCAGAAGCTGTCTCATGGGCAGGTGTGGGCAATTGCTTCATTATTTCATTCTCAATTAAGCACATAAAAGGCCTGGAGTTGACTTGAGGTGTGGTGCTTGCATTTTGAAGATTTTGCCGAGAAGTAAACATGTGGTCAAAGGAGCTCTCCATGCATGTGAAACAAGCCATGCTTCATCTGCGAAAACAGAAAAAAACCCATCTGAGAAATTGCTACACTTTTAGGAGTTGTAAAATCTACAGTTTGGTACATCCCGAGAAAGAAAGAAACCACTGGTGACCTCAACAATGCAAAAAGACCTGGACGCCCACGGAAGACAACAGTGGTGGATGATCACAGAATAATTACCTGTCACAGTCCCTCAGGTGACTGATGTCAGGAAATCAAGGACATTGGCTGAGCGTGGAGGAATCTAAAAGCCTCCTTGATTTCTCTTGAATCATTGTTGATAGGGTTAATGACCACTTCCCTTTTCTCAGCTGTTGCTCCGTGGTCATCACTTCTACCCTTTATAGTCTCACCCCACCCTTCTGACTCTGCGGTTGATAGCTTCATTTGGGTTTGGCTGAGCTGGTGTGAGATCCTCTCTGGTGTTCCTGTTCTTCCATCTCTACAGAAGTTAAAGGGAACCTGTCACCGGGATTTTGTGTATAGAGCTGAGGACATGGGTTGCTAGATGGCCGCTAGCACATCCGCAATATCCAGTCCCCATAGCTCTGTGTGCTTATATTGTGTAAAAAAAACTATTTGATACATATGCAAATTAGCCTGAGATGAGTCCTGTCCCTGAGGGACAGGACTCATCTCAGGTTAATTTGCACATGTATCAAATCGTGGTTTTTTTTACACAATAAAAGCACACAGAACTATGGGGACTGGGTATTGCATATGTGCTAGCGGCCATCTAGCAACCTATGTCCTCGGCTCTATACACAAAATCCCGGTGACAGGTTCCCTTTAAGTGTCGCGTTTGTTTGTATTTGTTATATTCCCTGTTGTATCTGGGCCTGAGACAGAGACTTCCATTCGTCCATTTGGGGAGAAATGGGTTGTCTCTGGTCCTATACTTATTCCAGGGCCTTATAGGTATATCAGGGCCTAGGTATCCTGCTTATGAATATTCCTCCCTTCAAGGTCTCTTCATATTGATAGGTAGGCAGGGCCCGGATTAGAGTTGTCTCTAGGAGGTGACATTACCATGGTGTAGAGAAACCCTTCACAACAGCCAACCAAGTGAACAACACTCTCCAGGGTATAGGCGTTAGTGATGGACGAACATCGACCGGGAAGATTCGTGAACGCGAACAAATGTTCGCGAACCGCAAGTTCGCGGCAGGCCCCATTCACTTTAATGGCAGGCGAACCTGAAAAACCTTCAGGTCATATTTGCAGCCACCAAATACTTACTAGAAGTACAGACATCATCCCACAACATGGACAGTGACATACCAGAGGGGGGTCAATGGCAAAAATTCCCACAAAAAATATGTGTTTTAATCAGGGGCCATTTTTATGCGTCTTAAATGGAAACTGTCAAAAATGTGCCCTGCTGGAGCCTAGAAAATTTTTATTTTAGACCACGGGAGTACAGGTTCCAAACATTACCCATTCACCAGACAGAAAACATGAAGTGATTATGTGGCTGGAGGTATATTAGACGGTCATTGGATATTAATTTTACTGCAGGCCAGTGGACTACAGGCCCCAAAAATTATTAATTCACCGTACAGAAAAGAACAATTGATATTGTGGCTGGAGGTACATTAGGCGGTCACCGTATAACATTTTAATGTTGGCCAGTTAGATTACAGGCCCCAAACATTATGCATTCACCGTACAGAAAAGAACAATTGATATTGTGGCTGGAGGTACATTAGGCGGTCACCGTATAACATTTTAATGTTGGCCAGTTAGATTACAGGCCCCAAACATTATGCATTCACCGTACAGAAAAGATCAAGTGATTATGTTGCAGGAGGTATATTAGACGGTCGATGGATATCAATTTTACTGCAGGCCAGTGGACTACAGGCCCCAAAAATTATTTATTTACCGAACAGAAAACATCAAGTGATTATGTAGCTGTAGGTATATTAGACGGTCATTGGATAACAATTTTATTGCAGGCCAGTGTATTACAGGCCCCAAAAATTATTCATTCAATGTATAGAAAAGAACAAGTGATTATGTGGCTGGAGGTCTATTAGACGGTCATTGGATATCAATTTTACTGCAGACCAGTACAAATAAATGTCAAATACATATGTTTAAAAGAACTAAAAATATAAAATTGGATTAAAAACAGGGCTTACGAAATCCCCCTCTTGAAAAACCTCCAAATGATAATAGTTGAAATTCGATAACACGTGGTCGTCACAGGTTTTGAATTCCTCCGTGGCCCCAAACATTAGGCATTCACCGGACAGAAAAGGACTTTTATGCCGCTGTATTTACATAAGACAGGGACCATTATTTGTTCTGAGTGGTGGCGGATATGTGTGGGCTGGCATGAGGAAATTCAATTAAATGTGGTCGTCACAGTTGCTGAATTCCTCCGAGATCCACGCCTCATTAATTTTTAGAAATGTCAGTTAGTCCACACTGTCATGAGCTAGGCGAGTGCGCTTATCGGTCACGATCCCCCCTGCTGTGCTGAACGTCCTTTCGGACAGGACACTCGACGAGGGGCAAGCCAAGAGTTTCATGGCAAATTGTGCCAGCTCTGGCCACAGGTCAAGCCTGCACACCCAGTAGTCAAGGGGTTCCTCGCTTCTCAGAGCGTCCACATCGGCCGTTAACCCGATGTAGTCGGACACCTGTCAGGCTAGGCGTTCCCTGAGGCTGTATCCGGAGGGCGGCTGTCGATGGGTTGGCTGCAAGAATGATCTCATATCCGAAATGACCAACACATCTTCAAATCGCCCTCTTCTTGCATGCGCTGTAGGATTGGTACCCGCAACTGTTTCTCTATAGGTGGGAATTCCTCTGCCAGCTCCCGCAACAGCAGAATGCAGCATCTCTCGAATCAAGGCCTGGAAATGCTGCATTCTGACAGCCCTCTGTGATGCTGGTAACATGTCCACCATTTTTTGTTTGTACCGGGGGTCTAAGTACGTTGCCACCCAGTACTGGTCCTTGCCCTTTATGCTTTTTATACGGGGGTCCCTCTTCAAACACTGGAGCATCAAGGCCCCCATTTGCACTAAATTGGAAGCGGTGGAGCGGCCTGGCTCCTGCTCATCGCCCAAGAGAATGTCGTCCTCGGTCTCCTCCCCCCATCCACGGACAACACCAGGGATCCCAGAAAAGTTTAAAGCTTGCTCTTCTTGCTCCTCCTCCTCCCCCCAGGCACCATCCTCCTCTGACTCCTCTTCAGACTCCCGCTGACTTTTCTCAGATGGAGTAGCCCCCCTGGGAATTCATTCAGCATTGCGACTTCCTCATCTTCCTGCTCCTGCTCCTCGACGGCTTGATCAATGGCACGATGCAATGCACGCTTCAGAAAGAAGGCATAAGGTACGATGTCACTGATGGCGCCCTGGCTGCGACTGACCAGTTTGGTGATCTCATCAAATGGCCTCAGAAGTCTGCATGCGTCGCGCATGAGCAGCCACTGGCGCAATGAAAAAAAAAAACAAGCTCCTCAGAACCTGTCCTGCCGCAGAGTTCATACAGGTAGTCGTTAACGGCACGTTTCTGCTGGAGCAGCCTATCAAGCATATACAAGGTGGAGTTCCAGCGCGTCGGGCAGTCACAAATCAGACGTCTGACTGGCAAGTGGTGTCGCCGCTAAACGTCAGCAAGGCGAGCCATGGCCGTGTAAGATTTTCCTGGCCTGCCGCTAGACCTCCTGGACCCCAGGGTATTTGGCAACGAATCGCTGCTTGACTAAGTTCAGGACGTGTGCCATGTAATTTTGCCCTGTTTCAGCGCGATCAGCAGATTGGCACCATTGTCGCACACAACTTTACCAACTGTCAAATTGAGAGAGGTTAGCCACTGATCGGCCTGTGACCGCAGAGCTGAAAGAAGTGTAGGACCGGTGTGGATTTTGGCTTCCAGGCACAACAGCCGCAGTACAGCATGGCAACGTCTCAGCTGGCACGTCGAATAGGTTCTGGGGAGCTGGGGTGGTGCAGCAATCGAGGCGGTAGCAGTGGAAAAGGAGCAGTCAGCCGAGGAGGAGACGGAGGATGGAGAAGGAGGAGGAGAAGAAGAGGCAGGCCTGCATGCAATCCATGGTGGTAACACCAAATCCACACGGGTGCCACGGGTTGCATGCTTGATGGCCATCAGAAGGTTCACCCAGTGGGCAGTAAAAGTTATGTACCTTCCCTGCCTGTGTTTGCTAGACCACATGTCTGTGGTCAGATGTATCTTGGCACCAACACTGTGTGCCAGACATATATTAACTTGCAGCTGAACTTGGCCATATTGCTCCGTGATGCCCTTCTAGGAGAAATATTTCCTTTCGGGGATCTTCCATTGCGGTGTGCCAATGGCCGCAATATTTCTAAAGGCCTCCGAGTCCACCAGTTTATATGGCAGAAGTTGGCAGGCTAGCAGTTCCAACAAGCCGGCGGTCAGCCTTTGGGCAAGTGGATTATCCGGCGTCATCAACTTTTTACGTTCGAACTTTGGGGCAAGGAAGCCTGCCTTTTTCCAGATGAATGCGACGGCACGTTGGAAGGTGGAGTGGAGGACAAATGGGAGAAGAGAGGAGAAGGAGAAGAGGCAGGACGTGGAGCGCCGAGAGTGTGGCTTTGTGGGTTCTGACGGTGTTGCTCCCACTGGGCTCGGTGATGGGAGGCCAGGTGCCTTCTTAAGGCGGTCGTCCCTAGGTGAGTGTTGGGCTTATCATGACTTATGCATTGACAGCATAGGCTGCAAATGGCAACACTATTGTCAGCAGCTGACACGTTAAAAAAAGGCCACACTGCGGAGACATGTGCCGGCGTCCTGGGAGCGCCAGATGTGACCGTGCATGGTGGATGGCTAGCTCCAGATACATTTGCAAACTGCTTTTTGCCTCCTGTGCACAGCGAGGACCACCATCCTTGGCTTGATCTGGGTACTGTCATCAGACCACTGGGTGGCGGCCGTTGCTACCTTCTCTTCCTCATCCGATGCCAAGAATGGCTGCGCATCGGTAAGGTCTGGGAATGGATGGTAAAATAATTCCTCTGACTCGAGTGGAGGGGCTATGGTGGTTGTGGTGGTGTCTTTGGGGGTGCAGACAGCAGAGAGTGAGGAGGGTGCAGATACAGAGGATGAGGAGGGTGCAGAGGCAGAAGGCTGAGTGAGCCACTCAACCAACTCTAGTGCGTCCTTTGACGTAATCACATGCACCGTCTCCGACTTCCCACTAAGGCTCCGACATGGTGCACCTGCCAAACCCTTTCCACCCCTGCGGAATGGCCTGCCTCTTCCTCTGCTTGTCATTTTCAAAATTACCCTGTGACAAAGTCCCTATAGAAGAGCAGTATTTGTTGAAGAAGGTATATCGCAGGCGTCAATCAATATTTGGTGCAAGCCGGTATATCAATCCCCTCTATCAGAATTTTGTGGAAACAGATATATAGAACCCAATAATTTGTATTTGCTGGAAGCTGGTAAATCAAACCCCTTAATTAATATTTGAGGGAAGCTGGTGTATCGCAGGCCTCAATCAATATTTGGTGGAAGCCGGTATATCAATACCCTCAGGGGCGGACACAGGCAGCAAAGGGCCCCTGTGCAAAGGATGTACCTGCCCCCCCCCCCCAAACCACACATACAAATATAAACATATATGTGCAAATAAAAAACATCTTGTGAATATGTTTACAATATGTATACATATTCTTTTCATACTAGGTTGCGCCTCTAACTCTGCCCAAAGCATAACTATACATATCCAGTCCCCTTAATGCCCCCACATAGTAATTATTCCCCCTTTGTGCCAGTACATAGCAGTTATGTCCAGATATGTGCCCTCTCACAGTAGTAATGGTCAGATACTGTATGTGCCCCCTTCACAGGAAGTTAAAAAAATATACTCACCTAGTTCCTCATGATCACAGTTCAGCCGCTGGCGCTCCACAGCAGTAGCAGGATGTACAGTCGTGGCCAAAAGTTTTGAGAATGACACAAATATTAGTTTTCACAAAGTTTGCTGCTAAACTGCTTTTAGATCTTTGTTTCAGTTGTTTCTGTGATGTAGTGAAATATAATTACACGCACTTCATACGTTTCAAAGGCTTTTATCGACAATTACATGACATTTCTGCAAAGAGTCAGTATTTGCAGTGTTGGCACTTCTTTTTCAGGACCTCTGCAATTCGACTGGGCATGCTCTCAATCAACTTCTGGGCCAATTCCTGACTGATAGCAACCCATTCTTTCATAATCACTTCTTGGAGTTTGTCAGAATTAGTGGGTTTTTGTTTGTCCACCCGCCTCTTGAGGATTGACCATAAGTTCTCAATGGGATTAAGATCTGGGGAGTTTCCAGGCCATGGACCCAAAATGTCAACGTTTTGGTCCCCGAGCCACTTAGTTATCACTTTTGCCTTATGGCACGGTGCTCCATCGTGCTGGAAAATGCATTGTTCTTCACCAAACTGTTGTTGGATTGTTGGAAGAAGTTGCTGTTGGAGGGTGTTTTGGTACCATTCTTTATTCATGGCTGTGTTTTTGGGCAAAATTGTGAGTGAGCCCACTCCCTTGGATGAGAAGCAACCCCACACATGAATGGTCTCAGGATGCTTTACTGTTGGCATGACACAGGATTGATGGTAGCGCTCACCTTTTCTTCTCCGACAAGCCTTTTTCCAGATGCCCCAAACAATCGGAAAGAGGCTTCATCGGAGAATATGACTTTGCCCCAGTCCTCAGCAGTCCATTCACCATACTTTCTGCAGAAGATCAATCTGTCCCTGAAGTTTTTTTTGGAGAGAAGTGGCTTCTTTGCTGCCCTTCTTGACACCAGGCCACCAGGCCATCTTCCAAAAGTCTTCACCTCACTGTGCGTGCAGATGTGCTCACACTTGCCTGCTGCCATTCCTGAGCAAGCTCTGCACTGGTGGCACTCCGATCCCGCAGCTGAATCCTCTTTAGGAGACGATCCTGGCGCTTGCTGGACTTTCTTGGACACCCTGAAGCCTTCTTAACAAGAATTGAACCTCTTTCCTTGAAGTTCTTGATGATCCTATAAATTGTTGATTGAGGTGCAATCTTAGTAGTCACAATAACCTTGCCTGTGAAGCCATTTTTATGCAACGCAATGATGGCTGCACGCGTTTCTTTGCAGGTCAACATGGTTAACAATGGAAGAACAATGATTTCAAGCATCACCCTCCTTTTAACATGTCAAGTCTGCCATTTTAACCCAATAAGCCTGACATAATGATCTCCAGCCTTGTGCTCGTCAACATTCTCACCTGAGTTAACAAGACGATTACTGAAATGATCTCAGCAGGTCCTTTAATGACAGCAATGAAATGCAGTGGAAAGATTTTTTTGGGATTAAGTTAATTTTCATGGCAATAAGGACTTTGCAATTCATCTGATCACTCTTCATAACATTCTGGAGTACATGCAAATTGCTATTATAAAAACTTAAGCAGCAACTTTTCCAATTTCCAATATTTATGTAATTCTCAAAACTTTTGGCCACGACTGTAGTGTCACACATTGCTCTGCTGGTCTGTGTTGCAGGAGGAGCACAGCAGATTCCCGGCCGCACCGCTCCTCCTCGTACACAGACCAGCAGTGTGATGTGTGACACTACATCCTGCTGCTGCTGTGGAGCCAGGTCCATATTTAGATTTGATGCTGCCTTAGGCACTTTAGTGCCAGATTTCTCCCCCCAAATGTAGTGCATAGCTGATGGTAAAATGGTCCCTAGGCCTTCAGATATCCCTCAGGACTCCCTCATACACTTGGACAATTAAAGGACTGACCTGTTACGTGTGCGCTTGGCAGCTGAAGGCATATTGTGTTGGTCCCATGTTCTTATGTGCCTGCGTTGCTGAGAAAAATTATGTTTTATTATATACAAACGGGGGTGTTACCATTACACCTAGAGGCTCCGCTCTCTCTGTAACTGTCGCGCCCTCTGCACTTTAACATGGCCCGGTGGGATGACATTTTTACTGCCAGGCCCTGTCAAAGTAGACAGGGAACGGAAGTTGCAGAGACAGCAGAGCCTCTAGGTATAATGGTAACGCCCCCGTTGCTCCTAGAGGATCATTTGCATATATTTAAATATTTATTTTTTCCCTCAATAATGCAGGCATATATGAACTTGGGCCCAACACAGACAGGCACTGATGGGTGGCTTTAACGTTGCCCTAGCCATTTTACAGGCTAGAGCAGCGCTAAAGCATATCCATTAGTGCCAGTGACATCACCGGGCTCACTGCCAGACGGAAGCCACCCCCAAATATTATCTCCAGTGGTAATAAGGCTCCCTACTGTGCCCTCAGTACTAATAAGGCCTCCCTATAGGGCACCTCTTATAATCTATAAGGCACTTCTATAGAGCCCTCAGTAGTGGTAATGCCCTCCACCACTGTCCACAGTATTTATAATGTTCCCTGCAGTGCCCCCTGTAATTATAATACCTCCTGCCGTACCCCCCGGAGTTATAATCATCTCTGTAGTGCCCCCATAAATTATAATGTCCTTCCTCTCCCTCCAGTCTTACCATGCAGTCCCATGTAAATAACACAAATTGTCTCCCACTAGTCTTCTATATGATACAGTCCCATGTAAATAACCTATCTTCCTTACAGTCTTCTATAACATGCAGTCCCATGTAAATAACTTCACTCCTCTCCCTTCAGTCTTCTATACCATGCAGTCCCATGTAAATAACACCAGTCCTCTCCCTCCAGTCCCATGTGAATAACTTTTCTTCCTTACAGTTCTCTATAACATACAGTCCCATGTAAATAACATCACTCCTTACTCTCCAATCTTTTAAAATATCCAGTCCCATGTAAATAACATATCTTTCTTATAGTCTTCTATAACATACAGTCCTATGTAACTGACACCCCTCCCCTCCCTTCAGACCCTCTAACATACAGTCCCAGTTAAATAACATTTTTCCCTCCCACTAAGCAGGGAGGAGGTATAATGTGGAGAACCACATCTCCCAGCATTTCTCTGACACTTACATTCATTCCATGGAACCACAGGTCTCCACTGCTGAGCGCTGCCTCTTTCTGCACTGGTCACATGACGGTGACCTCATCACTGGTCCTACCTCCACTGCTGAAAAGATCACATGACTATGATGTCATGGAAGGTCCTTCAGCTATGGAGTGTAGACACAAATGGGCAGCAGATTCGAAGCAAGTGCTAATCAGGCCCCGCCACCCCCCAAAACTCCGCCCCTCCCGACCTCCACACCAAGGTGCCCAGGTTACCCTGTTTGCAGGGGTAGAGAATGAAAAATATCATGAGATAAAAAAATAAACGCCTCTGATGGCACTGGGATGGGCCCCCTCCCTTGCTGGGCCCCTGTGCAGCTGAACCAGCTTCTCCCCAGATGGACGAATGGAAGTCTCTGTCTCAGGCCCAGATACGACAACAGGGAATATAACAAACACAAACAAATGCAACACTTAACTTCTGTAGAGATGGAAGAACAGGAACACCAGAGACGACCTCACACCAGCTCAGCCAAACCTAAATGAAGCTATCAATCGCATAGTCAGAAGGGTGGGCTCAGACTATAAAGGGTAGAAGTGATGACCACTGAGCAACAGCTGAGACAAGGGAAGTGGTCATTAACCCTATCAACACTGAATCAAGAGAAATCAAGGTGGCTGTTAGATTCCTCCACGCTCAGCCAATCTCTTTGATTTCCTGACATCAGTCACCTGAGGGATCGTGACAGCCGGTGTATCGCAGACCTCAGTCAATATTGGGTGGAAGCCAGTGTATCGCAGCCCTCAATCAATATTTGGTGGAAGCCAGTATATCAATACCCTCTATCAGTATTTTGTGGAAACAGGTATATAGAACCCAATAATGAGTATTTGCTGGAAGCCGGTAAAACAAACCCCTTAATCAGTTTTTGGTGGAAGCTGGTGTATCGCAGGCCTCAATCAGTATTTTGTGGAAGCAGGTATATCACACCCCTTAAATCAGTTTTTTTGGGGGCAACAGGTATATCACACCAGTTGCAATTAGTTATTCCAATAGCGTTTGTCCCTCTATCTAGCTGCGGTATCGCAGCAGAACCGCACACAACTTCTGCACAATACAAATGCACTATAATATAGTTTCTATGTTAGAAGGTATATTATAGGTATATCACACCCCTTTGGAATGATATGGATTTCTGCACAAATTGGTCATAAAATGTGATCTGATTTCATCTAAGTCACAACAATAGACAATCACATTCTGCTTAAACTAATAACACACAAAGAATTAAATGTTACCATGTTTTTATTGAACACACCATATAAACATTCACAGTGCAGGTGGAAAAAGTATGTGAACCCCTAGACTAATGACATCTCCAAGAGCTAATTGGAGTGAGGTGTCAGCCAATTGGAGTCCAATCAATGAGATGAGATTGGAGGTGTTGGTTACAGCTGCCCTGCCCTATAAATAAACACACACCAGTTCTGGGTTTGCTTTTCACAAGAAGCATGGCCTGATGTGAATGATGCCTCGCACAAAAGAGCTCTCAGAAGACCTACGATTAAGAATTGTTGACTTGCATAAAGCTGGAAAGGGTTATAAAAGTATCTCCAAAAGTCTTGCTGTTCATCATTCCACGGTAAGACAAATTGTCTATAAATGGAGAAAGTTCAGCACTGCTGCTACTCTCCCTAGGAGTGGCCGTCCTGCAAAGATGACTGCAAGAGCACAGTGCAGACTGCTCAATGAGGTGAAGAAGAATCCTAGAGTGTCAGCTAAAGACTTACAAAAGTCTCTGGCATATGCTAACATCCCTGTTAGTGAATCAACGATACATAAAACACTAAACAAAATGGATTTCATGGGAGGATACCACAGAGGAAGCCACTGCTGTTTAAAAAAAACATTGCTGCACATTTACAGTTTGCACAAGAGCACCTGAATGTGCCACAGCAGTACTGGCAAAATATTCTGTTGACAGATGAAACCAAAGTTGAGTTGTTTGGAAGAAACACACAACACTATGGGCCAGATTTATCATTACTCTGACAGCTCACTCCATTTTAACATATGGCTAAAGTCAGTTTTAGCCAAGTCAGATTTATGATCGGCCCTTTAAGACTGTAATAAATGTGGTTTGACGGTAGCAGTTTATCCGTCAGTAAGCAGCTTTACAAAAGTCGCACATCTTTACGAAAAAGTCGCACGTTTTTATGAAAAAGTCCCATGTTCTATTAAAAAGTCTCATAAGATAAGCATGGTCCTCACTGGAGTGAAATTGCGACTTTTTAAATAGTCCCAATAGTAAATCTGTCTAGAGATTCATTTACATAAGAAAACACGCCCACTTTCAGAAAACTGGCGAGCATAGTGCAGAGCAGAAAAAAGTTGCAAATTTGTGCGCAGTTTTAGCGTTTGGGACTTTTTTTGGGACTTTTTCACTCCATTATTCTGACCTGAGCTAATGATAAATCTGGCCCTATGTGTGGAGAAAAAGAGGCACAGCACACCAACATCAAAACCTCATCCCAACTGTGAAGTATGGTGGTGGGGGCATCATGGTTTGGGGCTGCTTTGCTGCGCCAGGGCCTGGACGGATTGCTATCATCGAAGGAAAATGAATTCCCAAGTTTATCAAAACATTTTGCAGGAGAACTTAAGGCCATCTGTCCACCAGCTGAAGCTCAACAGAAGATGGGTGTTGCAACAGGACAACGACCCAAAGCATAGAAGTAAATCAACAACAGAATGGATTAAACAGAAGAAAATACGCCTTCTGAAGTGGCCCAGTCAGAGTCCTGACCTCAACGCGATTGAGATGCTGTGGCATGAACTCAAGAAAGCGATTCACACCAGACATCCCAAGAATATTGCTGAACTGAAACAGTTCTGTAAAAAGGAATGGTCAAGAATTTCTCCTGACCGTTGTGCACGTCTGATCTGCAACTACAGGAAACGTTTGGTTGAAGTTATTGCTGACAAAGGAGGTTCAACCAGTTATTAAATCCAAGGGTTCACATACTTTTTCCACCTGCACTGTGAATGTTTACATGGTGTGTTCAATAAAAACATGGTAACATATAATTATTTGTGTGTTATTAGTTTAAGCAGACTGTGATTGTCTATTGTTGTCACTTAGATGAAGATCAGATCACATTTTATGACCAATTTGTGCAGAAATCCATATCATTCCAAAGGGTTCACATACTTTTTCTTGCAACTGTATATATATGACACCCCTCAGTATGTCACACCTATGGATAGCACCCCTATACCAGTCCTTAAAAGGACTTTTTTGGCCCTATTATCTAGTGTTTAGTGTCCCTAACAGTCTGTCCCTGCTCCACATACAACCTCTCCCTACACTGGCAAAAAACAGAATGTAAAATGGCTGCCAGATTGGGTTTATTTATAGGGTAGGGGGTGTGTTCATGTTCTGAAACGTCTCAATTGGCTGTTCTGTCCCACCTGATGAATGTGTCATGGGTCATGGCACTATGCATGTAAGGCATGTTCGGTGAATTGCGAACGAGCAATGTTCGCCGCGAAACGACCGCCTGGCGAACTGCAAGGCCATCTCTAATAGGCGTATCAATATCCAAATCTGCCATAAAGAGAAGACTGCATGAAAGTAAATACAGAAGGTTCACTGCACGGTGCAAGCCACTCATCAGCCTCAATAATAAGAAGGCTAGATTGGACTTTGAAAAAGACACAAATGCAATGGCACTCTGCAACCAGCATTCTGCCCTGCCTCTATGCTGGATGAGGCATTGGTGTACATTTTGACCAAAGCATAATAAGCCACTCACCACGTCAAGGTCGCCTCTATGGAGTGTTCCCTAACACTAGTTCCTACCTGTTTGTGGGCCATGACAGCCACACAAAGTCCAGGGAATGCAGAGCTGAACCCGGACATCCCTCCATTTTCACCCCGGCAGCCCCCCTGACATGAGCATCGGAGCAGTTCATGCTACGATGCTCTCCTTTGCCCTGCGCTAAATTGCGCAGGGCAAAGGCATTTTTAGGAGTTCCGGTGACGTACCAGGGCTCTCCATGGGGCTGATAGGAACCCCGGTGACGTCACCGGCACTGATGGGCGGGACTTAGCTCTGCCCTAGCCAGTAAAACGGCTAGGGCAGAGCTAAAGCCCACCCCTCAGAGCCGGTGACGTCACCGAACACACTGCCGGGCGGAAGTTACCGCCCAGCAGTATGTTATTGAAAACAAAAGAGCCCGTGCCCTGCACGATTTAGCACAGGGCACGGGAGCGCATCGGAGCATGAGATGCTCCGATGCTAGGCTCAGCTCTGAACCCGGACAACCCCTTTAAAGGGAGTCTGTCAGCATATTTACCCGTTTTTAACAGTTCCCATATGGCTGTAGCCGCAACACAGATGATTAAAACGGTACCTTTATATGCTTTTGTGGACTTGTTAAACTGCCAAAAACGAACTTTGATGCATATGTAAATGAGGGCTCGCAAGTGCCCAGGGGCGGCGTCCACCGCGTTGGTGCCCAGGCATCTCTGCCTCTTCAGCTCTTATCCCCGCCCAGCCTCTTCCTCTACCCGCCCAGCTGTTTTCTCTCCCCCTCAGCGAGATCCCGCGCCTGCGCGCTGACTTCCTTGGCCGGGGCATGCGCACTGCGATTCCCATTACTGGCACGGCATCGCAGTAGCTTATGCGCATGCGCCGGCTAACGGATCATACTGAGAGGTAAATATATCTGTATGATCCATTAGCCGGCACATGCGCATAAGCTACTGCAATGCCGTACCAGCAATGGGCATCGCAGTGCGCATGCCCCGGCCAAGGAAGTCAGCGCGCAGGCGCGGTATCTCGCTGAGGGGGAGAGAAAACAGATGGGCGGGCAGAGGAAGAGGCTGGGTGGGGATAAGAGCCGAAGAGGCAGAGATGCCTGGGCACCAACACGGTGGACGCCGCCCCTGGGCACTTGCGAGCCCTCATTTACATATGCGTTTTAATCATCTGTGTTGTGGCTACAGCGCTATGGGAACTGTTAAAAAGGGGAAAATGTGCTGACAGACTCCCTTTAAAAGTCAATTTTCATATATGTTGTTGCTGCTGTGGTGATAATCCATAATCACTAATTATTGTGTTCACATACTACTTGTTTAATAAGATTCCGTCCATAGCAACCGCTCCCCACAAGACTTCTTTCTGACTATCTTCTCAAGATGGCCGCCGATGCCCTTACCCTGAGGCTAAGACCTCCCTCCCTAACTACCCAGAATTCATTCGGCTCATCTCGGGAACGCGCAGACTCATCCCAACCAATCGGCTTTCTCCAGACTTAAACACACCCTCTTCCTCCTGAGTAGTTGATTGCGAATTTTTATCGCAAATTTTATCGCGAATATCGGCACTACCCAGGTCCGACGGGAGCGCGTGCGCAGCGTTCGGGACTGCCCACTACTATGCCCTCCGTCTTCTGTATTTAGAAGATAGGAGACGGAGGACACCAACGCTGTTTTAGTCGCACCACTGAAATGCCTGAGGGAGGAAAGAACATGCTGCAATTACTAGGTAATTCAATACCTATACAAAAGTATTAACTAGGGAACTAAGGTAAACTTAGTCAGACCAATCCAATTACATACAAAAAATATATATGACAGTTATCCTTTAAAGGGAACCTGTCACCAGTTTTATGGTGTCCTAACTAAGGGCAACATAAATAAGTGATTGATTCTCTTAGCACAATGCTGGGTCACTTTCTTTAATTGACCCAGTCAATCTGCCAACATCTTGTATTGAAAAGCTCCAGCTCATAATGATGAGTCCTGAATATCCATGAGCTCCTGACTCTTCCTGCCCACCTGCTGCTGAATGACAGTTTTTTTCCATATGAACCAGCAGCAGGAGGGCAGGGGAGTGGCTATAGCTGTTAATTAAATATACGCTGGACTCAATGATATCATGCTGGACTCCAATCAGCTCATTAGCATGCGGCATCTTTGTGTGTATATTATGAGGTAACCATCTGTCACACCAGTAAGTGAATACATCTAAGGCACTTTTTTAGTAGTTAATGATTGTATATAATTAGTTAGCTTATAATCAAATATCCACATGACAGGTTCCCTTTAAAGGCACTTTTCTGGCGCAAGGGAGATGATAAATCTCCCCCGTAGATTACACACAGGGTCGTCTTTAACGCAGGGCAAAAGGGGCCCCGGGCCTAGTTGCTCCTGGGGGGCCCAAGGCAGCTGCCTCTTGAGCCCCGCTGGCCACTCGTGACGTGGGGGGCAGCAGCAGGGCACAGAGAGATGAGCGCTTCCATTGTGGAAACGCTCATCTCCATAGTCATCTTCATAGTCATCTGTATCGCCGTCCTAGGGACAGCGATACAGATGGAAGCACTGCGGCGGAGCAGGGGAGGGAGAGGCGTCTCCCTTCCCTGTTGCTCTGATAGGCTGCAGACGTCATTGCGCCACCTGAGCCGTACAGCGCGGGACACAGGCTATAGAGGCCTGCATCACATTGCTGCCAGCCTCATGGAGGTAAGTATAAGTGTTTATTTTTTTTATATGGTACTACTACTGGCACATGATTGGGGGGCATCTAAAGGGGCACCTGTTACTGGCACATGATTGGGGGCATCTATGGGGGCACATGTTACTGGCACATGATTGGGGGGCATCTATGGGGGCACTTGTTACTGGCACATGATTGGGGGGCATCTATGGGGGCACCTGTTACTGGCACATGATTGGGGGGCATCTATGGGGGCACTTGTTACTGGCACATGATTGGGGGGCATCTATGGGGGCACCTGTTACTGGCACATGATTGGGGGGCATCTATGGGGGCACATGTTACTGGCACATGATTGGGGGCATCTATGGGGGCACCTGTTACTGGCACATGATTGGGGGGCATCTATGGGGCACTTGTTACTGGCACATTATTGGGGGGCATCTATGGGGGCACTGGTTATTGGCACATGATTCGGGAGCATCTATGGGGGCACCTGTTACTGGCACATGATTGGGGGGCATCTATAGAGACACTTGTTATTGGCACATGATTGGGGGGCATCTATGGGGGTACTAGTTACTGGCACATGATTGGGGGCATCTATGGGGGCATTTGTTACTGGCACATGATTGGGGGGCTTAACTGTCATTTTTTTAAATGTAATTGGATTGGTCTGACTAAGTTGACCTTAGTTCCCTAGTTAATACTTTTGTATAGGTTTTGAATTACCTAGTAACTACAGCATGTTCTTTCCTCTCCCAGGCATTTCAGTGGTGCGGCTAAAACATCTATGGGAGCACTTGTTACTGGCACATGATTGGGGGGCATCTATGGAGGCACATCTTACTGGCACATTATTGGGGGGCACTTCTTACTGGCACATTGTGGCAGGCGCAGCACTATGAAGTGCCTTTTGCGCTGTGGCATTAGAAGAATTTTGATATCTCTGACTTTTAGTCTAACCAGACTGTCTATTACTCTGCAATTCCTCTAGTGCCGTTCTATGGAAACAGTAGGTTTAAAGAGCACACCAAATGCTTAAAATAACTTCTTTATTAACTTCAACTTTTCTTCATATAACACTGCCGCCTCCGCAGCAGATAGTCCATGTACATAACATGTGTTGAATAAAGTATCACAAAATGGTGGTATGCATGAGATGGTGGTTCAACTGTTCAATTTTGTCATTCAACATAAAATAGTGGATATATTTCTCTCTTGAGTATCTATACTCTCATTTTAAGTTATTTAAGCACTTTATGATCTTTCTGAGAGGTATATCTGAGGTTAACTAATAGTTCACTTGCTGAATTTGGTCGCAATTTGCAGTATGCAGTTAGCAGTAACTATTTGCAGATTGGTTGAGTATGATCTGGTATGGTTGTATGCAATTTGAATTGCAATATGGAATTTGAATTTGTTGCAATTGGTGGAACTGTAAGTAAACACACATATAACTGGTTCAGTATACAGTTCTAATCACTATATCAACAGTAAGAACATTATATAACTGTTTTAAATACCTATTTTGGCCTCTCTGCTTCCATAAAACATAGCTCTTAGCGGAGTGAATGTCTGTTCAGCTTCTCTCCTCTGGTATAATAATTCTAGCAGCTCCTGCTAGGGGAATTTCCCACAAAGGCTGTGTGTGAGGCTGGCTGTAATTGGTCAAAACTTCTGGGCTGTGTGAGGCTAGCTAGGATTGGTCAATATTCCTGCCTTGCAACAACAGTTTAACTCTATGCTTTCTGTTGCTTCTGCTGTGTCATTGAGCTTACCTTACATTATACAGGGTGGGCCATTTATATGGATACACCTTAATAAAATGGGAATGGTTGGTGATATTAACTTCCTGTTTGTGGCACATTAGTATATGTGAGGGGGGAAACTTTTTAAGATGGGTGGTGACCATGGCGGCCATTTTGAAGTCGGCCTTTTTGAATCCAACTTTTATTTTTTCAATAGGAAGAGGGTCATGTGGCACATCAAACTTATTGGGAATTTCACAAGAAAAACAATGGTTTGCTTGGTTTTAACGTAACTTTATTCTTTCATGAGTTATTTACAAGTTTCTCTTTGTTTACAGCCATTGACATGTTGCCAAGGTTAACAGGTTCTCAACTTCCAAGTGTCTTTTATGACTCCCAAGTAGAACAACTAACTTCTGTATAGAATGTTCCAACTTGAGTGGAGTAGTGAGACGTTTTCCTTTTTTGTCAAGTTTTGAGTCTCCTATTTGTAACAACACTCTTCTTACTAGTTTGTCTTCAGCCTTTTGAACTTCTAGAACTTTGGCCAATTTCCATTGACTTCTAGGTAAATCTTCTTCTTTCACTAACACTATGTCACCAACTTGGACATTTATTCTGGGTGTTTGCCATTTACTTCTTAGCATCAGATTGGCTAAGTACTCTTTCCTCCATCTACTCCAAAACTGTTCTGGTAGATGTTGAAATCTTCAGCATCTCCTTTTAGCATATAAATCCTCTTTGGTTAACTTGCCAGGTGGTGGCTGTATGTAATTAGACTTAAGGTGAAGTAGATGGTTGGGAGTTAAAGGGTCCAAACTTGTTGGATCGTTGATATTAACTTTTCTTGTACTTTCCGGAATCATGAGGTATCCGAACTTCTCTCAAGTTTTGCAAGTCTCTTATCCAACTCTCCCACCTTGGCCTCAAATTTTCAGGTATGGGCTCGTCCCATCCCAACTTCTGTCTGTATAATTCTGGTAGTATTTATTTTGCTCTGAGGATTGCTGGAGCCAAGAATCACAATGCATCAAATATAGAAGCCACTGGGGAAAGAATGGTACGTCTAGTTGCAACTTTATCTTCAATAGATACTTCAAAGAAGAACTTGTCATTCTCTACATTCCATCCCAATCCAAGTACGTTTTGAACTGTAAGATGATCATAATTGAGATCTACATTCTTCATTGTTGATGCACGTTCAGAGTCACTGATGGATTCCAGTACCTCTCTGTTGTTTGAGATGAATTTATAAAGGCACAGGTTTCCTCTTGCGCATAACTCTTGGCTTTCTTTCACTAGTTTGATTGCAGATTCTGTGGACTCTAGACTTATGAGACCATCATCTACATAAAAGTTTTTCTTTAGAAAATTTGCTGCTGATGGGAAATCCTTCTCATTCTGATTGGCTAGGTACTTCATACCATAATTGGCGCTAACTGGAGACGATGCTGCTCCAAACAAGTGTACTTTCATTCTGTATTCTGCTGGCTCTGAATCTGTATCTCCATCCTTCCACCATAGAAACCTCAGGAAGTATCTATCTTCATTCTTCACATGAAACCGGTGGAACATCTTTTCAACGTCACACATGACCGCTATGGAAAACTTTCTGAATCTACAGAGTAAAATATGTAGCAATGTAGATAACAAAAGAGACTAGACCAGTCGTACAGCAATATAAAGTAAGTGGTCAAATTAAAACTTAACTTTTAATATACAATAGTTATGAAAAATGGCCCGAAAATAAGATAAATATACAGTCGTGGCCAAAAGTTTTGAGAATTACATAAATATTGGAAATTGGAAAAGTTGCTGCTTAGGTTTTTATAATATCAAATTGCATATACTCCAGAATGTTATGAAGAGTGATCAGATGAATTGCATAGTCCTTCTTTGCCATGAAAATTAACTTAATCCCAAAAAAAACTTTCCACTGCATTTCATTGCTGTCATTAAAGGACCTGCTGAGATCATTTCAGTAATCGTCTTGTTAACTCAGGTGAGAATGTTGACGAGCACAAGGCTGGAGATCATTATGTCAGGCTGATTGGGTTAAAATGGCAGACTTGACATGTTAAAAGGAGGGTGATGCTTGAAATCATTGTTCTTCCATTGTTAACCATGGTGACCTGCAAAGAAATGCGTGCAGCCATCATTGCGTTGAATAAAAATGGCTTCACAGGCAAGGATATTGTGGCTACTAAGATTGCACCTCAATCAACAATTTATAGGATCATCAAGAACTTTAAGGAAAGAGGTTCAATTCTTGTTAAGAAGGCTTCAGGGCGTCCAAGAAAGTCCAGCAAGCGCCAGGATCGTCTCCTAAAGAGGATTCAGCTGCAGATCGGAGTGCCACCAGTGCAGAGCTTGCTCAGGAATGGCAGCAGGCAGGTGTGAGCGCATCTGCACGCACAGTGAGGCGAAGACTTTTGGAAGATGGCCTGGTGTCAAGAAGGGCAGCAAAGAAGCCACTTCTCTCCAAAAAAACCCATCAGGGACAGATTGATCTTCTGCAGAAAGTATGGTGAATGGACTGCTGAGGACTGGGGCAAAGTCATATTCTCCGATGAAGCCTCTTTCCGATTGTTTGGGGCATCTGGAAAGGCTTGTCCGGAGAAGAAAAGGTGAGCGCTACCAGCAGTCCTGTGTCATGCCAACAGTAAAGCATCCTGAGACCATTCATGTGTGGGGTTGCCCCTCATCCAAGGGAGTGGGCTCACTCACAATTTTGCCCAAAAACACAGCCATGAATAAAGAATGGTACCAAAACACCCTCCAAAAGCAACTTCTTCCAACAATCCAACAACAGTTTGGTGAAGAACAATGCATTTTCCAGCATGATGGAGCACCGTGCCATAAGGCAAAAGTGATAACTAAGTGGCTTGGGGACCAAAACGTTGACATTTTGGGTCCATGGCCTGGAAACTCCCCAGATCTTAACCCCATTGAGAACTTGTGGTCAATCCTCAAGAGGCGGGTGGACAAACAAAAACACACTAATTCTGACAAACTCCAAGAAGTGATTATGAAAGAATGGGTTGCTATCAGTCAGGAATTGGCCCAGAAGTTGATTGAGAGCATGCCCAGTCGAATTGCAGAGGTCCTGAAAAAGAAGGGCCAACACTGCAAATACTGATTCTTTGCATAAATGTCATGTAATTGTCGATAAAAGCCTTTGAAATGTATGAAGTGCGTCTAATTATATTTCACTACATCACAGAAACAACTGAAACAAAGATCTAAAAGCAGTTTAGCAGCAAACTTTGTGAAAACTAATATTTGTGTCATTCTTAAAACTTTTGGCCACGACTGTACAATAAAGAAGCACGGTAGGTCACCCCACAGGTGATTGTGGTACCGGATAGCCAGGACACGCTTAATAGGGAAGGTGCTCCACGGCACCAAAATTAAATAACCAGATGGTCCTACCGCTCTGATGAAATGCTTCTCGGTGCAACGGTTGCCTCATCGATATTGGATGATGTCCATACAACGAGGCTGGAAACAGTTGCTAATCACAGGGTAAGAAAAGCTAGGCTAGCTGGCCCTAAAGATGCCCTAGGGGACCTACACTGGTCTAGGTGACCTAATCACGGACCGCCGTGACCAGGCACAAGCAGGAACCTAGCCCTGGAATTAATGCGCCCTAGTAAGCCCTCTCCTACCTAGTCCCTACACGCATGTTTCGCTAAAATAGGAGTATAAAGCTCATCAGGGGAAACAAAAAGGGAGCTTGGGCTGACTAAACAGCAAAATGAGATGTCCACGGACCAGATGTGGCTCCAAATGGACTAGCTGGCAGTACAAATGGGAGAGGACCACTGATACTTGACCACCCTCCCCCTGCCAAAGAACTAGCGCATAGACTGATGCAGCCTGCGGCGGAGCTGGAAACCGCCACCTTTTTAAAACGCCAGCCTCAAAATGAGGCTTGGCTAAAGTCAATCCTACTGCTGATGGTGGTGCGGGTCACGCCCGCGCATGCGTGGGGGGGGGGGATATACTGCAGTGCTAGTAGGAATAGCCAGGCGGACGCTAGTGAATGTGATCGGGACACCAACCCCGGGTCCTACAGTTGCCGGGCGATCGGGACACCAACCCTGGGTCCTATCAGGAGGCGCAGCCACTGGTGTGCAGCTACGCTATTTAGATCAATAGGCATTAATGGCATAAAAGATACATAGGGGTAAATTGAATATGTTGGTCACACAGAGACACCTGACTGGGGGGCGAAGTGTAAGGAGGATACAGGATAATAACTAATTCTAAGACTATACCGAGGTGAGGGGAAGAGGAGGGGAGACAGGGGGGAGGTTGGTTAAATTGAATGGTGTGTGTTGATAGAAAAAAGAGACACACCAACACACTAACACACTGGCAAAAAGATTAGGATAAGCAAGCAGAAAACAACAACAAACTAGATGAAGCAGCTGAAGTTGAGCTGCTTATTTAGGCCCGTGGGTGAGACCGTGCGCAACATATAAATCCAGCGAATTTCGCTCCGGAGTAGGGCACGGTCCCAATCCCCACCACGAACTGAGCGTTCAACTTTCTCTATTCCCATTGCCCTGAGACACCTAGGATTTCCCTGGTAGCAATCATGAACATGTCTGGACACAACCGTGTCCCTTCTGTTGGCGAGGTTACCCAGGTGCTCGCCCAGTAGCCTACGCAGTTCGCGTCTGGTCTTGCCTACATACTCCATACTGCACTCACAGGTGATTTTGTAAATCACACCCTAAGTTCTGCAGTTAATGAAGTCCCTGATGGGGAATGTTTTTCGCAGATTAGAACTGTAAAAAGTTTTACCTGTTTGGACAAAATTACAAGCTATACAACCACTACACCTAAAGCAGCCAGTGGGTCTCCGGTCAAGCCAGGTGCCCTGTTGGGGAGCAGAGCTAAAGTGGCTGTGTACAAGGAGATCCTTAAGATTGCTCCCTCTTCTGAAAGTGATCTTGGGGTACTCATGTATTATATCTCTAATGTCCGGATCCATCAGAAGGATGGGCCAATTTTTCCCAAGGATTCCCCGTATACGATCAGCGCAGCCATCAAAAGTGGCTATCAACTGGATTTTTTGGTCATCCACAGTTTTTTCTTTTGGTACCAAGAGCGGGTTGTTTCGGATGCCCTATGATAAGCCTGCTTAAGTATATCATCTGGGTACCCTCTGTTAAGGAACCTAACCCTATGATCCCTGGCTTGCTTCCTAAACTCTGGTCCCTCGGAGCAGTTGTGCCTAAGGCGCAAATACTGGCCACATGGAATGCCTGTCTTAAGTGGGGTAGGGTGGCTACTGCTCCAATGTAGGACCGAGTTAGTGGAAGTCGGTTTCCTGAAAATAGTAGTTGATAGCTCATCAATGCCCTTTCTAGAAATGAGAATATCAAGAAAAGGAAGAGTGTTTGGATCAGACTCATGTGTGAATCTAAGGCCAATGTTGTTATTATTTAACTCGTCCACAAAGCCTGAGAAAGAAGTCTTGGTATCGTTGCAGATAACAAAAATGTCGTCGATATAACGGGCCCACAATGCTATAGGCCCGGATCTCGATGACATTCCATCAGAAAAGACACCAGTTGCTTCCCACCAGCCCAGGAGAAAATTGGCGTAGGCCGGCGCACAAGAACAGCCCATCGCCGTGCCCCTGAGCTGGTGGTAGAGCTTTGAACGGAAAAGAAGGAAATTGTGCATGAGCAGATACTCAAGGAGTCTCAAAACAAAGTCATTATGTAGAGAAAACTGACAACCCCGCATACTGAGATAATAATCAAATATCCACATGACAGGTTCCCTTTAAAGGCACTTTTCTGGCGCAAGGGAGATGATAAATCTCCCCCGTAGATTACACACAGGGTCGTCTTTAACGCAGGGCAAAAGGGGCCCCGGGCCTAGTTGCTCCTGGGGGGCCCAAGGCAGCTGCCTCTTGAGCCCCGCTGGCCACTCGTGACGTGGGGGGCAGCAGCAGGGCACAGAGAGATGAGCGCTTCCATTGTGGAAACGCTCATCTCCATAGTCATCTTCATAGTCATCTGTATCGCCGTCCTAGGGACAGCGATACAGATGGAAGCACTGCGGCGGAGCAGGGGAGGGAGAGGCGTCTCCCTTCCCTGTTGCTCTGATAGGCTGCAGACGTCATTGCGCCACCTGAGCCGTACAGCGCGGGACACAGGCTATAGAGGCCTGCATCACATTGCTGCCAGCCTCATGGAGGTAAGTATAAGTGTTTATTTTTTTTATATGGTACTACTACTGGCACATGATTGGGGGGCATTTAAAGGGGCACCTGTTACTGGCACATGATTGTGGGCATCTATGGGGCACATGTTACTGGCACATGATTGGGGGCATCTATGGGGGCACATGTTACTGGCACATGATTGGGGGGCATCTATGGGGGCACTTGTTACTGGCACATGATTGGGGGGCATCTATGGGGGCACCTGTTACTGGCACATGATTGGGGGGCATCTATGGGGGCACTTGTTACTGGCACATGATTGGGGGGCATCTATGGGGGCACCTGTTACTGGCACATGATTGGGGGGCATCTATGGGGGCACATGTTACTGGCACATGATTGGGTGCATCTATGGGGGCACCTGTTACTGGCACATGATTGGGGGGCATCTATGGGGCACTTGTTACTGGCACATTATTGGGGGGCATCTATGGGGGCACTGGTTATTGGCACATGATTCGGGAGCATCTATGGGGGCACCTGTTACTGGCACATGATTGGGGGGCATCTATAGAGACACTTGTTATTGGCACATGATTGGGGGGCATCTATGGGGGTACTAGTTACTGGCACATGATTGGGGGCATCTATGGGGGCATTTGTTACTGGCACATGATTGGGGG
Source organism: Bufo bufo (assembly GCF_905171765.1). Taxonomy (NCBI): domain Eukaryota; kingdom Metazoa; phylum Chordata; class Amphibia; order Anura; family Bufonidae; genus Bufo; species Bufo bufo. The sequence goes on from NC_053389.1 coordinate 68,153,493, forward strand.
GCTTAACTGTCATTTTTTTAAATGTAATTGGATTGGTCTGACTAAGTTGACCTTAGTTCCCTAGTTAATACTTTTGTATAGATTTTGAATTACCTAGTAACTACAGCATGTTCTTTCCTCTCCCAGGCATTTCAGTGGTGCGGCTAAAACATCTATGGGAGCACTTGTTACTGGCACATGATTGGGGGGCATCTATGGAGGCACATCTTACTGGCACATTATTGGGGGGCACTTCTTACTGGCACATTGTGGCAGGCGCAGCACTATGAAGTGCCTTTTGCGCTGTGGCATTAGAAGAATTTTGATATCTCTGACTTTTAGTCTAACCAGACTGTCTATTACTCTGCAATTCCTCTAGTGCCGTTCTATGGAAACAGTAGGTTTAAAGAGCACACCAAATGCTTAAAATAACTTCTTTATTAACTTCAACTTTTCTTCATATAACACTGCCGCCTCCGCAGCAGATAGTCCATGTACATAACATGTGTTGAATAAAGTATCACAAAATGGTGGTATGCATGAGATGGTGGTTCAACTGTTCAATTTTGTCATTCAACATAAAATAGTGGATATATTTCTCTCTTGAGTATCTATACTCTCATTTTAAGTTATTTAAGCACTTTATGATCTTTCTGAGAGGTATATCTGAGGTTAACTAATAGTTCACTTGCTGAATTTGGTCGCAATTTGCAGTATGCAGTTAGCAGTAACTATTTGCAGATTGGTTGAGTATGATCTGGTATGGTTGTATGCAATTTGAATTGCAATATGGAATTTGAATTTGTTGCAATTGGTGGAACTGTAAGTAAACACACATATAACTGGTTCAGTATACAGTTCTAATCACTATATCAACAGTAAGAACATTATATAACTGTTTTAAATACCTATTTTGGCCTCTCTGCTTCCATAAAACATAGCTCTTAGCGGAGTGAATGTCTGTTCAGCTTCTCTCCTCTGGTATAATAATTCTAGCAGCTCCTGCTAGGGGAATTTCCCACAAAGGCTGTGTGTGAGGCTGGCTGTAATTGGTCAAAACTTCTGGGCTGTGTGAGGCTAGCTAGGATTGGTCAATATTCCTGCCTTGCAACAACAGTTTAACTCTATGCTTTCTGTTGCTTCTGCTGTGTCATTGAGCTTACCTTACATTATACAGGGTGGGCCATTTATATGGATACACCTTAATAAAATGGGAATGGTTGGTGATATTAACTTCCTGTTTGTGGCACATTAGTATATGTGAGGGGGGAAACTTTTCAAGATGGGTGGTGACCATGGCGGCCATTTTGAAGTCGGCCATTTTGAATCCAACTTTTATTTTTTCAATAGGAAGAGGGTCATGTGGCACATCAAACTTATTGGGAATTTCACAAGAAAAACAATGGTTTGCTTGGTTTTAACGTAACTTTATTCTTTCATGAGTTATTTACAAGTTTCTCTTTGTTTACAGCCATTGACATGTTGCCAAGGTTAACAGGTTCTCAACTTCCAAGTGTCTTTTATGACTCCCAAGTAGAACAACTAACTTCTGTATAGAATGTTCCAACTTGAGTGGAGTAGTGAGACGTTTTCCTTTTTTGTCAAGTTTTGAGTCTCCTATTTGTAACAACACTCTTCTTACTAGTTTGTCTTCAGCCTTTTGAACTTCTAGAACTTTGGCTAATTTCCATTGACTTCTAGGTAAATCTTCTTCTTTCACTAACACTATGTCACCAACTTGGACATTTATTCTGGGTGTTTGCCATTTACTTCTTAGCATCAGATTGGCTAAGTACTCTTTCCTCCATCTACTCCAAAACTGTTCTGGTAGATGTTGAAATCTTCAGCATCTCCTTTTAGCATATAAATCCTCTTTGGTTAACTTGCCAGGTGGTGGCTGTATGTAATTAGACTTAAGGTGAAGTAGATGGTTGGGAGTTAAAGGGTCCAAACTTGTTGGATCGTTGATATTAACTTTTCTTGTACTTTCCGGAATCATGAGGTATCCGAACTTCTCTCAAGTTTTGCAAGTCTCTTATCCAACTCTCCCACCTTGGCCTCAAATTTTCAGGTATGGGCTCGTCCCATCCCAACTTCTGTCTGTATAATTCTGGTAGTATTTATTTTGCTCTGAGGATTGCTGGAGCCAAGAATCACAATGCATCAAATATAGAAGCCACTGGGGAAAGAATGGTACGTCTAGTTGCAACTTTATCTTCAATAGATACTTCAAAGAAGAACTTGTCATTCTCTACATTCCATCCCAATCCAAGTACGTTTTGAACTGTAAGATGATCATAATTGAGATCTACATTCTTCATTGTTGATGCACGTTCAGAGTCACTGATGGATTCCAGTACCTCTCTGTTGTTTGAGATGAATTTATAAAGGCACAGGTTTCCTCTTGCGCATAACTCTTGGCTTTCTTTCACTAGTTTGATTGCAGATTCTGTGGACTCTAGACTTATGAGACCATCATCTACATAAAAGTTTTTCTTTAGAAAATTTGCTGCTGATGGGAAATCCTTCTCATTCTGATTGGCTAGGTACTTCATACCATAATTGGCGCTAACTGGAGACGATGCTGCTCCAAACAAGTGTACTTTCATTCTGTATTCTGCTGGCTCTGAATCTGTATCTCCATCCTTCCACCATAGAAACCTCAGGAAGTATCTATCTTCATTCTTCACATGAAACCGGTGGAACATCTTTTCAACGTCACACATGACCGCTATGGAAAACTTTCTGAATCTACAGAGTAAAATATGTAGCAATGTAGATAACAAAAGAGACTAGACCAGTCGTACAGCAATATAAAGTAAGTGGTCAAATTAAAACTTAACTTTTAATATACATTAGTTATGAAAAATGGCCCGAAAATAAGATAAATATACAGTCGTGGCCAAAAGTTTTGAGAATTACATAAATATTGGAAATTGGAAAAGTTGCTGCTTAGGTTTTTATAATATCAAATTGCATATACTCCAGAATGTTATGAAGAGTGATCAGATGAATTGCATAGTCCTTCTTTGCCATGAAAATTAACTTAATCCCAAAAAAAACTTTCCACTGCATTTCATTGCTGTCATTAAAGGACCTGCTGAGATCATTTCAGTAATCGTCTTGTTAACTCAGGTGAGAATGTTGACGAGCACAAGGCTGGAGATCATTATGTCAGGCTGATTGGGTTAAAATGGCAGACTTGACATGTTAAAAGGAGGGTGATGCTTGAAATCATTGTTCTTCCATTGTTAACCATGGTGACCTGCAAAGAAACGCGTGCAGCCATCATTGCGTTGCATAAAAATGGCTTCACAGGCAAGGATATTGTGGCTACTAAGATTGCACCTCAATCAACAATTTATAGGATCATCAAGAACTTTAAGGAAAGAGGTTCAATTCTTGTTAAGAAGGCTTCAGGGCGTCCAAGAAAGTCCAGCAAGCGCCAGGATCGTCTCCTAAAGAGGATTCAGCTGCAGATTGGAGTGCCACCAGTGCAGAGCTTGCTCAGGAATGGCAGCAGGCAGGTGTGAGCGCATCTGCACGCACAGTGAGGCGAAGACTTTTGGAAGATGGCCTGGTGTCAAGAAGGGCAGCAAAGAAGCCACTTCTCTCCAAAAAAACCATCAGGGACAGATTGATCTTCTGCAGAAAGTATGGTGAATGGACTGCTGAGGACTGGGGCAAAGTCATATTCTCCGATGAAGCCTCTTTCCGATTGTTTGGGGCATCTGGAAAGGCTTGTCCGGAGAAGAAAAGGTGAGCGCTACCATCAGTCCTGTGTCATGCCAACAGTAAAGCATCCTGAGACCATTCATGTGTGGGGTTGCCCCTCATCCAAGGGAGTGGGCTCACTCACAATTTTGCCCAAAAACACAGCCATGAATAAAGAATGGTACCAAAACACCCTCCAAAAGCAACTTCTTCCAACAATCCAACAACAGTTTGGTGAAGAACAATGCATTTTCCAGCATGATGGAGCACCGTGCCATAAGGCAAAAGTGATAACTAAGTGGCTTGGGGACCAAAACGTTGACATTTTGGGTCCATGGCCTGGAAACTCCCCAGATCTTAACCCCATTGAGAACTTGTGGTCAATCCTCAAGAGGCGGGTGGACAAACAAAAACACACTAATTCTGACAAACTCCAAGAAGTGATTATGAAAGAATGGGTTGCTATCAGTCAGGAATTGGCCCAGAAGTTGATTGAGAGCATGCCCAGTCGAATTGCAGAGGTCCTGAAAAAGAAGGGCCAACACTGCAAATACTGATTCTTTGCATAAATGTCATGTAATTGTCGATAAAAGCCTTTGAAATGTATGAAGTGCGTTTAATTATATTTCACTACATCACAGAAACAACTGAAACAAAGATCTAAAAGCAGTTTAGCAGCAAACTTTGTGAAAACTAATATTTGTGTCATTCTTAAAACTTTTGGCCACGACTGTACAATAAAGAAGCACGGTAGGTCACCCCACAGGTGATTGTGGTACCGGATAGCCAGGACACGCTTAATAGGGAAGGTGCTCCACGGCACCAAAATTAAATAACCAGATGGTCCTACCGCTCTGATGAAATGCTTCTCGGTGCAACGGTTGCCTCACCGATATTGGATGATGTCCATACAACGAGGCTGGAAACAGTTGCTAATCACAGGGTAAGAAAAGCTAGGCTAGCTGGCCCTAAAGATGCCCTAGGGGACCTACACTGGTCTAGGTGACCTAATCACGGACCGCCGTGACCAGGCACAAGCAGGAACCTAGCCCTGGAATTAATGCGCCCTAGTAAGCCCTCTCCTACATAATCCCTACACGCATGTTTCGCTAAAATAGGAGTATAAAGCTCATCAGGGGAAACAAAAAGGGAGCTTGGGCTGACTAAACAGCAAAATGAGATGTCCACGGACCAGATGTGGCTCCAAATGGACTAGCTGGCAGTACAAATGGGAGAGGACCACTGATACTTGACCACCCTCCCCCTGCCAAAGAACTAGCGCATAGACTGATGCAGCCTGCGGCGGAGCTGGAAACCGCCACCTTTTTAAAACGCCAGCCTCAAAATGAGGCTTGGCTAAAGTCAATCCTACTGCTGATGGTGGTGCGGGTCACGCCCGCGCATGCGTGGGGGGGGGGGATATACTGCAGTGCTAGTAGGAATAGCCAGGCGGACGCTAGTGAATGTGATCGGGACACCAACCCCGGGTCCTACAGTTGCCGGGCGATCGGGACACCAACCCCGGGTCCTATCAGGAGGCGCAGCCACTGGTGTGCAGCTACGCTATTTAGATCAATAGGCATTAATGGCATAAAAGATACATAGGGGTAAATTGAATATGTTGGTCACACAGAGACACCTGACTGGGGGGCGAAGTGTAAGGAGGATACAGGATAATAACTAATTCTAAGACTATACCGAGGTGAGGGGAAGAGGAGGGGAGACAGGGGGGAGGTTGGTTAAATTGAATGGTGTGTGTTGATAGAAAAAAGAGACACACCAACACACTAACACACTGGCAAAAAGATTAGGATAAGCAAGCAGAAAACAACAACAAACTAGATGAAGCAGCTGAAGTTGAGCTGCTTATTTAGGCCCGTGGGTGAGACCGTGCGCAACATATAAATCCAGCGAATTTCGCTCCGGAGTAGGGCACGGTCCCAATCCCCACCACGAACTGAGCGTTCAACTTTCTCTATTCCCATTGCCCTGAGACACCTAGGATTTCCCTGGTAGCAATCATGAACATGTCTGAACACAACCGTGTCCCTTCTGTTGGCGAGGTTACCCAGGTGCTCGCCCAGTAGCCTACGCAGTTCGCGTCTGGTCTTGCCTACATACTCCATACTGCACTCACAGGTGATTTTGTAAATCACACCCTAAGTTCTGCAGTTAATGAAGTCCCTGATGGGGAATGTTTTTCGCAGATTAGAACTGTAAAAAGTTTTACCTGTTTGGACAAAATTACAAGCTATACAACCACTACACCTAAAGCAGCCAGTGGGTCTCCGGTCAAGCCAGGTGCCCTGTTGGGGAGCAGAGCTAAAGTGGCTGTGTACAAGGAGATCCTTAAGATTGCTCCCTCTTCTGAAAGTGATCTTGGGGTACTCATGTATTATATCTCTAATGTCCGGATCCATCAGAAGGATGGGCCAATTTTTCCCAAGGATTCCCCGTATACGATCAGCGCAGCCATCAAAAGTGGCTATCAACTGGATTTTTTGGTCATCCACAGTTTTTTCTTTTGGTACCAAGAGCGGGTTGTTTCGGATGCCCTATGATAAGCCTGCTTAAGTATATCATCTGGGTACCCTCTGTTAAGGAACCTAACCCTATGATCCCTGGCTTGCTTCCTAAACTCTGGTCCCTCGGAGCAGTTGTGCCTAAGGCGCAAATACTGGCCACATGGAATGCCTGTCTTAAGTGGGGTAGGGTGGCTACTGCTCCAATGTAGGACCGAGTTAGTGGAAGTCGGTTTCCTGAAAATAGTAGTTGATAGCTCATCAATGCCCTTTCTAGAAATGAGAATATCAAGAAAAGGAAGAGTGTTTGGATCAGACTCATGTGTGAATCTAAGGCCAATGTTGTTATTATTTAACTCGTCCACAAAGCCTGAGAAAGAAGTCTTGGTATCGTTGCAGATAACAAAAATGTCGTCGATATAACGGGCCCACAATGCTATAGGCCCGGATCTCGATGACATTCCATCAGAAAAGACACCAGTTGCTTCCCACCAGCCCAGGAGAAAATTGGCGTAGGCCGGCGCACAAGAACAGCCCATCGCCGTGCCCCTGAGCTGGTGGTAGAGCTTTGAACGGAAAAGAAGGAAATTGTGCATGAGCAGATACTCAAGGAGTCTCAAAACAAAGTCATTATGTAGAGAAAACTGACAACCCCGCATACTGAGATAATAATCAAATATCCACATGACAGGTTCCCTTTAAAGGCACTTTTCTGGCGCAAGGGAGATGATAAATCTCCCCCGTAGATTACACACAGGGTCGTCTTTAACGCAGGGCAAAAGGGGCCCCGGGCCTAGTTGCTCCTGGGGGGCCCAAGGCAGCTGCCTCTTGAGCCCCGCTGGCCACTCGTGACGTGGGGGGCAGCAGCAGGGCACAGAGAGATGAGCGCTTCCATTGTGGAAACGCTCATCTCCATAGTCATCTTCATAGTCATCTGTATCGCCGTCCTAGGGACAGCGATACAGATGGAAGCACTGCGGCGGAGCAGGGGAGGGAGAGGCGTCTCCCTTCCCTGTTGCTCTGATAGGCTGCAGACGTCATTGCGCCACCTGAGCCGTACAGCGCGGGACACAGGCTATAGAGGCCTGCATCACATTGCTGCCAGCCTCATGGAGGTAAGTATAAGTGTTTATTTTTTTTATATGGTACTACTACTGGCACATGATTGGGGGGCATTTAAAGGGGCACCTGTTACTGGCACATGATTGTGGGCATCTATGGGGCACATGTTACTGGCACATGATTGGGGGCATCTATGGGGGCACATGTTACTGGCACATAATTGGGGGGCATCTATGGGGGCACTTGTTACTGGCACATGATTGGGGGGCATCTATGGGGGCACCTGTTACTGGCACATGATTGGGGGGCATCTATGGGGGCACTTGTTACTGGCACATGATTGGGGGGCATCTATGGGGGCACCTGTTACTGGCACATGATTGGGGGGCATCTATGGGGGCACATGTTACTGGCACATGATTGGGTGCATCTATGGGGGCACCTGTTACTGGCACATGATTGGGGGGCATCTATGGGGCACTTGTTACTGGCACATTATTGGGGGGCATCTATGGGGGCACTGGTTATTGGCACATGATTCGGGAGCATCTATGGGGGCACCTGTTACTGGCACATGATTGGGGGGCATCTATAGAGACACTTGTTATTGGCACATGATTGGGGGGCATCTATGGGGGTACTAGTTACTGGCACATGATTGGGGGCATCTATGGGGGCATTTGTTACTGGCACATGATTGGGGGGCTTAACTGTCATTTTTTTAAATGTAATTGGATTGGTCTGACTAAGTTGACCTTAGTTCCCTAGTTAATACTTTTGTATAGATTTTGAATTACCTAGTAACTACAGCATGTTCTTTCCTCTCCCAGGCATTTCAGTGGTGCGGCTAAAACATCTATGGGAGCACTTGTTACTGGCACATGATTGGGGGGCATCTATGGAGGCACATCTTACTGGCACATTATTGGGGGGCACTTCTTACTGGCACATTGTGGCAGGCGCAGCACTATGAAGTGCCTTTTGCGCTGTGGCATTAGAAGAATTTTGATATCTCTGACTTTTAGTCTAACCAGACTGTCTATTACTCTGCAATTCCTCTAGTGCCGTTCTATGGAAACAGTAGGTTTAAAGAGCACACCAAATGCTTAAAATAACTTCTTTATTAACTTCAACTTTTCTTCATATAACACTGCCGCCTCCGCAGCAGATAGTCCATGTACATAACATGTGTTGAATAAAGTATCACAAAATGGTGGTATGCATGAGATGGTGGTTCAACTGTTCAATTTTGTCATTCAACATAAAATAGTGGATATATTTCTCTCTTGAGTATCTATACTCTCATTTTAAGTTATTTAAGCACTTTATGATCTTTCTGAGAGGTATATCTGAGGTTAACTAATAGTTCACTTGCTGAATTTGGTCGCAATTTGCAGTATGCAGTTAGCAGTAACTATTTGCAGATTGGTTGAGTATGATCTGGTATGGTTGTATGCAATTTGAATTGCAATATGGAATTTGAATTTGTTGCAATTGGTGGAACTGTAAGTAAACACACATATAACTGGTTCAGTATACAGTTCTAATCACTATATCAACAGTAAGAACATTATATAACTGTTTTAAATACCTATTTTGGCCTCTCTGCTTCCATAAAACATAGCTCTTAGCGGAGTGAATGTCTGTTCAGCTTCTCTCCTCTGGTATAATAATTCTAGCAGCTCCTGCTAGGGGAATTTCCCACAAAGGCTGTGTGTGAGGCTGGCTGTAATTGGTCAAAACTTCTGGGCTGTGTGAGGCTAGCTAGGATTGGTCAATATTCCTGCCTTGCAACAACAGTTTAACTCTATGCTTTCTGTTGCTTCTGCTGTGTCATTGAGCTTACCTTACATTATACAGGGTGGGCCATTTATATGGATACACCTTAATAAAATGGGAATGGTTGGTGATATTAACTTCCTGTTTGTGGCACATTAGTATATGTGAGGGGGGAAACTTTTCAAGATGGGTGGTGACCATGGCGGCCATTTTGAAGTCGGCCATTTTGAATCCAACTTTTATTTTTTCAATAGGAAGAGGGTCATGTGGCACATCAAACTTATTGGGAATTTCACAAGAAAAACAATGGTTTGCTTGGTTTTAACGTAACTTTATTCTTTCATGAGTTATTTACAAGTTTCTCTTTGTTTACAGCCATTGACATGTTGCCAAGGTTAACAGGTTCTCAACTTCCAAGTGTCTTTTATGACTCCCAAGTAGAACAACTAACTTCTGTATAGAATGTTCCAACTTGAGTGGAGTAGTGAGACGTTTTCCTTTTTTGTCAAGTTTTGAGTCTCCTATTTGTAACAACACTCTTCTTACTAGTTTGTCTTCAGCCTTTTGAACTTCTAGAACTTTGGCTAATTTCCATTGACTTCTAGGTAAATCTTCTTCTTTCACTAACACTATGTCACCAACTTGGACATTTATTCTGGGTGTTTGCCATTTACTTCTTAGCATCAGATTGGCTAAGTACTCTTTCCTCCATCTACTCCAAAACTGTTCTGGTAGATGTTGAAATCTTCAGCATCTCCTTTTAGCATATAAATCCTCTTTGGTTAACTTGCCAGGTGGTGGCTGTATGTAATTAGACTTAAGGTGAAGTAGATGGTTGGGAGTTAAAGGGTCCAAACTTGTTGGATCGTTGATATTAACTTTTCTTGTACTTTCCGGAATCATGAGGTATCCGAACTTCTCTCAAGTTTTGCAAGTCTCTTATCCAACTCTCCCACCTTGGCCTCAAATTTTCAGGTATGGGCTCGTCCCATCCCAACTTCTGTCTGTATAATTCTGGTAGTATTTATTTTGCTCTGAGGATTGCTGGAGCCAAGAATCACAATGCATCAAATATAGAAGCCACTGGGGAAAGAATGGTACGTCTAGTTGCAACTTTATCTTCAATAGATACTTCAAAGAAGAACTTGTCATTCTCTACATTCCATCCCAATCCAAGTACGTTTTGAACTGTAAGATGATCATAATTGAGATCTACATTCTTCATTGTTGATGCACGTTCAGAGTCACTGATGGATTCCAGTACCTCTCTGTTGTTTGAGATGAATTTATAAAGGCACAGGTTTCCTCTTGCGCATAACTCTTGGCTTTCTTTCACTAGTTTGATTGCAGATTCTGTGGACTCTAGACTTATGAGACCATCATCTACATAAAAGTTTTTCTTTAGAAAATTTGCTGCTGATGGGAAATCCTTCTCATTCTGATTGGCTAGGTACTTCATACCATAATTGGCGCTAACTGGAGACGATGCTGCTCCAAACAAGTGTACTTTCATTCTGTATTCTGCTGGCTCTGAATCTGTATCTCCATCCTTCCACCATAGAAACCTCAGGAAGTATCTATCTTCATTCTTCACATGAAACCGGTGGAACATCTTTTCAACGTCACACATGACCGCTATGGAAAACTTTCTGAATCTACAGAGTAAAATATGTAGCAATGTAGATAACAAAAGAGACTAGACCAGTCGTACAGCAATATAAAGTAAGTGGTCAAATTAAAACTTAACTTTTAATATACATTAGTTATGAAAAATGGCCCGAAAATAAGATAAATATACAGTCGTGGCCAAAAGTTTTGAGAATTACATAAATATTGGAAATTGGAAAAGTTGCTGCTTAGGTTTTTATAATATCAAATTGCATATACTCCAGAATGTTATGAAGAGTGATCAGATGAATTGCATAGTCCTTCTTTGCCATGAAAATTAACTTAATCCCAAAAAAAACTTTCCACTGCATTTCATTGCTGTCATTAAAGGACCTGCTGAGATCATTTCAGTAATCGTCTTGTTAACTCAGGTGAGAATGTTGACGAGCACAAGGCTGGAGATCATTATGTCAGGCTGATTGGGTTAAAATGGCAGACTTGACATGTTAAAAGGAGGGTGATGCTTGAAATCATTGTTCTTCCATTGTTAACCATGGTGACCTGCAAAGAAACGCGTGCAGCCATCATTGCGTTGAATAAAAATGGCTTCACAGGCAAGGATATTGTGGCTACTAAGATTGCACCTCAATCAACAATTTATAGGATCATCAAGAACTTTAAGGAAAGAGGTTCAATTCTTGTTAAGAAGGCTTCAGGGCGTCCAAGAAAGTCCAGCAAGCGCCAGGATCGTCTCCTAAAGAGGATTCAGCTGCAGATTGGAGTGCCACCAGTGCAGAGCTTGCTCAGGAATGGCAGCAGGCAGGTGTGAGCGCATCTGCACGCACAGTGAGGCGAAGACTTTTGGAAGATGGCCTGGTGTCAAGAAGGGCAGCAAAGAAGCCACTTCTCTCCAAAAAAAACCATCAGGGACAGATTGATCTTCTGCAGAAAGTATGGTGAATGGACTGCTGAGGACTGGGGCAAAGTCATATTCTCCGATGAAGCCTCTTTCCGATTGTTTGGGGCATCTGGAAAGGCTTGTCCGGAGAAGAAAAGGTGAGCGCTACCATCAGTCCTGTGTCATGCCAACAGTAAAGCATCCTGAGACCATTCATGTGTGGGGTTGCCCCTCATCCAAGGGAGTGGGCTCACTCACAATTTTGCCCAAAAACACAGCCATGAATAAAGAATGGTACCAAAACACCCTCCAAAAGCAACTTCTTCCAACAATCCAACAACAGTTTGGTGAAGAACAATGCATTTTCCAGCATGATGGAGCACCGTGCCATAAGGCAAAAGTGATAACTAAGTGGCTTGGGGACCAAAACGTTGACATTTTGGGTCCATGGCCTGGAAACTCCCCAGATCTTAACCCCATTGAGAACTTGTGGTCAATCCTCAAGAGGCGGGTGGACAAACAAAAACACACTAATTCTGACAAACTCCAAGAAGTGATTATGAAAGAATGGGTTGCTATCAGTCAGGAATTGGCCCAGAAGTTGATTGAGAGCATGCCCAGTCGAATTGCAGAGGTCCTGAAAAAGAAGGGCCAACACTGCAAATACTGATTCTTTGCATAAATGTCATGTAATTGTCGATAAAAGCCTTTGAAATGTATGAAGTGCGTTTAATTATATTTCACTACATCACAGAAACAACTGAAACAAAGATCTAAAAGCAGTTTAGCAGCAAACTTTGTGAAAACTAATATTTGTGTCATTCTTAAAACTTTTGGCCACGACTGTACAATAAAGAAGCACGGTAGGTCACCCCACAGGTGATTGTGGTACCGGATAGCCAGGACACGCTTAATAGGGAAGGTGCTCCACGGCACCAAAATTAAATAACCAGATGGTCCTACCGCTCTGATGAAATGCTTCTCGGTGCAACGGTTGCCTCACCGATATTGGATGATGTCCATACAACGAGGCTGGAAACAGTTGCTAATCACAGGGTAAGAAAAGCTAGGCTAGCTGGCCCTAAAGATGCCCTAGGGGACCTACACTGGTCTAGGTGACCTAATCACGGACCGCCGTGACCAGGCACAAGCAGGAACCTAGCCCTGGAATTAATGCGCCCTAGTAAGCCCTCTCCTACATAATCCCTACACGCATGTTTCGCTAAAATAGGAGTATAAAGCTCATCAGGGGAAACAAAAAGGGAGCTTGGGCTGACTAAACAGCAAAATGAGATGTCCACGGACCAGATGTGGCTCCAAATGGACTAGCTGGCAGTACAAATGGGAGAGGACCACTGATACTTGACCACCCTCCCCCTGCCAAAGAACTAGCGCATAGACTGATGCAGCCTGCGGCGGAGCTGGAAACCGCCACCTTTTTAAAACGCCAGCCTCAAAATGAGGCTTGGCTAAAGTCAATCCTACTGCTGATGGTGGTGCGGGTCACGCCCGCGCATGCGTGGGGGGGGGGGATATACTGCAGTGCTAGTAGGAATAGCCAGGCGGACGCTAGTGAATGTGATCGGGACACCAACCCCGGGTCCTACAGTTGCCGGGCGATCGGGACACCAACCCCGGGTCCTATCAGGAGGCGCAGCCACTGGTGTGCAGCTACGCTATTTAGATCAATAGGCATTAATGGCATAAAAGATACATAGGGGTAAATTGAATATGTTGGTCACACAGAGACACCTGACTGGGGGGCGAAGTGTAAGGAGGATACAGGATAATAACTAATTCTAAGACTATACCGAGGTGAGGGGAAGAGGAGGGGAGACAGGGGGGAGGTTGGTTAAATTGAATGGTGTGTGTTGATAGAAAAAAGAGACACACCAACACACTAACACACTGGCAAAAAGATTAGGATAAGCAAGCAGAAAACAACAACAAACTAGATGAAGCAGCTGAAGTTGAGCTGCTTATTTAGGCCCGTGGGTGAGACCGTGCGCAACATATAAATCCAGCGAATTTCGCTCCGGAGTAGGGCACGGTCCCAATCCCCACCACGAACTGAGCGTTCAACTTTCTCTATTCCCATTGCCCTGAGACACCTAGGATTTCCCTGGTAGCAATCATGAACATGTCTGAACACAACCGTGTCCCTTCTGTTGGCGAGGTTACCCAGGTGCTCGCCCAGTAGCCTACGCAGTTCGCGTCTGGTCTTGCCTACATACTCCATACTGCACTCACAGGTGATTTTGTAAATCACACCCTAAGTTCTGCAGTTAATGAAGTCCCTGATGGGGAATGTTTTTCGCAGATTAGAACTGTAAAAAGTTTTACCTGTTTGGACAAAATTACAAGCTATACAACCACTACACCTAAAGCAGCCAGTGGGTCTCCGGTCAAGCCAGGTGCCCTGTTGGGGAGCAGAGCTAAAGTGGCTGTGTACAAGGAGATCCTTAAGATTGCTCCCTCTTCTGAAAGTGATCTTGGGGTACTCATGTATTATATCTCTAATGTCCGGATCCATCAGAAGGATGGGCCAATTTTTCCCAAGGATTCCCCGTATACGATCAGCGCAGCCATCAAAAGTGGCTATCAACTGGATTTTTTGGTCATCCACAGTTTTTTCTTTTGGTACCAAGAGCGGGTTGTTTCGGATGCCCTATGATAAGCCTGCTTAAGTATATCATCTGGGTACCCTCTGTTAAGGAACCTAACCCTATGATCCCTGGCTTGCTTCCTAAACTCTGGTCCCTCGGAGCAGTTGTGCCTAAGGCGCAAATACTGGCCACATGGAATGCCTGTCTTAAGTGGGGTAGGGTGGCTACTGCTCCAATGTAGGACCGAGTTAGTGGAAGTCGGTTTCCTGAAAATAGTAGTTGATAGCTCATCAATGCCCTTTCTAGAAATGAGAATATCAAGAAAAGGAAGAGTGTTTGGATCAGACTCATGTGTGAATCTAAGGCCAATGTTGTTATTATTTAACTCGTCCACAAAGCCTGAGAAAGAAGTCTTGGTATCGTTGCAGATAACAAAAATGTCGTCGATATAACGGGCCCACAATGCTATAGGCCCGGATCTCGATGACATTCCATCAGAAAAGACACCAGTTGCTTCCCACCAGCCCAGGAGAAAATTGGCGTAGGCCGGCGCACAAGAACAGCCCATCGCCGTGCCCCTGAGCTGGTGGTAGAGCTTTGAACGGAAAAGAAGGAAATTGTGCATGAGCAGATACTCAAGGAGTCTCAAAACAAAGTCATTATGTAGAGAAAACTGACAACCCCGCATACTGAGATAATAATCAAATATCCACATGACAGGTTCCCTTTAAAGGCACTTTTCTGGCGCAAGGGAGATGATAAATCTCCCCCGTAGATTACACACAGGGTCGTCTTTAACGCAGGGCAAAAGGGGCCCCGGGCCTAGTTGCTCCTGGGGGGCCCAAGGCAGCTGCCTCTTGAGCCCCGCTGGCCACTCGTGACGTGGGGGGCAGCAGCAGGGCACAGAGAGATGAGCGCTTCCATTGTGGAAACGCTCATCTCCATAGTCATCTTCATAGTCATCTGTATCGCCGTCCTAGGGACAGCGATACAGATGGAAGCACTGCGGCGGAGCAGGGGAGGGAGAGGCGTCTCCCTTCCCTGTTGCTCTGATAGGCTGCAGACGTCATTGCGCCACCTGAGCCGTACAGCGCGGGACACAGGCTATAGAGGCCTGCATCACATTGCTGCCAGCCTCATGGAGGTAAGTATAAGTGTTTATTTTTTTTATATGGTACTACTACTGGCACATGATTGGGGGGCATTTAAAGGGGCACCTGTTACTGGCACATGATTGTGGGCATCTATGGGGCACATGTTACTGGCACATGATTGGGGGCATCTATGGGGGCACATGTTACTGGCACATGATTGGGGGGCATCTATGGGGGCACTTGTTACTGGCACATGATTGGGGGGCATCTATGGGGGCACCTGTTACTGGCACATGATTGGGGGGCATCTATGGGGGCACTTGTTACTGGCACATGATTGAGGGGCATCTATGGGGGCACCTGTTACTGGCACATGATTGGGGGGCATCTATGGGGGCACATGTTACTGGCACATGATTGGGTGCATCTATGGGGGCACCTGTTACTGGCACATGATTGGGGGGCATCTATGGGGCACTTGTTACTGGCACATTATTGGGGGGCATCTATGGGGGCACTGGTTATTGGCACATGATTCGGGAGCATCTATGGGGGCACCTGTTACTGGCACATGATTGGGGGGCATCTATAGAGACACTTGTTATTGGCACATGATTGGGGGGCATCTATGGGGGTACTAGTTACTGGCACATGATTGGGGGCATCTATGGGGGCATTTGTTACTGGCACATGATTGGGGGGCTTAACTGTCATTTTTTTAAATGTAATTGGATTGGTCTGACTAAGTTGACCTTAGTTCCCTAGTTAATACTTTTGTATAGATTTTGAATTACCTAGTAACTACAGCATGTTCTTTCCTCTCCCAGGCATTTCAGTGGTGCGGCTAAAACATCTATGGGAGCACTTGTTACTGGCACATGATTGGGGGGCATCTATGGAGGCACATCTTACTGGCACATTATTGGGGGGCACTTCTTACTGGCACATTGTGGCAGGCGCAGCACTATGAAGTGCCTTTTGCGCTGTGGCATTAGAAGAATTTTGATATCTCTGACTTTTAGTCTAACCAGACTGTCTATTACTCTGCAATTCCTCTAGTGCCGTTCTATGGAAACAGTAGGTTTAAAGAGCACACCAAATGCTTAAAATAACTTCTTTATTAACTTCAACTTTTCTTCATATAACACTGCCGCCTCCGCAGCAGATAGTCCATGTACATAACATGTGTTGAATAAAGTATCACAAAATGGTGGTATGCATGAGATGGTGGTTCAACTGTTCAATTTTGTCATTCAACATAAAATAGTGGATATATTTCTCTCTTGAGTATCTATACTCTCATTTTAAGTTATTTAAGCACTTTATGATCTTTCTGAGAGGTATATCTGAGGTTAACTAATAGTTCACTTGCTGAATTTGGTCGCAATTTGCAGTATGCAGTTAGCAGTAACTATTTGCAGATTGGTTGAGTATGATCTGGTATGGTTGTATGCAATTTGAATTGCAATATGGAATTTGAATTTGTTGCAATTGGTGGAACTGTAAGTAAACACACATATAACTGGTTCAGTATACAGTTCTAATCACTATATCAACAGTAAGAACATTATATAACTGTTTTAAATACCTATTTTGGCCTCTCTGCTTCCATAAAACATAGCTCTTAGCGGAGTGAATGTCTGTTCAGCTTCTCTCCTCTGGTATAATAATTCTAGCAGCTCCTGCTAGGGGAATTTCCCACAAAGGCTGTGTGTGAGGCTGGCTGTAATTGGTCAAAACTTCTGGGCTGTGTGAGGCTAGCTAGGATTGGTCAATATTCCTGCCTTGCAACAACAGTTTAACTCTATGCTTTCTGTTGCTTCTGCTGTGTCATTGAGCTTACCTTACATTATACAGGGTGGGCCATTTATATGGATACACCTTAATAAAATGGGAATGGTTGGTGATATTAACTTCCTGTTTGTGGCACATTAGTATATGTGAGGGGGGAAACTTTTCAAGATGGGTGGTGACCATGGCGGCCATTTTGAAGTCGGCCATTTTGAATCCAACTTTTATTTTTTCAATAGGAAGAGGGTCATGTGGCACATCAAACTTATTGGAATTTCACAAGAAAAACAATGGTTTGCTTGGTTTTAACGTAACTTTATTCTTTCATGAGTTATTTACAAGTTTCTCTTTGTTTACAGCCATTGACATGTTGCCAAGGTTAACAGGTTCTCAACTTCCAAGTGTCTTTTATGACTCCCAAGTAGAACAACTAACTTCTGTATAGAATGTTCCAACTTGAGTGGAGTAGTGAGACGTTTTCCTTTTTTGTCAAGTTTTGAGTCTCCTATTTGTAACAACACTCTTCTTACTAGTTTGTCTTCAGCCTTTTGAACTTCTAGAACTTTGGCTAATTTCCATTGACTTCTAGGTAAATCTTCTTCTTTCACTAACACTATGTCACCAACTTGGACATTTATTCTGGGTGTTTGCCATTTACTTCTTAGCATCAGATTGGCTAAGTACTCTTTCCTCCATCTACTCCAAAACTGTTCTGGTAGATGTTGAAATCTTCAGCATCTCCTTTTAGCATATAAATCCTCTTTGGTTAACTTGCCAGGTGGTGGCTGTATGTAATTAGACTTAAGGTGAAGTAGATGGTTGGGAGTTAAAGGGTCCAAACTTGTTGGATCGTTGATATTAACTTTTCTTGTACTTTCCGGAATCATGAGGTATCCGAACTTCTCTCAAGTTTTGCAAGTCTCTTATCCAACTCTCCCACCTTGGCCTCAAATTTTCAGGTATGGGCTCGTCCCATCCCAACTTCTGTCTGTATAATTCTGGTAGTATTTATTTTGCTCTGAGGATTGCTGGAGCCAAGAATCACAATGCATCAAATATAGAAGCCACTGGGGAAAGAATGGTACGTCTAGTTGCAACTTTATCTTCAATAGATACTTCAAAGAAGAACTTGTCATTCTCTACATTCCATCCCAATCCAAGTACGTTTTGAACTGTAAGATGATCATAATTGAGATCTACATTCTTCATTGTTGATGCACGTTCAGAGTCACTGATGGATTCCAGTACCTCTCTGTTGTTTGAGATGAATTTATAAAGGCACAGGTTTCCTCTTGCGCATAACTCTTGGCTTTCTTTCACTAGTTTGATTGCAGATTCTGTGGACTCTAGACTTATGAGACCATCATCTACATAAAAGTTTTTCTTTAGAAAATTTGCTGCTGATGGGAAATCCTTCTCATTCTGATTGGCTAGGTACTTCATACCATAATTGGCGCTAACTGGAGACGATGCTGCTCCAAACAAGTGTACTTTCATTCTGTATTCTGCTGGCTCTGAATCTGTATCTCCATCCTTCCACCATAGAAACCTCAGGAAGTATCTATCTTCATTCTTCACATGAAACCGGTGGAACATCTTTTCAACGTCACACATGACCGCTATGGAAAACTTTCTGAATCTACAGAGTAAAATATGTAGCAATGTAGATAACAAAAGAGACTAGACCAGTCGTACAGCAATATAAAGTAAGTGGTCAAATTAAAACTTAACTTTTAATATACATTAGTTATGAAAAATGGCCCGAAAATAAGATAAATATACAGTCGTGGCCAAAAGTTTTGAGAATTACATAAATATTGGAAATTGGAAAAGTTGCTGCTTAGGTTTTTATAATATCAAATTGCATATACTCCAGAATGTTATGAAGAGTGATCAGATGAATTGCATAGTCCTTCTTTGCCATGAAAATTAACTTAATCCCAAAAAAAACTTTCCACTGCATTTCATTGCTGTCATTAAAGGACCTGCTGAGATCATTTCAGTAATCGTCTTGTTAACTCAGGTGAGAATGTTGACGAGCACAAGGCTGGAGATCATTATGTCAGGCTGATTGGGTTAAAATGGCAGACTTGACATGTTAAAAGGAGGGTGATGCTTGAAATCATTGTTCTTCCATTGTTAACCATGGTGACCTGCAAAGAAACGCGTGCAGCCATCATTGCGTTGAATAAAAATGGCTTCACAGGCAAGGATATTGTGGCTACTAAGATTGCACCTCAATCAACAATTTATAGGATCATCAAGAACTTTAAGGAAAGAGGTTCAATTCTTGTTAAGAAGGCTTCAGGGCGTCCAAGAAAGTCCAGCAAGCGCCAGGATCGTCTCCTAAAGAGGATTCAGCTGCAGATTGGAGTGCCACCAGTGCAGAGCTTGCTCAGGAATGGCAGCAGGCAGGTGTGAGCGCATCTGCACGCACAGTGAGGCGAAGACTTTTGGAAGATGGCCTGGTGTCAAGAAGGGCAGCAAAGAAGCCACTTCTCTCCAAAAAAACCATCAGGGACAGATTGATCTTCTGCAGAAAGTATGGTGAATGGACTGCTGAGGACTGGGGCAAAGTCATATTCTCCGATGAAGCCTCTTTCCGATTGTTTGGGGCATCTGGAAAGGCTTGTCCGGAGAAGAAAAGGTGAGCGCTACCATCAGTCCTGTGTCATGCCAACAGTAAAGCATCCTGAGACCATTCATGTGTGGGGTTGCCCCTCATCCAAGGGAGTGGGCTCACTCACAATTTTGCCCAAAAACACAGCCATGAATAAAGAATGGTACCAAAACACCCTCCAAAAGCAACTTCTTCCAACAATCCAACAACAGTTTGGTGAAGAACAATGCATTTTCCAGCATGATGGAGCACCGTGCCATAAGGCAAAAGTGATAACTAAGTGGCTTGGGGACCAAAACGTTGACATTTTGGGTCCATGGCCTGGAAACTCCCCAGATCTTAACCCCATTGAGAACTTGTGGTCAATCCTCAAGAGGCGGGTGGACAAACAAAAACACACTAATTCTGACAAACTCCAAGAAGTGATTATGAAAGAATGGGTTGCTATCAGTCAGGAATTGGCCCAGAAGTTGATTGAGAGCATGCCCAGTCGAATTGCAGAGGTCCTGAAAAAGAAGGGCCAACACTGCAAATACTGATTCTTTGCATAAATGTCATGTAATTGTCGATAAAAGCCTTTGAAATGTATGAAGTGCGTTTAATTATATTTCACTACATCACAGAAACAACTGAAACAAAGATCTAAAAGCAGTTTAGCAGCAAACTTTGTGAAAACTAATATTTGTGTCATTCTTAAAACTTTTGGCCACGACTGTACAATAAAGAAGCACGGTAGGTCACCCCACAGGTGATTGTGGTACCGGATAGCCAGGACACGCTTAATAGGGAAGGTGCTCCACGGCACCAAAATTAAATAACCAGATGGTCCTACCGCTCTGATGAAATGCTTCTCGGTGCAACGGTTGCCTCACCGATATTGGATGATGTCCATACAACGAGGCTGGAAACAGTTGCTAATCACAGGGTAAGAAAAGCTAGGCTAGCTGGCCCTAAAGATGCCCTAGGGGACCTACACTGGTCTAGGTGACCTAATCACGGACCGCCGTGACCAGGCACAAGCAGGAACCTAGCCCTGGAATTAATGCGCCCTAGTAAGCCCTCTCCTACCTAATCCCTACACGCATGTTTCGCTAAAATAGGAGTATAAAGCTCATCAGGGGAAACAAAAAGGGAGCTTGGGCTGACTAAACAGCAAAATGAGATGTCCACGGACCAGATGTGGCTCCAAATGGACTAGCTGGCAGTACAAATGGGAGAGGACCACTGATACTTGACCACCCTCCCCCTGCCAAAGAACTAGCGCATAGACTGATGCAGCCTGCGGCGGAGCTGGAAACCGCCACCTTTTTAAAACGCCAGCCTCAAAATGAGGCTTGGCTAAAGTCAATCCTACTGCTGATGGTGGTGCGGGTCACGCCCGCGCATGCGTGGGGGGGGGGGGATATACTGCAGTGCTAGTAGGAATAGCCAGGCGGACGCTAGTGAATGTGATCGGGACACCAACCCCGGGTCCTACAGTTGCCGGGCGATCGGGACACCAACCCCGGGTCCTATCAGGAGGCGCAGCCACTGGTGTGCAGCTACGCTATTTAGATCAATAGGCATTAATGGCATAAAAGATACATAGGGGTAAATTGAATATGTTGGTCACACAGAGACACCTGACTGGGGGGCGAAGTGTAAGGAGGATACAGGATAATAACTAATTCTAAGACTATACCGAGGTGAGGGGAAGAGGAGGGGAGACAGGGGGGAGGTTGGTTAAATTGAATGGTGTGTGTTGATAGAAAAAAGAGACACACCAACACACTAACACACTGGCAAAAAGATTAGGATAAGCAAGCAGAAAACAACAACAAACTAGATGAAGCAGCTGAAGTTGAGCTGCTTATTTAGGCCCGTGGGTGAGACCGTGCGCAACATATAAATCCAGCGAATTTCGCTCCGGAGTAGGGCACGGTCCCAATCCCCACCACGAACTGAGCGTTCAACTTTCTCTATTCCCATTGCCCTGAGACACCTAGGATTTCCCTGGTAGCAATCATGAACATGTCTGAACACAACCGTGTCCCTTCTGTTGGCGAGGTTACCCAGGTGCTCGCCCAGTAGCCTACGCAGTTCGCGTCTGGTCTTGCCTACATACTCCATACTGCACTCACAGGTGATTTTGTAAATCACACCCTAAGTTCTGCAGTTAATGAAGTCCCTGATGGGGAATGTTTTTCGCAGATTAGAACTGTAAAAAGTTTTACCTGTTTGGACAAAATTACAAGCTATACAACCACTACACCTAAAGCAGCCAGTGGGTCTCCGGTCAAGCCAGGTGCCCTGTTGGGGAGCAGAGCTAAAGTGGCTGTGTACAAGGAGATCCTTAAGATTGCTCCCTCTTCTGAAAGTGATCTTGGGGTACTCATGTATTATATCTCTAATGTCCGGATCCATCAGGCCCATAAGGATGGGCCAATTTTTCCCAAGGATTCCCCGTATACGATCAGCGCAGCCATCAAAAGTGGCTATCAACTGGATTTTTTGGTCATCCACAGTTTTTTCTTTTGGTACCAAGAGCGGGTTGTTTCGGATGCCCTATGATAAGCCTGCTTAAGTATATCATCTGGGTACCCTCTGTTAAGGAACCTAACCCTATGATCCCTGGCTTGCTTCCTAAACTCTGGTCCCTCGGAGCAGTTGTGCCTAAGGCGCAAATACTGGCCACATGGAATGCCTGTCTTAAGTGGGGTAGGGTGGCTACTGCTCCAATGTAGGACCGAGTTAGTGGAAGTCGGTTTCCTGAAAATAGTAGTTGATAGCTCATCAATGCCCTTTCTAGAAATGAGAATATCAAGAAAAGGAAGAGTGTTTGGATCAGACTCATGTGTGAATCTAAGGCCAATGTTGTTATTATTTAACTCGTCCACAAAGCCTGAGAAAGAAGTCTTGGTATCGTTGCAGATAACAAAAATGTCGTCGATATAACGGGCCCACAATGCTATAGGCCCGGATCTCGATGACATTCCATCAGAAAAGACACCAGTTGCTTCCCACCAGCCCAGGAGAAAATTGGCGTAGGCCGGCGCACAAGAACAGCCCATCGCCGTGCCCCTGAGCTGGTGGTAGAGCTTTGAACGGAAAAGAAGGAAATTGTGCGTGAGCAGATACTCAAGGAGTCTCAAAACAAAGTCATTATGTAGAGAAAACTGACAACCCCGCATACTGAGATAATAACCAACTGCTCTGAGACCCGCCGCGCGTGGAATAGATGAGTATAAAGCTTCAACGTCTATACTCCCTAAAATAGCCTGTGCCTCGATGGTGATGCCGTCTAGTCTCTTGAGCAAATCCATAGTGTCCCTGACATATGATGGCAGGGACACTACGAAGGGCATTAGGATTTCATCTATATATGCCCCAAGATTCTGGCTAATACAGCCAATTCCAGAGACTATCGGCCTCCCTTTAAGAGGGGTGATCCCCTTATGGACCTTCGGCAGGCTATAAAATGTCGCATTCACTGGATGTTTAGGATACAGAAAGTCATATTCCTCTGAGGAGATTAACTTATTAATTCTTGCATCCTGAAGAATGTCTCTAAGCTCTAGCAAATACGATTCGGTCGGGTTTGATAGTAAGATCTCTTAGCTGTTTCTGTCCCGTAAAATCTGCTCACATATAGTGCTATAGTCAACAGAGTCCATAATTACTGTGTTACCCCCCTTATCGGAGGGTTTCACAATGATCGAAGTGTCATTCTTTAAGGCAGTAATTGCCTCCCATTCTGTCACGGAAGGTGTACAGCAAACAAGAAGACACAAAAGGAAGATCCGACTGACTGGATCCAAAACTAAGGAACAAAAGGGGGAGCCCTGCAACAGACCTGACTCTCTCCCTAACTGCTCAGCCTATGCAAAATTCTCAATGGTAGAAGATTGCATATCCTTGTACCTCGACTGTATAACACCTGAACACCCTATAATAGTGAGGGGACACGACCACCGGCTCCCTACACTTGATACGGAGGGAGTCAGGGTCACCTGAGATCCAGCAAACAGGAAAATACAAATGAATGAACAAAACTTATCTGTAGAAGACTCAGTAGTAGCATCCAGCATGCATACACTCCAGGAAGTTGTATAAACCGCAAAGTGATGCAGTATGGGAAGGGATTTAAAGGGATGCAATCAGTGCAACTACATGACAGCTGAGAGAGGCTAACGAGATGAGAAAATGAAAGCAAAACAAAAGGAACCTCAAGGAGGAGGTTCTGAAGGACGTCTGTCAGAGCTTCTCAGATGTCTAGTGGTGACAGTACCCCTCCTTCTACGAGTGGACTCCGGACACTCAGAGCCCACCTTCTCAGGATGGGACCTATGGAAAGCCCTGATGAGACGAGTGGCCTTAATGTCCATCACTGGGACCCACATCCTCTCCTCAGGACCATAACCCTCCCAATGAACGAGGTACTGGAGAGAACCGCGGACAACACGAGAATCCACAATCCTAGAGACCTGAAATTCAAGATTACCATCAACCACAATCGGAGGAGGAGGCAAAGACGAGGGTACAATGGGTTGGACATAAGGTTTTAATAAGAATCTTATGAAAAACATTATGGATCTTCCAAGTCTGAGGAAGATCAAGACGGTAGGCAACAGGATTGATGACGGACAAGATTTTGTAAGGCCCAATAAACTTAGGACCCAACTTCCAGGAGGGAACCTTCAATTTGATATTCTTAGTAGACAACCACACCAGATCACCAACATTCAGGTCCGGACCAGGCACACGTCTCTTATCCGCCACACGCTTATATCTCTCACTCATGCTCTTTAGATTATCCTGAATCTTTTGCCAAATCGATGACAAAGACGAGGAGAATCTGTCCTCATCAGGTAAACCAGA
Organism: Bufo bufo; assembly: GCF_905171765.1. Lineage (NCBI taxonomy): Eukaryota > Metazoa > Chordata > Amphibia > Anura > Bufonidae > Bufo > Bufo bufo. Next base: position 68,178,023 of record NC_053389.1, read on the forward strand.
AGACCCCTCTCCAGAGAATGTCCCAAACTGCGGATGAAACCCATATGCACCAAAAAATGGTGACTTATCAGAGGACTCCTGACGACGGTTATTTAAAGCAAACTCAGCAAGGGACAAAAAAGAACACCAATCCTCCTGATTCTCCGCCACAAAACAGCGCAGATATGTCTCCAGATTCTGATTGACGCGCTCTGTCTGACCATTCGACTGCGGGTGGAAAGCAGAAGAGAATGACAACCGAACCCCCAAGCGAGAACAGAAAGCCTTCCAGAATCTGGAAACAAACTGTGTGCCCCTATCAGAGACAATGTCTGAAGGAATACCATGCAATTGAACAAAGTGATCAATAAATGCCTGCGCCAGCGTCTTAGCATTGGGCAAGCCAGGAAAGGGAATGAAATGCACCATTTTGCTAAAACAGTCCACCACCACCAGAATCACAGTCTTCCCCGAGGAACGAGGCAGGTCCGTAATGAAGTCCATGGACAGATGTGTCCAAGGATGGGAAGGAATGGGTAACGGAAGGAGAGGACCTGATGGCCGTGAATGAGGGACTTTGGCACGAGCTCAGGTCCCGCAGGCTGCCACAAAACCCTCAACCGACTTACGAAGCGCCGGCCACCAGAATCTCCGAGCGATGAGATCCACTGTGGCTCTTGCCCCCGGGTGCCCAGCAAGGACAGTATCGTGGTTCCCCATAAAAATCTTGTGTCTTAAAGCGAGAGGCACAAACAACCTCCCAGGAGGACAAAGATCAGGAGCCTCTGACTCGGCTACCTGAACCTCTGCCTCCAATTCAGGATAAAGAGCAGAGACCACCACACCTTCAGCCAAAATGGGACCCGGGTCTTCAAAATTCCCACCTCCCGGAAAACAACGTGACAGGGCATCCGCCTTCACATTCTTAACCCCAGGGTGGAAGGTGACAACAAAATTAAACCTTGAAAAGAACAAAGACCATCTGGCTTGTCTCGGGTTCAGACGCTTGGCTGACTCCAAGTAGGCCAGATTCTTATGGTCAGTAAACACGGTAATAGGGTGTCTAGCTCCCTCTAGCCAATGGCGCCATTCCTCAAAAGCTAACTTGATGGCCAACAACTCCCTATCTCCCACATCGTAATTTCTCTCTGCGGAGGAGAGTTTCTTCGAGAAAAAGGCACACGGTCGCCATTTGGCAGGAGAGGGACCCTGAGACAAGACCGCACCCACACCCACCTCAGAAGCATCAACCTCAACTATGAAGGGTAGAGAAATATCATGTTGTACCAAGATGGGAGCGGAAGCAAAACTCTCCTTGATATTAGAAAAGGCCTTACGCGCCTCTACCGACCAGGAGGAAAAATCTACCCCCTTTCTAGTCATATCAGTGAGTGGTTTAACAACAGAGGAATAATTCAAAATAAACTTCCTGTAATAATTGGCAAAACCCAGAAAACGCATCAGCGCCTTCTGATTCTCAGGAAGCTCCCACTCAAGCACAGCGCGGACCTTCTCGGGGTCCATGCGAAAACCAGAAGCGGAGAGAAGAAACCCCAGAAATTAAATTTCTGGAACTGCAAACACACATTTTTCCAGTTTAGCGTACAATTTATTCTCCCGCAGGATGAGGAAGACCTGACGTAAATGTTCCTTATGAGTTTCGAAATCAGGAGAAAAAATCAAAATGTCATCCAGATACACTAATACAAATTTCCCCATTAAATGATAAAAAATGCTGTTCACAAAATGCTGAAAAACGGCTGGAGCATTCATCAAACCAAAAGGCATAACCAAATTCTCAAAATGGCCCTCAGGGGTATTGAAGGCCGTCTTCCATTCGTCTCCTTCTCTGACCCTGACCAGGTTGTATGCCCCTCTTAGATCCAATTTGGAAAAAACTTTAGCCCCCACAATCTGGTTAAACAGGTCCGGGATCAGAGGAAGCGGATAAGGGTCACGAATTGTGATACTGTTCAGCTCCCTGAAATCCAGACATGGTCTTAAAGAACCATCTTTTTTCTTAACAAAGAAAAAAACAGCGGCAACAGGTGACTTCGAGGGTCGTATGTGTCCCTTTCTCAGACTCTCAGAGATATAAGCACGCATAGCGACCCTTTCAGGTTGGGAGAGATTGTATAAACGAGATTTAGGCAGCTTGGTGCCTGGGGTGAGATTAATAGGGCAATCGTACTACCTGTGAGGGGGCAATTCCTGAACACCACTCTCAGAAAACACATCCGAAAATTCAGAGAGAAAAGATGGTACAGTCTTAGTAGAAACCTCTGAAACAGATGTCGTGAGGCAATTCTCTCTGCAAAAGTCACTCCAACCATTTATTTGCCTCGCTTGCCAATTAATGGTGGGGTTATGTTTAGTGAGCCAGGGTAGCCCCAACACTAGAGGAGTAGGCAACCCGTTTAGGACGAAACATGACACATCCTCAACATGAGTATCACTCACAATCAAACGGATATTGTGAACTATGCCCTTTAACGATTTCTGAGAAAGTGGAACGGAATCAATAGCAAAAACAGGTATATCCTTTCCCAAAGTGCATACCTGGAAACCATGAGTTATAGCAAATTGATTATCAATAAGCTGCTCCACTATCTACAAAAATCTCACAAAAATTTTTTTGCTCTCTAGCGCCACCCTGGCAGGTAGGACAAAACGGGAACTACAAGCAAACGGAAAACCTTCAATTTCCGCATCAACCTTGCCAATAGTAACAGTTTACCTTTGTGTGGTCTTCTGCTGTGCTGTCCTCCAGCTGCGGCAGGTTAGTTACCATGCCTTCCTTGGTTATTGGTTCAATGGTTATCCCCACCACTGGATACTTACCTGCCGTTCCACTTGACTTCCTCTCCTTGCTACTAGGCCGGTTGAGACTTCTGTTCTTCCGTGTCTTGGAAAAGCAGGTCGTCTCTCCCCTGCTCCTATGTGAGGGATTATCAGGGGGCGACTCAGGGTCTTAGGTATCCTGGGTATGAGCCGTCCTACCATCCAGGTCCGCTCATACGGTGAGGAGTTAGGACGTGGATTAGGGGCGCTTTAGGAGGTGACCTGCTCTCTGATCCCAGCATCCTGGCCTAGCTGCTTCCCCGCATATCCATTATCGTATGGTGGGGGGTTTCCCCCACTCCCCACTGTGACAGGGAATTGAGACTTTCAGACTCTCCACCTCTGCAGTGTCAAATGTAATATTTAGAACCTCAGATTTCCCAAAATTAATCTTAAAGTTAGATAACCGACCAAATTCCTGGAAAAGATCTAATATATGAGGAAAAGCGATATTCAGATTAGTGAGGAATATTAAAAGATCATCCACGTAAGCAGCTACTGTGTGGGTTCCCGACGGGGCTTTTAAACCATTTATGTGTGGATGTTGTCTTATGGCCTGTATTAGGGTTTCCATACACAGAATAAATAAGCTTGGCGACAGCGGGCAGCCTTGTCGAGTGCCATTCGCTATAGTAAAGGTAGGCAACAGCGAGTTATTAACTTTGACCCTTGCCGAGGGGAGTGAGTATAGGTAAAAAAATAGCATTAATAAAGGGAGAGGGAAATCCAAAGTTAAGTAAGGCTTCTTTCATGAAAGTCCAATCAATTCTGTCGAAAGCCTTCTCGGCATCTGTACCGAGAAGAATCATGGGAATTCCACTGGACTTGGCATAATGTATAGCATTTAAAGCCCTATTGGCATTGTCCTTGCCTTCCCGGGAGGGAACAAAACCAGTTTGCTCCATATGTATCGGAGAAGGGAGGAATGCCTGAATGCGTCTGGCCAAGATCTTCGCCCATAGTTTCACATCACAGTTCAAAAGTGAAATGGGATGATAACTAATGCAGAGCTCCGGATCCTTACCATCTTTTGGCAAGATAGCAATGTGGGCCTCCAACGCCTGTCTAGGGAACACTCCACCCTTCTGCAGAGTGTGGCAGAGGGATTGGAAATGAGGCAACAACACCTTCTGAAACTTCTTATAATAACTGATGGGCAGGCCATCAAGTCCAGGGCTTTTCCCTACCGGTGTTGATGACAATGCTTGCTGGATTTCTGACATAGAAATAGGATCTAATAATGATGAGGCATCCCCTTGGGGAAGAACTGGAAGACGCAAGGAGGCTAGAAATCGTTTGATGTCCTTTATGCGTTCCTCCTTACTCTCCGGGCCCTCGTCTACATTTTGATTATATAGCTGCCCATGAAAATGAGCAAACTGGGAGGCGATTTCATCCGTTTAATATAAAAGAGAGTTTGTAGAAGAACGCACAGAGGCGATATCGGAACAGGCAGAGAGACCTTTAAGTATAGCAGTCATCATTTTCCCACCCCTATCACCATGAGCGTATATACGCTGTTTCGCATACATTAAATTTTTAGCAAATATGGCCCCCAGGAGATCTTTAAGCTGGCCTCATAAAGAGGACAATTCTGCAAGTTGTGCTACCGCCAAAGAGCGTTTATGAATTTTCTCCAGAATCGCGATCCGGCTTAGCAAAGAATCAATCTCCCTTCACAGCAGACCCCAAAGCTATTAGTTCTCCTCTAATATAAGCTTTATGTGTCTCCTAAATCAAGGGGAATGAAATATCCGATATTTATAAAAAATCTGTGAGTTTGTCACAGAGTGCCGATATTACACGATCATCTTGCAAGAGAGTTTCATTTAGTCTCCAGGACCAAGCCTTCTTACCTGGAGTAGGGAGCCACAAGGTGACATAAAGAGGAGCGTGGTCTGAGATGGAGATAGAAGGCTTATCAATAAAGTGCAGTCATTGGGCTTGGACTCCCATATTGTTGAATGGATTAGGCAGTGGCTGAGGCAGGCAACAGAGGGTTGTAGTCAATGGAGTATATTCAGACCAAGGTCTTGTTACCAGTGGGGTACCTCAGGGATCTGTTCTGGGACCCATATTGTTTAATATCTTTATCAGCGAAATTGCAGAAGGCCTCAATGGTAAGGTGTGTCTTTTTGCTGATGACACAAAGATTTGTAACAGGGTTGATGTTCCTGGAGGAATACACCAAATGGAAAAGGACTTAGGAAAACTAGAGGAATGGTCAAAAATCTGGCAACTAAAATTTAATGTTGATAAGTGCAAGATAATGCACCTGGGACGTAAAAACCCAAGAGCAGAATATAAAATCAGTGATACAGTCCTAACCTCAGTATCTGAGGAAAGGGATTTAGGGATCATTATTTCAGAAGACTTAAAGGTAGGCAGACAATGTCACAGAGCAGCAGGAAATGCTAGCAGAATGCTTGGGTGTATAGCAAGAGGAATTACCAGTAGAAAGAGGGAGGTGCTCATGCCGCTCTACAGAGCACTAGTGAGACCTCATTTGGAGTATTGTGCTCAGTACTGGAGACCATATCTCCAGAAGGATATTGATACTTTGGAGAGAGTTCAGAGAAGAGCTACTAAACTGGTACATGGATTGCAGGATAAAACTTACCAGGAAAGATTAAAGGACCTTAACATGTATAGCTTGGAAGAAAGACGAGACAGAGGGGATATGATAGAAACTTTTAAATACATAAAGGGAATCAACAAGGTAAAAGAGGAAAGAATATTTAAAAGAAGAAAAACTGCTACAAGAGGACATAGTTTTAAATTAGAGGGACAAAGGTTTAAAAGTAATATCAGGAAGTATTACTTTACTGAGAGAGTAGTGGATGCATGGAATAGCCTTCCTGCAGAAGTGGCAGCTGCAAATACAGTGGAGGAGTTTAAGCATGCATGGGATAGGCATAAGGCCATCCTTCATATAAGATAGGGCCAGGGGCTATCCATAGTATTTAGTATATTGGGCAGACTAGATGGGCCAAATGGTTCTTATCTGCCGACACATTCTATGTTTCTATGAGATGGACCTCTGTTAAATGTGCCTGAGAAATAAAAAAAATTGTCAATACGTTGGTATGAAAGGTGTACCTGCGAAAAAAAGGTATAATCCTTGACCTCTGGGTGAAATGTTCTCCAATCATCCACCAAATGTAGGTTCTCCAAGGCCGATTTCAAGTTGCTCAGCCCCGAGAACGAGATAGCAGAACGTAAAGAAGAGGCGTCTAACAAAGGGTTGAGTGTAACATTAAAATCCCCTCCCAGCAGTATCATACCTTCTGCAAACAACTGCAGCTGTTGGACAGTGTCCACAAGCCTGTCCTTGGTTAGAGGCATACACATTTGCCAGGGTAATAGGAATATTGTCCAATTTCCCCCTAACAAATATGAACCTCCCCTCTGTGGCGAAACCAACCTCGCCACTGGGTTTTGGAGGGGCCTGGCTACTAGCCTCTTGCCCCAGGATTATGGGCCCTCTCATCAGCCAGGCCTCATTTGTTCACAAAGGACTTGGACTAACTTGAACTCTCACCCCCACGAATTAGACCAGGGTTCAAGTTAGTCCATTACGTTTGGTAATTGTATTTTGTGGATTGCGTCTCAGACAATGCTCATTGTGTTAGTTAATTGCGTCTCAGACAATGCTCACTGTATTTTGTTTATTGCGTTACAGACAGAGGGAAGGGGATTTTGTGTACAATTGCTGGGAAGGTTGAATACTGTAAATACATGTGATTGGCTGTTTTTACAAAATTCTGTGGGTGTTAACATTGTTGGAAGATGTGTATAAATCAATGCTTCCTGTTTTTATACCTTCATGAAGTTTTGGCTCATGTTTGGGGGATGGGATAACTACACTCTTGAGGATTGCTATATCACAATACTCCCCTGAATATAAGCTCTTGTTCATGGTTCCTGCTCTCTGCATTTAGGAGAGGTTCACCCACTGGAGCCTGGAGCCTTGTCGTAGGTCCAGGGTGGGTAGGAGACGGCGAGACCTCCACCAAGCTTCGGCGGTTCGTGGGGTCTGCAGTGCTGACGGTGTCAAATGGAGTGCTTGGAGTCCTCTGGAAGCACTAGGAGCATCTATCAACAGAGGTACCCGGTCGGGGTGCTAGGCATTTCGTTACACCCTCCAAATCAGATTTGGATTGGCTACATGTAAAAGCTAAGCCTCTTTTAAGAGCAATGCTGACTCCTCTAGATGCCTTCGAGCCATTGCAACTATGGAACCAAGTATCAAAGGAGGAGTACTGGAGCTTGGGAGTTTTATGAAGTTTAAAATGTGTCTCTTGTAAAAATAATATAGAAGGTGCACTCTTGCGTAATAACGCAAAAACCTGTGATCTCTTTTGAGGGATATTAAACCCCTTCACATTGAAGGAGTAAATTACATGCTTTGTCATGTCACATGTTGAAAAAGCAAATGACCTATGTTAGTGGCGTGCCCTATTAGACCAACCATGTGCCCCAACAAACATACAAAATAAAATTCCAAATAACAGAGAAACTGTCGAAATAGCAACTGTAATAGCAAATGTAAAGTGATTGATAGACCTAAGCTGGGCTAACTCCTGGGCCTAACAAAGGGGACCTAGAGCAGTCAACAGCTCATCCGGTTTAGGACCATCATCCACAGAAAGTCATTCGGGGTGGGGGTATAGTGTAAGTGACACCATCACTAGACCCGTTTCACAAAGGCAGCCGAACCAACCGAACCTAACATATGAACCAAAGGTAGGTTACAGGAGGTAGAGTGTTGACAATCTAGTTTATATAGTATAACACAGGCAAGCGACAGTTAAACTTGACAGCCTGAAATAATAGCAACAACAACAAAAAAGAAAGAAAGCAAGGAAGTAGAAACAGATGAGGGTGGGGGTGGGGCAGGAAATAGGGAAAGAAATAAAAGGAGAAAAGCACAAGGTAAAGGAGGAAGAAACAGAAAAATATGCAACCTCTGCGCTGTTCAAGAGCTGGCTAAATAGGCTCTGAGGGCCTTAAAGGGTTTCTTTCATCAGAAATTCTGTTATGTAGCTGACTGGCATTAGCGATGTGCTAATGTCAGCAGTACATAACAGTGCTCTTTATACTTTTGTCCCTGCTGCCGTTCTCCTAAAAAACACACTTTTTAAATATATTAATGAGCCTCCAGGTGCTATGAGGGTGTTGATTCAGCACCTAGAGGCTCGGTCTACTAATCCTTTATCCCGCCCAGGTCCTCAGTTTAGCCCACCCCGCTCCTCTTGAGTGACGTCCGAGTTAGCTGGATCGCTGAAGAAATCCCGTGCCTGCGCCGTCCACTTCTGTATTCGGCGCAGGCGCAGTGAGTGAAGGACGCTCTCCTGGTGTTGGCTTCCTCACTGCGCCTGCGCCGAATACAGAAGTGGACAGCGCAGGTGTAATGATTAAACAAAGTCACACGTCTACACCAGTCAGAAATTAGTAAGGACCACATCTAGTGAGAGAAAGAGATGCCCATCAGACAACTGATCAAGTGATCTAAGGAGGCAACCTCTCCCCCAGAGAAAATGAAAGTAGAGTCCCTATAGACCAAAGAATATTTGCACAAGTTGTATGTTTACTGCACGCTCAGCTTATTGGGGTCTTGGTGCAGGTTTTCTTCATCCGTTGTACTTGATGCTTCTCCCCTGTAGTTGACCAAGTATCCGGAGGCATAGGCAATGCCGAGAGGCTTTCCTCCATCGGAACCGGCATCCAGGAGGGCACTTGTACTGGAGGAATTCCTAGTTTAGGCCACGTTGCCTGTAGGTCCTCTGGTGTCCGGATGACCAGTTGTTTCTTGTTTTTTAGGATTGAAATCCCAAACGAATAAAGCCATCTGTATAGTAAACCATGAGCTTTAATGTGTTCCAATAAAGGTTTAAGGGTCCTTCTCTTAGCTAAGGTCGTAGGAGAAAGATCCTGATAAAGATGGATCGGGGCCGATTCCAGAAGGATTTCACCTTTTTCTCGCGATTGGCGGAGAATCACAGATGTGTCTGCAAAGTTCAACAATTTACAGATAACGTCCCTGGGAGGGTCAGATGGGCCCGGTTTAGGGCGTAATGCTCTATGGATATGTTCAATCACAATAGTAGCAGCTCTATATTGACCCAGGATGTCAGCAAAAATGGAGGCAGCTATTCGGGGAAGATCTTCCGCTACATGTTTCTCAGGTAGTCCCTTAAAACGCAGGTTATTCCTGCGGTTGCGGTTTTCTAGATCATCTAGTTGATTAAAAGCTTTGTTCAGCTAACGCTGTTGTTCCATTAACTTAAACCTTACTGAGCCGCCAAATGTCAGCAGCGCCGAGCTCTGATCCTCCAAAGCCTCTACACGGCCCCCAAGATGTCCGCCCCTTTATCTTTCAGCTCTTTCATAATGGGCCGCATTGCTAATGTAATGGTTTGCTTTAAAAAGGCCCGGGTGATGAGCTCTATATCTCTTACCCCTCCCGCTGCGCTGTCCACATCTGACTCCTCTGCAGCGTCTGAGTCCAAAGCGTCAGTGTCTGGCGCCATCTTGGACGCCATAGTGCCGGCCGTGAGGTCCTTCTTTCTCAAATACTTTTGCCATTTTCACTTGCTGCTTCAGAGGTCTTGGTGTTCCTGCAGGTTCCTTGCTCCTATCCCTGCCGACTTTCCCCATGGCAGAAGCGATGAAAGCTGATAAAAAGCCAGGTAAGGCGCCAAGTGAGAGAGGAGCTCTGGACTAAGCTTCCTCCTCCATGCGCTCACAGGCTCCACCCCTACACAGTAGGTTTAAAGAGCACACCAAATGCTTGAAATAACTTCTTTATTAACTTCAACTTTTCTTCATATAACACTGCCGCCTCCGCAGCAGATAGTCCATGTACAAAACACGTGTTGAATAAAGTATCACAAAATGGTGGCATGCATATGATAGTGGTTCAACTGTTCAATCTTGTCATTCAACATAAAATGGTGGATATATTTCTCTCTTGAGTATCTATACTGTCACTTTAAGTTATTTAAGCACTTTATGATCTATCTGAGAGGTATATCTGAGGTTAACTAATAGTTCACTTGCTGAATTTGGTCGCAATTTGCAGTATGCAGTTATTATTTGCAGATTGGTTGAGTATGATCTGGTATGGTTGTATGCAATTTGGATTGCAATATGGAATTTGAATTTGTATGTGAACTTTGTAGTTTGCAATTGGTGGAACTGTAAGTAAACACACATATAACTGGTTCAGTATACAGTTCTAATCACTATATTAACAGTAAGAACATTATATAACAGTTTTAAATACCTATTTTGGCCTCTCTGCTTCCATAAAACACAGCTCTTAGTGGAGTGAATGTCTGTTCAACTTCTCTCCTATGGTGTAATGACTCTAGCAGCTCCTGCTAGGGGAATTTCCCACAAAGGCTGTGTGTGAGGCTGGCTGTAATTGGTCAAAACTTCTGGGCTGTGTGAGGCTAGCTAGGATTAGTCAAGACTCCTGCTTAGCAACAACAGTTTAACTCTATGCTTTCTGTTGTTTTTGCTGTGTCATTGAGCTTACCTTACATTATATAATGAATCTTAAAGGCATACTATATTTTCTGCTTCTGTTAACACAAAATATAACAGTGGTTTATAGCTTCAGTTTTAGTTGTGGATTGCTGGTGTGTGGATTTCGGTGGAGTTCCTGGTGCTTCCATAGCCCCTTGAAGTTAAGTCTTTTCTTTCCCTTTTGTATTTTGTTCTGTGTTGCATTTCCCTATTGTTTGTATTAGGCCTGAAGGAGACTCCTGTTCGTCCTTCCTTTTGAACGAACAGGTAGACTCGTCCCTACCATTAGTACCAGGGTCCTATAGAGCTAGATAGGACTCTAGGTATTCCTGCCTATGAACATACCTACCTCTGGGGTCTGTTCATACTGGTAGTAAGTCAAGAATTCGGTTAGGGTTTTACTAGGTGTCCATCTTCCTTCCCTAGTTTTCAGGCCTGATTTCCTGTTCCCTCCTTCCCTCTTATTCTCGGTGTGGTGTTTCCCTCCCACACCGAAGCGTGATACTAAGGGAGGCGCTGGATCATTTTGCCTATCTCCCTGTGTTAAATGTTTCCATCTCTCTATATTCCTGTCACCAATTTCAGTTCCTAAATGCAATCTCATATGTATCACTATTGGCTTGTTACACATTTGCATTTGCCGATCCAGCAGGCTGTTCCGGCTGGGCAGGCGCGGGGACCGATTAGCACACAGCGCTCCACACGCCCCCCGCACCGCCCAAGCAAACGGCGAACCTCATATCCGACGATACACTCTAACCATGGTAGGTTCCCATGGAGATGGGAACGCTTATCAGGGCGGAGTGTAGTCTAATCTCAATGTAAGGGACTCTGGGAGGCCAGGAAGAGCCCTGAGGAGACCGTAACTCCGAATATCCTGCCCCTCAGAGCAGACAGTACACTCTACACAACGGAGGTTGCCATGGTGATGGGAAACACTTCCAGTGTGAAAGGGGAAAGGAAGCCTCTCAGAGTGACTGTGGGGGAAGGGCACTGGACTACTGTGACAATGATAATGAGTCTGACCTTAGAGAATTGATTCATTTATAATACATTTAAAGAAATACCTGAATTAATTGCATATATAGATAAATGTATTTCTGCAAGGTAACAATGATAATAAAAGAAATAAAAAACCCCATAAAGGAATAGATAAGATAGAATTAACCTAATGTATCAAATTCATATTCATAATAAGATAAAAATGAGTTGAAATGAAAGGCAGTTAATCAGAAGTAATCATTTCATTGGTGATGATGACAATAGTGTTGAGAGAGAAAAAAATATTAGTAATAGGAAAAAAATGTAAAAAAATAAATAAATAAATAAATAAATATATATATATATATATCCTAAATAATAAAATCCCTGTGTGAGTGCGTTTTGTCCGTGCGTGTGTGCCGTTTGTTATACTGGGCATGAGCGGCGCGAGGACCTATCAGCACACAGCGCTCCACACGCCGCCCGCACCAGCGCGCCTACCAATGGGCAAACGGCGCTACACACGTGCCCCACAGCGCCCATACCAGCGCGCCAACAAATGAGCAAATGGCGATACCACGCCCCCCCCCCTCCCGCACAGCCCACACCAGCGCGCTGGCAAGTCGGAGCACCGCCATTTCAGTAATTCACTACAGTATCAGCCACAGCGCGCCGGCAAGCACATCGGAGCGCTGCCATTTCAGTCAGTCACAGCACTATCAGCCATATAGAGAGGAGCCCCTGTCTGACCTACCAGTCGCTACCAGCAGTCTCAGCCACCAGCCACATGCACCAGTCAGAACCACAGCCATCAGTCAGTGCAAGCAGTCTCAGCCACCAGCCGCAGCCAGCACTCTCAGCCACAGCCAGCAGTCAGTGCCAACAGTATGAGCCATAGCCAACAGTCAATGCAAGCAGTCTCAGCCACCAGCCGCAGCCAGCACTTTAAGCCACAGCCAGTGCCAACAGTCTGAGCCACAGCCACCGCCACCATTCAGTGCCAGCAGTCTCAGCCACAGCCACCGGTCTTGGCCACTAGCCACAGCCACCAGTCTCAGCCACCATTCAGTGCCAGCATTCTCAGCTACAGCCAGCACTCAGTGCCAGCAGTCTCAGCCACTAGCCGCCGCCAGCAGTCTCACCCACCAGTCAGTTCCAACAGTCTGAGCCACAGCCAACAGTCAGTGCAAGCAGTCTCAGCCACCAGCCGCAGCCAGCACTTTCAGCCACAGCCAGCAGTCAGTGCCAACAGTCTGAGCCACAACCACAGCCACAAGTCAGTGCCAGCAGTTTCAGCCACAGTCACCAGTCTCGGCCACTAGCCACAGCCACCAGTCAGTGCCAACAGTCTCAGCCACAAGCCGCAGCCAGAAGTCTCCAGTCTCACCCACCATTCAGTGCCAGCTGTCTCAGCCACCAGCTGCAGTCAGCAGTCTCAGCCACAGCCAGCACTCAGTGCCAGCAGTCTCAGCCATAAGACATAGCCAGCAGTCTTAGCCACAGCCAGTGCCAGCAGTCTCAGCCACAGCCGCCAGTCTCGGCCACCAGTCAGTACCAGCAGTCTCAGCCACAGCCAGCAGTCAGTGCCAGCAGTTTTAGCCAACAGCTGCAGTCAGCAGTCTCAGCCACAGCCAGCACTCAGTGCCAGCAGTCTCAGCCACAAGCCACAGCAAGCAGTCTCAGCCACAGCCACCAGTCAGTTCAAGCAGTCCCAGCCACAGCCAGCAGTCAGTGCCACCAGTCATAACAACCAGTCAGTGCCAGCAGTCTCAGCCACAGGTCTCGGCGACCAGCCACTGCCACCAGTCTCAGCCATCAGTCAGTGCCAGCAATCTTAGCCACAGCCTCCAGTCAGTTCAAGCAGTCTCAGCCACCAGTCAGTGCCAGCAATCTCAGCCACAGCAAGCAGTCAGTGGCAGTGACGCATATTACAGCCACATATAAGCCAGTATTACTAATATTAGAACATTAAAAGGTCCTGAACAAGGCAAACTGTTGCCAGATTCAGACAGAATATTTACAAGACATGTCTATAAAGAAATTTTTAAAATATTTTAAAAAAATCTGAATATCTGCTTCAGATATTGTGTATTGCAGATTGTTACAAAGTTTTACACTAAGGCTATAATAATTATACTTACTGTATTGTGATATTGTGAAAATTTGCCGGCAGTGTGAAACAAGCCTAATTTATCTATTATTTGTCCTGTTTCTGCTAATTTATTGCCGCATTCATCTTTGACAACAATACCATATTGTGTGTCGTTATCTACAAACAGGACTTCTCAATCTACAGTGGTGCTTGAAAGTTTGTGAACCCTTCAGAATTTTCTATATTTCTGCATAAATTTGACCTAAAACTACATTAGATTTAAAAGTAGATAAAGATAGCCAAATAAAAGACATGAGCCAAAAACTGGTAATTTATTTATTGAGGAAGTTGATCCAATATCACATGACTGTGAGTGGTAAAAGTATGTGAACCTTTGCTTTCAGTATCTGGTGAGACCTCCTTGTACAGTAATAATTGCAACTAAACGTTTCCAGTAATTGTTGATTTGTCCAGCACATCAGTTTGGAGGAACTTTAGCCCATTCCTCCATACAAAACAGCTTGAGCTCTGTAATGTTGGTGGTTTCCACCTATGAACTGCTCGTTTCAGGTACTTCCACAACATTTCTAGTGGATTAAAAGGGTTTTCTGTGACTTAAAGGAGTTTTCTGGGATTTTGATACTGATGACCTATCCTTAGGATAGGTCATCAGTATCTGATCGTGTGGGTCCAACACCCGGGACCCCTGCCAAGCAGCTGTTGGAGAAGGCACTGGCGATCCTGTGAGCGCCGCAGCTTTCTCTGTGCTTACCCAGCACAGCGCTGCACATTGTATAGCGGCTGTACTTGGTATACAATGTACGGCATTGTTCTTGGTAAGCACGGAGAAGGCCGCGACGCTCACAGGAGTCCAGTGCCTTCTCAAACAGCTGTTTGGCAGGGGTCCCGAGTGTCGGATCCCCACCGATCAGATACTGATGACCTATATCCTGAGGACAGGTTATCCAGAGGATAGGTCAACAATTCTAAAGTCTCGGAAAACCCTTTTAAAGGCTATGTACACCGTTGGGCCAAATTTTTTTATATTTGAATATTATTCATTTGGGGCTAAAAATCTTTTTTTCAATTAGTCTTTATAAAAAATATTGAGCTGTTCTGCCACAAAGGGTTAACTGTTTTTCTAGCTGTGTGCATCCTACTTTCACTTTGTGCCAGTCATCCATGTGATTGTTAGTCCTGCTATTTAGTTCTAAAGTTCTGTCTGGTCTGCTTGTGGAAAAGTTCTGTTGGAAGTGTGTGGCCAGACCCTGGCTGTGCAAGTGTTTGCTTCTGAAGTCTCAAGCCTGTTCCTGAAGCCTTTCCTTCTATCTGCCTATTCCTGCCAAATGTGTCTGGGTTCCAGAAGTCATCGCCATGTCGGATTGCTATTTTTGGTATGTTTGGGTTCCAGAAGTTACGGTCATGTGTGCATTGGTCCCTGCAGTTGTAACTGTTTGGACTAGTCTTCTCTGTATGTCTGGGTTCCTGAAGTCCTGATCCAAGATTGAACAAGTTCCAAGTCCATGGGGCACACTTATTAAAATGTTTGCACATGTCTAAGGCCTGGCTACACTGACTTTTGTAGCGCGACTGATTGATTTTGACTATCGAATGCAGACCATTGGATTGCATTCATTTGGACTACAGCTGTAATTAAATAATTAAAAACAATCAGTCGCGCTACAAAAAGTCGCAGTGTAGCCCAGGCCTAAAAAATGCTGTTTTAGATAGTCTTATTTTTTTAGTCACATTTGCTACTGTTTTCAAGGCTTTATCTCCTCGTTTGCCTCTTTTTACTGACCTATTTATGTAGGTGCGCTTTTTTTTGCGCCTGAATTTGTCACGAAAACAGTCTACTAAACAATTTCTACTCCGCACAAGGGCTGGCGTACTTTTCTTTATCTGTTTTCAGTGGTGAAGTGTGACTTTTTTTGCAGTTTACTGGAGACGTAACATTTTTCTCTGCACAGATGCAACTTTTTTCATGTGCAAATAAATTAGACCAGGTGAATATGAACCTGTCTAACTGAAAAACAACCGCCAGAGGTCAGACTAATAGCAATATGCCGAATCTAATTCCTCAACGTCTGTGTGACTTTTAAAAATACTCTGCAAAAGA
This sequence comes from Bufo bufo, assembly GCF_905171765.1. Classification (NCBI taxonomy): domain Eukaryota; kingdom Metazoa; phylum Chordata; class Amphibia; order Anura; family Bufonidae; genus Bufo; species Bufo bufo. Next base: position 68,193,568 of record NC_053389.1, read on the forward strand.
AGGACAACCGAATGAAATACGCTAGTCGAATGCTACTTTTGCAATGCAGCGGCAACGGCCAGGGCCCCTTTTGTAATTGGTGGTGGTACCCAGAAGAAGAATTGCCGAGTGGAATAGGGTGGCCTAAAATGTCCCTTAATGTTGTATGAGTGTCACGGTGCTCCTACCTGAATACGGCTGAACCCCAGGCGTTGGCTCCAAAGCAATAAATAGGGGAATTGATTGAGGAATGAAAGAGTAACTTGAGTCCAGACCTTGAGATGAAGTTTAATGGCAGCTTTACTTGAATAAACATTTCTCCAAAACAGTTTACAGGCTTTGTCTTGGTTCAAGCGGGCTTTAGCATTAAACTGGCAGGCAAACTCCACTCTGCTATATCTGTTTCTCTCTGACTCTGTTGTACTGACAGGCTGGCTGTATAACTCAGCTTCTTCTGTATGCTGCACTTCACTTTGTTATGCCAGGGAACTCTCCACCTGGCTCCTGAGGCTGTAAGCTGTGGCCGTCACATCCAGCAGAGCTGAAGGTGCTCTGGCTGGCTTGGCTTGGGCATGTCCAGCAGAGACATGTCCAGCACACCCTCCTTCCCCTAGCAGGGGGTAAGCTAGACTGCTCTAGAAACTGGTCTCCACCCTTCCTGCAGGAAGTGGGACTCGCCCACTCCTCCACAGAGGGGGGTGTTAGAATGGAATGGAAAGCTCCATTCTACCTAACTGCAGCTCTGCCATGTTTGCTGCCACCTGCTGGTTAACCAGACACATTACATTTGAAATAAACTGTTACAAACATTAGGAATGCACATTGTAGTGAACCTGAAATAAATACACAAGATGACATATATTAGCATACACAGATAGAAGCAGGGCGTAGGAGCTGTAATGCCACTCTGGGGCGTTACATTCCTCCTTACTTAAAACTAAGCCGCCCTCAGCTTGTGCTTAGGGTATGCTCTAAGGGTATCCAAGGAAGGTTAGAGTGCTGCATAAGACTATTTACTGTTATAACATACATATACTAACAGAGACGGCTACCACTAGGTTCCTGCCTGTATGAGCAGGCTATCTAATCACAGTTTGCCCTCTCGGTAAAACCAGTGAACCAAAAAAGATACTGCACTAAGCGCTCAAATACTCCACACAGGACTGGGCCAGAGTCGTATATGGAGCGTGGGGGTGTCATGTACTGTGATCCCTCCACATTACTATCACACGCCCATAAATAGAAGGATGGCTTCATCCTGTAATCCCTTCTAGCACCAAGGTCTATATAAAGCTTTTCGCACGGTCACCTTGATGACTGAACAGGTAGGTAAACATACATATCCATAAGGCTGCGCACTAAGCCTTAGGACACACCAAAGTAGGAGGAGGAGCCGATTCTCTCCCATATCTCCATGAGGGTTATTCCCTCCAAACACATATTAGCAGCAGGTCTACCCTTGACGGTGCTTGTGACGTAACCTGACGTACTCAGAGGCAGTCCATATGAGCTAGAGTAAGGTGCTAACTATCTGGCTAACAACATTATTTTACCAGAGTCCATTTAAAGTGCATAGGATCACATTGTAGTACCTGTAAAGGAATACACACAATGGGCGCAATACTTTAAACGTTGCTAAAAACTTGAAAAGGTTAGTGCAGGAATAGTGCAAATACACAATGCAATTAAATAGTGCAATAAAATCACATTTGAGTCCTTTTCTTTAGTGCTGGCGAATGAAATTCTAGAACATGAAGTGCAAAACTCCTTTGTAATCCACAGGAGATAGTAATGTCATTATTTGTAATCCACATAAGGCACAATGTTATTTGTAATCCACATGGAATAGTAATATGAAGTAGCAGCAAAGGTGATGAGAACCCTTTTAAGCAAAGGGGTTCCTAATTAACCTGAGAAGGGGGGAAAAGGAATTTTGGCACAGACGTGCTAACTGGGAATCATTTTTCTGTAGCTGGGGGGGGGAAGTCCTGACGAGCATGGCTATCTGGGTGAGGACAAAACAGGGGGCAACGACAACAAATAAAAATGCCAACAGGGCCTCACCCGTCAAGTTCACTCCACGAAGAAGTGGCTCCTTTTAGTCCGAAGTTCTTTTAGATCGTGAAGAGGAATGAAGAGGAGCTCCTCAGAGGAAGGATCTTCCTCGCTGCTGCTGCTGCTGTTGAAGTACATGAAGGGTCTCTCCTGTCTCTTGTAATCCAGGCGTGCAGCAACTGTGGAACTATGGCGACTCCTGCTGGCGGACCTTGGAAGTGACCTGGTGGTCACACTTGTCATCGTGGTTGCAACTCTTTGCTTGGCTGGACTGGAACCTCCTGCCACAAAAAACAGATCCAGAACCTCCGGCTGCAAGGGAGCTGGTAAGCAATCCTCTGGTTTGGTGGCGAATCCTGGGTAGTTCTCTCCATCGCCGCCACCATCTTCCAGGCCAACTGGTAGGTTACCACCTTTGGGCTATACGTGAAAGTAGTAGTGGACACGCACCCCAATTGGCAAATGGGTGGCAGGGGCAGACCGGGAATAAGTAGATCCGGCTTTGGCTGGGGTCTATCGCAGCACCCCCCCTGCGGTTTCTTGCAGGCATCGGACGCGTCCAGCAGCTGCTGGATCTTCCTGCCAGCACTCCGGTGCTGGCGCTGGGATGAGGGGCTTCACCAGGAGGGTCACGTCAGTAGCAAATGAGCCTTTGAGGGACTCCATAGGCATAAACTCCACTTGGTCGCCCTTGTAGAGACTGTGTCGGGCCTGGGGCAGGTACGGGCGCTTGACAGAGAGACGGTTAACGAACAGCTCCTGACCTGTCTCATCGTCCTAGAGGAATCCAGTGCCTCTCTCTACGGAGAACCAGATGACAGTTCCCGTCTCCTCTCAAATTCTGGATCTCTTGGGTGTGGCCGATACAACACACGTGACCCAGTCCTCTACGGCTCTTCTGTAGTACCACATGGTAGCGGTGTGGGCCGTGATTTCTTTCGGGACCATAGTTTTTAGTCCCACAAATGTCCCGCTTTTCCTGGACGGCGGAGTGGGTACGCCTCAGACTTTCTCGGTGGGTACCGCTGGAGTTGAGATACCAGGTAATTTTTCTCCAGTTTGACCTAGGGTACGCCATTTTGTTTGCTCTTTGGTTAACACGAAGGCGGTGACGGAGGAGGAGCTTTAGGGGAGGAGTCCTCAGTTCCTTTCTTTGCACTGGGTTGTTCCCTGTGGGCCGGACTGTATTTTCCCGCTCTAGGGCTGGGCGTTCCTTGGTTTTTCCGCTCTTGGGGTGTAAGAAGAAGATACACCATCACAGACAAAGATGGCGGATTAACCCTTCGGATGCCGACGCACACTTTCCTGCGCCTGTTGCTCCACAGTAAACATAGTAAAGTCATTTTTAAAGGGTTTCTTGACAATTCTGTAGGCTTTGCAGTATAAAGACACACAAATAAATCCTGTTTGTGATGCCAGTTGCAACGCAGGCCAACGGCCAGGGCCCCTTTTGTGATTGGTGGTGGAGTAGGAATGGCCGAGTGGTATAGGGTTGCCTAAAATGTCCCTTTATGTGGTATGAGTGTCACGGTGCTCCTACCTAGATACGGCTAGACCCCAGGTGTTGGCTCGAAAGCAATAAATAGGGGGAATAATTGAGGAATAAATTAGTAACTTGAGTCCAGACCTTGAGATAAAGTTCAATGGCAGCTTTTCTTGAATAAACATTTCTTCAAAACGGTTTACAGGCTTTGCCTTGCTTCCAGCAGGCTTTAGCATGAAACTGGCAGGCAAACTCCACTTTGCTATATCTGTTTCTCGCTGACTCTGCTGTACTGACAGGCTAGCTGTATAACTCAGCCTCTTCTGGTGGAAGCATTCTTAGCACTTCACTTTGTAGTCTGACTAGGTTATGCCAGGGAACTCTCCTCCTGGCTCCTGAGGCTCTAAGCTGTGGCCTCCATATCCAGCAGAGCTGAAGGTGCTCTGGCTGGCTTGGCTTGGGTACGTCCAGCAAAGACGTGCCCAGAAAACCCTCCTTCCCCTAGCAGGGGGTAAGCTAGACTGCTCTAGAAACTGGTCTTCACCCTTCCTGCAGGAAGTGGGACTCGCCCACTCCTCCAGAGGGGGGTGTTAGAATGGAATGGATAGCTCCATTCTACCTAACTGTAGCTCTGCCATGTTTGCTGCCACCTGCTGGTGAGCCAGGCACATTGTCGGGCGGTAATAATTCAATTAAGAATTATTAATTATGGTCATAAAATAATTAACCATTAAAAAATAACATTTATAAAATTTGTCATAAATTCTTGAAATCATGACCTGGTGCGTTGTAGACAACCTAATCGATACAATTCACACCTGAGTACGACTATTTCCTCAGATAATAAGTTCTTTTGACGTGAGATTACGTTAATTCTAAAGGTGTAGTTTTGCATTATGCAATAATACACAGGCATTATAAAAATATGCAGATTTATTGGTTGCAAGGTGTGGCGAAACCAACCTCGCCACTGGGTTTTGGAGGGGCCTGGCTGCTGGCCTCTTGCCCCAGGATTATGGGCCCTCTCATCAGCCAGGCCTCATTTGTTCACAAAGGACTTGAACTAACTTGAACTCCTGGTCTAATTCGTGCCATTTTGGGATGGTAAATGTCTGTGTATTGAAAAGGGTTGTGACATTGTATGTTTAAATGGTGATTTCTGTTCTGTTGTCCCCACATGTGTATTGGTGATTTCCCTTTGTCTTGAGAGATAATTGGATTACTCCTCGGGTGTCTCCAGGGCAGAGAGGAGGAAACCATGATGCATTGTGGGGATGTATTGTCTCTGTGTATCCTGCAGTGCTGCATATCTGTCCTGTAGGGCAAAAAATGAAGAAGCCGCGGCACTCATATCTGTCCTGTGTCACAGTCTTCATTCTGGTCCCCTAGGGGCGTGTCCACCAGATGGGGACCTGCATAAATACGGGCGGGTAGCCCTCAATAAAGTGTTCCTGTTTTACCCTTTATGATGTTGAGGCTGATGTTTGGGTAACTGATCGACGCTGGGGATTGCTATACGCTGGGAGATTTGCTATACTCCCCTGGCTATAACTACTAGCTCTTGTAAGAGCTTGTTCCTGGTTCCTGCTCTCTGGATGTAGGAGAGGTTCACCCACTGGAGCCTGGAGCCTTGTCGTAGGTCCAGGGTGGGTAGGAGACGGTGAGACCTCAACCAAGCTTCGGCGGTTCGTGGGGTCTGCAGTGCGTACGGTGTCAAGTGGAGTGCTTGGAGTCCTCGGAAAGCACTAGGAGCATCCATTCAACGGAGGTACCCGGTCGGGGTGCTAGGCGTTCCGTTACATTTGGTGGCAGCAGTGGGATGGCGTCCTAGTGTGAGGAGAAGCAGCTCGGAGACACCGTTCGTGGAGTATATTGAGGGCAACGCTAGTATCCGTACAGCGCCCCTGGCTACAGCAGGATGGAATCGGCTAGTCTTCGGACAGCGTTCTATGACGAGGAGGAGGAGGCAGCCGCAGACTACAGGGATGCAGACAGAAAGGAAGTCTGGTATGATGCCCTGGAAAATGCCCAGCGGCGGCGAGGTGAGAGTCTCCCCAGTTATGAGCAGCAGCTACAGAAGCGTGTGGCGAAGCGGATGGGTCTCTTGGGAGAGCAGCCACTGGATGACTGGGTAACAATGCTCCAGAGCCTGGTATGTAAGGAGCTTTGGCTAGAGGACGCTTACCAGGCCCTAAGGTGGCATGTCATTCAACATTCCCCCTGGGCAGCTGAGCATGACAAGCCAGAGGGAGAGGAGTTTTATGGTCCGGGCTTGTTATGGGAGTCCTTTGCAGAGCCTGACTTCGGGAGCCCTGCACAGTCCAGACTTCAGAACATCTTCTACGAGAGGGAGGCTAGGCTGGATTGGGATGACCACCATGAGGTAGAGAAAGACCTGGCTCACCTAGCAAACCCTGGAGTGGGAACTGGAGCAGGACTACCGAGATCTCTTCCACTCCATTGAGAGGGCTCAGCGAGAGAGCAGAGTGTCAGACCCAGGTCCAGAGTCCTTCAGCTGGAAGGATATTGTGGAGGTGTTCTGGGAAGACCCAACTGAAGTATCCCCTGCTTCAGTACCAGCTACAGAGGTAGGGGACCTCATAGACTGGTCCTGGGGGGAAACCCATATGGCAGGTGGAGATGGGAACGAGATCTCTCCACCGGCACTACAGGGATGCTGGGCAGTCGGCCCAGATCCCCAACGGCAGCCGGAGTTTCAGGGAGTAGGAACAGTTGGCCCTGCTCCCCAGCGGCAGTATGTTTTGCAGGGAGAGGAGAGCATCGTCTCCATTCCCCAGCGGCTGTGTGTTGTAAAGAGAGAAGAGACAACCGATCTCTCTCCCCAACCACAGGGGGACAGCACCCCTAACTCCGATGGTGCAGATGGGACCGCGGTCTCTGCACCAGGCCTACCAGGATGCTGGACGGCCGGTTCAGATCCCCCACCAACCCTGCAGGAATGCCAGGAGGAGGAGGTAAGCGATTCCTCCTCTCCACAGCCGATCTGCAACAAGGTCCTGGGGATAGGATTCCCTGACCACATCCCAGTAGAAGAGCTGGCATCTGGGCAGAGCGCAGTCAGCCTCTGCCCTCCCCTATCCTCTTCTCCAGAGCCGGACATTCCACAGGCTACCCCAGCGGAAGAGCTGGCATCTGGGCAGAGCGCAGTTGGCCTCTGCCGTCCCCTATCCTCTTCTCCAGAGCCTGACTCCCCACAGGCTACCCCAGCAGAAGAGCTGGAATCTGGGCAGAGCGCAGTCAGCCTCTGCCCTCCCCTATCCTCTTCTCCAGAGCCGGACATCCCACAGGCTACCCCAGCGGAAGAGCTAGCATCTGGGCAGAGCGCAGTTGGCCTCTGCCCTCCTCTATCCTCTTCTCCAGAGGCTGACTTTCCACAGGCTACCCCAGCGGAAGCGCTGGCATCTGGGCAGAGTGCAGTCGGCCTCTGCCCTCCCCTATCCTCTTCTCCAGAGCCGGACTTCCCACAGGCTACCCCAGCGGAAGAGCTGGCCTCGGGGCAGAGCGCAGTCGGCCTCTGCCCACCAAGTACCTACAGCTCCAAGCTAGAGAGCAACAAGGAAGCAAGGAGAGGCAGATGCCTACTCAACAGCTGGGGACATACAAAATTCAACAGGTCCAGTATTGGGACTGCCAGACTAACTCAGGTATCTGGTTAGTCTTCCCTGGGAGGGGGAGATGTGTGGCGAAACCAACCTCGCCACTGGGTTTTAGAGGGGCCTGGCCGCTGGCCTCTTGCCCCAGGATTATGGGCCCTCTCATCAGCCAGGCCTCATTTGTTCACAAAGGACTTGAACTAACTTGAACTCCTGGTCTAATTCGTGCCATTTTGGGATGTTAAATGTCTGTGTATTGAAAAGGGTTGTGACATTGTATGTTTAAATGGTGATTTCTGTTCTGTTGTCCCCACATGTGTATTGGTGATTTTCCTTTGTCTTGAGAGATAATTGGATTACTCCTCGGGTGTCTCCAGGGCAGAGAGGAGGAAACCATGATGCATTGTGGGGATGTATTGTCTCTGTGTATCCTGCAGTGCTGCATATCTGTCCTGTGTCACAGTCTTCATTCTGGTCCCCTAGGGGCGTGTCCACCAGATGGGGACCTGCATAAATATGGGCGGGTAGCCCTCAATAAAGTGTTCCTGTTTTACCCTTTATCATGTTGAGGCTGATGTTTGGGTAACTGATCGACGCTGGGGATTGCTATATGCTGGGAGATTTGCTATACTCCCCTGGCTATAACTACTAGCTCTTGTAAGAGCTTGTTCCTGGTTCCTGCTCTCTGGATGTAGGAGAGGTTCACCCACTGGAGCCTGGAGCCTTGTCGTAGGTCCAGGGTTGGTAGGAGACGGTGAGACCTCAACCAAGCTTCGGCGGTTCGTGGGGTCTGCAGTGCGTACGGTGTCAAGTGGAGTGCTTGGAGTCCTCGGAAAGCACTAGGAGCTTCCATTCAACAGAGGTACCCGGTCGGGGTGCTAGGCGTTCCGTTACACAAGGTTATAAACATAAATAAGTAAATAAACACAATGATACATGCAAATGAATATATTTAAAGCTATAATTAGGTTAGGATATCAAAATAGGAAAATAAGTTATATACATCACTTCTGTTCAAAGGAAACCTCATGATATCAGGATGGGCATTTCTAATCCTAGACATCAATATGGAATGCTAAATACAATCCGCCCCCTTCTAACCAACTACACATCACATGACATCAAGATTGGCAAATCCATTGAAGGATATAACTTAGAAGAGATAACTGTATCCTTCCGCCTCATCCTGTCCATCGCACATATGACTTTGGTAAGACTATTAAGACAAACAACAGGGATCTATGATCAAAGCTATTATTATATCTTGAATGGGAAGAACTTGGAACAAGTCTTTCCTGTGGGAATCTATCACTTAGCTTGGCGAAGAATATTACTATCAATATATATAAGGAATCATTTAATGCTTTGATAGATTATTAGAGTCTTGATTCTTCTGCAGGTAGAATGAAGCCTCACAATATCCTAAGACTACATCTCAATATGAAGATAATCAATTAATTTATTTATTTATTTGCCAATCTAGATGGTATAATTTCACCCACATTATCCAATTAGTCTTAATAAAATGAAATATCCTTCTTTGTGTCTCTTACCAAGTCCTAGTAGGAATCTCACTTCTGCTCCTAGGAAAGCTGGGTGGTCCATCATCGCATATCTCACCATGGCTTTCATCTTGATACCTCTAGAGAGCTCAACTTGTCCTTGTGTGTCTAAGCCTGTCTTCTAACCTCTTTAGGTGTCTAGCTCTTTGGTTTTCTGATCTCCTGGTTGCTTGGTTCCCTCCTCATCCGTGTATCTGGCTTATTACCATAAACTTATCAGTTAGACACACCTTCTTAACTTGGAGTTTTTCAATCATTGTCGGTTAGGCGTGTACACACGATAAGGACTATGATGTAAATATATTAACCAGAATGCATTTCTGCTGTTGGGGTAATGACTGTACTTATACAGGGAGTGCAGAATTATAAGGCAAATGAGTATTTTGACCACATCATCCTCTTTATGCATGTTGTCTTACTCCAAGCTGTATAGGCTCGAAAGCCTACTACCAATTAAGCATATTAGGTGATGTGCATCTCTGTAATGAGAAGGGGTGTGGTCTAATGACATCAACACCCTATATCAGGTGTGCATAATTATTAGGCAACTTCCTTTCCTTTGGCAAAATGGGTCAAAAGAAGGACTTGACAGGCTCAGAAAAGTCAAAAATAGTGAGATATCTTGCAGAGGGATGCAGCACTCTTAAAATTGCAAAGCTTCTGAAGCGTGATCATCGAACAATCAAGCGTTTCATTCAAAATAGTCAACAGGGTCGCAAGAAGTGTGTGGAAAAACCAAGGCGCAAAATAACTGCCCATGAACTGAGAAAAGTCAAGCGTGCAGCTGCCAAGATGCCACTTGCCACCAGTTTGGCCATATTTCAGAGCTGCAACATCACTGGAGTGCCCAAAAGCACAAGGTGTGCAATACTCAGAGACATGGCCAAGGTAAGAAAGGCTGAAAGACGACCACCACTGAACAAGACACACAAGCTGAAATGTCAAGACTGGGCCAAGAAATATTTCAAGACTGATTTTTCTAAGGTTTTATGGACTGATGAAATGAGAGTGAGTCTTGATGGGCCAGATGGATGGGCCCGTGGCTGGATTGGTAAAGGGCAGAGAGCTCCAGTCCGACTCAGACGCCAGCAAGGTGGAGGTGGAGTACTGGTTTGGGCTGGTATCATCAAAGATGAGCTTGTGGGGCCTTTTCGGGTTGAGGATGGAGTCAAGCTCAACTCCCAGTCCTACTGCCAGTTTCTGGAAGACACCTTCTTCAAGCAGTGGTACAGGAAGAAGTCTGCATCCTTCAAGAAAAACACTGACAGAATCCATGGATGGCAGGCTTTTGAGTGTCCTTACAAAGAAAGGTGGCTATATTGGTCACTGATTTGTTTTTGTTTTGTTTTTGAATGTCAGAAATGTATATTTGTGAATGTTGAGATGTTATATTGGTTTCACTGGTAAAAATAAATAATTGAAATGGGTATATATTTGTTTTTTGTTAAGTTGCCTAATAATTATGCACAGTAATAGTCACCTGCACACACAGATATCCCCCTAAAATAGCTAAAACTAAAAACAAACTAAAAACTACTTCCAAAAATATTCAGCTTTGATATTAATGAGTTGTTCAATAATAAAATTAATCCTCAAAAATACAACTTGCCTAATAATTCTGCACTCCCTGTACGCCTGGTGGCACTATTGTAAAAAATATTAGCATCATTACCAGAAAGAGTTAAATGATTATACCTGACTTATACCTGACTTCATCTTACATTCCATACATATGACATTTGACACATATATTAATTAAAATGCAGACGTAGTGGTACCATTAGACATCTCTCAATCTGTCAAATTTATGATACAGATAAGAATTTAATCGGACACTTGCATGTGTGTCTTCAAAGAGTAGTTAATTGCTAGTTAGAATAACATAGCTTTCTTCGGACAGAGACTCATTAACGCAGTCTTCCTATATTTTAGGGGTAGAAGCATTCTTAGTGAGAATTATATAAGATAATAGATGTATTATATATCTTTTATCTTTATGGCTAAGATCATGTGTAGTATTTTCCCCTTATCAGTCCGGCGAGCTTGCTCCCGGGCTGGAAACTCCTGTCCATACAGGGCATACCCGAGGGTTGCAGTGTGGCATGGAGGAGAGCAGTGAACCACACAGCATCCCTAGCGTGTACGGCTTGGGTTTAAAGGTACCCTTGGTGACGAAGGGCTCTGCTGGATCGAAGCCAGGGGCTGAGTTGTTTGGAAGCCCGAGGTGCAAAAGTGCCCCAGGAGCGGTGACCCTGGGGTGCCTTAACTCACTGGGGGTGGGATCCCACTGAGTGACGGCACATTTGCACGCACTTCACTTTCACACATTTGAGCACACTCTCCTCTCTTTGTTCGGCTTCGGCCTTGACAAGATGAGGAATTTTTATAATTCCGGCCAAATGTCCGGGCCGTAATGGCGCACATTCACTTTATTAAATTTTTTGTTTACGGTGTGTTCACTTTCCACGTTTTCAGGTCTAGGGGGGGTGTGCGTGGCCATCCCGTTTCGGCACCCCCCTGCAAATCCTCTTGGGCTCTCCCTTCGGGAAAGCCCAGCCTTGTTGTTGAGGCTCCGTGCCAACACCTTGGGTGGCAGCCTAGGTGGAAGCGTAGCATAGACTTGGTGGACCCTTCGGCTGAGGGTTGCCTGGGCAAACCCGGCTTTCGCTGGAAGTAGCCTGTTTTGTCCCTTGCAGGAGCCATAGGCCCAGAGGGACTGGGATAGGTTTATGGGGGGCCCTTCTCTTAAAGAGAGGGCCTGCGATAGACCGTAGCCTAGTGCACGTTTTTAATGTGGCATGCCGCACAATTTTTTTTGCACAGGTGTAAAAAGCACGCTCCTTGGGCTTTAAAAAAAATAAAAATATAAATTTTACTCTGCACAAATCTCCTGGGACTTTTACCACACAAATGTTAAGTATTAGAACTTTCTTTGTTTTCTCCTTTTTTTGTTTGCCATTTATGTATGTCTCTTGTTAATCATTTTTTGTAACCAAGTACTGTCTACTTTTTATATATTTAACCTAAAAGTTTGATGGTTTGTCTTGTAACCTTAAGAACCTGTTAGCTCCATAAAGAGTGTGTGTGCAGTCTGAGGTTGTATGTTGTTTTTCCGTGAGGCTTGCTATCGTGTGGGTGTCTGCTTGCGAGTGAAACACTTAGGGGTGTCCTGTCGACCTTATAACGGACAAGTGGTGGCAGTGAAAGTTTTGTGTTAGTGCGTGGGTGTGCTTGCAGGCTTCAGGTGGCGATTTATTCTCAAGTTACAGCACGTTGTAGGGCGTAAGGTGAATCGGCCTAAAGGGCTTGGGCAACCCTTGTCACATGGATCCGCAAAACACGGACAGCTGCAATATGCGTTCCGCATTTTGCAGACCGCACATTGCCGGCACTAAGAGAATATGCCTATTCTTGCCCGCTATTGCGCAAAAAATGTAAAAGTTTCAAGTAAAAATAAACGAAAACGTCATTTTCCCCAAATAAAGTTAAAAAAAATTGGTAAAAAATAGGGGAAAAAAAAAAGTATACATATTAGGTATCGCCGCGTCCGTATCGACCGGCTCTATAAACATATCACATGACCTAACCCCTCAGATAAACACCGTAAAGAATAAAAATAAAAACTGTGCTAAATAAACCATTTTTTTGTCACCTTACATCCCAAAAAGTACAACAGCAAGCGATCAAAAAGGCGTTTGCCCACCAAAATAGTACCAATATCACCGTCACCTCATCCTGCAAAAAATGAGCCTCTAGCTGAGACAATCGTCGAAAAAATTAAAAAAACATGGCTCAGAATATGGAGACACTAAAACATCATTTTTTTGTTTTTAAAAAAGCTATTATTGTGTAAAACTTACATAAATAAAATAAAAAAGTATACATATTAGGTATCGCCGCATCCGCATCGACCGGCTCTATAAAAATATCACATGACCTAACCCCTCAGATGAACACCGTAAAAAAAACAAACTGTGCTAAATAAACCATTTTTTGTCACCTTACATCACAAAAAGTGTAATAGCAAGCGATCAAAAAGTCACACGCACCCCAAAATAGTGCCAATAAAACCGTCATCTCATCCCGCAAAAATCATACCCTACCCAAGGTGATCGCCCAAAAACTGAAAAAATTATTGCTCTCAGACTATGGAAACACTAAAACATGATTTTATTTGCTTCAAAAATGAAATCATTGTGTAAAATTTACATAAATAAAAAAAGTATACATATTAGGTATCGCCGCATCCGTGACAACCTGGTCTATAAAAATATCACATGATCTAACCTGTCAGATAAATGTTGTAAATAACAAAAAAATAAAACGGTGCCAAAACAGCTATTTCTTGTTACCTTGCCTCACAAAAAGTGTAATATAGAGACACCAAAAATCATATGTACTCTAAACTAGTACCAACAATACTGCCACCCTATCCGGTAGTTTCTAAAATTGGGTCACTTTTTTGGAGTTTCTACTCTAGGGGTGCATCAGGGGGGCTTCAAATGGGACATGGTGTAAAAAAAAACAGTCCAGCAAAATCTGCCTTCCAAAAACCGTATGGCATTCCTTTCCTTCTGCGCCCTGCCGTGTGCCCGTACAGCAGTTTACGACCACATATGGGGTGTTTCTGTAAACTACAGAATCAGGGCCATAAATATTGAGTTTTGTTTGGCTGTTAACCCTTGCTTTGTTACTGGGAAAAATGGATTAAAATGGAAAATTTGGCAAAAAATTTAAATTCTGAAATTTTATCTACATTTGCCAATAACATGTGGAACACGTAAAGGGTTAACGACGTTTGTAAAAATCTGTTTTGAATACCTTGAGGGGTGTAGTTTCTTAGATGGGGTCACTTTTATGGAGCTTCTACTCTAGGGTTGCATCAGGGGGGCTTCAAATGGGGCATGGTGTAAAAAAAACCAGTCCAGTGCTTTGTAAAAGTAAAAAAAATATTAAAATGGAAAATCTGCCAAAAAAGTGAAATTTTGAAATAGTATCTCTATTTTCCATTAATTCTTGTGGAACACCTAAAGGGTTAACAAAGTTTGTAAAATCAGTTTTGAATACCTTGAGGGGTGTAGTTTATAAAATGGGGTCATTTTTGGGTGGTTTTTATAATGTAAGCCTCGCAAAGTGACTTCAGACCTGAACTGGTCCCTAAAAATTGGGTTTTTGAAAATTTCTTAAAAATTTTAAGATTTGCTTTTAAATTTCTAAGCCTTGTAACAACCCCAAAAAATTAAATATCACTCCCAAAATGATCCAAACATAAAGTAGACATATGGGGAATGTAAAGTAATAACTATTTTTGGAGGTATTACTATGTATTATAGAAGTAGAGAAATTGAAACTTGGAAATTTTTTTTACTTCATTTTACCAGTGTCATGAAGTATAATATGTGACGAAAAAACTATCTCAGAATGGCCTGGATAAGTCAAAGCATTTTAAAGTTATCACCACTTAAAGTGACACTGGTCAGATTTACCAAAAATGGCCTGGTCGTTAAGGTGAAATATGGCCGTGTCCTTAAGGGGTTAAAGGCGCGGACACTGTGCAAGTCACTGTTCAAAGGGCGGTCACTGTTAAAGGGACGGTCACTGTGAAAGTCACTGTTAAAGGGGCAATCACTGTGAAAGTCACTGTTAAAGGGGTGGTCACTGTTAAAGGGGTGGTCACTGTTAAAGGGGCGGTCACTGTGAAAGTCACTTTAAAAAGGGTGGGCACTGTGAAAGTCACTTTAAAAGGGCGGGCACTGTGAAAGTCACTGTTAAAAGGGGTGGCCACTTTGAAGGTCACTGTTAAAGGGGCGGCCACTATGAAGGTCACTGTTAAAGGGGCGGTCTATGGTAAAGGGGCAGCCACTGTTAAAGGGGCGGGCATTGTGGAGGTGACTGTTAAAGGGGCAGGCACTGTTAAAGGGGCGGGCACTGTGAAGGTCATTGTTAAAGGGTCGGTCACTGTGAAAGTCACTGTTAGTGGCGGTTACTGTTAAAGGGGCAGTCACTGTGAAAGTTACTGTTTAAGGGGCAGTCATTGTAAAAGTCACTGATAAATAGGCGGTCACTGTGAAAGTCACTGTTAAAGGGGTGGTCACTGTTAAAGGACTGGCCTCTGTGAAAGTCACTGTTAAAGGGGTGGTCACTGTAAAGGTCTATGTTAAAGGGGAGGTCACTGTGAAAGTCACTGTTAATGGGGCGGTCACTGTGAAAGTCACTGGGGGGGCAGTCATGTACACAGTTCTTAGTATATTTTAACTTGAAGCGTCCCCATCACCATGGGAACACCTCTATGTTAAAATATACCATCGGATTTGAGTTATATCGTGAAAACTCAGATCCGACAGTATATTCTAACACAGAGGAGTTCCCATAGTGATGGGGACGCTTCAAGTTAGAATATACTAAGAACTGTATACATGACTGCCCCCTGCTGCCTAGCAGCACCTGATCTCTTACAGGGGGCTGTGATCCGCATGATTAACCCCTCAGGTGCCGCACCTGAGGGGTTAATTGAGCGTATCATAGCCCCCTGTAAGAGATCAGGTGCTGCCAGGCAGGAGGGGGCAGACCCCCCTCCCTCTCCAGTTTTAAATTCATTGGTGGCCAGTGCGGCCCCCCTCCCTCCCCTGTATTACATTCATTGGTGGCCAGTGCGGCCCCCCTCCCTCCCCTGTATTACATTCATTGGTGGCCAGTGCGGCCCCCCTCCCTCCCCTGTATTACATTTATTGGTGGCCAGTGCGGCCTCCCCTCCCTCCCCAGTATTTAATTCATTGGTGGCCAGTGCGGCCTCCGCTCTCCCCCCTCCTAATTAAAATCCCTCCCCCCCATCATTGGTGGCAGCGGAGAGTTCCGATCGGAGTCCCAGTTTAATCGCTGGGACTCCGATCGGTAACCATGTCAATCAGGACGCTACTGTAGTCCTGGCTGCCATGGTTACTTAGCAATTTTAGAAGCATTATACTTACCTGCGCTGTCTGTGACCGGCCGGGTGCTCCTCCTACTGGTAAGTGAAAGGTCTGTGCGGCGCATTGCTTATAGCACAGACCTGTCACTTACCAGTAGGAGGAGCGTCCGGCCGGTCACAGACATCGCAGGTAAGTATAATGCTTCTAAAATTGCTAAGTAACCATGGCAGCCAGGACTGCAGTAGCTTCCTGATTGCCATGGTTACCGATCGGAGTCCCAGCGATTAAACTGGGACTCCGATCGGAACTCTCCACTGCCACCAATGATGGGGGGATGGGGGGGGATTTTAATTAGGGGGGGGAGAGGGGATGCTGCACTGGCCACCAATGAATTAAATACTGGGGAGGGAGGGAGGGGAGCCGCACTTGCCACCAATGAATTAAATTTCGGGGAGGGAGGCCGTTTACAAATTTGTTTTTGTTTTTTATAAATAAAAATGTTTTTTCTTTTACTCCATTTTACCAGTGTCATGAAGTACAATGGCCTGGATAAGTCAAAGCGTTTTAAAGTTGTTAGCACTTAAATTGACACTGGTCAGATTTGCAAAAAATGGCCTGGTCCTTAAGGTGAAATAAGGCTGTGTCCTTAACCGCTTGCCGTCACACTAACGCCGAAAGGCGTCATCTCGTGAGACCCGAGATTTCCTGTGAAAGCGCGCTCACAGGAGCGCGCGTTCACAGGATCGCGCAGTTCAGAAGTTCATCTACAGCCTGCCGGCAGCGATCATTGGCTGGCAGGCTGTAGATTTTTAAAATAACCAATCAAATAGGTATGTCAGACGCCATTTTGTAAATAGCCTCTGATATACCTGCTACCTGGTCCTCTGGTGGTCCCTTTTGCGTGGATCGACACCAGAGGACACAGGCAGCTCTGTAAGTGGCACCAATCACCACACATACACTACACTACACCCCCCCTGTCACTTATTAACCCCTTATTAACCCCTGATCACCCATATTAGACTCCCTGATCACCCCCCTGTCATTGATCACCCCCCTGTAAGGGTCCCTTATCACCTCCAGGTAGTTAGCTACTTGCTAGGTAGTTAGCGCCCAGCCCACCGCACCGCAGTCACTGATTAGTCGCTGATTAGCGTCATCGCTGTCGCTAATCAGCACTAGTACTATATAGTATCTGTAAGTGATCAAGACTGATCGCAATCAGATCTGTATAAGTACATTAGGGTCACCTTAGGCTCTACAAAAAACGCAGTGTTCGCCCAATCAGGCCTGATCTTGTGCGCACACTTGCGTTCAGTCCGCCCCACCGCAGTGACAGAAATATTTTTTTTTGATCACTGCAAAAACACTGTAAAATCGCTGCGCCGCTATAAAGATCACTTTTGAGCTTTTTGGATCTTTATTAGCGATCGCAGCTTTACTTCGCAAGCACTCCTTTTTACTAGGTAGGTTTGCTCTTTTTCCTGGGTAGTCTCAGAGGAATACCCCCTAAATTTAGTGATCCCAAAATGTCAAAAAAGGGGTATTCTGCTGAAGAGGCCTACAGGATTCTGGCCGTGATGGATGAAAGCGATGGGGACGCCTCATCCGCTGAATCCAGTGGTTCAGAATATGAACCTGTAGACAGCAGTGGCACTCTAACTGCTAGCGAAGATGACGAGGTCAGGCGTACCCGATCCCATGTCAGGGTTCTGCCTACCCCGCATGATGAGCCTCATTTGCAGCAGAGTGGTGCTAGCACTGATCTTTTTTATGGTGCGGCATACACCAGCAGCGCAGCACATCCTGGACCTTCTACCAGCACTGCCGTATTCCCTAGTGAAGTGGCGAGCACCAGAAGGGCAGCTCAAGCTGGTACGGTGGCACGTGCAGTAACTCCCCCGTCGCAGCCACCGCGTTCACAGGCCCATAGAACCCTTAGTCTCCCAGAGGTGCTGGCAAATCCTAATTGGCACTCCCCTGCTTCCGCCGCACCCGTATTGCCCCCTTTCACCGCCCAGTCTGGAGTTCGCGTGGAGACAGCTCATTTAGGATCAGCCTTCGAGTTTTTTGAGCTGTTCTTCACCGCGGATCTCTATGACCTAGTTGTGGCAGAAACCAACCGCTACGCCACGGACTATATAACCACCAATCCAGAAAGCTTCTATGCCCAGCCTTACCGGTGGAAACCAGTCACAGTTTCCGAATTAAATATTTTTTTGGGCCTTATCTGTAACGGGGTTCCGAAGGTGCACTCGGTCTCCCATTAGCCGCAGACCTGCTGCTTAGCTTCTGGAGCGAGGATCTGTGTTTGACCTCGTTCCCAGGGCGGCTTTGCTAGCTGGGAGGCCCCCTGCTCCTAAGTCTGCCTTGAGCGCCGAGCTGATCACTCAGTGCTCGACTGGTTGGTCTGTCGGTCATGTGACGCTGGCCACGTCACATGACCCTCACTCCCCACTATAAATACAGGCAGCCTGCTGGCCACAGGTTGCCTGTTAATTTAGGTTCCACCTGTGATTTTGTCTTTCCTGGCGTACTTACCGCCTGCTGAATTCCTGACGATCCTCTGCCTGCTCCTTGTGTACTTTGCTGCTCTCCTGGTATTCTGACCCCGGCCTCCTCCTGACGATCCTCTGCTGACTCCTTTGGTACTTCACGTCTCTCCTGGTATTTATGACCCCGGCTTCTCCTGACTATTCTCTGCTTGCTCCATTTGTACTTTGTAGATTTCCTGGTATTGACTCGGTCCGTTCACGTTCTGTTGTTTGTCTGTCTGTCATCCCTGCACTTATTCCAAGCTAGGGATCGCCGTCCAGTTCTCCCCTGTCATTAGGACTCGCGAGGCAAGTAGGCAGGGCCAGGGGTAAGGGTGGAGCGCAGTGGTCACTTCCCTCCCCCCTGTGTGTGTGTGTGTACGCGACCGTTACATTATACTCAGCATGGGTCTAACTAAAAAAAATGTATTGCGGTCCTATTGGTCTAAAGACCCAATACATTACATGCCCATGTTCTCTGCTGCAATGTCCAGGACACGTTTTGAGGGCATCATGTGCTTTATGCATTTCGCTGACAACAACAGCTGTCATCCAAGAGGCCACCCTGCTTATGACCGGCTCCACAAAATTCGGCCCCTCATAGACCATTTGTCATCCAGATTTGCAGATGCGTACGTATACCCCCAATCAGAACATCTGCATAGACGAGTCCCTAGTACATTTTACCGGGCAGTATGGTGTCAAACAGTATAAGCTCTGTGAAAGGGCCACAGGCTATACATATCGTTTTAGGGTCTATGAGGGAAAAGACTCAAAACTGGAGCCGGTCGGATGCCCTGACTACCTGGGGAGCAGTGGCAAGATTGTCTGGGACTTGGTGTCACCCTTACTCCACAAGGGGTACCACTTATATGTGGACAATTTTTACACAAGCGTGGCCCTCTTTCGGCACTTACATCTAGTCGGAATTTAATGCTGTGGCACCGCGCGACCTAGTCGTCGGGGCTTCCCCCAACGGCTCGTTAATACCCGACTTGCACGGGGGGAGAGGGCTGCCTTGTGTGACCAAGAACTGCTCGCGGTGAAGTGGAGGGACAAGAGGGACGTTTACCTTCTGTCCACCATTCACGCAGACACGACTGTCCAAATTGAAAGGGCAACTGGAGTCATTGAGAAACCCCTCTCTGTCCACGACTATAACCTTCACATGGGAGGGGTGGACTTCAATGACCAGATGTTGGCTCCCTATTTAGTGTCCCGCCGCACCAGACGCTGGTATAAGAGGGTGTCTGTATATTTAATTCAATTGGCTGTCTATAATAGTTTTGTTCTCTACAGTAAGGCTGGGAGAACAGGATCCTTCCTAAAATTCCAGGAAGAGATCATTTCGGAAATCCTGTATCCAGGAGGGTCCGTGCCCCAAGTCCCTGATGTAGTGAGCCGTCTACATGGCAGACACTTCCCGAGTGTCTATCCTGGTACCCCAACTCAACGTTCCCCAAGAAAAAGATGTCGTGTCTGTAGCAGGGGTGGAATAAGGCGTGACACCACCTTTTTATGTCCTGACCAGCCTGCCCTATGCATAGGGGAGTGTTTCCGCAAGTACCACACACAGGTACACTATTACTGTAGGGATTGCGTGACACAGGACAGGCACACAGGGGTCTTAGGGCCCTTTCACACAGAGCTGCCACAAACCGCTTTGCACATTGTCCCATGGGGAAGGAGGGGTTTGTCCTCTACAGGTAAAAAAAAAAAAATCACAGGTAAGCAAAAAAGTTAATGTTCTGTTTCAAATGTTATATAGAGTTTATAAAAGTTGATGTTAATAAATATATTGCGTTGCGGCCTGTTTTTTTTTTTTTTTTACCTTCTAGGTGGACCAAGCGATCAACCAGCTGCAGCACTGATGTGCATTCTGACAGAAGCATTGCGCTGCTGTCAGATTACACACAAGTCGGTGTATGCGGCGCTGCAAGGCGAGATTTCTCCTCTGCAGTAAAAGATACGTTTGCCGAGGCTTATGAGCTGAGGGGCGGTGTTCATATGCTTTGGCAAACATTTTTTATTTAAAAAAAAAATTCCGGCAATGATTTATTCATCCACATCGATTGATCGGGTTTGCCAGGGCATACGGGCTGAGTGGGTATGGATGTTGGGCGGAGCTCCTATGTCCTGGCAGACGACTTTCCCCTCCTTTTTTTCTGCACATTTTTTTTCGGCAGAGATTTTTTCATCCACATTGATCGATGCGAATGAAGAAATCTGTGCCATTCATTTTTTCTTTCAGCCCAGAGGCTGAACGGGAAAAAAAAAATCTCATTACCTGTATGCTCAATATAAGGAGAATAGCAGAAACTCCTAATGCTGGCCATACATGTAATGATTGTGGAGACCCTCAAATGCCAGGGCAGTACAAACACCCCACAAATGACCCCATTTTGGAAAGAAGACACCCCAAGGTATTTGCTGAGGGGCATATTGAGTCCATGAAAGATTGAACTTTTTGTCCCAAGTTAGCGGAAAGGGAGACTTTGTGAGAAAAAAATAAATAAATCAATTTCCGCTAACTTGTGCCAAAAAAAAAAATCTTCTATGAACTCGCCATGCCCCTCACGGAATACCTTGGGGTGTCTTCTTTCCAAAATGGGGTCACATGTGGGGTATTTATACTGCTCTGGCATTTTAGGGGCCCTAAAGCGTGAGAAGAAATCTGGAATCCAAATGTCTAAAAATGCCCTCCTAAAAGGTACTCATTGGAATTTGGGCCCCTTTGCGCACCTAGGCTGCAAAAAAGTGTCACACATGTGGTATCGCCGTACTCAGGAGAAGTAGGGCAATGTTTGGGGTGTCTTTTTACATATACCCATGCTGGGAGAGAGAAATATCTCTCTAAATTGACAACTTTGTATAAAAATATGGGAAAAGTTGTCATTTACAGAGATAGTTCTCTCACCCAGCATGGGTATATGTAAAAATACACCCCAAAACACATTGCCCTACTTCTCCTGAGTACGGCGATACCACATGTGTGACACTTTTTTGCAGCCTAGGTGCGCAAAGGGGCCCAAATTCCAATGAGTACTTTTAGGATTTCACAGGGCATTTTTTACGCATTTGGATTCCAAACTACTTCTCACGCTTTAGGGCCCCTAAAATACCAGGGCAGTATAAATACCCCACAAGTGACCCCATTTTGGAAAGAAGACACCCCAAGGTATTCCGTGAGGGGCATGGCGAGTTCATGTAAAATTTATTTTTGTCACAAGTTAGTGGAATATGAGACTTTGTAAGAAAAAAAAAGAAGAAAAAAATTAAAATCATTTTCCGCTAACTTGTGCCAAAAAAAAAAAATATTCTAGGAACTCGCCATGCCCCTCACGGAATACCTTGGGGTGTCTTCTTTCCAAAACGGGGTCACTTGTGGGGTATTCATACTGCCCTGGCATTTTAGGGGCCCTAAAGCGTGAGAAGGGTCACTGTGAAAGTCACAGGGAGATGGTTCTGGGACCAACGGATCCGCCTGGGTTGGTGGTCAATGTTAAAGGGGTGGGCACTGTGGAGGTCACTGTTAAAGGGGTGGGCACTGTGGAGGTCACTGTTAAAGGGGTAGGTACTGTGGAGGTCACTGGTAAAGGGGCGGACACTGTAAAGGACACTCTTAAAGGGGCAGGCACTGTGGAGGTCACTGTTAAAGGGGCAGGCACTGTGGAGGTCACTGTTAAAGGGGCAGTCACTATTAAAGGGGCGTGCATTGTGGAGGTCACTGTTAAAAAAGTGGACACTGTGGAGGTCACTACACATACTGTAGGTGTATATACTATATATATTATACATACTGTAGGTGTATATACTATATATATATTATACATACTGTAGGTGTATATACCATATATATTATACATACTGTAAGTGAATATATTATATATATTATACATACTGTAGGTGTATATACTATATATTATACATACTGTAAGTGAATATATTATATATATTATACATACTGTAAGTGAATATATTATATATATTATACATACTGTAGGTGAATATATTATATATATTATACATACTGTAGGTTTATATACTTTATATATTATACATACTGTAGGTGTATATACTATATATATATTATACATACTGTAGGTGTATATACCATATATATTATACATACTGTAAGTGAATATATTATATATATTATACATACTGTAGGTGTATATACTATATATTATACATACTGTAAGTGAATATATTATATATATTATACATACTGTAGGTGAATATATTATATATATTATACATACTGTAGGTTTATATACTTTATATATTATACATACTGTAGGTGAATATATTATATATATTATACATACTGTAGGTGTATATATTATATGTATTATACATACTGTAGGTGTATATACTTTATATATTATACATACTGTAGGTGTATATATTATATGTATTATACATACTGTAGGTGTATATACTTTATATATTATACATACTGTAGGTGTATATATTATATGTATTATAGATACTGTAGGTGTATATACCATATATATTATACATACTGTAGGTGTATATAGTATATATATTATACATACTGTAGGTGTATATACCATATATATTATACATACTGTAGGTTTATATACTTTATATATTATACATACTGTAGGTGTATATATTATATGTATTATACATACTGTAGGTGTATATACCATATATATTATACATACTGTAGGTGTATATAGTATATATATTATACATACTGTAGGTGTATATATTATATGTATTATACATACTGTAGGTGTATATACCATATATATTATACATACTGTAAGTGAATATATTATATATATTATACATACTGTAGGTGTATATACTATATATTATACATACTGTAAGTGAATATATTATATATATTATACATACTGTAGGTGAATATATTATATATATTATACATACTGTAGGTTTATATACTTTATATATTATACATACTGTAGGTGTATATATTATATGTATTATACATATTGTAGGTGTATATACTATATATATTATACATACTGTAGGTTTATATACTATATATTATACATACTGTAGGTGTATATACTATAAATATTATACATACTGTAGGTGTATATATTATATGTATTATACATACTGTAGGTGTATATACTATATATATTATACATACTGTAGGTGTATATACTTTATATATTATACATACTGTAGGTGTATATATTATATGTATTATACATACTGTAGGTGTATATACTATATATATTATACATACTGTAGGTGTATATATTATATGTATTATACATACTGTAGGTGTATATACTATATGTATTATACATACTGTAGGTGTATATACTATATATATTATACATACTGTAGGTTTATATACTTTATATATTATACATACTGTAGGTGTATATACCATATATATTATACATACTGTAGGTGTATATACCATATATATTATACATACTGTAGGTGTATATACATATATATTATACATACTGTAGGTTTATATACTTTATATATTATACATACTGTAGGTGTATATATTATATGTTTTATACATACTGTAGGTATATATATTATATGTATTATACATACTGTAGGTGTATATATTATATGTATTATACATACTGTAGGTGTATATATTATATGTATTATACATACTGTAGGTGTATATAGTATATATATTATACATACTGTAGGTGTATATATTATATGTATTATACATACTGTAGGTGTATATACTATATATATTATACATACTGTAGGTGTATATAGTATATATATTATACATACTGTAGGTTTATATACTATATATATTATACATACTGTAGGTTTATATACTATATATATTATACATACTGTAGGTGTATATACCATATATATTATACATACTGTAGGTGTATATACCATATATATTATACATACTGTAGGTGTATATACTATATATTATACATACTGTAGGTGTATATACTATATATATTATACATACTGTAGGTGTATATACCATATATATTATACATACTGTAGGTGTATCTACTATATTTATATATCTCAGTCTCAGAGTGGTTTCCTGTACAGGATAATAAAGGCTTCACAGCTTCTGCGTGTCACTATTTATTTTTTTAACAGCCAGCCATCTAAAATCGGAAAATCAACCAACTATGGAAAAAATAGTGGAGAAAACGCACCTCGCTAGGTCTGTGACTCCCGCCTTCTGCCACTCGGTGTCGCTGTGCTGCAATTAAAAGTGCCTCTGACGTCACGGTCGCCATGGAGACATCCTCTCGTCCTCTGCAGCAGTGCGTCACCCCCTCCCCACGCCATAGAGGTGTGTTGCGTCATGGCGCTGACGCTGGCTGCTCTGACTCCTTCGTTCATTCTGGGTTCCTATAGTTACAACATCCCGGGCGTGTCGCCTCCGTGCCCGGCCTATCGGGCTTCATGACAGCGCGCTGTGTGGGTGGGGAGAGCTCGGTGCGTGTGGAAAACATCAGGGGCCGTGGGTTTTCTTCTGTCCCAGCGCAGGTGGAGGCTGGTGTTCTGTGCACAGGGCTGGTCTACAGCTGCAGTGTCGGTGCACTGGCATCTTATACACCGTCACACAGCATTGGTTATGTGACATTTACAGGGGTTTCCACATTCGTGGTGGTATCTAAGGCTGTGTTCACACACTGAATACTCTGCAGGTTTTCTGTTTGGATTTGTGGCAAAAGTGGTTGAGATTTTAACAAATTTTATCCTCGACGCAGAAAGAAAAACCAATAAAATTCACTAGAAACAAAGGTCAGCTGCTCTGCAGGATGAAGGGGCTATCTCGTGTATGGGCAGGGGCGTACCTAGCCTTCCTGCCAAAATTTAATTGCCGCGCTGCCCCCCCCCCTCTCCCCAGCCCTACTGCTGTATCACACATACAGGGTTCGGCCTCTTGCACACGGCGCTTGTGCGGCCTTACGTGCATTTAGGGCCACAATTTGAGGTCCCCAATGCACGGGCCCCATCCGTGCGGCAGCTGCGACGGATCCCGACCAGTCAACTTGAATGGGTCTGTGATCCGTCCGCGGTGCGGAGGCACAGACAGAAACACCATGGAAGCACTCCATAGTGGTTCCGTGCCTCCGTTCCGCACGGCAGCTCCGGATTACAATCAAGGGTCCTGTTTGCGGGCCGCCATACGGGCCACGGCCATGTGCATGAGGCCTTAGGGCTAATGCACGCAAACCTATTTTTTTTCGTGTCCGTTCCGTTTTTTTTGCGGACCATATGCGTAACTATTCAATGGGTCCGCAAAAAAAAACCGGAAGTTACTCTGTGTGCATTGCATTTCCGTTCTGCAAAAAAATAGAACATTGTTATTGTCCGCCCTACAGACAAGGACAGGACTGTTCTATTAGGGGACAGGAATGCAAAATACGGTCGTGTGCATGAGCCCTAATACAGTGCCCCATGCCTCCTACATTCAGTGATGTCTCCTCTGATATAGACGTTCTCTTTCCTCATCTTCTCCATTCAGACCAGACCGACCATGACTACTTCTTTCAGACGCGTCTCGTCTCTGCAGAGTTTGGAGAGACAGGCATCTTAGGTTCCTCACTTTTCCATCATCTTCTCCCTCCTGAAGCTCCAACACTGTGCCCGCTGTGCTCCCCAAAAATAACAGTGCCAAACATTGTCTGCCCCCATTGTCTGATAGGTGCAGGTTCCACCGCTGGGACCTGCACCTACAATGAGAACAGAGCCGGGAAATGAACGGAGGGTGCACTGCGCATGCGCAGCCGTCCTCCATTCATTTCTAAGGGGCCGCCGAAAATAGCCGAATTGCCGCCTGCCCCATAGAAATGAATAGGAGCAGGGGCCGCGCATGCGCTCCCATTCACTTCTATGGGAGCAGCGCTTGGTGGTGGACGGACCCCGGGAAATCCGGGGTCCTCCAGCCACAGCGCTCCCCACTTTGTTCTCGTTGTAGACCACCGCTGGGACCTGCACCTATCATATCCTTGTGATATGCCTCCATTGTCTGAGATGGAAATACCCCTTTAATAATAATGCCCTTCTTAATGTGCCCAATAATAATAATAATACCCCCACAGTACCCACAGTATTAATAATGCCCCATTGAGCCCCTAGTAGAACTAAGGCCCACACAGGGACGTAGCTAAAGGCTCACGGGCCCTGGTACAAGAGTTCCGCTTGGGCCCCATCCCCTCAGTGCTCTGTGGCCAGGGGCAGGGGCGCACATAGCCTTCATGCTGCCTGAGGCAGGAATTGAAACTTCACCCCCCCCATGCCAAATTCTTAACCTAACCCCTTCCCTCCAGCCAGCTTGACCAACATGCATTTTCTATAATTCCGGTGTCTTCTTATGCACCACAAGGGTCTTTGGGCCCCCTCCGGCTCCAGGGTCCGTAACGACTGCTTCTTCTGCACCCCTATAGCTACACCCCTGGGCCCACATATAGTGGCCCCAGTAGTAATAAGGCAGATCTATATGCACTCCTTTATAGCCCCCAGTAGTAATACGTCAATCAGTAAGGCACCCCCATAGAGCCCACAGTAGTAATAAGGCCTCTATAGTGGCCCCTGTATTTCTAATGCCGGTTGTAGTTGTTTCAAGTATTTATAATGACCCTTAAAGTAGCCCCAGTATTTATAAAGCCCCGCTGTAGTGCCCCCCGTAGTGCTCTTACCTGTATTATAATGCCCCCTTTCCCCGTGTAATGCCAGTATGTGCATATTCAGATTACTATGGGGTGAAGGGAATAAGAAAGTTGATGCTACCGACAGCAGTAAGATACCCAAGCCTGTGGAATTTGCAACACAACCCGGCTACATTTCACTGGTTGTGTTGCTGCAGTGCTAGACTGCCATCTGTAGCCATGCAATGTATGTTAAGGCCAAACGAGCTGTGTAGCCCCTTCCTAACAACCTTAGATCTTTGGCCGATGGTCAGCTATAGACTCCAGTCACCCCCATATGAGCAATCAGCTAAGTGCACATCTGTCACCCTGTGTAACTGGGCAAAATGATGAAATTGGTTGTCAGCAACACAGTGGTGTAAATGAATAGAGTGATAATGGCTTCCGATTGACATACCTCCCACCGTCCATCCTCAGGACACAGTTGAATACAATGGTGAAGCCGCCAGCTCCTTGCTCCACCATTCCTTGTGTCTCGCCCTCAGATTACCTTGACGCCCTCCCTCCATTCACTGCTATTGTGCAGTGGCTGCATTGGCTCAGCTATTTCCGGCAGTCCCAGTGAATTGAGAAGTGGCCGTGCATGTGTGATGCACTCTCCACTCACTTCTATGGGACCTCCGACCTCGCACTTCAGGGGCATAACTCTGTATGGGGGCACTTTAAGGGGTTGTGCCATGAAAAATATTCTACATTTTTTTAAACCAGCACCTGGATCTGTAATGAAAAATTTAGTATAGACACTAAGCTGTTCAATAAATTGTATCTGTATAGCGCCAGCTACTGTTTTTTGTTTTCCTTTTTTTCTCTGACCATCTAACTGAGGTGGTTGCACGTGCTTAGTTGAAACTTTCAACTGCCACCTTCCATAGCTACTGTTAGAAGCTGTGCCAATCACAGAGAAAGGGCTACAGAAGAAAGGAGACACCCCAAAAAAGGACACGCCCCCTGAGCCGCCAGTCTGAAAAACAATTGGAGCAATGAATGGGGAGTTCTCTGGATCCATGTAAGGTGCAGGGCTGTCCTTGACCTTCCCACTCTTCTTAGTCTTGCCCTCAGATAGTCTTGACCTGCCCTGTTCTTTGTCTTGCTCTCAGATGGCTTTGACTTGTCCTCTCTTGTCTTGCCCTCAGATCGCTTTGACCTGCTCTCTGTTATCTTCCCCTCAGATGTCCTTGACTTGCCCTCTTCTTTATCTCGCCCTCAGATTACCTTGACCTGCCCTCTGTTGTCTTACCATCAGATGGTCTTGACCTGCTCACTGTTGTCTTGCCCTCAGATGGCTTTGACTTGTTCTCTGTTGTCTTGCCCTCAGATGGCCTTGGCCTGCCCTGTTCTTTGTCTCGCTCTCAGATGGCTTTGACTTGTCCTCTGTTGTCTTGCCCTCAGATAGCTTTGACTTGCCCTCTGTTATCTTCTCCTCAGATGGCCTTGACTTGCCCTCTTCTTTATCTCACCCTCAGATTACCTTGACCTGCTCTCTGTTGTCTTGCCCTCAGATTACCTTGACCTGCTCTCTGTTGTCTTGCCCTCAGATGGTCTTGACCTGCTCTCTGTTGTCTTGCCCTCAGATGGCTTTGACTTGTTCTCTGTTGTCTTGCCCTCAGATGGCCTTGACCTGCCCTGTTCTTTGTCTCGCTTTCAGATGGCTTTGACTTGTCCTCTGTTGTCTTGCCCTCAGATAGCTTTGACCTGCCCTCTGTTATCTTCTCCTCAGATGGCCTTGACTTGCCCTCTTCTTTATCTCGCCCTCAGATTACCTTGACCTGCCCTCTGTTGTCTTGCCCCTGTTCTTTGTCCTGCCCCCCGAAGGCCTCAGGCCATGAGTCTCTAAGCTGTGTGTCTCCTGGGAGAACATTACTACACACATTTCCTTGCTTTGTCTAATACAGATTTCTTCTTATGAGGCTATTTTGTGTAAAAACATACCGTAATTGGGGAGTGTAAATGAATCAGTCTTAGGGTACTTTCACAATTTCGTTAAAGTTTTCCGGTATTGAGTTCCGTCACAGGGGCTCAATACCAAAAAAAAAACGCTTCAGTTTTATCCTAATGCGTTCTGGATGGAAAGCATTCCGTTCAGTATGCATCAGGATGTCTTCAGTTCAGTCCCTCTTACGGTATTTGGCCGGAGAAAATACCGGTATTTTCTCCGGCCAAAATTCCGGAACACTTGCCGGAATGCATTGAAATGTATTAATGCCGGATCCGGAACCAAGTGTTCCGGAAAACCGGATCCGGTCTCCCGATCTGCGCATGCACAGACCTTTAAAAATGCGAAAAAAATAAGTACCGGATCCGTTTTTCGCCGGATGACACTGGAGAGACAGAGAAGGTGTTTCAATGCCTTTGTCAGCCGGATCCGGAAACAAATGGTATCCGTTTGCATATGGATTTCCGGATCCGGCAGGCAGTTCTGGCAACGGAAGTGCCTGCCGGAATCCAACAACGCAAGTGTGAAAGTACCCTTAGTGCCCATCACTGACCATCTTAATTCCCTGACCACAGAACGAGTCCACTGGGATTCTGTATCTTGTCTGCCAATTGCAGCCTACCATGGCGAAGTTTACCTACATCCTTCTCATTGTAACTCAAGGATAAGTCCACGCGAGTCGGCAATATTCTGCTATGGATCCTGCTACAAATCTGCAAACTTCACCCCTGCCATGTCCACCGCAACTTTGTGGTGTCACAAATAATATTCTACCAGCACCTGGATCTGAATACTCTTGTAATTGCATGTAATTAAAAATGTATTATAGCTGCCGGGTTGTTCAATGAAATCAACTGCATAGCGCCACCTGCTGTTTGCTCTTTTTCGAATTTCTCTGTCCTGCTCATTGAGATGGCGGCAAATGCTCAGTTCCATCCTTCAACTGCCACCAGCTGCAGCAGACAGGACACACCTTCTGAGAAAGTACGCGCCCCCTAATCTGCCAGCTTGAAATAAATCTAGAAGAATAATTAGAGCAATAAATGATCAGGCATTTTTAAGACTGATCAGGATCCTGATCAGTCTTAGGGTACTTTCACACTAGCGGCAGGATGAATCCGACAGGCTGTTCACCCTGTCGGATCTGTCCTGCCGCTATTTCGCTGTGCCGCCGCTCCGTCCCCATTGACTATAATGGGGACGGGGTGGAGCTCCGGCGCAGCACGGCAGTGCACGGCGAGAGGCCGCCGGACTAAAAAGTCGGACGTGCAGTACTTTTAGTCTGGTGGCCTCTCGCCGTGCACTGCTGTGCTGCGCTGGAGCTCCGCCCCCATCCCCATTTTAGTCAATGGGGACGGAGCGGCGGTCCGGCGGCAGGGCGAAATAGCGACAGGACGGATCCGACAGGGTGAACAGCCTGTCGGATCCGCCCTGCCGCTAGTGTGAAAGTAGCCTAACAAATGCCATCAGTTGGCATACGTTTTTGCCGGATTCGGCAGGCAGTTCCAGCGATGGAACTGCTTGCTGGATCACTCTGCCGCAAGTGTGAAAGTAGCCTAAATCAATTTCAGATCAGTGAGGATCCGATACCCGGCGCCCCTGCCATACAGCTATTTCAGGGCTGGAACTGGGCACTGGTACTATACTGCTCTGTACACTGTACAGGTATGGAGCTGTGTTCTTCTGGTGCCTGATTGTCCAGGTTATGAGCAATCCCCTATCCACAGGATAACTATTAGATCAGTAGGGTTCCTACCACTGGGGCGCCCACTGATTATGAGAACGGGGGTCCTGTAGCCTCTGCGCCCATGCTCCACTGAGACCTGACATCCAACAGCGTCAGGTCATAGGGCACAGTCAGCACTAGCAGTGGTACACTCACTGCTCCCCATGCCTCCTGCATCCTAGTGAGACATAATGAAAACGCTCTAGGTATTGGCTTAGGACCCCGATACAGTTAAATGCTGCACTCCCTAGGCGGCACAATGACGTCAGGGGGGGGGGGGGTGCAATGCTGGGGGCACTAAAACGGGTAATAATTTGTACTGGCACATGTTTGAAGGGGCATTTTTTTCTCTTGGCACACAATTTTCTAGTGGAACATGTTATAAGGGGATACCTTTTGTACTGGCACACAGTATAATGGGAATTATTACTACTGGGGGGATATTATGGTGGGCTTTAATATTACTAGGGGAATATGGGAATCATGATTACTAGTATAGGCCCATTATTACTTCTGGGACATAATGGGGGCATTATTACTATTGGGGGCAGTTACCACCAAGTGCACTCTGGCAGAGAATTACTACTGGTCGGACTTTTAGGAGTACTAATACTATGGGAGGCACCCAGGCACAGTATCAGCTTAGCATTGTTTTTGGAGGACACTGTTTGTGGCATTATTACTGTCAGATATGCTGGAGGGCATTGTGTGTCAATTATTGAAGTGGACGCTATCCATGTCGTACTAGTGTTTTCAGGGGGATTGTCTGTTTCTGCAGTATAGTATTTGGGGGCACAGCGGGCATAGTACTGGGGGTGGCAGAATGGAGTGTTGAGAAAATGAGGAGAACGATGGTAAAGTAGGAAACTTAGATGTCTGTCAAACTCTGCAGAGATGAGATGTAGCTGAAAGAAGTCATCATGGCGATCTGGTCGGAATGGAGAAGGTGAGGAAAGAGAACATCTACATCAGAGGAGACATCACTGGATGTAATAGGTATGCGGTGATGTACTCTCCTGTATGTTTGGTAGTGAGGAATGTAATAATAAATAATAATATCCATCGTGGGTCCTAAAGTGGCGTCTATCTTTTTGACAGGAAGATTAATGCTTCATTCTGTGTTAATCTGTCTGTCAAATCTGACAGAGGCTTAGAACGGAGCCTATAACAGCGGGCGAGAGTAGCCTTGGGGGTTATAGGTTGTCACTCAGCTTTCCCAGTTTCTAAGTGTGTGTGTGTGTGGGGGGGGTTATCTACTGTGTGGTCCCCCCAGCAGTGTATCACATTGTTCTAATATAGAGGGTGAAATACTGAAATTCCTGCACTCGCTTTCTATATACTGGGGGCACTGTTTTGATGTTCACTCTGTTGGCCATATTGCCTACAAAATGCCCTGTGTACACATATAGGCAGAACACACGTGTAACTGTATATATAATGTAGATACCATGTCATGTACACATAGACCACACACGTATATAATACATGTCATGTACACATATAGACAATACACACGTAGAACTATATATAATACATATCATGTACACATGTAGTGACCCCCATAGACCGCACACACCTATAACTGTATATATAATGTATAGGTCATGTACATACAGACAGTACACACATATAACTGTATGAATAATGTATATAATACATGTCATGTACACATACAGACAGTACACACATATAACTGTATATATATATATAATGTATATAATACATGTCATGTACACATATAGACTGCACACACCTTTTCTAATATATAAAGCTGAGTGTATGTGTATGTCCGCTAAAGGAATCCGCACCGTTGCATTTACAATCACGAAATTTGGCACACAGGTACATCAGGTGTCCAGGAAGATTTTAGACCAGGTCTCAGCTCTCTAGGACGTACTGTTCCTGAGATATTCCCAAAAAATGCATTAGCCAATAGAAGCTTGGTCACATGACCCTTATCAGCCAATAGAAGCTCGCAGGTCCTCCAGCCTCCACATACAGTTTTACTCCAGGTTTCCATAACAACCCAGCCATTTTTCTTCACTGCTGTAGGAGAGCTTTAAAGGAAATCTGTCACCAGGATAATCGCTATTGCAGTAAAGCCATGGCCTAATAGCACTTAGTACCTTATTTCCAGATGTGCCTTTGTTCCAGCAATAGATGTTTTTATCCTCTGAAAATCCAGTTTATTTGGTATGCAAATGAGCCAGAAAGGTGCCCAGAGGGCATAACTCTTGCAGGAAGGAACTCAGACACGCCCCCTGCCACAATGTGTCCACCCTCAATAGACGAACTTAAAAACCCCGCCCGCAGGTCCTGTTAAGCCACGCCCCTGATCTGGTTAGGCCACGCCCACCCCACTCCTCAGCCGACTGGGATTGAAAAAAATGAAGGTAAAAATCTACTTCTGTTAGTTGCAGGGGTGGGAGGGAGGGTGACTTTCTCCCTGCAGCTCACACTCAGACAGCACAGTGCTGCTGTCTTAGAGTGAGCTGTTCAAAAGGACACGTCCCCGATCTGGTTAGGCCACGCCCCTCCCACTCCTCAGCTGACAGGGATTAAGAAAAAATGAAGTTAAAAATAAACTTCTGTCAGCTGCAAGAGTGGGAGGGACGGTGACTTTCTTCCTGCAGCTCACACTCAGACAGCACAGTGCTGCTGTCTGAGAGTGAGCTGTTCAAAGGGACATCCTTGTGTCCATCCAGGCCCTGCGCCAGACGGAGGACAATGAGTCTGAAAACCGGACTGTCCGGCCTAAAACTGGACCTCTGGCCACCCTAGGGGCAGGCTGCTGTGGAGGTCACAGTTAAGGGGATGGTCCGCTATGGAGGTCAGTGTTAAGGGGAAGGCTGCTGTAAAGGTCAAAGTTAAGGGGGTGGGCTGCTGTGGAGGTCCAATTTTAAAGGGACAGGGCACTGTGGGGGGCGGAGGGGCAGTGTTAAGGGTGCTGTAGATGTTAGATGTTATAGTGGATAGTGTTGATATCTTTTAACGACACACACAAACAGTAAATGAAATAGATTAAAGGGAACCTGTCACCTCCAAAACACATTTTACACCAACATCGTTACCTTACAGTAGCCCCCAGTGTGTTCCTAATCGTGTTTTTCATTCCTCCGCTGGTTGTTGTATACTTTATAAAAACGCTGTTTTAATCTGTGTTTTCGCTATCCTCAGAGTCAGCTTGAAGTCAAGGGGGCAGCGGCCTCCTCGCTTCAAGTCATACTAAGCCTGCCACTTACCCCTCCTCCCTTCACTGTGATTGACATCCTGCTGTGAGGCTGGGATCGTGCAAGTCTCACGCATGCGCGGTGCGCTCCTTGTCACTGCGCGATCCCGTCTCCGGCTCCCGCACTCAGCAGGCTGCTTCACTCTCTCTGTGCATGTGCCGGGCGCGCGCGCACGATGGAAAAGCCTGGCACATGCGCAAAGAGAGGAAAGCGGCCAGTTGACTCCGGGAGACGGGATCGCGCAGTGACAAGAAGCGCACCGCACATGCGTGAGACTTGCACGATCCCAGCCTCACAGCAGGATGTCAATCACAGTGAAGGAGGCCGCTGCCCCCTTGACTTCAGGCTGACTCTGAGGATAGCGAAAACACAAAGTAAGGCTACATGCACACGACCGTTGTTTTGGTCCGCATCCGATCCGCCGTTTTTTGCGGCTCGGATGCGGACCCATTCACTTCAATGGGGCCGCAAAAGATGCGGACAGCATTCCGTGGCCCCGCCCAAAAAATATAGCATGTCCTATTCTTGTACGTTTTGCGGACAAGAATAGGCATGTCTACAATGGGCCGTCCCTTCCGCAAATTGCGGAAGGCACACGGGTGGCTTCCGTTTTTTGCGGACCGCAAAAAACGGCACGGTCGTGTGCATGTAGCTTAAAACAGCGTTTTTATAAAGCATACAACAACCAATGGAGGAATGAAAAACATCATTAGGAACTCACTGGGGGCTACTGTAAGGTAACGATGTCGGTGTAAAATGTGTTTTGGAGGTGACAGGTTCCCTTTAAATATACCCGAGCAAAGCCAGGTCCTTCAGCTAGTAACTGTATATAATACATGTCATGTACACATACAGACAGTACACATATAACTGTATATAATACATGTCATGTACACATACAGACAGTACACATATAACGTATATAATACATGTCATGTACACATACAGACAGTACACACATATAACTGTATATAATACATGTCATGTACACATACAGACAGTACACACATATAACTGTATATAATACATGTCATGTACACATACAGACAGTACACATATAACGTATATAATACATGTCATGTACACATACAGTACACACATATAACGTATATATAACGTATATAATACATGTCATGTACACATACAGTACACACATATAACGTATATATAATACATGTCATGTACACATACAGACAGTACACATATAACGTGTATATAATGTATATAATACATGTCATGT
Source organism: Bufo bufo (assembly GCF_905171765.1). Lineage (NCBI taxonomy): Eukaryota > Metazoa > Chordata > Amphibia > Anura > Bufonidae > Bufo > Bufo bufo. The sequence goes on from NC_053389.1 coordinate 68,228,507, forward strand.
ACACATACAGACAGTACACATATAACGTATATATAATGTATATAATACATGTCATGTACACATACAGACAGTACACACATATAACGTATATATAATGTATATAATACATGTCATGTACACATACAGACAGTACACATATAACGTATATATAATGTATATAATACATGTCATGTACACATACAGTACACAGGCTCGGCACTATGATACTCCTGCTCCAGCGGGATGTTCCCTCAGGAGCGCCCCCTGCTGCTCACGCACCACTCCTCCCTCCGCCAGCCCCGTCCTGGCTTCGTCAGCTTCTCCCGCCTCCCTTTGATCTGTCGTCAACAAGCCCCGCCCCGTGACGTCAGGCCGCGGTGTCCGCCGGTCAGACCGGGACTCGCTCGCGCAAGATGGCGGCTACAGTGCCCGGGGGTACCGGGACCCAACTCCCGCCGCACCGCTCGGCCCCGGCTAGGATTGGATACTACGAGATAGAAAGGACAATCGGCAAGGGCAACTTCGCGGTGGTGAAACTGGCCACGCACATCGTGACACGGGCAAAGGTAACCGGGACGGAGCCGAGTGACACGGGAGCCGGAGAGGGGGCGCGGAGTAGCGGGCAGACCGCACGGGCTGCTGGGGTGGGGGGCAGACACGGGGGTTGCAGCGGGCAGGACGGGGGCAGCAGGGCTTGGGCCATGGGAAGAAGCGGGGGGGACCCTGCAGCCGGGGGTGGGGGAGAGCGCCTTCAATAGGCCGATTCATCCGGCAAACAAGCAGGGGGATCCCGCGGGGAGATGGTGAAGCTGCCGGTGTGCGGATCCAGGTGAAGAGCCCGGTCCCCCCCATTCATCGCTCCATGGAGCGGCCGCGGTGCCTGTCACCTGCCCATCACCCTGTATGGCACCTGTGTCAGTGCTGAGGAGGGGGCTGTGTGCACACCTACCTGCTGGACCCCTCACTGTGTGTGTGTGTGTGTGTGTTACACTGTGTGTGTGTGTGTTACACTGTGTGTGTGTGTGTTACACTGTGTGTGTGTGTGTGTTACACTGTGTGTGTGTGTGTGTGTGTGTTACACTGTGTGTGTGTGTGTTACACTGTGTGTGTTACACTGTGTGTGTGTGTTACACTGTGTGTGTGTGTGTGTTACACTGTGTGTGTGTGTGTGTTACACTGTGTGTGTGTGTGTTACACTGTGTGTGTGTGTGTTACACTGTGTGTGTGTGTTACACTGTGTGTGTGTTACACTGTGTGTGTGTGTTACACTGTGTGTGTGTGTTACACTGTGTGTGTGTTACACTGTGTGTGTGTGTTACACTGTGTGTGTGTGTTACACTGTGTGTGTGTGTGTTACACTGTGTGTGTGTGTGTTACACTGTGTGTGTGTGTGTTACACTGTGTGTGTGTGTGTTACACTGTGTGTGTGTGTGCGTGCGTGTGCTACACTGTGTGTGTGTGCGTGCGTGTGCTACACTGTGTGTGTGTGCGTGCGTGTGCTACACTGTGTGTGTGCGCGTGCGTGTGCTACACTGTGCGTGCGCTACACTGTGTGTGCGTGCGTGCGTGTGCTACACTGTGTGTGTGTGCGTGCGTGTGCTACACTGTGTGTGTGTGCTACACTGTGTGTGTGTGCTACACTGTGTGTGTGCGTGCTACACTGTGTGTGTGTGTGCGTGCTACACTGTGTGTGTGTGTGTGTTACACTGTGTGTGTGTGTGTGTTACACTGTGTGTGTGTGTGTGTTACACTGTGTGTGTGTTACACTGTGTGTGTGTTACACTGTGTGTGTGTGTGTGTTACACTGTGTGTGTGTTACACTGTGTGTGTGTGTGCGTGCTACACTGTGTGTGTGTGTGCGTGCTACACTGTGTGTGTCTATGTACATGTATTTGTATGTGCATATATTCCCTTAGTGATGTATCTGTGTGTACACGACCCTCTGTATGTACATTACCCCGTGTGTATCTGTTATCCTGCCTACATACTTGTATATGTACATGACCCTCCATGTCCGGGTGTATTTCTTACCCTCGCTATGTAGTGTGCATACGTTACCTTTACTATGTATGTGTTATATGTATATGCCCATACGTTGCTCTCTGTACGTACAGATGTGCTTTTATTTGTGTATGTACATATGTTACCCTAGTGATGTACCTGTATGTACTGTATATGCATGAGTGCAAACATGATTCTCTGTGCATATATGTACTGTATATTGTGCATTACCCTCACTATGTACATGTATTTTTATGTATGTACTTATTATCCTCTTGATGTATTTATGTACTGTTTTTGTACATACATGACCCTCTCTAAGTACATATGTGTATTTATTGTTCTCTCCGGGAACCATGTTTGTGTACATACATGACTGTGTATGCGGGTGTATATGTGTTTATTACCCTCTCCAGTAACGTGTATACTTGAACCCTCTATGTGTATGTGCGCAGTATATGTACACACATGACTATCCATGTTTGTGTGTATATACTACCCTGTCTGTAAACACACGTGTAGACATGACCTCCTCCTCCTGCAGGTGTAATATATCGGTGCCTCCATCCATGTAATGCTGACTATACCGTACACTGTGTGCAGGAGCACTGACGAGACGCTGGACCATATCCTTGCTGGAAGGATATGACTGGCATAGATTGGGCCCGCGGGCGATGATGCTCGGACAACCCCCTGTAAAGGGGTTGGCTCATCTCAGACATTGATGGCAGATCAGTAGGATAGGCCATCAGTGTCGGATAGGTGCGGGTCCCACCTCTGGGACCTGCTCCTATCTCTAGAACGGGACCCCCAAAGTAAACAAAGATCAACCGTCCATGCACAGCCACCCTTCATTCACCGCTATGGGAGTTCCAAAAATACCTGACCATTGGCTGCGCTCACGTGGCTATTTTCAGGACTCCCAGATCGACAAATTGGCAGCAGGCTGCGTAACGGGAGTGTCCTGTTGTGGAGGTAGGGGTGGATTCCATATCTAGGACCTGCTCCTATCTGACATTTATGACATGTCCGAACAACATGCCATCAATGTCTAAGATGGGAATACCCCTTTTAGAGAGTTTTGGGGCGTTGAAGGGATTATCCCACGACTAATGTAAAAAATGACAATCAGACATCATATAGTACATGACAAAGCTAGAACCAGCCCTGTACCTGACATGGATCCAGAGATCTCCCCATTCATTGCTGTGGTAGATTTATATCAAGCTGACAGCTCAGGGGAGTGTCTTTTCTGCTGCAGCTCAGGGGGCGTGCCCATGCTCTCCCTATCGCAGCTCAGGGGGCGTGCCCATGCTCTCCCTATCGCAGCTCAGGGGGCGTGCCCATGCTCTCCCTATCGCAGCTCAGGGGGCGTGCCCATGCTCTCCCTATCGCAGCTCAGGGGGCGTGCCCATGCTCTCCCTATCGCAGCTCAGGGGGCGTGCCCATGCTCTCCCTATCGCAGCTCAGGGGGCGTGCCCATGCTCTCCCTATCGCAGCTCAGGGGGCGTGCCCATGCTCTCCCTATCGCAGCTCAGGGGGCGTGCCCATGCTCTCCCTATCGCAGCTCAGGGGGCGTGCCCATGCTCTCCCTATCGCAGCTCAGGGGGCGTGTCCATTCCGCTGCAACTCTCTCCCCATCACAGCTCATTAGGCAGTTGAAGAATGAAACTGAGCACGTGCGTCCATCTCAGTGAGCAGGACAAAGAAATAAGGAAAAATAAATTTAATTACAAAAGTATTCAGATCCAGGTGCTGGTTTGAAAAATGTAGTATATTTTTCGTGGGACAAGCCCTTTAAATATTGATGGCCTATCCTCAGGATAAGTCAGCAGTAATGTTATCGCTGACTCCAGACTCCCCAGAAGATCAGCTGTTTGGAGAGGCTGGACGGATAAGCGTTGCAGCCTCTTCATTTTATACCAAGCACAGCGCCATATGTTGCATAGTGGCTGAGCTTTGTATTGCAGCTCAGTGCAATTCAATTGAATGGGACTGAGCTGTGCAAAGGCTCTGTGACCTGTGGACATGATATGGAGGAAGGGGCCGCAGCACCTGCCTGAGTGCGGTAGCTCTTCCAACTTCTGATCGGGGGCAAGCTGGCAGTTATACCCCTACTGATCAGATTCTGACAACCTATCCTACGGATGGATCACCCCTTTAAGTGTAAATGTTTGCTTCTAGCTCCACTGTTCCCCCCCCCCCCAATAAGGGTTCCTTGGACCCTGGTTAGGAGGGGGCGCAGAAGACGGCAGCAGACGTGTAGTCCCTTTTACTGTAGAGGTGGCTTTGTGACTTCAGCCCGCTGACTTCTGTTTGGCATGGGTGGGCTTCAGGCAGAGCAGTCATCAGATCCCAGACGCAATCTCCCTGACCCCATCTCTGTGTCCTCAGAGAGGGGATCATTTTCTTTTGGGAGTTTGCCTATGGCAGGGTTGTCAAACCTGCGGCTCTACAGCTGTTGTAAAACTACAACTCCCAGCAAGCCCTGCTGTAGGCTAATAGCTGTAGGCAGTCTGGGCATGCTGGGAGTTGTAGTTTTGCAACAGCTGGAGAGGCGCAGGTTGGCCATCCCTGTAACATAGATCATCAACCTCTGCTGTGGTGAAACTTCAACTCCCAGCATGCACCCTTGTGCAACTGTTCATGGAACTCCCATAGAAGTGAATGGTGCATGCTGGGAGTTGTAGTTTAATAAGAAGTGGAGTGCCGAAGGTTGTTGATCCTTGACCTTTGGTAATAAGGTTGGGATCCAGGGGGTTGCACTGTGATGGCCAGTTATGTGGAAAGCTGCTCTGATGTGCTCTTCATGTGTAAGAAGCTGTGTATAGTGATACACAAGTAAAACCGCCAGGTGTCTCCTGCACATGTTCTTACCTCCTTCATACATGCATTTACCACAGTGGAGGACACATTTAGTCTGGATTCACACAGTATTTTTAAATTTTTTTAAGGGGTTTTTTAAGAGTTAAATAAAAACTCAGGCAATCCCTGTAAATGGCCTAAAATAAAAGGATGATTACTCAGCCATATACTCCCCTACTTCTTCCAGCGCTGCGCTCCGATCGATGACATCAGCAGTGCGCAGGACGTCTGTGCTGAGGCCAGTGATTGGCTGCAGCTGTGACTTGTGTGCACAGAACGTCGCAGCTGCAGCCAGGAAGATGACATCAGCAGTGGGAGGACCGCAGCGCAGCGCTGGAAGGAGTTAGGGGAGTATCCATCCTCCTCCTTTTATTTTAGGCCATTTACAGGGCTTGCCTGAGTTTTTATAGAACTTGGACAAACCTTCTTAAAGGGGTTTTGCCATCACATACAATGGGGCATATCGCTAGGATATGCCCCCATTGTCTGATAGGTGCAGGTCTCACCCCTGGGACCCGCACCTGAAACGAGAACGGAGCGGGGAAATTAATGGAGGGTGCACTGCGCAGCCGCCGTCCATTCATTTCAGTGGTGCCGCCGAAAATAGCCCAGCAGGGTCCTCCAGCCGCAGCTCTCCCCACTCCGTTCTCCTTGTAGGTGCACTCTGGCTATCTGTGATGGAGATGTGACCTTCATAGGTAATGACCATCCTGTCATAGTCTTGTTTACCTCAATGCCAGTCCGGTGCTAAGGCTTTGCCAGGCTCCACAGTTATACCACAATATGAAGGTCTTCTGGACTTATAACGAGGGCTTATGTACATTTGGATGAAGACTAAAAAGCTGGAGCTTCCTCTTGATTTACTTGAACTGAGTGTTGACATTTAGTTCAGGGTGGACAGGTGGATGAGGGATGGACAGATTTCAGTACTGTGACCACCTGGGGGAACAAAGCTTTGGACAGGTCTGTTCTGTCTGATCTATTTTACTTGGGTGGCAGATTTTGAGGACCTCTCGTAGTCACCATTGATGTGAATCCATGAATCTACTGTAATCCTGGGTTCTGTCTTCCAAGATCTTGCGTCTCTGTGGTCACATCCAGTCCGTGCTACGTGACCATCCCATATAGAAGAACCTGGTTTGCCTGTGAATAATCCCACCAACCGTAGCAGATACCAGGGTGGGGATTGTATTTTCTGGCTGGAATGGAAAGTGCACCTTTCAGCACTATTCTTTTCTGGTGATGTGATGGACACCATGGTGGATCATGATAAAGACCAGTCTAAGTCAATGGGTTGAGGCAGGCTTGGTTGGTGTCCGTCACAGCTTAAATTTGTTTTTTTCTGTTTCTGTGATGAATTAAAAAAATGTATTTCCTAGTATAATTGTGAACTTAGCCTTAAAAGGGTTTCTCCACGAAGAACACTTAAACTGGCCATACCTATTGGACCTCTTCCACATGTCAGTGATTCATAGACGTATGCTGTCCATGGTCTCCATAGACTGCTCACCTATTAACGTGTATTTACACATCAGTGATTTTCCACTCACCGTGGGTCTGTGGTGACGTCACGGAAGAATGCCTTGTTCCATCTGTGATTACGGATCCCTCACGCATATTATAGTCTACGAGTCCATGAAAGCCATAAACACAACACAGATGTCACCCGTGTTTGATCCATGGTTTTCATGGATCGATGTTTGAAGATGCTTTGGAAACTAAATTTCATCCTAGCGGTGTCTATGAACCATGGATCACGCATGGACTGAAAAACATAAAAACTACGGGTCAAACACGGATGGGTCACAGGCCGCTCCGTCAAGGACATGACACAGACATGTGACTGAGGGTTTAGATCTACGACTGCTGATCTTGGCGGTTTCAGTAGACCATGTAATGTATATGGCTTCCTCCTGACATCAGACACCAACTGTGGGGAAATTGAGCATCAGGCATGTTTGCTTTCAGCATGCCCAATCCTTGTTCTAAGGAAGATAAGCCGCTTCCAGAGGCGTCTGGCAGAGCCAACCATGGATATAGGCGGGAGGATCAGGAGAGATGGCCAGATGAGCGTTCATGTATCTCATGGGTGTCTTCAGCTTAATTGAGGTCCCCAGTGCCATATCTGTCAGTCCCCTAGAAGTGGATGTAGCGGTGGTTGCGCGTGTGCACTACCGCTCCATTCATGTGGACCACTGATTCATTAGAAGTCAACCCCCACGTCACAGGTCTGTAGGATAACTTTTCAGTTGGATCATGTTTTTCTCAGTCGGACACCTTGGAGATGACATAGATCCCGCAGCTCCGTGATCGGGTTGCATGGTGGGATCTGTACGTGTACATTTGTCATACGATTCCTTCCTAAATATTTGCCCGTTGTAAATAGCGTGGAGTACCTCCGGCATATTTCTGTCCTCGAGCTTTCAGCGTTTGCTTTCGAAGTACGTGTGGTTATGTGCCATGTAGAGTTTTCTTCAGCTCAGCTTGAATAGCTCTTGGCTCCGTGCTTGACTTGTGGTTAATGTTCTTGCATCATGTCCTCAGATTTCCAGCCTTAACGTAGGGATTTCAAGTCTGAGGATGTCAATGAAAATACATGTCGTTCATTATTTACAGTGATTTAACGTACCTCAAGGATCTCCAGAGAACCATTAGCCCCTCTGCTAGGGCATGTCCTGGTGCAGCAACTTATCCCCTTTCTACAGGGTTGGAGATAAGTGTTTGGTCAGACAGCCGGGGCCCTAGCAATCAAGAGCACAGTGGCCCTTGTTTTCCCTGTTTTGGATTGGGTGGCGGGCATGCTTGTGTGTTCGTTGGTCCATTCAGCTCTATGGGACTGTCCTAGATGGCAGAGTACAATCGCTATGTGGCATCCCCATAGAGCTGAATGGAAGGTCGGTGTGCATGTGTGTCCGCTAGCCCATTCAACAGGGGCCCCCATTCTCGCCGTGGTCAGGGACCCCTGAGAATAATAAAAAATAACATTTACTCATCTCCTGAACCCTCCCTGTTCCAGCGCAGTCGCCCGGATCCACTTCGCCACTGCAGCCGTGACGTAATGCCTTGGCTTAGTGTTGACTGTGTATGACGTGACCACTGCAGCCAGTCACTGGTCTCGGCTGTATACAGCAGGAGACTGTTGAGCCGATTGATTGGTTGAAGCAGTTACGTGTGGTATATGGGCATGTCACCTCTACAGTCAGGACAAAAAAAGCTCGGTGGAGAGGCAGCACGGGAATGGAGGGGGTTTGAGTGAGTATGATTTGTATTTTAAAGGGGTTCTCCATGCTTTTCTAAACTGGTCCTTTCTTCTGCCCCGTGGAAGAAGATAGTTTGGTCGGTACTTATCCCACTTTTGCTTTGGTGATGCCCATGACTCTGCTGCACTCACACAGGCTGCGGGCTCTTCTGTCTCCTGTGTGCCCTTCTCTTCCTGTTCACCTTCATAATAGTAAATGCATCTAAACAGGGAGAGAAGGAGTTAAAGGGGTTGTCTCACTTCAGCAAATGGCATTTATTATGTAGAGAAAGTGAATACAAGGCACTTACTAATGTATTGTGATTGTCCTTATTCCTTCCTTTGCTGGCTTCATACATTTTTCCATCACCTTATTCACTGCTTGTTTCCATGGTTACGACCACCCTGCAATTCAACAGTGGTGGTCGTGCTTGCACACTATAGGAAAAAAGCATGAGCCTATCTGCTTTCCCTATGGTCCCGGCCACCAGAGAAGCTGGCGCTTTTTCCCATAGTGTGCAAGCACGACCACCACTGCTGGATTGCAGGGTGGTCATATCGCCATATCAGTTGCCAGAAGAAAGTGGTGGCCATTGGCAGGGACCACCGGCTCTATGTTGTCGAAGGAAGTACCGCTGCCCTTTTACACCGCCATAAATACTTCTCGTATTTTTGTGCAGATTTCTCTATTTTCTTGCACCAACATCTGGGTATGTTACTAGCGGATTTTATTGCAGATTTAGTGCTGAAACGTAGAAAAATCCTCATGGAACCTCTCGTGGAAATCCCGACCCTTGTGCAGGCGAGTCCGTATATTATTCACCTCGCTTCTCTCGGCCTCCGCTGCATCCTTTAGGCTTGGCTCTTCCGTTTTTTATCTACGTGTTCGTCTGCGGTATTTGTCCGCCCCGTCTGCTTCTGCAGTAATGTGGTTCCTGGTAAATGGGGACATGTGGTAATCCTTTTGCAGAAGGTTACTTTCCAAAAATGAATGTGAAGGGAGCCATAGGTGATGATAGCGTAAGGTGGTGTTGCTTCCAAGACATCTCCTTGTCAGACTGAAGCCGGCCTGGTGGTCAGCCGTGTATTTTCCTTGCAGTAGCTGCCCCTTTTTTTGGTAATGGAGAGAGGGTAGGCCTTCTTCTATGACACCCACATCATTTTGAAGCTGAAGACTGTCATGTTCTCGGGATTTGTGCAGCCCTGTTTCGGCCAGAATAGTCTTAAAGGGTTTGTACCAAGTTATAAACTTCTCTCCATCGGTTCCCAGAATGAATGGGGTGAACGCTGCTGCTCAGTCCATTCTGTATGGGGCTGCCAGAGATGGTCGCACTGGGCTACGAATGGTACAGCGGTGTTACTGTCATCCAGGGAACTCTGATCTGCCATTCTCTTGATCAGTGGGGTGGATCGGGCATGATGAACTTGAGTATGCCCAATCCTTTGTACTCAAAGGATGTCCTGATCCTTTAAAAATAAAAAAAATAATATTTACCTGCCAGACAACCCCTTTTGTCTGAACCTCAGCCCCTTAACAAAAAACATGAAGATTTGCCTGTCTGCGGTCCCAGTCGCATCCAGTCCCCGCAGAACCATGAAGTAGCTGTGGCCAGTGACGTTTCATAGTCCTGCATGGACTGGAAGCTCCCAGGAATGGAGCAGTGGCAAGACCACGGACTGGCGTTCAGGGGCACAGGTCTAGACCAAGGGGGTTGTCTGCTCTAAGGCTACATTCACACGTCAGTATTTTTCTATATCCCGATTTTCGGTCCGTTTTTTGCGGATCCGTTGTTCCTGTAAATGTTTCCGTATGTCATCCGTTTTTTGCGGATCCGTAAAAAACTGAAACATGTATAAATTTCAATAAGCAAATAAAGTTGTTTGGATTTCTTTGAAAAAAAAAAAAAAGTAAATAAAAGTTTATAAAATAAAAATTTAATTTCCAGGAACGGAATCCGCATAAAACGGATGACATACGTAATGACATACGAATGTCTTCCGTTTTTTACGGATCCATTGACTTTGTATTGTACCAGGATCCGATTTTTGCAGAAAAGAATAGGACAAGTTTTATATTTTTTCGGACATGCGGAACGGAACAACGGAAACTGACAGCACACATTGTGCTGTCCGATTTTTTTCCAGTACCCACTGAAAATGAATGGGTACAGAACTGGTCCAGATCTGTTCCGCATAAAACGGAACAGATCAGGAAAGAAAAAAACGGACGTGTGAATGGACCCTAAGGCTGTACTTGGCATCGGTGGGGTATCATGTAGTCCAGCACATCATTGGCTGTGCCTTAGTTTATATTCACACGCGGCAGATTTTGTTTCGGAAATTTCTGAGACTGACAACCAGGGTTGTATCTGCGGCAAGCACGTGGATTTCTGCAAGCCTCCCTAGGATCTATGGCACGGTCTGCAGCTGATCCACTGCTGTATGTGAACACACCCTGGGGTTGCTTCTTCTGTCACCTTGCCCAGGTGCCATTTGTGAGCTATGACCTGGGCTAATGTGGGAACGCTGGCAGCGCTGCGCCCTGTTTGTGCCATGTTACATAATGTTACAGTACGACGCCTGTGCTCGCTCATGGACGCTTGTTTTCCTGTTTGCCGCGCGGTGCAGGGAGCTCGGAGGAGAGCTTCCCAGGCTTTGTCCTTACAGCCCATGCCAGACGAGCGAAAACAAGGGGCCCATTGACTGGAAGTCATCTCATCCAGGATGCACAAAGCTGCCCATTGTGCCAGCGTCCTGCAGCACAGAGGTGGAGCTCCTGGTTACATCTGCACTTCATGGCCTTTATTCTCGGTCAGTGTCCTCTCTTCTACGGTGAATTTCACACTGTTATGAAAGACAGGATCAAAGCTTTAGATTTACTGACGAAATCCCAATACTGCTTTTGGATGGCAAGGGTCGTCTGTAACCATGGAAACGAGCAGTTTATAATGTGATGGAAAAATGAATCCAGCCAGCAAAGGAAGCAATATGGACAATCGCAATACATTAGTAAGTGTCTTGTATTAACTTTATCTACATGATAAATGCCACTTACTGAAGTGAGACAACCCCTTTAAAGGGGTAGGGTCGTGGAGAGATGCTTCTATATGCTGGAGCTGTAGGACGCTTAGAGGATATCATGCTTGGGTCCCATTAAGGGCTCATTCACATGACGGTATAAATGGTTCCACATCCGGTCGTGTGAGTGCTCCCTCACTAGAACAGATACTTGGCGGGTGTAGTACCATTCCCTCAGCGGTTGTACTGCCCGGCGTGCGATGGCGTCTATCCACGACCAACGTCAGATGGGATGGGAGATCGTAATTGGATGAATAGGCTATGTTCACACTGGATGGATACGCTGTGGATTTACGCCTGGAAAATCTGCAGCACCAGCAAAGTGGAGGACATTTTAGGAAATCTCATCCATTCGCTGCAGGGCGGATTTTTTTAAATCTGCAGCATGTTTTTTTTATGGGGTAGATTTCTGGGGTTTGGTTTCGCCCTTTGCAATGCATAGGGTGACATCTGCAGCCCAATCAGTGACAAAAGCGCAATGGAAAATTCCTCCTCGTGTCGGACCGGATTCACACACAGCCTTTTGCAATTTTATTCCATGGCAATTTCAAAGGCTTTTTATGACTTCTGTATTAAACGATTGAAAAGTCTATGTCTATATAAAACTTTTTTTTTGCGTTGTCCACCATGTCAGTGAATAGCTGGTCTCCATGGACAGCACACCTAGCCATTATCATTAAAAGTTCATCAGTATCTGACCGGTGAGGGTCCGACACCCGGGACTCCTGCCGATCAACTGTTTGAGGAGGCATCGGCGCTCACAGTAGCTCCACAGCCTTCTCCCTGCTCACCAAGCACAGCGCCGTACATTGGATTGTGGCTGTGCCTGGTATTGCGCTCAGCCCCATTTACTTCAATGGCACTGAGCTGCTCCTAGGTCACATGACCGATGAACGTGACGTCACTGGCCTAGGAAAAGCTGCGTGAAGGACGCGGCACTACTGCAAGCGCCGATGCTTTCTCAAACGGCTGATCGTTGGAGTTCCCGGGTGTCGGACCCCTACCCTTTCCCATACTGATGACCTATCGAGAAGATAGATCAGCAGTATTAAAGTCTTGGAAAACCCCTTTAATGTGTGTGGTTTTCCACGGGCCGTGGGTTTGTGGTGAAATCATGGAAGCACGCCCTATTTTTGTCTGTGATTATGCATCCTTCAAATATACGTTAGTCTGTGGAGGAGATTTATCCAAAATGGTGGAAAGTAGAACTGGCTTAGTTGCCCATAGCAACCAATCAGATTCCTCCTTTTATTTTTCAGAGCTCCTTTGGCAGATGAAAGGTGGAATCTGATTGGTTGCCATGGGCAACTAAGCCAGTTCTACTTTACACCATTTTGGATAAATCTCCCCCTATGGGTGTATGGACCGTTGGCGGGAGATGCTCTAAAAACAAATCTTCAGATGAGCAGTGTCTGTGGAATGTGAATGGCCATCTTGTCACGGATGTCATCTCGGACACAGACGTGTGACTGAGGCCTTAGGCCGTTCTGTGGGACATGAAAAAGCATGTGACCGTTGTCAGCGAACTGATGCGATGTGTGCATGTCGCCTCATGCCTTCTCCTGTCCCGCAGTGTGCATCAATGTTGTACTTGCCGCTGCACTAACGCTTCTTCCAGATTCCGGCCGGCTGCTGCGGCATAGAATGCCGGGAATCGGCCGGGCAAAAATTGTTGCGTGCAGCGTTTTTTTTTTTCTTTCTGGCTGAATCCCGGCATATTTTCTGGGTAGTGGCCGGATCGCTGCGGTCCCCATTATAGTTAAGGGGGCCGGCGGTCATTCCAATAACATCTGGCAATGCCAGATCTGGAGAACTGCGGCTGGCTGTTACGGCACAGAGCTGTGCCACGTGAAACTACCCTAAGGGGGAACGTTTAGGCTGCATGCACATGACAGTGAAAAAAAACGTCCCTTAAGAATGGATAAACTGTCCCTTTTTAATGGACATATTTTTCTGAGAAACGGAGGTTAAAAACGGACCCATTCAGTTGTATGGGGCTGTCAGTCAGTAAAAAACGGACAAGATAGAACATTTTTTGACGTCCGTTATTCACTGGCCATAAAAACACTGCCATGTAAATAACCCCATAGGCTACCATTGGTCTTAACCACTTAAGGACCACAGGTTTATACCCCCCTAAAGACCAGGCCCTTTTTTACAAATCGGCACTACACTACTTTCACCGTTTATTGCTCGGTCATGCAACTTACCACCCAAATGAATTTTACCTCCTTTTCTTCTCACTGATAGAGCTTTCATTTGGTGGTATTTCATTGCTGCTGACATTTTTACTTTTTTTGTTATTAATCGAAATTTAACGATTTTTTTGCAAAAAAATGACATTTTTCACTTTCAGTTGTAAAATTTTGCAAAAAAAACGAGATCCATATAGAAATTTTGCTCTAAATTTATAGTTCTACATGTCTTTGATAAAAAAAAAATGTTTGGGTAAAAAAAAAATGGTTTGGGTAAAAGTTATAGCGTTTACAAACTATGGTACAAAAATGTGAATTTCCGCTTTTTGAAGCAGCTCTGACTTTCTGAGCACCTGTCATGTTTCCTGAGGTTCTACAATGCCCAGACAGTACAAACACCCCACAAATGACCCCATTTCGGAAAGTACACACCCTAAGGTATTCGCTGATGGGCATAGTGAGTTCATAGAACTTTTTATTTTTTGTCACAAGTTAGCGGAAAATGATGATTTTTTTTTTATTTTTTTTTCCTACAAAGTCTCATATTCCACTAACTTGTGACAAAAAATAAAAACTTCTATGAACTCACTATGCCCATCACGAAATACCTTGGGGTCTCTTCTTTCCAAAATGGGGTCACTTGTGGGGTAGTTATACTGCCCTGGCATTCTAGGGGCCCAAATGTGTGGTAAGGAGTTTGAAATCAAATTCTGTAAAAAATGACCTGTGAAATCCGAAAGGTGCTCTTTGGAATATGGGCCCCTTTGCCCACCTAGGCTGCAAAAAAGTGTCACACATCTGGTATCTCTGTATTCAGGAGAAGTTGAGGAATGTGTTTTGGAGTGTCATTTTACATATACCCATGCTGGGTGAGATAAATATCTTGGTCAAATGCCAACTTTGTATAAAAAAATGGGAAAAGTTGTCTTTTGCCAAGATATTTCTCTCACCCAGCATGGGTATATGTAAAATGACACCCCAAAACACATTCCCCACCTTCTCCTGAGTACGGGGATACCAGATGTGTGACACTTTTTTGCAGCCTAGGTGGGCAAAGGGGCCCATATTCCAAAGAGCACCTTTCGGATTTCACTCGTCATTTTTTACAGAATTTGATTTCAAACTCCTTACCACACATTTGGGCCCCTAGAATGCCAGGGCAGTATAACTACCCCACAAGTGACCCCATTTTGGAAAGAAGAGACCCCAAGGTATTCGCTGATGGGCATAGTGAGTTCATGGAAGTTTTTATTTTTTGTCACAAGTTAGTGGAATATGAGACTTTGTATGAAAAAAAAAAAAAAAAAAAAAAATCTGCATTTTCCACTAACTTGTGACAAAAAATAAAAGATTCTAGGAACTTGCCATGCCCCTCACGGAATACCTTGGGGTGTCTTCTTTCCAAAATGGGGTCACTTGTGGGGTAGTTATACTGCCCTGGCATTTTCCAGGGGCCCTAATGTGTGGTAAGTAGGTAAATGACCTGTGAAATCCTAAAGGTGCTCTTTGGAATATGGGCCCCTTTGCCCACCTAGGCTGCAAAAAAGTGTCACACATGTGGTATCGCCGTATTCAGGAGAAGTTGGGGAATGTGTTTTGGGGTGTCATTTTACATATACCCTTGCTGGGTGAGAGAAATATCTTGGCAAAAGACAACTTTTCCCATTTTTTTATACAAAGTTGGCATTTGACCAAGATATTTCTCTCACCCAGCATGGGTATATGTAAAATGACACCCCAAAACACATTCCCCAACTTCTCCTGAGTACGGCGATACCAGATGTGTGACACTTTATTGCAGCCTAGATGCGCAAAGGTGCCCAAATTCCTTTTAGGAGGGCATTTTTAGACATTTGGATACCAGACTTATTCTCACGCTTTGGGGCCCCTAGAATGCCAGGGCAGTATAAATACCCCACATGTGACCCCATTTTGGAAAGAAGACACCCCAAGGTATTCAATGAGGGGCATGGCGAGTTCATAGAAATCTTTTTTTTTTGGCACAAGTTAGCGGAAATTGATATTTTTAATTTTTTTCTCACAAAGTCTCCCGTTCCGCTAACTTGGGACAAAAATTTCAATCTTTCATGGACTCAATATGCCCCTCACGGAATACCTGGGGGTGTCTTCTTTCCGAAATGGGGTCACATGTGGGGTATTTATACTGCCCTGGCATTCTAGGGGCCCTAAAGCGTGAGAAGAAGTCTGGAATATAAATGTCTAAAAATTTTTACGCATTTGGTTTCCGTGAGGGGTATGGTGAGTTCATGTGAGATTTTATTTTTTGACACAAGTTAGTGGAATATGAGACTTTGTAAGAAAAAAAAATAATAATTCCGCTAACTTGGGCCAAAAAAATGTCTGAATGGAGCCTTACAGAGGGGTGATCAATGACGGGGGGGGTGATCAATGACAGGGGGGGTGATCAATGACAGGGGGGTGATCAGGGAGTCTATATGGGGTGATAACCACAGTCATTGATCACGCCCCTGTAAGGCTTCATTCAGACGTCCGTATGCGTTTTGCGGATCCGATCCATCTATCAGTGCATCCGTAAAAATCATGCGGACATCTGAATGGAGCTTTACAGGGGGGTAATCAATGACAGGGGGGTGATCAGGGAGTCTATATGGGGTGATCACCACAGTCATTGATCATGCCCCTGTAAGGCTTCATTCAGACGTCCGGATGCGTTTTGCGGATCCGATCCATCTATCAGTGGATCCGTAAAAATCATGCGGACGTCTGAATGGAGCTTTACAGGGGGGTAATCAATGACAGGAGGGTAATCAATGACAGGGGGGTGATCAGGGAGTCTATATGGGGTGATAACCACAGTCATTGATCACGCCCGTGTAAGGCTTCATTCAGACGTCCGTATGCGTTTTGCGGATCCGATCCATCTATCAGTGCATCCGTAAAAATCATGCGGACATCTGAATGGAGCTTTACAGGGGGGTAATCAATGACAGGGGGGTGATCAGGGAGTCTATATGGGGTGATCACCACAGTCATTGATCATGCCCCTGTAAGGCTTCATTCAGACGTCCGGATGCGTTTTGCGGATCCGATCCATCTATCAGTGGATCCGTAAAAATCATGCGGACGTCTGAATGGAGCTTTACAGGGGGGTAATCAATGACAGGGGGGTGATCAGGGAGTCTATATGGGGTGATCACCACAGTCATTGATCACGCCCCTGTAAGGCTTCATTCAGACGTCCGGATGCGTTTTGCGGATCCGATCCATCTATCAGTGCATCCGTAAAAATCATGCGGACATCTGAATGGAGCTTTACAGGGGGGTAATCAATGACAGGGGGGTGATCACCACAGTCATTGATCATGCCCCTGTAAGGCTTCATTCAGACGTCCGGATGCGTTTTGCGGATCCGATCCATCTATCAGTGCATCCGTAAAAATCATGCGGACATCTGAATGGAGCTTTACAGGGGGGTAATCAATGACAGGGGGGTGATCACCACAGTCATTGATCATGCCCCTGTAAGGCTTCATTCAGACGTCCGTATGCGTTTTGCGGATCCGATCCATCTATCAGTGCATCCGTAAAAATCATGCGGACATCTGAATGGAGCTTTACAGGGGGGTGATCAATGACAGGGGTGTAATCAATGACAGGGGGGTGATCAGGGAGTCTATATGGGGTGATCACCACAATCATTGATCATGCCCCTGTAAGGCTTCATTCAGACGTCCGGATGCGTTTTGCGGATCCGATCCATCTATCAGTGGATCCGTAAAAATCATGCGGACGTCTGAATGGAGCTTTACAGGGGGGTGATCAATGACAGGGGGGTGATCAATGACAGGGGGGTGATCAGGGATGATCAGGGGCTAATAAGGGGTTAATAAGTGACAGGGGGGGGGGGGGGGGTGTAGTGTAGTGTAGTGGTGCTTGGTGCTACTTTACTGAGCTACCTGTGTCCTCTGGTGGTCGATCCAAACAAAGGGGACCACCAGAGGACCAGGTAGCAGGTATATTAGACGCTGTTATCAAAACAGCGTCTAATATACCTGTTAGGGGTTAAAAAAAACACATCTCCAGCCTGCCAGCGAACGATCGCCGCTGGCAGGCTGGAGATCAACTCTCTTACCTTCCGTTCCTGTGAGCGCGCGCGCCTGTGTGCGCGCGTTCACAGGAAATCTCGGCTCACGCGAGATGACGCCTATTGGCGTTAGCGTAGCCTGGGGGAGCCGCCGCAATGACGCCTTTCGGCGTTACAGTTGCGGGAAGTGGTTAAAACCGAAGTGTGATGGCCGTTAGAAAAAAAAAAAGTCCATCGCATGTCCGTTTTTCGATGTTGTGTGCATGTAGCCTTAGGGTACTTTCACACTAGCGTTTTGTTTTCCGGTATTGAGTTCCGTCACAGAAGCTCAATACCGGAAAAAAGCTGATCAGTTTTATCCTAATGGAGAGCAATCCGTTCAGGATGCATCAGTTCAGTCCCTCTTACGTTTTTGGGCCGGAGAAAATACAGCAGCATGCTGCAGTTTTCTCTCCGGCCAAAAATCCTGAACACTTGCCGGAATGCCGGATCTATTGAAATGCATTAATGTCGGATCTGGCCCCAAGTGTTCCGGCAAAATGGATCCGGTTTTGCGGTCTGCGCACGTGCAGACTCTTAAATATGAGAAAAAAAATAATACCGGATCCGATTTTTCCGGATGACAACTGGAAAGACAGATCCAGTATTGCAATGCATTTGTGAGACGGATCTGCTTCCGGATCCGTCTCACAAATGCATCCGTTTGCGTCTGGATTGCCGGATCCGGCAGCCAGTACCGGCGACGGAACTGCCTTCTGGAATCCTCTGCCGCAAGTGTGAAAGTACCCTTAGGCCCTTTTCACACGGGCGAGTATTCCGCGCGGTTGCAATGCGTCAGTTGAACCCATTGCACCCGCACTGAATCATGACCCATTCATTTCTATGGGGCTGTGCACACGAGCGGTGATTTTCACGCATCACTTATGCGTTGCGTGAAAATCGCAGCATGCTCCTCTTTGTGCGTTTTTCACATAACGCAGGCCCCATAGAAATGAATAGGGTTGCGTAAAAAAATCGCAAGCAAGTGCGGATGCGGTGCGATTTTCACGCACGGTTGCTAGGTGACGATCGGGATGGGGACCCGATCATTATTATTTCCCCTTATAACATGGTTATAAGGGGAAATAATAGCATTCTTAATACAGAATGCATAGTAAAACAGCGCTGGAGGGGTTAAAAAAATTAATAATTTTTTTTAAACTTACCTTAATCCACTTGTTCGCGCAGCCGGCATCTCTTCTGTCTTCATCTGTGAGCAATAGGGCCTTTGATGACGTCCCTACGCTCATCACATGATCCATCACCATGGTGATGGATCATGTGATGAGCGTAGTGACGTCATCAAAGGTCCTATTGCTCACAGTTAAAGACCGAAGAGATGCCGGCTGCGCAAACAAGTGGATTAAGGTGAGTTAAAAAATTATTTTTTTTAACCCCTCCAGCCCCTTATAAGGGGAAATGATACACTACACTACAACTAACCCAAACCTGAACTTCTGTGAAAAACACATTGCGTTTCGATGTTCAGTTTTTATTGCGCGGGTGCAATCGCAGTCAAAACTGACTGCAATTGCGTTCATACTCGCACGGGTTTGCCGCAATGCACTGGGACGCATCCGGACACGCTCGTCTGCAAGGGGCCTTAGAGTACATGCACACGGCGGTATAGTTATTGCAAATTTTCACTCTGTTTTTGCTGCTTTTCCGCGTTTCGTCACAGATTGTGAGGCGGATTCTCTCCGGATTTCACCCTCTTGCATGGTAGAGGATGAACTCTGCGCTGAAAATCCGCACAAACCGTCAACGTGCAGCAGAATTTAGAATCCACACCTCAGGGCAATTTCCGTTGAGAAATCTTTCACACCTTGTAAATGAGATTTTGAGCATCTTATCTACTTAGCCGGTTCAGCATGACCCTCAGGGTACGTCTACGTGGGCGTGTACCCTACTCTTCTTTGGGCGGCATCTTACAGATTTAAAAGGGCTTTCCACTTTTTTAGACCAGGATCAGCAACCCCCAGCTGTTCTGAAACTGCAACTCCCAGAATGGGTTACAAGAATAGCTGAGTAAGTGTGCATGCTGGGAGTTGTAGTTTCACAGCAGCTGGACTGCCGCAGGTTGCTGATCCCTGTTTTAGAGATTGATGATCTATCCTCCAGATTGCTGTGGGGGCCGAGACAACCACCGATAAGCTGACAGTCCATAGCCACCGCACAAGGGTGAGGTTGAGCCCAGTAGTTGCATGTATTACGTAATTACAAGGCGGTCTGTGTGACGTGTCTGGAGGACGGAGCCGGCCTGACACTATATGGCTGTGTATGAGCCACGGTCAGCTGACGGCCGGACGAGCCGCGCGCTCCCTTCACATAGACTCATTTGTGGACGCCTTCTGTGAACTCGGAATCTCATTGCTGGGGAGAAATCTGAGGCATACCAGTGATCTCATGGGTGGAAGACATTGCATTCCTCTGAAATACAAAGCGGGGTTTCTTGCAGTGACTGCGGTCTTGTTTTTCTGGATAAGTGTGTTTAAAAGAGGAGAGTGCTGCCTGCGCCTTCCTGCAGAGCCCTGACTGCTGAGACCGGACCTCTGCTGCTGGGGTGTGTTCACATGTGGCAGATCTGACGCAACCGTCCCCTACGTCTGAGATCCAGGCACATTCAGTACGCATGGAACAGGGGGTCAGTCGGACGTTTCTGAAACAAACCTGCCACGGGCGATTTTACAACCCCACCGGGTCGGTCTTGCTGCTTATCCATGGTGTTACAGGCAGATTTGTCCCAGATCCAACCCTGTGCATTGCAAAAGGTGAAGTCCACGGTGGAAATCCGCAGCCTCCATTTGCATTTACAGGCGTTGATGCCATATCGCCAGGATATACCATCATCGTCAGACAGGTGCGGAACTCACGTCTGGCCCCTCGAAGCGAAGGAGAGCACACTGCGCATACACGGCATGCTCTCCATTCACCGCTGAAAATAGCCAAGTGAGATCAGAAGTCCCATAGAGATGAATAGAGAGCGGCCACCTCTCCATTCACTGCAATGGGAGCCAGAGCTGGACTAGTTTTGGAACTTCCACCGCAGTGAACGGAGGGTGGTCGCGCATATGTGGCTGGTCTCCGTTCTTGTAAGGGTCCCTTCCTGGAGATAGGAGCCGGTTCCAGACGTAGGACCTGCACCTATCCGCCATAGTTGGCCTATCCTAGCGATGTGCCATCAATATCCCAGATTGGAGTGCCCCTTTATGTTATGTTCTGCAGGCTTTCCAGCTGACATTTTTTTTAAATGGAAAATCTGCAATGTATCCTGTGCTGTGTGTGAACATACCTTTGGGGCTCCATTAGATTACATGGTGACCCAGGACGGGGATAGGATGATAGGTTAACCACCACGTGTATAAACCTGCTCTTTGGCGCCAGCAGTCCTTGCTATACAGTAGAAACCTGACGTTTACATACACCATATATAAAAAGACACATCTGCATGTTTTTCTCAATATCTGAAATGAAATCAGAATAAACATTTCCTGTTTTTGGTCAATTAGGATTACCATAATTATTATTATTTGCCAAATGCCAGAATAATGAGAGAGAGAATGTTTTAAAGGGAACCTGTCACCGGGATTCTGTGTATAGAGCTGAGGACATGGGTTGCTAGATGGCCGCTAGCACATCCGCAATATCCAGTCCCCATAGCTCTGTGTGCTTTTATTGTGTAAAAAACAGATTTGATACATATGCAAATTAACTGAGATGAGTCCTCTCCCTGACTCATCTCACGTACAGGATTCATCTCAGGTTAATTTGCATATCTATCAAATCGTTTTTTTTTTACACAATAAAAGCACACAGAGCTATGGCGACTGGGTATTGCGGACGTGCTAGCGGCCATCTAGCAACCCATGTCCTCAGCTCTATACACAGAATCCAGGTGACAGGTTACTTTTAAGGCATTTCTATGACTTTCTGCAATGTCTAAAGTTTCCATACACTCAGATCACTATGCCTTTAAACCATTCTGGACTGCCCATGTGACGAGGCCATGTGTTGGGTTTGTTGGCCACATCTGAGTTAATTAGAGACACACCTGATGGACACTGCTTCTTTGTGTAGCATCATGGGAAAGTCTAAAGAAATCAGCCAAGATATCAGGAGGAGAATTGTGGACTTGCACTGGACTGGCTCAACCTTGGGTGCAATTTCATGATCCCTGAAGGCGCCTCGTTCATCTGTACAAACAATTATACTCAAGTACAACCAAGATGGGAATGTCCAGCCACCATAACGCTCAGGAGGGAGACTGGTTCTGGGTCCCAGAGATGAACGTGCTTTGGTCCGACATGTGCATATCAACCCAGGAACAAAAGCAAAAGACCTTGTGAAGATGATGGCGGAAGCTGGTAAGATCGTGTCAATATCCACAGTGAAACGAGGACTGTATCAGCATGGGCTGAAAGGCCGCCCTGCCAGGAAGAAGCCATTACTCCAAAAGAAACAGAAAAAAGCCAGCTTAATGTTTGCAAATGCACACAGGAACACAGACCTACATTTTTTGGAGACCTGTCCTGTGGTCTGACGAAACTAAAAGTGAACTTTTTGTCCATAATGACCATCGTTACGTTTGGAGGAAAAAAAAGGGAGAAACTTGGAAGCCTAAGAACACCATCCCAAATGTGGAACAGGGGGGTGGCAGCATCATGTTGTGGGGTTGTTTTGCTGCAGGAGGGACTGGTGCACTTCACAAAATAGAGGAGGAAAGAAGATTATGTGGAAATACTGAAGCAACATCTCAAGACATCAGCCAGGAAGCTAAAGCTTGGGCGGAAATAAGTCTTCCAAATGGACAATGACCCGAAGCATACTGCCAAACTGGTTACAAAATGGCTTAAAGGGGTTCTGCACTTTGTTTAAACTGATGATCTATCTTCTGGATAGATCATCAGCTTTCTGATCACCGGGGGTCCGACACCCGGGACCCCCGGCGATCAGCTGTTTGAGAAGGCAGCGGTGCGGCCTTCTCACTGTTTACCGCTATCCCAGTGACATCACGACTAGTATCAGTGGCCTGGGCGCGGCTAAGCTCTGTTCACTTGAATGGAGCTTAGCCCCTCCCAGGCCAGTCGATCCAAGTCGTGACGTCACTGTGCCGGCGGTAAACAGTGAGAAGGCCACGGCACTGCTGGAGCGCCGCTGCCTTCTCAATCAGCTGATCGGCGGGGGTCCCGGGTCCGCCGATCAGATGCTGATGATCTATCCAGAGGATAGATCATCAGTTTAAACAAAGTGTAGAACCCCTTTAAGGATAACAAAGTCAGTGTTTTTGAGCGGCCATCACAAAGCCCCATCTCCATCCTATTGACAATTTATGGGCAAATCTGAAAAGGCAGGTGCGAGCAAGGCGACCAACAAACATGGCTCAGTCACAGCAGTTTTGTCAGGAGGAATGGGCCCAAATTCCGACCAACTATTGTGAGGAGCTTGTGGAAGGATATCCAAAACGTTTGACCCCTCATACAATTTAAGGGCAGTGGTACCAAATATTAATGAAATGTATGTAAACTTTTGACTTTTCAGAAAGTAATAAAAATGCCTCAAACATTCTCTCATTATTCTGGCATTTGTCAAATAATAATAATTATGGTAATCCTAATTGACCAAAAACAGGAAGGGTTTATTCTGATTACATGTCGGATATTGAGAAAAACATGCAGATGGTTTCAACTGTATATGTGCCAACCATGTCGGAGAGAACTCCTTGTAATGGGGAACAAAGGGAATTTCTCTACATTTTTGGTTGACCTTCCCATTTCCCTACTAAACTGCGGTATGTCTAGATGAAAATGGAGAGGTTAGACCAACGTGGTCATGTTATGCTTAAAACATTATTATTTTTTTCTTATAGAGAAGAGGCCCAAGGCCTTATGCACACAGCTGATTACGGTTGTACAGTGCTCGGCAATTTCTATGGGCCCCTACAGTACCATGGCATGCGCGATCACATCCACTATTGCTTGTAGAGGAGAATGCAGTACATGGCGGCACTATACCATGACCCAAGGAGGGCTTGTGACTCCTACTAACTAATATATCGCAGTGAGACCTGAGATTTTATTTTTCATAAGGCCTTTTTCACACGAGCGAGTTTACTGTCCGGATCTGATGCGTGAAGTGAACGCATAGCCTCCAGACTGGATCCTGACCCAATTATTTCTATGGCCCTGTGGACGTTTTTCAGGCATTATCTCTGTATTCAGGAAAAATCGTAAGCATGTTCTATATTTTGCATTTTTCACGCAGCTCTTACCCCATAGAAGTGAATGGGGGCTTGTGTGAAAAGCAGAAGGAAGGCATCCGGATGTAAAGCATTTAATGCAATGCAACCGATCGGGGTCCGGCAGCATGGCCTTAACAATCGGTAAGCCTGTACCGTGGATACACTGGTGGGGTTCGCTGGTTGGTATTTGGGGGCTGTCATTGTCAGGTCTTTACCATTTGACATCCATGTGTTTTTTTGTAGAGCACATTTGATGAGAGGTCCCATAGATCAGCGAGGGCGCAGTATTATGTCTCTGTACAAGTAAGAACAGATACATCCCATGGCGGAGTGATAAGCCTGAAGGTCACAAACAATGAGCTCCACTCTCCCGTGGAGGAGATCGCTGCATGTAAACGCGGCGGTCTCCTCCGCTGACGAGCAGGTGATTGCCGGGAAGGAACCCCTGCAAAATTTTGGCCCATGTAAAGGGGCTTTAAGAACGGCGGTCTAGACCTCCCCCAGATTTATCAGAGGGGCTCAGGCTGGAGGATGAATGTGGTGCGTCCCGACTCTTCTCTGACTGTGGATTGGCTTACTTTGAGACAATTTTTTACGCCAGAATTGTGGTGCAAAATGATGCCCCTTAGGCTTTGCCAGTGAATCACCACCCTATCCCGCCAATCCTTACCTCCTTGCCAAGCTTGTCGGAAAAAAGTGTAGAAACGCTAAATGAGCCAATATGCATCACTTTTTAAGACAGATTTTTGGCGCATACACATTGGTAAATCTGGGTCTCTGTGTGCCGTCATATTGTGCCTCATACTGCCCTATCACAGATGCTGGGCGGCAAATGATCCGTGACCAGCTCTTGTTTAAAGTGCCTTTCACACGGCCCGGGAGAAACGATTGTTAGTACGATCATTCATCTTCTCATCCACTTGTACACGGGGCGATGTGCTGCTGAGACGGCGATTGGCGGCCAGTGATGGGGAACAAGCATTTTTAGGATACGTGGCCCTATATTTGGCCCTTGTCTAAGGGCCCACAATTTCCTACAGTAGCAGTGCATCCGGGGAAGAATACCTCCATAATACATCACCCAGTGAAGCATATACATTTCTTGTATCAATTCAATATATTTCTGAGCAGAAGATATTTCCGTCTGCCTCTGTGTGAAATTGGGGCCTCCTGTCCGTGCATTATGGGCCCCTAGATTTAGGCCTTTAAGACAATACCAGAGATCTTCACTGAGGGACCAAATTAAAAATGCCTTCTAACCGTTTACTTGGTGTCCATGTGCTCATTTCCATAAGTCATTTATAGACATCGGGAGATCCCCCTAAAAGTCATGTTTGACAGATTCTTCTGCATTTTTGGCTGTAGTAGCGCCGCTCTCTTCTCTCGGGCTGCACCGTTATTAAGCAATATTCAGATTGATGACCGAACTGCTGAGGACGTCGCTTTCGGTCTGACTCGCACGCTCGATTATGAGACTGCGGCACTGCAGGTTTTACATCCACAGCGCAAACCCGATGTGATCTCCACATCAGGGCACGTCCCCCTGCCGCCTGTGTAGACCCTCTGACTGCCGAGTTCAAAGGATTTAATATTTCCTTAAATATCAGATAAGAGACGAGCTGTTGGCCAAGCGCTTGTGTGGTTGACGGCGATCTTGCCCAGCTCTCCCATATACATGCATGCTTGGCTCGGCTGAGCATATATGTGTTGTCAGTGGGGAGAATTTAAGGAGAGGAATTGGGTCGGGCGTTGAAATTCAATGTTTTGGATCCTTCTCTCCTCCATCTTCAATTTGGTCCCCAACCCTGGAGATAGCTGAGTACGGCACTCGACTATTTCCGACGCTCCCATAGAAAATGAATGGAGCGCTAGAGCACATGCCCGACCTACCGCTGCATCAGATTGGGGGAACAGGACCCCCTTTCTCGGGATCAATCTGTCGGACCCCCAGCGATCAGTTAGTTATCCCCTATCCTGTGTATAGGGCAGATAACGTCACGTCTTGGCACAACCCCTTTGAATATGGATATGATTTTCAGTCTAAATATGACACCGCCATTATACCATGCTAATTACCGCCACTCAAAGGTTAGGGTGTTATCGTAGCAGTGGAAGTTGCCAGTGCACATGGGTGCAGCTCAGAAATCCTGTGACGAGCCGTGGGGCCACCAGTTTGAGGGCAATCCTGTAAAAAAAATAAAAAATCGCATCGTATGCATTGTGATTGCAATTGGTAAAAATGTATTTTTGGAGGCTGAAACACCACCCGCCATGTTGGGCACCGGCCGGGCATTTCTAACCCCGCTTATAAATATGGCGGGCGTTCCTCACCCCCCCTGCTAATTGCTGTGGTGTGCACTTCTTGGTACATGGCCCCTATGATGCGGTGATTAGGAATGATTTACAGCGCCTGCTCGCTGATATGCAGAGCGTGTTCCTGGTCTTGAAATTAAATGAGAGCTGGAATATAAGGCCCATGGGAGGCAACTAATGAATTTTGGTATCTGGGAATGTAGGGAAAGCAAAGCAGGGGGGGTTGGGGGGAAGGGGTGTTCAGTGACTCTTAATAAACAAGCCGCGCACGTCAGGATGGTGCTCCCTCTATAGATAGTGTTGCCTGGAGACTCTTTCCACCGAGCTGCTTGAGGAAGGGTTAAATTGCAGCTTGCCGCCTGGGCTGTAGCTTTGAATTGGGCAAAATTGTGGAGACTGGGTTTTTATCACTGTACGAGGCTACATGCACAACGGGCTGCAGAACGGACATACTGATGCGGACAGTACACGGTGTGTTGTCAGCATTTTTTGCGGACCCATTGAAAAGAATGAGGCCGCATCCTATCTGCAAAAAAAATAAAAAAGGAATGGAGACCGTAACTAACAACGTTCGTGTGCATGAGGCCTAACCCCGTGATTGGGGCTGCAGGTCATTTGCAGTGATTCCATGTGTTACGTGTGGATTTATTGCCAAAATTGATGCAGATTTTGCCCTATACCTTTTGCAGAGGCTAAAATCCGTAGCATAAGGCTACTTTCACACCAGCGTTTTGGCTTGATCCGTCAGGGATCAGCAAAAAACGCTTCTGTCATAATAATACAACCGTCTGCATCCGTTATGAACGGATCCGCTTGTGTTATCTTTAACAAGACGGATCCGTCATGAACTCCATTTAAAGTCAATAGGGGACGGATCAGTTTTCGATGGTGTCAGAGAAAATGGATCCGTCCCCATTGACTTGCATTGTGGGTCATGACAGACCCGTCTTGCTCTGCATCCCAGGACGGAAAGCAAACCGCGGCATGCTGCTCTCCGGTATGGGAACGTAATGCATTTTGGAGCACTCCGTTCTGTTCAGTTACGTTTTGTCCCCATTGACAAAGAATGGGGACAAAACGGAAGCATTTTTTTCCGGTATTGAGACCCTATGACGAATCTCAATACCGGAAAATATTAATGCTGGTGTGAAAGTAGCCTTAAAGGGGTTTTCGAGGCTCCTGATGATCGTCAGGATAGGTTATTAAAGGGGTTGGCCCATGTCGTACATTGGAGGCATATCGCAAAGTTATGCCCCCAGTGTCAGGTGCGGGTCCCACATTTGGGACCCTCACTTATCTCTAGAACGGAGCCCGCAAATTAAAGGAGGACACACCGTGGATGCGCAGCTGCCCTCCGTTCATTTCTATGGGACTGCTGAAAATTGCCGAGCTCTGGCTCAGCTACTTCCGTCAGCCCAGTGGAAGTGAATGGCGCAGTGGCCGCGCTTGCACGGTACCATTCATTTCAATGGGGCTTCTGAAAATAGCCGAGCACGCTCTTGGGCTGTTTTTCGGTGCTCCCACATAGAAATGAATGGAGGGTGGCTGTGCATGCCTGGTGCACTCTCCTTTGCTTTGCAGGCTCTGTTCTAGAGATGGGTGCTTAGCGATTGGCCCCCTAATGTATGAGATCAGCCAACCCCTTTTAATATCCGATCCGTGAGGGTCCCACAACCCCACCATCATCTGTTCTCTGTAGCCTCCAGCGCTGGAATTAGCTCTTGAATAGAGCAGGAAGCACAGCGCTGTTCAGTGTCATGCTGGGTTACTGCAGCTCAGCTCCCATTCACTTCAGTGGTAACTCATCTGCAGTACCCAGCACGACCACTACATTTTGAACGGCGCTGTGCTTCCTGTTCCATTCAAGAGCTCCTCCAGCGCAGGAGGCTACAGGGAACAGATGATCATGGGGGCGCGGGGTGTCTGACCCTCACCAATTGGGTATTAAAGAGGTTGTCCAGCCTCTAAAATGCCTCCCATACGCCTGGTTGTACTTACTTGGCTCCCCGGCACCCGCGTTGCTTCTGATGCCCGCACGACCGCCGTTGTATCTCTTCGTCGTGCGGGTATAAAACATCCGGTATCGGTGAGGGGATGGGCCAGCCAATAGCAGGTGGTGACAGGGACAAGTCTCCTTAGCATCGTGGGTGACACTAGGGAGGGACTGGGAGGCTCATTCACCGTTGCGGCCTGCTATTGGCTGCTGGATGTTTTCATCTGCACGATGGGGAGATGCAGCAGCGGCCGTGGCGGTATGAGAAGTGACACGGGTGAGGGGCCCAGGAGTATGGGGAGCCATTTTAGTGGTTGGATAACCCCTTTAATGACCTATCCGATCCCCTTTTAAAGGGGTATTCCAGTAATGTAATATTAATGACCTGTCTTCCGGATCGATGGAGGTCTGGCTTCCCTGCCTCGTCCTAGGCCAGTCACATCACGTTCTTTGGTCACATGGTCTATTTGCATCTCAGTCCCATTCAAGTGAATGATCCTAGGCTGCAATACCAAGCACAGCCACTAAACAATGTATGGCGCTGTGCTTGGTAAGCACCGCAGCCTCTTCAAACAATTGATCGGCGGTGATACAGGGAGACAAACCCCAAGCTGTCAGCTATTGATTACCTATCCCGAGGGTAGGTCACCAGTTTTCTACTCCCAGAAAACCGCTTTAATCAACACACTGAGCAGCTGAAATCCGCCCAGCAGATCATTTTCCGATTTTTGTAAAATCGCATCCTCATTTCTAGTGCAGGATTTTGCTGCAGATTTTTCACCTTCATTTTTCTGCCATGTGTGACCCTACCCTAAAGTGATGTGAAGGGCTCCCAGTGTCGGGGAGACCCCCTTTCCTTTCAGAGACTCCGAAAACCGATGTGACATAGTGACATTTTACTAAGTGCTGACGCGTTTCTGCACCGCGCCACATCAAAGAGCTGCCTACCTGTGGTAAGAATATCTGGGGCCGCTGTAAAGGCGTCAGCACAATCCGCACGTGGCCTGATGGGTGTTATACAAGCAGATGTGTTTAATGAGGGACTACCAGAACTAGGTGGATCGGTGGCCAATTATGACGTGGAATGGTAGCCTTTACAGTTGGGGCGACTTTAGTGTAACGCGCACACTGCTGTCGAGGTGTCTCTGCTTTTTCCCCGTCAGGTTTTCTGGATTTTGATAGATGCCGTTGGCGTCTTTCCTTCCTCCTGAGACGAGCGGCTGCACAGCGTGATTGTGATGTGCGTGTACAGTAAGCGTGTGATGCACTGCGCCAGCCGCTCGCTGCATTCACTGTGTATTTGGTTTCCAGGCAGCACATAGATCAGATGCTCCGACTCTTCCTGGAAACGGCATTCCTGGAGCGAGGCTGACACACTGTACGCCTGCTGCTTCTTCTTTTTTTTTTTTTTTTCAGAAAGCCTCTCTGCCCACTCTCTGCCCAGGCTGCACAACCAGCTGCTGTACCCGCTGCCACCCACAGTCTAATCAGCCCGCTTCCTGTTCTCTTATGTGCAGAAAGTGCTCCACGGTTCTAGCTCCCCTGGTAATTCACATGTACTCCCAAGTCCACCCTGGTTTTTTTGTCTTTGTTTTTTTTCTTCAGATTGGCCATCTCTGTGACCCTAGTCCATAAAAATCACGGGTGCCAAGAGTATATTACTATTTTACATCTCTTATATGAGATTATCAGGTAGCGCTGCCTCCTCTTCATTACACTATAGGTCGTCTCCCCCGGAGGTGTTTTTTTTTTTTTTTTTTTTTTTTTTTTTAAAAAGGGGTTTTCCTGGATTTGGTCCCCTTGTCTCACTTCAAGTGGCATTTATCATGTAGAGAAAGTTAATACCAGGCACTTACTAATGTGTTGTGATTGTCCATATTGCCTCCTTTGCTGGCTGGATTCATTTTTCTATCCTATTAAACACGGATCGTTTCCAGGGGTTGCGACCACCGCTGCAGCGCAGGTATAGGGTGGCTGGGATCGGAGCTGCCGCTGCGCATTCGTGCCTAGGTGCGCTCCCACTAGAGAGGCTGGAACTTTTCCCTAGATTGTAAGGTGGTCATAACCATGGAAACAAGAAGTGTATAATGTGATGGAAAAAATGAATCCCGCCAGCAAAGGAGACAATATGGACAATCACAATACATTAGTAAGTGCCTTGTATTAACTTCCTCTACATGATAAATGCCACTTGTTGAAGTGAGACAAGGGGACCAAATCCTGGAAAACCCCTTTAAAAAAACAATAATTAGATAGCCGTCGTCCAAATGCTCGCTTGGCCGACTGCTGTTACTCTCAGCCCTTCATACAAATATAAGCTTGGCTGAGCATGCATGTATCCTAAACAGGGAGATAGGAGGAACAAGCATTGTCAGACTTCTACGGCATGTTGAAATCTATCAGCCTGAACCTGATCTTCCCCAAGATCTGCCATTGGGGGTGTCAGGACACCCTCGTGCCCACAAGATGGTCAGCTGTCCCCATCGAAGTCCTGGGGTTTGACTTACATTTCCCGAATGTTTTTGACCAGCTTTATTCTCGGTCCCTGATGCGGCAGATTAATTACTGTGGGTCCTTCAGCCTCTTGAGTGCAGTTCACGTGGCACAATCAGCTGATGGCAGGGACTGGGTCCAGTATTACAGCGGGTATGAGGTCAGCCCCGTGCCTGACAACTGTGCCCTCCGCGTCAGAGGTATAAATATCCGGCTGTCGTCTTCTGGGCTTACAGACAGAGGACCATGTGCGTTTACCCGGTGCGACCAGCTCAGTGAATAGAATGCCGTTCCAGTAGTAACAGCTGTATGCAGTGGATAGGACGGCACGTTACTGAATGAGTCAGGACCGTTTGGTATTTTTGAAATATGAATAAAGTTTGTAGTTTTTGATTTTTGGCGAATTTCATTGTTTGCTACCCTCAATGCTTTTTCATGGACCCATAGATTTCAGTGGCCGTGTTTCGTTTGCCTGATGAACCAATGTAGTGCATGTCTCCGTGGGTCAGTGAAAAGCCACTGATGCGCGAACAAAGACATTAAGGGCCCATTCAGACGACCGTATGGCCATGGTGCCGTGCTGCAGTGTGGACATGTCCTATCTTTCGCCTTATGTTGCGTATCGCGGACCTATTCAAGTCAATGGGTCGTCACTGCAGCGCGAAGTTCACACGGCTGGTTGAAAATCACAATTGCCCGATGAATGAGCGTTTGCTCATTGCAAGATGATCACAATCAAGCGTTCATACGGACACCCGTTAGCGATCGTCTGCCGAAAAATCAGGTGTAATACAGGCTTAAACCTGTACATAGCCAGTCCTGCTCTCGACTGAAAAGTGGACTGGCTTAGAGGGGTTGTCTCATATGGCTAGGATACATGCCATCAATGTGAACGGAGACCAGCTGCGTGTGCTCGACCACCCTCCATTCACCTCTATGGGAATTCTGAATATAGCCAAGCGCCAGCTCATCTATTTCCGGCAGTCCCATAACTCTGTGAATGGAGAACACACCGCACATGGACAGTGCACGCTCCGTCAGTTGGGCGCCCCCGTTCTGGAGCCATCCACCTCTGCGATGAGACAACCTCTTTAAAGCAGAGTCTGTCACCTTGTTCTTATTACACTAAGCGTGGCACCATGTAGTGCGATGTAAATGTAGACCTTGAGGGGGTCATTTACTATCTAGAAATACACGTATATTATTAGGAGTATTTCTGGTGCAGATTGCGGCACAAAGGTTATTTTCTACTAGAAGTTATGAATGAATTGCTAGCAGTCTGCAGTAAGGGTACAGAGGGGTGGTAACCAGTTGGGGGTGTACCTGCACAGTCTAACAATGGCAGCCCTGATTGGATAGAGCGAGTCTGTGCAGGTACACCCCCCCCCCCCAACTGGTAACCACCCCGCTGTACCCTTACTGCAGACTGCTAGCAATTCATTCATAACTTCTAGTAGAAATAATAAAGGAATGGCACAACATGGAGCCATAAGAATAGATGCTCCAGAATTGTTATTACATGGGGAATGCATGAAGCTATTAAACCAGGCATGTCAGGAGAGGGGACAGGTCCTCTTTAAGACTGACGTCTAAAATGCTGGTCTCAATAAATGACCCCCTAAAGCATTACCTTTTTTTTAGTTAAGCTGTTGCTTCAATTAGTCTACACACACATGCATATGAGCTGCTTGGTTCATCGGGGCCGGGATTTTTCCCCTGGGGTTGTCCTAAGGAGAGTCTCGCTTTAAACGCCTTAGACGTTTATGCTGACCATGCACGTTAGATGTATCTTGGCTGAACCTGTCAATTTTAGCACAACTGGTTAACTAGTGTGTATGGGGGTCCTCCCACCTCCACCAGGGCAGAAAGATAAAGATTAGGCGGATTGGTTTCAACATGTCCAATCCTTTTTGTTTTCCAAGAGATGAGCTGCTATTTGGCAGTGGTTCACTCCCCACCCCCCCTCCCCTAAATGCACGCTCGGCCGGTGTTGATTTGGGGGTCTGGAGAGATAGCTTATCCACGGCCGACCTTGGGCTATGTTCACACCTGCCGTGAAGGCTCCATCAGGAGCTTCCCTGACACGTTTTATTACATCTGATGGAAATGAATCGATCTCCATGCAGCGCCATTTGGTCTGGCAAATTGCCGGACACCTTGGTGGGACCCGACTGACCTTCTCATACGGCATTGGGGCCCATCCGGTTGTAACGCAGATGTGAACAGGTCCTTAATGGGATGGCACCCCTCCGCCTCAAATCTATTAATGTTCATTTGAAATCCACGTATAGATTTGTGATTGTTTCCTGTAAGAGAACGTTACCGTCCAATCAATGGGTGAGGAACCTGAGATGAGCGGTGACATCATCGGCCTCCAGCAGATAACCTTGGCCCTCGCTCGCTCTCTGATATCTAATCTCTCTCCCTTCTGTGTCTGGGATAGAATAATAGTCCTGTCCATCTGTCATTGATCCTCTGCCTACTGGTGATAATGAGCTGATCTTCACTTTCACTGGAGGCTGTAAAATTAGATGCTTCTCTCGGTGCATGTAGCCAACGTGGCCACTAGGTGTCGGCGCCTGAGAAAACGGCGTAATGATTAAATTATATTGTTTTGCAAAAATTATTATTTTTAAATGGGCGAGACTGATATTGATGGCCTATCCTTGGTATTAGGCTATCAGTATAAGATGGGGTTCACTTGCCAGCACCCACGACGATCAGGTCGTGGCAACCACTCTGTCCCGTTCATTGTTTACTAGTCACAGCGCCATATGTTTTACAGTGGTTGTGCCTGGTATTACAGCTCATTCCCCATTCACTTGAAGGGGCACAGCCACTACAAAACGTATGGCGCTGCGACTGGTCAACGCTGAAGGAAATCCTCAAGAATAGGCCACAAATAACTGATTGAGGGGATCGCACACCACCGATCAGCAGTTCCTGAGGATCTCCGGCATCGGCGCTATAGCTATGTTCATTGTGTGGTGGATGGAGCTGGTAACTGCAGCGCTGCTTGGAGCTACTCCGGCACAGCAGATCGGCAGGGGTGCACGGTGTCAGACCCCTGCTGATAAGATGTCGATGGCCTGTTAATAGGATAGGCCAACAATAAAAAAAAAACATTAAAGGGGGTCATCAAACTCAATGCCCGGGCCCCTCATATAGATTATTCTTGCCTGCTCTCCGGCACCTGCATGGCCGTCTCTGTGGATCAAAACATCCGTCAGCGGGGGAGCAGCCAATAGCAGGCTGCCATGAGGACGAGCCTCCCTAGTGTCACCCGCGAGGATCAGGAGCGACAGGGTTGCCGGGGTAAGTAGAATCCATATGAGGGGCCCAGGCATTGGGGAGGTCATTATAGGGGTTGGATAACCCCTTTAGGCTGTGTAAGAATCCGTGTCCTGCACCAGCCCTCCGACCCTGCGATAGGACATTTCGCCCGTAGCGTTCTTTTAAGGAGCTTTTCCGGTTCTAATTACTTTTATAGCAAGTGCCTGCAACCTACCCCCTGAAGTAAAGGATTCATACTTACCTGCTCCATGTCGCTCCAGTCCTCCGCCTTTACTGTCTCGCGTGGCATGCTGCTTGTGGGCACATCACCGGTGATGCCAGTCATTGGCTGGAGTGATGCATGTAACCGTGCAGGGACTAAAAGATGGGGAGAAGGTAAGTATATAAATCTTCTGTTTCAGGGGGCAGGCTTAAGGGTGCCTGCACACGGGTGCATAAGATCCGCAAGCAAATTTGTGTGCGTTTCTGCAGGATATCCGCAATGTCTAACGGCGGTGTTTTGTGCGGATTTGATGCGGGTTTTGCCGCAGATCTCACCCTTTTATTGAATAAGGATGAAATCCGCAGCTAAAACCGCAAACATAATTGACATGCTATTTAATTTGAATTACGTGCGGCGGGTCATGTCCGCAAGGTGTACGTGAGATTAGGGTCATCTCATACACTTTGCTGGTACTGTAATATGCTGCGGTTTTTCTTCTCGGGAATCCGCACTGGAAAACCGCACATATTCCGCAACATGTGCGGGTGGCTTTAGGGTTGTTCCAGAATGACAACTTATCTATCCAAAGGTGAGTGTCCTATCTGTTGGGGGTCGACTGCTGGGTCCTTGCTTAACACCAGATTAGGGGTCCCGTGATAGCCTAGTACAGTGCTGGGCAGTGGAGTGGATTGCAGGGAACATGCACGACCACCACTCCACCCAAATTAGGGGGACGTGAGAGCCCCGTTGTGGTGTTCATCCGATTTTCTACTGATCAGCCATTTATCCAGTTTTTTTTTTACAGAATTTCTTCTTGCTATATCATTTTTTTGGCGTGTTGTGTTCTTGCAGCTGACAGGGCCTTCACTTTTATCCAGCCCCCGTCCTTCCGCTGTGGCCCCGGGTGGTCCTTATTTTCGCCATCCTGGCAGATATTCATGCGATCGTCTCTCCTGTGCTGATGAATGACGTTAGGCAGCACAGTCTGCGAGGCGGTCACCGAGTGAATGTGCGCACGTTAGAGCTGCGAGCGGAGGAAACTGCAGTCTGCCATATTTATTAGCAGGGTTCTGAATTATTTAATTAAACCGCCTTATAATTAAGTGTCTGTTTTCACGCTGTCCTTCTGGGATTTCCTGCACATTGCTGCGCACGCTCTTTCCTCGACAGACTTCACTCTGGCTCGCCCGCCGCTAAGTCTTCTGCCTTCATCTCGATTTAACCTCTTCTTGCCCCCGCCAGTAAACCTGATGTGTTGACATTGTGTGTGTTTAACCCCTTAAAGGGAATCTCTCATCAGAAAATGACCTATCATTTGAATCACATTTTCGTTTTTTTAAAGAATTTTTGATGTTCGTTTTTAATTTTCCACCTCAATATCTGTATTAAAAGGAAAAATAAAATCCTGCAGTTTTCGCACTGGCCACTTGGCCTAATAGTAGGTGCCGCTTCCTGGTTACTGCAGTCATCTCCTGATAGCAGGCAGGCTTAGAAGGACAGATAACACCTATGTTTTGATAACACGGGATCCACCATTCACAATAGCTGATATCGCAGCTTATCTTCTCCCTCCTGACCTCTGCACAGGTCACAGAGCATGCCTAGAAAGCTCTGCCATAGAAGTCATGCAGTCAGCTCCAGACCATTTTGTGTATGGCCCCCACAGTAGCTGTGCGCTTGGCAGCTGAAGGCATCTGTGTTGGTCCCATGTTCATATGTGCCCGCATTACGGAGAAAAATGATGCTTTATTATATGCAAATGAGCTGCTAGGAGCAACGGGGGCGTTGCCGTTACACCTAGAGGCCCTGCTCTTTCTGTAACTGCTGCGCCCTCTCCACCAGACAGTGCAAACGTCATCACTTCTGGCAATCTCTGACATTACAAAGTTCTCTGAAAACTCAGGGACCCTTTAAGGGGTTAACGTGTCACCCAGCTTTTCTAGAAACCCCTGTAAGAAGTGGCGGGGTCAGGACTTCAGCAGGTCTGCGGTCCGGAGGATGTGGCTCCGCAGACTTTCTCATGGACTGACACCGCGGCAGACGCTTTATCATTTCTATTTATTGCCGGCGGATGGACAGAAGCTGTCAGCGGCCTGGAATGGATTTGCAATCGCTCCTAATGCAGTTAGTATTTTCGGGCCTTCCCACATAGTGTCTGTCATTCCTGTCCTCTCTGGCGGAGGTGTCGGACAGATTCTTCGTGTAGAACGCTGCAATCTGTCGAGGTGCTGGCCCAGGCATGTGAGCTGTGCGGTAAGGAAGGCCTCCCCCTCCTGTGATGCAGCGAGGAGACTGTGGGAGGAATGCCGTCTTTTGCTTTGATAGAAGAAGGCGTTACGTGGGAAAGAACTGTACCTTTCTGTAAACTGAGGAGATGTTGTTATGTAAAGGATGAGCAGTAGGCGACCTCTCACCGGATCGGCATTGTTACACCGACGGATGTCAGAGCGGCGTAACCCCCGGGGGTCTGACTGCTAGGATCCTGGGAATGGTCATTCATCTGACGGCCATTCCTATACATATGCACACTCATTATATATTTTTTTCTCAGTACGAAGACAGGAATGAGCCCCTGCCCCTCCTTTTGAACAAACGGATCAGGCATATTGAAATCTAACAGTCCGATCTATATGTTCCCCGTGCAGCAGTTTTCTTCCAGATGATTCTCGGCATATTTGTCCAGATCTCCACCGTATGGTAAAGATACGGAACATTGTCATAAACACAGACAGTGGGCTCAAATTATCAAAAATATCTTCGCTTTATTAAATAGCATCTATTAAACAATGGAGAAAAAGGGCAAGCTGGAATAAAGATACATAGAGAAGCGAGGGGCCGAACCTCCCTGGACAGACATGTCTCTCCGCAAGACTCCGGATACAAGGTAACACCCTGTGCCTCACATAAAGGAGGTCAGAAAAAGTGAAAAAAATATAATATATAAATCACCAAATATTATTCCAAACCACCCCAATAGGGGATTATAATGTGTAGTAAATACTACAAGAAAACACTGACCACAGTTAAATATGAGGCACACCGGTCCGGTATGACTATGTATAAAATACACAAAGGGATGAAAAATTACCATCACCCAACTTCGATGTATAACCCCTATCTAGTATAGACCATATGGCGTAACGGTATGACCATGGTCACATTACATAATGAACATACCTGAAGACATGATCTGAGGACGTGTAAAGGTAATGCCGCTCGACGCACCTTTCACCTCAACGGCTTAGTCAGGAGGTACAAAAGATTTAAAAACCAGGGTGTGTGATTATATATATATTACAGACCAAAAGTTTGGACACACCTTCTTATTCAAAGAGTTTTCTTTATTTTCATGACTATGAAAATTGCACATTCACACTGAAGGCATCAAAACTGTGAATTAACACATGTGGAATTATATACATAACAAACAAGTGTGAAACAACTGAAAATATGTCATATTCTAGGTTCTTCAAAGTAGACACCTTTTGCTTTGATTACTGCTTTGCACACTCTTGGCATTCTCTTGATGAGCTTCAAGAGGTAGTCCCCTGAAATGGTTTTCACTTCACAGGTGTGCCCTGTCAGGTTTAATAAGTGGGATTTCTTGCCTTATAAATGGGGTTGGGACCTTCAGTTGTGTTGAGGAGAAGTCAGGTGGATACACAGCTGATAGTCCTACTGAATAGACTGTTAGAATTTGTATTATGACAAGAAAAAAGCAGCTAAGTAAAGAAAAACGAGTGGCCATCATTACTTTAAGAAATTAAGGTCAGTCAGTCAGCCGAAAAATTGGGAAAACTTTGAAAGTAAGGGCTATTTGACCATGAAGGAGAGTGATGGGGTGCTGCGCCAGATGACCTGGCCTCCACAGTCACCGGACCTGAACCCAATCGAGATGGTTTGGGGTGAGCTGGACCGCAGAGTGAAGGCAAAAGGGCCAACAAGTGCTAAGCATCTCTGGGAACTCCTTCAAGACTGTTGGAAGACCATTTCAGTTAACTACCTCTTGAAGCTCATCAAGAGAATGCCAAGAGTGTGCAAAGCAGTAATCAAAGCAAAAGGTGGCTACTTTGAAGAACCTAGAATATGACATATTTTCAGTTGTTTCACACTTGTTTGTTATGTATATAATTCCACATGTGTTAATTCATAGTTTTGATGCCTTCATAGTCATGAAAATAAAGAAAACTCTTTGAATGAGAAGGTGTGTCCAAACTTTTGGTCTGTACTGTATATATATATATATATATATATATATATATATATATATATATATATATATTCTATATATATTTTTCTAAAGGGGTTGGTCAGGCTTTCTTGAAAAACTTGTTGACCTGTGGAGGGAACATAGTCTGGTCAGTACTTAATCCTCTGTCTCTACTGCGCTCAGACCTTCGGCGGGCTTTTCCGCTCTAGTCCCGACCTGATGTCTTCCTGTTCAGCTGCATATACTGTATATACTGAGGAAGGCTGTCACATGAGCGCAGTGGAGAAGGTGGCATTGGTGGCACAACAGTGGTTGCTGGAGGGTGTAGTGGGTGGAGTTTTGGGCCCAGGGAAGGGAGTAGTAGGCGTTTACGTTTTTTGCTTGCAGCGCTATGGGAAGTGTTCTGGCTGCTGCTCATCTACGCCCACAACCTGGAAGTTCGGGTTGTAAACGATGGAGCGCAGCTGGATCACGGAGATTGAAGTGAAGACTTAGGAAAAGTTGACAGGTCCACCTTTATGCTCTGCGGGAGACTAGAAAAGGTTTAGACAATTAAATAACATTTTTATGGATCCTGCACAACCCCTTTAAGGAAACGGCCGCACAGACTTTTTGTAGCACATTTTTCCCATCTTACCTCTTGCTTTTCGGCGCCGTCCACAGGAGAGTTCTGGACGCATGTGGTACGGTGCGTTCCTCTGGGCTGAAGCCATAGCACAGCAGGTAGAATTGGAAAATCTCCCGGCCACAGTTGGTGCAGCCTCCGTCTTTTGTGTTTGTGGGTACAGCCGGTCTAAATTGAAGAGCAGCCGACGCTCCAGCCCTGGCTTAGGCCCCTTTCATACGAGTTTTTTTTTGCCAGTGGAATTTGACACAGACGTCGTGCTGAATCTGGCTCCGCCTCCCACAGGTTCAATCGGACACTTCACTGCACCCATAGCCGTGAGAATTTATGTGGCCTTTCCTGTCGTGGTACCCAAGTGGACGCCTCTGGAACCTGCAGCGGGTGTCCGCTCGCGCCATGAGCAGGTTAGCGGCATTCGTATTGTAAAACTGCGGAATACGTTGTGGATTTTGCTTTTTCAGAATCCGCCATGTGAACTAGCCCTTAGGTCTATATGTGGTGGCTTGGGAGCCGTGGTAAGAATGACTGCTTTGCTGAAAAGTGAGCACATGTTTGGAATAGTTTCCCAGCAAAAGTGACAGTAATACAGTAAAAGAATCTTAAAATGTTTAAAAAACCCCAGCCCTATTCCAAACAATTAATACTCCCTCCAAATAACCGTGGGACAGCACTGCGCAGTGGAAACTGAGCACTCGCTGCTTCTCATCTGCCAGGACTTGGGAACATGTCATCTGTTTTGACATGGCTTTTTTTTTTTTGTGATTTCTCTGGAAATTATTTTTGACAGGGTTCTTATCTTTCGACAGCTTGCAGAACCATATTTGTCATGTTAACATTTTAACGTGCGTAATTGTGGTCACCAGGGGGCACACCGCGTGATGTATAATTCATGTGTTAAGGCCTTTTTACACGGGACGATAATCAGCCAAATGGGCATAAAATCAGTTTATTGGTAGAGCATTTTTTTTCGGTGTAAGCAGAGGATGTGCCCTTGACAAATGCGAGCTGTAGGGCGATGAGAGAGCACATTAATGGTAGTTTGTTCCTATACTAACGGTAGTTGCTGCATAAAAGGGAATCTCGGCATGAAAATGCACTGTACGCTGCAGACCACATGTTATAGAGCAGGAGGAGCTGAGCAGATTGAGTAGTTTTATAGGAAAAGATTCAGTAAAACTTGTATTTTATTAATTTAAATTCCTGCTCATTCTGGGCTTTGAAGTCCAGGAGGCGGAGCTATAAGTGATTGAAAGCTATCTCGATACACAGTCATAGAGGGGTGGCTGTCAATCACTGATGGCTCCGCCTCCTGGACTTAACAGTCCAGAATGTGTATTGATAGAAATGTATAAAATACAAGTTATACTGAATCTTTTCCCATAAACCTATATACCAATCTGCTCTGGGAAAAGTACAGCTGAGCACTGTGCCTCAGCATCTTGTTAAAATGGTTTTCTATTTTACAGTGATGACCTATCCTAGATGGATCATCAGTATCTGATCGGTGGGGGTCCGACACCCGACCCGTCAGCTGTTTGAGAAGGCACTGGCGCCCGCAGTAGCGCTGCTGCATCCTTCTCTCGGCCTCCCAGGCGCAGCGCCGTACATTGTGTAGCAGCTGTGCTTGGCATCACAGCTCAGCCCCATTGACTTCAATGGGACTGAGCTGCGCCTAGGTCATGTGACCGATGAACATGCTGTCACATGGCCTAGGAAAAGTTGGAGATAGCTGCGGCATTACTGCGAGTGCCCCTACCTTCTCAAACAGCCGACCGGTGGGTTTCCCAGGTGTTGGACCCCCACTGATCAGATACTGAAGACCTATCCTGAGGATAGGTCATTAGTAAACAAACAGTTGGGAAAACCCCTTTAATGAAAACCGCACTGTTTAGTTGATCGGCATTATTAATGGCTGCCCGATATTGAAGGGGTCGGGCAGCAATTAACAGACACAACCGTGACTGCGCAGTGACTGTACCCGAAAGGAATCGTTAGCTGCATTACCATGCAGCAATCATTTGGGGACGAATGATCGTTTCTGTGATTATTTCCATACAGTTTGGGCTCTGTTGGGCTCACCTCCCTGTCTACACAGGATGATTTGCTCCTTAGAAACGAGGATTTTTGTTGCTGCATGATAGATGAGCTCTTTTGTGATGTCATCAGCGGCACATTTACACAGAACAGTTCTCGGGAACGAGCGTTCATAATCGTGTTTGTCCCCAGTTATCGCCCCAATCCTCGGCCTGTGTAAGGCTACCTGCACACCAGGTGAACATGCAGAAGATCCGCGTGAATTTCCATGCAGGTTTCTGTGCGGTTATACGCCAAAAACGGTGTGCTTTAAGTTGCGATTTTTAAAAAGTTTCGCTGCAGATCGCACTTTTCCATTGCAAAGGGTGAAATCCGCACCAAAAATTGCAAACTAAAAATAGACTGCTGGGGATTTCTAAAGGCTGCTTTCAAACTAGCGTTAATATTTTCCGGTATATTGATCCGTCATAGGTTCTCAGTACCGGGGAAAAAAAAAAACTTTCGTTTTGTCCCCATTCATTGTCAATGGGGACAAAACGTAACTGAATAGAATGGAACGCTCCAAAATGCATTCCGTTCCGTTCTCCTACCGTAGAGCAAACCGCAGCATGCGGAGCAAGACGCATCTGACATGACCCACAATGCAAGTCAATGGGGACGGATCCGTTTTCTCCGACACCATAGAAAACGGATCCGTCCCCTATTGAGTTTCAGTGGAGTTCATGACGGATCGGTCTTTGCAATGTTAAAGATAATACAACCGGATCCGTTCATAACGGATGCAGACTGTTGTATTATCAGTAACGGAAGCGTCCGGATCCAGCAAAAACGCTAGTGTGAAAGTAGCCTTATATTTGTGAAATCTCTTACACTTTGCTGGTACTGTATTGTGCGGCGGTTTTTCCGCACCAGAATCCGAGTGGTAAAATTGTGCGTAATTAGCACCGTGAGCAGGTAGCCTAAAAGTTCCCTTACCCACATCTTATTGCTTAATTTTCACATCTTTTTGTCTGTCTTCTCCTAAGGGTGCATTCACGCGACCGTATAAATGGATCCGCATCAGTTCCGCAATTTTTCGGAATGGGTGCAGACCCATTAATTTCAATGGGGCTGCAAAAGATGCGAACAGCACACTGTGTGCTGTACGCATCCGTCGTTCCGTTCGGCGGCCCCGCAAAAATATGGAGCATGTCCTATTCTTGTCCGCAATCTCTATTTAGCGCAGGACAAATGCGGAACGCACACAGCCGGTATCCGTGTTTTGTGGATCCGCACTTTGCGGACCGCAAAACACTTAACCCAGACACTGCTCTGTACACCGTGCAGCATCTGTACCTGGTACCGGGCACAGCTGCTACAAAATACGTGTGTTGTGGCTTGTGAACAATAAAGGGGACATTGCGTGTCAGAGCCTCATGTCCCCTTCAGTATCAAAGTTCCAGAAAACACCAATAACTTTCCTTTTGTAGTTTTTGCCTCAAATGACATCTGCTCTGTGGCCTTCTTTTGTGGTGCGATGGGCCCCCGCTGACTGACGGGCCCCCGCTGACTGACGGACCCCCGCTGACTAATGGACCCGTCATATTCGGTCACGATGGGACAGGCAGTGCTGTTCTTCCACAACATTTGATGGGCGCTCCGACTGAAACGCCCAAAACTCAGCGTTTTCCTGCAGATTTCTTCACCTATGATTATGAGCCTGTATTAGCGCGAAACGTGTCAGAATTTTTCTGCTTTATTTCTATGCGGTTTTAGAGGATTTCAATAAACCAACTTTTGTTTGTAACGAGCAGTGGTGCTGGATGTTTTTCAAGTTTTTGCTTAATGATGTGACCCCACATGTCCGTGACACACTTCACGCACAGGTTTGATGTCCTGTAGACGACCATTATTATTTATTTTTTTGCTGCAGATTTCTACCATTTTCACCCTTTCCATGTATTTGTACTCTACTTTTTTGCAGGCTTTTGGCGCAAAATCCAATTCCACTCTGAAAATCCTTCATACCTTGAGGTTCCGTCCATTGTCTTACCGTGACGCGATGCGCCATGTACCTTTGCCGCGCAGTCTTGACTTTTTCATTTCCGTTGGCGGCCTTGCATTGAGTCTAGGCTCAGAAGTTGTATTACTAAGGCGTTCAACTTAATAATCCCTTTTTTGTTTGACCTAATTTCTTCTTTGCGGCTGCCATGTCTCCGTGCCAGAGCTTCGATACCCAGGTGTGATTTCTCAGCGTGCTGGCATGCTTTCCCTGCCACAGTAAAGCCAGTTTAGCATAATGCCTCCGTGACTCAATGTCTTCTTCACTGCTGCAGGCTGCAAAGTTAACACCTTCATACCTGGAGAATGAATGAACGCCCAAGGCTAGTCACCTACAG
Organism: Bufo bufo; assembly: GCF_905171765.1. NCBI lineage: Eukaryota > Metazoa > Chordata > Amphibia > Anura > Bufonidae > Bufo > Bufo bufo. The sequence continues at coordinate 68,271,748 of NC_053389.1, forward strand.
ACTGGTTCCAATGAAAATTCTGACATGGTTCTGCTTGTCCTGCGAACCCACGTATTGTAAAACTATCAGGGTGTGGTAGAGAGGAATATGGAATCGGAGCCGTAAATGACTGTAAAACCTGCCACGCCAGTAGAAATCAAGTGGTTGTGGATGTGCACAGCCCTAGCGCTGACTAATGGGGATCTTCCTGACATGGTTCTTTTAGTCCTCTTTAGAACTCTGCATTGTGACATTCCTCTGTTATTCCTCCTCGACATGAATGAATTGACAACTGGATGTTAGCCTTCCTTTTGTGAATGAGGCGTGCGCCTGTCTGGTCAGGCCCTGTTCACATCTTGTGTCCAGCCTACGTAAGAGGTATATGGCAGACTGTCTCCTTCAAGACTTGCTCTCCGTTTTGCACCATTGTTCTCCTGGTCCTGCTCGCCTGTAATTGTAAATTTAGTTTTTGTTGCGTCCTCTTGGGTTCCTTTTACATTGGCAGTTTTATTCCCAAACAAGCACCATTCGATAACTTGCAAGTCGACCGACACTCCCTTCTGCACGGCCTATACAAACTGAATAGGGAACAAATGATCGTTGCCACGATCATTCATCCCTGTGCAGTTTGCCTTTTGTTGCAGCGTATACTCTTGTTTATACTGGCGGTTTTCCGCGGACGGATCTTATCAGCTGACAAACGAGAGTGTGCGCTAGTTTACCGGCCGGTCAGTGGACCCTGATCATCCGCGTGAGAGAGACACCTTAGTCCTTCTTGTCCAGTAGTGTACTAAATTAAAAGGGTCCTTATCTACACTCTCAATGGGTCCTTCACATTAGATGATACCTACTGGCCCGAAGTATAGTCCCATCACTATAAGCTAATCACAAAGAGCCCCCCTTGCTGAGACCCCAGCGATCAGCTGAAATCTGTGGGGAGACCTGGCAATTTGAAGTGTTCAGTTTGCCTGCAGCGCCTCCAGAGGGGAAATTCAGCATTACATAGTGTCCAGTCACATCAATAGGATGTCTGTGTAATACAGAACGGTTCCTCCAGAGTAAGGGCTCATGCACACGTCCGCAAAATGTGTCCGCATCCGTTCCGCAATTTTGCGGAACGGGTGCGGACCCATTCATTCTCTATGGGGACAGTGTGCTGTCTGCAGCCGCAATTGCGGAGCGCAGCCCCGATTTTGGGTCCTCGGCTCCGCAAAAAGATAGAGCATGTCCTATTCTTGTCCGCAGCTTGCGGACAAGAATAGGCATTTCTATGGGGGTGACGGGCTGGTGTGTTGCGGACCCGCAATTTGCGGGTCCGCAACACACCATGGACGTGTGAATGTAGCCTAAGATACGCTCTTTGTTAATGAGGTGAGAATCCTATAGAGGGGAGACCCCTTTTCCATTAAAGGGATTGTCTGGGCGATATTATTTAGAAAAGTCTCAGAATGGCGTATTAAAAATAAAATAAAATCACTCGCCGATCCCCGTCGTTCTTGTTACGCTGCCTCCATGTTCTCCCTCTGGTCTCTACGACCTGTTGCCTCTCTACACACAGTGGTCATAAGGCCTCTTTCACAAGTCAGTGGCTCACAGATCTGTGGTCTCCATGGTCAGCCCATGTAGCCATTGGTATTATAACGTGTGTGATGACACCACGAAAGCATGGCCTATTTCATCTGTGATTACGGATCCCTCACGTGAAAACCGCGGACGCAACATGGGTCATTGCTAGCCGATGCTCTGGAAATTAATTTTCAGCCTGTGTCTGTGGAATATGGATGACACACAGAGGGCAAGAAAATAAATAAATGGACACACAGCCCAAACATGAATCCAGCCACTGACCACCTTGTCACAGATGTCTTCACGGACCTAACAGATTAACACCGCTATATGCTGCACATGTGTCTTGTTTCTGATGGACATGGCAGACTGTCCTGATGTTGACGTGTGGCACATGCTTCTAGACTCTGGAACGATGTGACCACCTTCTTATTCAAGCTGTTTTCGCTTTCCGTACCACGTTCTCTCAGGTCTGTGTCATAGGTCTCCTGGCGGAGGAAGAATGGGCACGCCATATGAAAATATTTCTGAGGGAAACATCATTGCTGCTAGCACGAAAATGGACGTTGCCACAGCCTGATTACACCCACGTTAGTTATGTGGAAATCCCAGGTTATGCAAGTAATCCCATGCGAAGCTGTTATGTTCCAGCACAGGAATCGTCCCAGTAACTTAGCTCAGGTTTGGGGAATTTGGATTAGCTCCGCTTTGACGACTTCTTCCGCTTCAAGGATGCGTGCACGACTTCATAGACATACAGTGCATTCAGAAAGTCTGCAGACTTTATATATATATATTTTTTTTTTACACATTTTGTTATGGTGCAGCCTAATAAAAATCTATTCCCCCCCCCCCCCCCCCGTTCTGCACCAAATATCCCATAATGAGAGTGGAAACAGAATGTTAGAAATCTTTACTCATTTAGGCTACTTTCACACTCGCGTTTGGTGCGGATCCGTTATGGATCTGCACAGACTGATACGTTCAGATAATACAACTGTCTGCATCCGTTTGTATTATCTGTAACATAGCCAAGATGGATCCGTCTTGAACACCATTGAAAGTCCATGGAGGACGGACCTGTTTTCTATTGTGTCAGTAAAAACGGATCCGTCCCCATTGACTTACATTGTGTGTCAGGACGGATCCATTTGGCTCAGTTTCGTCAGACCCCAAAACGCTGCAAGCAGCCTCCAGAGCGGAACGGAGATGGAACGGAGGCAAACTGAGGCGTTCTGAGCGGATCCTTTTCCATTCAGAATGCATTAGAGCCAAACTGATCCGTTTTGGACCGCTTGTGAGAGCCCTGAACGGATCTCAGAAACGGAAAGCCAAAACACCAGTGTAAAAGTAGCCTTATTGAAAAAGAAAAACTAAAATCTTGCACTGACGTAAGTATTCAGACCCTTTACTCTGAAGCCCCTTTGGCAGTGATTACAGCCTCCAGACATCTTGGGTATGATGCCACAAGGTTTACACACCCGGATTTGGGGATTTTCTGCCATTCTTCTCTGCAGATCCTCTCAAGCTCTGTCAGGTTGGATGGGGACCGTCAGTGGACAGACATTTTCAGGTCTCTGCAGAGATGTTCGATTTGATTCAAGTCAAGGCTCTGTCTGGGCCACTGAAGGACATTCACAGAGTTGTCCCTAAGCCACTCCTGTGTTGTCTTGGCTGTGTGCTTGGGGTCATTGTCCTAATGAAGGGTGAACCTTATGCCCAGACTGAGGTCCAGAGCTCTCTGGATCAGGTTGTCATTAAGAATATCTCTGAACGTTGCTCCATTCAGCTTTCCCTCAACCCTGACCAGTCTCCCTGTCCCAGCCACTGAACCCCCCACAGTATGATACTGCCACCACCATGCTTCACTGTAGGGATGCTATAGGTAGGTAATGAGCAGTGCCTGGATTCTTCCAGACATTATGCTTAGAATTGAGACCAAAAGGTTCAATCTTGGTTTCATCAGACCAGGCACATTCTGAGAGACGTTTTAGGCTTTTTTTTTGCACGTTTTAGAGCTTTCATGTGTCTTCTACTGAGGGCCTTTTGACCTGGCATGTGCATTGGCGTGTGTTAGTCAGTCCATTCTTCTCTGCAGTGTGAGAGCGGTGCATTACCGGAGATTGGTCGCTGCAAGGTGAAAGCGCTTTGTGCAGCTGACCCGCCGCCGCCTCGTTGCCCCAGGGGGGGATCCGTCATAGGGTCTCAATACCGGGAAAAAATGTTTCCGTTTTGTCCCCATTCATTGTCAATGAGGATAAAACGTAGCTGAACAGAACAGAACAGAGTTCACCAAAATGCGTTCCGTTCCGTTCTACCGGAGAGCAGCATGCTGCAATTTGCTTTTTGTCCTGGGGTGTGGAGCAAGACCCACAATGCAAGTCAATGGGGAGGGATCCGTTTTCTCTGACACAATAGATAACGGATCCGTCCCCCATTGACTTTCAGTGGAGTTTGACGGATCCGTCTTGGGTATGTTAAAGATAATACAACCGGATCCGTTCATAACGGATGCAGAAGGTTGTGTTATCAGTAACGGAAGCGTATTTGCTGAACCCGGCCGGATCCAGCAAAAACACTAGTGTGAAAGTAGCCTAAGCTGCTAACAACATTTAGAGATTTGCTTTACAGCAGCCCCATGGGCCGCAGGAACCCATAGACTGAAAATGACTTATTGACTCCTATAAAGAGCGCCTAGTGGGCATGCCCTGTGAGTGTGCGCAGGTCATTGTGCAGGGAGGAGAGGGGATCTATGACATCACCCATTGTAAATGGTTGATTACACATAGGTGCTATCTTTTTTGTTTTAATCCTCCACAGCCTCTTCAAACAGCTGATTGGCAGAGGTGCTGGGAGTCGGACCCCCACCCATCACCTACTGAAGACCTGTCCACACCTGGCAAACCCCCTAACGTGAAAATGCAGTTATTTTTTTGATGATACGTTCCCTTCAAAACACGATGCATTTCTAGTGTATTTCATGGCACTTTTTACCAGCGGTTTCAGTAGAATTCTTTACTTGGTGACATTTAGCAAATGCATTTAAAAATATTTTTTTTATACATGTCTACAAACAGGCGTAAAAATAAAAAATAAAATAGAGCATGCTGAATTTTTGAGTGAAAAAAACACCACTGACTCCCAAAAAATGAAAAGCTGTGTGTGTATACTTTCTGACAATTTGCCGATAGACATATCTGGCTGCAGCGTTTTGACCCTTAGCTTCCATTCACTTGAAGGGGAGCTGAGATGCAGTACCCCGACACTACCACTACACGATGGACAGAACCATCTTCTTCAGGGTCCCCCCCGCTGTTTGGTTTCCAGGGCCGGCGGTCGACCAAAACAGCCAATCATGGGCTGATATTGATGACCTAACCGAGGACAGAAAACCTATGCTGCCGGTGGTGGGCTCTGGACAGAATCAGTCATCTTCCACCTCTGGCAGCTGAAAGTATGGTCACTTCTTCCTTTTCCTGCAGGTAGGAATAGTGAAGGTATATACACTCCTTGTGGACCCAAGCAGGGAAGTGCCCTTAGCAAGACCTGTCTGCACTCAGTTCAAAAGATGGACATGCACATTGCTATATATTTTCAACACCAGATGGCGCCATACTATGGAAATAAATGTCATAACTCCTTACTGGATTCCCCCCCCCCCCCCCCCCCTCCCGTCATGTTAATGGCAAATATGCTTATCATCTGTCTCTGTGCGATCAATCCGGTATTTAAAGGGATTTTCCCATTAACAGCATTTCTTACGTATTCACAGGACAGGTGATAAATGGATGAGCCTTGGGACCCCCGTTCTTCTGATTGGTGGGGGTCCTGCACCGACCTTCACTATGGGACCTCTATGAGATTAGAGGCACATTCCATCAGTTTGGAAAATCCCCTTAAGCAACTTTGTGCCTCTTATGAACGAACGCTTCGTCTCCCCGTGCCAGGATCTTTTATCAGCTTGAAGTATCAGGGTGTATTTGTGTTACACGGACGCCATTCCTTCTCTATATTTAGACCTGATTCTGATGATCATAGATAACTAGATTTAGCCAGACTTTCCCATGTAGTTTGGGTGAATGTTAAACTGGTCGTTGACATTTGGTGAAACATCGCCGTCTTGTCCTCAGGCTTCCCATGCTCTGTTGACAAACTATAGAAGACTTAAAGGCTTATGTGCACCTGATGTCATTTGACTCATTTTGGGCTAAAAATCATTTCTTTCAGTTTGTCTTTGTCTTTATTAAGAATGTTCAGCCGTTTCTGAGGTACATGGGTTAAAAAACTGTGTCTCTCTGTTTTATTTGAATCCTGTCAACTGACTGCTCATGTAGAGCTCTTTTCTCTGATCTCCTGACCTCTTAAGCACTAATTATAGCTCAAGTCTCATCAAACTGATAAGAATGTTCATATTAATAATTAAATGCTTGCGGTCAGGAGATCTGCGATAAGAGCGCTACATGAGCCATCAGCTGATGGGGTTTTTAAGAAAACAGGAAGACACAGTTGCAAACAGGCTGAATTTTTTTAATCCTTGTGGCTGAAAATTGTCTAGCTTGCTTTTCAGAAGATATCCATATGCAGGATCAGAGATATACCAGTGATCAATGTCTATTCTCAAGCAGGTCATACATTTTGGGTAGCTCTCAGCCGACCCATTACTCTACCCCCCCATCCCCCACACATGGCATAAACGTATGATCACTAGCATATATTCTGAAAAGGAAGCAAGCATCTTATCTCCCTACAGTCCCCCCTTCACACGGGACAATTATCATGTTTCCCAAGAACACTCATTCCTGATAATTGCCCTGTGTAAGTCTACCTGCACACGAGTGCGGGCTGTTTTGCTGAAAATCCGCCTGAATTCTGTGCGTTTCCACACTAAAACCGCACGTGTTTACTTGCACTTTTTGGTGCAGATTTTTTTTTGTTAAATTCTAAGTTTTATAAATCGCACAGCAGCTCAGTTTCCGCACTGAAAACAGCAGCACAGTGTACATGAGATTTGTGTGATCTGGTACACTTTGCTGGTCCTGTATCGCACTGCAGTTTTTCTGCGTGAGAATCTGAACTGAAAAAAACCGCACATAATTCGCAGTGCGTGCAGGTAGCCCAAAGGTGCTGCTGACCACCAGATCAACGAGGATAAAGCGTCGCTGTTGTGGCCACCTAATTCATAATTTCTGGCCAGCAAACCGTGCTGTGTCATCCAGAAGCAATGATTCTCTATGGGCACTAACCATGCCAGTAGCAATCACTTGTACCCATACAGAGGAGATGATTACTGCATGTATCATATTTTTCGCCATATAAGACGCACCTAGGTTTAAGAGGAGAACAATAAGAAAAATACTAGGGTTGTAGCAGGTATCGAATTATCAATACTCAATCCATACTTTTGTACCTGTATCGATTCGATACCGGGATTTGCCATTTACCGATACTAGGCTGCCCTACCCTGCTCTCAGCGCGCCATGTTCCCTCAGCAGCACAGGGGAGCAGGAGTCTTTCTCTCCTTCCCCCTGTGCCGCTGCTACCAATAAGAAAAGAGGGGCGGAGAAGGGGACGGGCTGTGGTCACTGCTCCACCAATGATAACTCGCCCAATAATACAAATATAGGTGGTGGGTGCCGGCGGTAGAATCACCTGAGGGGTGCGGCACCTGAGGGGTTAACTGCTGCGGATCGCAGTGCCCTGTCAGAGGTCGGGTGCCGGCTATGTGATTCTGCCGCCGGCACCCGCCTCCTGTATCTGTATTAAAAGTTTACTTCTCTTCATTGGTGGCGCAACGCACCCCCCCTTTCCCCCAGTATTAAAAACATTGGTGGCGCAGTGCGCCCCCTCAACTCCCCCAGTATTAGTCATTAGTGGCAGTGGCCACAGGGTCCCCCCTCCTCATTGGTGGCAGTGGCAGCTTCTGATTGGAGCCCCAGCAGTGTAATCATGGGGCTCTGATCGGTTACCTTGGCAGCCAGGACTCTACTGAAGCCCTGGCTGCCATGGTAATCTCCCCGCTGCTGTGTGCACTATGCATAGGGCAGAAGGGAGTGTGATCTATATCAGGGTGAATAGGACAGGGGCTGAAAAGATCCCAGGTTCTAGCCCCTAAGGGGGCTAATAGTAAATAAAAAGTAAAAAAAAACCAAAAAACTAAATATTAAGTTTAAATCACCCCCAATTTTACATATAAAATAAACAATAAATAAATAAACATATTACATATCGCCACGCCCCAAAAAAGTGCGAACTATTAAAATAAAATAAAATATCTCCTATGCAGTGAATGCCGTAATAGAAAAAAAATAAAAAAATAAAAACCGTGCGATTCGCATTTTGTAGTCACCTTGTCCCCTGAAAAAATTGGATCAGACTGTTCGAATATGGGCCGGATGTTCTATAAAATGCGGAATGCACGCGGCTTTTTTGGTGTTTTATTTTTTTCCTGCGTGGTATTGAATGGTATTGAGTATCGCAATACTTTTTTATGGTATCGAAATCGAATCAAAATTTTGGTATCACAACAACCCTACATTAGACCTCAGATCAGACCACACCACCAATCGGACCTCAGCTCACAGCCCCAAACAGATCCCCAATGTTAATTAGACCCTCTATCAGACCTCAGCTCAGACCCCAATGTGATTGACCCCCAATCAGATGTTAGTTATTTATCCAATATAAATAAGAACCCCCCATTCAGACCTCAGATGAGACCCCCATGCCTCATATCAGTCCCCAACCTCATATCATCAGCCTCAGATCACATAAAATAAAAAATAAACGTACCTCTCCTGCTCTGGACGCCGCAGCTCCTTACCTCCTGCGCTCTCTCCGCTTCTTCTGCCGTCGGCTGTGCTGTGACCTGCCGCGCACAGTGTCACGGCACAGAGCGTCCTCACGCTGTGTGCAGTCGCAGCACAGCTGACGGCAGAGGACCGGGGAGCGCTGCATTCACGGCTTCCTGGTCCTCCAGTACTAATGAGTGCTTCCATAATGGAAAAGTGCGTCTTATGGGGTGAAAAATACGGTATATGCAGCTCTCATTAGACCTGATAAAAGCAATTATCGGGAACAAATGGCTCATTCCTGATAATTGCCCGCTGTGTTGGTCCATGTTGAATTCCAACGGCATTATCCTTATCTCCCCGGATATCTGGAAGAGTCAGGAACCCTGCCATACACCTTCGATGGTCTGATTTAGTTACGTGATGTTTTCATTTTCTCTCTCTGCCTATTTTCTGCAAATTCACTATTCTTGGGCTGAGCACTGTCGCTGGGGTCATGTATACCTATATGTACAGTCAGACGTGTTTGTCTGTATCCTATTTATAAGATTTTCCACTTGTTTCCAAGAAGAAAGAGGTGGAAAAGAACTTTCGGAGAAAGTGCTTAGCGTCTGCCCATTGTTTGTTGTGTCTTGTGTGCGCAGTGATGCCGGAGTGTAAGGTATTTATTGCGTAGTTGGTGCAATGTATATTTAACTTCCCAGGCCACGTGTAGATGGAACGCGTGTCCCGAACTGCGTCTCCTGGTTCAAGCTATTAGGATAAACATACGTGGCGCAGATTAGGAGCTGGTCCATGAAGTCGGAATAAGGGATAAAGGAGCTGAAGGTTTGTAGACATGCAGACAGGGGACATCTACGTTCCAGTACGCCCATGGTGGCCGCCATCGAACCCCCATGTGATGTCAGTAGAGGGCAGGAGATAAGCGGCTGACAGGCACCTCTGGACTGGTTATCAGGAGCAAAGCAATAGGATCAGGCCGGCTGAAATCCAACCTCTGGGATCAGTCCATGACAAAATCATCAGAAGTGCTTTTTATATATATTTTTTTTTATAACAAATAGTGTGTTTTGGTACATGTTTTTTGTGCCCTTTTTTTGCAAGCTGCCTTTTCAGCAAGGAAATTAAATACCGGCCTCTGTCACTTCCTCTGTAGATTAATATTAAAATGTAAAGAAAAAAAAAAGGCATGAAAAAACGCAACAGAAATTGACACTTGCCTATTTTCAAAGACAGGCACCAACAAAAAAAAACGACGACACCTGGTACACTTTCAGAAACTGAAATAAAAGACATTTTTTGTTGCCTTTAAAAATTCCCATAGGCTAAAGGTACCTTTACACAAAGCTATTATCGGTACGATCAAGCAGCGAAGGTGTCGTTTCTGGGTGTGGTGAACGTTTCAGCAGCGACCCGTTGGGCACGCCGATTATCGTTCAGAACATCCTAGTTGGGATCACATATTCCATTGTTTGTAAACACTGTAGCATTACACAATGCGATTATTTTTTTTATCGTGCGTGCAGTGAACGATTCCTGTATACACGTATGAAATCGTTAACGACCAACAATGATTTTTAATTTTACGGATTGTCGCTCGCTCGCTGATACATTACTTTTACACGGCTCGATAATCGCGCAGTTTCACACGATTTAACGATAATTGACACGATATTTGGCTTGTGTAAAGATACCACTCAATCTGGAGGCGGTGTTTTATGTAGCCTCATGGAGGGCACATGGGGTGATATTTGTGCCATCCTTATAGGGGCTGCTAATTATCATAGATTTTTTTTTATTTTTTATGAGAGAACTTTGCACTGATTGTTGGACACCAGACAGTATATACTTAATTTCACCCCAAAGTCCTTCTATTCTTGTGTTTTGTTACGATTTAAGCTGAGAGATATATAAAGAGATCGGCCATGTCCCGCCTGCTCCTCCTCACTGTAAGACAGCTGGCCGCAGCATGAGCCTCCTGCCTCTTCATCTAGCCAAAGATGGAACCTATCAGCAAGAAATGAAACCCTTTTTACAAGGCAGTTTTAGGAGAATTCGGACTGACCGCACAGGGCGGTGCTATCTCCTGTTTACTGATCTTATTAGTTTATAAGCTTAGCATTCCTTTAAAGTGTTTCTGTCACCAGATTTAACCCTCTTAAGCTAGCTGACATTAGCGATGTGCTAATGTCAGCTAAACCTAACTAGCCTATTCCTACTTTTATCTATGCCCCCGTTACGGCCGAAATCTAGCTTTTATAATATGCTAAATATCCTCTAGCAGGGGGGGAGGGGGCGCGTTTCCGTTATCCCACCTTTGTCGCCTCCCTTCAAGTCCTGATTGGCAGGGCCAGGCAGCGTTCGCATCTGTCTGCCAGCCCTGTGCTCTGGTGAAATCTCGCGCCATTCAGGCGCGGTGAGGGAGCTGACAGCCTGCGAGTGTCTTTCCTTCACCGCGCCTGTGCCGAATACTGAACGGCGCGAGATTTCACCAGAGCACAGGGCTGGCAGACAGATGCGAGCGCTGCCTGGCCCTGCCAATCAGGACTTGGAGGGAGGCGACAAAGGTGGGATAACGGAAACGCCCCCCCCCCCCTCCGCTCCTAGAGGATAATTTGCATATTATAAAAGTTAGATTTCTGGCGCAACGGGGGCATAGATAAAAGTAGGAATAGGCTAGTTAGGTTTAGCTGACATTAGCACATCGCTAATGTCAGCTAGCTTAATAGGGTTAAATCTGGTGACAAACCCACTTTGGCCACTTTTCTGCCCTCATATATTGTAATCAGTATGGTAGGCTTCATTTATCAGAACAGTCTTAAAAATAAAGGCTTTGTTGCCCGTAGCAACCTAGAAAAAGGCTAACCTCTAGTGTTTATGGGACACCAATCCTAAACTAGCCTGGAATCATGGCCGTACTACTGCTTTGATGGTCAGTGCGAAGGAGAACGACCATCAGGTCCCATCCTGAGAGATGAGAAAGCCTTGCGATTGATCGCTTTTGATCACTTCTTTTATTCCTTTTCTGGAGACCATTATGTGATTGTGTGCTCAGGGTATATTTGGATTTATATATTGGTATAGAGCCGGTAAAATAATGGCTAAAGTACCTCTTTATGTATTAAGGCCGCTTTCCTTTCCTTTTGGCTCCACATATCCCGAGATGAGTGGTGTGAGAGGACCAGCTTTTTGGAAAAACAGGATTTTGGGGTATTGTGTCATGAGAGGTCCATGTGGTGTGTGAGCGGCCACCCAGTGGTTGGCTTGGGAATTGCAGCCTGGCAAGGCTTTTGCTAGCATGTTGTGATATTGTATTGAATTAGTTTCTTGAGGAACTTGACCAAATCCAAGCTAATGTCGGGGTGGACACATCTGTATCTGCCAGATATATAGAAATCTGTGTAGTGTGTTTATTATGTAAGCTGCTCATAAACCTCACTTCAGCTTTTTTTTTTTTTGATTCTTTGTTACCTTTCTGTACAGCCTGACATATAGCAAACCTGTTACTGGAAGCGGGCCAACAGATTTCTTTCATTTTCTCTGTGTGAATATCTGATGCCCGGGAATCCGACACCCCGCACCTCCATCACCACATATCCATCGCCTAGTGGACAGAGCTGGTAACTGCAGCTCTGTTGTAACTGAAGTGAATTGGAGCAGCGCTCTGTCTGTTGCACAATGGATGGCGCTGTGGAGCTACTGCCGATCATTAGCGGTGGGTGCAGGCTGTCGGACCAGCACTGATCCTGAGGATAGGCCATCAATATAAAAGTACTGGGCATCTGTCAGCAGATTCCTATTGACAGGGCAGTGATGACATTTACACTGCCTGGCGGTTGCAGAGAGAACCCTTAGGTGTAATGGTAACGCCCCCATTGCTCCTAGAGGCTCATTTACATATAGTAAAACATCATTTTTCTCAGCAATGCGGATACATATGAACATGGGACTAACACAGATGTCTTCAGCTGCCAAGTGCGCATGTGACAGGTCAGCCGGTGTCATAGGTACAAACCTGAGATAGATGCCCTTTAAGCTGACTTTTTTCCTCCCATACGTTCGGCTTTAGGCCTCATTCAGACAGCTGTAGTGTTTTGCGGATCCGCAAAACACGAATACCAGCCGTGTGCATTTCGCAATTTGCGGACCGCACATGGCCGCAGCCATAATAGAAAATGCCTATTCTTTTCCGCGATTGTGGACAAGAATAGGACATGCTCTATCCTTGGTTACAGCCCCTTTTATACGACCGTCTGAATGGGCCCTTAATGTATAAATCCTTTGCCATCAGACCTTCCTTGTCTTGCGCTCCTCACCTCTGTTCCAGGCCAGGTTTTTGAAAACCAATACAAAACGTATTTTTCACTTTCCTGGGAAATGATCCGTCCAGCAAGGGAAGGAGGTGAGGGGGCTGCTGAATACGTCTAGGAGACGCCTGCTCTGTCCCGATTGCCCCCCTGGTCTCTGAGGGGGCTGTTCCCTTCAAAACAAGCACTCAATTCATTCCCCTCGTAAACATGATGCGCGATGACGAGGGGTTGTGGGGAGAGGGGCCCGTCCGGCAAAGGCTGAAGGCTTTCATTTACCACACTTGAGTTTGTGTTCACATAGTAAAGGTAGCAGCTGCTGCAAGATGGCTGCCTGCTGTCGCTCCATTACTACCTGCTGGTCAGTGTCCCGGAACTTGTGTTCACTCACATATTCCAGACCTGCAACAAGTACAGTATACCGGTGTATATCTGTTGTCTGACATCATGAAAACATTAGGCGGTGTAATAAAACAGCAGAACCAATACCAGCCCCGGTGCTCCCTGCCATCTCCAGAACCAATACCGGCCCCGGTGCTCCCTGCCATCTCCAGCACCAATACCAGCCCCGGTGCTCCCTGCCATCTCCAGAACCAATACCGGCCCCGGTGCTCCCTGCCATCTCCAGAACCAATACCAGCCCCGGTGCTCCCTGCCATCTCCAGCACCAATACCAGCCCCGGTGCTCCCTGCCATCTCCAGAACCAATACCGGCCCCGGTGCTCCCTGCCATCTCCAGAACCAATACCAGCCCCGGTGCTCCCTGCCATCTCCAGCACCAATACCAGCCCCGGTGCTCCCTGCCATCTCCAGCACCTTGGCCCCGGTGCTCCCTGCCATCTCCAGCACCTTGGCCCTGGTGCTCCCTGCCATCTCCAGCTCCTCGGCCCCGGTGCTCCCTGCCATCTCCAGCACCTCGGCCCCGGTGCTCCCTGCCATCTCCAGCACCACGGCCCCGGTGCTCCCTGCCATCTCCAGCACCACTGCCCCGGTGCTCCCTGCCATCTCCAGCACCACGGCCGCGGTGCTCCCTGCCATCTCCAGCACCACGGCCCCGGTGCTCCCTGCCATCTCCAGCACCACGGCCCCGGTGCTCCCTGCCATCTCCAGCACCACGGCCCCGGTGCTCCCTGCCATCTCCAGCACCACGGCCCCGGTGCTCCCTGCCATCTCCAGCACCACGGCCCGGGTGCTCCCTGCCATCTCCAGCACCACGGCCCCGGTGCTCCCTGCCATGTACACGTGTGGTCGCTGCAGCCAATCATTAGCCTCAGTCGTCTCGCGTAGTACACCAGTGCGCCCTGAGTTTGGCTGCAGCAGTCACTTGTATAGGCGGTACATCAGTTTCATGCAGTCAATAAAGATTGGTGGGGAACACTGGATGAGCGGAGGGGATCTAAAAGGTGAGTATTGAGCTTATGAAGAAGGTATGGGTGAAAGTTAAGCAGCTTAGAGGTGTGGGAGGAGTTGGAGAGCTTTCCCCAATATGGAACAACAGTTTATTGCCAAAATTTACGTCTCTGCCAGGACTTCGGAACTGGGAATCTCATGAGGTGATGAGGATAGGTCAACTGCTGGAGGGCTGCAGCAAGAATTTAATGTCCCCAAGGTTTGGTTCTATCAGTATCTACAATTGAGGCACGCCTACGATGTCACGGTGAGGAAAGGATGTGTCATAGCCAAGATGGATGTGGTACATAAACTCATTCTGCTGAAAGGGGGGAAGAGAGGATTGATATCGCAGGTGTATACTGTATTGCTGGACAAGTTTTTAGCTGGGTTCCCTCTGACGCGGATGATGAAATGGGAGGGCCATTTGGGGCCCATTTCTAAAGATCAGTGGGAGGATATATTGGAGGCAGTTCCCAAAGTAAATTGTCACAACTCTTTATCATCCACAGAGTATACAAAACGCCGGTATTTTTACGGAGGATGGGTGTTAGGTCTGATGACAAGGGTCCGAAGTGTTCGGAGGAGGGAGCGGACCTGTTGCATATGCTCTGGTCTTGTTCAGTGATGGGTAGATACTGGGAGGAGGTGCTGACCTTGATTAATAATAACTTGGGACTGCAAAAGGACCCCAAGATATGTGTGTTGGGCTATGTGTCAGAGATTGGTGGGAGTGAGATGGTTAAGGTGGCGGTGGGAAGACTGCTATATGTGGCCAGGTAATTGGTGGCACAGCGGTGGATCCAGGGGAGTCCGCCAACAGTGGGTGAATTCATACGGAAAGTGCATGACATGTTGACTATGGAAAGAAGTGTTTGTGAAGAGAGATTGTCCTCAGAAATGTGAGAAATTGTGGAATGTCGCATACTCCTATTGTGATATAGGATAGGACAGAGGTATTCGCTCCTGTTCATAGGGGGGGTTGGGAGGAGGGGGGAGAGGGGGGGTTAGACCTACGTGTCGTGTCTACAATTTGTATTAGTATTTGCTCTTGATTGCATACATTGTATCCTGCTAAGATCGCTTTGTCATGTGATGACGCTGTCTTCTGATAATGTATCTTTTTATATTCTGTATAATTATTGAAGAGACAATGCACTTTCAGGAAAGTTTATTATACTTGATCAATAAAAATAATTTGATAAAAAAAAAAAAAAAAAAAGTGAGTATTGGTTCTTTTGGTACTGTATCACATTGTGTGCCTTTTCCCCAAATTGTTATGACCTCCCTTTTTAAAAATTTTTTTTTCCCCCTTTTGTTTCTGCTTAATAACTTATATGGGCATGCTCCTTGATCTATGCAGCAGTCATTGTGCAGGGAGGGGGGAGGATGTAAGCTGTGGCCATACCCTATTGATAATGGTGGTCCCTGTGTTATCTACATGATTATATAGGCCTTACCTTTCATTGTAATCCTTTCTGTGATGATAATGAGATGATAATGAGATGACTGCTTAGAAGTGACCTCCACAGAGCAGGAAAGGTTTTATCCAGCTCTTCTGCACACCGTGTCAGAGCTGTACTCGCCGAGGCAATGATGTCCACGGCCCCTGGTGCATTTTACTGAACTCGTATACACCTCCTCTTCTGACAACATATAACTTGCTTATAAATTTAGGCTACATGCACACAACTGTGAAAAACGGACATGTGATGGACGTTTTTTTTTTTTAACGCCCGTCACACGTCCATTTTAAGAACAATGGTAGTCTGTGGGGTTATTCACATGACTTTTTTTTGATGGCCAGTGAATAACGGACGTAAGGAAAAATAGCACATGTTCTATTTCATCCGTTTTCACTGACCGACAGACGCCATATAATTGAATAGGGCCGTTTTTAGCGCCCATTTATCAAATAGACTTCAGTGAAACATCGTCCATTAAAAACTGACGGTGAATCTTTTTTTAACAAATGTTTTTGTCGCATGGAGGGGGATCCCTATGAATGAATATTTAGTTAGCTTTGCTATGAATTCTATGACATTTTTTTGGTAAATCCCACCCACGCAGACTCATGCGATCACGTTTTTTTACATTTTGCTCCCATTTAAATAGTATCTCTGGAATTGTGTTTGACATGCGATTTCCTCTTCTGTTTCTGCACGCTGTCTAGGACAAGTTCTTCATAAACATTGTCTTTTTTTTTAAATTCATTTAAGGTCGCGATCAAGATAATTGATAAGACCAAGCTGGATGATGAAAACCTAAAGAAAATCTTCCGTGAGGTCCAGATCATGAAGATGCTTTGCCACCCCCATATTATCCGGCTCTATCAGGTAAGTCATTTAAACATCCGTGTGACGTCCACGGTGCTCTGCTCCTAGAAACCAGGAACAAATTCAGATTTTAGTCAATGACTCGGTCATTACTTTGCTACCCTGCTTTTTTATGGGTTTAGATGCTTGATGGAAACCAGCAGTGGCTGCCATTTCAGTACCCACCTTTCCAGGCATATACACACCTGATTACAAGCAGGGCCGGCCTTAGGTGTCCATGCGCCCTGTGCGAGCTAACCTTGTGGCCCCCCCCCCCCAAAAAAAAAAAAAAAACACTCCTTGTTGCTGGCATCATGGCATAGGCTGGCTGACTATCCAACCAAGTAGTTACCAGCCCGCACACCCCAAAGGCCGGTGTAATGTCATACTTCCCTACTTCGTGAGATTTCCCTACACTCGTCACTTCCGGTCGCACCGGACATGACGTGAGGAGGTGTGCAGCG
This sequence comes from Bufo bufo, assembly GCF_905171765.1. Lineage (NCBI taxonomy): Eukaryota > Metazoa > Chordata > Amphibia > Anura > Bufonidae > Bufo > Bufo bufo. The sequence goes on from NC_053389.1 coordinate 68,288,556, forward strand.
CCGCGCAGGCGCACAACGTCAGGTTAGGTAAGTTTCACAGCAGAGTGCGCATGCGCCAGGAGTCTCGCCGGCGGTTAGGGAAGGGAAAAATTACGTACGGGCCAGTGCTTTTTCCCTACCCTAACCGCCGGCGAGGCTCCCAGCGCATGCGCACTCTGCTGTGAAATTTCCCTAACCCATCGTTGTGCGCAGTGCGCCCCCCCAGTATAATAAACATTGGTGGCGCAGTGCGCCCCCCCAACACCCCAGTATAATAAACATTGGCGCAGTGCGCCCCCCCCCAACACCCCAGTATAATAAACATTGGCGCAGTGCGCCCCCCCAACACCCCAGTATAATAAACATTGGCGCAGTGCGCCCCCCCAACACCCCAGTATAATAAACATTGGTGGCGCAGTGCGCCCCCCCAACACCCCAGTATAATAAACATTGGTGGCGCAGTGCGCCCCCCCTCAATATAATAAACATTGGTGGCGCAGTGCGCCCCCCCTCAATATAATAAACATTGGTGGCGCAGTGCGCCCCCCCTCAATATAATAATCATTGGTGGCGCAGTGGGCAGTGCCAATGAGGGTTAAAAAATAAAAAAATAATTAACTCACCACCTCCAATTGATCGTCTTCTGTTCTTTCTTCATGACCTGTCAAAGGACCTGTGGTGACATCACTGTGCTCATCACATGATACATCACATGATCCATCACCATGGTAATGGGTCATGTGATGAGCTCAGTGACGTCACCACAGGTCCTGAAGAAAGACCGGCAGCTACACGATCAACTGGAGGAGGTGAGTTAATTTTTTAAAATTATTTTTTAACCCTCATTGGCACTTCCCACTGAGCCACCAATGTTTCTTATACTGGGGGGGGGGGGGGGCGCACTGAGCCACCAATTATGTTTGTTTCTTATACTGGGGTGTTGGGGGGAGGGGGGGCACTGTGCCACCAACGTTTCTTATACTGGGGTGTTGGGGGGAGGGGGGGCACTGTGCCACCAACGTTTCTTATACAAATACAGGAGGCGGGTGCTGGAATCAAATAGCCGACACCCGACCTCTGTGACAGGGAGCTGCGATCAGCGGCAGTTAACCCCTCAGGTACCGCACATGAAGGGTTAACTCAACTGCAGCTGATCGCAGCTCCCTGTCACAAAGGTCGGGTGCCGGCTATTTGATTCCGGCACCCGCCTCCTGTATTTGTATTCAGGTCAGTTTTCTTCATTGGTGGCGCAGTGGCCACAGCCCCTCCCCTCCTCCTCCTGTCTCTCTTCTTATTGGCAGTGGCGGGGGCAGCAGGCAGGTCAGACAGGGGAGGGGGAGATGGAGGGGGCGCCCCGAGGGAGAACACAAGTACAGCCTCGCCTGCCGCAGATTACATTGCGAGCTGTCGGCCGCCCAGCGCCCCTGTTACTATGGCGCCCTGTGCGGCTGCACAGCCCGCACACCCCAAAGGCCGGCCCTGATTACAAGACGCACCTAAGTTTTAGAGGAGGAAAATCGGAAAAAAAAATATATATATTTTTTATTAGACCCCAATCTTTATAAGACCTCAGTTCAGACCCCCCAGTCCTCATAAGACCCCCATATTAGATCCCCAACCTTTTTCAGACCTCAGATCAGACTCCCAATATTTATTAGACCTCCGATCAGACCCGCAGCTTGTATCATTCCACCAAACTTTATCAGACCTCAGATCAGACCCCCCATCTGTATCAGCCCTCCGCTCAGCCATAAATTAACTTGCCTCTCATGCTCCGGACTGTGCGCTCTTACTGCACTCACCGCTCCCTGGTTTTATGCCACCCCGCACTGCGACCTGACAACGCACAGTTTCAGGTCATAATGCATGCCTATGTGCACGACGTCCTAATGCTCTACACGGTGGTGTCCAGAAGAAGACCAGGGAGCGGTGATTACAGCCAGTGCTACAGTCACTGCTCCCCACACCTCCTCCATACTGACGAGCGCTCATTCGTATCCGCTTTATAAGGCGCACTGCCATTTTTCCCTCAATTTCTTTTTCTTTAATACAGAGAGTGGTACATCTCAAAATCCTCCAAGACTTCTTTATAATTAAATATACTTTAGTGTATAGTTTCTTTTAATAACGCATGCTTTTTTGTATTTTTCAGTTCTTGTCTGGTGGAGTAAAATTTGTTAGGCTACTTTCACACACGCGTTTTGGCTTTCTGTTTGAGATACGTTCAGGGCTCTCACAAGCGGTCCAAAACAGATCAGTTTTGCCCTAATGCATTCTGAACGGAAAAGGATCCGCTCAGAATGCATCAGTTTGCCTCCGTTCCGTCTCCATTCTGCTCTGGAAGCTGCTTGCAGCGTTTTGCTGTCCGCCTGATGAAGAGGAGCCAAACTGATCCGTTCTGGCACACAATGTAAGTCAATGGGGACGGATCAGTTTTCTCTGACACAATCTGGCACAATAGAAAACGGATCCGTCCCCCATTGACTTTCAATGGTGTTCAAGACGGATCCGTCATAGCTGTTTTTAAGGATAATACAACCCAATCCGTTCATAACGGATGCATGCGGTTGTATTGTAACGGAAGCGTTTTTGCAGATCCATGACGGATCCGCCCAAAACGCGAGTGTGAAAGTAGCCTTAGATGAGGGGCAGAAGTTTTTTTTTTTTTACCGTAGCAGTATCATTGTAGGGCGAAGTCTCTTATTTTTATTTCTGCAGTTTGAGAAGTAGAAACAGCGTCACCCTTGTCCAAAGTCTGTGCCTGGTATTGCAGGTCAGCCCTATTGAAGTGGCCGTACAGTGATACCAGACACAGTCCATTTGCAAGTGTGACGCTGTTTTTCAATTTTCATATAACCCCTAGGCATTCACCATTTTACATGACTCTCTGCAGCCTGTTCAGGCTCGGTGGGCTCTCACGGTCTATGTTTTGCTGGCACGTTGGTCTGTTACGACCACCCCAAAGCTGTTGATGTCGATGTGCACAGGAGCCAGCATGTCATATAGTGAGGACTGCGCCATCTACCAATTAGTTTTAGTCCAATGAATGTCTACTATGTGTGAACCCCTCTCAGATTTTTGATCTCATGAGAGAGCATTTCTACAGCACATATCCTATTATTTCTTTTGAACGCATTGATTGGTTGTCATAGCGATCATGGGATTGGGACTTACAGCAGTCAGGTACTGATGATGTCATCAGCACTAGAACTATTAGTAAGATCGCAATACGGGTAAGGGTACTTTCACACTAGCGTTATTCTTTTCCGGCATTAAGTTCCGTCCTAGGGGCTCAATACCGGAAAAGAACTGATCAGTTTTATCCCAATGCATTCTGAATGGAGAGCAATCCGTTCAGGATGTCATCAGTTCAGTCTTTTTGACTTTTCAGGACTGAGATAATACCGCAGCATGCTACGGTTTTATCTCAGTCCAAAATTCCGGAACACTTGCCGGAATGCCGGATCCAGCATTTTTTCCCATTGAAATGCATTAATGCCAGATCCGGATCCGTTTTTGCAGTCTGCGCATGCTCAGACCGCAAAAAATCTGAAAAAAAATACATTCCGATCCGTTTGGACGGATCCGGCATTTCAATGCATTTGTCAGACGGATCTGTCTGACAAATGCCATCAGTTTGCATACGTTTTGACGGATCCGGCAGTCAGATCTGGCGACGGAACTGCCTGCCGGAATCCTCTGCTGCAAGTGTGAAAGTAGCCTAATAGGTCTGCTGTGATGGACACAGTCTGCCATAGAATGGACAGAAATGCACATCAGCTCTGCAAGTCATCCAGATGTGTTAAACATGTATTTACAGTGGGTGCCGACATTAAAGGGGTTTTCCGGGAGTACAATATTGATGTCCTATCCTCAGGCTAGGTCATCAATATCAGATCGGTGAGGGTCCAACTCCCGCCGATCAGCTGCTTGAAGAAGTCACTGTGCATCGGTGAGTGCTGCGGCCTCCTCACAGCTTACCAAGCACAGTGCCATACATTGTGTAGTGGCTATGCTTGGCATTGTAGCCCTGGCCCATCCAATTTTAAGGACTGAGCTGCGCACAGGCCATGTGATCGATGAACAGCAGATCAGTGAAGATGCTGTCAGTTGGGGGACCTGGTCTTGACCTTAGCAGTGTACAGCACAAGACCACTGAGGCCATTGATTGGCTGCAGCAGTATACAGAACTTCACCAATGCAGCCAAACAATACATGCTGTAGCCTGGGAAGATGAGTTTTTATTTTACCATCCTCACAATCACTTTGGTTAACTTAAAAAAATAAAAAAAAAATGGGTTCAGGTGGCAGATTTTAAGACAGATTGAGCTATATTTTTTTTACATTTTGGCCCCAGTACAAAACGGCAGAGAAGCCGTAAAATGCATTGTTTGCTGATTGCCAGGCGTTCTTGGACGCAGGCTATGAGCATTATCGGAGGCTGTTTCAGTAGGTTACGCCGATTCATTCATGTTGATAGGCTCCATATCAGACATCACTGAATAAATACAGCAGGGCTCAGATACCTTCTCAGCAGGTTTATCGGGCATTTGCCGGTCACCTGGTAAACGGCATCACCGGCCGCTTACTTGATTGTGGCATCGGAGTACAGTACAGAGTGTTTGCTCTGCAGAAGAAAGTTTACAGTCTTGCCCACCACCATTTATGTGGGAGATTGTGGCCCCAACGCCGGCCTCTCTATCGGCGCTGTGCCGTACTGATTTGTGACCATTTCAGGGTGTACAGCACGAAACTCGCGTGTAGGTAAGCCGAGATTGGCTAGGGACCACAGGACTGCAGTTATTTCTGACTGCACCCTATGGGGATGCTACGCACACCAGACCCATTAAAGTGTATGGCGCAGTTCACACACAAATTTGCAGCATGCGCTATTCTTGTCTGATAGGTCATCGCTATCCAGCATTCCGCACCCACACCGATCAGCTGTTCTGGTGCCGGAACTACATAGCTCTGTCCATTGTGTAGTGGATCGACCTGATTACGGCAATGCTGCTTCAATGGGAGCAGTGCTGCAGAAATCGGCATCGTCTTTGGCACAGCAGATGGAACTATGAAGGTCCTGCAGGGTGCAGGGTGGCGGATCCCCACCAATTTACTTGGCGATATTGTTTGCACAAGAGCTGTCGCGCCCAAAGATCGCAGTGTAGCAGTGCCAGCAAAGAAATGAATGGGGTCGCTGAGCGACTTACACGTTTGTCCTGACCCCAGAATCGCAAAAAGTTATGCAGGTTTTTTCTTTTTTTATGATTTTGGGGCCACGGCACACATCACACTGCGACCCCTTAAATTTCTATGCTACCTTGCGACCAAGATAGCCGTGCAGCTGAACCCTTTAGGGCTCATTCACATGAACGTATTTTCTTTCCATGTCCGTACCGTTTTATTTTTATTAACCATATGCAGAACCGTTCATTTCAATGGGTCCTCAAAAAAAAAAACGGAAGTTACTCTGTGTGCATTCCGTTTCCGTATCTCCGTTCCGCAAAATAATAGAACATGTCCTATCATTGTCCGCATAACAGACAAGGATAGGACTGTTCTATTAGGGGCCGGCTGTTCCGTTCTGCAAAATACGGAATGCACACGGATGATTTTTTGCGGATCCATACGGTTGGACAATGTTTTAAGTAGTGCTATTTTTAAAGGGGCTGACTCCCTCTACCTCAGCACAGGCAGTAAAGTTAACTGCGCATGCGCCGAGCACCTTCAGGCACCGTTCACTGACTGCACCGAACAGTAAAAAGAAGATGGAACCTATACTGGCTTCTTTTCTTTTTTTTTTCTCATTGCTAAACAGCGTCATTTACCAAAAAGATGTGAACCCCCTTTTAGATTTGTCTTCCTCCTTTTCATTCCCATACTGGAAATGACAACAGGAAAGTGAGGAAATGGCAGGGAAGGCAAGAAAGGGAGTTTTCTAAAGAACTGGTGAACTGGAAAGCGCGTTTCTGGCAACAGGTGTAAAAGAAAGAACGAGTCTGTATCCTCCACCTTGTCCTATTCTGTCAGAGGACGATCTATGTGAGCGACACAGAGAGAAAAAGACTGTTTTTACAGGAAAGACAACACCCAAGCCGTCATCTGCATCAGTGGAGCTCTGATGGAAAGGCTAAAGGGGCATTTTATGGGGGACATTTATGAAGACTGATGTTTTCATGATTCCCCCTGCGCAGCCGGTGAATGTGACAAATTGGGGGCACAGGCCCTTCATAGACCATTTGACGCATATCCCCCCCCCCCTGGCCGTATGACAGATTTGGGTTACTTTCACACCTGCGACAGCGATTCTAGCAGGCTGTTCTGGAAGAAAACGGTATCCGGCACTGCTGGATGCAAACGGAATGCACCCGGCCCTATTAGGCCCCTTTCAGACAAACCAATGTCTCCTGCGGATGCGCAGCGAGACACCCGGCCTGAACTCCCAGCACTGCCGGGGTCACATAGCAGTACATTGATTTATGATGCTATGTAACCCTTACAGTTCTGCAATGTATTGGATAACACTGGCAGCATTATGTCAGTGTCATCTAATACATTCCAGACCTCTATGGGTTACATAGCATCATAAATCAATGTAATGCTATGTGACCCCGGCAGTGCTGGAAATTCAGGCCGGGTGTCTCGCTGCGAGTCTGCAGTGAGACACTCGCTCGGAGCCTTAAGTATAATTGGGTCCGGTAGAGATTCAGCCGCATTCTGGCAAAATGCCCGAGAATCGGCAGGACACAAACTGCTGCATGCTGCTGCTTGTGTCCAGCTGACTCTTGGCATTTCTGCCGGATCTCCATGCCACAGACGTGACTGAAGTCTATAATCTACGACCGCCTCCTAGCTACATTTACGTTTCTGCTGGATATGAGTGTCATGCCACCTGCCGTCGATTCCCCAGAACATACAGTAGCAGGTCCTGCCACTTGTAGGGTCAGGTAAAGATGGCAACCTGTTGGCTAAATAATCTCTGTCAGAATATAGCTTTGGGCAGGAGTTAATGATCACTTCACCTATCCCTACACCATGCTTCTTGGGAATGGGAGCAGGGGTGGAAGATTTGTTGCAGAGTGCCCCATGGTAATAATATTCGGGATCACGCCTCCTTTTGGCTTCCCTGTGAGGTTTGAACTAGGGCTGCAATGAGTGCTCGATTAAATCGAGTAATCCGATACAAAAAAATCCTCGATGCAAATTTTTTGCAACGGGGATTCGTTTGTGTCACGTGACCACAGAGCGGGAGTGAAGAGCTTGCTATTACTCCCGCTCCGTGGTCTCCCGCTGGCCCGCAATACCCACCTTTCCAACAGGGGGCCTCCGGACACTCCACGGCACGTCCATGGTCCCGCCCTGCACTGACCTCCTGACGTACACACGCCGCGACCTGACTCGCTGTGTGACGTCAGGCGCCCCTGCTGTAAAAGATAAGTTGGTGACAGCGAGGGGGTGGGGGTGCGACTTTGGCCGGGCGCCCGGAGTGCACAGGGACATAGCAACCAATGACTCTGTGCACTCCGGGTGTCAGGAGGAGGGCAGGCTGCATGGACAGACACAGTTCTGGGTGCTGGGACAGAAGCTCTGTGTGGTAGCCGCAGCTCCAGCTTGCAGGGGGCATGTCCTCGAGATCCCAGGATAATACAAGAAAGAAATTAAAGGTGCCCATAAATGATGTCAGCCAGGGTGCCCACAATAAAAAAAAAAAAAAAGGGTGTCAGAGTGCTTCTATGACTAGTGCCAGTTTGTGTCACCATATATTATGGCAGCTAGAGCACCCTTCTGTATAGTGCTAACCAGAGTGCTCCCATGGATGGCTCCAACCAGAGAATCACCATGAATAGTTCCAGTCAAAAGGCCACCAGGAACAGTGCCAGCCACACTGCCCTCATCAATAGTGCCAGTGACAGAGACGATGGCACAAGGGCGGAGAGCTGAAGGCACTGGGGTGGGGGGAGAGCTGAAGACACTGGGGTGGGGGGAGAGCTGAAGACACTGGGGTGGGGGGAGAGCTGAAGGCACTGGGGTGGGGGGAGAGCTGAAGACACTGGGGTGGGGGGAGAGCTGAAGACACTGGGGTGGGGGGAGAGCTGAAGGCACTGGGGTGGGGGGAGAGCTGAAGGCACTGGGGTGGGGGGAGAGCTGAAGGCACTGGGGTGGGGGGAGAGCTGAAGGCACTGGGGTGGGGGGAGAGCTGAAGGCACTGGGGTGGGGGGAGAGCTGAAGGCACTGGGGTGGGGGGAGAGCTGAAGGCACTGGGGTGGGGGGAGAGCTGAAGGCACTGGGGTGGGGGGAGAGCTGAAGGCACTGGGGTGGGGGGAGAGCTGAAGGCACTGGGGTGGGGGGAGAGCTGAAGGCACTGGGGTGGGGGGAGAGCTGAAGGCACTGGGGTGGGGGGAGAGCTGAAGGCACTGGGGTGGGGGGAGAGCTGAAGGCACTGGGGTGGGGGGAGAGCTGAAGGCACTGGTGTGGGGGGAGAGCTGAAGGCACTGGGGTGGGGGGAGAGCTGAAGGCACTGGGGTGGGGGGAGAGCTGAAGGCACTGGGGGATAGTGGAGCTGATGGCACTGGGGGGAACTGATGCACTTGGGCTGATCACACAGGGGGGAACGAAGGGTGTTGGCGACTGATGGCAGGGAGTCTCAGTTTTTATAAAGGAAAACAGTCTATTAATTCATTTTCTCTTATTAGATTACTCGATTTAATTGTAAAAAATAGATAGAATACTCGATTTCTAAAATAATTGTTTACTGCAGCCCTAGTTTGAACGTTCTCATGCCTCAGGACAGTCCCGGGTATCAGAACATATCTAATGATGGAGGCTTTTATTCATGTGCCTCACCTTTTATTTCCTTATCTGTCCATTTTATCTTTCTGCTATAGGTGATGGAAACTGAACGGATGATCTACCTTGTGACAGAATACGCCAGCGGAGGGGAGATATTTGGTAAGTGATGTGAGGGCAGCGCTAGTTCCCCCTGTAGTAGATGCCTCTGGTCTGTAATACGTCTCCACGAGCTGAAGGAATGCGCTCAAGGTGCAGCCTGGTATCTGTTGTGCCGAATTTTATTGCTTCAGGGATGTTTGTGTCCACACCCAAAAATGAAGAGGCGCGTAGCTCAGGTCTTCCGATGCCTGCAGTGTGTCGAACTATCAGCACCAGCGGAAGAAGGGTTAATCACGCCGCGTGACTGGTAATGAGATACGGGTCCGTCGTGCATGCAACAGCCTGACTCTGTAAACATGATGTATCATGCGTGTGGGAGTCATAACATCATTTAACCCATCCCTTTCCATCCGGGCTGTGGTGCGTTTAAATGCTTTAGGGGGTTTGCGGCGGCGGCACGTGCTTCATCCGGCATCTTTATTTCACGTCTAATAACCATGGCAAATTTTATTCCACGGTATTAAAGCTATCACTCGCTGCTGCCGGGGATTAAAAAATCAAGAGGATTAAAACATTGGACCTCTAGCTGAATGTCCTAATTTCTAGAGGTGTTGGGGCATCCCGTCGCCCCCTTTACTTGGCTGAACATCCTGTTCTAAGCCCTTCTCGTTGGCTCGCAGATATTCTGCTGCAGACACTTTGGTTTTCTTGCATTCCTACGGCAGCCACCCCTATAAATAGGTCTCCTCTCTTCAATGCAATGGCCGACATTCCTTCCCAAAGTGCAGGATGATTCTTGCCTGGGCTGCGCGGGTCGGAGGAGATTGCACCGAGACAGTCTTCTCCATTGCAAACTATCAGCAGGGACTCTAGTGTTGAAAGGGGTTAATGAGTAATGCAAAAAAAATAAAATATATGAAAATCATACATAACCTAGTACAGGGCGGGCCAACCTGCGGCCCTCCAGCTGTTGTAAAACTACAACTCCCACCATGCCCTGCTGTAGGCAGACTGGGCATGCTGGGAGTTGTAGTTTTGCAACAGCTGCAGAGCGGCAGGTTGGCCAGCCCTGACCTAGTACATGACGAGCTCTTTCTAACCTGGATCCAGAAATCTTTCCCCCACATTTTTGCTCCATTTGCTGGAGCGATGCACGTGACCATGGCCAGCCGGATGAAAACAGTGGCGGGTCCAGAAGACGGAGAGGACCGGAGGTTTCAGGAGGCAGAAGCCATTATCACCGGAAAACACCTTTAGATATCCTGTCCTGTACGTCCATTCATTTCTACTACTAATAGAATTTACATTCTCAGTCTGTAGGCCATGCGTATCCACTCTCTCTTATAGCTGGTAGTGCGGAGTGACCCTGTACCCTCTGGTGGAAGCAAGGGGCTGTGCACCCCCTGTTTTTGGCAGGCGGACCCCCACTCATCAGACACTTATATAACCAATCACATTGATAGCTGGGGAGAAGGAGGCATCATCCATACAGAAGGGGAGTTCTTTGAAAGGAAAATATACATTTTTTGGAGGAGTCAGACTATCAATAATTTGGGCAGTCGTCCTGTTACTTGTGTAATGCTGGGTTTATCTCTGCGCTAATCATCTTGATTTGACGGCTGCGATGGGCCAGTGACGCACTCGCTCTTCCGTTTGGTTGACGTCTTTGAGCGTCGCAGACATCAGGCCCGTCCAGTTCTGTCACCTGGAACAATGCAAGTTATTCAGTTTGTCATACTACTGACAGATTCTGTTTTCCGCGTAGCCTCCCAAAATTGGAGGAAATGTACTTTTAAAAAAAAAAATATTTTTTCACATTCTTAAGACTCATGCACACAACCCTATGTATTTTGTGGTCCGCCAAAAACTGATCCTCAAAAAATACGGATGACGTCTATGTGCATTCCGTATTTTGCATTAGGCCCTAAATAGAACAGTACTGTCCTTGTCCGTAATGCGGACAATAATAGGACATGTTCTATAATTCTGCGGAACGGAAATACGGACATACAGAAACAGAATGCACACAGAGTAACTTGTTTTTTTGCGGACCCATTGAAATGAATGGTTCGGCATAGGGTCCGCAAAAAAAAAAAAACAGAACGGAAACTGAAAGAAAATAGGTTTGTGTGCATGAGCCCTTGGAGTTAAAGGGATTCTGTCACCTCGTTTTAGCTTATAGAGCTGTGGACATGCACGGCTAGATCGCCACTAGCATGTCCGCAATGTACCTGTCCCGTAGGGCTGTGTCCTTTTTATTGTGTTTAAAAAATTATTTTATAGATATGTAAATGACCCTGGTAAGGAGCCCAAGGGGCTGTGCTAACCTTCCTGGAGCCCAGCACCGCCTGCGTCCTCCGAATATCCTCCTTGCTCACAGATTGCCGTAATATCGCGATGCGCAGTGCCGGTGTAGTGTTCCTTCCCTGTGCTGGCATCAGCCTCAGGGAAGGAACTGCTCATCGCGAGATTACGGCAATCTAACTGTGAGCAAGGAGGAGATTCGGAGGACGCAGGCGGTGCTGGGCTCCAGGAAGGTTCGTACAGCCCCTTGGGCTCCTTACCAGGGTCATTTACATATCTATGAAATCATTTTTTAAACACAATAAAAAGGACACAGCGCTATGGGACAGGTATATTGCGGACATGCTAGCGGCGATCTAGCCGTGCATGTCCACAGCTCTATAACCGAAAACGAGGTGACAGATTCCCTTTAAGGACTGGTTTTGCCGGGCACATAATAATGTTGACACTGGATGGGATGTAGATGGGATGATACGGCCTCATGCACACGACCATATGTGTTCTGTCCGCAAACCGCAGTCCTCAAAACATGGATACCGGACGTGTGCATGGCACCATTTCTTACTCCCTTTTATAGAAATGACCTATCCTTGTCTCCAAAACGGACACGTTCTAAATATTATTATATATACAGGTCCTTCTCAAAAAATTTGCATATTGTGATAAAGTTCATTATTTTCTGTAATGTACTGATAAACATTAGACTTTCATATATTTTAGATTCATTACACACAACTGAAGTAGTTCAAGCCTTTTCTTGTTTTAATATTGATGATTTTGGCATACAGCTCATGAAAACCTAAAATTCCTATCTCAAAAAATTAGCATATTTCATCCGACCAATAAAAGAAAAGTGTTTTTAATACAAAAAAAGTCAACCTTCAAATAATTAAGTTCAGTTATGCACTCAATACTTGGTCGGGAATCCTTTTGCTTCAATGCGGCAATGTGGCATGGAGGCAATCAGCCTGTGGCACTGCTGAGGTGTTATGGAGGCCCAGGATGCTTCGATAGCGGCCTTAAGCTCATCCAGAGTGTTGGGTCTTGCGTCTCATCTTTCTCTTCCCAATATCCCACAGATTCTCTATGGGGTTAAGGTCAGGAGAGTTGGCAGGCCAATTGAGCACAGTAATACCATGGTCAGTAAACCATTTACCAGTGGTTTTGGCACTGTGAGCAGGTGGCAGGTCGTGCTGAAAAATGAAATCTTCATCTCCATAAAGCTTTTCAGCAGATGGAAGCATGAAGTGCTCCAAAATCTCCTGATAGCTAGCTGCATTGACCCTGCCCTTGATAAAACACAGTGGACCAACACCAGCAGCTGACATGGCACCCCAGACCATCACTGACTGTGGGTACTTGACACTGGACTTCAGGCATTTTGGCATTTCCCTCTCCCCAGTCTTCCTCCAGACTCTGGCACCTTGATTTCCGAATGACATGCAAAATTTGCTTTCATACGAAAAAAGTACTTTGGACCACTGAGCAACAGTCCAGTGCTGCTTCTCTGTAGCCCAGGTCAGGCGCTTCTGCCGCTGTTTCTGGTTCATAAGTGGCTTGACCTGGGGAATGCGGCACCTGTAGCCCATTTCCTGCACACGCCTGTACACGGGGGCTCTGGATGTTTCTACTCCAGACTCAGTCCACTGCTTCCGCAGGTCCCCCAAGGTCTGGAATCGGTCACCTCTTCTCGTTGTGCAGCGTTTTCTGCCACACTTTTTCCTTCCCACAGACTTCCCACTGAGGTGCCTTGATACAGCACTCTGGGAACAGCCTATTCGTTCAGAAATTTCTTTCTGTGTCTTACCCTCTTGCTTGAGGGTGTCAATGATGGCCTTCTGGTCGGCAGTCTTACCCATGATTGCGGTTTTGAGTAATGAACAAGGCTGGGAGTTTTTAAAAGCCTTAGGAATCTTTTGCAGGTGTTTAGAGTTAATTAGTTGATTCAGATGATTAGGTTAATAGCTCGTTTAGAGAACCTTTTCATGATATGCTAATTTTTTGAGATAGGAATTTTAGGTTTTCATGAGCTGTATGCCAAAATCATCAATATTAAAACAAGAAAAGGCTTGAACTACTTCAGTTGTGTGTAATGAATCTAAAATATATGAAAGTCTAATGTTTATCAGTACATTACAGAAAATAATGAACTTTATCACAATATGCAAATTTTTTGAGAAGGACCTGTATATTTTTTTTTAACTATGTGCTGTCACATTGAAATGAATGGGTCATCATCCAATAATCAAAAAATGCATATTGGATGCAAAACTAAAATACAGTTGTGTGCTTGAGGCCTAATACAGTCGAAAGGAAAGAAAATCACAGTATACATCCACTACAGATCAAAGGTTATGTTCACATCTCGTTTTCTACACTTTGGAGGTATATGTTCCTGACGTATACCCCTTGATGTGCCCATAGGCCTACGTGTACCCATCGTATGCCAAGGTTGTCCATTTGCATTGGCATACCTTTTTCTTTACTGTACATTAAAGTGTTGTCTACTACGCTTCCCCGAGCAGAGAGACACAGTAAGTAATAAAAAAAATAAAACATGTACATAGTTTCTCCCCCCCCCCCCCCCCAATGGCAGTCAATGACCAGCATCTCCCAGAGCATGCCTGTACAGTTGAGTCTGTCCGGGGTACCACATAGCCGCACCTTGAGACGTGAAAGAGCCAAGGTCACGTGCACAGTCATCAAACCTAAATTAAGTATCATTAAAGGGGTTCTCATGGCCCTACCAATTGCTAACCTATCTGTATCAGATCGGCGGGGGTGCCAGTAGTCAGACCTCCGCCGATCTGATGTTGATGACCTATCCTAGCGAATACAAGTGAGTGTGGAGCAGTGGACAGAGCCGCGTAGTAGTCCCAGTGCCACAGCTCCTGAAAACAGGTGATTGACGGGGGTACTGCTTGTCAGACCCACAACAATCCAATATGGGTGACCTATCCTAAGCATAGGCGATCAATAGTTAAAGGGGTTGTGCAGCCTGTTTGTATTTGTGCCTATCCTTAGGATCTGCACGTGTCATCCCCCTTGAAGCGGTGGAGTGATGGAATTACAATTACATTCCAGTGAATGGAGCAAGTACTTGTAATTACTCTGAACTTCTGAGACGACGCGCCGTCTACTCTTCTAACAGGTGATTGGTGGGGGTGCCGGGTGTCGGATATATCACATGTAATGAAATCACGTGTGTGCGCGCAATTTCATGCAGTCACAATTTGCATGTGATTTTATTTTTGTTTGTTTAAATTACCCTTATTGATTTCCTTGAAAGGAAGCTCTTCCCCCAAAATGATAGAAAATGGTATGATTTTGCGCAAATAATTCCCCCCTCCCTTTGCATAACACGTGACATCACAATATACTTATTTTGCATTGTTATTTATTCTTTTAATCACATTTTCAAAAAGAATTAATATAGAAAATCATGGGAGTAATTTACTAAGCACGCCATGCCAAAAAGTCACAGGACCCAGTGATGCGACTTTTTTAACGCCCGTGTGACAATATTTTGTTGCACAGGCATTTTTAAGCACTTCGACCCCCACAAATTTACCATCTTTTACACCTGGAAGGAGTGAAAACTACTCTCCAGTCAGGGGCCGACGTAGTTTTCACTTCAGGCACATGGACTGTCGGAGGTTCACCTAGTGTATAATGAGGGGCTCGACTAGTCATAAATTAGCCCAATCCTTCAGCAGTGCAGAGGAGAAATGAAGACCGTAAAACGCCGGTCTTTGGAAATGACTCCCAATGAGTTTTCAGACTGTGTAGCACACGCTTTTGGCCTCTAGATGTCACTGTTGCAGCTGCTGTGTGCTTTTAATTGTTACATTTTGGTCCTTTGCTGCTTCTTATGTTACAGTTTTTTATTTTCCTTTCATGTTTTTAGTCTTTTGTTCACATCTCCATACACACGGCCGTTCCGTGCTTTGGGGACCGCAATTTGTGGTCCCGAATGCACGGGCAACGTCCGTGCAGCGGCCGTGATGGATCGAGACCCATTCAACTTGAATGGGTCTGTGATCCGTCCGCACCGCAAAAAAATAGAGCACTTGAATGGGTCCGCATCCGTGATGCGGGGAGCACATGGCCGGTGCCAGCCAGCCAATGGCCTCCCTAGCATTGCGGGTGACACTAGGGAGGCTGGTCCCCGTCACCGCCTGTCGTCGTCCCCCAAACACCGGATGTTTTCATCCGCACATGGGGAGAAGCAGTAGCGGTGCGGGGACCAGGAGCAGCGTAGGGAGCCAAGTAAGTAGAATCAGTGTGAGGGGCCTCGGCATATTGGGGGGGGGGGGGCGGCAATTGTTAGTTTAGGAAAACAACTTTACAATAAAAAAACAAGAATTTTAACATTATTTTGTGGGATTTCTTTATAGTGTTCACTGTGTGGTATAAGTAACATGATAACTTTATTCTGTGCGTCAGTATGGTTATGATAATAGTAGATTTGCACAATAAAAACGCTTGTTTTTTCAAACATAATCTGGTTTATTGTGTCGCTGCATTCCGAGATCCACAACATTTTTATTTTTCTGACTGCACAACCATCAGCCAATATATTAGATGTGACGGACGTGTATGGACCCTTAAGTAACCGGTTTACGTCTTCCGATATTCAGCCTTTAACACCTGTACAGGGATGTGGACCTCGCTGCGGGATAGCAACCAGACTGCCAAATTGCTTCTGTACTTGGCAGCTGACCAATGGGGTCAGAAAACACTAGAGACACCAAATCACTAGAATCCAAGGCATGGCACAATGCAGAGCAAGGGCGAATCCAAGGCAAACATGAATTGCAGGCATGAGACATGGAGCACTGCCAGACACACGGACTTCAGGAACTTGGACACTGTTCAGACAGAGCAGAGCTTGGCAAGACAGCTTTCAGAAACTTGGACATTGTTCAGACACAGCAGATACATACAGAAACTAGCCAAGACCAATCGGACAAGAACTAGGACTGGATCCAGACAACGCATGGAACAGACTTTAGCAAAAGAACGAAGACAGAAATCAGGCTGTGACATAACCAGAACAATCCAGACACAGGTCGATGACAAGGGCACAGACAGACTCCAAACAGAACAAAGCAAAACAGACATTAGAGTTGCTCTAGCAGGGCAGGTGATTGCACTTGAGACATGCACCAAACTGACACAGAACTACATAGCAGACTTTACAAATTCATTACTCATACAGATGCAGACACAGGCACAGAAAGGGAAAGATTAACCCACATTGGCACAATTTACACCACAAGTAACCAGGTCCAGGATACACTATCAAATAATCCATACCAAGAAATGGCACTAAATCTCTCCCACAAGCAGCCGACGGTACTGAGGAAACACCATTGTAACACTACATTCCTCTCTAGTGACAATTGTTACATGTAACAGCACATATTGGGGCACATTTACTAAGGGACTTGCGACTTTTTATGCGTAAAATAGTCGCAATTCCCCTTTTTTACCCAGCTGTGTGACTGTATTTAGTTGGGCGTGACGGACGGCTGGGAACCCATCCCCCGCAAATTTACTAGCATTTACGTCTGGAAACAGGTGTAAATGTAAGGCTACTTTCACACCTGCGTTTCGGGGTCCGCCTGTGAGATCCGTTTCAAGGCTCTTACAAGCGGCCCCAAACGGATCAGTTTAGCCCCAATGCATTCTGAATGGATGCGGATCCGTTCAGAATGCATCAGTTTGGCTGCTTGTAAGTCAATGGGGACGGATCCATTTACATTGACACAAAAATGGTGCAATTGTAAACGGATCCGTCCCCCATTGACTTTCAATGTAAAGTCAGGACGGATCCGTTTGACTTACACTTAGATTTTTTTTTTTTTTACTAAGTTATGCAGACGGATCCGTACTGAACGGATACCAGCGTTTGCATTTATAGGTGCGGATCCGTCTGTGCAGATACCAGACGGATCGGCACCTAACGCAGGTGTGAAAGTAGCCTTAGCGAAAACTTATGCTAGCCCCTTTTTACTCCAGATGCAAGGACTGCCACAGATGCTTCTAATTTATGACGGGGCGCATACCTCATCAAAAATGAGACAAATCTAACTGGCGTAAAAAGTAAATGTGTTCCAATATGTGCTAAAGATATGGACAGGAGGAACAGTGTAAAATGGAAACTTTTATTGTTTGTATGTGTGGGGGGGCGGGATACAAGTGTTTGGAGAGACTTATTTGACGCCATATTCTGGGTGCGGGTAAACATCTGGGGCATGGTGTCTCACATGGCCGAATTTGGGGAAGGGGTTTGATTAGATGGGCAAGTGCTCATCTTCTCACTCCTTTTTTGGGGAAAAAAAAAGACTCCCATATGTGACAATCACAGAAGCAAGTACGCTCTTTGATTGATGGAGGATAGGGATAGGTAACGTGCACTGAGGTCCATGTTACCCTTCCCTGGGGGTCAAGGGAGAGGATGTTTTTTATTTTTTCTCCCTCCCTGCAACCTGTCAGCTCCCCCACTGTCCCCCTCTTATCCGCAGCAGCACCATTGACTATCATTACAGAAAGTCGCAGTGTATCCGTAGTCTAAGTGTCCGGCTGTCACACGACTACTTGTCTCAGGAAAGTCACGCAACATTATTGGTAATGCTAGGCCATGGTGTCGCAATGCGACACGCTGCAACTGCATTGTAAAATAAAAAATAAATCAGACTTGGATGGATTTTTTGTGACCGTTGCAGCATGTCGTATGGCAGCACCATTGACTATGATTACAAAAAAAGTTGTGACTTTGTTGTCACTTGCCTTCCTGTCGCCGTGTAGCTGGACCCTAAAGCTTTGTCAGTTTTCAAGTAAGACCCGGGCCCGTCTCTCTAGTTGTGAGCCTGAGATATGAAGGGTTAAAGAAGGGGTCCCCAGGGATTCCTGTGTATGACGTCTATGTGCCTTAGCACGGCATGTTTATAGGAGTCATTGACATGAGGCAAACCCTTTATAACAGGAGTCAAAGCTCATTAAGGGTTAAAATGGTGTGGTCCTTCTCACTGCTTCTGCCGTTTTGGGAAAAGGGTGAACCAAGGATTCAGGAGGAGAATATTTTCCATTACAGCAATACTGATTGGAAGAGATCTGCTGTCCAATCCCCCAAACTTCTGCCGCCACAGACCTTTGAGGTCTCATGCACACAACCCTATGTATTTTGCAGTCCGCAAATTGCAGATACAGTCTGTATTGCATCCACATTTCTTTTGCGGCCCCATTGCAGCCAAGTATAGGACATGTTCTATCTCTTAGTGGAACAGACATACAGATGCGGTAAGCACACACATTATCATTGTGCCTTCTGCATCCGTTCCTTTGTTCTGCAGAAAGATAGAATATGTCGGCAAAATGCGGACTGCGGACCTGTGGGTCTGCCAAGAAAATGAGGACGGCGCACAGACATGATTGTGGTCATGAGGCCTGAGACGGATGGCGAGAACGCCTGTCTCTATGCCCGCGTTGTCCACCAGATTATAAGCATTATGAATGGTCACGGCATAAAATGCTTCCTGTTCGTGAGCCGTCAGCCATGGTTTCCTGCTTCTTCTTACCGTCTATTCTTGTATCGCAGATCATCTCGTGGCTCATGGGCGTATGGCAGAGAAAGAAGCTCGCAAGAAGTTCAAGCAGATTATCGCCGCTGTCCACTTTTGCCATTGTCGGAATATTGTCCACCGAGATCTGAAGGCTGAGAATTTGCTGCTTGATGCCAACCTGAATATAAAGATTGCAGGTGGGTAGAGAAATCCGGAACCAGAATGTCGATTCCATTTCTAGACCCCCACAGACGTCAGTGGTGGAAGTGAACAAATACATGCGTTTTTTAGTAACTTTATTTATTTTTTTTGCCTTCCATTTAGCATGGTGTGGTTCAAGGGGGAAAAAAAACATTGAGGAACAAAATAAAAAAAAATGAAAAATTGTGCAAGCGCCCTGAGGCCTGCTGCACACGAACGTGTGCTTCCCGTTGCCGTATTGCGGACCGCATTTGCGGATCTGCAATACACGAGCGCCGTTCCGTGGCCATTCCGCATCACGGATGCGGACCCATTCACTTCAATGGGTCTGCAAATGCGGAATGGTGCGGAACGGAAGCACGGAGCGGAACCCTATGGGAGCACTACGGAGTGCTTCCGTGGGGTTTCGTCCCGTACTTCTGTTCTGCAAAAAAATAGAACATGTCCTATCTTTTTGCGGAATAACCGGATCGCGGACCCATTAAAGTGAATGGGTCTGCGATCCGCTGCGGATACCCCACGGATGGTGTTCGTGCATTGCAGCCCGCATTTTACGGGGCGCACACATTCGTGTGCAGGAGGCCTAAATCACTCTTCATTTGCCTCCCCCTAGTGGCCATTTATGTGTTTGAACAGTATCTTCCGCCCTTACAATTATTATTATTATTTTTTTTAATACCTCGTTTCAATCTAAATAAAAAATGGCGCGCCCTAGCCTGATTAACCTCTTAGTGTCCAGGCTTCTTTGAGCCTAATACCTCAACTTATTTAAAGTTTTTTTCCTGTCTGCATTTGGGCAGTGATAACGCTTGCTTTACGTTGAAGCTTTTGTGTGAGGCCTTATTTTAGGCACCGAGAAATTCCTGTGTAATTTTTATAACTCGTCTTTAGCTCTGATGCAGTTTTTATCCCCATTTTTATTTTTATCCCTATCAGGTTCTACAGTGAACTGGTTAATCAAATCTGCGAATGCCTGATAAGTGTAGCCTTTTTAATTCGGTGTACCATGTGCGGCACGGTGTATTTTATAGTAAACGATTTTTGTGGAGGTTTAATTACGGTCTTTATTATTCTTTTTTAATCCCATTAGGAGATTACTGATGTATATGTTCCATTTTGAATTGATAGCTTATTATACATTACCTGTGGTGGGACTATTACACAGACTGCTATTAGGACGCCCCCTGATCTTGTCACCTGGGAAAACCAGTGAACTGAGTGGCTGCAGTGATCAAAGAGTTAAACTGATGAGATTGGAGGGTCCTCAAGCTATGGTTACACAGCCCAACATCCTCTCTAGGTGTCAGACCTGATTTCTCGCATTGTTAAATTGGCGGCCTGCCCCTATGTTAACCCCTCACCCCCGGCAATCAGATTCTCCTACTTTGTCCTTTACCAGACAGACCTGCAGGTAGGTGGAGACGGCTTCTTGTTCCTTTTCCTGTGCGCTGGCTGCAAAATGTGTCCTAACTGGTGACGTCCCCACTAATGACTAAGACTACAATGATGGAAATATGGTAACCTCTCCCTATAACTAGAATGTGATGAGTCCATATAACCAGTAAGTCCATGGTTGTCCAGCACAGACCATCTTGACAGTCATGTGCAGAGGAAGAGGATGGTGGGGGTAATATCCCTTTAGGAAGGGGCAGTGGCTTTACAGGGAAGCCTGAGTTGCAGCCTTTAACCTTGTTATCTCACGTCGCTGTGCCGTTCTTACTAGAGATCCCGGGAGGGCATATACTGTTTATCACACAGCACGTGATAGCCCCACATTTATTATGTATCCCGGCAAGCATGGGATGTTGTAACACCGGCCGCCCTACACCATCAGCTGACGACTTTTCCTTCTGACACCCCACGTGCCGAGTGTGCATGTATTCTTCATAGGGAGAAGGGAGTCAGCCTCTTATTTCCGTTGAGAATGAGAAGGTTGTGAATTTTATAATCCTTCTTTCCCCAACCTCTGCCATCGGGGGAGAGATGGGGAAACGACCACCAGGGGGACGCCCCTGGAATCGGCGAGTTAGGTCGACATTCATCTGAAGTGTGATTATTGATTGCGTCACTATCCTCTAAAGCGGTGATGCTCAACCTGCGGCCCTCCAACTGTTGCCAAACTACAACTCCCAGCATGCCCAGACAGCCCACAGCAGGGCATGATAGGAGTTGTAGTGTAACAACAGCTGGAGGGCCGCAGGTTGGACATTCTTGCTCTGTAGTACTAGGAATATGATGACGCCACATTGCAGATTACAAGTGCGTTGGTATTTTTCAGAAGACGGTTTGTCTTTGTATTGGGGTGATGCAGTAGATGCCAGAGGGGTTTGATTGGCCCTTTGCGGTCTGGCGTCAGTGCTAGCTTCTCTGAAATCCTGGCCATGGCCTTCTATGCTTCCTTCATGAGTACACTCTGGGGTATACACCTCGCTGCACGTGCCTGGACTATACATACCAGTCCATGCCCGGGATTTCAGAGCCCCTAGCGCTGACATCAGATGGCAGTGGCGGATGTCGTTCACATAAGATGGGCAGGACTGCACGGCTCCGGCACCGTCCCTGTGGCTCCACGTATTCAGTTTGCGGTTACCTCACACGCTGGTTTTAAAGTCCTTTTTTTTTTTTCAAACAGACTAACCTGATTTTTAATATGGGGTGGGTGGAAAACCATTTAAAAGCCCTACAGCACCTTGACCTCACACTTATTCGTGAAAAACCTGATAAAGGTTCCTCTTAAGGGCTCGTGCCCACGACAGTGTCTGTATTGTGGTCCGCAAACCACTAATTAGTAAAATACGGACGCCTTCCATGTGCAATACGCATTTTTCTCACTCCCATCTCTAGAAATGAATATTCTTATCCGCATTAGGGCTCAGGCACACAAACGCAAAATGCAGTCTGCTGTGCTCCGGCACCGACCGTAGGGCCGCTGTATGCGGAGGCAGGGCCCTTTCACTTGAATGGGGTCCGCGATTCGCACCCGACATACCACACCGCAAAAAAAGAAGTGCATGCACTACTATTTTGCGGTGCGGAGTCCCCGTCCCGCACTGCACCTTCTACATTGCAGACCCATTCAAGTGAATGAGTCCACATCTGTGATGCGGCGCACTAACGGCCAGCGCCCATATATCGCGGACCCGCTGTTTACCTTGTGCATGAGACCTTATAGTGAAGAATAGGAAATGTTCTATAGTTTGCGCAACAGACACACGGGATGACATCCATGCGGAGCAGACACGGATGCAAAATATGGTCGTGTGCATGGAACTTTAAAGGGCCCTTGCAGACGAGGGTTGGTATCGCTGCAAGTCCGCAACGCAGCTCGCGGCCTGAACTCCCAGCGCTGCCCGGGGTCACATAGCACTATATTGATTTATGATGCTATATAACCCTTACAGTTCTGGAATATATTGGATAACACTGGCAGCATTATGTCACTATTGTCCAATACCTTCCAGAACTGTAAGGGTTACTTAGCATCATAAATCAATATAATGCTATGTGACCCCGGCAGTGCTTGGAGGTCAGGCCGGGTGCTGCGCAGCGGACTCGCAGCGTGACCAACGCTCGTCTGCAAGGGGCCAAAGGGTTTGAGCAGGTTTAGCAAAACTTCCTCTTTTTTTTTTTTCTCCCCAAAACCAGCCCCGCTCTTGTCCATTGGTTGTGCCTGATATTGCAGCGTAGCCTGTTCATGTGAATGAGGCTAAGCTGCAATACCAGACACAGCCTGTGAGCAAGTGTGGTGCTGTTTCTGTGATCCTCCTAGATAGGATTACCAAGCTTTCATAAAAGTCAGTGTTATTACTCTGGTCATACAGGGTAGATTCCCAATGGCTGAATAATCATCTGGCCTCTGAAATGACCCATACGCATGCATGTGGGGGTCAGCCGAGCATGCATGTGTTCTACATGGGGAGAGGGGAATAAGCCGCTGCCAAACATCTCGGCCTTGATAACAAAGGGTTGGTCATGTTGAAATCCAGCCCACGGGATCCTTCTTTTTCCCTGACATATATTTGGGAGACCCCCATGCACATTAAATGGTGGAGCCGGGAGGTGATCTCATGCACTGTATTGTAGAGAGAAGCCTGTGCCATGTGGGGCTATAGACAGTCCATGTCAGGCGGAGGTCTTTTATAGGATTGATTTTATGGTGAGGGATGAGGGAAGTGACTGTTCCTGGGAATCCTGCGGCCGGGAGCGTCTCTGTAGAGCCTCCCATCTGCTGTTTGCTTTGGCAGCAGCTCGGCTCCGTCATATGATGAGTAGGATGGAAATGCTGATTTACTGTCAGCGCCGCTCCATATATCTCGCTTGTTATTCTATTTATCTTTCCCAGAATTGGTGAAAAGCCTCGTCAGAGGCAGAAGTGGATGTTAAACGACTCCTCGCTCCACTCTTACCCATAGTCCTGTCACAGTGCCTCCCGTTACTGGGGGGGGGGGGACCTTTATCCCCCCTCGGGCTTCCTGCGCGCTGCACACCGTCCTGTGCTTGGAAGCGATCAGATTGATTGACTTCTATATAATGAGAGGATGTGGAATGTGTTTTATTTTTATCCTGGGCTCTAATGGATGATGTGAATTTTTTACCGACATTAATCTTAGTTCAGTGGATTCGAGCCTCCCGACTGCAGATGGTGGGGAAATAAGGATTGTTGATTTTAACCCATGTGGCTGCAGCTTTTCCCCCTTTCGGGACACATGCATGCTTCTCCGGGAGTGCATGTCTGCAGCTGTCTAATATGTATAGCTATCCTTAAGACATAGCGGGGGTCATTTTATAATGGCCACTTAAATTTAGGCGCACGCTGCATTTTTCGCTGCCCTAATCGCGCAGGAGCGGCAGGCCTGGGCCATAACCTTTGCAAATTCACTAACATGCCAAGAAATTGATGTAGTTAGGGGCTGGCGTCGTTTTCATGGCAGGCGCAAAGACTGCCCGATGTGTCTAATTTATGACTAGGCGCGCGCCTCATTATAAATTAAGTGCCACCTACTGCAGCGCGGTGGGTACCAAAGACCGGTGTACCGTGTACCCCCAGTAAAGGCAGTGTAGTGCCATGAAGTCAGTCCTAGCCGCTTCCTTGTGGTATGAAATAAGGCCTTAATTTATTTTCTCTCCAATGCATAAAATAAAAATAGCTTTTAAATGAGTTTAATGTGGCCTGTTTGGCGTTTACAGCTCCCATGCATCTCCATGGTAACAGACTACAAACAAGCCCTGTGTAGTCTGACTCTGCAGTCAGACTCCCTTCCATCTGTCTCGTACTTCTGACTAGCGTACATTTGGCAGGTTATCAAGAAGTAGGGGGCAAGATAGAAGTATAACAGAAGGATCAGGCTGAGTTCACACTTCTGTGGTTTGGACCCGCACAATAACTGAACTGGAGTAAATCTTTACATCACACCTGATCTCTGATTAGGCTTCACCATGGGGTTTGGCTCACAATCACTGACCAAATAACTGATGTGTGAACCCCGCCTAAAGCCTCATGCACCCGACGTGTGCCGGCCTTGCCCGTGCTTGCTGTGTGCCCGCCGTATGCGTAAGCGGACCCATTCACTTGAATTGGGTCCGCGATCCGCATCCGACAGTCTGTACCGCAAAAAAAGTAGCGCATGGACTACTTTTTTGCATTGTGGAGGCATGGACAGAAAACCCACGGAAGCTCTCCGTAGTGCTTCTATGGGCTTCCGATCCAGGCCTCCGTTCCGCACCTTATCTCCCTTCAATGCCGCGTGGCACATGTTGCAGTGTAGTTGTGCCCTATGTGTCGTGCGACAAATGCCGTCGTGTAGACCTAGCCTAACACAGGAGCTTCATGCTTTCATTGGGGCACATTTACTATAGTGTCTCCACCTGTTTTCATGAGTAAAGAGCCTGTTTTTATTTTTGAATTCTCACTTACCAACTGATTTTGGAGGCATTTGCGCCTGTTGCGCCTATTTTTAGTTTTAAGGCTAATTCATAAGTTTTCTAACTTTTGCGCCTATTTTCCGACCTATTTATGTAGGTACGCTTATGATTTAGTCGTAAAAAACACTCTAAATTCTATTCCATTCCAGGGCTCCAGTACTTTTCTGTCTCTCTTTTGAGTGGTGAGTTGCACCACATTTTGCCTACTTTCATGGAGACGTGCGCCAAATTTCATCTCACTTGTGTCACATTTCCATGCACATACTAATTAGACCAGTCTTAGTGACTATAAACACGTCTAAGGGCACTTTCACACTAGCGGTTTTCTTTTCCGGTATTGAGTTCCGTCACAGGGGCTCAATACCTTAAAAGTACTGAGAAGTTTTATCCTCATGCATTTCGAATAGAGAGCATTCCTTTCAGGATGCATCAGTTCAGTCCCTCTTACGTTTTTTGGCTGGAGATAATACCGCAGCATGCTGCCGTTTTCTCTCCGGCCAAAAATCCTGAACACTTGCCGGAATGCCGGATGCGGCATTAATTTCCATTGAAATGTATTAATGCGGTACTAAGTGTTCCGCAAAACCGGATCCGATTTCCCGATCTGCACATGCGCAGACCTTTAAAAATCTGAAAAAAATAAATACCTGATCAGTTTTTCTGGATGACAACAGTAAAGACGAATCCGGTATTGCAATGCATTTGTCAGACTGATCCACATTCGGATCCGTCTCATAATTGCATCCTTTTGCGTCTGGATTTCCGGGTCCAGCAGGCAGTTCCGGCGATGGAACTGCTTGCCGAAATCCTCTGTCGCAAGTGTGAAAGTACCCTGAGGGCACTTTCACACTAACGTTGTTAGAATCCGGCAGGCAGTTCCGTTGCTGGAACTGCCTGCCGGATCCAGAAATCCGTGTGCAAAGTAAACGGATATTTATTTTTTTTTTTTTCCTGGATACGGATCCATTAGACTTATTCATTGAAATACCAGATCCGTCTTTCCGGTATCATCCGGAATAATGGATCCGGTATTAAATTTTTTCAAAGCTAGAAAGAACTGCGCATGCGCAGACCGGAAAACCGGATGCAGCATTTTCCGGAACACTTGGTATTGGATCCGGCATTAATACATTTCATTATCCGGCTAGTGCGGCTAAAAAATATCGCAGCTTTTTTGTCCGGTCAGATACCGTACAAGGGACGGAACGGAAGACATCCTGATGCACACTGAACGGATTGCTTTACGTTCAGAATGCATTGGGAAAAACGGAAGCGTTTTTTTTCCGGTATTGAGACCCTTTACCGGATTTCAATACCGAAAAAGCATTACGCTAGTGTGAAAGTGCCCTTACAAGAAAGCAACCACTAGATGTCATTAAACCAAAAAAGCAAAACCTGATTTATTAAGGGATAATAAATGAGACGCGTTGCCAATTTGGCGAGCTTGATACATGTGCCCCAATGACATCTGCAGATTCGTGGAGGGGTGATTTATCAACATTGGTGTACATTTTTCAGGTCTCCCTTGTAAAATGAAAGGTGGAATCTGGTTGCTATGGACAACAAAGCCAGTTCTACTTTCCACCAGTTTGATGAATCTCCGCCATGGTGTTTTAATGCTTTCCCACCTTTACTTTTAGCTACCTTGTGAGGTCCGTGAAAATACCAACAAAAAAACATAATGCCTTAAAACAATAAGTGGGTGAAACTAATGGATGCCGAGGGGCTGTTGGTGGAGTAACATTTTTCATATAAAAGTGGAAGGGTTTAATGGCTGAGCAGGCATTCAAGTATTTCCTGCTTGCCGAAACAGCAGCGGAGGGCGATCGTAAGGGGAGTTTTTTTTTTTTTTTTTTTAAATCGTCATATATAAAATTATATCCTTCTGGACAATGCCTTAAATAAATAAAAACAGAAAATAAACCAGTGTGAGAAACCAAAGCAATCCAAGGGTTTTATGTGGCGCTGAGTACAGCAGGCAACGGTCCCCGCACGTATCACAGCTTAGGGCACTTTCACACTAGCGTTTTTCTTTTCCGGCACTGAGTTCCATCCTAGGGGCTCAATACCGGAAAAGAACTGATCAGTTTTATCCCCATGCATTCTGAATGGAGAGTAATACGTTCAGGATGTCTTCAGTTCAGTCACTGAACAGAGTTTTTGACGGAGGAAATACCGCAGCATGCTACGGTTTTATCTCCGGCCCAAAAAAAACACTGAACACTTGCTGGAATTCCGGATCCAGCATATTTTTTTTTTACATAGGAATGTATTAGTGCCGGATTGAAAATACCGGAATGCCGGCTCCGTCTAGACCGAAAAAAAAAAAAATAGAAACAGATCCGTTTGTCCGTATGACAAGCGGACAGACTGATCCATTCTTGCAATGCATTTGTAAGACGGATCAGTATCCTGATCAGTCTTAAAATGCCATCAGTTGGCATACATCTTGACGGATCCGGCAGGCAGTTCCGGCGATGGAACTGCCTGCCGGATTCCTCCGCCTGCAAGTGTGAAAGTAGCCTAAACCTCGCAGTTTCGCCAGGGGTCTGCTGCCATTAAACAGAAGCCCTTCCCGCACTGGTAGGGTGTTCTTAGCTCAGCGCTGTCCAATTTGTGGCTCCCTAGCTGCTCCAACTCCCAGCATGCCAACCATGATGGCCTGCTGCGTGTTGTCTTCGGAGATGCCCCGATGTGCAGTAGGTGGTCCCTTGTGTAGCGTGGTCCCAGCAGATTTTAGGAGCCTCCTGCCGCCTCCCTTCTTTGTGTAGTCATTGTCATAAGCTGCATTGCTTGACCTGCTTTCACTTAGAATTGTGATTTACTTTTGTCCTTCAGATTTCGGTTTCAGTAACCGGTTTACTCCAGGGCAGTTATTGAAGACTTGGTGCGGCAGCCCTCCATACGCGGCACCAGAACTTTTTGAAGGAAAGGAGTATGAGGGACCCAAGGTTGATATATGGGTAAGTAGCCGGTCTACAGGATTAAAAGAAACAGTAGGAAAAGACATTAGCGTGTACCTACAATTTCATAAGACTGAGGCCCCCACTGACTGCCGAAACTACGGGGCCAAAGCATTCACCTGGTGGCGGTGCCCCTTGGGCTCTGCTTGGCTCTACGAGAGGTCGAGGAGAATGGTGTATGTAGACTTTCCAAGGAATCCTGGTCCCTGTAGAAACTACTGCAGGATTAAAATGGAAAACTGGCCAAGACTTTCCAGGCGACATGTGCCACGATCAGTGGGCTCGTGTCTGCAATACAAAGGGCACTATGATGCAGATTTACCAAGACGTGTTCCTTATGCCAGTTGTAATACAACAATAGGTCTGCAAATGAAATGCGGACAGCACATGGACCGTATCCCTATTTTCAGGATCTGTGATTTACAAACTGCAAAATGGATATACGGTTGTGAGGCTTATACGTGTGGTTCACACAATTACTGACCAGTCACTGACTGTGTGACCTAGGCCTAAGCTGACTCCTGTGTAAATTCTGTACCTGAATCCGCCAGACGGGAACGGCTTACGGTATATGGTATAATATTGTCTTATAGGCACCAAAGCCCCCCTAGTAGTGGTTGCAGGAAGTCAGACTATTTAAAGGGGTTATCCAACTTTTTTCAGACCTCACAGGGTGTCTTGACCTGCTGTGTTCATAATACTTACCTGGTACCCACCGCTGGGTTCCCGCTCCATTACACCACTGTTAGCTCTGACCGATCACCTTTGTGGCACGTGACCCAGTGATGTGCCGCACGGGTGACAAGCCAAGTAGCCCCCCCGTCAACATGTTGATGCTGAGAGAGATGGGAGCTGCAGAGCCGGCAATGGAGCCAGAACCCAGCAACCGGGAAAGTATGATCGCCACTGCTGGTCCGGCCGCTCAGTGAGGCCTGAAAAAAAGTTGGGTGAACCCTTTAATTATGTATTTATGTGGCTCTTGGAAGGAAAGCGTGGCCTCAGGTTTTAAACCATATAAATATACTGTCCCACAAATATTGCCATGTTCACATTGCACAGTTAATTATAAACACTGCACTGTGTGGCCCTGCCCCTATGATGCCTCTGCTGTTGTCATTTGTGTTTATTTTCCTTTAGTTCATGGTCATTTTCTGTGTATTTTCCTGTGCAGAGTTTGGGCGTGGTCCTCTATGTGTTGGTGTGCGGTGCGCTCCCATTTGATGGAAGCACGCTACAAAACCTGCGGGCCAGGGTCTTGAGCGGGAAGTTCCGGATCCCCTTTTTCATGTCCACAGGTAAAATTTCACTCACTTTTTTTTTTTGTGTGAGTCCTCATTCCTCTGCTCCTCAAATTATAAGGCTGTGTGACCCTGAGAGTTCTGGAATCTATTGTATTACACTGACAGTATATTTATATAGCGCCAACATATTCTGCAGCGCTTTACAATTATGTCACTGTAATTCATTCGATTCCTGTTCTCTCAGGATCACACAGCATTATAAATCATTATAATCCTGTCAGAAGAGTGGAGGTCAGAACAGGACCTCCCACTGACTTGCAGCGAGTTTCTCACATTGAACTTGCTCATGTATGTCTGGCCTAAAGCTGAAGCCTGCTCTCCCTGTAGGGGTGCACTTAGCCTTTCTGCTGCCTGAGGCGAAAACTGAAACTAACCCCCTTGCCACAATGAAGGAGCTCATTGCCGATGTCCCTTCCGCTGCCCCCTCTTGCCCCTACCTGAGGCGATTGCCTCACCTGGCCTCATTGGTGGTGCATCCCTGGGGGGAGCAGCTTATATGTGGAAGCTGCATTCCCTGAATTCATTGGAGACCAAAAGAGCAAGCATTTAGCGTAGGTTCCTGTCCAAAAGAGGTCACCTTGTCGTGGTGGATGGGCACAAATGATTTTGATCAAAATATATTTGCTAAGAACCTCTAGTTTATTCCTATAGTGAGTATAGCATTAGTTCCTATATTTGCTGTTGCATTATGTGTGAGGTAGTCTTTAGTGCAGTTTCCTCTAAGAAAGTGCATGCAAAAACGCTCTCCTCCAGAAAGAAGAAAACTGTAGTGCCATCTATAGGTGGCTACATAGGGGCCATAGTTTGCTTCCTCCTGGAGGAGAGCTGTTTTGTATAGAGACTAGCATACGTGGCAAGGCATTTAGTCCTGCGAAGCCGTGTGTACTGCGAAGTAACAGCTTCTATTCGTCTTTCTTACAGAATGTGAACATCTTATAAGACACATGCTGATTTTGGAGCCCAGTAAACGCCTGTCAATGGAGCAGATCTGTAAACACAAATGGATGTGTCAGGGAGAACAGGATCTCGAGTTTGAAAGGGTGAGTGAATATATATGTGTACATATACTGTATATGTGTTTTTGGTGGAGTTTGGACTTGAAGGAAATGTCATCAGAAAATGGCCTATCATTTACCGTAATTCAGATTTTTAGTTAAACATATTTCAAAGAATTTTTGGTGGTATATTAAATTTTGCATGTCCCTTCCTATATTTAAAAAAAATCTGAAAATCCTGCAGTTTTCTCACTGGCCACGAAGCTTAATAATGGGCACTAGGGATGAGCGAACCCAAACTCCAAAATCGGACTTTTTTTACTGGTTCGGTATTTGGGTCATTTTATTATTTTCAGTTATAACATGGTTATAGTGGAAAACAATAGCATTCTTAAGACAGAATACAAAAGGATATTGCAATTTAGGGGTAAAAAAAGGACAAAAACGAACCTCGTCCACTTGATGGACCATAGACACAATAGTCAGGAGGGGACCTCTGACTTCTATGGGAGAGTCTTCTATCATGGTTATAGCGGAAAATAATAGCATTCTTAAGACAGAATACAAACGAATATTGCAATTTAGGGGTAACAAAAAATAAAAATCTCACCACGTGGTGAGCGCCATGACGTCATCGCAGGTCCATTTGCAGGTCCTGCTGAAAGAAAATGGTAGACACTGAGGCAGTGCGATTAAAAATGTCTTGGTTGTCACAAAGGCGCGGTTCAGCTGAGGAGACGTACGCCGTCATTGCCTCTGATACAGCCAGAGAGGGAGAAGAGGGTGCTAAACCATCCAGGCTCCAATCTACAATACGGCCATGATCTGCACACGATTGATAATTGATAAAGCACAATTGAGTGAATCAGAGTTGACGAAGTGGACTTTGATCCGAATTTTAGGAAAAATTTGATTCGCCACAAATCCATCTTGCTTAAAGATCTCGCACGAAATCTCGTGTGCGATGACGTATGATGTCACCATGCCGGCCGATGTGATGCGATCATTTTTTAAATCAACCTCTGAAAGGCCTTTAATATTCATCACAGATGCCTCAATCACAGATGCCTAAATAATTTGTCACAAAGCAAATTTTTTTGTAAAATTCTATGAATTTTTGAAAACTTCGCTCAACTCTAGAAATAACCATTCTGGAGCATTGTTCTGCTTTGTGCTGTTCCTCTGTTATTACTCCTAGAGATTTATGAATAAATTGACGACTGGTTTCAGGGATCAGTTTTTATACCTTGAAAATGCCCTCGAAAGTGTTTGTGCTCGACAAATGGGCATTACCAGTTTGGGGGAAGGAGGAGGGGGGGGATCGAGGAGGGGGGGGATCTGCACTCTGACGTTGTCCAGTCAGTGATAAGTGCTCCTGAACTTTTTATTTCTTAAAGACGACAAGTGTTTCCGAGGTTGTGACGAGTCGTCTGTAATGAGGTTGTCTAGAATTAGAATAAGGCTACTTTCACACCAGCGTTTTTGCTGGATCCGTTATGAACGGATCCGGTTGTGTTATCTTTAACGTACCCAAGACGGATCCGTCGTGAACACCATTAAAAGTCAGTGGGGGACGGATCAGTTTTTCATTGTGTCAAGAATTGACGTTGAATGGGGGACAAAACGGAAGCTTTTTTCCCCGCTATTGAGATCCTATGACGGATCTCAATAGCGGAAAGGGAAAGCGCAGATGTGAAAGTAGCCTTTGAGGTGGTGCAGTACCAGGCTTGGACTGGAGTGGCACTGTTTGTGAATCTTCACTAATCCTGGGCAGCATGCATTGTGATTGCAGAGCGAACATAGTCGAAGGCAATGAAGCATTTTAGTAATGAGGGAATAATACCTTGTGTTGCAGTTAATAGCAGAATGCCAGCATGTAAAACTGGAGAGGCAGAGGGAGCCCATTAATGAGCAAGTCCTGCACACCATGGTGGAGATGGGACTGGACAAAGACCGCACTCTGCAGGTAACACCCTGGAACCCCCATTTATAGATGTCGTTTTTCTCTTTTCCCCCTCTTTGCCCCTCACTATTATCCCTAAACTGCTCTCTTTCAGTCTCTCAGAACAGACGCCTATGACAACTACAGCGCCATCTACAGTTTGCTGTGCGAACGGCTGAAGAGGCACAAAACTCTGCGCCTCCCAACTCCCCTCAGTGCCCCTCGTCCTCTGTCCTACACTGCTTCACCAATACAGGTAAGCCCTTGCCGTTGCCTCATTTTTCTAAAGCGGAGGCCCCCCACTTCTTGGATACGGGAACACGTCTTCTAAAGGTGTGATCAAGTCCTATCATTTTATCTTATTAATAGTCCTTCTCCTAGTGCTAGTATTTATTAAAGGGGTAGCTAATCTTCTGAGGTTCTGTTGGCAGACACCCCCCCCCCCCCCCCCACTTGTGGCCGGACCTGTGGAGGGAAGCATAGTCACCTGCTCCCCGCCGCTCAGTCCCAGATCCTTTGCTCTCTTTGCAGGACTCACATCCACTGCCGTCACCATCAGGTTTGATGCTACTGCAGCCAATGGCTGGCTCCAGTTGGTCACTTGACTCAAGAGGGGCAGGTCACTCTGCAGCCAGGCCTTGGCTGCAGTGGCGTCAAGGTGTTGATAGTGGGGGACCAGAACGCTGCAGCGGGGGTAGAGGGAAGGAGCGGAGACCCAGTAGTGGGGAGCAGGTAAGTATGCTTCCTTCTGCAGAGCCGGCCACGAAGGAAGGGGTCTGCCCAATGACCCTCAGAAGAAGAAGCCCTTCAATGCAATTACTGATACTGGTGTCACTAACCTAATATCTGCAGCTGCCGAAATCTGGTCGGCTACATTCAGCTGCTGTATCCTCCTGCCCTGCAACACTCCTCCACCTAAAGGGGTATACACAGGTTATGCAATGTCTATCTCCACAAAGGGGTTCCCCAACCTGTTTGTTGAAGTTTCCTCCTGCAGAAAATTGATGGAGAGTTGGTCCGTGGCTCTCATTTCATTCTATGGGACCCTGCTGTTGTCAGTGTAGAGAGCTGCGCTCGTGCGGACTACTACTCCATCCTTTCCCTCCTAGATGCAGCTGCCAGAGGCCGCCCAATTATACGAGGTGGGGGTCTGGGGTCCCTTCTCCTGGATAGATAGGTTGACTAAACCCAACAACCACACCTAAAAATAACTGTTAGATGAAGGTTATGCATCTTTCTAATATAAACTTGCTGTCAGTGAATTGCGCACTGCATTGCTTATAGTCACACCTTCTGTTCACACAGGTGCCCGTTACAAGAGATTTTATACACTTAAAGGGTCACTGACTCTTAAAAAAAAAACATTTGATATGTCATAGAGACGTATCAAAAGTTTAGATAGGTGGGAGTCTGAGATCTGAAACCCCCCCTGATCGGTAGAATGAGGGGAGAGGAGCGCATGCGCAAGAATGGCTCCATAGAAGTCTAGGGGCCCGTCTCAGTCCCGTGATATGTGCACAGTTCTCTCCCCTTGTTCTAGAGATTTGTATGTTTTTAGTGATGCATTATTGTTTTCTGTGGGTGCAGTGACTGTTTTTGTGTTGGTAATGCCGCTCGTCTCTTCTGCAGGCTGATGCAGGTGGCAGTGCCGTCAGCATGAATGTGCCCCAGGTTCAACTCATCAATCCTGAAAATCAAATTGTTGAGGTGCGTATGATAATGGGCAGATGTCCAAGGCCACCTGCACACGTTACGGATCCTGCGGTGTTTGCCATTACACAGATCTCATGTTCACTTTTTTGTTTTGTGCGGAGACTGACCTGCTGTGCAGATTTTGAAATCCGCAGCATGTCCATTTGTGTGTTTTTTTTTTTGTGTGTGTGTGCAAATTTCATATTTTTAATGCAAGGACGAGATCTACGCAAAATCCGCATCAACTCTGCACCAAAGTTTTTTTTTTTTTTTCTTGCTGAAATGCACAGAAATCTGCAGGGATTTGTATGCTGCCCATACAAGCTGTCCGGCTGTGGGATCTGCTTGTGGATTCCCGCTAATTGCCGGGCCACCCCTGTACTTGCTGTTTGAAGCAACAAAGAAAGCGGTAACCTGATTACGGATCCCGCGGCTGGACTGCACAGTATGCTGGCGTTAAATGAATGTTGGCTGAACCCGCCAATAACTGGTCGACCGTTGAATGTGTGAGGTGGTGCCTTGACCGTCTTTTCCTCCAGCAGATGTTGTGGGGGGGGGGGAGAAGAAGAGTCAGGATCCTCATGGTTAATAAACCGCCACCAGAGGAGTCTGCAGTGACTTTTTCCCCATTCACGATGGAGAACTTTGGCGCATTGGGAGGAATAGCAACCCAACTGCAAGCTAAGATGGTGCATGGCTTCTTTATGAAGCAGATTTCTAAGAGTTAAATATTGATAAGCTATCACAGAGGGCATGGTGACTAAAACAGAACTTTTATTAGGGTAATTACATAAAAAGATAAAAGTACAAGTCAAAGAAGCAGCAAATATATGATATATGATATCATCAAAAACAAAAAGGAGTATCGGCTAAAACTCCCCATTGAGTGTTGTAGCAATGGAGGCAGGTTTGATGAGGGAGCCCCTGTTCCTACACCATATCCTAAATATCTTGACATTGCAGGCCACTCCGCAAAAAAAGAGGAGTCAAATCACGGGCCACCGGATTATCGTAATTTTTATTAACCCTTAGGCCCCTTTCACACGGGCGAGTATTCCGCGCGGATGCGATGCGTGAGTTGAACGCATTGCACCCGCACTGAATACCGACCCATTCATTTCTATGGGGCTGTTCACATGAGCGGTGATTTTCACGCATCACTTGTGCATTGCGTGAAAATCGCAGCATGCTCTATTTTCTGCGTTTTTCACGCAACGCAGGCCCCATAGAAGGGAATGGGGTTGCGTGAAAATCGCAAGCAAGTGCGGATGCGGTGCGATTTTCACGCACGGTTGCTAGGAGACGATCGGGATGGAGACCCGATCATTATTATTTTCCCTTATAACATGGTTATAAGGGAAAATAAAAGCATTCTGAATACAGAATGCAAAGTAAAATAGGGCTGGAGGGGTTAAAAAAATAAATAAAATAATGTAACTCACCTTAGTCCACTTGATCGCGCAGCCCGGCATCTCCTTCTGTCTCCTTTGCTGAACAGGACCTGTGGTGACGTCACTCCGGTCATCACATGATCCATCACATGATCCATCACATGATCCATCACATGATCCATCACCATGCTGATGGATCATGTGATGACCGGAGTGACGTCACCACAGGTCCTGTTCAGCAAAGGAGACAGAAGGAGATGCCGGGCTGCGTGATCAAGTGGACTAAGGTGAGTTAGGCTACTTTCACACTAGCGTTCGGGGCTCCGCTTGTGAGTTCCGTTTGAAGGGGCTCACAAGCAGCCCCGAACTG
The DNA here is from genome assembly GCF_905171765.1 of Bufo bufo. Classification (NCBI taxonomy): domain Eukaryota; kingdom Metazoa; phylum Chordata; class Amphibia; order Anura; family Bufonidae; genus Bufo; species Bufo bufo. The sequence goes on from NC_053389.1 coordinate 68,324,073, forward strand.
ATCCGTCCAGCCCTAATGCATTCTGAGTGGAGGCGGATCCGCTCAGAATGCATCAGTCTGGCTCCGTTTGTCCTCCGCTCCGCTCAGCAGGCGGACACCTGAACGCAGCTTGCAGCGTTCAGGTGTCCGCCTGGCCGTGCGGAGGCAAACGGATCCGTCCAGACTTACAATGTAAGTCAATGGGGACGGATCCGTTTGAAGTTGACACAGTATGGCTCAATTTTCAAACGGATCCGTCCCCCATTGACTTTCAATGTAAAGTCAAAACGGATCCGTTTGCGTTATCATGAACAAAAAAATGCATGGTAATGCAAACGGATCCGTTCTGAACGGATCTAAGCGTTTGCATTATAGGTGCGGATCCGTCTGGGCACATACCAGACGGATCCGACCTAAACGCAGGTGTGAAAGTAGCCTAAAATTATTTTTTTTAACCCCTCCAGCGCTATTTTACTATGCATTCTGTATTCAGAATAAGGGAAAATAATACAATCTACAGAACACCGATCCCAAGCGGGTTTGGGTACCAAACATGCCGATTTTTCTCACGCGAGTGCAAAACGCATTACAAGTTTTGCACTCGCGCAGAAAAATCGCGCGTGTTCGCGCAACGCACCCGCACATTTTCCCGCAATGCCCGTCTGAAAGAGGCTTTAGGATGCCAGAGGTTTTTTTTTTTTCCTTTTTTGCGTTTTCATTTTTCTTCCCTATTTTCCGTGAGCCATAACTTTTTTATATTTCCAGTCACATAGCTGTATGAGGACTTATTTTTTGCGCGACAAGTTGTACTTTCTAATGCATTGGAGGCGACTAGGAGCAGCACACCATATGTGCCGCGTCTGCGCTCCTGAACATAGAAGCCCAATGGCTTAGGTAGGTTTAGCGGAGGACCCGCTGACTTGAGACCACCTTGGCGCTTGGTAGGCGGGCTCAGATGTGTTTTGATCAAAATATATTGGCTAAGTGTCTCAGATATTATCATATCAGAGTGAGGACTTTGTCCATATATAATGCTTGCATCTACTTTATTATCTTATTTCTGTGATTTTCTTCAATAATATGGCCAGGGACATCCGCACATTTGTATATCATACCGTGCAGGATGTTTTTATCTTAGTCTTTTCTGGGATTTTTTTTTCACCATTAAATATGGCATAAAATGTAGTGGAAAGCGGGGAAAAAAATTCCAAATGGGGTGGAATTGGAAAAAAAAAAGGCAATCCCACCACTGTTTTACAGGTTTTGCCCTTCATTCTCTGGGTCAGTAAGATTACAACGATACCCCATATGTATAGGTTTTTCATGTGTAAATAGTGTAAAACTTTGATTATTATTATTTATTTTTTTAAAATACATCTCCATATTCTGACCCCCATAACTTTTTTTTAAACTTATGTCTACTTAGCTGTTTAGGGGCCCTTTTTTTGCGGGACAATTCATAGTTTTTATTGATACCATTTTGGAGTATGCATGACTTTTGGATCAAATTTTATTTCATTTTTTTGGCTAAGAGAAACAATGAAAAAATGGCAAATCGGCCATTTTTACCCTTTTTTCCGTTATGCCATTCGCCGTATTGGATTTTTTTTTCCTTAGATTTTAATATTATGGGCGTTTACGGTCGCGGTGATACCCAGGATGTTTATATTTGTTATTTAGTTTTTTTTTTATTATACGGAAAGGTTTTTTAATTTATCATTTTAAGGTACATAAAAGATCTTATGAATGATGTTTTTGAATTTTTCATTTTGATCTATAAGCGATTAAAAAAATGACAATTTCTTAGCATTTTGCTCATTTCTTATGTTGGCCTGCCATCTGGTGGCCAAAATAAGAATTGCAGCATTATTGCTCTAAATTTCTTCATAGAGATTCAGAGCATTCAGTGCATGTACTGAAGTCCCGATTGGCCGCACGGGTCTTCAGTACTAAACGGGTTTTTGCGCATTTAGGTGCCGTGATCTCACTTGATCCACGGCATCTAAAGCATTTAATTGCCGCGATCGGCATTATTGCCGGTTGCGATAATTAGCCGCAGGTTTCTGCTGTTTGAAACAGCAGAAACTTGCCGGCCCTGACTCACGCTGCACGCGAAAGGGTTAATTCACATGAATGTCATCTCTGACCGATTCTTACTCGGTCCATGAAAGGTCTTCCCAATGTAATCCATAGGGCAGGTACAGGGACATACGTAGATGACCCCCCTGCGATCTACAATTAATAAGTTCCCTTAGGCAGAGGTGTGATGTTCTATGCTGAGCTCCAACCCTGCAAGGCCCTGCACCCTGCAAGGCTTCACCAGAGCGGAGTAAGCAGGCAGGGCAGGAGCTCGGCATAGCACATTGCTCCTTTGCCCGCTCTGCTAAGGCCTGGCATAGCGCATCTATGCCAGGCTTTAGGAGAGCAGCGCTGGTACAGACAGGAGCAGCAATGTGCTATGGAGCTCCGTGCAGCCACAGGGGAACATGCTCCCATACACAGCATACACTCCCTGTATGGGTGTACGGATTGCGAAGTGCTTATAGGCAACTGAACTTCAGGTGCCTATATCACATGAAAAACTAAAAAAAATAAAGCATATTAGAAAAAATTATATTTTAGGTCATTTACAGCAGGTTTTAATAAACTTTGTGAAATTTATACGTTTAGGTGTACTTTAACAATCAGCAAATCCAAAAAAGTAATCTGATCGCACTGCATCTCAGAGGTAAAACCTAATCCAGTATCATTAACATTCCCCGTGTGTGCCTGTCCGAGGACCCGAATGTCATCTGAATCACATGACCAAAATAAAAAAAATTCAGACCACCATGTCCTCCACCAGCCTGGGAGGAGGTTGGCATACAATGGGGCGCATGGACTACCCATTGCAGTTCCCCTGAGCTGGTGGTAAAACTGGGGATCAAAAATGAAAAAAGAAATTAAATAAAAAAGTGTTAAAATAAAGTCCAGCAAAGTAATAACAAGCTCAGTTATGTAGGACAGAGTGCCCCTTGTAGGACACTGCCCCAATTATAGGGACTCAATGTCAATGCTTGCGAGCCGCGTCATTGAGGTGGCTTCTATGGGTTAAATTTTTCCTAAGCAAATCCAAGTAGTCCTAGATATACGATAGAAGGGCCAGGACAAAGTCACGTAATATCACATCGACATCATGTCCTTCTTGAGGCTACTTTCACACATGCGGCTTTCTTTCCGGTTTTGAGATCCATCATAGGATCTCAAAATCGGAAGTAGATGCTTCAGTGTTGTCCCTTTCAGTGTCAATGGGGACAAAACTGAACGGAGTGCACCAAGAATGCACTCCGCTCCGGTATGATTAGTTCCCGTGCCGGACATAAAAATGCTGCAAACTATGGTTTTCTGTCCGGTTTGCAATGTAAGTCTATGGTGCCGGATCCGTTTTTTTTTCAAGCAGGAACAAAATTGATCCGGCACCCATTGACTTATAACGGTGCTAGTGCCGAATCCAGTTTGTTCATTTCCGATTTAATCCAACCGCATAGGAATGGAACACATACAGCTGGTTGTATTCAATCAAACAAGCATTTTCCTCCGGTTTTGAGATCCTCTGCTGGAGCATATGTGAAGATAGCCTGAGTTAACCCTTTTTTGCACGGGTTTCATTTTGATTATATAGGTGCTTTTTCTTTGACTCCCTATCTTTTTATTTAATTACCCTAATAAAAGATACGTTTTAGTTGCCGCATCCTCTGTGATAGCGTTTAGATTTGGCATGGGTTGTGTTTTACCAGGAATTTCAATTGCCAAATCCAATCGTTCTGTGCTAGAGGTTGAATAGGGCAGTGTTTCCCAACCAGTGTGCCTCCAGCTGTTGCAAAACTACAACTCCCAGCATGCCCAGACAGCCTTTGGCTGTGCGGGCATGCTGGGAGTTGTAGTTTTACAACAGCTGGAGGCACACTGGTTGGGAAACACTGAAATAGGGATACCCTCTCTTCAGAGCAGGTCATCAGTATCAGATCAGTGGGAGTCTGACTGTCGGCACCCCCTGCTGGCTGATAAGGTGTTTGAAGAGACTGCAGCAGATGAGCACTGCGACCTCCTCATAGTATACCAACCACACATTGTGTAGTGACTGTATTGCCGCCCCTTTAAACAGCTGATCAGCGGGGGTGCTGGGAGTCGCTCGGTCACTGATCATGTATTGATGACCCATCCTGAGGAAGGATAGGCCATCAATATTTAAGGTATATATTATAAGGTAAGGGCACAACTTGCGCATTTTTACAGACAGGCATCAAATCCACTGCAAAATCTTCTTTTAACACACTACAATCTTTCTTTGAAATCTTGATCTAAAGATCTGCAGCGCGTCGTACACAGCTTTGAATGTTACACAGACGCTTATTGATATTTATCAAGAAACACACCCAGTTGTCTCACTGAACAGAAAGAGGTTTATTGTTACCTACAGACAGAAATTTCATTTTAATTTCTTAGTCAATTGGAGACGTGCTGGGTCACGTTGGTTCTGATTCCTTCACTCCATCAAGTTAAAGGGCATCTGTCAGCAGTTTTGTACCTATGACACCGGCTGACCTGTTACATGTGCACTTGGCAGCTGAAGGCATCTGTGTTGGTCCTATGTTCATATGTGTCCGCATTGCTGAGAAACCTGATCTTTGAATGTATGCAAATCAGCCTCTAGGAGCAACTGAGGCATTGCCATTGCACCTAGAGGCTCTGCTCTCTCTGCAACTGCCGCACCCTCTGTACTTTGATTGACAGGGCCAGGCAGTGTAAACGTCATCACACCTGACCCTTTCCATCCAATTGCAGCGAGAGCAGAGCCTCTAGGTGTAATGGTAATGCCCCCGTTGCTCCTAGAGGCTCATTTGCATATAATTAAACATCATTTTTCTCAGCAATGCGGGCACATATGAACATGGGACCAACACAGATGCCGTCAGCTGCCAAGCGCACATGTAACGGGTCAGCCGGTGTCATAGGTACAAAACTGCTGACAGATGCACTTTGACATCTATTTGCATTATTGAGCCTTGGCAGCAGGGTTCTTTATGTTGCTTGTATTCAGACCATTTGTATATTTTCTTGTTGTCTTTTAGACTAATGGCACCATGAACTTGGACAGCGATGAAGGTGAAGAACCTTCACCAGAAGCTTTGGCTCGATATCTGTCAATGAGGAGACACACAGTGGGAGTGCCGGACACACAGTGAGTCAATGTCTGTGCCTCCAGTGTTATAGTAACTAAACCAGAGTATGGGGAGAAGAAGCCCCCCACGTGGCTTCCAGGGCTCTGAGGCCATATGCATGTACTTAGAGGGGCTGTCACCTCTTCTGACATGTATATTTTAGTAACTAATTGCCTTCCTGATTAGGGATGAGCGAATCGACTTCAGATGAAACATCCGAAGTCGATTCGCATTAAACTTCGTTCTAATACTCAACGGAGCAGGAGCAACGTACAGTATTAAAATGTATTGGCTCCGATGAGGCTCATCCCCGCCTGCCATTGGCTGCTCCCCCCGACACTGGATGTTTTCATCCGTACACGGGGAGAAGCACAGCGGCGGCGCGGGCTAAGTATATTCACAGTGAGGGGCCCGGCCTTTTTATAATATGCTATTCTACATGTTGACTTTTTTCTCTAGTAATACAGGAATACCCTAAAATGTTATTTTTATTTTAAGATTTTTTTTTTTTCGTTCATTGTCAAATTTTCTTACTACATACCCAATTTTTTTTTTGTAAATGGGTCTTGGGTTATTGGTAAGGCAACGGTTGGCAACCTTTTTTGTTGGATTATTTTTAGTGTATTTTTGAATTTAATTTTGGTTAACATTTTCGGATTGCACTTCAAAGGTTAGAAATAGAAGAATAGATCATTGGAGAACTGGGGCAAATCTGCATTAGTTACATGAGTTGTCAGCTTTAGACCCAGCAGCCGCCCCCCTAGAACCGTCATTCCGGTGATCATGTGACCAGTCAGACTCCTTGGAGGAATAGAGGCAGGGGCGGTGCTGTATGGGGCAGTGTAACAGTGATGGGGACACTGCCGCCCCTAAAACCCTACAAATAGCTGGGGTGCCATGACTTGGACCGCCACTGATCTAAGGGAAAGACTATCAAATTCAAAGAATCAGATTACCTCTGACAAGAGAAATTCTATTTTTCAGTAATGAAGGAGGGGCCGAGGAGCTGCAGAAGATCATTCCTGGATTCCCAAGGGTCACGCCACAGACTCCATTCCTTCCAGTGGCGCATAACACGAACACCCTTCACCCGTTACTACCAATGCAGAACATGCCACCTAGTGGCCACCTTGAGTATAAGGTATGTATGATCATCAGCGAGGGCAAAGGCACCAAAGTACGCAAATTTGTTTCAGTGTAAAATCTATTGAGGTCAATAGACTTAAGGTTTCATGCAGTCCGCAAAATAAAGGATACCGACCGTGTGCGCTTTATTCAGTATAAATGCCTATTCTTGTCTGCAAAACGGACAAGAATAGGATGTGTTCTATAATTTGTGGAACAGCCACATGGATGTTGACAGCACATGGATGACATCCATGTGCTGTCCACATTTTTTGCAAACCCATAGAAAAAAAGAACAGGTCCGCGTGCTATCTAAAAAAATAAATAAGGATCGGACTAAAGCTACGGTCGTGTGCATGAGGCCTAAGTGCTGAACCTCATACAAGGTGGAATCACAGTGTGGACTTAAGTCTGATCAGTACTACCTTAAAGTAAGGGCTCATGCACACGACTGTATGCCCTCCGAGACATACAGTCCGTGAGCGGGCCATATGTCCCGGAGCGGCATACATCGTGTGCACGGGAGCGCACATCATCATAGGTTACTATGATGCTGTGCGCATCGGGCCGCCCGCGGGGCCATTGTCCCGCACTCATAATATCATATGATGATACTGTGCGCACAATGTATGCCGCTCCAGGACATATGGCCCGCTCACGGACTGTATGTCTCAGAGGGCATTCGGTCGTGTGCATGAGCCCTAACTTGAATAAAAAGCATTCATTTCTAAGCAGCAAGCTTGAGCATGAATTTAATATAATAGTTACCTACATGCATAATGTTGCAGTCTAGTTGATCATTACCCTCGGTGTTTACTGCGTGCGTGTTGTCTGTACACTTAAATTATTTTCAGTCTCAGCAATTAGTATCTTTTGCATTGAGTTGCACTGTAAATGGTGGTCTTGGATTCCCAGAGCAAGCAGAATGCAGTTTTGTGTTAGTTCTTATTCTTGACCACTAGATGGTGCTGTGCAGCAGTGCTCGAAGGCAATACGGCTGGCCTCACCTGAATTTCAGACGGACGTTTCTCGGCTGATTATGCCATGAGATGAAACAATTTGGACGAAACAACCCATTGATTTTTGCTGTTACCTGTGGCCTTAAATTCAGGCTTAAACTACAGCACCCTCAACAACTGAAAAAAACACGAAGATCAAATTTTGGACAGAAATCTTCCACTGGTCAGCAAAAGGTGCTGATGGTTGGCAGAAAATGGTCTAAACTGGCATGTTTAGCCATCCACAATCTCTTGGTGTATGGTCACCAGAGAATGCCTGACTAGTAACACTAAGGCTACTTTCACACTTGCGGCAGGGGATTCCGGCAGGCAGTTCCGTCGCCGGAACTGCCTGCCGGATCCGGCAACCCGGACGCAAACTGATGGCATTTGTCAGACGGATACGGATCCGTCTGACAAATGCATTGAAATACCGTATCAGTCTCTCCGGTGTCATCCGAAAAAACAGATCCGGTATTAATTTTCTTTGCATTTTTAAAGGTCACACCTGAAAGCCGGATCCGTTTTGCCTGAACACTTAATGCCGTATCCAGCACGAATACATTTCAATGGCATTCCGGCAAGTGTTCAGGTTTTTGGCCGCAGAGAAAACCTGCAGCATGCCGCGGTATTTTCTCCGGCCAAAAAACATAAGAGGGACTGAACTGAAGCATCCTGAACGGATTGCTCTCCATTCAGAATGCATTAGGATAAAACTGATCATTTCTTTTCCGATATAGAGCCCCTAGGACAGAACTGAGCGCCGGAAAACAAAGACGCTAGTGTGAAAGTATCTTAACAGTACCTTCATACCTACTTTTAATAATTTGTATTACTTTACTGGGATTTCTTAAATTGCAGGCTTTAAGTTGTAATATTGCCTGAAATGGCTCCCCCAGGAGCAGGGGTGCTGTAATATACTACATAGCTGGCCCGTGGCTATTTGGTCGTATAAGTCAGATAGTGAGGGTAGCAGAAGGCTAGGGCTACTCCATATGCTGCGTGTTGTGAAGGTCTCGATGCTGCATCTAGTTGTCAGCACACTTGTCGAGTGTGACTTGTCATGACTTTTCTGTAATTTGGCTGCTTTTTTACCACCAAATCACAGCTCTAAAATAGTCGTGCGACTGCAAGGTGCAGACAGGTCACACAAAGGTTTTTGATTGCACGACTTTACTTTTCATGTGGCACGTGGTCCCCAAGACCCTCGTTGCTCCTGATCCCCACACGGCCGCTGCTTCATCTCCCCTTCCATTTGCGGATCAAAACATCTGGCGATGGGCCAGCCAATGGCAGGCCGGGACGGGGGATGGGCCTCCCTTGTGTCACCCGTGATGCTATGTAGGCTCGTCCCCACCGTGGCCTGCTATTGGCTCAGTACAACCGCTGCCGGATGTTTTGATTTGTGCGATGGGAAGATGAAGCAGTGGCTGTCCGCGGATCAGGAGCGACACGGGGAGCGCGGTAAGTATAACCCATATGATGGCATATCACTAGGGTATTTCATCAAAGTCCGATAAGTGCACGTCACACCTCTGGACCCGCACCTACCTCCAGAACAGGCCCCTGAAAAGTGATGGATAGCGCACTGCGCTCGCTCGGCTGTTCTCTGAAATCCCATGGAAGTAAATGGAGCACGACCACTCCACTGACTTCTATGGGACTGCTGAAGGTAACCGTGCCAGCACTCAGCTGAAATGAATGGACAGAGGCTGCTCTCCTCTCACTTTGAGGGCCCCATTCTGGAGCGGGTCCCAGATATTCCACCAATGTTTAAGATGAGACAACCCCTTTAAAATCTAATGCAATGTGCACAAAACCCTAACATTTCTTTGCCTTTAATTTTTTTCCAGGAACAGTCCCTCTTACAGCCTCCCACACTTCAGCTCTTGAATGGCATGGGACCTCTTGGACGCAGGGCATCTGACGGAGGGGCTAATATTCAGTTACATGCACAACAGTTCCTAAAGAGGCCACGAGGTCCTTCACCATTGGTGACAATGACAACTGTGAGTGTGAATAGCAAATGCATCTATGTACACGGCTCCCCCCCCCACACGTATCTTCATAGTACATACTTGTTTAGGCCTTATTCACACGTCCATGTCCATTTTGCAGATGCTAAAGCTCCGATTGTTCTGCCTTCACAATGGATCAGTAAAAAACTGATGATATGGGCGAGCAGTCTGGTTTTCACTGATGCTTTGAGTAGAATAGATGCATTTTGTCTGTAAAATGGACCAAAATAGTGCATGCCTCCATGTTTATCCTGTGTACCGACAGAGTTCAATGCATCCTTGTCATGTGAATCACTGATGTGTGAATAAGCCCTTATTTCAGCAAATGGGATTGAGGTTTAAGGGCCTTTTAGAACGCACGATAATTGGCAAATTATCCTGATCAAGTGTTTAGAGGAACGCTCTTTCGCGATAATTGGCTCGTATGATCGATCGTTCGAAGATCGAACGTTTGCTTGTTCATCGGCTGATGGGCATCTTTCACCCTGGTTTATCGTCCGCACGTCTCCCTGTGTAATCAGATCTGATGGCCATAATGAATAGAACCGAATGAGGGGGGAAGGAATCGTTCCTCCAGCCTTCTGCTTGCATTGGCCTGTGCTCTTATCCGTCAAGGCTTGCACTGCCTTCTAGTCTCCCCTTTTATTTGGCGGACCTCCCGATAAATATGTTTAATCAGTGGGGGCGCTAACAAGCCATAATGCAAATGATTGGAAATAGTTTTTTCTTTTTATTATTACTTTTTCAAAAGTACAAATTCCAAACAGTAAAGGTACATCCAACAAATGCCAAAAATTTAAAGTGTAGGAAAATTGAGGGAGGTTAGAAATACTTCTTATGACTAGTCTAGAGCACAATCGGAGCAGTTAGCATAAGATAAGAAGTCTGGCAGGGAAAGTAGTCTTCTCACTAAGAAGAACAAATGAAAACCCGCAGTGTCCACCAGAAAACATAAAGTGGATCTGATGTTAGAGGGTTTTAGTTCATCTCTATTGATAAGTAACATGTCAGCCCAATAATCTTTTTATTCATTTATATTATTAGTGCCAATTATTCCGTGGCGCCATACATATGAAAAGGGGGTATACATACATAATATAAAACAATTCCAATGGGCATGAACAAGAGGAGCTACAAACTGGTAAGATGGAGAGAGGACCCTGCCCACGAGGGCTTACAATCTACAAGATCTTTAACCCTTGGACTTACGACAACTAACCAATTTTCACGTTGCCTATTTCACGTTGCACCTCACACAACCAGGGGAAGAGCAATACTTAATTTTGTTAAATAAAAAAGTGTATAGTGTAGCCTATGTATTAAAGGGGTTGAGTCACTTCAGCAAATGGCATTTGTCATGTAGAGGAAGTTAATACAAGGCAGTTACTAATGTATTGTGATTTGTCCATATTGCCTCCTTGCCAGGCTGAATTATTTTTCCCATCACATTATACATTGCCCATATCCAGGGGTTACGACCACCCTGCAAACCAGCAGCGGTGGTCGTTGTTGCACACTATAGGAAAAAGCGCCGGCCTCTTTGGTGGCGGGGCTGCGGGAGTGCACATAGGCACATTTTTCCCTGTAGCGTGCAAGCACGACCACCATTGCTGGATTGCAGGGTGGTCGTAATCCCTGGAAAAGAGCAGTGTATAATGGGATGGAAAAATGAATCCAGCCAGCAAAGGAGGCGATATGGACAATCACAATACTAGGGCTGAAATGAGTACTCGACTAAATTGAGTAATTCAACACACAAAAATCCTTGATGCAAATTTTTTGCATCGAGGATTCGTTTGTCTCGTGACCCCAGAGTGGGAGTGAAGCGCTTTCTATTACTCCTGCTCTGTGGTCTCCTGCTGCGCTTGGAATACGCACCTTTCCAGCAAGGGGCCTCCGTAAACTCCACAGGACGTCCATGTTCCCACGCTGCACTGACCTTCTAACATACGTATGCCGTGACCTGACATGGTGTGTGACCTCAGGCGCAGAGCAGCGTGGAACGATGGAGTATCGGCGGCGCCCCTGCTGGAAACTTAAGTTGGTGCAACTAAGGCCGGGCACCCGGAGTGCACAGCATCATAGCAACCAATGATGCTGTGCACTCCGGTTCTCAGGAGGAAGGGGGGGGGGGGGGGGGGAGAGCTGCTGGCACAAGGGGGGTCAGAGCGAGCTGCTGGCACAAGGGGGGGGGGGGGGGGGGGGGAGCTGCCGGCACAAGGGGGAAAAAAGCTGCTGGCACAAGGGGGGGAACTGCTGGCAGAGGGGGGGGGGCTTCTGGCACTGGGGGGGGGGGGGGGGAACTGCTGGCACTGGGTGATAGTGGAGCTTATGCACTTGGGCTGATCGCACAGGGGGGAACAAAGGGTGTTGGGGACTGATGGCAGGGGGTCTGATGAGTTTTTATAAAGGAAAACAGTCTTTTATTATTAAATATTAAATATTTTTTTCTTATTAGATTACTCGATCGTAAAAAATTGATAGAATACTTGATTACTAAAATAATCGTTTACTGCAGCCCTACACAATACATTAGTAAGGGCCTCTACATGATAAATGCCGTTTGCTGAAGTGAGACGACCCCTTCAACACAAAGAGTAATTGGATTAGGAAGGATTATCAGACTATTTCCTCAAGGCCCAAAACTTCAAAAGAAATTCAAGATAAATGAAAGAAATTCAACACAGCCAAATCTTTTCTTACCTAAGGCTACGTTCACATCTTCGCTCATGGTAATCTGCCAGTCTGTCCCGGCAGTACAATAGATTTCCATAGTCCCCGTATACACTCCACCAGATCCCCATTGACGATGATGGGATCCGACGGCTTTCAGCCTTAAATACTGGCTTTCACGCAGACAAATGCCACTGCATGCATCAGTATTTGGGTGAAAGACGGCGTTTATCCCAGAAAGCTGCCAAATCCCATTATCGTCAGCGGGGCTTCTGCAATGTGCTGCAGCATCCGGCTGTGCTGTATCTGGTGGCTCTGGTAGTCCGTTCCTCTGCCGCAGGTGCAATAATGCCATAGTAATAGAAAATACTCTGGTACTAATGCTGCGCTTATTTAGTAAGTTTGAGATTCTTGGCAACTACATTTTGTACAATATAATTTGAGCCCCTCTGCCGGATCACCTTTAGTGGATCTACCTCTACGGCCACGTGGTCCTGTTGGAAGGCTCCTTTGCCCATTACATTGTCATCAGCAGCTGACATCTAATGAATGGATGTTGGAGGAGCCCTCAATGGAAACCATTTTCTTGTGGCAGCTAAATCTGATACTAGTTATTTTACCATCAGAATACCAGGTACTTGAGACAGAAGTTGAAGTGTTTTGTGGTTTCTATTCTTTAGGCTGTGCCCGCAGTTACTCCAGTAGATGAGGAGAGTTCAGATGGGGAACCTGACCAAGAGGCCGTGCAGAGGTAAGCGTTTGGTTTCACGTACTGGAAATCCTTCATAGCTATCCAGCGGTGGCCATACACTGTTTATGGGGGTGCCCCGAATCTCCCTCGATGGCAGGTATCGCAGTTGGATTTCACCATGCCTATTCCATATGTCCTAAAGGGAGATGAGACGCTGCTCGAGGTGCCTGGTGGTGGCCGACTTCTCATGTCCGGCGAAGCACATGAGCTGAACAGAGTGTTTCTATGTATGAGGGACCTGAAGGCTGAAATAGTGCTGCCAAAGGTGTATGTATGGCCAACTTAAAGGGATCGTCCAACCCCCAAAGCAATTTAAATTATAACCATAATGGTGATCAACATAAAGACAAAGTGCTGCATAGCTATTCAACAGCGCTCCGTTCCAGCGCCCAGGGACCGGACTTGGGGCATCTGTTCTGTTGTCACCTGCGCCTCTGCAGCCATTCACTGGGCTCAGCGGTGACTTGTCCCCAAGCAGTAAGTGAATGACTGGAGTGGTGTACGTGATGACAGACTGGATGTGACCACAGGGGACTGGAACCAGTGGGGATGAGACCCTCCGCGCAGGAATAGAGTGACAGTGAGTGGCATTTTTTTTCTTTATCCTAATCACTTCCATGGTGATAATTACATTTGCTTTGGTGGTCAGACAACCCCTGTAATGCATGCACCATTGTTTTCAGTGTCCCTGTGCCAGATAAAACCAGATAGTGACGCATCTCATTTTTTTCTAATCCGTTTTAACTTTCTGATTGTAGATTTTTCGGATTCTATTTCCTGAACATGATTATGGGGGGTCGGCCATCTTGCCTGAGCTGTTCTTAACAGCATTTAGAAAGCATTAAAAGAATTGCTTTATGGCAGCCCCATGGGCCATAGACACAATGGTCAGGCTCTGTGACCTGTGCAGAGGTCATTGTACAAGGAAAGAAAAGAGAAACTCTGACAATCACCTGCTGTGAATTGTGGATCCTGTCTTATCTATACACAGAGGTGATATCATTACAGGCAGGATTTGAATGTCAGATGAGCAGGTAACTGCAGTAAAGTGATCTGTACAGACCAAGAAGTGGCAGCAATTATTAGACGTAGTGGCCAGTGCGAAAACTGCAAGATTTCTGGTTTTAGTTTAAATATAAAAAAGTGACATAAAAAATTATTTAAAAATATGATGAACATAAATAGTGAATTAAACAGCAGGTCATTTTCTGATGACATATTCTCTTTGAGAATGCTGTGTTTCTCGGTGACGTTTGGACATAATTCAGTGACGTGTCTAAAGTGCAGTTTTGGTGGTTTTTCCCTATAAAGTATCAGATCATCATGAACTGTCACTACCTTCTAGCTGAAAACATGTTACATATGCAAACCCCAGGATATAAATCACACTAGATCAGTCTAGAGGCAGCCCCCAACCACGGATGATATCGCCTCCACAAGCTAATGCAGCACAGAACCATTGTAAAAAATATCTATTCTAACAATGTGACCCGGCCGATAACTTCCTTCTTATAAGTAAATAATCTGCATTCTGGTTACTGTGCAAGTAAAGAAATGTAAAATGGTAGAAATGTATTTCAGTTATTAAGTGTTTCTGTGATGATGAATAAAAAATCTATCTCACGGAAAAAAAAAAAAAAATGTGTAAATGTAAGTAAAACCATTACCCAAGTGTATGATATGGCAATAAAGTAAAGCCATAGGGATAGAAAGGGCAAATACGGGATGTGTACAAACTGCCGGAAATTAATGGAAAAAGTGTTAATATCAAAACCTAAAGGGTACTTTCACACTAGCGTTTTTTTTTTTCGGCACTGAGTTCCGTCCTAGGGGCTCTATACCGGAAAAGAACTGATCAGGTATGTCCCCATGCATTCTGAATGGAGAGTAATCCGTTCAGTTTGCATCAGGATGTCTTCGGTTCAGTCTTTTTGACTGATCAGGCAAAAGAGAAAACCGCAGCATGCTACGCTTTTATCTTCGGCCAGAAAAAACTGAAGACTTGCCTGAATGCCGGATCCGGCATTTTTTCCCATAGGAATGTATTAGTGCCGGATCCGGCATTCAAAATACCGGAATGCCGGATCCGTCCATGCGCAGACCGAAAAAATGGTGAAAAAAATAAATGCCGGATCCGTTTTGCCGAATGACACCGTAAAGACTGATCCGGCATTTCAATGCATTTTTTTTGACTGATCAGGCATTTTTAAGACTGATCAGTATCCTGATCAGTCTTACAAATGCCATCAGTTGTCCAGATCCGGCAGGCAGTTCCAGCGACAGAACTGCTTGCCGGATCTCTCTGCCGCAAGTGTGAAAGTAGCCTAAAATAATAACTGATAAAATATTTAATTAAAAAAAAGGAATGATAACATTTAATGGCACTGACAGAAACATGATTTTTGGGCCGACACTACATTAAATGTCCACATAATAGTAAAGCAGAAAAGTTTGGTAATTAGGATGGTTTTTGATGTTTTTTGCTGTGGCAGCCATTTTTACCTTTTCACCTTTGCACAAATGGCCACAGTAACAAAACCGCCTGCGGCTGTAACGTCTGATTTATTCATTTATGACCGTACTTCTGTTTGGTGTGGAAATCCTGTTTAATCCAACGGCAGGTCCAACGTCCTTTACTTGTTTGTTTAACGGAGCTGTATGAGACTTAAATAACATGGCTGCGTTCTTCCAGAAACAGGGTCACTCCTGGTATTGCAGGTCACCCCGTTCACTTGAGTTTTCTGCAGTTCCAGCCGTAGCTTCTAAACTAGGCGGCCGCGTCTCGGGGGTTAAGTAGCTATTTTCTATGTGATCTATATTATAACTTTCATATATTAGACAAGGAAGGGGTTTAAATAGGGTATATGGGCAGAGGTTGTCTTCATGAGACCCCCTTATGCTGGGGCTACGCTTAGCACTGAATAGACTTGCAGCATGATTTGCATGTAGACCCAAAGGCAGAATCCGAAAATAATTAGGCACTGCCAGATCTTTTTGTGATTCTGGGGTCTCGTCAAGTCGTGCTGCAGCCCCTTTCCATCCAGTGGGTGCACTGCTACACGGAGACTGGTATCGCAGAAGTGATTGCCATGTAGTCCCAGCGTAAATGTGGATTCTGAGCCTATAGGTCTCGCTCAGTACTGTCACAGGAACTTCACGTTGGGCATGTGAAGGGCTCTCAATGCCTAGGCTGCCTACTCTATAGCGGTACATCCACACGGGACTGAAATGGTGTGACTCTACTTTTGAGTGTGGCAAATCTGCCATGTTTCACGGTACCAGCACCATGGATGAGATTTTAAGATGGCCATTTTTGTCTGCAAAAACGTGGGCATCTGGGTGTGTGTTTCCTGAAACCATTCATTTGAGTCTTGGATGGAAATCAAACGGGAATGCAGCATGCTGTGATTTGGCTGCATGGAGCAACGGTCCCTGAGGAGGAGCGGACGACTGAATGGCACCATTATGTGTCATGACAGCATGTGGATGGGAAATACCACGTGATGGAGGCCTTAACCCCTTAAGGACTCAGCCCTATTTCACCTTAAGGACTTGGCCATTTTTTTGCAAATCTGACCAGTGTCACTTTAGGGGCTGATAACTTTAAAATGCTTGGACTTATCCAGGCCGTTCTGAGATAGTTTTTTTTTGTCACATATTGTACTTCATGACACTGGTAAAATGAAGTAAAAAAATTCATTTTTATTTATAAAAAAAATACCAAATTTACCAACATTTTTTAAAAAAATTGCAAATTTCCAAGTTTCAATTTCTCTACTTCTATAATACATAGTAATACCTCCAAAAATAGTTATTACTTTACATTCCCCATATGTCTACTTCATGTTTGGATCATTTTGGGAATGATATTTTATTTTTTGGGGATGTTACAAGGCTTAGAAGTTTAGAAGTAAATCTTGAAATTTTTCTGAAATTTTCCAAAACCCAATTTTTAGGGACCAGTTCAGGTCTGAAGTCACTTTGCGAGGCTTACATAATAGAAACCACCCAAAAATGACCCCATTCTTTAAACTACACCCCTCAAGGTATTCATAATAGATTTTACAAACTTTGTTAACCCTTTAGGTGTTCCACAAGAATTAATGGAAAATAGAGATACAATTAAAAAATATCACTTTTTTGGCAGATTTTCCATTTTAATAATTTTTTTTCCAGTTACAAAGCAAGGATTAACAGCCAAACCAAACTCAATATTTATGCCCCTGATTCTGTAGTTTACAGAAACACCCCATATGTGGTCGTAAACCGCTGTACGGGCACACGGCAGGGCGTAGAAGGAAAGGAATGCCATACGGTTTTTGGAAGGCAGGTTTTGCTGGACTGGTTTTTTTGACACCATGTCCCATTTGAAGCCCCCCTGATGCACCCCTAGAGTAGAAACTCCAAAAAAGTGGCCCCATTTTAGAAACTATGGGATAGGGTGGCAGTATTGTTGGTACTAGTTTAGGTTACATATGATTTTTGGTTGCTCTATATTACGCTATTTGTGAGGCAAGATAACAAGAAATAGCTGTTTTGGCACCGTTTTTATTTTTTGTTATTTACAACATTCATCTGACAGGTTAGATCATGTGGTATTTTTATAGACCAGGTTGTCACGGATGCGGCGATACCTAATATGTATACTTTTTTTTTTTATTTATGTAAGTTTTACACAATGATTTCATTTTTGAAAAAAAAAAATCATGTTTTAGTGTTTCCATAGTCTGAGAGCCATAATTTTTTCAGTTTTTGGGCGATTACCTTGGGTAGGGTATGATTTTTGCGGGATGAGATGAAGGTTTGATTGGCACTATTTTGGGGTGCATACGACTTTGATCGCTTGCTATTACACTTTTTGTGATGTAAGGTGACAAAAAATGGTTTATTTAGCACAGTTTTTATTTTAAATTTTTTACGGTGTTCATCTGAGGGGTTAGTTCATGTGATATTTTTATAGAGCCGGTCGATACGGACGCGGCGATACCTAATATGTATATATTTTTTTATTTATGTAAGTTTTACACAATAATATAATTTTTGAAACAAAAAAAAAATCATGTTTTAGTGTCTCCATATTCTGAGCCATAGTTTATTCAGTTTTTTGGCGATTATCTTAGGTAAGGTCTCATTTTCTGCGGGATGAGATGACTGTTTGATTGGCACTATTTTGGGGTGCATATGACTTTTGATCGCTTGCTATTACACTTTTTGTGATGTAAGGTGACAAAAAAATTGTTTATTTAGCACCGTTTTTATTTTTTACGGTGTTCATCTGAAGGGTTTGTTTATAGAGCCGGTCAATACGGACGCATTGGCTGTATGAGTAATACTGTGTGTATTACTCATACAGCTTCCGGGGCCTGTGAGATCCAGGGGGCTGGATCTCACAGGCTCTTCACCGGAAGGCAGCACAGATGCCTCAGGAAAGCATCGCGCTGCCTTCCATGCCATCGGGTCCCCCCCACAGCCCCATGGGGACCCGATGGCACCACCGCCGCACCAGGTAAAAGCCGCAAACCGCAGGTCTGAATTGACCTGCGGTTTGTGGCGATCGCCGACACGGGGGGGTCACGGGAGCCCCCCGCGCATTTAGCCGAGGTGAGTGCTCAATGATTTGAGCAAGCACCGTGTTCCGATCACCGGGCGGCGGTGATCGGAACAACACATGACGTACCGGTTCGTCATGGGTCCTTAAGGACTCGGGAAACATGCCGTACCGGTACGTCATGCGTCCCTAAGGGGTTAAAGGGATGATCTCACTTAAGCTAATGGCCGTTGTTATGTAGAGAAAGTTAATACAAGCCACTTACTAATGTATTGTGATTGTCCATATTGCCGCCTTTGCTAGCTGGATTAATTTTTTCCATTTCATTACACACTGCCCGTTCCCAGGGGTTCCGACTAGGGATCGACCGATAATATGGAAAGTATCGATATTATCGGCCGATATTCAGGATTTTGTACATTATCGGCATCTAACCTTACCGATAATGCGTATAAAGCAAATACTAGTGAGCGCTTCCATTATGGAAGCGCGCACTAGTATGCATAGGGTGCTGGAAGGAAGTGCAGCAAGGGCTTCCGATATTCACTCTCCCTGGTCTTCTTTGATGTGGCCCGCTCTGCACTGTCCTGACCCAGTACAGCGTCAGGGGAGAACACAGGGGAGCAAGACGCCGGACCCGGAGATGAAGAGGAGCCGCGGCGCAGGAGAGGTGAGGAGTTTTTTATTTTATTCATCTGAGGTCTGATAGGGGTTAATAAAGGTCTGATCTGAGGTCTGATGGGGGTTAATAAAGGGCTGATAGGGGTAATAAAGGGCTGATCTGAGGTCTGATAGGGGTTAATAAAGGGCTGATCTGAGGTCTGATAGGGGTTAATAAAGGGCTGATCTGAGGTCTGATAGGAGTTAATAGTCAGTGAGGAGGGGTAGATGGTGTGGGAATTGGCCTTTGGCACTAGTATATTATAAAAGTAAATTATAAATTGACTACCAACTAAGGGCTTTATTAATTTATAATTTACATTTATAATATACTAGGGCCAAATGCAAATTTCCACCACCTCAGTGACTACCAACTAATATAATATATATTATGAGATATAAAATATCGGTATAAATTATCGGCTATCGGCCTGAAAGTTCAGATGATCGGTATCGGCTCTAAAAAATCAATATCGGTCGATCCCTAGTTCCGACCACCCTGCAATCATCAGAGGTGGTCGCGCTTGCACATTATAGAAAAAAGTGCCGGCCTCTCTGGTGGCTGGGACTGCGGGAGTGCGCATCGGACAACATTTTTTCCTGTAGTATGCAAGCACGACCACCGCTGCTAGATTGCAGGCTGGTCGTAACCCCTGGAAACGGGCCGTGTATAATGTAATGGAAAAATTAATCCAGACAGCAAAGGAAGCAACATGGACAATCACAATACATTAGTAAGTGCCTTGTATTCACTTTCTCTACATGATAAATGCCGTTTGTTGAAATAACACGATTATTATAAAGTAGCGATTGTTATGTAATCCCATACATTTTATTCATCTGCATCACAAATGTGAATAGCTTTCATGTCAGCATCCAAAAATATAGTCTTAATGTTCTCACCATCTGTATTTAAGGTATCTTGCCAACCGCTCCAAGAGACACACATTGGCAATGACTTGTCCTACAGCAGAAATCCCCCCAGAATTACAGCGCCAGCTGGGGCAGCAGGCTTTCCGGAACAGACTGTGGCCTCCGCACCTGATACCTGACCAGCATCGGTGAGTAGTGACCAGTGACCGGGCAAATGTCCTTTTTTTTTTTGTTGTGCTTCTTACATTGTGTAGAAACCTCTGGTCCTTTACGTCTCCTTTTACTGATCTGTATCAATAGTTAATATTCTTTAGGACTCTTTAAATTAATGAATTTTGACAGCAGTTTACCACTCCTGCCATGGCTGTGCCGATGTTTCCCTTGTCCCCTGCCGGTCTCCGTTTACCCAGCTCCAGCCGTGTTGTCGGCTTGAAATGCGACCGCTGCAACCATTCTATGGTGACGTCAGGAGTACCTGCAGCCCAGTAAACGGTGACTGGCAGAGGACCTGAAAAGCGTGGGCATGGGAGCTACAAAGGATTGGCAAAGTATTGCACCATTCACAGCTAAGAGTTCCTGGGGCTGGAGAGCCCCTTTAACAATTGAATAGTATCTCTGGATCAGCTTTGCAGGATACTCAGCTGAACTGGATCAACTTTTATTTATTTTTTTCAGCCTCACAAACTATGTAATCAAAATGTTCTTTGTTTTCTTGGGAAGTATATCCGAAGGTGCCCTCCCAACCTTTGACCAGTCGATGCATACGTGAGCTTGTAAACTTTGCCCCACACCCACTGATTGCCACGCTGGAGCTGATAGAGTGGAGGTTCTTTGTTTTCTCAGGGAGGGCGGCTGACCCGTAGCCTTGCGCAATTCATTGATCTGCAGTGATGTGCCCGTGTCATTCAGCAAAACATGCTTAAAGGACTTTACGAAGTGATGGCTTATCCTCAGGATAGGCCATCATTAGCTGATCATCCAACACCCCGCGTCCCCGCCGGTCAGCTGCTACATCGATGGAGGTCAGCGCCAGAATTTCACAGCTCCGTTAACCTTGTGGTGGACAGCGCGGTCACTGCAGCGCCGCTTCCATTGACTTCAATGGGAGTAGCAATGCTGTGATGAGACAATCTCTTCAAGTAAAAACCTGACTACCTGTCCATTGTACTGACCTTGGACCTTATAAACAAAGTAAAAAAATGTTCTTACCTGACTTGCATGGACAGGTCGCCATTGTGTGTGTGTATGTATATATATTTTTGCAGTGCATGTCAGAAGTCACAGGACATGAGCCTGGGCCTTGATGTCCATCGCCATGTCCCCTTTATTGACTACCAGGCACAGTGCGGTACTTTTAGTAGTGGTTGTGCTTGATATTACACCTTTGTCTAAGGCCTCATGCACATGACTGTTGTTGCCTGGTGTCCATGGTATACGGACAGCGGCCATTTGTGCACCACATCACAGATGTGGACCCATTCACTTGAATGGGTCCACAATCTGGGAGGTGCGGAAAGGAGGCACGGAAGCAGCACAGAGTGCTTCCGTGGGTTTTCTGTCCGTGCCTTTGCACCGCAGAAAAGTAGTCCATGCACTACTCTTTTGTGGTGCAGACCTTCAGATGCGGATCACAGACCCCATTTAAGTGTATGGGTCCGCAGACGTTGGGCACACGGTTGGCGCCTCGTGCTTTGCGGACTGCAATTTGCGGTCCGCAGCATGGGCCCGGCCAGCACACGTTTATGTGCATGAGCCCTAAGTCTGGTGAATGAGACTGAGTTGTAGCACGTGGCACAGATGCTACAAAAAGTGCAGCACTGTGCCCGCTAAGTAATGACGAGGACACGGCACTTACCAGAACTCCACGGCCCAGAACTTTGCACCAGAAATAATAGAAAAATGAACTCTTTTTGCCCCCCCCCCCATAAGAGTAACTAGAGCATGTTTTCTTGGCATTACACATCCAAAGCTGCAGCGACGAAGCATCACAAATGCCATCCGTGAATATACCCTATAGCTGCTCCTCACTTAAGCGTCCCTTCATGCACATTTGTCTTTGCACTTTTTAAGACTGTTGTCTGGCTGTGGCCCCATACACCTAGTAATGATGATGTATATTCCTTATGCATGCATTTTATGGGGAACATTACGCAAGTCTTATGATTTTTTTTCCCCGCCAGTGTTCCTTTCTCTGTACTGCAGACAATAGTTTGACCTGAAGTAGACGGTCGTGGCTTTATTTTCGTCTGAGCCAAGCAGGCACGATCCTCCTGCATACAGATAATGCAGATAATGCCAGGACAAATATCAGTCACGGCACTTCATTGCAGCCTTTAAGGCTGGGTTAGAGGAGAACGCCATTGTGTTCACTGTTACACCACGGCTTGTATGTTGTGGATGTTTTTCTCACGTTATCATGTGATATATATATATATATTTTCATGTGACAGTTCCCAAGGAAAGTGATTGATTTTGTAAATTTGCTATAATTATCAAGCCTAACTTTTTGTTAATCTCTTAATGGGGTTGCCCGACACTTAAAAATCCTCCGGGGAGCTGAGATTCTTATAAAGCAAAGAGAAAAAGCCTAATTCACCTTCTAAAGGCCCTCTGGTCCAGGCCTGTGGGTCCCATCCCTGGGGCTTCTGGTTCCCATCATCAATGATTAGCTGAACGATCATGCAAACGATGGACTAGATTCAGAGGAGGGCTCCCTGGTCTCCCCGCATAGATGCTCATCACACTATTGATGGCGGCATCTAGGGGATTAAATAACCAGTCAAAGCCTTGCCTCTGTGAGGATGGTTCCGGCACAGCTCCTCTGCCCCGCCATCACCATGACGTGATAGCACGTTATGGAGGCGTAATACAAGCTAACCTGTGATGTACAGTTATATATCAAGGGGAGAAAAACAGAACTGGATCGCACATCCACAACGCTATGCTTAGATCTAATTCTAATTCTCAGCGCACTATTAAAGTGTACAGCCCCCTATACTGCATGCTGTACAAGAGGCATTAGTGGACATTTTGATCAAAAGGCATAAGCCAACTCACCACGTCAAGGTTGCCTCTTTGAGTGGGACCTTCTCTGACAAAAAGGCGAAGCACACTGCGGTGACAAAGCGGCACTGCCCTAGTAGGCGGCGGAACCCAGGAGTCAAACAGCAACCCTGCTGTCTGACAATGCCACCCATGGCACTGGGTTCCACCAACCCACCAGCACAGCGCCACAAAAACAAAGGCCACCACGCAGTACTGCAGGCCCCACTCTGAGGCAACCTTGACGTGGTGAGTTGGCTTATGCCTTTTGATCAAAATGTACACTAATGCCTCTTGTACAGCATGCAGTATAGGGGGCTGTACACTTAAGATTGCGCTGAGAAGCGAGTTTAATTAGATCTAAGCATAGCATTGTGAATGTGCGATCCAGTTCTGTTTTTCTCCCCCAGTTATGTTAGGGTTAAAAGGATATTCCTGTATTAGCCACTTAACTTACTGCTGGGTGGTGGTCCTGCTGCTGGGAACCCCACCGATCACAAATGTAGGGATCTCTCATGTAGGTCATTCCTAGTGAAACAGACGACACAAAGTGGTCCACCCGGTCAATGTTCTCGTCGTAGTTTACCAGTGTTTCAGTAGATGGTTTAGGTCAGGGATCAACAACCTCCGGCAGTCCAGCTGTTCTAAAAAACTACAACTCCCAGAATCCTCCTTTCACTTCTATGGATGTTGCAAGAACAGCCAAGCCAGTGTCAATGCTGGAAGATCAGTTTCACAGCAACTGGAGTCCCGAAGGTTGCTGATCCCTGGTCGTTAGTCTTTGTCATGGACACTCATGTCTCCATTACTCGTCAACGTATTTGTCTTTTCAGCTCCATGTACAAAGATTCCAACACTCTTCACCTCCCCGCCGAGCGCTTCTCCCCAGTGCGCAGGTTCTCTGATGGAGCCGCCACCATCCAAGCGTTCAAAGCTCACTTGGAGAAAACGGCACACCAGAACAGCAGCATCAAACAGCTACAGCAGGTAATGGGCATTGAGCGTGTAAATGGGCAGGTGGCGGCCACAGTGGTTAGTAATGCTGCCATGCAGGAACCAGGTCATGGGTCCAGATCCAACAAAGGCAACTCGTGCATGGAGCTTGTGTGGCCACCACGTGTTGGCTCCGATAGGTACTCAAGTTTCCTCCCACAGTCCCAAGTCATAGTAATTCTTTTTTTCCCCTAAAAACTGGTTTATTATTTTCTCTTACAAGACGTTTTATCGAATGAATGTGGTGATAGCACAGGGTAAAGCGGAGTTGTAGAAAAGGACTTTGTCAGCCAATGTTCCCAATGCTATCAGGTTATTACGGGCATTCCCAACATGAGAAGTAATCAACTACTTTTTCTGATTGCTCACCTCTGGGGCTGTCGCTGATCCAGGGTTACAAAGGGTGATATATGTAAAGTACTTTGGCTTATAAAGCAAATAAAAAGCCTAATTCCCCTACTGAAGGTTTCCTATTATGTCCCATTGTTTGCTTGACCACTCGGCCGGCTTCGGCGGTCACATGTGCCTGAACGGCTGAACAGTCACGTGAACGATGGACAGAGGGGGTCTCTCACATCTGGCCGCATAGGTGCTGTGCACGCTATTGATTGTGACATCCTAGGGGGTTAAATAGTTAGGCTACATTCACAGGACCCTATGTGTTTTGCCGTTCGCAAAAAAAAAAAAAATAACGGATGACCTTCCGTATGGCATCCATATTTTTTTTTTTCGCGGATCCATTGTAACAATGCCTATGCTTGTCAGCAAAACGGACAAGAATAGGACATGTTCTATCATTTTTGTGGGGGTACGGAACGGACATACAGATGCAGATAGCACACGGCGTGCTGTCCGCATTGTATCCGCAAAAAAACTGAACAGACGCGGAAACAAAATACGTTTGTGTGAATGTAGCCTTAGTCAGAGCCTACTAGCTGTGATTATTGTGCCCGCACAGCTCCTGTGCCCCATCATCATCATGACATCATGGAGCCTTAATGTGGTTGTCCAGAGCATTTCATGCTCCGATGCTCTCCTTTTGCTCTGTGCGGAGTCGCGCAGGTCAAAGGCATTTTTAGGAGATCCGATGACATACCAGGCTCTCCATGGGGACTGCTAGGCGGAGGTTTCCGCCTAGCAGTGAACCGGGTGACATCATTGCAGTGAGCCCGGTGACATCATTGGCACTAATGGGCGGGCTTTAGCATTGCCCTAGCCTGTAAAACAGCTAGGGCAGCGCTAAAGCCCGTCCATCAGTGCTGGTGACGTCACCAGGAACACTGCTGGGCGGAAGCCTCCGCCTAGCAGTGTGCCGAAGTAAACAAAAACACCTTGCCCTTTTTTGTCAGGGGGGCCGGAGGGGTGAAGATAGGGACATGTCCGGTCAACCACTTTAATACAAGCCATTATGCAAGGGTTAAAAGGGTTTTCCAGTATGGAAAGTACTTTCAATGCAGTTGAAAGAGAAGAACACCACCCAAACAAATTTGTCACGTATTAGGGTTGTGATGACCATAGCGTTCCTCCCGGACATGGATGCTATACTGGACGCCATCCATTTCATACCTTTACTACGTAATATAATATGATGTGACCAGTCTCCCTCCTTTAGAGGGAATACACATAAAAGTAGTGGATTAATGGTAACTCTCCACATTTCTAGGAGTGTGAGCAGCTGCAGAAGATGTACGGCATTCATATGGATGGAAGGACCCTGGAACACACCCAGCAGCAGCACTTCATGTACCAGCAGGAGCATCAGCAGCACCTCCTGCAGCATCAGATCCAGGCAAGGCACCCCTCCACATCCCATAGCGCCTATAGAAACCTATCAGAGCATCAACACGGCACAATTCATTTCTGAAGAATTTGCGGCAGATTTGGATTCAGCTCTGTCATGGTTTTGATGTGGATTCGCCACGGATTTCACCAGTTGCAGTGGAAATCCGCCGCATAAATTGACATGATGATTCTTTCAGCAGCTTGTGGATGAGATTTGCCAGAATCTCATTCACTTTGCTAATGAATAGAATGTTTCATGTGCGTGTATCTGATTTCTGTGGACAGCAGGGCCATTGGATACATGAGGCCTCGTGAAAAGCTTCTGGTTCTGTACCTGTGCTTTATGGGGAGCGAGCACCGTATAGATCTGTCTGGTGGTGACGCTCCCTGTGCGGTAACCGGCTCTTCTCTCCTTTTGGTTCCCTTTCAGGATTGCATTTGCCCTGCACAGCCATCTCCTCCTCTCCAGTCATCGACCATGGTGCCAGCCTGTGAGAATCAGCCTGCCCTCCTCACACACCAGCTCCAGAGGTAATGAGCACTGGCTGACATCGGGCTTCTCATCCTTCTCATGTTACTGGTTCACAAGCTGAAGGCTCCTATTTCGCTTTTTTTCTTTTGTCCTAATTCTTGATGCTAACAGCTCATCTATTGTAAATGTCACACTACTGTAAAATAGAGCTTTACACATAAATGTATTTAAAGGGGTTGTCCAGACGTCGGCCCAAATGAGATGGGGTGGGGGGAGAAAAGTGCTGGTCATGGGTACCGGGCCACTCCTGGTCCAGTGACTGTTTGGCAGGCAGTTCTGTCGCCGGAACTGCCTGCCGGATCCGTCAAAACGCATGCAAACTGATGGCATCCTGATCCGTATGACAAATGCATTGAAATGCCGGATCCGTCTCTCCGGTGTCATTTTTTGCGGTCTGAGCATGCGCAGACCGCAATGCCGGATCTGTTTTGCCGGAACACTCGAGGCCAGATCTGGCATTAATGCATTTCAATGGGAAAAATTGCCGAATTTGGCATTCCAGCAAGTGTTCTGGAATTTTGGCCGGAGATAAAACCGTAGCATGCTGCGGTATTATCTCCGTCCTGAAAAGGCAAAAAGACTGAAGTGAAGACATCCTGATGCATCCTGAACAGATTGCTCTCCATTCAGAATGCATTAGGAAAAAACTGATGCGTTCTTTTCCGGTATTGAGCCCCTAGGACGGAACTCAATGCCGGAAATGAATAACGCTAGTGTGAAAGTACCCTAAAACAGTGTTCTTCAGTTACCTATTCAGATGAATTTGCTTTCTACAAGCTGGGCCTCGTATCTTCTTGTATAAAATGTCCCCATTGAAGTGAATGGAGAAAATACGGTCAGGAAAAAAATAAAATAAATAGACTTGCCGTGGATTTTTAAATCCGCACCGTAGGTCAAAATCCGCACTAAAAAAATCTGCATTGTGTGCATGAGAATTTCAAACTCTCATAGAATACAGTGTACATGGCCTACGGTGCAGATTCTCCACGCACAATCCTGATCATTTGCATTTAGCCTAAAGGGGGTTGTCCGCTTACGTGCGAGCGATGCTTTCTCTTCAAGCAGCTGATCGGCGGGGTGCCAGGAGTCGCCCCCCTCCACCTCTCTGATATCGATGACCCATCATAACGTATGGTCATCAATATAAAAGCGGACAGCTCCTTTATTATTCACTAAGAGCCATGTGTCCGAAATCTCTCTAATATTAGAGGATTAAATGATTTGATTGACCTGTCCTGTTGTCTCTTGTCAGATTGCGAATCCAGCCTTCCAGCCCCCCTCCAAATCCAGCCAGCAACCACCTCTTCAGACAGCCAAACAACAGCCCCCCACCATCTTCCAGTGCCATGCTCCAGACACATGGTACAGCACCTTTTCATGTTCTTTCAAGTAACTTTTTTTTTTTGTTCCTCACTCATTTTTTTTCCACTTTCAGGGGCCCAACCTTCCACTCAGTATCAGGGGGTGCCCACTCACACTGCTCTTTACCAGCCTGCTAGCAGCGGCTCCCCTCCACCTAGCATTACACTGCCGCGCATGGGCATACAGCAGCAGCAGCAGAACCAGCAGCAGTCAGCACAGCAAGTCACCATCCAGGTGCAAGAGCCATCTGATATGTCAGGAGCTGCGCGGGGTATTCCTATTAATCCTTGTGCCAATCACATACAGATGCAGCAACGGGCGTCGCTTATGGCTTCGTTGGGCAATTATACCCATCGACCTCTTTCCAAGCAGCTGAGTGCCGACAGTGCTGAAGTGCACAGGTAGGATATGGCAGATGTGCAAAAGATATTGTGTTTGCTCCCCCCTGTATCAGCCACTGGAAACTTTCAGCTTGCAAAAGTAGCTGTTTGCCTGGGGTTGTACGAGCAGTGGGTCTTGGTATAGGTCATCACCATCATCACATCTGTGGGGACCAGACTCCCAGCACCCACACGGTCACCTGATTGAAGGGGCTGCAATGCTCCGAATTGTTTGCCAGGTAGTGCCATACCTTTTTGTAGTGGCTGTGCCCAGTATTGCAGCTCAGTCCCTTTCACTTAAATTGGAACTGTGCTGCAGAGAGTTACAAAATGAAGAGGCGCAGAATGCCATGGCCCCAGCTTATTGGCAGGGGTGCAAGAAGTCGCCCCCACTGATCCGATATTGATGACCTATCCGAATGCTTTATGTATTCAGTTATAATCCTTATCCATGCCGCAATTTTTTTTCTCATTCCACAGCTTGAATATGGGCCGCTTTTCACCCTCCACAAATTACGACCAGACCCACCTGCACCCTCATGTGTTTCCTGACCAGCCAAGGCCTCCCCCATCAGGATATGCAAGCCAAGGAAGCGCAGGATACAGCCCCTCGGGCGCCTCTGGTTTTTCTCAAGCCTTGAAAGTTCCCCAGCTCGAGCAGTATCCTGCCTTCAGCGCGACGCCCCAACAGAATTACCCCACATCTGCGCTGCAGCAAGCTTTGCTCTCGCCCACCCCCGGCACGTATACCAGGCATCACCAGCAACTGCCGCACATGCTACAGGGTCTGCTCTCCCCACGGCACTCTCTGACTGGGCACGCGGATACACGCTTGCCCCCGACGGATTTCATGCAGCTTATTAAACAGCACCAGCAACAGCAGCAGGAGCTGAACGAACTGTTCAACCAGCACCTGACTCAAGTCGATGCAGGCAACATACCCTACCAGAGCCCCTCTGAGCCCTACCACCATCTCCTTCAGATTCGAGCACAGGCAACACACGCTCCACCACCCCCCAGATATCACCTGTCTATGTTACATTCGGAGAGCATGGAGGAAGATTGCACTGGGGAGGGACACCGGATGAGCGAGGGAGAGACTCTCAGAGGTTTGAGCAAACCCCTGCAGGAGAGTGGACATGATGACACAGAGTCTCTTCTGGGGACCCTGAGAGAGCAGGAGTTGAGTACGCAGCAGTATCCGCCACAGACCTCGTACAGCCGGACCAAGCTGGCCAGCAGAGGTAAGTTGGAAACATCAGGAAATGCTTGCAGTGCTTTGGCTATCAGTGGTGATCATCGGTTCTTCTGCATATTCTGCTCGCCTTGATATCTTTATGACCCGTTATCCGTTTGCCTCTTGGACTTTCATCGAGAAGCTGGTCACAGCTTTTATGCACACGAAGCTACGATTAACCCATTCCCCTCTAGGTTGGCAGAATTAGTCTTTAAAACCACGGTAGAAGATTTCTACTTCTATATTAACCACAAGTCTTGAAATAATCAGTCTGAAGGCGCATTGGATCAGCAGCGACTGTTTGGAAACCAAACCATATATATAGCAGCACCTTGTTCCATGCACAGAGACCCCTGGAAACATGCATTACTGTTATACATACTATATACGAACATATGGAGCTCTTTGCGCACATTTTTGATCAAAATTTTGTCATGCCCATCTACCAACGGCAAGGTGACCTCTACAGTTGGGAGCACTATCAGAATTGCTTCTCCTGGGCATAAAGCCTGCAACATTCAGGGCAGTGTAGGGCACAGCTATGGTATACTCTATTTAAAGGGGTTGGCCGGTGTCCTGTATTGATGACCTATCCTTAGGAGCTGCAATTACAACTGCTCTTTGCTGCGTTGACGACGGAGAGCAGGTAAACAATGAAGAAACGGCAGCACTACTATGCGCGCTGCATTCTTTTCAAACAGCTCATCAGTGATCACCAATCTTATATTGATGACCTATCCTGAGGATAAGTCATCGATATAGGAAACTGGAAAACCCCGGGCAGATGGGCAGGACACAATCTTGATCAAAAATGTGCACAAAAAGCTTCAAATTTTATTGTATAGTAAGTACAGCAGTCATGGGGGTTTCCAGGGTTTGCAGGTGTCTTTCATCTTTCAGCACGGCGCTGCTGCATATACTCTTGGCTTTTACATGTCAGCCAGGGTAGTGTGCACCTCCACTTTATTACATAATGTTTGGAGGTTTTGGCCTAATTTTATTTTATTTCTCGCAAGTGTCTGAAAACCTATAGCACTTCAGGGGCCACTAACAAGCACTAGGACTGCCGACACACTAAGCACTATAAAGGGTTTGTCCAGGATTAGAAAAGCATGGCTGATTTTTTTTTATTTTTTCTAAAAACTGCACCACCCCTGTCCATGGGCTGTGTAGGGTATTGCAGCTCAACCTCATCGAAATGACACACCTATTAGAAAGGCCGGGCAATTATGTACATGTGTAATAATGTCGGAAGGACAAAATACATAGTCACTAAACCAAACAGACGTTGGACACCTCCACACATAGATATTTTAAAAAATGAGTACTTTATTGAAGGTGATATCATAAAAACTATCTGCAACAGCAGACTGTGGTACACAGGGCAAGTATCTAAGCAACATTTTTATTAAAGAATGATATCGTACATATAGAGCAGCAGATAAGAACAGACAGTAAAGGACTGATGGACCCAGGGGAGGGCCGAGGGGTCGGCCACAGCAAAAAATGATAATAGTAATAATAAGGATAACCCGATAAGAAAGAAAGCTCCGGCACCAGAAGGACGTAATGAAAAATTCCCGGTCTTTATTCAGATCACCAACATATAGGTGCATACAGCGACAGTGACACTGAAACCCACTTGTCCCCTTGATCTACGCGTTTCGCGTAAACTGCTTCTCCCATTCACATTCACTGCACCACCACTGCAAATCAGACGACATGCGCTCCGTCCACTACACAATGGAACAATTGCCGCTCCGCAGAACAGCCGTTGGGTGGGGTGCCGGACTCCCGCCGAAGAGATATTGATCTATCCTGAGGATAGGTCACCAGTATTTACCTTAAACATTTCTTTATGGAAGGAGTTACTGGGATATATCTTTGTGCATTTTCTATGTGCCCTTTGGAAGAATAGTGCATGTCTTCACTCCACCATCTGCCATAAAGCATCACTTCTGCAGAAAATGGAGGCGTCTTTCGCCGATTTGCTACCAGGAGGGAGTGCTTTGTTCGGGTACACAGTACATGGTGTATATTTTAATACTTATATTCACAAAATAATTCTGGAGAATCTATTTTTTGAACTCTGCCATTCCTCTGTTATTCCTTCTAGAAAGGCATGAATCAAATATTTCCCATTGGGGGCTTGTCCGTACACACTGACGTTTGTCCGTACACACTGACGTTTGTCCGTACACACTGACGTTTGTCCGTACACACTGACGTTTGTCCGTACACACTGACGTTTGTCCGTACACACTGACGTTTGTCCGTACACACTGACGTTTGTCCGTACACACTGACGTTTGTCCGTACACACTGACGTTTGTCCGTACACACTGACGTTTGTCCGTACACACTGACGTTTGTCCGTACACACTGACGTTTGTCCGTACACACTGACGTTTGTCCGTACACACTGACATTTGTCCGTACACACTGACAGGCTGCTTTACCAAGCACATAACTGTCAATAATTCCTACATTTCTAGAGGGAACAACACAGATATTTATTGACTTATTTATTTTTGGTCTATCCAGAGAGAATTTTTATTTTGTAATTTTTTTCATCAAACATACGTTTATCATTATTTTCACAGACTTTTTTTTTTTAATATGCAGCTGAGTTTTTTTTTTTTTCTTTTTCTTTGGGTTCACATCTATGTCGGAGGCTTTCGGTAGGTGCTTTGTCACAAATCCTGTTGAAAAAGCCGGACAGAACAGCATTTCACGCAGCGCTATTTTGTCCAGTATTATGCTGCGCCCCCTGATGAAAACCCAGTGGACCCCATTAACATCAGTGTGGTCCATCGGCCCCAATGATGAGAAAGACGGAGCATTCATGTGCTACAGTATGAGGCACCGTTACACGCTACGGGATAGACATACATGTACTTAAAGGCGTTGGCCACTTTCTGGTTAATGTTGACCAATGTGGTTGTAAGATGACTACATGGCACTTGCTAGTATAGTCCTTTCTAAATTTCAAAAGGTATGCCCCCTTGTTTGCCAAGTCTTTTCTGCTTGTCCACGGGGAGGTCCTGTCCATAAAATGGCCACTGATGGAGGGTCATGTGACCAGACACATCACTCAGTCTCCTCCATTCACTGCACCTGCCCTAAATTCCTAACAGTGCAGATGGCAGGAGACCGAGTGATGTGTCATGGAGGTGCTTTGCCTGGTCACATGACCCTCCAACAGCAGCCATTTTATGGGCAGGACCTCCCTGTGGACAGCACAACATTCCTGGCAAACAAGGGGGCCTACCTCCATGAAATATGGAAAATGGCGCCAAAATTCCACAAGTACTATATTAGTAAGTGCCATGTAGTCCTCTTACAAACGTATTGGTCAACAGTAAGCCAGAAAGTAAGCAACCCCTTTAAGCTTACATATTTGAAGAGACTGCTGTCTGCCAGATGCCAGTCTTGCTGCCAGACGTTTGCCGGGTATGGCCAGCTTTCACGATCCCCTCCTTTTATATACAGCAGGGTCTGTTCTTCATATATAGGCAGAAGCATCAACCTCTTTTTTATTGTTTTCTCTTCTAGAACCAGGACCTTCGGTGAACTGCATGGACAGAGTTTCCCCTCCCGTCATGGAAGTTCCAGACCATAACGGTGTCCCGTACCCTCCGAGGTCCTCCCCCAGCGAGCACGCCCGTACCAGGATGCTGCAGCGGCACCACACCATCCAAACCAGTGATGATGCCTACGTACGTATATCGACCGTGAGGTTAGAAAGGCGCGACAAACACATCGGAAGCCTTGCACACGGGGGCGTCCATATTGAGTACGCAGGAGGAGGAGTGAGCAGATATTGTGTCCTTTTTAGGTGCAGCTGGACGCTTTGACCGGTATGAGCCTCATGGCAGGTAAAGCTCTGAGCTCTGCTCGCATGTCTGATGCGGTTCAGAGCCGCTCGTCGCTCATGGGAAGCCAGCAGCTTCAGGACGGAGGGGGCGAAGGTAAGCCCCGTGCTCAGAGCCTAGCCACACTCTTTATATCTTACATTTGCTTTCCCTTATCTGTTTGCAAAGCGGCATTTTGTTTCCTCCATCATTTGTGCTTTTTCTTCTTTACGGTTTGTGTGTGTGATTTTTACTGTGTGTCTGTAACAGATTGTGAGCGATCACCTGAAGAGGCAGAACTATCGGTGATCAGCGACAGCGGGCAGCATCTTTCCACCTCTTGCTACCCTACCACCATGCTGCTGGGGTACAAACACGCTGATCTGAATTTCAGCATGGAGCAGGCAGGAGTGTGAATGGAGGTAGGCACTCCCACTATACATTTTCTTCTCTCGCCTCCATTTCCCAGGACTCTTAGGATAGTAAGGAACTGACATGCAGGGTATACTCCCATTGGTTTATCCCATAGGGAATATATGGCATGTATTATGGGTCTGGCCTTTTCTGGGCAGCGTTGTGTTTTTCCTGCCTTAGGCCTCATGCATACGACTGTATGTATCTTGCGATCCACAAATTGCGGATACACAAAATACGGATACCGTCCTTGTTGCATGCTCATTTTTGTGTGGAGCCATTGACTTCAATGGGCTTGTTCTCTGCATTTTGAGGCACAGGCATATGGATGCGGAAAGCACATGGATCATCCGTCTGCTTTGTGCATCCTTATGTCCATTCCACAAAAGCGAACTGGTCCGCAAAAAACCGCACAGGAACGCATATATACAGTATTTTGCAGATCCGCAAACTGATACGGTTAAGTGCAGGAGGCGGTAATGTGTGAGGTCCTCTCTCGCATGTTGCAATGGTCAGGTTTGTCTTTGTAAGATAAAATCCTTGATTTAAACCAGGGGTCAGCAACCTCTGGCGTGTGAGCTGTAGCTACACAACAACTTCCAGCATGCACACTTGCTTGGCGCTTCTCAGAACTCTCGCAGAAGTGAATGGAGCATGCTGGGAGTTTTAGTTTCAGAACAGCTGGCGTGCCCTAAGTTACTGACCCCTGGTGGGACTTGGTGGATCCCGTGATGGCTACCCTCCGGCACTCTAGTTGTGGTAAAACTACAACTCCCAAGATGTAAACTCGCTTGACTCCATAAAAATGAATTGAGCATGCTGGGAGTTGTGGTTTCACCACAGCTGTCTGTTTTTTGTGTGTCCCTACCAATTCTGCCGCTGTCGGAGCTGATTTGACAGTATCGGACTGTTAAGGGGCACATGCTATTGATAAGTAATATGGTAATGGCCAGTTTTCAATTTATTCATACATTACCGGGAGGAATAATATAGGAATAGCACAATGCAGAGTTCTGCAGAATTTCTATGTGGGGAGTGGGAGTATTTACTGAAAAGGACAAGCAAAGCCGCCAGGATCTCCAGACTTTATCACTTAGGCCTCACCGTAAGGCCCCTTTCAGATGAACAAGTTCCACGCCCCGATCTCGCAGTGTGAGTATGCAGTAGCTCCCAGCACTTATATTGATTTATGATGCTATGTAACCCTTAGAGATCTTTAATATAATGGAAAACACTTGACTTCATTGTGTCAGTGTTATCCAATACATTCTAGAGCTGCAAGGGTTACATAGCATCATAAATCAATATAATGCTATGCAACCCCGGCAGTGCTGGGAGGTCAGGACGGGAGCGGTCTCATACACACGCTGCGAGTCGATGCATGAGACTCGCTCATCTAAAAGGGGCCTAAGGTGGCCACATTTTAGTATATGTATTACAGCCACAAGCCCCAGCCTGATTTCTGGTCTTTTGACCCAAATTTCCAACATCTTCGAGTTCTGTGACGCTTTGTTAGGAGGATTAGACCCTCAGTAGACTGGATTTGTGGAAGTAATGCTGACGGCAAAATGTGCCAGCGTTCTGGTCGTCATGACTTTGAAGTCACTGACAACTTTCTTACTGTACTGACTGTGGTTCTTATTGTCCCCAGGTTTCCATCGAGAATCAAGAGGGTCCCATCTTTTGACACCAACAGTATCTGCAGCTTTAGCGCCAAATTTCATCTGTATTCCTTCCCCGAACTGACTCGCCATGCCCCACCACATCACAGACTAATTCTTCAAGTGCCCCTCATTTTAAGTTTCTCTTTTTTTGTATTTTTCAGTCCCTTCTCCATTGAGGAGTTTGGGTCGTCACAAAAGAAGGGCCGGGATAATTTCTCAAAGAGGATAGGTCTGTGATTTTTTTTATTTTTATTTTTTTACCACCCTTGCAGGCAGTGGCAAGGAGTGGAGGAATAAAGGCGCTGTGGGGAAAGGGTAACATTTGGCGGGGCGGGAAATACTTGGTGACTGAAATACCGAAACACCAGCAAAGAAATCCAACCTAGACGTATGCCACCTTCTGTGTCGAGAGAGACTGCAGCCTCACAGTGGTAGGGGCTTGTACCCGAGCATGGACACAGGAGACAC
This sequence comes from Bufo bufo, assembly GCF_905171765.1. NCBI lineage: Eukaryota > Metazoa > Chordata > Amphibia > Anura > Bufonidae > Bufo > Bufo bufo. Next base: position 68,359,627 of record NC_053389.1, read on the forward strand.
CGGCACCTATGGGTGACCAGTGCGTGCAAGGCTGATATCCTGGGGTGGCCTGGCAGGAGCAGCTAGTACCTAGGGTGGAGTGCTGTTTAGGAGAGTTTGGCACCTGGCCGAGAGCCCAGAGTTCCTCAATGCTCGCCAGTTGTCTTGGCTTTACAGGGTGAAGCGTAGTCTATTGGACTCTGGTCATGAATTCTGACCTCTGAAAAGCTGTAGTTTTCATAAATTGCACTGTTTTATTTTACTCTGTGTAGCCGAGGACACGTAGTCTCGGTTTTCCTTAAGGTTTTCCAAGCCAAAGAAAGAAATAGACACTTTTTTATCCCACTTGCTAGACGAGTATCAGGCGGGAGGCGGGGGGTTATTTTAATAGGTCGTTTTTTAATCCTTATTCCCTTCCTTCATTTTTTTGACCAGTTTTCGGGTTGGGTTGCCCAGTTTAAACGTGAGAAGATATACTCTACAGACTAGAGCAAGCGAAGACTATATATATATATTTCTATCTGGTACCCAGGGGATTATATGGAGTATAGTACTGTACTGACCCATAGAGGGGGCACGGTCACAACATGGAATGACTGCCTCCATGGTGCTATATAAGTGCCTGGGGGAACCGGCATATCATTTACAAGTGGGAAGCAGAGAGTACAAACTAGACTCTTTCATACAGGGGACTCTCGAGTCCAACAAGGTTGGCACCACGTTTTGCACATGATAAAGCTGCTGCCTTTGGGGGGGGGGGGGGGGGGGGGGTGTATTGGTGATACGATGTGCCATAGCAAGCGTTCCCTCGTCACTGTAGTGATTGTATTCTGAATCTAGTGTAATAAGATGACAGAGAACTCTAACTTTATTTATATGTATGATGAGCAGCCATAGTCACCTCTTTAGGGGGTAACCCTTACACCCTGGGTGCCAACTCCTCCTGCCCATCCACTTTGCATAGACACAGATTCCCATGTGGTGCCCACGAGGCCCTTGGGAGATTAGGCCTGGTGCAATATGCTACTTATTTTACATATGATTATTTTTTATTTTATTTTATTTTTTTTCGTGCGTGTGCAGTTTTTATTTTTTTGTCCGTCATTAATCATGATCGGGATTAACCCCTCACTGCTCGCGGGGAACTTGTCACCTCTGCCTGGCAGTGAGGCGGTTGACGTCTGATCATCAAGTGTTCCATGTGGAGCGTGTGTGGGGGGACTGTGTGTACATATGTGTGTGTATATAAATGTCTGAGTGGATGTATATATCATGATGGGATGCGTGTGGGTGTATATAAAGACATTGGTTCCTATAGATCAGCTGCGTGACGCCCAGCCCTTTATGTTCCTCATGGCTTATTTGGCTTGTTACAGGACTTTCCTAGGACAACGATGCGTATATTTGTATTTTAGACAAATATGGGCCCTGTATGTGCTGAACAACAATTATTGACATGTGGCGGCTCCACCAGAGGTCTCGGCGATTAACCCGGATCACGTTTTATGGATGCAAACAAGACCCTTGTCCTGCACTATAACCTTCTACTTACTCATCAGGCGCACAAAGGTTTCTCACCCACATCTCTGTTGGCTTTCTGTTAACCAGTGTTGAATTTGCTGTGCCTGATCAGGGTTGTAATCCCAGGTCACATTACTCAGCATTTAGTCTTTTTCTCACAAGTACCTTTGTCAAACTGACAGTCGCCCGTAGCATAGACGTAGAACTACCTTCTAGTAAGGGTCCATTCACACGTCCGTAGTGTATTGCAGATCCGCAATACACCCAGCCGGCACCCCCATAGAACTGCCTATTCTTGTCCTCAATTGCAGACAAGAATAGAACATGTTTTTTGGGAGCCGCGATCCGGAAGTGTGCTATCCGCATCTCTTCCGGCCGCCATAGAGAATGAATGGGTCCGGATTCGTTCCGCATTGCGGAATGGTTCTGGACCCATTCTACGGACGCGTGTATGGACACTAACGCTGCTGTTTTGCCGCCTCTCACACTACTCATTCCTTGCCGCCTAAGCTGTTCGCCTCCTATCCGGGGGGTTTTTTGTGTAACCATACGGGCAGCTGACCTAATATTTTATGTTGGATTCAACATATTTTGTGCTTGAGGATAAGTGCTAATCTGCGTCATAGGAAGCCATTTCTACAGAGCGGCTTGTGTCGCGGACGGGGAGGGTGGAGGAGCGACATGTCTTTATATACATGTATGTGTGCGTGTTGTCCCTGCACTTCTCACCAGTTCATTTCAATTTTGGCCCAAAGAGCCTCTCTTTTCTCTTACAAACACAAATATATATGGAAAAAAAATAAAATATATAAATATATATATATATTTGAGAAAGAAGAAAAAAAAAAAATTAAACCTGCTAAACCGAGCAGGCTCTCACCGCATATCTCTCATCTGACGTAAGAAATGTTGTTTTTTTTTTTCCCCCTTGTTTTTATTTTCATAGTTAATTTTTTTTTTTGTCTCCCTAAATGTTGTGATATAATTATTGTTATTATTGGTAATAAAAAACAAAAAAAATAAATGAAATCAAGTTTGTGTTTTAAGAGGGCAGAATACGCAGGTTTGCATGCGGGTCCCCACTCACGGTCTTCATTTTCTCGTCTGTTCTCCATTTGGATGTTTTGTTTTCTACCACCTTTTCACCCCTTTTATCACACCACAGATATAGATCTATATGGATACAGAGAGACCTATGTATAACTATAGCGCGCCACTTTTAGACTTTTGGGTTGGGCGGATTAAATTGGCAATGGCTGAAGACTTCCCGCAGACGACGGAAGGCGATGACTCCTGTGCAGATGTACCATAGACGTATAAAGACCCGGAGATCGTTCCGTCATTGTGCGATCCACTGCTTGATTTTTCTCTCTCGTTGAACTAAAAAATTTGTAAACTACACTTTTGACAGACCTTTTGATACGATCCTGTCATTGTCCCGGCAGTACGGGCGACTTGCTGCAGACTAGACAGACTTAGTAGTAATTGGTTTCGCTAGCTAAGCTTTGGCCTGCCTATTATGTGTGTTCCTATCGCGCAGAATTTTAACTTGTAGACGCAAACTAAAGCAGTCACTTTTTTTGCTTTTATTTCAAAACTGCTGTGCCTAACCCATACTTAAAATGTTATTTTCGCCTCCCCCTTCCCCTCCGTCTGATAAGCACCCTTCAATTCCACCCCGGCATGTGCACGAAATAACTGCGTTTTTCTGCCTCGGATGTGTTGCTGGGCCATGCAGTAAAAGATGGGGTGCGGTGGACGTATGGACTTTGTTTCAGTGTGCTGTAGCATTCAGGTGTAGTTACCTTGAGGCGGCTGCAGCCCCGGTTACATATCCGGAGTGCCTTCCAGCCACTTTCCAGCAGCCTCTGAGCAATTACTGGATATCTACATGGAGTAATGGTGGATGTTCTGTATCTTTTGAGTTGCATGCTTTTTATATGCATCCTTTCTCTATTTTCAACTTCTGTTTTTTTGGAGTTTTTTTTTTTATTCCCCCCCCCAGCTCCTGTCCGATTTATTGCTGCTACTTGCTTTTCTTCTAAGATTGCAGGGTTACCCTCCTAAGATCACATTATGGGAAAATAAATCATTTGCACATCTCTTAAAGGACTGACATACCTGCAAATATAAGTGGCAACACGCGTGGGAAATCTGCGGGTTTTTGTGGACACTGAATGTTATGTGATCACCGGTATTTGGCCGCTGTGCAAATTCTTAGAAAGCCGGGGGGGGGGTGCACCTGGTTGGAACGCAGGTTCTAGGAAACAGCCAAGACCTTGAGTAAGGACATTGTGACATGGGTGAATTGTACTTTGCTTACTGTGCAGCTCTGCTTATTATCAGAATGGTTCCCTTTACACACAGGAAGATATGATAACACTTCCTGACCACTAGCAGAACCAGAGGCTCCTGACCACTAGCAGAACTAGAGGCTCCATTGATAAGTGGACTGTACTGTGTCTGTCTAGTCCTGACTTGGGTTGCCTGCATATAGTAAAACATTGGTGGCTGTCCCACCCAAGCAAATGTAAGTCTGTCCACACCTGCTGCAAGAAGATCCATAAAGGAGCCAAAAGACGTGATGTCTTCCTTTTTATTCCAGCATAAAAAAATATATACAAAAGAGAAAGCAAGCAATGTTTCAGCTTCAGCTAATGCCTCATTGTATCTATGTCCGATCCGTGTACTCCGATTGTGGATTGCACATGGACCCATTCATATACCTGGGTCCGCAGGGGGAAAAAAAAAAAAAAGTGTGCTGTCCGCTTCCATGTGTCATGTGCCAAGATAGAGCATGTCCTATTCTTGGCCACAAAATGTAGACCACGGAGCCACTGATTTCAATGGGTACGCAAGTAAAAACGGACACTACACTGATATCCGTGTTTTGCAGCACAAAACGGATAGAGTTGTGTGCAAGGGGCCTAAGGCTCATGCTTACAACTCTGTTTGGGAGACATGGCGGCTCCGCTGCCCTGAACTCATGATGAGGAGAGTGCAGGACAATAGATCTGTGGTCAGATAGGAACTCACTGTATTGTAAATTACTATGATGCTGTGAGTTCAGGACAGAGGACTTGCCACCATGTCACCATTCAGGTGGGTCATTGGGAAAACAGAGGCTCCAAAAACGAGGTCTAGATTCAGATTAATGCTCCCAATTGTAAAAGGAACCACTTGATAATATGCTATGGGATCTGCTGGATGGAAATTGCACCTGAAGACGGAGCTCCACTTTAATGTCACAGTTTTCTGAACTGTAAACCAGTAAGTTTGCATTTCTGGAATATATGCAGAGAAGAATCCTCTGACTGTCGTGTCCACATCTTCCCGAACAGAAGACCACATGTTGGAGTCCTGCAGCCGTTTTGTTAGGACCTGATGCCAGCATTGCATAGAAGATTAATGTAAAGTGAAGCTCCACCATCCATAGAGATGTACAGTAGCAGATTCTCACCAAATTTTTCATTATTTTTTTTTTTACTGAAAATCTATAAATCTTTGCTACCAGGGAAACTGTCAGCGAGCAGTGTAGCTCCTGCTGACAGATCTTTTACTGAATTCTGTTGCGGGTCTCAGTTTAGATACATATGTATACTAATAGAGATGAGCGAATTTCATGTTATGAAATTCGTTCACGCTTCGTTTGGTGGTAAAAGCAGAATTGCGTTATGGATTCCGCTACCACGGACCGTAACGCAAATCTTTGACGGAATGCCTTTAGAGGCATTCCATTATTCATTCCGTCATAATAGAGGTCTATGGGCTGCATAACGTATCCGTCTGGTTTCTGTTAGGCAGGAGAGGACTCTAAAGGCATGCCGTTATCCTTTCCGTCATAGAATTGCGTTATGGTCAGTGGTAACGCAGTTCTGCTTTTACCACCAAACGAAGCGTGAACGAATTTCAAAATATGAAATTCGCTCCTCTCTAGTTACTATGAATGACCCACATCATGCGTTTATACACCGACATTCTCTAGAGACCCATAAGAACAATGAAATCCATCAGCAGTTGCTAGCCTGCTTGCTGACAAACTCCATATATCAGAGTCATTTTTCTAGATGTGCACAATGTGAAAAGAACTGAAAAATTTGTAAAAACGTAATGTATTGACAAGCTGCGTTTTATATATTGGAAATTTTTGCTGATGTTAATGAGTAGTCGCTGAAGGCTATGGCTATGCGGTGACTTGTGGTCAGGCTACAGCATTGCCACTAATGATGAATGTGATCATGCTGCGACCCGCTGGCTACCACAACGCGTTCTCCAAACCTGCTAGATTTCTGCTCCGTTGCATTCGCTATCGTAAGCTGTGATAATTGCAGTCTTAATGTCGCGTGACCACAAGCTGCCTTTAGCCCTAACCTAAAACATGTGCTCTGAAGGCTAGTGGCCCGAGGTTTGCCATTCTCCTTCTTTCAGTAGGCATGACTTCCTTAAGATGTTCACATGGGCATCAGAAAGATACTGTACCAAATTCACGATGAGTTACCATTACCTGAGGCTCACTCGTGAGAAGAACGCGCTTGCCCTGGTCACTTTTGTTCTTTCGTTTTTCCTTTAGGCCTCATGCACATGACCATATTGGTTTTGCAGACCCGCAAAATACGGATGGTGTCCATGTTGCATCCTTTTTTTTATCTTTGTTTTTTTACAGGCCCATTGACTTCAGTGGGTTTGCGTTCCGCATTTTGCAGCCAAGTATAGGACATGTTTTATCTTTTTGCAGAACAGACAAATTTCTGCAGAAAGCACACAGATGATCAATCTTCTTTCATGTCTTTATGTCCGTTCTGCAAAAAGATAGAACATGTCCTATACTTGACCGCAAAATGCGGACCGCAAACCATTTAAAGTCAACAGGTCAAAAAAAAATAAAAAATACGGATGCAACACAGGCGTCATCTATATTTTGGGGACTGAAAAATGGATGTGGTTGTATGCATGAGGCTTAAAAAGGTATTGTCATCATAGACAATGGGGACATAGCGCTAGGATATGCACCCATTGTCTTATAGGTACGGGTCCCACCACCAGGACCCGGGAAGGGAGCCCCTCAAAAGTTGTGGCTGGAGGACTCTGGTCCGACCACCACCAAGCCGGCTCCCCGTAGACGTGAATGGGAGCGCACCGCGCATGACCGACCACCGCTCCCATTCACTTCTATGGGCTCGATGGAAATAGCCGAGCCAGTGCTCTGCTATTTTCGCCGGCCCCATAGAAAATGAATAGAGGGCGGCTGCTTATGCACAGTGCGCCCTCCGGCACTTTCGGGGCTCCGTTCTCGATATAGGTGCAGGGACTGGCACCTATAAGACAAGGAGGGCATATCCTAGTGATGAGACAACCCCTTTAAGACTTAGCTGGTTCTTCTCATTACTTCCCATGGACCTGCGGGCACAGTGTGGGAATGGATACTGGATTATGAAGTAGGACCCCGACAGAACACTTGTGCTTGGCTGTATGTCCGTCATCAGCACTGGAGGGAAAAGGCGCTGAGATGTCTTCAGTGATTGGCTTGGGCATAGCGTGTCTGTATTGCAAGCGTCTAGGCCAGGGATGCCCAACCTGTGACCCTCCAGCTGTTGCAAAACTACAATTCCTAGCATGCCTGGACAGCCTACAGCTATTAAGGCATGCTGAGGGTTGTAGTTTTGCAACAGCTGGAGGGCCGGCCGCTGGTTGAGAATCCCTAGTCTTAGGCCCTTATTCTTCCGTAGAACCATTGCTAATCCACGGCATCCACTGGAACTTGCCGCAATTCTATTAATTTATGACTGAAAAGATATAATTTATGTTTTCATTTTCCATTAATTTATGAGACTAGCTATTGCTCGTGCTCTTTAATGGAAGAAATGTCACTGCCAGTATTTGACTGCAAAATTCACATAGACATTTACAAAGTGAAGACCACAGTATTGGCAGCGCAAGAAACCCCTGTGACTCTTGTGTTTTATATGCTAGTCTTGGCTCCAGAGCATCGTTCAACAATTCCGCCTTTGTGTTTAAACCACATCAGGTCTGTTGTTGGAAATCTTCCATTAAGTAGTTGTTTGGTGCAACTTGCCAATTTTTACACCACCGTGGTCCTATACTGTAGAGCCTTGTTTGGCTACTATTCCACCCAGCCCCCACATACACATGCACACTCAGGTTGGCCAAGCATGCACACATTCTCAACCGAGGGTAATATGGCCGCGGGTTATATGACTAGAAAACAAATTCAGCATTCCTGACACTATTTTCCAACAGACAGCTGCCCTTGAGAGACTCCCGTACACATGGACAATCCAGTGAAAAAAGAGGTTCACCTGACGCTCATGTAATTTGTGTGCCCACCTTTCCTGTCTAGGGCAGAGGACTAAATGTATGATCTGAATGGACTGATGGTCGAGCATGTGCACTACCGTTCCATTTTAAAGGGGTTATTTAATTTCTCAAACAGTCAACCCCATGGGCTCCTCACAGGTAATATACTTACCACGCTTCTATCCCCCGCAGCTCCCTGTACACAGATTAAAACATCCGGTGTCATCTGTGTACCGGTGCGGTGACCAGGAGCGGCGCAGGGTAAGTATATTACCTGTGAGGAGCCCGACACATGGGGAGGGAGCGGGGGGACTGTATGTGAAATTGGATAACCCCTTTAAGGCCTAGTTCACACGATAGTTTTTTTTGCGAGTGTGGTCTGTGTACGGAACTATTCATTTCAATGGTTCCACATTAAAAACGGAATGTGTTCCGTAAGCATTCCGTTTTTCCGTTCCGTTGAAAGATAGAACATGTCCTATTATTGCCCGCAAATCACGTTCCGTGGCTCCATTCAAGTCAATGGGTCCGCAAAAAAAAAAAAACGGAACACATACGGAAATGCATCCGTATGTCTTCCATATCCGTTCCGTTTTTGCTGAACCATCTATTGAAAATGTTATGCCCAGCCCAATTTTTTTCTATGTAATTACTGTATATGGCATACGGGAAAAACGGAAACACAACGGAACTCAAAAACGGAACAACGGATCCGTGAAAAACGGACCGCAAAAAGCTATAAAAGCCATACGTTCGTGTGAACTAGGCCTAAGTATGAGACTGCCAGAGATAGCAGAGGACTGTACTTGGTTATCTCAGACTTTGAAAGAAGGGATGGGGCGAAGGCTTGACCATCATTCCATTCAAACAAGGAATGGTGAGGGGCCCAGCAGTCAGACTCCCACCGATCTAAAGTTATCCTGTGAATAGGGGATAACTTTTTGTTACCAGAATGCCCCTTTAAATTGGTCCCAATTGCTGCCGATCAGTTGTGTGTTGGACCATGACCATCAATGTGCTAGACTTAACTGACCCATCATGTTCATAGTAAAAAAAAAAAATTCTTCTCTAGGTCGGCCTGCTCTCATTTTACATGTGTCCCTATGTCAACTTAATCCCCCTGGTCTTGCTTCACAATCCAGTTTCCTTATCCAGCGTTCCCTCTCCGTTCCTTGGAGGTCGATACTTAATGCTTTGTGAAGTAAGTATTGTACCTGGACAAAACCCAATCTGCCATATGTGAGGAACCTTAAAGGGGTTGTCCCATGATAAATATTCTACAGTTTTCAAACCAGCACCTGGATCTCAATATTTTTAAGTAAAAATTTAGTATGTTATTCAATGTAATCTATCTCTATGGCACCACCTACTGTTTACTCTTTTTTCTAATTTCTCTGTCCACCTCACTGAGGTGGACACACATGCTCCGTTCCATCCTTCAGCTGCAGCAGGCAGGACTTGCCCAATGAGCTTTCAGCTTGATATAAATCTAGCAGAGCAATGATTGTGGAGATCTCTGGATCCATGCGAGGTCCAGGGCTGGTTCTAGCCTTGTTAGAAAGAGATTGTCATGTACTAGATTATTATTGGATTTCATTTTTTACGTTACTCATTAGATAACCCCTTTAATAGTGTGAAGTTGTAAAAATGCTTTCTACCAATTTCATTGGGACCAGCCAACCATCTAATGTGTATACCATTGCCTCATGCAAACGACCATATTTTCGGTCCATATCCGATCCATGTTTTTTAAAGATAATACGTGGACAACACACAGTGTGATCGTAGGTCGTCTCCACGGTCCTGCAAAAAAGATAGAACATGTCTTATTCTTGTCCAAGCAAGGATAGTACATTACTACAGGCATGCACATAGCCGGGATGCCGTGGTTTGCGGAACACAAAACTTGATCGTGTGCATGGGGGCTTAATTAATGGTAGATGTTCTTTGGAATTTTATCATGCCCTTTTGTTTTTAAAAGGGATGTTTAGGATTTTTTTAAATTAGCCCCCCCCCCCTCCCCCCGTGGTACCTGTGATGAAATCTAAGCTCCCCACCGCTGTGTTCCAGCTCCTCGCTCCCTTGCTGTTGTCACTAGACTTCCGATCTCCACTTTTCAACTTCTGCTCAGACAGGGACACATAAGCCACTGCTACCAATCACAGGTCTCAGTGGTGACATGTCCCTAAGTGCCACATGACCTTGCATGACATGCCACTTGGGGACATATAACTGCTGAGGCCCGTCCATACATTAATTGACAGATTTGGAGCCAGGGAGCCGATAAGTTTAGCTCTCTTCACAGGTGCTTCTGGGTCAGGGACACCTTTAAAGGGCATCTGTCAGCAGTTTTGTACCTATGACACTGGCTGACCTGTTACATGTGCACTTGGCAGCTGAAGGCATCTGTGTTGGTCCCATGTTCATATGTGCTCGCATTGCTGAGAAAAATGATGCTTTAATATATGCAAATGAGCCTCTAGGAGCAACGGGGGCGTTACCATTACACCTAGAAGCTTCGATCCCTAAAGTGGAGAGCGAGTAGCAGTTGCAGAGCCTCTAGGTGTAATGGTAACGCCCCCGTTGCTCCTAGAGGCTCATTTGCATATATTAAAACATCATTTTTCTCAGTAATGCGGGCACATATGAACATGGGACCAACACAGATGCCTTCAGCTGCCAAGTGAACATGCAACAGGTCAGCCGGTGTCATAGGGACAAATCTGCTGACAGATGCCCTTTAAGGGGAGATAAGTTGCCGTCAGAAGAGTCTAGCAACAGCTTATACCCCTCACATACACAGCCAAGTGTACACGTGTGCAAGGAAGAGCTGTCGGCCCACCAAGTGTATGATTGACTGCTAAGAAGTGTATAGCCTGCTTTAGACACCTTAGGGTCATTTATCAAACTGGTGTAAAGTAGAACTGGCTTAGTTGCCCATAGCAACCAATCAGATTCCAACTTTCATTTTTCACAGCTCCTTTAGAAAGTGAAAGGTGGAATCTGGTTGCTATGGACAACTAAGCCAGTCCTACGTTACACCAGTGTGATAAATCTCTCCCTTTGTTTCAACCTTTACTAACAATTTTTTCTGCAAAAAGTTTTTCTGCCACTTTTTGTAACTTTTTGACATTGATCTAACAAAGTACTGGAGAATGTGTGACGTTGCACAGCTTTGTATCAAAGGCCAGGATTTCATGGGTGATTCACATCTGACACGATGTCATCTACGTGCCTGGAATGCCACATCAACCACGCGTTTTATTACATACCCAAAAGGCAGGTGACAAATATGACTGTCCTCACTGTATGAGCCTTTGCTGCAGGTGATTGAAGGACTGGTACGCTTCTATCAAGATGGTGCATTGCAGATACCTGGTCCCTTATTCCGCCCCTTGTTTCTTTCTATTCCTACAAAAAAAGCCTGTATAGTATATTGGACATTTTTGGTCAGTATTTTCTTTGCATCCAATACACGCAGGAATCGGCTGAATGTAACAATACAGCTCTCTATCTTCAGTATGTCCAAAGTAATGATTCAGTTTTGTTTTTTCTGGTTGATATTTTTCATTTTGTTATTTATGTTGGACTAGACAAAAAAAAAGCTACAAAAGATGTATTAAAATGGCTGTTTCAGTGATAATTTTATTTTTCTTCTTTTTGAGACGTCAGACAATGATTTTTGGAAGTGAATTCCTGGAAAAATAAACTTGTGATATGCAGATTAATCATGTTTCTTGTTGATTAACTCAGACCCTGCCTGGATACATTGTGAAAGGGGTTGTCCAAGATTTTATATATATATGAGTCTGGGGAACTCACCACTAGAAAATAGCCAATCCTTCCCAAAATCGGGTAGATCAGGTATGCTCAACCTGCGGCCCTCCAGCTGTTGCAAAACTACAACTCCCAGCATGCCCGAACAGCCTACAGCAGGGCATTGTGGGAGTTGTAGTTTTACAACAGCTGGAGGGCCGCAGGTTGAGCCTGCCTGGGGTAGATGAAGATACAAAAAGAGGCCGTACAGCCAACGGCTGTTTTGCGCCGAAAACGTTTCTACAGGCCTGTAGATCAATGAAGGATTGGATATATTATAGTGGTGAGTGCTGCAGTATTTTTCTATTTTTTTGACTGCCGCGTACCACTATCTATGCGCAGCCCCTCGTGTCCGGAACCTCGACACCGTCTAATTTCAACCAGATAGTGGCCAACATTTCTTCTATTTATGTACTCATTAAATAGAATGGTCCAGTAGCTGTGTATGGTATTGCAGCTCTACTCAATTCGATTGAATGACTGAGCTGCAATACCAGACACGGCGCTGGTGGTGCTGTTTTTAGAGGTAAAAAATGAGATAATTTCTTCTAATACTGGACAGTGCTGGGTTTCCACATTCAGGATTTTCAATGCCTGGGGCGAATTGGCCATAGACCTTACAGGGAAATTTCCTGGTGGGTAACCCAAGCCCACCTCTCTGCTGCTACTTGTGAGAATCTCAGGGGTCAGTATTGGGTTCTTCAATATATATATTAATGATCTTGTAGAAGGCTTGCACAGTAAAATATCAATTTTTGCAGATGACTCTAAACTGTGTAAGGTAATTAACACGGAAGAAGACAGTATACTATATATATACTACAGATGACAGTGTACTGTATATATATATTACAGAGGACAGTACTGTGTGTGTGTATATATATATATATATATATATATACACTACAGAGGACAGTATACTGCTACAGAGGGATCTGGATAGATTGGAGGCTTGGGCAGAGAAGTGGCAGATGAGGTTTAAAACCCTTTGAGGACCAAGGGACGTATTTGTCCCATGTTTTTAATTGCCTGTATCGTCTGATTAAGAACTTCAAATACTTTTTTTTTTTTTTTTTTTGAGTCAAAATCTAAGTTATTTCATGAAATGGCTTAGTTACAGCAACTGAAGTGTATGAACTTCAGTTGTTCCCGTAAAAAAAAAAATAGAGCTTCTTTTGGCCTTCCATTAAAAGTAACCTAAATATTCACATTTGTCCCGTGTCATAACTCCTCCCCCAAAAATGACACAAGTGTGGAAATGGTTTATTTATTGTTCAAATACATTCTTAAATGGAAAAAAATATTATTATTTTTATATTTATGGCGGTAATCTTATGGTCCTCAAAGGGTTAACACTGACAAATGTAAGGTTATGCACATGGGAAGGAATAATGCAAGTCACCAGTACATACTAAATGGTAATACTGACGTGGAAAAGGACCAAGGAATTTTAGTGAACAGCAAACTAAGCTGTAGAAACCAGTGTCAGGCAGCTGCTGCCAAGGCCAATAAGATAATGGGTTGTGTCAAAAGGGGTATAGATGTCCGTGATGAGAACATAGTCCTACCACTTTACAAATCACTAGTCAGACCACACATGGAGTACTGTGTACAGTTCTGGGCTCCTGTGAACAAGGCAGACATAGCAGAGCTGGAGAGGGTCCAGAGGAGGGCAACTAAAGTAATAACTGGAATGGGGAAACTACAGTACCCTGAAAGATTATCAAAATTAGGGTTATTCACTTTAGAAAAAAAGACGACTGAGGGGAGATCTAATTACTATGTATAAATATATCAGGGGTCAGTACAGAGATCTCTCCCATCATCTATTTATTCCCAGGACTGTGACTGTGACGAGGGGACATCCTCTGCGTCTGGAGGAAAGAAGGTGTGTACACAAACATAGAAGAGGATTCTTTACGGTAAGAGCAGTGAGACTATGGAGCTCTCTGCCTGAGGATGTGGTGATGGTGAGTTCACTAAAAGAGTTCAAGAGGGGCCTGGATGTATTTCTGGAGGGTAATAATACACTGCTCAAAAAAATAAAGAACACAAAAATAACACATCCTAGATCTGAGTTAATTAAATATTCTTCTGAAATACTTTGTTCTTTACATAGTTAAATGTGCTGACAACAAAATCACACAAAAATAAAAAAATGGAAATCAAATTTTTCAACCCATGGAGGTCTGGATTTGGAGTCACACTCAAAATTAAAGTGGAAAAACACACTACAGGCTGATCCAACTTTGATGTAATGTCCTTAAAACAAGTCAAAATGAGGCTCAGTAGTGTGTGTGGCCTCCACGTGCCTGTATGACCTCCCTACAATGCCTGTGCATGCTCCTGATGAGGTGGCGGACGGTCTCCTGAGGGATCTCCTCCCAGACCTGGACTAAAGAATCTGCCAACTCCTGGACAGTCTGTGGTACAATGTGACGTTGGTGGATAGAGCGAGACATGATGTCCCAGATGTGCTCAATTGGATTCAGGTCTGGGGAACGGGCGGGCCAGTCCATAGCATCAATGCCTTCGTCTTGCAGGAACTGCTGACACACTCCAGCCACATGAGGTCTAGCATTGTCTTGCATTAGGAGGAACCCAGGGCCAACCGCACCAGCATATGGTCTCACAAGGGGTCTGAGGATCTCTGCTCGGTACCTAATGGCAGTCAGGCTACCTCTGGCGAGCACATGGAGGGCTGTGCGGCCCTCCAAAGAAATGCCACCCCACACCATTACTGACCCAATGCCAAACCGGTCATGCTGGAGGATGTTGCAGGCAGCAGAACGTTCTCCACGGCGTCTCCAGACTCTGTCACGTCTGTCACATGTGCTCAGTGTGAACCTGCTTTCATCTGTGAAGAGCACAAGGCGCCAGTGGCGAATTTGCCAATCTTGGTGTTCTCTGGCAAATGCCAAATGTCCTGCACGGTGTTGGGCTGTAAGCACAACCCCCACCTGTGGACGTCGGGCCCTCATATCACCCTCATGGAGTCTGTTTCTGACCGTTTGAGCAGACACATGCACATTTGTGGCCTGCTGGAGGTCATTTTGCAGGGCTCTGGCAGTGCTCCTCCTGTTCCTCCTTGCACAAAGGCGGAGGTAGCGGTCCTGCTGCTGGGTTGTTGCCCTCCTACGGCCTCCTCCACGTCTCCTGATGTACTGGTCTGTCTCCTGGTAGCGCCTCCATGCCCTGGACACTACGCTGACAGACACAGCAAACCTTCTTGCCACAGCTCGCATTGATGTGCCATCCTGGATAAGCTGCACTACCTGAGCCACTTGTGTGGGTTGTAGACTCCGTCTCATGCTACCACTAGAGTGAAAGCACCGCCAGCATTCAAAAGTGACCAAAACATCAGCCAGGAAGCATAGGAACTGAGAAGAGGTCTGTGGTCACCACCTGCAGAACCACTCCTTTATTGGGGGTGTCTTGCTTATTGCCTATAATTTCCACCTGTTGTCTATACCATTTGCACAACAGCATGTGAAATTGATTGTCACTCAGTGTTGCTTCCTAAGTGGACAGTTTGATTTCACAGAAGTGTGATTGACTTGGAGTTACATTATGTTGTTTAAGTGTTCCCTTTATTTTTTTGAGCAGTGTATATATATATATATACACTCACCTAAAGAATTATTAGGAACACCTTTTCTATTTCTCATTAATGCCATTATCTAGTCAACCAATCACATGGCAGTTGCTTCAATGCATTTAGGGGGGTGGCCTGGTCAAGACAATCTCCTGAACTCCAAACTGAATGTCAGAATGGGAAAGAAAGGTGATTTAAGCAATTTTGAGCGTGGCATGGTTGTTGGTGCCAGACGGGCCGGTCTGAGTATTTCATAATCTGCTTAGTTACTGGGATTTTCACGCACAACCATTTCTAGGGTTTACAAAGAATGGTGTGAAAAGGGAAAAACATCCAGTATGCGGCAGTCCTGTGGGCAAAAATGCCTTGTGGATGCTAGAGGTCAGAGGAGAATGGGCCGACTGATTCAAGCTGATAGAAGAGCAACGTTGACTGAAATAACCACTCGTTACAACCGAGGTATGCAGCAAAGCATTTGTGAAGCCACAACACGCACAACCTTGAGGCGGATGAGCTACAACAGCAGAAGACCCCACCGGGTACCACTCATCTCCACTACAAATAGGAAAAAGAGGCTACAATTTGCACGAGCTCACCAAAATTGGACTGTTGAAGACTGGAAAAATGTTGCCTAGTCTGTTGAGTCTCGATTTCTGTTGAGACATTCAAATGGTAGAGTCCGAATTTGGCGTAAACAGAATGAGAACATGTATCCATCCTCTGATGGCTACTTCCAGCCGGATAATGCACCATGTCACAAAGCTCGAATCATTTCAAATTGGTTTCTTGAACATGACAATGAGTTCACTGTACTAAAATAGCCCCCACAGTCACCAGATCTCAACCCAATAGAGCATCTTTGGGATGTGGTGGAACGGGAGCTTCGTGCCCTGGATGTGCATCCCTCAAATCTCCATCAACTGCAAGATGCTATCCTATCAATATGGTCCAACATTTCTAAAGAATGCTATCAGCACCTTGTTGAATCAATGCCACATAGAATTAAGGCAGTTCTGAAGGCAAAACGGGGTCCAACACCATATTAGTATGGTGTTCCTAATAATTGTTTAGGTGAGTGTATATATAAGATAGGCAAGTACAGAGCAGAACATGGCAAAGCACATAACAGGACAGGAGCATGAGCACAGACACTAGAGAATAGACTGAAAACCCCCCGGAACAGAAGGAAGGTGCTAAACCTAGCAGCCACAGACAGGACTCAGGACAGACAGACAAATACTGACCCCCAGAACCACAGCTCACAGGACTATATAGCTGGGTAACGAGGCACCTGGGAAGACACACCCAGGTACAGCAGACAGAGGAAGTTAACCCCAACAGAATCAGATGAAAGATACAAAGGAACAACACACAGGTGAATACAGGTACGGGCGTAACCCCTGGCAACCAGCATACACGGATACAGAACTAGGCATTGCCCTTGGCAATCAGCAACACAGAACCAGAACACAGGAACAGAAATACAGATACAGTCAAAGTAGTACACATGTACATGGGCAGAGAACACCCTAGACACCGAAGCCAGCACGCAACCAAAAGCAACCAGCCTCCACGGAATCACAAGCAGGTAGTACGCAAAAGGCGTGCAGCCAGCCTGCACAGCAACACACGTCACGGTGAACCGTAGCGTGACACTGTTTGTGTTACGGTGCTCTTTCCTGCAAACCTTTGTTCCCCAGGGTTAGGCTCTGAAGCAATAAAGTGAAGAGTAATAGTGTTGAGCGAGCATGCTTGGCTGAACTGCTGTTCGGCTCGAGCATCGCTATGCTCGACACATTGCAGTGCTTGGCCAAATACTGAGGCTGCTGTAGTACAATTTAATACAATGAAAGTCAATGGGAGTCCCAAGCATCAAACCAGGCACCCGATGGTCTGAAGAAGAGAGAGTGGCTGAGTCACAAAAAAAGGTTAGAAATTGATGGAAATCCCATCAAAATAGTTTGAAACAGCATTAAGAAGATGGATGGATGCGTCTTGGACTCCTATTTTCTATGACATACAATAGACAACCACACAAAGGCTATATGCCAAAATCCAGGTATGTGGAACCCAACAATCTATCCATGAGATAGATAACAGTCAGCATACCTTACATGGCAACCTTGTGCATTCTGAGACATTCCAAACCAGCTCTCATCTGACTGAGAGCCAGTAAGCCTCAAAGTTGCTTCACATCTGTTGGATGGCTTGGGTGGACCTGCGCACCAAGATCAATATCATTAGGGTGACAAAAGGTTTTCTGATTGTCCTAACATAATATTCAATAACCTTTCTATACAGTTTTGTCATGTAAAAACTAATTTGCATAAACATGGGCATATGGGAAGGAAATGCAAATGAGCAGAATCTGCCTTGTTTTTCAGCTGAAAAACCATTTGCATGGAAAATTTGTGATCTACACTACTCATGAACAGCGCCATCTATTGGATTCATAGTCTTGTCATAAGACTATAAAACCAATAGATGGCGCTGTTCATGAGTCATGAACAGCACCATCTATTGGTTTCATAGTCTTATGACAAGACTATTAGACTATGACTCTTATGACAAGACTATTAGTCTTATAATAAGACTATGAAACCAATAGATGGCACTGTTCATCTTGTTGAGGCGCTAGTAAGTGGGGTACCCTGCTCAACAGAATCTACACACTGTGTAGCACTCAGTCTTTTGCATGGAAAATTTGCGATAAAAATTTGCAATTAGAATATTCGCGATCTACACTACTCATGAACAGCGCCATCTATTAGATTCATAGTCTTGTCATAAGACTATGAAACCAATAGATGGCAGATAAAGTGCTAGAAGATGTGTGAATGATAGCAGCAATCCGATATACCAATGTAGTAGAGTTAATACTCATGCTTTCTGAGATTTCTGAGATGTGTTATCTAAACTAAGCAAACACCTTCAATTGCTTTTCAATGGATTTTGTTTCAAGGTAACACGATGATTTAAGAAATTTGAGTTAAGGGTTTGAGTGCTAACCCTGCTACATCTGTACACCTCGGTGTTAGCGCAGACTATTATAGGCTGAGTGCTACACAGTGTGTGGACTTTGTTGAGCAGGGTGCCCCACTTACTAGCGCCCCAACAAGATGAACAGTGCCATCTATTGGTTTCATAGTCTTATGACAAGACTATGAATCCAATAGATGGCGCTGTTCATGAGTAGTGTAGATCGCAAATTTTCCATGCAAAAGGTTTTTCAGCTGAAAAACAAGGCAGATTCTGCTCATTTGCATGTCTTTCCCATATGTCCATGCTTATGCAAATTACTTTTTACATGACAAAACTGTATAGAAAAGTTAATGAATATTATGTTAGGACAATCAGAAAACTTTTTTTCACCCTAATGATATTGATCTAGGTGCACAGGTCCACCCAAGCCATCCAGCAGATGTGAAGCAACTTTGAGGCTTACTGGCTCTCAGTCAGATAAGAGCTGGTTTGGAATGTCTCATAATGCACAAGGTTGCCATTGTAAGGTATGCTGACTGTTATCTGTCTCATGGATAGATTGTTGGCTTCCTTTTGGCATATAGCCTTTGTGTGGTTGTTTATTGTATGTCATAGATAATAGGAGTCCAAGATACATCCAGCCATCCTCTTAATGCTGTTTCCAAACTATCTTGATAGGTTTTCCATCAATTTATAACCTTTTTTTGTGAACCAGACACCCTCTTCTCTTCCGAGCAGGGGGTGTCTGGGGTTCCCCCATTGACTTTCATTATGCTCGGGTGCTCAGTAGAGCACCTGAACATACTGATGTGTTCGGCTAGAGCACCCGAGCACACCAGCACTTTGGTGCTCAATCAACACTAGAGAGTAATGGTGGAGGAGGAGAAATAGTTGATTCCAGACTTTTGTGAAGTTGAACAGCTTTACTTGAATCAACTTGCATCCGTACAAGAAGTAATGTTTCTCTTGGCTCCAGCAGGTTTTGGCATAAACTGGCAGGCAAACTTGAATATTCTGCTTTTTCTCCCTGCTGTGCTAAACTCGGCTTTAGTCAGGCAGCTGGACCTTAGGACTGTTCTGGTACCTTTGGAGTGGGGTGCCTTTGGCTGTTGAACCCCTTGTGATAGTCTATCTTTTAATCTGTAAGGAGTCAGGGGGATTCTGCTCTCCTTCCAACTCTAGACTAGGCTGAACTCAGACTGACTTAAACTTCCTGTAGTCGCTCCCTTGGGAGGAAATGGGACTAGCCCACTTCTGCCCAAAAAGGGGAGAATGGAATGGTAAGTTTCCTTCTAGCTAAAGATCTCTCTGCCGTATATGCTGCCACCTGCTGGCGAACCGGGCACAGTACATGTAATACAACAGTTTTATAGCAATATAATGAATGTACCGTGTAGGAGAATCTGGAATAAATACACAAATCACATTCCTGGTTAGCCCATTTGAGACAGTAGCAGGGTGTAGGAATAGTAATACCACTCTGGGGTATTACATGTACATGACAGGGAGGAGCAAACTGTAGGGTATATGACAAGCGGGAGTGGACTGTAGTGTACATCACAGGCGGGAGATGACTATAGTGTACATCACAGGTAGGAGCGGACTGTAGTGTACATGCAGTGTCCTGAAACACACTGCTTAATACTGTGATTGTGTTTTATGAAATGTGCTTGTGCCTGAGTTTCCATAAAGTTGCATATGGAGGGGGAGGTTCTAACAAACCTTCCAGGGCTGACTCCGCCCTGCCCTCTGAGAAGAAGAAGACGAGAGTGTGATGTCTGAAGAAAAAGCTGAACCTCAGCAGCCATTTTGCAGAGTTATCAAAACTCCAGAGTTAGTTCCATGTACCAGCCCATAGAAGGAAAAGATTATAGAAGATCCAGGCAACCCAGAGAGGGAGCGAGGATATTGACAAAGGAAGGTTATTGTCGTTTATCAGGCTCTAGTCTCTTTTGCATTAGGTGGAGAGATTCTAAGCTACCAGCTGCCCACCATACCCAAAGGCAGAAAGGTCATCTGTCAGGAGATAGTATTCCTAGAGAGGATACAGAAGTATATGAATATACAGTACAGCAGAGATAGTACATCCTTCCAGCCTGGGGAAACAAGGGATTGATTGTTATAGAGGAAAACTACCTCTTATGCAACTTTTGGGAACTAACCTGAGCCAGTGTAGAAGCTGCCTTGCTGTAAATGACTTTTGCGCACATTGATGACCTTTGGATCAGCTTCAGTAAAGTACTGGGAATTTGTTAAGATAACTGGTCTTCTTATTGTGCGAACTTATCACCTATTTGCACCTTACGGTGCTGGCATCACAAACACCAGGGACCTTGCTTCCATGGCACCTTAAACCCACACCACCAAGGGCACCTCAACCACCATCTGGTGGGAGTCCGTGGACAACAGAGTTTTCCCCGAAGGAACTGGTGCTGTCCTTCTATTCACTGCATGCCGACCCAGGGAGCGCTGCTAACCGTGAGTCAAACTGCTACTACCCCCATCAGCCCACCATAACTCACACTTATTGCCCCTGCGGCCCAGTCACTGCATATTTTGGCATCACGAACAGGATCAAAATCCTCTGCGCCTTCTGTGAACAGGATATCAATATCCTCTGTGCCTTATTATAGACAATATACATGTGCTCTCAGACCATTGCTGAAGCCAACAGCATTGGTAAAACCCCATACAAGTGACTTTATTGCATTTATTTGCTGCTGGAAAGGGTCAATCTGCATTAGTTGCAACACTGTGGCAAAATAGGGGTTAATCAGCCATCTTAGCTTTGGTCCTCACATACTGAGGGAAAAGATTGTTCCACCCAACAGAGGGGTGGGGAACAAACAGCCCACCTCCACAAAGGAACCATTCTTGCAGCAGAAGGAACTAAAATGCTCAGTATACGTTCCCAGGAGGACAAAGAAATCTACTGCACCCTTACATGAAGTGAAGTGGTGGCCATTTTGGAAAAGGGAAAATGCAGTTCCTTGTTCCCTGGATACTGAGAAACAATGTCCAGAGGTCTGAGTGAGAACTGCTGGGGAAAATAACCTTGCTAGAAACTGTTAGAGGCCATAATCTGCCTGCCAGAGCATCATACTCCCCAAAATTGAGCAGTTGCAGCGACTCTTAAAGGAGCCAAGTGCCAATTCTGCTGCTGTTGCCCATAACAATGCAACACAAAAAGTGTGTAAAACTGTATTTAACCTGCATTATATTGAAAGACTGTCATTGCCATGTCTGAACAAGGAGATAGTGAGCAGCCTGACCCTAGCAGGTCCCCTGCAGCAGCCACAGCTAGTCCCAGTACATCTCCAGCCACCGCAGCACCAACTATGATGCTCTTAACAATGCCTTATTTTTTAGGAGCACCCTGGTTCCCACAATATGCTGGGGAAGCTCATACTTTAAGAGAATTTAAAGATTTTTTTGGGCTGTATTTAGATTGTACTCTAAGTCAGCAGAACAACAAATGGAAATCCTCATTGCACAGTTGGAAGGTGCTGCCCTCAGAGAAGTGAAATCCTGGCCAAGTTCAGAGAAAAGAACAGTGGAGCAGATATTTGAACGACTCTACGCCACTTTTGAAACCAGGACTGTGTCAGAGGTGAGATTCTTCAGCAAGAGACAGCAGCCGGGTGAGTCACTCAGAGACTTTGCATCATCCTTAGGCTCCATTCACACGTCCATATAATGGGTCCGCATGTGTTCCGCAACTTGCGGAATGAGTGCGGACCCATTCATTCTTTATGGGGTCGAAATGGATGCGGAGAGCACACTATGTACTCTCCGCATCTGCATTTCTGGAGTGCGCCCCCGATCTTCCGGACCGCGGCTCCGGAAAAAAATAGAACATCTCCTATTCTTGTCCGCAAGAATAGGCAGTTCTATGGGGGTGCCGGCCGGGTGTATTGCGGATCCGCAATGAACTATGAACATCTGAATAGACCCTTACAGGAAGCCCTGTGAATTGTTATACAGGTAGACCCCCGTGAAGCAGAGGATCAAGATAAAACGCTGAGAGAACAATTCATTGAAGGTGCTAGGACAGAAACCTTAAAGAGCCAGTTAAAGATGTTAGCTGCAAAGCACCCAAGTTCTACCTTCCTAGACTTCAAAGACCTAGCTATCGGTATTCTGGGGAAAGACCCACAACCAGAGCCTGCTAGGCCTGCTGAAATGTGTGTGAATAAGCAATCTACAGCTCCAAAATGTCACCCTATACTTAGTCAGGAAGCCCAAGCTCCGGTTCCTGATGCAGTTGCTGCTCTGACAGATCAAGTTAACTTCCTATCCAAAAGTCTGGAGAAAGTATGGCAAAAATTGGAACAGTGGGAGAAACCCCTATTGCTGGAGGATGAGACACCGTTACCAAGGAAACGTTACCCTCCTGATGACAAAGAGACTTATCCCAGAAACCCTGGTCGACGACCCGCTGACCACTTTAACAAGCAAAAGCGACCCATTTGTAGATACTGTCACAAGCCAGGCCATACAGAAAGGATGTGCTGGCAGTTTAAAAGGTCAACCCCCGAGGCCAGTGACCGCCCCTCGGGAGGCAGAGCAGTAGATCCAGGAGATCCCATCTGGATGCCCAGATATGTAGGACCCCGACCAGAAGTGGTTCTCCGAATCAATGGGGTTTCCTTTGTGGCCTTATTGGACACCGCGTCTCAAGTCACGAATATCCAACAGAATGAATTGGAATACTGGGACCACGACCAGCTGACACAGCCACCAGATTCCTGGCTGAGCATTATAGCCAGCAACAGCAAACCTGTGCCAGTGCATGAGTACTAGGAGCCAACTCTTCAAGTGGGAGGAACCACACTACCCCAACAAGGTATCATTGTCATGCAAGTCAGGGAAGATAACAACCCACCAGTAGTCCTAGGAATGAATGTCCTTAGGAACTGTTATACTGAAGTGCTTGAAGCTTTACACAAGTCCATGCTTACAGCTTCACCTGCCTCCAAAAAGGTGTTACAACAGACCATCCGTGTATTAAGTGCAGAACAGAAATTTGCTAATGAGAAAGGAGAGATTTTCCATACTCACTTCAAAGGTAACCAACCAGTGATCCTAAAACCCAATACTGAAACACTCCTATGGTGCCGAGCTAGAGTTGGGCGATATACCGGTATCACGATATACCGTGGTATTAAAAAAACGGCGATATGGCGATATCGCTGTTTCCTAATTACCGCGGTATTTTGTGACGTCATAGAAGCGGTCATGTGCGCTGACCGCTTCTAAATCTGCGTCCGCGGCCGCCCTCCCCAGCATGAACCGATACTGGACATTTGCAGAGTACTTGTACTCCTGCAAATGTCCCTGATACCACTGCCGATACCTGCTGGCCGCTTGCGGCGGCGCTCTTAGCAGTTCGGCGTGGGGGAAGATATTCTGTGACTCGCATTCCCGGCACCCGACCTCTGAGAGGATGCTGTGATCCGCGCAATTAACCCCTCAGGTGTGGCAGAGGGAGCAATGCGCCGCACAGACAGAAGGAGCACCCGGCGGCCACGGCGCACGTGATATAATGCTGCTCACTAACATACCATGGCAGCCAGGACTTCAGTAGCGTCCTGGCTGCCATGGTAACCGATCGGAGCCCCAGCATTACACTGCTGGGACTCTGATCGGAACTGCCCACTGCCACCAATGATGGGAGGGGGACCCTGTGATCACTGCCACCAATGATTAATACTGGGGAGGGAGGGAGGGGGGGCGCACTGCCCACTGCCACCAATGATGGGGGGGGGGAGGAGGGGGACCCTGTGGCCACTGCCACCAATGATTAATACTAGGGGGGGTGTTGAGTTACCAGAGGGGGCTGATAAGAGGGAGAGGCTGGGGGGCACATGAGAGGCTGATCAGAGGCTGGGGGGCACATGAGAGGCTGATCAGAGGCTGGGGGCACATGAGAGGCTGGGGGGCACATAAGACACTGATCAGAGGCTGGGGGCACATGAGAGGCTGATCAGAGGCTGGGGGGCACATGAGAGGCTGATCAGAGGCTGGGGGGCTGATCAGAGGCTGGGGGGCTGATCAGAGGCTGGGGGCTGTTTTTGGACTTTTGGTTGGTCAGTGGTCACAAAATAAATGTGTTATTTATTTAATTGTTATAATTGGTATCGGTGAGTACTTAAATAAGAGTATCGGTACTTGTACTCGGTCTAAAAAAAATGGTATTGGGACATCCCTACTATAAATCACTCGTTCTGGTACAGAATTAACCCTGTAATGTTTTTGTTGTTACTAGAAGTCAATTGACTAGTTACAGATACCCGAAATGGTGAAAAATTACATATAAAAGTATAACATTTAACGTCTCCTTGTGGCTGCCTGGCTGTCCCCATACAGTATAATGTCTCCTTGTGGCTGTTCCCATACAGTATAACATCTCCTTGTGGCTGCCCCATACAGTAGTGTCTCCTTGTGGCTGCCCCCTTACAGTGTAACGTCTCCTTGTGGCTGCCCCATACAGTGTAACGTCTCCTTGTGGCTGCCCCATACAGTGTAACGTCTCCTTGTGGCTGCCCCCATACAGTGTAACGTCTCCTTGTGGCTGCCCCCATACAGTGTAACGTCTCCTTGTGGCTGCCCCCATACAGTGTAACGTCTCCTTGGGGCTGCCCCCATACAGTGTAACGTCTCCTTGTGGCCCCAAGTGGTTTTTTCTTCTAAATGGGCATTTATCACGATATATATCGTTATCGCGATAAATTTCTTAATATCGTTATCGTGGGAATATTTTTGATATCGTCCAACCCTATGCCGAGCTGCTCTTGGAATCCAAGGTCAAGACTACCAAGCCCTAGTAGAACCCATCAACCTGGAAGACCATCCTCTAGTCCGAGCTGCAAGAAGCCTAGCGACTGTTTCCCAAGGTAAAGTGGCAATTTGTCTCCTGAACTTAAGTAGTAGCAGTATAACTTTGACCAAGCACTACCTGGTTGCTCAATTGTTATAAGTCACTTTTCAAGATGTTATCAGTGTACCAGCAGCTATGACTTAACAGTCTACTCAGAAGCTGAATACTCAGGATCATGCTCCAAATACATTATGGTGGAAAGAACTCCATGTGGGAGATACTTCTACACCTGAGGAACAAATTGAAGGAGTCTTAGAAGTTGTGAAGGAACATCATCAAGCCTTCAGATTATGTAGAGGTCAGTGTATTCAAGCACACAATCCCTACCGGTTCACACCCTCCAATCAAAGAAAGATATCGGCTTATACCACCAACTATGTACCAATCTGTGAAATATATGATCCAGGAGATGAAGGATTCAAAAATCATTAAAGACAGTGTGACAGGACCAGGGGGAAAGTGGTAGAAGGAGTCTACATTTCACCTAGGTTCCTCTCCTATACGTTCTAAAAAGCAGCCAGGGAATTGACAGCAAGGAAAACTAGGTTTTCTCTTTGCAAGGGTTTTGTTATAAAACCTGGTTAGAAGGGCCTGGCTGCTTGGAGCAGGGAGAGTTGGGTGGGTCCCTGCTCCAATTAGCCACTCCAGGTATTCAGGGTAACTGTGGCTAATCACCTTGGAACCTGAGGGTGCTATAAAATGGCAAACAGCTCACTAGCTGATCTCTCTGCTCCTGGGAAGAACCCTGCTGGGTGAGTGAAAAACAACAGTGTGTTTTGTTGATGGAGCTGGGCACAAGGCTCAGTTTCATGTAGTTAGGGACTACTGCCTGTTTAGAAGTAGTGGCCAGACGGCCAGGTATTTCATTTGTTTTGAACTGTTTTGTTTAATTCTTTTTCTGCAAAAATCAATAAAACTGGCTGAGGCCAGTTGCACCATACTTGCTTGGACTGGACTGTGTTTTATGTGCCTATAGCGCCCGTCTATCCCAGGAGACGGCGGTCCTGTGAGCTAATCCCGCTACATATGGTGGAGGCTGCGCTGGCACAAAAATCCAGCAAGTTTTATGTCCTGGGTTAAGTCTGCTGTTCTGAAAAAAACTAACAGTGCAGATATGGAGGAAGTGCTGAAACAGCTGATCCAGGCTAACATACAGCTCCAAAAGGCGAATGCTAACCAGCAGGAAACCAATCGGTTGTTCATAGAGACTACGCAAGCTGGTTTCAGAGAACAGCAATCGCTTAATAAAAGTCTGGTGGAGCAGATAGCGGTGCTGGCTGAAAGGCCCCATGTCCAGGAGGAATCCATCTCTGTGGGGAGGAGAGTGAAAGCTTCCCTTCAAAAAATGGTAGCAGGGGATGATGTGGAGACCTACCTCACCATTTTTGAAAGAGCCGCTGAAAGAGAGAAACTCACAGCCGAACAGTGGGTAGACACCCTTGCTCCTTTTCTGAGTGGGGAGCCACAGAAAGCCTACTATGATTTGAGTGAGCAGGATGCCAGACAGTACCCAAAACTGAAAGCAGAAATTCTCGCTCGCTTGGGTGTAACATCTGCAGTCAGAGCCCAGCGGGTGCACAACTGGACTTTCCAATTGGATAAACCAGCGAGGTCGCAAATGTATGATCTTTTTCACCTGGCTAAAAAATGGCTACAGCCAGAGGTATCTACAGCCACTCAGGTGGTGGAAAGAGTGGTCCTGGACCGGTTTGTTCGTGCTCTACCAGTTCGGATACAGCGCTGTGTGGGACAAGCGGACCCCAGGGATGTGGATCAACTCGTCGCCCTAGTGGAGCGGTATCTGAACACAGAGGAGTATCTCCAAGACCTCTCTCCTACTTGGCCGGCCCCAGGGAGCCAGAAGTCTACTGATCGCGGTAAGACTGTTCCTAATCTAAAGGGGGCGAGGGAGGGCCGTAAAGTAGGAACTGAGACTGACCTATTAGCCAGACCTCTTAAGCCAGTTAGCCCTAGACAGCCTTGGGCGATCAAAAACATTGTTTGCTGGCGATGTCAAGGACTGGGCCATGTGGCTGCCAACTGTCCTTTGGCTGATGAGCCTATGGAGTGTGACAGTGGGCGGAGGAGGTCATTGTTTGCGGGACCTGCCTACTCTGCCTTGCCGACCCCAGATATGGAGCGACAAACTTGCAGCTTGGTGATTGAAGGACACTCAGTTCAAGCTCTGTTGGACTCTGGTAGTCTAGTGACTCTTGTGCATGGCAGCCTGGTGGACACTAGGAAGCTGCAAAAGAGACAGATGGGGGTCATCTGCATACATGGGGATACAAAAGAGTACCCCACTGCTATAGTCTCTTTTGAAACCCCGTGCGGGAAAGTAACCCATGAAGTGGGGGTTGTAAACAGTCTGTTGCATACTGTCATTGTGGGGTGTGATTTTCCTCTGTTTTGGAAAATGTGGAATATGCTTGATAAGTGTTTAAGTGGGTCTGCTGTAGATCCCATTCCCCTGGCTGAGACTGAAAATGTGCAAACAGTAGGGGTGACCCAGAGTGAAACCGAGAATTTTCCCTTAGCAGTGCTTGCAGGTGATACTGATGATGTCCCGGAAATTGGTCTCCCTGACTTGCCAGTCTCCAATGATAACTTTGGGACAGCTCAACTCAGGGACCCTACATTAACCCACGCATGGCAAAATGTAAAAGTGGTCAATGGGGTACCTCAAGATACTGGGGTAGAGAAAATATTTCCCCATTTTTCTATAGAGAATGAACTCTTATATAGAGTTGATGAGCAAAATGGACAAGTTGTGGAGCAACTTGTGGTCCCAAAATCGCATCGCCAAAAGGTGATGGATCTAGCCCATTCACATGTGCTAGGAGGGCACTTGGCTTATGGAAAAACCAAAGACCGGATTTTGCAGAGGTTTTATTGGCCCGGGGTACATAAAGAGATAAAAGAATACTGTGATTCATGCCCAGAGTGTCAATTACACAACCCGGTAGCGACCTTTAGGAGTCCATTAGTGCCACTCCCGATTATTGAAACTCCCTTTGAGAGGATTGCAATGGATTTGGTGGGACCTCTTGTTAAGTCTGCCAGAGGTCACCAATACATTTTGGTTGTCCTTGATTATGCTACCCGCTATCCTGAAGCAATACCTCTAAGGAAAACCTCTGCAAAAGTGATAGCCAAGGAGTTGTTCCAGATGTTTACTAGAGTGGGCATACCTAAAGAAGTACTCACTGACCAGGGGACGCCCTTTATGTCAAAGGTTACAAAAGAGTTGTGTAAACTGTTGAAAATAACTCACTTGCGTACCTCAGTTTATCACCCCCAAACGGATGGATTAGTCGAAAGGTTCAACAAAACCTTAAAAGGGATGCTCAGAAAAGTGGTGGCACAGGATGGGAAAGACTGGGATTGTCTTTTACCATATCTTATGTTTTCTGTACGGGAGGTGCCTCAAGCATCTACCGGATTTTCTCCGTTCGAGTTAGTGTATGGTCGGCACCCTCGGGGTCTTTTGGATATTGCCAAAGAGACCTGGGAGAGTGAGGCTACACCCTACAAAAGTGTGATTGAACACTTGTCCCAAATGCAGGAAAGGATTGGAAAAGTAATGCCCATTGTAAAAGAACACTTGCTGCAGGCCCAGGAGAGTCAGTCCCGGGTTTACAACAGGTCGGCTAAAGTAAGAAACTTCAACCCTGGGGATAGGGTATTAATCCTTGTCCCCACAGTAGAAAGTAAATTTTTGGCCAAATGGCAAGGACCTTATGAAATAGTTGAGAAGGTTGGAGAGGTGAATTACCGGGTTCACCAACCAGGTAGACGTAAGCCCTACCAAATTTATCATGTGAACCTAATCAAACCCTGGAAGGACCGAGAGGTGTTAGCCGCTTACAGCAGTGGGAAAAAGGAATGTAGCGTTGAGATACCAGAGGTAAAAATTGCAGACACTTTGTCGGGATCTCAAACCCAAGAGGCAAAGGAGTTTGTACAGAAAAATAAAGATGTATTTTCTGAGCTACCTGGTCGAACAGATATAATTAAACATGATATTGTAACCGAAGCAGGGGTCAGAGTCAACCAAAAGCCTTATAGAATACCTGAGGCTAGACGTAAAGCTGTCTCCCAAGAAGTCCAAACAATGCTTCAGTTAGGGGTTATAGAGGAGTCCCATAGTGACTGGTCTAGTCCTATAGTCTTGGTTCCCAAACCTGATGGCACCATACGTTTCTGTAATGACTTCAGGAAACTGAACACTGTCTCAAAGTTTGATGCTTACCCAATGCCTCGAGTGGATGAGCTGATTGATAGGCTTGGTAATGCTAGGTTCTTTACCACATTAGATCTTACAAAAGGTTACTGGCAAGTACCGTTGACTGAGGGGGCCAAAGAAAAAACTGCTTTTAGTGTCCCTGATGGCCATTTTCAGTATGTAGTCCTTCCCTTTGGTTTGCATGGGGCCCTGGCCACATTTCAGAGGATGATGGACAACATTTTAAGACCACATTGTAGATACGCAGCTGCCTATTTAAAAGATGTGATAATCCATAGCACGGATTGGGAAAGTCATCTACCCAGGGTAGAAGCCGTCCTGAATTCTATTAGGGAAGCAGGGTTGACAGCGAATCCAAAAAAATGTGCCATTGGGCAAGAAGAGGCAAAGTACTTGGGGTACATGATTGGGCGAGGAGTTATAAAACCTCAAATAAACAAAGTGGAAGCCATCCAGAGCTGGCCAAGGCCTTTGAACAAAAAACAAGTCAGAGCATTCCTAGGTTTAACTGGTTATTATAGGCGTTTTATTGAAAATTTTGCCAGCATTGCGAGCCCTTTAACAGACCTTACAAAAGGGAAGGATTCAACCATGGTCAAATGGACCACGGTAGCGGAACAGGCCTTTCAGAACCTGAAGCAGGCTCTATGTGCCCACCCAGTGTTAGTCACACCAGATTTTAAAAAGGAGTTCATTGTGCAAACAGATGCCTCGGATGTTGGTATAGGGGCTGTGTTGTCGCAAGTAAGGGCTGGGGAAGAGCATCCTGTAGTGTACTTGAGTAAAAAGTTAAATGAACATGAAAATAAATACTCCATTGTAGAAAAGGAGTGTTTGGCAGTTAAGTGGGCCATAGAAGCTCTCAGGTATTATTTGGTAGGGAGAACATTCAAACTGGTAACTGACCATGCCCCCCTTAAATGGATGTGCCAAAACCGTGAGAAAAACAGGCGAGTGACCCGATGGTTCATGTCTCTTCAAGATTATAGTTTTACAGTTGAACATAGGCCCGGGCGTCAGCTTGGAAACGCCGATGCCCTGTCCAGGATGTACTGTTTAAGGGCACAGAGTGTTCCTACCCCAAGGTCGAAACAGGGGGGGAGGATATGTGACAGGACCAGGGGGAAAGTGGTAGAAGGAGTCTACATTTCACCTAGGTTCCTCTCCTATACGTTCTAAAAAGCAGCCAGGGAATTGACAGCAAGGAAAACTAGGTTTTCTCTTTGCAAGGGTTTTGTTATAAAACCTGGTTAGAAGGGCCTGGCTGCTTGGAGCAGGGAGAGTTGGGTGGGTCCCTGCTCCAATTAGCCACTCCAGGTATTCAGGGTAACTGTGGCTAATCACCTTGGAACCTGAGTGTGCTATAAAATGGCAAACAGCTCACTAGCTGATCTCTCTGCTCCTGGGAAGAACCCTGCTGGGTGAGTGAAAAACAACAGTGTGTTTTGTTGATGGAGCTGGGCACAAGGCTCAGTTTCATGTAGTTAGGGACTACTGCCTGTTTAGAAGTAGTGGCCAGACGGCCAGGTATTTCATTTGTTTTGAACTGTTTTGTTTAATTCTTTTTCTGCAAAAATCAATAAAACTGGCTGAGGCCAGTTGCACCATACTTGCTTGGACTGGACTGTGTTTTATGTGCCTATAGCGCCCGTCTATCCCAGGAGACGGCGGTCCTGTGAGCTAATCCCGCTACAACAGCCATAGTCCATGGGCTGCACCTCTAGTCCTTGTCCGAAAGAAAGATGGTAACATTCGGTTCTGTGTGGACTACAGAAAGATTAACCAAATTACCCACAAGGATGCCTATCCTTTACTAAGAATGGATGATTCCTTGACAGCATTAGGATCCTCAGCTTACTTTTCTACTCTGGATTTAACCAGTGGGTAATGACAGGTACTAATGGCTCCTGAAGATCGTGAAAAAGCAGCATTTACTACCTCTATGGGCCAATTTGAATTTAACTACATGCCCTTTGGACTTTGCAATGCATCTGGAACTTTCCATAGACTAATGGAACGCTGTTTAGGCCACAAGAGATTCTGGGTAACTCATTTAACCCAGTGTAATTGCTGGGCTCCGATCGATTACCATGGCAGCCAGGACGCTTCTGGAGCCCTGGCTGCCATGGTCAGTTCCCTGGACTGGAGAAGATCGTCTTGGAGACAGGGAGCGCTGGGCAGGCAGGGAGAGCTGACACAGCCAATCCAAGCAGGCTTTGTATGAAGTGTGCACAGAAAATACTGGTACGGTACATCGCTTGCTGTGATTGGCTGGTTGTTGTATACTTAAAATTTTTATTTAGTGTGCATTGGAAGAGGGATAGTCTTATATGGCGAGTATAGCCCAAACCCTATATTTTAAATGGAAAAGTTGTGGGTCGTCTTATGCGCCCAGTAATCTTATACGCCGGAAAATACGGTACTCTAAATCCTATAAAGACCACTTAAAACATCTTGCAGAAGTTTTTCAAGTCCTCATTAAGCACGGACTCAAGATCAAACCCTCTAAGTGCTACCTACTAAAACCAGAAGTCAAGTACTTGGGACATGTTGTTAGTTCTCTGAAACACCTGCAGACTTTGTGATGATTTCTGGAACTCAGACAAACCACAGGAAGCCAGTAACGGCGGAGACGAGTACACACATTGCAGAGGCTGCAGGAACTGGAACACACCGGATCGAAGCACATACAGACTTGGCAATGACTTCTGAAACCCAGACACACTTGGCAGAACACAAACACACAAGGCATAAGCTTCAGGAGCAAATAGGAGGAACAGATAATGATGTAAACACTACTGCACAGCCAGGGTCTGGACACACACCCCAGAAAGAACTAATTTAACTATTCCTGATTCTCTATGGATTAAAGTCACTTTGATCCAGATATTAAAAAATTACACATCGAATACATTTCAGCAGTCTGTATTGAATGATGTAAAATGTCTATGGGATAAGGTTACCACCTAGAAAGGAGAATCTAAATATGAATGTTTGGCAGTAGAGACCCTAACATTTTTTTTAAAATATCCTTATAAAAAAGCAGATAAGGGAGGGGCTATTGTTGTGATGAATAAGTTTATGTAAATTGCAGAAGCCTGTAGTCAGTTGGCAGATACCAACGTCCATAGGAAACTCCCAGGGGATCCTACCGATGTATTTAAAAAGGAGATTGATGGTTTTTTGGAAGACAGTAAGGACAACGGCATTACTGATGCCAAGACTATAAAAGCCCTGAGTAGTTTGTACCCCAAGATTCTGGTCCTTTATCTGCTGCCAAAGGTTCACAAGAATATGGATTCTCCTCCTGGACGTCCAATAGTGTCTTGTACAGACCTGCTGCCGCAGCCTCTAACGATCTATCTGGATTCTCCTCCTGGATATCCAGTAGTGTCCTGTATGGACCTGCTGCCTCAGCCTCTAACGATCTATCTGGATTCTCCTCCTGGACCTTCAATAGTGTCCTGTATGGACTCGCTGCCGCAGTCTATGACGATCTATCTGGATTCGCCTCCTGGATGTCCAATAGTGTCCTGTACAGACTCTCTGCCGCAGCCTCTAGCGGTCTATCTGGATTGACCTCCTGGACGTCCAATAGTATCCTGTACGGACTCGTTGCCACAGCCTCGAACAGTCTATCTGGATTCTCCTCCTGGACGTCCAATAGTGTCCTGTATGGACTCGCTGCCTCAGCATCTACTGATCTATCTGGATTCTCCTCCTGGATGTCCAATAGTGTCCTGTACGGACTCGCTGCCGCAGCCTCTAGCGATCTATCTGGATTGTCCTCCTGGACGTCCAATAGTATCCTGTACGGACTTGTTGCCGCAGCCTCTAACAGTCTATCTGGATTCTCCTCCTGGACATCCAATAGTGTCCAGTATGGACTTGCTGCCTCAGCATCTAGTGATCTATCTGGATTCTCCTCCTGGACATCCAATAGTGTCCTGCACTGACTCGCTGCCGCAGCCTCTAACAGTCTATCTGGATTCTCCTCCTGAACATCCAATAGTGTCCTATGTGGACCTGCTGCCACAGCCTCTAGTGATCTATCTGGATTGTCCTCCTGGACGTCCAATAGTATCCTGTACGGACTCGTTGCCGCAGCCTCTAACAGTCTATCTGTATTCTCCTCCTGGACGTCCAATAGTGTCCTGTATGGACTTGCTGCCTCAGCATCTACTGATCTATCTGGATTCGCCTCCTGGATGTCCAATAGTGTCCTGTACAGACTCTCTGCCGCAGCCTCTAGCGGTCTATCTGGATTGACCTCCTGGACGTCCAATAGTATCCTGTATGGACTCGTTGCCGCAGCCTCTAACAGTCTATCTGGATTGTCCTCCTGAACGTCCAATAGTGTCCTATACGGACCTGCTGCCGCAGCCTCTAGCAGTCTATCTGGATTCTCATCCT
The DNA here is from genome assembly GCF_905171765.1 of Bufo bufo. Taxonomy (NCBI): domain Eukaryota; kingdom Metazoa; phylum Chordata; class Amphibia; order Anura; family Bufonidae; genus Bufo; species Bufo bufo. Next base: position 68,393,374 of record NC_053389.1, read on the forward strand.
GGACATCCAATAATGTCCTGCACTGACTCGCTGCTGCAGCCTCTAGAGATCTATCTGGATTTTGAGAGACACAAATGATTTTTTGGATAGGATCGATGGAATGAACAGCACAGTACCTGTGCACATTGGACGTCCAGAATTTATTTACAAATATACCGAAGGAGAAGGGACTTGAATGTGTATGTGAGCAACTAAAGCGCAATGCGAGGTTTAATAACCAGATGATTTTCTTCCTGATAACTTTATTTTAGTTTATTTTGACATAAAATTATTTTCAGTTTGATAGTGATTTTTACTTGCAGCTGTGGGGGACTTCGAATGTTTGGCAGTAGAGACCCTAAAAAAAAATGAAAATATCCTTATAAAAAAATCAGATAAGGGAGGGGCTATTCTTGTGATGAATAAGTCTATGTAAATTGCAGAAGCCTGTAGACAGTTGGCAGATACCAACGTCCATAGGAAACTCCCAGGGGATCCCACCGATGTATTTTAAAAGGAGATTTAAAAGGACAACGGCATTAATGATGCCAAGACTATAAAAGCCCTGAGTTGTTTGTACCCCAAGATTCCGGTCCTTTATCTGCTGCCAAAGGTTCACAAGAATATGGATTCTCCTCCTGGATGTCCAATAGTGTACTGTACAGACCTGCTGCCGCTGCCTCTAACGATCTATCTGGATTCTCCTCCTGGATATCCAGTAGTGTCCTGTACGGACCTGCTGCTGCAGCCTCTAACGATCTATCTGGATTCTGTTCCTGGACCTCCAATAGTGTCCTGTACGGACTCACTGCCTCCACCTCTAGCGATCTATCTGGATTGTCCTCCTGGACGTCCAATAGTGTCCTGTCGCGCAGAGGGGAGATTTGAGACCACACTATTCACAAAGATCACAGATCGAAAAAACCTGCTGCTTCATTCTAACCATCGCGCCCCTCACATTTTTTCTAATATGCCTAGGAGCCAGTTCACACGGGCCAGAAGGATATCCAGCACAGATAAAGAATATGAAAAAAATCGCTTATTGATGGTTAATAATTTTACACAGAGGGGTTATAATCAGGGTTGAGCGAACCTGAACTGTAAAGTTTGGGTTCGTACCGAACATTAGGATTTTTGGACCCCGGACCCGAATCTCCCAAACTTTTCATTAAAAGTTTGGGTTCGACTTCGGTGTTTGGCGAGTTAATGGTGCTTTTTGAAAGGCTGCAGAGCAGCCAATCAACGAGTGTTTAACTTGTGTGGCCTTAGAAGCCATCACAGCCATGCCTACTAATGGCATGTCTGTGATTGGCCAGTGCAGCATGTGACCAAGCCTCTATATAAGCTGGAGTCATGTAGCGCTGCACGTAACTCTGCTGTGCTTAGTGTAGGGAGAGGATAGGACAGAATCTGTTATCAGAAGTGCTTGTTAACTCTGCGATCTACAGCAAATTTGTTTTGTGGGTGCAGTGCACCATTTTTTTTACCCTGCCCTGAGCCCAGTGAAACAGAAAAATTACTTTTATCTGTCTGTTAGTTAGGTGGGCATCGGCGGCCATTTTATGCAAGTTCAGTGCACCAGCACAGCATATGTGCATTTGTGACAGTCAAATACAAGGTTTAAATACTGCAGTTATATTCAGGGTTTAAAAAAACACCCATTTTTTGCAAGATAATACATTTTGGGTCCTTTGCTGAATTTGTGACAGTCAAATACAAGCTTTAAATACTGTAATTATATTCTGGGTTAAAAAAAAACACAATTTTTTTGCAAGATAATACATTTGCGCCCTTTGTTGCATTTGTGACAGTCAAATACAAACTTTAAATACTGCAGTTATATTCTGGGTTTAAAAAAACACACATTTTTTGCAAGACCCTACATCTGGGGCCTTTGCTGCATGTGTCACAGTCAAATACAAGCGTTAGATACTGCTGTTATATTCTGGTATTAAAAAAAAAAACATTTTGGGCAAGATAATACAGTCGTGGCCAAAAGTTTTGAGAATTAGATAAATATAGGAAATTGGAAAAGTTGCTGCATAAGTTTTTATAATAGCAACTTGCATATACTCCAGAATGTTATGAAGAGTGATCAGATGAATTGCATAGTCCTTTTTTGCCATAAAAAATTTACTTAATCCCAAAAAAAACTTTCCACTGCATTTCATTGCTGTCATTAAAGGACCTGCTAAGATCATTTCAGTAATCGTCTTGTTAACTCAGGTGAGAATGTTGACGAGCACAAGGCTGGAGATCATTATGTCAGGCTGATTGGGTTAAAATGGCAGACTTGACATGTTAAAAGGAGGGTGATGCTTGAAATCATTGTTCTTCCATTGTTAACCATGGTGACCTGCAAAGAAACGCGTGCAGCCATCATTGCGTTGCATAAAAATGGCTTCACAGGCAAGGATATTGTGGCTACTAAGATTGCACCTCAATCAACAATTTATAGGATCATCAAGAACTTCAAGGAAAGAGGTTCAATTCTTGTTAAGAAGCCTTCAGGGCGTCCAAGAAAGTCCAGCAAGTGCCAGGATCGTCTCCTAAAGAGGATTCAGCTGCGAGATCGGAGTGCCACCAGTGCAGAGCTTGCTCAGGAATGGCAGCAGGCAGGTGTGAGCGCATCTGCACGCACAGTGAGGCGAAGACTTTTAAAAGATGGCCTGGTGTCAAGAAGGCCAGCAAAGTAGCCACTGCTCTCCAAAAAAAACATCAGGGACAGATTGATCTTCTGCAGAAAGTATGGTGAATGGACTGCTGAGGACTGGGGCAAAGTCATATTCTCCGATGAAGCCTCTTTCCGATTGTTTGGGGCATCTGGAAAAGGCTTGTCCGGAGAAGAAAAGGTGAGCGCAACCATCAGTCCTGTGTCATGCCAACAGTAAAGCATCCTGAGACCATTCATGTGTGGGGTTGCTTCTCATCCAAGGGAGTGGGCTCACTCACAATTTTGCCCAAAAACACAGCCATGAATAAAGAATGGTACCAAAACACCCTCCAACAGCAACTTCTTCCAACAATCCAACAACAGTTTAGTGAAGAACAATGCATTTTCCAGCACGATGGAGCACCGTGCCATAAGGCAAAAGTGATAACTTAGTGGCTCGGGGACCAAAACGTTGACATTTTGGGTCCATGGCCTGGAAACTCCCCAGATCTTAATCCCATTGAGAACTTGTGGTCAATCCTCAAGAGGCGGGTGGACAAACAAAAACCCACTAATTCTGACAAACTCCAAGAAGTAATTATGAAAGAATGGGTTGCTATCAGTCAGGAATTGGCCTAGAAGTTGATTGAGAGCATTCCCAGTCGAATTGCAGAGGTCCTGAAAAAGAAGGGCCAACACTGCAAATACTGACTCTTTGCATAAATGTCATGTAATTGTCGATAAAAGCCTTTGAAACGTATGAAGTGCGTGTAATTATATTTTACTACATCACAGAAACAAGTGACACAAAGATCTAAAAGCAGTTTAGCAGCAAACTTTGTGAAAACTAATATTTTTGTCATTTTCAAAACTTTTGGCCACGACTGTACATTTGCGGCCTTTGCTGCATTTCTGACAGTCCAATACAAGCGGTACATACTGATGTTATATTCTGGTATTTAAAAAACACCCATTTTGGGCAAGATAAAACATTTGCGGCCTTTGTTGCATTCGTGACAGTCAAATACACACTTTAAATACTGCTGTTATATTTTGGGATTAAAAAAACACCAATTTATTGCAAGACTCTACATCTGGGGCCTTTGCTGCATTTGTCACAGTGAAATACATGCTTTAAATACTGCAATTATATTCTGGGTTTAAAAAAACACCCATTTTTTGCAAGATTATACATTTGCGCCCTTTGTTGCATTTGTGACAGTCAAATACAAACTTTAAATACTGCAGTTATATTCTGGGTTTAAAAAAACACACATTTTTTGCAAGACCCTACATCTGGGGCCTTTGCTGCATTTGTCAAAGTCAAATACAAGCGTTAGATACTGCTGTTATAGTCTGGTTTAAAAAAAACACCCATTTTGGGCAAGACTCTACATCTGGGGCATTTGCTGCATTTCTGACAGTCAAATACAAGCGTTAGATACTGCTGTTATATTCTGGTATTAAAAAAACACCCATTTTGGGCAAGATAATACATTTGCGGTCTTTGCTGGATTTCTGACAGTCCAATACAAGCGTTAGATACTGATGTTATATTCTGGTATTTAAAAAACACCCATTTTGGGCAAGATAATACATTTGTGGCCTTTGTTGCATTCGTGACAGTCAAATACACACTTTAAATACTGCTGTTATATTTTGGGTTAAAAAAAACACCAATTTATTGCAAGACCCTACATCTGGGGCCTTTGCTTCATTTGTCACAGTCAAAAACTAGCGTTAGATACTGCTGTTATATTCTGGTATTAAAAAAAACACCCATTTTGGGCAAGATAATAAATTTGCGGCCTTTGTTGCATTTCTGACAGTCCAATACAAGTGTTACATACTGCTGTTATATTCTGGTATTAAAAAAACACCAATTTTAGACAAAATAATACATTTGCAGCCTTTGTTGCATTTGTGACAGTCAAATACAAACTTTAAATACTGCTGTTATATTCTGGTATTAAAAAAACACCAATTTTAGACAAAATAATACATTTGCAGCCTTTGTTGCATTTGTGACAGTCAAATACAAACTTTAAATACTGCTGTTATATTCTGGGTTTAAAAAACACCAATTTATTGCAAGAACCTACATCTGGGGCCTTTGCTGCATTTGTCACAGTCATATACAAGCGTTAGATACTGCTGTTATATTCTGGTATTAAAAAATACCAATTTTGGGCAATATAATACATTTGCGGACTTTGCTGCATTTCTGACAGTCGAATACAAGCGTTAGATACTGCTGTTATATTCTGGTTTCTAAAAAACACCCATTTTGGGCAAGATAATAAATTTGCGGCCTTTGCTGCATTTCTGACAGTCTAGTACAAGCATTAGATACTGCTGTTATATTCTGGTATTAAAAAAACACCCATTTTGGACAAGATGATACATTTGTGGCCTTTGTTGCATTTGTGACAGTCAAATACAAACTTTAAATACTGCTGTTATATTCTGGGTTTAAAAAAACTCAATTTTTTTTCAAAACCCTACATCTGGGGCCTTTGCTGCATTTGTCACAGTCAAATACTAGCGTTAGATACTGCTGTTCTATTCTTGTATTAAAAAAACACCCATTTTGGCCAAAACCCTACATCTGGGGCCTTTGCTGCATTTGTCAAAGTCAAATACAAGCGTTAGATACTGCTGTTATATTTTGTTTTTTAAAAAACACCCATTTTGAGGAAGATAATAAATTTGCGGCCTTTGCTGCATTTCTGACAGTCAAATACAAACTTTAAATACTGCTGTTATATTCTGGGTTTAAAAAAACACCAATTTATTGCAAGACCCTACATCTGGGGCCTTTGCTACATTTGTCACAGTCAAATACTAGCGTTAGATACTACTGTTCTATTCTGGTATAAAAAAAACACCCATTTTGGGCAAAACCCTACATCTGGGGCTTTTGCTGCATTTGTCAAAGTCAAATACAAGCGTTAGACACTGCTGTTATATTGTGGTATTAAAAAAAACACCCATTTTGGGCAAGATAATACATTTGCTACCTTTTTTGCATTTGTGACAGTCAAATACAAACTTTAAATACTGTAGTTATATTCTGGGTTTAAAAAAACACAAATTTTTTGCAAGACCCTACATCTGAGCCTTTGCTGCATTTGTCACAGTCATATACAAGCGTTAGATACTGTTGTTATATTCTGGTATTAAAAAAATACCCATTTTGGGCAATATAATACATTTCCGGACTTTGCTGCATTTCTGACAGTTCAATACAAGCGTTAGATACTGCTGTTATATTCTGATATTAAAAAAACACCCATTTTGGACAAGATGATACATTTGTGGCCTTTGTTACATTTGTGACAGTCAAATACAAACTTTAAATACTGCTGTTATATTCTGGGTTTAAAAAAACACCAATTTTTTTCAAAACCATGCATTCTGGGGCCCTTGCTGCATTTATCACAGTCAAATACTAGCGTTAGATACTATTGGTATATTCTGGTTTTAAAAAAACACCCATTTTGGGCAAGACCCTACATCTGGGGCCTTTGCTGCATTTGTCACAGTCAAATACAAGCGTTAGATACTGCTGTTCTATTCTGGTATTAAAAAACACCCATTTTGGGCAAAACCCTACATCTGGGGCCTTTACTGCATTTGTCAAAGTCAAATACAAGCGTTAGATACTGCTGTTATATTCTAGTATTAAAAAAACACCCATTTTGGACAAGATAATACATTTGCGGCCTTTGTTGCATTTGTGACAGTCAAATACAAACTTTAAATACTGCTGTTATATTCTGGGTTTAAAAAAAAAACCAATTTATTGCAAGACCCTACATCTGGGGCCTTTGCTGCATTTGTCACAGTCAAATACTAGCGTTAGATACTACTGTTATATTCTGGCTTTAAAAAAACACCCATTTTGGGCAAGACCCTACATCTGGGGCTTTTGCTACATTTAGAGTCAATAAATTTTTTATTGAAGTATATCATAAAGGGGAATAATGCTGCACAACACACGCAGGTGAGCACGGCATACAAGTAAATAAATCTCCCAAACAGGGGAGTTCAAAAGAACAAGCGTCAAGGCAATAAGTAAGGCGAAATGACAAATAATCAAATTGCCAAATAATAAATGACAAATAGTGAAAACATAAAACATAAGGCATCAGCAATTCCTCAAAGTGCACCCATAGGGGAGGGGGGGAAGGAGGAGGAGGAGGGGGGGGGAGAGAGAAAGGGTATAGAATATAGGTACTTCAAACCTAGCTTTAGTTATGAAAGAAAGTTAGGAGGTGGACATATGTTTTGAGGATTTCCATAAACTCCATGTTTTTTCATATTTGGTGGTGTTGCAGATGGCATTGCTAGCTGCAGAAGCCATAATTTGTTCAAAGAGACAGGTTCTGTTAACCCTTTGGATTACTTCTACTATCGTGGGCGGGTGGAGGGATTTCCACTTTGAGGTGATGGCTAATTTAGCTGCTAGGAGGATATGACAAACCAAACCCCTACCTGAAATAGGAATTTCCGAAATTCCAATCATAAGTAATGCCAGCGAGGGGGAGGAGGGACACAAAGTTGGTTGTGGACCCAGGACCTGTACAATTAGGGCAAAGACCTCTATCCAGAAGGGTTTAACCATTGGGCAATCCCATAGAATATGGAATAACGTGCCTTTATGTCCGCATTTCCTCCAGCAAAGGGGGGAGACTGACGGGTAAATGAGATGTAGCCTCTCGGGGGTAAAGTACCATCTTAGTGTGGTTTTTACAAATGATTCATAATGAGTTACACAGGTGATATTTTTTGAGACAAACTTAAAAGCAGCCTGCCATTGCAAAGGTGTAATCTTCGCTTTTAGATCTTGTTCCCAAGATAACATCGGTGCAGACAGAGTGAAGGTGTCTTTGCGGTTCAACTGTAAATATAAGGGACGAAGGGTTTTGATCATCTGTTTTGGCGATGACCACAATTCTAATATTCGTTTGTTAATTGCAGAAAAAGGATGGATTTTCCCCTAAGTAGTGCCTTATTCTAAGATATTTATAGAAGTCCACATTGGGAATTTTAAAGGTATGATGAAGGCTTTCAAAGGTAACCAAACTATCTTTTTGAAATAGTTGTGCAATTTCCGTGATGCCATATTTGCCCCAGGCCACCACTCCCAAGTCCGGGATGAGATGATCTAGTACCACTAGCGGGATGTGTCCCCATGAAGGTAGAGTTCCATTAACCGTGAGAGTATGGTACTTAATCCAACAATCTAGGGCATTAGAGGCCAGGAAGGATAAACTTGGTTTGATAAATGACTTCTCTAGGGAAGCTATCAATAATGCTCTACAATTACCTCCTGTGATTTCTGAGGAGTCAATATGAGCCCATTGTTTGGACAGGTCCATCCTCCACCAGCTCTCCAGCTGAGTTATTTGTGTCGCTAGGTAATAGTCATAAATATTTGGTAAACTGATACCTCCCATTTGTTTCCTAATCTGCAGAATTTTTGAAGCAATTCTGGGCTTTTTTCCCTGCCAGAGAAAGGAGTTCAATATTTTGTTACACTGAGAAAAATAAGACACTGGAAGCTTTATGGGGAGAACTCTAAAAAGGTAGAGAAGTTTAGGTAGAGCAAACATCTGAAACGTAGCCAATCTGCCAAACCAGGAAATTATAAACTTGTTGTATTGCTCTAGGTCTTTCTTCAAATTTGATATTAAAGGAGGGTAATTAGCTAAATATAGCTTTTGGGTTGAGGAGGTGAGATTTATGCCCAAATATTGGATTTGGTCAGGTTGCCAGTTTAACATGAATTTTTCTTTGAGGGGTTTAATAATAGCAGGGGCTAGGTTTAGGGGCATGGCCCGGGACTTAGCTGTGTTTAGCTTATAATAGGAAAGTTGGCCAAATTTGGCAATAATATCTAGGGCAGAGGATAGAGAGGATGATGGGTCGGTGAGTGTGAGTATTACGTCATCCGCATATAGGCTCAGCGTATGGGTGCGATCGGCTATCTGGATCCCCGATACATTATTGCTTAAACGCAGGGCTTGGGCGAGGGGTTCAATAGACAAAATGAACATGAGGGGGGAGAAGGAGCAACCCTGCCTGGTCCCGTTGGAAATGGCAAATGATTTAGATAGGGACCCATTTACCCATACTCTGGCTGAGGGATCCGCATAAAGCGCTTGGATAGAGGTTAATGTAGGACCACCTATTCCCATTTTAGAGAGAACCGCGAAAGAAAAGGACCAGCAAATGCGGTCAAACGCTTTTTCGGCGTCCAGCGTCACAAAAAGCGCTGGTGTTTTCTTCCTCTGTATATATGAGAGGATGTTTAGGACCCTTCTAGAGTTTTCCTGAATTTGTCGGCCTTTAACAAAGCCGACCTGGTCGGAGTGTATAAGCGAGGGGATAAGAGGGGCTAGTCTATTTGATAGGACTCTGGCAAATATCTTTATATCTGTATTTAGAAGGGATATGGGGCGGAAATGTTTCGGGTCATCTGTTGGTTTATTAGGTTTGGGAATGGTCACTATTAAAGCTTCGAGCATCTCTCTAGGGAAGGAACCCGTCTCTCTGGCAGATCTAAAGGATTGTAACATGTAGCTGGAGAGCTGGTCAAAGAACGCCTTATAGTAGGAATTAGATAGGCCATCAGGGCCAGGAGCTTTATTTAGGGGTAATTTTTTAACAATGGCATGTAGTTCTTCCACTGTCAGGGGGGCATTTAGGGATTGTAATTGTGTAGTGGTCAACTGGGGGAGACCTAATCTGTTTAAGAATGCATCAATTTGATCTGGTTGTGGTGGTGTGACCATCTTGCTTGGGGACAGGTTGTAGAGGGAGGCATAGAAATCTCCAAAGGCGTCTGCTATTTCTGTTGGGGAAGTTAGTTTTTTCCCTGAAGAGGAGTCCCTGAGAAAGGGGATCTTGGATTTGGCTGCTCTTCGTTTCAAACGGTTAGCTAGCAGTTTCCCTGCTTTGTTATCTTGATAGTAGAAAGAGGCCTGTGTCCTTTTTAGTCTCAATTCATGTTTATACAAAAGGCATGCTGATAATTGTGATCTAAGAGACTTAAGGTCCTCTGAGTGGGAGGGGGATATAGAAGCTTTATTAAGGGTCTCAATTTTCCGGATCTCGCTGGTTAATTTGTCTATTTTTTCTCTACGTTCTCTCTGGATCTTACTGCCTATTTTAATGAATACTCCCCTAATATAGGCCTTATGGGCACACCATAGGGTGGAGGGGTTGGAAACAGAACCATCATTTAGCGTGAAAAACTCTTTCAATGCGGCTTTGAGTTCCTGAGAAAGTTGAGGGTGGTCAATGACATATGTATTGTTTCGCCAAGGGGAATACGGCTTGGCGAAATGGGATTCCTTCAAAGAAAGGGAAATCGGGGCGTGGTCTGACCATGTGATCGTGTGTATGGACGAAGAAATCACGTTAGCAATCACTGACCTGCTAGTTAAAAACATGTCAATTCTGGAGTATGACTGGCCTGTTGGTGAGAAGAAAGAGTAGTCCCTTTCTGTACCATGTTGAATCCTCCAGATATCATACAAATCCTCTTGTAAGAAGAGAGGTGAGATAGCTCCCGGAGTATCTCTGGTAGGGTTTGTGGTATCTACGCTTGGGTCCATAATTAAGTTGAAGTCGCCGCTCCAGATCACATGGCCAGACCTCAACCCTCGTACTTCAGAAGCAAGACGCCTGAAGAAAGAAATCTGATGCTTGTTAGGGGCATATACAAAAACTAATGTGTATTCAACATTATTGATAGAGCACACAAGTATAACATATCTGCCCCCGGGGTCTAGGACCGAGGATTTCAAAGAAAAGGCTACTGAATGGCTAATGGCCACTAGTACCCCTCTCTGTTTTTTAACATGATGGGATTGAAAAATATGTGGGAACTTGGGGTGGTGAATTCTGTGGGCATCAGATTGGAGTAAATGGGTTTCAGTGGCGCAAAAGATGTCACACTTTAGTTCATGAATTTCCTTCCACAGCATGGACCTCTTAAAGGGACTATTTAGCCCTTTGACATTTAAAGCAGAGATCTTGAGAACCATATCTGCGGGAGGAACGCCAGAACCGTAAGCTCAATTCTACTTATGTTAGGAGGGCAATTCAGGATTTTAGTACATCCAAGCTCCAAATCAGATCTCAGTGAAGTAACCCCTATAGGTACATGAGGAGGACAAGTATAGTGCACATTGAGGAAATGGCAAAAGAAAAACAAAAAATATGAACATAAAAAGAACAGTAAAAGTAACACATAGAAAAGGCACCTGATAGCCATCAGGCGCAATGGTGTGGGCTTACGAGGCAGTTTCTGCCCGACTAACCACTCGAGTCCTACACACAGTGATAGATTAAACTAAGAAATCAGACAGATCACCGGTCAACGTGGGGGTTTACGTCTGGATGGAACCGTCTGCCAATCAGTTGCAATCTGGACCGGACCTCTTGCTTAAAGATCCGAGATATCTTTAAAGGGAATGTTCCAATCTTCTAGTAGCTTTTTCCCTGAGTCCAGAGAATGAACTGCATGAAGGGTGCCCTGGTGCTGGATCAACACTTTAGTGGGGAAACCCCAACGGTAAGGGATATTATGGTCCCGGAGGGCTGCGGTAAAGGGAGCCAGGTTTCTTCTTTGCTGAAGAGTTGGGGCAGACAGGTCTGCAAAGATTTTAACCCCTTCATACGGAGCCGGTAAGGGGCCTTTTTTCCTGGAGGCGTTCATGAGCTGCTCCTTGATGTGGAAGAAGTGGACTCTTGCCAAAATGTCCCTGGGGACTGCATCTAGTAGGTGTTTCGGTCTGGTCACTCTATGTGCCCTATCCAGGGTGAGGTCTCTGTCGTTCACGTTTGGTAGGAGTGACCGCATAAGGTCCGTTATGTAAGCCTCTAGCTCCTTAGGTGGTATTTCCTCAGGTATACCCCGTAGCTTAATATTGTTACGGCGAGACCTGTCTTCTAGGTCTATCACCTTATTTTTGAGCCTCTCCACCTCTGAGGATAATTCCTCATGTGCATCCACCAGATGATTGTGTGACGCTGCAAAATCACCCATTTTGGTTTCAACATGGGTGAGCCGTTTGTCTGCCTCGGTGATTGAGGCCTGCAAGGGAGTCAGGAGGGCCGCAATTTCGCTATGCATGGAGCGGCTAAACACCAGCAGCATTTCTTTTATCATGTTGCCCGTGGCAAGGTCGTCTGTGGTGGGGAAGTTTGCAAGAAATGGGCTAATCTGGTCGCTCACCTCCGCTTGTGTCAGTTCATCCTCCTGCAGACGAGGTTTCTGCTTAAGCGGGCTCTGAGTTGGAGATTCAAACGCTCGGGCCTGTTGTTCCGGCGGGCTGCGTCGGTCCGGTGATATGATCACAGGCTTGATAAGGTGAGGTTCGTCTGGCGACGCTGGGTGTGTGGATGAGGGGTGGGAAGCAGGAAAGTTTCTTTGTTGAGGTGGAGTAGATGCTGGTGAGACATGTTCCGCGGAGCTGGAGGAGCGCGTGGAAGCAGGTGAACCCGCGCCATTTTGGTCTCTGAGTCTCTCCACAAAGAAGTCGAGTTTTCCTTGCTTCTTGATCGATCTTTTCCCCCTGGTCATCATGGGTGTGAATCGGAAGGCTAATACGCCAGTATCAGACTGATAAATCGGGTGTCAGCCTGATATTGCTTGCAGGTCGCTCGGTAGGGCTCGGGAGCTCACAGCTCAACCGGCCATCTCTCTCGGCTGGCAAACCACGCCCCCTGGGGCTTTTGCTACATTTGTCACAGTCATATACAAGCGTTAGACACTGCTGTTATATTCTGGTATTATAAAAACACCCATTTTGGGCAAGATAATACATTTGCGGCCTTTGTTGCATTTGTGACAGTCAAATACAAACTTTAAATACCGCTGTTATATTCTGGGTTTAAAAAAACACCAATTTATTGCAAGACTCTACATCTGGGGCCTTTGCTGCATTTGTCACAGTCAAATACTTGTGTTAGATAATGCTGTTATAATCTGGTTTAAAAAAAACATGCATTTTGGGCAAGACCCTACATCTGGGGCCTTTGCTGCATTTGTCACAGTCAAATACAAGCGTTAGATACTGCTGTTATATTCTGGTATTAAAAAAACACCCATTTTGGTCAAGATAATACATTTGCAGCCTTTGTTGCATTTGTGACAGTCAAATACAAACTTTAAATACTGTAGTTATATTCTGGGTTTAAAAAAACACTGATTTTTTGCAAGACCCTACATCTGGGGCCTTTGCTGCATTTGTCACAGTCATATACATGCATTAGATACTGTTGTTATATTCTGGTATTAAAAAAATACCCATTTTGGGCAATATAATACATTTCCGGACTTTGCTGCATTTCTGACAGTCCAATACAAGCGTTAAATACTGCTGTTATATTCTAGTATTAAAAAAACACCCATTTTGGACAAGATGATACATTTGCGGCCTTTGTTGCATTTGTGACAGTCAAATACAAACTTTAAATACTGCTGTTATATTCTGGGTTTAAAAAAACACCAATTTTTTTCAAAACCCTACATCTGGGGCCTTTGCTGCATTTGTCACAGTCAAATACTAGCGTTAGATGCTATTGGTATATTCTGGTTTTAAAAAAACACCCATTTTGGGCAAAACCCTACATCTGGGGCCTTTGCTGCATTTGTCAATGTCAAATACAAGCGTTAGATACTGCTGTTATATTCTGGTTTTTAAAAAACACCCATTTTGGGCAAGATAATACATTTGCGGCCTTTGCTGGATTTCTGACAGTCCAATACAAGTTTTACATACTGCTGTTATATTCTGGTTTTTAAAAAAACACTTATTTTGGGCAAGATAATAAATTTGCGGCCTTTGCTGCATTTCTGACAGTCCAATACAAGTGTTACATACTGCTGTTATATTCTGGTATTAAAAAAACACCCATTTTAGACAAAATAATAAATTTGCGGCCTTTGTTGCATTTGTGACAGTCAAATACAAACTTTAAATACTGCTGTTATATTCTGGGTTTAAAAAAACACAATTATTTTTCAAAACCCTACATCTGGGGCCTTTGCTGCATTTGTCACAGTCAAATACTAGCGTTAGATACTACTGGTATATTCTGGTATTAAAAAAACACACATTTTGGGCAAGACCCTACATCTGGGGCCTTTGCTACATTTGTCACAGTCAAATACAAGCGTTAGGTACTGCTGTTCTATTGTGGTATTAATAAGACACCCATTTTGGGCAAAACCCTACATCTGGGGCCTTTGCTGCATTTGTCAAAGTCAAATACAAGCATTAGATACTGCTGTTATATTCTGTTTTTTTTAAAAACACCTATTTTGGGCAAGATAATAAATTTGCGGCCTTTGCTGCATTTCTGACAGTCCAATACAAGTGTTACATACTGCTGTTATATTCTGGTATTAAAAAAACACCCATTTTAGACAAAATAATACATTTGCGGCCTTTGTTGCATTTGTGACAGTCAAATACAAACTTTAAATATTGCTGTTATATTCTAGGTTTAAAAAAACACCCATTTTGGGCAAGACCCTACATTTGGGGCTTTTGCTGCATTTGTCACAGTCAAATACAAGCGTTAGATACTGCTGTTATTTTCTGGTATTAAAAAAGCACCCATTTTGCTCAAGATAATACATTTGCAGCCTTTGTTGCATTTGTGACAGTCAAATACAAACTTTAAATACTGCAGTTATATTCTGGGTTTAAAAAAGCACCGATTTTTTTGCAAGTGTTAAAGATGAGTGAATTTTATTCTATATTTTGTATCTCTAGGACTGTAATGAGTTAACTTTTTTTTTTTCAAGTGCCTCCCACCCCCCTCATTGTTTCAAGACTGGAGAAGAGAGGTGGGGGGGGGGGGGGGGGGCAAAGAGCTGTGCTGTGAGAAGTGTCTGTTTTCTCCTCTTTGTATAGGTGTATAGATTGTGGAGGAATGCATAAGCCAATCATATGGGTTGATGATATATACCTATTATTCACTGCCTATAGAGAAGCACCTCCTTGAAGTTTCACATATGACGTATGCAGTATTAGTGTTAGGATAAACTCCATTACAAAATGGCGATGGTAACCAGATGTTTACATTAGTTCACATTCCAAAGTAGTGCCCAGTGCGCAGATGCATGTGTATTATCTCCTCTCTCTTATCTCTTCTTCCTTTTGAGCCAATGAAATAACGCCTGGGCCTCAGAAAGTACTGCCCTTTTCTGAATAATAAAAGTTAGAGATTGCTTTGACCAGCTCCTGTGTCAGTGTCTAGTCTCTCAACCACGCGTGGAGATTAACCCCCTGGGGGTACATTGATTTGGAGCACCAGAGTGTATCTCAAATGCTCTCATTTAGGGCGTCTTCATCAAATGGCACCCCAGATAGGACTCTGAGCGAAAGTAGCATCCAACAGCTGACAAGACGGGCCCCTGAGCTTGACGAACGGCAGAGGGGAGAGGACCGCAGCCTCAAAGAAATGTGAGAAAACTTTTTATCTCATCTGCCTTTCTGCTATTTACTTCGTCATGCTCAGATAGCTCAGTCTGCTGTGAGGTGGCACCGATGTAAGTATAGTAGTCGGCTGTAATGCTGAAAGCTTGGAGTTTATAGAACCAATAGTCTGAACTTATAGATCACTCTGGTGTGTATATGTTTTGTGTGTGTCTGTGATTTGTCTGAGGAGTGAGTTGAGCACAGACGGTAAAACCACAAACAAAGGGAGGGGACAGTAACCTCCTGGTTTGGAAGGGGGCGCTGTAGCGCCGAGGTGTGGGACAAAGTAAACTCCGGCTGACCTGGCCAGGGAGACGCGTGGAGCCTCATGACCCGAAAGGGAAGACTGCAGAGATATTCTCCACCTGACCTGACCCCCAGGAAGACGCGGCGGAGCCCGTCTGACCCCTGGAGCAGGGGAAGACGTGCGGGGAGTCCCAGCTGACTAGTCAGACGTGATAGTCAGATTTGAGCCAACCAGAGGGGAGGGTGAATCCTTTGTCTGCGGAGGAAAGGGTTAAAGGTGCTGATCACTCCTCTGTTTTGTGTGTGTCAGTCTGAAATACTGTTGTTGAGATGGGTCAGTCCCACTCACATGAAGAAGGAGAATATACTGCTCCTCAGCTTGTAGCGAGAGAAGAAGGAAGTCAACATGTAAAAAATTATAAAGTAAAATTCCCCTAAAGTGAGGAAAATTGGCTTCTACCTCACAGGGTTTTTTTTTGCCTTCCTCTGGATCAACTTGTAGGATGACAGGCCGAACTGGATGGACAAATGTCTTTTTTCGGCCTTATGTACTTATGTACTATGTTACTATTATAAGAAGTTAATGAAGATTATAGGATGTGATATTAATGGAGAATTGAAAGTTAAAACCATGTTAGAGAAAGTGTGGCCCCGGACAGCAGGTCACCCGGCTGACATCAGGGATGAAAATCTGTAAGAAACTGTGAGGTTAAAGCTTACAGACTGTGGGCATCAGAACTCCTGTGATGTTGAGGGGGGGGGGTTCTAATGAGTGAGAAAGCAGAGCAGTGTCAGGATGTTAATTGATGGCACTAGCAAGAAAGAAAGTGCCCCAGTGTCTGCAATCAGAATGGCGCTTGTGTTAAATGTTCAGAAATGAACTGGTTACGTTTTGTTACCCTAATGATATGTGTGTGTTTAAATAGGGAAGATCCTAGCACTAGCATTAGAGATTACAGCAGTAAAATATGGTCAGTTAATGGATAAGTATTGTATGTATCTAGTGTGAGCTACAGAGATCCACTTCCCCGCCTTCACACAAAAACATTCCTGAGATAAGGGAAGCGGGCAGGGAATCATGCAGAGTAAGTGATGTGTAATATATTATACAAGACGAAGAATTGTTCAATAATTTTCTTTCTTCTTTCCCAAGCAGAGTAATGTGGGAATCCAGCTTTTAACAAAATGACTGTATGATTATAACATGTATATTGTCTTCTTATAAGAGTTGATTAATCACAGAGTGAAGACCAGAAGACATTGGAAAACGCAGCACAAACAGTGACAGACCATCAGCAATTCTGGGTGTGGTATGGATATCTGTTTCCAGGAAAGCTGTGTTTGTCTGTGCTGCAAGTTTTGGAATGTAACAAAGAAATTGTGTGACTGGGTTGGAAGATACATGATTCAGTGGAATGTGAATGGGTGTCGCTTTGAGTTGTAGTGGAGTTGAAAATGTGTGAAGACTGATGGATGTTTTTAGCAGTGCTGTGAATGCATATTTTATGTATAAGGGCGTGGTTATGAGCTGTTTGTGAAAATGAGTACATGGAAATGCGAATGCGTATGGAGTACGATATTTGTTTTTTAAATAATATGCGCATTGAGAATTTTATTTAATTTTTCTTGGAAGATTTTTTGTTTTTTATTGGTGCCAACAGTTTTGATTGAACTGTACATTTTTTTATTTTTATTAAAGTCAATGAAAAGTTTCTTATGGGCCCTTTGTGTGTTAATGTCTGTATTGTCAGATCTGTTTGTTTCAATGTTTGAAGTTACGTGTTACATGTTAAGTGTTGTGCTAAACATCAGAGCTCTGTTCTTATGGATAGCTGGGACATTACTGACGGACAGAAGGAGGACCACAGCGTCCGACTGAAAGGGGTGGACTTAGATGACTCAGAGCGGAGGGAGGAGGATAGGGGTGGACGTTACAGACAACGACAGCCCTTGT
Source organism: Bufo bufo (assembly GCF_905171765.1). Taxonomy (NCBI): domain Eukaryota; kingdom Metazoa; phylum Chordata; class Amphibia; order Anura; family Bufonidae; genus Bufo; species Bufo bufo. The sequence continues at coordinate 68,410,712 of NC_053389.1, forward strand.
GCCCATCCCCTAGTTATTAGACACTCCCATGGAAGATTAGAACAGGGCTGGCCTTAGGTGTTCAGGTGCCCTGTGCGAGCTAATCTCGTGGCGCCCCCCCCCCCCCGATTCACCTAGACATACACAAAGAGGAAAACAATCTTTGTAACAAACAGTTTTCTTTAATTACAGACAATTTAAGTGCAAGTGCAAACAAGTACAGTCATACCCAGTGTCGCCCATAGCCAGTCTCCTGCCCCCCTTAATCATACCCTGTCACCTTTGCCCAGTCCCCTGCCCCCCTTAATCATACCCAGTATCACCCAGAGCCAGTCCCCTGCTCCCCTTAATCATACCCTGTCACCTTTACCCAGTCCCCTGCCCTTCTTAATCATACCCAGTGTCACCCTTACCTAGGCCCCTCCCCCCTTAATTAGACCCTGCCCCCCTTAAATTAAGGGTAATAGACACTGGGTATGATTAAGGCGGAAGGGGACTGGATAAGGGTGACACTGGGTATGATAAAGGGGCAGGGGACTGGCTTTAGTTGACACTGGGTATGATTAAGGGGGGCAGGGGACTGGGTAAAGGTGACAGGGTATGATTAAGGGGGGCAGGGGACTGGCTATGGGTGACACTGGGTATGATTAAGGGCCTTAATCATACCCAGTGTCACCCATAGCCAGTCCCCTGCCCCCCTTAATCATACCCTGTCACCTTTACCCAGTCCCCTGCCCTTCTTAATCATACCCAGTGTCACCCTTACCTAGGCCCCTGCCCCCTTAATTAGACCCTGCCCCCCTTAAATTAAGGGTGATAGACACTGGGTATGATTAAGGCGGAAGGGGACTGGATAAGGGTGACACTGGGTATGATAAAGGGGGGCAGGGGACTGTGTAAAGGTGACAGGGTATGATTAAGGGGGGCAGGGGACTGGCTATGGGTGACACTGGGTATGATTAAGGGCCTTAATCATACCCAGTGTCACCCATAGCCAGTCCCCTGCCCCCCTTAATCATACCCTGTCACCTTTACACAGTCCCCTGCCCTTCTTAATCATACCCAGTGTCACCCTTACCCAGTCCGCTGCCCCCCTTAATCATACCCAGTGACTGTCACGGTGTCACCCACCTTATCCAGTCCCCTGCCCCCTGAATCATATCTAGTGTCTGTCACCCTTATCCTTATCCAGTCCCCTGCCCCCAGGCCCCATTTAAAGAAAGATATTTGGTAAAAAAAAAAAAGAAGAGTACCACACCATACCTGTTACATTCAGTGACATCTCCTGTGATGTAGACTTTCCTCAGCATCTTCATTCGGAGATAGGACCGTCATGATTCCTTCTTTCAGCCGCGTCTCGTCTCTGTAGAGTTTCACAGAAAATTTGGGGGATTTCTCACTTTACTATCATCCTCAGATAACAGACCTTCCCTCCCCCGTAGTGCCCATAACTATAATGCCCTCTGTATAATTATAATATATACTGGCCCCTTTATATTATTATTATTATTATTACTATTATTATTATTTCCTCCTCTGTATTATTATTATTATTATTATTATTAATATTATAATGGCCCCCTCTGTAGTATTATAGTATTAATTATGCCCCCCCTTCAGCCCCTCCAGCATACAGTCCCATGTAAGATACAACCTTCCCCCTGCCTTCAGCCCCTCCAGCATACAGTCCCATGTAAGACACATTACTTCCCTGCCTTCAGCCCCTCCAGCATACAGTCCCAAGTAAGGTACATCACTCTCCTGCCTTCAGCCCCTCCAGCATACAGTCCCAAGTAAGGTACGTCACTCCCCGCCTTCAGCCCCTCCAACATACAGTCCTATGTAAATAATATCACACTCCCTCTCTTTGCTGTCTGCCTTCAGCCCCTCCAGCATACAGTCCCATGTAAGATACATCACACCCCTGCCTTCCAGTCCTTCTTGCACAGTCCCATGTAAAATGCATCACTCATCCTGCCTTCAGCCCCTCCAGCATACAGTCCTATGTAAAATACATCACTCCCCCGGCCTTCAGCCCCTCCAGCATACAGTCCCATGTAAGATACAACGCCCCTCCAGCATACAGTCCCATGTAAGACACATCACTTCCCTGCCTTAGCCCCTCCAGCATACAGCCCTATGTAAAATAATATCACCCCCTTGCCTTCAGCCTCTCCAGCATACAGTCCCATGTAAATAATATCACCCCAACTACCCTCTCTTCAGACCCCTCTAACATACAGTCTCCAGTACAAAGATGATTCCTTCTCCCTTCAGCCCCTGCAAAAAGCCCCCCAAGTAAAAATAACAGTCACTATTCTCCTCCACATACTTACCTGCAGACTTTGCTCCTGCTCTGTAGAATCTCCCGCACATCATTAGGTCCCGCCCCCTGGATGACGAGACTCCGCCTCTTCCCCTGACATCATACCTCCTAGGATCAACTACATTCTACACACTACGCTCGCTCTACTGCCTCATAGGCTTCAGGCCACTAGCCTGAAGCCTATGAGGAAGAACGGAGGGGACGGGAGACATAGGCTCCCATGATCCTCATTTTAGTGTTTGCTGCCTGGCGCCCCCTGCAATTTTGCACCCAATATCGGCTCAGGTCGGGCCGGCTGCTGTAGCCTGTAGAGACCGACTGTGAGCTGTGTCGGCCGCCGGGCGCCCCTGTTGCCATGGCGCCCTGTGCGGCCGCACAGCTCGCACACCCCAAAGGCCGGCCCTGGATGAGAAGTCCTGTTTTCCAGTCTATTAATTCCGCGATAGGAAAAGTTGGATACTTCTGTAAGCCAAAATGCAGAGTAACATCAAGCAGCATTGGGTGGTTCAGTGGTGCCAACCAAAGGTAGTGTTCCTTTGGCATTGCTTCAGCCCTGATGTCAAACGCCTCATTGAAGTGAGGAAAAAGTAAGTCTGCCACCCTATAATGGTCCTGGGAGATGGGCCTGCAGAGTCTGTGGGACCCAGATCCCAGAAGAGAGATTGTTGTGCTGTCTGTGGTACTCCTCGTCCACACCACACGAGAGGATTGTATTCTATGTTGACCATGCCCGGATCACTGTCCGTCCCCACAGACACCCATGTTTTTTTGTCATAAGGAAAACACAAAGACAGGTGAGGGGGAGTTAGATCAAGATTAGGAAACAGGAAATCCAGTATCGGCTCTACTTTTAAACATTTTTAGCAGATTCAGTCTGGCCCAATGATATCCCTCACTCTGGGTGATAAAGAAGTAGTCCCGTTTTTGATTGATACTGGAGCAGCCAAGACAGTTGTGCACAGCAAACATGGCCTCCCCTGATTTACTCTCCAAGCACACCAGTCTTTGGGTAGAAGTGGATGGGAAAGTAGTATGCTCCCTTTTCAACAGAAACCATCCATATTAGATTTGCTCCTAACCAAGATGCGCTTGCCCGTTTGCAGGTCAGTGGTAACGCCCCTTGTTGCCTCCTGGGTGCAGATTTGCTTGCAAAAGTACATGCTAGTATCTCATATCAGGAGGACGGCACTGTGAAGCTTACAGGTGCCCTCAACGACCAGGAACTTTGTTTGTTGGCCATTAGTGATAAAATTCCCTGGTCCATGTTTGTATCAGTACTCCCAGAAGCTGAGAAAATCAAAACCACTCACCATTGGATGGTACATGACCTACATGCCGTTAATGAAGCCACAGTTTTTAACACCCACATCGTGCCCAACACATACACACACCTTGTTGGCTCAGGTTCCCATTACCTCTACTCACTCCACTGTGATTGATTTGTCCTTTAGTCCCCACCACCTCACAGATGAGGTGGTAGATGCTTTTTATGTCTAGAGCTGGCAATTTTGTGTTCCCCCACACTGGGCCTATCAGATTATTACATTTAGATTGTGTTGTTATGAAGTGAGTGGCCATGACTCAGCTGTCCTCACCCAACTGCATGACCAGCAATAACGCCCCGTAGCATATTATACAGCCAGACTTGATCCCGTGGCCAGAGGTTCCCCTTTCTGCATCAGAGCTGTAGTAGTTGTACTAGCTATGCTTGATGAAAGCTCTAAGATAGTTCTGAACCACAAAGTGATGGTGATATTACATCTATCCTAATGAACGTACAATCCAAATGATTGTTTTGTTGCCCGTTATTTGAGAATGCAGTGTTCCATTTTGTTGCCTGACAATGTTGCTCTCCAAAGGTGTAATACTTTGGACCCAGCCACCCTGTTGCCTCTGGATCAAGGGGGGAGGGAAGAGTTAGGGCTAAAATACTCTGAAGATGGCTTGCAGATATACAGATGGAAAAACAGCCAACATTTACACTGATTCCAAGTGTGCTTTACGGATAGCCCATGACTATGGGCCCATATGGAAAGCCAGAGACTCCTCGATCGCTTCAGGTAAACGCATCGAAAATGGGGAAGCAGTGAGGTCTCTGATTGAAGCCCTCTTGTCACTAACATGAGAGGTGATGATAGCAACGAAAGGCCACTGTAAACAGATGCAGAGAAGGCAAAGGGGAAAGCCACGGCAGATCAGACGGCAAAAATGGCTGCCAAATTACCTAAGTAGACCCTTGTCTTAAGTGGCCACAGTTCAGGTCCCTGAAATAACTCCTCCTGTCTCCCGAAAGTTCTTAAGACCTTACAGAACTAGATGGGGAAGTCCTTTTTCAGTGAGGCTAGGGCTTTGCAGGATAGATTTAGGGCTAGAGGGTACCCACAACCAGTGCTGAGGGACGCGTTTAACCATGCACTGACCAGGGACCGTACTGACCTACTAGTCCCCAAAAGTAAGACATCTGCCAGTTCTTCACCAACTAGAGTCATCTCCAACTTTGATGCAGCAAATCAAGATGTCAAAAAAATGTTAAGGAAATACTGGCCGATCCTTAGAATGGACCCTGACCTCTCAGAGATAATTACTGAACATCCTGCTATCTCCTATAGACGAGGCAGGAGTTTGAAAGACCGGCTAGTCAGTAGCCACTTTATACCACCTGCTAAAACTGGTACCTGGCTAGATAGAAAACCTGTCGGCGTCTGCAAAGCCTGTGATTATCTATCCACTGCCAAAATCATCACTTGTTCAGTGACAGGCCAGACATTCCACATTCGGGACTTTATTAATTGTAGATCGAAAGGTGTGGTCTATCTGTGTCAGTGCTCATGCCCCATGGACTATGTCGGAAAGACAATTAGGGAATTGAGAAGGAGGATTTTGGAGCACGTCAATGACGTAATTAACAAAGAAATAACATCTGTTGCCACCCACGTCAATAACCTCCATGGGGGCGACCCTAGGTCACTTCAGTTTACAGTGCTTGAACTAGTACCTCCATCTCCACGCGGGGGTGACTGGGACAGGAGGATCCTGCAAAAGGAGAGTGAATGGATCCATAGACTCCGGTCCCAGTCCCCCCGTGGTCTTAATGAAAGACTAACTTTTTCATGTTTTCTTTGACCTCTTTATACAATGGGTGACTCCACCTGCACCCTCTTCTCCTTCACAATTCCTTGTCCATGGATCATTCCTTATTTATTTATTTATTTATTTATTTATCCATTCATTCAACTATTCAGGGATTGGTTCTTTTGGCAATGGTTCTCTTGGCTTACCCCTGGGTATTCTTGCCCGTTTTTTCCAACTCAATAACATTAATTTTGCTTGCTGGCCGTCTTACGTGCCCCTGGGTTATCCCTATTATTTTTTTTTCCCCATTTCCATACCCCCCACCCCTTCCCCGTATCCTTTGTTTGTGTTCATCCCTTTTAGCTTTTGAGGCTTCAGTGTATGTATTGTCCCCAAAACTGGACCTGGTGCGTAAAGCACCGAACTATTAAGTATCACAAACAATGAAAGATAACAGATTCATTGTGTACATATCTGTCTCCCCCTGATTTATCTATTTTTTCAGGGGTGAACATGTATCCTATCAAAATGATCATCTCATTTTAATTACTGATTTCCCTATCCCCACCACCCGGCCTCCCCGTAATTAGTTACCCAGCTTCCGGCTTCATGACCATATTTGTTATACATAGAACGCGTTCCATCATAATATGGTACACCATTCAGCGTTTATAAAAATCTAATATTGGATTTATGCTAAGTGATCTTAATGTTAGATCAAATGTAATCTGTTCTGGTCCCCTTGAGTATAATTTTTCATTTGTTTTAAGCTATTGTGGGAGGGTTTAATGCCCCTTAATTCATCTCCTGTACCTGACGGAACAGTTACAAGACAGGAAGTCAGATGCGGTTCAAAGACCGGATGTATCATGCGTTCCGGAACTAGCTGTTCGTCGTCATGGCTTCAGTCGACCGGAAGTTGGTTTGTGGGCGTGCGTTTCACATTGGAACGCATGACTATAACCTATCTGTGGCTTCCCTGATGATATTTCCTACCGGAAGTCGACGCGGCGGCGTGCGCTTTACGGTGAAACGCACGCTCACACTACATGTCTGCCATACAGGTGGTAGTTAAAATCATGTTTATGGGCTTAATAAACACCTGTGACCAATTGGGAGAGTGCCTATAAGGTGGGGATGGGCAGTTAGTCAGAACACTGGACCATAGGAGGATCAACAGTGGAGGAAGCGCCGCAACAATGCCCTTATTGTGAGTACCCTCTGGACGTCTTGACCAATTGATCAGGAAGTACCAACTTTTTATGTATGCCCTTTATCATTTAGGTTGCCATAATCAACAAGCCATTCACCTGTGGCACATGTCTACTAAATGAGGGACGTATCAGAGGTAGTTCTGGAAGGTGGTGGTCTCAAATATTGGTTGTTTCTCTGCATACACTAGTAAATCCATGTATTTTCATGTTTTAGCTGCACTTATTCATTATACGTGGATGCTCGTCTCGCTAGACACGTTTAAACCTTTGCTGGTGCACGTTGTTTGTGGCTTTAGTGCATTATATACTGCATACAGATTGACATAAAAAACCCCGGGACATAGTGAGTTATTTCTTCGCTTTGTGATCGATGTGGTGGTGGGCACACGTCTGTCAGTAGAATAGCTAGGGTTGAACCTACTATATAAAAAAATATATGTATGTGTATCTTTCTTCTCACAAAAATCAACCTTGAGTCCTTGTTCGCATGAAATAACCGTCTATATAATCTGGGCATGCGACACTTGGTCTGCCTCCTCCTCCTCCTATCAGTATCATCTGGTCGATTTTAATTGATTGTTGCATGAGAACTGACACCATTATACTTGGAACGGTGATCAACACCCACTACACGGAGGCCTCATTACAACATGGGTCCCCGTTCGTTCTGATTTTGGTTTATCATCTATTTAAATATTTAGATCCATTAACTCCCTGATGATCCCACACCGTGGGGGAAACGCGTTGGGGTTTACTGCAATATCTGCTTGTAATAACAAACATTAATCTAATAGGGTGTCTTTTAATAGTTAGTTTAGTGCACGGTGTACCTCTTGGTGTCTATACATCATGAGGGTTGTATACATTGGGCACAATATTTGTGTTCGTTTTGTCTCTCTGTCCATGTAGGAGTCCTATCTGAGGCTTAAATCTACCAGTGGACACCAATCAGGGTTTTATAGGAGCTGGTAGCCTTAGGCTCGAGGACAGGGAGTCCCCACCATTAGGGGCCGTCCCTGGGCAGAGGGTATAGTTTAGGGTATGCAATCAGGGATAGTTCCCCACCCATAACTAACTTACCTAGCCTCTTTGTGGATATACCTACAATGGATAATCAGTACATGTTATGAGATATAAGTGTAACGGAACGCCTAGCACCCCGACTGGGTACCTCCGTCGATAGACAAGGCTCCAGTGGGGTGAACCTCTCCTAAATCCAGAGACAGGAACCAGGAGCGAGCTCTTACAAGAGCTTTTACTCAGGGGAGTATTATGATATAGCAATCCCCAAGAGTGTAGTTATCCCATGAGCCAAACATGAGCCAAGACTTCATGAAGGTATAAAACAGGAACTCTCTTTATTTTAACACACAAGCATTTTATACACATCTTCCAACAAAGTTACCACCCCAGGGTTTTGTAAAAACAGCCAATAACCACGTACAATACACTCAGACACTCCCACACAAAATCCTCCCCTCTGTCCGTGATAGAATTACCTCACACTGGGTTGATGCAATCATCACAGGCCGGCGAATACACAATATCCTCTGTCCTGGAGACAACCAAGAAGTAATTCAATTATCTCTCAGGACAAAGGACATCGCCAATACACACAGAGAGACAATGGAACAGACCTCCCTACTCAACGTATACAATGTCCCACCCTTTTCAATAAACATAGACATTTAACATCCCAAAATGGCACGAATTAGACCAGGGTTCAAGTTAGTCCAAGAACTTTGTGAACAAATGAGGCCTGGCTGATGAGAGGGCCCATAATCCTGGGGCAAGAGGCTAGTAAACAGGCCTCTCCAAAACCCAGTGGCGAGGTTGGTTTCGCCACAATAGGTAATAAAAGTATTATATTTTTCTTTATAAGGGTTACATTTCTAGTTCGACCGATATATTATTTTCTTGTTGACCCAATTATTAATACCTTATCCTTAATTGCTGGACTAGTATTGGCCCAATGATATCCCTCACTCTGGGTGATAAAGAAGTACTCCCGTTTTTGATTGATACTGGAGCATCCAAGACAGTTGTGCACAGCAAACATGGCCTCCCCTGATTTACTCTCAAAGGACACCAGTCTTTGGGTAGAAGTGGATGGGAAAGTAGTATGCTCCCTTTTCAACAGAAACCATCCATATTAGATTTGCTCCTAACCAAGATGCGCTTGCCCATTTGCTGGTCAGTGGTAACGCCCCTTGTTGCCTCCTGGGTGCAGATTTGCTTGCAAAAGTACATGCTAGTATCTCATATCAGGAGGACGGCACTGTGAAGCTTACAGGTGCCCTCAACGACCAGGAACTTTGTTTGTTGGCCATTAGTGATAAAATTCCCTGGTCCATGTTTGTATCAGTACTCCCAGAAGCTGAGAAAATCAAAACCACTCACCATTGGATGGTACATGACCTACATGCCGTTAATGAAGCCACAGTTTTTAACACCCACATCGTGCCCAACACATACACACACCTTGTTGGCTCAGGTTCCCATTACCTCTACTCACTCCACTGTGATTGATTTGTCCTTTAGTCCCCACCACCTCACAGATGAGGTGGTAGATGCTTTTTATGTCTAGAGCTGGCAATTTTGTGTTCCCCCACACTGGGCCTATCAGATTATTACATTTAGATTGTGTTGTTATGAAGTGAGTGGCCATGACTCAGCTGTCCTCACCCAACTGCATGGCCAGCAATAACGCCCCATAGCATATTATACAGCCAGACTTGATCCTGTGGCCAGAGGTGCCCCTTTCTGCATCAGAGTTGTAGTAGTTGTACTAGCTTTGCTTGATGAAAGCTCTGAGATAGTTCTGAACCACAAAGTGATGGTGATATTACATCTATCCTCATGAACGTACAATCCAAATGATTGTTTTGTTGCCCGTTATTTGAGAATGCAGTGTTCCATTTTGTTGCCTGACAATGTTGCTCTCCAAAGGTGTAATACTTTGGACCCAGCCACCCTGTTGCCTCTGGATCAAGGGGGGAGTGAAGAGTTAGGGCACCACACTTTAAACTTTTCTTCCATATTCAAAGGAAGTGGCTCCTGACTGTTTGCAGATGATGTCACAAGAGGTAGTGGGATTTGGTAAATCAGCCATTAGGTAATCTAGATCATGTGCTCTTTGTGGATGGATCGAGGTATGGTCAGGATGGCAGGTACTACACAGGTTGGGCACTGGTGATTAAACGTGAACTACCACACATGTCTGCTCAAGAAGTGGAGCTAAAATACTCTGAAGATGGCTTGCAGATATACAGATGGAAAAACAGCCAACATTTACACTGATTCCAAGTGTGCTTTTGGGATAGCCCATGACTATGGGCCCATATGGAAAGCCAGAGACTCCTTGATCGCTTCAGGTAAACCCATCGAAAATGGGGAAGGTCTCTGATGGAAGCCCTTTTGTCACTAACATGAGAGGTGATGATAGCAACGAAAGGCCACTGTAAACAGATGCAGAGAAGGCAAAGGGGAAAGCCACGGCAGATCAGGCGGCAAAAATGGCTCCCAAATTACCTAAGTAGACCCCTGTCTTAGGTGGCCACAGTTCAGGTCCCTGAAATAACTCCTCCTGTCTCCCGAAAGTTCTTAAGACCTTACAGAACTAGATGGGGAAGGAGGAAAGGGACTGGTGGATGGAAAAGGGGGGGCTACAAATAAGAAGGGAAACTTTGCCTTCCCAGGTCCCTCTACTCCACGATGGCACAGGCAACCCATGGAGTGATGCACCAGACAAAAACTTCTATGTGTGATTTAGTACGTAGCATATGGTATGCCCCAGGGTTCAGCACTGTAACAGTCAGACATACTCAAGGATAAATGATTTGTGCCCAGAACAACGTGGGCAAGGTGGTTAAGGTACCCAAGAAACACGTCTTGCTTTTTGGATCTGTTTCAACGTTTGCAGACTACCTTCAACTACCCAAGGTGGGCATGTATGAGTATGTATTGATATGTGATGACTTGTTTTTAGGATGGCTAAAACCGTACCCAAAGAAGTAAAGAAGATTATGGCCGAAGTTGTGTGCAGGTATGGGGTACCTTAGATCATTGAAAGTGACACAGGTGTTCACTTCACAGGTGAAGTGATGCAGGAGATGATGAAGGTTTTGGGTGTAGGACAGGCCTTACATGCTTTGTACCATCCACAAAGCAGCGTATAGTAGGGAAAAGGAACTGAATGGGACACTAAAGTTAAAGATTCAAAAGCCTTAATAGAGTGCCTGCTGGTAGCCCTCTTTTTAGTAAGGTATACGCCTAACCGTGACACAGGCCTTTGCCCCTATAAGGTTCTTTTTGGGTCAGCCCCTAGGATAGGATTTTATTTCCCACAGCAGCTTCAGATGCAACATGGTTGTCTGACAGATTATGTGATCAGTTTTGTACAAGCATTTGACTAAAGTACATTTTTGAGTTTTTGCTTCACTCCCAGGTTTTGATAAAGTACCAGGAACCCATCCACTTGTGTCTGGAGATTGGGTGGTAGTAAAAGACACCTTAGAAAAGTCCTAAAACCCTGGTTTGATGGTCCATTCCGAGTGTTGTTAACCACAAGCACAGTGAAGCTCAAAGAAAAGCATAATTGGATTGATTTCAAGGAAGTGTTGAGACTGGTTTTCCCTTGTGTGACTGTTGATTATGACTCAAAAGAATATGGAAAAAAATTGTATGAAAACATCGATCCAGAAAATCAGAAGCACTGATGACCTCCAGTCCCCCCATATAATGTCAACGCCAGTTAGGGAAAGATCATCTGACTTCCCCGTGCTCAAATCCAATGTCACGGGAGGCTGTTCACTAGGTATGGCTTGTCGTGGAAGCTGGTGAAGAGGATGTCGGAGCATTGGGACAGATGTTTAGGTTTAGGGAGAGAATTAAATTCAAGGGGGGACTGTTAAAGATGAGTGAATTGTATGCTATATTTTGTATCTCTAGGACTGTAATGAGTTAACTTTTTCTTTTTCAAGTGCCTCCCACCCCCCTCATTGTTTCAAGACTGGAGAAGAGAGGGGAGGGGGGGAAAGAGCTGTGCTGTGAGAAGTGTCTGTTTTCTCATCTTTGTATAGATTGTGGAGGAATGCATAAGCCAATCATATGGGTTGATGATATATACCTATTATTCACTTCCTATAGAGAAGCACCTCCTTGAAGTGTCACATATGACGTATGCAGTATTAGTGTTAGGATAAACGCCATTACAAAATGGTGATGGTAGCCAGATATTTACATTAGTTCACATTCCAAAGTAGTGCCCAGTGCGCAGATGCAGGTGTATTATCTCCTCTCTCTTATCTCTTCTTCCTTTTGAGCCAATGAAATAGTGCCTGGGCCTCAGAAAGTACTGCCTTTTTCTGAAGATACATATACCACTTACTGTGTGTAATAAAAGTTAGAGATTGCTTTGACCAGCTCCTGTGTCACTGTCTAGTCTCTCAACCACGCGTGGAGATTAACCCCCTGGGGGAACATTGATTTGGAGCACCAGAGTGTATCTCAAATGCTCTAATTTAGGGCGTATTCATCACAAGACCCTACATCTGGGGCCTTTGCTGCATTTGTCACTGTCATATACAAGCGTTAGATACTGCTGTTATATTCTGGTATTAAAAAAATACCCATTTTGGGCAATATAATACATTTGCGGACTTTGCTGCATTTCTGACAGTCCAATACAAGCATTAGATACCGCTGTTATATTCTAGTATTAAAAAAACACCCATTTTGGACAAGATGATACATTTGCGGCCTTTGTTGCATTTGTGACAGTCAAATACAAACTTTAAATACTGCTGTTATATTCTGGGTTTAAAAAAACACCAATTTTTTTCAAAACCCTACATCAGGGGCCTTTGCTGCATTTGTCACAGTCAAATACTAGTGTTAGATACTGCTGTTATATTCTGGTTTTAAAAAAAACACCCATTTTGGGCAAGACCTTACATTTGGGGCTTTTGCTGCATTTGTCACAGTCAAATACAACTAGTCAATACTGCAGTTACATTGTTGGTTGACAAATTAACATTTTTTGGGACCGTTAAGTAATTGTATAAAATTCGCCTGTCACACTGTTGTGTGACCTCAAGAAATTTTTCCTCTTTATGACACCGGCACTGCCTTACTCTCAGTGAACTTAATTGATGACTATTGGCGGTTACATTGTCACCTGACATAAACCATCTGTTAGTTTGGTGGGTGAACACAAAGAATGAGGAGAGATTCATATAAGGGACGTGGCCCAGGCTGGTGGAGCTCCTGTTGCAGGGAGAGGATGTGGTCGATCTGTGCCATCTACACGCATAAGTGAAACACCTTCCTCAGGTGCGAGTAGGCGACAGAACCTTCAGCGTTATTTGGCAGGGCCGAATGCGGCTCTACGAATGGTGAGGCCAGAACAAGTACAGGCGATAGTAGATTGGGTGGCTGACAGTGCCTCCAGTTCCTTCACATTGTCTCCCACTCAGTCTCCTGCTGAAAGATCAGAGTTGGCACCTGCAGCCCATGTCCATCAGTCCTTCACCTCACCCCCTTGCAAATCAGCCAAGCAGTCTGAGCCCCAAGTCATGGAGCAGTCTCTTCTGCTTTTTGATGACTCTGCTAGCAGGGTTTCCCAGGGCCATCCACATAGCCATGCACCAGAAGTGGAAGAGATTGAGCGCACTGATGCCCAACCACTTATGTTTCAGGATGAGGACATTGGAAGACCACCGCAGTACGTCTTTGATGATGACAAAACACAGGTGCCAACTGCTGCAGCTTTCTGCAGTATGCAGACCGACAAGGAGGGCAGGGGTAAAGAGTGGGTGGAAGATGATGTGGAGGATGATGAGATACTAGACCCCACATGGAATCAAGGTCATGCGAGTGACCTGTCTAGTTCGGAGGAAGAGGCGGTGGTCGCACAGAGGCACCAGCACAGCAAAAGAGGGAGCAGGGTACAAAAGCGTCTGTTACATTCTTGGGTGACATTTACCATTTTTGCTGTGAATAAACCCTTGCTCTGCATAGGTGACAAGGACCTTATTCTTATAGGTGACAGGGACAGAAATTTAAAAAAATCATCTGTTACATTGTCAGGTGACATTTCAACAATTTTGCCGTATACAAACCCCTGCTCTGTATAGGTGACAAGGACCTTATTTTTGTTAAATCGTTTGTTCAATTGGTGGGTAACATGAACACAGTTTTGCTGTGAATAAACCCCTGCTCTGCATAGTTGACAGGGACCGAAATTTAAAAAAAAAGTTTGTTCTATTGGTGGGTGACATTAACCCATTTTTGCCGATGAAAAACCCCTGCTCTGCATAGGTGACAGGGACTTAAATTTCTAAAATTCGTCTTTAACCCCTTAAGGACACGGCCATATTTCACCTTAAGGACCAGGCCATTTTTTGCAAATCTGACCAGTGTCACTTTATGTGGTGATAACTTTAAAGCGCTTTGAGTTATCCAGGCCATTCTAAAATAGTTTTTTCGTCACATATTTTACTTCATGACATTGGTAAAATGGAGTAAAAAAAATTCTTTTTTATTTATAAAAATAATACCAAATTTACCAAAATTTTGAAAAATTAGCAAATTTCCAAGTTTCAATTTCTCTACTTCTATAATATATAGTAATACCTACAAAAATAGTTATTACTTTACATTCCCCATATGTCTCCTTCATGTTTGGATCATTTTGGGAATGACATTTTTGGGGATGTTACAAGGCTTAGAAGTTTAGAAGCAAATCTTAAAATTTTCAAAAACCCACTTTTTAAGGACCAGTTCAGGTCTGAAGTTACTTTGTGAGGCTTACATAATAGAAACCACCCCAAAATGACCCCATTCTAGAAACTACACCCCTCAAGGTATTCAAAACTGATTTTACAAACTTTAACTCTTTAGGTGTTCCACAAGAATTAATGGAAAATAGAGATAAAATTTAAAAATGTCACTTTTTGGGCAGATTTTCCATTTTAATAATTTTTTTCCAGTTAGAAAGCAAGGGTTAACAGCCAAACAAAACTCAATATTTATGTCTATGATTCTGTAGTTTACAGAAACACCCCATATGTGGTCATAAACTGCTGTACGGGCACATGGCAGGGCGCAGAAGGAAAGGAATGCCATACGGTTTTTGGAAGGCAGATTTTGCTGGACTGTTTTTTTGACACCATGTCCCATTTGAAGCCCCCCTGATGCACCCCTAGAGTAGAAACTCCAAAAAAGTGACCCCATTTTAGAAACTACGGGATAGGGTGGCAGTTTTGTTGGTACTATTTTAGGGTACATATGATTTTTGGTTGCTCTATATTACACTTTTTGTGAGGCAAGGTAACAAGAAATAGCTGTTTTGGCACCGTTTTTATTTTTTCTTATTTACAACATTCATCTGACAGGTTAAATCATGTGGTATTTTTATAGAGCAGGTTGTCACGGACGCGACAATACCAAATATGAATACTTTTTTTGGTTGTTTGTTTCAGTTTTACAAATCAAAGCATTATTTTTTTTTTTTAATGATTCTTTAGTGTCTTCAGTGTTTTTTGGGCGACTGTCTTGTGTAAGGGCTCATTTTTTTCAGGATGAGATGACGGTTTGATTGGCTCTATTTTGGGGTGCGTATGAGTTTTTGATTGCTTGCTATTACACTTTTTGTGATGTAATTTTTATTTTTTTACGGTATTCACCTGAGGAGTTAGGTCATGTGATATTTTTATAGAGCAGGTTATTACGGACACTGCGATACCTAATATGTATACTTTTTTTTTATTTATGTAAGTTTTACACAATGATTTCATTTTTGAAACAAAATCATGTTTTAGTGTCTCCATAGTCTGAGAGCCATAGTTTTTTCAGTTTTTGGGTGATTATCTTGAGTAGGGTATGAATTTTGCGGGATGAGATGACGGTTTGACTGCCACTATTTTGGGGTGTGTATGACTTTTTGATCGCTTGCAATTACACTTTTTGTGATGTAAGGTGACAAAAAAAGTTTTTTTTTCACAGTTTTTATTTTAATTTTTTTATGGTATTCATTTGAGGGGTTAGGTCATGTGATATTTTTATAGAAACGCAAAAACACAAATGCAATAGCACTCTGCAACCCTCACTCTGCCCTGCCTCTATGCTGGATGTTAAATGAGGCATTGGTGTACATTTTGTCCAAAGCGTAATAAGCCACTCACCACGTCAAGGTCGCCTCTATGAGTGGTCCCTAACACTAGTTCCTACCTGTTTATGGGCCATGATAGCCACACAAAGTCCAGGGAGCGCAGGCACAGCATGCACGCCAGGCACACTCTGCTTTTAACCCCGTCCGGTGCCGTGACAGCTTTCATCGGATCCAGGGATGCAAGTACCAACATGCATGCTGAGCCCACTATATACTTCCCCTGGAGCCAAATAGCTACTGGTAGGCGCTGTAAAAGTAGACTCAGTTTTATACTGACTTTAAAACCAGCCTCCAGGGCAGACTAACTGGTCAGGTTTGCATGACTGCATGGAGATCGCCACGCCTCCAATATATACTACAAAGAAAAAATGTGGGGGATTCAGTCAGCACAACCCTCTATGCAGGTGCACATCGCTATGGCGAAATACACATTCAAACGCAAAAACACAAATGCAATAGCACTCTGCAACCAACACTCTGCCCTGCCTCTATGCTGGATGTTGAATGAGGCATTGGTGTACATTTTGGCCAAAGCGTAATAAGCCACTCACCACATCAAGGTCGCCTCTATGCAGGGGCGTTGCTAGGGTCTAAAGACATCCGGGGCACGAGCCCATGTGAAGCCATGTCCCCACCCCACGAAGCCACGCCCTCATCGGCATCGGGGGCCTTCACAGTAGTTATTAACCCCTTTCAGCAGTCACCCCTTCAGTGAATGGGGGACTGCTGAAAGGGGTTAATAACTACAGTGAAGGGCCTAGCCGTCTGGGCAACCCCACAGATCATCCTAACCTATGGTCAGCCTAATTTAAAATGAAGCAAACCCCCCAACTATAAACTAATCACAGAAGTTGTAACCCATCAACCCCCCTTGTACTTGTTCCGCTACTTGCAGGCTGCGCGGGCATGAGTTCAGATTTTCAGACCGAAGTGACAGAAGTTTTGAACTCATTTTCAAACTTACCCGTATTTTTCGCCCTATAAGACGCTCCGGCCCATAAGATGCACCTAGGTTTTAGAGGGGGACAATAAGAAAAAAATATTTTTCATTACACCCGAGGTCAGACCACCAATCAGACCCCCACTGTTAATTAGACCTCAGCTGACAGCCCCAATAAGACCCCCAATGTTAATAAGACCCCAATAAGACCTCAGATCAGACCCCAATGTGAATGACCCCCAATCAGACCTCAGACAAGAGCCCCAGTGCCTCATATCTGCCCCCTGTGCCCCTCTTTAGCCCCCCAGTGCCCCTCTTCAGCCCCCCAGTGTCCATCTTTAGCCCCTCAGTGCCTCATATAAGGTCCCAGTGCCTCATATCAGCCCCCCAGCAGCCTCATAACAGCCCCCAGTGCCTCATATCAGCCCCTAGTGCCTCATATCAGCCCCCCAGTGTCTTTCTTAAGCCCCCCAGTGCCTCATATCAGTCCCCAGTGCCTCATATCAGCCCCCCAGTGCCTCATATCAGCCCCCTAGTGCCTCATATCAGCCCCCCAGTGTCCCTCTTCAGGCCCCCAATGCCTCATATCAGCCCCCCAGTGCCTCATATCAGCCCCCTAGTGTCTCATATCAGTCCCCAGTGCCTCATATCAGCCCCCAGCAGCCTCTCTTAAACCCCCCAGTGCCTCACATCAGCCCTCAATGCCCCTCTTCAGCCCCCCAGTGCCTCATATCTGCCCCCCAGTGCCCCTCTTCAGCCCCCCAGCAGCCTCTCTTCAGCCCCCCCAGTGCCTCACATCAGCCCCAATGCCCCTCTTCAGCCCCCTAGTGCCTCATATCAGCCCCCAATGCCCCTCTTCAGCCCCCAAGTGCCTCACATCAGCCCCCCAGTGCCCCATATCAGCCCCCCAATGCCCCATATCAGCCCCCCAGCAGCCTCTTTTCATCCCCCAGTGCCCCTCTTCATCCCCCAGTGCCTCCATCAGCCCCTAAATAAAATAAAATAAAAAAACACTTACAGTTCCTGCTCCGGATGCTGCTGCTCTTTACCACTCGGTAATTCTCTTGTATAATCCTTTTGTACCTGCGCTCCCTGGCTATCACGGCCCATAAACAGGTAGGAACTAGTGTTAGGGATCAGTCATAGAGGCGACCTTGACGTGGTGAGTGGCTTATTACACTTTGGCTAAAATGTACACCAATGCCTCATTCAACATCCAGCATAGAGGCAGGGCAGAGTGCTGGTTGCACAGTGCTATTGCATTTGTGTTTTTTCGTTTGTATGTGTATTTCGCCATAGCGATGTGCACCTGCATACAGGGTTGTGCTGACTGAATCCCCCACATTTTTTCTTTGTAGTATATATTGGAGGCGTGGCGATCTCCATGCAGTCATGCACACCTGACTAGTTAGTCTGCCCTGGAGGCTGGTTTTAAAGTCAGTATAAAACTGAGTCTACTTTTACAGCGCCTACCAGTAGCCATTTGGCTCCAGGAGAAGTATATAGTGGGCTCAGCATGCATGTTGGTACTTGCATCCCTGGATCCGATGAAAGCTGTCACGGCACCGGACGGGGTTAAAAGCAGAGTGTGCCTGGCGTGCATGCTGTACCTGCGCTCCCTGGACTTTGTGTGGCTATCATGGCCCATAAACAGGTAGGAACTAGTGTTAGGGACCACTCATAGAGGCGACCTTGACATGGTGAGTGGCTTATTACGCTTTGGCCAAAATGTACACCAATGCCTCATTCAACATCCAGCATAGAGGCAGGGCAGAGTGCTGGTTGCAGAGTGCTATTGCATTTGTGTTTTTGCGTTTGTATGTGTATTTCGCCACAGCAATGTGCACATGCATACAGGGTTGTGCTGACTGAATCCCCCACATTTTTTTTTTGTAGTATATATTGGAGGCGTGGCGATCTCCATGCAGACATGCAAACCTGACCAGTTAGTCTGCCCTGGAGGCTGGTTTTAAAGTCAGTATAAAACTGAGTCTACTTTTACAGCGCCTACCAGTAGCCATTTGGCTCCAGGAGAAGTATATAGTGGGCTCAGCATGCATGTTGGTACTTGCATCCCTGGATCCGATGAAAGCTGTCACGGCACCGTACGGGGTTAAAAGCAGAGTGTGCCTGGCGTGCATTCTGTACCTGCGCTCCCTGGACTTTGTGTGGCTATCATGGCCCATAAACAGGTAGGAACTAGTGTTAGGGACCACTCATAGAGGTGACCTTGACATGGTGAGTGGCTTATTACACTTTGGCCAAAATGTACACCAATGCCTCATTCAACATCCAGCATAGAGGCAGGGCAGAGTGCTGGTTGCAGAGTGCTATTGCATTTGTGTTTTTGCATTTGTATGTGTATTTCGCCATAGCGATGTGCACCTGCATAGAGGGTTGTGCTGACTGAATCCCCCACATTTTTTCTTTGTAGTATATATTGGAGGTGTGGCGATCTCCATGCAGTCAGGCACACCTGACCAGTTAGTCTGCCCTGGAGGCTGGTTTTAAAGTCAGTATAAAACTGAGTCTACTTTTACAGCGCCTACCAGTAGCCATTTGGCTCCAGGAGAAGTATATAGTGGGCTTAGCATGCATGTTGGTACTTGCATCCCTGGATCCGATGAAAGCTGTAATGGCACCGGACGGGGTTAAAAGCAGAGTGTGCTTGGCGTGCATGCTGTACCTGCGCTCCCTGGACTTTGTGTGGCTATCATGGCCCATAAACAGGTAGGAACTAGTGTTAGGGACCACTTATAGAGGCGACCTTGACGTGGTGAGTGGCTTATTACACTTTGGCCAAAATGTACACCAATGCCTCATTCAACATCCAGCATAGAGGCAGGGCAGAGTGCTGCTTGCAGAGTGCTATTGCATTTGTGTTTCTGTGTTTGTATGTGTATTTCGCCATAGCGATGTGCACCTGCATACAGGGTCGTGCTGACTGAATCCCCCACATTTTTTCTTTGAAATATCTGGAAGGATCTGGAGGAAGGTATATATGGGCAGGTCACTCCATGCTCACATGGTAACATCCAGATAGTTTCTGTACTGAATGCTGATAGGAGTTGTTGTTCCCCAACTTTCCACAGACTCTGTAGATCACATCACTTATCAGCTTCATCCTATCAATAACTGACCTATAGACACACATCACTTATCAGCTTCATCTTATCAGTATCTGACCTATAGACACATCAATTATAAGCTTCATCCTATCAGTACCTGACCTATAGACAAATCACTTTTCAGCTTCATCCTATCACTATCTGACCTTTAGATAAATCACTTATCAGCTTCATCCTATCAGTATCTGACCTATAGACACATCACTTATCAGCTTCATCCTATCAGTATCTGATCTATAGACACATCACTTATCAGCTTCATCCTATCACTATCTGACCTATAGACAAATCCCTTATCAGCTTCATCCTATCAGTATCTGATCTATAGACACATCACTTATCAGCTTAATCATATCAGTAGAGATGGCCTTGCGGTTCGCCCGGCAGTCGGTTCGCAGCGAACTTCGGTTGTTCGCGATTTGCAGAACATGCAAACATATGGCGATATTCGCGCCCGCATATTCTTTTACATTGTGAAGAACTTTGACCCATGACACATCCATCAGGTGGTACAGGACAGCCAATTGAAAAATTTCAGCACATGGACATACTCCCTACCTTATAAATAGACCTGATCTGGCCGCCATTTTACATTCTGTCTTTTGTCAGTGTAGAGAGAGGTTGCTGTGTGGAGCAGGGGCAGACTGTTAGGGACACAAATCGCTAGCTAATAGGTCCACAAAAGTCCTTTTAAGGACTGGTATAGGAGTACTATTGATAGGTGTGCAGTACAGAGGAGTGTAATGCACTTATAATAGATTTGTATTGTGCAGCAGTGGTGGTGACTGGTGAGCAGTTCTGCAGCGATACTACAACTACAAAGAGTGACAAACGCAATTACAAAAAATAATTATAACTGGTGTGATATACCAGTCGCCCCCCAAAACGACTGATAGAAGTGGGGTGTTATATACCAATATACTTTCTTTATAGTGTTGTGCCCATTCACAAGAAAGGTAGTAGGGAGGAATCGGGCACCTATAGGCCAGTAAGCCTGACATCAATAGTGGGGAAATTAATGGAAACCATACTTGAGGAGAGGATTGTGGAACATCTAAAATCCCATGGATTGAAAGATGAAAAACAGCATGGGTTTACTTCAGGGAGATCATGTCAAACTAATCTTATAGATTTTTTTGATTGGGTGACTAAAATAATAGATGGCGGAGGTGCAGTAGACATCGCTTATCTAGACTTTAGAAAGGCTTTTGATACTGTCCCACATAGAAGGCTTATCAATAAATTGCAGTCTTTTTGCTTGGACTCCCATATTGTTGAATGGATTAGGCAGTGGCTGAGGGACAGGCAACAGAGGGTTGTAGTCAATGGGGTATATTCAGACCATGGTCTTGTTACCAGTGGAGTACCTCAGGGATCTGTTCTGGGACCCATATTGTTTAATATCTTTATCAGCGAGATTGCAGAAGGCCTCAATGGTAAGGTGTGTCTTTTTGCTGATGACACAAAGATTTGTAACAGGGTTGATGTTCCTGGAGGGATACACCAAATGGAAAAGGATTTACGAAAACTAGAGGAATGGTCAAAAATCTGGCAACTAAAATTTAATGTTGATAAGTGCAAGATAATGCACCTGGGGCGTAAAAACCCAAGAGCAGAATATAAAATCAGTGATACAGTCCTAACCTCAGTATCTGAGGAAAGGGATTTAGGGGTCATTATTTCAGAAGACTTAAAGGTAGGCAGACAATGTCATAGAGTAGCAGGAAATGCTAGCAGAATGCTTGGGTGTATAGGGAGAGGCATTACCAGTAGAAAGAGGGAGGTGCTCATGCCGCTCTACAGAGCACTAGTGAGACCTCATTTGGAGTATTGTGCTCAGTACTGGAGACCATATCTCCAGAAGGATATTGATACTTTGGAGAGAGTTCAGAGAAGAGCTACTAAACTAGTACATGGATTGCAGGATAAAACTTACCAGGAAAGATTAAAGGACCTTAACATGTATAGCTTGAAAGAAAGACGAGACAGAAGGATATGATAGAAACTTTTAAATACATAAAGGGAATCAACAAGGTAAAAGAGGAGAGAATATTTAAAAGAAGAAAAACTGCTACAAGAGGACATAATTTTAAATTAGAGGGGCAAAGGTTTAAAAGTAATATCAGGAAGTATTACTTTACTGAGAGAGTAGTGGATGCATGGAATAGCCTTCCTGCAGAAGTGGTAGCTGCAAATACAGTGAAGGAGTTAAAGCATGCATGGGATAGTCATAAGGCCATCCTTCATATAAGATAGGGCCGGGGGCTATCCATAGTATTTAGTATATTGGGCAGACTAGATGGGCCAAATGGTTCTTATCTGCCGACACATTCTATGTTTCTATGTTTACACACAGTGACAAACAGTACTGAAAAAATTATTATAACTGGTGTAATATACCAGTCGCCCTCCAAAACGACTGATAGAAGCGGGGTGTTATATACCAATATACTTTCTTTATAGTGCATTTGGGTACTGCAGCATTTGTTTGCTGTTTTGCTGCGTTCCCTCTGCTACACACAGTGCCAAACGGTACTGGAAAAAATAATTATAACTGGTGTGATATACCAGTCGCCCCCCAAAACAGCTAATTGAGGCGGGGTGTTATATACCTTCTTCCACAAATACTGCGCTTCTATAGAGACTTTTGTCGCAGGGTCATTTAAAAATTGACAGGCAGAGGAAGAGGCAGGCCCTTCCGCAGGGGTGGTAGGGCAGGAGCACCAGGTCAGAGCCTAAGTGGGAAGTTGCAGAAGGTGCGTGCGATTACGTCAAAGGATACACCAAACTTGGTTGAGTGGCTCACTTAGCCTTCCGCTTCTGCACCCTCCTCATCCTCTCTATCTGCACCCTCTTCACTCTCTGCTGTGTGCACCCCCAAATACACCACCACCAACACCACCACCACCATATACCCTCCGCTCGAGTCACAGGAATTATTTTCTGATCCATTACAAGACATTTCCGATGCGCAGCCATTTTTGGCATCGGATCAGGAAGAGGAGGTAGCAACGGCCGCCACTCAGCAGTCTGGCGACAGTACCCAGATCAGCCCAAGGAGGGTGGTCCCTGCTGTTGCTGCCTACTCCGAGATCTCTAATGTTAGTGGTGGGGAAGGTGACATCGATGATGACGTGTCAATGGACATCACGTGGGTGCCCACAAGAGAGGAAGAGGAGGGGAGTTCAGAGGGAGAGACGGAGCAGCAGATAGGGAGGATAAGCAGGCAGAACTTACATTGCACAGGAGGCAAAAAGCAAATGTATCAGGAGCGAGCCATCTACCATGCACGGTCACATCTGGCGCTCCCAGGACGCCGGCACATGGCTCCGCAGTGTGGGCTTTTTTTAACGTGTCTGCTGCTGACAATAGTGTTGCCATCTGCAGCCTTTGCTGTCAATGCATAAGTCGCGGTAAGCCAAACACTCACCTAGGGATGACTGCCTTAAGAAGGCACCTGGGCTCCCATTACCGAGCCCAGTGGTAGCAACGCCATCAGAATCCACAAAGCCACACTCCAGGCGCTCACCGTCCAGCCTCTTCTCCTTTTCCTCTCTCCTCCCAATTGTCCTCCACTCTACCTTCCACCGTGCCGTCCTCACGTTTATCTGGCAAAAGGCAGGCTTCCGTGGCCCAAATGTTCGAGTGTAAAAAGATGATGATAGCGGATAACCCTCTTGCCCAACGGTTGACCGCTGGCTTGACGGAACTGCAAGCCCGCCAACTACTGCCAAATAAATTGATTGACTCGGAGGCCTTTAAAAAATGTGTGGCCATTGGAACACTGCAATGGAAGGTCCCAGGAAGGAAATATTTCTCCCAGAAGGGCATCCCAAAGCTATATGGCCACTTTCGGCGGCAAGTGAATTCATCTCTGGAACACAGTGTCGGTGCCAAGATACATCTGACCACAGACACGTGGTCTAGCAAACACGGGCAGGGAAGGTACATAATTTTTACTGCCCACTGGGTGAACCTTCTGACGGCCGTCAAGCATGCAACCCGTGGCACGCGTGTAGATTTGGTGTTACCACCACGGATTACATGCAGGCCTGCCTCTTCTTCTCCTCCTCCTACTCCATCCTTCCTTTCCTCCTCGGCTGACTCCTCCTTTTACGCTGCTACCTAATTGACATGCCAGGTGAGACGTTGCCATGCTGTGCTGCGTCTGTTGTGCCTGGAAGCCAAGAGCCACACGGGTCCTGCACTCCTTTCAGCTTTGCGTTCACAGGCAGATCAGTGGCTAACCCCGCTCAATTTGACACTTGGTAAAGTGGTGTGCGACAACGGTGCCAATCTGCTGAGCACGTTGAAACAGGGCAAAATGACACACGTGCCATGCATGGCACACGTCCTGAACTTAGTCGTGCAGTGATTTGTCAAATACCCCGGGGTCCAGGATGTCTTGCGGCAGGCCAGGAAAATCTCTGGCCATTTCAGAAGATCTTACACGGCCATGGCTCACCTTGCTGACATTCAGCAGCGACACAACCTGCCCGTCAGACATCTGATTTGTGACTGCCCGACGCGATGGAACTCCACCTTGTATATGCTTAATAGGCTGCTCCAGCAGAAACGTGCATTTAATGACTACTTGTACAAATTCTGCAGCAGGACAGGTTCTGGGGAGCTTGTTTTTTTTTTCACTGCGCCAGTGGCTGCTCATGCACGATGCATACAGACTTCTGCGGCCATTTGATGAGATCACCAAACTGGTTAGTTGCAGCCAGTGCGCCATCAGTGACATCGTACCTTACGCCTTCTTTCTGCAGCGTGCATTGCATCGTGTCATTGATCAAGCCGTCAAAGAGCAGGAGCTGGAAGATGAGGAAGTCGCAATGCTGGATGAATTCCCAGGGGGGGCTACTCCATCTGAGACAAGTCAACAACAGGAGTCTGAAGAGGAGTCAGAGGAGGAAGGTGTCGGGGCAGAGGAGGATCAAGAAGAGCATGCTTTAAACCTTTCTGTGATCCCTGGTGCTGTCCGTGGATGGGGGGAGGAGAACGAGGACAACATTATCCTGGATGATGAGCAGGAGCCAGGCCGCTACACCTCTTCCAGTTTAGTGCAAATGGGGGCCCTCATGCTCCAGTGTTTTAAGAGGGACCCCAGTATAAAAAGCATAAAGGGCAAGGACCAGTACTGGGTGGCAACGTACAAACCGGATTCCAAAAAAGTTGGGACACTAAACAAATTGTGAATAAAAACTGAATGCAATGATGTGGAGATGGCAAATGTCAATATTTTATTTGTAATAGAACGTAGATGACAGATCAAACGTTTAATCCGAGTAAATGTATCATTTTAAAGGAAAAATACGTTGATTCCAATTTTCACGGAGTCAACAAATCCCAAAAAAGTTGGGACAAGTAGCAATAAGAGGCTGGAAAAAGTAAATTTGAGCATAACGAAGAGCTGGAAGACCAATTAACACTAATTAGGTCAATTGGCAACATGATTGGGTATAAAAAGAGCTTCTCAGAGTGGCAGTGTCTCTCAGAAGCCAAGATGGGTAGAGGATCACCAATTCCCACAATGTTGCGCAAAAAGATAGTGGAGCAATATCAGAAAGGTGTTACCCAGCGAAAAATTGCAAAGACTTTGCATCTATCATCATCAACTGTGCATAACATCATCCGAAGATTCAGAGAATCTAGAACAATCTCTGTGCGTAAGGGTCAAGGCCGTAAAACCATACTGGATGCCCGTGATCTCCGGGCCCATAAAACAACACTGCACCACAAACAGGAATGCTACTGTAAAGGAAATCACAGAATGGGCTCAGGAATACTTCCAGAAACCATTGTCAGTGAACACAATCCACCGTGCCATCCACCGTTGCCAGCTGAAACTCTACAGTGCAAAGAAGAAGCCATTTCTAAGCAAGATCCACAAGCTCAGGCGTTTTCACTGGGCCAGGGATCATTTAAAATGGAGTGTGGCAAAATGGAAGACTGTTCTATGGTCAGACGAGTCACGATTCTAAGTTATTTTTGGAAATCTGGGACGCCATGTCATCCGGACCAAAGAGGACAAGGACAACCCAAGTTGTTATCAACACTCAGTTCAGAAGCCTGCATCTCTGATAGTATGGGGTTGCATGAGTGCGTGTGGCATGGGCAGCTTGCATGTCTGGAAAGGCACCATCAATGCAGAAAAATATATTCAGGTTCTAGAACAACATATGCTCCCATCCAGACGTCATCTCTTTCAGGGAAGACCCTGCATTTTTCAACAAGATAATGCCAGACCACATTCTGCATCAATCACAACATCATGGCTGCGTAGGAGAAGGATCAGGGTACTGAAATGGCCAGTCTGCAGTCCAGATCTTTCACCTAAAGAGAACATTTGGCAGATCATAAAGAGGAAGGTGCAACAAAGAAGGCCCAAGACGATTGAACAGTTAGAGGCCTGTATTAGACAAGAATGGGAGAGCATTCCTATTTCTAAACTTGAGAAACTGGTCCCCTCGGTCCCCAGACATCTGTTGAGTGTTGTAAGAAGAAGGGGAGATGCCACACAGTGGTGAAAATGGCCTTGTCCCAACTTTTTTGGGATTTGTTGACACCATGAAATTCTGATTCAACATATTTTTCCCTTAAAATGGTACATTTTCTCAGTTTAAACTTTTGTTCCATGATTTATGTTCTATTCTGAATAAAATATTAGAAGTTGGCACCTCCACATCATTGCATTCAGTTTTTATTCACGATTTGTATAGTGTCCCAACTTTTTTGGAATCCGGTTTGTACTTAGACCCCCGTTACAAACAAAAAATGGCGGAAATGTTACCACCATCACAGAGGGCTGTCAGAATGCAGCACTTCCTGGTCTTGCTTCGAGAAATGCTGCATTCTGCTTTTGCAGGCACTGGCAGAGAAATTTCCACTCGCAGAGAAACAGTTGTGGGTACCAATCCAACAGCGCCTGCAAGAAGAGGGCGGTTTGAAGATGTGTTGGTCATTTCGGATATGAGATCATTCTTGCAGCCGACCCTTCGACAGCTGTCCTCCGGATCCAGCATCAGGGAACGCCTAGACCGACAGGTGTCCGACTACATCAGGTTAACGACCGATGTGGACGCTCTGAGAAGTGATGAACCCCTGGACTACTGGGTGGGCAGGCTTGACCTGTGGCCAGAGCTGGCACAATTTGCCATGGAACTGTTGGCTTGCCCCTCGTCCAGTGTCCTGTCCGAAAGGAAGTTCAGTTCAGCAGGGGGGATCGTGACCAATAATCACACTCGCCTAGTTCACGACAGTGTGGACTACCTCACATTTCTAAAAATGAATGAGGCATGGATCTCAGAGAAATTCAACACATGTGACGAGTAGACCATGTTTGATTGAAATTCCTCATGACAGCCCACAAATATCCGCCACCACCCAGAACAAATCATGGTCCCTGTCTTAGGTAAATACAGCGGCATAAAAGGCCTTTTATGTCCGTTGAATGCCTAATTTATGGGGCCTCTACTGGCCGACACTTACATATTTATCATGTGAACATCTAATGTACTGTACCTGCAGGCACAGAATCCAAATTTCTTTGCTGTCAGGTGAACGCTTGTTGGCTAATTATTGGGGCCTGTACTGGCCGACACTTACATATTTATCCTGTGAACGGCTATTGTACCTCCAGCCACAGAATACAAAGTTCTTTGCTGTCAGGTGAACGCCTATTGGCTAATTTCTGGGGCCTGTACTGGCCGACACTTACATATTTATCCTGTGAATGCCTAATTTAGCTCACTGGAATTGAAAATCAATGGGTCTGCAACCGTTCCGCTAAATTGCCGAACGGATGCGGACCCATTTTACAGACGTGTGAATGGACCCTTAGGGTCCATTCACACGTCCTTAAAATGGGTCCACATCCATTCAGCGATTTTGCTGAAATTTGAAAATGAATGGGTCCGCACCATGGCTCCGGTAAAAAATAGAACATTTACTAACAATAGGGATTTATATTATGGTTGTGGCCATGTGTGGTCCGCAAAATGCGGAACGCACATGGCCGTTGTCCGTGTTTTTAGGATCCACAATTTGCGTATCCGAAAAAAACACGTTATAACTGTATAAACTATTTATTTGTGATCGGGGCTATGTGTGTAAGAACCTACCACCTCATTACTCATAACAGATGTTCACGGTCTGAGTTGTGCCATAACCGCTTCCGTCGAGAGTACACCTGAAAGAGGGCATACCCTGTGGGAGAGTAAAGAGAAAGGGCGGGCCAGGAGGGGAACGCTGCTGCCGTCCGTACCCCTGTTGTGAGAGGTGAGCAGCTGATATAGGGCAGGGCGCCCCTCCCACAAATTCAGGCCAATAAATCGGCCTTGATACTTGTGATCGGGGCTATGTGTGTAAGAACCTATCACCTCATTACTCATAACAGATGTTCACGATCTGAGTTGTGCCATAACCACTTCCGTCGAGATTACACCTGAAAGAGGCCTAAAACCCAGCATGAAGTACAAAACATGTTTATTGACACATTACAACGCCAAAGTCTGAAAGGCACATGCAATTTCTCCTACAGGGTTGGGAACATACCGATTAAAACAAGACGAGCGCCACCAGCCCAACTTACGAATAATGTGTGCCGGGAATTGATTCTTAGAAGCAGCTGATGCCGTGCCTATTCTAAAAGAATGTCCTGATACAGTGAGTGGGTCTAATCCTAAATTGACCGCCAGGATACGCACATGCGAGATGAACTGGGAGGTGGACAATGCTGCTGCCCCGAAGGGTAACAGAGGAGTGTTGGTGCTGAGGTCGGCCAATGCCCCTGACAATTCCTGTAGAACGTGGACTGGACACCATTTGTGTGTCGTGCGGAAGAATTTAATTTGGTTAGGGGGACCTGACTGGGAGGTCTTAGTCACGGGTAATGACAAGACAAAGCCCTCTGGCTAGGGATCAACTGCTGACGGGCTAGTAATGGCCTGCTGGGTGACGAAGAGGTGAACTCTCCTGGCCTCATGAAGCCGTAAAATGCCAAATAGATGGCAGCTTTAACTACCAAGCTTTGTAGTACCCCGAAAGGACTCAAATCTAATAAGTCGGACATGTCTCTAAACACTGGGCCGGAAATGGGCTGTCTACGGGAGCTTACACCGGGGGTACTGTTCTGGAAGCCTTTCAACGTGGCCTTGACCACATGACTGGAAAATAATGATATTCTCTGTGGATGGGAGAGTGACAAATGATGTTGGACCCCTGACAGGTAAGTTCTTACTGTGCCATGTGAAAGGTGCATGTGCACATGACAGTACCCGATAAAAGACAGTATGCGGTCAATATGACCAAGACCGCCTTGTGCGTGTTCCTGTTGGAATTTACAGTACAACCGCCAGCCGGTGTTGTACGCTCTGGTGGTATTGGCCGAGAGAGATCTGGAAAAAACAGCCCATGGGCAGCGGCTAAGTTTTTGTTTAGTTGAGAATTAGCGAGGCAAGAGGAGAGGAGACGGGGTTCTCGACGTATCGGCTTCGGGGCAAACCTGGGAAAACAGAGAGTAATTACGCTTAGCTAGGGCGTCAACTGCTACCATCTGCACATCACGTATAAGGGAGCCACAAAACCGGAAATTGTGCATGAGCGACAACTGCACCAGACGCCTGAGAAAGGACATGGCCAGTTGAGACCTGGATTTGCCACTGTCAAGGATAGTGATGGTGGAGGAACTATCAGAGGTGAAGACCACGGTACGGCCTGTCCAACGGCTACCCCAAACGCAAGCTGCTGCCACCATGGGATACAAGTCCCTAGCCTCCGGGGCTTGAAAAACTCCTGTGGCCCCGAACATCTCCCGTTCAGCCAATGAGGGCCGAAAATTGCAGCGAAACCTGTGTCTACCGTGCCACTGGAGAATATAATAGGGGAGTTATCCGAGACTGCTGGAACAAACATAGACACGCCATTCCAATGACTCAAAAAGTGGTCCCACATACCTAAATCTGCTTGCGCCTGACTATCCAGGAACACCGGACTATCCTGACAGGGGGCTTCTGAAAGGAGTGGTAACAACCTAGCTACAAAAGACCTACCTTGAGGAATAACGCGCATCGCAAAATTAAGCATGCCTAACAACGATTGTAGCTCCACCTTCGTGGTGACCCTACCAACTGTGAATTTGTGAATGACTTCCTGGACCCTGATCAACTTGTCTACCAGTAACCTAGCGGACATGCTCCCTGTGTCCAACACAATGCCCAGGAAGGTAATGACGGAAGCAGGACCATCCACCTTTTCCGGGGAAACGGGGATCCCTAACTGTGCGAAGCAAGCTAAGAGACTTTGGAGATCACCCCGCGAGCCCTGTGGAGACTCGATCAGCAGGAAGTCGTCCAAGTAATGTATGACATGTTCGCAAACAAACTTGTTCTCGAGGATCCAATGCAAGGCTTTCGCCAGCTGATCGAAAATCCAAGGGCTGCTACGGGATCCAAAAGTCAATTTTGTTGCAAAATAATAATAGGTATTCCACTTGATCCCATGCCATCGCCAAAGCTCTGGCCTGATCGGGATTAATTTAAAGGAGTCCGATATGTCTGCTTTGGACAGAATCGCCCCGGGACCTGTTGCTAGAATAAGTGCGATTGCCTGATCGATGGAGGCGTATACCATGCTGACCTCCTCAGCTGGTATGAGTGAATTCAGACTAGGTGCATATGTACCGTGAGGTGCCGACAGATCGAATATCAGTCTCTCTTTGTTACTGAATTTACCCGTGACCACCCCTATAGGACTGACCCTCCACCGTTCGAACGGGGATGTTAAAAAGGGACCGATAATGTAACCCTTGTCTAACTCCAACTGTAAGAGTCTATCTATGGACCCAGGGTTATGTAACGCGGACTGCAAGTTTCTACACTCATAGGTGTCATCCGGTAACGCCACTAGGCCTGTGTGGAAACCATTAGTAAAACCAGATACCAGAAAGTCGCAAAAACAAGCATCCTCGTGCCCCTGCAAGTAAATTTCCAGGAGATCCACATTCACGACGCTCATGCAATGTTTATCCGTCTTTAATGAGCAGGCAACCTTCAGGTGTGCCCGGAAACAGTTGACGCAAATGTGCAACAGACGGCATTGACTATAATTGCAAGCTGAAAAATTATAGTTGTTGCAGATTTGTGACCTGCCCAGGAACTTGAGAGGACAGCCGAGTTTGTCTACAGTTGAATTCTGCTGGGCTACAACCGACGGACCTGACCTGGGACAGGAGCAGAAGGATTGGACCTCGGGGCATTAGCAGCATTATGACACCATTCGCCTTTGTGGTAGATAGACTGGCATGATGAACATGCCGGAGCTTTCAGCCCTGCGAAGTGCCTACTGAAAATCTCTGTATCAATATTCGCCCAGTTGGTGGTGAACTGAAACTGGCTGAGCGCCGCTGCAGTATTCGCGGAAAACGAGCAATGATAATCATAAAAGCCAAACCCGCCATATTTGTAGCCTAGCTCCGTAACCCTAAATAAGTATAGGTCCAATTCTTCCCTCCTATCCGGCCGTACTGAACAAATAATATCTCGGTACAAACTAAAAGCAAGTACAAATTCTGGTATTGTCAATTTCCTACTTAGCCTAAGATCGCGACCCTTCAGGACGACAGAGACATCGCCACAAGCGATGACCCTATTGTCTGATAGGTCACGAGTGGCAATTAACAAGGAGGCCAGGTTCACGTCTCTCCCGTCGAGGATGTCTTTTTTGATATTTATTAAAATTATTGACCCAATACAATGTTACACATATCCTAGTTAATTGTCAACATAACAGCATATTATAAATAGGTACTTTAAATGCGGACCTCTCGCATATACCTAAATGACAGGAGTACTCCAAATATGACCTCTGGTTTTGCTATGTGGTGTCCGTCTGCTACGTATTGAGATAGAATATCTCTAATGTTCAGATAGTTTATCTATTGATTTGCCTTGATCTAAACATAGATTGTTCAGCCACTATTCCGTTAGCGGTCGCTGATAGATAGTCTCAGCAACTATGTTGCTTAATATTGCGGTTAGTTTCCTACCTCCTGCCACGAGGTAGTCACTCTGCTCGTTCTTCGCGGCGTCTCACGTGATCCGACCAGAGAGTGGTTTGCTGGTCGGTGATGTTATCCACCTGCGCCAGTTTTTTCGGCAAAAACGTCAATATTAGCGCACCAATAAGTCAGTCCACTATAATAGCGTTAAACCGCTTGCACCGCTTGAGGTTATGGCTGATATCGTGCTCACCCTTTTCAAACTGCATCCAGATGAGATGGTCAAGGCAAAAATCTTTTTAAAAGAAGATGAAAGCAGAATCAAAAATAACGCACCACTAGCTGGGTCAGGTTCACACTAGTTCGCACTAGACGCGTTTCGGATCCGTAGTTCCTTCCTCAGTAGGCAAATGTGTAATGCTGAATGTGGACAAACTAGACACATCTTTATATCCCCTTATTGGGTCAATTAGAAAATATGGTCTGGATTCCTGGTTTTGCAGCTGCCGGTCATTTGCAGACTGCACTCTCCTGAATCCCTCTTTAGACCAAAGGTGCTTATATAAATATATAATAATTTAATAAATCATGAATATAAACAATATATAATACGAAGATATATATATAAAAATACATATAAAATACAAAATCTATAAAAATGATGTTATGCATATTATAAATGGATCTCAGGATCATGGATCTGTATGTACTGATGGCGTGGATCTGTGAACATCAGCGGAATGGGGAGAGGGGGGGAGGGCCGCAGGGAAAGCCAGCGTGTCGCTGAATAGCCCAACACTGGCTATCCATGTGGACCTGCCCACCTCTCCTATAAGAAGCCGAAGATTTCAATCTCCGAGTTCAATCCTAGGGGCATTAGAGATCCAAATTCAAAAATCTTCTTGGATTCTTGTCTGGACATTTTTGCTAAAAAATCACCCCCTCGCCAGTCTTGTTTGACTGATTGGATGGCACAGAATCTCATCTTGCTAGGATCTCCTGTATGATGTAATTTAAAATGTTTTGACAGGGGATGTGTTTCTGACTGTTTTTTAATATTGTTGATATGTTCTGCGATCCTAGTTTTAAATACTCTTTTTGTACGCCCTATATATTGTTTTGGGCATGGGCATTGGATGACATGGATGACTGCTTTACTATTACATGACAGAATTTCTTTAATTTCCCACTTGAAATTATTGGACGTTGATGTTATAATTTTTGTATTTCTATCAAAATGTGTCTCTCTGCAATTTTGACAGCAGCCACATCTGAAAAAAACTTTCAGGTTGGACCATGGAGTTATCATTGGTTCCATGATCTTCTTTCGTATTGTCGGAGCTACCTGGATGCTACATCAACTTCCGTTACTTCGACCGGCGCAGGTGGATAACATCACCGACCAGCAAACCACTCTCTGGTCGGATCACGTGAGACGCCGCGAAGAACGAGCAGAGTGACTACCTCGTGGCAGGAGGTAGGAAACTAACCGCAATATTAAGCAACATAGTTGCTGAGACTATCTATCAGCGACCGCTAACGGAATAGTGGCTGAACAATCTATGTTTAGATCAAGGCAAATCAATAGATAAACTATCTGAACATTAGAGATATTCTATCTCAATACGTAGCAGACGGACACCACATAGCAAAACCAGAGGTCATATTTGGAGTACTCCTGTCATTTAGGTATATGCGAGAGGTCCGCATTTAAAGTACCTATTTATATATGCTGTTATGTTGACAATTAACTAGGATATGTGTAACATTGTATTGGGTCAATAATTTTAATAAATGCAAAAATACTGTGAGCCAGTCTGATTGTTTTTTACGGATCTACTTGGTTTTCAGTTGGTAACTGAAAGACTGGGCTCCAGTAGGTTGCTGGTGCAGCTTCTCTATATTGTTATATTGTGCCTTTTTTGATATTGGCCGGGATAAAATGGGCTGGAGTGACATTGGGCATCGTAACAAAGTTACCTGAAGAACTAGCCACAGGTGCAGTTGCGACCGGTAACAGTGTAGCTCATAAAGATAGGCCAGAAAGCCTTGACTCTACTGACTCCAACCTAGACTGTACACTAGACACAGAGGACGTCAGACTGTTGAGCATGACGTGGAGTTGAGTCAAGGAGGTTTGAACCGTAGCCATGGAGACTTCTTGTTGACTAGGTTCTACCGGGGTGGACCCCAGTAGCCGATACAACTCCGCCTTCCAGGCAGCGGCCGGGAAGGGAATGCCTCTCTTTGTAAGTTCGGACATAAGTTTGGGCACAGTCCAATTGCGTAGAGAAGGAATACTCCCGGATTCAGATACCCTGGACCCAAAATCTTCCCCAGAAGCATCCACGACATCCGATATGTGAGACATGACCAGACTGTTGAAGCAAGCAAAATTGACGGGACGTCACCAGTACAGTCTCGCGACCTGCTGACCAACACCCGTGAATTGACACCACCACCGTCACTGCAGAAACCGTCATGCAAGAAAGAGTAACCGACCCTGGTGACAACCTGACAGCTGAGGCATAACAATAGGAGATGAGGTGTTGCGGAAAGCAGAGAAAACATGTAAAGTCTCGGAGAGAGGACCTTACCAGAAGGACGGGACACAATGCCAGTATCAGAAGAAACCGGTAACATAGAAACATAGAAACATAGAATGTGTCGGCAGATAAGAACCATTTGGCCCATCTAGTCTGCCCAATATATCTGAATCCTATGGATAGCCCCCGGCCCTATCTTATATGAAGGATAGCCTTATGCCTATCCCATGCATGCTTAAACCCCTTCACTGTATTTGCAGCTACCACTTCTGCAGGAAGGCTATTCCATGCATCCACTACTCTCTCAGTAAAGTAATACTTCCTTATATTACTTTTAAACCTTTGCCCCTCTAATTTAAAACTGTGTCCTCTTGTGGTAGTTTTTCTTCTTTTAAATATGCTCTCCTCCTTTACCGAGTTGATTCCCTTTTTCCCTAACAACTGTAATGGACCTGTCCACATGAAGTAATCAGAATGATATTTTTTTTCTCTTTATAGTGAACACCGCTGCTGCCTGAGTTCGTATGACCCTAAGCTTAGTCACTAGACCCAAATGTCAGATTTTACCAATCCTGCCTAGAGTGTCGCTAACTCTAGGTGCGGACGACCCAGGCATTCATGAGTTCAATACATATATATATAGTATGGAGATACCGGGCATCAACGTGGGGTGCAACCGATGTCAGCTTCATGGCTAAAGGCCCCCGCAAAATGGCGGATACCTGTGTGCACCAACATTGCTAATTTATAACAAGTGCGTAAAACAAAGCTAATGCGAATACTGCCCAACAAAATCATAACAATGGAAAAAATGCTATGCAAAGGGATGTTTCTGGATTGTACCTTATTTCAGATGTCATGGTGCGCATGGTACTGAGAGTGCTATCCCCCAACCTCCTCAACACAAACAACTGTATGGTAATTTAACCCCTACCTAACTAACAGCACGGCGGCCCGTGCTAGACTTCCCCCCACCCCACATTACAGTAAGCCCGTTTCCCCACAGCCTCGTTCTTGCCCCCTTTTTTTGCCTGCCCCAACAGTGGAAAATAGAACCTTGTGCGATCTACCAAGAAAATATGCGAACGGAGTCCCGCTGACTCCTGCTACCTGCGTGCACGTCACGTGGGAGCGAGGCGTGCTGCCAGACTGCCGTTCCGGTGTGGGGATGTCCCTTCCATACCTTAAAGGGACCGACCCCACCGACCGGACTAACGTGCCGATGCTGTGTTGGGACGCAGCCGTAACTTACCGCCACACGAGGAGGAAAAGACGCCGAACTGCAGAGGTGAGGATGAACAGCTGACCTGAAGTGACAAAGTGCTGCTTCGTAGACGCTGACACTGCTGGCTAGATACAGGAACGCTGCTGCCGTCTGTACCCCTGTTGTGAGAGGTGAGCAGCTGATATAGGGCAGGGCGCCCCTCCCACAAATTCAGGCCAATAAATCGGCCTTGATACATAACATATTAGAAAAAATTTTAAGGTAACTTTTCCAATAGCAGGAGCATCTTCATGGCCTGGCGGTGCCTCTCCTCCATGGCCTTCATCCGCTCCTGAATGGCCCGCATATCCTGGAGGTGCTCCTTCAGCAATTTTGCCGTAGTGGCCTTCAATGTCTTCATTGCTGTTGTTAAAAAAAAATAATGAACATTATTTGCAATTCCTATTAAACTAAATTAAAGGATCGGGCAATTTTTCTCCTTTTGTGCCTAGGCCAATTTTTTGCTAATCAGAGATGTGTCACTTTCTATGGTAATAACTTTAAAACACTTATACTTATGCAGGCCATTCTGACATTGTTTTCTCGTCACATATTGTACTTCATGACAATGGTAAAATTGAGTCAAAATATTTCATTTATATTTATAAACAAATACCAAATTTACCAAAAATTTGGAAAAATTAGCAAATTTCCAAATTTCCATGACTCTACTTTTATAATAGATATTAATACCTCCTACATGTATGGCGCTGGGCGTTAAGTCACTTCCAGTTGCGCTGGGAATGTACGGCGCTGGGTGTTAAGGGGTTAAGGATCATAACGTACACTATTGCACTGCTTGATAAAGACTTCCTTAAGTTGAAACGTCGCTAAGGTTAGATGATGGGCTATTTTTATAGAGCAGGTTGTTACGGAGGTGACAATAAAAAAATGTCTACTTTTTAGGTTGTTTGGTTCAGTTTTACATAAACAAGCATTTTAAAACAAAAAGTTTTTTTTGTGTCGCCATACTCTGAAAGCCATTTTTTTTTTGGGCCACTGTCTTATGTA
The DNA here is from genome assembly GCF_905171765.1 of Bufo bufo. Lineage (NCBI taxonomy): Eukaryota > Metazoa > Chordata > Amphibia > Anura > Bufonidae > Bufo > Bufo bufo. The sequence goes on from NC_053389.1 coordinate 68,447,365, forward strand.
GGGGCTTATTTTCGGTCTGGATGAGATTACATTTTGATTTGTGGTATTTTGTGGTGCATATGACTTTTTGATTGCTTGCTATTACACCTTTTTGTGATAAAAGTTGTCAAAAAAATGCCTTTTTTTGAGAGTTTTTATTTTTTGCTTTGAAAGGTTACTTCATGTGATATTTTTATACAGCTGGTTGTTACAGATGCGGCAAGAACTAATATGTTTCCTTATTTTTTTGTTATTTCCGTTTTACACAATAAAAGCATTGTTTTAGTGTCTCCATAGTTTGAGAGCCATATTATTTTTTTTATTCGGCGATTGTCTAATGGTAGGGGCTCATTTTTGGCTAAATGAGATGACAGATTGGTACTATTTTGGGGGGCATATGCCTTTTTTGATAGCTTGGTGTTGCACTTTTAGTGATGTAAGGTGACAAAATTATTATTATTTTTTAAATGTTTCTTTTTTTTTTTTTTTTGTGTTCACCTGAGGGGTTAGGTCATATGATATTTTTATAGAGATGGTCGTTATGGACACGGCGGTACAAAATATGTCTGTTTTTCTATTTTTTACCTATTTTTTTTCTTTTTAAGTGTTTATACACATTTACGATTTAAATCTCAATACGTTAGTTAATGATATTTATGATGATTATACAGTTTATTAGTTTGTGATATTTCACTAGAGTATAATTTTATCTTGTTTGTTAGTTAGTGATAGTTCAATAGAGTTAAATATTATTTATTTGTTAAGTTATTGGTTTTTATGTAGATTAAAGAGTTATTGTCCAGTGTTCTTTTTTTGTATTACTGTAGTGTATGTTGTCCCCTCATTGTTGGCCCTTTTAATGTTTATGTACATGTTATGGATACATAATCATATTGCTATGTGCACATATTTACCCTCCTGGCTGGGGCTGGTGATCTCCTCCTCTTCCCCCTCCTGAGATGGGGCGGTGCTGGAGGGTCCAGCACTTTCCACCCCCATATCTTTAACTTCTCCCACATCTGGTGGGGGTGGCTCAATAGGCTGGGATTGTGCGGCCTCCTCCTCAACCTCCAATGGTGTGCTTGGTTTTAACGTAACTTTATTCTTTCATGAGTTATTTACAAGTTTCTGGCCACTTACAAAATGTGTTCAATGTGCTGCCCATTGCGTTGGATTGTCAATGCAAACCTCTTCTCCCACTCTTCAAACACTGATAGCAACACCACAGGAAAAATGCTAGCACAGGCTTCCAGTATCCGTAGTTTCAGGTGCTGCACATCTCGTATCATCTGAAGGCAATCGTCTATGCTGTGAAGATACGAGATGTGCAGCACCTGAAACTACGTGTGTGTGTCTGCGGTATATAGTGTGCATGTGTGGTATATAGTGTGTGTGGTAAATAGTGTGTATCTGTGTGTGTACGGTATATAGTGTGTGTGCGGTATATAGTGTGTGTCTGTGTGTGTGTGGTATATAGTGTGTATCTGTGTGTGTGCGGTATATAGTGTGCGTGTACTGTATATAGTGTGTGTGCGGTATATAGTGTGTATCTGTGTGTGTGCGGTATATAGTGTGCGTGTGCAGTATATAGTGTGTGTGCGATATATAGTGTGTGTCTGTGTGTGTGCGGTATATAGTGTGTATCTGTGTGTGTGCGGTATATAGTGTGTGCGGTATATACCGTAGTGTGTGTCTGTGTGTGTGCGGAATATAGTGTGTGTGTGCGCAGAAGGTCGCACTGGTGATTTTTTTTAGAACACTCTTTATGCATATATAGCGATTGTTCAGACATGCAGGTGAAATGTAATGAAGTACACTACTTTAATGTAAGATTACTTACAGTCACCAGGAGTTCTTCCTCTACATCGCTGAACTTGTTTCCAACCATCGCATCCATGTAAGTTCTTGTCGATGCAAACCAGTTTCTGTAGTAGGACACGCCTTCCTTGCGCATATGCTCTTGCGATTAATACTTTGCCGAAATTTTGCATATAAAAAATAATGCTTGTAGATAATGCTTCTGGTATTTCAGTGTCCATGTTGTGGGACTATTTGTGCACATCTGGTAAGTATTTTGTGGCTGCAAATATGACCTGGAGGTTTTTCAAGTTCGCCTGCCATTCAAGTCTATGGGGCCCACGGCGAACTTCCTGTTCGCGAACATTTGCTTGCAAACGTGAATTCGCGCGCGCGAACGGTCCCACCTGATGTTTGGCCATCACCACCTATCAGTATCTGATCTATAGACACACATCGCTTTTCGACTACATTATATTAGTATTTTACGCACAGAAACATCTATACCTTATCATTTTCGTCTTCAGTTTCTTTTACATTGAATACAAATATCTACCATTTATCATCTCCATCATATCATAAACTGATTTTACCTAGGGAAACACTTCTTATTTGTTGTTTTATTGTTCAGTTTTAAGATTTGTCTGTAATAATTTGTTTGTGATTTTTGCCAAAGTGATAAATAGAAGATTCAGCTTTTTTATTATTTTCTATTTGTTATTGAAAAAAAACTTTTTACATTTTTCTTTTATTTTTTCTTTCTAATACTTTTTCTTTTCATCCTCTTTATTATATACATAAGTGGTATAGTTGTATACATGAGATCACAGGAAATATGGAATTACACTGAGAAGAAAAATAATTGAATTTGTATAGAGAAATTGCAATGTCTGAATATGACATAGACGTATTAGGGCTTGTTTATATGCATACACTATGTTATTTGACAATATACCTATTATGTGTAACAGAGAACTATGTGATCTAGATATGAAATAAAAATATATATAGATATGCTGTAGAAACCGCAAGGTCTGAACAACACATAGAAGATGGTAGAGAATCAATAGTCCGGTCCTGGTTTTGAATAGTAATACCGGCTTAATTTAGTCCGGTTCAGTTTTTGAAAGATTCTGCTAACCCTATATAAGGAATGATTTTGTCCCTCGCTTTTTATTTTAACCTCAACCACTGAAGAAGAAACCTGTATGGTTTCGAAACGCGTTTGGTGAAATAATAGTGAATACAGCGACATAAGAAGAGCGGAAAACATGAATTAAGAAGAACTATACACAGCTATTGAATAAAGTCGGCGTCTCTACATCCCCAATATGTGCGCGCTGAGAAGTATATGCGCAGAGAAGTGAGTGTTGGCACAAGCGCGGGGATAGATCGCGGGAACTTGCGATTCTGAAGACATACAGCCGCATAGGGAAGAACTCACGTATGTATGAACTGCTACCAGTGATACCGTATCAATGCAACAGAGATATTATATTACATTGTACCTGAGTACACTGTATGGAACGGTGATACAAAGTAACAACAATAAGACTTTATAACAATAACGTAAAAATGATACATTGAAAGAGATAAAAAAGCTGGATTTCTTGTTTGCTCTATTGCTGTGAAACAGTATATATCCTAAAATAGTGCGTGAGCTCCGCACTGACATAGAGGGACCGCGACTATAGAATATTACAGGGAGTGCAGAATTATTAGGCAAGTTGTATTTTTGAGGATTAATTTTATTATTGAACAACAACCATGTTCTCAATGAACCCAAAAAACTCATTAATATCAAAGCTGAATATTTTTGGAAGTAGTTTTTAGTTTGTTTTTAGTTTTAGCTATTTTAGGGGGATATCTGTGTGTGCAGGTGACTATTACTGTGCATAATTATTAGGCAACTTAACAAAAAACAAATATATACCCATTTCAATTATTTATTTTTACCAGTGAAACCAATATAACATCTCAACATTCACAAATATACATTTCTGACATTCAAAAACAAAACAAAAACAAATCAGTGACCAATATAGCCACCTTTCTTTGCAAGGACACTCAAAAGCCTGCCATCCATGGATTCTGTCAGTGTTTTCATCTGTTCACCATCAACATTGCGTGCAGCAGCAACCACAGCCTCCCAGACACTGTTCAGAGAGGTGTACTGTTTTCCCTCCTTGTAAATCTCACATTTGATGATGGACCACAGGTTCTCAATGGGGTTCAGATCAGGTGAACAAGGAGGCCATGTCATTAGATTTTCTTCTTTTATACCCTTTCTTGCCAGCCACGCTGTGGAGTACTTGGACGCGTGTGATGGAGCATTGTCCTGCATGAAAATCATGTTTTTCTTGAAGGATGCAGACTTCTTCCTGTACCACTGCTTGAAGAAGGTGTCTTCCAGAAACTGGCAGTAGGACTGGGAGTTGAGCTTGACTCCATCCTCAACCCGAAAAGGCCCCACAAGCTCATCTTTGATGATACCAGCCCAAACCAGTACTCCACCTCCACCTTGCTGGCGTCTGAGTCGGACTGGAGCTCTCTGCCCTTTACTAATCCAGCCACGGGCCCATCCATCTGGCCCATCAAGACTCACTCTCATTTCATCAGTCCATAAAACCTTAGAAAAATCAGTCTTGAGATATTTCTTGGCCCAGTCTTGACGTTTCAGCTTGTATGTCTTGTTCAGTGGTGGTCGTCTTTCAGCCTTTCTTACCTTGGCCATGTCTCTGAGTATTGCACACCTTGTGCTTTTGGGCACTCCAGTGATGTTGCAGCTCTGAAATATGGCCAAACTGGTGGCAAGTGGCATCTGATATAGGGTGTTGATGTCATTAGACCACACCTCTTCTCATTACAGAGATGCACATCACCTAATATGCTTAATTGGTAGTAGGCTTTCGAGCCTATACAGCTTGGAGTAAGACAACATGCATAAAGAGGATGATGTGGTCAAAATACTCATTTGCCTAATAATTCTGCACTCCCTGTATATGATAGTCACTATATGTACAATTATTTTTTATTTATGTTTTTTATGTTTTTTTATGATATTTTTAAGGTATTTTTTTCAATTGTTCTCTATCAGAGACATTGAGATAGTTGTGCTTTTATACACTCACCTAAAGAATTATTAGGAACACCATACTAATACGGTGTTGGACCCCCTTTTGCCTTCAGAACTGCCTTAATTCTACGTGGCATTGATACAACAAGGTGCTGATAGCATTCTTTAGAAATGTTGGGCCATATTAATAGGATAGCATCTTGCAGTTGATGGAAATTTGAGGGATGCACATCCAGGGCACAAAGCTCCCGTTCCACCACATCCCAAAGATTCTCTATTGGGTTGAGATCTGGTGACTGGGGGGGGGGGGGGCATTTTAGTACAGTGAACTCATTGTCATGTTCAAGAAACCAATTTGAAATGATTCGAGCTTTGTGACATGGTGCATTATCCTGCTGGAAGTAGCCATCAGAGGGTGGATACATGTTCTCATTCTGTTTACGCCAAATTCGGACTCTACCATTTGAATGTCTCAACAGAAATCGAGACTCATCAGACCAGGCAACATTTTTCCAGTCTTCAACAGTTAAATTTTGGTGAGCTCGTGCAAATTGTAGCCTCTTTTTCCTATTTGTAGTGGAGATGAGTGGTACCCGGTGAGGTCTTCTGACTGTTGTAGCTCATCCGCCTCAAGGTTGTACGTGTTGTGGCTTCACAAATGCTTTGCTGCATACCTCGGTTGTAACGAGTGGTTATTTCAGTCAACGTTGCTCTTCTATCAGCTTGAATCAGTCGGCCCATTCTCCTCTGACCTCTAGCATCCACAAGGCATTTTTGCCCACAGGACTGCGGCATGCTGGATGTTTTTCCCTTTTCACACCATTCTTTGTTAACCCTAGAAATGGTTGTGCGTGAAAATCCCAGTAACTGAGCAGATTGTGAAATACTCAGACCAGCCCGTCTGGCACCAACAACCATGCCACGCTCAAAATTGCTTAAATCACCTTTTTTTCCCATTCTGACATTCAGTTTGGAGTTCAGGAGATTGTCTTGACCAGGAGCACCCCCCTAAATGCATTGAAGCAACTGCCATGTGATTGGTTGACTAGATAATTGCATTAATGAGAAATAGAACAGGTGTTCCTAATAATTCTTTAGGTGAGTGTATATGGTGTACTGGTAAATAAGTTGATTAGTATTTCATATACAAAGCCGGCCAATAATATTAATTAAATAGAAGATTGTTCCAGAAGGAAGTTGGCAGTGTTTTGATGTCTGTTGGATGTTCTGTGCATATAGATATGCCACTGCTTCCCTGTTCTCTGTGGAACATTACATATACCCTGTAAGGCAATTCTTATATATCTCAGGGCAAACTCATCTCCTACAGTCACCGACTGCTCAGTCTCTGCAGCTGGTACCGAGTCAGGTGAGTGCAGCGCTCTGTAATATCATAAGCATCATTAATTCAAGGTGATATACAGTCGTGGCCAAATGTTTTGAGAATGACACAAATATTAGTTTTCACAAAGTTTGCTGCTAAACTGCTTTTAGATCTTTGTTTCAGTTGTTTCTGTGATGTAGTGAAATATAATTACACGCACTTCATACGTTTCAAAGGCTTTTATCGACAATTACATGACATTTATGCAAAGAGTCAGTATTTGCAGTGTTGGCCCTTCTTTTTCAGGACCTCTGCAATTCGACTGGGCATGCTCTCAATCAACTTCTGGGCCAAAACCTGACTGATAGCAACCCATTCTTTCATAATAACTTCTTGGAGTTTGTCAGAATTAGTGGGTTTTTGTTTGTCCACCCGCCTCTTGAGGATTGACCACAAGTTCTCAATGGGATTAAGATCTGGGGAGTTTCCAGGCCATGGACCCAAAATGTCAACGTTTTGGTCCCCGAGCCACTTAGTTATCACTTTTGCCTTATGGCACGGTGCTCCATCGTGCTGGAAAATGCATTGTTCTTCACCAAACTGTTGTTGGATTGTTGGAAGAAGTTGCTGTTGGAGGGTGTTTTGGTACCATTCTTTATTCATGGCTGTGTTTTTGGGCAAAATTGTGAGTGAGCCCACTCCCTTGGATGAGAAGCAACCCCACACATAACTGGTCTCAGGATGTTTTACTCTTGGCATGACACAGGACTGATGGTAGCGCTCACCTTTTCTTCTCTGGACAAGCCTTTTTCCAGATGCCCCAAACAATCGGAAAGAGGCTTCATCGGAGAATATGACTTTGCCCCAGTCCTCAGCAGTCCATTCACCATACTTTCTGCAGAAGATCAATCTGTCCCTGATGGTTTTTTTGGAGAGAAGTGGCTTCTTTGCTGCCCTTCTTGACACCAGGCCATCTTCCAAAAGTCTTCGCCTCACTGTGCGTGCAGATGCGCTCACACCTGCCTGCTGCCATTCCTGAGCAAGCTCTGCACTGGTGGCACTCCGATCCCGCAGCTGAATCCTCTTTAGGAGACGATCCTGGTGCTTGCTGGACTTTCTTGGACGCCCTGAAGCCTTCTTAACAAGAATTGAACCTCTTTCCTTGAAGTTCTTGATGATCCTATAAATTGTTGATTGAGGTGCAATCTTAGTAGCCACAATATCCTTGCCTGTGAAGCCATTTTTATGCAACGCAATGATGGCTGCACGCGTTTCTTTGCAGGTCACCATGGTTAACAATGGAAGAACAATGATTTCAAGCATCACCCTCCTTTTAACATGTCAAGTCTGCCATTTTAACCCAATCAGCCTGACATAATGATCTCCAGCCTTGTGCTCGACCACATTCTCACCTGAGTTAACAAGACGATTACTGAAATGATCTCAGCAGGTCCTTTAATGACAGCAATGAAATGCAGTGCAAAGGTTTTTTTTAGGATTAAGTTAATTTTCATGGCAAAGAAGGACTATGCAATTCATCTGATCACTCTTCATAACATTCTGGAGTATATGCAAATTGCTATTATAAAAACTTAAGCAGCAACTTTTCCAATTTCCAATATTTATGTAATTCTCAAAACTTTTGGCCACGACTGTACACTGCATACTATAGATAGATAGATATGAGATAGATAGATAGATAGATAGATAGATAGATAGATATGAGACAGATAGATATGAGACAGATAGATAGATATGAGATAGATAGATAGATAGATAGATAGATAGATAGATAGATATGAGACAGATAGATAGATAGATAGATATGAGATAGATAGAGAGATAGATAGATATGAGACAGATAGATATGAGACAGATAGATAGCTAAATATATAGATCAGAGATAGATAGATAGATAGATAGATAGATAGATATGAGACAGATAGATATGAGACAGATAGATATGAGACAGATAGATAGATAGATAGATAGATAGATAGATAGATATGAGATAGATAGATAGATAGATAGATAGATATGACATAGATAGATAGATAGATAGATAGATACAGTAGATAGATAGATAGATAGATATAAGATAGATTCTTAGATATTGTGGAAGCTTTCGATTCTTTATTTTTTTTTCTTTCCACTCTTTCTTCAGGTTGATTTTACGCCTCCGCACATTTCTCAGTGAAATATCTGGAAGGATCTGGAGGAAGGTATACATGGGCAGGTCACTCCATGCTCACACGGTAAGCTCCAGATATTTTCTGTACTGAATGCTGATAGGAGTTGCTGTTCCCCAACTTTCCACAGACCCTGTAGATCATATAATGCTTATATACGGTCACATCACATTCACTTCTCTCTCCTACTGCTCTACCTGGTGTGTCAGTCCTCACTGTAGCTGTGGCATCCTGTTCATGAAGCAGGAAGCGCAGGATGAATAAATCTGTAGACTCCTCCCACACAGAAGAGGGAACATATGAGACACGGTGTCATTATATGATAAGATAAATCTATTATAACATATAATGAGCATGTGAATTTCCTCAGTAACAATTCTGGGGGGGGGTCCCTATACTATGGGGCTGTGATCTATCGTGGGTCTGAGAGATGGGAGCAGTGATATATGGAGCAGGGGCGTAGCTAAAGGCTTATGGGCCCTGGTGCAAGAGTTCCGTTTGGGCCCCCCCCCCTTCACTCAGCACTGGTGCACCTAGCTTTTCTGCTGCCCGAGGCAAATACTGAAATGCCAGTTCTACTGTTAAAGGGGTTGTCCTCTTTTTACTACTGATGACCTATCATCAGGACGATCAGCTGTTTTAAAAGAGGACAGCGCTCATGTGAGAGCTGCTTTCTCTTTTCTGTTCACCTGCTCACCTTAGCATTTGCTGTGATGAGCAGGTAAACAGAGCAGAGAAAGCAGACAACCCCTTTAAAGACATACTTGGAAAATATTACATACAGCGCTACAGAACATACAGGGTCATACCTCTTACATCCAGTGATGTCTCCTCTGATGTAGATATTCTCTTTCCTCTTCTTCTCCTGTTAGACCAGACCACCATGGCGACTTCTTTCAGCCCCGCCTCGTCTCTGCAGAGTTTAACAAACAGATGTCTTACTTTCCTACTTTTCCATCATCCTCCCACCTTCTCAATACCCCATTCTGCCACCCCCAATACTGTGCCCACTGTGTTCCCCAATACTTTCCTGCAGAAACAGTCCCCCTGAAAATACTGGTACCACACCATGGTGATGGACCATGTGATGAGCGCAGTGACGTCATCAAAGGTCCTTTAGCCAGGTCCTGAATAAAGTAGAAAGAAGAGGAGATCCGCTACGCGACCAAGTGGATGGGGTGAGTTAAATTTGTTTATTATTTTTAACCCATCAATGGACATTTTACTAAGCATTCTGTATTCAGAATGCTATTATTTCCCCTTATAACCATGTTATAAGGGAAAATAATAAAATCTACAGAACACCGAACCCAAACCCGAACTTCTGTGAAGAAGTCCGGGTTCGGGTCTGGGTACCAAACATGCCGATTTTTCTCACGCACGTGCAAATTGCATCAAAACGCTTTGCACTCACGCTGAAAAATCATGCATTTTCCCGCAACGCACCTGCATCTTGTCCGGCCCTCACACGCGACGCCCATGTGAATGAGGCCTTAGTCTTTCATTAAGGCCCCCTGGGGATTGGGATCGGAACCTATAGATCCATTCACACATTTTTGTCCTATTTGCCTTTTCTCGGTGATGGTGGTATAATTTCTAAAACTGAGAAACACAACACTCAAGGGTCACCCGAATGGCACTCAATCACATGACTTGCCACAGGTGTGACATTATTTTTATGAACATCATTAACATGTTGACATATCCGTCTTCTGAGTTCTCTAATGGTCTTACCAATGTAATCTTTTGGGCATGGGCAATGACAGATATATACAAAACCTCTACTTTTACAATTAAAGAATTCTCTAATTGAAAAAGTCTGTTTCGTGACAGAGCACATGATAGTTTTTGCTGTAGATAGAAAGTCACAGGCTTTATACCCTCCACAGCGAAACATACCTATTGGTCTTCGATCTAACCATGAGCCTGTCCCTACAGGAGCCACATAGTGACTGTGTACCAAGCGATCTCGTAAACTCCTCCCCTTGCGATAAGTAATACTTGGGTGAGTAGTAACCACATTCGATAAATGAGGATCCATTAACAAATATGTCCAGTATTTAGTAAGAACTGTCCTGATCTCTGCATTGGCCCAATCGTAGGTTTTTTGGTATCTAAGCCTGTATAGTGTTGAGCACGAATATTCGAATAGGTAATTTTTATTGCGAATATCGCCACTTTGAGAATTCGTGAATATTTAGAATATAGTGCTATATATTCGTAATATCGAATATTCAGCATTTTTTTCCATCCAAACACATTATTCCTCTCTGCTTCTTGCTTGTGGGCCAATGAGAAGGAAGCAATGTCAAGTTCACAACAATACTTAGTGCACCAATCGGTAATCTGTAGTCAGACCTGCTAAAATGTAAAGTTGCACGTAGTGCGATAAAATATTCTAATCACTGCCGATTAGTGCAATCGCGAATATATTGGAGCACTTGACTCTATCTGCATATTCTAATGTTCTGGTGCCAACCATTTTCTCCAGTCTCAGGAAACTTGTACCAGCTTGAAAAATGTAGCCAAAGTGACCCACACCTGTATTTCGCGTTACGAATTCGCATTATGCGATTTTTACATTGCTGATTTTTCGCATTCAATAAAATAATCTTGAATTCTCAAAATTCGCGAATAAATGACGAATATTCTAGAAAATATTCATGAAATATCGCAAATTCAAATATAGCCCCTGCCACTCATCACCAATCCTGTACTAGCCAGCGATGCGAGAAGCATCCAAAAGCAATAAGGTGATGTCTATCATACCACCTTATCGATTTTCCTTTCCCTGAATTTACCTGTTTTCTGGGTCAGTTATAGTTTCAAAAATGGAGCCAGGGTGGGTAATGGGTGATCCCATTTAGGTCATGACATGAAGGCATGGCATGTAATATAATGTGGGTGTATATATCATGAATTGGGTAAATGGACCCTAGTTGTATAGTTCAGCAATCACTGAGAATGTGGGTGTATATATCATGAATTGGGTAAAAAGACCCTGGTTGTATAGTTCAGCAATCACTGAGAATGTGGGTTTATATATCATGAATTAGGTAAATAGAACTTAGTTGTACAGTTCATCAATTACTGATATTTATTATTTTTATATCATGGAGAATGATGTTACACCCTCATAATAGGTCCAGTTCCAATAGGCAGTATAGCGGTGTATTCAACATATGGTATTTAGGGTGCTCCACTGAGTAACTGACTGTTAATCAGCCGGACCGGAAGTGTTTTTTGCGCTCTACCTAATGCGCTCCATGAGCCGGATTGGAAGTGGTGGAGGATGCGTTCCATCGCATGCGCTCCACTACTCCGGAAGAATCATCACCGGAAGTAATGATGCATTCCACGATACTGTACAAGGTACGCACCTTCCTGTTATGCGTCTCTGTGGCGAAACCAACCTCGCCACTGGGCTTTGGAGAGGACTGGCTGCTGGCCTCTTGCCCCTGGATTATGGGCCATATACTAACTTTTGAACCCCTGGTCTGATTCATGCCATTTTTTAATATGTTGTTCCCCTGAATGGATTGATTGCGAATATGTAATTTTTATGTGAATGTGATGTATGGTTTTAGAGTTATGAAAGTTGGGTAGAAAGTATGTTTAACTGTATGTATAATTGAGTCTCCTCTCAGGATAAGGGGAGGGAATATGCTGGGTCTGTTTCTATTGTGCCATTGTCCCATTGTGTGTTTAAAGGGTGATGTCTGTCCTGTTGTCTGCGCATGTGTATTGGTGACTTCTCTTTGTCTTGAGAGATAATTGGATTGCTCTTCAGGTTGTCTGGACAGAGAGGAGGAAACCATGATGCATTGTGGGGATATGTTGTCCTATGTTACAGTCTTCATTCTGGTCCTCTGGGGGCGTGAACGATTGGTTGCTGTAGTTACATTGTATGTCTTGTAATATACTGATTGGTTGTATTTCAAACCCCTGTGGGCAGTACTATGTTTGTTTTTTGTGAATAAAAGAGGCTGTACTTCAAGTACAGTCAGACCACTGCTTGACCCTCAACACGGAGCCTTGTCTCGTTATTGGGGGGATTCACTGTATGCTGTTAGAAGACCGATTGCCAGGATTGTATGCTTTTCCTGTTCGTCTGCTAGCAGCTATTCGTGAGGTTCCAGTTTGGAGTGCTATTTTGTATCCAGTTCGGGAGTTTGGTGTATCCTGCAGTAGCTGTGCCTGTCTCTCAGAAAGGGGCTTATCGCCTAAACGGATTTTAACCCCTTGTCTGCTGAAACGGTCCGTTACATTGGTGGCAAGCAGCGGGATCGTTCCTACAGCCAGAAGGACAGCTACAGGAGACACCATTTCTGTGGATTCTACAATTTAAGGACAACGCATGTCCCAGTACAGCGTCCCTGACAGCAGCAGGATGGAACCAGCAGTGTTATACGAGGAGGAGGACCTGGATGGCCGGGATGCATTAAGGGAAGGCATCTGGTACCAGGCCCTGGATAATCTACAATACCAGCGAGGTGAGAGTCTCCCCAGTGAAGAGCAGCGGTTGCAGAAGCAAGTGGCCCTGCGGATGCCCTTCCTGGGAGAGCAGCCCCTGGAGGAATGGGTGAAGGAACTAGAGCACCGGGTATGGCAGGAGCTATGGCTGGAGGATGCCTACCAGGCGCTTTGGTGGTATATGGCACAGTATATACCCTGGACAGCTGAACATGACAAGCCAGAGGGAGAGGAGTTTTATGGTCCTGGCTTGTTATGGGAGTCCTTTGCAGAGCCTGACTTCGGGAGCCCTGTACAGTCCAGACTTCAGGACATTTTCTATGAGAGGGAGGCTAGGTATGAGTGGGATGACCCCCATGAGGTAGAGCAAGACCTGGCTCACCTAGCAACCCTGGAGTGGGAACTGGAGCAGGACTACCGAGATCTCTTCCACTCCATTGAGAAGGCTCAGCAGGACGGTAAGGTGACAGACCCAGATCCAGAACCATTCAGCTGGGCAGATATTGTAGAGTGTTACTGGGAAGGACCCCAGGTGGCCGGTAGAGATGGGACCGAGGTCTCTCCACCGGTCCTGCAGGGAATTGAGAGCCCAGTCTCCATTCCCCAGCGGCAGTGTGAAGTGCAGGGAGAGGAGAGCAGCGTCCTCCCTCTCCAGCAGCAGGCTGAGTTACAGGGGGCAGAGGTAGTTGTTCCTGCCCCCCAGCAGCAGCATGATTTTTTGGGAATAGAGAGCCCAGTCTCCTTTCCCCAGCAGCAGGACACTGTATTGGGAGCAGAGACAGTCGGTCCTGTCCCCCAGCAGCAGCATGATTTTTTGGGAATAGAGAGCCCAGTCTCCTTTCCCCAGCAGCAGGACACTGTATTGGGAGCAGAGACAGTCGGTCCTGTCCCCCAGCAGCAGCATGATTTTTTGGGAATAGAGAGCCCAGTCTCCTTTCCCCAGCAGCAGGACACTGTATTGAGAGCGGAGACGGTCGGTCGCCCTCCCCAGCGCCTGGAAGTATGTATGGGAGAGGAGCTTGTTACCCCCACTCCCCAGCGGCAGCTTAACGCACCAGGGGGAGACAGTAAGCCCCACAACAGTGCAGATGGGACTGTGGTCTCTGCACTTACAGCACAGGGGTAGAGACAGTCGGTCTCCCCCTCCAACAACCAGGCTCCAACCAGGCTTCTTCCGTGGTAGCGCTGGCACCAGGGCAGAGTACCGCTGATACCTGCCCACAAAGCAACCCCCACTCCAAGCCAGGGAGCAACACAGAGACCGGGAGTACCAGCTTCCAACATAACCTTGGTGGACTCACTGGACAGAGACAGGCTACTAAAGTCAACAGGTCCAGTATTTGGTTGTGGGTGGGCTGCCAGACTAACTCAGGTACCGACCGGCTTGAGGTCAGGTATCTGGTTAGTCTTCCCTGGGGGGGGGAGATGTGTGGCGAAACCAACCTCGCCACTGGGCTTTGGAGAGGACTGGCTGCTGGCCTCTTGCCCCTGGATTATGGGCCATATACTAACTTTTGAACCCCTGGTCTGATTCATGCCATTTTTTAATATGTTGTTCCCCTGAATGGATTGATTGCGAATATGTAATTTTTATGTGAATGTGATGTATGGTTTTAGAGTTATGAAAGTTGGGTAGAAAGTATGTTTAACTGTATGTATAATTGAGTCTCCTCTCAGGATAAGGGGAGGGAATATGCTGGGTCTGTTTCTATTGTGCCATTGTCCCATTGTGTGTTTAAAGGGTGATGTCTGTCCTGTTGTCTGCGCATGTGTATTGGTGACTTCTCTTTGTCTTGAGAGATAATTGGATTGCTCTTCAGGTTGTCTGGACAGAGAGGAGGAAACCATGATGCATTGTGGGGATATGTTGTCCTATGTTACAGTCTTCATTCTGGTCCTCTGGGGGCGTGAACGATTGGTTGCTGTAGTTACATTGTATGTCTTGTAATATACTGATTGGTTGTATTTCAAACCCCTGTGGGCAGTACTATGTTTGTTTTTTGTGAATAAAAGAGGCTGTACTTCAAGTACAGTCAGACCACTGCTTGACCCTCAACACGGAGCCTTGTCTCGTTATTGGGGGGATTCACTGTATGCTGTTAGAAGACCGATTGCCAGGATTGTATGCTTTTCCTGTTCGTCTCCTAGCAGCTATTCGTGAGGTTCCAGTTTGGAGTGCTATTTTGTATCCAGTTCGGGAGTTTGGTGTATCCTGCAGTAGCTGTGCCTGTCTCTCAGAAAGGGGCTTATCGCCTAAACGGATTTTAACCCCTTGTCTGCTGAAACGGTCCGTTACAGTCTCACTCACCAGAAGTGAGTTTTCCGGCGGGAGGAAGTCCCTTGGCGTCCTGCTATTTAAACCTGGGACTCACCCACGATATTTGTCCGCACCATCTGGCATCTGAGGTGAAGATGGCCACATATTTGGGGGGACAGGACATGTGAGTAATTGCATTTGGCATCATGACATCATGCTAATGCACTTTTATTTCCTTTGTTTCACCAAGTTTTTATTCCATTACAGGAGGGACTTGGTTATCCACATTCACTGGATCCTCATGTTATGCAACCTTATCAAGTGCCTCACCATATATCTGTGTAAGCAGCTTCCCTCATCATAGTTGTTTTCTGTTTTTGTGTTATCTGCTACTCTATATTTTCATTTATTTGGTTTAGCCTATCCAGGCCTCTATTCTCTTCCCACACGACCCCCTGAGGAACCCTGTGTCTGGGGGGAAACGTGTCGGGGTAGAAGGGAAATATTTATTAATTAGGGTGAATTAGGGTATTGCAGGGTAGGAACGAGGACAGAGGGTCCCCACCATCAGGGGATATCTCCAGGCTTAGGGACAAGCAGGGTGAAGACTAGGGAAAGATATTCCCCCTCTAAAGCCCCTGTATTACCTACCTCGTTGAGTGATAATATAGCTAGTTTTTTAACCGGCACTAGTAGTATAACATCAGGATGTTTAGTCAAACAAAAAGTGACAGGTCGACACGCCCCTTTCCCTGCCCATAACCCCACCCACTCAGCCCACAACCTCTCCCAGTCCCTCCCAAAGCGCCGCCCGTTGCATGCCCCAAACCACGCCTAAATACCGTCCATTCAACTCCCCTTATTCTGTTAGATCTGATATCATGTCAGTAATTCAATTACTTTTTAATATCTTTAAAAATAAAATGATATAAAGCTTGTATTAACCTCTTACAAATATTGACAATGGTTAATTGATCCATCTATCTTCCTAAAGCTAAAGTACCTTTGATGATGTCACCACAGGTCCTGGAAGGGAACTGGTGCAGTCCCTTTGTTAGATCCTGCAGGAACTGTGATGCTGGAAATTTGCTTTAATTATATACGATCATGTTTAATCGTATATTAGCCTTAGGCTACTTTCACACTTGCGTTAGGAGCGGATCCGTCTGGTGTCTGCACAGACGGATCCGCTCCTATAATGCAAACGCTTGCATCCGTTCAGAACGGATCCGTTTGCATAACCATGCATTTGTTCATTATAATGCAAACGGATCCGTTTTGACTTTACATTGAAAGTCAATGGGGGACGGATCCGTTTGAAAATTGAGCCATACTGTGTCATCTTCAAACGGATCCGTCCCCATTGACTTCCATTATAAGTCTAAACGGATCCGCTCGCCTCCGCACGGCCAGACGAGCACCCGAACCCTGCGAGCGCTGGCAGGCGGATGCATTCTCAGTGGATCCGCCTCCATTGAGAATGCATCAGGGCTGGACGGCTGCGCTCGGGACCGCTCGTGAGCCCCTTTAAACGGAGCTCACGAGCAGACACCTGAACGCAGGTGTGAAAGTAGCCTAAAATCAAAGGCGATTTAAGCAAAATATTTAATCACCGCATCTAACACAGATATGTATCATTTATAAATATTGACAATAGCTAATTGCGGCACCCAACTTTCCCTGGTGCCGATAACATGTTGAAGCCATATTCGTCCTTATTTTTTGCCCTCAGAGTCCATTTTGTGAAATACGGCGGCCATTTTGCGAAGTGCGTTAGGGTATGTTCGGACATGATAAAGGCATGTTCGAACATGTCCTAAGACGTTATTTAAGAGCGGCGAAATCATTTTGTCTCGTTAGGAAATTTGCTTTGTTACGAAATTATGTTTAATAAAAATCAAAGGCGTACGCCATTTAAGCAAAATGTCTTTATCTACGACGCATTACGGTACATTTTTCAATAGCGCAGTAAGGTTTGTGCATAATTACAGCAACGTATACATAATTGTTTAATGCGGTTTGTTACAAAGGTACATACAACACAGTCATTTTTTCTAAATTCACTCGTAAATGTTTTTATTACAATTTCAAAAGACATTCCTTTATGGATACAATGTAAGATATAGATGGAGAAATGTCCGCAGACCGAACTAACTGCATCCTGTATTTTGATGAGTCTTAGAATTTTTTGATAAAAATTTCATAAATTCAACATGAAATATTTAATTCGCGGGCGATAATCCATGACTCTAAAAAAATATATATACATTATTCGGGTATAATATAATTAAAATTCTTTTCTTTCCCCGCTGATACGAATTGTATGTATTTACAATAAAGGCTGCCATCCGGTCGATGATTTTATTTCCTAGTAATAAATCGCACGGAAATACACCTACGCAGGTAATTTCATAATTATTCATTTTATTGACAGTCATATAAAACCTCCCTTCTATTGTTTATTTTAATAATATTTTCATGAACGGAATACACAGTCATGTTAATAGAGTTTAGCACCGACTCAGCAAATCTAATTTCAGCTCTGAGATTTCCAGTTTTTACTAGAGAGAAATGTCCGCCAGGTTCTTGATCCGGCGATAAATCAAAAGCGAACAAAGTGATAGTCAAAGTGTTGTCAGCCTTTTGCTTCCCCGTAATGTGTACGAGCGACATATATTCACGAACAGCTGATTCATCTTGAAAATTAGGCTGAAACGGTTTTGCGGGTATCTGTTGTCCGTCCAAATATAAGGCGTCATAATTCACATTATAGTGATTGAAACACAAATGATTTCTTTGGTAATTCCCGGAAAATGATTTGTTGTCTACAAACGCTAGTATTACTGTTTTTGGGATGTTTCCCAGAAAAAGATTCTCATGGTTAGATATGCGAGTGCCTGCAGGAACAGGGCCGTCTTTGCCGCAGGGCAAAAGGGGCAGCTGCCCCGGGCCCAGTTGCTCCTGGGGGCCCAAGGGAGCTCCGCTTCCCGACTCCCATTCACTAGTGACTGCGTCGCTAGGTTAAAACATTCGGGGCCTGGGCCCCGGATGTTTTGTCCCAGGCCCCGAATGTCCTGCATGCCTGCTAGATACAACTGTATTGCCGTACACAGAACGGCAATACAATTGAATCTAATACACTGGGAAGAGGTGAAGGACCTGTGGTGACATCACAGGTCATGTGATCAGCAAAACAGGCTGTGATAGGATGACCTGGATGATGTCACCATCATGTGACCAGTGCAGGATTGGACCGGAGTGAAGAGGGGAAGGAGCCTAATGCTGATGTCTGTATATGAGGACTGGAGAGGTAAGTGAAGGGAGAGGCAGAGCAATGCTGGGAGTTGTAGTTATTTAACTAGGATGTATGTTAGGGCTGAAGGGAGGGATGTTATTGACATGGAACTGTGTGCTTGAGGTGGCTGGGGGAGGGAGTGATGTTATTTACATAGGACTGTATGTTGAAAGTGGATGGTGGGGGGGGGGTGATGTTTATGTACATGGGACTTAATGTTTAGGCTACGTTCACACTTGGGTTTGGGGATCCGCTTGTGAGATCCGTTTCAAGGCTCTCACAAGTAGCCCCAAATGCATCAGTTTAACCCCAATGCATTCTGAATGGATGCAGATCCATTCAGAATGCATTCGTTCGGCTCCGTACAGCCCCCCGTTCCGTTTTGGAGGCGGACCCCAAAATGCTGCAAGCAGCGTTTTTGTGTCCACATGGCCTTGCGGAGTCAAACGGATCCGTCCTGACTTACAATGTAAGTAAATGGGGACGGATCCCTTTGCATTGACACAAAATGGTGCAATTGTAAACGGATCCGTCCCCCATTGACTTTCAATGTAAGTCAGGACGGATCCGTATTGGGACTTAGAAATTCAAATCTAATACAAACGAATCGGTCCTGTACGGATGCATTTGTTTGTATTATTGGTGCGTATCCGTTAGATAGCCTTAGGGGGTGATGTTTACATGGGATTGTGCGTTGGAGGCGGCTGGGGAGGAGGTGATGTTATTTACATGGGACTGTATGGTGGAGGGAGGATTATAACTGCAGGGGGCAGTGCAGATCCAGGGGACATTATAGGCGGTCTTATTACTATTGGGGGCTCTATAGGAGGGTCTTATAGATCCACCTTTTTTCTACTAAGCGCACTATGGGGGCCTTATTACTACTGAGGGGGAGCTGAGTAGGGAGCTTTATTACCACTGGGGGAACAATAGGGGGCCTTATTTCTACTGGGGACTCTGTGAGGGTATTATTAATATGGGAGCGCTCTTCTAATAATGGGGGCATTGTTGAGGAGCATTATCACGGTTGGGGCAGTGTTACTAATGAGGGCATTCTAGAAGGGAATTACTATTGGTGGGACTATGATGAGCACTATTACTATGGGGGGCAGTAATGTTTCTTCAGGATAGTATTTGGGGGTATTGGGGAGGGGGGCATGGGCATAAATAAAGGCTCATGGGCTCCGGTGCAAGAGTTCAGCTTGGGCCCCCCTTCCCTCAGTGCTTTGTGTGTCTTCTTATGCGGCACAAGTGTCTTTGGGCCTCTTTAGGCTCCTGGGCTACCTCTGCACCCCCTATAGCTACACCCCTGGGGGGGGGGGGGCACAGAAAGCAGCAGGATAACACTGTGGGGACTCCAGTTGGGGGATAATGATAGAATGTGAGGAAGCTAAGATGTCTGTGTGTCACACTCTGCAGAGACGAGGCGGCTGAGAGAAGTTGTCCAGACCGAGTGGAGATGATGAGACAGAAGATCTACAGAGAAGATGATGACAGAGAGGAGACGTCACCTGGAGGCCCTGGACGTGACAGGTAAGTGCTGCTGTATAGCAAGTACAGCAAAGTGCGGGGGGTGGGCGGGATCCAGGGAGCCCAAGTAAATTCTTGCCCAGGGTCCAATCAATATTAAAGACGGCCCTGTGCGGGAATGCTATACACTTTAAGAGATGCTCGACAGACAGAGTACTTTGCGTTAGCGGATAACAGAGTGCGTCTGTGCCCGATTCTCACAGCGGGCGATACTTGAACTCTTTTGACAAACGACGTGTGCTGTAAAATGGGTCGCCTCGGCAGACATAAGAGAGAAGGAGTCTTTGTTTTTGGTCCACGTTATGTTTAGATCTAATCCATTCAGTATTAACTTAGGCTGATTAAATATATCGGCGCAAATGGATCCCATTAATTCCACACTTCTAGAGCGAGTCGTATACTGAGCTCTCTTGGCGAAACCGACATTACAACCGTTGAGAGCCCGGTCATCATGATGACCCGCGGTATCTTTATAGAATAAGCAGGCTGTTAATTGGGCCTCTAAAGTTTGTGAATTATATTTTATTAGGGACTCTATATACGCTCTATACATATAAAGGTTGTCGCTTCTTGAAAGTGGGAAAATACTTTTTGGATGGCTATGTGTTTGTTAATGGTACACACATAGCCTTTGAATTTCAGAGGTGTTTTTAGAGCAGCTCTCCTGTGTGCTATAACGAGCTTGCCCGCAATGATCTTACTAAATCATTCTATGGTCAGCTGTACCACTCTTTCTTAGTCAAGAAAAGCCAACTACAGAGACAAGGTTTTACAGTCCGCGTCATGTGGGAACACGAGTGCCGCAAAATGATTTTCAGTTTAAAATGAAATTCCCAATACCTTTGGACCCTCGTGACTCACTTTACGGCGGCCGAACTAACGCCATTAAACTTTATCACAAGGTTCAACCTGGTGAAAGAGTACATTATTACGATTTCACAAGTCTGTACCCTTTGGTCACATAAAAAAATACTTTCGTATTGCTAAAATTAAAGTGTTCCTGCCCAGAGATTTATTTTTTCCAGTCCTGCCTGTAAAACTAAATAAAAAAAGTATGTTTCTGCTATGCTATACATACGCATTGAATTCTCAGAAAGACATTTGCAACCACACTGACGACGAACGTTCCCTGACAGGTACATGGTGCACGATAGAACTAATTTTAGTGGTGGAAAAAGTTTACAAGATCAGGGAGATCTACAAGATCTGGCATTTCCAGAATATAACAGACAAACTATTTGCTCCATACATCAAGTTACACCTCAGGGATAAACAGGAGGCTTCTGGCTATCCCAGCTGGTGTAAAACTGATTCTGAAAAAATTAAGTACATAGACATAGATTTTTTAAAAAGAAGGTGTTTGCTTGCGGCCTGACAAAATAGCTGTAAACCCTGCAAAAAGACAAATTTCAAAACATTTCCTAAACTCTTTGTGGGGTAAGAGCTTTTCAAATTTGCGTTTGTTCATTACTACGATCTCTCCAAGGTTAATTTCATCGATGACGAGACAGCCGTAGTCAATTGGATGTATGTAAAAGAGTGCTACACGCTCAACAAAAACACAAACATTTTTATAGCCTGCTTTACAACCGCCTATGCCACACTTAAATTATACACACTCCTAGACAGACTGCAAAACCGTTTTCTTTATCACGACATGGCTCCGTCATATTCGTAAGTAGAGGGGGTGACTGGAACCCGCCATTGGGCGATTTTCTCGGTGAACTAACTAGTGAAATACCCGTTGGCTCGTACATTACGGAGTTTGTATCTGCAGGTCCAAAGACATACTGTTACAAACTCAACAACGGGAAAACCGTATTAAAGGTTAAGGGTATCACTCTCAATGTCGCTAACACTCGACTTGTTAATTTTGACAGTTTAAAAGACCTTGTGTTGGATTACTCACACAATCCTGATCCCAAGACACAGAAAACAATAGGTATAGAGCAAACTGGCATTTTCAGAAATAGGAAGCATTGGGATATAGAGACAAGACCGTTACGTAAAACACAAAAGTGCGTCTACACAAAGAGGCAACTGCTGGCGGACTTTGCAACGATACCTTACGGCTATTAAACATGGCCACGCAATATCAACACCCGTTTTCTTGTATTTTAGCAGGTCCATCAAATTCCAGAAAGAGTTTTTTTGTAAAACGGTTGATAATACAAGTGGATACGCTAATGTCGCACAAACCTGATAATGTCATTTAGTTTTATGCATGTTGGCAGAAATTGTATGATGAACTCACCCGTTTGTTTACAAATATCAGGTTTATCGAGGGAATACCGCAAAATTTTACAGATAATGACCTATTCCCATCGGACAAGGTAAATTTGGCAGTTGTTGACGATCTTATGGAGGCGGCTTGTGAAAATCTTGAAATACAAAACGCTTTCACCAAATATGTGCACCACAGAAATTTGAGCATTATGTATCTCGTTCAAAACATTTTTTGTCAGGGTAAGAAAATCCGAACCATAAATTTAAAACACTAAATACATGGTCCTTTTTAACCTCCTCCCGTCTGCCCGTTGACTATAAACGTCTGGGAGGTGGATCTCTATCTCTGAATGGATGTTTCTGAACGTCCATTCAGAGATGGCAGCTGCACGCTAATCTTGCAGCTGCCGGGCGGGGGGTCCGCTGTCAGTGACAGCAGGGCAACCCAGAGAGAAGGCAGGGGCCGTTCCCAGGTGTCCCTACCTTCTAGATTGCTGTATACACAGCGCCCAATGAGCACTGTGTATACAGATCAGGAAGCGCTATGCGCTTCCTGTCCCGGCCCGGTGGTCATGCGACTGCCGGGGCTGGGAGAGTGCAGGAGCTGTCGGGTCTTCCACAGATCTCGATCAGATCTCGATCAGCCCTCCACTGAGGCTGTACAGCACTGTATTCTGCTGTACAACCTTTCTGGGGTAGGGGGGGGGGTATATTTCCCCTGTAACTGGGGCTACTGTGTCAGCCCCAGTTACAGGTGAAATCAATAGTGAAAAAGAAAAAAAATGTGAAGTTAAATGTCCCCCAGAGATCTTGTATGACCTTATAGGGGATGCAAAGTGTCAAATAAAAAATAAAAAAATAAAGTGTTTTATAAAAAAAAAGTTTCATATGTAAAAAAAAGTAAGTAACTAAAAAATTTTTAAAAATAGAAACAAATAAATAAAATAGACATATTTGGTATTGTCGCGTCCGTGACGGTCGGCTGTATAAATATATCACATGATCCACCCAGTCTAATAAACACCTTAAAAAATAAAAACTGTGTAAAAAAAAGCCAATTTTGTCACCTTACATCACAAAAAGTGCAACGCCAAGTCCCACAAAATAGTACCAATAAAACCGTCACCTCATCCCGCAAAAAATTACTATAGCTCTCAGAACATGGAGACATTAAAACATAATTTTTGTTGTTTCAAAAATGCTATTATTGTGTTAAAGTGAAATAAATAAAAAAAGTTTACATATTAGGTATCGGTGCATCCGTAACAACAAGCTCTATAAAAATATCACATGACAGAACACCTCAGGTGAACACCGTAAAAAAAAAAAATCAGTGCCAAAAAAGCAATTTTTGTCACCTAACATAACATAAAGTGCAACAACAAGCGATCACAAAGGCGTATGCCCCCCAAAATAGAACCAATCAAACTGTCACCTCATCCCGCAAAAAATTAGACCCTTAGTAAGACAATCGGTCAAAAAATAAAAAAAGATATGGCTCTCAGACTATGGAGACACTAAAACATAATTTTTTTGATTTCAAAAATGCTATTATTGTGTAAAACGTAAATAAATAAGAAAATGTATACATATTAGGTATTGCCACATCCGTAACGATCTTCTCTATAAAAATTTCACATGACCTAACCCCTCAGGTGGCCGCTGTAAAAATAAATAAATAAAAACTGTGCTAAAACAACCAATCTTTTGGTCACCTTGCCCCATAAAGTGTAATAATGAATGATCAAAAAATCATATGTACCCAGAAATGGTACAGTACCAATTAATAGGTCAGCTCTTCCTGCAAAAAAAAAAAACCCTGCACAAGACGATCAACAGAAAAATAAAATAAATATGGCGTTCAGAAAATAGAGACACAAAAACACTTTTTTTTTTAAAAAATTCTTTATTTATGTAAAACTGAAAGAAAGTAGCCATATTTGATCGCGTCCATAATAACCTGTTCTATAAAAATAGCGCATGATCTACCCTGTCAGATGAATGTTGTAAAAAACAAAACAAAACAGTGCCAAAACAGCAATTTTTTGGTTAACTTGCCTAAAAAAAAACATAATATAGAGCAATTAAAAATCATATGTACCCCAAAATAGTACCAATATAACTGGCACCTTATCCCTTAGTTTCCAAAATGGGGTCACTTTTTGGGAGTTTCTACTGTAAAGGTGCATCAGGGGGGCTTTAAATGGGACATGGCATCTAATACCAGTTCAGCAAAATCTGCCTTGCAAAAATCATATGGCGCTCCTTTTCTTCTGAGCCCTGCCGTGTGCCCTTATATCAGTTTTTGACCACATGTGGGGTGTTTGTGTAAACCACAGAATCAGGGTAATAAATAGTGAGTTTTGTTTGGCTGTTAACCCTCGATGTGTTAAAGAAAAAAATTTAATAAAATGGAAAATCTGCCAAAAAAGTGAAATTTAGAAATTTCCTCTCCATTTTCCTTGAATTCTTGTGGAACACCTAAAGGGTTAACAAAGTTTGTAAAATCTGTTTGAGTAATGTGAGGGGTGTAGTTTCTACAATGGGGTCATTTATGGGGGTTTCCACTATGTAAGTCCCACAAAGTGACTTTAGAAATGACTTTGGAAATATTCTTAAAAATGTCAAAAATTGCTTAAAAAATTCTAAATCTTCTAACATTCTAAAAAAAATTGAATTACATTACCAAAATGGTGCCCACATAAAGTAGATATATGGGGAATGTTAATTAATGAATATTTTATGAGGCATCACTATCTGTCTTAAAAGCAGAGAGATTCAGATTTAGAAAACAGTGAATTCTTTCAAATTTTCGTTAACTTTAGGTAAAACATATTAACTCAAATTTACCATTAACATGAAGTACAATGTGTCACGAGAAAACAATCTCTGAATACCGTTCCAAAGTTATTACCACATAAAGAGACACATGTCAGATTTGCAAAATTAGGCCTGGTCAGGAAGGGGGCAAATGGCCCAAATGTGAAGTGGTTAAGAACCCTTGTGATAAATTACAGGTTATTTTGTTGGCTCGGGAAATGTACCACGGTAAAACATGTTTCTTTTTAGAAGCTTTTGAAGATGCTACACTTGCGCCTTATGGCTATTTACTTGTAGATTCAAGATCTGACACGCCTGAGGAACTACGGCTAAGACTCGGTTTGTTCCCGCCAGATCTTCTGGAGGCGTATGTGTGCAAAAAGAATGTGATATTTCGCATCTCGACGGTCATTCTTGGTAGCGTCGCCGCTCCTGTAAAGATGTCGAACAGGATCCACCGTAATTGTGATCTTTTAAAAGCGTTGGTCCAAAAAAAAAATGTCGGACAATCAATATTACGCAGTGCCAGTAATGATTTGATATCCGCGATTGGCAAGATCGCTCTCAATATCCTTAAAGGAAAGATACCTCTTAGAGAGCGACAAAAAAACTGAAAAGATGATATATTAAGCAATAAAAGTCACCCCATTAAAGACAAGAAGCGCATTGTGAACCAGAACCGTGATTTTATAGGTTCGCTGTTCAGTTTTGCAATATCTTTAATCACTAGCTTTATAGCTGATAGAGGCTGCGTGTCATCATGGAGTATGCAGAGAAAATGTTCCTGGTTTCCAAACACGAGTTGGATCGGCTAAAAAAGCCAGCTGTAGAAACACCAGACATCCGCCAAACCGCTACGCAGAGTTTAGATGACGAAATTAGAGAAATACTACACAGAAATGTTCTTTCAGAGGATGAAAATTAAGAGATACACTACTGTGTTACAGAGATACTTGATGCCCAACAAACAGGCCGGTAAAGAAATGTCAACCTTAACTTTGATTATGCAGAAGCAATCCGATCAACAACAATTAACAAATGCCTCTTCTAGCGGAGATGATGTTAAAAAGATACTTGACAATGTTAATATAAGGTATAGAAAAAATGCAGAACTTTTGTTCAACAAACTGCGACCATCAGGTAACAAGCCGTACTGGAACACTAGGGGTGAATTAATTTACAAAGATCAAGTTATACCAGGATCCAACATCATCGACGCAGAGTCACGGTTTGCTTAAGGCTAAAATCCTTGCGGGTGGGACTTCTTCATGGAAAACCATCGCTGAACTGAATGTACCATCAACTGTGATCGGTAATACAAGAACAAGAGAACTTTACGATAATTTAAAAAGGGAGTCGACCGACGAACCTTTTGAAGCGGTTCGTACCCCTTTTAGTCAGCAATCGTTCGTAACAACAACACCGGTGTTAATGCGTGGCTCTTTATTACCGAAAAAGAGAACGCCACCTTTGTTACAGATGGCTTGGTTAACGTTGTAAATTTTACTTTGACTGCATATAAAAATGTAATTGTATGTAATATCTCAATGTTTTATTTGTTTTACATAAAATTATTTTTTAAATAAAAATGTAGTCCGTTTTTCTTTTTACAATAAATACACATCTTGATTAGTTAAAATTGCATAAACCGCGAGGGAGCACCGGTGATAGCAGGTTCTTAAAAACTTTGCTAAAATTACTGCAAACGCCAAAATATTGAGAAAACAGTACTACACACCAAAAGCTGTCGGTTCTTACTGCGGCGTTGAAACCTTATTTAGAGAAGTATGAAAATTTTAAATAAGAAAAGACGCTGTAAAGAATTGGTTGAACAACGAGGATACTTACACATTGCACAAATCGGTTAAAAAATTATTTAAAAGAAACAAAGTCGCGGTGTCTGATATAAACGACCAATGGCAAGCTGATCTTGTGTCAATGATAGATTTTTCTAAAGAAATTAATGGTGTAAAATACTTGCTAACGGTCGTTGATATTGTTTCGAAATACGCTTGAGTGTCTGGACTTTCCAATAAATCCGGTGCGACAGTGGCCACCGCTTTTGAACAGATATTTACGTTAAGCGGGCGGTCCCCGAGGAAACCTCAGACGGATCGGGGTCGAGAGTTTATAAACAAACCTATGAGACAACTTTGTGAAGCCTTTAAAATACATCTTTTTTTTTTGTCCTCCAGAAACAGGAACCTGTTAAAAAAATCTCTATATTATACTCCATGATAATCACACTTACAAGCCCAGATGTTAACTCATATTTAGCGAAATGGGAATTGTACTTAGGCTTGGATAAAGATCAAAAGTCTCTACATAAGTGTCTTTCGCTGACCCCGAAGATTTCAACTTGTGTGCGGCTGCAAGAAAACTATTTTAAAATATTAACCAGATGGTATTATACACCAGAGGTTTTACATAGGATGTACCCCGAGGTCAGTGAGAGATGCTGGAGATGTGAAAGGGAAAAAGGCTCCTTTTTTCATATCTGGTGGAAATGTGAGATAATCAAAGAATTTTGGGAACAGGTCTGCCTAGTAATCACAAAGGTCTGTAAGATTAATATACAACCTTCTCCACAGTTTTGTCTGTTAAACTTATTAGACCAAATAAAATGCTCAGCCACTACCAAACGTCTCATCACGCAATTATTTGCAGCGGATCCTCCAAAAAAAACGGATGGCGGATGACGCACAATTTGCGGACGCAAAAAACCACTATCGTGTGCATGAGGCCTTAGGAAGAGAGACGGATTAATTAGCCATTGTCAATATTTATAATGGCTTAATATAATTTTATTTTTAAAGATATTAAAACTTAATTGAAATACTGACATGATATCAGATCTAACAGAATAAGGGGCGTTGAATGTGCGGTATTTAGGCGTGGTTTGGGGCGTGCGATGGGCGGCACTTAGGGAGGGACTGGGAGGGGTTGTGGGCTGAGTGGGCAGGGTTATGGGCGGGGAAAGGGGAGTGTTGACCGGTCACTTTTAGTTTGACAAAATATCCCGAGGTTATACTACAGGCACTATATTCACGGATGCATTAATGAATGAAGCAAATGTTTTGTTTTTTTTTAAGAAAATTCCCGGTCTCGCTACCTCTGTAACCTGTAAACTTGCCTTTAAGGAATTATACATAGGCTATAAAGAAAACATCAAGTTTTGGTGGGAGGTGAAATCCTTGGAAAGCTATCTGGAATACAAGATAGTACCCAAGGGATTACGTATCCCCATAGTCCCTGCCTCACGTATTTCCGCTCCAACTTTAACCACCTCCGGACCGCCTAACGCAGGATCGCGTTCCGGAGGTGGCAGCGCTGCGCACAGTCACGCATATACGCGTCATCTCGCGAGACGCGAGACTTCCTGTGAACGCGCGCACACAGGCGCGCGCGCTCACAGGAACGGAAGGTAAGAGAGTTGATCTCCAGCCTGCCAGCGGCGATCGTTCGCTGGCAGGCTGGAGATGTGTTTTTTTTAACCCCTAACAGGTATATTAGACGCTGTTTTGATAACAGCGTCTAATATACCTGCTACCTGGTCCTCTGGTGGTCCCCTTTGTTTAGATCGACCACCAGAGGACACAGGTAGCTCAGTAAAGTAGCACCAAGCACCACTACACTACACTACACCCCCCCCCCCGTCACTTATTAACCCCTTATTAGCCCCTGATCACCCCTAATCACCCCTGATCACCCCTGATCACCCCATATAGACTCCCTGATCACCCCCCTGTCATTGATTACCCCCCTGTCATTGATCAACCCCCTGTAAAGCTCCATTCAGACGTCCGCATGATTTTTACGGATCCACTGATAGATGGATCGGATCCGCAAAACGCATCCGGACGTCTGAATGAAGCCTTACAGGGGCGTGATCAATGACTGTGGTGATCACCCCATATAGACTCCCTGATCACCCCCCTGTCATTGATTACCCCCCTGTCATTGATTACCCCCCTGTAAAGCTCCATTCAGATGTCCGCATGATTTTTACGGATGCACTGATACATGGATCGGATCCGCAAAACGCATCCGGTCGTCTGAATGAAGCCTTACAGGGGCATGATCAATGACTGTGGTGATCACCCCCCTGTCATTGATTACCCCCCTGTAAAGCTCCATTCAGATGTCCGCATGATTTTTACGGATGCACTGATAGATGGATCGGATCCGCAAAACGCATCCGGACGTCTGAATGAAGCCTTACAGGGGCATGATCAATGACTGTGGTGATCACCCCATATAGACTCCCTGATCACCCCCCTGTCATTGATTACCCCCCTGTAAAGCTCCATTCAGATGTCCGCATGATTTTTACGGATGCACTGATAGATGGATCGGATCCGCAAAACGCATCCGGACGTCTGAATGAAGCCTTACAGGGGCATGATCAATGACTGTGGTGATCACCCCATATAGACTCCCTGATCACCCCCCTGTCATTGATTACCCCCCTGTCATTGATTACCCCCCTGTAAAGCTCCATTCAGATGTCCGCATGATTTTTACGGATGCACTGATAGATGGATCGGATCCGCAAAACGCATCCGGACGTCTGAATGAAGCCTTACAGGGGCGTGATCAATGACTGTGGTGATCACCCCATATAGACTCCCTGATTACCCCCCTGTCATTGATTACCCCCCTGTAAAGCTCCATTCAGATGTCCGCATGATTTTTACGGATGCACTGATAGATGGATTGGATCCGCAAAACGCATCCGGACGTCTGAATGAAGCCTTACACGGGCGTGATCAATGACTGTGGTTATCACCCCATATAGACTCCCTGATCACCCCCCTGTCATTGATCACCCCCCTGTCATTGATCACCCCCCTGTCATTGATCACCCCCCTGTCATTGATCACCCCCCCTGTCATTGATCACCCCTCTGTAAGGCTCCATTCAGATATTTTTTTGGCCCAAGTTAGCAGAATTTTATTTTTTTTTCTTACAAAGTCTCATATTCCACTAACTTGTGTCAAAAAATAAAATCTCACATGAACTCACCATACCCCTCACGGAATCCAAATGCGTAAAATTTTTTAGACATTTATATTCCAGACTTCTTCTCACGCTTTAGGGCCCCTAGAATGCCAGGGCAGTATAAATACCCCACATGTGACCCCATTTCGGAAAGAAGACACCCCCAGGTATTCCGTGAGGGGCATATTGAGTCCATGAAAGATTGAAATTTTTGTCCCAAGTTAGCGGAACGGGAGACTTTGTGAGAAAAAAATTAAAAATATCAATTTCCGCTAACTTGTGCCAAAAAAAAAAAATTTCTATGAACTCGCCATGCCCCTCATTGAATACCTTGGGGTGTCTTCTTTCCAAAATGGGGTCACATGTGGGGTATTTATACTGCCCTGGCATTCTAGGGGCCCCAAAGCGTGAGAAGAAGTCTGGTATCCAAATGTCTAAAAATGCCCTCCTAAAAGGAATTTGGGCACCTTTGCGCATCTAGGCTGCAAAAAAGTGTCACACATCTGGTATCGCCGTACTCAGGAGAAGTTGGGGAATGTGTTTTGGGGTGTCATTTTACATATACCCATGCTGGGTGAGAGAAATATCTTGGTCAAATGCCAACTTTGTATAAAAAAATGGGAAAAGTTGTCTTTTGCCAAGATATTTCTCTCACCCAGCATGGGTATATGTAAAATGACACCCCAAAACACATTCCCCAACTTCTCCTGAATACGGCGATACCACATGTGTGACACTTTTTTGCAGCCTAGGTGGGCAAAGGGGCCCATATTCCAAAGAGCACCTTTAGGATTTCACAGGTCATTTACCTACTTACCACACATTAGGGCCCCTGGAAAATGCCAGGGCAGTATAACTACCCCACAAGTGACCCCATTTTGGAAAGAAGACACCCCAAGGTATTCCGTGAGGGGCATGGCGAGTTCCTAGAATTTTTTATTTTTTGTCACAAGTTAGTGGAAATTGCTTATTTATTTATTATTATTTTTTTTCATACAAAGTCTCATATTCCACTAACTTGTGACAAAAAATAAAAACTTCCATGAACTCACTATGCCCATCAGCGAATACCTTGGGGTCTCTTCTTTCCAAAATGGGGTCACTTGTGGGGTAGTTATACTGCCCTGGCATTCTAGGGGCCCAAATGTGTGGTAAGGAGTTTGAAATCAAATTCTGTAAAAAATGACCTGTGAAATCCGAAAGGTGCTCTTTTGAATATGGGCCCCTTTGCCCACCTCGGCTGCAAAAAAGTGTCACACATCTGGTATCTCCGTAATCGGGAGAAGTTGGGGAATGTGTTTTGGGGTGTCATTTTACATATACCCATGCTGGGTGAGAGAAATATCTTGGCAAAAGACAACTTTTCCCATTTTTTTATACAAAGTTGGCATTTGACCAAGATATTTATCTCACCCAGCATGGGTATATGTAAAAAGACACCCCAAAACACATTCCTCAACTTCTCCTGAATACAGAGATACCAGATGTGTGACACTTTTTTGCAGCCTAGGTGGGCAAAGGGGCCCACATTCCAAAGAGCACCTTTCGGATTTCACAGGTCATTTACCTACTTACCACACATTTGGGCCCCTAGAATGCCAGGGCAGTATAACTACCCCACAAATGACCCCATTTTGGAAAGAAGAGACCCCAAGGTATTCGCTGATGGGCATAGTGAGTTCATGGAAGTTTTTATTTTTTGTCACAAGTTTGTGGAATATGAGACTTTGTATGAAAAAAAAATAAAAAAAAAAAATCATCATTTTCCACTAACTTGTGACAAAAAATAAAAAATTCTAGGAACTCGCCATGCCCCTCACGGAATACCTTGGGGTGTCTTCTTTCCAAAATGGGGACACTTGTGGGGTAGTTATACTGCCCTGGTATTCTAGGGGCCCAAATGTGTGGTAAGGAGTTTGAAATCAAATTCAGGAAAAAATGACATGTGAAATCCGAAAGGTGCTCTTTGGAATGTGGGCCTCTTTGCCCACCTAGGCTGCAAAAAAGTGTCACACATCTGGTATCCCCGTACTCAGGAGAAGTTGAGGAATGTGTTTTGGGGTGTCTTTTTACATATACCCATGCTGGGTGAGATAAATATCTTGGTCAAATGACAACTTTGTATAAAAAAATGGGAAAAGTTGTCTTTTGCCAAGATATTTCTCTCACCCAGCATGGGTATATATAAAATGACACCCCAAAACACATTCCCCACCTTCTCCTGAGTACGGAGATACCAGATGTGTGACACTTTTTTGCAGCCTAGGTGGGCAAAGGGGCCCATATTCCAAAGAGCACCTTTCGGATTTCACAGGTCATTTTTTACAGAATTTGATTTCAAACTCCTTACCACACATTTGGGCCCCTAGAATGCCAGGGCAGTAGAACTACCCCACAAGTGACCCCATTTTGGAAAGAAGAGACCCCAAGGTATTCGCTGATGGGCATAGTGAGTTCATAGAACTTTTTATTTTTTGTCACAAGTTAGTGGAATATGAGACTTTGTAAGAAAAAAAAAAAAAAAAATCATCTTTTTCCGCTAACTTGTGACAAAAAATAAAAAGTTCTATGAACTCACTATGCCCATCAGCGAATACCTTAGGGTGTGTACTTTCAGAAATGGGGTCATTTGTGGGGTGTTTGTACTGTCTGGGCATTGTAGAACCTCAGGAAACATGACAGGTGCTCAGAAAGTCAGAGCTGCTTCAAAAAGCGGAAATTCACATTTTTGTACCATAGTTTGTAAACGCTATAACTTTTACCCAAACCATTTTTTTTTTACCCAAACATTTTTTTTTTATCAAAGACATGTAGAACTATAAATTTAGAGCAAAATTTCTATATGGATGTCGTTTTTTTTGCAAAATTTTACAACTGAAAGTGAAAAATGTCATTTTTTTGCAAAAAAATCGTTAAATTTCGATTAATAACAAAAAAAGTAAAAATGTCAGCAGCAATGAAATACCACCAAATGAAAGCTCTATTAGTGAGAAGAAAAGGAGGTAAAATTCATTTGGGTGGTAAGTTGCATGACCGAGCAATAAACGGTGAAAGTAGTGTAGGTCAGAAGTGTAAAAAGTGGCCTGGTCTTTCAGGGTGTTTAAGCACTGGGGGCTGAAGTGGTTAATGAAACAGAGAGTAGAGGAGTTGACACGTAGTTCACTCAATTTAATGAAAATCCTCCTGGATGAGGAAAAAAACCTCTTTGAGAGGACATCTTAAAAGTTGGGTGAACTGATTAAAATGGCTCTGAAATTCAAAACAGATTCGGAATTCAACAAACATGAGTCGTCTTTACAGGCGTCTGTTGAAATATTTCAGGGCCTATTGAAAGAATGGAAACACAGACAGTTCATTAGGGATTTGAGTGACTTCAAAGAAAAAAGAGCATATAATTTTGAGAACAGAACCACAGCCCCTTCTGGGTCTGAGATCTTGTCATCTGACGTGAATCTCTCAGACACAGAGACTCATATTTCCAACAAGGGGAGTGAGAACAAAGGCAAGAAATGGCGGAGATGAGGTAAACAGGAAATACACAGGGGGAGGCTATCAAGGTACTTCATCCTCCTCCTCCTCATCAACACCTTTAGGCAGTGCGAATACATATTTTTTAGTACATAGCCAAATTCCATATCAACTATGGGACAGGAACAGAGGGGGCGAGAACCGGGCACTAGTGACAACCTACAGGTCATAAATCTATCTACAGGTACACTAAATGAGGTAGAAATTAATGTATTGAGTAAGGGTCTCTGTTTTGTACCTACCACTGAATTTAAACTTTTTACTTGGATGAATGATTTTAATCTCTTTTGTAGGAAGCTTAAATGGGATACATTTTTCTAAAACACAAATAGACAATCTTGTGAGAGATTATGGATTAATGAAAGTGACTTTTCTGATCTACAGATATTTATGGAACTCTGGGTAGTGGGTTCACATCAGGGGTGTTGCTAGGGTCTCAAACGATCTGGGTCCCAAGCCCCAATGCATATGGCCCAATTCTCTAAGTCGACCAACCGCCCCTCCCCCCCCAACCCAACTCCCCCCCCCCCCCCCCCCGCGCACACTAGCACTGAAGACATTTACTATCCTGAAGAAAATTGAGTGCCATAAAGATAATCTTCTACATAGTTGCTTCTTGTAGTCCCACCAATAGTAATTCCCTTCTAGAATGCCCTCATTAGTAATACTGCCCCCTACAGTGATAGTGCTCCCCAAGAGTACCTCCATTAGTAGAAGAGCCATTCAGTATTAATAATACCCTCACAGAGCCCGCAGTAGAAATAAGGCCCCCTATTGTTCCCCCAGTGATAATAAAGCTCTCTACAGACCCCTAAGTAGTAATAAGGCCCTCCATAGTGCTCTTAGTAGAAATAATGAGGATCTAAAAGTCTCTCCTTTAGCGCCCCATGTAGTAATAAGAACGCCTAATGTCCCCTGGATTTAAAATGCCCCCCAGTGCCCCCAGTATTTATAACGCCTCCAACATGCAGTCTCATGTAAATAACATTACCCCCTCAACATACAGTCCCATGTAACTAACATTACCCTCTCAATATACAGTCCCATGTAAATAACATCACTCCATCCCCCAGACACCTTCAACACACAGTCCCATGTAAATAAAATCACCCTCTCCCCAGGAACCTCCAACATGCAGTCCCATGTAAATAACATTACCCACTCAACATACAGTCCCATGTAAATAACATTACCCCCTCAATACACAGTCCCATGTAAATACCATCACTCCATCCTCCAGACACCTTCAACATACAGTCCCATGTAAATAAAATCACCCCCTCCGCAGGCACATCCAACATGCAGTCCCATTTAAATAACATTACCCCCTCAACATTTAGTCCCATGTTAAAAATGTCACTCCCTCCCACAGCCGTCTTCAATATATAGTCCCATGTAAATAACATCACCCTGCCCCAGCCACCTCCAACATGCATTTCTATGTAAATAACATCACCCCCTCAACTTTCAGTCCCATGTAAATAACATCACTCCACCCCACTGTCCCATGTAAATAACTTCCCTCCAGTGGCCTGCCTAGGGTGTTTGGCACCCGGGGCGGGTCTTTTCGCTGGCACCCCCCCTTCCCCAATACTTGACCACAAAACTCTTACATTGAGGGACATCTCCTGTCAAGTAGACCTTCTCTTTCCTCTTCTCCATTAGACCGCCATGACAAATTCTTTCAGCCGCATCTCGTCTCTACAGAGTTTGTAATACAGACACGTTAGATTTCTAAATTTTTCCATCAACCTCCCCATCCTGGTGTCCCCACAGTGTCATCCTGCTGCCACCCCCAATACTTTGCCCGTTCTGCCCCCCAATCCCCCAGGTACTATACTGCTGAACAAATAGTGACATAATTGGGGGTAATTTATCAAACTGGTGTAAAGTAAAACTGGATTTCCAAAAGAGCTGTCAAAAATGAAAGGTGGAATCTGATTGGTTGCTATGGGCAACTAAGCCAGTCCTACTTTACACCAGTTTGATAAATTACCCCAAATATCCCTATAGTGTCCACAGCAGTTATAATGTCCCCTAGAGTGCCCCCAGTAATAATAACACCCTATATTGTGCTCCAGGCAATAATCCCTGTATAGTGTCCCTAAAAATAATAGAATTGCCCCTACAGTGCCTCCCCAATAGCAAGGCCCACCATGCTACCCCCATATAGCAATTTCCCCCACACTTCCCTTATACAGAAATTTGCCCCACACAGTAATTTTCACCACACTGCCCCATACAGTAATTTGCCCCACACTGCGCCATACAGTAATCTCCCCCACACTGCCCCCACACAGTAATTTCCCCCACACTGCCCCACACAGTAATTTCCCCCACATTGCCCCCCACAGTAATTTCCCACACACTGCCCCCACACAGTAGTGTCCCCCACACTTTCCCCACACAGTAATTTCCCCCACACTGCCCCCACACAGTAGTGTCCCCCACACAGTAGTTTCCCCCACACTGCCCCACACAGTAGTTTCCCCCACACTGCCCCCATACTGTAGTTTCCCCCACACTGCCCCCACACAGTAGTTTGCCCCACACAGTAATTTCCCCTACACTGCCCCATACAGTAGTTTCCCCCACACTGCCTCCATACAGTAGTGTCCCCCACAC
Source organism: Bufo bufo (assembly GCF_905171765.1). Taxonomy (NCBI): domain Eukaryota; kingdom Metazoa; phylum Chordata; class Amphibia; order Anura; family Bufonidae; genus Bufo; species Bufo bufo. Next base: position 68,483,485 of record NC_053389.1, read on the forward strand.
AGTAGTTTTCCCAACACTGCCGCCACACAGTAATTTCCCCCATACTGCCCCCACACAGTAGTTTCCCCACATTGCCAATTGAGAAATTTGCCCCCCACATAGTAATCCCTCCCATAATTATTGCCCCCACATAGTAATCCCTCCATAATAATTTCCCCCCACACAGTTGTCACGGAACCATGAACCAGACGTACAACAAGAGATAAGTGAAAATAAGAAGGCTTTATTGAAAATAAAGCTGTAAAGGAAAAGTCCAAACGGATGGTGAAACCGAGCAGAGTCTTTGCGAAGCCAGAGGTCAGGAACCAGAAGGGTAGTCAGACGAAGCCAGGATCAGGAACCAGCAGGGTAGTCAGACGAAGCCAGGATCAGGAACCAGCAGGGTAGTCAGACGAAGCCAGGATCAGGAACCAGAAGCAGCAGCAGTCTTAGAAGCATGTGAACACAAGAGGACCAAGCAAGGAACTGAAGCCACAGACCTCCTATATATATGAGCTAGGCATCCAGCTCCTCCCAGTGGGAAGGAGGAGCCGCAGGGTGGAAGGCTACAAGAAACCCAGAAACCAAGATGGCCGCCAGCACATGTCAAACGAAGGAGAACAGCAAGAAGGTAAGACCATGACAGTACCTCCCCCTCAAGGACCCCTCCTCCGCGGAGCACAAAACGGTTTCTGAGGGAAGCGTGCGTGGAAGGCTCGGAGCAAGGCAGGAGCATGGACATCTGCGGAGGGAACCCAGGAACGCTCCTCTGGACCATAACCACGCCAATGGACCAAAAACTGCAACCGACCGCGGACCAGGCGTGAGTCCAGGATATTGCTCACCTCATATTCCTCACGATTGCCCACTTGGACCGGACGAGGCCGAGGAACCGAGGAAGTGAAACGATTACACACCAGTGGCTTCAACAGGGAGACATGAAACACGTTGGAGATCCGCATGCCAGGAGGAAGCGCAAGGGCATAGGCTACCGGGTTTACCCTGCGAAGCACTCGGAAGGGACCAACAAAGCGAGGCGCCAGCTTGGGAGTGGGCACTCGAAGGTTGAGGTTGCGGGTGGACAACCATACACGGTCTCCGACCTGGTAGGAAGGAGCAGGCGCTCGTCTGCGATCAGCCTGGAGTCTCTGGCGCTGCGCAGAGACCTCAAGGGACTTCTGGATCTGTACCCAAGAAGCACGTAGGACGGAAAGGTGATCCTCCACAGCCGGAATATCCTGGGGAGAGAATACCTCCGGTAACACGGCAGGTTGGAACCCATAATTGGCCATGAAGGGAGACGTCCCAGAGGAAGAGTTCACCGCCGTGTTCCTGGCAAACTCAGCCCAAGGCAGGAGGTCAACCCAATTGTCTTGGTGATCGGAGACATAGCAACGAAGGAATTGCTCCAAGGCCTGATTGGATCGTTCTGCGGCCCCATTGGACTGAGGGTGGTAGGCTGAGGAGAAGGAGAGATGAATCCCCAACTGGGAGCAAAAGGCGCGCCAGAACCTGGACACAAACTGACTCCCCCGATCCGACACAATCTCCTTGGGCAAACCGTGCAACCGGAAGACCTCCCTGGCAAAAATCGTGGCCAACTCTTGTGCAGAGGGTAACTTCTTGAGAGGAACACAGTGGCACATTTTGGAAAACCGATCCACAATCATGAGAATGACCGTATGGCCTCGGGATGCAGGGAGGTCCACAATGAAATCCATCCCCAGGTGTGACCATGGGCGCTCCCCGGTGGCTATGGGTTGCAGAAGGCCCAACGGAAGGTGCCGAGGGGACTTACTCTGGGCACAAACGGAGCATGCCGCTACATATGCGGCGATGTCGGAACGTAGGGAAGGCCACCAGAACAGACGTGAAACAGCCCAGGACAGCTGATTCTTTCCAGGATGCCCCGCGGTCTTGGAGTTATGGTAGGTTCGCAACAACCGAGTGCGCAACTCCTCAGGCACAAAACATCTGCCGTTGGGTCTCCCAGAGGGAGCACCAGATTGAGCCGCCAAAATCTGCTCACCCAGGGGAGAGGTCAGGCTGGTGCGAATGGCGGCCAAGATCTGATTCGGAGGTATGACCGAAGTCGGAATCGACTCCTCCCTGGACAGCTCGGAGTACTGCCGTGATAAGGCATCCGCCCTGATGTTCTTGGAACCGGGTAGGTAGGAGACCACGTAATTAAAACGTGACAAGAACAGAGCCCATCTGGCCTGACGTGGTGTCAATCTCTTGGCCTCAGAAAGGTAGGTCAGATTCTTGTGGTCCGTCAGGATGAGAACCGGAACCACCGAACCCTCGAGCAAGTGCCTCCATTCTTTAAGGGCCTGCACGATGGCCAATAACTCCCTGTCACCAATCTGATAGTTGCACTCCGCGGAAGACAGTTTCCGGGAGTAAAACCCACAAGGAAGCAGAGGACCCTCTGGTGTTCTACGCTGAGACAGAAGGGCGCCTACTCCCGTCTCAGACGCGTCCACCTCGAGGACAAAGGGCAACCCAGGGTTGGGATGCGACAGAATCGGAGCCGACACAAAGGCGGACTTTAGAGCCTCAAAAGCTCGGATGGCCTCGAGCGGCCAGACCTGGGAATTACTGCCCTTCCTGGTCAGATCCGTGAGAGGCTTGGCCAGCATGGAAAAGTCCCTGATGAACTTCCGATAATAATTGGCGAAGCCCAAAAAGCGCTGCAGGGAACGAAGACCACTGGGCTGGGGCCACTGTAAGACAGCCGAAACCTTCTCAGGATCCATGGAGAACCCCTCAGCGGAAATGATGTAACCTAAGAAGGTTACCTGGGATCGGTGAAATTCGCATTTCTCAAGCTTACCGAACAGCTTGTTCTCTCGTAACCGTTGCAACACTCGTCTGACATCCAGAATGTGGGCCTCCATGGATTCAGAATATACCAAGATGTCATCCAAATAGACCACCACACACTGCTGCAACAGGTCACGGAAAACATCGTTGATGAATTCCTGAAAGACTGCGGGCGCATTGCACAACCCAAAGGGCATAACCAAGGATTCGTAATGACCGGTCCTGGTGTTAAACGCGGTCTTCCACTCATCGCCCGCCTTGATCCTTACCAGGTTATATGCCGCCCTCAGGTCGAGTTTGGTAAAGACCGTGGCCCCTTTAAGGCGATCGAACAGCTCGGAAATCAAGGGTATCGGGTAAGCGTTCTTGATCGTGATGCGATTGAGACCCCTGTAATCGATGCAAGGCCTCAACTCACCGCCCTTCTTTTTCACAAAGAAAAATCCAGCCCCTGCCGGGGACGAAGATTTGCGAATGTGTCCGCGTGAAAGGGCCTCCCTCACGTACTCCTCCATGGCCTCATTCTCCGCTACCGACAGTGGATAGACTTTGCCACGAGGAGGAACGGCACCAGATTGTAACTCTATGGCACAATCGTATGGGCGGTGCGGAGGTAGGGCAACCGCGCGCACCTTATCGAATACATCCCGGTACTCCTCGTATTCAGGAGGCAACAGAGAGTCCGAGGAAGTACACAGCAACTTGACAGACCCATGGATGCAACTAGCCCCACACTGCGGTGACCACGAGAGGATCTCGACCGATCTCCAATCAAAAGTCGGATTATGCTTCTGGAGCCAGGGGTACCCCAAGACCACCGAGTAGTGTGGAGACGAAATAACCTGGAGGCAGACCGACTCTCTGTGAACGGCACCAATGGCTATCCCCACTGGAAGGGTCTCATGAGTCACGTGTGGCGGCAGAAGGGGTCTGCCGTCTATCGCCTCAAGAGCCAGTGGGGAACCTCGAGCCTGCAGAGGAATGGAATTGGCGGCAGCGAACACACTATCAATGAACAAACCACCAGCACCAGAGTCCACCAACGCCTGGGTCGTCACCGAGCCCCCGACCCAGGAGAGGACAACAGTGATCAGTGGTTTGTCAACACGGGAAACCGGGGACGAGGAGACTCCACCCAAGATCTGCCCCCGACAGGATCTCAGGTACGAGCGTTTTCCCGGACGGTTCGGACATGCCAACCGAAAATGCCCACCGAGACCACAGTACATGCATCGGCCCTCGCGTCTCCGGAGTGCCCTCTCCCCCTCGGACAGGCGAGCAAACCCCAGCTGCATGGGTTCACCCCCAGACAAGTCATCCCCAGGAGGCGTGGGAGGAGAGGGAGGCACGGGTGGGACAGCAAACGTAGGCACCAATCTGTTAGAAGACCTCCGCAGGTTCTCCTTAAAGGAAGGTCTCTCCCTGAGTCTGGTGTCAATCAAAATCAGGAAAGAAATAAGAGACTCGAGCTCAACTGGTAGGTCCTTAGCTGCAACCTCATCCTTCAAGGCATCCGAGAGACCATGAGAGAAAGCAGCGACCAGAGCCTCATTATTCCAGCCCACCTCTGCTGCCAGGGTACGAAACTCAATGGCGTATTCAGCTACGGATCGTGAACCCTGTCTGATGGACATAAGGAGCTTCGCAGCAGAGGCAGCACGAGCCGGCACATCGAATACCTTCCGAAGAGAAGCAACAAAACCGGAAAACTCGGCAACCACCGGATTGTTGTTCTCCCATAAAGGGCTGGCCCAGGCCAAGGCCTTGTCCGAGAGCAGCGAGATCAAGAAGCCCACCTTTGATCTCTCAGTGGGAAAGGCATGTGGCAGCAACTCGAAATAAATGCCCACCTGGTTAAGGAAACCTCGGCACTGAGTTGGCTCTCCCCTAAAGCGCTGTGGAAGAGGGGCAGAACCGGTCATACCCCGAAACACCGCAGGCGCAACAACAGGTGTCGGGGTAGACTCTGGCGCAACAACCGGAGCGGCAGTAGGAGCGAGCCCAGGAGCGACAACCGACCCATCGGCAACGGGAGCGAAATGAGCCGTGCGTTCAAGCAGGGTTTGCAACGCCACAGCGAACCGACCCAACAGGTGATCCTGCTGATCAAGTCTGGCAACCAGCGTGGGTAGCGAGGATGGCCCTGTACCGTCAGAATTCATGGCTTGGTCCTAATGTCACGGAACCATGAACCAGACGTACAACAAGAGATAAGTGAAAATAAGAAGGCTTTATTGAAAATAAAGCTGTAAAGGAAAAGTCCAAACGGATGGTGAAACCGAGCAGAGTCTTTGCGAAGCCAGAGGTCAGGAACCAGAAGGGTAGTCAGACGAAGCCAGGATCAGGAACCAGCAGGGTAGTCAGACGAAGCCAGGATCAGGAACCAGCAGGGTAGTCAGACGAAGCCAGGATCAGGAACCAGAAGCAGCAGCAGTCTTAGAAGCATGTGAACACAAGAGGACCAAGCAAGGAACTGAAGCCACAGACCTCCTATATATATGAGCTAGGCATCCAGCTCCTCCCAGTGGGAAGGAGGAGCCGCAGGGTGGAAGGCTACAAGAAACCCAGAAACCAAGATGGCCGCCAGCACATGTCAAACGAAGGAGAACAGCAAGAAGGTAAGACCATGACAACAGTATTCCACCATATTTTCCCCCACATGTCCTCCTGTGTGCACCCCCCTCATGTCCCCCAAAGTTGGCAAAGTTGTGCCAAAAAAAAAAAATTTCTATGAACTCGCCATGCCCCTCATTGAATACCTTGGGGTGTCTTCTTTCCAAAATGGGGTCACATATAGGGTAATTATACTGCCCTGGCATTCTAGGGGCCCTAAAGCGTGAGAAGAAGTCTGGGATCCAAATGTCTAAAAATGCCCTCATAAAATGAATGTGGGCCCCTTTGCGCATCTAGGCTGCAAAAAAGTGTCACACATGTGGTATCGCCGTACTCAGGAGAAGTTGGGCAATGTGTTTTGGGGTGTCATTTTACATATACCCATGCTGGGTGAGATAAATATCTTGGTCAAATGCCAACTTTGTATAAAAAATGGGAAAAGTTGTCTTTTGCCGAGATATTTCTCTCACCCAGCATGAGTATATGTAAAAAGACACCCCAAAACACATTGCCCAACTTCTCCTGAATACGGCGATACCACATGTGTGACACTTTTTTGCAGCCTAGGTGTGCAAAGGGGCCCACATTCCAAAGAGCACCTTTAGGATTTCACAGGTCATTTACTTACTTACCACACATTAGGGCCCCTGGAAAATGCCAGGGCAGTATAACTACCCCACAAGTGACCCCATTTTGGAAAGAAGACACCCCAAGGTATTCTGTGAGGGGCATGGCGAGTTCCTAGAATTTTATATTTTTTGTCACAAGTTAGCGGAAAATGATGATTTTTTTTTTTCCTTACAAAGTCTCATATTCCACTAACTTGTGACAAAAAATAAAAACTTCCATGAACTCACTATGCCCATCACGAAATACCTTGGGGTGTCTTCTTTCCAAAATGGGGTCACTTGTGGGGTAGTTATACTGCCCTGGCATTTTAGGGGCCGAATGCGTGAGAAGTGGTTTGAAATCAAAATCTGTAAAAAATGGCCGGTGAAATCCGAAAGGTGCTCTTTGGAATGTGGGCCCCTTTTCCCACCTAGGCTGCAAAAAAGTGCCACACATGTGGTATCACTGTACTCAGGAGATGTTGGGCAATGTGTTTTGGGGTGTCATTTTACATATACCCATGCTGGGTGAGAGAAATATCTTGGCAAAAGACAACTTTTCCCATTTTTTTATACAAAGTTGGCATTTGACCAAGATATTTATCTCACCCAGCATGGGTATATGTAAAATGACACCCCAAAGCACATCGCCCAACTTCTCCTGAGTACGGAGATACCACATGTGTGACACTTTTTTGCAGCCTAGGTGGGCAAAGGGGCCCACATTCCAAAGAGCACCTTTAGGATTTCACAGGTCATTTACCTACTTACTACACATTAGAGCACCTGGAAAAAGCCAGGGCAGTATAACTACCCCACAAATGACCCCATTTTGAAAAGAAGACACCCCAAGGTATTCCGTGAGGGGCATGGCGAGTTCCTAGAATTTTATATTTTTTGTCACAAGTTAGCGGAAAATTATGATTTTTTTTTTTCCTTACAAAGTCTCATATTCCACTAACTTGTGACAAAAAATAAAAACTTCCATGAACTCACTATGCCCATCACGAAATACCTTGGGGTGTCTTCTTTCCAAAATGGGATTACTTGTGGGGTAGTTATACTGCCCTGGCATTTTAGGGGCCGAATGCGTGAGAAGTGGTTTGAAATCAAAATCTGTAAAAAATGGCCTGTGAAATCCGAAAGGTGCTCTTTGGAATGTGGGCCCCTTTGCCCACCTAGGCTGCAAAAAAGTGTCACACATGTGGTATCGCTGTACTCAGGAGAAGTTGGGCAATGTGTTTTGGGGTGTCATTTTACATATACCCATGCTGGGTGAGAGAAATATCTTGGCAAAAGACAACTTTTCCCATTTTTTTATACAAAGTTGGCATTTGACCAAGATATTTATCTCACCCAGCATGGGTATATGTAAAATGACACCCCAAAACACATTGCCCAACTTCTCCTGAGTACGGCGATACCACACGTGTGACACTTTTTTGCAGCCTAGGTGTGCAAAGGGGCCCACATTCCAAAGAGCACCTTTAGGATTTCACAGGTCATTTACCTACTTACCACACATTAGGGCCCCTGGAAAATGCCAGGGCAGTATAACTACCCCACAAGTGACCCCATTTTGGAAAGAAGACACCCCAAGGTATTCCGTGAGGGGCATGGCGAGTTCCTAGAATTTTATATTTTTTGTCACAAGTTAGCGGAAAATTATGATTTTATTATTTATTTTTTTCCTTACAAAGTCTCATATTCCACTAACTTGTGACAAAAAATAAAAACTTCCATGAACTCACTATGCCCATCACGAAATACCTTGGGGTGTCTTCTTTCCAAAATGGGGTCACTTGTGGGGTAGTTATACTGCCCTGGCATTTTAGGGGCCAAATGCGTGAGAAGTGATTTGAAATCAAAATCTGTAAAAAATGGCCGGTGAAATCCGAAAGGTGCTCTTTGGAATGTGGGCCCCTTTGCCCACCTAGGCTGCAAAAAAGTGTCACACATGTGGTATCGCTGTACTCAGGAGAAGTTGGGCAATGTGTTTTGGGGTGTCATTTTACATATACCCATGCTGGGTGAGAGAAATATCTTGGCAAAAGACAACTTTTCCCATTTTTTTATACAAAGTTGGCATTTGACCAAGATATTTATCTCACCCAGCATGGGTATATGTAAAATGACACCCCAAAACACATTGCCCAACTTCTCCTGAGTACGGAGATACCACATGTGTGACACTTTTTTGCAGCCTAGGTGGGCAAAGGGGCCCACATTCCAAAGAGCACCTTCAGGATTTCACAGGTCATTTACCTACTTACTACACATTAGGGCCCCTGGAAAATGGCAGGGCAGTATAACTACCCCACAAGTGACCCCATTTTGGAAAGAAGACACCCCAAGGTATTCCGTGAGGGGCATGGCGAGTTCCTAGAATTTTATATTTTTTGTCACAAGTTAGCGGAAAATGATGATTTTATTTATTTTTTTTTTCCTTACAAAGTCTCATATTCCACTAACTTGTGACAAAAAATAAAAACTTCCATGAACTCACTATGCCCATCACGAAATACCTTGGGGTGTCTTCTTTCCAAAATGGGGTCACTTGTGGGGTAGTTATACTGCCCTGGCATTTTAGGGGCCGAATGCGTGAGAAGTGGTTTGAAATCAAAATCTGTAAAAAATGGCCGGTGAAATCCGAAAGGTGCTCTTTGGAATGTGGGCCCCTTTGCCCACCTAGGCTGCAAAAAAGTGTCACATATGTGGTATCGCTGTACTCAGGAGAAGTTGGGCAATGTGTTTTGGGATGTCATTTTACATATACCCATGCTGGGTGAGAGAAATATCTTGGCAAAAGACAACTTTTCCCATTTTTTTATACAAAGTTGGCATATGTTTTTACCCAAACATTTTTTATTTTTTATCAAAGACATGTAGAACAATAAATTTAGAGAAAAATTTATATATGGATGTCGTTTTTTTTGCAAAATTTTACAACTGAAAGTGAAAAATTTCATTTTTTTGCAAAAAAATCGTTAAATTTCGATTAATAACAAAAAAAGTAAAAATGTCAGCAGCAATGAAATACCACCAAATGAAAGCTCTATTAGTGAGAAGAAAAGGAGGTAAAATTCATTTGGGTGGTAAGTTGCATGACCGAGCAATAAACGGTGAAAGTAGTGTAGGTCAGAAGTGTAAAAAGTGGCCTGGTCATTAAGGGTGTTTAAGCTAAGGGGGCTGAGGTGGTTAATGTGGACCCTTCTTCTTTACTTGCCAGTATAGACGTTGAGTCACTTTATAGTAGTATCCCACATGATAAAGGATTATTAGCAGTGGCATATTATCTATGGGCAAGGGGGACACATTGTAGGGCTCAAAATAACTTCATTCTTACCCCATTTCTTTTTGACACACGGTTTTACCACCAGCTCAGGGGGGACGGCAATTGGGAGCCCCTGTGTCCTGACATATGCCAACCTCTTCCTGGGCTGGTGGGAAGACAACATCGTATTTCCGGACCACCACATATGGTGGAATGATAAAAATCTATTCTTAACACGCTACATCGACAATGTTTTTGTGTTGTGGAATGGTAGTAGGGATGAATTTTTCTAACTGGTCGATACTCTCAATGTAAATGAGATTGGTCTAAAGTTCACCTATGAGATTCAGGAGGAATGTATCACTTTCCTTGATGTGAAAGTATGCAAACAGGGAGAAAGACTTGTAACCACGATTTTTAGGAAACCAATGCCCACTAATACCATTCTACATTGGGACAGTTATCAGTGGCGTGCCTAGGGTGTTTGGCACCCGGGCGGGTCCTTTCTCTGGCACCCCCACCCAATACTTGACCACATACCTCTTACATCCAGGGACATCTCCTGTCATGTAGACCTTCTCTTTACTCTTCTCCTCCATTTGTAACACAGACACGTTAGATTTCTCAATTTTTCCATCAACCTCCCCATCCTGGTGTCCCCACAGTGTCATCCTGCTGCCACCGGCAATACTGTGCCCGCTGTGCCCCACAATGCCCCAGGTACTATACTGCTGAAATAGTGACCCCAGTAGACATAATTGGGGTCATTTATCAAACTGGTGTAAAGTATAACTTGATTTCCAAAAGAGCTTTCAAAAATAAAAGGTGGAATCTGATTGGCTGCTATGGGCAACTAAGCCAGTCCTACTTTACACCAGTTTTATAAATTACCCCAAATGTCCCTATAGTGTCCACAGTAGCTATAATGTCCCCTAGAGTGCCCCCAGTAATAATATCAATAACCCATATTGTGCTCCAGGTAATAATTCCTGTATAGTGTCCCCAGAAATAATTGAATTGCCCCTACAGTGCCTCCCCAATAGCAATGCCCCCCATCCTGCCCCCATACAGTCATTTTTCCCACACTGCCCCCACACAGTAATTTCCCCCACACTGCCCCTATATAGTAATTTCCCACACACTGCCCCCACACCGTTATTTCCCCCACACTGCCCCATATAGTAATTTCCCCCACACTGCCCCACACAATAATTTCCCCCACACTGCCCCCACACTGCCCCCCATACAGTAATTTCCTCCACACTGCCCCCACACAGTAATTTCCCCCACACTGCCCCCACACGCTAATTTCCCCCACATTGCCCCCACACTCTAATTTCCCCCACACTGCTCCCACACAGTAATTTCCCCTACACTGCCCCTATATAGTAATTTCCCCTACACTGCCCCCTATATAGTAATTTCCCCCAGACTGCCCCATATAGTAATTTCCCCCACACAGCCCCATATAGTAATTTGCCCCACACTGCCCCACGCAGTAATTTCCCCCAAATAGTCATTTCCCCCACACTGCCCCATATAGTAATTTCCCACACACTGCCCCCACACAGTTATTTCCCCAACACTGCCCCAATACAGTAGTGTCCCCTACACTGCCCCACACAGTAATTTCCCCCACACTGCCCCCACGTAGTAATTTCTTCCACACTGCTCCCACATAGTAATTTCCCCCACACTGCCCCCACATAGTAATTTCCCCCACACTGCCCCCACATAGTAATTTCCCCCACACTGCCCCCACTACCCCCATATAGTAATTTGCTCCACACAGTAGTTTCCCCCACATTGCCCCATAAAGTAATTTGCCCCCACATAGTAATCTCTCCCATAAGTATTGCCCCCACATAGTAATCCCTCCCATAATAATTTGCCCCCACACAGTATCCCAGCAGGCCTACAAGTATCCCTACTAGGCCTGAAGCCTATGGCGGTGATCAGCGGCGGGGCAGGGAACTATGTGCTCCCATGCCCCGCCGCAGTATGTGAGCCTCAGCGCTCCAGCAATGAGCGCTTCCATCTGTATTGATGGAAGCGCTCATTGCTTCTGGACCTGGCACCTCCGTGAGAGTCGGCACCCGGGGCGGACTGTTTTCCCCTCTCTGGGCACGCCACTGACAGTTATCACCCCCCAGCCCTGAAAAGGGGTATTCCGAGGGATCAATACTTACGGGTTCGAAGAAACTGTTCCAACTCTGAGGATTTCCATGTAGAGGCCAAAAAATTATTTAACAGGTTTTTGGATAGAGGATACCCACAAGCAATCTTGAAGAATGCCTATAAAGAGGTATGTGTACAGGAGAGAACGGGTCTTCTTACCCCTAAATTGTCATCGGATGGTGAACAAGCTGCCATTTGATTGATTTCAACATACGATAGGGCCAATGCAGAGATCAGGACAGTTCTTAAATAAATACTGTCCGATTTTGTTAATGGATCCTGATTTATCGAATGTAGTTACTACTCACCCAAATAGTACTTATCGCAAGGGGAGGAGTTTACGAGATCGCTTGGTACACAGTCACTATGTGGCTCCTGTAGAGACAGGCACATGGTTAGATCGAAGACCAATAGGTATGTTTTGCTGTGGAGGGTGTAAAGCCTGTGACTTTATATCTACAGCGAAAACTATCATGTGCTCTGTCACGAAACAGACTTTTTCAATTAGAGAATTCTTTAATTGTAAAAGTAGAGGTGTTGTATATATCTGTCATTGCCCATGCCCAAAAGATTACATTGGTAAGACCATTAGAGAACTCAGAAGGCGGATATGCAAACATGTTAATGATGTTTATAAAAATAATGTTACACCTGTGGCAAGTCATGTGATTGAGTGCCATTCGGGTGACCCTCGAGTTTTACTTTTCTCGGTTTTAGAAATTATACCACCATCACCGAGAAAAGGCTATTGGGACAAAAAGATTCTCTAAAAGAAGTGTGAATGGATCTATAGGTTCCGATCCCAATCCCCGGGGGGCCTTAATGAGAGACTAACTTTTAGTTGTCTCATCTGATTTAATCACTAGATAGTTTGCTTCTTTGATTTAGCTTTTACTTCTGTGTTTTGTTTGGTATCTAATCCTGTACTAGCCAGCGATGCGAGAAGCATCCAAAAGCAATATGGTGATGTCTATTATACCACCTTATCAATTTTCTTTTCCCTGAATTTACCTGTTTTCTGGGTCAGTTATAGTTTCAAAAATGGTGCCAGGGTGGGTAATGGGTGATCCCATTTGGGTCATGACATGAAGGCATGGCATGTAATATAATGTGGGTGTATATATCATGAATTGGGTAAATGGACCCTAGTTGTATAGTTCAGCAATCACTGAGAATGTGGGTGTATATATCATGAATTAGGAAAATAGACCTTAGTTGTACAGTTCATCAATTACTGATATTTATTATTTTTATATAATGGAGAATGATGTTACACCCTCACAATAGGTCCAGTCCCAATAGGCAGTATAGCGGTGTATTTAACATATGGTATTTAGGGTGCTCCACTGAGTAATTGACTGTTAATTAGGGTTGAGTGAACCCGAACTGTAAAGTTCGGGGTCGAAATGAACCTTAGGATTTTTGGACCCCGAACCCGAACATTTCAGTAAAAGTTCGGGTTCGGATTCATTGTTCGGCAATTTATAAGTGCTTTTTGAAAGGCTGCAGAGCAGCCAATCAACAAGCGTTTAACTGTGTGACCTTAGAAGCCATCACTGCCATGCCTACTAATGGCATGGCTGTGATTGGCCAGTGCAGCATGTGACCCAGCCTCTATGTAAGCTGGAATCACGTATCGCTGCACGTCACTCTGCTGATACTAGTGTAGGGAGAGGATGCTGCTGGTGCTTTCAGGGAGAGAATAGGAGAGAATCTGACTGTGATCAGAACTCTAGTTTAGTTGTGTGGGTGCAGTGCACAATCTTTTTACTCTGCCCTGAGCCCAGTGACAGAAAAAAATAACTTTTATCCGTCTGTTAGTTAGGTGGGCGGCGACAGCGGCCATTTTATGCAACTCAGTGCACCAGCACTGCATCTGAGCTTTTGTGACATTCAACTCCAAGCTTGAAATACTGCACTAATAATCTGGTTTTTAAAAAACACCCTTTTTTTGCAATATACAACATCTGGTGCATTTGCAGGATTAGTCAGTGTGCAATTTGTAGAAATACAGCCATAATTTTCTGGGTTTTTACAAACACCCTTTTTTGGCAAAATACACTATTTTACAGCCCTTGATGCATCTGCACGTGTGAAATTCAAGTTTTATATACAGCTTTCATATTCTGTTAGTAAAAAAACAATCTTTTTTTTGTAAAATACTTAATATTGCAGCCCTTGCTGCATCTGTGATTGTTAAAAACAAGTTTTAAATTTTTTAAATAATTTTCTTGGCAATATCCAACATCTGGTGCCTTTGCATGATTATTCAGTGTGCAATTTAAACTAGAAATACTGCCATAATTTTCAGGGTTTTTAAAAACAACCTTTTTTGTCAAAATACACAATTTTACAGCCCTTGCAGCATCAGCACGTGTGAAATTCAAGGGTTATATACTGCTGTCATATTCAGTTATTAAACAAACACCCGTTTTGGCAAAAAAGTTAATTTTGCAGCCTTTGCTGCATATGTCATTGTGAGATACACACTTTAGATACTGTGGTTATATTCAGTTATTTGAAAAACAGCCATTTTGTGCAAAAAAATTAAATTACGGCCTAGTCTGGATCAGTACGTGTGAGCTTCACCCTTTAGATACTCTGGTTCTATTCAATAATTAGAAAAACAGCCATTTTGTGCAAAAAACTTTAATTGCGGCCTAGTCTGGATCAGGACGTGTGAGATACACCCTTTAGATACTGTGGTTATATTCTTCTATTAATAAAACACCCTTTTTGGGCCAAATACACAATTTTACAGCCCTTGCTGCATACGAACGTGTAAAATTCAAGGTTTATATACTGCTGTCATATTCTGTTATTAAACAAACACCCATTTTTGGCCAAAAAACTTTATTTTGCAGACTTTGCTGCATATGTCATTGTGAGATACACCCTTTAGATACTGTGGTTCTATTAAGTTAATTGAAAAGCAGTCATTTTGGGCAAAAAAATTGAATTGCGGCCTAGTCTGGATCAGGACGTGTGAGATACACACTTTAGATACTGTGGTTATATTCTGTTATTTGAAAAACAGCCATTTTGGGCAAAAAACTTTAATTGTGGCCTAGTCTGGATCAGGACGTGTGAGATACACCCTTTACATACTGTGGTTATATTCTTCTATTAATAAAACACCCTTTTTGGGCAAAATACACAATTTTACAGCCCTTGCTGCATCCGAACGTGTGAAATTCAAGGTTTATATACTGCTGTCATATTCTGTTATTAAACAAACACTGATTTTGGGCAAAAAACTTTAATTGCGGCATAGTCTGCATCTGTACGTGTGAGATACACCCTTTAGATACTGTGGTTCTATTCAGTTATTTGAAAAACAGCCATTTTGGGCAAAAAAAATTAATTCCGGCCTAGTCTGGATCAGTCGGTGCTTGGGGGGGGCGGCCAGGCATGCGATCATCCGCCCGCCCCCTCTCTCAGGACGGCCGAGCGGTTTGCAGTGTCAGCACATTGCTGACACTCTGCTCGAAACGCCTGACATCTGTGCTGGCACAGATGCCATGCGTTTAACTCCTTCCATGCCATAGGGACCGCTGTATGGAAAAGGTTAAGAGGGAGGGAGCTCCCTCTCCCATCGGGGGCTGCTGTGCCTTTTCAGCCCCCGATGGGAGAGGGAGGGGGCCCCCCCTCCCTTCCCATCACCCGCTGCTCTGCTGTGGCAGCGAGTGATGGGTACCATGGCAACCGGACGCCTTCACAGGCGTCCGGCTGTCCATGGTACTGATCAGAGGCTGTCCATGGTGCTGACTAGACTTCTGCTAAAGGCAGAAGTCTAATCAGACTTTGTAAAGTGAAAATACAGTACAGTACACTATATAGTGTACTGTACTGTATTATACAGACATCAGACCCACTGGATCTTCAAGAACCAAGTGGGTCTGGGTAAAAAAAAAGTAAAAAAAAAGTGAAAAAAAAGTAAAAATAAAAAAACATATTTATCACTGATTAAAAATGAAAAAAATAAAATTACCTACACATGTTTGATATCACCACGTCCGTAACGACCTGATATATAAAACGTTTATGTTACTTTACCCGAACGGTGAACGCCATAAAAATAAAAAATAAAAAACTATGATGAAATATAAATTTTGCCCACCTTACTTCCCAAAAAAGGTAATAAAAGTAATTAAAAAAGTCATATACGCCAAAATAGTACCAATCAAACCGTCACCTCATCCCGCAAACAATGAGACCCTACCTAAGATAATCGGCCAAAAATTGAAAAAACTATGGCTCTCAGAATATGGAGACACTAAAACATGATTTTTTTGTTTTTGTTTCAAAAATGAAATAATTGTGTAAAACTTACATAAATAAATAAAAAAGTATACATATTAGGTATCGCCATGTCCATAATAACCTGCTCTATAACAATATCACATGACCTAACCCCTCAGATGAATACCGTAAAAAAACCCAAAAAAAACCGGTGTAAAAAAAGCCATTTTTTGTCACCTTACATCACAAAAAGTGTAATAGCAAGCGATCAGAAAGTCACACGCACCCCAAAATAGTGCCAATCAAACCGTCATCTCATCCCGCAAAAATCGTACCCTACCCAAGATATTTGCCCAAAAACTAAAAAAACTATGGCTCTCAGACTATGGAGACACTAAAACATTATTTTTTTGTTTAAAAAATGAAATCACTGTGTAAAACTTACATAAATAAGAAATTGTATACATATTAGGTATCGACGCATCCGTGACAACCTGGTCTATAAAAATATCACATGATCTAACCTGTCAGATGAATGTTGTAAATAACAAAAAATAAAAACGGTGCCAAAACAGCTATTTCTTGTTACCTTGCCCCACAAAAAGTGTAATATAGAGCAACCAAAAATCATATATACCCTAAACTAGTACCAACAATACTGCCACCCTATCCGGTAGTTTCTAAAATGGGGTCACTTTTTTGGAGTTTCTACTCTAGGGGTGCATCAGGGGGGCTTCAAATGGGACATGGTGTCCAAAAAACCGGTCCAGCAAAATCTGCCTTCCAAAACCGTATGGCATTCCTTTCTTTCTGCACCCTGCTATGTTCCCGTACAGTGGTTTACGACCACATATGGGGTGTTTCTGTAAACTGCAGAATCAGAGCCATAAATATTGAGTTTTGTTTGGCTGTTAACCCTTGCTTTGTAACTGGAAAAAAATTATTAAAATGGAAAATCGGCCAAAAAGTGAAATTTTGAAATTGTATCTCTATATTCCATTAAATCTTGTGGAACACCTAAAGGGTTAACAAAGTTTGTAAAATCAGTTTTGAATACCTTGAGGGGTGTAGTTTCTTAGATAGGGTCACTTTTATAGAGTTTCTACTCTAGGGGTGCATCAGGGTGGCTTCAAATGGGACATGGTGTCAAAAAAACCAGTCCAGCAAAATCTGCCTTCCAAAAACCATACAGCGCACCTTTCCCTCTATGCCCTACTGTGTGCCCGTACAGTAGTTTATGGCCACATATGGGGTGTTTCTGCAAACTACAGAATCGTGGCAATAAATATAGCATTTTGTTTGGCTGTTAACCCTTGCTTTGTTACTGGAAAAAAAAATATTAAAATGGAAAATTTGCCAAAAATTTTTAATTCTCAAATTTCATCTCCATTTGCCAAAAACTCTTGTGCAACACCTAAAGGCTTAACAAAGTTTGTAAAATCAGTTTTGAATACCTTGAGGGGTGTTGTTTCTTAGATGGGGTCATTTTTATGGAGTTTCTACTCTAGGGGTGCATCAGGGGGGCTTCAAATGGGACATGGTGTCAAAAAAAACAGTCCAGCAAAATCTGCCTTCCAAAAACCATACAGCGCACCTTTCTCTCTACGCCCTACTGTGTGCCCGTACAGTAGTTTACGACCACATATGGGGTGTTTCTGCAAACTACAGAATCGGGACAATAAATATAGCATTTTGTTTGGCTGTTAACCCTTGCTTTGTTACTGGAAAAAATGGATTAAAATGGAAAATCTAAATTCTGAAATTGTATCACCATTTGCCATTAACTCTTGTGGAACACCTAAAGGGTTAATGAAGTTTGTACAATCAGTTTTGAATACCTTGAGGAGTGTAGTTTCTATAATGGGGTAATTTTTGGGTGGTTTATATTATGTAAGCCTCACAAAGTGACTTCAGACCTGAACTGGTCCCTAAAAAGTGGGTTTTTGAAGATTTCAAGATTTGCTTCTAAGCCTTGTAACATCCCCAAAAAATAAAATATCATTCCCAAATTGATCCAAACATGAAGTAGACATATGGGGAATGTAAAGTAATAACTATTATTGTAGATATTACTATGTATTATAGAAGTAGAGAAATTTAAACTTGGAAATTAGCTTTTTCTTAAAATTTTTGGGTAGATTTGGTATTTTTTTATAAATTATAAAAAAAAATTTACTTCATTTTACCAGTGTCATGAAGTACAATATGTGACGAAAAAACAATCTCAGAATGACCTGGATAAGTCAAAGTGTTTTAAAGTTATCACCACTTAAAGTGACACTGGTCAGATTTGCAAAAAATGGCCTGGTCC
Source organism: Bufo bufo (assembly GCF_905171765.1). Classification (NCBI taxonomy): domain Eukaryota; kingdom Metazoa; phylum Chordata; class Amphibia; order Anura; family Bufonidae; genus Bufo; species Bufo bufo. The sequence goes on from NC_053389.1 coordinate 68,501,516, forward strand.
TTAAGGTGAAATAAGGCTGTGTCCCAAAGGGGTTAAACAAGCACCCATTTTGGGCAAAAAACTTTAATTGCGGCCTAGTCTGCATCTGTACGTGTGAGATACAACCTTTACATACTGTCGTTCTTTTCTGCTATTAATTAAACACCCGTTTAGGGCAAGATACTAAATTTGAGAAATTTGAGGAGAGCGTCAAATAAGGGACGTGGCCCATGTCATGGTGCTGCTGGTGGAGCTCCTGTTGCCGGGAGAGGACGCGGTCGATCTGTGCCAGCTACACGCACAAGTGAAACCCCTTCCTCAGGTGCGAGTAGGCGACAGAACCTGCAGCGGTATTTGGTCAGGCCTAATGCGGCACTACGAATGGTGAGGCCAGATCAAGTACAGGCGATAGTAGATTGGGTTTCTGACAGTGCCTACAGTTCCTTCACATTGTCTCCCACCCAGTCTCCTGCTGAAAGATCAGAGTTGGCACCTGCAGCTGATGTCCATCAGTCTTTCACCTCACCCCCTTGCAAATCAGCCAAGCAGTCTGAGCCCCAAGTCATGCAGCAGTCTCTTCTGCGTTTTGATGACTCTGTTAGCAGGGTTTCCCAGGGCCATCCACCTATCCCTGCCCCAGAAGTGGAAGAGATTGAGTGCACTGATGCCCAACCACTTATGTTTCAAGATGAGTACATGGGAGGACCATCGCAGCATGTCTCGGATGATGACGAAACACTGGGGCTTTCGAAAGTGTGCAGACTGACAAGGAGGGCAGATGATGTGGAGGACGATGAGGTCCTCAACCCCACATGGAATCAAGGTCATGCGAGTTACCTATGTAGTTCGGAGGAAGAGGCGGTGGTCGCATAGAGCCACCAGCACAGCAGAAGAGGGAGCAGGGTGCAAAAGCGAAGTGGCCGTCCCCGTGACAGTACGTCTGCTACTGCCCACTGCAGCAAGGGACTGAGCACACCAAAGACAGCTCCAAGGAGTTCCCTGGCGTGGAAGTTCTTCAGACAATGTGCTGACGACAAGACACGAGTGGTTTGCACGGTGTGCAATCAGAGCCTGAAGCGAGGCATAAACGTTCTCAACCTGAGCACAACCTGCATGGCCAGGCATTTGAGTGCAAAGCACGAGCTGCAGTGGAGTAGACACCTCAAAAACCAAGAAAGGTCTCTGGCTCCTCCTGCTTCCTCTTCTGCTGCAGTCTTTGACTCTTCATCCACCTCTGGAGTGACAGTGCCACCTGCCACCCCGCAAACAGAGGATCTTCCAGCAACACCACCACCTGGGTCACCAAGCATCTCCACAATGTCCCACGGAAGCTTTCAGCTCTCCATCTCCCAAACACTGGAGTGGAAGAGGAAGTACCCCCCTACCCTCCGTGATCCCTAGCCCTGAATGCCAGCATTTCTAAATTACTGGCCTTTGAAATGCTGTCATTCCATCTGGTTGAGACGGATAGTTTTAAAGGCCTTATGGCAGTGGCTGTCCCACAGTACGTCGTGCCCAGCCGCCACTACTTTTCCATCCCTTTCCTGCACAACCAAGTGGGGGACAAAATCAGGTGTGCACTGCGCAACGCCATCTGTGGCAAGGTGCACCTCACTACAGATACGTGGACCAGTAAGCACGGTCAGGGACGTTATATCTCCATAACAGCACACTGGGTAAATGCATTGGCGGCTGGGCCTGAGGCGGATAGCAGTTTGACGCATGTCCTTCCACAACCGAGGATTGCAGAGCGCTTCAGTTTGCCTCCTGTTGCTTCCTCCTCCTACTCTGCTTCCTCATTCTCTACCAGCTCCTCATCCGGTCAGCGTAACACCTTCACCACCAACTTCAGCACAGCAAGGGGTAAACGACAGCAGGCAGTTTTAAAACTTATCTGTTTGGAGGACAAACCCCACACCGCACAGGAGCTGTGGACGTGCCTTGAACAACAGACCGATGAGTGGTTGGTGCCAGTGAGCCTCAAGCCCGGTCTTATAGTGTGCGATAATGGGCGAAATCTCGTAGCAGCTCTGGGACTAGCCGGTTTGACGCACACCCCTTGCCTGGCGCATGTGCTGAATTTGTTGGTGCAGAGATTCCTTAAAAATTATCCCGATATGTCAGAGCTGCTACATAAAGTGCGGACAGTCTGTGCGCGCTTTCGGCGTTCTCACCCTGCTGCTTGCCAGTTAGCGCTGCAGCGTAACTTTGGCCTTCCAGCTCACCGCCTCATATGCGACGTTCCCTCAAGGTGGAACTCCACCTTGCACATACTGACCAGACTGTGCGAGCAGCAGCAGGCGATAGTGGAGTTTCAGCTACAGCACGCACTGGTGAGTCGCTCTGCAGAACAGCACCACTTCACCACCAATGAGTGTTCCTTGTTGCGCTGTTTCGATTACTCCACCAACATGGCCAGTGCCGATAACGCCGTTCTCAGTGTTACTATCCCACTTCTATGCCTCCTTGAAAAAACGCTGCTGGCGATGATGGAAGAGGATGTGGCACAGGAGGAGGAGGAGGAAGAGGGATTATTTCGTAGGGTTTCCGGCCAGTCATTCACAAGTGGCTCCGAGGGTGGGTTCCTGCACCGACAAACGCCAGGTACACCATTGTCCAGCCAAGGCACAGTTCTGGAGGATGACGAGGTGGAGGATGAGGAGGATGAGGAGGAGGTGATGGAGGAGGAGGAACCTTGTTCACAGCAGGGTGGCACCAAGACCAGCTCATGGCCATCACTGTTGTGTGGCTGGGGGGATACAGAAGACACAGATGATATACCTCCCACAGAGGACAGCTTTTCGTTGCCTCTGGGCAGCCTGGCACACATGAGCGATTACATGCTGCAGTGTCTCCGCAACGACCGCTGAGTTGCTCACATTCTAACTTGTGCTGATTGCTGGGTGGCCACGCTGCTGGATCCCCGTTACAAGGACAACATACCGTCCTTAATTCCGTCACTGGAGCGTGATCGAGGGATGCGCGAGTACAAGCGCACGCTGGTAGACGCGCTTCTGGTGGCATTCCCACCTGACAGCGGGGACACAGTGGAAGCACAAGGCGAAGGCAGAGGAACAGGAAGAGGTCGCCAAAGCAGCTGGGGCACCGCCAGCACCTCAGTAGGCAGGGTTAGCATGGCCGAAATGTGGAAAAGCTTTGTCAGCACGCCACAACAACCAGCACCACCAGCTGATATGGAACATCTTAGCAGGAGACAGCATTTCACCAACATGGTGGAGCAGTAGGTGTGCACACGCCTACACGTACTGAATGACGGGTCTGCCCCCTTCAACTTCTGGGTCTCCAAATTGGGCACATGGCCTGAGCTTGCCCTTTAGACCCCTGCTCTACCAAGTAGACAGGTTAATAAATTTCACTAATTTTTCTGTTACATTCTTGGGTTGACATTTTACAATTTTGGACGTGAATAAACCCCTGCTCTGCATAGGTGACAGGGAATACAATTTAAGAAATTCTTCTTTAATTGATGTGCACCACCTCCTTCCATTCAATGCTTAAACTTTAACAAGTTTTCCCACATTTGCGCTTCAATAATTTGTCCCACATTTGCGCTTTAATAATTTTTCCCACATTTACGCCTCAATAACTTTTCCCATATTTCCGCTCAATCCCCAAAAAATGTAATCCATTTATCTCCCTTGGATGTGGTCTCTCTTTCTCACGCTCCCTCTCCGGTGTGATTTGCCGATAACCGTGATTGACATAGTAGGCTCAGAAAACAACATCGAAAGTTGATAAAGATATCCAAATGGATGGTGGACGTCACGGCGGCACCTCTGCATAGGTGACAGGAAGATACATTTAAAAAAATCGTCTGTTACATTGTCAGGTGACATTTTTAAAATTTTGCTCTGCATAGGTGACAGGGAATAAAATTTCTAAAATTCTTCTTTTCTTCATGCGCGCCATCTCCTTTCATTCAATGCTTAAACTTTAACAAGTTGTCCCACATTTGTGCTTCAATACTTTGTCCCATATTTCCACTCTATCATATTTAATTTAAAACAATTAAACTCCCTTGGATGTGGTCTCTCTTTCTCACACTCCCTCCCCGGCGTGGAACCCTGATTCGCCGATAACCGTGATCAACATGGTAGGCTCAGAAAAGAACATCGAAAGTTGATAGAGAAGATATCCAAATGGATGGTGGACGTCACAGGGACGTGCGATCAGGCAGAAGTTATCTAGAGTCAACAAAGCGGCAGCAGGGCCTCTCCTGGCTAACGTTTCCAAATCCTAAATACTCCAGTGACATTCCCTATAATTTTTTATTAATCATTCCAATAACAGGGCATCTTAAGAGTCCTGTATTGTTATTTATCGTCACTACCTCCCCGAGTCGGGAGTGGGTAATTGCCGCGCGCCCTCTCTTTAACTTGGAAGCTTATGCTTCAATACTTTGTCCCACATTTCCGCTCGATTACATTTAATTTCATCCATTGACCTCCCTTGGATGTGGATGTGCCTTCTCAGGCTCCCTCTCCGGCCTGTAACCCTGAATCCCCGCCACCAGTGATCACCATGGTAGGCGCAGAAAAGAACATCGAAAGTTGATAGAGAAGATATCCAATTGGATTGTGGACATCACGGGGACGTGCGACATGGTGGAGCAGTATGTATGCACACAACTACACGTACTGAATGACGGGTCTGCCCCCTTCAACTTCTGGGTCTCCAAATTGGGCACATGGCCTGAGCTTGCCCTTTACGCCTTGGAGGTGCTGGCCTGCCCTGCAGCCAGTGTATTGTCTGAACGTGTGTTTAGCACAACTGGAGGGGGTTAACACAGGTTATATTTCCCAATGTTTTGGGGTGTACCCTAAATTTTAAAAATATATATAAATTTAAAACCAAAAAACTGTGTAGGCTACCTCCTCCTCCTCCACCGCCGTTTCCACCTACACTGCCACATCCACTGCCTCCTCAACCTCCTACTCCCTATGGACCTCGTCCTCCTAGATCACGATTATTATTTTTTTTTTAATGTATTTTATGTTATTTAAAGTCATTTCCCTATCCACTTTTGTTTGCAGAGCACTTGTCATGCTCTTAACCACATTTTGCTGGCATTTGCAGCCCTCTAGCCCTTTCCATGACAGTTTTACGGGTTCGGGTCAAGTCCGGGTCCCGAACTCAAACTTTTTTGTGAAGTTCGGCCGAACCCGTCAAACCCGAACATCCAGGTGTCCGCCCAACTCTACTGTTAATCAGCCCGGATCGGAAGTGGTTTTTGCTCTCTACCTAATGCGCTCCACGAGCCTGACTGAAAGTGGTGGAGGATGGGTTCCATCGCATGTGCTCCACTACTCCGGAAGAATCATCACCGGAAGTAATGATGCATTCCACGATACTGTACAAGGTACGCACCTTCCTGCTATGCGTCTCACTCGCCGGAAGTGCATTTTCCGGCGGAAGGAAGTCCCTTGGAGCCCTGCTATTTAAACCTGGGATTCGCCCACAATATTTGTCCGCACCATCTGGCATCTGAGGTGAAGCTGGCCACATATTTGGGGGGACAGGACATGTGAGTAATTGCATTTGGCATCATGACAGCATGCTAATGCACTTTTATATCCTTATCAAGTGCCTCACTATATATCTGTGTTACCAGCTCTCCTCATCATAGTTGTTTTCTTTTTTTATGTTATCTACTACCATATATTTTGCTTCATTTGGTTTAGCCAATCCAGGCTTCTATTCTTTTCCCACACGACTCCCTGAGAAACCCTGTGTCTGGGGGGAAACACGTTGGGGTAGAAGGTATAGAAGGTAAATAATTATTAATTAGGGTGAATTAGGGTATTGCAGGGTAGGAACGAGGACAGAGGGTTCCCACCATCAGGGGATACCTCCAGGCTTAGGGACAAGCAGGGTGAAGACTAGGGAAAGATATTCCCCCTCTAAAGCCCCTGTAATACCTACCTCGTTATCCCTAAATATTTGTGTATTCTATAATATCAAGACAACATGAGAATGTATAAAACTGACTAGGGTGAATATATACATATACATCTGGACCTAGGTTTTCACGTCTTTTAAGTGACTTTAATAAAGATTGTAGTTTTAAGGGTCCTTTTTCTATTTAGTTTTTTCTTTTTGAACATTTTGGGACTTAAGTTGAATAGGAATGCATCATTTGTATGTCAGATAACTTCCTGACTTTTGGCTTTAGGTTGACACGTCTAAATCCACCTTTAGTTCTGTTAGCATATCTAAGTGAGCATGTCAGAGTGAGGTTATAAAGATAACATAGTATATATACCATATGGGTGTGTCGCATGGCTTGGAAAGATAATGTTGCATTTACTCCTCTTTACCATTATCCTCACCCCAAAGACACTCAATCAATAAGTTATATGTATCTCTCTATTCAGCTACATTGGCAGAAAAATGCACCCAAGACTCTTGCAATGCCATGACATAAAAAAAATGGTTGTGACTGAGACTATTGAGTATGATCCTCATCATGGTTCTTGTGCCAACTAATGGTACCAATAAAGATAAGCTAACAGGAAGCTAATAATAGTCAGTAGGGAGCTATGTGGCAGCCATGCCCGTCATATACCCGGCAATCAGCCACATCTCAGAACCAGGTCTGCAATTCTTCACACACATTATATCGTTCATGCATAAGACTGAATTTCCATCAATCGCCTATCACGGTCGGCGTGACTATCACATACGTGACGCAGAGGGAGGGAACAAGGAAGGCCCTGCCCAAGTGAGAGGGAAGGTGGTGACCCCTGACTCACCTAACGGCTGGCACCTGGCTGCCCTGACATCCCTAGACGGGTTCCTCACCCGTACGCCGATCACGTGCCTAAAGCCCTGGCCTTCCCTAAGCTGAGCCCTAGATAGTGAACAGGGCGGTGGGAACACTAGTCCGCACCACTAGCTCTAAAGGAAAACACCAAGGGAAGGACAGACAATACAAACTCAACATATAATCCCAGGTGGGCGACAACAGGAGACAACAAGAAGCCCAACAGGGATCCGGAGGGTAGCACTCTGGAACGACAACCAGGATTCACAACTCCAGTGGGTCAGTATAGATGTCCAGGCAGGAAGCTCTATAACTGGCAACTAGAGAAGTGTGAGGGGAGAATATAAGGAGGTTGGGAGTGGCAGACAAGAAACAGCTGAGGAGGAGAAGCTACGGATCCCTGATTGAGACAAAAAGGATAGCAAGGCAAACACAGAAAACAATCACTAAGAAACAACGTGATCTTTAGATATAGAGCGCGCAGCCACCCGCTGCGACCTCCTGACCCCGGGTATAACGGAGTCAGACGTGGCTCTTGATACCCTCGTGACATCGCCATTCTGATTACCAGGGGTAATGCTGCTGTGTTCGTTTGTACTTTGCTGAGAAATGTTTTGAGTTGGAGTAGGTGATCTATAAGTATACATGTGCAAAAGCCAGTCCTATATGATGTATGCCTTCATTATACAACCTCGCACCTAAAGCTGGACATGCAGTACCTTCAATAGTTGACAGCCAAACACTAGTTTGGCCAACGGGTGCTCCACCCAAATCCCATGCATATGGATGCTTGGTTTGGATGATGTGATGTGACCTCAGTGAGACGCCTTTGCTGGTGGGCCAGTTTTTCTCCCTTGTGACATCCTATGGGTGTAATGGCTCTGCATGGGGGGTAAACCACAGGTCTGAAGCTGTACAATCAGCGCAGGCCATGCCAGAGCCCGGCTTCACGCTGCATTGAAAGTCACACCTTAAAGGGGATGGCTGTTTGTAAGATGATTATATGACACTTACTAATATAGTCTTTATTGACATTCTGCACCATTTTCTATATTTCATAAGGTATGCCCCTTGTTTACAAAGTCCTTTGTGCTGTCCACACAGAGGTCCTGTCCATAATATGGCCGCTGATGGAGGGTCATGTGACCAGGCAGATCCCCTCCATGTGATGCCCCCTTCATTCAAGCACACTGCACCTGCACTAAACTCCCAAAAGAACAAGTGAAGATAGCAGGTGCAATGTATTAGAATGGAGGAGACATCACATGGAGGTGATTTGCTGGATAACATGACCTTCCACCAGCGGCCATCTTATTGACAGGACCTCTGCGTGGACAGCACAAAAGACATTGTAAACTAGGGGGCATACCTTATGAAATATAGGTAATGGTCCTGAATTTCAACAAAGACTATATTAGTAAGTGTCATATGATCATCTCACAAACACATTAGTCAACAGTAACCAGAAAGTGACCAACCCCTTTAAGGCTACCTGCACAGTTTTTCCACTGGGATTTTATGCGGAAAAACCACAGTGTAATACCGTATGAGCAAATTGTATGAGATTTGACAAATCTTATGTATACTTTGTTTTTTTTCATGTGCGAATTTCACTATTTTCAAAGGAAGGTTGAGATCTGTGGAAAATCCACATCAAATCCGCACCAAAGACCACACAAGAAAAGCACCCAAAATGCAATAAATAGTGAGGATTTGTTGCAGATTTCATGCAGGTTTTCTGCATACAAATCTGCACTGCAGCTACAGCCAAATAGTGGTGGGCCTCATTTTTGGAGGATGTCATAGGTCCTTTGTAAAATCTGAATTTGTAAGGCTGTAATCATGATCCGGTAGGGTTTCGGTCAGCTGCGGTCAAGAACCGCATGGCCAATTCAATTAGACTGCAGCTGCCTGATATTTAACTAATGAGGATTGCACTGTATACAGTGCCTTGCAACAGTATTCACCCCCCTTGACTTTTTTTGTATTTTGTTACATTACAGCCTTAAATTCAATGTTTTGTTAATCTGAATTGTATGTGATGGATCAGAACCCAATAGTCTAAGTTGGTGAAGTGAAATAAGAAAAATATATAAATAAAACTATTGTTTACAAATAGAAAACAGAAAATTGGCATGTGCGTATGTCAGGAAGACCATAAAAAGCTCTGATGCAACCAATTACCTTCAGAAGTCACATAATTAGTGAAAAGATGTCCACCTATGTACAATCTAAGTGTCACATGATCTGTCATTACATATACACACCTTTTTTGAAAGGCCCCAAAGGCTGCAACACCTAAGCAAGAGGCATCACTAACAAAACACTACCATGAAGACCAAGGAACTCTCCAAACAAGTAAGGGACAATGTTGTTGAGAAGTACAAGTCAGGGTTAGGTTATAAAAAAATATCCAAATCTTTGATGATCCCCAGGAGCACCATCAAATCTATCATAACCAAATGGAAAGAACATGGCACAACAGCAAACCTGCCAAGAGACGGCCGCCCAACAAAACTCACGGACCGGGCAAGGAGGGCATTAATCAGAGAGGCAGCAGAGAGACCTAGGGTAACCCTGGAGGAGCTGCAGATTTCCACAGCAGAGACTGGAGTATCTGTACATAGGACGACAATAAGCTGTACGCTCCATAGAGTTGGGCTTTATGGCAGAGTGGCCAGAGGAAAGCTATTACTTTCAGCTAAAAACAAAAAGGCAAGTTGTGAGTTTGCGGAAAGGCATGTGGGAGACTCCCAAAATGTATGAAGGAGGGTGCTCTGGTCTGATGAGACTAAAATTGAACTTTTCAGCCATCAAAGAAAACGCTATGTCTGGCACAAACCCAACACATCACATCACCCAAAGAACACCATCCCCATGGTGGTGGCAGCATCATGCTGTGAGGATGTTTTTCAGCAGCCGGGACTGGGAAACTGGTCAGAGTTGAGGGAAAGATGGATGGTGCTAAATACAGGGATATTCTTCAGCAAAACCTGCACCACTCTGTGCGTGATTTGAGGCTAGGACAGATGTTCACCTTCCAGCAGGACAATGACCCCAAACACACTGCTAAAGCAACACTTGAGTGGTTTAAGAGAAAACATGTAAATGTGTTGGAATGGCCTAGTCAAAGCCCAGATCTCAATCCAATAGAAAATCTGTGGTCAGACTTAAAGATTGCTATTCACAAGCGCAAACCATCCAACGTGAAGGAGCTGGAGCAGTTTTGCAAGGAGGAATGGGCAAAAATCCCAGTGGTAAGATGTGCAAGCTCATAGAGACTTATCCAAAGCAACTTGGAGCTGTGACTGCCGCAAAAGGTGGCTCTACAAAGTATTGACTTTAGGGGGGTGAATAGTTATGCACATTGACTTTTTCTGTAATTTTGTCCTATTTGTTGTTTGCTTCCCTATTAAAAAAAACAAAAAACAAAAAAAAAACATCTTCAAAGTTGTGGGCAAGTTCTGTAAATTAAATGATGCAAATCCTCAAACAATCCATGTTAATTCTAGGTTGTGAGGCACCAAAATACAAAAAAAGTCAAGGGGGGTGAATACTTTTACAAGGCACTGTAGGTGATCTCGATTCTTAATGGCCGCACAGTATTGAAGGAGCTAAAAAAGCCATCAATCAGCATCAGGAATTGGCAGCTCATGATTAAGAGGACTTCAGCCTTGGCTTACGCAGCAGCGGATGAACAGTGTTTTTATGAAAAGTACAACAAGGAAGAAAGTGACACACCGCAGGAATCTGCTAGTTTATGCTGTTTTGTTTTAAATATCATTTTCGTCATCTATATAGTGCAGTACAAAGCGATAAATAAGCAGCTGTCGCCAGTGCCCATGGAAGCTGCCGTATTGGTCTTGTATACGTAGCATGGGGCATCATTTTTTATAAATGTTATAGTTGTGGGCTATTTTGTTTACATTTCCACCTCTGTTTTTTGTCTCATTTGGTTTTCTTTCTGCCTTCCCCTAGATCAATATATCAGGATTACAGATTGGACTTGATGGACTTTTGTCTTTTTCCAAGCTTAACAACTACAGTATGTAACTATGTATAAATTAAATGGGTTCTCCGGGCCTGGCAATAAACATGAACTGAATGGCAGTCTGGTAAAGAGGGGCAGCAGACCCTACCCTAAGGGCCTTCAATCTGCATGGGAAGGGGTAAGGAAATAGTAGGTGATGGTAGATGCTGCTCTGATGGTAGTGTGGTAGTAGCAGGGTTTATTGTAGGTTATAGACTGTTCTGCAGAGATGGGTTTTCAGGTTGCTTTGGATGTTGGAAGAGAGTCTGATTTGCTGGGAATTGAGTCCCAGAGTTTGGTGGATGCATGGAAGAAACTGTGGAGACGATTGTGTGAGGAGCAGAAAAGAGGGGGGTCTTGTGAGGGCCAGTGATTAGGTCAGAGACAAGTTGTGGACAGCCTTGTATGTTGTTGTTACTGAATTGAATTTGCTGGACAATAGGGACCAAGAGGCAGAGGAAAAACAAGAGAGGTAGATTAACCAGGCAGCGGGGTTGAGGGTGTTGGAGGTGCCTAAGAGTGGTAGACAGGAGACCACAGAGGAGGATGTTGCAGTAGTCTAGGTGGGAGATGATGGGGGCATGCATTAGCAATTATCAAAGACTGGGCAATAACAGGACACCTGCCTGTATCTAATAATCTGGACAGATGTCTAACGTGTAAGGACTGAGTGACTGAGCAAATCCTTATGTTTTCCTAGCACATCATCTTGACCTTTACTCTCCAAGTTCCATATGCTAAACTGCAGATACAGCTTATCTCTAATGATAAACATCAGGCTGTGCGTGTACAGGGGAGTATAAAGCGGGAGCATTGCTCAGCATACATACCATGAGCAACTGACCAGTGAAGAAAAGGTAAGAGCTCACACAAACCTATCTGGACATGACTCCAATTTAGAACAGGATGGAGCAGAGCTGAGTTTTCCATCTAACTATGGAGGCATCATTTGTGCATCACTATTACTCTCTGACTTGTACATATAGAGCGGGCATTATTATAATTCACCTGGACTATATTGAATGAGGGAACTGCAAACACATACATGAAAATCACCTTAACGTGGATTTTGTGACTATATTCTACGTCATACATCTTTTATTGTATCTAGCTTTGGGGAGTATATTGTGTTATTCATTACTATTCTTGGTATCATATAATTTGCGTCTTTATATACTCTTATTGCTACTTTTAGTATTAGATATTTTATAAAGATTAAGATTTGTGGCTATATCATAGATTTAAGTTAATCCACATCTTGGAAAGAATGTCTCCAGAACCTATAGAGATTAGATTTAATCCTAGGGTCTCACATCTTCTCTGGGATTCATTATATGGAAACTATAGATCTAGTACAGAATATTTGGAATGAATGTGTAGTAGATAATTATTTATGTCTTATTACGATCACTTAAGTAGCCACAACTCATATCCTAACACATATATTTTGGGCATTTTCAGCCCTTTGTTCTTGGAAACGTAGTAGTAAAATGACTAAAAAGCAGTTTAGTTATTCTGTAAATGTTCTATATGTGCTTCCTGATAACTAACTCACATCTAAGTGAAGACAATACGAAAGCCATGACCTGGAATGTGAATAATGTTCCTGACAAATATGTTTTTATGTCAAAGGTTGGTGAGGAGAAACTGCAGCTATGAGAGGTTTTGTGGTAGCCCTAGCTGTCCTGTTCCTTACAGGTAAGTGGCTGTAACAAAAGTTCCTTTATTTCTAAGTTCAGTCTGTGATATCAATGACATTTATTATTGACTGTCATTTTTGTTAAAAGGTTGTAAAAAAATTCAAAAATATGCCTGTGTTGTTCCAAAAACAGCACCACACCTGTCCGCAGGATTTTTTTTTTGCACTATGAGAGCTCATCCCCAGTCACTTTGGTGAAGCTGAGCTGCAGTATCAGCTGAAGCTCACAGATAGGTGTGGTGCTATTTAATTTTTAGGGTTATTACTTTATTTTTCTATCCATAAATACTCATGTCGGCTTCACTATATGACACAACTGTATTTTATTTTATCAGGAGCACAGGCTCGTTATCCATGGCAACATGATGAACCCCAAAGCCCTTTACAGCATTATCGGGAAGTGATTGAAAATTACCTATCTAAAGTGCGAGATATCGGTAGAGAAGCTGTGTCGCAGGCAGAGTCTTCAGATGTTGCAAAACAGCTTGAGTAAGTAGCTCCCTGGGGACATTTTTATTTAATTGGAGGACACCACCTGAAGGTGCTAATGTTTTACATGGGTCTTATAGGCACTGGGGATGTAACCTTTTAAGAATGTGTCCATGAACATCACACCCATGTTGTCTGTACTTTGTCAAACTCAACATTTATAGGTGACACACATCTCGGTGATTACACATGGTTCTTTTATCTTGTGTTTACCATTAATTTGGTTTATTTTTTAACCTTATCTAATCAAACTCATTAGATATCTTTTTTTGTTCCTTCAGTTTGAAGATCACAGAGAAGTTTGACACTCTCAGTACTAATGCACTGGCCCTGAAGAAACAGCTGCATCCATATGTGGAAAAAGTCAAAGAGCAGGTCGCTGCAGAACTGTCAAAGGACATCCCTCTTCTCAGAGAAAAGATCCGACCCATCGTTGAGAACTTCCAAAGAAATTGGGCTGAGCAAGTAAAAACTTTCAATGAGAGAGTGGCACCTTTGGGAGAAGAACTGAAGAGACAAACCAAACACAACCTAGAAGCCTTCTACAAGAAACTGCAACCAGTGGCTGAAGATTTCAGAGAGAAGCTGCGTGGTGAGGTTGACTCCCTTCGGGTCAACTTGGCTCCATACACTGATGAGCTTAAGCAGAAGATCGTACAGAAACTGGAAGACATCAAAACCAATGCTGGTCCCAGGACAGAGGAATACAAGGCTCAGATCTCCCAACATATTGAAGCCCTGAAGGAGAAGCTTGAACCTCTGGCTGAGAATCTCAAAGAACGTCTGTTGCCCCATGCAGAGGAAGCCAAAGCCAAAATCACCAAACTTTGGGAAACTTTGAGGGCCAGACTTGCCCAAAGATCTTAAAATGTTCCCATGTAATGACTGTGTGATGACATGGTGCTCCAAGCACAATTTCATGAATGCTTGACAACTTCCTTAGTGTTCATTAGAGGAGGATACATTAACAAGGAGCTAACTTTACAGTGTTAGATATTAATCTAAAAAATTGTCAACTTTAATGCATTATCTACATGATACATACTGATTGCTTCTTCCCCAAGACCATGTCCCCGTCACCTTTCACATCGGTCCCAAAATAAAATGCATTGGTAGAACATGATTTTGTTTGTGTTTTGTGATATGTCATGTAGCACATAAAATGGAACACAAGAAAAATGCTGCTTTATTTGAAGTTTGCTTTGTTAATGAAAACAAAATGCTCTTGCTCTTTTTTTTTTTTTTGAGGGTGGCCATCATCAGACTAGATTGTCACTGAGCTTCAAATGGACCCATGTAGTTGGCTAGTATCACTTATTAGCTCTTAGTTCCAGTTTCATGACATTGTCACGAAACTCAGTAACATCATAAAAAATTAATGATAGCTCAAAATATATTGATTATAGCAGATACATGGTGAACATTCTGAGGGACATTTGCAAAGCTCTTTACGCCATTACTGTGGCATAAAAAAGCTGCAAAATATGGTACACTGCACACGTGCTCCATAGTTTTGTGGCTTTTTAAGTTTCTCGCCGCACTGGTCTTCCAGTCCTCATCTGTCAACTTACACATAGGCGTGGTCACTGCTGCAGCCAACGACACATGCTTTTTGGGGACATGTCATTGCCTGCAGCAGCGCACATGACCCCATCCATGGAAGACCAGTAACAATAGGTAGGGAGCCCAAGCTCAAGAATGGAGCTGTGGGGAACTGAATTCCAAAAAAAAGCTAGACAACCCTTTTAAAGGTGTATTCCTGTTGTTAGAAGTTATCTCCTATCCACAGGAGATCACGAGAATGGGGCAATTGCTCAGAGCCCCCATGGTCTAAGGAGCCACACTCCAAATACGGTTTGGGAGTCCCTGCTCTATGTCCATATATGGAGTCAGTGCTTCTGGTAGTCCCTGCTCTAACTCCATATTTGCAGTCAGTGCTATGAAGATGAAGGGGTATCCCCAAGCATTGTCAGTATGCTTGGTGACACCCTATGTATTTAAGTTTAGTGATTAGCGGCAGGGGCAATATTCAAATTTACGATATATCACGAATATTTAGGTGAATATTCGCCAAATATTTGTGATTTTGTGATATTCGAGATATTCTTTTCGTTTGCGCTATTATACGCGTGCGCGCACGCACGCACTATTAGCTACATAAGTGATGAAAATGGTTGGCAGCAACTTTTGAGATAGTGAGGAAGAACTCTTGATCACGGTAAGTAATTGTACATTACAGCACTGTTTTAGATTAAAATTCCATGCATGTCATAACAATAGCTTTATATGCAGATAGAGTTTTCAAAGTATTCGAGATCGCGCAAATCGCCACTATTGATTCAAATATTTTTGCGCAATACATACAATTTCACCTTTAATCAGGTCTTGCAACATAATACTGATTGTTGAACTTAGTATTGTTGTGACATCACAGTACTATTTCTGTAGCATGTATGTATAGACAGCAGAGAAATCTCTCTCAAATGCACATTGCACATTTATTTTCCTGCCACACACTATAACCTATACTATCTCACTAACTATATGGATTATATATTTCAGCTAACTATCTCTATAACCTACACTACACCCTGCACTGGACACTATTCACTACACTACACAATTCCCTATTACTATCTAACACTATCTGGAATATTTATATGCGATTTGGAATTTAATTTGAAAAAGCACAGCACAGTATTCAAGCTCCTCTCTCTCTCATATGAAACTCCCCAAAATGCTTGCTGGGGAGTGTCTTAATTTATATAGTAAGGGGTAGGCAACTTTTCAATTGGTTGCTAGGGATGTTGCTAAGCTGTGACAAAGCCTTCAAACTGGCCCACAAGCTAGAAGAAGGGAGGGATGATCATCTGATGTGTACAGTGTTAAAAAAAATATATATAAATATATATTAGTCATTATGAATATATAGCACTATATTCTAATATTCTCGAAGTGCCGATATTCGCGATAAAAATTCGTAACACGAATATTTGCACTCAACACTATTTTAGTTTTATTTAGCCTCTATTTTTAAAGTGTTAAAGGAAAGTCTTAACCACTGAGCTTTAAAGCTCAATGTTAAACTGTTGCAGATAAACTTCATAGTAGTCTCCCATGTATAGCAGCCCCTAAAGCAACTAGTGAAAAGGACAAAGACTGCAAGGGGTTACAATGACTTTGCAGTTTTTTAAGAATGTAGGGCACTTTAAGACATTGTTAAGAGGTGTGGCTTAAGGATATAAAAGGAAGGGGAGTGTCGGTCAGTCTACCTTCTGCATTGGATGAAAAGTATCATTTAATATTTTCGCAAAAAAATGTATACCACAAAATACATTTGGAATTACTAAAAAAAATATATAAAATGAAACTTCTGAAATATATGAATACATAATACATGGAAAACTACTACCGAGGTTTTTAGCTAAAATATATCTGTAGCAGTTACTCGCCAACGAAGCTGGGGCACCGCCAGCACCTGAGATTCCTACTAGCCCTTAGGGTGGCCCTGGACTAGGAGCAGGGTAAGACGACCTGTTCCTCCTAGATACGGACGAACAGGAGTCTCACTGGCCAAGCTGCAAAGAAAGGGGAACATAAACAGCTTATAACAATGGCAATGGCAGGTAAATGAAACATGAACAACACCTACCTGCCACAGACACAAAGCCTGGAACCCATGTACAAGTCCTGCTGTCCACAACAACACAAACGGACACAGCACACACCACACATCACACAGGAACCCAGGACCATAAGCTGCAATAAACAAAGGACCAAAGAAACTTCTTCAATACATCATACATAAATTTATGACCACAAGGGTGGCCCTCACTGGCAGATGGTATATAACCAGGAGGATGACTCCAGCAAACACTATGGCTGGAGTACCCCTCAAAGTCTGGCATCCAGCAGGAGCTAAATAGGCCAAGTAGCCACACCCACACACAGACACACCCAGTGTTCACACACAAAGAAGGGAGTTAACCCTTCCTACACCAGGCAAGGAAAGACTGCCACTTAAAGGGGAAGTGTACAAACAACCAGTGGCGCACCTACAGGGGGGGTCCAGCGGGTCTGGACCCCCCCTAGAACAACCAGACAATATATATTTTTTTTATCCCTCAGGGCCACACCGCCGATCACCACAGGCGGCGCGGCCCTGGATGTAATTGCGGTGGTGGTGGCAGGCAGTAGGAGATGAGCGCTTCCATTGTGGAAGCGTTCATCTCCATATCCATCTGTATCGCTGTCCTCAGGACAGCGATACAGATGCCTGTGCTGCGGCAGGGGAGGGAGAGGCGTGTCCCTCCCCTGTTCTTCTGATAGGCCGCAGGCACTAATGCCTGCAGCCTATCAGAGGCCGGCTCAGGCGGCGCGATGACGTCATCATCGTGCCGCCTGAGCCGGGCAGCACACAGCAGGGACACAGGCTGGAAGAGACCTGCATCACATCGCTGCTGATGGAGGTAAGTATCAGTGTTTTCTAATTTTTTTTTCTTTATTTTTTTTTTGGAGGGGGGGGGGAGCTGGCACTATGGGGGCATCTGACAATTCTTACAGCCCAATTTTTTTTGGGGGTGGCACTCTGGGGGCATTTCTTACTGGCACATTATGGGGGGGCCACCATGGGGAAGAGGAGCACTATGGGGGGCATCTGGGGGCTTTAAAGGGGCTTTTTTTTAATTGACACATTATGGGAGGCACTATAGGAGAGAACGGCACTATGGGGCATCTGGTGGCACTATAGGGGCATTATTTGGGGGCACTATGGGGGAAGTGGGGGTTCTAAAGGGGACTTTTTTTCTTATTGGCACATTATGGGGGGCATTATGGCATCTGGTGGCACTAAGGGGGCATTTTCTACTGGCACATTATGGGGGGGGGGGCACCATGGGGGAGAGGAGCACTATGGGGGGATCTGGGGGGTATAAAGGGGCTTTTTTTTATTGATACATTATGGGGGCACTATAGGGGAGAACGGCACTATGGGGCATATGGTGGCACTATAGGGGCATTATTTGGGGGCACTATGGGGAAGTGGGGGCTCTAAAGGGGCCTTTTTTCTTATTGGCACATTATGGGGGGCATTATGGCATCTGGTGGCACTAAGGGGGCATTTGTTACTGGCACTATAGGGGAGACCGGCACTATGGGGCATTATTTGGGGGCACTATGGGGGAGTGGAGCACTATTGGGGCATATGGTGGCACTTAGAAGGGGCATTTTTTACTGGCATATTATGGGGGACACTATGGGAAAGGGCGAGAGGAGCACTATGAGGGCATTTACTGGGGCACTATATAGGGGTATTTTATACTGGCATACATTATGGGGACATTAGCTCAACTGCGGGCACTAAGCGGGGGTATTTCATGTACTGTCATATTATAGGGAGAATTATTACTACTAGGGGGTATTAGCTTTACTACTACTGGGGGTTTATGAGGAACATGATTACTAGTATGGGCACTATAGGGGCATTATTACTACTAAGTGTGCTCTGGCAGAGAATTATTTCTATTGGTGGGATTTTGGGGAGCACTGTTACTTTGGGGGGCACCCTGGCACAGTATCAGCTTAGCACAATAATTTTTGGGGGACATTATCTTTATACTATTAGTGTCTGGGCGCAGTTATTTTTAGAGCACTGTGTGCCAATAATTGTTGAAGGGGGCACTATCTGTGTGGTAGTAGTATTTCCAGGGGGGCTTTCTCTGCAGTATAGTATTGGGGGTGGCAGGAAAGGGTGTTCAGAAGATGATGGAAATGTGGGAAACTAATGTCTGTTTGTTAATCTCTGCAGAGACGGGAGATGGCTGAAAAATCATCATGGCGGTCTGGTCTGAATTGAGAAGATAAAGAAAGAGAACGTCTACAACAAAGGTGACATCACTGGATGTAAGAGGTATGGGGCGATATGTAGGAGAGGAGATGCTCCTGCTCCTCCCCCTACCATTTGCAGAAGGAGGATTCAGAGCTGGGTGAGGACGGCCAAAGGGGGCAGCAGGCCACGGGCGGGTGGCAGATGGTGGGGGGGACCACAGGCCTTGAGCAGGATCTGGGGAGGGAGGAGAGCGGAGGAGCTTCCTGGCTGGAGCTTGTTGTATAAGCAGGCAGTGCAGCCAGGACAGACCCTCCCCTCTCCGTATGGTGTGTAGAGACAGGCCGCAACTATAGAATGTCAGCTGTACAGTGTTTGTTGGGCGTGGCCTATTATATGTAGGAGGGGCTTTTAATAATGGGCGGGGCTAAAAAGGGCGGCCCGCTGCGTGCGCCGCATTGTTCCATTCCTGCAGAGCTTTTAGAAATAGCCAAGTAAAAGAATCAGCACAACACACTACAGCCACCCCCCCCCTTCCCCGCACTACACATGCCACATTTTTTTGCCTTTCGGACCCCCCCTAGACAAAATTCCTGGGTGCTCCCCTGCAAACAACTAACAAACTGTAGCTGTTACCGCCGGCAAAGACATGCGTGGCAACCATGTCCTGGGAAACAGCCAAAAGGCCGAGACACTGCCACCACATGTACACAACACCCCATGTTGCCACGGGCAACCGCAAGTGACCTAAAGTGTCACAAAGCACACATACAACCTCGTGCACAACAAACCGGGAGTGCACACATACAAAGAGAGGTTGCCGGGTGTAACCGCATGCACTTGACAGCAAGCTGCCCAGCAACAGCTCAGGCTGCTATACTGCCAATTAAAAACATGTTGCCAGTGGCAACCACACGTGAGGCAACATACAAGCAGCCCTCACCATGTGGTTGACAATAAAACCAAACCGCAGGCAACCGCCTGCGGGTCCAGGAGTCACGACCATGACCATGGTCGTGACAGAGGGCCTGTGTTTGGCCTCGTTCCCAGGGCGGCTTTGCGAGCTAGGAGGCTCCCTGCTCCTAGGTCTGCCTTGAGCGCCGAGCTGATCACTCGGTGCTTGACTTGTATGTCTGTCGGTCATGTGACGCTAGCCACGTCACATGACCCTCAGACCCCACTATAATCATAGGCAGCCTGCTGGCCACAGGTTGCCTGTTAATTCTAGGTTCCTGGCTATTTGTTGGACTACTGATTACTCACCTGATCCTGCTCCCTGACGATCCTTTGCCTGCTCCTCCTGTACTGCGCATCCCTCCTGGTATTGTGACCTCGGCTCCCACCTGACTACTCTTTGCGGACTCCTCTGGTACTTCTCTTCCCTCCTGGTATTTGACCCCGGCTTCTCCTGACCATTCTTTGCTTAACCCTTTGTACTGCGTAGCTCTCTTGGTTCTGACCCGGTCCGTTCACATTCCATTATTTGTCTTGTCTGTCCTCCCAGCACGTATCCTAAGTTAGGGACTGCCGTCTAGTTGTCCCCTGTCATTAGGACTTGCAAGGCAAGTAGGCAGGGCCAGGGGTGAGGGTGAGCACAGTGGTCACTATCCTCCCCCCTGTGTGTAGTGTACGTGACCGTCACACAGTGATTAGTGTGAACGTGTGTTTAGCATGGCAGAGAGCATTATCACAGGCCGCAGCCAATGTGGACAAGCTTACGATTATTAAAATGAACCAGGCCTGGATCCCACAGGACTTGTCCGTACCTTGTGCAGAATAGACATTTATACCAGCCTCAACCATCCATTCTTGTACTCAAGTGCACTTATTCTTAGTTTTATTTTGTTACATGTCCCAATATTTTGGGGGATACCCCAATTTAAAAATAAAAAATAACACAAATCAGTGTTGGCTACCTATTCCTCCTTCACCGCCGCTTCCACCTACACCGCCACGTTAACCTACACCGCCACATCCACCCATCCACCGCCTCCTCCACCTCCTACTCCTAGATACAGATTGTTATTTTTAATTTTTCTGTATTTTATGTTATTTTAAGTCATTTCCCTATCCACATTTGTTTGCAGAACAGTTGCCATGCTCTTAAAGGGAACCTGTCACCGGAATTTTTTTGTGTATAGAGCTGAGGACATGGGTTGCTAGATGGCTGCTAGCACATCCGCAATACCCAGTCCCCATAGCTCTGTGTGCTTTTACTGTGTAAAAAAAATGATTGGATACATATGCAAATTAACCTGAGATGAGTCCTGTCCTTGACTCATCTCACATACAGGACTCATCTCAGGATAATTTGCATATGTATCAAATCTTTTTTTTTACCCAATAAAAGCACACAGAGCTATGGGGACTGGGTATTGTGGCTGTGCTAGCGGCCATCTAGCAACCCATGTCCTCAGCTCTATGCACAAAATCCCGGTGACAGGTTCCCTTTAAGCACATTTTGATGCCTTTTGCAGCCCTCTAGCCCTTTCCAGGACTATTTTAAAGCCATTTTAGTGCCCAAAAGTTCAGGTCCCCATTAACTTCTATGGGGTTCGGGGTCAAGTTCGGGTCCCAAACCCAAACTTTTTTTTCAAGTTCGGCTGAACTCGTCGAACCCGAACATCCAGGTGTCCGCTCAACACTAGTGAGTTTTAAAACATTTATTAGCCCTGTGCTAGTTTCTGAATCCCTTTTCAATAAAGGCTAGAGAGCAGCGTGACCTTTTTGTGTTGCATCATTAGAAGAAAAGCAACGGCAGTAGAAACAAAATGCTGCATCTTTTGCTGGACTGTATTCGAGCCACCTGTATTTTCCATACCAATCACTCTGAAAATGTATTTCTTTATTCCCTATTTTAGTTCTCGGAAACATGCTCAGTTTTGGCTGATAAAGGGCCTCTAGCAACTCGATTCTGGCGTTCAAATCTGTTTTGGGGAATACTACAGACTGGATCATCAGCTGCTATGCTTGATTGCTTTGTTGAACAAAGACCTGAACTAAAATATGTAATGTCTTCTGTTTGGTCATGACCTGCCGCTTGGCACTCACTGGAACTACACATTGGTTCTGGTTCATCAGTTTGTATGTCTGATGGCTTTGAATATGAAGTGCTCTGTTCTGAACTAAAAAAAATAACATCCTCAGCTTCATCAAGACTTGACGCTTGTAATACACTGCTACACACTGAGTCATCAATTGGTACATTTTCTGAGTGTAAACTGCACTGATCGGAACCAACAGAAATATCTTCTTCTGCACTTTAATCAGCAACATACTCAGGCACAGTGTTAGCCACCGAGGCTGAGGTATTGGCTTTTTTTGGTTTCTTGATAACAAACCGATCCATATTTTGGAATTCTCTATCTTACAATTACTGTTTTCAGGATAACAGACTGTGTATATCTTCCAAGTTTAAAACAGTCAGAAAAATCTGTATTTGAATCTAAACTAACTATCAATCAGTAGTAGGCAGTAGACATTTGACCCTTTAAGTTAGATGATACAGCTGAGCCGGCCTGACCCTGAAAGTACCGTATTTTTCGCTTTATAAGACGCACCTGATGATAAGACGCACCTAGATTTTTGAGGAGGAAAATAAGAAAAAAAAAATTTGAACCAAAAGGTGTGCTTTTGGAGGGGTTTTGAACTAATGGTGTGCTTTTAGAGGGGTTTTGAACTAATGGTGGTCTGTGGATGACGCACTGTTATGGGGGGACCTGTGGGTGACGCACTGTTATGGGGGGACCTGTGGGTGACGCACTGTTATGGGGGGACCTGTGGGTGACGCACTGTTATGGGGGGACCTGTGGGTGACGCACTACTACGGGGGATGTAGCATCATATATAGCATCTTATGTAATGGGGGTCACTATTCACACAGGGACAATATACTGTGACACATATAATACTGTGACCAGCATAAGATGATCTTATGCTGGTCACAGTATCATGTGTCACAGTATATTGTCCTGTGTGAATAGTGACCCCCATTACACCACAGGGCACACAGTAGACTTTATATGTAAAATCTTTTAATGGCTCTGCTTTCTTCTATACCAGTACTCACTATGAAAGCAGCAGTCCGGCCAGCACGTGACGTCACTCACTCAGTCAGTCACGCTCCTGCCAGCTTCATTAATGAAGTGGGAGGAGCATGACCGAGTGAGTGACGTCACGCGCCGGCAGGACCGCTGCTTTCATAGTGAGTACTGGTATAGAAGAAAGCAGAGTGTAATGAAGCCGTTTTCATATGTAAAGTCTATAATCTTCAAGCAGTGTCTCTGCTTTAAACTAGGGCAATCCTCTGTAGTGCAACTCACTATGAAAGCGGCAGGCAGAGCGGCAGCGTAACCTCGCGATTCTCACTCATTAATGCTCCTCCCACTTCCTTCCCATGAATGAGTGAGAATCGCGAGGTTACGCTGCCGCTCTGCCTGCCGCTTTCATAGTGAGTTGCACTACAGAGGATTGCCCTAGTTTAAAGCAGAGACACTGCTTGAAGATTATAGACTTTACATGTGATAATTACCGTGAGCGGGGTCCGATGTATTACAGTACAGTGACTGCATCGGGCCCCGCCGCGAGTGTTGCCAGCCTCCGTCCCCTCCTTCCACCCCTCTGATACATCGCGGCTTGCGATGTATCAGCGTGACCAAAGTAAACATGGCAGTGTTCGCTTTATAAGACGCACTGCCATTTTCCCCCCACTTTTGGGGGGGAAAAAGTGTGTCTTATAAAGCGAAAAATACGGTAAATTATTAATGCCTGGAGTGAAATAAAGTGCTGCAGCCTGCAGCCTCATGAAGAAATCTTTTATAAAGGATAACACTATTTAGACCCTAATTTCAATTTTCATATATGTAGTTACTAATAACATGATATTCCAGAATCAGTTACTATTATACTGACTTACCCCATATTTAATAAGATTCAGCCCTTAGCAACCAGTCTGCATAAAACTGCAATTTCACTATTCAGTTAAGATGGCCGACACTGCCCTCACCCTGAGGCTAATCCAGCCTGCCCTCACTAACCACAATGCATTGAGCTCCTCACATGCACTAGCCAGCAACAATAGCCCCCCAAAAGTGTCAATAACCAGAGCTCTCCCCCCTAAAGGGTTAATCTCCTGCAGCACAAAGGGGTCCTTTTACCACATGTTGCTTTCATTTATACACTGAGCAGAAGGCAGATCTCCCTTCCCTGGTTTGCGCTGCTCCAACTCTGCATTCTCCAGCTCTGCTGAGTGAGGGAGCGTCTGCCAAGCGCAGGGACAGGGAGAAGTGCACACAGCCCAGGCACTGTTATCAGAAAAAATATACGACAGTTATCCTTTAAACTTACTTACTCTACCTGGCTGCCGCCCGGAACCCGTTCTGCGAGAAAACATTGGGCTCTGCTCTGGCACTGCGCTGTGACTTGGCCGGGCCTCACCCTAGCGTTGCCGTGACTCCGCCTCTGCGTGACATCACGGAAACGCGCGTACGTTACAGGGGAGGTCTGGATGAGGAGCAAGTCCGTCCTTCTCTATGCTGCGCTTCAGCTCGCATAGTGAAGGATCGCATCAGGACAAACGGCAGACGGCAGTGCAGCAGCACGGAGGTGACAGAACCTTAATTTTGAGGCTTGATTAGGGTGTGCCCAGGCACACCCGGCACACCCCGTGCGCACGCCTACGCCTGATTGCATCCTCTCCCTCTTCTCACAATACTGACAGCCCACTGCACACTGTCCTGACCTCCCACTGCGAGGTCATCAGATCAGTGGGGGTCCGACTCCTGACACTCTCGCCAATCAGCTGTTTTAAGAGGCTGCATTGCTCAGTGACCACTATGGCCTCTTCCTAGGCCAGTGACGTTACATTCATTGGTCACGTGTCCCAGGCACAGCTCAGTTCCATTCAGGTGAATAGGGCAGAGCTGCAAGACCAAGCAATCCAATGGACGGCGCTTTGCATATTAAGTTGCGATGAGGCCGAGGTGCTCACTGAAGCACCGCAGTCTCCTGATTGGCAGGGATGATGGGTGTCAGAGCCCCACTGATTTGATATTCATGACCTATCCTGAGGATAGGTCCTCAATATTAAAAACCCAGAAAACCCCTTTAATGAATGTGATGACCGTCCTGCTTGTTCTCTATGGTAATACAATTGTAATGGCATATATTTATGTAGTGAAATAACTTGTCATTTTTGGATGCTTGAACTGGGTACTAGTGATGAGCGGCAGGGGCAATATTCGAATTTGCGATATTTCGCGAATATTTTGTAGAATAATCGCCATATATTCGTGAATTCCAGAATTCGTGATTATTTTCTTGATTGCGAAATGCAATGTAATATTTGCGTAATGCGTGCACAATACAGGCGTGGGTCACTTTTGCTACATTTTCCAAGCTGCTAAAAGTTTCCTGAGACTGGAGAAAATGGTTGGCACAGCAGAACATTACAATAGCTTTATATGCAGATAGAGTGCACCAATATATTTGCGAATGCAAAAATCAGCAATTAATGATGCGCATATTTCGTCGTAATACTGGCAACTTCACATTTTATCAGGTCTGACTACATATTACTGATTGGTGCACTATGTATTGTTATGACATCACAGTACTATATCTGTAGCATGTTTGTATGGACAGCAGAACCTATCACACTGCCTAACACCCGCACTGCAATAGCTACACTATATCAAGATATAACCTACACTGACTATCTCCCACTAACTATCTGTATCAGGGGCGTCGCTAGGGCTTTTTATCTGGGGCCAAGGCCACGAATCAAACTACTAATTCTCCGAACCTCGGGAGATTGGTGGTAACTGGCTGCAGTGCAGCACACTGCGATATTACATCTATTAATGCAGCTACTCTGCTTACATCAGCTGCGGCATGATATCTGATTCCTGGGCTAGAGGGAGTGATGTTATTTACATGGGACTGTATGTTGGAGGGGGCTCTAGATAGAGAGGGATGTTATTTACATGGGACTGTATATTGGAGGGGGCTGGAGAGATGGTGTGATGTTATTTACATGGGACTGTATGGTGGAGGGAGGAAGATAACTACAGGGGGCACTGCAAATCCAGGGGACATTATAGACATTCTAATTACTATTGGGGGCTCTATAGGAGAGACTTATAGATTTGCCTTATTTCTACTATGAGCACTATGGGGGCCTTATTACTACTGAGGGGTCTGTACATAGCTTTATTACCACTGGGGAAAAAATATAGGGACTTATTTCTACTGGGGGCTCTGTGAGGGTATTATTAGTACTGGAAGGCTCTTCTTCTAATGGGGGCGTTATCACGGTTGGGGGCACTGTAGGGGGCAGTATTACTAATGGGGACACTCTTGGGGAGCATTATTACTGTTGGGGGCACTGTAGGGGGCAGTATTACTAATGAGGGCATTCTAGAAGGGAATTACTATTGGTGGGACTATGAGTAGCACTATTACTATGGGACATATATCTGTATGGCAGTTATTTTTCTTCAGTATAGTATTCGGGGGTATTGGGGAGCACAGCGAGAAGCAGGATAACACTGTGGGGACTCCAGGTTGGGGGCTGATGATAGAAATGTGAAGAAGCTAAGATGTCTGTGCGTCACACTCTGCAGAGACGAGGTGCGGCTGAAAGAAGTTGTACAGACCAAATGGAGAAGATGATGACAGAGAAGATCTACATCGGAGGAGACGTCACCTGGAGGTATGTGCTGCTGTATAGCAAGTACAGCGAAATGCGATGTGGGGGGAGGGGGGGACTTAGAGAATTGGGCCATATTCATTGGGGCTTGGGCCCTGGATCTTTTTCGACCCTAGCAACACCCCTGATCTGTATTATATTAATAAGCTATCTATCTATATAATGTAGTGTGGAAAGCACAGAGCACAGCAATGACACTGCTGTCTCTCTCAGAACTGCAAAAAACTGCAGAAAATGGCTGCTGGGAAGGTTCTTATATAGTAAGGGGTAGGCAACTTTCCTATTGGTTGCTAAGCTCAGACAAAGACATTGCAGCCTTCTCATTGGCCCACAAGCAAGAAGCAGGGAGGGATGATGGGTTCAGATGAAATAAAATCTAGAATATTCGAAAATACGAATATATATCACTATATTCTAAATATTAGCGAATTCTTGAAGTGCCGATATTCGCGATTAATATTCACTATTCGAATATTCGCGCCCAACACTACTGGTTACAGCATAATGAGCTACAATTTCCTGGAAATTATTCAGGGATTAACTGTCCAGCAAAAAGAACAGATTGTGTAAGATATGTTGATAGATAAATCAGCAAACTTTGGATCCTGTGTACAGACCAAATAGTCAGATGACATTTGATAAGATCATTGATAAAGTCAGGAATACTGGTTCCAAATTTCAGTGTTTCAAAGATGAAATAGAAAAACAGACATAGTTTCTGTAAAAAACAATCCACTCATAGTACATACACTCACCTAAAGAATTATTAGGAACACCTTTTCTATTTCTCATTAATGCCATTATCTAGTCAACCAATCACATGGCAGTTGCTTCAATGCATTTAGGGGTGTGCTCCTGGTCAAGACAATCTCCTGAACTCCAAACTGAATGTCAGAATGGGAAAGAAAGGTGATTTAAGCAATTTTGAGCGTGGCATGGTTGTTGGTGCCAGACGGGCCGGTCTGAGTATTACATGTTTAATCGGTCTTAGTTATCTGCTTATTTTTCTTAAATATTCATTTTCTCTTATCTTGGATGACATTTTGGGGCTTTGGAACCAATTACTCAACTTACAATTGTGTCAACTTACAATGGTTTTCCTGGAACCAATTAATATTGTAACTTGAGGGACCACTGTACAGCCCTCTATATCTTCTTTATTTGTAATCCTCTCTATGTAACCCCTCTGTAGGTGTAACCCTGTGTATATATATATATATATATATATATATACATACACTCACCTAAAGAATTATTAGGAACACCTTTTCTATTTCTCATTAATGCCATTATCTAGTCAACCAATCACATGGCAGTTGCTTCAATGCATTTAGGGGGGTGGTCCTGGTCAAGACAATCTCCTGAACTCCAAACTGAATGTCAGAATGGGAAAGAAAGGTGATTTAAGCAATTTTGAGCGTGGCATGGTTGTTGGTGCCAGACGGGCCGGTCTGAGTATTTCACAATCTGCTCAGTTACTGGGATTTTCACGCACAACCATTTCTAGGGTTTACAAAGAATGGTGTGAAAAGGGAAAAACATCCAGTATGCGGCAGTCTTGTGGGCAAAAATGCCTTGTGGATGCTAGAGGTCAGAGGAGAATGGGCCGACTGATTCAAGCTGATAGAAGAGCAACGTTGACTGAAATAACCACTCGTTACAACCGAGGTATGCAGCAAAGCATTTGTGAAGCCACAACACGCACAACCTTGAGGCGGATGAGCTACAACAGCAGAAGACCCCACCGGGTACAATTTGCACGAGCTCACCAAAATTGGACTGTTGAAGACTGGAAAAATGTTGCCTGGTCTGATGAGTCTCGATTTCTGTTGAGACATTCAAATGGTAGCGTCCGAATTTGGCGTAAACAGAATGAGAACATGTATTCATCCTCTGATGGCTACTTCCAGCAGGATAATGCACCATGTCACAAAGCTCAAATCATTTCAAATTGGTTTGTGGAACATGACAATGAGTTCACTGTACTAAAATGGCCCCCAAAGTCACCAGATCTCAACCCAATAGAGCATCTTTGGGATGTGGTGGAACGGGAGCTTCGTGCCCTGGATGTGCATCCCTCAAATCTCCATCAACTGCAAGATGCTATCCTATCAATATGGGCCAACATTTCTAAAGAATGCTATCAGCACCTTGTTGAATCAATGCCACGTAGAATTAAGGCAGTTCTGAAGGCAAAAGGGGGTCTAACACCATATTAGTATGGTGTTCCTAATAATTCTTTAGGTGAGTGTATATTAACCCTTTCCGATATAAATAAAAGTTAATCACTACATCTCCCTGATTGGATTAAGTGACAGATTAATGTTTTCTATTAAATGTTCTAGTTTGAGGGTGGTATTGATGATTGTGTCCATTATTACGTAGTTGTCAGCTTCTGTATTTTATGATCAACAGTTTTAGTGGAGATGAGCTAAGAAGAAGGCATTTGGCAGAATACATTAGGCATTGCAAGGAAACGTTTAGCCAATTTAGAATCATAAAGTGTAATACTAGGTGTAACTCTTCTTATGAATATTAATGCTTGTAGGTGGTCATATAATAGAACTTTTTTCCAAATGAGAATTGCAAAATATACAAGAGATGAAACTTCTCTTATGTATAATAATGTTATAATGTCATGACGTGAATGAATATTATTGTGTCAATAATGTAATGTGTGAAAGCCATTTATGTGAACGTACTGCAGTAGACTTCGTCATCTAAAGTATAAAAATCTATTGTTCGAGAAAGACGTCATTTGCCCATTTACCATGGAATCACTGTACCATCCAAGACCACCCGCTTTCCACAGTCTGCCTGATTTTTCAATCTAGTCTGTAACCCGCTTTGTCGTTTGTCTCAAACATGACTGACTTTCCAAGAAGAAATGTCTCAAGAATTAATTTCAGCTCTATGCAGAGTCCAACATGGGATATTGCTTCTAGCAGCCAAGAGGATGACTGCTGTAGGAATAATGGGAGGAGGAGTACTGCAGAGGTCAGCCAGATGCTGGTAGTAGGGGACTCTGCTGCCAAAACCGTGAATCAGGAGTGGATTGGCCATAGACCTTACAGGAAAATTTCCCAGTTGCCGATGCCCAAGGGGCGGCCTGAGCCCTCCTCACAGCTGGCCACTGGAAGTTTTTGGGGATGTATTTTGTGCTGATGGGGGCAGTATTTTGTGAGGGACTGAGGTATTTGGGTCTGTTGGGGTGGTATAATATGCCGCAATATAGTATTTCTGGCCCCACCTACTTGTGTTGGCCCTTCCTTCCATCAATTTGGACCCGACTACAAAATGGGGACACTTTTAGTATTTTTTCCAGGGCCACTTTAAGTTCCCAATATGCCCCTGCCATGAATACTGGTGCTCAGGTTTAGCATATTGTGGACCAGATAGACTGATTGCTGGGTGGGGCTGGGGAACTCCTGGGTGTCATGGTGCACATTGGTACCAATGACAAAGTCCGTGGGAGATGGAAGTCTTTAAAAATGATGACTAGGATAGAAACTCAAGTCTAGGACCTTCAAGGTAGTGTTCTGAGAAACACTACAAGTGCCACGAGCATCACTAGAAAAGCAGCAGGAGCTTAAGGAGCTAAGTAAGTGGCTCAGAAGTTGGTGTAGGAAGAAAGGGTTTGGGTTCATGGAGAACAGGGCTGCTTCTATGTTGACTACAAACTCTACAGAATGAGTGGCTGCACATTAATGGGGAGGGGCCACTGTGCTGGGGGAAAGAATGGTTAGACGGCTTAAGGAGTTTTTCAAGAGGTTACAGACCCCTTCAGAATGGTGGACCCATGATGGGGGTTCATACTGAACTGGTCACTGTCACTGGGTCCCGGCTCCATGTGGCATGTGACCCAGTGACGAGCACATGTCATGGGTGACATGTGACCGATGTGGCCAGTGATTGGCTGCCAGCGGTCATGTGTTCTCCCACACATCAACAGGATGTTTATTCCCCGAGACCCTTATACAAACCCCCCACTGCGCTGTGAAAGTCACATTATGAAGTGGATAACTCACCGGACATGTGTACTGCACAGTGGACATCCTTAGGAAGAGGGGCTTAAAAGAATAAACATTTGTGCACAAAGACAAAAAGCTCCAAAGAGAATATCATCCAGGTAAGATGGTGTAGGTCACATCTCTCTCTTGTATTACCATGGGTGACTGTGTAAGCCTATATATTCTCAAGTCTTTGAATTCATGTTAAAACACTTATCTTAGACTCTGTGTAACAGACTGGAGGACAGCAGATGTTGTTCCAATGCTTAAGAAAAGTAAAAAGGTGGAACTGTTGTTGTGGAAAAATTATTTTTCGCCGTATGGTCGCCATCTATCCTATGGAAATGCGCAGATTCGTTCGCGTTCGCATCGCGCAGAAACTTTTGCACAATGGTCTGGTCGTCCCGACCTTTAGCTGATTTGTGCCTGGCCTGGTATTACTGCAGGATACCAGTGTCATGGCGCTGGCTGAGGCGGGATGGATGGGGACCGTCGAACAAAGGTTTCTTCATCCACGAGGATAAGCGTGGCAACAAAAAGGGCACGAATAAGTGTGCGAACGCACGAACATAAGTTTGCACGATCATTCACATCTTCGCCAGCCAATCACTTCATACCATAACCTGTCTCCCCATTGGTCATGATTTTAAGACCGCCTTTCATCCAATCACCTGTCTTCCCATTGGTCATGATTGTAAGACTGCCTTCCATCTTCTGGTATAAATAAACCTCGCCTTGCTGTTGGAAGCAGGCACATTATTGGATCCTACTTGAGAACGTCTCTGTGACGTTATTTTGGAGGAATTGCTCACACATCGACGCACACTACACCAAGGATTTCCCGATTGTACTTCTGGCGGTCGTTTTTGGTTGTGAGAACGAGACAAAGGAGCAAACGGCGATATCACCGTGTAACTACCATTTGGTAAGTTTGACATCTGTGTTTCCATGAGGAGGTGAGTGCAAATCTGAATGTTGATCATGTGGGTGTTGTGACATATGTAGTGCCACACAAGAGCTTTATGCTGACGCTACAAATGCATGGACTATGTGACAATATACACACATGGATAAAGAGTTGGTTATGGGACAGAATACAAAGCGTTGTAAATGGTACATACTAAAGATGTGCTAAAGTCAGCAGTGGGGTATCGCAAAGATCTGTATTAGGCCCAATTTTATTTTAAGCACAATTTGGCAATTTTCAATTAGGAGTGTACTCACTTTTGTTGCCAGCTGTTTAGACACTAATGGCTGTGTGTTGAGTTATTTTGAGGGCACACCAAATTTACACTGTTATACAAAAACTGTACGCTGACTACTTTACATTGTATCAAAGTGTCAGATCTTCAGTGTTGTCCCATTAAAAGATAGAATAAAATATTTACAGAAATGTGAGTGGTGTACACACTTTTGTGAGAATCTGTATATACAAAAAGATCAGAAAGATCAGAGACATGGTGTGATAAATGGATATTTGAAAAACAACTGAATATCCAAAAATGGATGTTATCTCAGAGACTTGGTTCCCACCACTATGTCTATAGAAGATTCTTTAGATCTTGTAGTGTGCCATAAATCCCTGAGACAAATTCAGTCCAGTGTTCAACATGTCAAGCAGTGTTATAAATATGTACTGTATTTCCAAGTTCTTCTGGCGCTATGAGATTTGAAATTACCTTTTAATATTATTACTTTCACATGTCTTTCATTATGTCCCTGGTTACAAAAATGCTTAGCCATGGGAAAATGCACCTCTTTCTCTTTAATTGTGTGGTGGTGTTGCTTTAAAGTGTAACTGCCGTTTCATTTTTTATTCCCTAATTAATTCCCCTGCTGTATAAGTGCTTTTGTGATTTAAAATTTGATCATTTTCAGTTTTACCTGCTAATAACTCCCACAAATGCATTCTACTTTCCTATTCAGCATCTCTCATCTCACAGTGTTGCCATGTGTAGTCCGTCTTCTCAGTATTATAACAAGAGACAGATGAGCTCTGGGAGGAGGATCTCAGCCCTGACAGCCTGGAGCTGGGCTGAGGCAGAAAGTGGAGGGGGAAAGGAGGGCTGCTTTAGATGGTGATATCTTCTCAATGGTAGCAGCTAGTCTTGTTTGAAAGCTGAAACACCAAAACTAATTCCCATGTAAATATCACGGATCCATATATAATAACATAGTTAACCAAAAAGGGTATATGGATACCCACTAAGCAATATGAAATAATGCACCAACGCAAAATATAATGAAACTATAAACAATTTTATTTTAATCACATAAATATTCACGATTGACAAAACACAAGGTTAAAAACACAATTAAAAAAGCACTGGGGCTGGTGGTGCATGATTGGCGGGTCAAGGAATAAAGTGCAAGTGCAAAGTGCGATCAGAAAAAGAGATTTAATTCATCAGCAGTGATGTAGTCACTGATTTGATCTATGTGGGAGAAAGGAAAACGGTATATGCACCAACACAGTGTATACCACTGGCGCCACTATGTGGCACACAGCATGCATATAATAGTGCAATATAAGAAGAAGCTAAAGACTAGATGAAACTAGTACAAATCACCAGCAAACTATAATGTTTGCACGGAGAAAAACCAATGAAGACAATATTGCAATGTATACTGACCACAATTCAGACCTCAAACCAGGCACCACCAGTCTACTCCCCATTATGTCATATTGCTTAGTGGGTATCCATATATCTTGTTTGAAAGCTGACAGTCCAGGCTTTCATACAAGACCAGAATGACAGCTCTAGTCCAAGCAACAGAGGAGAAATCACTGTTAGAAATAGAGTTGGGAATAATCGCCAGTAAAATCTGCTTTTACTTTCAGCTTCATTCACAGCATCCCGATTTCTATAATTGATATCTTCCCCTGTACTGAACAGATTTAAGTCATTCTGGTATTGTCTGAAAGCTTGTTATTTTAGCTTTCAGAGATATAAGCAGCTAAAGCAGCCCCCCCTCTCCCTTTCAGTCTGGAAGAGAATGAGGGACAGCTGGCTATTAAGAGGTTAAAAGAAATGCTTACTGATTTAATGTAATTGAAGGGCTTGTCTCTGGTTAGCTGTATGTAAAGATACACACTGCTCTGGGTACTGTGGGAAGTTATCTGCGTTGTGATTGGTCCTGCTAACTCTTGTGAGGAGAGCAAGGGCTTATGGGAAGTGAGGGAAATACAGGATGGCCTCAAGGAAGGGCAAAGATCATCACAGGAAGAGCAGCAGAAGCCATCTTAGTAAGTTGCTGAAATAGAGGCACAGAGAAATATAGTTGCTAAGGGCTGAATACAGACATCTGAAAGGTAAAATTAGCTGAAAAAGGAAGCTTCATGAATATCTTCCCTTCAGCATCACATATGTTAGGAATTTCATTTTTGTAAGTGAAATGGCAGTTACACTTTAAGTTTCTGTCCTGTTAGAGACCCCCAACAGGACATTTATTGCAGATAATCAGGTACAGTACATAACTAGTGATGGACCAACATCGACCGGGAAGTATCACAAAAGCATTCGCGCGTTCGCAATCAATTGTTCGCTGCGGGTCCCATTCGCTTTAATGGCAGGCGAACCTGAAAAACCTTCAGGTCATATTTTCAGCCACCAAATACTTACTAGAAGTGCACAAATAGTCCCACAGCATTGACAGTGACATACCAGAAGGGGATCATTGGCAAAAATTCCCACAAAAAATATGTATTTTAATCAGGGGCCATTTTTATGCATCTTAAAGGGAAACTCTCAAAAATGTGCCCTGCTGGAGCCTAGAAAAATTAAATCTTAGGCAACAGGAGTACAGGCCCCAACAATTAGGCATTCACCTGACAGAAAAGAACTAGTGATTATATGTCTGGAGGTGCATTAGGCGGTCACTGGATAAAACTTTTACTGTAGGCCACTGAAGTAGAGGCCCCAAAAATTAGGCATTCACCTGACAGATAAGGCCTTTTATGCCGCTGTATATAAATAAGACAAGAACCATTCTTTGTTCTGGGTGGTGGCGGATATGTGTGGGCTGGCATTAGGAAATTCAATTACATGTGGTCGTCACAGGTGTTGAATTCCTCCGAGATCCATACCTCATTCATTTTTGAAATGTGAAGTAGTCCACACTGTCGTGAGCTAGGCGAGTTTGCTTATTGGTCACAATCCCCCCCTGCTCCGCTGAACGTCCTTTCGGACAGGACAAGCCAAGAGTTCTATGGGAAATTGTGCCAGCTCTGGCTACAGGTCAAACCTGCACACCCAGTAGTCCAGGGGTTAACCCGATGTAGTCGGACACCTGTCGGTCTAGGCTTTTCCTGAGGCTGGATCCGGAAGGCGGATGTTGATGGGTTGGCTGCAAGAATGATCTCATATCCGAAGTGACCAACACATCTTCAAACCGCCCTCTTCTTGCAGGCGCAGTAGGATTGGCCGCACCTGTTTTGCTGTGGGTGGAAATTCCTCTGCCAGAGCCTGCAACAGCAGAATGCAGCATCTCTCGCAGCAGGGCCTGGAAATGCTGCATTCTGCCAGCCGTCTGTGATGCTGGTAACATGTCCGCAATTTTGTGTTTGTACTGGGGGTCTAAGTACTTTGCCACCCAGTACTGGTCCTTGCCCTTTATGCTTTTTATACGGGGTCCCTCTTCAAACACTGTAGCATGAAGGCCCCCATTTGCATTAAATTGTAAGCGGTGGAGCGCCCTGGCTCCTGCTCATCGCCCAGGAGAATGTCGTCCTCGGTCTCCTCCCCCCAGCCATGGATCACCAGGGATCCCCGAAAACCACTGACAAAAGGAGGATAAGAGAGCCGCTGCTAAACCCCGCCAGTCCTGCTGCCCGCTGGCTTGGAGGAATCAGCACACAGCGCCGCAGGCTGCGTAACCGCAGTGTTCTGCTCCAGATTCGATGTGCCCGATATGGAAACTGAGAGCAGACCGATGCGGGTGGAGTGTGGAGCTAAATTTGTACTAATTTATTGTGGGCTTTACAAAGTTAAAATACCTTTGAAAAAAAACTATTTCAACGGAAAATATTGCATTTTGTATGCATGGGAGCACATTCCTGCTCTAGACGAAAAATCTGCTGCTGTCAGAGGTGTCTAAGTTTATTTGTGGTGTTGCCCCGGTCTGGTGGGGGCCCATTCCTGGGAACACATTCCTGATGCAAACAAAGAACCTGCTGCTGTCAGAGGTGTCTAAATTTATTTGTGGTGTTGCCCCGATCTGGTGGGGGCCCATTATTTGAAACACATTCCTGCTGCAAAGAACCTGCTGCTGTCTGTCCTGATCCTGTTGAGTTATTTGTAGGTCATTACCATGTACCTGCTGCTGCCGTCTGTCCTGCTGGGAACGAAGTTGTCCGAATAGTACGCCACTTTTACAGACTGACAATAATACGCACAAAACCAAAGATAAAATCGATTTTAGATGAAAAATTTACTTGTATATAAAGTGCAGGTGCTGCCAAAAATTACAAGGAAGAGGCTCTCCGATACCACCTGTATATCACATAAAGGAGGGCCTCATTCACATTGTGGTACAATTGTTCATGTAGTGGGACTCCTACACTCATAGCGCCTATGCACTAAGTGAAAGGGCTGCCAAAAATTGCAAGGAACCGACACTACAATACACCCTTTGTTACACATAAAGGAGGACATCATACACAGCCATGAAAAATAATGATTGATGGCCTGCTGGTGACCCTCAAAAACATTTGGAGCAAGGGCCTGCTGATCTGACCATCTAAAACATTATGGGTGAGGGCCTGCTGCTGCTTTGGTGACTCTAGATAACCTAGGGCCAATCGCACGTCCCTGTGACGGCGACAATCCATTCGGATGTCTGGCCTCTCAACTTTCGATGTTATTGTCAGCGCAAACCATGGTGACTACGGGTAACGGGGCATCAGGGTTCGATTCTGGTGAGGGAGCCTGAGAAACAGCTACGGCTACCACATCCAAGCAAGGCAGCATGCGCGCAAATTACCTATTAGGTATAATTCGGTGAAGGCCTGCAGGTGATCTGACCCTGTAAAAGATTTTAATTGCGGGCCTGCTGGTGAGCTGACCCTGTAAAAGATTGTAGGTGAAGGCCTGCTGGTGAGCTGACCCTGTAAAAAATGATATGCGAGGGCCTGCTGGTGAGCTAACCCTGTAAAAGATTTTAGGTGTGGGCCTGCTGGTGAGCTGACCCTGTAAAGGATTTTATGTGCGGGCCTGCTGGTGAGCTGACCCTCTAAAAGATTGTAGGTGAGCTGACCCTTTAAAAAATTGTAGGTAAAGGCCTGCTGGTGAGCTGACCCTGTAAAACATTATATGTGAGGGACTGCTGGTGAGCTGACCCTGTAAAACATTATATGCGAGGGCCTGCTGTTGAGCTGACCCTCTATAAAATTATATGCGAGGGCCTGCTGGTGAGCTGACCCTGTAAAACATTATATGTGAGGGCCTGCTGGTGAGCTGACCCTCTAAAAAATTATATGCGAGGACCTGCTGGTGAGCTGACCCTGTAAAACATTATATGCGAGGGCCTGCTGGTGAGCTGACCCTCTAAAAAATTATATGCGAGGGCTTGCTGGTGAGCTGACCCTGTAAAACATTATATGCGAGGGCCTGCTGGTGAGCTGACCCTGTAAAAAGTTATATGCGAGGACCTGCTGGTGAGCTGACCCTTTAAAAAATTATATGCGAGGGCCTGCAGCTGAGCTGACCCTGTAAAACATTATATGGAAAGGGTATATTTGCGAGGGCATTATATCCGATGAATAAGCATGTGTTGATATGATGGAAGGCAGGATGAGAAAAGGAAGATTCAACCATATACCCTTTTTTTTGGTGGAAGGGGTGCATGGGAATACAGTGTATTCAGTACATTATAAACAACACATTTAGGGTCCATTCACACGTCCGAAGTGTATTGCGGATCCGCAATACACCCGGCCGGCATTTCCCCATAGAACTGCCTATTCTTGTCCGCAATTGCGGACAAGAATAGAATATGTTCTATTTTTTTGCGGAGCTGAGTCACGGAAGTTCGGGGCCGAAAACCAGAGGTTCGGAGCCGCGCTCCGGAAATGCGGATGCGGAGTGCACATAGTGTGCTCTCCGCATCTCTTCCGGCCCCATAGAGAATAAATGGGTCCGCACCCGTTCCCGATATTGCGGAACGCACGCGGACCCATTTGCGGACGTGTAAATAGACCCTTAAAGTGCCTTTATGTTCATCAGCTTTCCTCTGTTGGAGTCGAGAAGTCATGGTCAATCCAGGCCTTGTTCATTTTTATAAGAGTCAGCATTTTCAGTTGACAGGCGGATATACTTATCTGTTATAATGCCACCAGCAGCACTAAATACCCACTCAGACAAAACGCTGGCGGCAGGGCAGGCCAGCACCTCCAAGGCGTAGAGCGCCAGTTCGTGCCACGTGTCCATCTTGGACACCCAGTAGTTGTAAGGCACTAAGGGATCATTTAGGGATCTGCTATGTATTCCTTCACCATTTTCCGAAAATTTTTCCTCCTTGTGACACTAGGCCGTGCATCAGGGTGAGGGTGCTGGCGTGATGTAATGAAACTGTCCCAGGCTTTGGAGAGTGTTGCCCTGCCTCTGTTGGAACTGCTGTGTATTCCCCTCCTCTCCATCACAGGAATGAGAGATAAGAAGTTCTCTTTGTAGCAGGGGTTGAGAAGGGTGAACAACCAGTAATCCATGTTGTCTAAAATGCGTATAACGCGCAGGTCGCGGGAAAGGCAGCTTAACATGAGGTCAGCCATGTGTGCCAGAGTATCAACAGGCAAGACTTCGCTGTCGTCATCAGGAGGATCACTCTCAATCTCCTCATCCTCTTTCTCCTCTTCTGCCCACCCACCCTGAACAGATGGAATTAAACTTCCATGGGTACTACCCTCTGTAGCGGAGGCAACCGTTTCCTGCTCCTCCTCCTCTTCATCGTCCAATTCGCGCTGAGAAGACGAACTTAGGGTGGTCTGGCTATCACCCATTTCCACCTCTTCCACATGCAAAGCGTCATCCTTAATTGTGAGCAGCGAGCGTTTGAGTAGACACAGAAGTGTGATGGTTAAGCTGATAATAGTGTTATCACCGCTCACTATAGGTGTTGATTCCTCAAAGTTTCTTAAAACCTCACAGAGGTCAGACATCCATGCCTACTCCTTGCATGTGAATAGCGGAAGCTGACTGGAAAGGCGACGACCATGTTTCAGCTGGGTTTCCACTACTACCCTCTGCTGCTCACAAAGACTGGCCAACATGTGGAACGTAGAGTTCCAGCGCGTGCGCACGTCGCACAACAGCAGGTGAGCTGGCAATTTCAAGCGCTGCTGCAGCGAAGACAGACCGGGTGAAGCTGTCTATGATTTGTGGAAATGTGCACACAAGCGGCGCACCTTCACCAGTAGCTCAGGCGAATTGGGGTAGGATTTGAGAAACCGCTGAACCACTAAGTTGAACACGTGGGCTAGGCATGGTATGTGTGTGAGCTTGCCGAGCTCCAAAGCCGCCACCAAGTTACAACCATTATCAGACACAACCATGCCTGGTTGTAGGTTGAGTGGCGAGAGCCACAACTCAGTCTGGTCCCTTATACCTGCAATGGACCGGACTGCAGGGGCAGTATGTGAGTGCCCGGTGGGTTGATGGGGGTAGTAGTCATACTCATGGTTTTGCAGCTCCCTGGGTCGGTGTGCAGTGATGAGGAAGACAGCACTAAATCCTTCGGGGCACACTCTATTGCAGGAAACACCAGCCAGATTGAAGTTGAGGTGCCCTTGATGGTAGTGGGTATGCTTAGAGTGCTTTGGTGGCAGGGCCCCTGTGTTCGTGATGCCAGCACCATAAGATGCAATTAAGAGATGGAGCAGAAGAATGAGGAATGAGACAGTAGTTAAACCAAACAGGAATCCAATATCATCACTTTGTCTTGCATACAGATGGCAAAAAGGGTAAAGCTGCAAATCCAAATTAGCAGGTTCCTTGATGTGAAATGTGGAAGTTAGCTCCAGCTCACTTTAGTAGAGGTGCTGTACTTGTACTGGGTTCCTGATCTTGCTCTGACCACTCAGCCTTTCAGTAGTAGTTAGATCCTCTGTAAATAAGTATTCTGACAGATGTCCTTTCTGTCCTTAATTACGGTGGGCAGCCTGTAGCTTAGAAACTCTCCACCTAATGAAAAGGTAACTAAAACCTGATAAATGGCAGTTATCTTCCTTTGCCACTAGTCTATAGTTCAATGATCCAGCAACCCAAGGGCAATCTCCCTCATGGCAGGCAAACTCTCTGCTCCATTATTTTGAAAGGTTGTGGTCCACAAACTGATAATCCACTTTATACTCCAGAAGGGTAATCTACAGTGTAGGATCAGATAGTCCTAATCTTAGACTCAAAGGTTGACGTAAATTAGTTCCCCGGTGCTAGGCCCGGGAGAACAGAGACAAGACTATCTCCTCTCCTTCCTCCTAACCCCCAACTCCTAATCTCCCTCTAACTTCCTGTGGCTGCACTATATAGATGGTATGATGGAGACCTCTAGTGGTGAAAATATGTAATGCATGTTACCAGCCTGTAATATGGATTCAGCAGCATAGACAAAGATATAGTGAAAAATAACATCATGCCATACATAACTATTTGGAGTGGACCATACACACATATGTGGGACACTACATTACCCACTGCTTTAACAAAAGTCGGCCTCAACTTTAAACTTGCTAGGTGCTGTGGATCTCCTCGCCGTCACCTGAAAAACACCAACAACAACATGTGCTGCACACATATATCTCAAAATTCCATATTATATTAATATATTGTTATTATTTAAGGTAATCCAGTAAATTTAAGTATATGAAAGAGCTTTGCACATTATCAAAATATCATAGGTTAATACTGTGGCACAAAAAGGGATAATGGGCGTTCACTCTTCTTTTCTCGACGGTGACACTGGGTGATGATCTGGGAATAGGTAATACAGTCCATAGCAAAGTCCATTTGAGTTAAGTGCAAAATGGTTAAAGTCCAACTCAATACTGAGTATAGAAGAAATCCCAGCAGTCGTGTCTTGATAGTATGATGTTTTTTTTAATCAAATCAAATCGATATGTCCTACACCCAGGACGCGTTTCGGCAAGCATGCCTTCATCAACAGGTGAGAATGAACTCAAAGGATACAAGTATATATAGAGAAATGATACAAGGTACCGCCTCTCATGACGTCACGCCCACGAGGGCGTAAACTAATCAAACAATCACTAGATACAATTAACTCAGTAATATATGTAGAAGGGCAATGAGAACAAATGAATCAAAATAACCTAAGTGAATGTGTATCAAAATACCATCTTGTCAGATGAGGGGTCCTTCAATGGACTGTAGATGTCTGAAAAAAAAAAAAAATAATAGTAATGAGATCATAAATCTTATGAATAAATCACCTCTCAAATATGATTGATCTCATAGTCCCTGTTTAGGCCCCTCGGATACAAAGTGTCCAACGTATAGATCCAGTAGGCCTCTCGACGTCGTAATAATCTCTTAATATCTCCACCTCTCCTTGGTCTTTTAATCTGTTCAAGTATCTGAAATCTAAGCTGGGCTATAGTATGTTTGCACTGATCAAAATGAAACGGGATGGGTAACATAAGCTTTTTTGTTCTAATTGTTGATTTGTGTTTTCCAATGCGATCCCTAATTGTTTGTGTCGTCTCCCCAATATATAACAAGCCACAAGGACATTTTATTAAATAAACCACATTAGTGGATTCACAGGTGAAAAAACCCTCTATGGGGAATGGCCGTCCATTATGTGGGTGATAGAAAGTGGGACCCTTAATTATGTGGGAGCACTGAAGGCAGTGCAAACATGGAAAAGTGCCCTTACGTTGTGTTGTCAGAACCCTTTGTTTTAATGTCACTTTTGTGCTCCCTAAATCAGCGTGCACAAGTTTATCCCTATAATTGGGGTTTCTTTTGTTGCATATCAGAGGTGAATTCTTGAATTCCTCAATCATGGGGTATGCCTTCCCCAGTAAGTGCCAATGCTTGCATATAATATTATCAAACCTCTGATTATAGGGTTGATACTTGTGCACAAGTGCCAATCTAGATGGTTTTATGATCACGGTTTTATTTGAGTTATCTAATTCTTTTCTCGTTTCCCTCAAAGTGGAGGGAGGGTATCCCCTCTCCTCAAACCTGCTAGTCATCTCATTTATCCTAATTGCTTGTACATTCGGATCAGTAACAAATCGTTGCACTCTCTGATATTGGGATTTCGGAATGGCCCTCTTTTGGGATGGTGGATGGGAACTGGAGAAGTGAAGCATGCTATTTCTGTCTGTGTCTTTTCTAAATAAATCAGTTGATAAATTGCTAGCCTGGTCCTTAACCTCTTCAGGACACATTACGTACCGGTACGTCATGTATGGTTCTGATCACCGCCGCCGAGGGCGCAGCGGGGGGGGGGGGGGAGTGCGGGGAGTGCGGCAGGGAGGGCGGGCGGTGCTTGGGGGGGGGGCGGACAGGCATGCGATCATCCACCCGCCCCCTCTCTCAGGATGGCCGAGCGGTTTGCAGAGTGTCAGCACATTGCTGACACTCTGCTCGAAACGCCTGACATCTGTGCTTGCGTTTAACCCCTTCCATTCCGCGGTCCATAGAGACCGCTGTATGGAAAAGGTTAAGAGGGAGGGAGCTCCCTCCCTCTCCCATCAGCGGCTGCTGTGCCTTTTCAGCCCCCGATGGGAGAGGGAGGGGGCCCCCTCCCTCCCCATCACCCACTGCTCTGCTGTGGCAGCGAGTGATGGGTACCATAGCAACCGGACGCCTTCACAGGCGCCCGGCTGTCCATGATACTGATCAGAGGCTGTCCATGGTGCTGATTAGACTTCTGCTAAATCAGACTTTGTGAAGTGAAAATACAGTACAGTACACTATATAGTGTACTGTACTGTATTAAACAGACATCAGACCCACTGGATCTTCAAGAACCAAGTGGGTCTGGGTCAAAAAAATGTAAAAAAAAGTGAAAAAAAATGTAAAAATCAAAAAACACATTTATCACTGATTAAAAATGAAAAAAATCAAATTCCCTACACATGTTTGATATCACCACATCCGTAACGACCTGATCTATAAAACGGTCATGTTACTTTACCCGAACGGTGAACGCCATAAAAATAAGAAATAAAAAACTATGATGAAATTGAAATTTTGCCAACCTTACTTCCCAAAAAAGGTAATAAAAGTGATCCAAAAAGTCGTATGTACGCCAAAATAGTACCAATCAAACCGTCACCTCATCCCGCAAAAAATGAGACCCTACCTAAGATAATCGCCCAAAAACTGAAAAAACTATGGCTCTATGGAGACACTAAAACATGATTTTTTTGTTTTTGTTTCAAAAATGAAATAATTGTGTAAAACTTACATAAATAAATAAAAAGTATACATATTAGGTATCGCCGCGTCCGTAATAACCTGATCTATAAAAATATCACATGAACTAACCCCTCAGATGAATACTGTTTAGAATTAAAAAAAAGTGTAAAAAAAGCTATTTTTTGTCACCCTACATCACAAAAAGTGTAATAGCAAGCGATCAAAAAGTCATACGCACCCCAAAATAGTGCCAATCAAACTGTCATCTCATCCCGCAAAAATCATACCCTACCCAAGATATTTTCCCAAAAACTGAAAAAACTAGGGCTCTCAGACTATGGAGACACTAAAACATGATTTTTTTTGTTTCAAAAATGAAATCATTGTGTAAAACTTACATAAATAAAAAAATTGTATACATATTAGGTATCGCCGCGTCCGTGACAACCTGCTCTATAAAAATATTACATAATCTAACCCCTCAGGTGAATACCGTAAAAAAAATAAAAATAAAAAACGGTGTAAAAAAAGCCATTTTTTGTCACCTTACATCACAAAAAGTGTAATAGCAAGCGATCAAAAAGTCATACGCACCCCAAAATAGTGCCAATCAAACCGTCATCTCATCCCGCAAAAATCATACCCTACCCAAGATATTTGCCCAAAAACTGAAAAAACTATGCCTCTCAGACTATGGAGACACTAAAACATGATTTTTTTTGTTTCAAAAATGAAATCATTGTGTAAAACTTACATAAATAAAAAAATAGTATACATATTATGTATCGCCGCATCCGTGACAACCTGGTCTATAAAAATATCACATGATCTAACCTGTCAGATGAATGTTGTAAATAACAAAAAAAAAACTGTGCCAAAACAGCTATTTTTTGTTAACTTGCCTCACAAAAAGTGTAATATAGAGCAACCAAAAATCATATGCACCCTAAACTAGTACCAATAATACTGCCACCCTATCCCGTAGTTTCTAAAATGGGGTCACATTTTTGGAGTTTCTACTCTAGGGGTGCATCAGGGGGGCTTCAAATGGGACATGGTGTCAAAAAAAACGGTCCAGCAAAATCTGCTTTCCAAAACCGTATGGAATTCCTTTCTTTCTGCACACTGCTGTGTGCCCGTACAGCGGTTTACAACCACATATGGGGTGTTTCTGTAAACTACAGAATCAGAGCCATAAATATTGAGTTTTGTTTGGCTGTTAACCCTTGCTTTGTAACTGGAAAAAAATTATTAAAATGGAAAATCTGCCAAAAAAGTGAAATTTTGAAATTGTATCTCTATTTTCCATTAAATCTTGTAGAACACCTAAAGGGTTAACGACGTTTGTAAAATCTGTTTTGAATACCTTGAGGGGTGTAGTTTCTTAGATGGGGTCACTTTTATGGAGTTTCTACTCTAGGGGTGCGTCAGGGGGGTTTCAAATGGGACATGGTGTCCAAAAAAACAGTCCAGCAAAATCTGCCTTCCAAAAACCATACGGCGCACCTTTCCCTTTACGCCCTACTGTGTGCCCGTACAGTAGTTTATGGCCACATATGGGGTGTTTCTGCAAGCTAAAGAATCGGGTCAATAAATATAGCATTTTGTTTGGCTGTTAACCCTTGCTTTGTTACTGGAAAAAAATTATTAAAATGGAAAATTTGCCCAAAAATTGAAATTCTCAAATTTCATCTCCATTTGCCAATAACTCTTGTGCAACACCTAAAGGGTTAACAAAGTTTGTAAAATCAGTTTTGAATACCTTGAGGGGTTTAGTTTCTTAGATGGGGTCACTTTTATGGAGTTTCTACTCTAGGGGTGCATCAGGGGGGCTTCAAATGGGACATGGTGTAAAAAAAAAACAGTCCAGCAAAATCTGCCTTCCAAAAACCATACGGCGCACCTTTCCCTCTACGCCCTACTGTGTGCCCGTACAGTAGTTTATGGCCACATATGGGATGTTTCTGCAAGCTACAGAATCGGGGC
This sequence comes from Bufo bufo, assembly GCF_905171765.1. NCBI lineage: Eukaryota > Metazoa > Chordata > Amphibia > Anura > Bufonidae > Bufo > Bufo bufo. The sequence continues at coordinate 68,546,411 of NC_053389.1, forward strand.
AATAAATATAGCATTTTGTTTGGCTGTTAACCCTTGATTTGTTACTGGAAAAAATTGATTAAAATGAAAAATTTGCCCAAAAATTGAAATTCTCAAATTTCATCTCCATTTGCCAATAACTCTTGTGCAAAACCTAAAGGGTTAACAAAGTTTGTAAAATCAGTTTTGAATACCTTAAGGGGTGTAGTTTCTTAGATGCGGTCAATTTTATGGAGTTTCTACTCTAGGGGTGCATCATGGGGGCTTCAAATGGGACATGATGTAAAAAAAACAGTTCAGCAAAATCTGCCTTCCAAAAACCATACAGCTCACCTTTCCCTCTACGCCCTACTGTGTGCCCGTACAGTAGTTTACGGCCACATATGGGGTGTTTCTGCAAACTACAGAAACAGGGCAATAAATATAGCATTTTGTTTGGCTGCTAACCCTTGCTTTGTTACTAAAAAAAAAATGGATTAAAATGGAAAATTTGCCAAAAACTCTGAAATTTTATCACCATTTGCCATTAACTCTTGTGGAACACCTAAAGGGTTAACGACATTTGTAAAATCAGTTTTGAATACCTTGAGGGGTGTAGTTTCTAGAATGGGGTCATTTTTGGGTGGTTTCTGTTATGTAAGCCTCACAAAGTGACTTCAGACCTGAACTGGTCCCTAAAAAGTGGGTTTTTGAAAATTTATGAAAAATTCCAAGATTTGCTTCTAAACTTCTAAGCCTTGTAACATCCCCCAAAAATAAAAATATCATTCCCAAATTGATCCAAACAGGAAGTAGACATATGGGGAATGTAAAGTAATAACTATTTTTGTAGGTATTACTATGTATTATAGAAGCAGAGAAATTGAAACTTGTAAATTTGCAATTTTTTACATTTTTTTGGTAAATTTGGTATTTTTTATCTCAGAATGGCCTGGATAAGTCAAAGTGTTTTAAAGTTATCACCACTTAAAGTAACACTGGTCAGATTTGCAAAAAATGGCCTGGTCCTTAAGGTGAAATAAGGCTGTGTCCCAAAGAGGTTAATTACCACTGTATCTAGAAAGCTTGCCATATGATTATCACAAATTAATGTGAACTGCAACTTATCGTATACATGGTTCAAGTGGTCAAGGAAGGCTGATAGGCAGACCCTATCAGCCTTCCTTGACCACTTGAACCATGTATACGATAAGTTGCAGTTTACATTAATTTGTGATAATCATATGGTAAGCTTTCTAGATACAGTGGTAATTAAAGACCAGGCTGTCAATTTATTAACTGATTTATTTAGAAAAGACACAGACAGAAATAGCATTCTTCACTTCTTCAGTTCCCATCCACCATCCCTAAAGAGGGCCATTCCGAAACCCCAATATCAGAGAGTGCAACGAATTGTTACTGATCCGAATGTACAAGCAATTAGGATAAATGAGATGACTAGCAGGTTTGAGGAGAGGGGATACCCTCCCTCCACTTTGAGGGAAATGAGAAAAGAATTAGATAACTCAAATAATACCGTGGTCATAAAAAAATCTAGATTGGCACTTGTGCACAAGTATCAACCCTATAATCAGAGGTTTGATAATATCATACGCAAGCATTGGCACTTACTGGGGAAGGCATATCCCATGATTGAGGAATTCAAGAATTCACCTCTGATATGCAACAAAAGAAACCCCAATTATATGGATAAACTTGTGCACGCTGATTTAGGGAGCACGAAAGTGACATTAAAACAAAGGGTTCTGACAACACAACGTAAGGGCACTTTTCCATGTTTGCACTGCCTTCAGTGCTCCCACATAATTAAGGATCCCACTTTCTATCACCCACATAATGGACGGCCATTCCCCATAGAGGGTTTTTTCACCTGTGAATCCACTAATGTGGTTTATTTAATAAAATGTCCTTGTGGCTTGTAATATATCTGGGAGACGACACAAAGAATTAGGGATCACATTGGAAAACACAAATCAACAATTAGAACAAAAAAGCTTATGTTACCCATCCCGTTTAATTTTTATCAGTGCAAACATACTATAGCCCAGCTTAGATTTCAGATACTTGAACAGATTAAAAGACCAAGGAGAGGTGGAGATATTAAGAGATTATTACGACGTCGAGAGGCCTACAGTACTAGATCCATACGTTGGACACTTTGTATCCGAGGGGCCTAAACAGGGACTATGAGATCATGCATATTTGATGTGATTTATTCATAAGATTTATGATCTCATTACTATTATATTTTTTTTTTTTCAGACATCTACAGTCCATTGAAGGACCCCTCATCTGACAAGATGGTATTTTGATACACATTCACTTAGGTTATTTTGATTCATTTGTTCTCATTGCCCTTCTACATATATTGCTGAGTTAATTGTATCTAGTGATTGTTTGATTAGGTTACGCGCTCGTGGGCGTGACGTCATGAGAGGCGGTACCTTGTATCATTTCTCTATATATACTTGTATCCTTTGAGTTCATTCTTACCTGTTGATGAAGGCATGCTTGCCGAAACGCGTCCTGGGTGTAGGACATATCGATTTGATTTGATTTAAAAAAAACATCATACTATCAAGACACGACTGCTGGGATTTCTTCTATACTATTAGTGGAGATTGCTCCTATCCCGTGCACAGGGTGAGTGCTGGCTGATCCATTTCTTTGTTTCTATTGTGGGCCAAGCACCGCTCCAGATGACTGCTGTATCCACTACTTTGAGCTTTGACAATGCTGATGCCGAAAGGATCCTTTCACAGGTGATGTCTACTCCTGATTTTTAGAATATCCCGACAAGCGAGTTCAAGAAGCGGCATTGGTAACGTGAACTCAGACGATTAAAATCATACGAATTACACGCTACTACACTAGCGGAATACCATAAGGTGAAGAGGATCCCGAGGGGCCTCAGAGTACATTTGCGTCCAACATTTTTTCCTGAAGATCCTGAGTACTGCAAGGACTTTGAGAGGATTATAAATAAATGCTCCTATGATTTAATGTTATTAACTATAAATCGTATACAAACAGCGATGACAGAAATACAAGCGCAGGTCTCTGCCACAGAGCAACAGTTAAGGGATTCTATAACCTCGGAAGAATTTGGTAAACGAAAGGAATTGGTGGACCAACATATTGCTACATATAGAAAAGAAACAGAGGATAAGAAAAGATCCAAATTTCTACGCGATAGCGAAGATTACCATCTGAATAAGGTGTATAAATGGCAAGATATTTCATCCCACCAGCGATCGGGCTACAGAAGACCGGCGAAACCAGGATCCTATACCTCCAGTTCCGGAAGCGAATCCACAGGACCGCAGGAGATTCGCCCTTTTTTTCGGCAGGGCAGTCGGCGTCCGCATGGAGGAGGAGGCGCACGAGGCGCGCAGGCCGCAAGCACCGAAAGTACTGGCGAAGGGATGGGACTGAGTCAAGCTATCCAGACACGCGCTCAGGTAAGAGCCCGTCTCTTGTGATTAATCTGTCTTCGAAAAGCCTTAACCCTGCTCAGATGTCGGCTTTACAAAAAGGACTTTCTTTTAGTCCGTCTACCTCCTTTGATAGTTTTCAGTTCGATGTGGATCTGAACCAGTTCTTTCGCAAATTAAGACTAAAGGTACATTTTGCTGCATTGGGCGAGCAATCGCAAGATGGGGGAGTGGTGGAGGGGGGCCATTGTGGCTTACGTCTGGTGGATCTGGGGCTTAAAAACAAAAGCCAATATATGCCTCCTAAAGTATACCATCCGATTGAAACTTATGTCCAGTTGGTGAATAAAGAGATACAGAACCAGATTGATTCCATCAAAAGTTGTGATTTAAAAATTTCACATAATGTGACATTACAAGAAAAAATGGCTATTAGATCTTTGATGGAGGATAAGAATATAATCCTGAAACCGGCAGATAAAGGGGGCGCGATCATCCTGATGGACAGAGATAAATATGTGGCTGAAGTCATGCGACAGCTTTCTGACTGTAATACAAACGTACAGTTACAAAGCGACCCAGTGTTTCGGATAAAAGTAAAGATTATAAAAACAGTGCACCATTTTTCTACCTTGGGAGTTATTAATGGGAAAATGTACACATTTTTGATTAACCATGCACCAATTACCCCTGTGTTTTATATTCTTCCCAAGGTGCACAAGACTTTGATTGATCCCCCAGGACGGCCCATTGTGGTCTCTGTGGGTTCGATCTTATCACCTCTTGCAATTGCGCTGGAAAAGGCACTAACACCCTTAATTAAGGATACACAATCCTTTTTGTCTGACACAAAACACTTTCTCAGTACAATTGCTGGATTGGAATCTATCCCTTCAGATAGCCTTCTGGTAACTATTGATATGGTTATCTTATACACCTCAATTGACCACACTAGAGGTATACAAGCAGTTAGATCCTCATTGGATAGAAGTCAATACACTAAAAATTAACAATAATTTTTTCTACAGCTTTTACATCTTGTGTTGTATGAGAACTATTTTATGTTTGAAGATAGCTTCTATCTACAGCGACGTGGGACCGCGATGGGGTCGAACGTGGCCCCGCCCTATGCAAATGCATACATGTCCAATTTTGAGGATTCTTATGTATATAATACTGAATGGTATCAAAATAATATCCTCGTATAGAAAAGATTTATTGATGAAATTTTTTGCATATGGGCGGGGCCACGTGAGAGCCTATCAGCCTTCCTTGACCACTTGAACCATGTATACGATGAGTTGCAGTTCACATTAATTTGTGATAATCATATGGTAAGCTTTCTAGATACAGTGGTAATTAAAGGGTTTCTATCACTTCGTTTCACCTATTTAGCTTTCAGACACTAGCGATCCGCTAGTGTCTGCTTTATCTAACCACCCTAATATAAGAGCTTATTGTCCTGCCGTTTAGCTAAAAAAATAACTTATATAGATATGCAAATGAGCCTCTAGGTGCTATGGGGGCGTGATTAGCACCTAGAGGCTCCGTCTACCTTAACAAACTGCCGCCGCCCAGCACGTCCCTCCAGCCCGCCCATCTCCTCCGGAATGCGATGCTCCTCGTATTCGGCGCATGCGCAGTGAATGTCTGATCGCTTCCCTGCTCAGACATCTCCACTGCGCCTGCGCCGATGACGTCATAGTGCTCCGAGGAACAGGCGCAGTGGAGATGTCTGAGCAGGGAAGCGATCAGACATTCACTGCGCATGCGCAGAACAGAGACGCGCACGGAGAGGATCGCTTCAGCTGGAGATGGGCGGGCTGGAGGGACGCGCTGGGCGGCGGCAGTTTGTTAAGGTAGACGGAGCCTCTAGGTGCTAATCACGCCCCCATAGCACCTAGAGGCTCATTTGCATATCTATATAAGTTATTTTTTTAGCTAAACGGCAGGACAATAAGCTCTTATATTAGGGTGGTTAGATAAAGCAGACACTAGCGGATCGCTAGTGTCTGAAAGCTAAATAGGTGAAACAAAGTGATAGAAACCCTTTAAGGACCAGGCTGGCAATTTATCAACTGATTTATTTAGAAAAGACACAGACAGAAATAGCATTCTTCACTTCTCCAGTTCCCATCCACCATCCCTAAAGAGGGCCATTCCGAATTCCCAATATCAGAGAGTGCAACGAATTGTTACTGATCCGAATGTACAAGCAATTAGGATAAATGAGATGACTAGCAGGTTTGAGGAGAGGGGATACCTTCCCTCCACTTTGAGGGAAATGAGAAAAGAATTAGATAACTCAAATAAAACCGTGATCAAAGAACCATCTAGATTGGCACTTGTGCACAAGTATCATCCCTATAATCAGAGGTTTGATAATATCATGCGCAAGCATTGGCACTTACTGGGGAAGGCATAGCCCATGATTGAGGAATTCAAGATTTCACCTCTGATATGCAACAAAAGAAACCCCAATTATAGGGATAAACTTGTGCACGCTGATTTAGGGAGCACGAAAGTGACATTAAAACAAAGGGTTCTGACAACACAACGTAAGGGCACTTTTCCATGTTTGCACTGCCTTCAGTGCTCCCACATAATTAAGGGTCCCACTTTCTATCACCCACATAATGGACGGCCATTCCCCATAGAGGGTTTTTTGACCTGTGAATCCACTAATGTGGTTTATTTAATAAAATGTCCTTGTGGCTTGTTATATATTGGGGAGACGACACAAACAATTAGGGATCGCATTGGAAAACACAAATCAACAATTAGAACAAAAAAGCTTAAGTTACCCATCCCGTTTCATTTTGATCAGTGCAAACATACTATAGCCCAGCTTAGATTTCAGATACTTGAACAGATTAAAAGACCAAGGAGAGGTGGAGATATTAAGAGATTATTACGACGTCGAGAGGCTTACTGGATCCATACGTTGGACACTTTGTATCCGAGGGGCCTAAACAGGGACTATGAGATCATGCATATTTGAGAGGTGATTTATTCATAAGATTTATGATCTCATTACTATTATTATAATTTTTTTTCAGACATCTACAGTCCATTGAAGGACCTCACATTTGACAAGATGGTATTTTGATACACATTCACTTAGGTTATTTTGATTCATTTGTTCTCATTTCCCTTCTACATATATTGCTGAGTTAATTGTATCTAGTGATTGTTTGATTAGTTTCCGCCCTCGTGGGCGTGACGCCATGAGAGGCGGTAACTTGTATCATTTCTCTATATATACTTGTATCCTTTGAGTTCATTCTTATCTGTTGATGAAGGCATGCTTGCCGAAACGCGTCCTGGGTGTAGGACATATCGATTTGATTTGGGATTTCTTCTATACTATTAGTGGAGATTGCTCCTATCCCGTGCGGCGTGCACAGGGTGAGTGCTGGCTGATCCATTTCTTTCAACTCAATACTGAGTGAAATGTAGAGGTTAGCTCCAGCTCACTTTCACACAACATTCACCCAGTGTGCCGTCAGGGAAATGTAGCGTCCCTGGCCAAAAGCACTTGTCCATGTGTCAGCACGGGTGATGTTACGGGACACATGCTGGTGTAAGGCGGGGATAGCACACTGGGAGAAATAGTGGCAGCTGGGGACTGATCAAGGAGGGACCATTACCGCCATCAGGCTGCGGAAAGCCTCAGTGTCCACAAGCCTAAATGGCAACATTTCCAGGGCCAGCAATTTGCAAAGGTGCGCATTTAGTGTTATGGCCTGTGGGTGGGTGGCTGGGTATTTGCACTTTCATTCAAAGGCCTGGGATATGGACATCTGTACACTGCGCTGGGACACAGAAGTGGATGTGCTAGCTGATGGTGCTTGCAAATGTCCAGGTGCAGGGCGGGAGGCATCCGGGCCTGCGTCTTACTCTTGGACAGGGGATTGGCCAGCACGTAACACAGGGGAAGAGGAGGCAGTGGTGTGACCTGCAGACACTGATTGTGGATCAAGGCGTTTGGGCCACCTATTAGGGTGTTTTGATGCCATGTGGCGGATCATGCTTTGTCGTGGTGAGGTTGCTAGTGCTCACGCCCCAGCTCATTTTGGTATGGCACAGGTTGCAAATGACAATTCTTTTATAGTCCGCACCTTCCTCAAAAAAGCGCCAGACTGCGGAACACCTAGCCCTTGGCAAGGGAGATTGCTGCAAGGGGGTGCTCCGGGGAACAGTTGCTGGCCTGTTTGGTGTGGTCAGCCTTCTCCCTTTTGCCACCATACTGCCTCTTCCAGCCTGTTGTGGTGCTGCGGATCCCTCCCCCTCTGTACTGCTGTCCTTGCTCGGCTTGCCACCTTATTAGGTTTGGTCTGTGATTCCCATTGTCTACCACCTCCTCTTCCACCTCCTCACTTTGGTCATCCTCATGACTTGTTGACCTACCAAGAACCTCACTTATTAACAACTGTGTCTCATCCTCATCATCAACCTCTTGAGACATTAATTGCAGTTGACTTATTGGCAACTGTGTCTCATCATCATCATCCACCTCGTGAAACACTATATGCTGTTCCCCACCGTAATCTTTTTCCGACTGTGGATGCTCAAGAGTTTGGGAATGTCACGGAACCATGAACCAGACGTACAACAAGGGATAAGTGAAAATAAGAAGGCTTTATTGAAAATAAAGCTGTAAAGCAAAAGTCCAAACGGATGGCGAAACCGAAGCAGAGTCTTTGCGAAGCCAGAGGTCAGGAACCAGAAGGGTAGTCAGACGAAGCCAGGATCAGGAACCAGCAGGGTAGTCAGACGAAGCCAGGATCAGGAACCAGCAGGGTAGTCAGACGAAGCCAGGATCAGGAACCAGCAGGGTAGTCGGACGAAACCAGGATCAGGAACCAGCAGGGTAGTCGGACGAAACCAGGATCAGGAACCAGAAGCAGCAGCAGTCTAGAAGCATGTGAACACAGGAGGACCAAGCAAGGAACTGAAGCCACAGACCTCCTATATATATGAGCTAGGCATCCAGCTCCTCCCAGTGGGAAGGAGGAGCCGCAGGGTGGGAGGCTACAAGAAACCCAGAAACCAAGATGGCCGCCAGCACATGTCAAACGAAGGAGAACAGCAAGAAGGTAAGACCATGACAGTACCTCCCCCTCAAGGGCCCCTCCTCCGCGGAGTAAAGAACGGTTTCTGAGGGAAGCGTGCGTGGAAGGCTCGGAGCAAGGCAGGAGCATGGACATCTGCGGAGGGAACCCAGGAACGCTCCTCTGGACCATAACCACGCCAATGGACCAAAAACTGCACCCGACCGCGGACCAGGCGTGAGTCCAGGATATTGCTCACCTCATACTCCTCACGATTACCCACTTGGACCGGACGAGGCCGAGGAACCGAGGAAGTGAAACGATTACACACCAGTGGCTTCAACAGGGAGACATGAAACACGTTGGAGATCCGCATGCCAGGAGGAAGCGCAAGGGCATAGGCTACCGGGTTTACCCTGCGAAGCACTCGGAAGGGACCAACAAAGCGAGGCGCCAGCTTGGGAGTGGGCACTCGAAGGTTGAGGTTGCGGGTGGACAACCATACACGATCTCCGACCTGGTAGGAAGGAGCAGGCGCTCGTCTGCGATCAGCCTGGAGTCTCTGGCGCTGCGCAGAGACCTCAAGGGACTTCTGGATCAGTACCCAAGAAGCACGTAGGACGGAAAGGTGATCCTTCACAGCCGGAATATCCTGGGGAGAGAATACCTCCGGTAACACGGCAGGTTGGAACCCATAATTGGCCATGAAGGGAGACGTCCCAGAGGAAGAGTTCACCGCCGTGTTCCTGGCAAACTCAGCCCAAGGCAGGAGGTCAACCCAATTGTCTTGGTGATCGGAGACATAGCAACGAAGGAATTGCTCCAAGGCCTGATTGGATCGTTCTGCGGCCCCATTGGACTGAGGGTGGTAGGCCGAGGAGAAGGAGAGATGAATCCCCAACTGGGAGCAAAAGGCGCGCCAGAACCTGGACACAAACTGACTCCCCCGATCCGACACAATCTCCTTGGGCAAACCGTGCAACCGGAAGACCTCCCTGGCAAAAATCGTGGCCAACTCTTGTGCAGAGGGTAACTTCTTGAGAGGAACACAGTGGCACATTTTGGAAAACCGATCCACAATCATGAGAATGACCGTATGGCCTCGGGATGCAGGGAGGTCCACAATGAAATCCATCCCCAGGTGTGACCATGGGCGCTCCCCGGTGGCTATGGGTTGCAGAAGGCCCAATGGAAGGTGCCGAGGGGACTTACTCTGGGCACAAACGGAGCATGCCGCTACATATGCGCCGATGTCGGAACGTAGGGAAGGCCACCAGAACAGACGTGAAACAGCCCAGGACAGCTGATTCTTTCCAGGATGCCCCGCGGTCTTGGAGTTATGGTAGGTTCGCAACAACCGAGTGCGCAACTCCTCAGGCACAAAACATCTGCCGTTGGGTCTCCCAGAGGGAGCACCAGATTGAGCCGCCAAAATCTGCTCACCCAGGGGAGAGGTCAGGCTGGTGCGAATGGCGGCCAAGATCTGATTCGGAGGTATGACCGAAGTCGGAATCGACTCCTCCCTGGACAGCTCGGAGTACTGCCGTGATAAGGCATCCGCCCTGATGTTCTTGGAACCGGGTAGGTAGGAGACCACGTAATTAAAACGTGACAAGAACAGAGCCCATCTGGCCTGACGTGGTGTCAATCTCTTGGCCTCAGAAAGGTAGGTCAGATTCTTGTGGTCCGTCAGGATGAGGACCGGAACCACCGAACCCTCGAGCAAGTGCCTCCATTCTTTAAGGGCCTGCACGATGGCCAATAACTCCCTGTCACCAATCTGATAGTTGCACTCCGCGGAAAACAGTTTCCGGGAGTAAAACCCACAAGGAAGCAGAGGACCCTCTGGTGTTCTACGCTGAGACAGAAGGGCGCCTACTCCCGTCTCAGACGCGTCCACCTCGAGGACAAAGGGCAACCCAGGGTTGGGATGCGACAGAATCGGAGCCGACACAAAGGCGGACTTTAGGGCCTCAAAAGCTCGGATGGCCTCGAGCGGCCAGACCTGGGAATTACTGCCCTTCCTGGTCAGATCCGTGAGAGGCTTGGCCAGCATGGAAAAGTCCCTGATGAACTTCCGATAATAATTGGCGAAGCCCAAAAAGCGCTGCAGGGAACGAAGACCACTGGGCTGGGGCCACTGTAAGACAGCCGAAACCTTCTCAGGATCCATGGAGAACCCCTCAGCGGAAATGATGTAACCTAAGAAGGTTACCTGGGATCGGTGAAATTCGCATTTCTCAAGCTTACCGAACAGCTTGTTCTCTCGTAACCGTTGCAACACTCGTCTGACATCCAGAATGTGGGCCTCCATGGATTCAGAATATACCAAGATGTCATCCAAATAGACCACCACACACTGCTGCAACAGGTCACGGAAAACATCGTTGATGAATTCCTGAAAGACTGCGGGCGCATTGCACAACCCAAAGGGCATAACCAAGGATTCATAATGACCGGTCCTGGTGTTAAACGCGGTCTTCCACTCATCGCCCGCCTTGATCCTTACCAGGTTATATGCCGCCCTCAGGTCAAGTTTGGTAAAGACCGTGGCCCCTTTAAGGCGATCGAACAGCTCGGAAATCAAGGGTATCGGGTAAGCGTTCTTGATCGTGATGCGATTGAGACCCCTGTAATCGATGCAAGGCCTCAACTCGCCGCCCTTCTTTTTCACAAAGAAAAATCCAGCCGCTGCCGGGGACGAGGATTTGCGAATGTGTCCGCGTGAAAGCGCCTCCCTCACGTACTCCTCCATGGCCTCATTCTCCGCTACCGACAGTGGATAGACTTTGCCACGAGGAGGAACGGCACCAGATTGTAACTCTATGGCACAATCGTATGGGCGGTGCGGAGGTAGGGCAACCGCGCGCACCTTATCGAATACATCCCGGTACTCCTCGTATTCAGGAGGCAACAGAGAGTCCGAGGAAGTACACAGCAACTTGACAGACCCATGGATGCAACTAGCCCCACACTGCGGTGACCACGAGAAGATCTCGGCCGATCTCCAATCGAAAGTCGGATTATGCTTCCGGAGCCAGGGGTACCCCAAGACCACCGAGTAGTGTGGAGACGAAATAACCTGGAGGCAGACCGACTCTCTGTGAACGGCACCAATGGCTATCCCCACTGGAAGGGTCTCATGAGTCACGTGTGGCGGCAGAAGGGGTCTGCCGTCTATCGCCTCAAGAGCCAGTGGGGAACCTCGAGCCTGCAGAGGAATGGAATTGGCGGCAGCGAACACATTATCAATGAACAAACCACCAGCACCAGAGTCCACCCACGCCTGGGTCGTCACCGAGCCCCCGACCCAGGAGAGGACAACAGTGATCAGTGGTTTGTCAACACGGGAAACCGGGGACGAGGAGACTCCACCCAAGATCTGCCCCCGACAGGATCTCAGGTGCGAGCGTTTCCCGGACGGTTCGGACATGCCAACCGAAAATGCCCACCGAGACCACAGTACATGCATCGGCCCTCGCGTCTCCGGAGTACCCTCTCCCCCTCGGACAGGCGAGCAAACCCCAGCTGCATGGGTTCACCCCCAGACAAGTCATCCCCAGGAGGCGTGGGAGGAGAGGGAGGCACGGGTGGGACAACAAACGTAGGCGCCAATCTGTTAGAAAACCTCCGCAGGCTCTCCTTAAAGGAAGGTCTCTCCCTGAGTCTGGTGTCATTCAAAATCAGGAAAGAAATAAGAGACTCGAGCTTCACTGGTAGGTCCTTAGCTGCAACCTCATCCTTCAAGGCATCCGAGAGACCATGAGAGAAAGCAGCGACCAGAGCCTCATTATTCCAGCCCACCTCTGCTGCCAGGGTACGAAACTCAATGGCGTATTCAGCTACGGATCGTGAACCCTGTCTGATGGACATAAGGAGCTTCGCAGCAGAGGCAGCACGAGCCGGCACATCGAATACCTTCCGAAGAGAAGCAACAAAACCGGAAAACTCGGCAACCACCGGATTGTTGTTCTCCCATAAAGGGCTGGCCCAGGCCAAGGCCTTGTCCGAGAGCAGCGAGATCAAGAAGCCCACCTTTGATCTCTCAGTGGGAAAGGCATGTGGCAGCAACTCGAAATAAATGCCCACCTGGTTAAGGAAACCTCGGCACTGAGTTGGCTCTCCCCCAAAGCGCTGTGGAAGAGGGGCAGAACCGGTCATACCCCGAAACACCGCAGGTGCAACAACAGGTGTCGGGGTAGACTCTGGCGCAACAACCGGAGCGGCAGTAGGAGCGGGCCCAGGAGCGACAACCGACCCATCGGCAACGGGAGCGAAATGAGCCGTGCGTTCAAGCAGGGTTTGCAACGCCACAGCGAACCGACCCAACAGGTGATCCTGCTGATCAAGTCTGGCAACCAGCGTGGGTAGCGAGGATGGCCCTGTACCGTCAGAATTCATGGCTTGGTCCTAATGTCACGGAACCATGAACCAGACGTACAACAAGGGATAAGTGAAAATAAGAAGGCTTTATTGAAAATAAAGCTGTAAAGCAAAAGTCCAAACGGATGGCGAAACCGAAGCAGAGTCTTTGCGAAGCCAGAGGTCAGGAACCAGAAGGGTAGTCAGACGAAGCCAGGATCAGGAACCAGCAGGGTAGTCAGACGAAGCCAGGATCAGGAACCAGCAGGGTAGTCAGACGAAGCCAGGATCAGGAACCAGCAGGGTAGTCGGACGAAACCAGGATCAGGAACCAGCAGGGTAGTCGGACGAAACCAGGATCAGGAACCAGAAGCAGCAGCAGTCTAGAAGCATGTGAACACAGGAGGACCAAGCAAGGAACTGAAGCCACAGACCTCCTATATATATGAGCTAGGCATCCAGCTCCTCCCAGTGGGAAGGAGGAGCCGCAGGGTGGGAGGCTACAAGAAACCCAGAAACCAAGATGGCCGCCAGCACATGTCAAACGAAGGAGAACAGCAAGAAGGTAAGACCATGACAGGGAATCAGTGCACAAGATCTCATCATGTCCCTCAATAAGCGGGCTTGGCGAAAGGCCCAAATCAAGGAATGGCGATGAAAAAAGCTCCTCGGAATATCCGAGTGTGGGATCACTTGTTTGCCAAGACTCTCCATGGTGGGAGGAAGGAGGATCAGAGTGAGGATTCTGTTGACCAGACTCTTGGCTACTGAGACTGGACTTTGTGGAGGACAGGGTGGTGCTTAACCGACTGGAAGCATTATCTGCTGCAATACAACCGACCACCTGGTCGCACTGGTGTGACTTCGAGAGTGGTGTCCTGCGCCGCCCTGCAAACTGGGACATGAAGCAAGGTATCGTGGATGAGTGTGTTTCTTGTACTCTAACAGCAAGCACAGTTTCTCCACACCCAGGGCCACGGCCTCTGCATGCACCATCAGCAGCACAGCCACTTCCCCGTCCCTTACTGCTCGCCTTGAGCATATTAAATGTTATATATGCTTGCAAGTACAGTATGTCACACGTACAGTAGCGCAGGTTTTGTAAGTGTATGTGTAACACCCCAGAGTTGTGTTACGAAACTCTTTTACCCTGCTACGGCCTGTTATGAGCATTTACATTGTCATCTAATGTAATTTCACATATTATCCTCACAAATGTGCATTGTAAAGCCTTGTAAATATATATTGCTGTAATTTTCATGTTAGCAATGTGTTAGCAGGGACTTAGAGACAGTTTAGTGTTTCTGAAGTGGAATAGTGCATTCCAGTTCAGCTCCCCCTTCTGTGAGCAGAAATGGGCTGCGCCCACATCCTGCCTCATGGGGAGAGGACGAAGTTAGAGTTAGTGTAACCCACCCCCTGCTAGGGGTATGGTGTGTGTGTAGGAGCTCCCAGTTATAGGGATCCAAAGCCAGGATCTTGTCTCGGCTGAGACAATTGATCATCATTCCCAGCCTGAGCCTTGCAGCCTCAGCTGGAAGAAAGCAAGCAGCCATCTCCAGTATTCCAGGAAGAAGCATACCCTGTGAAATTAACTGTGAGTACCGTGCAGAGACCAGGAGAAGCTAAATTCCTCCTCAGCAAGTCAGTTCCCAAGACAGCAGATGATAGATAGTGCAGAAGATAAATTCCTGCCACATTACAGAGCTACCAAGCAGACATCCCTTTCCTGCAAAGCTCCAGGCATATGATAGAGCAGAAGCTAGATTCCTGCCACACACTGCCAATACCTGCTGGGACTTCAGACTAATGCTGTATCTCACTTGGATGAAAGCTGCATCTAGTAAAGACAAGTTTAAACTTTATTCCAAGTCTGGATCTCAATTACTGCTGCAAGTTCCTCAATTACTCCTACTAGCACCACACTCATTTTATTGCAAGTGAGCCGGGATCCAGGAGTCCAGCCGTACCAAGGTAGGAGACACTGTTGACACTATTGCCACTACCATACAGAGACATTACACCACTCTGGCATTCCTAACCTGGTAGGTGAGTTACAACACCTTAAAGGGCCCTGTGTTAGTACCCTGCGAACGCTGCAATTGGCGTCACAAACAAAACTATAAACTATCACTTACACCTGACCCAGCCATGGCATATTATTGGCGTCAAAGTGCATACCCCCAATCCGGCTCTATTGCATATGTGCAAATAAATGAAACGGAATGTCACAGATATTTCGGATGCTCAAATGTTACACAGGAGATGTAGCGCAGCCACGCAGGTAATGTCACTGTCACCAGCGGCTAAGAAAAAATTACGCTGAATGAATGTCGCTGATATTTAGGATGTGCACAAGTTACACAGGAGATGTAGCGCAGGTAATGTCGCTGTCAGCAGCGGCGAAAAAATTTAACTGAATGTAAATGATATTTAGAATGTGAAAAAGTTATACAGGAGATATAGCGCAGCTAATGTCGCTGTCACCAGCGGCTAAAAAAATTACGCTGAATGAATGTCACTGATATTTAGGATGTGCACAAGTTACACAGGAGATGTAGCGCAGGTAATGTCGCTGTCAGCAGCGGCAAAAAAATGTAACTGAATGTAAATGATATTTATGATGCGCAAACATTATATAGGAGATGTAGCGCGGCTAATGTCGCTGTCAACAGCGGCGAAAAAATTTAACTGAATGTCACTGATATTTATGATGTGCAAATGTTATACAGGAGATGTAGCGCACCTAATGTCACTGTCACCAGCGCCGAAAAAATTTAACTGAATGTCACTGGTATTTATGATGTGCAAACGTTATACATGAGATGTAGCGCAGGTAATGTCGCTGTCACCAGCGGTGAAAAAATGTAACTGAATGAATGTCATTGATATTTATGATGCTCAAGCGTTATACAGGAGATGTAGCGCTGGTAATTTCGCTGTCACCAGTGGCAAAAAAATTAAGCTAAATGTCGCTGATATTTATGATGCGCAAACATTATACAGGAGATGTAGCGCAGGTAATACAGGAGGGTTTCCGTTTGTGAGATCCGTTCAGGGATCTCACAAGCGGTCCGATAAGGATCCGCTAAGAATGCATCAGTTTGGCTCCATTCTGGCTCTATTGCGCTTTGGAGGCGGACACCAAAACGCTGCTTGCAGCATTTTGGTGTCCGTCTGACGAAACTGAGCCAAACGGATCCGTCCTGACACACAATGTAAGTCAATGGGGACGGATTCGTTTTCACTGACACAATATGGCACAATAGAAAACGGATCCGTCCCCCATTAACTTTCAATGGTGTTCAAGAGCTGTATATGTAACCTTTCAGACCCAGTGCTAGCGTGGGAGTACAATAAAGATGTAGCAGGGCTGTATAGGAAGCCATTCAGCCAAAGTGATGTTAGGGGACTGTAGAAGACACATGTAGCTGAGCTGTATATGCATCTATAAAGATACATAGTGTAAGGTTTATACACAACAGCTGTAATGGAAACAAATCTGTAATAGTGCTGGTGGGTGGGGGTTGGTCAAGCTTTTGAGCTAATGTATAATATGGAATTACAGTTTTTGATGCACAGAATGGGTTTGTAAAAGATCAGACTGAGATTTTGTGTGTAAAACTGCAGAACAGCCACGTGTTACTGTACACTGAGCTCACTTCACATGGCTCTCTGATTCCCCAGCAGGGGGAGGGGCCTCACACACACTGAAGGCTGCCAGACTGATGAGTCATACACTTCACATGAACTAGCACGCAAGGACAGTGTAATGTCATAAGGAGGTGTGGCCGGCCTTCACTCAAACTGCCTAAGCCCGCCCAGCCTTAGCAGTAGAAAACCAGGAAGTGAACAGCTAGCTGGCAGCAATTGAGGATGAAGTAGCAAGATGAGAATACCCCTTTAAGGACACAGGGCGTACTTGTACGTCCTGTGTAGTTCCGATCACAGCCTCCCGGCGGGCGGTGATTGGAACAAGGTGCCTGCTCAAATCATTGAGCAGGCACATTGGGTCAATGCGCGGGAGGGTCCCGTGACCTCCCGGTGTCGGCAATCGCCGCAAACCGCAGGTCAATTCAGACCTGCAGTTTGAGGCTTTTACTGGAGGTTGCGGCGGGTGGTCCTAGGTGCCATCGGGTCCCCGTGCGGCTGTAGGGGGGACCCGATGGCATGGAAGGCAGCGCCATTCTAGAAACTACACCCCTCAAGGTTTTCAAAACTGATTTTACAAACTTTGTTAACCCTTTAGGTGTTCCACAAAAATTAATAGAAAATAGAGATAAAATTTCAAAATTTCACTTTTTTGGCAGATTTACCATTTGAATCCATTTTTTTCAAGTTACAAAGCAAGGGTTAACAGCCAAACAAAACTCAATATTTATGGCCCTGATTCTGCAGTTTACAGAAACACCCCATATGTGGTCATAAACTGCTGTACGGGCACACGGCAGGGCACAGAAGGAAAGGAATGCCATGCGGTTTTTGGAAGGCAGATTTTGCTGGACTGGTTTTTTGACACCATGTCCCATTTGAAACCCCCCTGATGTACCCCTAGAGTAGAAACTCTAAAAATTAACCCAATGTCGTTAAGGTGAACCCCATCAAGCCGCATGTTATCGCCTTCCAGTTGGCGGTGACACACTACCACCCCCGCCCGTTAACGAACAAATCGGGCAATCCGGGCATTGACCGTTCTCCTGGCCCTCTCTATGGCCTAGGAATCCCAAGCACCTTGCCACGTGACCCTGGAAATGATCTCAGACCAAACTATCACAACCTCATGAAAGAAGAAAGGCGTTCCAAGTCTGCCCCTAATCAGGGTAATCAGCTCAGCGATTTTTAACAGGCAGAGGTCATTACCCCCTGCGTGAATGACTAAAATCACCGGCGAGCAAACTGATCTGCTGAGGTCAACGGCTTCTGGAAGGACCTGGGACCAACGTAGACCCTGGACGCCTCGCCACATAACCTGAATATTGCGAAAGACGAGACTGCGGCCACCCAGAAGGTATTCTGCCCACTGGCCGGCCCAAAACATGTAGGAATGTCCGATGAAGCAGATGGTGGGCTGCATCGCATCTGAAAATAGAAATGAAATCAATAAATGGGGATGGACATAGGAAGCAAAACACGCAGACCTCCATCTGCCAATCCGTTGAACATCGGACTCCGGCAAGCCCGTCCTGGCCGCATCTTTAGCTGCACCAATGTGGAAAGAGTGGGCACCAAAATCCGCGACAGGAAGGTCTAATGCAAAAAGGCAACGGCGAAAAATGGATTTAAACTGAAAACGCATGAGGCTAATGTCAGCATGTAGGAGAAGAGGAGAGCCCTGAGAGCGTGCACTCAATAACTGAGACACCGCCGCATGAGGGCATACAGGGCCATCCACCTTATGAATGGGGAACCACGCGCCGCGCGCAAAGACATTTGTTTTGGAGCGGCGAATGGAAACCCGGAGGGAGGAGTCACTGAGGAGAACGTCGCCAACACATAAACCGCCCAACCGGGTACGCGATTGGGACACCAGCTCCGCAATCCTAAGGGCGGCAAAAAATGCCAAACAAAAGGCTGCCTTAAACAGCGTGATTTCGTAGGGTGAGGAGCAAACCACGGGCAGGATATTGCATAGGCGCGTTAATAGAGAATATGATACAGGGCGTTAGAGATGTCGCGAACATAAAATTTTCCGTTTGCGAACGGCGAACGCGAATTTCCGCAAATGTTCGCGAACGGGCGAACCGCCATAGACTTCAATAGGCAGGCGAATTTTAAAACCCACAGGGACTCTTTCTGGCCACAATAGTGAATGAAAAGTTGTTTTAAGGGGACTAACACCTGGACTGTGGCATGCCGGAGGGGGATCCATGGCAAAACTCCCATAGAAAATTACGTAGTTGCCGCAGAGTCGGGTTTTAATCCATAAAGGGCATAAATCACCTAACATTCCTAAATTGTTTGGAATAACGTGCTTTAAAACATCAGGTATGATGTTGTATCGATCAGGTAGTGTAAGGGTTACGCCCGCTTCACAGTGACAGACCAAACTCCCCGTTTAACGCACCGCAAACAGCCCATTTGCACAACCGCAAACTCCCCATTTGCACAAGGTTGGATACCAAGCTAGCCATGTCCCGTTCCTTGTCCTCACTGACGTCATTGAAGGTCTCTTCCTCCACCCAGCCACGTATAACACCAAGGGTCCCCAAAAGGTGACAACAAGCCCCCTGGGACGCCTGCTGTGGTTGGTCTTCCACCTCCTAAAAACCACCTTCCACCTTTGACTCCTCTTCTTCAGACTCCTCTCTCTGCGTTGCCGCAGGTCCAGCAATCGACGACGACAAGGCTGCTTCTGGTGGTGATAGTGACCACAACTCTTCCTCTTCATGCTCATCTACGGCCTGATCCAGCACTCTTCGCAGGGCACACTCCAGAAAAAACGCATATGGGATGAGGTCGATGATGTTGCCTTGGGTTTGACTGACCAGGTTTGTCACCTCCGCAAAAGGATGCATGAGCCTACAGCCATTGTGCATGAGCGTTCAGTAGCGTGGCCAAAAAATACCCTGCTACGCACAGGCTGTCCTCTTTTTTTTTTATTAAAAAAATCTGTTCTTACCAGTTTAATGTCTGTTTTGTCCCCTATCAGGGGCCGATGTGGTGTATGGAATAGATTTTAGGAACCGGGAGATGGAAAAAGATGCTTGGTCGGTCCTCTTACTTCCAATTTGGGGCACTGCGCGTGCGCCGTGCAATGTACTATGCAATCCCAATATGAGTGGTATGCTAAGTAGTACTATTCCTATCAGTTTAATCCCTGTTACGTCCCCTATCAGGGGACGTGTATGGAATAGAGTTTAGACAACTGCAAAGAGTTGTCAATAGTTGACACACTCATGACATAAATTTTATTCCTCTATGCGTCAATCTTGGTGTAGTGATGACTGTGCTCGTTCGCACGTTTGGGAGATTGAAGACGATGGTGGTTTTTCAAAGCCTATGGTCGTGCTGAGGTAGTTCAGTGACCGTTAAGTGACCCAGAAAACAATGATTCTGCAGTGTGGGCCCATTGTTGGCCTAGTAGGCTTTAATGATCACCTTAGATGATCACAAAGAAAATTCATGTTTTTTCTATGCAAAATTATCCAGCCGATTGCTTTTGGTCTGTTCACAATGAAGCAACGACCTTATCTCATCTGGGGTGTGCCAACATTGCCATTGCCAACACACTTATAGAGGTGATCGCTTCATTGTGATACGAAAGCCCCTTCACCACAACAAGGTAACGATCACGAAGGGGAATTGACACATGTATGTGCCTTTTTTTTTGTTTTGTTTTTGCAGCCACAGTGCAGCACCAGAGGCCAGAAAAATTAGGCATGTACACATGCCTGAAAAATCAGGTATTGTCGCTGTAGCAGCGGCCGGAAAAATTGATGTTTTCCAGGCAGAAAGTGCACTAAAACATTGCGGCTTGAACCCTAGTTGGTTGCGGAGAAGTCACGTAAGTCCTCCGGCATTCAGAGATTAAATACAGCAGCGTGTGTACCATTTTATAGCCCAAGGCATCTCATCAGGCCTTTTTTAGGCCTCATGCACACGACCGTTCTTTTTTACGGTCCGCAAAAACGGGGTCCGTAGGTCCGTGATCCGTGACCGTTTTTTCGTCCGTGGGTCTTCCTTGATTTTTGGAGGATCCACGGACATGAAAAAAAGTCGTTTTGGTGTCCGCCTGGCCGTGCGGAGCCAAACGTATCCGTCCTGAATTACAATGCAAGTCAATGGGGACGGATCCGTTTGACGTTGACACAATATGGTGCAATTGCAAACGGATCCGTCCCCATTGACTTTCAATGTAAAGTCTGGAGTCTCTTTTATACCATCGGATCGGAGTTTTCTCCAATCCGATGGTATATTTTAACTTGAAGCGTCCCCATCACCATGGGAACGCCTCTATGTTAGAATATACTGTCGGATATGAGTTACATCGTAAAAACTCATATCCGACAGTATATTCTAACACAGAGACGTTGCCATGGTGATGGGGACGCTCCTAGTTAGAATATACTACAAACTGTGTACATGACTGCCCCCTGCTGCCTGGCAGCCCCGGATCTCTTACAGGGGGCCGTGATCAGCACAATTAACCCCTCAGGTGCCGCACCTGAAGGGGTTAATTGTGCGTATCATAGCCCCCAGTAAGAGATCCGGGGCTGCCAGGCAGCAGGGGGCAGACCCCCCTCCCTCCCCAGTTTAAATTTGATTGGTGGCCAGTGTGGCCCCCCCCACCCTCCCTCTATTGCATTAATAACATTGGTGGCACAGTGTGCCCCCCCCCCCCCCCCCCCCGCCCTCCCTCTATTGCATTAATAACATTGGTGGCAGTGTGCGGCCTCCCTTCTCCCCCCCCCCCCCCCCCCGATCATTGGTGGCAGCAGAGTTCCGATCGGAGCCACAGCGATTAAACTGGGACTCCGATCGGAAGTCTATGCCAGCCTCAGTGCCTCATCACATCTCCTGCCACAGTGCGCCGTAATTTGCCTGCCACACTGCCTCAACACATTAGAAGCCATAATGCCCCCTGACTATACCAGCCATGATTCCTCATCAAATTTACAGCCACAGTGCCCCCTGACTTTGCTAGCCAGATTGCCTCATCACATTAGCAGCCATAATTCCCTCTCACTATGCCAGTCTCAATGCCACCTGGCAACCACAGTGTCTCATCACATTGCAAGCCACAGTGTTTAATCACAGTGCCCGCTGACTACGCTAGCCACAGAGCACTATCATAAGTAGGGCCAGTTCACACCACTTATTCTCTCCCCCCCCATCATTGGTGGCAGTTCCGATCGGAGTCCCAGTTTAACCGCTGGGGCTCCGATCGGTAACCATGGCAACCCCAGGATGCTACTGCAGTCCTGGTTGCCATGGTTACTTAGCGATAGTAGAAGCATCATACTTACCTGCTGGCTGCTGCGATGTCTGTGTCTGGCCGGGAGCTCCTCCTACTGGTAAGTGACAGGTCTGTGCGGCGCATTGCTGTCACTTACCAGTAGGAGGAGCTCCCGGCCAGACACAGACATCGCAGCAGCCAGCAGGTAACAGGTAAGTATGATGCTTCTACTATTGCTAAGTAACCATGGCAACCAGGACTGCAGTAGCGTCCTGGGGTTGCCATGGTTACCGATCGGAGCCCCAGCGGTTAAACTGGGACTCCGATCGGAACTCCGCTGCCACCAATGATGGGGGGGGGGAGAGAATAAGTGGTGTGAACTGGCCCTACTTATGATAGTGCTCTGTGGCTAGCGTAGTCAGCGGGCACTGTGATTAAACACTGTGGCTTGCAATGTGATGAGACACTGTGGTTGCCAGGTGGCATTGAGACTGGCATAGTGAGAGGGAATTATGACTGCTAATGTGATGAGGCAATCTGGCTAGCAAAGTCAGGGGGCACTGTGGCTGTAAATTTGATGAGGAATCATGGCTGGTATAGTCAGGGGGCATTATGGCTTCTAATGTGTTGAGGCAGTGTGGCTGGCAAATCACGGCGCACTGTGGCAGGAGATGTGATGAGGCACTGAGGCTGGCATAGACTTCCAATCGGAGTCCCAGTTTAATCGCTGGGGCTCCGATCGGAACTCTGCTGCCACCAATGATCGGGGGGGGGGCCGCACACTGCCACCAATGTTATTAATGCAATAGAGGGAGGGGGGGCCGGGGGAGGCCGCACACTGGCCACCAATGATATTCAAACTGGGGAGGGGGGGTCTGCCCCCTGCTGCCTGGCAGCCCCGGATCTCTTACAGGGGGCTATGATACGCACAATTAACCCCTTCAGGTGCAGCACCTGAGGGGTTAATTGTACGGATCACAGCCCCCTGTAAGAGATCGGGTGCTGCCAGGCAGCAGGGGGCAGTCATGTACACAGTTCTTTTAGTATATTCTAACTAGAAGCATCCCCATCACCATGGGAACGCCTCTGTGTTAGAATATACTGTCGGATCTGAGTGAAAACTCGGCTCTGAAAAAGCTTTTATGCAGACGGATCTTCGGATCCGTCTATATGAAAGTAACCTACGGCCACGGATCACGGACACGGATGCCAATCTTGTGTGCATCCGTGTTCTTTCACGGACCCATTGACTTGAATGGGTCCGTGAACCGTTGTCCGTCAAAAAAATAGGACAGGTCCTATTTTTTTGACAGACAGGATACACGGATCACGGTCTCGGCTGCAAAACGGTGCATTTTCCGATTTTTCCACGGACCCATTGAAAGTCAATGGGTCCGCGAAAAAAAACGGAAAACGGCACAACGGCCACGGATGCACACAACGGTCGTGTGCATGAGGCCTAAGTCAAATGCATCCCCCACTGTCAGTCCCTTCGGGATCCATGCCTCATTCATCTTAATAAAGGTGAGGTAATCTAGACTTTTTTGACCTAGGCGACTTCTCTTCTCAGTGACAATACCTCCTACTGCGCTGAAGGTTCTTTCTGACAGGACACTTGAAGCGGGGCAGGCCAGAAGTTCTATCGCAAATTGGGATAGCTCAAGCCACAGGTCAAGCCTGCACACCCAGTAGTCAAGGGGTTCATTGCTCCTCAGAGTGTTGATATCTGCAGTTAAGGCGAGGTAGTCTGCTACCTGTCGGTCAAGTCGTTCTCTGAGGGTGGACCCCGAAGGGCTGTGGCGATGCGTAGGACTTAAAAAGTTCTGCATGTCCTCCATTAACAACACGTCTGTAAAGCGTCCTGTCCTTGCCAGCGTGGTCGTGGTATGAGGAGGATTACTTTCACCTCTTCCCCTGTTAGATTCCCGTTGTGCTGTGACATCACCTTTATACGCTGTGTAAAGCATACTTTTTAACTTGTTTTGGAACTGCTGCATCCTTTGCGACTAATTCGGTAACATTTCAGGCACTTTCTGCTTATACCAGGGGTCTAGTAGCGTGGCCACCCAGTACAGGTCGTTCTCCTTCAGCCTTTTTATATGAGGGTCCCTCAACAGGCATGACAGCATGAAAGACCCCATTTGCACAAGGTTGGATGCCGAGCTACTCATGTCCCGTTCCTCATCCTCACTGATGTCATTGAAGGTCTGTTCTTCCCCCCAGCCACGTACAACACCACGGGTACCAGATACGTGACAATGAGCACCCTGGGATGCCTCCTGTGGTTGGTCTTCCTCCTCCTCAAAGCCACATTGCTCCTCTGACTCCTCTTCCTCAGACTCCTCTTCCAGCGTTGCCGCAGGTCCAGCAAGCAATGCTGATAAGGCTGTTTCTGGTGGTGATGGTGACCACAACTCTTCCTCTTCACGCTCATCTACGGCCTGATCCAGCACTCTTCGCAGGGCACACTCCAGGAAGAAAACAAATGTGATGAGGTCGCTGATGGTGCCTTCGGTGCGACTGACTAGGTTTGTCACCTCCTCAAAAGGACGCATGAGCCTACAGGCATTGCGCATGAGCGTCCAGTAACGTGGCAAAAAAATACCCAGCTCCGCAGAGGCTGTCCTAGCACCCCGGTCATACAAATACTCGTTGACGGCTTTTTCTTGTTGGAGCAGGCGGTCGAACATTAGGAGTGTTGAATTCCAACGTGTCGGGCTGTCGCAAATCAATCGCCTCACTGGCATGTTGTTTCACGGCTGGATATCTGAAAAGTGCGCCATGGCCGTGTAGGAATGCCTGAAATGGCCACACACCTTCCTGGCCTGCTTGAGGACGTCCTGTAAGCCTGGGTACTTATGCACAAAGCGTTGTACGATCAGATTCAACACATGTGCCATGCACGGCACATGTGTCAACTTGCCCAAATTCAATGCCGCCAACAAATTGCTTCCGTTGTCGCACACCACTTTGCCGATCTCCAGTTGGTGCGGAGTCAGCCACTGATCCACCTGTGCGTTCAGGGCGGACAGGAGTGCTGGTCCGGTGTGACTCTCTGCTTTCAGGCAAGTCAACCCCAAGACGGCGTGACTGTCACGAGTTGGAGGTCCCAGAAGGTACCACCGCGTCGTCATGCAATAAACAAACGGAAATCAGGTACAGACACATAAGAGTTTATTGCACAAACAAAACAGGGAAGGCAGCACAGAGAAAACATGAGCTCTATGTACCGTCAGCACAGTGGGAGAAAAACCCCACTGCGCCACTGTCTAGTAATACTCCAGAGGGGCGTAACTAAGCAACTCCTGGTTTTCACTAGAGCCCTAGATGGTAGAGTTAGACTTAGCCACAGGAAGTTGCCAGGGTCCCCTCTGGAGCGTGACCTAGACAGTGACAGCAGGAGCGAATGGACAACAGGTACCAGAAAGTACCGACGGCACATAGGCAAACATAACAGACAGGTAAATACAAAACAGGGCAAATAATAACACAAGCAGGAGTTCATGCAAGGGAGCAGGAGTGGCAATGAGCAGAGAAGGACTTGCTCCACCAGTAGTAAACTGCATGGCCTTGTCATGCCACTCTGCTGCAAAGGCTTGCTGAACACAGACATATGAATACAAAACAGGTCAACTAATAATACATACAGGAGTTCACGCAAGGGAGCAGGAGTGGCAATGAGCAGAGAAGGACTTGCTCCACCAGTAGTAATCTGCATGGCCTTGTCATGCCACTCTGCTGCAAAGGCTTGCTGAACACAGACATCAGAATAAACACAAAGTAACTAAAACATAACTGGCAGAACAGAAAGACAGGAAAAAGGACGCAAATGAACAAGTAGGGAAACTCACAGAGCACAGACAGACAGACACAGATCCCATGGGTTAGCAGCATGGGAGAGAGAGTACAAACCAGGAGCAGGACAAGACAACACACACCAGGAGAGCTGAAACAGAACTGAGGAAACCTCAGCCTTAAATACATGTTCCATGGGTGCAGCAGAGAGGCCACACCCATGGAGCAGACAGAGGATTAACTCCTAATAGGAACACAGGGGAGTTAACCCATACAGAACCACAAATAACACAAAGGAACAGAACTTCAGCGAGGAGCGCCAAACGAGCAAGAACAGAAGGTCACAGCCAGAGATAGTGGCTGTGACAGTGACACTGTCGTATCTGGGATGTGGAATAGCCCCTGGGGAGCTGGGGTGGTGCAGTTGATGTGGAGCAAGACGCAGCAGCAGAAGAGGACTTAGCCGAGGAGGTTAGCGAAGAGGATGAAGTAGGAGGAGTAGAGGAGGTGGCAGCAGGCGTGCCTGCAAGTCGTGGCGGTGTCACCAACTCCTCTGCAGAGCCACGCATTCCATGCTTGGCAGCCGTCAGCAGGTTTACCCAATGCGCAGTGTACGTGATATACCTGCCCTGATCGTGCTTTGCAGATCAGGTATCAGTGGTCAGATGGACCCTTGCCCCAAGACTGTGTGCCAGACATGCCATGACTTCCTTTTCCACAATAGAGTACAGGTTGGGGATTGCCTTTTGAGTAAAGAAATTTCGTCCGGGTACCTTCCACTGCGGTGTCCCAATAGCTACAAATTCTTTGAAGGCCTCAGACTCCACCAGCTTGTATGGTAAAAGCTGGCGGGCTAAGAGTTCCGACAAGCCAGCTGTCAGACGCCGGGCAAGGGGGTGACTCTGTGACATTGGCTTCTTACGCTCAAACATTTCCTTGACAGACACCTGACTGTGGGCAGATGAGCAGGAACTGCTGAAGGTGAGAGGTGGAGTGTCGGATGGTTGAGAGGCGGCAAGGAGGACAGCAGTGGTTGACGTGGCTGAAGATGCTGGACCAGGAGGAGGATGGCGGCTTTGAGTTTGTGTGCTGCTTGTACTCATGTGTTGATCCCATAGGCGTTTGTGATTTGAGATCATGTGCCTTCGCAAAGCAGTTGTACCTAGGTGGGTGTTGGACTTCCCACGACTCAGTTTCTTTTGGCACAGGTTTCAAATGGCATCGCTGTTATCAGAGGCAGACACACAAAAAAAATGCCACACTGCTGAGCTTTGCAATGATGGCATTCTGGTGGTGGCAACAGCATGCGTTGATTAGCGTGCTGTCTGGCTGACCCTGGGTGCCGATGCATGCTGTCTGACTGTGTCACTAGCTCCTTGCGATGACCTCCCCCTGCTTCCAACTCGTCTCCTCCTCTTCTCTGTCTCCGCATCTGAACTATCCACCTGTTCTTCTTCTCTTCGAGCGTGACATCCACGGACACATCGTCATCATCAACTGCTTTACTTGTATCTGACAACTCAGCAAAGGAAGCAGCAGCGGGTACAACATCATCATCATCACACCGTACGTCCATGTGTGTAATGCTGCCTGACTGAGACATATCCCTGTTATCTACATCCTCTGGCAATAATGGTTGCGCATCACTTATTTCTTCCAACTGATGTGTAAATAACTCCTCTGACAGATCAAGTGAAACAGCTGTGGTGCTAGTGTTGGTGGTGGCGGCAGGCGGGCGAGTGGTAACTTGAGAGGTGCCCGAAGCTGAGCTGGAGGAGGATGGTGCGTCAAGGTTCCGAGCGGAAGCTGTAGAAGATTGGTTGTCCTGTGTTATTCAGTCAACTATGTCCTCAGACCTTTTCGAGTTCAGGGTATGTGGCCTCTGAACACTTGGCATTATTCTAGGGCCAAAGGAAGTCACAGCACCACAACCACGACGGCCCCTGCGAGGTGGCCTGCCTCTGCCTGTCATTTTTTTTCGATTAGTTGTACTATGCGTGCAAGCTACTGTGACACCAGATATGAGTGGTGGCACTGTGCACTGGCAGTAGTTGGCACAGTACACGCTGTAGGCCTGACACACACGCTTGCAGGCAACTGCAATTATATTACAGTCAAAAAAGTTTCTTTTTTTTAAATGTAATCTA
Source organism: Bufo bufo (assembly GCF_905171765.1). NCBI lineage: Eukaryota > Metazoa > Chordata > Amphibia > Anura > Bufonidae > Bufo > Bufo bufo. Next base: position 68,574,078 of record NC_053389.1, read on the forward strand.
CTGTGACACCAGATATGAGTGGTGGCACTGTGCACTGGCAGTAGTTGGCACAGTACACGCTGTAGGCCTGACACATACACTTGCAGGCAACTAACTGCAATTATATTACAGTCCAAAAAGTTTTTTGTTTTTTTTATGTAATCTACTGTGACACCAGATATGATTGGTTGCACTGTGCACTGGCAGTAGTTGGCACAGTACACGCTGTAGGCCTGACACACGCTTGCAGGCAACAAACTGCATTTATATTACAGTCAAAAAAGTTTATATTTTTTTTAAATGTAATCTACTGTGACACCAGATATGAGTGGTGGCACTGTGCACTGGCAGTAGTTGGCACAGTACACGCTGTAGGCCTGACACACACACTTGCAGGCAACTAACTGCAATTATATTACAATCAAAAAAGTTTTTTTTTTTTTTTATGTAATCTACTGTGACACCAGATATGAGTGGTGGCACTGTGCACTGGCAGTAGTTGGCACAGTACACGCTGTAGGCCTGACACACACGCTTGCAGGCAACTAACTGCAATTATATTACAGTCAAAAAAGTTTATATTTTTTTTAAATGTAATCTACTGTGACACCAGATATAAGTGGTGGCACTGTGCACTGGCAGTAGTTGGCACAGTACACGCTGTAGGGCTGACACACACGCTTGCAGGCAACTGCAATTATATTACAGTCAAAAAAGTATTTTTTTTTTAAAATGTAATCTACTGTGACACCAGATATGAGTGGTGGCACTGTGCACTGGCAGTAGTTGGCACAGTACACGCTGTAGGCCTGACACACACGCTTGCAGGCAACTGCAATTATATTACAGTCAAAAAAGTTTCTTTTTTTTAAATGTAATCTACTGTGACACCAGATATGAGTGGTGGCACTGTGCACTGGCAGTAGTTGGCACAGTACACGCTGTAGGCCTGACACATACACTTGCAGGCAACTAACTGCAATTATATTACAGTCCAAAAAGTTTTTTGTTTTTTTTATGTAATCTACTGTGACACCAGATATGATTGGTTGCACTGTGCACTGGCAGTAGTTGGCACAGTACACGCTGTAGGCCTGACACACGCTTGCAGGCAACAAACTGCATTTATATTACAGTCAAAAAAGTTTATATTTTTTTTAAATGTAATCTACTGTGACACCAGATATGAGTGGTGGCACTGTGCACTGGCAGTAGTTGGCACAGTACACGCTGTAGGCCTGACACACACACTTGCAGGCAACTAACTGCAATTATATTACAATCAAAAAAGTTTTTTTTTTTTTTTATGTAATCTACTGTGACACCAGATATGAGTGGTGGCACTGTGCACTGGCAGTAGTTGGCACAGTACACGCTGTAGGCCTGACACACACGCTTGCAGGCAACTAACTGCAATTATATTACAGTCAAAAAAGTTTATATTTTTTTTAAATGTAATCTACTGTGACACCAGATATAAGTGGTGGCACTGTGCACTGGCAGTAGTTGGCACAGTACACGCTGTAGGGCTGACACACACGCTTGCAGGCAACTGCAATTATATTACAGTCAAAAAAGTATTTTTTTTTTTAAATGTAATCTACTGTGACACCAGATATGAGTGGTGGCACTGTGCACTGACAGTAGTTGGCACAGTACACGCTGTAGGCCTGACACACACGCTTGCAGGCAACTGCAATTATATTACAGTCAAAAAAGTGTTTGTTTTTTTAAATGTAATCTACTGTGACACCAGATATGAGTGGTGGCACTGTGCACTGACAGTAGTTGGCACAGTACACACTGTAGGCCTGACACACACGCTTGCAGGCAACTGCAATTATATTACAGTCAAAAAAGTTTTTTTTTTTTTTTAATGTAATCTACTGTGACACCAGATATGAGTGGTGGCACTGTGCACTGACAGTAGTTGGCACAGTACACGCTGTAGGCCTGACACACACGCTTGCAGGCAACTGCAATTATATTACAGTCCAAAAAGTTTTTTGTTTTTTTTAAATGCAAGCTACTGTGACACCAGATATGAGTGGTGGCACTGGGCAAGTGGGCACAGTATACGCTGTGGGCCTGACACACACAATGGCAGGCAACTGCAATTAGATTACAGAGGGAAAAAAAAAAAAGAAGACTGATGTACTAGACCTAAAAAGGGCTTTTTGGGGTGCTGTCAGGACGCTGTCCCTACAGCAGATCAGATGAGTCTTTGAGGACTGGAGTGGACACTGAATACACTGGCCTAACCATTGATTTCCCTATTAAATCAGCAGCAGCTGCACTGTCCCTCCTCTCACTAAGACTGCAGCTTCCGAATTAATCTAAGATGGATGCTGTCCTTGCTTTTTGCTAGGAGGTGGGAGGGTCTGGGAGGGACGGTATGCTGCTGATTGGCTGGAATGTGTCTGCTGACTGTAAGGGACAGGGTCAAAGTTTGCTCAATGATGACGTATAGGGGGCGGACCAAACATCGCATATGTTTGCCCGCCGCGGCGAACGCGAACAAGCGATGTTCGCCGGGAAATGTTCGCCGGCGAATAGTTCGGGATATCTCTACAGGGCGTCTGCGCTCTCGGCGGACGTGTTCTTTTCACCAGCCCTTAATGGCTTGGCGAATTAGAAAATGTTTGGTAACATCTGGCGAACCGCGCAACTTAAAGTAAAAACTAACTCCGGACAGGCAACGCTGCGCAACCACAGCAGAAACCCCTTGCTCTCTTAGGCTTAATAAGTATGAAATTGTCACTTCCAAGCAAGCAGTTTAGTCTGGGGAAGACGGAAAACCATCAGGACGGTATCAATTTTGATACCTAAAAATGTGATAATCGTCGAGGGGCCCAAAGTTTTGTCTTCTGACAGGGGAACACCGAAACAGGACATGAAAAAACGGAATGTATTGAGAAGGAATTGACATTGATGGGAATCACCCGGAGACACGAAGAGGAAATCATCCAGATAATGGATGATGGAATGGGTACCTGTCTCATAACGAATAACCCATTCTAGAAAAGTGCTAAAGAGTTAGAAGAAATTGCAGGATATGGAACAGCCCATCGGCAGGCACGTGTCATAATAATACCAGTCATCCACTACAACCCAGTTGGTGGTAACAATCTGGGTGCACCGGAAGCAAGTGAAAAGCCGCTTCGATGTCCAACTTTTTAGCTAACAAATCACCTGGGCCTGCTGAAGTAAAATGAAAAGGACGATTCCGGCACTTATTGTTCTTCCCATAAAATATTCCGGTTTATTGAATCACATCATATGCAGAACAGTATCACAAATAAGCAGTTGTTTACGCGTTTCGGAGACCTTCTCCTTAGTCGTAACAATGTGGTCTGAGAGTTTAGAAAAATTTAAAGACCCATGTACCCTCCCCCAGCTAGTGGGTGGTGGTAACATGATGTCATGAATTAATCAACCCAAAGACTCACACCTGGAGTATCATACTCAGTAGACATTAATTAACATTACTTAAAATAGCCCCACATGATGCTCTCGCTTGGAATAAGTATATCATTGCTGGAGGCTTTCATATGTCAAAAGAGCAAGCGCAAGCGCAAGGTGTGAGGAAACGCATCGTGTGAATAGGGTATATACAAAATATCAATTACAAATAAAATATACAAACATATACCCTGTAGAGAACTCTACATGCGAAAAATGGGTAAAAAGATGGATTATATGTGGCTGCAATCTTCACGTTGTTATGATATAAATAGACGTGTTGGAAATAACTTGATAAAACAAACCATGATAGACAGACATTTGGTAAAGTATAACATATGGCAAATAACATCCCCTGGCAACTGGAAAATTAATTGCTAACTTCCAGTATAGGAGGTTATTGGTAAATGTACATCAATTCTTTCTTTTGGTTGAGACCTGTTGGCACCCTTGTATTTAACCACTTCAGCCCCCCTAGCTTAAACCCCCTTAATGACTAGAACACTTTTTACAATTCTGCACTACACTACTTTCACGGTTTATTGCTCGGTCATACAACTTACCACCCAAATGAATTTTAGCTCCTTTTCTTCTCACTAATAGAGCTTTTATTTGGTGGTATTTCATTGCTGCTGACATTTTAACTTTTTTTGATATTAATCGAAATTGACATTTTTCACTTTCTGTTGTAAAATTTTTCAAATATAACTACATTTCTATATACGTTTTTCTCTAAATTTATTGTTCTACATGTCTTTGATTAAAAAAAAAATGCAATAAGTGTATATTTATTGGTTTGGGTAAAAGTTATAGCGTTTACAAACTATGGTGCAAAAATTTTAATTTACGCACTTTGACTTTCTGAGCACCTGTCATGTTTCCTGAGGTTCTACAATGCCCAGACAGTAGAAACACCCCACAAATGACCCCATTTTGGAAAGTAGACACCCTAAGGTATTCGCCGATGGGCATAGTGAGTTCATGGAAGTTTTTATTTGTTGTCACAAGTTAGCGGAAAATGATTTTTTTTTTCTTACAAAGTCTCATATTCCACTGACTTGTGACAAAAAAATTAAATTTTACATGCCCCTCACGAAATACCTTGGGATGTCTTCTTTACAAAATGGGGTCACTTGTGGGGTATTTATACTGCCCTGGCATTTTAGCGGACCTAAAGCGTGAGAAGTAGTTTGAAATCAAAATGTGTAAAAAATGCCCTATGAAATCCTAAAGGTGCTCTTTAGAATTTGGGCCCCTTTGCCCACCTAGGCTGCAAAAAAGTGTCACACATGTGGTATCGCCGTACTCAGGAGAAGTAGGGCAATGTGTTTTGGGGTGTATTTTTACATATACCCATGCTGGGTGAGAGAAATATCTCTGTAAAATGACAACTTTGTATAAAAAAATGGGAAAAGTTGTCTTTTACAGAGATATTTATCTCACAGAAGTTCGGGCTTGGGATCGGTGTTCTGTAGATTGTATTATTTTCCCTTATAACATGGTTATAAGGGAAAATAATAGCATTCTGAATACAGAATGCATAGTACAATAGCGCTGGAGGGGTTAAAAAAATAAATAAATAATTAACTCACCTTAATCCCCTTGATCGCGCAGCCGGCATCTCTTCTGTCTTCATCTTTGCTGTGTGCAGGAAAAGGACCTGTGGTGACGTCACTCCGGTCATCACATGGTCCGTCACATGATCTTTTACCATGGTGATGGATCATGTGATGACCGGAGTGACGTCACCACAGGTTCTTTTCCTGCACACAGCAAAGAAGAAGACAGAAGAGATGCCGGCTGCGCGATCAAGTGGATTAAGGTGAGTTAAATTTTTTATTTATTTTTTTAACCCCTCCAGCCCTATTTTACTAAGCATTCTGTATTCAGAATGCTATTATTTTCCCTTATAACCATGTTAAAAGGGAAAATAATAATGATCGGGTCTCCATCCCGATTGTCTCCTAGCAACCGTGCGTGATAATCGCACCGCATCCGCACTTGCTTGCGGATGCTTGCGATTTTCACGCAGCCCCATTCACTTCTATGGGGCCTGCGTTGCGTGGAAAACGCACAATATAGAGCATGCTGCGATTTTCACGCAACGCAAAAGTGATGCGTGAAAATCACCGCTGTTGTGCACAGCCCCATAGAAATGAATGGGTCAGGATTCAGTGCGGGTGCAATGCGTTCACATCACGCATTGCACCCTCGAGGAATACTCGCCCGTGTGAAAGGGGCCTAAGGATAGATGGATTTGAGATATAGTTCAGATGTTCTAGTATTCTGTTTTTGAACTTACGTATGGTGCTGACAACATACATCAAATCACACTCCACACATTGTATAACATAGATTACCCCCGTGCTATTGCAATTGATATATGTTTTTATAGGGAAAGTTGTGGAATGATCAGCATTATGAAAACTTTTTTGAACTGATACATACTTGCATGTTTTACAGGGATGGCTACCACACTTTGTGAAGCCTTTGTAATTAATCCACATGCTCTGTAATTTTTTGTTTTTGTTGGCCACGTGCAGGGAGGGGGAAAGGGAACTTGCCATGGTTGATGCTTTTCTGGGCACTATTTTACAGCCATTTTTCAAAGCACTGTACAGAATATTGTCATCAAATAAAATAGGCAGACACTTCTGCACAATGCTTCGTATTTTATTAAACTGCCGGCTGTATGTCAAAACCAATGTAGGTGGATCTTTCTCACCTGTCTCCCGTTTACCCTTGTCTTTAATTTGTATATAATCATTGTTTTTAACTTCCTTGTTGGTTTGATTTGCTGCACTGACTTTTTGGTCTACAGTTGTTTTGCGGGTATTTTTGGATCTAAATAATAAATCATGTCTGGATTTATTTGACACTATATTATACCCTCTTTCTAGCATCCATATTGGATATCCTCTGATTTTTAATCTCATTTTGATGCCTTTACATTCTTTTTCAAAAGCTACTTCTGCATTACAGTTTCTGCATTCGTGCATGAATTCCCCCACAGTTATGGCTCTTATGACATGCGCCGGATGATGGCTGTTCGCATGCAGTATGGAATTACCTGCTGTTGTTTTCCTATGGGTCTCCGTATAAACAACTTCATCTGGGACACCAGTTAATTTCAAAGCTTCACCTGGGCCTGCTGTCCTGACCAGAACCACTGCCCTGTCGAAAGGCACATAGGACACAAAGGCGTCATCCTTGGAAATACCATCATAAACAGATGTGCCTTTGGGAAAGGACAAGTGGTGGATCAGACAATACTTGCCCGGTTCACTTTTGGGAACGAGGCCTAACGGCGAAATACGGATCTTAGCAAAGGGGGGGGGGGTGAAAATGGTCCCACTATCCTACCTAATGCAACCTCTTTAGAAATGTTTTCCCGCAACAGGCTCGGATTGTCCTTAGCAGACTTTAAATTGCTAGAAAACGTAGGTGAAGGATAAAAATTGAAGGGGATAAAAACAAATGTAAACCCGAAACGAATCTGGGCAGCAGCTACTTTATTGGGGTACAGGTCTAGCCACTGGGACATCGCAGACATGTTCACTGGAGTCTTTCCCAGCAGCGGAGTTTGGATATTTGTGCAAGAGGGGGTTACGGGGGCAATGGACAGCAGCGTGAGATCCTCCGCAAAAGGAACACTCATGCTTGTACTTACACAAGGTGAAAAATTTGCAATATCCCTCGTTGAAAAGCCAGCATGCTCCAGGTCTGCGCACGGCTACTGGCCCCTGCATGTTTGCTGATGAGCAAGTGGCCGCAGAAGGAAAGGGGTATGCTTTCTGTGCCATCATGAGGCGAAGCCATAGGTCAGTAGCTTTAACCCCCCTAACCTATTTCCGGATGTAGAGCTAAAAGTCGACGGAACTCTTCGTCATAACGCCACCATGCTGCCCCTCCATGAGACTTATATGCGCAATATATGGAATCCATATATACGAAGAGCTCCGCCGACCGTTCAGGGTGGCGAAGAGCCATTGTGTAACCTAACACGGAAAAGGCTTGTAACCAATTCCCTATAGTATGGGTGACCTTAGGTCTTTGGTCCACAAATCTATCGGAATTAGGTCTTCGCTCTTTATCTACTGTGTGCTGGTCAACTGAAACCAAAGACAAGATATCTACATACTGGTTTGCCCATATTTTATTTTTTGTCTCCTCGTCTAGATGAGCACCTAAGGGGCTAAGGCTGCAAAACAGGGATTCCTTGTGATCACTAGCTCGTGACTTGATGGGCTGTGGAGTTGGGGCGGCGGGTACAGCAAGGGGAGGGCTAGGGTCTAACTGCGCTAATAACGCCCTAAGGGCAGGCACTAGCCCTTTCGCTACCATGTCTTCCCCCCACGCCCCCATAAAATTAAACTCACTGGGTGTAGAAGAAGCCGAGGAAGCAGCCGAAGTGGCCAGAGGAGCTGTGTCAGGAACCATGCTGGCTGGATCAACCCCGCGGGAGGATCTGCTGGTCACATGTCTGGGTTATTGCCTCCTACGTGTTCTTGACCTGCCAGAACTGGATCTGCAGGATCTCAACTCCGACGACGAAGGCGACCGCCACCTAGAAGATCTTGAACGGGTAGATCTACGGCTCCGTCTGGAAGATCTGGCACCATGGCGGGAGCTGCAGTGGCAATGCGATTCTGACCTGCGCCTTTCTCGGCGGTCGGGAACATCATCAGGTGACTGGGATCAGGTATTGGAGAGGCGGGTAGGAGCCTGAACCAAAGGGGCGCTAAGAGCCTGCCCTGCTATAGTGGGCAGGGGGGTGTCTAATGTAGTCTGCAACTCCATGGTGGGGGGATGGGGGGGCAAGGGAGAAATCCTTGGGGGGGGGCAGAAGGCAGACCCTGTACTGTAGAGGGGATCTGAAGTGGAGCCTCCTCAACAATGGAGTGTTCACTGACAGCACTGCCCATAGTAGCGGCAGGGAGCAAGTGGGAGACAGTGCGGGCGGAGCACTGCTTGTGAGCGACAGCGCCAGATGCAGTAGCGGGGGGCGTAGCTACAGGACGCGCATCCGGAAGCGCTGAGGCTTGCCTGGCCGGCGTGCTGGTTAATGCGCTCCCCCGCCTGCTTCTTTTGCCTGTGGAACGAATAGGTAAGAGAGGAGGGGACGGGCTAAGGCGAGCGGGTGGGCGGATCTTACGGGCAGTCCGCCGGCCACCTGCCCGCACATCAGACTGAGCAGAGGGCGCAGCGGGAGGGAGTGAGGGGGGGACAGGGGCTTGTAATCCCGCCAGCAGGATATTGGGCTTTGAATATGCAAGAGCAGCAATAAGCTCTTGTTCTGTGGCCATACCTGCTTAAGGTGCCGGAGACAAAAGAGTCCGGGCACACGCCTACTACATCCTTTAAAGCCACGGCCCTAACCACTACCCCCTGGCCAATCAGACCCGAGGGGAGGGAGGAGGCACAATGATAGCCGGCTGCAGCCCCATGAACATGAAACTCAATAAAAACACCCCCGCGGGCTGAACCATTACCACCTAGCTGCCAGCCCAGTTTTATTAACCCTTCTCCTGCCCTGACCTTCTATGCACTCAAGGACGCCTTCATATATATTCCTCAGCGTCTACTAAACTGTATCTTCGTCTTCAACTGCACCACTCTGCGCTGATGGACTCGTCTATTGTGTGTGCCTCACATCACTATGAGGTCCGGAGTTGTTGAAAATGGCAGAGGGCTCCCAGAAGACATATCTCCAGAGTACTAAAGATGGCACACTAGCTGCACTAGTTAACAGACTGGATACAGGGGCCAAGTGAGCCCTGACTACAGCACATGGATGTAGGGATGTGGGGTTCACCTCACAGAGACTCCAAAGGGTGATGAGGGTGACAACCTTCTGGGGATCCATAGAGGGGTATAAAAGTGGATGAGAGTTGCAATATACTATACAAAGGCTTCTTATTGGGCTAACAAAGTGTAAGGTGGCTGAGGGAGTCTATAAAGTGTGTGATGATTTACGGAACATATGGAGATATTAGAATCAGTGATAACTGAAATATGCCCTCCTCCCTACCTCCCATATCTAGCAAGATCACCCCATATTTTGGGTGTTGTCCTGGGAAGCCTGATGCATGACCTGAAATGTTCACTTTTAGCTGTCTCTGAATCCTAACTTCCTGCTCCACCATTTATTCTATGACAGCCTTAAAGGTGTTGTCTCATCATGGACAATAGGACAATAGGGGCATATCGCTAGGATATGCCCCCATTGTCTTATAGGTGCGGGTCCCGCTGGGACCTGCACCTATATCGAGAACGGATCCCCGCAAGTGAAGGAGGGTGCACTGCGCATGCGCAGCTGCCCTCCATTCCTTTTTTATGGGGCCGCCGATCGATGGCTCGGCCTTTTCCGTAGGCCCCATAGAAATGAATGGGAGCGGGGGTCGCGCATGAGCTCCCATTCACTTCTATGGGGAGCCGGCTTGGTGGTAGCTGGACTGGGGCACTCCAGCCACCACCTTGCGGTGCTCCGTTCTCTAGGTAGGTGCAGGTCCCAGCGGTGGGATCCACACCTATAAGACATTGGGGGCATATCCTAGCGATATGCCCCCATTGTCTATCATGAGACAACCCCTTTAAGCCAGTGGAAAGTATCTATCCCTGCACCACATTTATCCTACAGCCTGAGCCCCTGTGATAACTCCGGTGCAGGTCTAGACCACCGGTCTAAGCTTACACCATCTATAGGATAAGTAAATCTAGGCCTATGAATACAGAAGGAGACATCTACCAGAGGCATCAATTTATTCCCTTGACATGATAAATGTAAAACTAGAGATGTCGCGAACATAAAATTTTCCGTTCGTGAACGTCGAACGCGAATTTTGGGCGAACCGCCATAGACTTCAATAGGCAGGCGAATTTTAAAACCCACAGGGACTCTTTCTAGCCACAGTAGTGATGGAAAAGTTGTTTCAAGGGGACTAACACCTGGAAAATGGAATGCCGGAGGGGGATCCATGGCAAAACTCCCATGGAAAATTACGTAGTTGCCGCAGAGTCGGGTTTTAATCCATAAAGGGCATAAATCACCTAACATTCCTAAATTGTTTGGAATAACGTGCTTTAAAACATCAGGTATGATGTTGTATCGATCAGGTAGTGTAAGGGTTACGCCCCCTCTTCACAGACATTGACAGACCAAACTCCCCTTTTAATGAACCGCAAACAACCGCAAACAGTCCATTTGCCCATTTGCCCAACCGCAAACTCCCCATTTGTTCAAGGTTGGATACCAAGCTAGCCATGTCCCGTTGATGTCATTGAAGGTTTCTTCCTCCACCCAGCCACGTACAACACTAAGGGTCCCCGAAAGGTGAATTGAATTGATTTTTCGAACGGGAAGATGGTTAAAAAAACGCTGGCTCCCTCCCCTTTGTTTTAATCCACGGTCACTGTGTCTGCGCTGTGCAATTTACTGTCCCACCCGATATGAGTGGTATTTTCTGTAGTTCTCTTCTCATCAGTTTAATCCCTGTTACGTCCCCAATCTGGGGTCCATTTATTGAGTTGATTTTTCGAACGGGGAGATGGTTAAAAAAACGCTGGCCCCCTCCCCTTTGTTTTAATCCACGGTCACTGCGTCTGCCCCGTGCAATTTACTGTCCCACCCGATATGAGTGGTATTTTCTGTAGTTCTCTTCTCATCAGTTTAATCCCTGTTACATCCCCAATCTGGGAAACATTTATTCAATTGATTTTTCGAACGGGGAGATGGTTAAAAAAACGCTGGCTCCCTCCCCTTTGTTTTAATCCACGGTCACTGAGTCTGCGCCGTGCAATTTACTGTCACACCCGATATGAGTGGTATTTTCTGTAGTACTATTCTCATCAGTTTAATCCCTGTTACGTCCCATATCAGGGTGGGATTGCCTTTTGTGAAAAAAAATTTAGGCCGGGTACCTTCGACTGCCTTCACAGTGACAGACCAAACTCTGATACACCAAACTGAATTGATTATAGGAACCGGGAGATGGAAAAAGAAGCTTGGTCGGTCCTCTTACTCCCAAGTTGGGGCACTGCGCGTGCACGGAGCAATGTGCTGTGACACCCTATATGAGTGGTGTCTTAACTAGTACTATTCCTATCAGTTTAATCCCTGTTATGTCCCCTATCCGGGGACGTGTGTCGAATTGATTATTAACCATTGTCGAATTAACGAACCATTATGTTATCCTGAAATAATTTAGTTCTGAGCTCTGTACTTGCTTTGTATTGGAATTGATGGGGATTTTTTAAATTGTCTGCATTATTTCTAATAAACTATTAAGAGACTTTATTATGATTTTTTTTATTTTATGTATTAAAAACCCATACAGACATGGTCTGATCATAATGAAGCAACGGCCTTATCATCTGGGGTGTGGCAACATTGCCAACACACTCATAGAGGTGATGATCGCTTCATTGTGATACGCAAGCCCCTTCACCACAACAAGGTAACGATCACGAAGGGGAATTGACACTTGTATGTGCCTTTTTTTTAGTTTTGTTTTTGCAGCCACAGTGCAGCACCAGAGGCCAGAAAAATTAGGCATGTACACATGCCTGAAAAATAATGGTATTGTTGCAGACGCTGTTGTAGCAGCGGCCAGAAAAATTGATGTTTTTCAGGCAGAAAGGTGACTAAAACATTGCGGCTTGAACCCTAGTTGGTGGCGGAGAATTCACGAAAGTCATCCGGTATGCAGACATTATATACAGCAGCGTGGGGACCATTTTGAGGCCAAGGCATGTCATCAGGCCTTTTGTTAGTCAAACGTATCCCCCACTGTCAGTCCCTTCGGGATCCATGCCTCGTTCATCTTAATGACGGTGAGGTAATCAACACTTTTTTGACCGAGGCGACTTCTCTTGTCAGTGACAATGCCTCCTGCTGCACTGAAGGTCCTTTCTGACAGGACACTTGAAGCGGGGCAGGCCAGAAGTTCTATCGCAAACTGGGATAGCTCAGGCCACAGGTCAAGCCTGCACACCCAGTAGTCAAGGGGTTCATCGCTCCTCAGAGTGTCGATATCTGCAGTTAAGGCGAGGTAGTCTGCTACCTGTCGGTCGAGTCGTTCTCTAAGGCTGGATCCCAAAGGGCTGTGGCAATGTGTAGGACTGAAAAAGCTCTGCATATCCTCCATCAACAACACATCTGTAAAGCGTCCTGTCCTTGCCGCCGTGGTCATGGTAGGAGGAGGATTATTTTCACCTCTTCCCCAGTTAGATTCTCGTTGTGCTGTGACATCCCCCTTATGAGCTGTGTAAAGCATATTTTTTAGTTTGGTTTTGAACTGCTGCATCCTTTCCGACTTTCGGTAATTTGGTAACATTTCCGCCACTTTCTGCTTATATCGGGGGTCTAGTAGAGTGGCCACACAGAACAGGTCATTCTCCTTCAGCCTTTTTATACGAGGGTCCCTCAACAGACATGACAGCATGAAAGACCCCATTTTCACAAGGTTTAATGCCGAGCTACTCATTTCCCGTTCCTCGTCCTCACTGATGTCATTGACGGTCTGTTCTCCCCCCCAGCCACGTACAACACCACGGGTCCCAGATAGGTGACAACAACGAGCACCCTGGGATGCCTGCTGTGGTTGGTCTTCCTCCTCCTCAAAGCCACATTCCTCCTCTGACTCCTCTTCCTCATACTCCTCTTCCAGCGTTGCCGCAGGTCCGGCAAGCGATGATGACAAGGCTGTTTCTGGTGGTGATGGTGACCACAACTCTTCCTCTTCCTCTTCACGCTCATCTACAGCCTGATCCAGCACTCTTCGCAGGGCACGCTCCAGGAAGAAAACAAATGGGATAAGGTCCCTGATGGTGCCTTCGGTGCGACTGACTAGGTTTGTCACCTCCTCAAAAGGACGCATGAGCCTACAGGCATTGCGCATGAGCGTCCAGTAACGTGGCAAAAAAATTCCCAGCTCCGCAGAGGCTGTCCTAGCACCCCGGTCATACAAATACTCGTTGACGGCTTTTTCTTGTTGGAGCAGGCGGTCGAACATTAGGAGTGTTGAATTCCAACGTGTCGGGCTATCGCAAATCAAGCGCCTCACTGGCATGTTGTTTTGCCGCTGGATATCTGAAAAGTGCGCCATGGCCGTGTAGGAACGCCTGAAATGGCCACACACCTTTCTGGCCTGCTTGAGGACGTCCTGTAAGCCTGGGTACTTAGACACAAAGCGTTGTACGATCAGATTCAACACATGTGCCATGCACGGCACATGTGACAACTTGCCCAAATTCAATGTCGCCAACAAATTGCTTCCATTGTCACACACCACTTTGCCGATCTCCAGTTGGTGCGGGGTCAGCCACTGATATACCTGTGCGTTCAGGGCAGACAGGAGTGCTGGTCCGGTGTGGCTCTCTGCTTTCAGGCAAGTCAACCCCAAGACAGCGTGACACTGTCGTATCCGGGATGTGGAATAGCCCCTGGGGAGCTGGGGGAGTGCCGTTGATGTGCAGCCAGACGCCGCAGCAGAAGAGGACTCAGCCGAGGAGGTTATCGAAGAGGATGGAGTAGGAGGAGTAGAGGAGGTGGCAGTAGGCCTGCCTGCAAGTCATGGCGGTGTCACCAACTCCGCTGCAGAGCCACGCATTCCATGCTTGTCAGCCGTCAGCAGGTTGACCCAATGCGCAGTGTAGGTGATATACCTGCCCTGACCGTGCTTTGCAGACCAGGTATCAGTGGTCAGATGGACCCTTGCCCCAACACTGTATGCCAGACATGCCATGACTTCCTTTTCAATAACAGAATAGAGGTTTGGGATTGCCTTTTTTGAAAAAAAAATTAGTCCGGGTACCGTCCACTGTGGTGTCCCAATAGCGACAAATTTTTTGAAGGCCTCAGACTCCACCAGCTGGTATGGTAAAAGCTGGCGGGCTAAGAGTTCTGTCAAGCCAGCTGTCAGACGCCGGGCAAGGGGGTGGCTTTGTGACATTGGCTTCTTACGTTCAAACATGTCCTTGACAGACACCTGACTGTGGGCAGATGAGCAGGAACTGCTCAAGGCGAGAGACGGAGTGGCGGATGGTTGAGAGGGGGCAAGGAGGACAGCAGTGGTTGACGTGGCTGAAGATGCTGGACCAGGAGGAGGATGGCGGCTTTGAGTTTGTGTGCTGCTTGTACTCATGTGTTGATCCCATAGGCGTTTGTGATGTGCGATCATGTGCCTTCGCAAAGCAGTTGTACCGAGGTGGGTGTTGGACTTCCCACGACTCAGTTTCTTTTGTCACAGGTTGCAAATGGCATTGCTGTTATCAGAGGCAGACACACAAAAAAAATCTTCGAGCAGGCACCCACGTGGCATCCACGGACACATCGTCATCATCAACCACTTCACTTGTATCTGACACCTCACCAACGGAAGCAGCAGCGGGTACAACATCATCATCATCATCACACTGTACGTCCATGTATGTAATGCTGCCTGACTGAGACATATCCCTGTTATCTACATCCTCTGGCAATAATGGTTGCGCATCACTAATTTCATCCAACTGATGTGTAAATAACTCCTCTGACGGATCAAGAGAAGCGGCTGTGGTGGCTGTGGTGGTAGTGGTGGTGGTGGCGGCGGGCGGGAATGTGGTAACTTGAGAGCAGGTGACCGAAGCTGAGCTGGAGGAGGATGGTGCGTCAAGGTTCTTAGCGGAAGCTGTTGAAGATTGGGTGTCCTGTGTAAGCCAGTCAACTATTTTCTCCGAATTTTTCAGGTTCAGGGTACGTGGCCTCTGAACACTGGGCATTATTCCAGGGCCAGTGGAAATTACAGCACCACGACCACGACGGCCCCTGCGGGGTGGCCTGCCTCTGCCTGTCATATTTTTTTTTGATAAGTGGTACTATGCGTGCAAGGTACTGTGCCACCCTATATAAGTGGTGGGCAGTGGGCACAGTACAGTCTGTGTGGGCCTGACACACACTGGCTTGCAACTGCGATTATATCACAGAGAAATAATAAATGGACTTTTTTTATGTGCAAGGTTTTGTGAGTGACACCCTGTAACGGTATGAGTGGTGGCCTAGCCAGTGGCCACAGTACAGTCTGTGAGCCAGACACTCACTGGCATGCAACTGGGATTATATCACAGAGAAATAATAAATTGACTTTTTTTTATCTGCAAGGTATTGTGAGTGACACCCTGTAACGGTATGAGTGGTGGCCTAGCCAGTGGCCACAGTACAGTCTGTGGGCCAGACACTCATTGGCATGCAACTGGGATTATATCACAGAGAAATAATAAATTGACTTTTTTTTATCTGCAAAGTTTTGTGAGTGACACCCTGTAACGGTATGAGTGGTGGCCTAGCCAGTGGCCACAGTACAGTCTGTGGGCCAGACACTCACTGGCATGCAACTGGGATTATATCACAGAGAAATAATAAATGGACTTTTTTTTATCTGCAAGGTATTGTCTGTGACACACTGTATGAATGGTGTGCACACAGTACTGTCTGTGAGCCTGCAGGCTGCAGCCTCTCACACACGGGCAGGCAACAGCAATATATATATATATATATATATATATATATATATATATATATATATATATTAAAAAAAAGCAGACTGATGTACCAGCCCTAAAAAGGGCTTTTTGGGGTGCTGTCAGGACGTTGTCCTTACAGCAGATGAGTCTGTGGACACAGAACACTAGCTAACGCTTTCCCTATTGAATCAGCAGCAGCAGTAATGTCCCTCCTCTCACTAAGAATGCAGCTTCCGAATGAATCTAAAATGGATGCTGTCCAGGAGGTGGGAGGGTCTGGGAGGGAGGGTCTGCTGCTGATTGACTGGAATGTGTCTGCTGACTGTGAGGTACAGGGTCAAAGTTTACTCAATGATGACGAATAGGGGGCGGACCGAACATCGCATATGTTCGCCCGCCGCGGCGAACGCGAACAAGCTATGTTCGCCGGGAACTATTCGCCGGCGAACTATTCGGGACATCTCTATGTAAAACAGGATGACAAATACTTTAGTAAAAAAAAAATTTATTTCAGATTTCCATGTAATGTAGGTTCATTGCTCCATTGCTCAGTTATGACCGGAGCTGCTCTCTTATTGGCTTTGCCGCCTGAAGGTATCTCTAAGCTTTGGCACTGAAAAGCTCAGATTGCATCTTCTTCAACAATTCCTCCTCGAACACTAACATATTTTGAAAGACCTTTGAAAGCATAGTACTTTCCTCCAGACCTTCTGGTTCACTAACAGGTTTACTATCTTCTTTGCTCTCTGCATTTGCTACCTCTTTGCGGACGTCTTCAATAATGGGCTTTATACGTTCATTGAACTGATCTATAATCGGCTGTGCTTTTTTCTGTACAACGGGACGAATTTCTTCCCAGAAGGCGCTCTGATGTATTTTGACTTGATCCTGAAACTTCTTAAAAGAAGGCTGGATTTCCACCACAACATCACGTGTGCTCGTGTAGATAAGCATGGCTAATTCCCCCAAAACAGGGAGTACTTTAGTAGAGTAGACTGGGTAGTTGGCGTTGATTTCCTCATGTACCTCCTTATAAATGCCCATGGTGTATTCAATAACGCTATACCCCAAGGTATAATAATTTCCCTTTATCATTTCTGTTCTCTTCTCACATGCAGCCCTGGATGAGAATGAGAGAAAAAAAAAACATTAGTGAATGTCAAATTATTGTTACTCGTTCTATTAAGAAGAGATTTGGTGAAGCCCAGGCTTTATCACAGCAGAAGAAAATGGTCATTCTGTTTTTGTACATAAGGTAAAAGGGGTGCCGCAGCTTCATTAGAACTTAGAGATCAACTGTTGCCAGTGGCCGCTGAAGACAATGGTCGACGATATACAGTGCCTTGCAAAAATTCACCCCCCTTGACTTTTTTCATATTTTGTTACATTACAGCCTTAAGTTCAATGTTTTGTTAATCTGAATTTTATGTAATGGATCAGAACACAATAGTCTAAATTGGTGAAGTGAAATTAGAAAAAATATATAAATAAAACTATTGTTTAGAAATAGAAAACAGAAAATTGGCATGTGCGTATGTATTCACCCCCTTTGATAGGAAGCCCATAAAAAGCTATTTTTTAAAAGGCCCCAGAGGCTGCAAAACCAAAGCAAGAGGCATCACTAATCAAACACTGCTATGAAGACCATGGAACTCTCCAAACAAGTAAGGGACAATGTTGTTGAGAAGTACAAGTCAGGGTTAGGTTATAAAAAAATATCCAAATCTTTGATGATCCCAAGAAGCACCATCAAATCTTTCATGACCAAATGGAAAGAACATGGCACAACAGCAAACCTGCCAAGAGACGGCCGCCCACCAAAACTCACGGACTGGGCAAGGAAGGCATTAATCAGAGAGGCAGCACAGAGACCTAAGGTAACCCTGGAGGAGCTGCAGAGTTCCACAGAGAGACTGGAGTATCTGTACATAGGACGACAATAAGCTGTATGCTCCATAGAGTTGGGCTTTATGGCAGAGTGGCCAGAAGAAAGCCATTACTTGCAGCTAAAGACAAAAAGGCACGTTGTGAGTTTGCGAAAAGGCATGTGGGAGACTCCCAAAATGTATGAAGGAGGGTGCTCTGGTCTGATGAGACTAAAATTGAACTTTTCGGCCATCAAAGAAAACGCTATGTCTGGCGCAAACCAAACACATCACATCACCCAAAGAACACCAACCCCACAGTGGAAAATGGTGGTGGCAGCATCATGCTGTGGGGATGTTTTTCAGCAGCTGGGACTGGGAAACTGGTCAGAGTTGAGGGAAAGATGGATGGTGCTAAATATAGGGATATTTTTGAGCACAACCTGTACTACTCCTGTGCGTGTTTTGAGCCTAAAACTGAGGTTCGCCTTCCAGCAGGACAATGACCCCAAACACACGGCTAAGGCTACTTTCACACTTGCGGCAGAGAGATCCGGCAAGCAGTTCCGTCGCCGGAACTGCCTGCCGGATCAGGCAAAATGTATGCTAACTGATGGCATTAGTAAGACTGATCAGGATCCTGATCAGTCTTAAAAATGCCTGATCAGTCGAAAAAATGCATTGAAATGCCGGATCCGTCTTTCCGGTGTCATCCGGCAAAAACGGATCCGGCATTTATTTTTTCACCTTTTTTTTCAGTCTGCGCATGCGCATACCGGAAGGACGGATCTGGCATTCCGGTATTCTGAATGCCGGATCCGGCACTAATACATTCCTATGGGAAAAAATGCCTGATCCGGCATTCAGGCAAGTCTTCAGTTTTTTTAGGGCTCTTTCACACCTGCGTTATTGTCTTCCGGCATAGAGTTCCGTCGTCGGGGCTCTATGCCGGAAGAATCCTGATCAGGATTATCCTAATGCATTCTGAATGGAGAGTAATCCGTTCAGGATGCATCAGGATGTCTTCAGTTCCGGTACGGAACGTTTGTTGGCCGGAGAAAATACCGCAGCATGCTGCGCTTTTTGCTCCGGCCAAAAATCCGGAACACTTGCCGCAAGGCCGGATCCGGAATTAATGCCCATTGGAAGGCATTGATCCGGATCCGGCCTTAAGCTAAACGTCGTTTCGGCGCATTGCCGGAGCCGACATTTAGCTTTTTCAGAGTGGTTACCATGGCTGCCGGGACGCTAAAGTCCTGACAGCCATGGTAAGTGTAGCGGGGAGCGGGGGAGCAGTGTACTTACCGTCCGTGCGGCTCCCCGGGCGCTCCAGAGTGACGTCAGGGCGCCCCAAGCGCATGGATCACGTGATCGCATGGATCACGTCATCCATGCGCATGGGGCGCTCTGACGTCATTCTGGAGCGCCCCGGGAGCCGCACGGACTGTAAGTATACCGCTCCCCCGCTCCCCGCTCCTACTATGGCAACCAGGACTTTAATAGCGTCCTGTGTGCCATAGTAACACTGAAAGCATTTGGAAGACGGTTCCGTCTTCAAATGCTTTCAGTACACTTGCGTTTTTCCGGATCCGGAGTGTAATTCCGGCAAGTGGAGTACACGCCGGATCCGGACAACGCAAGTGTGAAAGAGGCCTTAGCCGGAGATAAAACTGTAGCATGCTACGGTTTTCTCTTTTGCCTGATCAGTCAAAACGACTGAACTGAAGACATACTGATGCAAACTGAACGGATTACTCTCCATTCAGAATGCATGGGGACATACCTGATCAGTTCTTTTCCGGTATAGAGCCCCTGTGACGGAACTCTATGCCGGAAAAGAACAACGCAAGTGTGAAAGTAGCCTTAATGTGTTGGAATGGCCTAGTCAAAGCCCAGATCTCAATCCAATAGAAAATCTGTGGTCAGACTTAAAGATTGCTGTTCACAAGCGCAAACCATCCAACTTGAAGGAGCTGGAGCAGTTTTGCAAGGAGGAATGGGCAAAAATCCCAGTGGTAAGATGTGGCAAGCTCATAGAGACTTATCCAAAGTGACTTGGATCTGTGATTGCCGCAAAAGGTGGCTCTACAAAGTATTGACTTTAGGGGGGGTGAATAGTTATGCACATTGACTTTTTCTGTTATTTTGTCCTAGTTATTGTTTGCTTCACAATTTAAAAAAAACATCTTCAAAGTTGTGGGCATGTTCTGTAAATGAAATGATGTAAATCCTCAAACAATCCATGTTAATTCAAGGTTGTGAGGCAACAAAATACGAAAAATGTCAAGGGGGTGAATACTTTTGCAAGGCACTGTAATAATGCCTGTATGGGACAGATCCAATGTAACATGAGCCACTCTAATAAAGCAGCTTGCTGTTCTGGTTTGTAATGTGAGAACGTGGGTGGAGGACCCCTCTATATGACAACCATATGCCTTAAAAAGGTACATGCACAGGTGCATTTACTGTGAGACAGACCATCTTTGCCCAGAGATAGGTATTTTCTTTTCTTACTTGGTTCTGCTGGGACAGCACATTGTGCTGCACTGTGGTTTTTGGTTCTGCTGAGGAAGTATATTCTGCTGCACTGTGTTATTTGATTCTGCTGAGGCAGTATATTGTGCTGCACTGTGGTATTTCGTTCTGCTGAGGCAGTATATTGTGCTGCACTGTGGTATTTGGTTCTGCTGAGGCAGTATATTGTGCTACACTGTGGTATCTGGTTCTGCTGAGGCAGTATATTGTGCTGCACTTTGGTATTTAGTTCCGCTGGGGCAGTATATTGTGCTGCACTGTGGTATTTGGTTCTGCTGGGGCAGTATATTGTGCTGCACTTTGGTATTTAGTTCCGCTGGGGCAGTATATTGTGCTGCACTGTGGTATTTGGTTCCGCTGGGGCAGTATATTTTGCGGCACTATGTTATTTTTTGTTCTGTTAGTATATTGTCCTGCACTGTGGTATTTGGTTCTGCTAGGACAGTATATTGTGCTGCACTGTGGTATTTGGTTCAGCTGGGGCAGTATATTGTGCTGAACTGGGGTATTTGGTTCTGCTGGGGCAGTATATTGTGCTGCACTGTGGTATTTGGTTCCGCTGAGGCAGTATATTGTGCTGCACTGTGGTATTTTGTTCTGCTGGGGCAGTATATTGTGCTGTACTGTGGTATTTGGTTCTGCTGGGGCACTATATTGTGCTGCACTGTGGTATTTGGTTCTGCTGGGGCAGTATATTGTGCTGTACTGTGGTATTTGGTTCTGCTGGGGGAGTATATTTTGCTGTACTGTGGTATTTGGTTCTCCTGGGGCAGTATATTGTGCTGCACTTTGGTATTTGTTCTGCTGGGGCAGTATATTGTGCTGCACTGTAGTATTTGGTTCTGCTGAGGCAGTATATTGTGCTGCACTGTGGTATTTGGTTCTGCTGAGGCAGTATATTATGCTGCACTGTGGTATTTGGTTCTGCTGAGGCAGTATATTATGCTGCACTGTGGTATTTGGTTCTGCTGAGGCAGTATATTGTGCTGCAAAATAATATTTGGTTCTGCTGAGGCAATATATTGTGCTGCACAATAGTATTTGGTTCTCCTGGGGCAGTATATTGTGCTGCACTGTGGTATTTGGTTCTACTGGGGCAGTGTATTGTGCTGCACTGTGGTATTTGGTTCTGCTGGGGCAGTATATTGTGCTGCACTGTGGTATTTGGTTCCGCTGAGGCAGAATATTGTGCTGCACTGTGGTATTTGGTTCTACTGAGGCAGTATATTGTGCTGTACTGTGGTATTTAGTTCTGCTGGGGTAGTATAATGTGCTGCACTGTGGTATTTGGTTCTGCTGAGGCAGTATATTGTGCTGCACTATGGTATTTGGTTCTGCTAGGGCAGTATATTGTGCTGCACTATGGTATTTTGTACTGCTGAGACAGTATATTGTGCTACATTGTGGTATTTTGTTCTGCTGGGGCACTATATTGTGCTGCACTGTGGTATTTGGTGTACTGCACTGTGGTATTTCGTTCTGCTGGGGCAGTATATTTTGCTTTACTGTAGTATTTGGTTCTGCTGGGGCAGTATATTGTGCTGCACTGTGGTATTTGGTTCTCCTGGGGCAGTATATTGTGCTGCACTGTGGTATTTGGTTCTCCTGGGGCAGTATATTGTGCTGCACTGTGGTATTTGGTTCTCCTGGGGCAGTATATTGTGCTGCACTATGGTATTTGGTACTGCTGAGACAGTATATTGTGCTGCATTGTGGTATTTGGTTCAGCTGGGGCAGTATATTGTGCTGCACTGTGGTATTTGGTTCTGCTGGGGCAGTATAATGTGCTGCAATGTGGAATTTGGTTCTGCTGGGGCAGTTTTTTGTGCTGCACATGGTATTTGGTTCTGCTGGGCCAGTATATTGTGCTGCACTGTGGTATTTCGTTCTGCTGTGGCAGTATATTGTGCTGCACTGTGGTATTTGGTTCTGCTGAGGCAGTATATTGTGCTGCACTGTGGTATTTGGTTCTGCTGAGGCAGTATATTGTGCTGCACTGTGGTATTTGGTTCTGCTGGGGCAGTATATTGTGCTGCACTGTGGTATTTGGTTCTGCTGTGGCAGTATATTGTGCTGCACTATGGTATTTGGTTCTGCTGGGCCAGTATATTGTGCTGCACTGTGGTATTTGGTTCTGCTGAGGCAGTATATTGTGCTGCACTGTGGTATTTGGTTCTGCTGAGGCAGTATATTGTGCTACACTGTGGTATTTGGTTCTGCTGAGGCAGTATATTGTGCTGCACTGTGGTATTTGGTTCTGCTGAGGCAGTATATTGTGCTGCACTGTGGTATTTGGTTCTGCTGAGGCAGTATATTGTGCTGCACTGTGGTATTTGGTTCTGCTGAGGCAGTATATTGTGCTGCACTGTGGTATTTGGTTCTGCTGAGGCAGTATATTGTGCTGCACTATGGTATTTGGTTCTGCTGGGGCAGTATATTGTGCTGCACTGTGGTATTTGGTTCTGCTGAGGCAGTATATTGTGCTGCACTGAGGTATCTGGTTCTGCTGGGGCAGTATATTGTGCTGCACTGTGGTATTTGGTTCTGCTGAGGCAGTATATTGTGCTGCACTGTGGTATTTGGTTCTGCTGGGGCAGTATATTGTGCTGCACTGTGGTATTTGGTTCTGCTGAGGCAGTATATTGTGCTGCACTGAGGTATCTGGTTCTGCTGGGGCAGTATATTGTGCTGCACTGTGGTATTTGGTTCTGCTGAGGCAGTATATTTTGCTGCACTATGGTATTTGGTTCTGCTGGGGCAGTATATTGTGCTGCACTTTGGTATTTGGCTCTGCAGGGGCAGTAAATTGTGCTGCACTGAGGTATCTGGTTCTGCTGAGGCAGTATATTGTGCTGCACTGTGGTATTTGGTTCTGCTGGGGCAGTATATTGTGCTGCACTTTGGTATTTGGTTCTGCTGGGGCAGTATATTGTGCTGCACTGTGGTATTTGGTTTTGCTGGGGCAGTATATTGTGCTGCACTGTGGTATTTGGTTTTGCTGGGGCAGTATATTGTGCTGCACTGTGGTATTTGGTTCTGCTGAGGCAGTATATTGTGCTGCACTGTGGTATTTGGTTCTGCTGAGGCAGTATATTTTGCTACACTGTGGTATTTGGTTCTGCTGGGCCAGTATATTGTGCTGCACTGTGGTATTTGGTTCTGCTGAGGCAGTATATTGTGCTGCACTGTGGTATTTGGTTCTGCTGGGCAGTATATTGTGCTGCACTGTGGTATTTGGTTTTGCTGGGGCAGTATATTGTGCTGCACTGTGGTATTTGGTTCTGCTGAGGCAGTATATTGTGCTGCACTGTGGTATTTGGTTCTGCTGGGGCAGTATATAGTGCTGCACTGTGGTATTTGGTTCTGCTGGGGCAGTTTTTTGTGCTGCACATGGTATTTGGTTCTGCTGAGGCAGTATATTGTGCTGCACTGTGGTATTTGGTTCTGCTGGGGCAGTGTATTGTGCTGCACTGTGGTATTTGGTTCTGCCTGGGCAGTATATTGTGCTGCACTGTATTTGGTGTACTGCACTGTGGTATTTCGTTCTGCTGGGGCAGTATATTTTGCTTTACTGTAGTATTTGGTTCTGCTGGGGCAGTATATTGTGCTGCACTGTGGTATTTGGTTCTCCTGGGGCAGTATATTGTGCTGCACTGTGGTATTTGGTTCTCCTGGGGCAGTATATTGTGCTGCACTGTGGTATTTGGTTCTCCTGGGGCAGTATATTGTGCTGCACTATGGTATTTGGTACTGCTGAGACAGTATATTGTGCTGCATTGTGGTATTTGGTTCAGCTGGGGCAGTATATTGTGCTGCACTGTGGTATTTGGTTCTGCTGGGGCAGTATAATGTGCTGCAATGTGGAATTTGGTTCTGCTGGGGCAGTTTTTTGTGCTGCACATGGTATTTGGTTCTGCTGGGCCAGTATATTGTGCTGCACTGTGGTATTTCGTTCTGCTGTGGCAGTATATTGTGCTGCACTGTGGTATTTGGTTCTGCTGAGGCAGTATATTGTGCTGCACTGTGGTATTTGGTTCTGCTGAGGCAGTATATTGTGCTGCACTGTGGTATTTGGTTCTGCTGGGGCAGTATATTGTGCTGCACTGTGGTATTTGGTTCTGCTGTGGCAGTATATTGTGCTGCACTATGGTATTTGGTTCTGCTGGGCCAGTATATTGTGCTGCACTGTGGTATTTGGTTCTGCTGAGGCAGTATATTGTGCTGCACTGAGGTATCTGGTTCTGCTGAGGCAGTATATTGTGCTGCACTGTGGTATTTGGTTCTGCTGGGGCAGTATATTGTGCTGCACTTTGGTATTTGGTTCTGCTGGGGCAGTATATTGTGCTGCACTGTGGTATTTGGTTTTGCTGGGGCAGTATATTGTGCTGCACTGTGGTATTTGGTTTTGCTGGGGCAGTATATTGTGCTGCACTGTGGTATTTGGTTCTGCTGAGGCAGTATATTGTGCTGCACTGTGGTATTTGGTTCTGCTGAGGCAGTATATTTTGCTACACTGTGGTATTTGGTTCTGCTGGGCCAGTATATTGTGCTGCACTGTGGTATTTGGTTCTGCTGAGGCAGTATATTGTGCTGCACTGTGGTATTTGGTTCTGCTGGGCAGTATATTGTGCTGCACTGTGGTATTTGGTTTTGCTGGGGCAGTATATTGTGCTGCACTGTGGTATTTGGTTCTGCTGAGGCAGTATATTGTGCTGCACTGTGGTATTTGGTTCTGCTGGGGCAGTATATAGTGCTGCACTGTGGTATTTGGTTCTGCTGGGGCAGTATATTGTGCTGCACTGTGGTATTTGGTTCTGCTGGGGCAGTATATTGTGCTGCACTGTATTTGGATCTGCTGGGGCAGTATTTTTTGCTGCACTGTGGTGTTTGGTTCTTCAAAGGTGTTTTGAGATGACCCTACATACTTGTGTCCACCTCCTGCCAATTTGCACCAATCTACAACTTGGGGCCATTTAAAAAAAAAAATTCCAGGGCACTTTAAATTTCCACTCTGCTTGTGCTGCTCCCCCAAGTTCTAGTCCTATAAGCCTTGGTATCAGAATTGTGTATGAAAATATTGCTCAATGATCTCACCGTCTGTCAGCCTCCGGTGATTCCCAGTTTGCTACCATTTCGGCACCCAACACCATTACATTACGTAATACACTTTTTACAGAATCCCTTATCGTAGGTTTTGCTGGAGGTTCTTTTTCCTCCTGTGTCTGAATGGCAACACTATATGTTCCTACAAGATAAAAAATATTAAGTTACAAATTCATTATCTGAGTTCTCTATGCGCCAATACAGGAAACATGTCAGTAGATAGGATACGACTTCCAGACCATGCCACTGATATTCATCCATACAAGCCCAGTAAATATTACATTTACAGCACTCATAACAAGCAGTCTGTTCCTAAAAAACCTGTCAGCTATTATGACTTGTTTTTCTTGTATTCCTGTGAAATAACAATTCTGTAAAACTCTTTGCTGTTCCTCTGTTATTCCTCTTAGAAATGTAAGGATAAATTGTGCTGCACTATGGTCAATTAAAAAAATAAATTGTAATATATTTTAGCGCATGACAGTTGTCTTAGCTCAGCGGAGCAGGCAGAAGCAGGAGCCCGCTCTGCCAGCTAATCCTGGCATAGTCCATGGGTACAGGGTAGCCATGTGCTATGCCAGAAGTTAGTAATTGTCCGGGGAGCATGGGCAGGAGCAGCAATGCGCGCTCCTGCCCGTACTCCCTGCGCTGCTGCTGCCCGTTCACAAAATGAGTACTCCGTACACCGCTGAGCTGTCAGCAGTGTATGGAGATCTGAGATTTAAGCACACACTATTAGGGATGCAAAAGTATAGTAAAAATAGAAAATGAAAAAATAAAGTATATTCGAATTTTTTTTTTTAGGGGATTAGGGACAACATATTAAAATTATTATAAAAGTTTAGTTATTCTTCAAGAAAAACTGATTGAAAAAGATAATTTCCCCCTATTTCCAGCCTTTAATACCTTTTTGATTTTTTTTTAGATTGTAATTGAATAGATTTTATACTGATATGTGAAACCTCTTTAAGACGAAGCCCTAAAATTGCTTTTAAAAAGTGATCTTTAGGTCTTCTCAAGGAATATGGCCAGTATCTAAAATATAAAATGTATACATGTATATCACAGGAAATAGGGTCTGGATAAGGGGGGGGGTGGTCTTCTCAACAGGGTGGTCTTTAGGAGAATCAGACTTCATATCTGCTTTGAAAGCTGGGTAAAGAGCCTCTGATGCAGTATTAATTGCTGGGAAAAATAGTTCAGCAAGCAGCACTAATTTTATTTTTTATGACCATGACAGAACCCCCGACAGATCTCATTAAAGTAGCACTCCCACAGATATATAACAGATATATCTGATATATTATGGATGTATTAGATATATTATAGATATATTTGATATATAATGGATGTATTAGATGGATAATGGGTATATAAGATTTGTAACATATATATTAGATATACTGTATAACTAATATATTGCAGGTATAACAAATATGTGCTACTGCTGAGACCTATTCCTTGTGTATAAAAAAAAAACTACAAGATGATATACCGTATATACATACATGGCCTGTATATAATACCGTGCATGCAGTGTTACCAAAGAAGTCCTGTTCCAAACTATTAGTGCATGTGCATATACAGTAAATAACTTATACCAATCTTATGTCCAAACTATGGGGTCCAAAAAAAAGTTAAAGGGGTATTCCGGTTGCTTCAAGTTATCCCCTTTCCACAGGATAGGGGATAACTATTAGATCCTACCGCTGGGACCCCCCACCGATCACATGAATAGGGGCCCCTGCAGCCCCACTGAAATACCACCCGACTGATTCAACAGTTTTCCCCTAAACAACCGGAATACCCCTTTAATTAAGTCTACAAGAATCAGACATGTCCATACCTGATAGGAACAAGAGAAGCAATGATGAAACCAGGATTTTCATGATCAGAATTGAACTCAAACCTACAAGAAAGACAAAAGTACACTGAGGAAAACTGTTGAGTTGGGTTTCTACATATTTTCTTTCTCCAGCAGATAAGCTGCTGCAGCTTTCATCTCAATCAGGACACTTGCATGCTCAGCCAAGCCGAGAGTACATGTGTATGGAGGAGTTTGGAAAGAGAGTCATCGTCCAATATATATATATATATATATATATATATATAAATATATATATATAATATATCCAGCATGCAAATATCTTACCTGACAAAAAAGAATCAAATGCATTAGGTGGGCTTTGTCCCCAGCTTTTTATATTCGATGCTGTGGACACCCACTGTTAGTCATGGCACATAACCAACTGGAAGCAAACAGACGTTACACAGATTGCAAATGTCAATAAGTGAGGGTTACATGGGTAGAATGTATAAAACAAAAGCAAACCCAATACACTGGAGCTGTAACCAAATTGGGATTTATGTTGCAGATTTAGCCACTGCACCCCTCCGTCCAGGGCATAAAGCACAGAAAAAGACAGTAATTGTAATAAAGTACACTCACAAATTGATATGTACAGTATAAGATTCCGAAATGGGAAATAAATATCCAGGCCAAACAGTAGTGACTGTGTAGTAAAGTATGTTTAGTGAAAATGGATACAGTGTGATCTGCATAGCACTAAATATCGCTATCTCTCATCCAACGTTGAGGCTGTGATCCTACCCCTTAGGCTGGTTTCACACGGGCGTTGCGGGAAAATGTGCGTGTGCGTTGCGGGAACACCCGCGATTTTTCCGCGCGAGTGCAAAACATTGTAATGCGTTTTGCACTCGCGCGAGAAAAATCGCGCATGTTTGGTACCCAAACCCGAACTTCTTCACAGGAGTTCGGGCTTGGGATCGGTGTTCTGTAGATTGTATTATTTTCCCTTATAACGTGGTTATAAGGGAAAATAATAGCATTCCAAATACAGAATGCATAGTCAAATAGCGCTGGAGGGGTTAAAAAAAATAATAATAATAATTTAACTCACCTCAGTCCACTTGATCGCGGCCCGGCATCTCCTTCTGTCTCCTTTGTTGAATAGGACCTGTGGTGAGCATTAAGTACAGTTACAGGACCTTTGATGACGTCACTCCGGTCATCACATGATCCATCACCATAGTAAAAGATCATGTGACGTACCATGTGATGACAGGAGTGAGGTCATCAAAGGTCCTGTAACTGTACTTAATGCTCACCACAGGTCCTATTCAACAAAGGAGACAGAAGGAGATGCCGGGCTACGCGATCAAGAGGACTAAGGTGAGTTAAAAATGAATTTATTTTTTTAACCCCTCCAGCCCTATTTTACTTTGCATTCTGTATTCAGAATGCTATTATTTTCCCTTATAACCATGTTATAAGGGAAAATAATAATGATCGGGTCTCCATCCCGATCGTCTCCTAGCAACCGTGCATGAAAATCGCACCGCATCCGCACTTGCTTGCGGATGCTTGCGATTTTCACGCAACCCCATTCACTTCTATGGGGCCTGCGTTGCGTGAAAAACGCAGAATAAAGAGCATGCTGCGATTTTCATGCAACGCATAAGTGATGCGTGAAAATCACCGCTCATCTGAACAGCCCCATAGAAATGAATGGGTCGGTATTCAGTGTGGGTGCAATGTGTTCACCTCACGCATCGCATCCGCGCGGAATACTCACCCATGTGAAAGGGGCCTTAAGGACTCGGCCCTTTTTCACCTTAAGGACTTTTGCAAATCTGACCAGTGTCACTTTAAGTGCTGATAACTTTAAAACGCTTTGACTTATCCAGGCCATTCTGAGATAGTTTTTTTGTCACATATTGTACTTCATGACACTGGTAAAATTAAGTAAAAAAAAAATCATTTTTATTTATAAAAAAATACCAAATTTACCAATTTTTTTTAAAAAATTGCAAATTTCCAAGTTTCAATTTCTCTACTTTTATAATACATAGTAATACCTCCAAAAATAGTTATTACTTTACATTCCCCCATATGCCTACTTCATTTTAGGATCATTTTGGGAGTGATATTTTATATTTTGGGGATGTTACAAGGCTTAGAAGTTTAGAAGCAAATCTTGAAATTTTTCTGAAATTTTCAAAAACCCAATTTTTAAGGACCAGTTCAGGTCTGAAGTCACTTTGTGAGGCTTACATAATAGAAACCACCCAAAAATGACCCCATTATAGAAACTACACCCCTCAAGGTATTCAAAACTGATTTTACAAACGTTGTTAACCCTTTAGGTGTTCCACAAGAATTAATGGAAAATAGAGATACAATTTCAAAATTTCACTTTTCTGGAAGATTTTCCATTTTAATCATTTTTTTCCAGTTATAAAGCAAGGGTTAACAGCCAAACCAAACTCAATATTTATGGCCCTGATTCTTTAGTTTACAGAAACACCCCATATGTGGTTGTAAACCGCTGTACGGGCACACGGCAGGGCGCAGAAGGAAAGGAATGCCATACGGTTTTTGGAAGGCAGGTTTTGCTGGACTGTTTTTTTTTTAAACCATGTCCTATTTGAAGACCCCCTGATGCACCCCTAGAGTAGAAACTCCATAAAAGTGACCCCATCTAAGGAACTACACCCCTCAAGGTATTCAAAACAGATTTTACAAACGTCGTTAACCCTTTCGGTGTTCCACAAGAGTTATTGACAAATGGAGATGAAATTTCAGAATTTCAATTTTTGGGCAAATTTTCCATTTTAATCCATTTTTCCCAGTAACAAAGCAAGGGTTAACAGCCAAACAAAACTCAATATTTATGGCCCTGATTCTGTAGTTTACAGAAACACCCCATATGTGGTCGTAAACCGCTGTACGGGCACACGGCAGGGCGCAGAAGGAAAGGAATGCCATACGGTTTTTGGAAGGCAGATTTTGCTGGACTGGTTTTTTGACACCATGTCTCATTTGAAGCCCCCCTGATGCACCCCTAGAGTAGAAACTCCAAAAAAGTGACCCCATTTTAGAAACTACGGGATAGGGTGGCAGTTTTGTTGGTACTAGTTTAGGGTACATATGATTTTTGGTTGTTCTATATTACACTTTTTGAGAGGCAAGGTAACAAGAAATAGCTGTTTTGGCACCGTTTTTTATTTTTTTGTTATTTACAACATTCATCTGACAGGTTAGATCATGTGATATTTTTATAGACCAGGTTGTCTCGGATGCGGCGATACCTAATATGTATACTTTTTTATTTTATTTATGTAAGTTTTACACAATGATTTCTTTTTTTAAACAAAAAAAATCATGTTTTAGTGTTTCCATAGTCTGAGAGCCATTTTTTCAGTTTTTGGGCAATTACCTTGGCTAGGGTATGATTTTTGCGGGATGAGATGACGGTTTTATTGGCACTATTTTGGGGTGCGTGTGACTTTTTGATCGCCTGCTATTACACTTTTTGTGATGTAAGGTGACAAAAAATTGCATTTTTTACACCGTTTTTTTTTTTTACGGTATTCACCTGAAGAGTTAGGTCATGTCATATTTTTATAGAGCAAGTTATTAAGGACGCTGCGATACCTAATATGTATACTTTTTTTTTATTTATGTAAGTTTTACACAATATTTTCATTTTTGAAGCAAAAAAATATCATGTTTTAGTGTTTCCATAGTCTGAGAGCCATAATTTTTTCAGTTTGTGGAGGATTACTTTGGGTAGGGTATGATTTTTGCGGGATGAGATGACGGTTTTATTGGCACTATTTTGGGGCGCATATGACTTTTTGATCGCTTGCTATTACACTTTTTGTGATGTAAGGTGACAAAAAATGGTTTATTTAGCACAGTTTTTATTTTTTTACGGTGTTCATCTGAGGGGTTAGGTCATGTGATATTTTAATAGAGCCATTCGATACGGACGCGGTGATACCTACTATGTATACTTTTTATTTATTTATATATATAAGTTTTACCCAATAATATCATTTTTGAAACAAAAAAAAAAATCATGTTTTAGTGTCTCCATATTCTGAGAGCCATAGTTTTTTCAGTTTTTGGGCGATTATCTTAGGTAGGGTCTCTTTTTTTGTGGGATGAGATGACGGTTTGATTGCCACTATTTTGAGGTGCATATGACTTTTTGATTGCTTGCTATTACACTTTTTGTGATGTAAGGTGACAAAAAATGGTTTATTTACTTTTACTTGAAACTTTTAATTTTTGGGGGGAAAACTTTATTTTTGAAACTTTTTTTTTACTTTATTTTTTGTCCCACTTTGGGAATTCAACTTTTGGGGGTCTAATCCCTTTTACAATGCATTCCAATACTTCTGTATTGGAATGCATTGGCTGTATGAGTAATACTGTGTGTATTACTCCTACAGAATCCGGCCTGTGAGATTCAGGGGGCTGGATCTCATAGGCTCGTCACCGGAAGGCAGCGTGATGCCTTCCTTAGACATCGCGCTGCCTTCCATGCCATCGGGTCCCCCCTACAGCCGCATGGGGACCCGATGGCACCGCCGCCCTCTGCCCGCTGGATAAGGTAAAAGCCGCAAACCGCAGGTCTGAATTTACCTGTGGTTTTCGGCGATCGCCGACACGGGCGGGTCACGTGACCCCCCCGGCGTTGTGACAGGATGCCCGCTGAATGATTTCAGCGGACATCCTGTTGCGATTAACCCCCGCCGCGCCGCAATCGCGATTTAAAGTTAGTCCTTAAGGACTCAGGAAATAGGGCGTACCGGTACGTCCTACGTCCTTAAGGGGTTAAAGAGGTTCTCTGGGAATTCATAAAATAAAATTACTGAAAATACTTAAATATTACTTTATCATAAATATATTCCTAAATACCTTTCATTAGTTCTAAGGGTTCGTATTATATGGGGAGCAATCATTAGGAGAAATAAAATGTCCGCCGTCCTATTAGTACAAACAAAACCTGTCCTAATCACACAGCAGGACAAGTTACTTCACAACACTGAGCTAAAGAGCTGCCTCATCCTCCTCTCTGCTCTGCTTGTCAGGGATTATGATCCTGAATACAGCTGATAAGATCTTCAGCTGAATCTCTGTAGGAATGGAGTTCTCTGGGAGGTTTATGAACTCCCAGAGAAACCTCTCCTGGCAGCATGTATCCAATAGCAATGCTTACAGTATATCAGTCTTTTAAATATTGCACTGGTGATGGAAAAGCCGAGTCTGCTAAAGGGTTAATGCTGTAATACTCAGGTTCACCACTTTAAAATGTCTACTGTTATGTTGATTGTGATTTATGCATTATGTGATCCAGAAAGGCTATGTACAGTATGTGAGGAAACAGTTAGCATGGCAGGCTTGGTCACAGTTGTCAGGTTAGAACCCAGTCCTATATTTAGCTGATTAGTAGTTGGGAATTCCTAGCAAGCTAAGCTAGAGTGCTAGAACAGCTTTGGTGTGCTCTGCCAAGTAGGCCTTTTTTTAGAAAGAACTATTGAATTTATCCAG
Source organism: Bufo bufo (assembly GCF_905171765.1). NCBI lineage: Eukaryota > Metazoa > Chordata > Amphibia > Anura > Bufonidae > Bufo > Bufo bufo. Next base: position 68,606,886 of record NC_053389.1, read on the forward strand.
AAGGTTGAGGACCATTAAGGCCACTATACTTGGGTGTAAAAGCTGCCAGAAAGAATAACTTTGCCAGAAAGAACAACTTAACTAGCTCTGATAGAAAAAAACTATTGAATATATCCAGAAGGTTGAGCATCATTAAGGCCATGCTGAGACTAGACAGTAAAGGTAACACACTCATATGGTTTTGGACATTACTGCTCGTTATATGGGTTAATGGCTTCTAACCAAACAGGCCTGGTCACTGCCTGCACAATCCGCTGGCCCCTTATTCCTGTCTTCCTGCTTTGCACCCTGCCAACCATCAACCATCAAGGGCACCCACGTCACCACCATGCAGGAGCTCCAAGACCATGGTATACCCCAAGGGGGACAAAGGGTGCGTCCTCCACCCACTGTACCTGTGGCCCGGAGGAGAGTTGGAGCAAGGATTAGCCACCGCGAAGACAACCACCCTTATCGCTTCCGCAATCACTCCCAGTGTCTCCAGCCCTTCCATCACAGCCCCACCTGTTGGCCAGTGCACTGAACATTCCAAGCAAACATGCCAGCTCTCAGTAGCATCACTCCAGTTACAGGTACTCCTTATAGAAACATAGAAACATAGAATGTGTCGGCAGATTAGAACCATTTGGCCCATGTAGTCTGCCCAATATACTGAATACTATGAATAGCCCTTGGTCCTATCTTATATGAAGGATGGCCTCATGCCTATCCCATGCATGCTTAAACTCCTTCATTGTATTTGCAGCTACCACTTCTGCGGGAAGGCTATTCCATGCATCCACTACTCTCTCAGTAATGTAATACTTCCTGATATTACTTTTGAACCTTTGCCTCTCTCATTTAAAACTGTGTCCTCTTGTAGCAGTTTTTCTTCTTTTAAATATTCTCTCCTCTTTTACCTTGTTGATTCCCTTTATGTATTTAAAAGTTTCCATCATTTCCCCTCTGTCTCGTCTTTCTTCCAAGCTATACATGTTAAGGTCCTTTAACCTTTCCTGGTAAGTTTTATCCTGCAATCCATGTACCAGTTTAGTAGCTCTTCTCTGAACTCTCTCCAAAGTATCAATATCCTTCTGGAGATATGGTCTGCAGTACTGAGCACAATACTCCAAACGAGGTCTCACTAGTGCTCTGTAGAGCGGCATGAGCACCTCCCTCTTTCTACTGGTAATGCCTCTCCCTATACACCCAAGCATTCTGCTAGCATTTCCTGCTGCTCTATGACATTGTCTGCCTACCTTTAAGTCTTCTGAAATAATGACCCCTAAATCCCTTTCCTCAGATACTGAGGTTAGGACTGTATCACAGATTTTATATTCTGCTCTTGGGTTTTTACGCCCCAGGTGCATTATCTTGCACTTATAAACATAAAATTTTAGTTGCCAGATTTTTGACCATTCCTCTAGTTTTCCTAAATCCTTTACTATTTGGTGTATCCCTCCAGGAACATCAACCCTGTTACAAATCTTTGTGTCATCAGCAAAAAGACACACCTTACCTTTTTGGAGGAAAACATACTCCTTCTTCAAGGATCCCTGACCATAAAAGTTGAGTACGTGCTCCCTCTGGCTGTTAGCCAATGCATCTATCTTGATGTTCTCCAGGCTGTGGCTAGCCACCTAAGGGTACTTGTGTGCCTTCCCTGTGGGAGGGTTCCTGAACAATAGGTTTTATTTCCCTAGTTTGCCGCAAAGGTTTGCTATTTACAGTTGCCGCCTTTTTCTTATGGATGATCTATCCATTGAAGTGAATGGGGCTAAGCTGCGCCCAGGTCACGTGACCTATAGTCGTGATGTCACTGGCCTGCTGGAAGCATGCTTGCAGTAGTGCCGCAGCCTTCTCAAACAGCTGATCAGGAGGGGTCCAGGGGGTGTCTGACCCCCGCTGATCAAATGCTGATGACCTACGGTATCCAAAGGATAGATCATCAGTAAGAAAAAGGCAGACAACTCCTTTAACTTGATCACTCTGCCATGTACCCACTTCTGCCTGTCTCCGGATTTGACTCTTTGCTGCCGGACCTGATCTTTGGACCGACATTCAGCTGCCTGCCTTGACCCACAGACTGACTTTGGATTGCAAGAATTCTGTTTGCCCTTACTTCAGCGTGCTGTCCCTGGATCCATGTGAGGGACAGGGCTGGTTCTAGCTTTGTTAGAAAGATTGTCATTTACTATATGATGTCTGATTTTCATTTTTACATTAATCACGGCATAACTCCTTTATCTCCTTTTTATGTCTGTGTCTATTTATATATACACACACGTTGCATTGAAACCATATAACATATAACATTGCTGTATACCATAATGGCAATCTATGGCACATGTACCACAGCTTGATGAGGAGCATTTCTCCTTGGATTAGCCCAGCTAGTCTCTTCATTTTTTTTCCCCTGGGCATGGTGAGCTCATAGTTACATAGTTAAAAAAAAAAAAACATAAGTCCATCAAGTTCAACAAAGGGATAGGTGGGGTCGCAAAATGGCGATGAAACTAAGATTTCTACATGTTTTCATAAGCATTAATGTTGCTTAATTTTAAGAATTCATCTAAACCCTTTTTAAAACTGTCCACTGTTCCTGCTGTGACCACGTCCTGAAGAAGTCTATTCCACACATTCACAGTTCTTACAGTAAAGAAGCTTTGACGCTTCTGGAGACTGAACTTTTTCTTCTCCAGTCGGAGGCAGTGCCCCCTTATGAAGGCATTTTACATGGAACAGTTTTTCACCGTATCTTTTGTATGGGAAATTTATATATTTGTATAGGTTAATCATGACCCTTAGACGTCTCTTCTCAAGACTAAACAAATTTAACCACTTCACATCCGGGCCATTTCCCCCTTCCTGACCAGGCCATTTTTTGCAAATCTGACATGTGTCACTTTATGTGGTAATAACTTTAAAACGCTTTTACTTATCCAGGCCATTCTGAGATTGTTTTCTTGTCACATTTTGTACTACATGACAAAATTGAGTAAAAAAATTTCATGTGGAAAAATTAGCAAATTTCTATTTCTCTACTTTTATAATAGATAGTAATACCTCCAAAAATAGTTATTACTTTACATTCCCCATATGTCTACTTCATCTTCGGATAATTTTGTGAATGTCATTATATTTTTTGGGGACATTAGAAGGCTTAGGCTGGGTTCACACGGGCGTTGCGGGAAAATGTGCGGGTGCGTTACGGAACACCCGCGATTTTTCCGCGCGAGTGCAAAACATTGTAATGCGTTTTGCACTCGCGTGAGAAAAATCACGCATGTTTGGTACCCAAACCCGAACTTCTTCACAGAAGTTCGGGCTTGGGTTAGGTGTTCTGTAGATTGTATTATTTCCCCTTATAACATAGTTATAAGGGAAAATAATAGCATTCTGAATACAGAATGCTTAGTAAAATAGCGCTGGAGGGGTTAAAATAAATAAATAAAATAATTTAACTCACCTTAGTCCACTTGATCGCGATGCCGGCATCTCCTTCTGTCTCCTTTACTGAACAGGACCTGTGGTGAGCATTCATTACAGGTCAAGGACCTGTGGTGACGTCACTCCGGTCATCACATGGTCCATCACCATGGTAAAAGATCATGTGATGGATCATGTGATAACCGGAGTGACATCACCACAGGTCCTTGACCTATAATGAATGCTCACCACAGGTCCTGTTCAGTAAAGGAGACAGAAGGAGATGCCGGGCATCGCGATCAAGTGGACTAAGGTGAGTTAAATTATTATTATTTTTTTTTTAACCCCTCCAGCGCTATTTTACTATGCATTCTGTATTCAGAATGCTATTATTTTCCCTTATAACCATGTTATAAGGGAAAATAATAATGTCTCCATCCCGATCGTGTCCTAGCAACCGTGCGTGAAAATCGCACCGCATCCGCACTTGCTTGTGGATGCTTGCGATTTTCACGCAACCCCATTCACTTCTATGGGGCCTGCGTTGCGTGAAAAATGCAGAATATAGAGCATGCTGCAATTTTCACGCAACGCACAAGTGATGCGTGAAAATCACCGCTCATGTGAACAGCCCCATAGAAATGAATGGGTCGGTATTCAGTGCGGGTGCAATGCGTTTACCTCACGCATCGCATCCGCGCGGAATACTCGCCCGTGTGAAAGGGGCCTTAGAAGTTTAGAAGCAAATCTTGAAATTTTTCAGAACATTTCCAAAACCCACTTTTTAAGGACCACTTCATGTCTGAAGTCACTTTGTGAGGCTTACATAATAGAAACCACCACAAAATGATGCCATTTTAGAAACTACACCCCTCAAGGTATTCAAAATTAATTTTACAAATGTTGTTAACCCTTTAGGTGTTCCACAAGAATTAATGGAGATGAAATTACAGAATTTCACTTTTTTGGCAGATTTTCCATTTTAATAATTTTTTTACCACTAACAAAGCAATTGTTAACAGCCAAATAAAACTCAATATTTATTGCCCTGGTTCTGTAGTTTACAGAAACACCCTATATGTGGTCATAAACTGCTGTATGGCCACACGCAGGGCGCAGAAGCAAAGGAACGCCATATGGTTTTTGGGAGGCAGATTTTGCTGGACTGTTTTTTTGACACCATGTCCCATTTGACGCCCCCCTGATGCACCCCTAGAGTAGAAACTCCAAATAAAGTGACCCATTTTGGAAAATACATCCCTCAAGGTATTCAAAACTGATTTCACAAACTTTGGTAACCCTTTAGGTGTTCCACAAGAGTTAATGGAATATGGAGATGAAATTTCAGAATTTCTATATTTTGGCAAATTTTCCATTTTAATTTAAAAAAATCCAGTAACAAAGCAATAGTTAACAGCCAAACAAAACTCAATATTTATTGCCCTAATTCTGTAGTTTACAGAAACACCCCATATGTGGTCGTAAACTGCTGTACGGCCACACGGCAGGGCGCAGAAGGAAAGGAGAGCCATGTGGTTTTTGGAAGGCAGATTTTTTGTTAAACTGTTTTATTGACACCATGTCACATTTGAAGACCCTCTGATGCACCCCTAGAGTATAAACTCCAAAAAAGTGACAACATTTTGGAAACTACGGGATAAGGTGGCAGTTTTGTTGGTAGTATTTTAGGGTACATATGATTTTTAGTTGCTCTATATTACACGGTTTTATTTTTTGTTATTTACAATGTTCATCTGTCAGGTTAGATTATGGGCTATTTTTATAGAGCAGGTTGTTACGGACACGAAAATACCAAATATGACTTTATTGTTTCAGTTTTACATAATAAAGCATTTAAAAAAAAAAAAAATTTGGTGTCTCCACATTCTGAAAGCCATAGTTTTTTTTTTTGTTGGGTGAATGTCTTATGTAGGGGCTCATTTTTTTGGTATGAGATGACGGCATGATTGCTACCATTTTAGGATGCATATGACTTTTTGATCGCTTGGTATTACACTTTTTGTGATGTAGGGTGACAAAAAATTCCTTTTTTTTTACACACTTTTTATTTTTATTTTTGACGGTGTTCACATGAGCAGCTAGGTAATGTGTTATTTTTATACAACAGGTTCTTACGGACGCGACGATACCTAATATCTATACTTTTTATTTATTCATTAACATTTTACACAATAATATCATTTTTGAAACAAAAAAAATCATTTTATTGTCTCCATAGTTTGAGAGCCATAGTTTTTTTTTTTTTTTTTCTGGGCGATTGTCTTAAGTAGGGTATAATTTTTGTGGGATGAGATGACGGTTTGATTGGTACTATTTTTGGGTCCATATGACTTTTTGATGGCTTGCTATTACACTTTCTGTGATGTAAGGTGACAAAAAAATGGCTTTTTTGACACAGTTTGAATTTTTTTATTTTTACGGTGTTCATCTGAGAGGTTAGGTCATGTGATATTTTTATAGAGCAGGTTCTTACGGACGTAGAGATATCTAATATGTATACTTTTTTATTTACCTAAGTTTTACACAATAACAGCATTTTTTAAACAAAAAAAAAAGATATTTTAGTGTCTCCATATTCTGATTGTCTTAGGTAGGGGCTAATTTTTTGCGGGATGAGGTGATGGTTAGATTGGTACTATTTTGGGGGGCATACGCCTTTTTGATCGATTGGTGTTGCACTTTTAGTGATGTAAGGTGACAAAAAAAAGTATTTTTTTTAGCACAGTTTTAATTTTTATTTTTTACAGTGTTCACCTGGGGGTTAGGTCATGTGATATTTTTATAGAGCCGGTCTTTACGGACGTGGCAATACCTAATATGTATTCTTTATTTTATTTATTAAAGTTTTACATGATAATAACATTTTTGAAACAAAAGAAAATCATGTTTTAATGTCTCCATATTCTGAGAGTCATATTATTTTTTTTTTTTTTGGGTGACTGTCTTAGGTAGGGTCTCATTTTTTGTGGGATGAGATGACTGTTTGATTGGCACTATTTTGGGGTGCATATGACTTTTTGATCGCTTGCTATTACACTTTTTGTGATGTAAGGTGACAAAACATGCCTTTTTTTGTGGCACTGTTTAAATTTTTTTTTTTACGGCATTCATCTGAGGGGTTAGGTCATGTGATATTTTTATGGAGATTGTTGTTACGGATGCGGTGATACCTAATATGTCTACTTTTTTATTTATTTTACTTTAAGGCCCCTTTCACACGGGCGAGTATTCCGCGCGGATGCGATGCGTGAGTTGAACACATTGCACCCGCACTGAATACCGACCCATTCATTTCTATGGGGCTGTTCACATGAGCGGTGATTTTCACGCATCACTTGTGCGTTGCGTTAAAATCGCAGCATGCTCTATATTCTGCGTTTTTCACGCAACGCAGGCCCCATAGAAATGAATGGGGTTGCGTGAAAATCGCAAGCATCCGCAAGCAAGTGCGGATGCGGTCCGATTTTCACACACGGTTGCTAGGACACGATCGGGATGGAGACCCGATCATTATTATTTTCCCTTATAACATGGTATTAATTAATAATATGGCATTAATAATATGGCATTAATAAATAATAATTTAACTCACCTTAGTCCACTTGATCGCGATGCCCGACATCTCCTTCTGTCTCCTTTACTGAACAGGACCTGTGGTGAGCATTCATTACAGGTCAAGGACCTCTGGTGACGTCACTCCGGTCATCACATGATCCATCACATGATCTTTTACCATGGTGATGGATCATGTGATGACCGGAGTGATGTCACCACAGGTCCTTGACCTGTAATGAATGCTCACCACAGGTCCTATTCAGTGAAGGAGACAGAAGGAGATGCCGGGCATCGCAATCAAGTGGACTAAGGTGAGTTAAATTATTATTTATAAATTTTTTAACCCCTCCAGCGCTATTTCACTATGCATTCGGTATTCAGAATGCTATTATTTCCCCTTATAACTATGTTATAAGGGGAAATAATACAATCTACAGAACACCTAACCCAGGCCCGAAATTCTGTGAAGAAGTTCGGGTTTGGGTACCAAACATGCGCGATTTTTCTCACGCGAGTGAAAAACGCATTACAATGTTTTGCACTCGCGCGGAAAAATCGCGGGTGTTCCCGTAACGCACCCGCACATTTTCCCGCAACTCCCGTGTGAAAGAGGCCTAACACAATAATAGCATTTTTGAAACAAAAAATTATGTTTTAATGTCTCTATGTTCCGAGAGCTATAGTTTTTTTTTTTTTTGAGCGATTTTTTTATGTAGGGACTAGGGTTGAGCGAAAAAGTTCGGGTTCGGGTTCGGTGTTCGGCGCTTTCTTGGCGCTTTTTGAAAGGCTGCACAGCAGCCAATCAACAAGCATCATACTGCTTGCCCCAAGAGGCCATCACAGCCATGCCTACTAATGGCATGGCTGTGATTGGCCAGAGCAGCATGTGACCCAGGCTCTATATAAGCTTGAGTCACTTAGCGCTGCACGACACTCTCCTGTTACAAGTGTAGGGAGAGGATGCTGCTGGACTTGTGATTTCAGGAAGAGAATAGGAGAGAATCTAACTCAGCGATCTACCTAGAAATAGTTATGTGGGTGCAGGACACAATCATTTTACCCTGCCCTGAGGCAGTGGCGGATCCAGGGGGGGCAACGGGGCAATTGCCCCCCCCCACCCCGAGCTGGCGGTGGCGGGGCACAGGGAGATGAACGCTTCCATTGTGGAAGCATTCATCTCCAGTCATCTGTATTGCCATCCTCAGGACAGCGATACAGATGACTGTGCTGAGGCAGGGGAGGGAGAGGCATGTCCCTTTCCCTTCCTCTGATAGCCGTACAGCCTGAACCGTACAGCGCGGGACACAGGCCGGAAGAGGCCTGCATCGCTGACATGGAGGTAAGTATGTGTTTTTTTTTATTTATTTTTATATATACAATACTTTTACTGGCACATGGGGGGGGGCTGTTATTGCTGGCACATGGGGGGGCTGTTATTGCTGGCACATGGGGGGGCTGTTATTGCTGGCACATGGGGGGGGCTGTTATTAATACTGGCACATGGGGGGGCTGTTATTAATACTGGCACATGGGGGGCTGTTATTAATACTGGCACATGGGGGGGCTGTTATTAATACTGGCACATGGGGGGGCTGTTATTAATACTGGCACATGGGGGGGGCTGTTATTAATACTGGCACATAGGGGGACTTTTATTAATACTGGCACATGGGGGGGGCTTTTATTAATACTGGCACATGGGGGGGGCTGTTATTAATACTGGCACATGGGGGGGCTGTTATGAATACTGGCACATGGAGGGGCTGTTATTAATACTGGCACATGGGGGCTGTTATTAATACTGGCACATGGGGGGCTGTTATTAATACTGGCACATGGGGGGCTGTTATTAATACTGGCACATGGGGGGGGGGCTGTTATTAATACTGGCACGGGGGGGGGCTGTTATTAATACTGGCACATGGGGGGCTGTTGTTACTGGCACTTGATTGGGGGGGTTGCTCTTGTTATTGGAAAATTATTGGGGGCACTATAGGGGCATCTACTGAGGCCACAAAGAAGGGGTATTTTATATGGGGTGCTTTGTACAGTACAATTTTATACTGGGACACATTATGGTGGGTACTATGGGGAAGGGGGAGAGGAGTACTATGGGGTCATCTACGGGGGCACTAAGAAGGGGTATTTTATACTTGCAAATTATGGGGGACACTGAGGGCATCTACTGGAGCATTTTATACTGGTACATTATGGGGGGCACTAGGAGGAAGGAGGGTGTGGAGCACTATGGGGGCATTTACTGGAGGTACTATATAGGGGTATTTTATACTGGCACATTATGGGGGCACCATGGGGACATTAGCTCACCTGGGGCATTACAAGGGGGTATGTTTTGCACATTATAAGGAGAATTATTTCTACTGGGGGGGCATTATGGTGGGCTTTATTACTCCCCCATGGTATGACCCCCTAGTAGCAGCACCAGCCTCTCCCTGCTCTGCTATCCCTCTGCCCCTTCTCCAAATCCTTATTAAGAAATCTTTCTCATTAGGATAAAACACATCAGCTCCACGAGCCCCCCTGTGAAAGTGTTGAAATGGTGTCCGAGATCCCCAAGGGCCAAGCCAAGTAATTGTAAGTTTTCATGTGGAGTATGTTTTTTATACACATATAGCATACACTGTGCCACACAATGTACAGTATACCTCTACACTGTGGAGTCTGTTCTATAAGCATCATTGTTTTGTGGCGGTGGACAGAAAATAATCTGGAAATGCCCCTCCCGAGACCAGGCTCTGGATCCGCCACTGCCCTGAGGCCATTGACTTTTATAATTCTGTTAGTTAGGTGGGTGGCGGCGGCAGTGGCCATTTTATGCATGCTCAGTGCACCAGCACTGCATCTGAGATTTTGGGACATTGCAAATCAGCATTTTTTTGGCAAAACTACAACATCTGGATTAGTCAGTGTGCAATTTAAGGTAGAAATACACCCTTAATTTTCTGTGGTTTGAAAAACACACATTTTTTTCCAAAAAACAGTATTTTCCAGATCTGCAAGTGTTAAATTCAAGTTTAATATATACAGCTTTCATATTCTGTTACCAAAAAAACATTTTTTTGGCAATCTACAACATCTGTATTAGTCAGTGTGCAATTTAAGGTAGAAATACACCCTTAATTTTCTGTGGTTTGAAAAACACACTTTTTTTCCCCAAAAAACAGTATTTTCCAGATCTGCAAGTGTTAAATTCAAGTTTAATATATACAGCTTTCATATTATGTTACCAAAAAAATACTTTTTTGGCAATCTACAACATCTGCATTAGGCCTCTTTCACACTACCGTTTTTTTTTTCCCGTTTTGCGGTCCGTTTTTTGCGGTCCGTATACGGAACCATTCATTTCAATGGTTCCGCAAAAAAAACGGAATGTGTTCCGTATGCATTCCGTTTCCGTATTTCTGTTTTTCCGTTCCGTTGAAAGATAGAACATGTCCTATATTTGGCCGCAAATCACAGTCCGTGGCTCCATTAAAGTCAATGGGTCCGCAAAAAAAATGGAACACATACGGAAATGCATCCGTATGTCTTCCGTTTCCGTTCCGTTTCCGTTCCGTTTTTTCTGAACCATCTATTGAAAATGTTATGGCCAGCCCAATTTTTTCAATGTAATTACTGTATACTGTATATGCCATACGGAAAAACGGAACGGAACGACGGAACGGAAACGGAAACACAACGGAACCAAAAAAACGGAACAACGGATCCATTAAAAACGGAACGCAAAACACTGAAATGGACATACTGTAGTGTGAAAGAGGCCTTAGTCAGTGTGAAATTTAAGGTATAAATACACCCATCATTTTCTGGGGTTTGAAAAACACACTTTTTTCCCCCCAAAAAACAGTATTTTCCAGATCTGCAAGTGTTAAATTCAAGTGTAATATATACATCTTTCATATTTCTGTTACCAAAAAAACAATTTTGGCAATCTACAACATCTTGATTAGTCAGTGTGCAATTTAAGCTAGAAATACACCCATCATTTTCTGGGGTTTGAAAAACACACTTTTTTTGACAAAAAACACTATTTTCAGGCCTTGCAGCATCAGCACGTGTGAAATTACAGGCTTATATACTGCTGTCAAATTCAGTTGTTAAACAAACACTCGTTTGGGCACAAAAAATTTAGTTGGCAGCCTTTGACACAGATGTCATTGTGAGATACACCCTTAATACATTTGGGTTACATTCAGAGATTTTAAATACCGCCTTTTGGTGCACCAATTTTGAATTCAGGCCTACACTGGTTCAGGCCCTGTGAGATACACCCTCTACATACAGGGGTTTGAATCAGGGATTTGAAATCCAGCCATTTGAAATACAGCCATGTTGTGCAAAGATATATTTACTTCAGGCCTACACTGGTTCAGACCATGTGAGATACCCCCTCTACATACAGGGTTTTTATTTTATATCATTTCACTACTTTGTCATTTACATTTTAGGGTGAAATTCACCAATTTTGGTGTGTATGTGCTATATGTGCTATACCTAGTATACTATACCAGGTAGACCGGTAAAAAAAATATAAAAAAATGTTCAGTTACATTTTATGGTGAAATTAACACATTTTTGGGTGTATAGTGCCACTGCTATACCTAGTAGACAGGTTCAACAAATAAAAAAAAAATTGTCATTTACTTTTTCGGGTTAAATTAAAAAATTTTGGGTGTATAGTACCACTGCTATACCTAGTAGGCCGGTATAAAAAAAAAAAAATGGTCAGTTACATTTTATGGTGAAATTAACAAATTTTGGGGTGTATAGTACCACTGCTATACCTAGTGGACAGGTTAAACAAAAAATAATAATTGGCATTTACTTTTTTGGGTGAAATTAACCAATTTTTGGGTGTATACTACCACTGCTATACCTAGTAGACCGGTAAAAAAAAAAATTGTTATTTACATTTTAGGGTGAAATTCACCAATTTTGGTGTGTATAGTACCACTGCTATACCTAGTAGACCGGTAAAAAAATAAAATAATTGTCAGTTACATTTTATGGTGAAATTAACAATTTTTTGGGTGTATAGTACCACTGCTATACCTAGTAGACAGGTTAAACAAAAATAAAAAATGTCATTTACTTTTTCGGGTTAAATTAACCAATTTTTGGGTGTATAGTACCACTGCTATACCTAGTAGACAGGTTAAACAAAACAAAAAATTGTCATTTTCTTTTTCGGGTGAAATTAACCAATTTTTGGGTGTATAGTACCACTGCTATACCTAGTGGACCGGTAAAAAAATAAAATAATTGTCAGTTACATTTTATGGTTAAGTTAACAATTTCTTGGGTCTATAGTACCACTGCTATACCTAGTAGACAGGTTAAACAAAAATAAAAATTTGTCATTTACTTTTTCGGGTTAAATTAAACAATTTTTGGGTGTATAGTACCACTGCTATACCTAGTAGGCCGGTTAATAAAATATAATTATCAATTATATATTCTGGTGAAATTCACCAATTTTTGGGTGTAATATACCTCTCCTCTACCTAGTTGAGGTAGAGGAAGAAAAAAGAGAGGGTTAGTCCTGTACTCCTGTGGAAGGAGATATGGGATTAACACGCAGGGCGCCAAAGGTGGAGGAGAACAGTTTATAATAAATAAGAGGAAAATAATTCTATATACATATATATAAAAATATATATATATATATATACCCAAATAATTGATGGTCTAGAAGATACTGACCAGTGAGATGCTAGGACAGAAGCAGGGCAGCCTAGGTGATGGACTATAAGCAAAGTTGCGATATAGTGTTAATGCAGTAAAGAGAGAGGAGAAAAATCACCGGATGGCGCCAAACCGCTATTGGAATGGATATATAAATCCATAAAATATACTCCAATAATAAATAGATGCCCCTTACCATAAAAGAGGGGGGAGGAAAGAGCTTGTTAGTGCTCAGAAACCATATGATAAAACCATAGCACACCTGATAGATAAAATCAAATGGACAACGTAAAAACGTATATAACGTATAAAAGGTGATAAACACCACACTCACTTCACCAGGGAGGGGTGTAGTGGGATAAAGCTCAAGACACCCGAAACAACCACCTCCCTCGCCTGGCTTGCCTGTAGAGTAGCTGGAAAATACTGCAGTCCACTACTTGGAACTTCTGTTATATTCCTTTAATACATAAATAAGTCAGGTGGGCTCAACGCGTTTCGGGGATTAGATAAACCCCTTCCTCAGGAGCAGAGAAGGTATTAGGCCTAATACCGTATTTTCCAGCTACTCTACAGGCAAGCCAGGCGAGGGAGGTGGTTGTTTTGGGTGTCTTGAGCTTTATCCCACTACACCCCTCCCTGGTAAAGTGAGTGTGGTTTTTATCACCTTTTATACGTTATATACGTTTTTACGTTGTCCATTTGATTTTATCTATCAGATGTGCTATGGTTTTATCATATGGTTACTGAGCACTAACAAGCTCTTTCCTCCCCCCTCTTTTATGGTAAGGGGCATCTATTTATTATTGGAGTATATTTTATAGATTTATATATCCATTCCAATAGCGGTTTGGCGCCATCCGGTGATTTTTCTCCTCTCTCTCTACCTAGTTGGCAGCTTAATAAATTTCAATAATTTTTCTGTTACATTCTTGGGTTGACATTATACAATTTTAGACGTGAATAAACACCTGCTATGCATAGGTGACAGGGAATAAAATTTTATAATTTATTCAGTAATTAATGCGCACAACATCCTTACATTCAATGCTTAAACTTTGAAAAGTTGTCACACTTTTATGCTTTAATGATTTCTCCCATATTTCAACTCTAATTTTAAATTTGAAAAAATGGATCCTCCCTTCAATTTGGTCTCTTTTTCTCACGCTCCCTCTCCGGCCTGGAACCCTGATTCCCCACCACCCGTAATCACCATGGTAGGCGCATAAAAGAAAGTTGATATAGCAGATATCAAATTGGATTGTGAACATCACGGGGATGTGCGACATGGTGGGGCAGTAAGTGTGCACACGCCTACACGAACTGACTGACAGGGGTCAGCCCCTGCAACTTCTGGGTCTCCAAATTGGGCACATGGCCTGAGCTTGCCCTATACCCCTTGGAGGTGCTGGCCTGCCCTGCAGCCAGTGTATTGTCTGAATGTGTGTTTAGTATGACTGGAGGGGGTTATCACAGGTTATATCTCCCAATGTTTTGGGGTGTACCCTAATTTTAAAAATAAAATTTAAAACCAAAAACCAGTGTAGGCTACCTCCTCCTCCACCGCTGCTTCCACCGACACCGCCACATCATCCACCGCCTCCTCAACCTCCTACTCCATATGGACCTGGTCCTCCTAGATCAAGATTATAATTTTTTATTTTTACGTATTTTATGTTATTTAAAGTCATTTCCCTATCCACATTTGTTTGCAGAGCACTTGCCGTGCTCTTAACCACATTTTGACGTCATTTGCAGCCCTCTAACCCTTTCCATGACATTTTTACAGCCATTTTAGTGCTCAGAAGTTTGGGTCCCCATTGACTTCAATGGGGTTTGGGTTCGGGGTCAAGTTCGGGTCCGAACTCAAACTTTCTTTCGAAGTTCGGCCAAACCCGTCGAACCCGAACATCTATGTGTCTGCTCAACTCTAGTAGGGACTCATTTTTTGTGGAATGAGGTGACTGCTTTATTGGTACTATTTTGTGGGACGCCTTTTTGATCACTTCGTGTTGCACTTTTTGTTATTTAAGGTGACAAAAATGGCTTTTTTTGACACAGTTTTTATTTTTTATGGAGTTTATCGGACAGGGTGGATTATGTGATATATTTATAGAGCCGGCCGTCACAGAAGCGGCAATACCAAATATGTCTATTTTATTTTTTCCTATTTTTTATATTGTTTTTTATTACTTAATTGTGGAATTTTTTTTTACATGTGAAACTTTTTTTTTTTATAAAACGCTTTATTTTTTTATTTTATACTTTGTGTCCCCCATAAGGTCATACAAGACCTCTGGGGGACATTTGACTTTATTTTGTTTCTTTTTTTACTATTGATTTCTCCTATAACTGGGGTTGACATAGTAGCCCCAGTTACAGGGGAAATACACCCCCAGAGAGGCTGTACAGCAGAATACA
This sequence comes from Bufo bufo, assembly GCF_905171765.1. Taxonomy (NCBI): domain Eukaryota; kingdom Metazoa; phylum Chordata; class Amphibia; order Anura; family Bufonidae; genus Bufo; species Bufo bufo. The sequence goes on from NC_053389.1 coordinate 68,621,997, forward strand.
GCGCTGTACAGCCTCAGTGCAGGGCTGATCGAGGTCTGTGAAAGACCCGACAGCTCCTGCACTCTCCCGGCCCTGGCTGTCACATGACCGCCGGGCCAGAACAGGAAGCGTGTATACAGCGATCTAGAAGGCAGGGACACCTGGGAACTGTCCCTGCCTTCTCTCTGGGTTGCCCTGCTGTCACTGACAGCGGGCAACCCGCTCTGCAGCTGCATAATTAGTGTGCAGCTGCGATCTCTGAATGGACGTATCAGAACGTCTATTCAGAGTTAAACATCCACCCATAGGACGTTTATATCCTATGTGAGGTGGTTAATTCTTTTAATCTTTCTTCATAACTAAGACCCTCTATGCCCCTTATCAGTTTAGTTGCTCTCCTCTGCACTTTTACCAGCTTCAGAGCATCCTTTCTATGGACTGGTGCCCAGAACTAAACTGCATATTCCAGATGAGGCCGCACCAACACTTTGTAAAGTGGTAGTATTACATTCCTGTAGAAAGTGGAATTTGGAGGGCACTCAAAAATACCAGGAGATCAAATAGAGATCAGATGCATTTGTTGGTATAAAAAATCTTATTTATTAAAATTCTATTTAGTATTACATTCCTACCCCGCGAGTCCATGCCTCGTTTAATGCATGACAATATCCTGGTAGCCTTAGAAGCAGCTGATTGACATTGTATGCTGTTATTTAATCTATGATCTACAAGGACACCCAAATACCTCTCTATAAGTGACTCTCCCACTGTTACATCACCTAGGACATATGAATCACAGAGATTATTACTACCAAGATGCAGAACTTTACATTTATCCACATTGAACCTCATTTGCCAAGTTGATACCCAATCAGTCAGAGTGTTCAAGTCAGCTTGTAGTTTATGGACATCTTCCATAGACTGTACAGTATTACATAGCTTAGTGTCATCTGCAAAAATAGAAATGGTGCTATTAATCTCGTCCTCGATATCATTAATAAATAAATTAAATAACTGAGGGCCCAGCACTGAACCTTGGGGTACACCACTTATAACCCGGGACCATTCTGAATAGGAATCATTGACCACAACTCTCTGGACACCGTCCTTCAACCAGTTTTCAATCCATTTACAAACTATACTTTCCAAGCCTATAGACCTTACTTTACCTGTTAAACGTCTATGAAGGACAGTATCAAAAGCCTTTGCAAAATCCAAATCCAACATCCACAGCCGCCCCTCTGTCCAGGCAACTACTCACCTCCTTATAAAAACAAATCAGGTTAGTCTGACAACTTCTGTCCTTGGTAAACCCATGTTGGTTATCAACGTAAAAACACCAAGTTGGAGCTCACCTCACCATACACCACCGGGGAGCACGGACACAGAACCGGAACCAAGGATGAGAAGTAGCAAAAAAATATTGTCCAGCTTCACCTCGCAGTGCGTGTTTTATTAGGAAACGTGCTTAAAAACCAAACATCAGGCTCATATCATCAACATGTTTCGGATCAACATATATTACAGATCCTTCCTCATGATACAGAGAATAAGACTGACAAATCTTATATACAGAGTAAAAGCAGTGATTCAGCTGTGGATTATTGATTGGCAATTGGACTGCTTTCACCCCACCCACAGCATATACCACTGAGACACAGGAACAGAACTGCATGAGAAGAAGAGAGGGAAAAAAAAAAAAAAAAAAAAAAAATTTTTATTTTCACCCCTCTCTTCCTCCCACGCAAGAACCGCCCCTAAAGGACAAGAGAAGAAGATACATCTAATAATGCAATATTAAATCTTGTCTTTGATTAAGGCCCAAAGGTATACAGGACTGAAATCTAAAAATCCAATAGGCTTCTCTATTGAGAAGAGCTTTCCTATGGTCTCCGCCCCGTTTAGGAAAATTAACTCGTTCAATGCCCTGAACTTTCATGCCAGCAATATTGCCCTGGTGGCAGGAGGCAAAATGCTGGCTGACTGCTGACACATTTTTTACAAAAGCATGAGATATATCTGAGATATGTCTGCATATCCGAACTTTGAGGGCATTGGACGTGCATCCCACATATTGCAATTGACATGTAGAACAAGACACACAATACACCACATGTGTGGTATTGCAGTTAATGTATTGTTGTATCTCAAATGACTGCTGGGCTGCAACAGAGGCCACATTCCGTCCTGTTTGTACGACACTGCAACACGTACAAATGCGGTGCCCGCATTTGAACATCCCTTTAGACCTAAGCCAACATTGTTGTGGTACCGTACCATCTGAAAACCGACTCGGACTGAGTTTTTGAGAAAGTGTTGGCGCCTTGCGGGCAACACATTTTATTCCCTTGTCCACAATCGGTTTCCAGGCGGCATCTGTGCGCAAAACTGTCACCAGGGCAATATTGCTGGCATGAAAGTTCAGGGCATTGAACGAGTTAATTTTCCTAAACGGGGCGGAGACCATAGGAAAGCTCTTCTCAATAGAGAAGCCTATTGGATTTTTAGATTTCAGTCCTGTATACCTTTGGGCCTTAATCAAAGACAAGATTTAATATTGCATTATTAGATGTATCTTCTTCTCTTGTCCTTTAGGGGCGGTTCTTGCGTGGGAGGAAGAGAGGGGTGAAAATAAAAATTTTTTTTTTTTTTTTTTTTTTTTCCCTCTCTTCTTCTCATGCAGTTCTGTTCCTGTGTCTCAGTGGTATATGCTGTGGGTGGGGTGAAAGCAGTCCAATTGCCAATCAATAATCCACAGCTGAATCACTGCTTTTACTCTGTATATAAGATTTGTCAGTCTTATTCTCTGTATCATGAGGAAGGATCTGTAATATATGTTGATCCGAAACATGTTGATGATATGAGCCTGATGTTTGGTTTTTAAGCACGTTTCCTAATAAAACACGCACTGCGAGGTGAAGCTGGACAATATTTTTTTGCATGTTGGTTATCACTTATAATATTATTTACAGTCACATACTCCTGTAAATAGTCCCTTAAGAGTAATTTTTCCCACAGCAGAAGTTTAACTGGTCTATAATTACCTGTGGAGGACCTAGATCTATTTTTAAATATGGGCACCACGTTTGCCTTGTGCCAATCACTTGGCACTGTACCAGTACTTAGAGAATCTTTAAAAATTATAAACAGGGGCACAGCAATGACTGAACTGAGCTATTTAAGCACTCTTTGGTGTAATCCATCTGGACCCAGAGCCTTGTTCACATTTACCTTATTTAACTTATCTTGGACTATATCTACAGTTAGCCAATTGAGTATATTACTGGATGTACTAACAGCCCCAGCACCACAGATATCAGCTCCTTTCTCTTATTTTGTATAAACAGAGCTAAAAAAAACAAAACATTTAGTAACTCTGCCTTTTCCTTATCTCCAGTGACTAACCTCCCTTTACCATTATTTAGGGTCCCTACCTGCTCAGACCTTGATTTTTTAGCATTTATATATTTTAATATTTTTTTGGAATTTGTTTTACTCTCTTTTGCCACCTGCTGTTGGTTTTATATTGTGGTCACTATTACCTAGTGTTTCTCTAACAGTAACATTTCCAACAAGCTCTGCATCATTAGAGATTACCAGATCCAACAGAGCATTGACCCTAGTGGGAGCTCCTACAAACTGGCCCATAAAATGGTCCTGCAGCAAGTTGAGGAATCTTTTCCCCTTTGCAGTTGAGGCAGAACCAGGACCCCAGTCAATGTCTGGGAAGTTAATATCTCCCACTATGACCACTGTGCCAGCCTGTGCAGCCCGCTCTATTTTGTTATACAGTTGCGTTTCTATCTCCTCTGTGATGTTAGGGGGTCTATAGATTACACCAAGTATTAATTTTTCAGTGTTTATATCCCTTTGAACTTCCACCCATAAGGTTTCCACATCCTCACCATCTTCACCCACAATTGCCTCTTTCACACTTGTCTTCAGATCATTCCTCACATACAGACACACACCACCGCCTTTTCTATTGACCCGGTCTTTCCTAAATAGTGTAAAACCCTCAATATTAATAGCCCAGTCATGCAAAGAATCCAACCATGTCTCAGCCACACCAACTACATCTATGTTTTCTTCCAGTACCATAGCCTCCAGCTCCTCCATTTTGCTAGCTAGACTTCTGGCAGTTGTGAAAATACGTTTTAAATTACTATTACCTGTAAAGTGAATATCCGGGATTTTTTGGTTACCTTGCTTGATGTTTGTATGTAACAGGTTCTTGTTACCAGCAGCTCTATTTTTCATTGGTGTATAGGTCTGCCCAGTCTTCTTCCAACTTTCCTCACTAACCCCAGCCCCCACTAAATCCCCACTGTTCCCTCCTATATCCCACTCTCTATCTACACTATCTACCTTATTAGTATGATACCCCACCCTCCCCCAGATCCTAGTTTAAAAGCTCTTCCAGCCAGCTAACAATTTTTTCCCCCAGGGCAGTTGCACCCTCCCCATTAAGATGCAGCCCGTCCCTACTGTAGAGCCTGTAACCGACAGAGAAGTCAGCCCAGTTCTCCATGAACCCAAACCCTTCCTTCCTGCACCAGCTTCTGAGCCACTTATTTAACTTCCTAAGCTCCCGTTTCCTCTCTGGTGACGCTCGTGGCACTGGTAGTATTTCTGAAAACACTACCTTGGTGATCCTGGAGTTGAGCTTCTCTCCTAGTTCCCTAAAATCATTTTTAAGGACCTTCCATCTCCCCCTGACTTTGTCATTGGGGCCAATGTGTACCATGACCGCCGGGTCTTCCCCAACCCCGCCCAGCAATCTGTCAATCTGATCCGCAATATGCTAAACCCGAGCACCCAACAACACACTGTTCGGCATTCACGGTCTCGGCGGCAGATGACCCTGTCTGTCCTCCTAATAATAGAGTCTCCTACCACCAGCATCTGTCTGACCTTTGCTGCACTCCATTTACCATCCTTCCTGCAGCGGTAATCCTCCTGGTTGCTCGGAGAAACGCCCTGCTGCAGTGTTGCTGGCCCTGGGCTTTCATCCCAAATATCAGCCAAACAGGCATAATTACTAGGGCGTTCCAGCCCAGGACTAGCCTCCCTGATCTTGCCCTCCTCCTCCCACCTCCATTTCACTGACCCCAGTCAGTGGCTGCACAGTGAGGTCTAAGCCTCTCTCCAGTTTTGCAATGCCCCTAAGTTTTCCAAGCTGCTTAGGTTCAGGCTCTTTATCCCAACAACAGAAAATGCTCTTATACCAGGCCATCATAGCTCACAGGGGCATGCTTTCATGGAAACCATGGCTCCTCCTGCCTCTTTCTATCCCTCATACCCGCTTGCAGCCTCCATCGCTAACTCCACGCTTTGATCACTGAAGCCAGTGGCAGGTTGGTGCTTGTTCAGTGAGTATTCTCACTGGTGTACATGTTTTTTGGCTATTGGTAGTCTACTCCATGTTGAGAGGGGCACAAGTACAATCCATATCCTTGACATCCCCTGTGGACACACTACCTCTTGGCACCTAGTCGTCTCATATGCACCACAGATGGATCATTTTTGTTACAAAAATCATGGACCAGGGTCACAATGAAAAGTAAGTTTAGTTAACGGTCTAATTGGCTTACATTACATACATGGTAACAGCATGACACGCAGTACAAACAAAAAGTTGTTGTCTCCTGCCATAGAGACTGATAGTAAGTTAAATATCTGCTAATCCAGAGAAAATAATGGATTGCTTAATTGAACATAGTAACATAGTACATAAGGCCGAAAAAAGACATTTGTCCATCCAGTTCGTCCTGGGATAGCCTTAGATTAGATGCTTCCAAACTAAATTATGTCGAGAAAGAACAAGGAAAGGTCAATAAGCATGAGGTATTTTAAGGTTAATATTGCAGCAGCCCTCTGGAAAGTGCTGTGAGGAGAATTAAAGTGGTTGTTGTGGCTCTGAGGGTGGTGATTGTACTCATGGTCCACAGTGGCAATCTCTGCTCTGGTTCTCCTTGGGGCCATGCAGTGACAGGAGGGCAGACTCTTTCTTCCCTCGGGGGAACTCCCTGGTGTTGGGACTCCTGCCTCGTGATAGTTTGGGTGCCTTTAATGTTAAGTGAGTTAGTAAGGGGGCAAGTTGATTGCAATCAATAAGTCTCTCTTTACTAAAGTGCAGAAGAATGGTAGTAGTTTATCGAGTAACAGCAAGGCACAAATCTGAGGCAACCGTGCAATCCTTCTCCAGTAGCAGGATATGGATAGCAGCAATAACGGAGGTTGTAGTACTCCTTCTCTCTATCTGTCTCTAAAGCCTCTCTGCAGAACTTTAGGCATGCAATGAGGTTCTTTGTAAATTTTCTGCAAATTCCCAGGCTGAAGTGTTGCAGATTTGAGATACAGATGGCCAAACCGTCTCCAAGTATGGAAGGATGCGTTAGCAATCCAAAGCCTTTCTCTGTCATAAACGTGCACAATACCTTGCTGTCTAACTTCAATCCATAGACTTAAAAGTTCTGGACCTTGTGATTCTCCTTTCTCTCTATGGAAGATTTTTGGTGATAAAGTAGTTTTTCTTGGCTGTAGAGGTCCCAGAAATAAAGGTTCTTTGAGCTCAGGCCAAGATTTAAAGGTTATGTACACCTGTGGAGTCCATTTTTTTTAATGATTGCATTTAAATTACAAACCGGATTCCAAAAAAGTTGGGACACTAAACAAATTGTGAATAAAAACTGAATGCAATGATGTGGAGATGGCAAATGTCAATATTTTATTTGTAATAGAACGTAGATGACAGATCAAACGTTTAATCCGAGTAAATGTATCATTTTAAAGGAAAAATACGTTGATTCCAATTTTCACGGTGTCAACAAATCCCCAAAAAGTTGGGACAAGTAGCAATAAGAGGCTGGAAAAAGTAAATCTGAGCATAACGAAGAGCTGGAAGACCAATTAACACTAATTAGGTCAATTGGCAACATGATTGGGTATAAAAAGAGCTTCTCAGAGTGGCAGTGTCTCTCAGAAGCCAAGATGGGTAGAGGATCACCAATTCCCACAATGTTGCGCAGAAAGATAGTGGAGCAATATCAGAAAGGTGTTACCCAGCGAAAAATTGCAAAGACTTTGCATCTATCATCATCAACTGTGCATAACATCATCCGAAGATTCAGAGAATCTGGAACAATCTCTGTGCGTAAGGGTCAAGGCCGTAAAACCATACTGGATGCCCGTGATCTCCTGGCCCTTAAACGACACTGCACCACAAACAGGAATGCTACTGTAAAGGAAATCACAGAATGGGCTCAGGAATACTTCCAGAAACCATTGTCAGTGAACACAATCCACCGTGCCATCCGCCGTTGCCAGCTGAAACTCTACAGTGCAAAGAAGAAGCCATTTCTAAGCAAGATCCACAAGCTCAGGCGTTTTCACTGGGCCAGGGATCATTTAAAATGGAGTGTGACAAAATGGAAGACTGTTCTGTGGTCAGACGAGTCACGATTCGAAGTTCTTTTTGGAAATCTGGGATGCCATGTCATCCGGACCAAAGAGGACAAGGACAACCCAAGTTGTTATCAACATTCAGTTCAGAAGCCTGCATCTCTGATGGTATGGGGTTGCATGAGTGCGTGTGGCATGGGCAGCTTGCATGTCTGGAAAGGCACCATCAATGCAGAAAAATATATTCAGGTTCTAGAACAACATATGCTCCCATCCAGACGTCATCTCTTTCAGGGAAGACCCTGCATTTTTCAACAAGATAATGCCAGACCACATTCTGCATCAATCACAACATCATGGCTGCGTAGGAGAAGGATCCGGGTACTGAAATGGGCAGTCTGCAGTCCAGATCTTTCACCTATAGAGAACATTTGGCGCATCATAAAGAGGAAGGTGCAACAAAGAAGGCCCAAGACGATTGAATAGTTAGAGGCCTGTATTAGACAAGAATGGGAGAGCATTCCTATTTCTAAACTTGAGAAACTGGTCTCCTCGGTCCCCAGACGTCTGTTGAGTGTTGTAAGAAGAAAGGGAGATGCCACACAGTGGTGAAAATGGCTTTGTCCCAACTTTTTTGGGATTTGTTGACACCATGAAATTCTGATTCAACATATTTTCCCCTTAAAATGGTACATTTTCTCAGTTTAAACTTTTGTTCCGTGATTTATGTTCTATTCTGAATAAAATATTAGAAGTTGGCACCTCCACATCATTGCATTCAGTTTTTATTCACGATTTGTATAGTGTCCCAACTTTTTTGGAATCCGGTTTGTATTTTTGGCTAAAATCATATTTTCAATTGGCCTTTATTAAAAATATTGAGCTGTTCAGTCATAAAGGGTTAACTGTTTTTCTAACTGTGTGACTGGTACTTTCATTTTCATTTTGTGCTGTCATCTAATTACCCTTATTTCTAAACTACTGAGAGGTGATAAATAGAGTTAAGCGAACCTAAAGTTCAGGTTCGTACCGAACTTTAAGGTTTTCGGCACCCGGACCCGAACCCGAACATTTACGTAAAAGTTCGGGCTCGGGTTCAGTGTTCGGCGATTTTTATGGCGCTTTTTGAAAGGCTGCAAAGCAGCCAATCAACAAGCGTCATACTACTTGCCCCAAAAGGCCATCACAGCCATGCCTACTATTGGCATGGCTGTGATTGGCCAACTGCAGCATGTGACCCAGCCTCTATTTAAGCAGGAGTCACGTAGCGCCGCTCGTCACTCTGCTCGGATTAGTGTAGGGAGAGGCTGCAGCTGCTGTGAGGGAAAGATCAGGGAGAAATCTTATCAAGAACAGTTTTTTGTACTTAGCGATCTACAGCAAATGTGTTTTGTGGGTGCAGTGCACAATTATTTTAAGCCTGCCCTGAGCCAACTACTACTGAAAATGAACTTTTTTTTCTTCAGTTAGTCAATATCAATACATAATCGGCAGCCGTTTTATGGCTTTTTGGTTACTGGGGTGAAAAAACCCTCTAATATACTGCACATCTAGGATAAGACGTGCATAAGTGACTGTCACATTTAGGCCAGAAATACGGCTTTTTGGTTACTGGGGTGAAAAAACCCTCTAATATACTGCACATCTGGGTTTAGACAAGCATAAGTAAGGCCTCTTTCACACTTGCGTTGTCCGGATCCGGCGTGTACTCCACTTGCCGGAATTACACTCCGGATCCGGAAAAACGCAAGTGTACTGAAAGCATTTGAAGACGGAACCGTCTTCCAAATGCTTTCAGTGTTACTATGGCACCCAGGACGCTATTAAAGTCCTGGTTGCCATAGTAGGAGCGGGGAGCGGGGGAGCGGTATACTTACAGTCCGTGCGGCTCCCGGGGCGCTCCAGAATGACGTCAGAGCGCCCCATGCGCATGGATGACGTGATCCATGCGATCACGTGATCCATGCGCTTGGGGCGCCCTGACGTCACTCTGGAGCGCCCGGGGAGCCGCACGGACGGTAAGTACACTGCTCCCCCGCTCCCCGCTACACTTACCATGGCTGTCAGGACTTTAGCGTCCCGGCAGCCATGGTAACCACTCTGAAAAAGCTAAATGTCGGCTCCGGCAATGCGCCGAAACGACGTTTAGCTTAAGGCCGGATCCGGATCAATGCCTTCCAATGGGCATTAATTCCGGATCCGGCCTTGCGGCAAGTGTTCCGGATTTTTGGCCGGAGCAAAAAGCGCAGCATGCTGCGGTATTTTCTCCGGCCAACAAACGTTCCGTACCGGAACTGAAGACATCCTGATGCATCCTGAACGGATTACTCTCCATTCAGAATGCATTAGGATAAAACTGATCAGGATTCTTCCGGCATAGAGCCCCGACGACGGAACTCTATGCCGGAAGACAATAACGCAGGTGTGAAAGAGCCCTAACTGTCACATTTAGGCCAGAAATACATCTTTTTGCTTACTGGGGTGAAAAAACCCTTTAAAATACTGCACATCTGGGATTAGTCGTGCATAAGTGACTGTCACATTTAGGCCACAAATACCGCTGTCATATAGAGTTAAAAAATTTTTTTTTAGTGCAATACCCTACATCAGGGTTTTTATTGGCGGTTAATTATTTTTAACAGACTTAACTACTTTTTACTTTGCTTTGTAAACGCTAACTATGAGGAAAACATCTAATAAGGGATGCGGTCATGGTGGTGGTGTTGGTGGAGCCTCTGTTGCAGGGAGAGGACGTGGCTGTTCTGCCACAGCTACACGTCTACTGAACCTACTACCTCAGGTCCCAGTAGCCGTCAGAATCTACAGCGATATTTGGTCGGGCCTAATGCCGTTCTAAGGATGGTAAGGCCTGAGCAAGTACAGGCGCTAGTCAATTGGGTGGCCGACAGTTGATCCAGCACGTTCACATTATCTCCCACCCAGTCTTCTGCAGAAAGCGCACAGGTGGCGCCTGAAACCCATGCTCATCAGTCTGTCACATCACCCCCGTGCATATCGGGGAACCTGTCTGAGCCTCAAGTCATGCAGCAGTCTCTTATTCTGTTTGAAGACTCTGCTGGCAGGGTTTCCCAAGGGCATCCACCTAGCCCTTCCCCAGGGATGGAAGGCACTGACGCACAACCACTTATGTTTCTTGATGAGGACATGGGAATACCACCTCAGCACGTCTCTGATGATGACGAAACACAGGTGCCAACTGCTGCGTCTTTCTGCAGTGTGCAGACCGAAAAGGAGGTCAGGGAGGAAGACTGGGTGGAAGACGATGCAGGGGACGATGAGTTCATAGACCCCACATGGAATGAAGGACGTGCCACTGACTTTCAGAGTTTGGAAGAAGAAGCAGTGGTGAGACCGAGCCAACAGCGTAGCAAAAGCGGGAGCAGGGTGCAAAAGCAGAGCAGCCGTCGCCAAAACAGTTCACCTGCTACTGGCCACCATCACCAGGGACCGAGCACACCAAAGGCAGCTTCAAGGAGTTCCCTGGCATGGCACTTCTTCAAACAATGTGCTGACGACAAGACCCGAGTGGTTTGCACGCTGTGCCATCAGAGCCTGAAGCGAGGCATTAATGTTCTGAACCTTAGCACAACCTGCATGACCAGGCATCTACATGCGAGACACGAGCTGCAGTGGACTAAGCACCTTCAAAACCAAGAAAGGGCTCAGGCCCCTCCTGCTCCCTCTTCTGCTGCTGCCTCCGCCTCCTCCTCCACCTCTGGAGGAACGTTGGCACCTGCCGCCCAGCAAGCAGAGGATGTGCCACCAACAACACCACCTCCATCACCAAGCATCTCCACCATGTCACACGGAAGCGTTCAGCTCTCCATCTCACAAACTTTTGAGAGAAAGCGTAAATTCCCACCTAGCCACTCTAGATCCCTGGCCCTGAATGCCAGCATTCCTAAACTGCTGGCCTTTGAAACGCTGTCATTCAGGCTGGTGGAGACGGACAGCTTCAAACAGCTCATGTCGCTTGCTGTCCCACAGTACGTCGTTCGCAGCCGCCACTACTTCTCCAGGAGAGCCGTGCCCTCCCTGCACAACCAAGTATCGGATAAAATCAAGTGTGCACTGTGCAACGCCATCTGTGGCAAGGTCCACCTAACCACAGATACGTGGACCAGTAAGCACGGCCAGGGACGCTATATCTCCCTAACTGCACGCTGGTTTAAATGTAGTGGTGGCTGGGCCCCAGGCGGAGAGCTGTTTGGCGCACGTCCTTCCCCCGCCAAGGATCGCAGGGCATCATTCTTTGCCTCCTGTTGCCTCCTCTTCCTACTCGGCTTCCTCCTCCTCTTCTACCACCTCCTCATCCGGTCAGTGACAGACCTTCACCACCAACTTCAGCACAGCCAGGGGTAAACGTCAGCAGGCCGTTCTGAAACTAATGTGTTTGGGGGACAGGCCCCACACCGCGCAGGAGTTGCGGCGGGGTATAGAACAACAGACCGATGAGTGGTTGCTGCCGGTGAGCCTGAAGCCCGACCTGGTGGTGTGCAATAATGGGCAAAATCTCGTTGCAGCTCTGGGACTAGCCGGTTTGATGCACATCCCTTGCCTGGCGCATGTTCTGAATTTGGGGTTGCAGAAATTCATTCACAACTACCTCGACATGTTTGAGCTGCTGCATAAAGTGCGGGCCGTCTGTGCGCGCTTCCGGCGTTCTCATCCTGCGGCTGTCTGCTCTACAGCGTAACTTCGGCCTTCCTGCTCACCGCCTCGTATGCGACGTGCCCACTAGGTGGAACTCCACCTTGCACATGCTGGAGAGACTGTGTGAGCAGCAGCAGGCCATAGTGGAGTTTCAGCTGCAGCACGCACGGGTCAGTCGCACTGCGGAACAGCACCACTTCACCACCAATGACTGGGCCTCCATGCGAGACCTGTGTGCCCTGTTGCGCTGTTTTGAGTACTCCACCAACATGGCGAGTGGCGATGACTCCGTTATCAGCGTTACAATACCACTTCTATGTCTCCTTGAGAAAACACTTAGGGCGATGATGGAAGAGGATGTGGCCCAGGACGAGGAGGAGGAAGAGGGGTCATCTCTAAGACTTTCAGGCCAGTCTTTTAGAAGTGGCTCAGAAAGAAGATTTCTGCAACAGCAGAAGCCAGGTACAAATTTGGCCAGACAGGGCCCACTACTGGAGGAGGAGGAGGAGGATGGGGATGAAGCATGTTCACAGCGGGGTGGCATCCAACGCAGCTCGGGCCCATCACTGGTGCGTGGCTGGGGGGATACGGAGGACGCAGACGATACGCCTCCCACAGAAGACAGCTTGTCCTTACCTCTGGGCAGCCTGGCACACATGAGCGACTACATGCTGCAGTGTCTGCGCAACGACTGCAGAGTTGCCCACATTTTAACGTGTGCTGACTACTGGGTGGCCACCCTGCTGGATCCCCGTTACAAAGACAATGTGCCGACCTTAAAGGAAACCTGTCACCAGGATTTTGTGCATAGAGCTGGGGACATGGGCTGCTAGATGGCCGCTATGCAAATGACCTGATATGAGTCCTGTATCTGGAGATGAGTCAAGCAGAAAGGAGCCCAGCACCGCCCCGCGTCCTCCGAATCTCCTCCTTGCTGGCTGACGTCACAGAGCTGGAGCGCCGAAATCTTACGATGCGCGAGCTAGCGCATGCGTAGTTCGTTCCCTGTGCTGATGCCAGTACAGGGAATGAACATGATGCCGACACTGCACATGCGCTAGCTCGCGCATCGCGAGATTTCGGCGCTCCAGCTCTGTGACGTCAGCCAGCAAGGAGGAGATTCGGAGGACGCGGGGCGGTGTTGGGCTCCTTTCCGCTTGACTCATCTCCGGATACAGGACTCATATCAGGTCATTTGCATATGGATCAAAACTGTTTTTTAACACAATAAAGGCACAGAGAGCTATGGGGACTGGGTATTGCAGATGTGCTAGTGGCCATCTAGCAGCCCATGTCCCCAGCTCTATGCACAAAATCCTGGTGACAGGTTTCCTTTAATTCCCTCACTGGAGCGTGATCGGAAGATGCGCGACTATAGGCGCACGCTGGTAGACGCGCTCCTGAGAGCATTCCCTTCTGACGCCGGGGGACAAGTGGAAGCACAAGGCGAAAGCAGGGGAGGAGGAAGAGGTCGCAAACGCAGCTGTGTCAGCGGCAGCACCTCAGAAGGCAGGGTTAGCATGGCCGACATGTGGAAAAGCTTTGTCACCTCGCCGCAACAACCGGCCCCAACTGCTGATATGGAGCGTGTTAGCAGGAGACAGCATTTGAACAACATGGTGGAAAAGTACCTGTGCACACGCCTACACGTACTGACATATGGTTCTGCCCCATTCAACTTCTGGGTCTCCAAATTGTCCACATGGCCAGAGCTTTCCCTGTATGCCTTGGAGGTGCTGGCCTGCCCTGCAGCCAGTGTACTCTCTGAACGTGCATTTAGCACGGCAGGAGGCGTCATTACAGACAGACATTTATACCACTATCAAACATACATTCTTGTACTCAAGTCAAGTGCAATGATATTTTATTTTAGTTTTTTTTTATTTGTCCCAATATTTTGGGGGCTACCTACCCCAATAAAAAATAAAAAAAACATTGATGGCTACCTCCTTCTCCTCCATTGCTGCCTCCACCTACAACACTACATTCACAGCCTCCTCAACCTCCGACTCCATATCCACCTCCTTCTCTCAGTTGCAGGTCAATAATTTGTAATTTTTTGTTATTTTATTTTAAGTTATTTCCCTATCCACATTTGTTTGCAGAGCAGTTGCCATGCTCTTAAGCACATTTTACTGCCTTTTACATCCCTCTAGCCTTTTCAAGGACTATTTTAGTCCTAAATTGAAAAAATTCGTATTTTCAATTGTCGGGTGACATTTTACCACTTTTGGCGTATACAAACCCCTGCTGTGCCTGGGTGACAGGGGCCTAAATCTCTAAAAATCCTCTGTTCTATTGCTGGGTGACATGAACCCCCTTTTGCCGTGAATGAACCCCTATTGTGCCTGGGTGACAGGGGCCTAAATCTCTAAAAATCCTCTGTTCTATTGCTGGGTGACAAGAACCGACTTTTGCTGTGAATGAACCCCTGCTGTGCCTGGATGACAGGGGCCTAAATCTCTCAAAATCCTCTGTTCTTTTGCTGGGTGACAAGATCCCCCTTTTGCCGTGAATGAATCACTGCTGTGCCTGGGTGACAGGGGCCTAAATCTCTCAAAATCCTCTGTTCTATTGCTGGGTGACATGAACCCCCTTTTGCCGTGAATGAACCCCTGCTGTGCCTGGGTGACAGGGGCCTAAATCTATCAAAATCATCTGTTCTATTGCTGGGTGACAAGAACCCCCTTTTGCCGTGAATGAACCCCTGCTGTGCCTGGGTGACATGGGCCTCGTTCTCTCAAAATCCTCTGTTCTATTGCTGGGTGACATGAACCCCCTTTTGCCGTGAATGAACCCCTGCTCTGCATTGCTGACAGGGAACTAAATTTAGTGAAAACATACTGATCGGAAGATGCGCGACTACAAGCGCACGCTGCTGATGGCATTCCTCCCTGACAGCGGGGGCACAGTGGAAGAACAAGTGAAGGCAGAGGAGGAGGAAGAGGTGGCCAACGCAGCTGGGGCACCGCCAGCACCTGAGAAGGCAGGGTTAGCATGGCCCAAATGTGGAAAAGCTTTGTGAGCCTTGGAGGTGCTGACCTGACCTGCAGCCAGTGTATAGTGTGAGCGTGTGTTTAGCACGGCAGAGAGCATTATCACAGGCCACTGCCAATGTGGACAAGCTTACGTTTATTAAAATGAACCAGGCATGGATCCCACAGGACTTGTCCTTACCTTGTGCAGAATAGACATTTATACCAGCCTCAACCATCCATCCTTGTACTCAAGTGCACTTATTCTTTGTTTTATTTTGTTATATGTCCCAATTTAAAAATAAAAAATAACACAAATCAGTGTTGGCTACCTATTCCTCCTTCCACCTACACTGCCACGTCAACCTACACTGCCACATCCACCCATCCACCTCAACCTCCTCCTCCTCCTAGATCCAGATTGTTATTTTAATTTTTCTGTATTTTATGTTATTTTAAGTCATTTCCCTATCCACATTTGTTTGCTGAACAGTTGCCATGCTCTTAAGCACATTTTGATGCCTTTTGCAGCCCTCTAGCCCTTTCCAGGACTATTTTAGAGGCTTTTTAGTGCCCAAAAGTTCGGGTCCCCATTGACTCCAAGTTCGGGTCAAGTTCGGGTCCCGAACCCGAACTTTTTTTTCAAGTTCGTCCGAACTCGTCCGAGCCCGAACATCCAGGTGTCCGCTCAACTCTAGTCATAAACACTTATTTAAGCCACATTCTTATCAGTAAGATAAGAACTGAGTGTTTATGATCCTCAGATGACGGAAAGGACAAAAAATCCACAGGCTGCTAGAAGAGCATGTAAGCTCTAAAATTGCCCCCAAAGGTGTGCATAGCCTTTAAGGAGTAGACAAATGTAGGACCTACATGTACAATACAACAAATCACAACATTTAAAAGGTTTTTCCGAGATTTTCATACTAATGACCTATCTTCCGGATAACTGTATCATAGTACAGATCAGTATCTGATCAGCAGGGGTCCAAAACCCGGGCCGCAACCGATCAGCTGTTTGAGAAGGCAGAGCTGTACATTGTAAAGCGGCTGTGCTTGGCATCATAGAAGTGAATGGGGCTGAGCTGCTCCTGGGCCGTGACACATGAACGTGTCGTCACTCAGCCTAGGAAAAGCAGAGAGAAGTCCACGTAGTGCCATTTTAGTGCACATGTCAGTAGCAAAAAAGCACTAGGGAGGAAGAAGAAGGGTTCTCACATGACCCTGAGAAGAAGTAGGGGGAGTCTTGTCCAGGCTCCCTATTTTCACAGAAATTCTTTGTTTGAGGGTTGGGGAATGGAATAAATGAAAACTGTGCAACACGTGTTCTACCATCAAGCTAGCATAGCATATAGAATACTAGTGAGATCTCATCTCACATATTTTTTTTTTTTTTTGTGGGTGGGGTTTTTAGTTTAAAAAAACGTATATATCAGTGATTGAGAATGAAATATTAGGGTTAAATGTGTATATTATCTCCACACACAGTTCAGTTGATATTAAGGGTCAGGCCTCAATAATTTGTTCAAGTATATTCAGTTTCCACACGGTTGGAATTCAATATTTTTTGTTCAATTTAATTAAAATATAAACGTAATTATATATAGTATATATACACAGAATAGTGGAGAAATCTACCTGTGAGTGTTAATGTGAAATTAAGCGTCAAGCCTCAATCATCCATTTTCGTGAATTTTATTTACACACAGTTTTAATTAAATTTTTGTTAGGGATTGTTCAATACGTGGCCAGGAAACAACTCTATGGCCAGAACTCTGATGGTGTGCAGGCTTAATTCCCACCTGGCCAAGTTGATGGCGGCACAGTTGCTGCCGTAGCATTTAGTCGAGTTTGCTGCCTTTAGGGAGATAATGGCGTGCACTAAGCCTTGCTGGAAGATTCCTAGCTGGCATTATTTTTCCAAAAATGCTTTCTCTGTCTTGTACTCTCACGTGGCAGACAACGTGTGCCGCTCCCTGCGATTGTCGCTGTGCAGCGGAAAACCGTGAACTATTTTGTCATGCACCAGACAGCTTCGGCAGTGGAAGCATGTGTTGCTTTGAGGTCAGGAAGTGGCAGCTTATCAGAGACGCCTGTCGGATGCCAAAGATCTTTGATAAAGCCACAAAGTTTGTCAGCAGGGACAACTGCAATATGAACAAAGTAATCCGACTCATATTTATCTTAGAACAGACACTGACGCTCATGCAACAGGAGACCACAGCAGAAGAACACCAGCTGACGCATCTTGCTGTCCTTCCTATAGCTGTTGGGGACACACAAAGGGAGTCTGCCATGGAGGAGGATGAGGATGAAGAGCTGCCACTGCAAGAGGTGGAGGAGCCAGAGGACAATGATGAAGATGGCACCAGCTATGACACCCAATCGTTTCAGTGGGGAGTGGAGCCGGAAAGAACTGGCTCCTCGGACATGCTGGTCAGAATGGCGACCTGTATGCTCGATTGCTTGCTTGCTTGTTATGCCCAGGTTCAGGCCTACCTAAATTGTGGTCAGTCTCTGGCGCATACCCTGTTCTCTGGGTGGATTTCTATGCAGGCAGACTGGAATGTATTTGATAACATTGACATAATGCTGTTAGTGTTGTACAATATATTCCAGAACTCTAAGGGTTACATAGCATCATAAATCAATATAATGCTATGCGACCCGTCAGTGCTCGGAGGTCAGGACGGGAGCTACTGCATACTCACGCTTTGAGTCCAGAGTGTGGATCTTGCACATTTGAAAGGCGCCTTACATGTTATGCCTAACATCATCATGTACCACCTTGCACATTAACTCCATATGCTGGTACATTTAAACAATGTACAGACTTTATATTTTTGTGTATTTTTTGGGGCAAAGTATCGATTTGATATTGAGTAAAGGTCATCAGTGTCAGATTGGCAAGTGTGTGACACCCAACACCATGCCGATCAACTGTCTGAAGAGGCTGTGGCACTCCGGTGAGAGCGCGGCCTCTTCCTAGGCCCCTGATGTTACATTCCTCAGGCACATGACCTAGACACAGCTCAGTCTCATATTCATATGAATGGGGCCGGCCTGCAATACCAGGCACAGCAGCTATAAATCAGCTGATCATATGAGGTCCCATGTGTCAGACCCTAAGGATAGCTCATCAACATCAGAATATCAGAAAACCGCCTTAGGCCGTCTCCACAGGTTTCAGATTATGCACATTTTTTCTGTGCTAAAAAACCGCAGTGTATTATACAGTACCCGCAAAGTAAAACATGCCAGATTTATCATTACACTTACATCTTAAGTAAAATAAAAATACAGCCACAAAATGGGATATCTTTAAAAGCATCCTAAAATCTCATTGTGAGAGGTACATACCGTATGGGAATAAAAGGTTAAGGAACAAAAAGAAACCAATGTGGATAAACAGAACTGTAAAGAAAGCAATAAATGACAAAAAGAAAGCATATAAAACCCTAAAACAGGAGGGTAGCACGGAAGCACTGAAAAACTATAAGGAAAAAAACAGAACATGTAAAAAACAAATAAAAGCGGCCAAACTAGAGACCGAGAGATTAATTGCCAAACAGAGTAAAACTAACCCTAAAATGTTCTTCAATTATATAAATGTTAAAAAGTATAAATCTGAAGGTGTCGGCCCTTTAAAGAGTAATGAGGGGGGAGTCGCAGAGAGCGACGAGGAGAAAGCAAAGCTGTTAAATATTTTTTTCTCCAATGTATTCACTGAGGAAAATAAACTGTCAGATGAAATGCTGAATGCTGAAATAAATTCGCCATTAAAAGTGTCCTGTCTGACCCAGGAAGAAGTACAACAGCGACTTAAAAAGATCAAAATAGACAAATCGCCAGGACTGGATGGCATACACCCCCGTATCCTAAGGGAATTAAGTAATGTCATAGCCAGACCCTTATTTCTGATATTTGCGGACTCTGTACTGACAGGGAATGTCCCACAGGATTGGCGCATGGCAAATGTGGTGCCAATATTCAAAAAGGGTCCAAAAACAGAGCCTGGAAACTATAGGCCGGTAAGTTTAACATCTGTTGTGGGTAAACTGTTTGAAGGTTTTCTGAGAGATGCTATGTTAGAGCATCTTATGGGAAATAAGCAAATAACGCCATATCAGCATGGCTTCGTGAGGGATCGGTCATGTCAAACAAATTTAATCAGTTTCTATGAGGAGGTAAGTACTAGACTTGACAGCGGCGAATGAATGGATGTCGTGTATCTGGACTTCTCCAAAGCATTTGACACTGTACCTCATAAAAGGTTAGTATATAAAATGAGAATGCTCGGACTCGGAGAAAACGTCTGTAAGTGGGTAAGTAACTGGCTCAATGATAGAAAACAGAGGGTGGTTATTAACGGTACATACTCAGATTGGGTCACTGTCACTAGTGGAGTACCTCAGGGGTCAGTATTGGGCCCTATTCTCTTCAATATATTTATTAATGATCTTGTAGAAGGCTTGCATAGTAAAATATCAATTTTCGCAGATGACACTAAACTGTGTAAAGTAATTAACACTGAAGAGGACAGTATACTACTACAGAGGGATCTGGATAGATTGGAGGCTTGGGCAGATAAGTGGCAGATGAGGTTTAACACTGAGAAATGTAAAGTTATGCACATGGGAAGGAATAATGCAAGTCACCCGTACATACTAAATGGTAAAACACTCGGTAACACTGACATGGAAAAGGATCTAGGAATTTTAATAAACAGCAAACTAAGCTGCAAAAAACAGTGTCAGGCAGCGGCTGCCAAGGTCAATAATATAATGGGTTGCATCAAAAGGGGCATAGATGCCCGTGATGAGAACATATTCCTACTACTTTACAAATCACTGGTCAGACCACACATGGAGTACTGTGTACAGTTCTGGGCTCCTGTAAACAAGGCAGACATAGCAGAGCTGGAGAGGGTCCAGAGGAGGGCAACTAAAGTAATAACTGGAATGGGGCAACTACAGTACCCTGAAAGATTATCAAAATTAGGGTTATTCACGTTAGAAAAAAGACGACT
The DNA here is from genome assembly GCF_905171765.1 of Bufo bufo. Taxonomy (NCBI): domain Eukaryota; kingdom Metazoa; phylum Chordata; class Amphibia; order Anura; family Bufonidae; genus Bufo; species Bufo bufo. The sequence goes on from NC_053389.1 coordinate 68,642,058, forward strand.
GAGGGGAGATCTAATTACTATGTATAAATATATCAGGGGGCAGTACAGAGATCTATCCCATCATCTATTTATCCCCAGGACTGTGACTGTGACGAGGGGACATCCTCTGCGTCTGGAGGAAAGAAGGTTTGTACACAAACATAGAAGAGGATTCTTTACGGTAAGAGCAGTGAGACTATGGAGCTCTCTGCCTGAGGAGGTGGTGATGGTGAGTACAATAAAGGAATTCAAGAGGGGCCTGGATGTATTTCTGGAGCGTAATAATATTACAGGCTATAGCTACTAGAGAGGGGTCGTTGATCCAGGGAGTTATTCTGATGCCTGATTGGAGTCGGGAAGGAATTTTTTATTCCCCTAAAGTGAGGAAAATTGGCTTCTACCTCACAGGGTTTTTTTTTGCCTTCCTCTGGATCAACTTGTAGGATGACAGGCCGAACTGGATGGACAAATGTCTTTTTTCGGCCTTATGTACTATGTTACTATCTTACTCCACTTTTACATATGTCCAAAGTCAGATTTATTAATTGTCCTTTAGTGTTAAGCAAAGAAGTTTGCTGAATTTGTGGGAGGGGAGGGTCATTACAAGGCTACTTTCATGCACCTGTGAGCCCAGGCTGGCTGGTTACTAGGCTATTTATAGGCACCTGTGGGTCCAGACTGACGCCGATTCAGCTGATTTCACTACCTCTGGCTCAGCTCTAGGATACAGCAGCATGGTGTGGAGGCTCCTTACGGCTGGGCGACGGCAGGAGGGCGCTGGTATCCATGGTAGGATCGGAATTGGTTGTACGGGACCCACGCTGCGGCCCGCGATATGTTAGCGCTCTGGGATACAGCAGAGTATGGGCGCTAATGGTCAAACCATGGTTGTTTGTATTGTTTGTCTGGCTATTCAGAGGCCTGGTGGGGCCATTGCATACAGTTATTGGGGTAGCATGTGCTTAGAGTGGGCATGGTTGTATGTTTTCTGATACCTGGTTTACATGCGGGGCGCGTGTCTGCAGTTGGTTCAAGCTACGCTTGCTGGGTTTAAGTGATGGTAAATATGGATCAATGGTCGCTGATTTAAAAAAAAAAAAAAAACTCCGGCAGCATCATGTGGAGGTTCGGTTGCGCCTGGGCAATGGCAGAAGGTGCCAGGCAAGTGCTGGCATTCACGGTAGGATTGGACTTGGTTACACGGTCCGTGACTTGTAGCGCTCTGGGGCAAAGGGGGTTGGGCTTCAATGGTCAAATGATCGTGGTTAGGATTGTTACCTTCAAAGCTACGTCCGTGTGTCTGCATTTACATTTTGTCCTATACACCGTTCACTACTAGAGCTGCGTTCATACGTCCGCTGTTGCATTACATTAATACTCTGCTCACTTTCAGATTGCATTCATACGGCTGCTTTATACCATGCTCCTCATACTCATAGCTGTGCCCATAACATGTTTTTAGGCACCACTCACATCCAGAGCTGCATTCACCCACTTGTTCTTACATCATGTGTTATACTCTGCTTCCACTTAAAGCTGCATTTCTTTTCATTGCTACATAATGGTTACTCAGTATTCTTACTAGGGCTATCAGCACACCGCTCTGATACTGCTCTTCCGATAAAGATAGCCGCTTTCTTTTCAGGCTTACGTTTTGATATCTGCTTAAAAAAAAAAAAAAAAAAAATAATAAAAGTGTGGGGTTTCTGTTACCTGTTTTACATGTGGGGGCACATCCGCAGTTAACGCCAGACATGCTAGGTGTGGGGGTTTGTATATCAGTGGTCTGTATATGGGTACTCAAGCAGATCGGTCTAGGTGCCTGTATTTGAGTTCTGATGCTCTTGTATGGAAGTGTGTTTAATCTATAAACCGTATGTTATGGGCACGCATGTGTCAGCGGTTTTGTGCTAGGTCATAGGTGCACTATATGTTGATTAATTGGCGTTGCATCAGGGTTTACGTTCAAAACGCATTTATGTTTTCTTGGGTGGTGGTGATGTCCATTTAAAAAAACAAAAACAAAAAAAAAAACTACAGCATTATGTGGAGGTTTCATTCGCACCTGGGTAATGGCAGAAGGTGCCAGGCGAGTACTAGCATTCACGGTAGGATTGGACTTGGATACACCATGGGGGACTTGTAGCGCTCTGGGGCGAGGGGGGTGGGGCGCTAATGGTCGAATGATCATGGTTAGGTTCGTTACCTTCAAAAGCCACGTCCATGTGTCTGCATTAACAATGTTATACTCCATTTACTACTAGAGCTGCGTTTATGAGTTGCTGTTGCATCACATCAATACCCTGTCACTTCAGATTGCATTCATACAGCTGCGTTATACCTTGCTCTTCATGCTCAGAGCTGGGCCCATACCATGTTTTTAGGCACTACTCACATCCAGAGCTGCATTCACCCACCTGTTCTTACATCAGTTGCTGCATATTCGGCTTCCACTTAAAGCTGCATTTTCCTTTTCGTTGCTACATCATGGTTACTGAGTATTTTCTCTAGGGCAGTCAGTGCACCGCTCTGATACCGTTCTCCCGATAAACATAGCTGCTTTCTTTCAGGTTTACGTTTCTTTCCTCACTGGTGGTTATGTTATAGGCCTACTTTTTCTGTTTCACTTCAGCAGGAAAAAAAAAAAGTGTCCTGTTCTTTAGTCCTGGTTCGCATTCACTCAGACTGGTCTCCTTTACTTCTGGTTCGCATTCACTCGGATTGGCCTCCTGCCCCAGTTCACCATGCAGTCCTCAGCGGTTAGTGGGCTAATAGGAGTAAGATTCCTACTATGTTTCACAAGTAGTTCATTTGTTTTCACGATAAGGGTCTTCTCTTAGCGAACTGTAATGCCTCTGGCGCTTTTCTCCCATCTGTTTATTCACGGTTGGTTTAATGTTTTATTTAGGCACGTGGTTCGGTTCACTAACGTCGATGCATATCCCATCAGGTCTAGCTCACATTTTAATTACTTATCGTCACTGCAATGTCATCGAGTGCAGTCTTGGCTTCGGGACCCTGATGATCTCTTCAGCCTCATGGCTCTGTGGGGCCTATGACCGATCTTCATGTTGTTAGGGGTACGATATGGTTATAAGCTTGCTAGTGTCCTAGGTTTATTGTCGAAGGGGGTCATGGTTATGCAAGTCCCCAAGTCATACTGGTGCTGCATAAGTGGATAAAAAAAAAATATATATTAAAAATAAATAATAATAATAAATCGCCATTTGTTTCGCATTCATGGCTACGCCATTAGAGTCTCTGACGCATTGCTTCTCCGTTTAAGTTTGACGCGCATGACCCCGCCATTAGTGTCTCTTGCGCATGGCCCCGCCATTAGTGTCTCTTGCGCATGGCCCCGCCATTAGTGTCTCTTGCGCATGGCCCCGCCATTAGTGTCTCTTGCGCATGGCCCCGCCATTAGTGTCTCTTGCGCATGGCCCCGCCATTAGTGTCTCTTGCGCATGGCCCCTCAATTAGTGTCTCTTGCGCATGGCCCCGCCATTAGTGTCTCTTGCGCATGGCCCCTTTTGCGCTTGGTTCCACCATTAGTGTCTTTAGTCCCTCTAGCACTTGGTTCCACCATTAGTGTCTTTAGTCCCTCTAGCGCTTGGTTCCACCATTAGTGTCTTTAGTCCCTCTAGCGCTTGGTTCCACCATTAGTGTCTTTAGTCCCTCTAGCGCTTGGTTCCACCATTAGTGTCTTTAGTCCCTCTAGCGCTTGGTTCCACCATTAGTGTCTTTAGTCCCTCTAGCGCTTTAGTCCCTTTCGCGCTTGGTTCCGCCATTAGTCTCTCACGCATGTCTTCAGTTTACATTTTACTCACACAACTCCGCCATTCGAGGTTGGCTGCGTGGTCCCGCCACAGTATGTTCATGCCTTTTCTGCATTCAGGCCGCTCGCATGCCTCGGTCAGCTGTGGATCGCGTTACAATTCTTCTCGTGGTGGCTCGTAGGCGCGGCTTTGCCATTAGAACCTCACTCACATTATTGTTGTAGGTCGTTGGGTCTTCATTGTTTCTTTTCAAGCAGTCATCCCAAGCCTTCCTTTCGGACATCACCTTCTCCCGGGTTCGCATTTTCTCACATTTAATCTCTCTAGGTTCTTGAATTATAGACCTATTCTCCCAGGGAGATGACCCTGGGGTCTCACAATTCCGCTTCTCAAGGGGTTGTTTAAAAAAAAAAGAAAAAAAAAAAGGGAAACAACTATACTGTGGCATCAGGTTCGTCCACAGGGAGTCCGGTCGCCACTACAGGTGATTACGAAGTCTGTCACGACTACAGACTAAGTCCTGTCTCACCACTACAGGTGATTACGAAGTCTGTCACGACTACAGACTAAGTCCTGTCTCACCACTACAGGCGATTTACGAAGTCTGTCACGACTACAGACTAATAAGTCCTGTCACGACTACAGGCGATTTACGAAGTCTGTCACGACTACAGACTAATAAGTCCTGTCACGACTACAGGCGATTTACGAAGTCTGTCACGACTACAGACTAATAAGTCCTGTCACGACTACAGGCGATTTACGAAGTCTGTCACGACTACAGAATAATAAGTCCTGTCACGACTACAGGCGATTTACGAAGTCTGTCACGACTACAGACTAAAGTCCTGTCACGACTACAAGCGATTTACGAAGTCTGTCACGTTTACTGACACGATAAGTCCTAGCACGACTACAGGCGCAGCATAGCTAGTCTATCATGACCTTAAGCTCGTCCTGTCATAGCAGTAGGCATTGTGTGTACATTATGTCTTCATTATAGGCACGCTTACTTCATCTTCAAACTCGGGCTGAGGGTGTTGGTGTTGCACCTTGTACCGGTCCATCTTCAAGTGGGAGGTACAACAATAAGGCGCAATATATATAGTCTGTCACGTCTACGGACACAAGTCCTATCACTATCACAGGCGCAGCATACATAGTTATCATGACTTTAAGCTTATTTCCTGTCACAACTGCTAGTATAGTGGATATGTTTTTTCCTCAGTGCAGGCAACATTAGCTCGTTAATTTCAACCAGCCATGTATTCGTGCTTATGGTTCCCCAGGCCTGGTGAGTCTACACATTTCACTTGATCCATTACTAGAGTTAAACGGCATACGCCATCTTCTAACTTTTGGGTCCTTTATAAAATAATAATAATTAAAGCGGTCGCCTGGGGAATAAGTATAGGTGAAGTATTTGCCACCAGTAACAGTTGGTGTCCAAGCAGGACCCTTAGCGAATGGTTGGACTTAATTTAAGCCCTTCCATCAGATTCACCATTGTTTCAGTCTGCAGCTCTCGGGATTCAGACCTCCTCGTAATATGTTCATATGTTTGTCAACATAGGAGTAAATCGTTCCTGATTACCGACCACTCTTTCAAAAGCATCAACTTTAGCTACCTTCAAGAGCAATGTGCCGTCGCACGTGACAAAGAGGTAACATATATAGAAGTCTCTGATATGTACGGTATATTCCGCACCTTCATCATGTAGTGTCTTTTGAGTGCAAAGCGGGTGTCGTAATGGTATGTATATGTTTTACTCTAAACTAAGGTCTACGCTTTTTGGCCACTTTAGGCTGCCCTACCGCAGCAGTTATGGCACAATTCTACTGCTTGTTGTAGATGGGTGTACCCATCCTATCTAACCCTTTCTGATAGCCGATCCGACCACAAGTGTTAAGCAAAGAAGTTAGCTGAATTTGTGGGAGGGGAGGGTCATTACAAGGCTACTTTCATGCACCTGTGAGCCCAGGCTGGCTGGTTACTAGGCTATTTATAGGCACCTGTGGGTCCAGACTGACGCCGATTCAGCTGATTTCACCCACCCACCCACTCCATCTTACAGTCACTTCATACTAGGGTGGCCCACTTTAGGCTGCCCTACCGCAGCAGTTATGGCACAATTCTACTGCTTGTTGTAGATGGGTGTACCCATCCTATCTAACCCTTTCTGATAGCCGATCCGACCACAAATACTGTGATAAATGTGGTTTGACTGTAGCAGTTTATCCTTCAGTAAGCGGCTTTACAAAAAAGTCGCATGTTCTATTAAAAAGTCGCATAAGATAAGCATGGTCCTCACTGGAGTGAAATTGCGCACATTTTTGCACAATTCTTTGCAACTTTTTTAAATTGTCACAAAAGTAAATCTGTCTAGAGATTCATTTACATAAGAAAACACGCCCACTTTCAGAAAACTGGCGAGCATAGCGCAGAGCCAATAAAAGTCGCAACTTTTTGCGCAGTTTTAGCGATTGCGCAAAAATGTGCTACTTTTTCACTCCATTATTTTGACTTGTAAATAATTTGACAAAGTATACAGATATTCTTAATGAAAACCTAATCCAGAGTGCTCTGAACCTCAGCCTGGACCAAGGGTTCATCTTCCAACAAGACAATGACCCTAAGCACAAAGCTAAGTAAACACAGAAGTGGCTTATGGACAACTCTGTGAATGTCCTTCAGTGGCCCTGCCAGAGCCTTGAATTGAACCCAACTGAACATCTCTGGAGAGACCTGAAAATGTCTGTTCACCGACGGTCCCCATCCAACCTGACAGAGCTTGAGAGGATCTGCAAAGAAGAATGTCAGAAAATCCCCAAATCCAGATATGCAATCCTTGTGGCATCATACCCAAGACGACTGGAGGCTGTTATATCTGCCAAAGGGGCTCCAACTAAGTCCTGAGAAAGGGGTTTGAATACTTATGTCACAAAACTAGCAAAGATTTCTTTTTTTAACAAATCTCTTTTTATTGATGATGTAACATAATATGAGACAATGTGCTACATACATTATTTCCGACAGAGAATTCTCAGATAAAGAAATGACATAAAGTATTCTTTACAATTTGCATATCACATTGCTTAATGCTCTGGTATAAATGAACCATATGAAATAAGGGGAGGGGATTGTAGGAGGGGGGGGGGGGGGGGGGAGTGGAAAGAAAGAGAAAATTGGGGGGAAAAGGGGGGGGGGGGGGAGTAGGAGAGGACAAACCAATAGTGCATTAATGACAATATACAGTTGCAAGAAAAAGTATGTGAACCCTTTGGAATGATATGGATTTCTGCACAAATTGGTCATAAAATGTGATCTGATCTTCATCTAAGTTACAACAATAGACAATCACAGTCTGCTTAAACTAATAACACACAAAGAATTAAATGTTACCATGTTTTTATTGAGCACACCATGTAAACATTCACAGTGCAGGTGGAAAAAGCATGTGAACCCTTGGATTTAATAACTAGTTGAACCTCCTTTGGCAGCAATAACTTCAACCAAATGTTTCCTGTAGTTGCAGATCAGACGTGCACAACGGTCAGGAGAAATTCTTGACCATTCCTCTTTACAGAACTGTTTCAATTCAGCAATATTCTTGGGATGTCTGGTGTGAATCGCTTTCTTGAGGTCATGCCACAGCATCTCAATCGGGTTGAGGTCAGGACTCTGACTGGGCCACTCCAGAAGGCGTATTTTCTTGTTTAAGCCATTCTGTTGTTGATTTACTTCTATGCTTTGGGTCGTTGTCCTGTTGCAACACTCATCTTCTGTTGTGCTTCAGCTGATGGAAAAATGGCCTTAAGTTCTCCTGCAAAATGTCTTGATAAACTTGGGAATTCATTTTTCCTTCTATGATAGCAATCCGTCCAGGCCCTGACGCAGCAAAGCAGCCCCAAACCATGATACCCCCACCACCATCCTTCACAGTTGGGATGAGGTTTTGATGTTGGTGTGCTGTGCCTCTTTTTCTCCACACATAGCGTTGTGTGTTTCTTCCAAACAACTCAGCTTTGGTTTCATCTGTCCACAGAATATTTTGCCTGTACTGCTGTGGAACATCCAGGTGCTCTTGTGCAAACTGTAAATGTGCAGCAATGTTTTTTTTGGACAGCAGTGGCTTCCTCTGTGGTATCCTCCCATGAAATCTATTCTTGTTTAGTGTTTTACGTATCGTAGATTCGCTAACAGGGATGTTAGCATATGCCAGAGACTTTTGTAAGTCTTTAACTGACACTCTAGGATTCTTCTTCACCTCATTGAGCAGTCTGCGCTGTGCTCTTGCAGTCATCTTTACAGGACGCCCACTCCTAGGGAGAGTAGCAGCAGTGCTAAACTTTCTCCATTTATAGACAATTTGTCTTACTGTGGACTGATGAACAGCAAGGCTTTTGGAGATACTTTTATAACCCTTTCCAGCTTTATGCAATCAACAATTCTTAATCGTAGGTCTTCTGAGAGCTCTTTTGTGCGAGGCATCATTCACATCAGGCAATGCTTCTTGTGAAAAGCAAACCCAGAACTGGTGTGTGTTTTTTTTATAGGGCAGGGCAGCTGTAACCAACACCTCCAATCTCATCTCATTGATTGGACTCCAGTTGGCTGACACCTCACTCCAATTAGCTCTTGGAGATGTCATTAGTCTAGGGGTTCACATACTTTTTCCACCTGCACTGTGAATGTTTACATGGTGTGTTCAATAAAAACATGGTAACATTTAATTCTTTTTGTGTTATTAGTTTAAGCAGGCTGTGATTGTCTATTGTTGTGACTTAGATGAAGATCAGATCACATTTTATGACCAATTTGTGCAGAAATCCATATCATTCCAAAGGGTTCACATACTATTTCTTGCAACTGTATAGCACAATTCTCTGTGGTGCTACCGAAAGTAAGTCAGTACACAGAATGGAGAACCTTCACGGAGTATAAAAACAGATAATTAACACATTATGTCATATAAGTACAGAAACCTGAAAAACACTGAAACTACACTGCGTGCAGAATTATTAGGCAAATTAGTATTTTGACCACATCATCCTCTTTATGCATGTTGTCTTACTCCAAGCTGTATAGGCTCGAAAGCCTACTACCAATTAAGCATATTAGGTGATGTGCATCTCTGTAATGAGAAGGGGTGTGGTCTAATGACATCAACACCCTATATTAGGTGTGCATAATTATTAGGCAACTTCCTTTCCTTTGGCAAAATGGGTCAAAAGAAGGACTTGACAGGCTCAGAAAAGTCAAAAATAGTGAGATATCTTGCAGAGGGATGCAGCACTCTTAAAATGGCAAAGCTTCTGAAGCGTGATCATCGAACAATCAAGCGTTTCATTCAAAATAGTCAACAGGGTCGCAAGAAGCGTGTGGAAAAACCAAGGCGCAAAATAACTGCCCATGAACTGAGAAAAGTCAAGCGTGCAGCTGCCAAGATGCCACTTGCCACCAGTTTGGCCATATTTCAGAGCTGCAACATCACTGGAGTGCCCAAAAGCACAAGGTGTGCAATACTCAGAGACATGGCCAAGGTAAGAAAGGCTGAAAGACAACCACCACTGAACAAGACACACAAGCTGAAACGTCAAGACTGGGCCAAGAAATATCTCAAGACTGATTTTTCTAAGGTTTTATGGACTGATGAAATGAGAGTGAGTCTTGATGGGCCAGATGGATGGGCCCGTGGCTGGATTGGTAAAGGGCAGAGAGCTCCAGTCCGACTCAGATGCCATCAAGGTGGAGGTGGAGTACTGGTTTGGGCTGGTATCATCAAAGATGAGCTTGTGGGGCCATTTCGGGTTGAGGATGGAGTCAAGCTCAACTCCCAGTCCTACTGCCAGTTTCTGGAAGACACCTTCTTCAAGCAGTGGTACAGGAAGAAGTCTGCATCCTTCAAGAAAAACATGATTTTCATGCAGGACAATGCTCCATCACACGCGTCCAAGTACTCCACAGCGTGGCTGGCAAGAAAGGGTATAAAAGAAGAAAATCTAATGACATGGCCTCCTTGTTCACCTGATCTGAACCCCATTGAGAACCTGTGGTCCATCATCAAATGTGAGATTTACAAGGAGGGAAAACAGTACACCTCTCTGAACAGTGTCTGTGAGGCTGTGGTTGCTGCTGCACGCAATGTTGATGGTGAACAGATCAAAACACTGACAGAATCCATGGATGGCAGGCTTTTGAGTGTCCTTGCAAAGAAAGGTGGCTATATTGGTCACTGATTTGTTTTTGTCTTGTTTTTGAATGTCAGAAATGTATATTTGTGAATGTTTAGATGTTATATTGGTTTCACTGGTAAAAATAAATAATTGAAATGGGTATATATTTGTTTTTTGTTAAGTTGCCTAATAATTATGCACAGTAATAGTCACCTGCACACACAGATATCCCCCTAAAATAGCTAAAACTAAAAACAAACTAAAAACTACTTTTCAAAAATATTCAGCTTTGATATTAATGAGTTTTTTGGGTTCATTGAGAACATGGTTGTTGTTCAATAATAAAATGAATCCTCAAAAATACAACTTGCCTAATAATTCTGCACTCCCTGTATAAAACCTTGCATGAGAAAAGATTGCATTACGAAGGTACAAAAAATAAGAAGCCTTAGACTAATCTAGGTGTCAGAAGTAATTCAAGAGTTAGAGGTTATCTCTCTGAGGCAGATTGTGTTATAAAGGACATTCCCTAATTCTTTTTCCATGACTCCCGAAACATTATCCACGGTTTCCATAACCTTACAAATCTGAAATGAGATCTTGTAACCCAGCTTGCCTACTCCTCCATCAAATATATCTGATCGATCTTATCATACCAATTCTCCAGTGAAGGAGGAGCGGTGCTTAACCAGTTTAGAGGAATTAATAATCTGGCTGTCTGCACTAAAAGGGTCGGCAAGTCAGACCATGACGGCTGACACATTTTTTAGGGAAGCCATAGAAGTACTGATTGAGGAGATAGCTCCACCGTAGATTTGCAGATCTACTTGGTCCCAAAAAGGGCAAATTACTGGACAATACCATATGATGTAACCCAAGGTGCCTCTCTGTGAATTACATCTCCAACACAGATCATTATTTGCGAGACCCATTTTGAAGAGTTTAGATGGATCATTATACCATCTTGTCATGGTTTTAAAAAAATGTTCCTGCGTCTTTATACATCGGGAAAAATTAGGGGATCTTAAAAAGATCTGAGTTCCCTCCTGTGGGGTGAAGGACCTGTAGAGATCTACTTCCCATGCACGTATAAAAACTGGAGTTACTCCCTCCTTTTTGGAGAGCCACTTGTACAGGAGCGAAATACTATGCCTCGGCAAGGTATCATGAGATGTTAGTTGTTCAAACCATGTTGGAGTAGGGACCTTAGTGTATTTGGTGGACAATGTCCGACATATACCATGTAGCTCCTGACTTGCCAGGAAATTTCCTTCCTTGAGCAATCTAGAGCAAAGGGGGGAAATATCATTCAAGGACTTCAGGTCTGAAAGAAGAGAAGACAGTGGGATGTCTGCTAAACGACTCCAAAATTGTGGAATATGGGGTATATCAGGTTTCAACAGGAGAGGGATGGATGCAGCTGGCAGATTGCTAGGTGGGTCGGAAAAAAGGGTTGCCTCTGATTTAATGTTGTGGATATTTAAATATAGGCCCTTTGATATTCCCGTTGCCGCTACCTGAGGGGTAACGATGCCCCAAAGCCCTGCATATTGTTTCTCAGACAATAGACCTAGCTCTATATCAGCTCCTAATGTTCGATATTTGGGGATACATACTTGTAGCCATCTTTTTAACTGAATTGCTTTATAATAATAATTCAGGTCTGATAAACCAAATCCCCCTTGCGCGCGGGACTTAATTAATCTATCATGAGCTAATCTAGGTTTTTTTTTTTCCACAGGAAAGGAGTGAAAATCTGAGGGAGATGGATAGGGACCATTTGAAGGAGGTATAACAGCTTTGGAACTATGTACGTTTGGAGCAGATTTTTACCGCCTATTCAGGAAACCCATGGAAGTGTTAAGGATTGTAGTTGGTTCTGAATTTTCCTCAGGAGATGTAGGAAATTAGATCTATACAGCTTGGAGGGATCATTAGTGTGTTCGATCCCCAGATATGTGAGTGAGTCATCACTCCATCTAAAGGGGTAAGATGTTTTAAGGAAATGTGTCATTCTGGACGATAGCGCCACAACCATAGCTGATTTAGAGTAATTGATCTTAAAGTTAGATAAGGATCCAAAAGTGGCAAAGAGATCTAGGACATGCAGGAAGGCTTGTTTGGGATTTGTAATTATGAGCATTAAATCGTCCGCAAAAGCTGCACACTTATGTTCGACTGTATTGATCGACAGGCCTTGGATTAGTGGATTGTCTCGGAACGACTGAAGCAACGTCTCCATCACTATTATAAACAGGGACAGAGGGCACCCCTGCCGAGTCCCGTTGGTAATATTCAACGGTCTAGATAAGGTCCCATTGACCCTCATTCTAGCGCTAGGAGCATGATATAAGGATATGATTGCCTGAATAAACGAGTCGGGAATTCCAAATCTGTGGAGAGTACACTGTGTATAGAGCCAGTCGACCCTGTCAAAAGCCTTCTCTGCGTCTGTACTTAAAAGCACGAGAGGCTGTGATTTACTTTTTGCCCAAGAGTTAATAAGTCTACAGGATTGGAAGTTCCCTTGCCTTCCCAGGACATAGCCAGCTTGTTCTTTGTTGATTATCTTTAAATTAATAGCATTAAGTCTAGATGCTAGTAATTTGGCCCATATTTTTATATCTACATTAAGTAAATAAATTGGCCTATAGTTGCCACAGTCTTTAGCATCCTTGCCCTCCTTATGGATTATAGTGATTGTGGCTTCAAGCGTCTGTTTTGGGGGAGTTTTGCCACCAGCAAGGGCATGACACCACTTAGTTAAATGTGGGGTCAAGATGAGTAGGAGCTTCTTGTAGTATCCTATTCGCAGGCCGTTTGGACCTGGGGCCTTACCTAAGGACATGCTTTTTATAATCTTTTGGATCTCCTCTTCTGTAAATGGATTTAATAAGGAGGAGCAGTCTTCTGGACTCAGCTTGGGGAGATTTAGGGCATTCAGAAATTGGTCCATTTGTCTCACTCTGTCAGACCCACCAGATTCATCTGGTGACGTGCTCGGGGTATTTTCCAGGTTATATAGGTTTTTGTAAAAGGAGCAGAACTCCTCTGCAATATCCTCTGGAGGAGACAAGTGATCCCTTGTGCGTCTTAACTGAAGAGACAAATTGGGCCGCCCTTCTCTTCCTAATCTGGTGGGACATATACTTATTTCCTTTATCACCATGCATATATTGTCTAAATTTTGCATATTGGTAAGCTTTGGCACACTTTATATTGAGCAGCTCTCTGAGTTGTCTCCTTAAAGATTTAAGGTCCTCCTGAGCATTAAATGATTTGGACTGTTTTTGTATGGACTCTATTGCAGCAATTTGGCCTAGCAGAGAATTGAGTTTTTTCTGCCTCTCTTTTTTAAGCTTGGTGCCTAGGGCAATAAATTCACCACGAATGAAGGCCTTGTGTGCTTCCCAAACAATAGTCTGGGGGGGGTATCTGTCTGACTGTTGTCATGGAAATAATGGGTTAATTTGGGAGTGATATCCGAGTCTAGCAGGGTTTCGTTTAAGCGCCACATCCATTCCTTTATAGGAAGGTTTGCAAAAGCGAATTAAGTTGTTACCGGGGCATGGTCAGAGACTGTGATGGGTCCTATGGAAGACTTTCTTAGCATTTCTATGAGGATTGGACAAGAAAATGTAGTCTAACCGTTGGTAGGACTAGTGGACCGCTGAATAAAATGTGAAGTCTTTCTCCGAAATATTCAATGTCCTCCATGTGTCTATTAAATGCAACTCCTTAAATAATTTCTGGATTCCTCTTAGGTTTTTTGTGATTTGGTGGGGTGGAACTACCCAATAATGTATCTAATCAGGGGTCTAAGGACACATTCAGGTCTCCCCCTATTATTTTTACACCTTCGGCAAAGTCCTGAAATTTAGACAGGGTCATTTTAAGCCAGCGGTGTTGTCGGGTATTAGGGGCATAAAGACCTGCTAGTGTAACCAATAGGTGACCAACCTTACCCTTTACAAATATGAATCTGCCTTCAGAGTCTTGTTGAACTATTACTGGTACAAACAGAACATTTTTGCTAATCGCAATACTGACCCCTCTAGAGGCAGATCCATATGTGCTATGAAACCATTGTGCGTAGCAAGTTTTGGGTGGAGACGGAATCTTTCCTGTCTTAAAGTGCGTTTCTTGCAAAAAACATATGTCACTTCTTAGTTTTGTGACCTTTTTTGGGGTGTATTAAGTCCTCTAACATTGAATGTGGTTATGTTCAATTCTGTCATAAATACCTCAATATAGTGTAATGCAAGAGCTTCTGAAAAATCATGCAAGGTGGTAAAACCAACATCCAAACAACTAAGCTGAATACATAAGAAACATTTGAGCTGAATACATAAAAATGTAGTAAGCTGAGTACATAAAAACAAGTATAAGCATAATAAAGTAGGTGATGTATCAAAGTAATAGTGGCTATGAAACACTGTGTTGTAGTGTGGCGGGGTATTTGGTACCAGAGTTGCATCCCAACCCGATCCCCCCCACACCCATGCTTCCATTGACAGTATAGCTGCGTATACAAAGGATGATAGAGAGCAGACTACATATGGCAGCAATTTGAACAGTACAAAGAATGCACAACTGCTAACGAAAGTTGTGTGACGCATCATTCAAATAGAACTGCTGCATTAAACCAGATGATTTCGCCAGCTTACCACCTATATGCAGACATTTGCCTATAACCGGCTATTGCAGAAGGGTTAATATAACCTTGAGAAGGGGTAATGCGTCACCTCTTCAGATGAGTTCAAGATGTATTAACTTGAAGCCCAGTACATATTGATTCGGAATGTGCTCAGCTGTTGTCTTTAACTCTGTGCGCTTTCTTGATAGTGGAGGATTTTTGCTTGGTGGCAACTCTCCAGGCATCCAGGGAGGGGAGCTGTGGTAATCCCGAGACTGTGACGTCCACTGGCAAGCAGGTGTCCACAGGAATTGGTGACATTTCCAGAATTTTCCAGTCCGCGGGAAGATCTTGAGGCGTGCGAAGAATACAGCGGCGGGCATTTTTAGCAAACGTGATCCCAAAAGGGTATAACCACTGTAGGAAGGCGCAAGGGTCCGTCATTGACGGAAGGTACGTGTCACCGAGGTTCCTGGCCTCGGTGAGATAAGAACCGGTTATTTTATGTGTCAGCCGCAGCTAGTGCTTGCTGACACTGTTTATTCTTAGTGTGGCTGAAAAGCCGATCCGGGCCGGTTCTTATTGGGAGCAGCCAAAGAGCAGGGTGGGTGGCTGTTCCCCACGTCCAGGCCAGGTTTTGGGCTGGGGTTTAAAAACCCAGCCAGCAGCTCAGCTGGGTGTGGTATGTTCCTCCAAGTGAAAGTGGAGCTGTGAAGGCTCTGTCTCTCTGGGAGCTGCATGAGAGCCACCAGCTGGAAGCCAGGCGCCCTAAAGCCTGCTGTGGATATCCAGGTGACGTGTTTTTTTTTAGTGCTGTGGACTTTGGCCGTGTGAAATAACACGAGGAATTCCTGTGGTGTGAATTGACACCAGGACTCTGCAAAGTGTTTGTGTTATGTTTTTCCTTGGAGCGGGCAAGCGCAGTGAGGCTGGCGTGAACGGCGAAAATATTTTTTTTCTCTCTCACGGTTGTATGTCATTTATCAAACCGGCTAGATTCAAACCGGTGTCAAGAGACGAAATGGAGGCAGTTATGAAGGCCCTCGTGGAGGCTAACCTGCAACAACGCAAGGCTAATAAGCAGCAGCAGGAGACCAACCAGTTGCTGCTACAACATGTAATGGCGTTACAGTCAGCAGGAGCAACCCCAAGCGTACACGATGCTCGGAAAGCAGTACGTGCAGCGATCCCTAAAATGACCCCCACAGACGACATCGAGACCTACCTGGCGATGTATGAAAAAGTGGCCACCAGGGAAAAGCTGCCCCAAGACCAGTGGGCTGAGGTCATCGCTCCTTTTCTGACATCAGAGTCCCAGCGGGTGTTTTTCGACTTGCCTGATGATCAAGCGGCCGACTATCCAAAGGTAAAGGGGGAGATTTTGGCAAGACTGGGGGTGAATGTGCTGGTCCGGGCCCAGCGGGTGCATCAGTGGGGGTTCAACCCGGCGGAACCCGTGAGACCCCAGTATTATGACCTGCTTAACCTGTTACAAAAGTGGCTACAACCTGACTTGTTGAGCCCCACTGCTATGTTGGACCGGTTATTAGCAGACAGGTTCTGGAGGGCTCTGCCACCCCCTCTCCAGCAATGGATTGGCCAGGTCTCCCCAGGGAATGCGCTGGAGATGGTCGACCTGGTGGAGCGCTATGAGGCTACCCGGAACTTACAGGGGGGTTCTGTTGGGAGGGGAGCAGTCAGATCCCGTAACTCTCCACCCCGGACCCAACAACCGGTGCCCATCAAACCTGCCCGGGATATAACCCCTGTGGACCCCGCTCCAATAATCTGCTGGCGGTGTCGAGAGCCAGGCCATGTTCGAGCGGACTCCACGTCAGGGGGAACCCATGGACATGAACTGTGGCTTCCGTCAATCATTATATGCCAGGAAACTGTGTGCAGTGGGTGCTTCGGAGTCTCTGAACCACCTGTGCCAGGTTGAGGTGGGAGACACTCCAGCGGAGGCTCTGTTGGACTCAGGAAGTCTGGTGACCCTGGTAAGGGCTTCCCTGGTACGCTCCGCTGAGTACACCGGCCGTAAGGTTGGAGTCATGTGTATCCATGGGGACTTAAAAGACTATCCTACTGCTATGGTGTCTCTGTCTACGGTTTCTGGCAGGTGGATCCACGAGGTGGCTGTTGCAACCCACCTCCACTATGAACTTATAGTAGGGAGAGACTTCCCGGGTTTCACGGCACTGTGGCCGGTTCCGAGAGTGACTGATACGCATGATACAGGTGTAACCCTAGCAGAATGGCCCGGCTCAGGGGGGAGACCAGAACCCTGGGAACCTGAGTCCGAAGGTCCCGCGGTAAGGGTGACCGCCACTTCGGTGGAAGAGGAGGAGACAACCCCGCTGAGTGTAATGGTGGGAGACATGGAGGACTTGCCGCCGGGGCCTGAGCTGGCAGACCTCAATGTCTCCGGGGATAACTTTGGTACTGCTCAACACCGGGATCCAACCTTGTCCCGAGCCTGGGAAAATGTGCTAATAATAGATGGTGAACCACAACAACCAGGGGCAGAGTCGGTGTTCCCCCGTTTTGTGGTCCATCAGGAGATGTTGTATCGGGTAAATCAGCTGCGAGGTGAATCCGTTGAACAGTTGGTGGTGCCTCAGGCTTATCGCAAACTCGTGGTAGAGTTAGCACACCAGCATGTTCTCGGGGGTCATCTGGGAATGCAGAAAACACAGGACCGGATACTACAACGGTTTTACTGGCCCAGTGTGTTTAAAGAGGTGGACAAGTTCTGTAAGTCTTGCCCGACCTGCCAGGCAACTAGCCCCCAGCACCTTTTTCGCAGTCCCTTGGTACCCCTCCCGATCATTGATGTACCGTTTGAGCGAATCGCTATGGACCTAGTAGGTCCTGTACCAAAGTCCGCCAGGGGACACCAACACATCTTGGTTGTCCTTGATTACGCTACTCGGTACCCGGAGGCAGTGCCACTGCGACATACTTCTGCGAAACTTATAGCTAAAGAGCTAATGGAGATGTTCTCCCGAGTGGGGCTACCTAAAGAGGTCCTGACTGACCAGGGGACCCCTTTTATGTCCAAGGTCATGAGGGAACTCTGCAAGTTGCTGCGGATAAAACAGTTACGGACGTCCGTGTACCATCCACAAACGGATGGACTAGTGGAAAGGTTTAATAAAACTCTAAAAACCATGTTAAAAAGGGTGGTGACCAAAGATGGAAAGGATTGGGACCTTCTTCTGCCCTATCTCATGTTCGCAGTGCGAGAGGTGCCCCAGGCCTCTACTGGGTTCTCGCCCTTCGAATTGCTATATGGCAGACATCCTCGTGGCTTGTTGGACGTAGCCAAAGAGGCATGGGAACAACAACCCAATCCGCATAAAAGCGTCCTGGAATATGTTACCAAGATGCAACAGCGGATAGAGACCGTTTTGCCTCTTGTCAGAGAACATATGGAGGCCGCTCAGCGAGCCCAGAGTCGGATCTATAATCAGCAGGCTCGGGTCCGGAACTTTAACCCGGGTGATCGGGTTTTGGTTCTGGTGCCGACAGTGGACAGTAAGTTCCTAGCCAGGTAGCAGGGGCCCTACGAGGTACGTGAAAAAATAGGAGAGGTAAATTACAAAGTACACCAGCTGGGGAGGCGAAAGCCGGAGCAGGTTTACATGTTAATTTGCTAAAACCTTGGAAGGATAGGGAAACCTGTACGGAAGACAGTCCACGGCCGGGCTCCACAGGAGTCTGATGCAAGGGAAGCGGTTGCCACAATAAAAATTGCTGACAGCCTCTCCTCTAAACAGGCTCAGGAAACCAGGGAGTTCGTTAGTCGGAACATGGATGTGTTCTCAGACCTCCCTGGACGCACTTCCGTAATCCAACATGACATTGTCACTGAGCCTCAGGCAAAAATCCGGTTAAAACCATACCGAGTACCCGAGGCTCGGCAAAAAGCCATCTGGGAGGAAGTGCAACTCATGTTGCAGCTGGATGTCATTGAGGAGTCTAAAAGTGAGTGGGCCAGTCCGATAGTATTAATACCCAAGCCAGACGGGACATTGAGGTTCTGTAATGACTTCCGCAAACTTAATAAGGTGTCCAAATTTGACGCGTATCCCATGCCCCGAGTGTATGAGCTTATTGAAAAGTTGGGCCAAGCCCGGTATTTTTCTGTGTTGGACGTCACCAAAGGGTACTGGCAGGTACCCTTGACAGAGGCTGCCAAAGAAAAAATGGCTTTTGTCACGCCAGAGGGGCTGTATCAGTACAAGGTATTACCCTTTGGTCTACATGGCGCTCCCGCCACGTTTCAAAGGCTAATGGATATTGTACTCCGTCCACATCGTCAATACGCTTCGGCGTACCTGGACGATATCGTTGTCCATAGCACCGACTGGGAAAGTCACCTACCTAAAGTACAGGCTATCGTGGACTCCCTTCGAAAGGCGGGACTAACAGCTAACCCAAAGAAATGTGCAATAGGGTTAGAGGAGACTAAATACCTTGGGTATGTCATTGGGCGCGGAGTCATTAAACACCAAGTGAGCAAAATAGAGGCGATACGGAATTGGCCCCGACCTGCCACCTCTAGACAAGTAAGGTCATTCCTGCGAATGGTGGGCTATTACATGAGGTTTGTTCCCCATTTTGCCACTTTAGCAGCTCCGTTGACAGGGCTTTTAAAGGGACGGAAGTCCGTGATAGTCCGCTGGAATGACCAGGCAGAATAGGCTTTCTCCGCTTTGAAGTCGGCCCTGTGTGGGTCCCCGGTTTTGGTGACGCCCGACTTAAAGAGGGAATTTGTGGTCCAGACTGATGCCTCCGAAGTGGGCCTCGGTGCTGTACTGTCTCAGGAAGTCAACGGGAGGGGGAGCATCCCGTTGTCTTCCTCAGCCGTAAGCTCACTCCAGCGGAGACCCGGTACAGTATAGTGGAGAGAGAGTGCCTGGCCATCAAGTGGGCACTCGAGTCTCTCCGCTATTATCTGTTGGGGAGGAAATTCCGTCTGGTGACCGATCACTCCCCTCTCAAGTGGATGAGCCCGGCCAAAGAGAGGAATGCTCGGGTCACCAGGTGGTTCTTATCGGTGCAAAACTTTAAGTTCACAGTAGAACACAGGGCAGGGCGGTTACAGGGAAACGCGGATGCCCTGTCCCGAGTACACTGTCTGACGTGTGTTCACCACCTCAGGGTTGAACAAAGGGGGGACGTATGTAGGAAGGCGCAAGGGTCCGTCATTGACGGAAGGTACGTGTCACCGAGGTTCCTGGCCTCCGTGAGATAAGAACCGGTTATTTTATGTGTCAGCCGCAGCTAGTGCTTGCTGACACTGTTTATTCTTAGTGTGGCTGAAAAGCCGATTTGGGCCGGTTCTTATTGGGAGCAGCCAAAGAGCAGGGTGGGTGGCTGTTCCCCACGTCCAGGCCAGGTTTTGGGCTGGGGTTTAAAAACCCAGCCAGCAGCTCAGCTGGGTGTGGTATGTTCCTCCAAGTGAAAGTGGAGCTGTGAAGGCACTGTGTCTCTGGGAGCTGCATGAGAGCCACCAGCTGGAAGCCAGGCGCCCTAAAGCCTTCTGTGGATATCCAGGTGACGTGTTTGTTTTGAGTTCTGTGGACTTTGGCCGTGTGAAATAACACGAGGAATTCCTGTGGTGTGAATTAACACCAGGACTCTGCAAAGTGTTTGTGTTATGTTTTTCCTTGGGTGTGAATAAACACTAAACTTTTTGCTTTACTACCGTGTTCTTGCCTCTGTACTGCGTCCGCTTACCCTGCCTACCAGAGCAAATCCCTACACCACTTATATAGTAGTTTGGGGTTAATCAAGTGGTCTGTCAGAGGTCATAGAGCTCTGTGCTTAGCCAGGGTAGAGGAGGCTATATCCTGAAACAACAAGACCGCGGACTCCCCATACTGGAGATCCGGATTCTTGCGGGATGCTTGCAATTTAGCTGCCGTATCTTTGTAGCAGACCACATATTACATCTCTGGGGGCCTCCACATCTCTAGGCGTAGGTCACAGGGAACGATGTATTCTTTCGATTATGATGCCTGCAGCTTTTTCCTCGCCCAGTAAAACGGCAAACAGTGTCTTGGCTGCTAGTTCTAGCTCCTCCGGAGCCACTGATTCATCAATCCCTTTAATTCTAATGTTCTTGCGCCTGCTCCTGTTTTCCTGGTCCTCAATCAATAGGAGAGCTTTGTTCAAGGAGGAAATCTGTGCGTCCATTAGGCTCATCATGGCCGCGCTATGGGCGACAACCTGCCCCTGTCTGGATTCAAGCAGCTCCACCCGGCTCCCTAGGGCGCGCATGTCCTGTCTTAGGTCATGTACCTCCTGCAGCAAGGGAACCAAGGCTTGCGACAGTGTCTCTTTGAAGAATGCTTTGGTAAGTGCTTGACTGTCTTCTTGAAGCATCGCCTCTTCAAGAATTTCCATATACTCAGCGTCTCCTTCATCCCCCTCATCTGATTCCCGCTCTGAGATCCGGGACGCCATCTTGGATGAGCGGACGGGGGAGTGCCGCTTTCTTGTTTAGAAATCTATCCAAGTCCGACTGACTTTTCTTCAGTCTGGGGGTTTCAGGGGCGTCCCTGGATCTATCCCTTCCGATTTTACCAATCTTGGAACTCTATAGAGCATGCAAAAGCTATGAAGCACGGGCGTTGGAGGAGAGAGCTCTTACTCAAGCCTCTGTCCTGCTCAGCGGTTAGGCTCCGCCCCCTCAACGAGCAAAGATTTCTAACATTCTGTTTTCACTTTGTCATTATGGTCTATTGAGTGCAGAACGATGGGGAAACCTTTTTTTAAAATTTTAGCACAAGGCCACAGCATAACAGAATGTAAAAAAAGTAAGACTGTCCAAATGCGTTGCTAATGACTGATGTTACTGTGTTAGGGTAACTGCACACATTGCAGATTATGCATATTTTTTCCATGCTGATTTTTCTGTCGAAAAAAGCACAGTGAATGTTATTTGTTGTATTACATGTTATATGCCTGGTTCACCAGCAGGTGGCAGCGTATATGGCAGAGAGATTTTTAGATAGAATAGAACTTACCATTTCATTCTCCCCCTTTTGGGCAGAAGTGGGCCAGTCCCGTTACCTAACAAGGGAGGGGCTGCAGGAAGTGTTTAGTTATTCTTAGTGTTCTCCTGCTTACCGCTTCAGTCCTGGGCTCTGTCCTTGCAGGTACTGTTTGTTCTAGGATCCGCTACACAGTTACCTTTCAGCCCTGGCCTTGTGTCCTACAAAGGTTGCTGATTTCTCTACTTGTGTTTCTGTGTAATTGCTCCAGGGATTTCTTCAAAGTGCTAATTTTCCAAATAAAATACATAAAGAATAAATAAATAAAATGCAAATAAAATACACTCCATCAAACGTTTGATGGAGTGTATTTTATTTGCATTTTATTTATTTATTCTTTATGTATTTTATTTGGAAAATGAGCACTTTGGAGAAATCCCTGGAGCAATTAAATTAGTAATGCAATCATCAGGTGTGCCATGTGGGGGGAAGGGGGTTAAATAGCCGCCTACCCTAGGCATGGTAGATTCTCGCCCCTGACGAAGCTTTATGTGAAACCCGAGCCGGGCTGTGCGGAAAGAATATGATCATATTGATATGCTGAATAACCTTTTTACTTCTGTGAGTATAATAAAACAGAAAGTTTTTACTGTGCCGGAGGTACTCTCACTATTGTGTGATTTATGACATCTTGCAGAAAAGCCTTTAACGATCCAGCATAGATTTGCTGAGCTTCAATCTGGGTTGAAGCACACCACTATCCAACTGAAGGGTGTCTGTCTTGAGCCAGAGAAAGTGATTACCTGCATTCCTGGAAAAACGCCTTGTGTGAACAAGGAGCAGCGCGGTCCCACTATATTAACACTTTGCATTTGTGAAGAACCCACTTCATTTCGGGAGACCAGCAGCGCAAGTACCGTTGAAACCTAGTGACTCATTTTATTTCATTTTACTGTTCCTCTGATAGGCTGCCAGCACTAGGCCGGCAGCCTATCAGAGGCCGGTGCAGGCAGCGCGACGTGTCATCGCGCCGCCTGAGCCAGCGAGGGACACAGGCCGGAAGAGGCCTGCATCCCATCCTGGAGGAGGTAAGTATGAGTTTATTATTATTTTTTTATATGTAAAAATGACAATCCTGGCACATAAGGGGGGCTGCTGGGCTGCCACAGACATAAGGGGGGCTGCTGGGCTGGCACAGACATAAGGGGGGCTTCTGGCACATAAGGGGGGATACTGGCACATAAGGGGGCTACTGGCACATAAGGGGGGCTACTGGCTACTGGCACATAAGGGGGGCTGCTGGCACAGACATAAGGGGGGCTGCTGGCACAGACATAAGGGGGGCTGCTGGGCTGGAACAGACATAAGGGGGGCTGCTGGCACATAAGGGGGGCTACTGGATACTGGCACATAAGGGGGGCTGCTGGCACATAAGGGGGGCTACTGGCACATAAGGGATAAGGGGGGCTACTGGCACATAAGGGGGGCTACTGGCACATAAGGGGGGCTACTGGCACATAAGGGGGGCTGCTGGCACAGACATAAGGGGGGCTGCTGGGCTGGAACAGACATAAGGGGGGCTGCTGGCACATAAGGGGGGCTACTGGATACTGGCACATAAGGGGGGCTTCTGGCCCATAAGGGGGGCTACTGGCACATAAGGGGGGCTACTGGCACATAAGGGGGGCTACTGGCACATAAGGGGGGCGGCTGGCACAGACATAAGGGGGGCTGCTGGCACAGACATAAGGGGGGCTGCTGGGCTGGAACAGACATAAGGGGGGCTGCTGGCACATAAGGGGGGCTACTGGATACTGGCACATAAGGGGGGCTGCTGGCACATAAGGGGGGCTACTGGCACATAAGGAATAAGGGGGGCTACTGGCACATAAGGGGGGCTACTGGCACATGATAGGAGGCTACTGGCACATAAGGGGGGGCTACTGGCACTTGATAGGGGGGCTACTGGCACTTGATAGGGGGGCTACTGGCACTTGATAGGGGGGGCTACTGGCACATGATAGGGGGGCTACTGGCACATGATAGGGGGGCACTCAGGCTACTGGCACATGATGGTGGGGGGCTCTTATTAGTGGCACATGATTGGAGGGCATCTATAGGGGCACTTATTACTGGCACATTATTGGGTGGCACTATAGGGACATCTACAGAGGCTAAAAAGAAGGGGTATTTTATATGGGGGCTCTGTATAGGGGCATTTTATACTGGGACACATTATGGTGGGTACTATGGGGAAGGGGGGAGAGGAGCACTATGGGGTCATCTACGGGGGCACTGAGAAGGGGTATTTTATATTGGCACATTATGGGAACATTAGCTCAACTGGGGGCATTACAAGGGGGTATGTTTTGCACATTATAAGGAGAATTATTACTACTGGGGGGGCATTAGGTGGGCTTTATTACTCCCCCAAGGTATGACCCCCTAGTAGCAGCACCAGCCTCTCTCTGCTCTGCTATCCCTCTGCCCCTTTAATCCTTATTATGAAATCTTTCTCATTAGGATAAAACACAACATCAGCTCCGCCGAGCCCCCGGCCAAAGTGTGGAAGTGGCGTCCGAGATCCCCAAGGGCCAAGCCAAGTAATTGTAAGGTTTCATGTGAAATATGTTTATGTTATACACACATAGCATACATAACATACACTGTGCCACACAATATACAGTATACCTCTACACTGTGTAGGGGTTAGGCTCCATTCACACGTCCGCAAAATGGGTCCGCATCCGTTCCGCAATTTTGCCGAACGGGTGCGGACCCATTCATTCTCTATGGGGACGAAATGGATGCGGACAGCTCCGCAAAAGATAGAACATGTCTTATTCTTGTCCGCAGCTGCGGACAAGAATAGGCATTTCTATAGGGGTGCCGGGCGGGTGTGTTGTGGACCCGCAATTTGCATAAAAAAAAATATATATATATATATATATGGTGAGACGGTTGCAAGTACTCTTCTGATATGATTTTATCGAGCAGTTTTGGGGGGGGGGGGGGGGGGGAGTTTTTTGGAAACTCGCCCTGAGAGAAATTGTACCTAGAAACTGCACTGGATGCCACACCACACCACACCACACCACTCAGCATTCTGATAAACCTGGGACACGATCGCCCCCGGGGGGCGGCACATTGCAATGTATGTGCGGTTTTATTGTGTTTTTGATGTGGTTTATATGCAGGATTACTGCTTACCAATCTGCACCGTGTGCAGGTAGCTTTATAGCTAGATAAAGGGTTCCAGGAATATTGAGCACTCCAATCATTGGGGTCCCCCAACTACTGTGAGGCCTTCCTCCACCACATACTGGAGCTCATTTAGTAAGGCGCCTACTCTGCTTTACAGTAAATAAAAAAAAGTTTTCAGTGCAGCGTGCACCATACTGTAGCTTACTCACAAACATGAACAGGCTGTTCTGCAGAAGGTGTAGACGTGCCCCCGTTCCTGAAATTTAACCCCCTTCCATGTATGCCCCACCTCTGAGAGTTCGGGAGGTCTCAACTTTTTCCAGGAGCCTCCCAGATGTTCCAGGAGAGTTGACAAGTTTGTACTATAGATAAAATATGTTCTACATAGCTCTTATGCAAAAACACTTGCAGACGGTGGGCCGATGGGGATAGTAGTAGTTTGTACTCACAGTTAGCAGAGCCTCCCTGGGCCAGCGGCAGTGATGAGGAAGACAGCACTAAATCCTCTGGGGCACTGTCTATTACAGAGAACACCAGCCAGATGGAAGTTGAGGTGGTGCCCTTGATGGCAATAGGTATTCTTAGGGTGCTTTGGTGGCTGGGCCCCTATGTTCGTGACGCCAGCACCGTAAGGTGCAAATGTTGAGAGTTGTAGAAAGGATGAGGAGTCAGTTGTAGTAGAAAACAGTTGAACATTTACTGAATCAATCATCTCAGGGCAGTTGTTACAGTTCATCAATACAGCAAAAGCAATAATCCAGATGTTGGTTTAACTGTCATTCCTTATAACAGGTCTGGCAATTGTCAGTTGAGGAGTTCTCTCAAGACGTTAGCTTTAACAGGCAGAATGAAGCGAACCAAATTGTGAATGCAAAAGGGGAGCCATGGTGTCATGGCACATGAATATACAAAGTTAACCTACTTACCTTTATAAGGTGACTTTGTTATATCCCAGGAAACTTCTGGAAAGGGCTGGAGACAAAGAGGAGCATATTGATTGGAGGTCATCCAACGGCTTCAATGGATGTCACCTTTAAAAGAAGAAAATACAGTTAGGGCTCTTTCACACTTGCGTTATTGTCTTCCGGCATAGAGTTCCGTCGTCGGGGCTCTATGCCGGAAGAATCCTGATCAGTTTTATCCTAATGCATTCTGAATGGAGAGTAATCCGTTCAGGATGCATCAGGATGTCTTCAGTTCCGGTACGGAACGTTTGTTGGCCGGAGAAAATACCGCAGCATGCTGCGCTTTTTGCTCCGGCCAAAAATCCGGAACACTTGCCGCAAGGCCGGATCCGGAATTAATGCCCATTGGAAAGCACTGATCCGGATCCGGCCTTAAGCTAAACGTCGTTTCGGCGCATTGCCGGAGCCGACATTTAGCTTTTTCAGAGTGGTTACCATGGCTGCCGGGACGCTAAAGTCCTGACAGCCATGGTAAGTGTAGCGGGGAGCGGGGGAGCAGTGTACTTACCGTCCGTGCGGCTCCCCGGGCGCTCCAGAGTGACGTCAGGGCGCCCCAAGCGCATGGATCACGTGATCGCATGGATCACGTCATCCATGCGCATGGGGCGCTCTGACGTCATTCTAGAGCGCCCCGGGAGCCGCACGGACTGTAAGTATACCGCTCCCACGCTCCCCGCTCCTACTATGGCAACCAGGACTTTAATAGCGTCCTGGGTGCCATAGTAACACTGAAAGCATTTGGAAGACGGTTCCGTCTTCAAATGCTTTCAGTACACTTGCGTTTTTCCGGATCCGGCAGGCACCTCCGGCAACGGAAGTGCATGCTGGATCCCAACAACGCAAGTGTGAAAGAGGCCTTATGTGCGCATTCACGTAAGTACAACACAGCTGAAATTTCTGCCTACATCTGTACCAAAGTTGAATACTGGCTCTGGTAAAAATGATAGTTCAATCGGTGAATTAATGAGCTGTCAAATATCTCCTCTGGGATTTCACTTGTCGCTTTCAGTGAAAGACAAAATTTGGAAATGGGAATAAATTTAAATTTTTAGCTACTCCCTTCATCCAAAGATTTAACTAAATCAGATAAGAAGGATGAAGAAGACAAGAAGAAATACGGTCAAAAATCCATATTTAATTGGATCCAGGCTTTTAGTATTTACTCTGCAGTCATGGGAGAAAAGTTCCCAAACCTATGCAGCAGATTATTCCAATATCTTCATATTATTCTTGAAGCTTATTGCAACTTTGGGGGTAATGCTTGGTATCAGTATGACAAATCATTTCGTCAAAAAATGGCCGTATATCCTAATCTTCATTGGGGATCTAAAGATGTGGGTTTATGGATAAACTTAATGCTCCCACAAAGATCTCTGAATTTTCGTCCCCAATTTAATCGACAATTTAAAAAAGGTACATGCTTTGCATTCACTCCAGATCCCATCCGGCAGCAAAATGCTTTAAAAAACATGGAAACTCTCTGACTTAAAAGGATGGTAGATCACTTCCGTCAACTGCTCGACCTACCACCAAAATACCCTCACTCCCCAAATAACACTCTGAAGCCAACTTCTTGGTATAAAAGGCCATAGCAGCGTGTTTATTAAACAAACAAATTCTTCATCAACTTTCTTTTAATGATCACAATCATAAACACATAAATAAAGTGCAATAAATTCCAACACATTGAGAAAGGATCCTAGAAGGCAACCAAAGCAAGCTGCGTTCTTCACTCCCCATCTCCACTTGACTTTCCACCTTACCCTTGGCCGCAGTCACCGACCCAAAGGTACCAAATCCCCCAAAATTATATCTCCATCCACCCCTGTAGGCATTTTAGCCCAAACAGGAGCCCCAGACATCAGCTTACCGAACCTCATGAGATGCACGCTTCAACATGTCATGCACCTCTTAAACATTGTATTGCCTTCCAGGACCCTCTATTAACCGGCCCCATTAACCAACCCTTGCTACCGCTGAAAACATTAATGACCAAACCATGGGTGGGAGGGTGGGTAACTCACCGAAATACCTCGGACACTGCTGCAGATCCCACCCCTACCCTAGATAATATACCACCCTCGAATTTAGCAAACCCCGCCCTCTTTCTTAACCCTACAGACACCTAACCTGAAAAAACACCTACTTAACCCTTTCCTGCCTGCATACTGTAAGGAAACCAAGTATATTTAAACCACATTCGGTAGTTTCCTCCCGAACCGCCCGAGCCTGGTGAATATAGCGCTCCGTTCGGCAGTTGAAGTAGACGAATTCCATACGAAATGCCAATAACTTTATAAGATGATTCCCTTAATAAAGCATGCAAATCCCCAAACATCAGCCGAAGTCAAGAAGAAGGGTACAGATAGAACACGCTTTAATTATCACACCTAGGCTTTTATGCAAGTCCCCATGCAAGGGGACATCCCACAGGGAGGGACACAGTATAGCCAATCAAGTACAATGGAAACATAAAACCCTTCCAGCATAAACATACAATTACCTCCCCTAGTCCTGGAGATAATCAAGCCTGATAAAGTAACAACTTGATTATCTCTAGGCAGAAAAGTCACAGTTTTCCCCAATATCTGGAACACCCCTTTATACATGAGGTATCCCCACAAATCATATGTCCCCTGATAGCCCCGATCTGGGTGATCAACATATTCAAATTTTACCCAGATTGGTATAGGGGTTCTCAAAGAAACATGGAAGTCTTCTGTGACCAGTTCACCCTGGGTGGGCTGAAAGAAAGATGGCCGCGGTCTCCTCAGCCACATGGCGTTCGGTAGTACGAACGCTGGCCGCACACGAAGAGGGCTTAATTGAAGCGGGTTTTCAGGGTTAACGAGCCGGGGGGGGTGGTCTTTGTTCGGTAGTTACACCTACCGAATGGCATAGGAAGAAATATTGAAAGAAAAGGGGGATTTCTTCACACTGCTTTCCTATAAGTCCATAGGTCGGCATACCCGCCTAGACCCTGTCGGGTTGGTTTGGGGATGTGCGAGAAAGTTATTTCAAGAGTCCAGTTCGGTCTGTCGGGACAGACCGTCCGCATTACCGTTTTGTTTGCCCGGACGGTATTGCATTGTTAAGTTGTAGGGCTGAAGGGCTAGGCTCCACCGTAATAGCCTGGGGTTGTCACCAGCTACCCGGTTTAACCACACAAGGGGATTGTGGTCGGTCATAAGGGTAAACGGCCGTCCATACAGATAGGGCTGAAGTTTCTTGAGTGCCCAAACTAGGGCTAGGCACTCTTTCTCCACGGTGGCATAGCTGACCTCTCTGGGCAAAAGTTTATGGCTGAGGTATGCCACCGGGTGTTCCATGCTGTCGTCCCCCACTTGGCTCAACACGGCTCCCAACCCAAACATGGAGGCATCTGCGTGGACAAGAAATTGTTTAGTATGGTTGGGTGCTGCCAACACAGGAGTCTCGCTTAATGTTGCTTTAAGTTTCTGGAAAGCGTCCGCGCACTCTGGGGTCCAGGTTACCTGTTTTGGTAGGGCCTTTTTGGTAAGGTCGGTGAGAGGTTTGGCCAGGGCGCTATACTCTGGGACAAATTTTCGGTAGTAAACGGCCGTCCCTAAAAAGGCTAATACCTGGGTTTTGGTACGGGGTTGGGGCCAATTACCTGCGGCCTCTACTTTAGCCGACTCTGGACGCTGCCTACCAAAACCTACCCTGTGGCCGAGATATTGCACCTCGGCCATGCCTACATGGCATTTGTCCGGTTTCAAGGTGAGACCTGCGAGATGAATTCGTTTGAATACCCTGAACACGTGACCCAGGTGGTCCTCCCATGTGCGGCTATAGATGGCAATATCTTCTAGATACGCACATGCGAAGTCCTGGAACCCCTCCAAGAGCCTATCGCCATCCTCTGAAAAGTAGCCGGGGCATTCTTCATCCCAAAGGGCATAACCTTGAACTGGTATAGCCCGAATGGAGTGACGAATGCCGACTTGGGGATGGCCGCAGGCTCCAAGGGGATTTGCCAATACCCCTTGCACAAGTCCAGGGTGGTCAAGTAATTTCCCCCAGCCATACGGTCTAATAGCTCATCTATTCTGGGAATGGGGTAGGCGTCAGTTATAGTGCGATCGTTAAGTCTCCGATAGTCTACACAGAAGCGCGTGGTGCCGTCGCGCTTCGGTACTAGTACTACCGGCGAAGCCCAAGGACTTTGTGAGGGTTCTATAACCCCTAACTTGAGCATATCTCTTATTTTTGTGAGCATATTTTCACGTACTGCCTCAGGGATACGATATGGTTGCTGCCGTAGCGGCGTTTCTCCCTTGAAATGCCTCACCTTTCTCTAAGGGGTTTAGGTTCTGACCCAAGCTTACTTGGTCAATAGTACACGGGGAGGTATCTAATAAATCAGGGAGGGGTAGTTCCTCACTATCTTCAGAAGAGGGGGCACATACGGCACCTACATATTCCGTTCTCTCAAAATAGGGCTTGATCATGTTTACATGAAAAGCTTTGGTCAGCCTTTCATCTGAACATTTGCTCACAATATAGGTGGTATCGCTTATGCACTCTACCACCTTAAAGGGTCCCTGCCAGGCCGCCTGCAGCTTGTCCTTTGTAGCGGGTCTAAGGGCCAACACTTTCTGCCCTATGTCTAGTACCCTATCTCTGGCTCCCCTATCGTACCACTTTTTCTGGCATTCCTGGGCCGCCCGCAGGCTCTCCCGAACGGATTTGGTGAGAGCCCGCAATCGGTCCCGGAACTCCAGAACATACTGGACGATAGGTACTCCCCCCTCATCCGTGTTGCCCTCCCACTACTCCCGTACGAGATCTAGGGAGCCCCAGACTTTTCTCCCGAACAGGAGTTCGAAGTGGGAAAACCCTGTGGATGCCTGGGGCACTTCGCGGTAGGCAAACAGAAGGTGGGGAAGATACTTTTCCCAATTCCTGTGGGACTCTGCGCGAAGGTCTTTAGCATCTGTTTGAGTGTGCCATTGAACCGTTGTCATGCCCTGCTCAGACTATGTGCGGAGGTCTGCCAGATTAGCAGCACGCGTCTAGTCTTGTGTTTTGTTTTGGAGTTGTGTTAGATCTGCCTCCCTTCAGGTGCACTGGGTGAGGTCGTTGGTTTAAATTACTCTAACTCCCAGTGTACCGTGCGGGTTATAGCTTCTGTCAGGCGGTGGAAGCAAGGAGTGAAGGATTGGCTTTTCCTGCTCTGATAAGATAAGTTGGTTTCTTATTTCTTTGGTTTGCTGTCTAGGCTGTTAGAGTGTCATCTGTTCCCTCCTGGTGCTGAGGGAGCAGGCTGCCCCTTTTCCCCTTTCACCATCTCAGGAATTCTAGGGAATTCTGAGCCCAGGCACGAGGACACATTATTCCCACCTTCAGGGTCTAAATGTGGGCTTAGCAGAATAGAGAGAGCTGTAGGGATTTGCTAGGAGATGACCTTATCCCCAGCTTCTCGCCTAGAAACTTGTTTGTTTAGTTATCTGTGTATATGATATCCTGTCCGCCGTGACATTATAACCCGCCATACTGTGACTGCCATTGCTCAGCGGTTTGGTGATGGCGTCAATTGATGCGCTAGTTGACCGCATGCAGGGATTATCTCTAGAGGTTGCGGATCGTCGTAGTTCGGTCACACGATGTCAGAATGCTCTGGCATCAGGTGCAGGTCAAATTTATGGGGAGCCTAAAGTCGCTCTTCCTGATAGATTTGCAGGAGGTGTGGATGACTTTATCCGCTTCAAAGAGTCATGCAAGTTGTATTTTTGGCTGCGTCCATCTTCATCAGGTGATTAAAGTCAGAGGATTGGTATAATCATTTCTCTGCTTAACCCCTTAAGGACTCAGCCCTATTTCACCTTAAGGACTTGGCCATTTTTTGCAAATCTGACCAGTGTCACTTTAAGTGCTGATAACTTTAAAACGCTTTGACTTATCCATTATTGACTTGACTTTGCATAAAAAAATACCATATTTACCCCAAATTTTAAAAAATTAGAAAATTTCAAAGTTTCAGTTTCTCTACTTCTGTAATACATAGTAATACCCACAAAAATTGTGATGACTTTACATTCCCTATATGTCTACTTCATGTTTGTAGCATTTTGGGAATGATATTTTATTTTTTGGGGATGTTACAAGGCTTAGATGTTTAGAAGCAAATCTTGAAATTTTTCAGAAATTTACAAAAACCCAATTTTTAGGGACCCCTACCAGTCTGAAGTCACTTTGCGAGGCTTACATAATAAAAAATGACCCCATTCTATAAACTACACCCCTCAGGGTATTCAAAACTGATTTTACAAACTTTGTTAACCCTTTAGGTGTTGCACAAGAGTTATTGGCAAATGGGGATGAAATTTGAGAATTTCATTTTTTTGCCTAATTTTCCATTTTAACCCATTTTTTCCACTAACAAAGCAAGGGTTAACAGCCAAACAAGACTGTATCTTTATTGCCCTGACTCTGCCGTTTACAGAAGCACCCCATATGTGGCCGTAAACTACTGTACGGGCACACAGTAGGGCGTAGAGGGAAAGGTGCGCCGTATGGTTTTTGGAAGCCAGATTTTGCTGGACTGGTTTTTTGACACCATGTCCCATTTGAAGCCCCCCTGATGCACCCCTAGAGTAGAAACTCCATAAAAGTGACCCCATCTAAGAAACTACACCCCTCAAGGTATTCAAAACTGATTTTACAAACTTTGATAACCCTTTAGGTGTTGCACAAGATTTAATGGAAAATAGAGATACAATTTCAAAATTTCACTTTTTTGGCAGATTTTCCATTTTAATAATTTTTTTCCAGTTACAAAGCAAGGGTTAACAGCCAAACAAAACTCATTATTTATGGCCCTGATTCTGTAGTTTACAGAAACACCCCATATGTGGTCGTAAACCGCTGTACGGGCACACGGCAGGGCGCAGAAGGAAAGGAATACCATACGGTTTTTAGAAGGCAGATTTTGCTGGACTGGTTTTTTGACACCATGTCCCATTTGAAGCCCCCCTGATGCACCCCTAGAGTATAAACTCCAAAAAAGTGACCCCATTTTAGAAACTACGGGATAGGGTGGCAGTTTTGTTGGTACTAGTTTAGGGTACATATGATTTTTGGTTGCTCTATATTACACTTTTTTGTACGGCAAGGTAACAAGAAATAGATTTTTTAGCACGTTTTTTTTTTTTTGTTATTTACAACATTCATCTGACAGGTTAGATCATGTGGTAATTTTATAGAGCAGGTTGTCACGGACGTGGCGATACCTAATATGTATACAATTTTTTTTTATTTATGTAAGTTTTACACAATGATTTTATTTTTAAAACAAAAAAAATGTTTTAGTGTCTCCATAGTCTAAGAGCCATAGTTTTTTCAGTTTTTGGGAGATTATCTTAAGTAGGGTCTCATTTTTTGCAGGATGAGATTACGGTTTGATTGGCTCTATTTTGGGGTGCATATGACTTTTTGATCGCTTGCTATTACACTTTTTGTGACGTAAGATGACAAAAAATGGCATTTTTTACACCGTTTTTATTTTTTACGGTGGTCACCTGAGGGGTTAGGTCATGTGATATTTTTATAGAGCCGGTCGATACAGATGCGTCGATACCTAATATGTATACTATTTATTTATTTAAGTTTTACACAATGATTTCATTTAAAAAAAAAAAAAATCATGTTTTAGTGTTTCCATAGTCTAAGAGCCATAGTTTTTTTCAGTTTTTGGGCGATTATCTTGGGTAGGGTATGATTTTTGCGGGATGAGATGACGGTTTGATTGGTACTATTTTGGCGTACATGCGACTTTTTTGATCACTTTTATTACCTTTTTTGGGAAGTAAGGTGGGCAAAATTTCAATTTTCTCATAGTTTTTATTTTTTTATTTTTATGGCGTTCACCGTGCGGGGAAAGTAACATGACCGTTTTATAGATCAGGTCGTTACGGACGCGGCGATACCTAATATGTGTAGTGTGTGTATTTATTTATTTTTTTATTCAGTGATAAATGTGTTTTTTTTAATCTTAACTTTTTTCACTTTTTTTTACATTTTCTTTTTTTTGACCCAGACCCACTTGGTTCTTGAAGATCCAGTGGGTCTGATGTCTGTATAATACAGTACAGTACAATATATATTGTACTGTACAGTATTTTACTTACACTTTGTCTGAACAGATCTCTGCCTTTAGCACAGATCTGTTCAGCACCATGGACAGCAGGATGCCTGAGAAGGCGTCCTGTTGCCATGGGAACCTTCCCCGTCTGCTCAGTAGTGGTCAGAACTTCGCAGACGGGGAAGGGTAAGGACGGGACTGTCGGGGGGCTGTCTGGGGGCTCTCTCCCTCTCCCATCGGGGGGCTGCAAAGGCACAGCAGCCCCCCGATGGGAGAGGGAGGGAGCTCCCTGAGCTGTTAACCTTTTCCATACAGCGGTCCGTACGGACCGCTGTATGGAAAGGGTTAAACGGCTGACATCGCATCACCGATGTCAGCCGTTTTATACCAGGGTGTCAGCAATGTGCTGACACCCTGGTATACCCACTGTCCACCAACGATTATTCAAGGGGAGGCGGGCGGGGGATCGCGATCTCGCCTGCCGCACCTCCTGCACCGCCTGCGACACCCCCCCTGCACCACCCGCCCACATAATATCATTCAGGGGTGCAGGGGGGGGTAATAAAACTTTATTTCGGGCATTTTAAAGTTTGATCCCCGCGGTCAGAGACCGTGGGGATCAGAATCGGCTAAAAGCGCAGCAAACCGCAGGTCTGAATTGACCTGCGGTTTTCTGCGATCGTCGATACGGGGGGGTCAAATGACCCCCCCCCCCTGCGTTGTTACGGGATGCCGGCTGAATGATTTCAGCCGGCATCCCGTTCCGATTAACCCCGGCGGTGCCGGAATCGCGAATTAAAGCCATGACGTACCGGTACGTCATGGGTCCTTAAGGATTCTGGACCCATGCCGTACCGGTACATCCTAAGTCCTTAAGGGGTTAAAGGGGACGCGCAATCCTGGGCCTTTTCTCTGCCGCCCGGTTCTCTGGCCCTCACGTCGGTGGAGAAATTTTTCAAAGCCCTGGGATTAATTTACGATGACCCAGATCGGGTCTCGATGTCGGAATCCAAATTGCGTAATTTATTACAGGGTGAACATACTGCAGAGGTTTACTGTGTGGAGTTTAGGAGATGGGCTACCGAGTCAGAGTGGAATGACCCCGCGTTACGTAATCAGTTTTGTCAGGGGTTATCTGAGAGATTGAAAGATGCCCTTGCTTTTCATGAGTACCCAGATTCTTTGGAGAATGCTATGTCTTTGGCAGTATGGTTAGATAGACGTATTAGAGAGAGGTGTAAGGCTCCCTCCGCGCAAGGGATCCCTTCTGTGAGTGGTTTTGTCTCTACTGCTTCCAAGGGGGATGTTACAGGTAACTCTGGGGTAGGGGAGGAACCCAGGCAGCTGGGTCAGGTATTTTATTTTTGCTTGTCCTTTTGTTAAACCGCATGTTGATGAGAAAGAGAGAACCGTCCTGACTCTTGGTAGCATGAATGGAGTGGTGGAGTAAGCAGGTATGCAAGCTCCCTGTAATACTCGTTTTCTCCTTCCAGCTATGGTGGCGCTAGACTCAAGAACATTTTTTGTTGAAGTATTAATTGACTGTGGTGCTGGGGTAAACCTTATTGACTTTCTTTTTCTTCAAAATCTGGGTCTAAGTACTTGCACTTTAGAAAGAGAGATTCCGGTTTTTGCAATTGACTCTTCCCCTCTTTCTCAAAGGAGTCTCACTCATATTGCTCATGGTATTCGGTTAAGGGTGGGTGATTCACATGTTGAGATTATGTCTTGTTTTGTCATGAAGGATTTGCCCGCTCCTATAGTTTTAGGGTTACCGTGGTTGACAAAACATAACCCAATTATAGATTGGTAAGCAAGACAAATCATTGGGTGGAGTGAATTTTGTTCGGATAATTGTCTTGGCACATCTATCTCTGGTGTGTCCACTACGGCTCTACCTCAGTATCTCTCAGATTTTGCGGATGTCTTTTCGGAGGGTGGGGCTCAGGAATTGCCCCGTCATCGTGACTATGATTGTCCAGTTAATCTCATCCCAGGGGCTAAGTTGCCAAAGTCTCGGCTTTACAATCTTTCTCAACCCAAAAGAGAGGTCATGCGGAAGTATATCGCCGAGAGTTTGGCAAAAGGTCATATTAGACCATCTAAGTCTCCGGTGGCAGTAGGTTTATTCTTTGTAAAGAAAAAGGATGGATCGCTGAGACCTTGTTTGGATTTCCGGGAATTGAACCGCATTACAGTCCGGGATCCATATCCCCTTCCTTTGATCTCCGACCTTTTTGATCAGATTGTTGGAGCCAAGGTGTTCTCTAAGTTGGATTTGAGAGGGGCCTACAATCTGATCAGAACCAAGGAAGGGGATGAGTGGAAAACAGCCTTCAATACGCACGAGGGTCATTTTGAGAATCTGGTTATGCCTTTTGGTTTGACGAACGCGCCAGCAGTATTTCAGCGATTCGTCAATGACATTTTCCATCATTTGGTGGGGAGGTTCGTGGTAGTTTACTTGGATGACATTTTAATTTACTCTCCTGATCTGAAGACCCATCAGGATTATGTGAGACAGGTTTTGACGATCCTTCGGGAGAATAAATTATATGCCAAATTGGAGAAATGTGTGTTTTCTGTGCAGGAGCTTCCGTTTTTGGGATATCTGCTTTCTGACTCTGGGTTTCGCATGGACCCAGAAAAGGTCCAGGCGGTTCTGGAATGGGACCAACCAGAGAATCAGAAAGCTTTGATGCGGTTTTTGGGGTTTACTAATTATTATAGAAAATTTATTTTGAACTATTCTACCATTGTAAGACCTCTGACTGATATGACTAAGAAGGGCGCCGATGTCTCTGTCTGGTCGGATGAGGCATTGCAGGCCTTTTCGACTATTAAGGAGTGTTATGCGTCTGCTTCCATTCTGGTGCAGCCCGATGTGTCTCAGCCATTCGTAGTGGAGGTTGATGCATCAGAAGGGGGGGTTGGAGGGTTCATCTCCTGGCAAATGGGTCCCGTGTGCTTTTTTTTCCAAGAAGCTCTCGGTCGCCGAGAAAAATTATGATGTAGGAGATAGAGAGTTGCTGGCCATCAAGTTGGCCTTTGAGGAATGGCGTCACTGGTTGGAGGGGGCGTCTCACCCTGTTACAGTATATACGGATCATAAGAATTTGGCTTATCTACAATCTGCCAAGCGTCTGAACCCTAGACATGCCAGATGGTCACAGTTTTTTACCAGGTTCAATTTCGTGGTTGCTTTTCGCCCGGGGGTTAAAAACGTCAAGGCAGATGCGCTGTCTCCCAGTTTTCCTAGGGGATGTGATTCAGAGGATCCTGCTCCGATTTTTGCTGATGGGGTGGTGGTCTCCGCTCTGTACCCCAAATTGGAGATGGAGGTGTTGGGAGCCCAGGATGGGGCTCCTGGTTCTTGTCCCCAGGGAGGTTGTTTGTTCCTGACGGACTGCGATACAAGGTATTCAAGGAACATCACGATACTGTCCTTGCCGGACATCCTGGTGGTAAGTCCACCTTTCATCTTGTGTCCCGGAGGTTCTGGTGGCCCGGGTTACGTAAGAGCGTTGAGGATTACGTGGCAGCTTGTGAAACCTGTGCATGGTCAAAGGTTGCTCATACTCGACCTGCTGGTTCACTTCTTCCTTTGTCTATTCCGTTTCGTCCTTGGACGCACTTGTCTATGGACTTTATTACAGATCTGCCGAGTTCCTCCGGTAAGACAGTAATTTTGGTGGTTGTTGACCGTTTTAGTAAAATGGCTCACTTTATATCGTTAGCTAGTTTGCCCAATGCCAAGACTCTTGCGCAGATTTTTGTGGATAATATTGTGAAATTGCATGGCATTCCTTCGGATGTGGTTTCTGATAGGGGCACACAGTTTGTCTCCAGGTTTTGGAGGGCGTTCTGCTCTCGGCTTGGCATTCAACTTTCGCTCTCTTCGGCTTTTCATCCGCAGTCGAATGGGCAGAGCGTACTAATCAAAACCTGGAGACCTACTTAAGGTGCTTTGTGGCTGAGAATCAGGAGGACTGGTCCTCATTCTTGTCCCTAGCAGAGTTTGCTTTGAATAACCGTAGGCAGGAGTCCACGGGTAAGTTGCCATTTTTTTGGCACATACGGTTTTCATCCTCAGTTTGGTACCTTTTCTGGGACTAGTTCCTCTGGGATGCCAGAGGAGGAGAGATTTTCTTCTGCCTTGTCTTCTATCTGGCGGAGGATCCAAGTGAATTTGGAGAAGATGGGTGAGAGGTATAAGCGAATGGCTGACAAGAGACGTATGACTGGTCCGGACCTGTGTGTGGGTGATCTGGTGTGGTTATCTACTAAAAATATTAAAATGAGAGTACCATCTTGGAAACTGGGTCCAAGATTTATTGGATCGTACAAAATATCTGCAGTGGTCAATCCAGTAGCGTTTCGGCTGGATCTTCCGCAGACTTGGAGGATCCATGATGTGTTCCACAGGTCTTTTCTAAAAAAATGTGAAACCGGTGGAACCATCGCCATTGCCTCCTCCTCCTGTTCTGGTTGATGGAAATTTAGAGTTCGAGATCTCCAGGGTTCTTGACTCAAGAGTTCTTCGGGGTTCCCTTCAGTACCTGGTACACTGGAGGGGATACGGCCCCGAGGAAAGGATGTGGGTTCCGGCTCTGGATGTTAGTGCCAGCCGACTGGTTAGGGCTTTTCACAGATCCCACCCGGATAAGGTTGGGCCGGGGTGTCCGGAGGTCACCCGTAGAAGGGGGGGTACTGTCATGCCCTGCTCAGGCTATGTGCGGAGGTCTGCTAGATTAGCAGCACGTGTCTAGCCTTTTGTTTTGTTTTGGAGTCGAGCTAGATCTGCCTCCCTTCAGGTGCACTGGGTGGGGTCGTTGGTTTCAGTTTAAATCACACCCACTCCCAGTGTTCCTTGCGGGTTATAGCTTCTGTCTGGCTCTGTGTATGCAAGGAAGGAAGGATTGGCTGTTCCTGCTCAAAAGATAAGTTGGTTTTTGTTCTCTTGTGGTTTTGCTGTCTAGGCTGTTAGAGAGACACCTGCCCCTCCAGGTTCTGAGGGAGCAGGCTGCCTCTATTCCCCTATCACTATCTTAGGGATTTTAGGGTATTTTCAGCCCAGGCACGAGGACACGGTATTCCCACCTTAAGGGTCTGATCGTGGGCATAGCAGTATAGGGAGAGCTGGTAGAGATATGTTAGGAGGTGACCTTTATCCCCAGCTTCTCGTCTAGAAACTTGTTTGTTTATTTTTCTGTGTATCTTATATCCTGTCCGCCTTGACAAATATCCTGGGAAGGTGTCGTAGATGACCGCAGGTTGACATATGCTGCCATAAGCTCTGATTCAGATTCTTCTACCGTCTCTACCATATCACTCAAGTTCCTTTTTATACTCTCTTGCTTTAGCTTTCTACGAATGTCTTTAATGTATAATTTCCACCTCTCATACATTCGGCCAAACCTTTTCTCTTTTAATGCTGCTTCTTGCTCCAAATTTTCCAGCATCTTTGAGGTCGGTTTTCTGGCACGTGATGAACGTCTTAGTTCATCTGTTTAGGCTATATTTGTTTGAGGCAAGACTAACGCTGCATCAGACTCTTCTGGCTCAGACAGGTTCTCTTGCTCCTCACCTTCTACACTTTCTATCTTTGTATCCTCTAACAGTGGCATGGTAATACTAGGCTCAGACATTTTTCTTTAAATGCTATAACAATCTATACGAATATTAAAGGACCTTTCACTTTAAATGCAATATGAATAATGCAGAAATAAATGACTTTCACTTTAAATGTAACAGCAATAAATGCAGGCAATAAATGACTTTCACTTTAAATACTTTAGAGTCCGTGTACTACAAACTGTCCTTTGTTTTACTTTAAAGTCTCTTATTCCTGAACACAAAAAAAGTCTCTTTATGTCAAAGCCTACAGTGCCTTGCAAAAGTATTCATCCCCTTGACTTTTTTTCATATTTTGTTACATTACAGCCCTAAGTTCAATGTTTTGTTAATCTGAACTTCATGTGATTTATCAGAACACAATATTCTAAGTTGGTGAAGTGAAATAAGAAAAAAATATAAATAAAACTATTGTTTAGAAATAGAAAACAGAAAATTGGCATGTGCGTATGTATTCACCCCCTCTGTTAGGAAGTCCATAAAAAGCTCTGGTGCAACAAATTACCTTCAGAAGTCAAATAATTAGTGAAATGATGTCCACCGTGTGCAATCTAAGTGTCACATGATCTGTCATTACATATACATACCATTTTTGAATGGCAACATAGGCTGCAACACCTAAGCAAGAGGCATCACTAACCAAATCCTGCCATGAAGACCAAGGAGCTCTCCAAACAAGTAAGGGACAACATTGTTGAGAAGTATAAGTCAGTGTTAGGTTATAAAAAAAATATCCCAATCTTTGATGATCCCCAGGAGCACCATCAAATCTATCATTACCAAATGGAAAGAACATGGCACAACAACAAACCTGCCAAGAGATGGCCGCCCACCAATACTCACAGAACGGGCAAGGAGGGCATTAATCAGAGAGGCAGCACAGAGACATAAGGTAACCCTGGAGGAGCTGCAGAGTTCCACAGCAGAAACTGGAGTATCTGTACATAGGATGACAATAAGCCGTATGCTCCATAGAGTTGGGCTTTATGTCACAGTGGCCAGAAGAAAGCCATTACTTTCAACTAAAAACAAAAAGGCAAGTTGTGAGCTTGCGAAAAGGCATGTGGGAGACTCCCAA
Organism: Bufo bufo; assembly: GCF_905171765.1. Taxonomy (NCBI): domain Eukaryota; kingdom Metazoa; phylum Chordata; class Amphibia; order Anura; family Bufonidae; genus Bufo; species Bufo bufo. The sequence goes on from NC_053389.1 coordinate 68,682,615, forward strand.
AATGTATGGAGGAAGGTGCTCTGGTCTGATGAGACTAAAATTTTACTTTTCGGTCATCAAAGAAAATGCTATATCTGGCGCAAACCCAACACATCACATCACCCAAAGAACACCAACCCCACAGTGAAACATGGTAGTGGCAGCATCATGCTGTGGGGATGTTTTTCAGCAGCCGGGACTGGGAAACTGGTCAGAGTTGAGGCAAAGATGGATGGTGCTAAATACAGGGATATTCTTGAGCACAACCTGTACCACTCTCTCCGATATTTGAGGCTAGGACGGAGGTTCACCTTCCAGCAGGACAATGACCCCAAACACACTGCTAAAGCAACACTTGAGTGGTTGAAGGGGAAACATGTAAATGTGTTAGAATGGCCTAGTCAAAGCCGAGATCTCAATCCAAAAGAAAATCTGTGGTTAGACTTAAAGATTGCTGTTCACAAGCGCAAACCATCCAACCTGAAGATGCTGGAGCAGTTTTGCCAGGAGGAAATGGGCAAAAATCCCAGTGGTAAGATGTGGCATAGAGACTTATCCAAAGCGACTTGGAGCTGTGATTGCCGCAAAAGGTGGCTCTACAAAGTATTGACTTTAGGGGGGGTGAATAGTTATGTACATTGACTTTTTCAGTTATTTTGTCCTATTTGTTGTTTGCTTCACAATAAAAAATAAAAATCTTCAAAGTTGTGGGCATGTTCTGTAAATTAAATTATGCAAATCCTCAAACAATCCATGTTAATTCCAGATTGTGAGGCACCAAAATACTAAAAAAGTCAAGAGGGGTGAATACTTTTGCAAGGCACTGTATATGCAATGATAGGTAATAGCTCTGACCTTATTCTGAAGAGCAGGATACTGCGATCTAAAGGTTGCTGGAAAGAGACGTCTTTTTGTGATGTGATGCGATGCTCTGCGCTGACTTACGATGCTCTGTGCAGACTTGCAGTGCTCTGTGATGACTTGCAAAGCTTTGTGCTGTCTTGCCATGCGCTGGCTTGGATACGCTGCTGCAGGCTTTGGGCCTAGTGGCGGGAAACTAGCTGGCTGCAGTACATGGTCTCTCCGTGGATAGTGGTGCAGACACTCTAGCTCTGGACTTTGGAATATATAACTGTTATATGACATCCAAAAACATAAAGTCACAGTAAATAACTCTGCTTTTGTCTTTAACATATAAACATAGGAACTGTATTAGGGTTATTGGCAGGTCTAGCTGTATACACATATAAGCCGTATTACCAACCTAGGACAGGTTTTAGCTGGCCAGCTACACTACCTCCTGTAGTATTAGGCTAGTTTCACACTAGCATTCAGGAGATCTGTATTCGTCATTGCCAGAAGCTACATGAATGCAGTCCGGCAGCAGTATTTGTCTGTCCAATTCTCGGCATATTTGCAGAGCAATGCCGGGAATCGTGTAGCTCCTGGCAATGCTGGATTCAGAGAGACCCAGAAGACTCTTCCCTGCTTGAGCAGCCTGCTGGATTTCCCGAACGCTAGTGTAAAAATAGCCTTTTCTGTGTGATTTGGCAGAACTGTAGTCTGGGACAAGCCGAGGATAGGGCAGGCAGAGTATGTGCTATATACAAGGTCAGGGCAGGCAGTGAAGGCTCAGGCACAGGTAAATGGGCAGAGAGTCGGTACACAGGCAGACGGAAGGAGCATGCCTGCATGGAGGGACAGAGCAGACCAGGTGGGTGGACTCACCGGGAAGAAGACACAGACCTCCCAAGTGTCCCTCTTTTGGACCCAAGTCCCCCTGTCCCTCTTTGTTCCTTAAATGTCCCTCTTTTTGATTTGAGGCATAGATTTTCATTATTACATTCACAATATTGACCCAGGATGTGTTTCCCTGGTTCCTCTCTGTATATTTGATCCCGTCTTGTAGATGATTTCATTATTTGATGCAGTTGGGTTTTTAGGAATTTCTATATTCAGATTATTTTTGTGCTCTTTCGTAAGAGAGAACTTTTCAAGTGTATAGATATGCAGGAAAAATGGATCTTTCACACCATGAACCAGAAGTGTCCCTCTTTGACCGTTCAAAAGGTTGGGAGATATGAAGACAGCGGGAGGCCGGTCTGGGCTGTCGGGACAGCAAGCAGGGAAGCGGAAGCAGGGAAGCGGTGGCCGCGAGCCATTGCTGTAAGTTTTGTGCACCACACTTATGTATGGTCAAAACTGTATGTGTGGAAGAACTACTGCCGTTGTAGCTACTACCAGTCCTAAACTATAATGAAGCCAAGAAGTCATCAGGGATGCCTACAGGGACCTGATTAAATAATGGTGTTGTTCTGTTTGCTGCTTTGAAATTAATACATAGGGGAAGCTTCATGTAGATACAGCTAGCTCAATGGGAATTTTAGAAATTCATATACAGTCAGCTCCCTCTACTGGCAAATGCAGGAAACTAAGGGGTTTTCTGGTTTTGGAATATTAATGACCTTTTGGTTCCTGAACAACTGCTTGAAGGCACACCTGTGAATGCTGCAGCCTCTACATTGCTTACATGCATGCCACTCAGGTTCAGACTGGCCACAAGGGAACAGGTGAATCCCCTGGTGGGCCATTAAGGCTACTTTCCCATCTGTGTTTTCCTTTCCGGTTTTTGAGATTCATTGTCAATGGGGACAAAACTGAACAAACCCAAGTGCACATGAATGCATTCCGTTCCGGTTTGTTGCGTTCCCATGCCACTGCTGCAAGCAGCACTTTTGTGTGCGGCATGGGAAACTGAACATGCCGGATCCGTTTTTTAAGGATCCGGCATGTTCATTTTCAATATACTACAACTGGATCCATTCAGATACAGACACAACTGGTTGTATTATTCAAATCAATGCGTTTTGCTGTGGTTTAGAGATCCTATGCCGGATCTCAAAACCGGACAGCAAAAACGCAGATGTGAAAGTAGCTTAAGCAAGGTGGGACCCTAGTCAATCACCCACTGCACAAGTGGCACATGACACAGCAAACTGACATATAGACAGGCTGGCTGAGATGCTATACAGTGCATTGCCTAAGTTTTTATTTAAAAAAATGGGTAGTGTGGGCAGGTAGTATATGCATGAAGCTTTACACTGGGCCGCCAGAATAATTTTTACTGGTGGGCCTTAGGCTCCCCATTCTGACACAATGCCACCTACTTATTATCAATGGTAAAAGGTATTGCCTCTTTGTCCCATGCAAGTGAATATCAATGGAATTGCAGTAACAAGGCATGGCAACTACACAGATCTGTATAATTCTGGTGCCTAGTAAAATCAGCTGATCGGCGGGGATACTGGGAGTCTCCTGCCGCTCCGATATTTATGACCTATCCTGATGATTCTGGTACAGCATAGTATTCCCCAATAGAAAACCTGAGTCTTAGTAATTTCACATCCTTTTGTGGTGCTGAACACGAAAATGACATCGAAAATGCAAGATTGGTAGTTTGGAAGTTACAGAGGAAAAAAAGTATAAAACAAAACCCAAAAACGCTGAAAAGACATGAAATTTGAGAGCTGGTTGAAGACAGGGAAAGAGAAGCATGGAAGGCTTTCAAAATTGTGCCAACTACAGTAGTTTGATAGGAAATGTGAGTTGCAAATTTCTAGCCGCTTGAACTTCTAACAGAATACAAGAAAATGGTCTGCAAAATGTTACTAAAGCCGCATATCCTCTATTTCCCATAGACTGTAAGCGTCTGGCCGGTCGATATTTTAAAACGTAGTTGTGTAACATCCTGGAGTATGTCACTAAACTCTTTCTCCCTGCTACAACATGTCAGGTGCATATGTATTGTCATCTTGTGTAGTCTAACATTGCATTTTCCATTATATGTATTTTCTATGCCTGTTTCATATATTATGCTGTAATTTCCCTGTACACCAGCAGGTGGCGGCATCGTTGGTAGGCATAGTTTTAATGTTATGGCCATTCAGAATGGAACATTACAGTTCTGTTCTGTCCCCCCTGCTTAAGGGAAGTGGAGTTTCCCACGCCCTGCAGCAAGGGAGGGAAAAACCAGTTAGAGCCAGTGTGTTCCAGTTCTCCCTGCAAGGGGAAGGCTGTGCAAGTAGGAGCTCCCAGAAATAGGGATCCCAAACCAGGATCTCGTCTCGGTTGAGACCAAAGATCACCCCCCCCAGTCTGAGCCTTCAGCCTCAACTGGTTGACAAGCAAACAGCACCTCCAGAACTACAGATCGCCAGGACGAAACATTCCCTGCGAGCAGTCCTGTGAGTAAATTATCCAGAGACCAGAAGAAGCCAAATTCCTCCTCAGCTAGTCAGGCCCATATCAATCAGAAGACAGACAGAGCAGAAGATAAATACCTGCCAGATTCTCCAGGCATATAGTATAGGAGCAGAAGAGGCATTAACCCCTGCCATACTTTGCCAATACCTGCTGGGACCTTAAGACTATTGCTGTACTCATATGGATTTATGCTGCACCCCTTTAGTAAAGACAAGTTGGATCATATTTCCTGTCTGGATCTCATTCATTCCTCAACTACTCCTACTGACCACACTCAATTTTATTGCAAGTGAGCCAGGATCCAGGAGTCCAGCCGTACCAAGGTAGGAGACACCGTTGACACAATACCTATTACACAGAGACATTATCCCCCTCTGGCATTCCTCACCTGGTACGTGAGTTATTACATCTTAAAGGGCCCTGAGACTATAACCTGCGCACATTGCAATTGGCGTCACAAACTAAAAACCATTAATTTTGCGCCAGTGTGCATTAGTCCCAATCCGGCTTACTGCAGTTGTAGAGATCGCAGTTGCCTGTTAATTGTGCAGCTGCTGAAGCGAGGAGCCTGCTGTCAGTGATCAGGGGTGCACCTAGCCTTTCTGCTGCCGGAGGCTAAAACTGAAATGGCGCCCAAACCTCCCAATGGCACACAATGCCCTAAAAAATAACTGTGCCCAGTAAATAGTGTCCCTGAAATTAATAGTGCTGTAAACATAGTGTCCTCCAAAAATAATTGTACTAAGCTGATACTGTGCCAGGGTACCTCCCAATGTAACAGTCCTCTCAAAAGTCCCACCAATGGAAATAATTCTCTCCCAGAGTGCACTATGTGGTAACATTGCACTCAATAGTAATAATGTGCCTCATTTTGCACCACATAATGCCCCCAGTAGTAATTATTCACTCTGTACAAAAAATACGTGCCTGTAAAAGAAATACTTTTGTGTGCCAGTACAAAAAATTACCCCTTATAATGTTTGCCAGTAAAATAATTCCCCCTTGCAATGTGTGCCCCCTGTAGAACAAATTAGGCATATTGGCCACCTTAGAATGTGTGCCAGTACAAAAATGCTCCCTTTACAATGTGCGCTAAATACAAAAAAAAAAGCCCCCTTATGTGACAGTACAAAAAATGCTCCTTTATAACGTGTGTCAGTACAAAAAAACTATCCCCTCTTAGTGCCCCCAGTAGAACGAATGTCCTTATAATTGCCCCCTTATAACGTTTGCCAGTACAAAAATGCTCCTTTTAACAGCCGCAATGTCCCCATAGTGCTTTCTCCAGTTACAAAATAATGACACCCACCCCATTGTGGTCCAACAGCATGTACTTACCTCCATTCTGCTGTCAGTGATGCAGTGCAAGACACAAACCACTTCTAGTCCGTGCTCTGAGCTATATGCAGCCCAGCTAAGGCAGTGTGATAATGATGACAGGCTACAGGAACTAGGACTTAAGCCTATTAGAGAAAACGGTGGGCCAGGAAGACATCGCTCCTGTGCCCTGTCATAGCATTCAACTGTATTGCTGTCCTGAGTACAGCGATGCAGTTGAATATGTAAAGATGAGCTTCCCTTACGTCCTACCAGCGGCACAGATGAGGTTAACCACCCCCCATGGACTGGTAGGACCGGCGGAATTTTTAATGAGCCCAAGTAATAATTAAACACTTAAACCGCCCCTATAAAGGAGGGAATCACCTCCAGCCCATTGTGTTTTTTTCTGTCCTCCGGACAGGTGGTCTAGGCGGTGATTCCATGTTATCTGCGGGCTTTGCCTCCGCTTTTACTACTATGGCTTGTCCGGCAGCTTACCTGCTGCCGGCGCTGCGCAGTGGTGCTTCGCTGCGGTGCGTTATTCGGCGTCCTCGGTTTTCTTCCTTGCGGCCGCTGAGCGCCGCCATCTTCCGGAAGTGATGTTGGAATCTGACGTCACTTCCGGAATTTTTCCTTGCGACACGATTTCGCGTCATTATCGCAATTTTTTTATATATATAATTCGCGATTTTTTCCTCCGGTTGGAGGTTTTATTGTATTCCTTCCTGGGGTGAAACCTTTTTATTTAGTGATATGTGTTTTTCTCCTGGGGGCGGGGACTCGGTTCTGAACCACTCCCTCCCCTATTTAAGGAAACATTGTGAACCAGGTCGTTCTCTGGCTGCACATGTTTTTAAGCTAGCTCCCAGAGTCCTATAAGCTGGTGTTCCTCCACTTATTTCTGGTCCTCATTTTCAGCTTCCGCCGGTCTGCCTTTCTTTTACCTTTCTCCTGAAACATTTATTGGTTGTTTACAAATGTTTTACTTATCCTTTTTTTCCCGCAGTGATGTCGCTCCACGGGATTCGAATGGCAGTAAGGCGGGTTCCAAGCGGAAACATTTAGCGTGCTATGATTGTAGCGCGCTTTTGGAGGATAGCTGTCCCTACTCCAGGTGTGACGGCTGCCGTCCGAGGGTCCAACCTTCCACCGAACCTACGATGCAGGATATGTATCAGTGGGTGAAGACCTATGTTGATGGATCCATCAAAGGGGTTAAAAGCCTGCTGGATGAGAGGTTTCCTACTCAGACTCCTATGGAGTCTTCAGCTCCAGTAGAGAGATCTTCCGTAGTCTCCTTGAGTTCCTCCTCCTCGGAGGAGGAGGAGCTTACTTCATGCTTCTTTCCTCCTGATAAGACGCAAAAGTTACTTAAGTCCATCAGGTCGGGGGACCATGATGTTGACCTGGGGGAGCCCTCTGATCCCGCTAGTCGGGCACTTCGTGTCTTTAAAGCGGATGAGACCCTCCTCTCTGTCATGCGCACAGAGTGGAAGAAACCCGAAAAATGTCTGATTCTAACTAAAGATTCAGAACCATGTTTCCGATGGCTAAACCCTTGGTGGAATCGTGGGGTTCCATTCCCAAGGTGGACATGACGATTGCCAAACTGTCCAAGCGCACTCTGGTTCCTGTTGATGATGGGTCGGGTCTGCAGGATTCCCTTGACAGGAGAGCAGAGTGCACACTCAGGAGAGGTTATAGGGCAGCTGCAGCTTCCGCGTCCACGGCCATCGCTGCTACAGAAGTTCTACCTTCCTCCGATCTCAATTAAACCAGATCCAGATGGATGTGGATCAGAAGGTGTCTCGGGACGACATTCTGGTGGTCAACGGTTATTCTAAGCTGAGTGTACCTGCACTTGTCAGATCGCAGAAGATAAGCAGCTTAAGGCTTGGCGAATACCAGCTTGGGAGACTGGTTGGGAATCCTTAGTTCCGTTGACTTAAAAAGGCTTTCAAGACTGTCAACCTGGCGATGGATTTACTGTCTAATACAGCGCAACAACAGCTGAAGTTGGTGGCCAAAACCATGACCCTGGTGTTAGCGGCCCGCAGGCATTTGTGGCTTAAGCCTTGGGTCGCTGACAATTCCTCTAAATATAATTTATGTAGCCTTCCCTTTGAGCCCAACCGTTTGTTAGACTCAGAGTTGGATAAGATTATGGAAGACCTGTCAGATAAAAAGGGGAAGAGTCTTCCCCAACAGTCCTTTCGGGGGCGGGGCAGACAAAACCGTGGTGGTAGGTCTGACCAGCAGTCAAGAGCCCGAAGGGACTGGGGAGCGCAGCGAAGAGGTTCGAGGCGCTCTCGTGAAGGAGCCAAGGATAAAAATTCCACCTCCTGACTACGGGCCTCCTCAAGGCTCTTGGATGACTCCCGTGACTCCTGCCATCCTGCCAGAAGACTTCCCCACTCCCCTGCCTCATCTTCCCATTGGAGGTCAACTCTCCCACTTCAAGGACATCTGGATCCGATAGATTTCGGATCCATGAGTCCTGAATGTCATATCAGAGGGGTACTCAATCAATCTTCTTTCTCTGTCTCCGGACAGGTTCATCAGAACCAAACTTCCACAGGCCGCAAGGCAGTCGGTTCTGGAGGCTTACATTCAGGATTACATCCACAAGGGGGCTCTGGAGGAGCTTCCGGGAGGGAAACGGGGCTTAGGGATTTACTCACCAGTGTTTCTGGTTCCCAAGGCGTCAGGGGATCTCCGGATGATTATCGATTTGAGATTCTTCAATCGATACGTAAGGAAAGTAAGGTTCCGTATGGAAACCATCAGATCAGTGGTTCACGTTCTCAATCCTGGAGATGTGACGGCAACCCTGGACCTCAAGGATGCATATTTGCACATCCCGATTCATCCTGCTTCCAGGAAATATCTCAGGATCGCGGTCCAGGTGTCAGGTGTCACCAGACACCTTCAGTTCATTGCCCTTCCCTTCGGCATTTCTGCCCCTCACACTTTCACCAAGGTGGTAGTTTCTGTGGTGGCGGCCAAGACTCCAAGGACTGACCATCATTCCTTATCTGGACAATTGGCTTTTAAAAGCCTCTTCCTTTGTGGTCCTGACCCACCATCTTCATGTAGCGATTTCCTTTCTGTTCCGCCTAAGGTGGATCATCAACTGGCAGAAGTCGAACGCGAGCCCGTCGACTTCAGTAAGATATTTAGGCTTCATAATCGACTCCGTTGGGAGATCTCTCCGGTTGACTCCAGAAAGAAGATCCCGAATACAGAGCATGGCAGAATTCCTATCCGTGCCTGGGCGAGTTCCAATTTGGACTCTCATGAAGATGTTGGGGCTTATGTCAGCGTCTGCGTAAGCAGTCCCTTGGTCTTTATGGCACCTCCGGGCGCTGCAGTCGGAGGTTCTCTCCAAATGGAATGGCAGCCCCGCCGGGCTGAACTCCCTGTGCTCCCTGTCTTGGCAAACTTGGCATTCCCTCAGATGGTGGAGCCATCTTTTAGACGGGAAGTCTATGACCCAGCCAACCTGGGTCATATTGACAACAGATGCGTCCCAAGTAGGCTGGGGTGCTCATCTAGATGATTCTCCAGTGCACAGATCCTGGTCTCCTCAGGAGCGACTCCTCTCATCCAATCTCCACGAGATTCAAGCTATCCGGCTAGCCCTCCTTCACTTCGCCCCTCAGATCCGGGGCAAAGCGGTGAAAGTCCAGTCAGACAATATGACTGCGGTACTTTACATCAACAAGCAGGGAGGCACAAGATCACTTACCCTCTTATCAGAGATCAGGGTGATTCTGGATTGGGAAGAATTGAACCTTTCACACTTATCTGCGATCCACATTCAAGGCTCCCTCAATATGATAGCGGATCGGTTGAGCCGCGGTCTTCCTACAGTGGAGTGGTCTTTACATCCGAAGTTATTCAAAGAGATAGTCGTCAAGTGTGGAATGCCAGAGGTGGATCTTATGGCAACAAGGTTCAATGCCAAGGTGGAGAGGTTTTGCTCCCTTTACAGGGAGGACAACCCCCTGGCGATAGATGTTCTGTCAATATCCTGGAGGTTCAGGCTGGCTTATATCTTCCCTCCCTTTTCCATGATACCGAGGGTATTGATGAAAATTCATCAGGATCAGGCCTTGGTAATAGCCATCATACCGTTTTGGCGCAAGAGATCCTGGTTTACCCAGCTCATTCAGGGGAGTCGGGGACATTATTGGAGACTCCCCCCACGGCAGACCCTGGTGTCATGGGACACTCACCTCTGCCCAGATCTGCACAGGTTCAACCTGACAGCCTGGAGGTTGATCAGTCCCTTCCCAGAATAGAAGGGCTTTCAGAGTCGGTCCTGAGAACGCAGTCTCATTCAAGAGCAGACTCTACTAAGAGAGCCTACTCACAGATTATGAGGATATTCTCTTCTTGGTGTTCCTCAAAGGAGGTGGTGTCTGCAGATCCACCCCTTCCCATCATCCTTCAGTTTCTGCAAGATGGCCGTGACAAAGGCCTTGCTCCATCTACCTTGAGGGTTCAAGTTTCAGCCATTTTAGCTTGTTTCGACAAGTCTTTTTCGCAGGACCCGCTCATCAAACGGTTCCTTAAAGGAGCTGAAAGATTAAAGCCTACAGTACTGAAACCCATCCCTCAATGGGATTTATCAGTAGTTCTCAAGGGGTTAGCATCTCCCCCTTTTGAGCCTTTGGAGGAGGTAGATTTCAAGTTTGTCACATGGAAACTTGTTTTTCTCCTTGCTGTGATTTCGGCCAAGAGGGTCTCTGAGCTTCAAGCTCTATCAGCGCACGAGCCCTATACCATTTTGTTGCAAGACCGGGTCCTTTTAAGATTTCTCCTGTACTTTAGGCCTAAGGTTCCTTCTTTCCAGAATATCAACCAGGTGATATCCCTCCCGGTTCTTTCTAGACCTTCTATCTCCTCCGAGGAACCTGCTATACATCCTTTGGATGTCTCGAGATGCCTCCGGATCTATGTGGATAGATCAAGGAGTTCAGGAAAGATGAAAATCTTCTAATCCTGTTTGCCGGTAAGTTTAAAGGCCGTAAGGCGTCTAAACCATCCATCAGTCGATGGATTAAGGAGGCTAATGGGGAATCCTTTGTTTCCCAATATCTAGACCCTCCGGGGTTTGTAAAAGCCCATTCTACGAGGGCTGTAGCTACTTCTTTTGCCGAAAGGAGTCTTCTTCCGCTCGACATGATTTGTAAATCTGCCTCCTGGAGCTCTAAATCAACATTCATCTCCCATTTTAGACTAGATGCCAGATTAGCTGAGTACTCGGTCTTTGGGCAGACTATTCTTAGTTCTGCCAGGCATGATGGCCCTCCCTAGGGGTTCTTCTTGCTATCTCCCCATCTGTGCTGCTGTTAGGACGTAAGGGAATCGTTAATTTCTAACTAGTGATGAGCGGCAGGTGCCATATTCAATTTCGACGAAATTCGCGAATATTCGATAGAATATTCGTTTCATATTCGTCGAAATCGAATATTCGCCATTATTCTAGTTATCGCGATTATTATGCGATTTAAATAATCGCGTATTGCGATTTTAACTTAAGGCTACTTTCCTATTGGTTTGATATCTATAATTAGCGAAGATGACGAATATGACGAATGTATTGGTCATATTCCTCAAAACGAAGATAACGAAGTATTCTACATCTTCGTTTTAGCTACCTATTCGTCAACTTCGCTAATTCTAGCAATTAAATAGGAAGGTTGACTATAGAGACAGCTGTGTTTAATTCGCTATGCGATTATTTTACTTAGTTTTTTTTTTTTTATAAATAGAATCATTATAATAAATTATTATAATGATTCTATTTATAAAAAAAAAAAAAAGCAAAGTAAAATAATCGCATAGCGAATTAAACTTAGCTGTCTCTATAGTCAACTTTCCTATTTGATTGCTAGAATTAGCGAAGTTGACGAATATGGAGCTAAAACGAAGATGTAGAATACTTCGTTATCTTTGTTTTGAGGAATATGACGAATATATTCGTCATATTCGCTAATTCTACCAAGCCAACCATAGTAAACCAGGTCCAAGTTGAAATAGCAATTCGATTAATTCAAGTTATAATAATCGAATTTCGATTTTAACAGCACTGCTATATTCCATATTAGGCTAGAATTAACGAATATGGAATATAGCAGTGCTAAGTTAAAGTCGAAATTCGATTATTATAACTTGAATTAATCGAATTGCTATTTCAACTTGGACCTGGTTTACTATGGTTGGCTTGGTAGAATTAGCGAATATGACGAATGTATTCGTCATATTCCTCAAAACGAAGATAACGAAGTATTCTACATCTTCGTTTTAGCTCCATTTTCGTCAACTTTGCTAATTCTAGCAATCAAATAGGAAGGTTGACTATAGAGACAGCTAAGTTTAATTCGCTATGCGATTATATTACTTTGCTTTTTTTAAAAAAAATTGAATAGTTAAATACTTGATTATTATAATGATTCTATTTATAAAAAATTAAAAAAAGCAAAGTAAAAAAATTTGATATTTGAATATTCGCGCTCAACACTATTTCTAACGATAATTTGTTTTTCCTTAGTCCTAACAGCAGCACACAAATTTCCCACCCTAGTAAGGCTAGTTTTTTCTTGCTATAACACAAAGGGCTGGAGGTGATTCCCTCCTTTATAGGGGAGGTTTAAGTGTTTAATTATTACTTGGGCTCATTAAAAATTCCGCCTGTCCTACCAGTCCATGGGGGGTGGTTAACCCCATCTGTGCTGCTGTTAGGACTAAGGGAAAACAAATTATCGTTAGAAATTAACGAGTTTCCACAATGGAAATTCTCATTGCCCATGGCCCTTCTGCTGCCCCTATCTTGCCCCTACCTGGTGCTGCCTGAGGCAATTGCATCACCTAGCCTCATTGGCGGTGCACCCCCGTAATGGCAGGGCTCCCCATAGAGAAAGCAGGGTCTGTTTTTCACTGTCTCTCCATTGCTCTATACACAGCACTGCTGCTTCCTGACAAAAATAAAAAAATTTAAAATGCCACTACACTCCACTAATAGCCCCGCCTCTAGCAACCATCACCAATATATTCCATATATGAAAATGACTGTTATGAAAAAGGGAAATAAAAAATATGTTAGTTGCATGTTGTGCTATGAACAAAAGTAAAAAATATGACAGACTATATTTTTCTTCTTAGAAGATGCAAAAGTGGGGCAAAAATGTCAGTACGTCTTATACTGTAGGGCGAATACTAATGAGCACATCCATTATGGAGGTGATCATTAGTACAGTAGGATCGGGAAGTGGTAAATGCAGCGCTCCCCCTCTGTACTTCTTTCTCGTCTTCTCCTGCAGGCACTGCATGCTGTGCTGTGACCTGCGTACAGCGTGAGGACATGGGTGCGCCCTGTGACCTCACGCTGTGCGACGTCTGGTCACAGCACAGGTCGATGGGAAGAGCACTGGAGCTCAGGAGCAGCAGCGGTGTTTGGAACAGGAGAGGTGATTTTTCTGTTAGTTTTTTTTACGTCTGAGGTCTGAATAACATTGGGGGTTTAATCTAAGGTATGATAGGGGGTCTTAATATTGGGGGTCCGAGCTGGGGTCTTATTAGCACTGGCGGTCTGATCTTAGGTCTGTTTCGGAGTCTGATGAACTTTGGCTACCTGACCTGAGGTCTTTTTGGAGGTCTCTGCGGAGAACTAATTAACATTGGGATTCTGAGCTGAGGTCTAATATTAGGGGGTCTTATCTGAGGTCTAATTAACACTGGGAGGTCTAATCTGATGTCTGCTAAAAAATATTTTTTCCTTTTTTTCCTCCTCTAAAACCTAGGTGCCTCTTTTGGGCAGGTTCATCTTATAGGACAAAAAATACGTTAATTTATCCCACTTTTTTTAGATTTTTCCTTTTTATAAAAAATAAAAACAAAACAAATTTTTTTAAAATAAAAATTACATAAAAATAAAGCCAAAAAAGGCGCTAAAATTATTTTCATAACTGAATGGAAGAGAACATTTTATAGCTTTCTAAGACGCATGTACTAATAAAATGGAAAACGTTCCTGGTCAGGAGGGGGGTGAGGGGATTTATCAAGACTGGTGTTCCCTTACGGTAGTCTTGATCCCCTGTACACTTGAGTGGAATTTGCCTAATTTATTAGGAAAACAAAAGAGACAGGGGGCGCTCCCTGTTTCATATCCTCAGAGGGATACGGACAAGGCCACCAATGAAGGTACTTTACCTACTGGTGTTGTGCAAGGCTAGGCACAACACTATGTAGAAGTGAAGTTCAACCCCACACCGTGGGGGAGGGACCAGGCTGCCGCGCTGAGAGCCGGACACTGCAGGAGGCCACATGAATGCCACAAGAAAGGTCCTCCGGTGTAGCGCGCAGTTTTTTCTGCCTCTGGCAGAATGTTCCTGCTTCTAATTTATTAGTAGGGAGATGCCTCTTAATAAATTATGCATATCTCTAGCAATCTGTGCGCCAAAAACTCAAATCTGTGCCAGCAAGGGGCTGGTGTAAACTTGAGCTATAACTTATGCCAGTTTCTGATATAAGTTATAGTCAATCCGGCGTGCCACAGAAGCTTGGCACCCTTTTTTTTCGCCACTTTTGAAAAGTGTTGAGAATTGCAAAAAGTTTCAAACTATGGATTGCACCATAATTTGCGAATATTTAATGCCACAATAGTGAGATAAATGGGTTGACAAATGCCCTTCAGTGTTCTTTCTCTTTGTAACTTCAAATAAGAAGTAATCAAACATTTTAACATCATTGTCATGTTCAGCAACCAAAAATGATCTAAGATTATTTAATCATGTCTCTGTTACAAAACCTGTATCATTACAATTCCTAGAAAATGAGTGACTCATAATGATATGGAAATATGAATGGGCCTTTAATTGGGTGTATTCAGGCTCAGTGGCTAGGGCAGCAGAACCTTTAAATCCAACCCTGATGGTAGCATGGCCTGTTGTGTGCCTTCTGTGCACACTTGTTCCCCTAAAAGCATTGCATCTAGGGAAGACTACCTCTGTTTTTACATTCTCCCTCCTCCTCGTCTCTCAGTGCTGGCCCTTTCAGTCCATTACTCTCTGGCCCCTGCATATAAACTTCCAGCATGGATGAGGGTCACATGTGCCACTGCAGCCGATGATTGGCCACTTGGGGGACATGTCACTGCTGTGGCCAGTCATTGTTTAAGTGGCACACATGTCCCCTGCCCATTCCCAGAGTTTCCATGTGGGAAGCAGAGCATGGTGAGGAGAGCGATGGACCAAAGGAGCCGTAAACCAAGCAGTGGGGAGCAGGTGAATTTGCACCACAGGTCAGGCAGGAAGAGGGGAAAATGTAAACTTAAAAAACTGGGCAACCCCTTTAAGGGTAGGGCTACTCGGCAGCTTTGGTCATGCAACGTCAAATCTTGCAACCAAAATATGTGAGTTTTGTCTGGAACTTGCTTAGATGATTATTTAGAGTTGTAATGTCGCTGTTTTTTGTATCAGTCAATGTTCCTTACAGAGAGGTGTAGTAAACACCAACCACACACATTCAGCTGTCCACAGCTAGTCAATTTGGAGCTTCAGCCTTTTTAGACTTTGATATTTGCTTAGTAAACAGAAATCAGCGTTACAACATTCTGCAGCAGTCACTGTCTGTTATAACCAATAAATGAGAAACATGTTTTAATCACATTATCTTATGATTATTATTGGTACATTTAAAGATTCCAGGAGAATCGAATACAGGTGCAGACTGGCCAGAGACCCTACAGGGAAATTTCCTAGTGGGCCAATCCTCAGTGGGCCACCTGAGCCCTCATCACAGTCACTGGGTCCATAACGATCAGATGCACTCAGCATTATTTAATGTTAGGAGCATCAGGTACTTATGTTCCTGGCAGGGGTGTAGCTATAGGAGAAGCAGGGGAAGCGGCTGCTCTGGGGCCTAAACTCAGAAGGGGCCCACCCAGGAGGAGGACTAAATATTTTATTGTCTGGGCATTATCGACAGAGACACTTTAGGAAACGGACAGAGCGGCTGCCAGGCCTGGTCTGAAAGACCGATATAGACTAGCCACAGGAGTTTGGATTTCATGAGAGGAAGGGGTTACAAAGTTGACTGGGGGGCCCAATTCAAAAATCTGCTGTGTGGCCCAGTCATTTCTAGTTATGCCACTGGTTCCCGGCCAGTGGCCGCAGGTCGCCCTCCTGAATTCAACTGTTCAGCAATCTACATGGTATGGGAGAAGAACACAGAAGGTGAGGGTGAAGCTGGTCATGGTGGTATAGAGGCAGCAGGGTCACTGGTTGTAGGCTTGTCTGAAGAGGTGGGTTTTTAGGTTTCTTTTGAAGGATTCCACTGTAGGTGAGAGTCTGATATGTTTGGGTAGCGAGTTCCAGAGAATGGGGGATGCACAGGAGAAATCTTGGAGGCGATTGTGGGAAGAGGTGATAGGAGGATAGGAGAGAAGGAGGTCTTGTGAGGATCGGAGATTGCGTGTGGGAATGTATCTCAGAGATGTAGGGAGGGAACAGTTGTGCACAGCCTTGTATGTATTTGTTAGTATTTTGAACTGAATTCATTGGGCAATGGGGAGCCAGTGAAGGGATTGGCAGAGGGGAGAGGCAGAGGAGTAACAGGGTAAGAGGTGGATCAGTCGTGCAGCAGAGTTGAGGATAGATTGGAGGGGTACGAGAGTGCTAGATGAAAGGCCACAGAGGAGAATGTTGCAGTAGTCTAGGCGGGAGATGATGAGGGCATGTACAATTAGTTTCGCAGACTCAAAGTTGAGGAAAGCGCGGATGCGGGAGATGTTTTTGAGTTGGCGGCGGCAGGTGGTGGGAGAGGGCTTGGATGTGTGGTCGGAAGGAGAGGGCAGAATCCAAGGTCACTCAAGGCAGCAGACTTGGTTGACCAGGGAGAGTGTGCAGCCATTGATTGTGATAGATAGGTCTGTTGGGGGGAAGAGGATGAATTCTGTTTTGTCCATGTTAAGTTTTAGAAAGCGAGAGGAGAAGAAGGAGTATATGGAAGATAGGCATTGTGGGATTCTGGATAGTAGGGTGGTGATGTCTGGGCCAGATAGATTTGTGTGTCGTCAGCATAAAAGTGATACTGAAAGCCATGGGCCTCTATGAGCTGTTCCAGGACAAAAGTGTAGATGGAGAAGAGCAGGGGTCCTAAGACAGAGCCTTGTGGGACACCAACAGAGAGGGAATGAGACGAGGAGATGGTGTGAGAGTGGGAGAAGTTAAATGTCCGCTCTGTGAGGTATGATGTGATCCAGGAGAGAGCCAGGTCAGTGATGCCAAGAGATGAGAGAGTTTGTAACTGGAGTGGTCGACAGTGTCAAAGGCAGAGGACAGGTCAAGGAGAAGGAGTACAGAGAAGTGTTTTCTGGTTTTGGCTGTTAGTAGGTCATTGGTGACTTTGGTAAAGGCAGTCTCAGTTGAGTGGTGAGGTCGGTGGGGTCAAGTGAAGGCTTTTTGAGGATGGGTGTAATGGTAGCATGTTTAAAAGCAGAGGGGAAGACAACAGAGGTTAGTGATAGGTTAAAGAGTCATGTCATAATATCCCATGAAGCTGCCTGTATAAGTAGACCAAAGATTGCCCGGCAAAAGCCACATGTGTCTCAATATGCTCCACCTTTTCAAATAGTCCTCGGACGTGCCACACAAATATCTACATGTATAGGCAGCATATAGATAACACAATGGGCAATTCCTGAGGCACTAGCAAATTATATATAATTGGGTCTACTTGAGTACATGCATTGCAAAACACTGATGTAGAATATTAAAATCCCAATACAGAAATCCCTTTTTTATGGCGTCATTCAGAAAAATGCTGTGTGTGGAGCTAGCTTTAAATGGGTATTCCCATTTGGTACAATTTACAGCCTATCTATAAAATACGCCATAAACGTCTGATAGGGGCATGTCTCATCGCTGGTTGGCCTTCTTGATTGGCAGGGCCAGGTTACTGCATATTAGCCTGATCATGTCCATTAAGAAGAAGCGAGAAGGGCTAGCAGAGGAAGTAGGTGGTGCAGGGGTGCACAGAGTGATTTAGGCCCGCCTTTGGTTCACTTAACTGCTAATTTGCATATGGACTAAAATTAGTTTACTCCAGAATGTAGCAATCAGTAAGTGCATGGTTTGCATCAAATTTACTTTTACTGTTTTACAATCTGTTCTCAGCATTTTATGCCTTGTCCACCAGGGATGCGTGGCTTCACGAGAAGGGGGCATGACTTTGTGGGGAAGGGGCATGGCCTAAATTACTTTGTGGGGAACGGGCGTGGTCTAAATACACCTCTGTGCTCCAACAATATGCCAAAATTTGGAACTACGCCATCCCTTAGGTGGTGTAAATTTAGACCGTTTTTTTTTGGTGCATGATCACATTTTACAAATTTACAAAGGTCCAAGCACCAGAATATCAATTTTGTTCTAATATTAAGACTGTGAGTGATTCATATTTTAGTGCAAAATACGACACTATTAGTAAATCTTCCCCGGTGTGCCTGGTTTATCAGTGAATTTCCTGGTGACAGACTCCATTTAATGAGCTTTATCATTTTGAGACCCACCATCTATGACCCTCACCACTCCAAAGATTTAGGCTAATTTAGAACTATTTTCATCTAGAGATGACACTAAAAGGGGCTTAGGAGCTAGTTGTATACTGGATTATTACTGAGTTCAGTGTATAACACTATGACAGACTGAACCGTCACTGGGGCTGCTGGAGAAGCCTGAGGGCCAGCCTCCTTCCTACAGACTATGGACCGAGAACTATGGAGACCCCTTAAGACCTTTTGGGGTTACAAGGAGCTATGAACCCTGATTTATGTGTGTAATTTATATGCCACATATTTCCTATTGCCTATTAAAAAGGCATGGTGTGCATTCAGCAACACAAAAAGGGTTAACTCTGCACTGAGACTCCCACTGATTGTGTTAGTGATGGGATTTAGATAGTTGATTATAATAGCAGCCGACTCCTATGATACACTCAGGAGATAATCCCATCACATGTGTCTCCTCTTCCCATTCATTCATTATGGAGGGGGTGAAGATGTCTGTTTACATGTTCATTGTTGATTGCGTCAAAGACAATGCCAGTGTGTTTGTTAATTGCGTCACAGACAATGCCATTGTGTTTGTTGAATAGGGTTATTTTTTGTGTTTAAACTGTACAGGATTGGCTGCATGTCCTCAGTATGTCATGTGTATATAAGTCGATGCTGTGTGTTCAATAAAGAGTTCCGGTTTTACATTCAACATAGAGCCTCGTCTCATGTGTATGGGGATTGCTATACGCTGTATACGCCCCTGGCTATAACTCTTAGCTCTTGTAAGAGCTGTTCCTGCTCTCTGGATTTAGGAGAGGTTCACCCACTGGAGCCTGGAGCCTTGTCGTAGGTCCAGGGTGGGTAGGAGACGGCGAGACCTCAACCAAGCTTCGGCGGTTCGTGGGGTCTGCAGTGCTTACGGTGTCAAGTGGAGTGCTTGGAGTTCTCGGGAAGCACTAGGAGCATCCATCGACGGAGGTACCCGGTCGGGGTGGCAGGAGATCCGTTACAAACACTATCAAGCTCCCACTAGTGGTGGCACATTTAGTGGTGGATTTGGCCAATACGCAACCTATGCAATTATGTGGGGGCGCAGGTATCTGGGGTACCCTGCTGCTTCCTGGCAGCGCCAGCTTTTAGATGCATCCATATCCTCAGGATGCATATACGGTTGAATACAATGGTGAAGCAGGAAGCTATCAGCTTCTCACTGTGACTGGCAGAGTGGTGCTGGCAGGCAATCATCATGCCTGCTGCACATATCTGCCAGTTGGATCAGAGCATATTTACATTTATAAATCACACAGCAGTGGATACTATACTGTGTAAGGGGCACATCACAGGGCATCATAATGTATTGCGGTAGCACATAAGGGGGCATTATACTGTGTGGAGGTGCATAAAGGGGAATTATATTGTCTGTGAGCACATAAGGGGCATTATACTGTGTGTAGGCACATAAGGGGGCATTATATGTAGTGGGTGCACATAAGGTGACATTATACTGTGTGAAGGTACATAAAAGGGGTTTATATTGTGTGTAGGCACATAAGGGGGCACTATACTATGTGGAGACATGGGACATGGGAAATTGGACATGGGACATGGGAAATTGGACAGAATGCTGCCCTCTGGGGCACATCAGGTAATGTTCTAAGGTTACCCCATGGGTTCTGCTTCTGCCCCGTCCTACTTTTTAATCTTAAATCTGTAATTGTGTACTATTTTGTTCGTATTTTTGAACTTTGTGTTAAACGTGTCTTATAATCTGATTGGGTCGGTGCCCAGCAGTGGGTGGTGAAATCACTATATATAAGCCAGTCAGTGTGCAGCCACATTCACACGGCATCCTGAATTCCTTAAACTTGTAAGTTACCCATTTATATGAATATGATCTTTTTGGGGGTCTCCATAAATGACTAGACTAGGGGAATGGTGAAAGAAGTGAATTGTTCTTTTAATAGAATTTATTATTTCATTTCTTTATTAGTATAAAGATTTGTACCTCTTGCTGTAGTCGGTGGGTTTGATGGCAGATTAGCCCCTGTTTTTGATCTGTTAGTACCGTGATATTGGATATAATAAGACAACAAATTGCATATGTGTACATGTAGGTTCAAAGGCAAGGTTATTACTTCATTCATGAACTGAATTTTCCTTTAACTCGGTAGGATATGCCATCACTGTATGATCGGTTGTGGTTAAACCTCTAGGAATGAAGGGCTGCAGCGGTAATTTAACATTACGTCCCCTTCATGGTTTTCTGTGCTTAGTGACCCCCAAGCCTCTCAATGTGCAAGTGAATGGAGTCGGCTGCTCTTCTCTGTACAACCAGGTGGCCCGGAGAGCCTTTGTGCATGGAAATCTTAGAACGGGAAGTGCTGCACCACTTCATTCTCAGGATTGGATGTCAGACCTCCACCAGTCATAAAGTGATGGCATATCCTAGATCTGACCTCACTTTCTAAAATGGGAAAGATCATTTAAATGTCATCATCTTTTTTTGTCTATTACAGGTTGCTTATGTGGCGTATTGAAGCGTCTGCCTAAGCATGAAAATTTTGCTACTATCTGTAGCCTTGCTCTTCTTTACAGGTATGATGACTATCCTCTGTATGGTCAATAATACTAGGGGAAAATTATCTTTGGCTTTATATCTACTGATGTTCTCAAGGCCTTTTTGTAACCATTGACTGCTGTTTTTTGTATTGGATAAAGGGATAATCCCAATGTCTATATGTCCTGTATTATATGGTGATCAGCCATTTATTAGCATTGGTGCCATGTAATACCACATTATCCTTGGAGGTAAAATGTTAGACTGGACCGTATTTTTAACTGCTGATAACAAATACTCATTGGGGGTTTCATCATCCGTACCCAAAGCTTGATTCAGAGATGGAGTTCTCTGATTGGGTTAAACCCTTTAAGGCCTCTTGCACACGAACGTGTGCGCCCCAAGGTCATGCTGCGACCCGCAAAATGCGGGCCGCAATGCACGAACTCCATCCGTGGGGCAGCCGCAGCGGATCACGGACCCATTCACTTTAATGGGTCCGCGATACGGCCATTCCATAAAAAGATAGGACATGTTCTATCTTTTTGCGGAACGGAAGTACAGGATGAAACCCCATGGAAGCACTCTGTAGTGTTTCCGTAGGGTTCTGTTCCGTGCTTCCATTCCGCACCATTCCACATCTCCGGATTTGCGGATCCATTCTAGTGAATGGGTTCGCATCCATGATGCGGAATGCCCACGGAACGGCACCCGTGTATTGCGGATCCGCAAATGCGGTCCGCAATACGGCAAGGTTCGTGTGCAAGAGGCCTAAATGTGTACTTATGAAGATCAGTCTGTCTCAATAAGGCCAGTTTCAAATGAGTCTAATACGGGCACTTCTTGGTCCTGCCCCGACCATAAGTATAATCACCCAACTTGACAGCATCATAAGGCTCTACATTATAATGTTGTCAGCTCGAGTCTTTAGACCAGCACCCAGGCTTATATTCAGCCAAAATTACTCTCATGTGAACCTGGCTTAAAGTGACACTTTCATCAGAAATTGGTATTTTCTAAAACTCATTATTCATAGAAAACAAATTTTGTAAGAATTTTTGGCAGTTTCTCTTTTTCATTTAGGTCTCATGCACACAAACTTATTTTCTTTCCGTGTCCGTTCCATTTTTTTTTTTTTGTGGACCGTATGCGGAGCCATTCATTTCAATGGGTCCGCAAAAAATAGAAGTTACTCCATGTGCATTACGTTTCCGTTTGTCCATATTTCCATTCCGCAAAAAAATAAAACATGTCCTATTATTGTCTGCATTATGGACAAGACTAGGACTCTTCTATTAGGGGCCAGCTGTTCCGTTCCGCAAAATACGGAATGCACAAGGATGTCATCCGTATTTTTTGTGGATCTGTTTTTTTTGTGGACCGCAAAATACATACGGTCATGTGTATGAGCCCATAGACAACACTATGCCACTGAAAATTAAATACAAATTATTGTCCTTCTATAGTAGTTTAAGGGGTTAGCCACTCTGTTTGCACTTATTAAAACTATAAAGAATGTGGGGAGATATTACACTTACTAATATAATATATCTTCTTAAAGGGAACCTGTCACCTCTACTATGCTACCCTCACTGAGCGTTTCTAAATGTTCATTGTGTTACCCTAAACATATAAATGACACTTTTAATTTCATTTGCAGACGAATTCAATAAGTATTATGCATTTTTTTACTTCCCGGCTTTTATGCAAATTAACATTAAAGAGTCATATCTTACTTGTGTGACCAGAGAAGAGTCATATTTTCAAGCTCTGACTCATCTCAGGTTAATTTGCATACAGTACAGACCAAAAGTTTGGACACACCTCATTCAAAGAGTTTTCTTTATTTTCATGACTATGAAAATTGTAGATTCACACTGAAGGCATCAAAACTATGAATTAACACATGTGGAATTATATACATAACAAACAAGTGTGAAACAACTGAAAATATGTCATATTCTAGGTTCTTCAAAGTAGCCACCTTTTGCTTTGATTACTGCTTTGTACACTCTTGGCATTCTCTTGAGGAGCTTCAAGAGGTAGTCCCCTGAAATGGTTTTCACTTCACAGGTGTGCCCTGTCAGGTTTAATAAGTGGGATTTCTTGCCTTATAAATGGGGTTGGGACCATCAGTTGCGTTGAGGAGAAGTCAGGTGGATACACAGCTGATAGTCCTACTGAATAGACTGTTAGAATTTGTATTATGGCAAGAAAAAAGCAGCTAAGTAAAGAAAAATGAGTGGCCATCATTACTTTAAGAAATTAAGGTCAGTCAGTCAGCCGAAAAATTGGGAAAACTTTAAAAGTAAGAGCTATTTGACCATGAAGGAGAGTGATGGGGTGCTGCGCCAGATGACCTGGCCTCCACAGTCTCCGGACCTGAACCCAATCGAGATGGTTTGGGGTGAGCTGGACCGCAGAGTGAAGACAAAAGGGCCAACAAGTGCTAAGCATCTCTGGGAACTCCTTCAAGACTGTTGGAAGACCATTTCAGAGGACTACCTCTTGAAGCTCATCAAGAGAATGCCAAGAGTGTGCAAAGCAGTAATCAAAGCAAAAGGTGGCTACTTTGAAGAACCTAGAATAGGACATATTTTCAGTTGTTTCACACTTGTTTGTTATGTATATAATTCCACATGTGTTAATTCATAGTTTTGATGCCTTCATAGTCATGAAAATAAAGAAAACTCTTTGAATGAGAAGGTGTGTCCAAACTTTTGGTCTGTACTGTATGTATCAAATAGCTTTTTTTTTTTCCAGGTGACAGATTCCCTTTAAGCAGATCTGCCTGGTTTCCTTGCTATTGGCAGCCACGCCCCCTCCTGTCCTGCTCTCACCTCGCCCCCTCCTGTCCTGCTCTCACCTCACCCCCTCCTGTCCTGCTCTCACCTCACCCCCTCCTGTCCTGCTCTCACCACGCCTCCTCCTGTCCTGCTCTCACCACGCCCCCTCCTGTCCTGCTCTCACCACGCCCCCTCCTGTCCTGCTCTCACCACGCCCCCTCCTGTCCTGCTCTCACCACGCCCCCTCCTGTCCTGCTCTCACCACGCCCCCTCCTGTCCTGCTCTCACCACGCCCCCTCCTGTCCTGCTCTCACCATGCCCCCTCTGTCCTGCTCTCACCACGCCCCCTCCTGTCCTGCTTTCACCACGCCTGCTCCTGTCCTGCTTTCACCACGCCCCCTCCTGTCCTGCTTTCACCACGCCCCCTCCTGTCCTGCTTTCACCACGCCCCCTCCTGTCCTGCTTTCACCACGCCCCCTCCTGTCCTGCTTTCACCACGCCCCCTCCTGTCCTGCTCTCACAGCTGCCTGACTGGCCCATCCCTGCAAGTGCCATGGATGAGCTACCTCGTCCATGCCTGAAGGAGTGTGCTGCTGTCTGGGTCCTAAAGCACCCTGCTTGTATCAGAGGTGCTTTCCTTCTGTGACTGGCACTCCTGGCTGTGCAGGGCTGGCAGGGGCTTAGCAGGGACACTTGTTAGGGAGACTGAGGGGAAGCTGTGATGGCTGATCTGACTACAGGCTATGCCCGCTCTGTTTCCACTGTACATGTGAGGATGTAGCAGAGCCAGGGAAGCGCTGTGGACCACATACTGTGAGCAATCCCAGTGTCTGTCCTGTTTATGGTCCCTCTGCACTGTGTTCTTATCACAGACATGATATTACAGCCAGACCAACAGTTCATGAGCTTTAACCCCTTGTTAGCTGTCAGTATGGCTGAGGTCAGTGATATCAGCAGCAGTCACTGGTCTCACCATCTATAAATGTGTGCCCTCTCCTTCCTGCACTCTGTATATGGTGATATGTGACCCCCACCACTGCAAATAGAGATCTGTGACCCCCTGTACACTGTATACAGTGATCCGTGCTAACGGTAGCCCACGAGTGCCTCCGGAAGTCCGCTCCGGCACCATCCATTTTAATAGGGACAGGTCGGAGATGCGGCCGCAGCACGGCAAACATGCCGAGAGGCGGCCGGACAAAAAACGCAGCGTGCTGGGCATCAGTGAATGTGAATGGGGCCGGAGCGGACTTCCGACGGCACTCGTGGGCTAGCGTTAGCACGAATCCTGCTAATACTAGTGTGAAAGTAGCCTTAGCCGTGTGATGACAGACAGGAGGCTCCTCGCTATGTGAGCAAATCGATTTGTACAAATTTATTCATCAGAGCTCTTGTGCAACAAAGATCTGTCCCCCCGCTCAACAGCCCCCTCCTATGGCCGTCCATGCACCTAAATAGAAATCTATGACAGCTCAGAGCTGCTGTGGATTTCTGGCTTCATTTGTGTCAGAAAACGGGGCGAAAATTAACATAAATTTGTTCGAGCGACCGGTCATGCCCCCTCCATGCCATTGTCATGCCCTTTTTTTTTTTCTTTTTTTTTTTTTTACAGGCACAGTTAAAAAGTCACAAACACATAGTTTGCAACTTTTAAACACCACTTTTCAGAAACAAGGGAAATGATAAATCTCCCCTTCTATTTATTCTGTTCATGGCTTAAATCCGATGGTGCAACTAGAAATGACTAGGCCCCACAGCAAGTTTATGAACAGGGCCCCCTCCCCTCCCCCCCAGTAACATATGTATGATACATTAGCATCATATTCCTGTGTGCTGCTGGGACTGGGGTGTACTTCCTATTGCTATGTCTGTACAGCAGTTATTCACTGATGACTGAGGTATTGATATTATCTGAGGGGCTCTTGTCTCTATGGAAACACAGGTGGGCGGGGATGTCATGTGACTGCTCCTCTGAACATGCTTGCTGCAATGCATGCTGGGATTCAGACTTTCACTTTACAGCTGCTCCTCCCACACAGCCGGTCTGAGGGAGCTATTCCAGGGAGGCCTGTCATGGTGAACAGGTTAGAAAAAGGACATATAGCCAGTACATGTCACGTGCTATAAATACTTCATGGTTTTGGCTATTGTCTACGGCACTTTGGATTTTTGATACTTAGGGTGGCCAACCCCTTTAAGATACAAATGATAAGACCTCCTGCATAGATAGATGTTATCTAAAGGGAGATCAAATTGGCAAATAATAGGGAAGATTTTTGGAAATGAAGATTCCTGTGAAAGCTCGTTCCCGATAATCTGCCCATCTAAATGGGCAGCCGATCACCCGATGAACGAGCGAAAGGCTCATTCATCGGGTGAAATGATTGTTAGAGCAGGCACATAAATTATCGTTTCTGGGCAGCGGTTCGTGCGGTCTAAACAGCGATCTGTTGTCCAGAGACAATGCAGCTGTATGAGGACGAGTGATCGCAATAGCAACTGCTCGTGCTCATACTGTGTAGGTGGACGAGCAGCCGACTGTCGGGAAGGAGTATTTCCTTCCTGAGAATCTGCTGCTCGTCTTTCTGTGTAAATCCACCTTAAAAAGGACCCTTCATGAAATTTTTTTGGGTTTAATTAAGTACCTTTACTTGCGGGGTACCCTTCGCTGATGCTGTCATCCTTGTTCTTTTTTCCAAATACTCCTTGCACGCCCCGCTGTATCCCCCCTGCAGTTTTTTACGCCCAGTATGTTAATACTGACCATCGTTACAGGGAGGAGGAGACAGCAGCTTTTTTCAGGGGGCGTCTCCTTCTCCCTGGCTGTGCCCTGTTTTTCCTCCCTGGCTGTGATGCGCTCTGCTGCGATTGGACCGTAACAATGATAACATTCATTTCTGATTGTCATATTGTGCCATGACACTAACCTTTTCTGGAAAGCTTTCCATCCAGCCAGGCTTTCTTATGACATTCTTTGTCTTGCAGGAGCACAGGGGCGCTACTTTTGGCAACAAGATGAACCTACCGAAGAACAAACTATAGAGAAAGCTATTGAACATGGGGTTTCAATCATAACAAGTATTTTCGAAAGCCTGGATTTCCAAGCGATTAAAAAGGAGTAAGAAATGTTGCTCAAATTTATGTAAAAAAAAAAAAGAATGTTATTTCTCACTTATGACATTGTGTAAAATAAGATCCAAATTTCTAGATTTGTGATTTTGCCTTGGTGGATTGTTGTGGATAAATTAAATTTTTAAAAAAATCTAATTTTCAGATAATAAATGTTGGAGATTGTAGAAAGTTAGAGATCTTGCTTAGTTGTCCATTAATTATGGGATCTGTAATTCCTGCTCATAAACGTTTTAAAGATCAATGCTTTGTAGGTTGTTTGGAGTCTTAAGGCATAACAATAAGGGGTGAAGTAGTTGTTGTGGTACTCCAAGACACCTTCTGTCACAAAAGTCAATGCACATAGAGCTAAACTCATCTGCAATTTCTAATATTTAGAAATTTCATTACATTTTCATTCTCAGATATCATATTGAAGAGAAGTGGGAAGCTGCAAAGATACATTCCAAAAAGCTAGAGAAAGCTCTGGAAAGGTACTTTGAAGAAGTATGGAAAAGATTCGATGAGAAGCTTACTGAGGAGCTCCCAGTGTTTAGAAAGGACGTGCTCCCGATTTTGAACGAGTTCGATGATAAGTTAGTCGAGCATTTAAAGAAATTTGTAAAAGAAACAGTGCCAGTTGGATCTGACATGGTAACTGGAATAAGTAAGTCTGTGTCACATTTCTTTGAAAATCTTGAAAGTATTGCAGAAAAGGGTCGGGACAACGTGCGTGCTGATATAGACAGCCTGCGTGTCAAACTGCAACCCTATATGAATGATTTACATGCAGAATATGAGAGATATAACGAAAAAATCAAAGATGAATTACAGAAGGACGCAAAGGAGCTGAAGGAAGGTGTAGCGAAGAACGTGGAGAAGGTCAAGGAACACTTAGCAGACAAGCTTCCAGATGGCAAAGAATTGCATAAACAAGTTGAGGCATTGTTTAAGGAGATTAAACAATATTTCGAAAGCCTCCAATAAGGGCAACTCAAGAAATAACCAGAGAAGAAATGTCCTTGTGATTTCTAAGTCTATTGAGCTAAAATGAATGTTTCTGTAAAGCATTCCTAATATTTTCACTCTACCTCTTGATACCACCTTGAGTGTAATACCACCAATCTTCCATTCATATAAAATTTTCATCAAAGCTTCATTTCTGGATCCCTGATTAATAATATGTTTAAATTAGCTTATTCAATTGGGGTGGCTTCCTTCTGTTTTATTTTTTTTTATAAACCCTACTTCTTGGAAAGACCAGCAAAGGGAGGCATACTTACCATCTCCCCCCAGCTGGGTCCTGGGTCTTTCGCTTCCCAGTCAAGGCTGCCTCTCTCAGGTCCCTCACTGTAAACATCTGTTTTGACACACTGGCTGCAGTGGTAATTTGCTCCCCTTGTGTCATGTCAGTTGGTCATGTGATGAAAAGGAGGCCGGTTAGCGCTGAAATTGGCTGCAGCAGCTTCAAAGTGAGGCAGCCCAGGTAGGCGAATGAAGGGGCTGGGATTCAATGCTGGGGAGCAGGTAACTATGCTTGGCTTTGTAGGTCTGACCACGTGAAGGGGTTTGCCAACACACACCCAAAAGGAGGCAAACCCCTTTAGGCCTATGGAGACTGTACAGTAAAAAAAAAAAAACATAGCTGGGCTAGGTTCTTTAAGGACTGATTACTTAAGAGGGCTTATGCACACAGATATATTGCCATCATACAGCACCTGTAGGACTTAATATGTACCCCAGTAGGCCTCCAATGTCATACATAGGGAGTTTTTCTGTTGTATTTTGAATGAATTCAATGGAACAAGCCTCATGGCATACTCCACCAGATACCATATTATGGTGATACGCTCATCAAGGAGCATAGAATATCTCTGTGATATTGTTCCATGTGAAGGCACCATATAAAGTAGCACACAGAGTGCATGTAGCTCATATTACAGAGCCATAGGGACTCCACAGGTAGCTGTGCTGTGTACCCGAGCCTATAGGCTGATTATAAGTTTATGCTGCAGCAGAAAACATTAAATATGTTATGTATTATTATGTAGTAATTCATGAACCAGTCAGAAGACACACTATTTATCGCCCATAGCGGCAAACCACGCAGTTGCTATGGGGCCCGGGAGTTTGAGGGGCCCAGGCAGGCTGATTGGCCCTGCCCCCTTTCCAATCGACTGTCTCCCTTGCTCCTGCAGCCACCTGACAAATCCTCTTATCTGCTGTGCTCTGCTGCTTCACCTGCCTATTATCGTTACAGCAGCAGAGCAGTGTGTGAGAGAGCAGCCCGGCAAGGTTAGCAGCGCTTCACTGCTCTAACCTCCCGACCACTGACCTGGAGAGCCCTGGCCTTCAAGGTAGTGTGTAAGCTCACAATCAGCACATTCTATATGACCGTTATGTAGTTGCTTACACTGTGAGCTGAAGAGGGGGAGGGGGACACACTAGTGTGCTGGATGTCTGGTTATAGTGTGTGATGTAGGTGTAGCAGGGAGACAGGGAGTTAGTGGTTGTGCTGGTGTGTGTGTGTGTGTGTGTGTGTATATACAGTGGGGGAAATAATTATTTGACCCCTCACTGATTTTGTAAGTTTGTCCAATGACAAAGAAATGAAAAGTCTCAGAACAGTATCATTTCAATGGTAGGTTTATTGTAACAGTGGCAGATAGCACATCAAAAGGAAAATCGAAAAAATAACTTTAAATAAAAGATAGCAACTGATTTGCATTTCATTGAGTGAAATAAGTATTTGAACCCTCTAACAAAAAAAGACTTAATACTTGGTGGAAAAACCCTTGTTTGCAAGCACAGAGGTCAAACGTTTCTTGTAATTGATGACCAAGTTTGCGCACATTTTAGGAGGAATGTTGGTCCACTCCTCTTTGCAGATCATCTCTAAATCCCTAAGGTTTCGAGGCTGTCTCTGTGCAACTCTGAGCTTGAGCTCCCTCCATAGGTTTTCGATTGGATTAAGGTCCGGAGACTGACTAGGCCACTCCATGACCTTAATGTGCTTCTTCTTGAGCCACTCCTTTGTTGCCTTTGCTGTATGTTTTGGGTCATTGTCGTGCTGGAACACCCATCCACGACCCATTTTCAGTTTCCTGGCAGAGGGAAGGAGGTTGTCGCTCAGGATTTCACGATACATGGCTCCGTCCATTTTCCCGTTTATGCGAATAAGTTGTCCTGTGCCCTTAGCAGAAAAACACCCCCAAAGCAAAATGTTTCCACCCCCATGCTTGACGGTGGGGACGGTGTTTTGGGGGTCATAGGCAGCATTTTTCTTCCTCCAAACACAGCGAGTTGAGTTAATGCCAAAGAGCTCTATTTTGGTCTCATCAGACCACAGCACCTTCTCCCAGTCACTCTCTGAATCATTCAGGTGTTCATTGGTAAACTTCAGACGGGCCTGCACATGTGCCTTCCTGAGCAGGGGGACCTTGCGAGCCCTGCAGGATTTTAATCCATTGCGGTGTAATGTGTTTCCAATGGTTTTCTTGGTGACTGTGGTCCCTGCTAATTTGAGGTCATTAACTAACTCCTCCCGTGTAGTTCTAGGATGCTTTTTCACCTTTCTCAGAACCATTGACACCCCACGAGGTGAGATCTTGCGTGGAGCCCCAGAGCGAGGTCGATTGATGGTCATTTTGTGCTCCTTCCATTTTCGAACAATCGCACCAACAGTTGTCACCTTCTCTCCCAGCTTCTTGCTAATGGTTTTGTAGCCCATTCCAGCCTTGTGCAGGTCTACAATTTTGTCTCTGACATCCTTGGACAGCTCTTTGGTCTTTCCCATGTTGGAGAGTTTGGAGTCTGCTTGATTGATTGATTCTGTGGACAGGTGTCTTTTATACAGGTGACTAGTTAAGACAGGTGTCCTTAATGAGGGTGACTAATTGAGTAGAAGTGTCTAACCACTCTGTGGGAGCCAGAACTCTTAATGGTTGGTAGGGGTTCAAATACTTATTTCACTCAATGAAATGCAAATCAGTTGCTATCTTTTATTTAAAGTTATTTTTTCGATTTTCCTTTTGATGTGCTATCTGCCACTGTTACAATAAACCTACCATTGAAATGATACTGTTCTGAGACTTTTCATTTCTTTGTCATTGGACAAACTTACAAAATCAGTGAGGGGTCAAATAATTATTTCCCCCACTGTATATATATATATATCTAATATATAAAGCTGAGTGTATGTGTATGTCCACTAAAGGAATCCGCACCGTCACATTTACAATCACGGATATTTGGCACACAGGTACATCAGGTGTCCGGGAAGGTTTTAGACCAGCTCTCTAGGACGTACCGTTCCTGAGATATTCCCAAAAAATGCATTAGCCAATAGAAGCTTGGTCACATGATCATTATCAGCCAATAGAAGCTCGCAGGTCCTCCAGCCTCCACATACACAGTTTTACTCCAGGTTTCCATAACAACCCAGACATTTATCTTCACTGCTGTAGGAGAGCTTTAAAGGAAATCTCTCACAAGGATAGTTGCTATTGAAGTAAAGCCATGGCCTAACAGCACTTAGTACCTTATTTCAAGATGTGCCTTTGTTCCAGCGATAGGTGTTTTTATCCTCTGAAAATCAAATTTATTTGGTATGTAAATGAGCCAGTAAGGTGCCCAGAGGGAGTTACTCTTGCAGAAAGGAGCCCAGACATGCCCCCTGCCACAATGTGCCCACCCTCAAAAGACTTAAAATCCCGCCCCCAGGTCCTGCTAAGCCACGCCCATTATCTGGTTAGGCTACGTCCACTCCCACTCCTGAAAAGTCGGGGATTGAAAAAAATGAAGTTAAAAATCAAATTCTGTCAGCTGCAGGGGTGGGAGGGAGGGTGACTTTCTCCCTGCAGCATACACTCAGACAGCACAGAGCTGCTGTCTTAGAGTAAGCTGTTCAAAAGGACACGCCCTGATATGGTTAGGCCACGCCCCCTCACACTCCTCAGCCGACTGAGATTGAAAAAATGAAGTTAAAAATAAACTTATAAGTCCCGATAAGCCACACCCAGATTGGATTAGACCACGCCCCATCCAACTCCTGAGCCAACGGGGATTGAAAAAATGAAGGTAAAAATCAACTTCTGTCAGCTGCAGGGGTGGGAGGGAGGGTGACTTTCTCCCTGCAGCTCACACTCAGACAGAACAGTGCTGCTGTCTTAGAGTGACCTGTTCAAAAGGACATGCCCCTGATCCAGTTAGGCTACGCCCCCTCCCACTACTCAGCCGACGGGAATTGAAAAAATGGAGGTAAAAATCTACTTCTGTCAGCTGCAGAGGTGGGAGGGAGTACAATGCTGCTGTCTTAGCGTGAGCTGTTCAAAAGGACACGCCCCCAATCCAGTAAAGGCCACTGTTAAGGGGGCGGGCCCCTGTGGAGGTCACTGTCAAGGGGGTGGTATGCTGTGAAAGTCACTATTAAAGTGGAAGGCTGCTCAAAGTTAAGGGGGTGGGCTGCTATGGAGGTCCAATTTTAAGGGACGGGGCACTATGGGGGGGTCAGTGTTAAGGGGTGGGGGGCTGTGGAGGTCACTATTTTGGGGGCGGTGTGCTATAGATGTCACTTTTATAGTGGATAGTGTTGATATCTTTTAACGACACACACAAACATTAAATGAAATAGGTTAAATATACCCGAGCGAAGCCGGGTCCTTTAGCTAGTATATATATACAGTACAGACCAAAAGTTTGGACACACCTTCTCATTCAAAGAGTTTTCTTTATTTTCATGACTATGAAGGCATCAAAACTATGAATTAACACATGTGGAATTATATACATAACAAACAAGTGTGAAACAACTGAAAATATGTCATATTCTAGGTTCTTCAAAGTAGCCACCTTTAGCTTTGATTCCTGCTTCGCACACTCTTGGCATTCTCTTGATGAGCTTCAAGAGGTAGTTCCCTGAAATGGTCTTCCAACAGTCTTGAAGGAGTTCTCAGAGATGCTTAGCACTTGTTGGCCCTTTTGCCTTCACTCTGCGGTCCAGCTCACCCCAAACCATCTCGATTGGGTTCAGGTCCGGTGACTGTGGAGGCCAGGTCATCTGGCGCAGCACCCCATCACTTTCCTTCATGGTCAAATAGCCCTTACTTTCAAAGTTTTCCCAATTTTTCGGCTGACTGACTGGCCTTCATTTCTTAAAGTAATGATGGCCACTCATCTTTCTTTACTTAGCTGCTTTTTTCTTGCCATAATACAAATTCTAACAGTCTATTCAGTAGGACTATCAGCTGTGTATCCACCTGACTTCTCCTCAACGCAACTGATGGTCCCAACCCCATTTATAAGGCAAGAAATCCCACTTATTAAACCTGACAGGGCACACCTGTGAAGTGAAAACCATTTCAGGGGACTACCTCTTGAAGCTCATCAAGAGAATGCCAAGAGTGTGCAAAGCAGTAATCAAAGCAAAAGGTGGCTACTTTGAAGAACCTAGAATATGACATATTTTCTGTTGTTTCACACTTGTTTGTTATGTATATAATTCCACATGTGTTAATTCATAGTTTTGATGCCTTCAGTGTGAATCTACAATTTTCATAGTCATGAAAATAAAGAAAACTCTTTGAATGAGAAGGTGTGTCCAAACTTTTGGTCTGTACTGTATATATATATATACTAGCAGAAGGACCCGGCTTCGCATGGGTATATTTAATCTATTTCATTTAATGTTTCTGTGTGTCGTTAAAAGATATCGACAGTATCCTCCATAACAGTGACCTCCACAGCAGTTGCCATTTTAATAGTGGCCCCTGCCCCCTTAACACTGACCTCCACAGTGTCCGCCCCTTTAACAGTGACCTCCACAGTGCCCACTCCTTTAACAGTGACCTCCACAGTGCACGCCCTTTTCACAGTGACCTCCACAGTGCACGCCCGTTTAAGTGACATCGACAGTGCCCGCCCATTTTAGAGTGACCTCCACGGTGCCCGCCCCTTTAACAGTGACATCCACAGTGTCCGCCCTTTTAACAGTGACCTCCACAGTGTCCACCCCTTTAACAGTGACCTCCACAGTGCCCGCCCCTTTAACAGTGACCTCCACATTACCCCCCTTTAACAGCGACCTCCACAGTGCCCGCCCCATTAACAGTGACCTCCACAGTGCCCGCCTTTTTAACAGTGACCTCCACAGTACCCGCTCATTTAACAGTGACCTCCACAGCGCCCTGCCCCTTTAATGCTAGGGCTACATGACGATATGTGTCGCACTGTAATGCCGTAGCCTTGTTGGTTACTGGCATTACAGTGATTGGCTAGCTGGAACACGTGATCGGGTGCTATATAGCACTCGATGGTGCGTGTTCGGCTCATTTTTAGTCAGGGAGAGCTGCACTTAGGAAGGGACAGATAGTGAAGGGAGTGTGATTTAAACGTTTCAAAGACCCAAAAGTCCTTTTAAGGACTATTGTGTGTGGTGGCAGCAATATAATATAGCCATCAATTATTATTTTTCCATACTTTTCCCTACTTTTTCTATAGAGGGTGTCTGCAGTGACTTGTGACATCTGTGCAATACCTTCTGTGTGTCAGGGCCAGAGATAGTAAAAATATAAGTGAAAACTACTATATTTTTTCCATACTTTCCATACTTTTTCTATAGAGGGTGTCTGCAGTGACTTGTGACATCTGTGCAATACCTTCTGTGTGTCAGGGCCAGAGATAGAAAAAATATAAGTGAAAACTAGTATATAGAGTTGAGCGGACACCTGGATGTTAGGGTTCGTCGGGTTCGGCAGAACTTCACAAAAAAGTTAGAGTTCGGGACCCGAACTTGACCCGAACTTGACCCCGAACCCCATTGAAGTCAATGGGGACCCGAACTTTTGAGCACTAAAATGGCTGTAAAAATGTAATGGAAAGGGCTAGAGGGCTGAAAATGGCATCAAAATGTGGTTAAGAGCATGGCAAGTGCTCTGCAAACAAATGTGGATAGGGGAAATGACTTTAAATAACATAAAATATGTAAAAATAAAAAATAATAATCCTTATCTAGGAGGACGAGGTCCATATGAAGTAGGAGGTTTAGGAGGTGGTGGATGTGGCGGTGTAGGTGGAAGCGGCGGTGGAGGAGGAGGAGGTAGCCTACACTGCTTTTTGGTTTTAAATATATTTTTATTTTTTTAAATTAGGGTACACCCCAAAACATTGGGAAATATAACCTGTGATAACCCCCTCCAGTCGTGCTAAACACGTTCAGACAATACACTGGCTGCAGGGCACCTCCAAGGGGTAAAGGGCAAGCTCAGGCCATGTGCCCAATTTGGAGACCCAGAAGTTGCAGGGGCTGAACCCTGTCAGTCAGTTCGTGTAGGCGTGTGCACACTTACTGCCCCACCATGTCGCACGTCCCTGTGATGTTCACGATCCAATTTGATATCTGAAGTGAAGTTCAACCCCACACCGTGGAGGAGGGACCAGGCTGCCGCACTGAGAGCCGGACACTGCAGGAGGCCACATGAACGCCACAAGAAAGGTCCTCCGGTGTAGCGCGCTGTTATTTCTGCCTCTGGCAGAATGTTCCTGCTTCTAATTTATTAGGAGGCAGATACCTCTTAATAAATTATGCATATCTCTGGCAATCTGTGCACCAAAAACTCAAATCTGTGCCAGCTAGGGGCTGGTATACCTTGAGCTATAACTTATGCCAGTTTCTGATATAAGTTATAGTCAATCCGGCGGGCCACAGAAGCTCGGCACCTTTTTTTTCACCACTTTTGAAAAGTGTTGAGAATTGCAAACTTTTTCCACCTGCACTGTGAATGTTTACATGGTGTGTTCAATAAAAACATGGTAACATTTAATTCTTTGTGTGTTATTAGTTTAAGCAGACTGTGATTGTCTATTGTTGTGACTTAGATGAAGATCAGATCACATTTTATGACCAATTTGTGCAGAAATCCATATCATTCCAAAGGGTTCAAATACTTTTTCTTGCAACTGTATGTTCCTGGCAGGGGCGTATCTATAGGAGAAGCAGGGGAAGCGGCTGCTTTGGGGCCTAAACTCAGAAGGGGCCCACCCAGGAGGAGGACTAAAATATTTTATTGTCTGGGCATTATAGACAGAGACACTGTAGGAAATGGACAGAGCGGCTGCCAGGCCTGGTCTGAAAGACCGATATAGACTAGCCACAGGAGTGGGGATTTCATGAGAGGAAGGGGTTGCGAAGTTGCATGGGGGGCCCCGTTCAAATATTTGCTGTGTGGCCCAGTCATTTCTAGTTACGCCACTGGTCGCCCTCCTGAATTCAACTGTATTGCCGTCTTTAGGATGGTGATACAGTTGAATACTGCAGTGGGGTGGTAGTATTTTGTGCTGCACTGTGATATTTGAGTCAGCTGAGGTGGTATTTTGTGATGCACTACGGTATTGCTAGTGCTGCCTACTTCTGTTTTCCCTGCTTATTTGTGTGGCCCCACCTTCTTTCAATTTGGACCCACCTACAACATATGGCCAGTTTTAGTATTTTTTCCAGGGCCACTTTAAGTTTCCAGTCAATTCCTGATGACTGTAAATAACAAAATACAGATAGAGAACAAAAAATAGTTAATGTGCTCATGTTGGACTGGGAGTTCCTTGGGCCAACTAGAGGAAATTATTCTGGGGGTCCAACCCCAAAGGCTCCAAAGGCAGCTCCAAATGGATTGTTTTCTCCTGGACCTTGGGTGCCCACTATTTTATGAGAGCCTGGGCCCACTGGACGATAGTCTGGTACTCTGGTGGGCCAGAATGACCCTGAGTTCACCTGAGACAATGTAGAGCAGTGTTTCTCAGTTATGATCCTCAAATACCTCCATTATTGTTATTATTTATTATTAAAGCAGCATTCATTCCATAGCGCTGTGCAAATGAAAAGGGGTATACATACAGTACATAATACAGACAATTGCACTAAGCATGAACAAGACGAGGTATAAACTGGTACAGAAGGAGAGAGGGCCCTCCCCGTGAGGGCTTACAATCTACATGGTATGGGAGAAGGAC
This sequence comes from Bufo bufo, assembly GCF_905171765.1. Lineage (NCBI taxonomy): Eukaryota > Metazoa > Chordata > Amphibia > Anura > Bufonidae > Bufo > Bufo bufo. Next base: position 68,719,189 of record NC_053389.1, read on the forward strand.
ACAGTAGGTGCGGGTGAAGCTGGTCATGGCCCTGACTCATCTCACGTACAGGACTCATCTCAGGTTAATTTGCATATGTATCAAATTGTTTTTTTTACACAATAAAAGCACACAGAGCTATGGGGACTGGGTATTGCGGATGTGCTAGCGGCCATCTAGCAACCCATGTCCTCAGCTCTATACACAAAATCCAGGTGACAGGTTCCCTTTAAAGGATTCCACTGTAGGTAAGAGTCTGATATGTTTGGGTAGCGAGTTCCAGAGAATGGGGGATGCACGGGAGAAATCTTGGAGGCGATTGTGGGAAGAGGTGATAGGAGGATAGGAGAGAAGGAGGTCTTGTGAGGATCAGCGATTGCGTGTGGGGATGTATCAGGAAAGTAGCTCAGAGATGTAGGGATGGAACAGGTTGTGCACAGCCTTGTATGTATTTGTTAGTATTTTGAACTGAATTCATTGGGCAATGGGGAGCCAGTGAAGGGATTTGCAGAGGGGAGAGGCAGAGGAGTAACAGGGTAAGAGGTGGATCAGTCGTGCAGCAGAGTTGAGGATAGATTGGAGGGGTGCGAGAGTGCTAGATGGAAGGCCACAGAGGAGAATGTTGCAGTAGTCTAGGCGGGAGATGATGAGGGCATGTACAATTACTTTCACAGACTCAAAATTGAGGAAAGCGCGGATGCGGGAGATGTTTTTAAGTTGGCAGCGACAGGTAGTGGAAAGGGCTTGAATGTGTGGTCGGAAGGAGGGGGGGGGTGAGCAGGATGGGGGAAAGATGATGAATTCTGTTTTGTCCATGTTAAGTTTTAGAAAGCGAGAGAAGGAGGAGGATATGGAAGAAAGGGATTGTGGGATTCTAGATAGTAGGGTGGTGATGTCTGGGCCAGAAAGGTAGATTTGTGTGTTGTCAGCATAAAAGTGATACTGAAAGCCATGGGACTCTATGAGCTGTTCCAGGCCAAAAGTGTAGATAAAGTAGAGCAGGGGTTCTAGGACAGAGCCTTGTGGGACACCAACAGAGAGGCAATGAGACGAGGAGGTGGTGTGAGAGTGGGATACGCTAAATGTCCGCTCTGTGAGGTATGATGTGATCCAGGAGAGGGCCAGGTCAGTGATGCCAAGAGATGAGAGAGTTTGTATCTGGAGTGGTCGACAGTGTCAAAGGCAGAGGACAGGTCAAGGAGAAGGAGTACAGAGTAGTGTTTTCTGGTTTTGGCTGTACTTATATCTCTGAAAGCCTGAGAAAGGGACACATCCGGCCCTCGAAGTCACCTGTTGCCACAGTTTTTTTTTTTGTTAAGAAAAAAGATGGTTCTTTAAGACCTTGTCTGGATTTCAGGGAGCTGAACCGTATCACGATTCGTGACCCATATCCGCTTCCTCTGATCCCGGACCTGTTTAACCAGGTTGTTGGGGCTAAAGTTTTTTCTAAGTTGGATTTAAGAGGGGCATACAACCTAGTCAGGGTCAGGGAAGGGGACGAATGGAAGACGGCCTTCAATACCCCTGAGGGTCATTTCGAGAATTTGGTTATGCCCTTTGGTTTGATGAATGCTCCGGCCATCTTTCAACATTTTGTGAACAGCATTTTTTATCATTTAATGGGGAAATTTGTACTGGTGTATCTAGATGACATTTTGATTTTTTCTCCTGATTTCAAGACTCATCGGGACCACCTATGTCAGGTCTTGCTGATTCTGCGGGAGAATAAATTATACGCTTAACTGGAAAAATGTGTGTTTGCAGTTCCGGAGATTCAATTTCTTGGTTTTCTTCTCTCTGCTTCTGGTTTTCGGATGGACCCTGAGAAGGTCCGCGCTGTGCTTGATTGGGAGCTTCCTGAGAATCAGAAGGCGCTGATGTGGTTTTTGGGTTTTGCCAATTATTACATTAAGTTCATTTTGAATTATTCCTCTGTTGTTAAGCCACTCACTGATGTGACTAAAAAGGGGGTGGATTTTTCCTCGTGGTCGGTAGATGCGCTTAAAGCCTAGTATTAAAGAGAGTTTTGCTTCCGCTTCCATTTTGGTACAACCTGATGTCTCTCTACCTTTTATTGTTGAGGTGGATGCTTCTGAGTTGGGTGTGGGTGCGGTCTTATCTCAGGGTCCCTCTCCTGCCAAATGGCGACTGTGTGCCTTTTTCTCAAGGAAACTATCCTCTGCAGAGAGAAATTACGATGTGGGAGATAGGGAGTTGTTGGCCATCAAATTAGCTTTTGAGGAATGGCGCCATTGGTTAGAGGGAGCCAGACACCCTATTACCGACCATAAGAATCTGGCCTACTTGGAATCGGCCAAGCGTCTGAACCCGAGACAGGCCAGATGGTCTTTGTTCTTTTCTAGGTTTAATTTTGTTGCTACGTTCCGCCCTGGGGTTAAAAATGTCAAGGCAGATGCCCTGTCACGTTGTTTTCCGGGAGGGGGGAACTATGAAGACCCGGGTCCCATTTTGACTGAAGGGGTGGTCGTCTCTGCTCTTTATTCTGATTTGGAGGCAGAGGTTCAGGCAGCCCAGGCAGAGGCTCCTGATCTTTGTTCTCCTGGGAGGTTGTTTGTGCCTCTTGCTTTTAGACACAAGGTTTTTAAGGAGCACCACGATACTGTCCTTGCTGGGCACCCGGGGAGTAGAGCCACAGTGGATCTCATTGCTCAGAGATTCTGGTGGCCGGCTCTTCGTAAGACGGTTGAGGGTTTTGTGGCAGCCTGCGAGACCTGCGCTCGTACCAAGGTCCCTCATTCACTGCCATCGGGTTCTCTCCTCCCGTTACCCATTCCTTCCCGTCCTTGGATGCATCTGTCCATGGACTTCATTACGGACCTGCCTCGTTCCTCGGGGAAGACTGTGATTCTGGTGGTAGTGGACCGTTTTAGCAAAATGGCACATTTCATTCCCTTTCCTGGGTTACCCAATGCTAAGACGCTGGCGCAAGCGTTTGTTGATCATATTGTTAAATTGCATGGCATTCCTTCAGACATCATTTCTGATAGGGGCACGCAATTTGCTTCCAGATTCTGGAAGGCCTTCTGTTCTCGCTTGGGGGGTCGGTTGTCGTTCTCTTCTGCTTTTCACCCGCAGTCGAATGGTCAGACCGAACGCGTCAATCAGAATCTGGAGACATATCTGCGCTGTTTTGTGGCGGAGAATCAGGAGGATTGGCATTCTTTTTTGCCCCTTGCTGAGTTTGCTTTAAATAACCGTCGCCAGGAGTCCTCTGATAAGTCACCATTTTTTGGTGCATATGGGTTTCATCCGCCGTTTGGGACATTCTCTGGAGAGGGGTCTTCTGGTTTACCTGATGAGGAGAGATTTTGCTCGTCTTTGTCATTTATTTGGCAAAAGATTCAGGGTAATCTGAAGAGGATTAGTGAGAGATATAAGCGTGTGGCGGATAAGAGACGTGTGCCTGGTCCGGACCTGAATGTTGGTGCTCTGGTGTGGTTGTCTACAAAGAATATCAAACTGAAGGTTCCCTCCTAGAAGTTGGGTCCTAAGTTTATTGGGCCTTACAAGATCTTGTCCCTCATCAATCCCACTGCCTTCCGTCTTGATCTTCCTCAGACTTGGAAGATCCATAATGTTTTTCACAAGTCCCTATTAAAACCTTATGTCCAACCCACTGTACCCTCCTCTTTGCCGCCTCCTCCGATTATTGTTGATGGTAATCTTGAATTTCAGGTCTCTTAGATTGTGGATTCTCGCATTATCCGCAGTTTTCTTCAGTACCTCGTTCATTGGGAGGGTTATGGTCCTGAGGAGAGGATGTGGGTCCCAGTGGCGGACATTAAGGCCACTCGTCTCATCAGGGCTTTCCATAGGTCTCATCCTGAGAAGATGGGCTCTGAGTGTCCGGAGTCCACCCGTAGAGGGAGGGGTACTGTCACCGCCAGTTCTGTGAGAAGATCTGGCAGATGTTTTTCTCTACCTCTTGTATGATGTTCTTTGTTTTGGTTTCACTTTCTCATCTCCTTTCCTTCTGCCAGGTGTCACTTATTTTGACTAATCGTCTTCCTTTATAATCCCTCCCATACTGCCTCACTTTGCGGTTTATACTACTTCCTGGATGAGGTGTTCACTGCTGGAGGCTGCTTCTGCTGTTTGTACAGATAAGTCTTTTACTTTATTGTGTTTCCTTGCTGGCTTGATTCTAGGTGACCCTGACTCCGTCCGTATTAAGTGCAGGGAGCCGGTGGTCGTGTCCCCTCACTATTATAGGGTTTTCAGGTGTCACACAGTATTAGGTACGCGGGCATGCAATCGTCTACCATACAGACCCTTGCATGTGCATAGCAGTCAGGGAGAGCTCTTAGGGTTTTATAGGGCTCACCTATAAGCTCCTTAGTTTGGGATCAAGCCAGTCGCTTGTTTATTTATATGTTCCAGCTGCTAACTTCATCCGTGACAGGTTGACCTTCTTGATTGGCAGGGCCAGGTTACTGCATATTTGCCTGATCATGTCCATCAAGAAGAAGCGAGAAGGGCTAGCAGAGGAAGTAGGTGGTGCAGGGGTGCACAGAGTGATTTAGGCCCAGCTTTGGTTCAATTAACTGCTAATTTGCATATGTACTAAAATTAGTTTACTCCAGAATAAATCAATCAGTAAGTGCATGGTTTGCATACTGTTTCTGTTTTACAATCTGTTCTCAGCATTTGATGCCTTGTCCACCAGAGAGGCGTGGCTTCACGAGAAGGGGGCATGACTTTTTGGAGAAGGGCGCGTGACCTAAATGACTTTGTGGGGGAAAGGGTGTGGCCTAAATACACCTCTGTGCTCCAAAAATATGCCAAAATTGTGAACTACGCCATCCCTTAGGTGGTGTAAATTTAGACAGTTTTTTTTGGTGCATGGACACATTTTACAAATTTACAAAGGTCCAAGCACCAGAATATCAATTTTGTTCTAATATTAAGACTGTGATTCATATTTTAGTGCAAAATACGACACTATTAGTAAATCTTCCCCAGTGTGCCTGGTTTATCAGTGAATTTCCTGGTGACAGACTCCATTTAATGAGCTTTATCATTTTGAGACCCACCATCTATGACCCTCACCAAAGATTTAGGCTAATTTAGGACTATTTTCTCTTCATGTCAGCTAGCATAATGTCTACCCAGAGCTGCCACAAAAAGGGGCTTAGGAGCTAATTGTATACTGGAATATACTGGAAGCTCCCTCTAGTGGTGGCACATTTAGTGGTGGATTTGGCCAATACGCAACCTATGCAATTATGTGGGGGCGCAGAGATCTGGGGTACCCTGCTGCCCCCTGGCAGCGGCACCGCTTTTAGATCAATATCCTCAGGATGCAGATACGGTTGAATACTATGGTGAAGCAGGGAGCTATCAGCTTCTCTCTGTGCCCGGCAGAGTGGTGCTGGCAGGCAATCATCATGCCTGCTGCACATATCTGCCAGTTGGATCAGAGCATATTTACATTTATAAATCACACAGCAGTGGGTACTATACTGTGTAAGGGGCACATCACAGGGCATCATAATGTATTGCGGTAGCACATAAGGGAGCAATATACTGTGCAGAGGTAGATAAAAGGGGAATTATATTGTCTGTGGGCACATAAGGGGGCACTATACTGTATGGAGGTACATAAAGGGGAATTATATTGTGTGGGGGCACATAAGGGGCATTAAACTGTGTGTGGGCACATAAGGGGGCATTATATGTAGTGGGTGCACATAAGGGGACATTATACTGTGTGAAGGTACATAAAAGGGCTTTATATTGTGTGTAGGCACATAAGGGGGCACAATACTATGTGGAGGCACATATAGGGGAATTTTTTTGTGTGGGGGCACATAAGGGGCATTAAACTGTGTATGGGCACATAAGGGGGGCATTATATGTTGTGGGGGCACATAAGCAGGCATTATACTGTGCGGAGGTACATTAAGGGGCATTATACTGTGTGTGGGGAACATAAGGGTCAACATAAAGGAGTGTGACTGGGGCGTAGCATAGCACTGTTATAGGGCAGAGCCTAGTGGTGCTACAGGGCAATGCAACAAGGGCCTCCAGACATATCTTTACTTGGTGCCCCAGAAATGCCAATTCTCCCGTGGGCACTTTAGCCACCATGACTGGGGTAGTATGTAAGAAATGCACCATACAACATTTTCATTATATATATAGAATGGAGATTTACAAGGAGTTCAAGATTAGTTTAGACCTCCATCCAGCAAGGAATCTGTTGACTGAGATGAAGAAGCAAAGTTGTGCCCCGCTCCAAAATAGACATGAAAAATTGGACAGAATGGTGCCCTCTGGGGCACATCAGGTAATGTTCTAAGGTTACCCCATGGGTTCTGCTTCTGCCCCCGTCCTACTTTTTAATCTTAAGTCTGTAATTGTGTACTATTTTGTTCGTATTTTTGAACTTTGTGTTAAACGTGTCTTATAATCTGATTGGGTCGGTGCCCAGCAGCGGGTGGTGAAATCACTATATATAAGCCAGTCAGTGTGCAGCCACATTCACACGGCATCCTGAATTCCTTAAACTTGTAAGTTATCCATTTATATGAATATGATCTTTTTGGGGGTCTCCATAAATGTCTAGACTAGGGGAATGCTGAAAGAAGTGAATTGTTCTTTTAATAGAATTTATTATTTAGTTTCTTTATTAGTGTAAAGATTTGTACCTCTTGCTGTAGTCGGTGGGTTTGATGGCAGATTAGCCCCTGTTTTTGATCTGTTAGTACCGTGATATTGGATATAATAAGACAACAAATTGCATATGTGTACATGTAGGTTCAAAGACAAGGTTATTACTTCATTCATGAACTGAATTTTCCTTTAACTCGGTAGGATATGCCATCACTGTATGATCGGTTGGGGTTAACCCTCTAGGAATGAAGGGCTGCAGCGGTAATTTAACATTACGTCCCCTTCATGGTTTTCCGTGCTTAGTGACCCCCAAGCCTCTCAATGTGCAAGTGAATGGAGTCGGCTGCTGTTCTCTGTACAACCAGGTGGGCCGGAGAGCCTTTGTGCATGGAAATCTTAGAACGGGAAGTGCTGCACCACTTCATTCTCAGGATTGGATGTCAGACCTCCACCAGTCATAAAGTGATGGCATATCCTAGATCTGACCTCACTTTCTAAAATGGGAATTTTCATTTAAATTTCATCATCTTTTTTTGTCTATTACAGGTTGCTTATGTGGCGTATTGAAGCGTCTGCCTAAGCATGAAAATTTTTCTACTATCTGTAGCCTTGCTCTTCTTTACAGGTATGATGACTATCCTCTGTATGGTCAATAATACTAGGGGAAAATTATCTTTGGCTTTATATCTACTGATGTTCTCAAGGCCTTTTTGTAACCATTGACTGCTGTTTTTTTGTATTGGATAAAGGGATAGTCCCAATGTCTATATGTCCTGTATTATATGGTCGTCAGCCATTTATTAGCATTGGTGCCATGTAATACCACATTATCCTTGCAGGTAAAATGTTAGACTGGACCGTATTTTTAACTGCTGATAACAGATACTCATTGGGGGTTTGATCATCCGTACCCAAAGCTTGATTCAGAGATGGAGTTCTCTGATTGGGTTAAACCCTTTAAGGCCTCTTGCACACGAACGTGTTCGCCCCGTGGTCGTGCTGCGACCCGCAAAATGCAGGCCGCAATGCACGAACTCCGTCCGTGGGGCAGCTGCAGCGGATCACGGACCCTTTCACTTTAATGGGTCCGTGATCCGGCCGTTCCGCAAAAAGATAGGACATGTTCTATCTTTTTGCAGAACGAAAGTACGGGACGAAACCCCACGGAAGCACTCTGTAGTGCTTCCGTTCCGCACCATTCCGCATCTCTGTATTTGCGGACCCTTTCAAGTGAATGGGTTTGCATCCATGATGCGGAATGCCCACGGAACGGCACCCGTGTATTGCGGATCCGCAAATGCGGTCCGCAATACGGCAACGGGGCGCACACTATCGTGTGCAAGAGGCCTAAATGTGTACTCATGAAGATCAGTCTGTCTCAATAAGGCCAGTTTCAAATGAGTCTAATACGGGCACATCTTGGTCCTGCCCCGACCATAAGTATAATCACCCAACTTGACAGCATCATAAGGCTCTACAGTATTATGTTGTCAGCTCGAGTCTTTAGACCAGCACCCAGGCTTATATTCAGCCAAAATTACTCTCATGTGAACCTGGCTTAAAGTGACACTTTCATCAGAAAGGAGTATTTTCTAAAACTCAATATTCATAGAAAACAAATTTTGTAAGAATTTTTGGCAGTTTCTCTTTTTCATTTAGGGCTCATGCACACAAACTTATTTTCTTCCCATGTCCGTTCCATAATTTTTTTTGTGGACCGTATGCGGAGCCATTCATTTCAATGGATCCGCAAAAAATAGAAGTTACTCCATGTGCATTACGTTTCCGTTTGTCCGTATTTCCGTTCCGCACAAAAATAAAACATGTCCTTTTATTGTCCGCATTATGGACAAGACTAGGACTCTTCTATTAGGGGCCAGCTGTTCCGTTCCGCAAAATACGGAATGGATGTCATCTGTATTTTTTGCGGATCCGTTTTTTTTTGTGGACCGCAAAATACATACGGTCATGTGTATGAGCCCATAGACAACACTATGCCCCTTCCTTGCTATTGGCAGCCACGCCCCCTCCTGTCCTGCTCTCACCACGCCCCCTCCTGTCCCGCTCTCACCACGCCTCCTCCTGTCCTGCTCTCACCACGCCCCCTCCTCTCCTGCTCTCACCACGCCCCCTCCTGTCCTGCTCTCACCACGCCCCCTCCTGTCCTGCTCTCACCACGCCCCCTCCTGTCCTGCTCTCACCACGCCCCCTCCTGTCCTGCTCTCACCACGCCCCCTCCTGTCCTGCTCTCACCACGCCCCCTCCTGTCCTGCTCTCACCACGCCCCCTCCTGTCCTGCTCTCACCACGCCCCCTCCTGTCCTGCTCTCACCACGCCCACTCCTGTTCTGCTCTCACCACGCCCCCTCCTTTCCTGCTCTCACCACGCCCCCTCCTGTCTTGCTCTCACCACGCCCCCTCCTGTCCTGCTTTCACCACGCCCCCTCCTGTCCTGCTTTCACCACGCCCCCTCCTGTCCTGCTTTCACCACGCCCCCTCCTGTCCTGCTCTCACAGCTGCCTGTCTGGTCCATCCCTGCAAGTGCCATGGATGAACTACCTCGTCCATGCCTGAAGGAGTGTGCTGCTGTCTGGGTCCTAAAGCACCCTGCTTGTATCAGAGGTGCTTTCCTTCTGTGACTGGCACTCCTGGCTGTGCAGGGCTGGCAGGGGCTTAGCAGGGACACTTGTTAGGGAGACTGAGGGGAAGCTGTGATGGCTGATCTGACTACAGGCTATGCCCGCTCTGTTTCCCCTGTACATGTGAGGATGTAGCAGGGCCAGGGAAGCGCTGTGGACCACATACTGTGAGCAATCCCAGTGTCTGTCCTGTTTATGGCCCCTCTGTTCTGTGTTCTTATCACAGACATGATATTACAGCCAGACCAACAGTTCAGGAGCTTTAACCCCTTGTTAGCTGTCAGTATGGCTGAGGTCAGTGATATCAGCAGCAGTCACTGGTCTCACCATCTATAAATGTGTGCCTTCTCCTTCCTGCACTCTGTATATGGTGATATGTGACCCCCACCACTGCATATAGAGATCCGTGACCCCCTGTACACTGTATACAGTGATCCGTGCTAACGGTAGCCCACGAGTGCCTCCGGAAGTCCGCTCCGGCACCATCCACTTTAATGAGGACAGGTCGGAGATGCGGCCGCAGCACGGCAAACATGCCGAGAGGCGGCCGGACAAAAAATGCAGCGTGCTGGGCATCAGTGAATGTAAATGGGGCCAAAGTGGACTTCCGACGGCACCCGTGGGCTAGCGTTAGCACGAACCCTGCTAACGCTAGTGTGAAAGTAGCCTTAGCCGTGTGATGACAGACAGGAGTCTCCTCGCTATGAGAGCAGATCGATTTGTACAAAGGGAGGAGGAGACAGCAGCTTTTTTCAGGGGGCGTCTCCTTCTCCCTGGCTGTGCCCTGTTTTTCCTCCCTGGCTGTGATGCGCTCTGCTGCGATTGGACCGTAACAATGATAACATTCATTTCTGATTGTCATATTGTGCCATGACATTAACCTTTTCTGGAAAGCTTTCCATCCAGCCAGGCTTTCTTATGACATTCTTTGTCTTGCAGGAGCACAGGGGCGCTACTTTTGGCAACAAGATGAACCTACCGAAGAACAAACCATAGAGAAAGCATTTGAACATGGGGTTTCAATCATAACAAGTATTTTCGAAAGCCTGGATCTCCAAGAGATTAAAAAGGAGTAAGAAATGTTGCTCAAATTTATGTAAAAAAAAAAAAAGAATGTTATTTCTCACTTATGACATTGTGTAAAATAAGATCCAAATTTCTAGATTTGTGATTTTGCCTTGGTGGATTGTTGTGGATAAATTAAATTTTTAAAAAAATCTAATTTTCAGATAATAAATGTTGGAGATTGTAGAAAGTTAGAGATCTTGCTTAGTTGTCCATTAATTATGGGATCTGTAATTCCTGCTCATAAACGTTTTAAAGATCAATGCTTTGTAGGTTGTTTGGAGTCTTAAGGCATAACAATAAGGGGTGAAGTAGTTGTTGTGGTACTCCAAGACACCTTCTGTCACAAAAGTCAATGCACATAGAGCTAAACTCATCTGCAATTTCTAATATTTAGAAATTTCATTACATTTTCATTCTCAGATATCATATTGAAGAGAAGTGGGAAGCTGCAAAGATACATTCCAAAAAGCTAGAGAAAGCTCTGGAAAGGTACTTTGAAGAAGTATGGAAAAGATTCGATGAGAAGCTTACTGAGGATTTCCCAGTGTTTAGAAAGGACGTGCTCCCGATTTTTAAAGAGTTCGATGATAAGTTAGAAGAGCATTTAAAGAAATTTGTAAAAGAAACAGTGCCAGTTGGATCTGACATGGTAACTGGAATAAGTAAGTCTGTGTTCCATTTCTTTGAAAATCTTGAAAGTATTGCAGAAAAGGGTCGGGACAACGTGCGTGCTGATATAGACAGCCTGCGTGTCAAACTGCAACCCTATATGAATGATTTACATGCAGAATATGAGAGATATAACAAAAAAATCCAAGATGGATTACAGAAGGACGCAAAGGAGCTGAAGGAAGGTGTAGAGAAGAACGTGCAGAAGGTCAAGGAACACTTAGCAGACAAGCTTCCAGATGGCAAAGAATTGCATAAACAAGTTGAGGCGTGGATTAAGGAGATTAAAGAATATATCAAAAGCCTCCAATAAAGGCAACTCAAGAAATAACCAGAGAAGAAATGTCCTTGTGATTTCTAAGTCTATTGAGTTAAATGAATGTTTCTGTAAAGCATTCCTAATATTTTCACTCTACCTCTTGATACCACCTTGAGTGTAATACCACCAATCTTCAATTCATATAAAATTTTCATCAAAGCTTAATTTCTGGATCCCTGATTAATAATATGTTTAAATTAGCTTATTCAATTGGTTAGCTTATTCAATTGGGGTGGCTTCCTTCTGTTTTTTTTTATTTTTATAAACCCTACTTCTTGGGAAGACCAGCAAAGGGAGGCATACTTACCATCTCCCCCCAGCTGGGTCCTGGGTCTTTCGCTTCCCAGTCAAGGCTGCCTCTCTCAGGTCCCTCACTGTAAACATCTGTTTTGACACACTGGCTGCAGTGGTAATTTGCTCCCCTTGTGTCATGTCAGTTGGTCATGTGATGAAAAGGAGGCCAGTTACAGCTGCAATTGGCTGCAGCAGCATCAAAGTGAGGCAGCCCAGGTAGGCGAATGAAGGGGCTGGGATTCAATGCTGGGGAGCAGGTAACTATGCTTGGCTTTGTATGTCTGACCATGTGAAGGGGTTTGCCAACACACACCCAAAAGGAGGCAAACCCCTTTAGGCCTATGGAGACTGTACAGTAAAAAAAAAAAACATAGCTGGGCTAGGTTCTTTAAGGACTGATTACTTAAGAGGGCTTATGCACACAGACATATTCCCATCATACAGCACCTGTAGGACTTAATATGTACCCCAGTAGGCCTCCAATGTCATACATAGGGAGTTTTTCTGTTGTATTTTGAATGAATTCAATGGAACAAGCCTCATGGCATACTCCACCAGATACCATATTATGGTGATACGCTCATCAAGGAGCATAGAATATCTCTGTGATATTGTTCCATGTGAAGGCACCATATAAAGTAGCACACAGAGTGCATGTAGCTAGAGTTGAGCGAACACCTTGATGTTCGGGTTCGAGAAGTTCGGCCGAACTTCCCGGAAATGTTCGGGTTCGGGATCCGAACCCGACCCGAACTTCGTCCCGAACCCGAACCCCATTGAAGTCAATGGGGACCCAAACTTTTCGGCACTAAAAAGGCTGTAAAACAGCCCAGGAAAGAGCTAGAGGGCTGCAAAAGGCAGCAACATGTAGGTAAATCCCCTGCAAACAAATGTGGATAGTGAAATGAATAAAAAAAAAAAAAATTAACCAATATCAATTGGACAGAGGTCCCATAGCAGAGAATCGGGCTTCACGTCAGCAGAGAATCAGTCTCTTCATGCCATAGCAGAGAATCTGGCTTCATGTCAGCAGAGAATCAGTCTCTTCATGCCATAGCAGAGAATCTGGCTTCATGTCAGCAGAGAATCAGTCTTCATGTCATAGCAGAGAATCAGGCTTCACGTCACCCACCACTGGAACAGGCCACTGTCACATATTTAGGCCCCGGCACCCAGACAGAGGAGAGAGGTCCCGTAACAGAGAATCTGGCTTCATGTCAGCACAGAATCAGTCTTCATGTCATAGCAGAGAATCAGGCTTCACGTCACCCACCACTGGAACAGGCCACTGTCACATATTTAGGCCCCGGCACCCAGACAGAGGAGAGAGGTCCCGTAACAGAGATTCAGGCTTCATGTCAGCACAGAATCAGTCTTCATGTCATAGCAGAGATTCAGGCTTCACGTCACCCACCACTGGAACAGCCCACTGTCACATATTTAGGCCCAGGCACCCAGGCAGAGGAGAGAGGTCGCGTAACAGAGAATCTGGCTTCATGTCAGCACAGAATCAGTCTTCATGTCATAGCAGAGAATCAGGCTTCACGTCACCCACCACTGGAACAGGCCACTGTCACATATTTAGGCCCAGGCACCCAGGCAGAGGAGAGAGGTCCCATAACAGAGATTCAGGCTTCATGTCAGCAGAGAATCAGTCTTCATGTCAAAGCAGAGAATCAGGCTTAACGTCACCCACCACTGGAACAGGCCACTGTCACATATTTAGGCCCAGGCACCCAGGCAGAGGAGAGAGGTCCCGTAACAGAGATTCAGGCTTCATGTCAGCAGAGAATCAGTCTTCATGTCATAGCAGAGAATCAGGCTTCACGTCACCCACCACTGGAACAGGCCACTGTCACATATTTAGGCCCCGGCACCCAGACAGAGGAGAGAGGTCCCATAACAGAGATTCAGGCTTCATGTCAGCACAGAAGCAGTCTTCATGTCATAGCAGAGAATCAGGCTTCACGTCACCCACCACTGGAACAGGCCACTGTCACATATTTAGGCCCAGGCACCCAGGCAGAGGAGAGAGGTCCCATAACAGAGATTCAGGCTTCATGTCAGCAGAGAATCATTCTTCATGTCATAGCAGAGAATCAGGCTTAACGTCACCCACCACTGGAACAGGCCACTGTCACATATTTAGGCCCAGGCACCCAGGCAGAGGAGAGAGGTCCCGTAACAGAGATTCAGGCTTCATGTCAGCAGAGAATCAGTCTTCATGTCATAGCAGAGAATCAGGCTTCACGTCACCCACCACTGGAACAGGCCACTGTCACATATTTAGGCCCCGGCACCCAGACAGAGGAGAGAGGTCCCATAACAGAGATTCAGGCTTCATGTCAGCAGAGAATCAGTCTTCATGTCATAGCAGAGAATCAGGCTTCACGTCACCCACCACTGGAACAGGCCACTGTCACATATTTAGGCCCCGGCACCCAGGCAGAGGAGAGAGGTCCCATAACAGAGATTCAGGCTTCATGTCAGCACAGAATCAGTCTTCATGTCATAGCAGAGAATCAGGCTTCACGTCACCCACCACTGGAACAGCCCACTGTCACATATTTAGGCACATGTACCCAGGCAGAGAAGAGACGTCACATAACAGAGATTCAGGCTTCATGTCAGCAGAGAATCAGTCTTCATGTCAAAGCAGAGAATCAGGCTTCATGTCACCCACCACTGGAACAGGCCACTGTCACATATTTAGGCCCAGGCACCCAGGCAGAGGAGAGAGGTCCCGTAACAGAGATTCAGGCTTCATGTCAGCAGAGAATCAGTCTTCATGTCATAGCAGAGAATCAGGCTTCACGTCACCCACCACTGGAACAGGCCACTGTCACATATTTAGGCCCCGGCACCCAGACAGAGGAGAGAGGTCCCATAACAGAGATTCAGGCTTCATGTCAGCACAGAATCAGTCTTCATGTCATAGCAGAGAATCAGGCTTCATGTCACCCACCACTGGAACAGCCCACTGTCACATATTTAGGCCCAGGCACCCAGGCAGAGGAGAGAGGTCGCGTAACAGAGAATCTGGCTTCATGTCAGCACAGAATCAGTCTTCATGTCATAGCAGAGAATCAGGCTTCACGTCACCCACCACTGGAACAGGCCACTGTCACATATTTAGGCCCAGGCACCCAGGCAGAGGAGAGAGGTCCCATAACAGAGATTCTGGCTTCATGTCAGCAGAGAATCAGTCTTCATGTCAAAGCAGAGAATCAGGCTTAACGTCACCCACCACTGGAACAGGCCACTGTCACATATTTAGGCCCAGGCACCCAGGCAGAGGAGAGAGGTCCCGTAACAGAGATTCAGGCTTCATGTCAGCAGAGAATCAGTCTTCATGTCATAGCAGAGAATCAGGCTTCACGTCACCCACCACTGGAACAGGCCACTGTCACATATTTAGGCCCCGGCACCCAGACAGAGGAGAGAGGTCCCATAACAGAGATTCAGGCTTCATGTCAGCACAGAAGCAGTCTTCATGTCATAGCAGAGAATCAGGCTTCACGTCACCCACCACTGGAACAGGCCACTGTCACATATTTAGGCCCAGGCACCCAGGCAGAGGAGAGAGGTCCCATAACAGAGATTCAGGCTTCATGTCAGCAGAGAATCAGTCTTCATGTCATAGCAGAGAATCAGGCTTAACGTCACCCACCACTGGAACAGGCCACTGTCACATATTTAGGCCCAGGCACCCAGGCAGAGGAGAGAGGTCCCGTAACAGAGATTCAGGCTTCATGTCAGCAGAGAATCAGTCTTCATGTCATAGCAGAGAATCAGGCTTCACGTCACCCACCACTGGAACAGGCCACTGTCACATATTTAGGCCCCGGCACCCAGACAGAGGAGAGAGGTCCCATAACAGAGATTCAGGCTTCATGTCAGCAGAGAATCAGTCTTCATGTCATAGCAGAGAATCAGGCTTCACGTCACCCACCACTGGAACAGGCCACTGTCACATATTTAGGCCCCGGCACCCAGGCAGAGGAGAGAGGTCCCATAACAGAGATTCAGGCTTCATGTCAGCACAGAATCAGTCTTCATGTCATAGCAGAGAATCAGGCTTCACGTCACCCACCACTGGAACAGCCCACTGTCACATATTTAGGCACATGTACCCAGGCAGAGAAGAGACGTCACATAACAGAGATTCAGGCTTCATGTCAGCAGAGAATCAGTCTTCATGTCAAAGCAGAGAATCAGGCTTCATGTCACCCACCACTGGAACAGGCCACTGTCACATATTTAGGCCCAGGCACCCAGGCAGAGGAGAGAGGTCCCGTAACAGAGATTCAGGCTTCATGTCAGCAGAGAATCAGTCTTCATGTCATAGCAGAGAATCAGGCTTCACGTCACCCACCACTGGAACAGGCCACTGTCACATATTTAGGCCCCGGCACCCAGGCAGAGGAGAGAGGTCCCATAACAGAGATTCAGGCTTCATGTCAGCAGAGAATCAGTCTTCATGTCATAGCAGAGAATCAGGCTTCATGTCACCCACCACTGGAACAGGCCACTGTCACATATTTAGGCCCAGGCACCCAGGCAGAGGAGAGAGGTCCCATAACAGAGATTCAGGCTTCATGTCAGCAGAGAATCAGTCTTCATGTCATAGCAGAGAATCAGGCTTCACGTCACCCACCACTGGAACAGGCCACTGTCACATATTTAGGCCCCGGCACCCAGACAGAGGAGAGAGGTCCCATAACAGAGATTCAGGCTTCATGTCAGCACAGAATCAGTCTTCATGTCATAGCAGAGAATCAGGCTTAACGTCACCCACCACTGGAACAGCCACTGTCACATATTTAGGCCCAGGCACCCAGGCAGAGGAGAGAGGTCCCGTAACAGAGATTCAGGCTTCATGTCAGCAGAGAATCAGTCTTCATGTCATAGCAGAGAATCAGGCTTCACGTCAC
The DNA here is from genome assembly GCF_905171765.1 of Bufo bufo. Classification (NCBI taxonomy): domain Eukaryota; kingdom Metazoa; phylum Chordata; class Amphibia; order Anura; family Bufonidae; genus Bufo; species Bufo bufo. The sequence goes on from NC_053389.1 coordinate 68,735,726, forward strand.
CCACCACTGGAACAGGCCACTGTCACATATTTAGGCCCCGGCACCCAGGCAGAGGAGAGAGGTCCCGTAACAGAGAATCTGGCTTCATGTCAGCAGAGAATCAGTCTGCATGTCATAGCAGAGAATCATGCTTTACGTCACCCAACACTGGAACAGTCCATTGTCAGATATTTAGGCCCAGGCACCCAGGCAGAGGAGAGAGGTTCCGTAACAGAGAATCTGGCTTCATGTCAGCACAGAATCAGTCTTCATGTCATAGCAGAGAATCAGGCTTCACATCACCCACCACTGGAACAGGCCACTGTCACATATTTAGGCCCAGGCACCCAGGCAGAGGAGAGAGGTCCCATAACAGAGATTCAGGCTTCATGTCAGCAGAGAATCAGTCTTCATGTCATAGCAGAGAATCAGGCTTAACGTCACCCACCATTGAAACAGGCCACTGTCACATATTTAGGCCCAGGTACCCAGACAGAGGAGAGAGGTCCCGTAACAGAGAATCTGGCTTCATGTCAGCACAGAATCAGTCTTCGTGTCATAGCAGAGAATCAGGCTTCACGTCACCCACCACTGGAACAGGCCACTGTCACACATTTAGGCCCTGGCACCCAGACAGAGGAGAGAGGTCCCGTAACAGAGAATCTGGCTTCATGTCAGCACAGAATCAGTCTTCATGTCATAGCAGAGAATCAGGCTTCACGTCACCCACCACTGGAACAGGCCACTGTCACATATTTAGGCCCAGGCACCCAGGCAGAGAAGAGAGGTCCCATAACAGAGATTCAGGCTTCATGTCAGCAGAGAATCAGTCTTCATGTCATAGCAGAGAATCAGGCTTCACGTCACCCACCACTGGAACAGGCCACTGTCACATATTTAGGCCCAGGCACCCAGGCAGAGGAGAGAGGTCCCATAACAGAGATTCAGGCTTCATGTCAGCAGAGAATCAGTCTTCATGTCATAGCAGAGAATCAGGCTTCACGTCACCCACCACTGGAACAGGCCACTGTCACATATTTAGGCCCCGGCAGCCAGACAGAGGAGAGAGGTCCCGTAACAGAGAATCTGGCTTCATGTCAGCACAGAATCAGTCTTCATGTCATAGCAGAGAATCAGGCTTCACGTCACCCACCACTGGAACAGGTCACTGTCACATATTTAGGCCCAGGCACCCAGGCAGAGTAGAGAGGTCGCGTAACAGAGAATCTGGCTTCATGTCAGCACAGAATCAGTCTTCATGTCATAGCAGAGAATCTGGCTTCACGTCACCCACCACTGGAACAGGCCACTGTCACATATTTAGGCCCAGGCACCCAGGCAGAGGAGAGAGGTCCCGTAACAGAGATTCAGGCTTCATGTCAGCACAGAATCAGTCTTCATGTCATAGCAGAGAATCAGGCTTCATGTCACCCACCACTGGAACAGGCCACTGTCACACATTTAGGCCCCGGCACCCAGACAGAGGAGAGGTTCATTCAACTTTGGGTTGCCCCGCAATATAATGGTAAAATGAAAATAAAAATAGGATTGAATGAGGAAGTGCCCTGGAGTACAATAATATATTGTTAAGGGGAGGTAGTTAATGTCTAATCTGCACAAGGGATGGACAGGTCCTGTGGGATCCATGCCTGGTTCATTTTTATAAACGTCAGCTTGTCCACATTGGCTGTAGACAGGCGGCTGCGTTTGTCTGTAATGACGCCCCCTGCCGTGCTGAATACACGTTCAGACAAAACTCTGGCCGCCGGGCAGGCCAGCACCTCCAAGGCATAAAAGGCTAGCTCTGGCCACGTGGACAATTTGGAGACCCAGAAGTTGAATGGGGCCGAACCATCAGTCAGTACGTGGAGGGGTGTGCACAGGTACTGTTCCACCATGTTAGTGAAATGTTACCTCCTGCTAACACGTTTCGTATCAGGTGGTGGTGCAGTTAGCTGTGGCGTGGTGACAAAGCTTTTCCACATCTCTGCCATGCTAACCCTGCCCTCAGAGGAGCTGGCCGTGACACAGCTGCGTTGGCGACCTCTTGCTCCTCCTCTGCCTTCGCCTTGGGCTTCCACTGGTTCCCCTGTGACATTTGGGAATGCTCTCAGTAGCGCGTCTACCAACGTGCGCTTGTACTCGCGCATCTTCCTATCACGCTCCAGTGTAGGAAGTAAGGTGGGCACATTGTCTTTGTACCGGGGATCCAGCAGGGTGGCAACCCAGTAGTCCGCACACGTTAAAATGTGGGCAACTCTGCTGTCGTTGCGCAGGCACTGCAGCATGTAGTCGATCATGTGTGCCAGGCTGCCCAGAGGTAAGGACAAGCTGTCCTCTGTGGGAGGCGTATCGTCATCGTCCTGTGTTTCCCCCCAGCCACGCACCAGTGATGGGCCCGAGCTGCTTTGGGTGCCACCCCGCTGTGAACATGCTTCATCCTCATCCTCCTCCACCTCCTCCTCATCCTCGTCCTCCTCGTCCTCCAGTAGTGGGCCCTGTCTGGCCACATTTGTACCTGGCCTCTGGTGTTGCAAAAAACCTCCCTCTGAGTCACTTCGAAGAGACTGGCCTGAAAGTGCTAAAAATGACCCCTCTTCCTCCTGGGCCACCTCCTCTTCCATCATCGCCCTAAGTGTTTTCTCAAGGAGACATAGAAGTGGTATTGTAACGCTGATAACGGCGTCATCGCCACTGGCCATGTTGGTGGAGTACTCGAAACAGCGCAACAGGGCACACAGGTCTCGCATGGAGGCCCAGTCATCGGTGGTGAAGTGGTGCTGTTCCGCAGTGAGACTGACCCGTGCGTGCTGCAGCTGAAACTCCACTCTGGCCTGCTGCTGCTCGCACAGTCTGTCCAGCATGTGCAAGGTGGAGTTCCACCTGGTGGGCACGTCGCATATGAGGCGGTGAGCGGGAAGGCCCGAAGTTACGCTGTAGCGCAGACAGGCGAGCAGCGGCAGGGTGTGAACGCCAGAAGCGCGAACAGACGGCCGCACTTTATGCAGCAGCTCTGACATGTCGGGGTAGTTGCGAATGAACTTCTGCACCACCAAATTCAGCACATGCGCCAGGCAAGGGATGTACGTCAAACCGGCTAGTCCCAGAGCTGCAACGAGATTTCGCCCATTATCGCACACCACCAGGCCGGGCTTGAGGCTCACTGGCAGCAATCACTCGTCGGTCTGTTGTTCTATACCCCGCCACAACTCCTGTGCGGTGTGGGGCCTGTCCCCCAAACATATGAGTTTCAGAACGGCCTGCTGACGTTTACCCTGGGCTGTGCTGAAGTTGGTGGTGAAGGTGTGTGGCTGACTGGATGAGCAGGTGGAAGAAGAGGAGGAGGAAGCTGAGTAGGAGGAGGAGGAGACAGGAGGCAAAGAATGTTGCCCTGCGATCCTTGGCGGCGGAAGGACGTGCGCCAAACAGCTCTCCGCCTGGGGCCCAGCCACCACTACATTTACCCAGTGTGCAGTTAGGGAGATATCGCGTCCCTGGCCGTGCTTACTGGTCCACGTATCTGTGGTTAGGTGGACCTTGCCACAGATGGCGTTGCGCAGTGCACACTTGATTTTATCGGATACTTGGTTGTGCAGGGAAGGCACGGCTCTCTTGGAGAAGTAGTGCCGGCTGGGAACAACATACTGTGGGACAGCAAGCGACATGAGCTGTTTGAAGCTGTGTGTGTCCACCAGCCTAAATGACAGCATTTCATAGGCCAGTAGTTTAGAAATGCTGGCATTCAGGGCCAGGGATCGAGGGTGGCTAGGTGGGAATTTACGCTTTCTCTCAAATGTTTGTGAGATGGAGAGCTGAACGCTGCCGTGTGACATGGTTGAGATGCTTGGTGACGCAGGTGGTGGTGTTGGTGGTACATCCCATGTTTGCTGGGCGGCAAGTGCCAACGTCCCTCCAGAGGCGGAGGAAGAGGCCGAGGCGGCGGCAGCAGCAGAAGAGGCCGAGGCGGCAGCAGCAGAAGAGGTAGCGGGGGAGCCTGAGTGACTTCCTTGTTTTTAAGGTGTTTACTCCACTGCAGTTCATGCTTTGCATGCAGGTGCCTGGTCATGCAGGTTGTGCTAAGGTTCAGAACGTTAATGCCTCGCTTCAGGCTCTGATGGCACAGCGTGCAAACCACTCGGGTTTTGTCGTCAGCACATTGTTTGAAGAAGTGCCATGCCAGGGAACTCTTTGAAGCTGCCTTTGGGGTGCTCGGTCCCAGATGGTGGCGGTCAGTAGCAGGCAGAGTCTCTTGGCGGCGGGTGTTCTGATTTTGCCCACTGCTCCCTCTTTTGCTACGCTGTTGGCTCGGTCTCACCACTGCCTCTTCCTCTGAACTGTGAAAGTCAGTGGCACGACCTTCATTCCATGTGGGGTCTAGGACCTCATCGTCCCCTGCATCGTCTTCCACCCAGTCTTGATCCCTGACCTCCTGTTCAGTCTGCACACTGCAGAAAGACGCAGCAGTTGGCACCTGTGTTTCTTCATCATCAGAGACGTGCTGAGGTGGTATTCCCATGTCCTCATCATCAGGAAACATAAGTGGTTGTGCGTTAGTGCATTCTATCTCTTCCACCCCTGGGGAAGGGCTAGGTGGATGCCCTTGGGAAACCCTGGCAGCAGAGTCTTCAAACAGCATAAGAGACTGCTGCATAACTTGAGGCTCAGACAGTTTCCCTGATATGCATGGGGGTGATGTGACAGACTGATGGGCTTGGTTTTCATGCGCAATCTGTGCGCTTTCTGCAGAAGACTGGGTGGGAGATAATGTGAACGTGGTGGATGCACTGTCGGCCACCCAATTGACTAATGCCTGTACCTGCTCAGGCCTGACCATCCTTAGAACGACATTGGGCCCCACCAAATATCCCTGTAAATTCTGGCGGCTACTGGGACCTGAGGTAGTTGGTACGCTAGGACGTGTCGCTGTTGCAGAACGGCCACGTCCTCTCCCAGCACCAGAGGGTCCACTAACACCACCATGACCATGTCCATGTCCGCGTCCCTTACTAGATGTTTTCCTCATTGTTACCGTTCACCACAATAAGAAAAATATTATTCGGGCCAATGTATTGAATTAAAATTCAGGCCTTTTTTTACAGACACCTAACACTGTCTGGCTATCTATTTAGGTACCGTATTACACTAATACAGGCACACCAGTAATGACAGATTTAGCTGAATATAAATGTCAGGCCTATTTTTTACACGCTGTGTGACAGATATACCTTTAATCACAGAATTAGACTTGTATCTGCACTGTAGCGTGTGTGTTAAGTTTTTCAGAATGACACTATCAGCACCTTGAATCTAATATACCCTTTTTGGGATAGATTAAAAAGTAGGCCTGATATAGCAGAAACTACTAATTTTGAGAATGGCAAATTTGGGAATAGTTTTTCAACCCAGAACAAAAACTGTGCTTTTACGGTCACTACAAATAATTTGACCAGCTAAAACAGTACAGATTTGGAGGAATATAAATGTCAGGCCTATTTTTTACGCGCTGTGTGACAGATATACCTTTAATCACAGAATTAGACTTGTATCTGCACTGTAGCGTGTGTGTTAAGTTTTTCAGAATGACACTATCAGCACCTTGAATCTAATATACCCTTTTTGGGATAGATTTAAAGTAGGCCTGATATAGCAGAAACTACTAATTTTGAGAATGGCAAATTTGGGAATAGTTTTTCAACCCAGAACAAAAACCGTGCTTTTACGGTCACTACAAATAATTTGACCAGCTAAAACAGTACAGATTTGGAGGAATAGAAATGTCAGGCCTATTTTTTAGGCGCTGGGTGACAGGCTCAACTTGCCCCTGATGTAGTATATGGCCAAAAAATAACCACACCATTGATGGTTAAATGCACTTGGGTGACACAAGCTCAGCCTGCACCTAATGTAGTATATGGCCAAAAAATAACCACACTATTGATGGTTAAATGCACTTGATGAAAGCTTGACCCTGATGTAGGATATAGCAAAAAATAACCACACTATTGATGGTTAAATGCACTTGGGTGACACAGGCTCAGCCTGCACCTGATGTAGTATATGGCCAAAAAAGAACCACACTATTGATGGTTAAATGCACTTGGTGGTAGCTTGTGCTGGCGCACCACAAGCCACAAAATGGCCGCCGATCACCCCAGAAAAAAGTGATATAAAAACGCTCTGGGCAGCCTAAAAAAAGTGAGCAATTCAATATCAGCACTTCAATGATCCACAGCTGGAGATCGATCACTGAATTAAGTCTTTTGGAGGTGTTAATCTGCCTAATCTCGCCCTAATGTCGCAGCAGCAACCTCTCCCTACGCTTGTATTAGCAGAGTGACGTGCAGCGCTACGTGACCCAAGCTTATATAGAGGCTGGGTCACATGCTGCACTGGCCAATCACAGCCATGCCAATAGTAGGCAAGGCTGTGATGGCCTCTTGGGGCAAGTAGTATGACGCTTGTTGATTGGCTGCTTTGCAGCCTTTCAAAAAGCGGCGAACACCGAACCCGAACCCGGACTTTTACGAAAATGTTCGGGTTCGGGTCCGTGTCACGGACACCCCAAAATTCGGTACGAACCCGAACTATACAGTTCGGGTTCGCTCATCCCTAGTCCCAACCCCATTTATAAGGCAATAAATCCCACTTATTAAACCTGACAGGGCACACCTGTGAAGTGAAAACCATTTCAGGGGACTACCTCTTGAAGCTCATCAAGAGAATGCCAAGAGTGTGCAAAGCAGTAATCAAAGAAAAAGGTGGCTACTTTGAAGAACCTAGAATATGACATATTTTCAGTTGTTTCACACTTGTTTGTTATGTATATAATTCCACATGTGTTAATTCATAGTTTTGATGCCTTCAGTGTGAATCTACAATTTTCATAGTCATGAAAATAAAGAAAACTCTTTGAATGAGAAGGTGTGTCCAAACTTTTGGTCTGTACTGTATATGCTTTCCTGGTCGTGTTTTTGGCGCCAAAAATAACTGTGGAGGGGGAGAAGAAAGGGGAAGAATTTTGGATGAGGTGTGTCCACAGGAGGGGCGTTTCTATTATGAAACTACTAATAAACAATTCCTAGATGCGGATCCCATCAGGGCTATGTTGATGGTTTTATTTCTTTATTTCTTTATTTTATATAGGTGGACGAGCTCCCCGGCGCCCGGAGTGGGGGGGGGGGGACGCGGGGAGAGGGGGGGGCCGTGGTGCAGAGCCGGCCTTTCCTCTATCGGGCTGGGGCGCTCGTCAAGTGAGGGGGGCGTGGTTACGGTTCCAGCCTCTCTTCTGGGAGAGCGCTATTGGTGAGCGTTCTTCAAAGGGGTGACGTCATAGCTACGCCTCCAATTAGTGTCCGGAGGCTGTGATGTGTCTGCTGTGCTGTGCTGCGCTGCCTTTATCTCACAGCATGAGCGGGCGCTATATGCAGTGGCGTAGTACATGATTAGCTTGTCGCTGGGGCATAAGAGTTTAATAGGATATACAGGGAGTGCAGAATTATTAGGCAAGTTGTATTTTTGAGGATTAATTTTATTATTGAACAACAACCATGTTCTCAATGAACCCAAAAAACTCATTGATATCAAAGCTAAATATTTTTGGAAGTAGTTTTTAGTTTGTTTTTAGTTTTAGCTATTTTAGGGGGATATATGTGTGTGCAGGTGACTATTACTGTGCATAATTATTAGGCAACTTAACAAAAAACAAATATATACCCATTTCAATTATTTATTTTTACCAGTGAAACCAATATAACATCTCAACATTCACAAATATACATTTCTGACATTCAAAAACAAAACAAAAACAAATCAGTGACCAATATAGCCACCTTTCTTTGCAAGGACACTCGAAAGCCTGCCATCCATGGATTCTGTCAGTGTTTTGATCTGTTCACCATCAACATTGCGTGCAGCAGCAACCACAGCCTCCCAGACGCTGTTCAGAGAGGTGTACTGTTTTCCCTCCTTGTAAATCTCACATTTGATGATGGACCACAGGTTCTCAATGGGGTTCAGATCAGGTGAACAAGGAGGCCATGTCATTAGATTTTCTTCTTTTATACCCTTTCTTGCCAGCCACGCTGTGGAGTACTTGGATGCGTGTGATGGAGCATTATCCTGCATGAAAATCATGTTTTTCTTGAAGGATGCAGACTTCTTCCTGTACCACTGCTTGAAAAAGGTGTCTTCCAGAAACTGGCAGTAGGACTGGGAGTTGAGCTTGACTCCATCCTCAACCCGAAAAGGCCCCACAAGCTCATCTTTGATTATACCAGCCCAAACCAGTACTCCACCTCCACCTTGCTGGCGTCTGAGTCGGACTGGAGCTCTCTGCCCTTTACCAATCCAGCCACGGGCCCATCCATCTGGCCCATCAAGACTCACTCTCATTTTATCAGTCCATAAAACCTTAGAAAAATCAGTCTTGAGATATTTCTTGGCCCAGTCTTGACGTTTCAGCTTGTGTGTCTTCTTCAGTGGTGGTCGTCTTTCAGCCTTTCTTACCTTGGCCATGTCTCTGAGTATTGCACACCTTGTGCTTTTGGGCACTCCAGTGATGTTGCAGCTCTGAAATATGGCCAAACTGGTGGCAAGTGGCATCTTGGCAGCTGCACGCTTGACTTTTCTCAGTTCATGGGCAGTTATTTTGCGCCTTGGTTTTTCCACACGCTTCTTGCGACCCTGTTGACTATTTTGAATGAAACGCTTGATTGTTCGATGATCACGCTTCAGAAGCTTTGCAATTTTAAGAGTGCTGCATCCCTCTGCAAGATATCTCACTATTTTTGACTTTTCTGAGCCTGTCAAGTCCTTCTTTTGACCCATTTTGCCAAAGGAAAGGAAGTTGCCTAATAATTATGCACACCTAATATAGGGTGTTGATGTCATTAGACCACACCCCTTCTCATTACAGAGATGCACATCACCTAATATGCTTAATTGGTAGTAGGCTTTCGAGCCTATACAGCTTGGAGTAAGACAACATGCATAAAGAGGATGATGTGGTCAAAATACTCATTTGCCTAATAATTCTGCACGCAGTGTATGTATTTAAGTAGTATTGTGCGGAAATTTTTACATTCCTGCACTTGGATAAGTATGGCAATAACTAATGGGGTTATATAGTGATCACTAATCTTGGGCCGGGTGTATATAAATAATAAATAATAATAATAATTTACGGATTTTTGATCTTCTTGATATATATTATATAAGTTAATCTGGTGATTGCCTGGTTTTTACTTTAAGGACACATTATAAATATTTTTATTAGTGTTTATGTATACATATATACCCTCCACCTCTATAACTCCATATGGTACACCTATATTATGAATTGATATAGATAAAACTTCTTTTGATTATAGGTTTTGATTAATTTGCATATATAAATTAATTTAATAAGTATTTTGATTAATTTGCATATATGAAATAATTTACGGTAATAAATATTAGCTTTGTTAGAGTGGTGAGATTTAAAAATATGGACAATAAATATGGTCTTAAGTAAAAGGTGGAATAATAATAAATAAATAAAGGTATGATAAAAAAAAAAAAAAATATATATATATATATATATATATATATATATGAAATAAATATGAATATGAATAAACGTGTAATAATGGTGTATGACTACAGCATATATGTCAGATAATAGATAGTAGGCGACGATAAAACATGTAAATGGTAGTGCATAATGCCTGGCTCTAGTGTGGTGCCTTTATCTAGGTCTTGATCTGAATAATCAGGGAGGATTTTATAGTATAGTTTCATTTAATTTGTTTAGCCCAAACGGGGCCAATGTGTCCAACTGATAGATCCAAAAGACATCTCTCTTTTGAAGATTATCATACCTATTAAAGGGGTTTTCTGGTATTTGTTCGATGGTTGTAACTCGGATTGTTTTTTTTTCCTTCTCTAAGGTGGACATACAGTGTCTGGACAGACCATGTTTTGCGTAGTGTCTCTGGGTATTGTACCGGTGCTGATTCATCCGGCAATGTAAAGGTTGTGTGGTGCGGCCAACGTATTGTAGGCCGCATCCACATTATATCAGATAGATAACATAGTTCGCTTGACAGGTCATTCGTTGTTTGATGGGGAATATTGTACCATTATGTTTAGATGTGAAAGTGCTTTGGTTGTGTGTAGTAATTTTGCAACACAGGCATCTATTTGTTCCACATCTGAAAGTACCTACTTTTGCATGTTTTTATCTTGCCCTCATTTTGTTTCTTTTTATGTTGCATTAGTTTGCTGGGGGCGATAACGCTCTTAACGGTGGGTGCCCGCCTATAGGTGATCCTAGGTGTCTTTGGTAGGTGCTTTGCTAAATAAGGATCGTGAAGTAGTATATGCCAGTGTTTTTTGAAGGTTGCCTGGATGTATTTGTTTGAAGAGCTGTATTGGGTGATGAAATTTATATGATCCAATCGATCTTGTTTTTTCGGGGGGTGTGCTTAGATGCTCTATCTGTGTTTTTGATATACATCTTTCTTCAGCATTTTTAATTAGTTGCTTTGGATATCCTTTTTCTGTAAACCCCTTTTTGAGTAATTTGGTCTGTGTTAGGAATTCCTCGTTGTTATTGCAGTTACGCTGGATTCTCTTATATTGGCTATACGAGATTTTTTTTAGCCACTTTTTATGATGAAAACTGGAGAAGTGAATGTAGCTGTTCGTGTCGACTGTTTTGAAATAAGTTCTGGTGGATAGGGAATTGTTGGTATTAGTGACAATGATGTCTAAAAACTTAATTTCTGTTTTATTGAAAATAGGGGTAAAGGTAATTCCCCAGTCTGTACATTTGAGGGACTCGCTAAAGGATTTGGCCGATATTTTGTCCCTATCCCAGATGATAAAGATATCATCTATGTATCTTTTGAAGTAAATTATTTGGTCCTTATATATCGGGTGATCCTTGATGTGTGTTTTTTCATATTCGCCCATAAATATGTTAGCGACAGACGGCGCTACCCGCGTCCCCATTGCGGTACCCTTGCATTGATGATATGTGGTATTATTTTATTTGAAATAGTTGTTTTCTAAGATGAACCGTAAGCTGTCAAGTAGAAAATGTGTTTGTGGGAGTTTTAATATACAATCTCGTTCTAGTACAGACTTAACACAGTTAATCCCTAGTTCATGCTGGATGTTCGAGTATAGTGCAGTGACATCTAATGTGAGAAAAGCATACGTATCTTGCCAGTCAATTGTAAATAGTTCTCTAATTAATTGGCTGGAATCATGGAGATAGCTGGGCAGTTCTTTTACATACGGTTGATTTATTTACAGATGCCTATGCAGGCGTTGAACCTATCTTGCCCCAGGTGAAACTTAATACGTCACTTTTATTATTAATTGAGTTAAAAAACGTGCTTAATACCTTTATTTTATTTTTACTTAATGAACCAAAGAAAAGAAAAAGATTAAAAATACAGTAACCACTCCACTGTACAGTCAAAAAATGATCAATAGATCAAGAGGGAGAGCACGTGCACTATCTCTCACCCCTATCACCTACAGGCAGTTTGCTGCCTTCATGCCGCTTGCAGTGACACCATCAACTAGGCTGGATTGTGGTAACTGAAAGCACTCATCCCACTACGAATACAGCACATAGATAATACCATGTGCAAACAAGTCTGTATCTGTCCCTTTGATGGTGAACACTACGGTAGTAACATTCACGGTTTTGATACCGTATCTAACTGCTAAACTACTCTAGCTTTGATAAGTAGGCCAGCCGGACTACTACTGGCTAACTAACAGTGGAGTGAATCGCTGATTTAAAAACTAAGTCTGCCCCCCGACATGTTTCACCAGATAACTGGCTTCTTCAGGGGAATTGGGCAGCAAAGTATCTCTATTTTCCATTAATTCTTGTGGAACACCTAAAAGGTTAACAACGTTTGTAAAATCAGTTTTGAATACCTTGAGGGGTATAGTTTCTTTGATGGGGTTGCTTTTATGAAGTTTTTACTCTAGGGGTGCATCAGGGGGGCTTCAAATGGGACATGGTGCCAAAAAAAAATATCTGCCTTCCAGAGACCATACGGCAATCCTTTCCTTCTGCGCCCTGCCGTTTGGTCATACAGCAGCTTACGACTACATATGGGGTGTTTCTGTAAACTGCAGAATGAGTTTTTAAGTTTTGTTTGGCTTTTAACCCTTACTTTACTAAATTGCTTTTTTGGCATCGTTTTTTTTTTTTTTTACGTGTTAATCTGAGGGGTTGGGGGGGGATATTTTTATAGAGCAGATTCTTACGGACACGGAAATACCTAATATGTCTACTTTTTTTTTCATTTATTTATGTTTTACACTACAGTATATTATCTTTTTATAAACAAATAAAAATACATTTTAGTATCTCCATAGTCTAAGAGTCATTTTATTTTTTTTAGTTTTTAGCCGATTATCTTAGGTAGGGGCTCATTTTTTGCAGGATGAGAGGACGGTTTTATTGGCACTATTTTGGAGGGCATATGACTTTTTGATCGCTTGCTATTACAATTTTTGTGATGTAAGGTGACAAAAAAATAAATAAATTTTGCACCGTTTTTATTTTATTTTTTTGACCGTGTTCATCTGAGGGGTTAGGTCATGGGGTATTTTTATAGAGCAGATTCTTACGGACGCGGCGATACCTAATATGTCTACTTTTTTGGGGTCCGTCCCTTTCTTTCCAGTATGGGGGACCACACCTGAAAAGTGTTGGCCAGGGACGATCCGGGCGCCTCCAGTTCCCGAGGTAATCCGGCTTGCTCTTTCCCAGTCAGAAAAGATCAGGGCCTTGAGGACTGCCTCATAGAACTGAAGGAATTTCCCTGTGTTGCCAGCGCTCCGGGACAGCACAAAAGAGTTGTACAAGGCAATCTGCACCAAGTAGACCGCAACTTTTTTGTACCATGCCCAGGTTTTGCACATGGCATTATATGGCTTGAGGACTTGATCAGAGAGATCAACTCCTCCTATATACCGATTGTAGTCAACGATACAATCGGGCTTGAGGACCGCTGCCGCGGTACCTCGCACAGGGACAGGGTGATGCCGTTACCGTGAATTGTGGACAATACAAGGACATCCCTCTTGTCCTTATATCTGACCAGCAACAGGTTTCCACTGGTAAGGGCACCCCTGGGGATAGGTACCTGGAGGGCGTGGGTAGGGAGGTTGTTTTTTCTGCACGGTCCCACAAGCGGACGTGGATCTGGCAGCGAGGGACTGGAACAAGGGTATACTAGTATAAAAGTTATCCACATAAAGGTGGTACCTCTTATCTAGCAGTGGGTGCATAAGGTCCCACACAAGTTTCCCGCTAACACCCAGAGTGGGGGGACATTCTGGGGGTTCAATACGGGAATCTCGCCCCTCGTACACACGAAACTTGTAAGTGTACCCTGAGGTACTCTCACAAAGTTTGTACAGCTTCACACCATACCTCGCCCGCTTAGAGGGAACATACTGGCGGAAAAGGAGTCTCCCCTTGAAAGCAATGAGAGACTCATCAACCGCGACCTCCCTTCCAGGTACATAGGCCTGTACAAATTTGTCCCCAAACTGATCGATGACCGGAATGATTTTGTACAGGCGGTCATAGGCAGGATCACCTCGGGGGAGAACATGCTGCATTATCTGCATAATGCAGGCATTTCCGGATGGCCTCAAACCGGGTATGTGTCATGGCCGTACTGTAAAGTGGAGTCTGGTAGAGGACGTCCCCACTCCAATAATGCCTGACACTAGGTTTCTTGACTAGACCCATGTGCAGCACGAGGCCCCAAAACGTCCTCATCTCGGCTGCACTGACCGGAGTCCAGCCACCGGGCCTAGCCAAAAAGGAGCCCGGGAGCAACAAACTGTTGGGCGTATAGGTTTGTTTGCTCCACCATTAGATTTACAAAGTGGTCACTGAAAAAAAGACTAAAGTAGTCATATTCAGTGAAGCCCACTGTGGAAATCTGGACTTCTGGTTGGCCTTCAAAATCAGGAATAACGGGCTCAAAACGCTCTGGGGTACACCAGACAAGTTCACCGGCAGGGGGCTCCGGTGGATTTAACTGGTGGGTTGGAAAACTAGTACGAGCCCCAGAGCTGCTCGTACTAGGGTGGGCCACAGGGTCCCTAGCATGGCAGTCCCCTTGCTCCGCCTGGCGGCATCTCCGACGCCTTGGGGGCTCATCATCATTGCTAGATGATGAGGAGGACGCGGATGACAAGAGGAAAGTGGAGTCATCCTCGTCCTCACTGGGACTCTCGGAGTCAGAGGCAAGCTGGGCGTATGCCTCCTCGGCCGAGAATCAGAGGCAAGCTGGGCGTATGCCTCCTCGGACGAGAACATCCGGTGGGCCATAGGGGAGTGTGTGTGTGCGTGTGTGTGTGCGTGAGTGTAAATCTCTATTCAGTGTGCGTGTGTGTAGGGGCACGGGTGTTCCCAAACTTAGCCTAAACCTAACAGACAAAAAAAAAAAAAAAAATAACTAAGAAAAGGGCAAAAAATGTGAAAAATAAAAAAAAATTAAATTCAAAATCGCTGATCAACCGTCCGAAGTTGATCAGCGGTGGGGTGTGTGATGCGCTAACAGTGGCCGGACGCTAAGAGTGCCGGCCACAGTCAGCGTACGCACAAAATAAAAAAAACTGCTTGCGCCCCAAAAAAGTTGTGGGGGGGAGTAGGGGGGGCAAGCTGTAGCACCCTTGTACGCCCTGTGTCCTTAAGAGGTTAATAGTGAACTCCACAGCGACCGTATGTTTATTAGTGGCCCCTTCCCCTCATGCATGTAGCAGTGTAGTTGTGCCGTCATACGTTATATGACTGAATATTTAAGGACCTAAAAACTGCTAAAACCTGTGATCAGTTGTTATGGCAACCTGGAGTAGTACCTGCGAGCTTCTATTGGCTAATAAAGGACATGTGACCGTGTAAATGGCAGTTCAGATTTAAGTGAAAGGCTTGCTGGCTTCTATTGTCTTCGCAAGGGTTTATTTAATTTTATGTTTCCATGTGTCATAACAAGATATCGACAGTTTCCCCCATAACAGTGACCTCTACAGTCCCAACCCCTTTAACAATGACCTCCACAGTGCCCGCCCTATTAACAGTGATCTCCACAAAGCCTGCCCCTTTAACAGTGACATCCATAGTGGCCGCCACTTTAATATTGACTTTCACAGTAACCGCCCCTTTAACATTGACCTCCACAGTGCCCGTCCATTTAACAGTGACCTCCACAGTGCCCGCCCCTTTAACAGTGACCTTTTCTGTAACAGTGACCTGCACAGTGCCTGCCCCTTTAACAGAGATCTCCACAGTGCCCGCTCCTTTCACAGTGACCGCCCCTTTAACAGTAATAAAAGTAGTTGTAGAGCAGCACAAAAATGGACCTTCTGGCCTATACGGAATGCACCAGCAGTGGAGGGACAGCCAATCCAACGTCGTCCCGGCCCTCGTCCCGTCTCTACAGTGCCGGCCCCTTTAACATAGACCACCCCTTTAACAGTGACCTTCACACTGCACGCCCCTTTAACAGTGACCTTCACAGTGCCAGCCCCTTTAACAGTGACCTCCACAGTGCTCGCACCTTTAACAATAACCTCCACAGCGCTCGACCTTTTAACATTGACCACCCCTTTAACAGTGACCCCTACATTGTCTGCCCCTTTAACAGTGACCTCCAATGTACCCGCCCCTTTAACAGTGACTGCCACAGTGCCAGCCCCTTTAACAGTGACCTCCACAGTGCTCGCACTTTAACAATAACCTCCACAGCGCTCGCCCTTTTAACATTGACCACCCCTTTAACAGTGACCCCTACATTGTCTGCCCCTTTAACCACCTCAGCCCCCAGTGCTTAAACACCCTGAAAGACCAGGCCACTTTTTACACTTCTGACCTACACTACTTTCACCGTTTATTGCTCGGTCATGCAACTTACCACCCAAATGAATCTTACCTCCTTTTCTTCTCACTAATAGAGCTTTCATTTGGTGGTATTTCTTTGCTGCTGACATTTTAACTTTTTTTGTTATTAATCGAAATTTAACGATTTTTTTGCAAAAAAAAGAAATTTTTCACTTTCAGTTGTAAAATTTTGCAAAAAAAACGACATCCATATATAAATTTTGCTCTAAATTTATTGTTATACATGTCTTTGTTAAAAAAAAATGTTTGGGTAAAAAAAAAATGGTTTGGGTAAAAGTTATAGCGTTTACAAACTATGGTACAAAAATGTGAATTTCCGCTTTTTGAAGCAGCTCTGACTTTCTGAGCACCTGTCATGTTTCCTGAGGTTCTACAATGGCCAGACAGTACAAACACCCCACAAATCACCCCATTTCTGAAAGTAGACACCCTAAGGTATTCACTGATGGGCATAGTGAGTTCATAGAACTTTTTATTTTTTGTCACAAGTTAGCGGAAAATGATGATTTTTTTATTTTTTTTTGCTTACAAAGTCTCATATTCCACTAACTTGTGACAAAAAATAAAAAGTTCTATGAACTCACTATGCCCATCAGTGAATACCTTGGGGTGTCTTCTTTCCAAAATGGGGTCACTTGTGGGGTAGTTATACTGCCCTGGCATTCTAGGGGCCCAAATGTGTGGTAAGGAGTTTGAAATCAAATTCTGTAAAAAATGGCCAGTGAAATCCGAAAGGTGCTCTTTGGAATGTGGGCCCCTTTGCCCACCTAGGCTGCAAAAAAGTGTCACACATGTGGTATCTCCGTATTCAGGAGAAGTTAGGGAATGTGTTTTGGGGTGTCATTTTACATATACCCATGCTGGGTGAGATAAATATCTTGGTCAAATGCCAACTTTGTATAAAAAAATGGGAAAAGTTGTCTTTTGCCAAGATATTTCTCTCACCCAGCATGGGTATATGTAAAATGACACCCCAAAACACATTCCCCAACTTCTCCTGAATACGGAGATACCACATGTGTGACACTTTTTTGCAGCCTAGGTGGGCAAAGGGGCCCATATTCCAAAGAGCACCTTTCGGATTTCACTGGTCATTTTTTACAGAATTTGATTTCAAACTCCTTACCACACATTTGGGCCCCTAGAATGCCAGGGCAGTATAACTACCCCACAAGTGACCCCATTTTGGAAAGAAGACACCCCAAGGTATTCGCTGATGGGCATAGTGAGTTCATGGAAGTTTTTATTTTTTCTCACAAGTTAGTGGAATATGAGACTTTGTAAGGAAAAAAAAAAATCATCATTTTCCACTAACTTGTGACAAAAAATAAAAAGTTCTATGAACTCGCCATGCCCCTCACGGAATACCTTGGGGTGTCTTCTTTCCAAAATGGGGTCACTTGTGGGGTAGTTATACTGCCCTGGCATTCTAGGGGCCCAAATGTGTGGTAAGGAGTTTGAAATCAAATTCTGTAAAAAATGGCCAGTGAAATCCGAAAGGTGCTCTTTGGAATGTGGGCCCCTTTGCCCACCTAGGCTGCAAAAAAGTGTCACACATGTGGTATCTCCGTATTCAGGAGAAGTTGGGGAATGTGTTTTGGGGTGTCATTTTACATATACCCATGCTGGGTGAGATAAATATCTTGGTCAAATGCCAACTTTGTATAAAAAAATGGGAAAAGTTGTCTTTTGCCAAGATATTTCTCTCACCCAGCATGGGTATATGTAAAATGACACCCCAAAACACATTCCCCAACTTCTCCTGAATACGGAGATACCACATGTGTGACACTTTTTTGCAGCCTAGGTGGGCAAAGGGGCCCACATTCCAAAGAGCACCTTTCGGATTTCACAGGTCATTTACCTACTTACCACACATTTGGGCCCCTGGAAAATGCCAGGGCAGTATAACTACCCCACAAGTGACCCCATTTTGGAAAGAAGACACCCCAAGGTATTCGCTGATGGGCATAGCGAGTTCATCGAATTTTTTATTTTTTGTCACAAGTTAGTAGAAAATGATGATTTTTTTTTTTTTTTCTTACAAAGTCTCATATTCCACTAACTTGTGACAAAAAATAAAAACTTCCATGAACTCACTATGCCCATCAGCGAATACCTTGGGGTGTCTTCTTTCCAAAATGGGGTCACTTGTGGGGTAGTTATACTGCCCTGGCATTCTAGGGGCCCAAATGTGTGGTAAGGGGTTTGAAATCAAATTCTGTAAAAAATGGCCTGTGAAATACGAAAGGTGCTCTTTGGAATGTGGGCCCCTTTGCCCACCTAGGCTGCAAAAAAGTGTCACACATGTGGTATCTCCGTATTCAGGAGAAGTTGGGGAATGTGTTTTGGGGTGTCATTTTACATATACCCATGCTGGGTGAGATAAATATCTTGGTCAAATGCCAACTTTGTATAAAAAAATGGGAAAAGTTGTCTTTTGCCAAGATATATCTCTCACCCAGCATGGGTATATGTAAAATGACACCCCAAACCACATTCCCCAACTTCTCCTGAATACGGAGATACCACATGTGTGATACTTTTTTGCAGCCTAGGTGGGCAAAGGGGCCCACATTCCAAAGAGCACCTTTCGGATTTCACTGGTCATTTTTTACAGAATTTGATTTCAAACTCCTTACCACACATTTGGGCCCCTAGAATGCCAGGGCAGTATAACTACCCCACAAGTGACCCCATTTTGGAAAGAAGACACCCCAAGGTATTCGCTGATGGGCATAGTGAGTTCATGGAAGTTTTTATTTTTTACCAGTAAAAATGAAGATAGTCACGGCACTCCAAAAGCTTCCTTAGTCAGTGTTCTTTATTCCACCAAAAGTACAGCAGCAACGTTTCGACAATAGTCTTTATCAAGGTGCTCTTTGGAATGTGGGCCCCTTTGCCCACCTAGGCTGTAAAAAAGTGCCACACATGTGGTATCGCCGTACTCAGGAGAAGTTGGGGAATGTGTTTTGGGGTGTCATTTTACATATACCCATGCTGGGTGAGATAAATATCTTGGTCAAATGCCAACTTTGTATAAAAAAAATGGGAAAAGTTGTCTTTTGCCAATATATTTCTCTCACCCAGCATGGGTATATGTAAAATGACACCCCAAAACACATTGCCCAACTTCTCCTGAATACGGCGATACCAGATGTGTGACACTTTTTTGCAGCCTAGATGCGCAAAGGGGCCCACATTCCTTTTATGAGGGCATTTTTTGACATTTGGATCCCAGACTTCTTCTCACGCTTTAGGGCCCCTAAAATGCCAGGGCAGTATAAATACCCCACATGTGACCCCATTTTGGAAAGAAGACACCCCAAGGTATTCAATGAGGGGCATGGCGAGTTCATAGAATTTTTTTTTTTTTGGCACAAGTTAGCGGAAATTGATTTTATTTATTTTTTTCTCACAAAGTCTCCCTTTCCGCTAACTTGGGACAAAAATTTCAATCTTTCATGGACTCAATATGCCCCTCACGGAATACCTTGGGGTGTCTTCTTTCCAAAATGGGGTCACATGTGGGGTATTTATACTGCCCTGGCATTCTAGGGGCCCTAAAGCGTGAGAAGAAGTCTGGAATATAAATGTATAAAAAATTTTACGCATTTGGATTCCGTGAGGGGTATGGTGAGTTCATGTGAGATTTTATTTTTTGACACAAGTTAGTGGAATATGAGACTTTGTAAGAAAAAAAAAAAAATTTCCGCTAACTTGGGCCAAAAAAATGTCTGAATGGAGCCTTACAGAGGGGTGATCAATGACAGGGGGGTGATCAATGACAGGGGGGTGATCAATGACAGGGGGGTGATCAGGGAGTCTATATGGGGTGATCACCACACAGTCATTGATCACCCCCCTATAAGGCTCCATTCAGATGTCCGTATGTGTTTTGCGGATCCGATCCATGTATCCGTGGATCCGTAAAAATCATGCGGACATCTGAATGGAGCTTTACAGGGGGGTGATCAATGACAAGGGGGTGATCAATGACAGGGGGGTGATCAGGGAGTCTATATGGGGTGATCACCACAGTCATTGATCACGCCCCTGTAAGGCTCCATTCAGACGTCCGTATGCGTTTTGCGGATCCGATCAGTCTATCAGTGGATCCGTAAAAATCATGCGGACATCTGAATGGAGCTTTACAGGGGGGTGATCAATGACAGGGGGGTAATCAATGACAGGGGGGTGATCAGGGAGTCTATATGGGGTGATCACCACAGTCATTGATCACGCCCCTGTAAGGCTCCATTCAGATGTCCGTATACGTTTTGCGGATCCGATCAGTCTATCAGTGGATCCGTAAAAATCATGCGGACATCTGAATGGAGCTTTACAGGGGGGTGATCAATGACAGGGGGGTAATCAATGACAGGGGGGTGATCAGGGAGTCTATATGGGGTCATCACCACAGTCATTGATCACGCCCCTGTAAGGCTCCATTCAGACGTCCGTATGCGTTTTGCGGATCCGATCAGTCTATCAGTGGATCCGTAAAAATCATGCGGACATCTGAATGGAGCTTTACAGGGGGGTGATCAATGACAGGGGGTAATCAATGACAGGGGGGTGATCAGGGAGTCTATATGGGGTGATCACCACAGTCATTGATCACGCCCCTGTAAGGCTCCATTCAGACGTCCGTATGCGTTTTGCGGATCCGATCAGTCTATCAGTGGATCCGTAAAAATCATGCGGACATCTGAATGGAGCTTTACAGGGGGGTGATCAATGACGGGGTAATCAATGACAGGGGGGTGATCAGGGAGTCTATATGGGGTGATCACCACAGTCATTGATCACGCCCCTGTAAGGCTCCATTCAGACGTCCGTATGCGTTTTGCGGATCCGATCCATCTATCAGTGGATCTGTAAAAATCATGCGGACATCTGAATGGAGCTTACAGGGGGGTGATCAATGACAGGGGGGTAATCAATGACAGGGGGGTGATCAGGGAGTCTATATGGGGTGATCACCACAGTCATTGATCACGCCCCTGTAAGGCTCCATTCAGACGTCCGTATGCGTTTTGCGGATCCGATCAGTCTATCAGTGGATCCGTAAAAATCATGCGGACATCTGAATGGAGCTTTACAGGGGGGTGATCAATGACAGGGGGGTAATCAATGACAGGGGGGTGATCAGGGAGTCTATATGGGGTGATCACCACAGTCATTGATCACGCCCCTGTAAGGCTCCATTCAGACGTCCGTATGCGTTTTGCGGATCCGATCAGTCTAACAGTGGATCCGTAAAAATCATGCGGACATCTGAATGGAGCTTTACAGGGGGGTGATCAATGACAGGGGGGTAATCAATGACAGGGGGGTGATCAGGGAGTCTATATGGGGTGATCAGGGGTGATCAAGGGTGATCAAGGGTGAATAAGGGGTTAATAAGTGACAGGGGGGGTGTAGTGTAGTGGTGCTTGGTGCAACATATTACTGAGCTATCTGTGTCCTCTGGTGGTCGATCCAAACAAAGGGGACCACCAGAGGACCAGGTAGCAGGTATATTAGACGCTGTTATCAAAACAGCGTCTAATATACCTGTTAGGGGTTAAAAAAATCACATCTCCAGCCTGCCAGCGAACGATCGCCGCTGGCAGACTGGAGATCCACTCGCTTACCTTCCGATCCTGTGAACGCGCGCGCCTGTGTGCGCGCGTTCACAGGAAATCTCGCGTCTCGCGAGAGGACGCACCGGCGCGTCCACCCAGAACAACAGGACCGCCGCAAAGACGCAATCCTGCGTACGGCGGTCCTGGGGTGGTTAACAGTGACCTCCAATGTACCCGCCCCTTTAACAGTGACTGCCACAGTGCCCGCCCCTTTCACAGTGACCTCCGCACTGTTTGCCCCTTTAATAGCGACCTCCACATTGCCCATCCCTTTAATAGCGACAGTGACATCTTCACAATATTCGCCACCTGCCACCCCGCAAACAGAGGATCGGCTGACAACACCACCACCTGGGTAACCAAGCATCTCCACAATATCCCACGGAAGCGTGCAGCTCTCCATCTCCCAAACACTGGAGAGGGAGAGGAAGTACCCCCCTACCCACCCACGATCCCTAGCCCTGAATGCCAGCATTTCTAAATTGCTGGCCTTTAAAATGCTGTCATTCCGTCTGGTGGAGACGGATAGTTTTAAAGGCCTTATGGCGGTGCTGTCCCACAGTACGTCTTGCCCAGCCGCCACTACTTTTCCAGGCGAGCCATCCCTTCCCTGCACAACCAAGTGGGGGACAAAATCAGGTGTGCACTGCGCAACGCCATCTGTGGCAAGGTGCACCTCACTACAGATACGTGGACCAGTAAGCACGGTCAGGGACGTTATATCTCCCTAACAGCACACTGGGTAAATTGTCATGCATTTTCATAAGTTTACAGTCTTATCTGAAGATATTATAGCCTAAATATCAATGCTCATTGCCTTTAAGTGTAAAGTCAGACTGAACCAGAGTCTAAAATCTTTCTGTAGGATTGAAATAGGCCGAGATGAGGTTATGCTGAGTTTAGTTTGGGTAAAATGTTTATAGCGGACATAGAATGTATTATCTCTTAAAATTATTGTGAGCAGATGTGGTATATCTGTTAATACTATAATGGGTCCTACAGACATGTGTCTGTGAGAGATAACCATTTAAATAGCAATGTATTATTTTACTTCCTTACAAGGTCATTAAGGAAATAAATGCCTTGAGGGAAACATTTGGTGTGCATTGTCCAATTCATGTATGCATGATTATGTTCTATATATTTCTGTGTGGTATATTTAGATTTGCAACATATCTTAACCAATGATTTATATAATATGTCATTTATGTGTAACAGTGTGTCGATATATATATATATATATATATATATATCGTACCATGTATGTATCATTTAGAATATATATTTTATGCCGTGTCTATCTCACTGACTGAATATAGTATTTTTAAGGTTTAGAAAGTATTGAAGTTATCTTCCTACTAATTGAATTTCATGAGGAGAGCTGAATGTTATTAGTTATCCATGTGGACAAGTTAAATATATGAACCTGGATGCCAAGTAAAAAGGCCCATTGTCCCATTGTCCATTATCATGAATTTAAAAAGACAGTAGAAGATAGTGACTCCAACATGTCTAGATTATGGGTAATTAAAATGTCAGGAAGAAACCATTATTGCTGATGTATATTGAAGAGGTCAAGAAGGTCATGTGAACGTATTATTAGGTATTTAGAATTCATGTTTGAAATTGATATGTGGTACAACAGTGCCATCTAGAGGTAGATGGATAATAGTATGTCATTTTCACCAGTATTTTAGGGGTTAAAATGACATCATTATTATCTGCATATGAATACACCCACCTTGTCTGATTGGAGATCCCTAATCTAGAAGGGGATGAGTTCTTAGATAGCATGGGGTATAAAGTATGCATGTAAGAGGTTAGAGAGAAACCTTCAACTGACAGAAATTTCAACTAACAACTTACTTCAAGAACTAAAATACAACTACAACACAAGAAAATCTTG
The DNA here is from genome assembly GCF_905171765.1 of Bufo bufo. Taxonomy (NCBI): domain Eukaryota; kingdom Metazoa; phylum Chordata; class Amphibia; order Anura; family Bufonidae; genus Bufo; species Bufo bufo. The sequence continues at coordinate 68,759,169 of NC_053389.1, forward strand.
CTACAAAGAAACATTGGCACAGAGAAAATTGCCCATAAGAAGGATTCATCACAATAGAATATCACAATAGAATATCACTAGAAAATGTAACTGACAATTTTTTTTATTTTGCTATACCTAGTAGACAGGTTACAAAAATAAAAAAAATTGTCAGTTACATTTTCGGGTGAAAGTCACCAATTTTTGGGTGTGAAGTAGACACTACTATACCGAGTAGACAGGTAAAAAAAAAAATTGTCTGTTACATTTTTGGGTGAAATTCACAAATTTTTGGGTGTAATATACCCCTCCTCTACCTAGTTGACAGCTTAATAAATTTCAATAATTTTTCTTTAACATTTTCGGGTGACAATAAACAATTTTTTTCTGTCATAGACCTCTGCTCTACCAAGTAGACAGGTTAATAAATTTCACAAATTTTTTTGTTACATTCTTGGGTTGACATTATACAATTTTAGACGTGAATAAACCCCTGCTCTGCATAGGTGACAGGGAATAAAATTTAAGAAATTCTTCTTTAATTGATGCGCGCCACCTCCTTTGATTCAATGCTTAAACTTTAACAAGTTGTACCACATTTGCGCTTTAATAATTTGTCCCACAATTCCGCTTTACTCTTTTGGCCAACATTTGCGCTTCAATACCTTGTCCCACATTTCCGCTTTACTCTTTTGGCCCACATTTGGGCTTCTGTAATTTGTCCCAAATTTTTTCCTCAATAACTTTTCCCATAATTCCGCTTTACTCTTCTGGCCCACATTTGCGCTCATGTAATTTGTCCCACATTTGCGATTTATCAGCTTTTCTCACATTTCCGCTCGATCCCAAATTTTTTAAATAAATTTATCTCCCTTAAATTTAGTCTCTTTTTCTCACACTCCCTCCCCGGCGTGGAACCCTGATTCGCTGATAACCGTGATCAACATGGTAGGCTCAGAAAAGAACATCGAAAGTTGATAGAGTAGATATCGAAATGGATGGTGGATGTCACTGGGGCACCTCTACATAGGTGACAGGAACATACATTTTGAAAAATCGTCAATTGCATTGTCAGGTGACATTTTTCAAATTTTGACGGATAGAAACCCCTGCTCTGCATAGTTGACAGGGAAATTTTTTTTATAAATTCTTCATTAATTAATGCACGCCACATCCTTTCATACAATGCTTAAACTTTAAAAAGTTGTCCCACTTTTACGTTTTAATAATTTGTCCCATAATTCCACTCTATAATTTTAAATTTGAAAAAAATAAATCCTCCCTTGGATGTGGTCTCTCTTTCTCACACTCCCTCTCCAGTGTGGAACCCTGATTCCCCGCCACCCGTGATCACCATGGTAGGCGCATAAAAGAACATCAAAAGTTGATAGAGCAGATATTAAATTGGATCGTGAACATCACGGGGACGAGCAACATGGTGGGGCAGTAAGTGTGCACACGCCTACACGAACTGACTGACAGGGGTCAGCCCCTGCAACCTCTGGGTCTCCAAATTGGGCACAAGGCCTGAGCTTGCCCATTAACCCTTGGAGGTGCTGGCCTGCCCTGCAGCCAGTGTATTGTCTGAACATGTGTTTAGCACGACTGCAGGGGGTTATCACAGGTTATATTTCCCAATGTTTTGGGGTGTACCCAAATTTAAAAAAATATTAATAAATTTAAAACCAAAAAGCAGTGTAGGCTACCTCCTCCTCCTCCACTGCCGCTTCCACCTACACCGCCACATCCACCGCCTCCTCAACCTCCTACTCCATATGGACCTCGTCCTCCTAGATCAAGATTATTATTATTTTTTTTATGTATTTTATGTTATTTAAAGTTATTTCCCTATCCACATTTGTTTGCAGAGCACTTGCCATGCTCTTAACCACATTTTGCTGCCATTTGCAGCCCTCTAGCCCTTTCCATGACATTTTTACAGCCATTTTAGTGCTCCAAAGTTCGGGTCCCCATTGACTTCAATAAGGTTCGGGGTCAAGTTCGGATCCCGAACTCAAACTTTTTTCCGAAGTTCGGCTGAACCCGTCGAACCCGAACATCCAGGTGTCTGCTCAACTTTACTGATTAGTAGATATAGACAACAGCATTCCAATTAAATGCAGAATTCAATCTTTATTTGTAAGACAATTTCTCATTTAAGTGTCGTTTCGGTCAAAAATGACCTTCTTCAAACCCAAGTTGCCAGGGAAGTAAGTAAGTAGGAGATGGTGCATGTAGAGAAGCGCCCATCGACACTGATGGAGCCCTGGGAGCGGTGAGGAGCGCAGGGGACCGTCGCATGTATTTGCGTAACCTTGGCTGCCTCTCTTTTAACAACTGCTGCATGGATATGTTTCTTGGTGTTTCATCAGATTAACCATACTGAAATTCATTGGCTGTCAGCACTGAGTGGATGGCAGTAACATTTTTGCCCAGTTTGCACATACCCATATAAGTGGTGATTGAATCCTATGGCATAATGAGAGGGATAGAACCCTGAACTTGGTTAAGCTGAGTCCTGATTTTTCTGTTGCAGGTACCTATCAAGGTTCGGTGTGATGTGCCTGCAGTATGGAGTCATGCTGGGACTGGCATGATATCTCTTTATAGGGCATATAATAGCCCACCCAGTCTGGTTTAGTTCACTCCCAATGTTAGATAGCACACGGTATAACTGTCCTATGCAGTATATTATTCGGCATCATTGCAAGTATTAAGTGTTGTATACAGATACGCTTTATTATTTATTTATTATTTATTTTCTTTGTATGATTATTCACAAGCTATGGGTATAATCCATCTATGGTACTGACCCCCTGAGGAACCCATTGTATGGGGGAAACGCGTTGGGGCACTAGGGGTAACAAGACCCTTGAGGGACAGTGAGGGTGTGATAGCCCAGGTACGAGGACAGAGAGTCCCCACCACTAGGGGTCGTCTCTGGGCTGTGGTTTATTGTAGGGTGATCTTTCAGGGATAGGTCTCCCCACCCCACTGCACTTTGAAATACGCTTGGTCTCTGTTCGTTTATCTGCTATTTCTGATTAAGCATTGCATATCTTGGGTCAGGTATCATACTATTGAATTGGTTATTTTCTTTGGGGTAATTTATAAATTTTGAACTGGTTGTTCATCACCATTGACACTAGAAGGATATTTTTTATATTTTTTAAACTGATATAATAAAGTATAAAGTTTTTAAGGGCTGTACAGGTTGCTGGATTTTGATTTTTGATTTAAGACCCTGTCATCAGCTGTTACGATATAAGAAATTACTGGACATTATGCAGTTACAGTGCCTATTTCTGCTTATGTCCTCTGGAACATCTTATCAGCAGGGTTTTGGGGTGTCTCACCATGCTGATCTTATATTGATAGGTCATCAATTTAAAAACCTCAGAAAAAAACTCTTTACGTTTGTAAAGATATAAGCTTAGACTTGCATTGAGAGTGGAGGAGGGGCTACAGAACAAGCTGTCAGAGAACTTGTCTTGATGGATTTCACACTGAGAGCGACAGAGCAGCCTGCAATGTATGAAAATACATGCAGGCTGCAAAAGACAAATGATTTAATTTTTTTTATAAAACCCAATGACAGAAATGATTTTAAGCCAAAACAGCGTGCATTTCATTAAATAAATGCTAAACAGGTCTCAATAGCCTCTAATAAACAGGTAGTATGCCAGATAGATGTAATAGATGACAGATTGATACAGCTCTTTCATCCGTGCAGTATTCTATCAGATCACCCTTGCTAGTCCTCAGTATATACAATAGGAAATATAACTTGGCTTAACATTAAGAGTTTGCACCTTTTTGTAATTTGGTAGTTCCAGAAGTTTCATCAAATTATCAAGTTATCTTATGATACACATCTGTAACTATCAGTTAGAGTAGATTTTACCATGAACCCTACCAAGGTGCACCAACTGGCCACCACTGACAAATTGTCTATTGTATTTCCAGATTTTGCAGATCCTCAAAAACAGTATCACATTAGTTACAACCACACGACACCAGGTACAGAGTGCCAATAACTTACCTCCTAGATAAGGTGAGTGCTGGGCAATAAAGGGACAGTAGTGTTTTATAGATATTCTACAAGTTAATATCCATTAAGTAAAGAAACAAACTTTACTTTGGCTCATGGTCCGAGTTGGACATTTTATCAGTTGGCAGAATTCAGTTATCCTATGACTACAGAAGTAACAGAGACAGGATTGCATAAAAAAGAGGGGTTTTCCCAAGAATCTTATATTGAAGGTCTATCCTTATGGTAGTAATTTAATATCTGATCAGGATCCAATACCCCACTCTAGCCAATCATCTGTTTGGGAGTAGCTTCAGTCAGGAGTGTAGCTTGGGCCCCCTTTCATCAATGCTTTATGGCAGGGGTGCTTCTAACCTTTCCGCTGCCTGAGGTAAAAATTGAAACAGCACCCCCTCCTATGCCAAATTCTCAATATAACCCCTTACCTCCAGTCCTACTGTCAGGCCAGACACACACAAGCGAGTTGAATGCAAGTAACAGCATATGTCAATGAGAGGTCCCTTTCTGGCCTCCCCTCCTCTGAGAGGAGCGCACAGCATTATACTAATTTATAATGCTTTGTAATCCCAAAATGTATTGTATAACACTGACAAAGTACCTTCCTTATAATGTGAACTAATACAAAAATCCAACCTTATAATGTGTGCCAGTAGAAAAAATACCTCTATAATGTGTGCTAGTACAAAAATATCCCCTTATAATGTGCGCCAGTACAAAAAAGTGTAATAGCGGTTGCTAACCGCAGATGTTCCTCTACTCACCATGGGGCTCCCTGGCTCCGTGCTCAGGCGAAAACTGTCCTCTCTGGCCACCTCAGTCATTGTCGGTGATTAGCTGCCAGTGTTTTCTCATTCACCTCTGTGGTCCTGAGCTCTGTCCTTACAGACACTATCCTTCCTGGAATTCGCTCTACGGTTTCCTTCTAGCCATGGACACAGCATGCCTTCCAGCTTGTTTCCTGTAGCACCTCGTTAAGGGCCAGAACAGATCACTTCCTGTAAGTTAAGATTTTTGCATATGTGACGTGTGTGACCAATCCTAGCCATCCTGCACCTATATAAATGGTCCAGCCCTCTTCCCAGGTGCCTGAGCGCCATAGTTCCTTGTGTCCTGCAAAGGAAGGTTGCTTTCATTTGTGTTTGTATTCCTGCATTCCTTACCCATGCTTGGATTCTGGACTTCGCTTCCTGGTTGATGTTTATCTGCCCTGTCTCATCTCCTTGGTTTCTGACCCAGATTGCCTGACCTGTACTTGAGCCGCTTGCCCTGACCCATTGCTTGTTCGACTTCACCTCTGTCTTATCCTTCAGTCCTGCACTGTTGCTCCTGGTCATGACTTGGCCTGTTGACTATGACTGTACCTCAGGTAGCTTGCAAGGGAACCCTATGATCCACCTGGACTAGCTGCTTTGTGCGCCAATCCACCTTAAGAGGTAGCGCCCCGGTGTCCCCCGTTGGAATGCCTAGTCCCACTATCAGGCGTATTGTGAAGAATTAGGGGTTCACTTGGACAAGAGCATTAGAGGAGGTTGGTCATGTGGCACAGTGGGTTCATAAAGCCGCTGGTTCATGACAGCCAGCACAAAAAATACCCCTATAATGTGCACCAGTACAAAAAATACCCGCTTATAATGTGAACTAGTGCAAATATCCCCTTACAATGTATGCCAGTACAAAAAATACCCCTTGAAAATGTGTGCTAGTACAAAAAAATCCTCTTTATAATGTGTACCAGTACAAAAAATACCCCCTTATAATGTGTACCAGCACAAAAAGCACCCCCTTATATCGTGCGCCAGTAAAAATGCTCCCTTATGATGTGCTCCAGTGCAAAAAATACCCCTTTATAATGTGTACTAATACAAAGAATACCCCATATAATGTGTGCCAGCACAAAAAAATAACGCTTTGTAATTTGCGCCAGTGGACAAAACACCCCTTTATAATGTGTGCTAGTACAAAAAATACCCCTCTAAAATGTGTGGTAATACAAAAAATAGCCCCTTATAATGTGTGCCAGTGCAAAAAATACTCCGTTATAATGTGCGCCAGTACCAGAAATACCCCCAATAATGTGCGCCAGTACAAACAATACCCCTTTATAATGTCACTAGTAAAAAAAGTTGCCCCTTATAATGTGCGCCACCACACAAAATTATCCCCTTATAATGGGTGCCAGTGCAAAAAATTCCCCTAAATGTGTGCCAGTACAAAAAATGCCTTCTCTTATTACCCCCCAGTAAAGCCAATGTCCCCATAGTGCCCCTCATAATGAATACCAGTACAAGAACATGCCCCCTTATGGGTGCCAGTACAAAATGCCCTTATTTAGTGCCCCCAGTAGGTCCCCCCATTGTTCTCCCCCCTTCCATGGTTGCACAACAGCTTGGTCCAAAAAAAAAACAGAGCCTCAAATACCTCCACTGTCAGTGATGCGTTGCCCTCTTTGGGCCTGTTTCCTTAGCTGTAAGGTGCCCGGTTCTGGCGGCTCGATGATGATTACGTTATTGCATTGCCTGTCCCAGTCTCTAATAGGCTACAGGCTTTAAGGCTGTAGCCTATCAGTAGTAATGCCGGGACAAGGAGACATTGCTCCTGCCGCACTATCTAACTGTATTGCCATACTGAGGACAGCTATACATAATCTGCATTGCACCGCTGGCAAGGGGGGTCCTGTGGCCCCCATGGGTTTGGGGCCAAGTTGCAGTTGCGACCTCTGCAACCCCTATAAGCTACGCCTGGCTTTGTGCTGGAAATAGGTGGTGGAATTACACAGCTGTATTCGCTGTGAGCCGATGGGAGGGAGGAATCCGTTTTAATAGCCAGGATCAGAGCTTCCTCTGATCCCGGCTGGAGAGCTGAAGGTTGCTTTAACAACACAATCTGCTAGTTAAAACTTATCCTTAGAGCTTTAAGAAGGGCCCACTGAAGGACTCTACTCTCCGTACTAAAGCAATGCCAAAAATACATTGCTGTAGTTGTGAGGACCTGCACCACTTGGTGCGTAGTCATTTAGGTGTTAGGCTGACATGGTCTGCTGTGTTCTAATACCATGTTTATTGTTGGTGCTTTAACATCTATTTATTTGCAGGTCCTAGACCTTTAACTTTGAATGCATTGTGACTGCATTGATCATGTGGACTCTGCAAATGGTTCAGGACTGCAGTATGTGTATCTGTGTGCAGTGTCCCACTCAGTGATATTCGTGGGCACTTTAAACTTATGTATATGCTAAGTCAATTTATTGCTGTATTTAAACGGTATATTCCTGATAACAGGCTGTTAGAGTGTCATTACAACCATTCTCCCCTAGGTGGTGCTGGCATCACTTATGTATAGCTAGGGTATGCTAATATAGAGAGGAAGTAGAAACAGAAAGGAAGTAGAATCAGAGAGTCTAGAAAAGTAGTAGGTTGATGGAGGTGTGAAGCAGCACCTGTCTAAGATGTAGCTGCCAATTTAGCCCCTTGGCCCTGATTAAGCTGAGGGGGCATGAGAACAGTATTACAGCTACCTAGCACTGACCAGAGAGCCATTATTTGGATATGGAGTAAGTCTAGTGGAGATAGAAGCAGCCTTAGCTCATGGGAGCCAATATTGTATGGCAAGCCGCCATTGCCACTAAAGACCCTGACGTTCGGCCTAAGACCAAACAAAGATGTCTTCGGGCTGCACCAAAGCCAGCACCTGTGAAGGACACCATGGGAGAATGTGTACGGCTCCTGCAGCAGCTTACAGTCCAGTCCTGTCAGGAGACACCTGAATCTCATCCCAGGCCGCTGTATGCTGAGCCAACACGGACAGTTATTGCATCTGCTTGTGCACAAAGGCCCACAGCATCGATTCCTCCAGCCTCAGTTGAGAGAGCAGTATCAATCTTTACAAGACCCGCTAGTGGGCTGGAGCTGACTTCAGCAACCACCATGCAGAAAAAGGGATACCGCCCAGGCCTTCCTCTGAGGAGCCCTCTGGACACTGATGTCTCCAGCTCTCCGTATAGGTGAGTAGGCCGGCTGGCCAAATCATTTTAGCCTCCCTGTGAGAGACTACTTTATTGGGAGCCAGTGCTGCCATTTTGGGGAAGGGACTCTCCGTTTTGGGTCCTGTTTCTGTGGCAGTTCCCCAAGCCATGTAAGAGTCAGCTACCCTTTGCCAATAATACAGGGCTTCCTGCTGGACTCCATTGCTAGTTTTCAAGTTGCGCCAAGTTTGCGCCATTTTTATCCCTTTCTTACCCACTCTCAGGTTGTCTGAGACTCTACACCAAAGTTATTGCAACGTTTTAAGTCATGTGCCCAGAAAGACATTTTCTGTGTTTTATCTTATGCAACACACGTGTTTTAAGAATCAGAGACTTTGCACTTTAACCAGCTATTGGATGCCCCAAATCAGGGATGGACTTTGTCTCAGAGGATTTTGTCATGGACTGTATTGCCCCATTATAAGATCAACGCCCATTTTTGACACCGTCAAGCACAGATGCGAAGCCCCATGTCACCCTTGCCCCATGAGAACCCGGCAAGACAGATGTATGTGATATTTCATAATGTGTATTGTTATGCATAACCCTTTGCTTATATGAGGTTACCGAAGTGACATAATAGTACTTTGCAACAATGATTTTATGCATACTTGTGTTTGTGTCACATGTTTAATATTTTGCATGTGACGGCGTAGAGATCCACAGCATCTAGCAAGACAAACGCAGAGGACGGCTTACTTTACAGCAGTGGGGGATGCAGTGTCCCACTCAGTGATATTCATGGGCACTTTAACCACCTTAGCCCCCAGTGCTTAAACACCCTGAAAGACCAGGCCACTTTTTACACTTCTGACCTACACTACTTTCACCATTTATTGCTCGGTCATGCAACTTACCACCCAAATGAATTTTACCTCCTTTTCTTCTCACTAATAGAGCTTTCATTTGGTGGTATTTCATACCTACCCCACAAGTGACCCCATTTTGGAAAGAATAGACCCCAAGGTATTCGCTGATGGGCATAGTGAGTTCATGGAAGTTTTTATTTTTTGTCACAAGTTAGTGGAATATGAGACTTTGTATGAAAAAAAAAATAAAAAATCATCATTTTCCACTAACTTGTGACAAAAAATATAAAATTCTAGGAACTCGCCATGCCCCTCACGGAATACCTTGGGGTGTCTTCTTTCCAAAATGGGGTCACTTGTGGGGTAGTTATACTGCCCTGGCATTTTCCAGGGGCCCTAATGTGTGGTAAGTAGGTAAATGACCAGTGAAATCCGAAAGGTGCTCTTTGGAATATGGGCCCCTTTGCCCACCTAGGCTGCAAAAAAGTGTCACACATCTGGTATCTCCGTACTCGGGAGAAGTTGGGGAATGTGTTTTGGGGTGTCTTTTTACATATACCCATGCTGGGTGAGAGAAATATCTTGGCAAAAGACAACTTTTCCCATTTTTTTATACAAAGTTGGCATTTGACCAAGATATTTATCTCATCCAGCATGGGTATATGTAAAATGACACCCCAAAACACATTCCCCAACTTCTCCTGAGTACGGCGATACCAGATGTGTGACACTTTTTTGCAGCCTAGATGCGCAAAGGGGCCCAAATTCCTTTTAGGAGGGCATTTTTAGACATTTGGATACCAGACTTCTTCTCACGCTTTGGGGCCCCTAGAATGCCAGGGCAGTATAAATACCCCACATGTGACCCCATTTTGGAAAGAAGACACCCCAAGGTATTCAATGAGGGGCATGGCGAGTTCATAGAAATTTTTTTTTTTTGGCACAAGTTAGCGGAAATTGATATTTTTTATTTTTTTCTCACAAAGTCTCCCGTTCCGCTAACTTGGGACAAAAATTTCAATCTTTCATGGACTCAATATGCCCCTCACGGAATACCTGGGGGTGTCTTCTTTCCGAAATGGGGTCACATGTGGGGTATTTATACTGCCCTGGCATTCTAGGGGCCCTAAAGCGTGAGAAGAAGTCTGGAATATAAATGTCTAAAAAATTTTACGCATTTGGATTCCGTGAGGGGTATGGTGAGTTCATGTGAGATTTAATTTTTTGTCACAAGTTAGTGGAATATGAGACTTTGTAAGAAAAAAAAATAATAATTCCGCTAACTTGGGCCAAAAAAATGTCTGAATGGAGCCTTACAGGGGGGTGATCAATGACAGGGGGGTGATCAATGACAGGGGGGTTGATCAATGACAGGGGGTTGATCAATGACAGGGGGGTGATCAATGACAGGGGGGTGATCAATGACAGGGGGGTGATCAATGACAGGGGGGGTGATCAATGACAGGGGGGGTGATCAATGACAGGGGTGGTGATCAATGACAGGGGGGTGATCAGGGAGTCTATATGGGGTGATAACCACAGTCATTGATCACGCCCGTGTAAGGCTTCATTCAGACGTCCGGATGCGTTTTGCGGATCCGATCCATCTATCAGTGGATCCGTAAAAATCATGCGGACGTCTGAATGGAGCTTTACAGGGGGGTGATCAATGACAGGGGGGTAATCAATGACAGGGGGGTGATCAGGGAGTCTATATGGGGTGATCACCACAGTCATTGATCATGCCCCTGTAAGGCTTCATTCAGACGTCCGGATGCGTTTTGCGGATCCGATCCATCTATCAGTGGATCCGTAAAAATCATGCGGACGTCTGAATGGAGCTTTACAGGGGGGTAATCAATGACAGGGGGGTGATCAATGACAGGGGGGTGATCAGGGAGTCTATATGGGGTGATAACCACAGTCATTGATCATGCCCCTGTAAGGCTTCATTCAGACGTCCGGATGCGTTTTGCGGATCCGATCCATCTATCAGTGGATCCGTAAAAATCATGCGGACATCTGAATGGAGCTTTACAGGGGGGTGATCAGGGAGTCTATATGGGGTGATCACCACAGTCATTGATCATGCCCCTGTAAGGCTTCATTCAGACGTCCGGATGCGTTTTGCGGATCCGATTCATCTATCAGTGGATCCATAAAAATCATGCGGACGTCTGAATGGAGCTTTACAGGGGGGTAATCAATGACAGGGGGGTGATCAATGACAGGGGGGTGATCAGGGAGTCTATATGGGGTGATAACCACAGTCATTGATCATGCCCCTGTAAGGCTTCATTCAGACGTCCGGATGCGTTTTGCGGATCCGATCCATCTATCAGTGGATCCGTAAAAATCATGCGGACATCTGAATGGAGCTTTACAGGGGGTTGATCAATGACAGGGGGGTAATCAATGACAGGGGGGTGATCAGGGAGTCTATATGGGGTGATCAGGGGTGATCAGGGGCTAATAAGGGGTTAATAAGTGACGGGGGGGGGTGTAGTGTAGTGTAGTGGTGCTTGGTGGGACTTTACTGAGCTACCTGTGTCCTCTGGTGGTCGATCCAAACAAATGGGACCACCAGAGGACCAGGTAGCAGGTATATTAGACACTGTTATCAAAACAGCGTCTAATATACCTGTTAGGGGTTAAAAAAAACACATCTCCAGCCTGCCAGCGAACGATCGCCGCTGGCAGGCTGGAGATCAACTCTCTTACCTTCCGTTCCTGTGAGCGCGCGCGCCTGTGTGCGCGCGTTCACAGGAAATCTCGCGTCTCGCGAGAGGACGCGTATATGCGTCCAGGAGGAATGAATCAACCACCTCCAGGACGCGTCTGTGCGTACAGCGGTCCGGAGGTGGTTAAAGGGCTTCTGTCAGCCCACTAAACCGTTTTTTTCTTTTTGTTTAATAATAATCCCTACACTGCGATCTCTGCATACATAAGTAAAATAATAATTTTCGTTCAGTAGAATTTGATAAAACGCTATTTTTATAATATGTAAATTACCTTGCTACCAGCAAGTAGGGCGGCTACTTGCTTGTAGCAGCCGCATCCTCCGACCCTAATGACGCCCCCTCCGCATTGTGATTGACAGGGCCAGGGAACGGAATCGTTCTCTGCTGGCCCTGCCTGTTTTCATTCAATATCTGGCACCTGCGCCGCGGCCGTACCTATCTTCAATCTGCGCAGGCGCACTGAGAGGCAGCCGCTCACTCGGCCGCTCGCTCCTCAATGCGCCTGCGCCGGGTGTAGATGTGACGTCATCGGCGCAGGCGCATTGAGGATGGAGCGGCCGAGTGAGTGGCCGCCTCTCAGTGCGCCTGCGCAGATTGAAGATAGGTACGGCCGCGGCGCAGGCGCCAGATATTGAATGAAAACAGGCAGGGCCAGCAGAGAACGATTCCGTTCCCTGGCCCTGTCAATCACAATGCGGAGGGGGCGTCATTAGGGTCGGAGGATGTGGCTGCTACCAGCAAGTAGCCGCCCTACTTGCTGGTAGCAAGGTAATTTACATATTATAAAAATAGCGTTTTATCAAATTCTACTGAACGAAAATTATTATTTTACTTATGTATGCAGAGATCGCAGTGTAGGGATTATTATTAAACAAAAACAAAAAAAAACGGTTTAGTGGGCTGACAGAAGCCCTTTAAACTTATGTATATGCTAAGTCAATTTATTGCTGTATTTAAACTGTATATTCCTGATAACAGGCTGTTAGAGTGTCATTACAACCATTCGCCCCTAGGTGGTGCTGGCATCACTTATGTATAGCTAGGGTATGCTAATACAGATAGGAAGTAGAAACAGAAAGGAAGTAGAATCAGAGAGTCTAGAAAAGTAGTAAGTTAATGGAGGTGTGGAGCAGCACCTGTCTAAGATGTAGCTGCCATTTTAGCCCCTTGGCTATGGCCAGGCTGAGAGAGCATGGAGAACGTTATTACAGCTACCTAGCACTGACCAGAGAGTCATTACTTGGATATGGAGTGAGTCTAGTGGAGATAGAAGCAGCCTTAGCTCATGGGCTCCACAAGCACCAGTAACTGGCCTAAAAGCGCCTGGACACAACCAGACGACTGGGCGCCAAGTTGTCTAATTACCACATGTGCAGTAAGCCGGATTGGGACAGATGCACACTGGCGCAATATTAATAGGTTTGAGTTCGTGACGCCAATTGCAGCTTGCGCAGGTACTGTAACAGGGCCCTTTAAAATGTTATGAGCACACGTACTAGGTGAGGAATGCCAAAGGGGGATATTAACTCTGTATGGTAGATATTGTAGTGTCAACGGTGTCTCCTACCTGTAGTACGGCTGGACTCCTGTATCCTGGCACACATGCAATAAAATGAGTGTTGCAAATAGGAGTAATAGAGGAATGATGGAATTCCACACAGATAATAGGGTCCAACTTGTCTTCACTTGATGTTATAAGTGGCAGCTTTAGATCCATACAATTATACAGCAATAGTCTTGGGGTCCCAGCAGGTGTTGGCAATATGTGGCAGGAATTATATATATATATATTCTGCATCTGAACATACGCCTATATGTCTGGCAGGTATCTGTCTTCTGCTCTGTCTTGGGTTCTGCTTGGTTTGGGCCTGACTAGCTATGGAGGTACTTATCTTCTCCTTGTTCTGGAATCTGTACTTACAGGACTGCTCGCAGGGAATGGTGGTTTCGTCCTGGAGATCTAGAAGTTCTTTAATTGCTGCTTTCTTTTGTCCTCCAGCTGAGGTAAGGAACTCAGGCTGGGAAGGTTGCTTTGGGCCTCAGGTTAGGCCTGAATCCTTTGTTGGGATCCCTGTTTCTGGGAGCTCCTATTCATGTAGCCTGCCCCAACGGGGGGTGGCTGGTACACTGCCTAGAACCTTCTGTCCTCCCTCTGAAGTAAGAGTGGGAATGTTCCACTCTTCCTCAGATGGGGGAAGCTAGCCTGGAATGGTATATTCCAGTCTAGGTATACTAACTTTCCTACAGACTATCTGCTACATACTACTGCCACCTGCTGGTGTACATAAAAATTACAGCAAATATATAAAATACAGACATAAACATGGCAATGCACAGTGATATTACACAGGATATTAACACATTCACATCTTAACATAATGAAGCTGGGTGACAGAGTTTAGTGACATACTCTGGGATGTTACACATGCCTCTATGGATATTGTGGATCAGAGTAAAGCATCCTGCACAAATAATGGAGCAGAAGGATTTTGCCTGCCATCAGGGAGACCACTCTGTGGATTGCTAATTACAAGTAAGAAGTTATTCTATCCAATAACTGAGTTCTAAAGTGTGAACATAGTGTAGACAGATATAAGAAAGTATCTCTCCCACATGTTAGAAAGAAAATTCTGCAAGCTACAATTGCCAAGCCTGTTACAAGGATTACAGCTGAGCTAATATTTGGATTATTCCTTCTGCTATATAAATGAACTGTACTGACTACCCTGAGACAGTTGTTCAAGTAAAAGTTCCATTGTTTTCAACCATTGACTCCTCATCCTTGCTACTACCTTTCTTTGCACTTTACGGTGCTGGCGTCACAAACATCAGGGACCCTGCCTCCAAGGCACCTCAAAAACCTATTCCATCAAGGGCACCTCAACCACCATCTGGCGGGAATCCCTGGACAACAGTGTGCCCCGAAGGAACTGGTGCTGTCCTTCCCATCACTGCCCGCCGGCCCAGGAAGCGCTGCTAACCGTGAGTAAAACTATTACTACCCCCATTGGCCCACCGCAGCTCACGTGTTGCCCCTGCAGCCCGGTCGCTGCATGTGCTATAAGCCATGAGAAGCCCTGTTGCTCCTCTATGTTCCCTTGTTACCAGACGTTGCTCAGGTCAAGACTGTAACCAATAACCTGTGTGCCCACCAGAGAATTCTAACCAGTAAGCAGTGTGCCCACCAGAGAACTGCAACCATTAAGCTGTGTACCCACCACAGAATTTTAACCATTAAGTTGTGTGTCATTCTGCTGTAATCTCCAAGTTCTGTATTCATCTGTGACTGTAACTACTAAGCCAAGGGAGCATGTATAATCATAAAGCATTGTGCCCCTCTGTAGGAGTACAGTCTCTTTGTGTTTAACTGTATAGTGTTTACCTCTCTCTCACAACCTCTTTGAGTGGGTCTCGAGTCAGGGTCAAGGGCCACACACAGAACTGACTCTCTTGTATATTTCCTGTAGAAAGAATCATATATTTCAAAGTAGTAGTCTAAAGGACATTTGATTGAGTGAGTTTGTAGAGTGCAATGTTACCTCCAGACAACTCAGTTTCCTATCTAATTGGCCCTCCCTACAGAAGGTTATCACATGTTCAGATTTAACTGGAATAAATAAGCTATTTTGACATCTAGTCATCAGAAAGAGATTTGGTCAGCATGGCAAATCTCACTCAGGACCTTGACCGGCTGTTGTGACTCATGGATGTGTGGCAAGATTGTAATAAGTGCTATATAATGTCATAAATATATTCCTTCTGATAGCAGAGGAGTTAAGCGCTATCACAACAGAAACAAGGACATTTGTGCCTGATATAAAATGTGTATTTGGAGGCACTAGTCAGCATTAACTTGTTATTGCTTGTAGTTGACCTATTGACGCATAAACCGGAGATCAGAACACAGCACTCCTACTTAAAGAAGATCTGTCGCTGCTCAGGAAACGTCTGCTTTGCTAAATAATTATATTCCCCATAATATAACAATTCTGGTCTGTTTTATTTCATAACTTATGTTATACAATTCCTCTGTTACCCGTACTAGACATTTATTAATAAATTGACGTAGGGTTGCCAACCAGAATTTTTTTTTTGTGGACAACTTATCCCAATATCACGAACAGCCAACATATTTTATGGACAAATTGGAAAACCATTATGAATTATAAAGATTCTAAGTAATCCATGACTATAGCTCAATATGCGGATAAGAACTCAATACCAGCATTTACTGTGAGCTGTAAAATGATGATAATTACTAGTGTTGGGTGAGCATGCTCGGCCGAACACCATTTTGACTCGAGCATCGCGATGCTCGGCACATTGGGGTGTTCGGCCGAACACCGCATGTGCTCGAGCGCGATGCTTGAGTCTCCTCCCCAAACGTTTGTTGCCTGCTACGCAGCCAATAAACATGCAGGGAATTACTGGCACTCACTGTAATGCCGTAGCCATGTTGGTTACTGGCATTACAGTGATTGACTGGCCGGAACGCGTAATCGGGTGCTATATAGCTCCCGATGACACATGATTCGGCTTAGTCTTAGTCAGTGATGGCCAGTTCGCAGTGTTCGCCGACGAACACATGCGATCTGCCATGTTTATTCCCAAGCCCGGCGATGCAGAGGTAAGTCCTTACCTGTGCCTGCGCCGCGAGCCGCTCTGAAACACATGCGGTCACCGGGAGCAGGCAGTTCCGAGAACAGCCTGATGAAGGCTGTTCTCGGAACTGCCTGCTCCCGGTGACCGCATGTGTTTCAGAGCGGCTCGCGGAAGCAGAAGGGACAGATAATGTAGGGACAGGAATTATTATTTTTTTTTTTAGGCAGGGTTTAGTATTGAAAGGTGTTAGAGAATTAAGGACTATTGTTTTATCTGGCTGCAATATATATTTATTAGCGCAACCTGCCTCCCGCCATGCACCTGGACCTTCGTAAGCACCATCAGCTAGCACATCCACTTCTGTATCCACGCAGCATACAGATGTCCATACCCTAGGCCTTTGAATGAAAGTGCACATACCCAGCCACCCACCCACAGGCCATAGCATGAAATGCGCAGCTTTCCAAATTGCTGGCCCTGGAAATGTTGCCATTTAGGCTTGTGGACACTGAGGCTTTCCGCAGCCTGATGGCGGCGGCTGTCCCACGTTACTCAGTCCCCAGCAGCCAATATTTTTTCTGGTGTGCCGTCCCTGCCTTACACCAGCATGTGTCCTGTAACATCACCCGTGCCCTGACCAACGCAGTTACTGGGAAGGTCCACTTAACCAAAAACACATGGACAAGTGCTTTTGGCCAGGGACGCTACATTTCCCTGACGGCACACTGGGTGAACATTGTGGAGGGCGGGAGCAAGCCGTACCCTGGGATGGAACAGGTGCTACCGATGCCAAAGATACTTCCATCAGGATTTCTGCCACCTACATTAGTTGGCCATGCTGAAACTAATTTGCTTACGTGACAAACAGCACACCGCCGCAGAGCTGTGGCAGGGTATAAGGGACCAGACTGAGCTGTGGCTCTCGCCACTCAACCTACAACCAGGCATGGTTGTGTCTGATAATGGCCATAACTTGGTGGCAGCTTTGGAGCTCGGTAAGCGCACACACATACCATGCCCACGTCTTAGTGGTTCAGCGGTTTCTCAAAACCTACCCCAATTTGCCTGAACTACGCGTGTATGCCCATTTCGGAAAGTCATCTACAGCTGTTGACTGTTGTGCGACATGAGCACGCACTGGAACTCCACGTTCCACATGTTGGCCAGGCTTTGTGAGCAGCAGAGGGCAGTAGTGGAATACCAGCTGGAACATGGTCGTTACCTTTCCAGTCAGCTCCCGCTCTTCTCAAGCGACAAGTGGGCATGGATGTCTGACCTCTGTGAGGTTTTACGCAACTTTGAGGAATCAGCACAGATGGTGAGCAGCGATGCCGCTATTATCAGCGTAACCATCCCACTTCTGTGTCTACTGAAACGCTTGCTGCTCACAATGAAGGCGGACTCTTTGCATGTGGAAGAGGTGGAAATGAGGGAAGACAGTACACAGGGTGATAGCCAGACCACCCTCAGTTTGTCTTCTCAGCGTGAATTGGATGATGATGAGGAGGAGCAGGAGACAGTTGCCTCTGCTACAGAGGTAGTACCCATAGCAGGTTTATTCCATCTGTTCAGCGTGGATGGGCCGAAGAGGAGGAAGAGGATGAGGAGATTGAGAGTCATCCTCCTGATGAGGACAGCGAAGTCTTGTCTGTTGGGACTCTGGCACACATGGCTGACTTTATGTTATGCTGCCTTTCCCGTGACCCTCGCGTTATACGCATTTTGGCCAACACTGATTACTGGTTGTTCACCATTCAAAGAGAACTTCTCATCTCTCATTTCTGTGGTGGAGAGGACTAGCAAAATGGTGCAATACCAGAAGGTCCTTGTGGAAAAATTGCTCCCAAAATTTCCAGCTGACAACGCTGGCTGCAGAGTATGTAGTTCCTTGGGCAACTGAGGAGGGGGGATGAGGGGAACACACAGCAGTTCCAACAGAGGCAGGGCAACACACTGGGACAGTTTCATGACACCCCACCAGCACCCTCACCCTGATGTGCGGCCTAGTAGGAGGGAAAAGTTTTGGAAGATGGTGAAGGAGTACGTAGCAGACTGTGTCAGCGTCTTCAGTGATCCCTCTGTGCCTTACAACTATTGGCATGAACTGGCACTCTACGCCTTGGAGGGGCTGGCCTGCCCTGCTGCCAGTGTTTTGTCAGAGTGGGTATTTAGTGCTGTCGGGGCCATAATAAGTGATAAGCGCATCCCCCTGTCAATTGAAAATGCTAACAGGTTGACTCTTATCAAAATTAACAAGGCCTGGATTGCCCCTGACTTCTCTACTCCACCAGAGGAAAGCGGCTGAATATAAAGGCCCTCAAAATGTTATTGTGTATTGAATACACTGTATTCCCATGCACCCCTTCCACCACAAAAAAGGGTATATGGTTCAATCTTCCTTTTCTCGTCCTCCTCCATCATATCAACATGCTTATTAGGCTGCCCTCCCTCCTAATGTTTTAGAGGGTCAGCTCAGCAGCAGACCCTCACCCCTAATGTTTTAGAGGGTCACCAGCAGGCCCTCGCCCATAATGTTTTAGATGGCCAGCTCGGTAGCAGGCCCTTGCCCCTAATGTTTTAAATGGTCAGCTCAGCAGCAGGCCCTCACCCCTAATGTTTTAGAGGGTCAGCTCAGCAGCAGGCACTCGCCCCTAATGTTTTAGATGGTCAGCTCAGCAGCAGGCCCTCGTCCCTAATGTTTTAGATGGTCAGATCAGCAGCAGGCACTCGCCCCTAATGTTTTAGAGGGTCAGCTCAGCAGCAGACCCTCACCCCTAATGTTTTAGATGGTCAGTTCAGCAGCAGGCCCTCGCCCCTATTGTTCAGCAGCAGGCCATCAATCATAATTTTTCAAAGGTGTGTATGAGGCCCTCCTTTATGTGATATACAGGTTGTATCAGAGTGCCTCTTCCTTGTAATTTTTGGCAGCACTTGCACTTTATATGCAAGTAAATATACAGGAAATAATGTTTCCCAACAATTTTTCCTCTAAAATCGATTTTATCTTCGGTTTTGTGCGTATTATTGTCAGCCTGTAAAAGTGGCGTACTACTCGGCCAACAACGTTCCCAGCAGCGACCAAGATGCATCCAGACATCCTCCCCATGCTGTTCCCGAACCATTTCAGTGGTGTTTCCATCAATTTCTGACCTTTTCATGTGAACCAGACACCCTCCCCTCTTCAGAGCAGGGGGTGCCTGGTTTAATGCTCGGGTTCTCCCATTGACTTCTATTGTGCTCTGGTGCTCTGTAGAGCACCCGAGCATCCCAAAGTGTTCTACTCAAGCACCAAAGCACCCGAGCACTTTGGTGCTCGATCAAAACTAATAATTACCACCAAAATAATCTAGTCAAGTACCACCAGCCTCCAAAAAATCACACACGCATCAATTTTTCTTTTCACGGACACAGGAAAAAAGTGACCTAATATTATGGATGGTTGGCAACCCTTGGTGTTACCAGTCGGTATGTTTCTCTACACATTTTACATTGTTTTAACAGTGCCAGAATTGTTAAAGGGGTTATCCGCGATGCTAGGGAGGTTCGTCTCCGTCACCGCCTGCCATTGGCTGCTGCCTCCCGGCACCAGATGTTTTCATCTGCGCACGTGGAGAAGCAGCGGCGGCAGTGCTGGGACCAGGAGAGGCGCAGGGAGCGGGGACCCAGGTAAGTAAAATTAGTGTGAGGGGTCCGGGCATATGGAGGACATTTTTTTGTCTTGGATAACCCCTTTAAGGATGCAATTCTTTTGACATAGGGAAAGGCCAGGTGTGAATATATTCATACATTTGTAGTAGGAATATGGACTCATCCACACAAAACTATATTTTTGTTTGCATCCAATCCACGTTTTTTCGCGGTTGGATGCGGACCCATTCACTTCAATAGGGCCCCAAAAGATTTGGACATCACACCGTGTGTTGTCTGCATCAGTATGTCCGTTCTGTGGCATCCACAAAAATAAAGAATGTGTCCTATTCTTGTCTGTTTTCTGGGCCAGACATTCCGTTCTGCAAAATGCAGAACGCATGTGGCCGGTGTCTGTGTTTTCAGGACCCTGTGTTTTGAGGATCTGCAATTTGAGGACTGCGAAAACGACTACGGCAGTGTGCATGAACCCTTACAGTGGAAAAGCACAACAGAGTTCTAATGAATGGAGCTCCAGAATTATAATTTAATGTGTACAATTACTTATATACAAACTGAAAAGAATGGCGTGGTATTAAACAGGCAGGAAGTGCTCAAACCCACATGCAGTTGTGCATATATATACAGGGGAGCAAATCCTGCACTTGTGGCCCGTTGCTAATGATGATACCCAGCAAAAATGCATACAGTGGAGGATGCCCGCAGCGAACCACAAGTACCACAATAGACATCCTACACAAGATAGCAATTATGTGGATCTGATAATCAATATACCAATATAACAAAATAATAGCAAAGACAGGTGCACTCTGCGGTCTTACTAAACCCTCAAACTGATTTTAAAATTGAGAGATTAGCCAACATGTCCTACGGTGTAGAACATGTCTAAGCCCGGGCACCGCGCCAAGGTTTCTCAAGTAGCTCGGGACCTAACACTAGGACATGTTGGCTAATCTCAATTTTAAAATCAGTTTGAGGGTTCAGAGTGCACCTGTCTTTGCTATTATTTTGAGAACAATTATTTACCATAACAGACATATGGAGAAGTGGGGGAGTGGTGACAGGTCCACTTTAAAGAAAACTCAGTGTCAGGCCGTGAACTCTGTGTGTTTGTCAAGGGGATACTGCTTCTCCTTACAGAAACTGCCAGTGGCATAGAGTTCATTACAGGTCAGGCAATCCTCACTTAAAAAAATGCACAGCTAGACAGTTTTCCTTCCAACTCTCTAACAACCTGGAACCAGGGCCGTCTTTAATATTGATTGGACCCTGGGCAAAAATTTACTTGGGCCCCCTGGATCCCGCCTTCCCACACCTTAGGCAATCACGCCCTCCACCACAACACACACAAAAAAAATCCACACATCTGGTAGAGTACAGTGAATGACTGTAAATACTTTCAGTTCTGAAGACCCCAGCGGCTCAGGATCAATGCTCTGGGCAGCTGGGCTCAGGCTGGAAGTGGGCACCGCTCTGCAGGAAGGAGACCAGGGCTCGGCTCACCCTAGTGTTACAGTGCACCCCACAGTATGCAGTATAGCACCCTATAGTATACAGCACCACACAGTATGCAGTTTAGCACCCCACACTATACAGTACCCCACAGTATATAGTAGAGCAGTATAGCACCCCACACTATACAGTACCCCACAGTATATAGTAAAGCAGTATAGCAGCCCACAGTATACAGCACCTCACAGTATACAACACCTCACTGTATACAGCACCCCAAACTATACACGATACAGCCCCCCACACTATACAGTACAGCAGTATAGCACTCCACACTATACCGCACCCACAGTATACAGTATACAGACCCCCACAGTATACAGTACAGCAGTATAGCCCCCCACACTATACAGTCCCCCCACACTATACAGCCCCCCCCCCCCACAGTATACAGGCCCCCCCACAGTATACAGCCCCACCCCCACAGTATACAGGCCCCCACACAGTATACAGTCCCACAAAGTATACAGCCCACCACACAGTATACAGCCCCCCCCCACAGTATACAGGCCCCCCCACAGTATACAGGCCCCCACACAGTATACAGCCCACCATTATACAGTAGTTTACAGTATATTAACATAACAGCCCCTGTCACCTTTTTCTGATGTAATGTTCACACAAAAAAGCTCCACAGAACACTCCTGGTAGGACCTGTGATGACCTCATAGCCATGTGACCAGTAATTGCTAGGTTACTGGTCACATGGTGATGATGTCATTAAGGTCCTGATCACAACTTTAACACAGTACGGTCATGATGCCTGGACTCAGTGCAGGCAGGCACGGCAGCACCCCCCTGTGTAACTGACAGCTTGACACCCGGGGCAGTGGCTAGCAGGGCTCAAGAGGCAGCTGCCTTGGGCCCCCCAGGAGCAACTGGGCCCGGGGAAGCTGCCCCTTTTGCCCCTTGGTAAAGACGGCCCTGCCTGGAACCATTGTACAATCTCAGAAACTTCAAAAGGACAGTTCCATAAAAATATCACATATCAACAATCTACTGTATATGTGAATAATTATTAGTTCCCTCCAATCCGGAAACATACCTGGGGAAAAGGGTGTGTGTGTATCGAGCCGGGCATCCCATCATCTTAATCACGCTCTGTGTCGGGGAATGATTGTATATACCACTCTGATTACTGTTGATGACACTAATTGGGATTTCCCTTGGAGCCACGTAGTTTGGACCATACCGGATGGGGGACCCAACGTGTGCCCTGGCTATGTGTGAGATGAGTGTTGGATTTTCATTACTGACCAGCCATAGATGACTGCACCATGCCCTGTAGCATTAGTACTTTATTATGCGGTACCTGTCAGTGTGCATATATGATTTGTATTTGTAATGTAAGTTTATAGTGTCTGTGGGGAGGGGGGGGGGAGATTTTTGCTCTACAGTTCTCACCCCTGGATTTTATACTGTACTTTTGTGAAATATTGTGTTGACATGATTATGTGTAATAAAGTTATTTTTCTATATTACATGTGTGGTTCAATTCGGTGGGTATAATTAGTTGGCATCTATTAATGTGGAGGCCCTGTACAGTTCCATTCATCACCATCTGGGAATGAGGGCAGTAAGTACTTTTTTATCCACAAGAGATGTAGCACACAATCAATTTGTACTGGACCTCTTGGAGTTTAATCTAACGCGCAACTTTTTCATCTTCAATAACAGATACTACCACCAGCTCAGGGGTACCGCGATGGGGAGCCCCTGTGCGCCAGCATACGCAAATCTACTCCAGGGCTGGTGGGAGGCTAATTATATCTGGTCGGTTGATCTTAGCCATTGGCATGACAACATCAGCCTGTGGCTAAGATTTATTGATGATATTTTTGTGCTGTGGAAAGGGACCAAGAACTCCTTCTATAAATTTGTGAAGATCATCAATGATAATGATCTAGGCTTGAGATTTACATCGACATGTGACCCCAACACTCTCCCTTTTCTCGATGTGCAAATACAGAGATGACGGAATAATACAATTAAGGCTACTTTCACACTGGCGTTTTGGCTTTCCATTTCTGAGATCCGTCATGGGCTCTCAGAAGCGGTCAAAAAAAGGATCAGTTTTGCCCTAATGCAATGGAAAAGGATCCGATCACGGCATCAGTTTGCCTCCGATCAGTCTCCATTCCGCTCTGGAAGCTGACACCAAAATGCTGCCTGCAGCGTTTTGCTGTCCGCTTGACGAAACTGAGCCACACGGATCCATTTTCTCTGACACAATCTGGCACAATAGAAAACGGATCCTTCTCCCATTGACTTTCAATAGAGTTCATGACGGATCCGTCTTGGCTATGTTACAGATAATACAAATGGATGCATTCATGACAGATGCATGCGGTTGCATTATTGTAACTGATCAGTTTTTGCAGATCCATGACGGATCCGCCCAAAACGCTAGTGTGAAAGTAGCCTAACACGCCCATATTCCGTTAAATCTACAGCCACAAACAGTCTCTTGAGGTGGGAGAATGCACATCCTTATTCATTATGGAAAGGAAAGTACATGAGAGTACGACGTAATTGCTCCAACATGTTAAATTTTAAAAAACAGGCAAGTGATCTAAGGGTAAGATTTAGAGAAAGAGGATATCCTGATGGGGTCCTCAGAACTGCAGTCAGCATCTGCGTCCAAGAGGGAAACATTACTAGTCCCAAAAAAACTGGCAAACACAGAAAGACAACTGATAAGAATTATTGGTATGTTTGATAACACACATGAACGTGTAAGACAGATCATAAAAAAAACACTGGGACATCTTACGTGATGACCCAGATCTTCGGGGAGTGATTGGGCCCCGCCCTCAGATTACGTATAGGACGGAGCCTGAGGGACAGACTTGCCCATAGTCATTACAAGCCGCCGGTAAGAGAAGGAGGCTGGCTGACACGACGTCCGAAAGGCATGTTCAGATGTGGTAAATGTGTGGCGTGTAGCCAAGTAAGGACAACAAAGGAGTCCACTTGTTCAAAGACAGGCAATGTACCGTATATAAAATCAAGGATGTTATTAATTGCCAGACAACTGGAGTAGTCTATTTGGCACAATGTAACTGTCCACTAGACTATATTGGCAAAACCAAAAGGGAATTGAGAAGACGTGTCAGGGATAGTTATAATGATAACCCTGCCTTCTCAGGTGCTGGCGGTGCCCCAGCTGCGTTGGCGACCTCTTCCTCCTCCTCTGCCTTCGCCTTGTGCTTCCACTGTGCCCCCACTATCAGGTGGGAATGCTATCATCAGCGTGCGCTTGTAGTCGCGCATCTTCCTATCAGTAACAGATGTTTTCACTAAATTTAGTTCCCTGTCAGTAATGCAGAGCAGGGGTTCATTCACGGAAAAAGGGGGTTCATGTCACCCAGCAATAGAACAGAGCATTTTGAGAGATTTAGGCCCCTGTCATCCAGGCACAGCAGGGGTTCATTCACGGCAAAAGGGGGTTCATGTCACCCAGAAATAGAACAGAGGATTTTGAGAGATTTAGGCCCATGTCACCCAGGCACAGCAGGGGTTCATTCACGGCAAAAGGGGGTTCATGTCACCCAGCAATAGAACAGAGGATTTTGAGAGATTTAGGCCCCTGTAAGCCAGGCACAGCAGGGGTTCATTCACGGCAAAAGGGGGTTCGTGTCACCCAGAAATAGAACAGAGGATTTTGAGAGATTTAGGCCCATGTCACCCAGGCACAGCAGGGGTTCATTCACGGCAAAAGGGGGTTCATGTCACCCAGCAATAGAACAGAGGATTTTGAGAGATTTAGGCCCCTGTAAGCCAGGCACAGCAGGGGTTCATTCACGGCAAAAGGGGGTTCGTGTCACCCAGCAATAGAACAGAGGATTTTGGGAGATTTAGGCCCCTGTCACCCAGACACAGCAGGGGTTCATTCACGGCAAAAGGGGTTTTTTGTCACCCAGCAATAGAACAGAGGATTTTGAGAGATTTAGGCCCCTGTAAGCCAGGCACAGCAGGGGTTCATTCACGGCAAAAGGGGGTTCGTGTCACCCAGCAATAGAACAGAGGATTTTGAGAGATTTAGGCCCCTGTCACCCAGGCTCAGCAGGGGTTTGTATATGCCAAAAATGGTAAAATGTCACCCGACAATTGAAAATAAGATTTTAGGGCACTAAAATTTGCACTTTTTTGCATTAAAATGGCTCTAAAATAGTCCTTGAAAAGGCTAGAGGGATGTAAAAGGCAGTAAAATGTGCTTAAGAGCATGGCAACTGCTCTGCAAACAAATGTGGATAGGGAATTAACTTAAAATTAAATAAAATAACAAAAAAATTACAAATTATTAACCTGCAACTCAGAGAAGGAGGTGGATATGGAGTCGGAGGTTGAGGAGGCAGTGAATGTGGTGTTGTAGGTGGAGGCATCAATGGAGAAGGAGGAGGTAGCCAACAATGTTTATTTTTTATTGGGGTAGGTAGCCCCCAAAATATTGGGACAAATAAAAAAAAAAAAGAAAACAAAGAATCATTGCACTTCACTTGAGTACAAGAATGTATGTTTGATGGTGGTATAAATGTCTATTCTGCACAAGGTACAGACAAGTCTTGTGGGATCCAAGCCTGGTTCATTTTAATGAACGTGAGCTTGTCCACGTTGGCTGTGGACAGGCGGCTGTGTCTGTCTGTAATGACGCCCCCTGCCGTGCTAAATACACGTTCAGAGAGTACACTGGCTGCAGGGCAGGCCAGCACCTCCAAGGCATACAGGGCAAGCTCTGGCCATGTGGACAATTTGGAGACCCAGAAGTTGAATGGGGCAGAACCATCAGTCAGTACGTGTAGGCGTGTGTTCCCAGGTACTGTTCTACCATGTTGTTCAAATACTGCCTCCTGCTAACATGCTCCATATCAGCAGTTGGGGCCGGTTGTTGCGGCGAGGTGACAAAGCTTTTCCACATGTCGGCCATGCTAACCCTGCCTTCTGAGGTGCTGGCGCTGACACAGCTGCGTTGGCGACCTCTTCCTCCTCCCCTGCTTTCGCCTTGTGCTCCCACTTGTCCCCCGGCGTCAGTCGGCACATTGTCTTTGTAACGGGGATCCAGCAGGCCACCCAGTAGTCAGCACACGTTAAAATGTGGGCAACTCTGCAGTCGTTGCGCAGGCACTGCAGCATGTAGTCACTCATGTGTGCCATGCTGCCCAGAGGTAAGGACAAGCTGTCCTCTGTGGGAGGCGTATCGTCTGCGTCCTCCGTATCCCCCAAGCCAAGCACCAGTGATGGGCCCGAGCTGCGTTGGATGCCACCCCGCTGTGAACATGCTTCATCCCCATCCTCCTCCTCCTCCTCGTCCTCCAGTAGTGGGCCCTGGC
The DNA here is from genome assembly GCF_905171765.1 of Bufo bufo. Lineage (NCBI taxonomy): Eukaryota > Metazoa > Chordata > Amphibia > Anura > Bufonidae > Bufo > Bufo bufo. Next base: position 68,785,862 of record NC_053389.1, read on the forward strand.
TGGCAAAGTTTGTACCTGGCCTCTGCTGTTGCAAAAATCCTCTTTCTGAGCCACTTCTAAAAAGACTGTCCTGAAAGTGTTAGAGATGACCCCTCTTCCTCCTCCTCGTCCTGGGCCACATCCTCTTCCATCATCGCCCTAAGGCCTCTTTCAGACGGGCGTTGCGGGAAAAGGTGCAGGTGCGTTGCGAGTGCAAAACATTGTAATGCGTTTTGCACGCGCGTGAGAAAAATCGCGCATGTTTGGTACCCAAACCCAAACTTCTTCACAGAAGTTCGGGCTTGGGATCGGTGTTCTGTAGATTGTATTATTTTCCCTTATAACATGGTTATAAGGGAAAATAATAGCATTCTGAATACAGAATGCTTAGTAAAATAGCGCTGGAGGGGTTAAAAAAATTTAGAAATTATTTAACTCACCTTAATCCACTTGCTGGCGCTGCCGGCATCTCGTCTGTCTCCTTTGCTGAACAGGACCTGTGGTGAGCATTCATTACAGGAAAATGACCTGTGGTGACGTCACTCCGGTCATCACATGATCCATCACATGATCCATCACCATGGTAAAAGATCATGTGATGGAACATGTGATGACCGGAGTTACTTTACCACAGGTCATTTTCCTGTAATAAATGCTCACCACAGGTTCTGTTCAGCAAAGGAGACAGAAGGAGATGCCGGACTCCGCGATCAAGTGGATTAAGGTGAGTTAAATAATTTTTTATTTTTTTTTAACCCCTCCAGCGCTATTTTACTGTGCATTCTGTATTCAGAATGCTATTATTTTCCCCTTTAACCATGTTATAAGGGAAAATAATAATGATCGGGTCTCCATCCCGATCGTCTCCTAGCAACCGTGCGTGAAAATCGCACCGCATCCGCAATTGCTTGCGGATGCTTGCGATTTTCACGCAACCCCATTCATTTCTATGGGGCCTGCGTTACGTGAAAAAGAATATAGAGCATGCTGCAATTTTCACGCAACGCACAAGTGATGCGTGAAAATCACCGCTCATGTGAACAGCTCCATAGAAATAAATGGGTCGATATTCAGTGCTGGTGCAATGCGTTCAACTCACGCATCGCATCCGCACGGAATACTCGGCCGTGTGAAAGGGGCCTAAGTGTTTTCTCAAGGAGACATAGAAGTGGTATTGTAACGCTGATAACAGCGTCATCGCCACTGGCCATGTTGGTGGAGTACTCGAAACAGCGCAACAGGGCACACAGGTCTCGCATGGAGGCCCAGTCATTGGTGGTGAAGTGGTGCTGTTCCGCAGTGCGACTCACCCGTGCGTGCTGCAGCTGAAACTCCACTATGGCCTGCTGCTGCTTGCACAGTCTCTCCAGCATGTGCAAGGTGGAGTTCCACCTGGTGGGCACGTCGCATATGAAGCGGGAAGGCCGAAGTTACGCTGTAGAGCAGACAGCCGAGCGGTGGCAGGATGAGAACGCCGGAAGCGCGCACAGATGGCCCGCACTTTACGCAGCAGCTCTGACATGTCGGGGTAGTTGTGAATGAATTTCTGAACCACCAAATTCAGCACATGCGCCAGGCAAGGGATGTGCGTCAAAACGGCTAGTCCCAGAGCTGCAACGAGATTTCGCCCATTATCGCACACCACCAGGCCGGGCTTGAGGCTCACTGGCAGCAACCACTCGTCGGTCTGTTGTTCTATACCCCGCCACAACTCCTGAGCGATGTGGGGCCTGTCCCCCAAACACATCCGTTTCAGAACGGCCTGCAGACGTTTACCCCTGGCTGTGCTGAAGTTGGTGGTGAAGGTCTGTCGCTGACCGCATGAGGAGGTGGTAGAAAAGGAGGAGGAGGCCGAGTAGGAAGAGGAGGCAACAGGAGGCAAAGAATGATGCCCTGCGATCCTTGGCGGCGGAAGGACGTGCGCCAAACAGCTCTCCGCCTGGGGCCCAGCCGCCACTACATTTACCCAGTGTGCAGTTAGGGAGATATAGCGTCCCTGGCTGTGCTTACTGGTCCACGTATCTGTGGTTAGGTGGATCTTGCCACAGATGGCGTTGCGCAGTGCACACTTGATTTTATCCGATACTTGGTAGTGCAGGGAGGGCACGGCTCTCCTGGAGAAGTAGTGGCGGCTGGGAACGACGTACTGTGGGACAGCAAGCTACATGAGTTGTTTGAAGCTGTCTGTCTCCACCAGCCTGAATGACAGCATTTCAAAGGCCAGCAGTTTAGAAATGCTGGCATTCAGGGCCAGGGGTTGAGGGTGGCTAGGTGGGAATTTACGCTTTCTCTCAAATGTTTGTCAGATGGAGAGCTGAACGCTTCCGTTTGACATGGTGGAGATGCTTGGTGACGGAGGTGGTGTTGTTGGTGGCACATCCTCTGTTTGCTGGGCGGCAGGTGCCAACGTTCCTCCAGAGGCGGAGGAAGAGGCCGAGGCAGCAGCAGAAGAGGGAGCAGGAGGGGCCTGAGCCCTTTCTTGGTTTTGAAGGTGCTTACTCCACTGCAGCTCGTGTCTCGCATGTAGATGCCTGGTCATGCAGGTTGTGCTAAGGTTCAGAACGTTAATGCCTCGCTTCAGGCTCTGATGGCACAGCGTGCAAACCACTCGGGTCTTGTCGTCAGCACATTGTGTGAAGAAGTGCCATGCCAGGGAACTCCTTGAAGCTGCCTTTGGTGTGCTCAGTCCCTGGTGACGGTGGCCAGTAGCAGGTGAACTGTTTTGGCGATGGCTGCTCTGCTTTTGCACCCTGCTCCCGCTTTTGCTACACTGTTGGCTCGGTCTCACCACTGCCTCTTCCTCCGAACTCTGAAAGTCAGTGGCACGACCTTCATTCCATGTGGAGTCTAGGACCACATCGTCCCCTGCATCGTCCCCTGCATCGTCTTCCACCCAGTCTTCCTCCCTAACCTCCTTTTCGGTCTGCACACTGCAGAAAGACGCAGCAGTTGGCACCTGTGTTTCGTCATCATCAGAGACGTACTGAGGTGGTATTCCCATGTCCTCATCAGGAAACATAAGTGGTTGTGCGTCAGTGCATTCGATGTCTTCCACCCCTGGGGAAGGGCTAGGTGAATGCCCTTGGGAAACCTTGCCAGCAGAGTCTTCAAACAGCATAAGAGACTGCTGCATGACTTGAGGCTCAGACAGGTTCCCCGATATGCATGGGGGTGATGTGACAGACTGATGGGCATGGGTTTCAGGCGCCACCTGTGCGCTTTTTGCAGAAGACTGGGTGGGAGATAATGTGAACGTGCTGGATCCACTGTCGGCCACCCAATCGACTAGCGCCTGAACTTGCTCAGGCCTTACCATCCTTAGAACGGCATTAGGCCCGACCAAATATCGCTGTAGATTCTGGCGGCTACTGGGACCTGAGGTAGTAGGTTCAGTAGGACATGTAGCTGTGGCAGAACGGCCACGTCCTCTCCCTGCAACAGAGGCTCCACCAACACCACTACCACGACCATGACCGCGTCCCTTATTAGATGTTTTCCTCATAGTTAGCGTTCACCAAGCAAAGTAAAAAGTGGTTGAGTCTGTTAAAAATAATTAACCGCCAATAAAAACCCTGATGTAGGGTATTGCACTAAATTTAGCGGTATTTGTGGCCTAAATGTGACACTCACTTATGCACGTCTTATCCCAGATGTGCAGTATATCAGAGGCTTTTTTCACCCCAGTATGCCAAAAAGCCGTATTTATGGCCTAAATGCGACAGTCACTTATGCTTGTCTAATCCCAGATGTGCAGTATATTAGAGGGTTTTTTCACCCTAACCAAAAAGCTGTATTTCTGTCCTAAATGTGACAGTCACTTATGCTTGTCTTATCCCAGATGTGCAGTATATTAGAGGGTTTTTTAACCCTAACCAAAAAGCTGTATTTCTGTCCTAAATGTGATAGTCACTTATGCTTGTCTAATCCCAGATGTGCAGTATATCAGAGGCTTTTTTCACCCCAGTATGCCAAAAAGCCGTATTTATGACCTAAATGTGACAGTCACTTATGCTTGTCTAATCCCAGATGTGCAGTATATTAGAGGGTTTTTTCACCCTAACCAAAAAGCTGTATTTCTGTCTTAAATGTGACAGTCACTTATGCTTGTCTAATCCCAGATGTGCAGTATATCAGAGGATTTTTTCACCCCAGCATGCCAAAGTTGTATTTCTGGACTTGCAGACATGCAGATAGCCTGTGCTAGTGCACTATCGTAGCATAAAATGGCTGCCTATCATGTATTGATTGTCACGAGGGTGTCAAGAACCACGCCTGACTCCGTTATACCCGGGGTCAGGAAGTCGCAGCGGTTGGCTGCACGCTCTATGTAAGATAGGGCTGTTTTCTCATGGTAGCTTTCTGGGTTTGCTTTGCAAACCCTTTTGGCTCACTCAGGGATCCGTAGCTCCTTCTCCTCAGCTGTTCCTTGTCCAGCACTCCCAAACCTCCTTATATTCCCCTCTCACACTTCTCTGGTTGCCAGATATAGAGCTTCCTGCCTGGACATCTATTCTGATCCTCTGGAGCTGTGTTGCTGCGTTCTCTGGTAGTTGGTCCAGAACGCTACCCTCCGGATCCCTGTTGAACCTTTGTGGTCTATTGTGGTCGCCCACCTGGGTGTATGTGTTTGTCTGTTTTGTCTGTCCTCTCCCTGGTGTTTCCCTCTTAGTGACAGTGGTGCGGACTAGTGATCCCACCGGCCCGTTCACTATCTAGGGCTCATTTTAGGGAAAGCCAGGGTTTAGGCACGTGATCGCCGCACGGGTGAGGAACCCGTCTAGGGACGTCAGGGCAGTCAGGTGCCAGCCGCAAGGTGAGTTAGGGGTCACCACCTTTCCCTCTCCCTTGGGCAGGGCTTTCCCTTTTTCCTCCCTGTGTGTGACGCCGGTCATTACATTATATCTGGTCATTATTTTGTGTACTTAGAATCCAGTATGGATCAAATTGCTGCTCTGTACAAACAATTTCATGGCCTGTCTTTGGAGGTGGCAGGATTGAAGGCGTCGGTCCTCCAGCAACAGCAGCAATTACAACTGACCTCAAGCCCAGCGGTTGCTACTGGTAACCACGTTGTTGCGGAACCCAAGGTCCCTCTCCCTGACAGATTTTCTGGGGGAAGGGACAAGTTTTTGACATTCCGTGAGGCCTGTAAATTATATTTTAAACTGCACCCTTACTCCTCTGGTAATGAAGAACAGCGGGTGGGGGTTGTTATTTTCCTGCTGCAGGGGGACCCGCAGTCCTGGGCGTTCTCTTTACCTACTGATTTCCAGGCTCTTCGGTCAGTGGATGAGTTTTTCAGGGCCTTGGGTCTCATATATGACGACCCTGACCGAGTCGCACTGGCTGAATCAAGATTACGGAGACTCTTACAAGGAGAGCGGCCGGTAGAGGAGTATTGCTCTGAATTCCGTAGGTGGGCTACGGATACCCAATGGAACGACCCGGCTCTCAGGAGTCAGTTCTGCTCTGGGTTATCCGAAAGGGTTAAGGATGCGCTTGCATTATATGAGACCCCCTTTTCCCTTGATGCGGTTATGTCCCTTCCTATCCGAATAGATAGACGCCTTAGGGACAGGTTGAAAAAAACGGAGCAATTGGTAACCCCTCCCAAGCAGCAGTTAGTCTGTACGGACTTAGACGAGCCTATGCAGCTAGGAGGAACTACTCGTCAGGTCCGTCCTCCTGAGGCTCGCCGTAGGCGTGGGGTTTGTTTTTTATGTGGAGAGAGGGGTCATTTCATTAATGTCTGTCCTTCTTTCCTCAGGAACAAAAGACCGTCGGAAAACTACTAACCCCAGGCTGTGTGGAGGATGTCAGCCGGGGGGTATACGTTTCCTCCATACGTACATCGCAATTTGTGTTGCCAGCGGTTATTGTTTTTGGTGATAAGACGGAGACTATTTCTTTTTTTCTAGACAGTGGAGCAGGGGTAAATTTGATAGATGCCCATTTTGCCCGCACTATGGGTTTGTCTCCCTGTACGCTACAGAGACCTATTCCCATATTCGCTATTGATTCTGCTCCTCTGTCTCAGAGAAACCTCACCCACATTGTTCATAATTTACACCTTCGGGTAGGGGACCACCATAACGAGATGCTTTCATGTTATGTTCTGGAGGGGCTTCCCACTCCGGTAGTGCTGGGTCTTCCCTGGTTGGTAGTGCACAATCCAGTGGTGGATTGGCAGGCCAGGGAGATATTGGAGTGGAGTGAGCAGTGCAGAGAAAATTGCTTAAATAGCAATTGCTTAGTCGCCTCCATAACTACCCTACCTACATTTATTTCGGATTTTGAGGATGTTTTTTCTGAAAAGGGTTGTCAGAAGTTACCACCTCATCGTCCTTATGATTGCCCAGTTAACCTTATTCCCGGCGCAAAATTACCCAAGACCAGGTTATATAATCTTTAAGGTCCAGAGAGACAAGCCAGATTATATCTCCGAGAGCTTGGCTAAGGGACACATCAGACCCTCTTCTTCACCCGTGGCTGCAGGGTTTTTCTTCGTTAAAAAGAAAGATGGGGGCCTGCGTCCTTGCCTAGATTTTCGCGAATTAAATCGGATAACCATCCGAGACCCATACCCTCTTCCTCTCATTCCTGACCTGTTTAACCAGATTGCGGGTGCTAGGTGGTTCTCCAAACTTGATCTTAGGGGGGCCTACAATCTGATTCGTATTAAGGAGGGGGATGAGTGGAAGACAGCTTTTAACACCCCTGAGGGGCATTATGAAAATCTAGTTATGCCTTTCGGTCTGACCAATGCTCCTGCCGTTTTTCAACATTTCGTTAATGACATTTTTAGTCATCTAATCGGCAGGTTTGTGGTAATATACCTAGATGATATTTTAATTTATTCATCTGATCTGAGAACACATGAGGTGCATGTCAGACAAGTACTGCAGGTTCTACGGACGAATAAATTATATGCTAAAATTGAAAAATGTGTCTTCGCCGTTCAGGAGATACAATTCCTAGGTTATTTTTTATCTGCTTCAGGTTTCCGTATGGATCCTAGGAAGGTCCAGGCAATTTTAGATTGGGATCTTCCTGAGAACCTCAAAGCACTACAACGGTTCTTAGGCTTCGCAAATTTCTATAGGAAATTCATTAAAAATTATTCACTTATTGTAAAACCCCTTACTGACATGACTAGGAAGGGGACAGATTTTTCTAAATGGTCTGACGCCGCTAAAGTTGCTTTTTCCTCTCTAAAAGAGAGGTTTACCTCAGCACCTGTACTAGTCCAACCTGATGTCTCTGAGCCTTTTATTGTTGAAGTCGATGCGTCAGAGGTGGGAGTGGGGGAGGTGCTGTCTCAGGGTCCGTCTCCTGGCAAATGGCGTCCTTGTGCTTTCTTTTCTAAGAAACTATCTTCAGCAGAAAAGAACTACGATATTGGCAATAGGGAACTATTAGCTATTAAACTTGCGTTTGAGGAGTGGCGTCACTTTTTAGAGGGGGCAGTCCACCCCGTCACTGTGATTATGGACCACAAAAATCTTCTGTACCTCGAATCAGCTAAGCGTCTCACCCCTAGACAGGCTAGGTGGTCGCTATTTTTTACCAGGTTTAACTTTGTGATTACCTATCGTCCTGGGGCAAAGAATACCAAGGCTGATGCACTATCTCGTTGTTTCCCTGGAGGGGGTAATGTGAGTGATCCGGTGCCCATTCTTCAAAGAGGAGTGGTTGTTTCTGCGGTACACTCTGTTCTGGAGGGGAAGGTGTTAGAGGCCCAGGGGGACGCCCCGGTCTCTTGCCCCTCAGAGAAATTGTTTGTACCGTTGAACCTACGTTTCGAATTATTAAAGGAACATCATAATTCGGCACTTGCTGGGCACCCGGGTAGTAAAGCAACCCTAGAGCTATTGTCTCGTCGTTTTTGGTGGCCAAGGTTGCGTCAGGATGTATTGGATTTTGTGTCTTCTTGTTCTACCTGTGCGCGCGCAAAAGTTTCACATACACGTCCTGCAGGGTCTCTATTACCACTCGTCATTCCCAATAGACCGTGGACACATCTGTCAATGGATTTTATCACTGACTTACCTTTGTCTGCGGGTAAAACAGTTATTTTGGTAGTAGTGGACAGGTTTAGCAAAATGGTACACTTCATTGCGTTACCCGCACTACCTAATGCTAAGACTCTTGCTCAGGTATTCGTCAGTGAAATAGTGAAGCTTCACGGGGTCCCCTCCTATGTTGTTTCGGATCGGGGTACCCAGTTTATTTCTAAATTTTGGAAAGCTTTTTGTTCCCGTTTGGGGGTACACTTGTCCTTTTCCTCAGCTTTCCATCCTCAGTCGAATGGACAGACTGAACGTACCAACCAAAACCTTGAGACATATCTAAGATGTTTTGTGTCTGAAAACCAAGAGTTGTGGTCATCATATTTACCGTTAGCTGAGTTTGCCATAAATAATCGTCATCAGGAATCCACTGGCAAGTCACCATTTCTTGGTGCATATGGTTTTCATCCCCAATTCTGTACTTTCAAAGAGGGGGGGTCTTCTGGGGTTCCCGAAGAGGAACGGTTTTCGTCATCTCTTTCATCGGTATGGCAGAAGGTGCAAGCTAACTTGAAAAATATGGGAGGTAAATACAAATGCATGGCTGATAAGAGAGGGTCGCCAGGTCCGGACCTAGGAGTGAATGACTATGTGTGGTTGTCTACTAGGAATATTAAATTGAAGGTTCCCTCTTGGAAACTGGGTCCTAGGTTTATTGGCCCTTACAAAATTGCAGCCATCATCAACCCCGTGGATTTTCACCTGGAGTTACCTCAGACTTTTAAAATCCATAATGTTTTTCATAAGTCGTTACTCAAAAAATATGTTCCACCTCTAGAACCGTCACCGCTGCCACCCCCTCCTGTTGTCGTGGATGGTAATCTAGAATTTCAGATATCCAAAATTGTTAATTCTCGTCGGGTCCGCCACTCTCTTCAATATCTGGTGCATTGGAGAGGTTACGGTCCCGAGGAAAGAATGTGGGTTCCTGCGTCTGAGGTAAACCCCGACAGGCTAGTTCGGGTTTTTCATGCCTCTCATCCTGAGAGACCTGGTCCTGAGTGTCCGGAGGCCCCTCGTAGAGAGGGGGGTACTGTCACGAGGGTGTCAAGAACCACGCCTGACTCCGTTATACCCGGGGTCAGGAAGTCGCAGCGGTTGGCTGCACTCTCTATGTAAGATAGGGCTGTTTTCTCATGGTAGCTTTCTGGGTTTGCTTTGCAAACCCTTTTGGCTCACTCAGGGATCCGTAGCTCCTTCTCCTCAGCTGTTCCTTGTCCAGCACTCCCAAACCTCCTTATATTCCCCTCTCACACTTCTCTGGTTGCCAGATATAGAGCTTCCTGCCTGGACATCTATTCTGACCCTCTGGAGCTGTGTTGCTGCGTTCTCTGGTAGTTGGTCCAGAACGCTACCCTCCGGATCCCTGTTGAACCTTTGTGGTCTATTGTGGTCGCCCACCTGGGTGTATGTGTTTGTCTGTTTTGTCTGTCCTCTCCCTGGTGTTTCCCTCTTAGTGACAGTGGTGCGGACTAGCGATCCCACCGGCCCGTTCACTATCTAGTGCTCATTTTAGGGAAAGCCAGGGTTTAGGCACGTGATCGCCGCACGGGTGAGGAACCCGTCTAGGGACGTCAGGGCAGTCAGGTGCCAGCCGCAAGGTGAGTTAGGGGTCACCACCTTTCCCTCTCCCTTGGGCAGGGCTTTCCCTTTTTCCTCCCTGTGCACCCACAAAACACTTTTGCTGTAGATCGTTGAGTACTAAAAACAGTTCTTGATAAGATTTCTCCCTGATCTCTCTCTCACAGCAGCTGCAGCCTCTCCCTACACTAATCCGATCAGAGTGACGGGCGGCGCTACGTGACTCCAGCTTAAAAAGAGGCTGGGTCACATGCTGCAGTTGGCCAATCACAGCCATGCCAATAGTAGGCATGGCTGTGATGGCCTTTTGGGGCAAGTAGTGTGACGCTTGTTGATTGGCTGCTGTGCAGCCTTTCAAAAAGCGCCATAAAAATCGCCGAACACCGAACCCGAACTTTTACGTAAATGTTCCAGTCCGGGTGCCGAAAACCCTAAAGTTCGGTACGAACCCGAACTTTACAGTTCGAGTTCGCTCAACTCCAGTCATTAGTCTAGAGGTTCACATACTTTTTCCACCTGCACTGTGAATGTTTACATGGTATGTTCAATAAAAACATGGTAACATTTAATTCTTTGTGTTACTAGTTTAAGCAGACTGTGATTGACTATTATTGTGACTTAGATGAAGATCAGATCACATTTTATGACCAATTTGTGCAGAAATCCATATCATTCCAAAGGGTTCACATACTTTTTCTTGCAACTGTAGGTTAAAAGCATTTGTTCTCGAGGCTCTTATTAAGGCCATATGGTTCGCACGTCTGTAGTTTGAAGATCCAGAACATCTCTCTTCTTTGGAGTGTTCTAAATCTATCAGAACAGCTGTCATAAATATGTTGAATTGGTGTGATCGACAGCCTAGAGGAATCTTTATCATAGGTGGCAAGAAAGTGTCGGGATACAATATGCTTTAGGAATCCCTGTGTGATGTTCCACCGATATTTATTCAAACGCTCCCTCAGGGTCTGGATAGTACTGCCAACATATTGTAGCCCGCAATCACACCCCAAAAGGAAAATTACATAAGAAGTGGAGCAGTTCGCGAAGCTCTTTATGGGGAACTCTTTACCCATAACATTGCTCTTTAAAGTCTTGGTACGGTGGGCAATGTTGGCGCAGCACTTACATAAGGTATGGCTGCATTTGTAACTTCCCACACGATCGGGGAACCAGCTGGCCACAGTAATGGTGGTGGATGTTTTTCAATTTGCTTGGGGCCAATAAATTCTGAACGTAATCAGTGGTCTGGGCGGGATGGTCTCTTTAAGATAGGGATCATTCTTTAAAATGTGCCAGTGTTTGGTTAATATGCTCCTCAGAATTTCGTGATTAGGGTTATACGTAGTGATAAAAGAAGATTTGTACTTCTTAAGAACTTCTGTTTCCTTTGGATTTTCCTTAATCGCGAGGCAATCTTCTTGACTTAGGCTACTTGCTCACGTGCAGGCACCGTCAATAATCCCTCTGGGGTATTTCTTGTTAAAAAATCTAGAATGTAAAATCTGGCTCTGTGCAGTAAAATCACTCATAGTTGAACAATTTCTACGTATCCGTTTAAATTGGCTAAAAGGTATGTTGTCTTTCCATTTTTTTATAATGCACACTTCTGTAGCTGTTACCATTGACTTTTTTGAAGAAAGTCTTGGTCAGAATTGTTTCGTTATCTGAGTATAGGACAAGATCCAGATATTCAATTGATGCGGTAGAGATATTTGCTGTGAAAGTAAGGTTACAGGTATTAGCATTTAGATGAGAAATGAAGGCCTGTGCCTCCTCCTCGCTGCTTCTCCAAATGATTATCAGATCATCGATATAACGTTTATAGAAAACAATCATATCCTTCCAAAAGTGATCGCTGTAAATAAATTCCTCTTAAAAAAAAACGGCCCATATATAGGTTCGCGAAACTCGGCGCGAATCGCATGCCCATCGCGGTTCCCTTTTGCTGTCAAATGAAAAGACATTGTGTGTCAAAATAAACCAAATCACATCTGAAATAAACGATTTGTGACTTGGGGAGAGTTGATGGTCGGTTTCCAGATAGTATCTTGCTGTGCTGATACCTGCCTCGTGTGTGATATTGGAATTTGGGCTGCTACATTCAATGTCAGCCAACGGTAGGAGGGGTCCCAGTGGACGTCTTTCACTAGAGAAATAAGTTGGGACAAATCCCTTAGGTAGGAGCAGAGGTTCATAACATGTTTCTGTAAAAAGACGTCTACATGTGAGAGATTGCTGGTCAGGGAATTGACGCCCGAAATGATCGGTCTTCCAGATGGGTTCTTCGCGTCTTTAACCGTTGTTAGATGGTAAAAAATTGCGGTGTTGAAATGATCAATTGTTATATATTCTCTTCCTTTTTTGGTAAGAATATGGTCCTTTCGGCTTGTTTCAACAATAACGTGAGGTTTCTCTTATCTTCACTGAATGGATTAAGGGGAGGGGTTACTATAGATAAAAAAGTATTGATATGGTTCCCTTTGTGGTTCGTAGGATTGATTGTGGATTTTCGTTTCAGGTTGGTGTGAACCATAGTCGTAAGCTCTGTGTCTCCTGGGTCGTCCCCTTGTGTATCAGAACTAGGTTGCCTGGTCTCGATGGCAAAGTGCCTTTGCAATGTGATGTTTCTAATAAAGGAGTTGAGGTCAACAAAAAGTTCAAACTCGTTAAATTTTGCGGCTGGACAGAACAAAAGGCCTCTCTGGAGTATTGATATTTGGGCCGAGGTAAGACTGGAGCCAGAGAGGTTAAAAATCTTCACTGTGTGGTTTTGTACCTTTTGGCACTGTGGATGGTCTGTACGATCTTCTTTGCTTCTCTCGGTTCTTCTGGCATCCAAGTCTGAGGTTCCCCCTCTCTGCCCTCTTCTGCATTTTTTCTTTTTACTCCTTTTTGCATTTGCCCTGTTGTGGGTTTGAAGAGGTTCGTTATTGTTGACGTGATCCCTGAAGGATGTTTCAGAACATACGTTGCCTGCGGGGTCAGGGCCCCGGGAAGCGGTAAAAAAGACACAGAGTTGTTGCTAGTGTGGTCTGTGGACTTAAGTGAATCCTCCGGAATGCTTACGTTATGGACTGTGAGTAGAGAGTCTTCCAAGGCAGAGGAGTCATTCCTGGCCAGGTTCTGAATCGATGGCATGGAAGAGAAGGAGGTGGGTGGTAAATTGAGGGGACAACCTTGGGGAAGGTCGATAGGCGATGTGGAGAGGGAGTGCAGGATGGGGGGTATGGAAGGTGGAGTGAACCATATTGGAGTCCCAGATTGGGATCCAGTATGAATGGAAAAAGGACGTGGTGCTGGAACAGTCGTGTCAGTTCTCTGGTCTAGCCGGGGGAACTGGGTGAAGTAATCGGCTTGGTGGGTGACCTCCTTTGTGTATTCTGAACTGGTTTGGATCGTACTTGGAATCAGAGTAGAATGAGAGTGAGGACGCGGGCGAGAGGTAATAGGTTGAGTGGTATTAGGGTGATGTCGTCCGGGTCCAGCATTCAAATAGTTGCTCTGTAGTTTTCTACGATATTCTAATTTTTCGAGTTTCACCTGTATACATACATTATATATATTATCTAGAATGCTGCCACACATATACAGTACAGACCAAAAGTTTGGACACACCTTCTCATTCAAAGAGTTTTCTTTATTTTCATGACTATGAAAATTGTAGATTCACACTGAAGGCATCAAAACTATGAATTAACACTAGGGATGAGCGAACCCGAACTGTATAGTTCGGGTTCGTACCGAATTTTAGGGTGTCCGTGACACGGACCCGAACATTTTCGTAAACGTCCGGGTTCGGGTTCGGTCTTCGGCGCTTTCTTGGCGCTTTTTGAAAGGCTGCAAAGCAGCCAATCAACAAGCGTCATACTACTTGCCCCAAGATGCCATCACAGCCTTGCCTACTATTGGCATGGCTGTGATTGGCCAGTGCAGCATGTGACCCAGCCTCTATATAAGCTTGGGTCACGTAGCGCTGCACGTCACTCTGCTGATTCAAGCATAGGGAGAGGTTGCTACTGCGACGTTAGGGCGAGATTAGGCAGATTAACTCCTCCAAAATACTTAATTCAGTGATCGATCTCCAGCTGTGGATCATTGAAGTGCTGATATTGAATTGCTCACTTTTTTTAGGCTGCCCAGAGCGTTTTTATATCACTTTTTTCTGGGGTGATCGGCGGCCATTTTGTGGCTTGTGGTGCGCCAGCACAAGCTACCACCAAGTGCATTTAACCATCAATAGTGTGGTTATTTTTTGCTATATCCTACATCAGCTGCAGGCTGAGCCTGTGTCACCCAAGTGCATTTAACCATCAACAGTGTGGTTATTTTTTGGCCATATACTACATCAGGTGCAGGCTGAGCCTGTGTCACCCAAGTGCATTTAACCATCAACAGTGTGGTTATTTTTTGGCCATATACTACATCAGGTGCAGGCTGAGCCTGTGTCACCCAAGTGCATTTAACCATCAATAGTGTGGTTATTTTTTGCCAATATATCACATCAGGGGCAAGTTGAGCCTGTCACCCAGCACCTAAAAAATAGCCCTGACATTTATATTCCTCCAAATCAGTACTGTTTTAGCTGGTCAAATTATTTGTAGTGACCGTAAAAGCACAGTTTTTGTTCTGGGTTGAAAAAGTATTCCCAAATTTGCCATTTTCTAAATTGGTAGTTTCTGCTATATCAGGCCTACTTTAAATCTATCCAAAAAAGGGTATATTAGATTCAAGGTGCTGATAGTGTCATTCTGAAAAACTTAACACACACGCTACAGAGCAGATACAAGTCTAATTCTGTGATTAAAGGTATACCTGTCACACAGCGCCTAAAAAAATAGCCCTGACATTTATATTCCTCTAAATCAGTACTGTTTTAGCTGGTCAAATTATTTGTAGTGACCGTAAAAGCACAGTTTTTGTTCTGGGTTGAAAAAGTATTCCCAAATTTGCCATTTTCTAAATTGGTAGTTTCTGCTATATCAGGCCTACTTTAAATCTATCCCAAAAAGGGTATATTAGATTCAAGGTGCTGATAGTGTCATTCTGAAAAACTTAACACACACGCTACAGTGCAGATACAAGTCTAATTCTGTGATTAAAGGTATACCTGTCACACAGCGCCTAAAAAATAGCCCTGACATTTATATTCCTCTAAATCAGTACTGTTTTAGCTGGTCAAATTATTTGTAGTGACCGTAAAAGCACAGTTTTTGTTCTGGGTTGAAAAAGTATTCCCAAATTTGCCATTTTCCAAATTGTGGTGAACGGGAACAATGAGGAAAACATCTAATAAGGGACGCGGACGTGGACATGGTCGTGGTGGTGTTAGTGGACCCTCTGGTGCTGGGAGAGGACGTGGCCGTTCTGCCACAGCCACACGTCCTAGCGTACCAACTACCTCAGGTCCCAGTAGCCGCCAGAATTTACAGGGATATTTGGTGGGGCCCAATGCCGTTCTAAGGATGGTAAGGCCTGAGCAGGTACAGGCATTAGTCAATTGGGTGGCCGACAGTGCATCCAGCACGTTCACATTATCTCCCACCCAGTCTTCTGCAGAAAGCGCACAGATGGCGCATGAAAACCAAGCCCATCAGTCTGTCACATCACCCCCTTGGATATCAGGGAAACTGTCTGAGCCTCAAGTTATGCAGCAGTCTCTTATGCTGTTTGAAGACTCTGCTGCCAGGGTTTCCCAAGGGCATCCACCTAGCCCTTCCCCAGGGGTGGAAGAGATAGAATGCACTAACGCACAACCACTTATGTTTCCTGATGATGATGACATGGGAATACCACCTCAGCACATCTCTGATGATGACGAAACACAGGTGCCAACTGCTGCGTCTTTCTGCAGTGTGCAGACTGAACAGGAGGTCAGGGATCAAGACTGGGTGGAAGACGATGCAGGGGACGATGAGGTCCTAGACCCCACATGGAATGAAGGTCGTGCCACTGACTTTCAGAGTTCGGAGGAAGAGGCAGTGGTGAGACCGAGCCAACAGCGTAGCAAAAGAGGGAGCAGTGGGCAAAATCAGAACACCCGCCGCCAAGAGACTCCGCCTGCTACTGACAGCCGCCATCTGGGACCGAGCAACCAAAAGGCGGCTTCAAGGAGTTCCCTGGCATGGCACTTCTTCAAACAATGTGCTGACGACAAGACCCGAGTGGTTTGCACGCTGTGCCATCAGAGCCTGAAGGGAGGCATTAACGTTCTGAACCTTAGCACAACCTGCATGACCAGGCACCTGCATGCAAAGCATGAACTGCAGTGGAGTAAACACCTTAAAAACAAGGAAGTCACTCAGGCTCCCCCTGCTACCTCTTCTGCTGCTGCCGCCCCGGCCTCTTCTGCTGCTGCAGCCTCGGCCTCTTCCTCCGCCTCTGGAGGAACGTTGGCACTTGCCGCCCAGCAAACATGGGATGTACCACCAACACCACCACCTGCGTCACCAAGCATCTCAACCATGTCACACGGCAGCGTTCAGCTCTGCATCTCACAAACATTTGAGAGAAAGCGTAAATTCCCACCTAGCCACCCTCGATCCCTGAACCTGAATGCCAGCATTTCTAAACTACTGGCCTATGAAATGCTGTCATTTAGGCTGGTGGACACAGACAGCTTCAAACAGCTCATGTCGCTTGCTGTCCCACAGTATGTTGTTCCCAGCCGGCACTACTTCTCCAAGAGAGCCATGCCTTCCCTGCACAACCAAGTGTCCGATAAAATCAAGTGTGCACTGCGCAACGCCATCTGTGGCAAGATCCACCTAACCACAGATACGTGGACCAGTAAGCACGGCCAGGGACGCTATATCTCCCTAACTGCACACTGGGTAAATGTAGTGGCGGCTGGGCCCCAGGCGGAGAGCTGTTTGGCGCACGTCCTTCCGCCGCCAAGGATCGCAGGGCAACATTCTTTGCCTCCTGTCTCCTCCTCCTCCTACTCAGCTTCCTCCTCCTCTTCTTCCACCTGCTCATCCAGTCAGCCACACACCTTCACCACCAACTTCAGCACAGCCCGGGGTAAACGTCAGCAGGCCGTTCTGAAACTCATATGTTTGGGGGACAGGCCCCACAACGCACAGGAGTTGTGGCGGGGTATAGAACAACAGACCGACGAGTGGTTGCTTCCGGTGAGCCTCAAGCCCGACCTGGTGGTGTGCGATAATGGGCGAAATCTCGTTGCAGCTCTGGGACTAGCCGGTTTGACACACATCCCTTGCCTGGCGCATGTGCTGAATTTGGTGGTGCAGAAGTTCATTCGCAACTACCCCGACATGTCAGAGCTGCTGCATAAAGTGCGGGCCGTCTGTTCGCGCTTCCCGCGTTCACACCCTGCTGCTGCACGCCTGTCTGTGCTACAGCGTAACTTCGGCCTTCCCACTCACCGCCTCATATGCGATGTGCCCACCAGGTGGAACTCCACCTTGCACATGCTGGACAGACTGTGCGAGCAGCAGCAGGCCATAGTGGAGTTTCAGCTGCAGCACGCACGGGTCAGTCGCACTGCGGAACAGCACCACTTCACCACCAATGACTGGGCCTCCATGCGAGACCTGTGTGCCCTGTTGCGCTGTTTCGAGTACTCCACCAACATGGCCAGTGGCGATGACGCCGTTATCAGCGTTACAATACCACTTCTATGTCTCCTTGAGAAAACACTTAGGGCGATGATGGAAGAGGAGGTGGCCCAGGAGGAAGAGGAGGAAGAGGGGTCATTTTTAGCACTTTCAGGCCAGTCTCTTCGAAGTGACTCAGAGGGAGGTTTTTTGCAACACCAGAGGCCAGGTACAAATGTGGCCAGACAGGGCCCACTACTGGAGGACGAGGAGGATGAGGAGGAGGTGGAGGAGGATGAGGATGAAGCATGTTCACAGCGGGGTGGCACCCAAAGCAGCTCGGGCCCATCACTGGTGCGTGGCTGGGGGGAAACACAGGACGATGACGATACACCTCCCACAGAGGACAGATTGTCCTTACCTCTGGGCAGCCTGGCACACATGAGCGACTACATGCTGCAGTGCCTGCGCAACGACAGCAGAGTTGCCCACATTTTAACGTGTGCGGACTACTGGGTTGCCACCCTGCTGGATCCCCGGTACAAAGACAATGTGCCCACCTTACTTCCTACACTGGAGCGTGATAGGAAGATGCGCGCGTACAAGCGCACGTTGGTAGACGCGCTACTGAGAGCATTCCCGAATGTCACAGGGGAACCAGTGGAAGCCCAAGGCGAAGGCAGAGGAGGAGCAAGAGGTCGCCAACGCAGCTGTGTCACGGCCAGCTCCTCTGAGGGCAGGGTTAGCATGGCAGAGATGTGGAAAAGTTTTGTCACCACGCCACAGCTAACTGCACCACCACCTGATACGGAACGTGTTAGCAGGAGGCAACATTTCACTAACATGGTGGAACAGTACCTGTGCACACCCCTCCACGTATTGACTGATGGTTCGGCCCCATTCAACTTCTGGGTCTCCAAATTGTCCACGTGGCCAGAGCTAGCCTTTTATGCCTTGGAGGTGCTGGCCTGCCCGGCGGCCAGCGTTTTGTCTGAACGTGTATTCAGCACGGCAGGGGGCGTCATTACAGACAAACGCAGCCGCCTGTCTACAGCCAATGTGGACAAGCTGACGTTCATAAAAATGAACCAGGCATGGATCCCACAGGACCTGTCCATCCCTTGTGCAGATTAGACATTAACTACCTCCCCTTAACAATATATTATTGTACTCCAGGGCACTTCCTCATTCAATCCTATTTTTATTTTCATTTTACCATTATATTGCGGGGCAACCCAAAGTTGAATGAACCTCTCCTCTGTCTGGGTGCCGGGGCCTAAATGTGTGACAGTGGCCTGTTCCAGTGGTGGGTGACGTGAAGCCTGATTCTCTGCTATGACATGAAGACTGATTCTGTGCTGACATGAAGCCAGATTCTCTGTTACGCGACCTCTCTCCTCTGCCTGGGTGCCTGGGCCTAAATATGTGACAGTGGCCTGTTCCAGTGGTGGGTGACGTGAAGCCTGATTCTCTGCTATGACATGAAAACTGATTCTGTGCTGACATGAAGCCAGATTCTCTGTTACGGGACCTCTCTCCTCTGTCTGGGTGCCGGGGCCTAAATATGTGACAGTAGCCTGTTCCTGTGGTGGGTGACGTGAAGCCTGATTCTCTGCTATGACATGAAGACTGATTCTCTGCTGACATGAAGCCTGAATCTCTGTTAGGGGACCTCTCTCCTCTGCCTGGGTGCCTGGGCCTAAATATGTGACAGTGGCCTGTTCCAGTAGTGGGTGACGTGAAGCCTGATTCTCTGCTATGACATGAAGACTGATTCTGTGCTGACATGAAGCCAGATTCTCTGTTACGGGACCTCTCTCCTCTGTCTGGGTGCCGGGGTCTAAATATGTGACAGTGGCCTGTTCCAGTGGTGAGTGACATGAAGCCTGATTCTCTGCTATGACATGAAGACTGATTCTGTGCTGACATGAAGCCAGATTCTCTGTTACAGGACCTCTCTCCTCTGTCTGGGTGCCAGGGCCTAAATGTGTGACAGTGGCCTGTTCCAGTGGTGGGTGACGTGAAGCCTGATTCTCTGCTATGACATGAAGTCTGATTCTGTGCTGACATGAAGCCAGATTCTCTGTTACGGGACCTCTCTCCTCTGTCTGGTGCCAGGGCCTAAATGTGTGACAGTGGCCGGTTCCAGTGGTGGGTGACGTGAAGCCTGATTCTCTGCTATGACATGAAGACTGATTCTGTGCTGACATGAAGCCAGATTCTCTGTTACGGGACCTCTCTCCTCTGTCTGGGTGCCAGGGCCTAAATGTGTGACAGTGGCCTGTTCCAGTGGTGGGTGACGTGAAGCCTGATTCTCTGCTATGACATGAAGACTGATTCTGTGCTGACATGAAGCCAGATTCTCTGTTACGGGACCTCTCTCCTCTGTCTGGGTGCCTGGGCCTAAATATGTGACAGTGGCCTGTTCCAGTGGTGGGTGACGTGAAGCCTGATTCTCTGCTATGACATGAAGACTGATTCTCTGCTGACATGAAGCCTGAATCTCTGTTATGGGACCTCTCTCCTCTGCCTGGGTGCCTGGGCCTAAATATGTGACAGTGGCCAGTTCCAGTGGTGGGTGACGTGAAGCCTGATTCTCTGCTATGACATGAAGACTGATTCTCTGCTGACATGAAGCCTGAATCTCTGTTATGGGACCTCTCTCCTCTGCCTGGGTGCCTGGGCCTAAATATGTGACAGTGGCCTGTTCCAGTGGTGGGTGATGTGAAGCCTGATTCTTTGCTATGACATGCAGACTGATTCTCTGCTGAGATGAAGCCAGATTCTCTGTTACGGGACCTCTCTCCTCTGCCTGGGTGCCTAGGCCTAAATATCTGACAATGGACTGTTCCAGTGTTGGGTGACGTAAAGCCTGATTCTCTGCTATGACATGCAGACTGATTCTCTGCTGACATGAAGCCAGATTCTCTGTTACGGGACCTCTCTCCTCTGCCTGGTTGCCGGGGCCTAAATATATGACAATGGACTGTTACAGTGGTGGGTGACGTGAAGCCAGATTCTCTGCTATGGCATGAAGACTGATTCTCTGCTGACGTGAAGCCAGATTCTCTGCTATGGGACCTCTCTCCAATTGATATTGGTTTATTTTTATATATTTTATTTTTATTTTAATTCATTTCCCTATCCACATTTGTTTGCAGGGGATTTACCTACATGTTGCTGCCTTTTGCAGCCCTCTAGCTCTTTCCTGGGCTGTTTTACAGCCTTTTTAGTGCCGAAAAGTTCGGGTCCCCATTGACTTCAATGGGGTTCGGGTTCGGAACGAAGTTCGGGTCGGGTTAGGATCCCGAACCCGAACATTTCCGGGAAGTTCGGCCGAACTTCTCGAACCCGAACATCCAGGTGTTCGCTCAACTCTAATTAACACATGTGGAATTATATACATAACAAACAAGTGTGAAACAACTGAAAATATGTCATATTCTAGGTTCTTCAAAGTAGCCACCTTTTGCTTTGATTACTGCTTTGCACACTCTTGGCATTCTCTTGATGAGCTTCAAGAGGTAGTCCCCTGAAATGGTTTTCACTTCACAGGTGTGCCCTGTCAGGTTTAATAAGTGGGATTTCTTGCCTTATAAATGGGGTTGGGACCATCAGTTGCGTTGAGGAGAAGTCAGGTGGATACACAGCTGATAGTCCTACTGAATAGACTGTTAGAATTTGTATTATGGCAAGAAAAAAGCAGCTAAGTAAAGAAAAACGAGTGGCCATCATTACTTTAAGAAATGAAGGTCAGTCAGTCAGCCGAAAAATTGGGAAAACTTTGAAAGTAAGGGCTATTTGACCATGAAGGAGAGTGATGGGGTGCTGCGCCAGATGACCTGGCCTCCACAGTCACCGGACCTGAACCCAATCGAGATGGTTTGGGGTGAGCTGGACCGCAGAGTGAAGGCAAAAGGGCCAACAAGTGCTAAGCATCTCTAGGAACTCCTTCAAGACTGTTGGAAGACCATTTCAGGGGACTACCTCTTGAAGCTCATCAAGAGAATGCCAAGAGTGTGCAAAGCAGTAATCAAAGCAAAAGGTGGCTACTTTGAAGAACCTAGAATATGACATATTTTCAGTTGTTTCACACTTGTTTGTTATGTATATAATTCCACATGTGTTAATTCATAGTTTTGATGCCTTCATAGTCATGAAAATAAAGAAAACTCTTTGAATGATAAGGTGTGTCCAAACTTTTGGTCTGTACTGTATATCACTGGCATATTTTTGCTCCAGCAAGCCCCTCGGCTCATATTAACATCTGTATATACCACTATATGTATTAATGATATTGTAACTACACCCTGGCTATATCACTCTGGCTATGTATTCATTGTGTATTAACTAATTATTTACTTATTTATTTTATGTTATTTATTATATACATATTTTCTATTTTTATATCTATCTGTTTTCCCCATATTTGGAATGCATTATTTCATCAACCTTAGAAGCATCCTTTTAACCCATGAAATTCCTCCTCTTATTATTATTTTTTTTATTATTTTTACAATTATTGTTTCGATTATATATATTGGTCAAGGCAGATGTTGGTACTTTAAAAAAATCAAGACAGACAACATTGACAACAAACAGTACAGGGTGTTTCCCATGCCTATCATGCGTGAATTGTAAATACATCTTGAAAGGTAGAAATTTTGTGCATCCACAGACCAGGGTGACATACCCAATACGACATTACTTAACCTGCGACTCTAGCTATATCATCTATGCACTTACATGCCCCTGTAATTTAATCTACGTGGGTGAGACAACCACTGACTTCAAGTCACGGCTCAATAATCACAGGTTGAGTATACGTAAAAAGCGGCTTGATTTACCAGTGTCTAAACACTTTACGGACCACAAACACACAGAAAGGTACCTTAGGTGTTGTATTATTGATTTTATACCAATGCCCAGGAGAGGTGGCAATAGAGCTAATCTTTTAAAAAAACGTGAGTTAAAATGGATCCACACGCTTAATTCACTTAAACCACATGGTTTAAACGTGGATTACAAAATCGGGGTGGGATAGGTCTGTGGTTTGCCTTTTTGTTACGCGCTATGTTGTCGACTGCAGCCTTGTGTACTATGTGGATTTTATGTACAGGACAAATTTATATGTTCTCTACTAATTTTCATGTTTAATTTAATATAATATTTTCTTTTTTCTTTTCTGTATTTTCTTTCCTGCAGTAGGTGAGCCACGGAGTATGAAGTGAGGAAATATGGAGTTGCAATTATGGACGGCATGTACATACAAGGACTGTCTTCTATCCACAGCACAAAATTTTTTTTTATTTTGTTTGCTTCTGTATGAATTTGGTACTTTTGCAATTACAGTCTGTTGTGTACAAGGGCAGGTAATCATGAGGAGATCCCTCCCTTTTGGATGACAACGGGTGGACTTTGACCATGGATACAATGTGACCCTACACCATTGTGTTGGTGCGCAATTGTTCTTTGGACACGGATGTGGGCTGCAGCTTTTATTTTGCGGCATCCCGGATCTGAACTCACCCGGTCACCAGTATAGGCCATAAAGCACTAATATGTGCTATTACCTTACTTTGTTACACACCGACTGTTTATATCAGAAGTACCTGGCAACAAAGGGAAGTTGCCCTTAAACAAGATGGCGTAAGATACATCAGAGGATCAACACGCAGTTGCGGCACTACAGGCATATTGTGACCCGGAAGTACGCAATATACGTCATGGAGACATGCGCAGTTGCGCCACAGGAACGCCGAACCGCATGGATTATGACAGCCGTCCATGCTAGATATCCTCCTTCACCCTCCGTCTGCTTGACCTACGCAGTAAGCATTAAGCACTTTATCAGCACGCACAGCTGACACTCCTCACTTGATGATTGTTAATTATGAATTTCTGTATACTTTCATATATTTCACAGGATGATATATCCATTTTTATCATTGATTGTTTATTATATGATTATGCACTGAGGCTCATTATGAGATGTACTGTAAATGTGACACATGTAGTGTATTTTTAATCTAATTAATATATTTATTATGAATTGATTACACATGTATCACTTATTGATTGTCTTCACCCCACTGGTATATATATCCAGCATTTTGTCTGTACTCACTGCTTGAGAAAGGCTCGTATACTGAGCCGAAACGTCGCTTGTCCCATATGGGTAAATAAAGAATTTTTTTCATTTTTTACTTCTTGGAGTGCTGCCCTTTTTGTTATTTTTTATCTATCTGGATTGGCTTATATCCGCATTGGGCCTGCTGCACCCGCATTTGTTACATCGACGGTGCTGCCACTGAACTTTTTGTCTTTCTATATATATATATATATATATATGTGTGTGTGTGTGTTTATGTATATATATATATATATATATATATCCCTTTCCACTCTGTTTTTTAGACTTGATAAAGAGGTCCGTTGAACCCCAAAAATGCGTTGTCTTCAAATAAACCCTATTACATTCGTCATCTGGTTGTGAGTTTGCGCCCTGTGTCCACACGCTCGCTAGACTTTTATGGTCCAGTGGAGCTCCAGTACTGAGTGGAGATAGGCAGTGCAGAAAATACACCACTACATCTATTAGCAGATGTTTTGTCATTTGTGTTAACTGCTCTAGAAGAACAGTAATTTGCACATTGTAAAAAAAAAATCCCTATGATTATTGAGTAAAAAATGCCCCTTTCCTTTGGAAATGTCCCTTTAAGGCCTATATAGCATAAGCTGCATATTCTGTCAAAAATGGTGAAGAAAATAGCACTGTATGTTGTACTATGAATGGACATCATGACGAGAACCTCTGAAGGATCTCATTATATATAATGGGCTCCATTGGGTTCTGTCGTTTCATATCACATGACGGATCCGGTACTGCCATCATTTTCATTGTTCTGTTCCTATAACAGAGCAGAAGAATATAAATAACAAACACTGATTTGAACCCAGCTTAACTTTATCAGGTGTACTTTATTGTGGCACCAAGTGCATCATAATAATACAGTTCCATCTGGTGGCAGAAAAAATACAGTACATTATATTTTTAGGTGACATGTCAGTAATTTAATTCTAGAATATGGGAAAAAAAATTTACAATACAAATTTGTAGTTTTCTTACAAGTATATGGTCGGAGCAGTTTATCTTTGACTTAAAACGGGATGTCTCATCTCGCCATTGCTAAGGCTGGTGGAAGCAGTGGAGCAGACTAATGCTCCACTATTTTAGTAGTACCCAATTGCCATGGGGGAAACAGCATAATTGTCACACTTGTGACAGGTGTTAGAAGGTCTGAAAGACTGGCTGCACATGAGTGATCTGACAGCCTCTTTTGGCTTCAATTTGTGTGTTGCTGGTATGACCACACCTCCTGTTCATGTGTGGATCATGTGACCTTTACCTATCCCTATTTAATCTTACTTTACCCATCACTCCTTGCTCTTGATAGCTTCATTTAGTTTTGGAAGAGCTGGAGTGTGGTTCTTGTTGAAGTCCTGTTCATCCATCATCCTCAGGAGTTAAGTGTTTCGCTTGTGTTTTGTATTTTTCCCCCTGGTTGTTTACTAGGCCTCAGCAAGTCGCTGGTTCCTTCACCTGGGAAGAAACGGGTTGACTCTGTAGGGCATCTGAGGGTCACCAGGGTTTTCTAGGTTCCAGTGAATGGGCATCTCTACCATCAAGAGGTGCCCATACGGATAGGAGTTAGCGCAAGGAGCAAGGTTTAATTGGTGGTGACCCTTTTCCTTCCCTAGCGGTGAGGCCTAGTGTCTTTCCCCTTCCTTCTTGTTGTCTTAATGGTGTTCTCCCCTACTACATCCATGATAATAATTTTCTGTGCTATACTCTTTCCGTATCGTAAGAAAGATACGTTTTAAAAAACAGATCCATTATTCGGGCATTAATTATGATCAGTTTGCATTAGTTTGTGTCACTTCCATCAAAGATCTGTTATTTGTGGCAGAAAAAAGTCCTGCATGCAATGGTTTTCTTCCAGCCAAAACCCAGCATTTTTGCCGAAAATCGTCCAGATCACCCCCAGACTGCATTGCAGTCCATGGGGATCCAGCAATGAAGTAGAGGATTCGGCCTTTCTTTTTCTGACTGATCAGAGGAATGGAAAGCTAAATGGCAATGTGAACTCAGCCTTAGAAGTCCGTTGTGCTTTATTGCAGAAAAAGTTTTATTCCCCTGCAGGTCGTATGTAAATAAGGTTCTTGAAGTCAAAGGGGCAGTGGCTTTCTCGCTTAAAGTCAAGTTCACTTCATCCCCCTTCCTCCCCTTAGCATTTGATTGATGACCTTCTGTATAATTTGTGCAATTCCAGTCTAACATCTCACGCTCCTTATGATCGCATTTCTGCCGCCTGTGCATTGGTCCCCGCTGCAGGGTACTTGTCTTCAGCAGGTCAATCCGGGACAGTTGGGAGGTATGCATACAGTGTTGGACTGGCATCTGGCTGGCATCTATAATAATGAACTGAGTAGTCTCTTAAATAATCTACCCAGTTTTCTATATGGCGGGTTGAGTTTCTGTAAGTTGCTTATTTGTCAGTAGTGCAAACAATCTACTGGGCCATGTGCCACTTCTGCAAGGGGTGGGGGGGACTGGGGGATTATACTTGCTCAGGTGCCCACTGGGGGATCCATCTGTTCCCCTGTAGGCCAGTCTGAGTCTGTATGAATATACACAATGTGTCAAAACCACAGTTCCAAATAAGAAATTTAAAGATCCCAGGCTGGGTCACAGGCACTTATGTACCAAACAATAGTACCAATAAAAACGTCTACTCTTCCTGCAAAAAAAAGATCCCCTACACAAGACGATTGGCAGAAAAATAAAAAAAATATGGCTTTCAGAAAATAGAGACACAAAAATATGATTTTTTTTCAAAAATGCTTTTTATTTTCTAAAGCTGAACGTAATAAAATAAAAAAATAGACATATTAGATATAAAAAAAAGTGTTATAGAGGCTCATCGACCTGTAGGTATGGATAGGTGCTCTTGTCGTGTGTTGACCCACCCAGTCAAAGGATATAAAGAATAATTTAGAATGAAATGTAGCAGCAGGCACTCAACCTATGGTACCATGCAGTAAAGGTGTGGAGGTATAGATTAAAACTCAAGTTTATTTGTAAAATCTAGAACCAGACAGATAATCAATAAAAAGGACACATAAAAGTATACATAAACGCAACTTTGTAAAATAACTCTAAAAGCTTGCACACAGAATCGCATATGTTAAAATGGCCCACCAGCATGCAGGTCCAGATATAAATATCTCGTCCAAAATGGCCCCTTTTGGATGGTCACCGTTGGAATTTGGCCTATAAATGAGGGCTAATAAAGCCTCTCAATCTATAGCCTCCTGGGTTTAGTATATAGTTATTGTCTGGGGTAAGTAACTGTTTGAGATGACGAATAATGTAATCCTCAGTTCATTAGGCTGCAATTGGCAATAATGTACCATTCTGACAGCTGAATAGCTATTCTGTTTGCATCTTGTACTACGTATTAACTTAGTTTCATTGGCCACAGTTCTATGCGCTAATAGAATACCAATAGATATTGTAGATGGTTAGTTGTTAGTATATACTTTGGCTGTTTTTCCTTATGGTTAATAGAGTTGATACAGTCTCGTAGCAGTGAATGCATATGTTCGTGCATACATAGGTTGGTAGCTGTATAGTAAATAACTTGTTTGACAGCCCGTACCTCCGCTACCAAGTAAAATATTGAGCAATCAAAATTCATATGTACCCCCAAAATAGTACCAATAACAATGTCAACTTATCCCGTAGTTTCCAAAATCTCATTTTTTGGGAATTTCTACTGTAGGGTGCATCAGGGGTATTCAAATATGACATGGTAATTTAAAATTATCCCAGCAAAATCTGCTCTCTAAAATCCATATGTTGCTCCTTCCCTTCTGTGCCCTGCCGTGTGCCCCTACAGCAGTTTACAACCACATATGGGATGTTTCAGTTAACTGAAGAATCATGGTAATAAATAATGAGTTTTGTTTTGCTGTTAGCCCTTGCTGCCTTACAGGAAAACAAAATGGATTAAAATGGAAAATCTGCAAAAAGAAGTGAAATTTTGAAAATGTCTCCTCTATTTTTCTTTAATTCTTGTGGAACACCTAAAGGGTTAACAAAGTTTGTAAAATCATTTTTGAACAACTTAAGGGGTTCTTGGTTCTAAAATGGGGTCATTTATAGTTGGTTTCTATTATGTGAGCCCCACAAAGTGACTTCGTAACTGAATTGGTCCTTTAAAAAGCGGGTTTTGGAATTTAAATAAATAAATAAAATTGCCAGGGGAAACGTGACACCAAGTCAACACTTACCTTCTGCTCTTGGCTATCCTCAGGATAGGAGATCATTATTAGATTGGTGGGATCCAATTTCCAGCTTCCCCACAGATAAGATGTGTGAAGGGGCTATGGCACTGGCGTACATACTGGGGTAGCAGGGTGCGCAGTTGCGACCGGGCCTGGCACTCCAGAGGGCCCGGCTGCCTGTGGAGAGCTCTGATGGGGCCCAGCATGAAGTACAGTGGCAATTTCGGGCCCCATCAGAGCGCTCAATGCCTCCATTACATGTATAATATGGGGGGGGGGGAGCGCGCACTCACTCACACGGCCAGGCAGTTCAGTTTCCATAGTGAAGCAGGGAAACCTCTCTCCTCCCTGCTTCACTGATCTTCAGAGCTCAGGAGCTCCCCCTGCTGGCCCCACATCATGCTACTGGCTGTGGGAGGAAACCTGAAAGCCCAGCAATCTGCCTCCTGTCATCAGGGAAGAAGGTAAGTATGTGGTTTTTTTTTCTAACGCTGCAGACTGGGGGCTGGGGGCAGGGGGGGTTGATGGGCACAACTAGAGTGAGGGGGCACAAAAGTGGGCATCTCTACTGAGGGGCACCTAATCAGCCATAACTAATTTGAGGGGGCACCTAATCTGGCATAACTACTGTGAGGGGGGCACATATGAAGGCATAACTACTGTGAGGGGGCACGTAATCGGGCATAACCACTGTGAGGGGCACATATGTGGGCATATCTAATGTAGGGGCACATAATCTAGCATAACCACTCTGAGGGGACACATAACTGGCCATAAATACTGTGAAGGGGCACATAATCTGCCATAACTACTGTGAGGGACACATAATCTGGCATTACTACTGTGAGGGGCATATAATCTGGCATTACTACTGTGAGGGGACACATAATTAAGGGGGCACATATCTGGGCATATCTACTTTGTGGGGGCACATAACTGGGCATAAATACTGTGAAGGGGCACATAATCTGGCATTACTACTGTGAGGGGACACATAATCTGGCATAACCACTCTGAGGGGGCACATATCTGGGCATATCTACTTTGAGGGGGCACATAACTGGGTATAAATACTGTGAAGGGGCACATAATCTTGCATTACTACTGTGAGGGGCACATAATCTGGCATTACTACTGTGAGGGGCACATAATCTGGCATTACTACTGTGAGGGGACACATAATCTGGCATAACTGCTCTGAGGGGGCACATCTGGGCATATCTACTTTGAGGGGGCACATAACTGGGCATAAATACTGTGAAGAGGCACATAATCTGCCATTACTACTGTGAGGGGCACTTAATATGGCATTACTACTGTGAGGGGCACATAATCTGGCATTACTACTGTGAGGGGACACATAATCTGCCATTACTACTGTGAGGGGACACATAATCTGGGCATTACTACTGTGAGGGGGCACATATTTGGCATTACTACTGTGAGGGGGCACATAACTGGGCATTACTACTGTGAGGGGACACATAATCTGGCATTACTACTGTGAGGGAGGCACATATCTGGGCATAACTACTGTAAGGGGACACATATTTGGCATAACTACTATGATGGGGCACATATTTGAGCATAACTACTGAGAGGGGCCACAAGGTGGGCATTAGTACTGTGTGGTTGCACTTAGGGGAAATGTCCTAGATTACCCTGCTATACATTGGCATGGCTCAGTCTTACAGGCCAGCACAGCGCCCCCTGCTGGTGATTTCACATGGCCAGTCATCATCCCTTCCTTATGTGATTATTCTTTTTTTTCTCACCACAGGGACTTTGTTCTTGATCCAGCGGACATCACGCCGATGCCAGTGACACCCTGGATGAGGTAGGACCAGATTTTATTAGGACTGGGTGAGTGTATCCATGCATTGGGCTTAGGGCTCTTTCACACGAGCAGATCCCGTGCGTGAAATCTGCTGCGTGAAAGAGTGGCAAGCCTCGTTCCGGACAGCAGAGACACGGAGCAGTAACATGATTGATAATGCTCCGTGCCTCTCTGTGATCTTTTTACTACAAAATCACAGTGAGATAAAGTTGTCACTGTGATTTTGTAGTAAAAAGATCACAGAGAGGCAAGGAGCATTATCAATCATGTTACTGCTCCGTGTCTCTGCTGTCCGGATTGGGGCTTGGTACTCATTCACGCAGCGGATTAGCCGCACGGAAAGAGCCCTTAGTAAGAAAATCTGCAGCTTCTTTGTAAAAATGTTTGCACTGTGGCCCATAACACTATAGTTACACCACTGGTAGGGGAGGTATTGGGGGGTGGGGGGGTGGAGGCAGGTTGGGAGGGGGCCCCATGGATCAGTTTCGCACCGGGGCCCCATGGATTGTGTGTACGCCACTGGGCTATGATACTCAGACAAGTGGCCTCCTCGTTGTATTATAAGCACAGTGCCATCCATTGGATAGTGGCTGTGCTTGGTATTGCAACTCAATCCTATTCATTTGAATAGGACTGAGCTGCAGAAAGGCCAGGTGACCAATGGATGTGATTTCACTGGCCGATGAAGAGGCATCAACTCTCAAGCTATGTGGCCCCTTCCAACAGCTGATCGCCGGACCCCTTCAATCAGAGATTAATGACCTATCCTGATAGCTACTGGACATCCCCTAAATAAAATTCTGCAAAGCAGTATGAAGATTCTTAAAGGGAATCTGTCATCAGTTTTATGCGGCTAAGTTCTAACATCGCGTGCCGATGTCCCCATATTCATGAGCTCACCTATCTCTCTGCCCACCTGCCTCTGACTGACAACTGAATCAGCAGCAGGTGGGCTGGGAAAGCCAGGCAGGAGCTCATGACTATTTGGGACTCATCATTATGCACAAGATTTTGGCAAAACGGCTGAGTCAATTAAAGAAAGTGAAGTGACCCAAAGTTCTGCTAAGAGGATCTGTCACTAGTTTATGTTACCCTTAATTAAAACTGCTGACAGATTCCCTCTAATAGCATAGACCAAAGAACGTTGGTTCTATAATCAAAGAAACTGACACACTCGGAGGATAGGTTATTCATACATTTGTCTGCATCATCTCCAGATGACTAAAAAAAAGAAAACACATTTTTGAAAAAACACTTTTTCAAATTTTATGTTTTAAATGTTCTTGCATTTCCACAAAAAATCACTAAGATCATTTAGGACCTATGCCGCTTCCAGTAACTCCATGCATATACGATTTCTTGTAGACCTGATGACTATTTTATTTTGTCATCAGTATCTGATCGTGAGGGTCCCACACCTGGGGCCCCCGCAGTTCAGCTGTTTTGAGAAGTAACCAGCGCTCCTGTGAGCGCCACGGCCTTCTCCCTGCTCACCAAGCACAGCACCGCACATAGTATGGAGGCTGTGTTTGGTATCGAGTTCAGGCCCATTCACTTGAATGGGGCTGAGCTGCTTCTAGGCCAGGTGACACATAAACACGACATCACTGGGCCTGGGAAAAGCAGAGATAAGACGGGGTACCAGGTGTTGGATCCCCAACGATCCAGAGGATAGATCATCAGTATAAAAATCTTGAAAAACTCCTTTAAGTCCATTTCTTCCAAGTGAGTCACAAGAATCATCATCAAAAACTTCAAGAAATATGCAGTTTTAACTTGAAAACATGTAAGACAAATGTGCACTAATAAAAAGGATTGTGTAGTCTGTGTAGGGAGAAGAAGGCTTTACCAACACATGGGGCGAGATTACCTGAATGAAAAGATCTAGAAGTCTAGCTTAATGTGCACCAAAAATCTGGTATACATACTCTGCTACAAATTTACTTATATGTTTTAGACACTTTGGGATGAACATAGAATTCCCCCCACATGCCAGTTTTCTGGGGGTAAAAAGTTGCAAACTTTGTGTTAGTGAACTATTAAATGCCACTTTTGCAAATTGTTTTGCCTCCCTTGCCACTTTTCTGAATAGGATAGGCATGTAGCAGGGCTAACGGGCTGGGCACATTTATATTCTTTTACGCCAGTTTCCTGGCTTAGAAGAAGAATAAATTCTATGCAAGCCAGGGACTGACGCAGATTTCAGCTATGGCACATACAGTAGACTGCCAGAGATGCACCTAAGTTAGACAAATCTTCCGGCAAAGCAAAGGAGATCATAGACCGGCTTAAAATGCTGTTAAATGATTAATCAGGGCCATTGTGCCCCTTCTGATGGGGAGGGGGGGACTTACTGGCAAATGGGTAGTGGTTTAGGAAAGTATGGATGCAGGTGGTAAGGCCTGTTACATGAAAGGGGCTATTCAGGATTTAGATATTGATGAACTATCCTCAGGATAGGTCATCAGTATTAGATTGGTGGTGGTCCAACTCCCAACACCCACACCAATCAGCTGTCTTGGACAACCACCGTTACAGGAAACGACACAATGTACAAAGCCATCTGTTTCCGGCTCTGTCCACTGTATAGTTTCGGACACCTTTGGCTCAATGGTGTCAGATGCCTATTGATCTGATATCAATGACCCATCCTGAGCGTAGTTCATCAATATCTAAATCTTGGAAAACTGAACACTGAGTGATGGGGTTCTTAATCAGGAGTAGAACATTGAAAACCAATCCTCAGGATAGATCACCAATATCAGATTTGTGGGGGTCTGACTCCCGACATCCTCACTCTTTAATTGTATACTCTTCGTAGTATACTGTATAATGGTCGTGCTTGGTATTGCAGCTCAGTCCTGTTCATTTGAATGGGATTGAGTTGCAGAAAGGTCACGTGACCAATGAACATTTTGTCACAGGTTGAGGAAGAGGCCATAGTGCTTACATAAAGGGCTGCAGCCCATTCCAACAGTCGATCTGGGGTTTCCCAGGAGTCAGACCCCCCACTGAACATAATTCCTCAGTATTTAAGTCCTGGACAACCTTCTACCATCAGTAGTTTGAAAAAGGTAGCTGTTGAGGATGCAACGACATCCAGGCCCTGGTGAGTGTGGACCTTGTTACAGGAGCCCAGGGGGACTTAATTTGCCCCTCTGATCACCATCCTGGTGAGATTTATGTAAGAGTATAAGCCACAGAAGTGCCTAAATGGGTAAAAAAAAGTAATTTTTTTAAACATTGCAATTTAATCTTAAATGAATGCTGTGTGTGTTGTCTTCAACGTGACTTTATTTACAAAAGACCTCCTTTAAAAAAACACCAAAAAAGCAACATGTAGAGCAGACCCCTGAGGACCAGCTGAATGTCAGCGGGTGCATAGTATGGATGACGAATACTGCAGGGGTGGTACGACATGGCTGATTAGGACACATGCGCTGTTGTCAGAGATACGCTACACTTGTAGTAGTGACCACCCGCGGCTTCTTAAGGATTCTCATGGGATTGGCATTAGAATTTAGATGGACTTGGTCAGCTGGTCCCATCCCTCTCTTGCCTTGTTCAACACTGAGCTGTAGAAAATGCTGACGTACTCGGATCCAGTATCATACATGCTTCTAAAAAGCAAAAAAGAACAGAGCTGTTAGGCTAAGCACATGTATTTGTAACTCTGTAAAAGAAGTACATTATTCAATACCTCCATCTCCTTTTAGCTCTTGCCATTGTTGTAATATAAAGTATTTTTTCAGTCTGTCTCCAATTGAAAACTGGAGATTTGCCTTTTAACCCCCCACCCCTCCCCCAGCCTTCCTTGATGGAGCTTCCATTTTCAATATCAGTTGGAGGTGACTTTAGGTTGGTCTTTTGCCAACACTTATGCCTTACCAAGCCTCCTGCAGACTTGCTCTATATCTAAAAAAAATACTCACAAGACCTGCATTTTGTGTATATTGTTATACATGGAAGGCAATGTGTGGCAACCCATTTTGGTAGCCCCAAATAAAAGCAAAAGGAGCCATTCCTATCCTTAAAGGGGTTTTCCATTCTCCTGATATTGCTAGCCTATCTTCAGGATAGGTCATTAATAATGGAACGGCGGGGGTCACCCTTAGCGATCAGCTGTTCCCTGCAGCCTCCGTTGCTGGTACCAGCACTGTGTATGCAACAGGAAGCACAGCTCCGTTCGAAGTGTAGTGGTCACACTGGGTTACTGCAGCTCAGAACCTTTTCCCTTCAATGGTAACCCAAGACGGGCCCTACACTTTGAAGGGAGCTGTGTCTCCTGTTCCAGTTAAAGGATAGTTCCAGTGCCAGAGGTTGCAGGTAACAGCTGATCTGTAGCGGTGCTGGGTGTTGGACACTCACCAATCAGATATTAATGACCTATCCTGAGGATAGGCTATCAATATTAGGAGCCCGGAAAATCCTTTTAATTCCAGTCGTAGATAACTCTTTAGCCAAAGTTTTCTTTGTTTGGATGGAGAATATTAGCAATACGTTTTAACAAATTGTCTAAATACACATTGAAATACCACTTGCCTGTAGGTCAGCTTTTTAGGGCCTAAGCACACTACAAGAGGATTCTTAAATTGGACGCTCTGTTACTCAGATTATCTCACCAAGAATTAGATCATAAGAATTGCGGTTATAGTTCAAAATAAGTACTTCCCTAATGTAAAGTGATAAATCTGAGATGTTACTAAAGGTCAGATGTAGTATTTCAGTACACGATCGTAATAACAGTAAAGCGATGCTATCGTGTGTGCGGTGTATATAAAATATCCTTACATTGCCTGTTGTGCCAGGGGCAATTCCTTAACTTGGTTCAAAGCATCTGTTGTTTTGCTGGCGACATCGCTGGCCAAGTCCTGTACATAGGTAATGGAGGAGGACAGCAAGGTTTCCTCCTCGGCAGAGACTGTGATCAAGACAGAAGAGAAGACGTTAGAACAGCAGTGTTGGTTCTCAATAAGACGTAGATTAAGATTGAAAATAGATTGGGGGTAAGGAGAGTGAAAAAAGAGACAAAAAGTTCTCCGTTAATTCCTCCCCAATAATTGCTCGTAGTCCTCTACCTAGCTTAAAGTGGTTGTAGCTTAGAAAAACAGGAGCAGAGCAGAACCAGTCCATGGGCTGAGTTACAACACAAAACACAACCTTTTCCGTGTGTGGCGGTGTGCTTGAAAGCTAGCCAAGATGTTTTTCTAATCCTGTGCAAGCTCTTTAGGCATTGGATCCAGAGCTACTGCTGGGATGTGATTAATACTTTTCACTAGCACTTATACAGTATGGCAAGTGACAATTCTGTTCTCCAGAGGAGAGTGGAGATATACCACTGTCATGCACACGTCCGTTGCCGTCTTTGCGATCTGCAAATTGCGGATCTGCAAAACATGGATACAGGCCGTGTGTATTCCACATTTTGTGGAATGGAATGTTCTGCCCTTTGCAGAACTGTCCTATCCGGGAAACTTTGGGTCCTCCAGCCACAGCTCTCCCCGCTCCATTCTCGTTGCGATATGCCCCCATTGTCTGCGATGGGAACACCCCTTTAATCTTTTTCTACAAATCATATCAATCTACTCAGGAATCCTGCCCTATAGCATGATGCATCATGTTTCAGGCATTAGTAATGAGTGGCATAGGCAATATTCGTTTTCGCAAATATTTTGTGCATAGTATTTGCAATAAATTTGCGAATTCTAGAATGTGTGATCTCGTCATTACTTTTGCAATTGCACAAATCGGCACTAATGATGTGCATATTTTTTTTGCGCAATACATGCAACGTCACATTTTATCAGGTCTGAGTAGATATTACTGATTGGTGCACTAAGTATTGTTGTGACATCACAGCACTATGTCTGTAGCATGTATGTATGGACAGCAGAGAAACAGTAATTCCTATCACACTACCTAACACCCTGCACTGGAACCTATCAGCTACACTATATCAGGATATAACCTACACTGACTATTTCCCAATAACTTATACAAAGAGAAGACTCGCAGAATAGATGCAATTCTATTTATTGCCACTTTAGAAGAAAAGTAACGCGTTTCGACTCTACAATCGAGATGACACTACAGATGACACTATCTGTGCCCAAAAGAGGCGCGTTTCCTTGCTTGCAATGTATTCACTGCTCCAGTATAATTAAGGGGGAATATTTTACCCACCCACATACAGGGGAAAAATTTCCCATTAATGGCTTTTTTACGTGTAACAGCAATTTTGTGGTGTACATTTTTAAATGTCCTTGTGGACTATTATATGTTGGAGAAACATCAACTCGGTTGGAGGACAGATTCTGCAAACACAAGTCCACGATACGGAAAAATAATTTGTTACTTCCGATACCGTTTCATTTTGACCAATGCCGCCATAATGTTTCCCAACTACGCTTCCAAATTATTGGGCAGGTATTACCACCACGGAGGGGTGGTGACAGAATCAAGATATTGAAAAAGCGGGAGGCCTTTTGGATCCACAGATTTCAGACTCTGGAACCAAAAGGCTTGAATCGTGACTATGAAATGAGTCGCTTTTTATGATACAATACTAATAGCATTATACCTTGCATAGTAACATTTTTGGTTTTTTTCCCCTTTTTTTCCTTCTTCCTTACAGAAAACATGAAGGACATTGTGATCTTTGCCCTCCCATATCCTTCCATAGCGTTTTGATATGTATCTTATAGTGGAATGCTATTATACAGCTCTTTGTCCTACTGTGCCTTTAATATTTATACTTATATATTCCCTTGAGCTCTCACACATATAACATTGCTCTCTCCATCTCACTCAGCTATTTATGTATCTAAGTCCTGTAATTTCTACACTACTGCCATTTTGCCAGTATTATAGCCATGCATGTTTTCTATGTAATCCCCCGATCACTATAGTTCCTGTGCTAATTTTTGTTTTTGTTTATGTTGTTTCCCTGACAACCTGATGTCACGGCTTGTGACGTCAGAACTGGCGGGCTATTTAATTTCTGCTGTTCTCACACACATATCTGTTTGAGAAAGACTCGATTGTAGAGTCGAAACGCGTCACTTTTCTTCTGATGTGGCAATAGTGAGTGCCGGTCTTCTCTTTGTATATGTAAGCGGGACGCCGACCCTGGACACGTGCACCGCGCACCAGTTAAGCGGTGTGCCGACTGTGCTCTTGTGTATCTCTCACTATCTGTATTGTATATATGAGCTAACCTACTATCTAATGTAATTGGATAAGGAATAGGATCCAGATGAAAGCACAGAGCACAGCAATGTCCCTGCTCTCTCTCAGAACTGCAAAAATCTACAGAAAATGGCTGCTGGGGAGGTTCTTATATAGTAAGGGGTAGGCAACTTTCCTATTGGTTGCTAGGGATGTTGCTAAGCTCTGACAAAGATATTGCAGCCTTCTCATTGGCCCACAAGCAAGAAGGGAGGTTACTGATGGGAAAAAAAATCTAGAATAGTCACGATTACGAACATATAGCACTATATGCTACATCTTCGCGAATTCTCGAAGTGCCGATATTCACGATAAAAATTCGCGATTAGAATATTCGCGATCAACACTATCAGGCATATGCTGAGCTTGCTATGCTAAACAGTAAAAGCTATAGTGATATATTTAAGGGTCCTGTCATGTTTAGGCACTGTATATCCCTATAACATTATTCATAAGTCCGCCGCCCAAAAAAATCTGTGTTTCCCTCTAGACTACAGACATGTCTCAATCTCTGGATTACAAAACTGTGTACATAATATTAGGAAAGTCTCATCGGGGTTCAAAAGTCACAATCTGACAAATAAAAGAGGAAGTCAGCAAACAGTAGACACATACAAAGAACACAGAGAAGCTCACTGCTAGCAACAAGGTATATTAATATCTAAATGTATATACATAAAGGGCATCTATCAGCAGTTTTGTGCCTATGACATTGGCCGACCTGTTACATGTGCGCTTGGCAGCTGACGGCATCTGTGTTGGTCCCATGTTCATATGTGCCCGCATTGCTGAGAAAAATAAAGTTTTACTGTATGCAAATGAGCCTCTAGGAGCAACAGGGGCGTTACCATTACACCTAGAGGCTCTGCTCTCTCTGCAACTGCTGCACCCTCTCCACTTTGATTCACAGGGTCAGGAAGTGAAAACGTTGTCACGCTTGGCCCTGGCTGCTCCTAAAGTCAATCAAAAAGTGCAGAGGGCGCGGCAGTTACAGAGACAGCATAGTCTCTAGGTGTAACGGCAACGCCCCCGTTGCTCCTAGAGGCTCATTTGCTTATATTATGACATCATTTTTCTCAGCAATGCGGGCACATATGAACATGGGACAAAAAAAAAACCAGAACATGTCCTATTCTTGTCCGGTTTATGGACAAGGATAGGACTGTTCTATATAGGTCAGGAAGTTCCTGGCGTTGCACACGGTTTGTATTCGCTGCAGATCCACAATTTGCAAATCACAAAACAGGCTACAGCGATAGAAGTAAGGCTAGGTTCACATCTCTGTGGTGTGTTCTGGAAGAGGAGCAGACTACTGGAATTACTGTTTCCAGCATAGCCGGAGATGGCTGAGCACCACCAGATCCCCAGTGGTATTTTTCTGTCAAAAATGCCAGAAATCTGCCGGATCCCATTATAGTGAACTGGAATCCGGAGGTGCCCAGCGGTGTCTGATAAGCCAGATTCAGTAATTCCAGTGGTCTGCTCCTCTGCTGGACGAGACTAGCGGAATGCAGAACGGAGATGGGAACCTAGTCTATGTAGCAGACTTGGGC
Source organism: Bufo bufo (assembly GCF_905171765.1). Taxonomy (NCBI): domain Eukaryota; kingdom Metazoa; phylum Chordata; class Amphibia; order Anura; family Bufonidae; genus Bufo; species Bufo bufo. The sequence goes on from NC_053389.1 coordinate 68,824,014, forward strand.
CACTCTTATAGTATTTTGCATCAGTATCTGGAAGCCAAAGTCAGGCGAGGAACCCACGGAAAGAAAAGCTATAATGGAAACATTTATGCCTTTTGTATTTCACCCACTCCCAGTTTTTGCTTTCAAATAGAGGTGCAAAATACTGACCAAAAACCCCCCACAAAAAGTGGCCTTAGCTGTATCAGGGATTGTATAGCCAATAACATTTGTGCTAAAAAAGGGCCAATGAAGTAAAAAAACTTTACATTGTTTTTTAAATAAATGTTCACCTCTAGGGATGAGCGAACTTCAGTTTTTGAAGATCGAGTTTGGGTTTACGCTGAAGTACGTTATGGATTCCGTTACCACAGAACATAAAGCAATTCAAGGACGGAATGCATAACGGAAACCAGACGGATCCGTTATACTGGCCATAGACTTCTATTATGACGGAATGAATAACGGTATGCTTCTAAAGGCTTTCCGTTATGCATTCTGTCCTTGAATTGCATTATGTTCCGTGGTAACGGAATCTATAACGCCGAACCTGAACTTCAAAAACTGAAGTTCGCTCATCCCTATTTACCTCATCAAGCCCCTGCCTCTCCTGTTCTGATGATTTCCAGCCCCCCCCCCACACCAGTCTCTACAATTCCTGGCCCCTCTCAATACAGAAATTAGACCATTGTGGACAGTGATTGGCTGAGCGGTCCCATTTCAGGGACCTGAAAGTGAACGGATACCCTGGAAAGGAAGCAGCGGGGGATCGGTGAGGTGAGTATTATTTTTTTCATTTTCTTACTGGCCCAACAACCCCTTCAGAGTTTTTATATTAGCTTCATAAGGGGCAGGAGATAGTTCTCACCCGCACAGACTGCAAGGGCAAGCAGAGCAGAGATAACCAAAAGTTTCATCTTTAGCTTGTAATAGTTGACCTGTGAAAGAAGAAAAAAATCGTAATACATGAATATATAATATATATATACAGTACAGACCAAAAGTTTGGACACACCTTCTCATTCAAAGAGTTTTCTTTATTTTCATGACTATGAAGGCATCAAAACTATGAATTAACACATGTGGAATTATATACATAACAAACAAGTGTGAAACAACTGAAAATATGTCATATTCTAGGTTCTTCAAAGTAGCCACCTTTTGCTTTGATTACTGCTTTGCACACTCTTGGCATTCTCTTGAAGAGCTTCAAGAGGTAGTCCCCTGAAATGGTCTTCCAACAGTCTTGAAGGAGTTCCCAGAGATGCTTAGCACTTGTTGGCCCTTTTGCCTTCACTCTGCGGTCCAGCTTACCCCAAACCATCTCGATTGGGTTCAGGTCCGGTGACTGTGGAGGCCAGGTCATCTGGCGCAGCACCCCATCACTCTCCTTCATGGTCAAATAGCCCTTACTTTCAAAGTTTTTCCAATTTTTCGGCTGACTGACTGACCTTCATTTGTAAAGTAATGATGGCCACTCGTTTTTCTTTACTTAGCTGCTTTTTTTTCCCATAATACAAATTCTAACAGTCTATTCAGTAGGACTATCAGCTGTGTATCCACCTGACTTCTCCTCAACGCAACTGATGGTCCCAACCCCATTTATAAGGCAAGAAGTCCCACTTATTAAACCTGACAGGGCACACCTGTGAAGTGAAAACCATTTCAGGGGACTACCTCTTGAAGCTTATCAAGAGAATGCCAAGAGTGTGCAAAGCAGTAAGCAAAGCAAAAGGTGGCTACTTTGAAGAACCTAGAATATGACATATTTTCAGTTGTTTCACACTTGTTTGTTATGTATATAATTCCACATGTGTTAATTCATAGTTTTGATGCCTTCAGTGTGAATCTACAATTTTCCTAGTCATGAAAATAAAGAAAACTCTTTGAATGAGAAGGTGTGTCCAAACTTTTGGTCTGTACTGTATATATAATATTATATTGCATCAATACAAACAATAATAATGTGCACCGCAATCATATATTATGGGATTGTGCTTTCTATGTGTGGACACTAAAGGAACAAAGAAAAGTGAGATCTATACCACGTCCAAAATGTAGCTTCAGTGGTGGTGACACACACACTTTAGAACCGACCAGTTCAATTAAGGTGTAGTAGCTTATATTAACTAGTAAGTATTATATCTGCTTTTATATGTATCCATACATTATGGAGGAATTACATAGCCTGTTAATACTGCTCTACCTACATTGCAGTGCAATGATAAAATACAGGCGCGGATTTAAGCAAAACTCACCCGGCAATCCTGTCCCCTGAGCTGTGTTCAGTCTCTGGATCCCGTATACAGGTGCTAGCATTATATAGGCTGTGCCCTCTGAAGGGAATGGAGGGGAGGAGAAGAGGTGTGCAAAGAAGGGGTGAAGGTTGCAAAGCAAGATCAGGAAATGTGCGGCTGGAACTGCTGACTGGGTTGTAGGAGATAGGAAAGGATCAACTGATAGGAAACAATCTCAAAGCATATAGGACTATGAATTTACTTTGAAGTTGCATTTGCTGGGATTACCAGTTTCTGCTTTTTTGCAACTTTAATACAACTAGGTGCATTCAATACAAGTCAAAAGAATCTATAGTTTTTTTCGGAAAAGATTGACATTTCGGGTCATTTTGTAAAATACAAATAAAAATCTCCAATCATCATCATAATTTAAAATGATTGTTTGCCTTATTTTAAAAGGCTCAAATCCAGCCAGTGAGAAAATCAGCTAGAGGTCACCCCAAGAGATCGGCTAGGAGAATCCACAGCTGCTATAGGGGACATGTAGCATTACGGGGGCGGCCATACTAATGAATGGCGGTACATATAATGCATGGATCATGTGACACCCATAAGCCCAATTGGTTCATTTTGTTAATTTATTATAGAAGGAGTTGTCCAAGAGTAGAAAAACATGGCTGCCTTCATCCAACAATTATACCACCCCTGTCCACAGGGTGTGTGCAGTACTGCAGGTCTACCCCATTGACTCCAGTGCAGCTGACATGCAGTACTAAACACAACCCATGGACAGGGGTGGTGCTGTTTTTGGATGAAAGCGGCCATGTTTTTCTAATCTTGGATAACCCCCTTTAACTTAGTAAAAAACGAAGTCTTCTACAACTTCTTAAATGATTTATCTCTCATTTATTTTTATTTTTTTAACTTTTACCTCTTGTACACAATCCCTTTTTAAATTTAGGCTGGCATACCCGTCAATGAGGAAGCCACTGAGAGCTCTACATTTAGAAATGTAGTGATATATGCAGGATATGCAAACAATGTAATTCACAGAAATTCACAAAAAAACTGGCTCGGCAGGGGATAGCTTTCCATGACGTCAATATGTTCCATTAAGGCTTCATTCACACGACCACGCCTGTGTGCGTTCCGCAATTTGTGGAACGGAACGGGCTGCCCATTACAGAAAATGGACAAGAATAGGACATGTTCTATTTTTTTTTGGGGGGGGGGGGGGGGACAACGGAACAGAGCAACGGATGCGGGCCCCTTGAAGGTAATGGGTCCACATCTGAGCCACAGAAAATGCGGCTAGGATGCGGACCCAAACAACGTTTGTGTGAATGAGGCATAAGACAAAATGGAAAGGGGGTGTTTTACTTTGCGTAGCAAATCTACCGGTTATGTATGTGAATATATTAAAAATATATAATTTATGTCACTTTTGCAGCGAGCGAGTGGAGAATGGGAGTGATAGTGGCTCCACCTTACAGTCAGTCACAGTGGCTGTACAATCATCGTTGCTACCTAGGGCCTGTGCAGCGTAAGGCTGGCACATCAGTTCTTCTCTCGAGGTGCACTGTGATGCTGGGGTTTCCTACCTAATGGTAGTTGGAGTGCCTGTGATGTTAACTGTCCATATGGGTGCAAGGCTGGGCATGTAGTGCAAGGTGCCATGGCCAGAATATGGAGTAGCAGTCAGGAAACCAGGCCAGAGATAGAAGAGTAAATGTCTCTTTTTACTGTAGTGCAGTTCATGGTGGCATACAGTCTGAATAATAGGACTGGACGGGCCTTTCTGTAAGTGTGTAAAGTGTTTTAACTGTAATCCCTCCACAGCAGTAAAGTCTGTAGTGCCCTCAACAGTGGTTAGCTTGCAGCCTCCAATGTCTGTCCATAAAGATTTCAAACTCTCCAATTCTCTTCTTTATCTTTCTTGCTATATATCTTGCATCAAACAAACAGAGATCGGTTTGTCTTTGAATTATGAGGAACTGAGGATAGAAAACCCTGGTCTGTGCTCCCTCTCTCTTCTACAGGGAGTGCAGAATTATTAGGCAAGTTGTATTTTTGAGGATTCATTTTATTATTGAACAACAACCATGTTCTCAATGAACCCAAAAAACTCATTAATATCAAAGCTGAATATTTTTGGAAGTAGTTTTTAGTTTGTTTTTAGTTTTAGCTATTTTAGGGGGATATCTGTGTGTGCAGGTGACTATTACTGTGCATAATTATTAGGCAACTTAACAAAAAACAAATATATACCCATTTCAATTATTTCTTTTTACCAGTGAAACCAATATAACATCTCAACATTCACAAATATACATTTCTGACATTCAAAAACAAAACAAAAACAAATCAGTGACCAATATAGCCACCTTTCTTTGCAAGGACACTCAAAAGCCTGCCATCCATGGATTCTGCCAGTGTTTTGATCTGTTCACCATCAACATTGCGTGCAGCAGCAACCACAGCCTCCCAGACACTGTTCAGAGAGGTGTACTGTTTTCCCTCCTTGTAAATCTCACATTTGATGATGGACCACAGGTTCTCAATGGGGTTCAGATCAGGTGAACAAGGAGGCCATGTCATTAGATTTTCTTCTTTTATACCCTTTCTTGCCAGCCACGCTGTGGAGTACTTGGACGCGTGTGATGGAGCATTGTCCTGCATGAAAATCATGTTTTTTTTGAAGGATGCAGACTTCTTCCTGTACCACTGCTTGAAGAAGGTGTCTTCCAGAAACTGGCAGTAGGACTGGGAGTTGAGCTTGACTCCATCCTCAACCCGAAAAGGCCCCACAAGCTCATCTTTGATGATACCAGCCCAAACCAGTACTCCACCTCCACCTTGCTGGCATCTGAGTCGGACTGGAGCTCTCTGCCCTTTACCAATCCAGCCACGGGCCCATCCATCTGGCCCATCAAGACTCACTCTCATTTCATCAGTCCATAAAACCTTAGAAAAATCAGTCTTGAGATATTTCTTGGCCCAGTCTTGACGTTTCAGCTTGTGTGTCTTGTTCAGTGGTGGTCGTCTTTCAGCCTTTCTTACCTTGGCCATGTCTCTGAGTATTGCACACCTTGTGCTTTTGGGCACTCCAGTGATGTTGCAGCTCTGAAATATGGCCAAACTGGTGGCAAGTGGCATCTTGGCAGCTGCACGCTTGACTTTTCTCAGTTCATGTGCAGTTATTTTGCGCCTTGGTTTTTCCACACGCTTCTTGCGACCCTGTTGACTATTTTGAATGAAACGCTTGATTGTTCGATGATCACGCTTCAGAAGCTTTGCAATTTTAAGAGTGCTGCATCCCTCTGCAAGATATCTCACTATTTTTGACTTTTCTGAGCCTGTCAAGTCCTTCTTTTGACCCATTTTGCCAAAGGAAAGGAAGTTGCCTAATAATTATGCACACCCAATATAGGGTGTTGATGTCATTAGACCACACCCCTTCTCATTACAGAGATGCACATCACCTAATATGCTTAATTGGTAGTAGGCTTTCGAGCCTATACAGCTTGGAGTAAGACAACATGCATAAAGAGGATGATGTGGTCAAAATACTCATTTGCCTAATAATTCTGCACGCAGTGTAACTCCCTCCTCAGACCCCTAGAACACTCTACAGCTAGGGGATGGAGCCACACTCAACCTAGCAACCTCCTGCAATGGGCTGCGTCCATTAGTTAATGACATCACTAATGAAAGTTTTTGCTTTTTTAAAGTGGTAACCCATCTAGGACATTGATGGCATTCTCTAGGATACACCATCAATGTCTGATAGGGGTTCCTATCTCCAGAACATGACCCCAAAGTGGACAGTGAGCAGCTGCGCACTCAAGGCTACGCTTCGTTCACCACCATGTGAGTTCCATAACTTTTCCAGCAATTCCATTCCATCCGCATGTGTGGTGTGCTCTCCATTCATTGCTATGGGACTTCCCATGGTAACTCCCATAGTGATGAATGGAGAGCAGGTCATAGTATGGTCTCCTTTACTTTGCGGGCCCCATTCTATAGATAGACTCTAGAAGCGGGACCCCCTCCTATCTGACATTGATGGCATATCCTAGAAAGATCAATATCCCAGATGGGCCAAACCATTTAAGGAAATTCTTCTAATTTGACTCCCTTAGGACCTGTTAGGAGGCAGGTCATACTGAGTATCAGACAGACACTGAATGAAGACATACCATGATTGGGGTTATAGGGGAATGTGCCTCATGTGTTGGCTGACGGGGTGGTCACCAACAAGGCACTCTGCCTTGACTAGTGTATTTAGATACAGGAGAAGTGAACCAAACTAAATCTTTAGCCACATTTATGAAAGTCCAGCTACATCTCTCAAACAATATGCAAAGGAATAGTTGGTTGTGGATTTAAACGGGTTGTCCAACTGATAGAAAAGGGCCAGAATGGCTTAAAAAAATAAAAAGTAATACTGAGCCCCCATTACTCGTACTCCAGGTCCCATGCCAGTCTCTACTTCCAGATTCCTATCAAAACCGGAAACATAATCAATCAGCCAGTGATGGGAATCAGCCAGTGATGTGACTGCATGCACTGTTATTTGTGCTGCCAAAAACTGGCAGTTTTTGCCGGAAAGCAAACAGACCCCCGCCAGATCCCATTATAGTCAATAGGATCAGGCGGTGAGCGGTATTATCTGGTAAACTCCAGCAGGCTGTTCTCTGCAGGAACAGCCTGCTGGATCAGTTCAACGGAGGAGTGTGAACCTAGCATTATTAGTTGTACGACAACAACCTCGTGTGCTGGGACCAGTGATTATGGAGAATTTTCTAAAAATCAGCAAAACATGGGACCACAGGTAAGTAGGATTCATACCTTTGTGAATTAATTATTTAGGGAGAACAAATTAAAGTGAATTGAACCCACAGCTGAGCATGCGAACCTTACAGTAGACTGTATGTCTAAGCCATCTGAGCAGCTATTTGGCCATGACTTATGTAACATTACATAACTCTTTTTTGGAGTTTATCTTCTGTGTGAACTTTCTGTATTTGTCAGATACTTTGCCCTCAGATCGTGAAAGTTGAAGAGACTTTGGTACAGGACACACATCACAACCTATTCTAACACAATGAAGATAGGACTTTGTACTAACAACATTATCGTTGTCTGCCCCTAAATGCTCACTTCCACGTGTCCTGATATTCCAGCAATGTGAAAAACTGCAATAAGATCATCTAACTCATATACTGTATATCATCTATATCATACTTGGTTCTAACAAATAAGACATAAGGGAGACAATAATCTAGAAGTGATCATCATTTTTGTAGTGACTACTAAACAGAGTTCATACCAGGCTACTGCAATTCCTACATAAAAATATACTCAAATTTAGCATCAGCCACCTTAGGCTATTTTCACACTTGCGGCAGTGTGAACCGGCGGGCGGTTCCGTCGTCGGAAACTTCCCGCCGGATCCGCCGTACTGGATGTGACTGAAAGCATTTGTGAGACGCATCCAGATGTGGATCCGTCTCACAAATGTATTGCAAGAACAGATCCGTCTCTCCACTTGTCATGCGGACAGACGAATCCGTCCTGTATCTTTTTTCACATTTTTACCGGTCTGCGCATGCGCAGACCAGAAGGACGGATTTTTTTTTTCCGCCGGAGATAAAACCGTAGCATGCTACGGTTTTATCTTTTGCCTGATCAGTCAAAATGACTGAACTGAAGACATCCTGATGCATCCTGAACGGATTTCTCTCCATTCAGAATGCATGGGGATATGTTCTTTTCCGGTATAGAGCCCCTGTGACGGAACTCTATGCCGGAAAAGAAAAACGCTAGTACCCTTAAAGAAATTCTTCTGTCAAAAAATTATTTTACTACAGAAGCCGGCGAACATGTGCTTACCAGCTGCTCGTCTGTACAGTTCTGCAGGTGTGTGGGGCCAATAAAAACTAATCCAACAACCCCGTTCTCTAGGCAACATCTGCATGGAATGGGTTGCTGTTTGCCTTTGCTGAGAGTTGAAATAAATCTGATGACAGCATAAAGTATTGTCAAACATACTGATTTCAGTGGTGTGTCACTTATGCATGACTGGCATGATGTGCAGGTGAAGACAGGGTCATGACAAGGTATTTTGGTGCCCTAGGCAGTGTAGGCAAATTGAACTCCCCTCTTCTCCGGAATCAATTTAAAGTGACCTTACTTTCTAACAAAGAGCTTGAACACGCATTATAAAAGATGCAGTCATGGGCATAACACTCACAAGTGACTTCTCCACTGATTTGAGTTATTCATTTTCCTTTTCTTCTCTATTTGGTCCAGACCATCATGATGATTTCTCCTGAAGAGCTTACAGATATCTTTGACTAGGGGTGTACAACCCCTTTGCCATAGAAGACACCAATATTAACAATTAACACATGGTAGATTGGGCCTGTTATAGATTGCATTAGGGCCCAGGAGATTCAGGTTACACCTCCGACTTTGACTCATTGCTTCTGCAGTCCATTCCCTCCCTCTATAGTGAAGAAGCCTTCTATCCAGCTGCCCCCTTTAACACTGCCATCCTATAGCTTCCACTAATATTGTGCCTACTGCTCACCTATACATCAATATTACTGTACTGACAGTGCTGCCAATGACCCCAAATACTGTACTGCCAAAATAAAAGGGCCCAAGGGCACAGGCACAGAACTAGTAAATGATGAGCCCCAAAGCAGACTTTTGTTCTCAAATCAACGACAGGTCCCAAAATACACTGAACAAAAATATAAACGCAACACTTTCAGTTTTGCTCCCATTTTACATGAGCTGAACTCAAAGATCTGAAACATTTTCTACATACACAAAAGACCCATTACTCTCGAATATTGTTCACAAATCTGTCTAAATCTGTGTTAGTGAGCACTTCTCCTTTGTCGTGATAATCCATCCCACCTCACAGGTGTGGCATATCAAGGTACATATTAGACAGCATGAATATTGCACAGGTGTGCCTTAGACTGCCCACAATAAAAAGCCACTCTGAAATGTGCAGTTTGATCACACAGCACAATGCCACAGATGTCGCAACATTTGAGGGAGCGTGCAATTGGCATGCTGACTGCAGAAATGTCTACCAGAGCTGTTGCCCGTGAAATGAATATTAATTTCTCTACCATAAGCAGTTTCCAAAGGCATTTCAGAGAATTTGGTAGTACATCCAACCGGCCTCATAACCGCAGACCACGTGTAACCACACCAGCCCAGGACCTCCACATCCAGCATGTTCACCTCCATGATCATCTGAGACCAGCCACCCGGACAGCTGCAGCAACAATTGGTTTGCATAACCAAAGAATTTCTGCACAAACTGTCAGAAACCGTCTCAGGGAAGCTCATCTGCATGCTCGTCGTCCTCATCGGGGTCTGGACCTGACTGCAGTTCGTCTTCATAACCAACTTGAGTGGGCAAATGCTCACATTTGATGGCGTCTGGCACGTTGGAGAGGCGTTCTGTTCACGGATGAGTCACGGTTTTCACTGTTCAGGGCAGATGGCAGACAGCGTGTGTGACATCATGTGGGTTAGCGGTTTGCTGACCAAAACGTTGTGGATCGAGTGGCCCATGGTGGCGGGGGGGTTATGGTATGGGCAGGCGTATGTTATGGACAACGAACACAGGTGCATTTTATTGATGGCATTTTGAATGCACAGAGATACTGTGACGAGATCCTGAGGCCCATTGTTGTGCCATTCATCCACGACCATCACCTCATATTGCAGCATGATAATGCACGGCCCCATATTGCAAGGATCTGTACACAATTCCTGGAAGCTGAAAACATCCCAGATCTTGCATGGCCAGCATACTCACCGGACATGTCACCCATTGAGCATGTTTGGGATGCTCTGGATCGGTGCGTACGACAGCGTGTTCCAGTTCCTGCCAATATTCTGCAACTTCGCACAGCTATTGAAGAGGAGTGGGACAACATTCCACAGGCCACAATCAACAACCTGATCAACTCTATGAGACAGGGATGTGTTGCACTGCGTCAGGCAAATGGTGGCCAGACCAGATACTGACTGGTTTTCTGACACCCTCCCAGTAAGGCAAAACTGTGCACATTTTAGAGTGGCCTTTTATTGTGGGCAGTCTAACCTGTGCAATATTCATGCTGTCTAATCAGCACCTTGATATGCCACACCTGTGAGGTGGGATGGATTATCTCGGCAAAGGAGAAGTTCTCACTAACACAGATTAGACAGATTTGTGAACAATATTTGAGAGTAATTTTACATGTCTGGACAACCCCTGCTTAATACAGACCCCAGATGAGACCCCAAATTTACTCAGACCCCAGATCCAACCTCAAATTAATTCAGACCCATATGCCCACTATAACTCCCACCTTCCCCTAAATGCAGACCTCAGACCAGATAAAAATAAAAAATATTCATCCCTCCTCCTAATTTATGGGCTCTGCCAGTACTTTGCTCCTGCTTCAGCGCTATCCAGGCGCCAGTGCTGCACTGTGTCCTCGCCACACAGCGCCAGGACATACTGAATGCCTATGTACACTACATCCTAAATCTGTATGCACGCTATACCCACTGCTCCATGGACCCTCTGTGCTAATGGAATGGAAGCGCTCAGTAGTTAGATTAAGAAAGTTATTATATATATTTTTTTTTTTACTAAAATAAATTTTAGATGAATGTTGCCCCATTAACCCCTTCACAACATCCGCCATACATGTACGACAAATGTCAGGTGTTTAAAGATGGCACCATAGCTAGCGGGTGATGTCCACGATCGCGGACATTTAACCCCTCAGATTCGTCCAACCCCAGAGATAGGCGGGTGATTTAAAGGGCTATTCCAGGTAGGAGGGGGATTTAAAGGGCTATTCCAGGTAGGAGGGGGATTTAAAGGGCTATTCCAGGTAGGAGGGGGATTTAAAGGGCTATTCCAGGTACAGCTTATGTATCAGTCCTGTGTAATGTATCCATGGCCTCACTGAAACATGGCATCAGTTGGATGATAAATGTGGTGCAGGGATAGAAACTTTTCTCTAACCCTGTATATTGGCTGGCTTACATTGAGACAGATTCTTATGCCAGAATTGTGGTGCAATTTCGGTGCAAAATGGCGCATCCTAGGCCCCTCCACTTCCCTGCAAAGCCCTCCCCATTTTCACTAAGCCACACTCCTGATGTATAAGTGTAGAAGCCAAAATTGTGCCACTTTTTAGGCAGATGTTTGCCACAGATACAATAGTAAATCGAGGCCCCTATCTAAATTTACACAATCTTTAGGGTTAGTAAATCTGGGATGTAGTATGGTTAAGAAAATATATATTTTTTTAATTCCTTATTAGAAAACTCTGATTCCAGGAGTAGGGTTCCAGGCTCTGGACCCACATGTGGGAGAGTGGCTACAAAGAGTCATCAGGGTCCATTCAGACGGCCTTAGGTGTTTTGCAGTCTGCAAATTGCAGATCCGCAAAACACGGACACCGGCAATGTGCGTTCCGCATTTCGCGGACTGCTCATCGCCGGTCATACAGGGAGTGCAGAATTATTAGGCAAGTTGTATTTATGAGGATTAATTTTATTATTGAACAACAACCATGTTCTCAATGAACCCAAAAAACTCATTAATATCAAAGCTGAATATTTTTGGAAGTAGTTTTTAGTTTGTTTTTAGTTTTAGCTATTTTAGGGGGATATCTGTGTGTGCAGGTGACTATTACTGTGCATAATTATTAGGCAACTTAACAAAAAACAAATATATACCCATTTCAATTATTAATTTTTTTCAGTGAAACCAATATAACATCTCAACATTCACAAATATACATTTCTGACATTCAAAAACAAAACAAAAACAAATCAGTGACCAATATAGCCACCTTTCTTTGCAAGGACACTCAAAAGCCTGCCATCCATGGATTCTGTCAGTGTTTTGATCTGTTCACCATCAACATTACGTGCAGCAGCAACCACAGCCTCCCAGACACTGTTCAGAGAGGTGTACTGTTTTCCCTCCTTGTAAATCTCACATTTGATGATGGACCACAGGTTCTCAATGGGGTTCAGATCAGGTGAACAAGGAGGCCATGTCATTAGATTTTCTTCTTTTATACCCTTTCTTGCCAGCCACGCTGTGGAGTACTTGGACGCGTGTGATGGAGCATTGTCCTGCATGAAAATCATGTTTTTCTTGAAGGATGCAGACTTCTTCCTGTACCACTGCTTGAAGAAGGTGTCTTCCAGAAACTGGCAGTAGGACTGGGAGTTGAGCTTGACTCCATCCTCAACCCGAAAAGGCCCCACAAGCTCATCTTTGATGATACCAGCCCAAACCAGTACTCCACCTCCACCTTGCTGGCGTCTGAGTCGGACTGGAGCTCTCTGCCCTTTACCAATCCAGCCACGGGCCCATCCATCTGGCCCATCAAGACTCACTCTCATTTCATCAGTCCATAAAACCTTAGAAAAATCAGTCTTGAGATATTTCTTGGCCCAGTCTTGACGTTTCAGCTTGTGTGTCTTGTTCAGTGGTGGTCGTCTTTCAGCCTTTCTTACCTTGGCCATGTCTCTGAGTATTGCACACCTTGTGCTTTTGGGCACTCCAGTGATGTTGCAGCTCTGAAATATGGCCAAACTGGTGGCAAGTGGCATCTTGGCAGCTGCACGCTTGACTTTTCTCAGTTCATGGGCAGTTATTTTGCGCCTTGGTTTTTCCACACGCTTCTTGCGACCCTGTTGACTATTTTGAATGAAACGCTTGATTGTTCGATGATCACGCTTCAGAAGCTTTGCAATTTTAAGAGTGCTGCATCCCTCTGCAAGATATCTCACTATTTTTGACTTTTCTGAGCCTGTCAAGTCCTTCTTTTGACCCATTTTGCCAAAGGAAAGGAAGTTGCCTAATAATTATGCACACCTGATATAGGGTGTTGATGTCATTAGACCACACCCCTTCTCATTACAGAGATGCACATCACCTAATATGCTTAATTGGTAGTAGGCTTTCGAGCCTATACAGCTTGGAGTAAGACAACATGCATAAAGAGGATGATGTGGTCAAAATACTCATTTGCCTAATAATTCTGCACGCAGTGTATAATAGAAAATGCCTTTTCTTGTCCGCAGTAGGACATGTTCTATTTTTTTCGGGAACGGAATTGCCGATCCGCAAGTGCGTATCCGGAAATGCGGATGCGGACAGCAGATAGTGTGCTGTCCGCATCCGTTCCGGTCCTATTGAAAATGAATGGGTCCGCACCCGTTCCGCAAAACTGCGGAACGGATCTGGACCCAAGTTGTGGACGTGTGAATGGACCCGAACTTTCACTTTGAAGAACCTGGTACAGTATGTCCATGCATAACATGGACAGGCCATTCATTTGAATGGAAACTGTGTAATGTTTCCTACCCCCTGTGGTGGCGCTGTAGAAAAATTGAACACTTGATGCCAAGTTCTCCCACAGATTGATACAGACTAGGTGAGATCAAAGCAGTAGGACATCCTGTAATTAGCTACGTATTTATTATCAGATCAAAAGCTCTGTTCAGTGAACAGTATGATTACTATTATTACCGTACTTGTAGCAATAAGGTAATTACACGACTGTAATTAAACCAAAAAGCTCGCCATAATAGAATAATAAGAAAGGCTTATTTCTTACAATGGTATGCCTATTTCCCCCCAGCATAATCATATTAATGACTTAGGACTAGAGATGAGCGAACTTCTGTTTTAAGTTCGGCGTCTAAAGTTTGGCTTCCGGTTAGCGGAGGATCCCGATATGGATTCCGAATTCCGTTGTGGTCCGTGGTAGCGGAATCAATAATGGCCATTATTGATTCCGCTACCACGGACCACAACGGAATTCGGAATCCATATCGGGATCCTCCGCTAACCGGAAGCCGAACTTTAGACGCCGAACTTAAAACAGAAGTTCGCTCATCTCTACTTCGGATACTTTCACACTAGCGTTTTTCTTTTCCGGCGCTGAGTTCCGTCCTAGGGGCTCAAATCCGGAAAAGAACTGATCAGTTTTATCCTAATGCATTCTGAATGGAGAGTAATCCGTTCAGGATGCATCAGGATGTCTTCACTTAAGTCTTTTTGACTGATCAGGCTTTTCAGAAAACCGTAGCATGCTGTATTTTTACCTCCGCCAAAAAACCGGAACACTTTGACTGAACGCCGGATCCGGCCTTTTTTCTATTGACTTGCATTAACGCCGTGTGTTCCGTCAAACCGGATCCGGCTTTTACATGTTAAACCCGAAAAATGTGAAAAAAAAGTTAAAGTCCATAAATGGCGGATCCGTTTTTTCCAATGCATTTTTTCATTGTGATCAAAATCCTGATCAGGATTCAAATGTAATCCGTTTTCACACGTTTTTCTGGATCCGGCGGGCAGTTCCGGTGTCGGAATTGAACGCCGGATTCAAACAACGCTAGTGTGAAAGTAGCCTTAGGCTACTGTCACATCTGCGTTTTTGCTCGATCCATCATAGGTTCAGTAAAAACGCATCCGGCATATAATACAACCGTCTGCATCTGTTCAGAATGGATCCGGTTGTTATATATCCCAAATGAACAAGACGGTCCGAAAAAACTGATCGTCACCATTGACTTAGGCCTCATGCACACGGCCATTGCCCGGCCGTGGCTTGAATGGGTCTGCAATCAAGAGCTGCGGTGCGGAATGGAGGCATGGAAGGAGGTGCGGAATGGAAGATGTGCTTCCGTGGTGTTTCTGTCAGTGCCTCCGCACCGCAAAAAAATACGAATCACAGACCCATTCAAGTTCGCACATCATCTGTACTTGGTATTGCACCTCAGGCTCATTCACTTGAGTGGATCTGAGCTGCACACAGGCTATGTGACCAATAAACGTGCCATCATTAGCCTAGGAAGAGGTCGCAGTGCTCAACGGAGCACTGCGACCTCTTCAAACAATTTACCAATAGGGGTGCCAGGAGTCAGACCCCACCTATCAGATATTGATGACCTAAGATCATGTCAATATAGGAGTCTCAGAAAACCCCTTTAAAAATTGACCTTTTTTAGCCAAATACCTACAGTATGTATAAAATTAACCACCTCAGCTCTTCACACTTATAATGAATTATCATGATGTCCAGCTCATTAGGCTGAAAATCTTAGGCCAGTTTCACATTTGCGGCAAACAGATCCGTGAATAATGGGCGCAACCATGCGCTGCTAAGATACCGTCCGGCCCTATTCACCATAATGGGGACCGGTGAAGATCCGGCCGCTAACTGGCAAGTATGTCGAGGAGCGGCCAGACAAACACCGCTGCACGTAGCAGTTTTCATCTGACCACTTCTCGCCATATTTGCCGGCGGGTAGCTCCCAAATCTCTGTCGGCCCCCATTATAGTGAATGAGGCTGGACCGCATCGTGGTAGCGCATGGTTGCGCCTGGTATTCACGGATCCGGCAGGCTGTTTCTAAGTTCCAGAGGTTGCTGATTAACCTCACATTCTGCGTAGACCACAGTATGCTTCCATGTATTTGGTCAGAACAAAATGAACACTTTAAAGAGTTATTTGACCCAATCCTTCTGCAAACAGATTTTTCGGACTGACTGTGCCCATTAACGGACATTGCAGAGAATCTTGGCCTGCCCTGTTATTGTGCATGTTCCCACATGTGAACTGAAGTAACCTCTAGCTCGTAGACAGGGAGCTTTTGTAATGATGGTCGCTTGGTATTTTTCAGTCCACCATTGAGCGGTTTTTGAACAAAAACAAATATTCACCGCCCCCCCCCCCCCCCCACCTCTTCCCCATCCATCTTCATGACTGTGACTCAGTGTCCAGGGTTTACTGAGCTAATCAAACTTCCAGCATCACAAGGAAAACAGGGACACGTCAGGAATTCCACGTTGTAAAAACAATCTAAAGTCCAGAACACTGCCTTGAGGCACCGCCGATACAGGGAGAGTCTAATATAAAGGGCTTGTGGTTTCAGCTCATCATCATCATCATCTAACGTAAGGAGATCAGGTAAGGAGACAGGTGGCAGTGGATGGGAACATAGACAATATATGGAAGAAAATCTAGGGGAATTATTGGTAGATCTTAACCAGACTTGCTCAGGATTCCTCACGATAACTCTCTCTTTTTTACAGATTTACAGCACTAAGGGTCTGAAAACTAGGTTTCGAGTCAATATGCTGGTGAGAATAGCAGTGCTTGCACTGGTACTGTGCACAATCACAGGTCAGTATGGGTTTATGGGGTAGTTGTTTCTTGACAAAGTACATATTGTAAAGGGCAATGAGTTGGCACTGTGCCAACTAACCGATTTGGCTTTGGGCTATCTCTAAGGGTGTTTTCCTGGAAGTCCCCTGGTTTTCACCCTTTAACCCCTATACAGGGATCTGGTCTTCACTGCAGGGTAGCCACCAGGCCGCTACCTCTTGAGATAGTCCTGGTGTAGTTAATGACTGACCTATGGGGGTCAGACACATCGAGGAGTGAGACAATAGTCAGAAGACAGGCTGAGGTCAGGTCTGGAAGAGTTTAAACATATCCGAGAAACAGGGGTTAGGTCAGCAGACAATGGATTAATACAGGATAAGGTCAGGGCATGTAGCGGAGGATTATAGATGCTTACCAGGCAGAAATCTGTATAAAATAATAACTTTTAGTCACCATCAGAATCTTCTGATCACATCTACTATACATTATATGTATTTATATGCTGTATATACAAATTTAGTGAATAATCCTCCGGTCATTTCCTATATCACATCCACCAAAAGTGGCATGGAGCAGAAAGAGGAAGAATAGGAACATGTGATACTTTCATTATAGGATCTTGTTTTGTAGTTTTTTCATGATAGGGTTTGATGAAGAACTGCATTATACTATACTGGCAGTACAGCCTATGACCTATAGCATCCTGCAACTTCCCAATGCTGACACAAGTTGTCAAGTTGTCACTACTGACAAGGTTGAGGTCAGGGAAGCCACAGTCTGTCCCGGAGATGCAGCCGACACATGAGCCATGTTTCCCGGACTGAGCACGATTGTGTGAATCAGGCCTTTTATCTTTCACTGGCAGTTGTCAATCATTGTGTGACTCCACCCACTGGACTCCTAAGCAAAGAAAGGCAGGGATTTAAATAAATAAGATACAAGTTATACTGAATCCTGAAAGTCACTGAGGCAAATTTATTGAGTCGATATGACCCACCATAGAATGCGCCCGCCTTGAAATGAAGGCCCCTGAAGGTTATTTTTGGAATAGACCTTTCTGTAAAGAAAGTGACTCCATTAATACCATTATTATATACAATTAGTTTCCGTAACATTGTTCATTGCTTTAAAGAGAACCAGTCCCCTCGCCTGACATGTCTGTTTTAGTAATTACCTGTGTTCACCAATTTTGGAGCATCATTTTTTAGAACTGTGTTAGAACTCTAGTGCCACCCCTGTGTTATTCCAACTAGAAATTTTGTGAATAAAATGACAACTGGGTTTGACCATTTAGGGGCATGTACCTACATGTTCAGGCACTGTCTTAACAAAGCTGACCGCTTTGGCAAAAAAAAATTACAATACCCAGTTGCTAATTGATTGCAAAATTTCTAGGAAGTGTAAAGGCATGACACAGTTTCTATTTCATGGTGAACAAAAGTATTTATTAAAACATTAAAGGGGTTTTCTGGGGTTAATAATTTATTAATATCAGATAGGTGGGGGTCTGACACTTGGCATCCCAAAGATTAGCAGTTAGTGGCAGCTGCAGCTCCAGATTAAACAGTGTATGGAGCCGAAACACCACAGCTCCATACACCATGTAGTGGCATTCTTGGGTATTGCAACTGATTCTCCATTTAACTGAACAGGAGCTGTGTACCACTACACAGTGTACGGAGCTGTGGTGTTCCGGCTACATACACTGTTTAATGCCCAGAACCAAAGCTACAAGTGATGGCTGATCGGAGTTGGACTTCCACCGATCTCTAATAATGACCTGTCCTATGGACTTGTCATCAATATCTTAGTTCCATAAAACCCCTTTTCTATCAGGATAGTTAACATGTCCCCTTTAAGAAAACCCATATGTATAACTGAATATCCTGACAATGTACTTAAAGGGAACCTGTTGTATTTGTCTAGTTAGGTTCCCTCAGAAACTGATCGATTATTTTTATTTTTAGGATCCCAGGCTGACATCAGCTCTGAGCAAATATCTGATTCTTTCTGGAAGTACTTCTCCCAGCTGAGCAGTGGTACAAAGGATAGAGTGGAGCAGATACAGCAGTCTGACGTCAGGAAACAGCTAAAGTAAGTTGGCGGGATGGGAGCGTATCTAATGGGGGCAAATTAAAATTACTAGAGTATAAGGAAGCAATATTAAATGGATTCTCTAGGAATTAAGAAAATGAAAATACTTAAATATTACTTTATGATAAATATGTTACCTGTAATGGCTTGTTTTGTATAGGGAGCAATCATTAGGAGAAAAAAAATGGCCACCTTCCTATTAGTCCACACAAAACCTGTCCTAATCACACATCAGGACAAGTTACTTTACAACACTGAGGTAAAGAGCTGCCTCTTCCTCCTCTCTTCTTGTCAGGGATTATGATCCTGCAGGGGCGTTGCTAGAGTCTGAAGAGATCTGGGGCACGAGCCCACGTGAAGCCACGCCCCCACCCTATGAAGCCACGCCCTCATCACCACCGGGGGGGGGCCTTCACAGTAGTTATTAACCCCTTTCAGCAGTCCCCCCTTCAGTGAAAGGGGGACTGCTGAATGGGGTTAATAACTACAGTGAAGGGCCTAGCCGTCTGGCCAACCCCACAGATCATCCATAACAGTGTCATCCACAGATCCCCCATAAGTGTCATCCACAGATCCCCATTAGTGTCATCCACCACAGATCACCATAAATGTCATCCACAGATCCCCCTAAGTGTCATCCACAGATCCCCTCCCCGCCCAGCGCCGCTTCCTAGCTAATTTATTCACTTCACCACACCTCCTCTTCTCATGAACTCCATTCCCACAGAGATTCAGCTGAAGATCTTATTAGCTGTATTCAGGATCATAATCCCTGACAAGCAGAGCAGAGAGGAGGATGAGACAGCTCTTTAGCTCAGTGTTGTGAAGTAACTTGTCCTGCTGTGTGATTAGGACAGGTTTTGTGTGTACTAATAGGACAGCAGCCATTTTGTTTCTCCTAATGACTGCTCCCTGGACAAAACAAGCCATTATAACTAATGAAAGGTATTTGGGAATACATTTATAATAAAGTAATAAAGTATTTTCATTTTCTTAATTCCTGGAGAACCCCTTTGAATGGGATGTCAGCACAGAGGAGAGGGAATAAATCAGCAATAGCATGTACTGAGATCCAACAATGTGCTTGGAATCTCCTAAATGTAACATGCAGGCCGCCGAATATCTATCTATATCATATCTATCTATCTATCTATCTATCTATCTCATATCTATCTATCTATCTATCTATCTACTATCTATCTCCTATCTATATATCTATCTATCTATCATACATTTATCATCTATCTGTCTATCTATTCGTCCGTCTATCTATTCGTCCGTCTATCCGTCCTTTCTTTTTCTTTCTTTCTTTCTTTCTTTCTATTTTTCTTCATTTATTTCCTTCCTTCCTATCTAACAAATATCTGTCTATCTCCTATCTATCTATCTATCTATCTATCTATTTATCTATCTATTATCTATCTATCTATCTATCATACATTTATCATCTATCTGTCTATCTATTCGTCCGTCTATCTATTCAGCCGTCTATCTGTCTTTCTTTCTTTTTCTTTCTTTCTTTCTTTCTTTCTTTCTTTCTTTCTTCCTATCTAACAAATATCTATCTATCTATTTATTATCCATTTCTCATCTGTCTCCTATCTATATATCTTTCTTTCTTTCTTTCTTTCTTTCTTCATTTATTTCCTTCCTATCTAACAAATATCTATCTATCTATCTATCTATCTATCTATTATCCATTTCTCATCTGTCTATTTATTGATCCTTCTATCCGTCTTTCTTTCTTTTTTTTTCTTTCTCTCTCTCTTTCTATTTTTCTTTCTTTATTTATTTCCTTCCTTCCTATCTAACAAATATCTATCTATCTAGATATCTATCTATCTTTATCTTCTTAGCAAGGCCCATAATCAAAATTTTCATTGGGTATTGAAAGAGGTTTTTACATATCCATGTACTGGAGTTTTGTTTTTTTCTTTGTCGATTTAAAAATTTCAATGAGGGCAACCATTCTGGCAAACTCTATAAGAATGATATATGATCTTATGATGCTTTAGAAGCCCCACCACTGTGCACATCACTACTATTGATGAAGATTATTGTTTTTGTAGTAGCTAAATCCTTTCCTTTCTTCGCAGTATTCTGATAGAAGAAAACCTGAAGAGTGTAAATCTATACGCAGGAGATTTACAGCAACAGCTCATTCCCTTTGCAAAACAGATACACGAGCAGCTAACCAAGGATTCAGAAAAGTTGCGGGAGCAAATAAGACAGGAGCTGGAAACGCTGAAGGTCAAGTT
Organism: Bufo bufo; assembly: GCF_905171765.1. Taxonomy (NCBI): domain Eukaryota; kingdom Metazoa; phylum Chordata; class Amphibia; order Anura; family Bufonidae; genus Bufo; species Bufo bufo. The sequence goes on from NC_053389.1 coordinate 68,844,806, forward strand.
GTTACCATATGCGGATGAGGTGCACAAGCAACTGAACAGGAACGCAGAGGAACTCCAGATAAAACTGGCTCCATATGCAGAGCAGTTACGGACCCAGCTGGATAAGAACACCCAGATAGTAAGCAAGCAGCTAAAATCTGTAACCAAGGAGTTGGAAGCCAAGATCAGAGAAAATGTTGACCGTGTTCAGGAATCACTGACCCCATATTCCCAAGAACTAAGGGCTACAATAGATGACAACGTGGAACAACTGAGAAAGCAAATTAAGCCGGTCACTGAAAAAATGAAAGATAACATCGATCAACAACTCCAAGAGCTGTATAAAAACCTTACACCCTATGCAGAAGATGTCCAAGATGAGCTGCGCAAGCAGATTGAGGCCATGGACTTTCAGATGAAGAAGAATGTTGAGCAGATGGAGGGCAAAATCTTGGAGTTCACTGTGCAGCTGAAAGAACAACTTTACCCCTATGCCAATGAGCTAAGAAGCACGCTGAACGGAGATTTGACAAACGCCAAGCAGAAATTGGAGCCATATTTTTCTGAGATGAACCAGAAGATGGACAAGAAGATTGTTGAGTTCAAAGAAACAATGAGCCCCTATGCAGATGCCCTCAACAAGGCCCTTGTACAGAGAGTGGAAGACATGAAGCAGAAGCTGGGCGAATACACGGTCACCATACAGGATCAAGTGGAGTTCTTAGAGAAAGATGTCCGAGACAAGATCCAATATTTCATCAGCAAGGGCGTCTCCACCGAAAACTAAATTTTATTCTATTGACTTTATGCCAGCTGATAGACGTCACTCAAACTGACACCGTCAATTGAGAAAGAGGCTTTCAAACTGAACTCATAAAACTGCTTACATCTATTATATTGTACTTTTACTATGCTTCTGTAACGCCCCAGAGTGCCGTTACCACCTTTGCGCCTTGCTACTGTCTCCTATGGTTAACCTCATGTCATCATACTTATTTATTGCAGGACCGTCACACTGTGCATATCTATTTTATTGCAACTGTTTATGTTTTCATGTAATGTGCCTGATTCACCAGCAGATGGCGGCAAACATGGTAGAGCTACAGGTACCTAGAATAGGACCTTTCCTTCCATTCTAACCCCCCTCTGTGGTGTGGTGGGTATTTTTCCCACTTGCTGCATGAAGGAAGCAGGAGCCCGGTCCCTGCTGGACGATCCCTGTCTGGGCCAGCTTGAGCACCTTCAGCTCAGCTGGATTAGGAGGTCAAAGCTCAAAGCCAGGAGACCAGGAGGACAGTTTTCCCTAGATAAATTTAGAGACAGACCAGACCACAGAAAGTGAAGTACAGCATAAAGAAGAAGCTGAGTTCCATAGCCAGCCTGTTAGCATAGCAGAGCCAGAGAGCAACAGACGTAGTAGAGAGGAGTTTGTCTGCCACAGTTAATGCCAATTCCTGCTGGAAACTAAGATAAATCCTGTAAACTGTTTGGAGAAACGTTCATTGAAAGTAAAGCTGCTGTTCTACTATATACAGGTCTGGACTCAATTTATTTCTTTATCCCCTTTACCAACTACCCCTTTTCTCTGCTGCGGACAACACCGCCCGGGGTCCAGCGTATCCAGGTAGGAGCACTGTGACAAGTGCAACACCATTAAGGGACAGTTAGGCCACTCTACACCACTCTGGCATTCCTACACCTGGGTACCACCACATCACTAAAAGGGTCCCTGTTCCCGTTGTTGCTTCACTGCAACTGGCATCACGACAAAATATTTATTCCATTACTAAAAGGGGACCCCTAGCCGCGGTCGAGACCGACGCACTTCTGTTGTTGAGCAAGCCTTTTACGGGGTTGTCTCACTTCAGCAAATGGCATTTAACATGTAGAGAAAGTTAATAGTTGGCATCTTCTCTTTCAACGTGAATGCACAATAGACGAATTTCCTGTAGGTTTCTCGTAAGCACAGCAACCAGTATGTTTCCTGCAGCTAAGGCCTTCTGCACACAACCGTAGGTGTCCCGTTGCCATATTGTGGACCGCATACGCACTGTTCCTCATAAGGGCCCCGATGCGGACCCATTCACTTTAATGGGTCCGCAACTCCGGAGATGCGGAATGGTGCGGAACGGAAGCATGGAACCCTACGGAAGCACTACGGAGTGCTTCAGTGGGGTTTTGTCCCGTGCTTCCGTTCCGCAAAAGGATAGAACATGTTCTATCTTTTTGCGGAACGGCCGGATCGCGGACCCATTAAAGTGAATGGGTTCGTGATCCGCTGCGGCTGCCCCATGGTCGGTGTTCGTGTGCAGGAGGCCTAATGCTGGAGTTCGTTGCCTCCCTTTAACTTGTATTTTTTATTTTTACTCCTGTTCAATAAAATGCAACGGAGCAATGCACAATGTATGGTACAGTCAGGTCCATAAGTATTGGGACATCGACACAATTGTAACATTTTTGGCTCTATACACCACCACAATGGATTTGAAATGAAGCAAACAAGATGTGCTTTAACTGCAGACTGGCAGCTTTAATTTGAGGGTATTTACATCCAAATCAGGTGAACGGTGTAGCTGTGCTTAGGGCAGAGGGCATGTTAATACAGTGATACCCTGATCACGAGTGCCGCTGTGTGAGCACAGGTTCTTTGATACTTCGCTCAGCCTATAGGGGAGCAGTTTCTGGGGATATCTGGCCCAGTGGACTGCAAGTACTAATATATGCAATTACCAGTCTGCTAGATCATACCATAAGCAGCTGTAATAACATATTGCATTTTATGTAGTAATCCAAGGCTGGGTGGTGTACTCATTTTACCTTATATATCAAGGCTGGATATCAATTAGTGTCCCAACACTGGATTCTTGCCACATATATAAAGGTCATTTATTCAGGCTATCAGAGTTGTGGATGGTATAATACAGTTCCCTCTCCACACTACTAATTCCTGTACGCCTGATTTTATCTATACCCAACCTTTTTTTTTCCTAATAAAATATTTATTGTTTTTTGTTACTAACGTTCTGTCAGGCTGTGAATTGAACGGTGTAGGAATTACAACATTTTGCATATGTGCCTCCCACTTGTTAAAGAACCAAAAGTAATGGGACAATTGGCTTCTCGCCTGTTCCATGGCCAGGTGTGTGTTATTCCCTCATTATCCCAATTACAATGAGCAGATAAAAGGTCCAGAGTTCATTTCACGTGTGCTGTTTGCATTTGGAATCTGTTGCTGTCAACTCTCAAGATGAGATCCAAAGAGCTGTCACTATCAGTGAAGCAAGCCATCATTAGGCTGAAAAAACACAACAAACCCATCAGAGAGATAGCAAAAACATTAGGCATGGCCAAAACAACTGTTTGGAACATTCTTAAAAAGAAGGAACGCACCGGTGAGCTCAGCAACACCAATAGACCCGAAAGACCACGGAAAACAACTGTGGTGGATGACCCAAGAATTCTTTCCCTGGTGAAGAAAACACCCTTCACAACAGTTGGCCAGATCAAGAACACTCTCCAGGAGGTAGGTGTATGTGTGTCAAAGTCAACAATCAAGAGAAGACTTCACCAGAGTGAATACAGAGGGTTCAGCACAAGATGTAAACCATTGATGAGCCTCAAAAACAAAAAGGCCAGATTAGAGTTTGCCAAATGACATCCAAAAAAGCCTTCACAGTTCTGGAACAACATCCTATGGACAGATGAGACCAAGATCAACTTGTACCAGAGTGATGGGAAGAGAAGAGTATGGAGAAGGAAAGGAACTGCTCATGATCCTAAGCATACCACCAGCCTCATCAGTGAAGCATGGTGGTGGTAGTGTCATAGCGTGGGCATGTATGGCTGCCAGTAGAAATGGTTCTCTTGTATTTATTGATGATGTGACTGCTGACAAAAGCAGCAGGATGAATTCTGAAGTGTTTCAGGCAATATTATCTGCTCATATTCAGCCAAATGCTTCAGAACTCATTGGACGGCGCTTCACAGTGCAGATGGACAATGACCCAAAGCATACTGAAAAAGCAACCAAAGAGTATTTTAAGGGAAAGAAGTGGAATGTTCTGCAATGGCCAAGTCAATCACTTGACCTGAATCCGATTGAGCATGCATTTCACTTGCTGAAGACAAAACTGAAGGGAAAATGCCCCAAGAACAAGCAGGAACTGAAGACAGTTGCAGTAGAGGCCTGGCAGAGCATCACCAGGGATGAAACCCAGCGTCTGGTGATGTCTATGTGTTCCAGACTTCAGGCTGTAATTGACTGCAAAGGATTTGCAACCAAGTTTGATTTATGATTATTATTCTGTCCCATTACTTTTGGTTCCTTAACAAGTGGGAGGCACATATGCAAACTGTTGTAATTCCTACACCGTTCACCTGATTTGGATGTAAATACCCTCAAATTAAAGCTGACAGTCTGCAGGTAAAGCACATCTTGTTCAATAATTTCAAATCCATTGTGGTGGTGTATAGAGCCAAAAATGTTAGAATTGTGTCGATGTCCCAATATTTATGGACCCGACTGTATATAAATGATTCTGAAATCAGGGTTTCATTACTGGCATTAAAGGGAGTCTGCGACAAGTTTTGCCCCTCAAAACCACTGACAGCAGAGTAAGCATACCTGGGATGGTGGTCATGCAGGTTGCATGACCGAAAAATCACATTTTTAAGGGGATTTTCTGAACGTTTAATACTGGTGACTAGGGATGAGCGAATCGACTTCGGATGAAATGCATAAAACTTCCTTCTAATACTGTACGGAGCAGGAGCTCCGTATAGTATTAGGCTACTTTCACACTTGGATCCGTCCAGACTTACAATGTAAGTCAATGGGGACGGATCCGTTTGACGTTGACACAACATGGTGCAATTTCAAACGGATCCGTCCTCCATTGACTTTCAATGCAAAACTAACAATTAGACTTAGATTTTTTTCTGAAATATAATGCAGATGGATCTGTTCTGAACGGATACCATCGTTTGCATTATAGGAGCGGATCCGTCTGTGCAGATACCAGACGGATCCGCTCCGAACGCAAGTGTGAAAGTAGCCTTAGAATGTATTGGCTCCAATGAGCCAAAGTTATTGCTTCTCGAAGTCTCAAGAGACTTTGCGCAATAACTTCATAAATTAATTTGTACTGTAAAAAAAAGTTTCCAGAACTCGGGTTCGGTTCCAAGTGGTAACTTGGAACTGAACCCGAGTTCGGGAAATTGTTTTTTACAGTACAAATTAATTTATGAAGTTATTGCACGAAGTCTCACGAGACTTCGCAAAGCAATAACTTCTGATTATCAGAGCCAATACATTCTAATACCGTACGGAGCTCCTGCTCCGTACAGTATTAGAACAAAGTTTTATGCAAATCGACTTCGGATGTTTCATTCGAAGTCGATTCGCTCATCCCTTCTGGTGACCTATCATCAGGATAGGTCGTCAGTATCTGATCGGTGCGGAGTCCAACTCCTAGCTCCCCAGCCAATCTGCTGTTTGAGGGGGCTGCAGCACTGCGGTAAATGCTGCAGTCTTCTCGTAGCTTACCAAGCATTGCGCAGTCCATTGGATAGAAGCTCTGCTTGGTATCGCAGCTCAGCCCCATTCACTTGATTGTGATTAAGCTGCACCTAGGCCATGTGACCGATAAACATGATGTCACTGGATTCCATGAGCGCCGCAGCCCCTTCAAATAGCTGATAGTTGTTGGTGCCGAGAGTCAGACTCCCACCAATCTGACACTCATGACCTATCCTAAGGATAGGCCATCAGTATCAAACACTTGGACAACCCCAACTGTCGTGATCGCAAGTGCCACGGAGGCGGTCCCAATATGTTCAATGCCCTCAGCTATCTGCACTGAAGACTTCCACAGCCCCTCCCTTCTGCTTTGAGTGACAGCTCTTGCAATCTCATGATTGGATGATTCAGCTGTCACTCAGAGTAGAGGGGATGGATTGGGAAAGCAGCCCAACCTGCAAGACTCCAAAATGAAATCTTCCAGCAGTAGATAAAACCTCCAAATCATTACAAACATGTTTCGAACAATTAAATATATCTTCTTAGTTATAGCAAAGTACATGTCATACAAGTTCAGAATATAAAGCCCTCACACCCAGACACCTTCTTCTATAGGTGCAGGCAAGCAATTAACCCTGACAAAACTGTCACAAAAGGTACGCTTACTGCTCTCCTATTACCTATATAGGTGCTACAAGGATGCAAAACTGCTGACAGACAACCTTTGTGTCAATATTTAGCGGTGAGCCCATCGGTGAAGAGTCACAAGCATAATACACATGGGTTCTGTCCTTCATTGGTTATAGCAGTAATATTATGGCTACCAGTGGCGACTCTAGGAACAATATATAGGGGGGGCACAAAGATACCACAGTCAAAAATGGGGGGGCAAAAACAAAATAAGTATATATAAATAAGATTACAAAATACGAGAGAATTGCGGTATGCAGGGATACATTTATAATAAAACTATTTACTTACAAAAGAAGCTATTCCGTCGTCTGCTGTGCCGTCCTCTGCTTGCTTCCACAGGCGTACTGTTATGGGGGCATCTGTGGAAGACACATTATGCCTCTCATATCAGCCCTTATGCCTCATTAGCCCCATTATAAGCCATTATGCCTCTTATTAGCCCCCATATGCCTAATTAGCCCCCATATGCCTAATTAGCGCCCATATTCCTCATTAGCCCCATATGCCTCTAATAGTCTAATTAGCCCCTATTGTGTCTCTAATTAGCCCCCATTATGCATAATTAGCCCCCATATGCCTCCAATTAGCCCCCATATGCCTCCAATTAGTCCCCTATTAGCCCCCATATGCCTCCAATTAGCCCCCATATGCCTCCAATTAGCCCCCATATGCCTTCAATTAGCCCCCATATGCCTTCAATTAGCCCCATATGCCTCCTATTAGCCCCCATATGCCTCCTATTAGCCCCCACATGCCTCCAATTAGCCCCCATATGCTTCCAATTAGCCCCCATATGCCTCCAATTAGCCCCCATATGCCTCCAATTAGCCCCATATGCCTCCTATTAGCCCCCATATGCCTCCAATTAGCCCCCATATGCCTTCAATTAGCCCCCATATGGCTCCAATTAGCCCCCATTGTGCCCCCAGCAGCCATATTTTTTATAAAATAAAAAAACCACTTACCTCTCCTGCTCCTGGACGCCGCCTGCAATTTACTCTCTCCTCAGTCGACTGTGCTCTGAACTGGTCACAGAGCGCCCTCACGCTGTGCGCAGCCCTGCACAGCCGACAGCCGAGGACCAGGAAGTGGTGAGTACATAGCGTTCACCACTTCCTGGTCCTTCGGTACTAATGAGCGCTTCTATAATGGAAGCGCTCATTAGATAGTATTCACCTGGGGGAATCAGCAGGGGGCAACCGGGGGGGGGCAAAGAACAACATAGGGGGGCGATTGCGTCCCCTCGCCCCCCTCTAGCGACGCCACTAATGGCTACACATATATAGTGCTGCTGACATATTCCGCAGCACTTTATAGACATTATTATCACTTGATATGTCCCATGAAGTTCACAATCTAAGTTCCCTATCAGTATGTTTTTGGAGAGTGGGAGGAAATCCATGCAACCACAGGGAGAAATCCATGGAACCTAGGACTCTAGTGCTGAAAGGCACCAGTGCTAACCAGTGAGCCACTGGGCTGTGGCACAGTGACGCCCCGCCACACCCCTAGTGAGTGTAAATTGTAATAGTCAACATTATGTCATAATAGCAGGGTAAGGCCTCTTTCACACGACCGTATGGCCATTTCAGTGTTTTGCGGTCCGTTTTTCACGGATCCGTTGTTCAGTTTTTTTTTGTTTCCGTTGTGTTTCCGTTCCGTTTTTCCGTATGGCATATACAGTATACAGTAATTACATAGAAAAAAATGGGCTGGGCATCCAATTTTTAATAGAAGGTTCCGCAAAAACGGAACGGATACGTAAGACATACAGATGCATTTCCGTATGTGTTCCGTTTTTTTTTGCGGACCCATTGACTTGAATGGAGCCACGGAACGCCATTTGCGGGCAATAATAGGACATGTTCTATCTTTCAACAGAACGGAAAAACGGAAACGCGGAAACGGAATGCATACGGAGTACATTCAGTTTTTTTTGCGGACCCATTGAAATGAATGGTTCCGTATACCGACCGTATACGGAACACAAAAAACGGCACGCAAAACGGAAGAAAAAAACGGTAGTGTGAAAGAGGCCTAACTTTGATCTCTACTGTTTGACCCCTTAGATGCCATGGACAATAGTAATTTCAGCACCCACAGGGTTTGACAGATGATGAAGGTTCAACCCACAGTAAACAGTTAAAAAAAAAATGACCCCTACTCCATGGTACTTATTCCAAAATCAATCTTTCAGGAACTAGACTCCCTCACTAGGGTTTTCATCTGGAGGAATTCACGTTCCAACTGAACCTAATTATGCCTCATTCACACAGTCAGTGTGTTCCATCAGGTGCAGCTCTAAACACAGAGCAGGTGCAGATCTTTCCCGTATACTCTATATGCCAGATTTATCATTAGCTCAAGTCAAAATAATAAAGTAAAAAAATCGCAAATTTTTGCGCAATCGCTAAAACTGTGCAAAAATGTGTGACTTTTATTGGCTCTGTGCTATGCTCTCCAGTTTTCTAAAAGTGTGCGTTTTTTGTTTCTTATGTAAACGAATCTCTAGACAGATTTACTATTGCGACAATTTAAAAAGTCAATCAAAAAATTGCGCAATTTCACTCTAGTGAGGACCATGCTTATCTTATGCGACTTTTTAATAGAAAATGCGACTTTTTCGTAAAGACGTGCGACTTTTGTAAAGCCGCTTACTGAAGGATAAACTGCTACCGTCAAACCACATTTATCACAGTATTAAAGGACCATTAATAAATCTGACTTAGCCAAAAGTGACTTTGGACATATGTAAAAGTGAAGTAAGATGTAAGTGTAATGATAAATCTGGCCCTATGTCTGCGGAGGCTCCAGTCCTGGTTTATGTTCACAATCACTGATGGAAATTACTGACCAAATCACTGACGTGTGAATAAGGCCTCATGCACACGACCGTTGTTGTGTTCCGTGTCCGTTGTTCCGTTTTCCGTGATTTTCTGCGGACCCATTGACTTTCAATGGGTCCGTGGAAAACTCGGATAATGTCATCCGCGTCCGTGATCCGTGTTTCCAGTCCGTCAAAAAAATATGACCTGTCCTATTATTTTCACAGACAACGGTTCGCGGACCCATTCAAGTCAATGGGTCAGTGAAAAAACACGGAGGCGCACACGATTGTCATCCGCGTCCGCGCGTCCGTTTTTTTCCTATAATTTGCATGGCAAACCTTTGCCCCTCTAATTTAAAACTGTGTCCTCTTGTAGCAGTTTTTCTTCTTTTAAATATGCTCTCCTCCTTTACCGAGTTGATTCCCTTTCTGTATTTAAAAAGTTTCTATCATATCCCCTCTGTCTCTTCTTTCTTCCAAGCTATACATGTTAAGGTCCTTTAACCTTTCCTGGTAAGTTTTATCCTGCAATCCATGTACTAGTTTAGTAGCTCTTCTCTGAACTCTCTCTAGAGTATCTATATCCTTCTGGAGATATGGTCTGCAGTACTGAGCACAATACTCCAAGTGAGGTCTCACCAGTGTTCTGTACAGCGGCATGAGCACTTCACTCTTTCTACTGCTTATACCTCTCCCTATACATCCAAGCATTCTGCTGGCATTTCGTGCTGCTCTATTACATTGTCTTCCCACCTTTAAGTCTTCTGAAATAATTACTCCTAAATCCCTTTCCTCAGATACTGAGGTCAGGACTGTGTCAAATATTCTATATTCTGCAGATATTAATGCAGAACAAGAGAAAAAAGGAAGAGAGAGAGGACAGCGCCTCATGTGTGGTATTGCTAACAATATTATTATATATGCTTAAAGGTTTTGCTTACCAGATGCTGTTGTGAGGTAGTCACAACAGCTGTATAGGCTCCTGCGGGTGTATATCCTGACTAGCAAACGGGGTCTTGGCTGTAGCCTGGGTTCTTGCCTGCACCCAGAAAACGTACGGTTGCCGGAGTAGAAGTCGGACGTGGATAAGATAAAAACAGATGAACCTCTTCTGCGGGCGCTGCCAAGGATACCATTCAAATGAAGCGTATAGTTTAAATGGCTTTTATTTGTCTACGCGTTTCAGGGGTGAATAACACCCTTCATCAGGACATTAAAACAAATATATAACAGAGGGGCCACATGTATTTATATAGACCCCTTAAATATATAATTAAATATAACTTGCATTTTAATTTACATATATATATATATATATATATATATACATATATATAAAGACGAAAAAGTAGGACTGCATTCCAAATATGTGGTAAAAACAGCAGTGATTTATTCACCCATGATATGGCAAGACTTGCCATATCATGGGTGAATAAATCACTGCTGTTTTTACCACATATTTGGAATGCAGTCCTACTTTTTCGTCTTTTATACTTTTGGGGTTTGCCGCTGCCCTGTATTGGACCGTGCACCCGCATTCCGGTTGGTGCTCCCACTGGACTTTTCCCTTCTATACATATATATATATATATACCTTTTATTATGTACCTTTTCTTTTTTATTATGTTTAATTTTGCGTATTTTTATAATCACCTTCTACTTAGGTTAAAAATAATATTTGTCCCCCTTCTCCTATTTTTTAATCCCGCACCTCTGGCAATGGCAAACCTACAAAAGCACCCTAGACATGCGAAGATAAGATAAGATCCCTTTATTGTCACAGTACAATACAATGTAATACAATGTACAATACAATAAAATGTTGTCATAACGCAGGTCCATGCATATAAAACATTACCCAATCAGCCCATATAATATGGATTAAAAATACCAACAATAAGGTAGTTGTTATATTATAATGAATTTCATAGTAGGGACTATCACTTCCCTGCATTTTATTGAACCTGTCTATCAACAGAAATATATAAAACATCTGGCACACCTATATAGTACCAACTTATATGCCCCAGCTACATTGGATCCTATGTACTACACTCCTTCTGTTATAGCGCTCGCTCATGCTGCGGTGACATGACAGTAAGAAGCAGCACAGAAAACACACGAGGAGCTCCGAACACTGGTCGGGGGCGTGGCTATGATGTCACCGCTGAGGGAACCAATCACGCGAGGCCAAAGGGGAGGCGGGACCCTAGGCCATGCCCCCATACCAGCCGAGCGCACTAGCGCTATTGAGAAGATACCTGCGGCACACCACGCCCCCTCCTACATGCCGATCGCTTCAGAGCATGTGTTTACATATACAGGGAGTGCAGAATTATTAGGCAAGTTGTATTTTTGAGGATTAATTTTATTATTGAACAACAACCATGTTCTCAATGAACCCAAAAAACTCATTAATATCAAAGCTGAATATTTTTGGAAGTAGTTTTTAGTTTGTTTTTAGTTTTAGCTATTTTAGGGGGATATCTGTGTGTGCAGGTGACTATTACTGTGCATAATTATTAGGCAACTTAACAAAAAATTTCAATTATTTATTTTTACCAGTGAAACCAATATAACATCTCAACATTCACAAATATACATTTCTGACATTCAAAAACAAAACAAAAACAAATCAGTGACCAATATAGCCACCTTTCTTTGCAAGGACACTCAAAAGCCTGCCATCCATGGATTCTGTCAGTGTTTTGATCTGTTCACCATCAACATTGCGTGCAGCAGCAACCACAGCCTCCCAGACACTGTTCAGAGAGGTGTACTCTTTTCCCTCCTTGTAAATCTCACATTTGATGATGGACCACAGGTTCTCAATGGGGTTCAGATCAGGTGAACAAGGAGGCCATGTCATTAGATTTTCTTCTTTTATACCCTTTCTTGCCAGCCACGCTGTGGAGTACTTGGACGCGTGTGATGGAGCATTGTCCTGCATGAAAATCATGTTTTTCTTGAAGGATGCAGACTTCTTCCTGTACTACTGCTTGAAGAAGGTGTCTTCCAGAAATTGGCAGTAGGACTGGGAGTTGAGCTTGACTCCATCCTCAACCCGAAAAGGCCCCACAAGCTCATCTTTGATGATACCAGCCCAAACCAGTACTCCACCTCCACCTTGCTGGCGTCTGAGTCGGACTGGAGCTCTCTGCCCTTTACCAATCCAGCCACGGGCCCATCCATCTGGCCCATCAAGACTCACTCTCATTTCATCAGTCCATAAAACCTTAGAAAAATCAGTCTTGAGATATTTCTTGGCCCAGTCTTGACTTTTCAGCTTGTGTGTCTTGTTCAGTGGTGGTCGTCTTTCAGCCTTTCTTACCTTGGCCATGTCTCTGAGTATTGCACACCTTGTGCTTTTGGGCACTCCAGTGATGTTGCAGCTCTGAAATATGGCCAAACTGGTGGCAAGTGGCATCTTGGCAGCTGCACGCTTGACTTTTCTCAGTTCATGGGCAGTTATTTTGCGCCTTGGTTTTTCCACACGCTTCTTGCGACCCTGTTGACTATTTTGAATGAAACGCTTGATTGTTCGATGATCACGCTTCAGAAGCTTTGCAATTTTAAGAGTGCTGCATCCCTCTGCAAGATATCTCACTATTTTTGACTTTTCTGAGCCTGTCAAGTCCTTCTTTTGACCCATTTTGCCAAAGGAAAGGAAGTTGCCTAATAATTATGCACACCTAATATAGGGTGTTGATGTCATTAGACCACACCCCTTCTCATTACAGAGATGCACATCACCAAATATGCTTAATTGGTAGTAGGCTTTGAGCCTATACAGCTTGGAGTAAGACAAAATGCATAAAGAGGATGATGTGGTCAAAATACTCATTTGCCTAATAATTCTGCACGCAGTGTACAGCTGACACAGCTCTGATGCGATCCACCAGAAAACATCCCAATCGGCACTGTCACTCTGGGGGCGCTCCTCCTGTAGACACACCCTCCCCAAACTCTCTCCCCCCCACAGTGGTTTTGGCGCCAGAACACAAGCACAATAGCATATAAATACATGTGGCCCCTCTGTTATATATTTGTTTTAATGTCCTGATGAAGGGTGTTATTCACCCCTGAAACGCGTAGACAAATAAAAGCCATTTAAACTATACGCTTCATTTGAATGGTATCCTTGGCAGCGCCCACAGAAGTGGTTCATCTGTTTTTATCTTATCCACGTCCAATTTACAGATATTGGCATACCCTTGTGAGTTTGTGGCATAACCCGTCCCTACCACACCTTCTCTCCGTCCAGCGGGTGCACTACTGTATCTTGGAGATATTTTCAATCAGAATGTGCTGTTCTCATTTAGTAACCTGAAAAACACATTTGAAATGCCTAGAAGCCTTTTCTACTACGACCTGCAGCTCAGATCTGCCCTCTGGGCTGAAACCCAGGGGCTTAGAGGTCTGGTATTGGCCAGTTACTGTAACTTATTGCAAACTATGGTCCTCTCTACGCCACTGAAAGTGATACATGGAAAAGACAGATCTTCACAATCACAGATACTTTGTTAGATGCTTTATTGGAGTCTTATCTTGAGGTCTCACCATTGATCAGGGGCATACACAGATCTCATAGGGCCCCATATCAAAACTTAGTATGGGCCCCTTGCACCAAGTTTCCCAGTGTACATGCATCAATTACTCCCAGGCAATGCAGGCGCCACGCCCCAGATTTCTTACAAATTTACATTTTTTTAATTAAGTGGAAGAAATTTTAATTAAATACAAACTGTAATAATAATTTTAAAAAAAAGTTGCCTTTGACCTTACCCGCTTTATCCAACTTTTATGTAGAACAAGTGTTTCAAAAATATGGCACTGATTCTGAACACCATATTTCCCAATCTATTACACCAAAAAACTGACAAAATACACTGAAAAATCTGCTTCTCCTCTATAACAAAGTTAGCTGCCTGTAGCCACCACTAGAGGGAGCTTAGTGAGTAGGAATTAATATATCTACCATGGAAGCTGTAATAATCTATTTCCATTGAGCTCCCCCTAATGGCAGCTGCGTGCTGGTCTCCTCCTCCCCCGTGCCCCATAGCAGTCACATGGTCTGCCCCTATTGCAGGTACACCACTACCATCGATTAGTAATAAACTTATTCAACTGTATGTCATTCATCAAATGTATCTCACCCCCAACTAGGAAGTTTAGGATGGGCAGAGTTCCTTCTACAGCCTGTCCATTGTGTCCCTGACGCAGATTTCTGGCATATGATCTGGTCCTGTCAGCCTATCCAGTTTCTGGAAGAATGTCATTGAGTTTCTCACAGCTCTGTTGTCTATTCTAATTCCTTGTCTCTCGGCGATCAGTATTTTGGGTTTGTTGGATGAGAAGCAATAGGATCACTATGTGATGATCTTTCTCCATGAATCCTTATTCATGGCCCGTAAATAAATAGCATTGTGTCAGTACAGTCCCAGCACACCCACACTGAGCATGTGGAAAATGCAGCTCAACCAAATCTTACTGTTCATCGCCCTAGTATTGGGGGACGTAGTGCAGTTTGTCATGGACTCTATATCCATCCCTGGTGATCTCGCGTTCCCAGGCTTCTTACTTTCACTTTGTAACACTAGCAGTGCTATTTTAGAAGCGCAAGGAAATTCGGAGTCGTGGTGAATCTAATCTTTCCTAAACTTTGGAACTTATTCTACTGCTTCGATTTGCTCAACACAGCAGACACACTGTGATTTTGACTGTCTGGTTTAGCTCTGTTTATGTCTGAAGACTTATGCCTAGAAAAACTGCTTAGTCATTCCGATAGACTTACATTGAAACACTATACAAGTCTATGAACGTCTAAGACAGAAATTGTAACAATGTTTCTGTTTAGGCTGTGCTTCTCCATTCCTCCCACTACAAGGTTCTAGTTCAGCTAGACAAACTGTATATAAAGAAAGCAGTCAGAGCCCCTAGTTGTCTGCAGTTAGGGACCAGTGTTTAGTAGGAGAGACTCTGCCAGACTGCATAAGTGACCAGAAAAAGATGCTGATACAGGGATACTCTGACATAGACCAGAGAGCCAGTCTTCTGAAAGAGACAGGGACATCTAGCTCAGGCCTTTCCTCAGCATGAAACCGTCTTCTGCCCAGGATAAGACTGGAGAAGCCAACTCAGTTCTTTGCTTGTATTGTTTTGCACTGTCCTTCAATAAAGATGCACATTAGTTTGCTGCAGACCCTCACTCTCTGGATTTATTTTCTATTGGGGTTGGGAGTAGTTGTACTTAAGGTGGTAGTTCTCAATAGTTCTCACTGTGTTGCACCCTGTGCTATGCAGTGATCGGTAGGGTACACCTTTTCTTTCCTTCGAGCCCCCTTTGGGGCTCCTGTCTGATGTTAGGTGGCATGCCCTTCATAGTGTTAGGTTTTGAGGTGCAAGGCAGAGTATCCCCGGTATTCTCAGTGGAGTACGGTCTCTGACCAGATGGCCTTTTCTGTCCTTTTAATATGATCAGGATCACATCAGACTGAATTACACCAAGGTGCGTTGAGATATCTTGTATTGATTCTCCATTTTTTTTTAACCGCGGCCAGGATTTCTTTTAGTAGGGAGGGTTTAACAATAGACAAATCATTTACGTCCTCTCTCT
Organism: Bufo bufo; assembly: GCF_905171765.1. Taxonomy (NCBI): domain Eukaryota; kingdom Metazoa; phylum Chordata; class Amphibia; order Anura; family Bufonidae; genus Bufo; species Bufo bufo. The sequence goes on from NC_053389.1 coordinate 68,860,439, forward strand.
CCGCCCCCTCATCCTGAGAGTAATATATTTGCGAATTCGAGATTATTTTCTTGCTTGCGAAAAATCGGCAATGTAATGTTCACGTAATGCGCGCAAAATACAGGCATGGGTCACTGTTGCTACATTTTCCAAGCTGCTAGAAGTTTCCTGAGACTGGAGAAAATGGTTCGCACAGCAGAACATTACAATAGCTTTATATGCAGATAGAGTGCACCAATATATTTGCGAATGCAAAAATCATCAATTAATGATGCGCATATTTCGTCGCAATACTGGCAACTTCACATTTTATCAGGTCGGACTAGATATTACTGATTGGTGCACTATGTATTGTTGTGACATCACAGCACTATGTCTGTATGGACAGCAGAACCTATCACACTGCCTAACACCCGCACTGCAATAGCTACACTATATCAGGATATAACCTACACTGACTATCTCCCACTAACTACTGTATTATACAGTCGTGGCCAAAAGTTTTAAGAATGACACAAATGTTCATTTTCACAAAGTTTGCTGCCAAACTGCTTTTAGATCTTTGTTTCAGTTGTTTCTGTGATGTAGTGAAATATAATTACACGCACTTCATACGTTTCAAAGGCTTTTATCGACAATTACATGACATTTATGCAAAGAGTCAGTATTTGCAGTGTTGGCCCTTCTTTTTCAGGACCTCTGCAATTCGACTGGGCATGCTCTCAATAAACTTCTGGGCCAATTCCTGACTGATAGCAACACATTCTTTCATAATCACTTCTTGGAGTTTGTCAGAATTAGTGGGTTTTTGTTTGTCCACCCGCCTCTTGAGGATTGACCACAAGTTCTCAATGGGATTAAGATCTGGGGAGTTTCCAGGCCATGGACCCAAAATGTCAACGTTTTGGTCCCCGAGCCACTTAGTTATCACTTTTGCCTTATGGCACGGTGCTCCATCGTGCTGGAAAATGCATTGTTCTTCACCAAACTGTTGTTGGATTGTTGGAAGAAGTTGCTGTTGGAGGGTGTTTTGGTACCATTCTTTATTCATGGCTGTGTTTTTGGGGAAAATTGTGAGTGAGCCCACTCCCTTGGATGAGAAGCAACCCCACACATGAATGGTCTCAGGATGCTTTACTGTTGGCATGACACAGGACTGATGCTAGCGCTCACCTTTTCTTCTCCGGACAAGCCTTTTTCCAGATGCCCCAAACAATCGGAAAGAGGCTTCATCAGAGAATATGACTTTACCCCAGTCCTCAGCAGTCCATTCACCATACTTTCTGCAGAAGATAAATCTGTCCCTGATGTTTTTTTTGGAGCGAAGTGGCTTCTTTGCTGGCCTTCTTGACACCAGTTAATGTAATCACAGGGAACGACCTGTTTAAAACGTAGCCTTTAATCTAATTATAACATAAAATAACAAAACTCCCACAGACATACATAGAAAAAGAACAAAAAAGAAGATATATCCTTGATGACATGGAAGATGATACTTGTAATCGTCCAGAAGTACGGGTCAAAATGGACTGAGGGGACAGAGATGGAGTCTAATCTGTCGCTATTCCTGGCCCTGGGCTAAATAGCCCTGCCTAAGAACGGAATGGCCGCCCTGATAAGGACGATCCCATATTCTGGAACCTCCTGGTGACCCTAGTAAGGCCCTGTGACCCTGGTGGATCCCTACTCAGGGCCTACTCTAGGTACACAAAACAAAAACAAAGTATAAATAATAATATAGAAAGCAGCAGAACAGCCACCCCCCTGGATGCTCAGTGGCGTGGGTGGAAAAGCTGCCAATAATAAATATGTCATAAAGAATGCATAGACACCCACAGGTGTGGCTATCTATGAATATGCATCATCAATGGACGATCTCACTGTGTAGACCCCACACACCGGATACACAAAAATCATCAATTAATGATGCGCATATTTCGTCGCAATACTGGCAACTTCACATTTTATCAGGTCGGACTAGATATTACTGATTGGTGCACTATGTATTGTTGTGACATCACAGCACTATGTCTGTATGGACAGCAGAACCTATCACACTGCCTAACACCCGCACTGCAATAGCTACACTATATCAGGATATAACCTACACTGACTATCTCCCACTAACTACTGTATTATACAGTCGTGGCCAAAAGTTTTAAGAATGACACAAATGTTCATTTTCACAAAGTTTGCTGCCAAACTGCTTTTAGATCTTTGTTTCAGTTGTTTCTGTGATGTAGTGAAATATAATTACACGCACTTCATACGTTTCAAAGGCTTTTATCGACAATTACATGACATTTATGCAAAGAGTCAGTATTTGCAGTGTTGGCCCTTCTTTTTCAGGACCTCTGCAATTCGACTGGGCATGCTCTCAATAAACTTCTGGGCCAATTCCTGACTGATAGCAACACATTCTTTCATAATCACTTCTTGGAGTTTGTCAGAATTAGTGGGTTTTTGTTTGTCCACCCGCCTCTTGAGGATTGACCACAAGTTCTCAATGGGATTAAGATCTGGGGAGTTTCCAGGCCATGGACCCAAAATGTCAACGTTTTGGTCCCCGAGCCACTTAGTTATCACTTTTGCCTTATGGCACGGTGCTCCATCGTGCTGGAAAATGCATTGTTCTTCACCAAACTGTTGTTGGATTGTTGGAAGAAGTTGCTGTTGGAGGGTGTTTTGGTACCATTCTTTATTCATGGCTGTGTTTTTGGGGAAAATTGTGAGTGAGCCCACTCCCTTGGATGAGAAGCAACCCCACACATGAATGGTCTCAGGATGCTTTACTGTTGGCATGACACAGGACTGATGCTAGCGCTCACCTTTTCTTCTCCGGACAAGCCTTTTTCCAGATGCCCCAAACAATCGGAAAGAGGCTTCATCAGAGAATATGACTTTACCCCAGTCCTCAGCAGTCCATTCACCATACTTTCTGCAGAAGATAAATCTGTCCCTGATGTTTTTTTTGGAGCGAAGTGGCTTCTTTGCTGGCCTTCTTGACACCAGTTAATGTAATCACAGGGAACGACCTGTTTAAAACGTAGCCTTTAATCTAATTATAACATAAAATAACAAAACTCCCACAGACATACATAGAAAAAGAACAAAAAAGAAGATATATCCTTGATGACATGGAAGATGATACTTGTAATCGTCCAGAAGTACGGGTCAAAATGGACTGAGGGGACAGAGATGGAGTCTAATCTGTCGCTATTCCTGGCCCTGGGCTAAATAGCCCTGCCTAAGAACGGAATGGCCGCCCTGATAAGGACGATCCCATATTCTGGAACCTCCTGGTGACCCTAGTAAGGCCCTGTGACCCTGGTGGATCCCTACTCAGGGCCTACTCTAGGTACACAAAACAAAAACAAAGTATAAATAATAATATAGAAAGCAGCAGAACAGCCACCCCCCTGGATGCTCAGTGGCGTGGGTGGAAAAGCTGCCAATAATAAATATGTCATAAAGAATGCATAGACACCCACAGGTGTGGCTATCTATGAATATGCATCATCAATGGACGATCTCACTGTGTAGACCCCACACACCGGATACACCGTGTGACGTCAACACACCAAGATTCGCCGTTAACATTTGTACATATCAGTGTATAAATTAGGATGTATATACACGTACGGCACCAGAAGCACTACGTCTAGTATGCAATCAGATGCCAGTGTCCCAACGCGTTTCACCCTGATTGATTGTCGGGTTCCTCAGGGGACGTATATCAAAGTACAATGCTGTATTTTGGCATCAGAGAGAGGTAACCAAACTGGTGGCAAGGTCCTCAATTATGATGACACCGTTAGACCAGATCATTTACTGGTCGCATTATGTTCATTCACTTAATAGCTTAAGATGATCAAATATAGGGACCACATAAGGGGGCCTATGGAGTCTGCTCACAAGACAATCATTCGCCAGTGTGGTGATATGTCCACATATATATCCCGGCGATGAGCCAACATAGGAATTCCCACATGAATAGTCAGGGTGACAACCTCCTACAAACAGTCACACATGCATGATGACACATGTGATCGCATGGCAAACAGGTAACAAGATACTACTTGCGTGTCCATATATGGCCAGGAGTGGCCCAAGCTGTCTGTGGAGATAGTCATATGTCCACTATCACTCCAGCCATAGCCCGCATCTGCACTATTTGAGACATAAATAATAGTCAGGATTAAAAGTCAGATAGGGCCAGAGACTAACCTTTTGTGGGTAGGGGGAAACAGCCCCCCTGTTCTCCAAAGAACTCACAGTTAGTGGTGCCTCACTGGTCCTATGTGTGAGGTCGCTGAGCAGTGAAACCTGCTTGGTTTAAATAGCCCGCCCTTGAGAGATGGAGCCGGGGGCCGGATATCGCCCCGCCCCTCCCCTTTCATACCTAAGATCAATCTGTCCCTGATGGTTTTTTTGGAGAGAAGTGGCTTCTTTGCTGCCCTTCTTGACACCAGGCCATCTTCCAAAAGTCTTCGCCTCACTGTGCATGCAGATGCGCTCACACCTGCCTGCTGTCCTTCCTGAGCAAGCTCTGCACTTGTGGCACTCCGATCCCACAGCTGAATCCTCTTTAGGAGACGATCCTGGCGCTTGCTGGACTTTCTTGGACGCCCTGAAGCCTTCTTAACAAGAATTGAACCTCTTTCCTTGAAGTTCTTGATGATCCTATAAATTGTTGATTGAGGTGCAATCTTAGTAGCCACAATATCCTTGCCTGTGAAGCCATTTTTATGCAACGCAATGATGGCTGCACGCGTTTCTTTGCAGGTCACCATGGTTAACAATGGAAGAACAATGATTTCAAGCATCACCCTCCTTTTAACATGTCAAGTCTGCCATTTTAACCCAATCAGCCTGACATAATGATCTCCAGCCTTGTGCTCGTCAACATTCTCACCTGAGTTAACAAGATGATTACTGAAATGATCTCAGCAGGTCCTTTAATGACAGCAATGAAATGCAGTGGAAAGTTTTTTTGGGGATTAAGTTAATTTTCATGGCAAAGAAGGACTATGCAATTCATCTGATCACTCTTCATAACATTCTGGAGTATATGCAAATTGCTATTATAAAAACTTAAGCAGCAACTTTTTTCCATTTCCAATATTTATGTAATTCTCAAAACTTTTGACCACGACTGTATATATAAGCTAACTAACTATCTATTTAATGTAATGACACAGCAAAGCACAGAGCACAGCAATAACACTGCTCTCTCTCTCAGAACTTTAAAACACTGTAGAAAATGACTGCTGGGGAGGTTCTTATATAGAAAGGGGCTTAGGGCCCATTTCTTTCTTTCTTTTCTTTCTTTCTTTCTTTTCTTTCTTTCTTTCTTTCTTTTTTTTCTTTCTTTTTTTCTTTTCTTTTTTTCTTTTTTTTCTTTCTTTCTTTCTTTTCTTTCTTTTTTTTTTTTTTTTTCTTTTCTTTCTCTCTTCTTCTTTCTCTCCCGTTCCCCCCTACTTAAGCTTATCACCACCTTAGCAATTCCACAAGGCCACTTTTTTCATCTTGATCAGGGGGAATTTTTCCCATATACTCTTGCATATAAAACTAAAAAAAAACAACAAAAAACAACAAAATCAGGCCCAATATGGACAGGTCTCACTGATGATCTTATGGTGACAAAAGTACCACAACAGTTCATCCAAGTCAGGAGCAGCACGAATCCAGTACCAGTATCAAAAAGACCACGGCAGGACGAATTGTAAAGGAGACGGGGAGCCACCGATACCTGGTTATCGAGGAGTCAGATACAGAGCGCAAAGGAGAGGTGGATTAAGCATAGAGGCAGGAGGAAGCACGAGGCCAGGGCATTTTAGACCTCCTTCAGGAACCGGCAAGAACGGAGGGAGGAGAAACCAGCAGAAGCCAGAGGAAGCCGGGCCCACCATCCAACCACAGAGCACCAACCAGGGATCCAGTGTTCACACCACAGCACCCTCGCAGATACCCATCAGGTCGGGCCGGGGTGCAGCACCTCCGGCGCATAGGAGCTGATCCGACCGGCAAGTAGGAGAGAGTGCGGCATGGCGGGGTGGAAGGAGAGGAGGGAGGCGCGACGCAGCCGCACCTACGTCATCACGTCATCACTCGATTTTTTTTAAATGGCTTGACTTTGAATGGTCAATTTCTGAAAATAATTATCTAAGAATAGCGACAGTAAAGACAGTCATAACAAAAGGTGACCGACTGCAGAACTGTGCAAAATATTCATTAAAAAAACATAAAAAAGTATAATATCGGACAGCCTTTCTTGATGTATGTACTGGCTATTGCAATAGATATACAAAAATATGGCGAGGAGTGTACAGTATGATGTCGCATACTAAAGGTAAAAGTACAGTTACATGGAAGAAGTGTACACGAGCAGGTTAAAGTGCAGTTCCAGTCATAAATGATAACAACCTCAGTTTTGGAGTAAGACTTTGCTATGACTGAATTTCACTCAGGTTTACAAAAAAATTTATAACTTGGTTGTTCATTCTGCTGAGCTTGTTCCTGTGCCCATCTGAGTAATGCAGTGTGTATACCCTGCCAAGAACAGTAGGGAGTGGGAAGAGAGTGCAACCTTGCAAAAGTTTGGTTCACGTTCCTAAACTTAAAGAGTAAAATACTGATGGCCTATCCTCAGGACAGGTCATCAATAACTGATCAGTGGGGTCCATCTTCCAGCACCTCCACTAAGCAGCTATTTAGACAGGTTCTGATGCTCCAGTGAGCACAATGACGTCATGTTGATCGGTCACATGGCCTATGTGCAGCTTAGTCCCTTTCAAGAGAATAGGCCTGGTTTACAATACCACGCACAGCTGCTACACAATGTGTGGCGTTGTGCTTGGTATAATGTGAGGAGGCCCCACAACCTCTCCAAACTGATGATCAGAGGGTGTGCCGGAAGTTCTCCACCCTACTACACATCACCTTGATTTTCCTTTTATATAAAAGATACAACACCTATCAAAAAAAAAAAAAAAAGGAGGCACCTAGAAAAATACATTGGGGGAGATTTATCAAACTGGAGTAAAGTAGAACTGGTTTAGTTGCGAATAGCGACCAATCAGATTCCACCTTTCATTAATGCAATTCCTTTTAATTTGCATTACTGAAATAAATGGACTTTTGCACGATATTCTAATTTTTCGAGTTTCACTTGTATACAAAACATGTCAACCTCCCATCCAAAGATTTATGCACAGGGAAACATCAATGTATAAAACTATCACTTTTTTGAGTTGACAAATAATACCAAATAAAAAAAAAAAAAAATCAGCAATGGCAAGCATATAAAAACATATCATTAAATATACATCCCAATATGTGAAGGGCTGTCCAAAGTGCCAGTGTAGTATTTTCCCACAGGATATGCACAAGATGTCACAGTGCAGCATATGGCCCAAACAGAAGAGAAAAGATCTATACCAACCAGTGTGTTCCTACGCCCCGAAGCACATTTCATATGTAGTTTCTTCGGGAGGCCTTCACATATTGGAATGTACAGGTATATTTGATTATATGGGTATGTTTATGTGTAGAAGGTTGTTCAGACCATTGGTTTGTCCCCTATGTGTTCCTATATGCTTGCCATCAGTGGCGTTGCAAGATGGGTGCAACGGGTGTGGGCCGCACCGGGTGACACCAGTCTGATGGGATGTCACCCGCCGGACCCAATTCCCAACACCACTAGAACCCGCCCCCTTGTACTTGTGTCGCTGATCTGATCCTGTAGTTTCCGGCTGCGCGGGCAAGAGTTCTGTCACTTCGGCGCGAGATCCTGTGGTGGGTCTCGCAGGATCACGCGCTGCAGGACGGGATTGTGCGCCGAAGACACTGAACTTAACTGAACTCATGCTCGCGCAGCCGTCAAGTACAGACTGTACAGGATCAGTGACACAAGTAGGGGGGGGTGCAAACTACATAATGGAGGGCAGTCTGGGGGCAAAATTACGTAGTGTGGGGGGCAGTGTGGAGGGCAAACTACATAATGGAGGGCAGTGTGGGGGGAAAATTACTTAATGTGGGGGCAAATTACATAATGGAGGGCAGTGTGGGGGGCAAACAACATAATGTGGGGCAGTGTGGGGGCAAATTACTTAATGTGAGGCAGTGTGGGGGCAAATTACTTAATGTGGGGCAGTGTTTGGGGGCATATTACTTAATGTGGGGCAGTGTGTGGGGCAAATAAATTAATGTGGGGCAGTGTGGGGGGCAAACTACATAATATGGGGCAGTGTGGGGGGCATATTACTTAATGTCGGGCAGTGTGGGGGGCAAATAACTTAATGTGGGGCAGTGTGGGGGGCAAATTACATAATATGGGGCAGTGTGGGGGGCATATTACTTAATGTCGGGCAGTGTGGGGGGCAAATTACATAATGTGGGACAGTGAGGGGGCATATTGCTTAATGTGGGGCAGTGTGGGGGCAAATTACTTAATGTCAAGCAGTGTGGGGGGCATATTACTTAATGTGGGGCAGTATTAATAATGAGGGCATTCTAGAAGGGAATTACTATTGGTGGGACTATGAGGAGCAGTATTACTATGGGGGCACTATTATTTCTTCAGGATAGTATTTGTGGTATTGGGGCCGGGGCACAGCGAGCAGCAGGATAACACTGTGGGGACTCCAGGTTGGGGGATGATGATATAAAAGTGAGGAAGCTAAGATTTCTGTGTGTCACACTCTGCAGAGACGAGGAGCGGCTGAAAGAAGTGTCTGGACCAAATGGAGAAGATGATGACAGAGAAGATCTACATCGGAGGAGACGTCACCTTGAGGCCCTGGATGTGACAGGTATGTGCTGCTGTATAGCAAGTACAGCAAAATTTGGGGGGAGGGGGGACTTAGAGAATTGGGCCATATTCATTGGGGCTGTATATATAGTGTATTTATGTATGTGTACCACGCTTGGGTTGGTCGGCAGGCTCAGTAAAGGATGTGAAGGGACGTCAGGGCGGAGGGCGGAGCTTTATGCACGTCCCCTACATGACTCGTCCCGAGGGGGTGACACTGGGTGACACCAGCCCTAGCAACGCCACTGCCTGCCATTGCTGATTGTTTTTATTTTATTATTTTTATTATTTGCGAACTAATAAAGTGATGGTTTTACATTGATGTTTCCCTGTGCATAAATCTTTGGAGAGGTGCTTTTCTATAAAAGGGTAAATCAAGGTAACCTGACTATCTAGGCATGGCACAAGGGCCTCTGATAGAAAGGGGCCATAGACTCTCTGTATTGGCTAGGACCTAGGACACTATCAGACGCTCCCTTGTGTGAACATAGAACTATATATATTCAGTCAAAGTCCTTTTTAGAGACCCTCGGGATACTAATATAATTGCAACATTGGTCTATTGAGACCTGAAATCCCTGTAGGGTCACTAACTAATGTTAAAATTTTTGTCTTTATTAATAATTGACAAAACACACTGAAAAGAAAAAACAAATCACTTTAAAATTATCAGTGTCCAGTGTATTGTGGGATTATACTGGAGTGGTGTGATGACATTCGCAAGGTGTGATTACATTCACAGTAGTTTGATGGAGTCCCTTAAATAGGGTATACCTCATCCCACCAATAGGTATGGGATGGTATTAACACTGGCAGTTATTGTGCGGATTGCTGACAGTGGATCACATGCGGAGTACTGGTGAATGTGATCCACTGTCAGCAATCCGCACAATAACTGCCAGTGTTAATACCATCCCATACCTATTGGTGGGATGAGGTATACCCTATTTAAGGGACTCCATCAAACTACTGTGAATGTAATCACACCTTGCGAATGTCATCACACCACTCCAGTATAATCCCACAATACACTGGACACTGATAATTTTAAAGTGATTTGTTTTTTCTTTTCAGTGTGTTTTGTCAATTATTAATAAAGACAAAAATTTTAACATTAGTTAGGGACCCCTACAGGGATTTCAGGTCTCAATAGACCAATGTTGCAATAACATAGAACTATACTCCAAACTCCCATGGTCCAGAAAGCTCCACTTAAACATTTATTCCAACACAGACACTCTTTGTCGGTCAAGCGCTTGAAGGATGTGCAACGGGCTGTCCCCCAGGGGCGATCGGGTCCCATTATTTAGGAATGCCGAGTGGTTTGTTGTGGCCCTATTAGTTTGTGTCATGGTGCTTCTACCTGGATATTGTCGTTCCCCGTGGTTAGGCTCCATAGCAACAAAGGAGTTGTAGTTGGTGGAGTAAGTAGTGTCCAGACTTGGTGAAGTTTAACGGTTTTACTTGAATAAATTTGCGATAAACTTGTATTGTTTAAACAATGTTTGATCTTTCTCTTGGCTCTAGCAGGCTAAGGGTAAACTGGCAGGTAAACTTGAATACTTTGCTTTATCTCTCTCTGCTGTGCTAATCTCTGGCTTCATTCTACTTCCTATCACCTTCAGTTACTGTTTCTTATGAGAGTGAGGTATCCTGTGACCCATTTTGCTGAGTAGGGTGTCTTTGACACCATTTTTCCTTCCAGAGGTACTAAGTTTATGAACTGCAAGGAGGTGCGGTGCTTTGCAAGCTGCTTCCCCTGGAAGACTCCTGCTGAAGGAGGGGAGAGTGCCCCTTCACTGTGCCATGTTGTCTGTCTCCTTCCAACTCTAAACTCAGCTACAGCTTCCTGCAACCCTCCCTTGGTGGAAAGCAGGTCTAGCCCACTTCTGCCCAAAAGGATGGAGAATGGAATTGTATCTAAACATACTCTCTGACAGATACACTGCCCCACCTACTGGTGAACCAGGCACAGTACATGTAATACCAGTTTTTGCATATGACAAAATGACACTTTGCTGCTGGTGGTACAGTTGGTGGTGCAATCCAACACAATAGCAGCAAACAGGCTATCAATAGGAATGTAGGAGTGGTAATGTCCCTCTGGGCCACTACAGATGTTGGCTGTCTGGTTCAGTGCATTACCTAAAACAAACCATCTTTTCTCTCTCTCTCTGCGCCAGCAGCGATGAAGAACAGGACTGGTTTAGCTACTGAACTGAGCCAGAAACTGAAATAGAGAAGCAGGAGAACCTCTGTGCCTGTGTGGTAACTAATGTGGAAGTGGATCTTTCTGGAACACAGAATCGGCATTGAAATCAAGACATTGCTGGAGATTTTTATACTTAAAGAGCATCGGTCATCATGAGCGACCCTATTAAACTGGGCATACTGCCTGGTAGGGCTGATGATGGCGACTAAAATTAACCCTTTTTGTCTGCCATTGGCATTACCAATGCAGAAAAATTCTTATACTTAGTTATATGCACTTGGGGTGTTTGAAGTACCGAGTACTCTTAAATGCTCAAATGTCTTGTCCTGAAATCCTGCGCTGGCGCAGTGAGGGTCTCAGATCTATCGTCCTCTCTCTTAGATCTTCACTGCACATGTGCTGGAAGTACTGCCGCCTGCACATAAGCAAGATGTCAGGGCCAAGCATTGGAGCAGTGAGGAGTGGTAACAGGTAGAGGCTGAGGTGAAGCGGTCCTACACGTAAGAATTTCTCTTCATCGGTAATACTGATTGCAGAGACAAAGGGCTCATTTTAGTCACCATGAGCAACCCTACCTACTTACTGAACTTTAAAGAGTATCTGTTACCATGTTAATAAGGTTGAACATGGTAACAGATACTCTTTAAAGTTCAGTAAGTACAGTAGTAAGTTTTATTAATTAAAATTTTCAAAATCTAAACAATATTTTTTCTCACTGGACAACTTATTTTAATTTTTGTGGTCAGTTTTGCAGGAGTCCATGTTGCCGTAGTTTGTCAAATGTCACATGGTATTTTATCAACTTGATGCATTTTTGCTTCTTGAAATGTTACTTCACCCCTTTACTGTGGTAAGACTGAAACAATTTTTTTTAAAACCCCCTTTTATAAATCTGGAATAAAACAAATTAATATAACTAACTACACCCACTTTTCCAACCACTTTTCTAAACTGGAGTGAGTGGTACAAAAACTAAGAAAACTGCACTTTTTGTTGAGCAAACTTTAAAAAAGCCCTATTTTCAACTTTCTGAAGCCAGAATTCTGGAGAGCTGAACGTAATAAATCTCGAATCCCCCCGTCCCATCATTGTGTTCCTGAAGTTGCATTCCAGTTATCTAATACTTGTTATTTCAAATATTATATTCTTACCTTTCTCATCACATTTCTCACCACCTGACTCTCTCCCCCATGTGAAGGAAGGTCCAACTACGCCTCTGCCTCCACCTTGATAAAGTGAATTAATTAAAATACTAATGACTTTAGTGCCTTCACTAAGCTCTATGCTGCTTTTTTCAGTGTAGTTCTCACGCAGATATTATTGGAGATTATGACATTTCTAACAGTTTTTTTTGTAAGGTTACCTTTTTGATTGACCTAAACAGCTGGTATACAAACTTTTGAGGGCAAAAAACATTTATAATTGCACCAACCACAATCCAGTTAACCTTTAGTAAACCTAAAACGATGCTTCTTTTGACTCAGAGTTACTTGTCCTTAAGCCCAGGATTGTGCTTAAGCCCCCATATGACCTTCAATAACTATCACAACCTTTTGTGGTGATATGTTCTGATAATGTCACTGTCAGCAGCACTTACAAATGAAGAACCACAGCTCAGCACTCTTCCAGTTCATCATGATCGTGACTCAGAGATCATTACTCAATGAGATTTTCAAACTTCCAGCATCACTACAAAAACAGAGACACGTCATAAACTCCACATTGTAATACTCATCTAAAGTCCATAAAGTTCTCTTGGAGCCCAGCCAAAGTAGGTATGCTGAAATATAAAGGGCAGGCTGTAGCATCAACTTCATCCTCAGATCCAAACACCAAGGGATCAGGTAAGGAGCAATCTAGATGAAGAAGCAAAGGCAGAACTTTCCTATTCATGAGAATGTCATAGATATAAACTGTATATATTTATATGTGGCTCTTCGAGTTTTGGGAAACTACTACTCTTAGCATGCACAGAAAATCTCAGTAGTTTCACATCAATTGGAGATCCACCAGTTGAAGACTGCTGCTTTTAAATACCTTCTTATACAGGTATATATTCAAAAGTTATTTTAGATTTTTTTTTTATTCAAAATTAAACATAATTCATTCGTTGATACAGATTTTCATCATCGGGACGAGGTTGACCCTTCCAGAGAATCAACATGCTGGTGAAAGTCGTAGCTCTTGCACTAGTCGTGTGTGCAATCACAGGTCAGTAAATATCTGAATGAGTAATATCCGAAGAGAGGTGTAACGTAAAGCTCCCGGGTCCCAATCCCCAGCTACCATGTGTCATGTAGTCATGTATAATACTGGTGTCTTCTTATAAGGCAGAGGGACAATAACGCCTTGGTGTGATTGTTACTTCTGCAAACTCCATCCACACACCCATATCTTACTAGCTAAAGACTGATGGGTGAATATTATAGCATCAAAATGTTCCAAACCATAAGGGTACAGCCACGTGGTCAGGTTTCCTGGTGCAGTTTTGGAAGCCTTATATGATTCACTCCTGATTTTGGCTTCAAAAATTGCATCAGGAAGCCTGACCGTGTGGCCGTACCCTAAAACACATCTTGTAGTATAATGAGGTCATACCATAGTTACATAGATACATAGCTGATAAGTTTAAAAAAGACACATGTCCACAAGTCTAACTTATAATCCTTCTGCGTTGATCCAAAGGAAGGCAAAATGCCCTATGAGGTGGACAATCATTACTCCTTTTAGGGAAACATTCCTTCCCAATCAGAATAAATCCTTGGATCAAGGTCCCATCTCCAGAAATCTAGTATTCATAACCTTAAATATTTTTATACTCAAGTAAGTCGTCCAGACCTTCTTGACCTTGTTCAATGAATCAACCATCACAACATCGCCATAGTTTCACTGCTCTTACACTAAGAATCCCTGTCTGTTGATGTTGAAACGTTCTTTCCATGAGACATAGTTAAGGACCCCTTGGCAGGGTTACAGGCCTAGGTATGAAAAGTTGATTAGACATAGTTCTACAATGTATATTCATATATTTGCACACTGTAATGAAATCTGCCCTGAGTCATCTGTTTTTTAAACCGAATAACCTTACTCATGGTTTATCTCAAATGACGTTTAAGATGTCCTCACATTAACTTTACCTATAGCGTAGCTAAAGGGGGTGTTGGAGTAGTGGTCGCTACCGGGCCCAGGAGACTGAGGGGGCCCAAAGACTCCCAGCCATTATAGAAAGCATAAAGTAGGTGGGGGACATGTTACAGATTTTGTACTGGGGCCCAAGAGCTTCAAATTACACCTCTTCCTATCTGTAATTATTCTACAAAGTTCTGCCTTCGATCACTTTATTATGTAACATGTAGTTCTTCCTAATCTTCTGTGCCCTCAATGTGGTCTACATAGGGGCTTTGATACAATGCCCCATACTAAGTGCATGTAAGGAAGTTATTTTGCTTGTTGGTTGCTATCTATAGGAAGCCATAGCAGGAGAAGGTTATTATCCGATATGTTACTTGCATACAGTATATTACCTCACATAGTTACTTAGTTTTGGTCTTCCTTTACCAAGAAGGATATAGGGGAACCTAAAATTGTTCAGAGGTGGGTGGCCAGGTTAGTAAATGGGAGGGAATTGGTCTGTTAAAAATCTGGTTTGTTCAGTTTGGGGAAAAAAGACGTCTTAGAAGTGATCTCACTTCATATCACACATATGTACATTCAGCACAAAGAGCTGGCACAGGATTTATTAATTCCTTGAACTTAGCAAAAGACCAGGTGGACATGTGTTAGGTACATGTGGATGAAAGTAGATTAGACATTAATACAGGAAAGGATTCTTTACAGTTAGAGTACTACAGCTTTGCAATGACCTACCCCATGAGGAAGAAATGGCAGATATTATGTCAGCAATTAAAAAGGGTGAGACACTTATCTAATGGCAAATAGCATTGAGGGTTATAATTAATATATCAATTAATGTTGTAGAATTGATTTGAGAGTGGTTGAGCTTGATGGACCTGTGTCTCCATTCAACCTAACAATAAGATCTAATTATATATAAATGACATGCACACCCCTGAAATGAATAAAGTCTTATCAGTAGGATGAATAAATTACCAATTTCTAATACATGTTCTTGTATCTTAGGATCTCAAGCCGAGGTCAGCACCGTCCAGATTAGTGATGCTTTCTGGAATTACTTTACCCAGCTGACCAGCAACACCAAAGACAAAGTGGAGGAGATACAGCAGTCTGACATCAGCAAGCAGTTAAAGTAAGTGTCCAAATGTCTGTAACTGGTAAGCACTATAGGCTCAATGATGCTGTGATCACAGATCTGGTACATGCTTTATTACTCTTCTGGGGTGGTTTTATATCACAGACGGCTGAATAGACCACCCATGTCCATGTTCATTATTAGGGAACATCATCATGGATGGAGTCCCCCACTTGTTAACCACTTTATGAGCTGTAACTGTGAGCCATTCTATTAGGATGCGTTTACATTTGTAAGCAACCTCTGAAGAAAATGTAGGTACAATAGCAAAGCCTTCACAATTTATTTGGCAAAAATAATGAAGATAAAAAGTAGACACCATGATGGAGACTCTATGGACTCCATTATAGTTGATGTCCACCATGTGTTGGATCTGGTCCAGCTTGAATTCTGTTTCTCTTTTTCGATGATGGCACAAAAAAAAAGCAAAAGCAGATGTGAACACACCCTTAGCTTTCATACAGGCATGGACATACTGTAAATGTTTGTCAGCTGAGCTTTGACCATTAGGCTGTGTCCACATGTGACTGCTGCAGTCCAGATTTGCCGTCGCAGATTTTTGTGCAGCAATTCTGAAGGGTTGTACAGTACTAGCAAAGAGAATGAGTTTTTATCAATTTTCATCCGCACATGGCAGAATAAATCCGTAAAAGGAACTGTCCTGTGGTGCAGATTTTAAATCTACAGGATGTCAATTTGCACTGCCGATTTTATCAAGGATTTCACCCTCTCAAATGCAAAGAGTGAAATCTGCATCTAATTAGCAGCACTTCAGCAACAAAATCAGTGACAAAAACACACTATTTGGGGCTTTTTTTCTGCTGCAGATTACAAGCAGAAACACAGCAGATTTTCTATCATAGAAACAATGCAGCTAATCATCCATGTGTGGACATAGATTTAAATGGGTTTGCCGAAAAAAAAGTGATTTAAAAAAAAGTTCCTACAGCATAGCTCCTGAAACAGAAGATTCATAGTTACCTTCTCTAAATCGGTTTGGTGGTCCACACTGCCTCCACTGTCTCCATCATCCGGTCCCGACACTGTTTACATCCAGCTGGCCATGGTCATGGTGACATGCACTGCTACAACCACCGCTAAAGCCAGTCATTGGCTGTAGCAGTGCATGTTACCATGCCCATAGCCAGCCAGATGTAAACAGTGCCAGGACTCGAAGGTGGAGAGAGCGGAGGCAGCGCGGACCACCCGAGCGGCATGAAGGAGCTAAATAGGACTCTTCTTTTTCAAGAGCTGTGCTGCAGGAACTTGTTGAAAATCATATTTACCAGAAAACCCCTTTAAACTTTGCTTCTTATCCATCGATCTATATTTATTATCTTTGTTTGGATTTCCTTTTCAGTTTCATTTTTTTCTATATTCTTCATTTTGTTTCTGTACCTTATACTTTTTTTTTCATGTTTCCTTTTTAAACATATATCCACTCTCTTTCTTAAATGGTCAGCTGCTTTAGACAATCCTTTCAGTATTTCACAATTTACATTTTCATTGGCTATGTGAAAGGAAGCAGGAGATTTGGAGATCTTTATCAGAAAAACTGAGCTCGTAAAGGGAATCTGTCACCAGTTTTATGCTCTTCTAAAAAATGCTGGGTCACTTACCTGGATTGATCCAGAGCCACTACTGAGCCGCTCTATCTTATCTGTCTAGCGCTGGAGTCTGCTCAATGCACTGCATGAGCTTTAGGAGTCCTCATATTTCATGAGCTCCTAGCTGCCCCCATACACCAATATTAGCTGCCCCCATACACCCATGGATGATTGTCAACTCTTTCCCTGTACTGTGAATAGAGAGAAAGCTGTCAATCAGCAAGGGGGTGGGGAAATCCAGAAGCTCATGAACTTGAGGAGCTTCTGCAGTGTATTGAGCTGACTCCAGTACTCAACTCGTCCTGGAGCTGCTCAACAGTAATTTTAAGAAAACAACTTCATCAATCCACATAAGTGACCCAATTATTTTAATCACAGTTTCTGGTACCAGTTTATGCTGCCCTACGATAGGAGAAAAAACTTATCACAGATTACCTTTAAAGGCAATTTTATGAAATTAAAGGTGATTTCCAGGAATTAGATATTGATGACCTATCCTAAGTGGAAATGTAATACTACAATCTTCTGATTCTGGCTCTGTCTACTGTATATTATCTAGCATCTGCAGTTGCCCAAAATAGTTGATTGGCAAGGGTGCTCGATGTTGGACCAATTTGATATTCATGACCTATCCTGAGCTAAGGTTGTCAATATCTAAGTTCCACAAAACCCCTTTACTCTTCAAAGAATGATGGATGTATTCAGAAAACAAGGTACCTTTATTGAAAATTTAGGGAAAGTGATTTTTTTTATCTACAAAAATTTCTGCAATATTTTTATGCATGAAATAAGACTATTATTTATAGAAGTTTTTTTTCTAATATTTTCTTTCCCTCCACAGTGTTCTAATTGATGAAAACCTGAAGAACATTAATCTTTATGCAGGAGAACTACAGCAAAAACTTGTTCCATTTGTCAAGCAGATACATGACCAACTAACACAAGACCCGGAAAAACTGAAGGAACAGATAAGACAAGGGCTGGAGAATCTGAAAGTCAAGCTGTCCCCATATGCAGAAGAAGTACAAAAGCAAGTGAAGAAGAATGCAGAGGAGCTTCAGATAAAACTGGCTCCATTTGCGGAGGAGATTCGAGCCCAGCTGGACAAAAACACTGAGATAGTCACCGATCAACTGAAGTCTGTTACAAAGGATCTAGAAGCCAAGATCAGAGAAAATACAGACCGTGTGCAGACCTTGGTGACCCCATATTCCCAGCAGTTGAAGGCTACAATAGATGACAACGTAGAACAACTGAGAAAGCAGCTGAAACCCATCACCGAGAAAGTCAAAGATAATGTTGATCAACAACTGCAAGAGCTATATAAGAGCCTGAAACCCTATGCAGAAGATGCCCAGGAAGACCTGCGTAACCAGATCAAGAACATGGAATTTCAGATGAAGAAAAATGTTGAGCAGATGGAAAGAAAAATCTTGGAGATCACTGAGCAACTGAAAGACCAACTTTACCCCTATGCCAATGAGATAAGAAGCAAGCTGGATGGAGACATGACAAACGTCAAGCAGAAATTGGAGCCATATCTTACTGAGATGAACCAGAAGATGGACCAGAAAATTGTAGAGTTCAAAGAAACAATGACCCCCTATGCAGATGTCCTCAACAAGGAACTTGTCCAGAAAGTTGAAGATCTGAAGAAGAAGTTGGGAGAATACACTGTAAGTGTTCAAGATCAAGTAGAGTATTTGGAGAAAGATGTCCGAGACAAGATCCAAGATTTTGTCAACAAGGGTGTCTCCACTGAAAACTGAATTCTCTTCCCTCCTGAAGAACAACGTCATTTGTTATGATACCTCCTAACATTACCAGCTAGTGCTACCATGTTAATTATAGTGGTGCTATTTTGCTTCTTGCATTATCCTCATACATTTTCTATGTTTACACAGTTACAAGCTGAGGGTTTCTCCTGATCTTAGAGTATTCCTTAACTCTACATTGTCGTTTACAATTCTATAGGCAGTTAAGTTCTAACATATTTCACCTCTATAGTGCTAGTGCTAAGATTTTCCTGTAAATCAGATCTAGACTAGCACATATATTCTGGTTATAACTAAACTGAACAGGGAACATGCAATATGTCAGCTGTGCAGTTATTGTATTACAGAATATTATATTACATTCTCTATGTCATCGTTCCATGAAGTATAATAAGCCATACATTTGTGACTGCATTCTGTTCAATAAAAAAAATGTAGCAATATATGATGTCCTGGTTTGCTTATTGACCAAGATTTCAGTTATAACCATAGGGGAAATCCAAGGTTTTCAAATATTTTACTTGCAACTTGAAAATGTTCAGTAAATACCTGATCTGACCTGGTGGTGGTTCTTTATTTTTATTTTTTATTTTTTTACATAGAAAATATTGCAGGTGTTTTATAAATTTAACCTATTTCCCAACAAGTAACTGTCAGACAAAAGGAAAACATGAAAAAATGGTACTCAGAATAGGTCATCAATATCAAATTGCTGGGGGTCCGACACCCGGCACCCCCGGCGATCAGCTGTTTGAAGAGGCCGAAATGCTCTGTCAAAGGTTGTCTGGTTTTTGGTATTGATGACCTGTCCTCAGGATAGGTCACCAATATCAGATCTGTGGGGGTCTGACTCTCGGCACCCGCTTTGATCAGTCTTTTGATGACGTTACATCAGAAAGCAGTGTAATTACAGCTAATGGGATGGAGTGTAACTACAACTGCTCCTTCCCATTCAAGAGAATGGGATGGAGGATGTGTAATTACACTGCTTGCCGTGGATGCTGTGGATTCCAAGGTAGATACACGCTGGATTTTTCTGAATCTATGAAGATGACAGTTTCAGGTAGGTCCCTTAATACAAATTGAATGCAAGGAGGACCTATAAGTACCCTCAAAGGCAGAACCTTTGGGAACTACTCAAATGCCCTTATTTTATCACTAAAATAAATATTTTTTGTAAGAATCAAGAGAACTTTATAGACAGATATTCTGAAGCCTCATAAACAGAGGAAACAGAAAAAATGGGAACTAGGAGCAGAGCGTCCAGTGGTATGGTAACGCCTACAATCGGCCAGCATAATCGGAGTGATACTCTTTGTTCTAGTTTCCACAAAGTTTTTAGCAAAAGGAAATAACAGTATAATAATCTTGACCCACTAAACACTTTCCCATGGCTAACATATGCAAATCAGCTTACTAAAATACCAGCTCACTGGACTGACAATTACAGAGTCTAAATTGTGTCCTTTAAGCCGGCTATTGTGTATGAGCCCAGAGCCCCAGATACGACCTGCAATAACCTGGATCTCAAAACACCACAAGCCTTTGTCATGAGGCCTGTTTGTTATTTCAACGTCCGCTGCAGCTACTGAATAAAAGCACTCAGTGGTCTTCTCCTGCTTCATGGTTATGACTCAAAAACTCACAAAGCTCTTCAAACTTCTAACACCACCATGAACAGAAAGACACATCAATGATTCAGCATTGTAAAGCCGACCCACAGTCCGCAAAGCTATCCTGGAGCATGGCCAGAGACAAAAATGAACTCATATAAAGGGCTGGGATACATCAGCCTCAATGCTGAGCCAAACACCAAAGGATTAGGTAAGGATCAATCTAATCTCCGGCCGTAATAGCTTCAAGAACCTGCCAGGTGTAAACGATGCAATGGAGCAGAGAGCTATTATAAATGAACATAATGTTCATCACCAAGAAAAACAACGATATAACATTTTTGCATTTTTTTATTTTCCAGTAATGAGATTTTGAAAGTAGAACCTTTCAATAGATAGGTTATCTAACATGATTTTTTTTTTTTATATGTGCCTTAGCCATTGGGAACTTATAGAATTTCCATTCTACCATCCTGTGACTCAAAATGTTGGTGAAAGTTTCAGTGCTTCTATTAGCCATGTGCATTAGAGGTCAGTATATTTACTTCTATATCAAAAACTAATCTGTGGCAAGGATTAAAAATATAAAATATGCATAAAACTACAATGATTATTATTATTTTTTTATTGCAAACCTAAGAAATGTAACGCTTATCTCCATTATTCAACTTAAAGGGTTTTCCAGGCTTTTTATAATGAGGCCTAGGCCATCTATATAAAGAGATTTTTTGAACATTGACAGCTAGTCCTTTAACTGACCATACACATTATATGAATGTCAGCTGGACCAGGTGATTTCAAACAATTCCAGCTGACCATTGCATGCGTATGGTGGTGTCCAGTCTCTCAATGGCAGATTGGGTGTGTTGAAATTTGACATGCCTCAAACTTTTGTTCTTGGAGATAGAAGCTGCTGGCAGAGGAGTCTTCATTTTGTAGACCCTTGGGGGTTGGACCTCAACATATCAATCATTGATCGGCTCTTCTGAGGATAGGGAAACAATTTTTAAATCATGGTGAACACCTTTAACTGTGACATGAGAGAAGAGCAATGTAAATATGCATATTAATCGATGTTACCGCAGCTTATTGGAGGTGTTTCAGTAACCAGAAGCCCCTTTCCCCTCAATTATATTCTACTTTCAGTCTGAACTGGGGTTGCCCAAACTTAAATATAAATAATTGCATCAAATATCCAGTGGTCGGTTCACACATTTACACTTGGTCTGATGTGTTATGTACTTTGTTAGGATATCGAGCTGATGTCAACACTGACCAGATAAGTGATGTCTTCTGGAATTACCTCACACAGCTGACCGGTGCTACTAAGAACAAAGCAGACAACCTTCAGCAATCAGACAACAGTAAACAGCTGCAGTAAGTGGGCAGTAACAGACCTCACTAACCCAAGTAATTAATATATCATACCATACGGATAGATGGACTTTTGTCTTGTACAAGTGACGTTTTGTGGAGTCTGAATTTGACCTGTGGATGGATCCATGGTCTAGCTGCTCCATATTTGTTGTATTCAATTCATTCATCCAAACTTCTAAAAGTGAATTATAAAAGAATACTTTACAGATTTATTTGACTTACAGTCTTAAAGAGGACCTTTACTGACATGTCTGTTTTAGTGACTACTGGCATAGCTCTTGCAATTACAATTCAGGATCATCTTTCATATGCCCTGTAAATCTATATTGTGCCATTCTTCCTAGAAGTTTAGGAATGAGTTGAAGGTCTGCATGGGTGTTACAAGTTGGGGCTGTGTCCCTGCACACCCAGCTGGACCTTCATTGCAGACTACTGGAAATTCATTCATAACATCTAGCAGAAACAATAAATGAATTGTACATAGTCATAATAATAGATGATCCAAAATTACTTGGGGAAAGCAAGTAGTTACTAAAACAGACATGTCAGGAGAGGTGACAAATGCTCTTTAAGTCCATTTTTTGTTTAAAAAACCAACACAAGCAGCAAATCCTATATCAGACTTCAACATTGTTATATTCCTTTATGTATGTATGATATACTGTATCAGAATGTATCTTTGATATTTCAGAGGATAAATCATAGATAAGCTATTAGTTGATTCCATATATTCAGGAGACTAACTTAGACTAACTTAGAGATCTTCCACTGTAACAGAACTTCAGCTGCATTTCTGGTAGATACTCAGACACTGTGTTTCAAAACAGGTAAGGAATTTGTTAGACAGGTTATCACTATTGTCTGCAAATGAGCATAGGTGATTAAGGTGTTAAATTTGTTGTTGGGGGAGGATCTTTTGTGGAAGTGTGTGTATATATAGCCACATAGTATTAGCTTGCCTAATTATAGCTTGCTGCATTTACAAGTGCTGCTTTTTATAAGTGCATTGGAGATACTCAGGAGGTAATCTGGAGGTGGATACAATCTAAAAAAGTAAGATTTGTTTGTTTAAAATCTTTCCCCTCTTTAAAATGGCAGACCTGGTTCTGTGCAGAAATTGTTGTGCTTTTATTTCAGGTTCCACTTTTCGGAGGTTTGGATGCTGTCTGATCTGTAGACAGCTCTCCATAATGCAGCAGGAAATTGCATTTTTGAAATCTGAGATTTGTAAATTAACCGTTAAACAAACTCCGGCTGAGAACGTTGCAGTGCCACTGCCACAGAGGCCCCCTAGAAATGGAAGATGGGTTACTGCAGGTTCTGGTAGACTGAGAGTTGTTGATAGAAGACATGTCCCACAGTCTGTGGCTCTCCATAATTCTTTTGCAGCACTTTCAGAGTGCAAGAGCAACATGGAGGATGGCTCAGGCACAGTGGGTGAGAAACAATCATCTCCCATGCCTAAAGTATGCAAGACTGCAGCCAAAGACAAAAAGGAGAAGGTGAGGCCTGATAGTAAGCAGCTGTTGGTGGGCGATTCCAGGTGTGAAGTTTGAGGAAAATGGTGTTGTGAGATGTCTCCCTGGTGCTACCGCTAGCAGGGATAGACGACGTATCCTTAATATTGTTAGGCAAGCAAAGCAGGAAAGAAAGGTGGATGTCATTGTCCATCTTGAGGCAAATTATCTGGCTTGCAATGAGGTTTCAAAGGTGAAGGAAGCTTCTCACACACTTGGAAATCATATACGAGAGGTTGCATCAACTGTTTCATTCTCTGCAGTTTTGCCTGTGCATAACCTTCAGCATGACAGGAAGATGCGCATTAAGGAATTCAATGTATGGCTTGGTGATTGGTGTCTGAGCCAAGGGTTTGGCTTGGTGTCTCATGTTAGCTCTCGTTGGAATGGAAAAGAACTGTACAAGAAAGATGGTTTGCATCTTTCTCTCAAGGGAACGAATGCCCTCAGTGAACAGTTCAAAGTATTTGCTAAGGAGCATTTAAACTAGGAAATGGGGGAAAAATAGTGATAATCCAGCAGTCCGACTGCCCCCCGGAACAATGCCAGAAGATGCCAGTAGCATATAGGTTAAGAAATGACAAGCTCAGAGTCTTGTCTACAAATGCTCACAGTTTAGGTAATAATATCAATGAACTTGAGGCTATAATGGCATCTGAGAATATAGATTTAGTGGCTGTTACTGAGACGTGGTTCAATGGAAGTAATGACTGGGATATAACAATACCAGGGTTCTCTCTATATAGGAAACACAGAGAAGACAAGAAGGGAAGGGTGGCCCTGTATGTGAAAGATAGCATAAAATAAAATTTAATACAAGTTAGCGAGACCAATTTAGAGTCAGTTTGGGTTACCTTGCAGCTTGATAATCATAAGGTAACTCGTGTAGGTGTGACATATAGACCACCTAGCAAAGTCAAAGAATTAGATGATCTACAAGTTGAGGAAATAGCAAAAATGACATTGAAGGGGAAAGTTATCATTATGGGAGACTTTAATCTTCCTAATGTAAACTTGTAAACTGGAAAACCAAAATAGCTAGTTCTGCCAGGAGTACAGCAAGTAGTGGAGGAGCCAACCCGGAAGGAGGCCATTTTAGATTTAGTATTCACAAATGGGAATTTGGTATCTGATATTACTGTAGGGGAAAGCTTGGGATCTAGTGATCACCAGTCAGTGTGGTTTACTATAAGTACAGTGAGTCACACCACACAAAAACAAAAGTTTTAGATTTTAGAAAAACTGACTTTTCTAAAATTTGATTAGTGGTATACGAGTCCCTATCAGATTGGAACAGTTTCAATGGAGTCCAGGAGAAATGGGACTACTTAAAAGTGGCATTATTGAAGGCAACAGAAAATTGCATTAGGCTTGTCAGTAAAAGCAAAAAAAGGAAGAGACCACTGTGGCCAAAATCATTAAAAACAAAAAGGTAGCATTTAGTAATTATAAAAAAAAAAAAACGAGGATGACAGGCAAATTTATAAGATTAGGCAGAAAGAGGCCAAACAAGTTATAAGAGCTTCTAAAGCGCAGACATAAGAGAAATTAGCTCAGTCAGTGAAAAAAGGCGATAAGACATTCTTCAGATACATAAATGAAAAAAGGAAACTAAAACAAGGAATTACCAAATTAAAAACAAAAGAAGGAAGGTATATGGAAGAAGATAAAGAACTAGCTGACTGCCTCAATGAATATTTCTGTTCAGTTTTTACAAAGGAAAATGAAGGAAAAGGACCTCAGTTAGGAAGGAAGACTAATGAATCTTTTGATGCATGTGTCTTTACAGAGGAAGAGGTTCTAAGTCAGCTGTCTAAAATTAATACAAATAAGTCACAGGGGCCTAATGGGATACACCCAAAGCTATTAAAAGAGCTCAGCGGTGAACTAGCAAAACCATTAACAGATTTATTTAACCAATCACTGGTAACAGGAGTCGTCCCAGAAGATTGGAAATTAGCAAATGTTTTGCCCATTCACAAGAAAGGTAGTAGGGAGGAATCGGGCAACTATAGGCCAGTAAGCCTGACATCAATAGTGGGGAAATTAATGGAAACCATACTCAAGGAGAGGATTGTGGAACATCTATAATCCCATGAATTGAAAGATGAAAAACAGCATGGGTTTACTTCAGGGAGATCATGTCAAACTAATCTTATTGATTTTTTTGATTGGGTGACTAAAATAATAGATGGCAGAGGTGCAGTAGACATCGCTTATCTATACTTTAGTAAGGCTTTTGATACTGTCCCACATAGAAGGCTTATCAATAAATTGCAGTCTTTGGGCTTGGACTCCCATATTGTTGAATGGATTAGGCAGTGGCTGAGGGACAGACAACAGAGGGTTGTAGTCAATGGAGTATATTCAGACCATGGTCTTGTTACCAGTGGGGTACCTCAGGGATCTGTTCTGGGACCCATATTGTTTAATATCTTTATCAGCGAAATTGCAGAAGGCCTCGATGGTAAGGTGTGTATTTTTGCTGATGACACAAAGATTTGTAACAGGGTTGATGTTCCTGGAGGGATACACCAAATGGTAAAGGATTTAGGAAAACTAGAGGAATGGTCAAAAATCTGGCAACTAAAATGTAATGTTGATAGGTGCAAGATAATGCACCTGGGGCGTAAAAACCCAAGAGCAGAATGTAAAATCAGTGATACAGTCCTAACCTCAGTATCTGAGGAAAGGGATTTAGGGGTCATTATTTCAGAAGACTTAAAGGTAGGCAGACAATGTCATAGAGAAGCAGGAAATGCTAGCAGAATGCTTGGGTGTATACGGAGAGGAATTGCCAGTAGGAAGAGGGAGGTGCTCATGCCGCTCTACAGAGCACTGGTGAGACCTCATTTGTAGTATTGTGCGCAGTACTGGAGACCATATCTCCAGAAGGATATTAATACTTTGGAGAGAGTTCAGAGAAATGCTACTAAACTAGTACATGGATTGCAGGATAAAACTTACCAGGAAAGATTAAAGGACCTTAACATGTATAGCTTGGAAGAAAGACGAGGGGATATGATAGAAACTTTTAAATACATAAAGGGAATCAACAAGGTAAAAGAGGAGAGAATATTTAAAAGAAGAAAAACTGCTACAAGAGGACATAGTTTTAAATTAGAGGGGCAAAGGTTTAAAAGTAATATCAGGAAGTATTACTTTACTGAGAGAGCAGTGGATGCATAGAATAGCCTTCCTGCAGAAGTGGTAGCTGCAAATACAGTGAAGGAGTTTAAGCATGCATGGGATAGGCATGAGGCCATCCTTCATATAAGATAGGGCCAAAGGCTATTCATAGTATTCAGTATAATGGGTAGACTAGATGGGCCAAATGGTTCTTATCTGCCGACACATTCTATGTTTCTATGTGCACTTTCATTAACAGAATTAACAATTTTCCTCTTCCAATAAGAATCACAATAGATCCTGTGCTCGACAATATTACTAATACATCGAGCAAATCATAATGAGGTTTAAATGATTTTTATAATGTATGGTTTCTCAATCCTAAAGTTAGAGGTATCTAAGATTTCTACAAATGATAACTTGTTGGCATTGAGCCTCCACCTATCTAGACTGCTTCCAATGTTGCTCCTGATTCAGTCTTTTCTTCCCTAGGGCTCTCATTGAAGAAAACCTGAAAATCGTAAATAATCTTGATGGTGAATTAGTGGGCCAGCTCATTCCTTTGGCTAAGCAAATGCGCGAACAACTGACTCAAGACTCTCAAACACTGCGAGAACAAATCAGACAAGAGTTGGAGAAGTTGGGGGAAAAGTTGACTCCATACACAGATGAGGTGCAAAAGCAGCTGAATAGGAATGCAGAGGAGCTTCAAGTCAAATTGACTCCATCTGCTAAGGAGTTTCAAGACCAGCTTGATAAAAGCACCCAGGTTCTCAGTGAGCAGCTGAAATCTATAAAAAGGAACCTAGAGACCAAGATCAAAGAAGATGCAGACCATGCGCAGACATCAATGGCCCCATATTCCCTGGAACTAAAAAGTACCATAGATGGCAATATGGAGCTCCTAGAGAAACAGCTGAAAAGTATCAACAATCAAGTAAAATATCATATTGATCAGCAAATGGAAGAGCTATATAAAAGCCTGATACCTTATGCAGAGGACATGCAAAATGAACTACACAAACATATCAAGAACATGGACTTTCAGATGAAGAAGAATACTGAGCAGATGGAGACGAAGATATTAGAATTTGCAGGAAAACTGCGAGAGCAACTCTACTCATATGCCAATGAGCTAAGAGACAAGTTGAATGGTGATATGTCAAATGTCAAACAGACAATGGAGCCATACCTTACTGAGATGAACCAACAGATGGACCAGAAGATCGAAGAGTTTAGAGAGACAATAACCCCCTTTGCAGGTTCCCTCAACAAGGCACTTGTAAAGAGAGTGAAAGACATGAAGAAGAAATTGGGAGAATACACTGTGAGTGTGCAGGATCTAATGGAGTACTTGGACAAAAACATTCGAGACAAGATCCGTGATTTCATCATCCAAGGGCTATCTGCTGAAAACTGAGTTTAGATCTATAGACTACAAGAGTAGTTAGTGTCACGCAAACTTGTATCATCATTTCTAAAAATTGATTTGAATAGAATTTAACACAAATAGCAGCAAATAAACATTGACATCCAAGCTTTAGCATGTTGCATGTAGTATTTTTACACACTTGGTTCAATAGGCCCAAGCAATAAAAACCTAAAGGAACACTAAATCTAGCAATCTAGAAACGTCTTATAGAAATCTTTCAGAGAACACAGAGAGTTCCTGCTGATCTCTTTCATTTCAGGACGCTAAATGGGGTGAGGCATAACTAAGAGGGCAGGGTGTAACTCTATTTGTATCCTACTTCAGACAGAACAGAAGGGGAGGCTGCTGCTGCAGCCAGATGTCTTAGACCAGACTTAGAATAGTAAGTAGGGGTGGCTGATGTTTTGTAACACAGAGATTGTTTTCATGTTTCTCAATTTTAAGTGCAATATGAGACAGGATATGGTCATAGGAAAGGAGCAAATTAAGGGAGGAATTGCTGGGCTGGGGTTTATTTCTTGTTTTTGTTCTATATTTAGGGGGCCATTTACTATTCTGAAATATGGCTAAATTAGGCGTATTTCAGGTGCAGATGGTGGCGCAACGGTTAGTTGCGCAGCTATTTGCGATTTTGCACCACTCACGCCAGGTCTAAAATTCTGGGAGTGGCATGGGCGGGGAAGGGCCTGTCTCATTCATCATTTTCTACGCCTGTTTTTAGAAGCTGTTTTACATTTAGAACTGGGGCTGGATGCGCCGAAGTTATGGAGAGGCAGGCGCCTCTTCATAACTTCGGCGGAACCACCACCAGCTATGGGCCTTTATTGAGACCGGCGTCTAAAATGCCAGTCTTAATAAATGTGCGCCTTAATGTTCCTCATGGGTAGATTAGATTATAAAACATGGCTGCCTAATCTGAGTCAAGGTCACAATTTGAACACTATTTTCCTAAATTGACTAAAAATTCTGCACTGATTAATTTCATGTTATATATTTGAACTTTTACACACATTAAGCTTCTTTCACAAATCCAGTACAGCCTTCCACTAGGGGAATCGGCTGGACAAAAACATTGGTTTCTGTCTGGCCAATTTTTGGCATATTTGCCGGGTTGGATCTCTGCTGGACCCCATTATAGTTAATTGAGCCAGCGGGCATTCCAGTAGTATCTGGAAATGCCAAATACGGAGAATTCTGTGCTGCAGATGTGAGACTAGCCTTAAAAATTTTGATTTGGGTTTCAGGGAACTATTAAAAAAAGAAAATCAAACCAAAACTTTAAAAAAATAAAAATGTTTTATTCACCAGCAATTCAGCTGCTTTGCACTTCTTGTCCTGGCTCGACATGCCTGAAATCCCAGGCAAAGCCTGTTTGGTTCCTAGTGGTGACCTGCCTTAGCCAGTGATTGGTTGAGTGGCATTTTCTGGTGTTACCAGGGTGTCAAACTGAGATAGGAAGTGCGGAGCAACAGGTACTGCAGCAGCATTGAAGTGGCAGTTGGGTTCGATCAGTGGTGGTGAGTAAAGCTTATTTGTTATTTTTAACAAGTTCTGGCTTGATTTTTTTGTTTAAATTCTCTTTGAAACATCTGTTAAAATGGTAAAATTCTGATTGCCTCTAGTAACCGCTGGCTTGGCTGCCATTGCATTTAAACTCCTCCCCACTTCACTTGCACTGTGAGGAGTACCAGCATTTGGATCCCATTCTAAGGATCAGTGAAGGTCCCAGCGGAAGCTTTCCTTGAAATCATACTTTTATCATCGAACTGATGGATAGATGATAAATGTCCATTGTGGCACTCTAGGTCATAATTTACATTTCTGGCCTGCATTTTAGTTATGTGGCTGAAAAAAAACTGTGGTTTACACTGTAATGTTTTTTGTACACTGTAATTTTTTACAAAAAAATAGAAAAGTTTCAGCTTACCCACCGTCTTCCTTGGCTGTGCACATACACCCCGGGCCGAGGAGCAATCATAAGTAAACAGCAAGGAAAATCCAGCAGACAAATCCTTTAAAATCCATAGGCTGACTGGACATGCAACGGTCTATGAGTTTCGACTAGGCGTCTTAATCATGACCACATTGTGTTACCACATCTTCTGGTTTAAAAATCTTCCCTCACTACAGACCTGACCCCGTTCAGGTGCTGAAAAAATATACAGTCAGAGTTAACAGCATGTCTAGTGGCATGGGGAATTAAGTAATGTCATAGCCAGACACTTATTTCTGATATTTGCGGACTCTATACTGACAGGGAATGTTCCACAGGATTGGAGCATAGCAAATGTGGTGCCAATATTCAAAAAGGGTCCAAAAACACAGCCTGGAAACTATAGGCCGGTAAGTTTAACATCTGTTGTGGGTAAACTGTTTGAAGGTTTTCTAAGAGATGCTATCTTAGAGCATCTGAACAGAAATAAGTAAATAACGCCATATCAGCATGGCTTCGTGAGGGATCGGTCATGCCAAACTAATTTAATCAGTTTCTATGAGGAGTTAAGTTCTAGACTTGACAGTGGCGAATCAATGGATGTCGTATATCTGGACTTCTCCAAAGCATTTGACAATGTACTACATAAAAGGTTAGTAAATAAAATGACAATGCTCGGACTGGGAGAAAATGTCTGTATGTGGGTAAGTAACTGGCTCAATGATAGAAAACAGAGGGTAGTTATTAGTGGTACACACTCAGATTGGATCACTGTCACTAGTGGGGTACCTCAGGGGTCAGTATTGGGCCCTATTCTTTTTAATATACACTGCTCAAAAAAATAAAGGGAACACAAAAATAACACATCCTAGATCTGAGTTAATTAAATATTCTTCTGAAATACTTTGTTCGTTACATAGTTAAATGTGCTGACAACAAAATCACACAAAAATAAAAAAATGGAAATCACATTTTTCAACCCATGGAGGTCTGGATTTGGAGTCACACTCAAAATTAAAGTGGAAAAACACACTACAGGCTGATCCAACTTTGATGTAATGTCCTTAAAACAAGTAAAAATGAGGCTCAGTAGTGTGTGTGGCCTCCACATGCCTGTATGACCTCCCTACAACGCCTGTGCATGCTCCTGATGAGGTGGCGGACGGTCTCCTGAGGGATCTCCTCCCAGACCTGGACTAAAGCATCTGCCAACTCCTGGACAGTCTGTGGTGCAACGTGACGTTGGTGGATAGAGCGAGACATGATGTCCCAGATGTGCTCAATTGGATTCAGGTCTGGGGAACGGGCGGGCCAGTCCATAGCATCAATGCCTTCGTCTTGCAGGAACTGCTGACACACTCCAGCCACATGAGGTCTAGCATTGTCTTGCATTAGGAGGAACCCAGGGCCAACCGCACCAGCATATGGTCTCACAAGGGGTCTGAGGATCTCATCTCGGTACCTAATGGCAGTCAGGCTACCTCTGGCGAGCACATGGAGGGCTGTGCGGCCCTCCAAAGAAATGCCACCCCACACCATTACTGACCCAATGCCAAACCGGTCATGCTGGAGGATGTTGCAGGCAGCAGAACGTTCTCCACGGCGTCTCCAGACTCTGTCACGTCTGTCACATG
Organism: Bufo bufo; assembly: GCF_905171765.1. Classification (NCBI taxonomy): domain Eukaryota; kingdom Metazoa; phylum Chordata; class Amphibia; order Anura; family Bufonidae; genus Bufo; species Bufo bufo. Next base: position 68,891,729 of record NC_053389.1, read on the forward strand.
TGCTCAGTGTGAACCTGCTTTCATCTGTGAAGAGCACAGGGCGCCAGTGGCAAATTTGCCTATCTTGGTATTCTCTGGCAAATGCCAAACGTCCTGCACGGTGTTGGGCTGTAAGCACAACCCCCACCTGTGGACGTCGGGCCCTCAAATCACCCTCATGGAGTCTGTTTCTGACCGTTTGAGCAGACACATGCACATTTGTGGCCTGCTGGAGGTCATTTTGCAGGGCTCTGGCAGTGCTCCTCCTGTTCCTCCTTGCACAAAGGCAGAGGTAGCAGTCCTGCTGCTGGGTTGTTGCCCTCCTACGGCCTCCTCCACGTCTCCTGATGTACTGGCCTGTCTCCTGGTAGCGCCTCCATGCTCTGGACACTACGCTGACAGACACAGCAAAACCTTCTTGCCACAGCTCGCATTGATGTGCCATCCTGGATAAGCTGCACTACCTGAGCCAGTTGTGTGGGTTGTAGACTCAAATTTACTAACTGGTGGTCACTCAGGACCTATTTACGTTTTTGGATCATGTACTGTTTATTAAATTAAAACTTCACTTTTATTTCATATTTTTAATATATATGTAGTATTTTTACACTTAGAACATAACTACTAAACTATAGATGTTAAAACTCTCAGTGATGCGGTCTTACTCAATTTATTCCTACCTATATGCTCAATGATTCGCTGTTGTAGCTTGTATCAATGGACTAAGCAGCAGAGGGGAAGGTAAGTGGAAACAGGGGGGGGAGGGAGAGGGTGAGGGGTAGGGACATGTGACGGCTAGTGAAGATAAGTGAGGTACTTTATGAATAGGTTAGAGGTGATGTTGCTGTGTAGTAGCTTTATTATACGCTCCTATATACTCTGGAGCGTTAATCTACTGTGTGATAGATTTACTTCACTTTTGTTTGTAATTGTTGCAGCCTCTGCTGCTCTTATTTTTCCTCCTCCTGCTCAGCTGCTACTCATATTTCTCCTCTTCCCTCTCTAACTGTTATATAACTTGTCCTATGTTGATTCTATTGCTGCCGCCTGCTATATGACTCTCTAGATGTGCCCATATATTTGAGCATACTGCCGCTATTTCACTGCCTAAAACCTAAACACTCCTACACTCTGCTTCCCGACATGTTTCGCTGTGTAACCAGCGTCTTCAGGGGATAAAGCATGTGTGAGTGTTGGGGGCGTGTACCATCATTTAATCACTCCTATTTGGTCACATGTTTCCTTGCTCCAATGATTTACCCAGACATCATTCCCCTCCTTTTTTGCTGCCGCGCCTCCTTATCCCTCATAGGCCACCGAGGAAACATGTGACCAAATAGGAGTGATTAAATGATGGTACACACCCCCAACACTCACACATGCTTTATCCCCTGAAGACGCTGGTTACACAGTGAAACATGTCGGGAAGCAGAGTGTAGGAGTGTTTAGGTTTTAGGCAGTGAAATAGCGGCAGTATGCTCAAATATATGGGCACATCTACAGAGTCAGGGGCGTAGCTAGAAATGCATGGGCCCCATAGCAAAAAAAATTATGGGACCCCCCCGTGCCATCCACAGATCCCCCTCCCCTAAACAGTGCCATCCACAGATCCCCCCCTCCCCTAAACAGTGCCATCCACAGATCTACGCCCTAAACAGTGCCATCCACAGATCCCTCCTCCCCTAAACAGTGCCATCCACAGATCCCCCCTAAACAGTGCCATCCACAGATCCCCCCTAAACAGTGCCATCCACAGATCCCCCTAAACAGTGCCATCCACAGATCCCCCCCTCCCCTAAACAGTGCCATCCACAGATCCCCCTCCCCTAAACAGTGCCATCCACAGATCCCCCTCCCCTAAACAGTGCCATCCACAGATCCCCCTCCCCTAAACAATGCCATCCACAGATCCCCCTCCCCTAAATAGTGCCATCCACAGATCCCCCTCCCCTGAATAGTGCCATCCACAGATCCCTCTCCCCTAAACAGTGCCATCCACAGATCCCCCTCCCCTAAATAGTGCCATCCACAGATCCCCCTCCCCTAAATAGTGCCATCCACAGATCCCCCTCCCCTAAACAGTGCCATCCACAGATCCTTCTCCCCTAAACAGTGCCATCCACAGATCCCCCTCCCCTAAATAGTGCCATCCACAGATCCCCCTCCCCGACGCTCACAGGAGCACATTTATAAACTAATTAGTAACTTGAACTTTAATCATTGACATTGCTGAATGCTGATCTCTTTACTTGCATTGGATACCTTACTCTGTCTTAGCTCTGGTAACGGTACAGCAGGCAGTGCGGGCGGGCGGCGCTCACTCACTGATGTCACGCGCCTGCGCCGCCTGGTGGGAGGAGCAGGCGTGTGGATGGCACTGGAGATCTGTGGATGGCACTGTTTAGGGGAGGGGGGATCTGTGGATGGCACTGTAGGGGGATCTGTGGATGGCACTGTTTAGGGGGGAGATCTGTGGATGGCACTGTAAACGAGGGGGGATCTGTGGATGGAACTGTAGGGGGATCTGTGGATGGCACTGCCATCCACAGATCCCCCTGCAGTGCCGTCCACAGATCCCCCTCCCCGACGCTCACAGCAGTATATTTATAAACTAATCAGTAACTACTTTCACTTTAATCATTGCTCATTGCTGAGCTCTTTACTTGGATTATTTGGATATCTTACTTTGTCTTAGCTCCGGTAATAGCAGGCAGTGCGGGGGGGCGGCGCTCACTCACTGACGTCACGTGCCTGCGCCGCCTAGTGGGAGGAGCAGGCGCGTGACGTCAGTGAGTGAGCGCCGCCCCCCGCACTGCCTGCTATTAGCGGAGCTAAGACAAAGTAAGATATCCAAATAATCCAAGTAAAGAGCTCAGCAATGAGCAATGATTAAAGTTAAAGTAGTTACTGATTAGTTTATAAATATACTGCTGTGAGTGGCGAGGCCCTGTATATTCTAACCCCCAGGCAAGCGTCCCTGTCACCATGGGAACGCCTGGGGGTTAGAATATACCATCGGATTTGAGTTTTTACGATCTCACTGAGCTCGTAAAACTCAGATCCGATGGTATATTCTAACCCCCAGGCAAGCGTCCCCGTCACCATGGGAACGCCTGGGGGTTAGAATATACCATTGGATCTTCTGAGTTACTCAGTGGCCTGGCTGGAGCCTCCGCAGCCACTGTGTGGGCCCGGCCCTGCGTGTGCCCTGCTCCAGTCCTGACTCCTCCCCAGCCAGACCCGAGCCTCGGACCGCCCGCGTCCCGCCCACTATACTAGTCTAGTGTAGTGGGCAGTCCGCGGCTCGGGCCTGGCTGCCTGTTTGTGGTTGGTGTGTGTGTAAATTAAAAAAAATAAAAAATCAACAGAAGGCGGCACGGACGGGCCCCCAGTGGCGTAGGGCCCCATAGCCACTGCTATGGTTGCTATGGCGATCCCTACACCACTGAAAGCAACTAAAGAAAAACTGTTTTAATCAGGAGAACCACAGCCATGTGTCTTTACAAACAGTTCGATAGGAGGTCGTTGGTGATAGATTCCTTTGAAAGGACATCTGTCAGCAGATTTGTACCTATGACACTGGCTGACCTGTTAAATGTGCACTTGGCAGCTGAAGGCATCTGTGTTGGTCCCATGTTCATATGTGCCCGCATTGCTGAGAAAAATTATGTTTTATCATATGCAAATGAGCCTCTAGGAGCAACAAGGGCGTTACCATTACACCTAGAGGCTCTGCTCTCTCTGCAACTGCTGTTCCCTCTGCATTTTGATTGACAGGGCCAGGCAGTGAAAAAGTCATCACACATGGCTCTGTCAATCAAAGTACAGAGGACTCAGCAGTTGCAGAGAGAGCAGAGCCTCTAGGTGTAATGGTAACGCCCCCATTGCTCCTAGAGGCTCATTTGCATATATTGAAACATCATTTTTCTCAGCACTGCGGGCACATATGTACATGGGACCAACACAGGTGCCTTCAGCTGCCAAGTGCACATGTAACAGGTCAGACAGTGTCATAGGTACAGATCTGCTGACAGATGCCCTTTAAATACACAGTAGTTACACATTTATAATTTTATTGTTTTTAGTCTGTGCTATGATTGTAGGACTCTAGGTGGCAGACATGTATAAACAGTCAATTTAACACTAATTTATTCTGCAAAACAATATAATAATGATGGAATAATGACAATAGTTAATAATGCATAGCATGTTAATGATAAATTAATAAACTCAAATGTTTATTGCCAAACTATTGCAAAAAATAAATGAATGCATTCTTGGATAATCTGTTGAGTGTGTAATATTGAAATTAATTGCGTATGTCATTGTTTTATGTGTTTGTTTATAGTTATTGAAAATGGTTTAATGTCTTTTATTGACACAGTCAATAAGATGTCAAAATTTGTAAGTAACAAAGCAATGTCCTGGAAGAGAATAAATATAAACCACCTTTACAAAATATTCTATAAACCTACATACTGTAAATCATGGATGAGAGCCCCAGGTTTGCCCTCTCCAACCGATACTAAATGGCTGTCTCAGAATTTAACTTTGGGTAGGATGGAGACTCATAAGCATGAAAACCTACTGAGCGATGTTGATCTTTTATATGTGATGGGATATGTGCCCTTGTGGGGCTTGGCGTTTATGGAACCTTGAAATATCTACAATAAAGTCTTCCTGGATAATTTTACCCTGATATATAAGAATATTCATTTGCTTGATGTTTAATAAAAATATCTGATTAAAAAAATCTATCTATCTATCTATCTATCTATCAGGGGCGGAACTACCGCCGTACTAGCTGCTACAGGGCCATTAATGGATGACACAGCAGCTGGACTCTTACTCTCTTTCTCCTACCCAGCGCTACTAAGGGCGGGTTCACATCATCGTTATGGATTCGGTTAGTACATGGTTATAATGGAAAATAATGGAATCCATAAGGACTCTTTCACACGGGCGTTGCGGGAAAAAGTGCGGGTGCGTTGCGGGAACATGCGCGATTTTTCCGCGCGAGTGCAAAACATTGTAATGCGTTTTGCACTTGCGTGCGAAAAATTGCGCATGATTGGTACCCAAACCCGAACTGCTTCACAGAAGTTCGGGCTTGGGATCGGTGTTCTGTAGATTGTATTATTTTCCCTTATAACATGGTTATAAGGGAAAATAATAGCATTCTTAATACAGAATGCATAGTACAATAGGGCTAGAGGGGTTAAAAAATAAATAAAAAATTATTAAACTCACCTTAATCCACTTGCTCGCGCAGCCCGGCTTCTGTTCGGTCTTTTTTGCTGTGTGCAGGAAAAGGACCTGTGGTGACGTCACTCCGGTCATCACATGGTCCATCACATGATCCATCACCATGGTAAATAACCATGTGACGGACCATGTGATGACCGGAGTGACGTCACCACAGGTCCTTTTCCTGCACACAGCGGAAAAAAAACTCCAGCCCTATTTTACTATGCATTCTGTATTCAGAATGCTATTATTTTCCCTTATAACCATGTTATAAGGGAGAATAATAATGACCGGGTCCCCATCCCGATCGTCTCCTAGCAACCGTGCGTGACAATCGCACCGCATCCGCACTTGCTTGCGGATGCTTGCGATTTTCACGCAACCCCATTCATTTCTATGGAGCCTGCGTTACGTGAAAAACGCACAAAAAGGAGCATGCTGCGATTTTCACGCAACGCACAAGTGATGCGTGAAAATTACCGCTCGTGTGCATAGCCCCATAGAAATGAATGGGTCAGGATTCAGTGCGGGTGCAATGCGTTCAACTCACGCATCGCATCCGTGCGGAATACTCGCCCGTGTGAAGGGGGCCTAAGATGGAAGTCAAAACGGAAACCTTTAGAGGCATTCCGTTTTGCTCCGTCCTAATAGAAGTCTATGGGGAGAAGTCTATGCTGCCCGCATCAGCATTTCCGGAGTGTGCCCCTGATCTTCCAGTCTGTTGCTCCGTAAAAAAATTAGAACATATCCTATTCTTGTCCGCAATTGCGGAAAAGAATAGGCAGTTCTATAGGGGTGCCAGCCGGGTGTATTGCGGATCCGCAATACACTACGGACATGTGAATGTACCCTAAAGGTTTCCGTTTTGACTTCCGTATTGTGGATTCCGTTATAACCATGTAATAACCGAATCCATAAGGGCGATGTGAACTCGCCCTAAGGCCTAGTTCACACGAACGTATGGCTTTTATAGTTTTTTGCGGTCCATTTTTCACGGATCCGTTGTTCCATTTTTGAGTTCCGTTGTGGTTCCGTTTCCGTTCTGTTTTTCCGTTTTTCAGTATGGCATATACAGTATACAGTAATTACATAGAAAAAATTGGGCTGGGCATAACATTTTTAATAGATGGTTCCGCAAAAACGGAACGGATACAGAAGACTTATGGATGCATTTACGTATGTGTTCCGTTTTTTTGGCGGACCCATTGACTTGAATGGAGCCACGGAACGTGATTTGCGGGCAATAATAGGACATGTTCTATCTTTCAACGGAGCAGAAAAATGGAAATACAGAAAGGGAATGCTTACGGAACACATTCCGTTTTTAATGCAGAACCATTGAAATGAATGGTTCCGTATATGGACCGTATATATGGAACACAAAAAAGCGGCCCGTACACTCGCAAAAAAAACTATCGTGTGAACTAGGCCTAAGACTTAGCACTCAGGAGGGGGACTATGCATGGAAAAGACATTCTTTACCTAGTGAGGTTCTGTTTGTGGGAGTCATTTTTGACCTGGACTGGAACCAGAAGAGGCAAGGAAAAGAGAGGAGAGCACATCAAACGTTTGCGGTGTGTCATCCATCTGGAGTCTGGACTATGGACATCTCCCGAGGAATGGAACTTGTGCAGCATTTTAGGTATGTGTGCTGCTCAGCACTCACTGGTTATATAATAAAATGATGAGGGTGTTTGTGATGAGTTGCGGTTCTGGATACCTAATCACCACTTCTGGCTTAGCAGCGACAGCTTCCTCTCATCTTACAATGCCAGAAGCGTCACATCGAGCTGACTCGCCCTGTGTACTGTATATGAGGCTGGCTCAGAAAGAAAAGCTTCTAAATGAGCTGAAACATATCAGCATTGGCCCCATCAATAATAGCTACAATGGATTCCAGATACATAAACAGTTTTTTTCCCCCCATAAACTGGCTTATACATTTTAATAACTACATATATGGTTTTGCCCATGTGGCAACATTTGTTTTCCAACAGTTCAACTACTGTTTTCATTCAGTGACTTTGCAGTTGCCCCTCTGGCACTTTGCCTGTTTCAGAGCATATTCACAAAGAGCAGATTTGTTGCACCAACTATTTCTGTAATGTTTACATCTGGGTGCTGTCCGTTTTTACAATGGAAAGCCTCTGGGCTGAACACTGACACCTTAAAGTAAATGGTAGAGATTTATTACAATTGGTGTAAAGAAAACTGGCTTTTTCTGCCCATAGCAACCAATCAGATTAAAGCTTTAGTTTTTTAAAGGTTCTCTGAAGAATGAAAATTTGGAATCTGATTAGTTGCTATTACACTTGTTTTGATAAATCCCCCCCTCCAATAGGCCTCATTTATCAAAACTAGCTTAGTTGCCTATAGCAACCAATCAGAGCTCAGCTTTCATTTCCTAAAGGGCTCTGAAAAAATGAAAGCTGAGCTCTGATTGGCTGCTTTGGGCAACTAAAACAGCTTTAGGCCTCATGCACACGACCGTTGTGTGCATCCGTGGCCGTTGTTCCGTTTTCTGTGATTTTCTGCGGACCCATTGACTTTAAATGGGTCCGTTGAAAACTCGGAAAATGCACCATTGTTCATCCGCGGCCGTGATCCGTGTTTCCTGTCTGAAAAAAAATAGGACCTGTCCTATTTTTTTGACGGACACCGGTTCACGGACCCATTCAAGTCAATGGGTCCGTGAAAAAACACGGATGCACACAAGATTGGCATCCGCGTCCGTGGTCCGTGGCCGTAGGCTACTTTCACACAGACGGATCCGCAGATCCGTCTGCATAAAAACTTTTTCAGAGCTGAGTTTTCACTTCATGAAAACTCAGATCCGACAGTATATTCTAACACAGAGGCGTTCCCATAGTGATGGGGATGCTTCAAGTTAGAATATACTACGAACTGTGTACATGACTGCCCCCTGCTGCCTGGCAGCACCCGATCTCTTACAGGGGGCTATGATCTGCACAATTAACCCCTCAGGTGCCACACCTGAGGGGTTAATTGTGCGTATCATAGCCCCCTGTAAGAGATCAGGTGCTGCCAGGCAGGAGGGGGCAGACCCCCCTCCCCTGTATTTAACTCATTGGTGGCCAGTGCGGCCCCCCCCTCCCTCCCCAGTATTATATTCATTGGTGGCCAGTGCGGCCTCCCCTCTCCCCCCCTCCCTAATTAAAATCACCCCCCCATCATTGGTTGCCAGTGCGGCCTCCACTCTCCCCCCCCCTCCCTAATTAAAATCACCTTCCCCCATCATTGGTGGCAGCGGAGAGTTCCAATGGGAGTCCCAGTTTAATCGCTGGGGCTCCGATCGGTAACCATGGCAACCAGGACGCTACTGCAGTCCTGGTTGCCATGTGTAACGGTCACGTCCACACACACACACAGGGGGAAGGATAGTGACCACTGCATTCCACCCTCACCCCTGGCCCTGCCTACTTGCCTCACGAGTCCTGATGACAGGGGACAACTGGACGACAGTCCCTAACTTAGGATACGTGCAGGGAAGACAGACAAGACAAAATACGGAACATGAACGGACCGGGTCAGACCCAAGAGAGCTACGCAGTACAAAGGGTTAAGCAAAGAATGGTCAGGAGAAGCCAGGGTCAAATACCAGGAGAGTAGAGAAGTACAAGAGGAGTCCAAAGAGAGTAGTCAGGTGGGAGCCGAGGTCACAATACCAGGACGGAGGCGTAGTACAGGAGGAGCAGGCAAAGGATCGTCAGGGAACGGAATCAGGTGAGTATTCAGTAGTCCAACAAATAGCCAGGAACCTAGAAATTAACAGGCAACCTGTGGCTAGCAGGCTGCCTGTATTTATAGTGGGGAGTAAGGGTCATGTGACGTGGCCAGCGTCACATGACCGACAGACCAACCAGTTGAGCACCGAGTGATCAGCTCGGCGCTCAAGGCAGACTTAGGAGCAGGGAGCCACCCAGCAGTAAAGCCGCCCTGGGAATGAGGTCAAACACAGATCCTCATTCCTAAAGCTAAGCAACAGGTCTGCGGGTAATGGGGGACCGAGTGCACCTTCGGAACCCCGTTACACCATGGTTACTTAGCAATTTTTTTAAACATTATACTTACCTGCGATGTCTGTGTCCGGCTGGGCCCTCCTCCTACTGGTAAGTGACAGGTCTGTGCTATAGGCAATGCGCCGCACAGACCTTTCACTTACAGGTAGGAGGAGCGCCCGGCCGGTCACAGACAGCGAAGGTAAGTATAATGCTTCTAAAATTGCTAAGTAACCATGGCAACCAGGACTGCAGTAGCGTCCTGGTTGCCATGGTTACCGATCGGAGCCCCAGCGATTAAACTGGGACTCCGATCGGAACTCTCCGCTGCCAACAATGATGGGGGAAGGTGATTTTAATTAGGAGGGGAGAGGGGAGGCCGCACTGGCCACCAATGATGGGGGGGGGGGATTTTAATTAGGGAGGGGGGGGAGAGGTGAGGCCGCACTGGCCACCAATGATGGGGGGGTGATTTTAATTAGGGAGGGGGGGAGAGGGGAGGCCGCACTGGCCACCAATGAATATAATACTGGGGAGGGAGGGAGGGGGGCCGCACTGGCCACCAATGAGTTAAATACAGGGGAGGGGGATCTGCCCCCTCCTGCCTGGCAGCACCTGATCTCTTACAGGGGGCTATGATACGCACAATTAACCCCTCAGGTGCGGCACCTGAGGGGTTAATTGTGCTGATCACAGCCCCCTGTAAGAGATGGGGTGCTGCCAGGCAGCAGGGGGCAGTCATGTACACAGTTCTTAGTATATTCTAACTTGAAGCGTCCCCATCACTATGGGAACACCTCTGTGTTAGAATATACTGTCGGTTCTGAGTTTTGACGATCTAACTCAAATCCGATGGTATATTCTAACATAGAGGCGTTCCCATGGTGATGGGGACGCTTCAAGTTAAAATATACCATCGGATTGGAGAAAACTCCGATCCTATGGTATATTAACTCCTGACTTTACATTGAAAGTCAATGGGGGACGGATCCGTTTGCAATTGCACCATATTGTGTCAACGTCAAACGGATCCGTCCCCATTGACTTGCATTGTAAGTCAGGACGGATCCGTTTGACTCCGCACGGCCAGACGGACACTAAAACGACTTTTTCTTCATGTCCGTGGATCCTCCAAAAATCAAGGAAGAAACGGACACGGATCACGGACCTGCGGACCCCGTTTTTGCAGCCTTAAAAAAAAACGGTCGTGTGCATGAGGCCTTAGTCTTAGGTAGTTTTGATAAATGAGACCCATAATTGGCTTCATCAAAGGTAAGTTTTTTCTACTGATCATTTGTCCATTTAGGAAAGAAAATGTTCTATCTTCATCCATTTTTCACACAGGACTGGTCCACTCAAGTCAAAGGGGAAACGTAAACACAAAGTTTTAGGGGGAAAAACAATGGAATGACACAATGCTATTTTCTAAGAAAAGATACTCCATAGTTACATAGTTAATACGGTTGAAAAAAAGACTTAAAGGGGTTGTCCAAGTTATAAAAAATATATATATAGCACTGAAAATCTGATGGGCAGCAATATATAACTAAGCTAAGCAAGTTTTATGCAAAAAAAATATATATATATTTCCTCATTTCCCTGTTTCTCTTCTGGCCCTTTGTTTACATGCAATAAAAACAATCTCTGCCCCTCCCCCTGCTCTGCTAAGGGAGTGAATACAAGAGCTTCCCTGAGTGACATGTCTGCCTGCTGGGAGAATCAGCAGCATGTTGTATGTGTAGGACTACAAGTCCCAGCTGTATAATGACACTGCTAAGGGAGTGGATACAAGGGCTGCCCTGAGTGCTGGGAGAATCAGCAGCAACTTGTATGTGTAGGACTACAAGTCCCAGCTGTATAATGACACTGCTAATACACACAGGATCTTCCCCCTACCTTCTTGTGCAATTCTCTCTCTAGTCTGTCAGCTCTTGTGCCCAGAACTGTCACTGCTGCAGCTACCCAGTCTGTGCAGCTGAAGGGGTTAAAAATCCTAGGAGAGAGAAGACAGCCAGTGAAGGGGGGCGTGGCCATCACAGTGACGTCTGGTTTACAGGCTTGTAAACAGAAGCTGACATCACAGGTCATGTGACCCTCAGTGAAATCTGAGAAACCAGCCACTGGAGATAAAGTGAGTTACTGTATTTTTCGCCCCATAAGACGCACTTTTTACTTATGGGGCGAATGCTGCCATTTTACATTGCAGTCTGCGATGTATCATTCATAAAGTAGGCGGCGCAGACACGTGACATCAGTGAGTTACGGCCGCCCGCTCTGCTCTGCCTGCTACAGGACATTTAGTAAGTAGTACAGATGGGGCTGGGGATTGTAACTTCAATTAAAGTTATTTTAATAAAAGGTTTAGGCAATAAAGCAGTGAGTGAGCGGCAGGGCCGGAGTACAGTGACCGCACCGGCCCCGCCACATTTGCATGCCACCGGCCCCTCCTCCCTCCCCCCTCCCACAGGTTTAGCTCCGGTATATTAGGGCATCTGTGGATGCCACTATTATTGGGTGGGGGATCTGTGGGTGACACATATATAGCAGTGCCATCCACAGATCCCCCCATAACAGTGCCATCCACAGATCCCCCCATAACAGTGCAACCCACAGATCCCCCCCATAAGAGTGCCATCCACAGATCCCCCATAGTAGTGTCATGCACAGACCACCATTAGTTCAAAACCCACCAAAAGCACACCTTCTTGTTAAAAAAAATAATAAGAATTCTTATTTTCCTCCTCAAAAACCTAGGTGCGTCTTTTGGGCCGGTGCGTCTTATAGGGCGAAAAATACGGTAATTGGAAAGTTGTTATATTTGCCTAGTTAGGAACATAGAAAGAACTAAAAAATAACTCGGACAACCCCTTTAAGTCCATCAATTTCAACCAAGGGATAAGAGGGGGCGCGAATTTTAGAAAAGGGAGTGAGACCCAGATTTCTACTGTCTACACATTTTTATAAGCATTAATGTCATCTACTTTTAAGAATTTATCTAGCCCCCTGTATTTAAAGAATTTTTGGGGATTTGTTTTGCTCTCTTTTGCCACCTGCTGTTCATGTTGTATTTTTGTAGATTTTATCTCTTCTTTTTTTTTTTTTTACTGATTTTATTAAGCCCTTTATAAACTTTAAAGGCTACAGCTGACCCCTCAGATTTGTATATTTTAAATGCCCTTTTTTTTGTCATTTATTGCCCTTTTTACAGTAGCTGTAATCCATGAGGGGTTTAATTTAGCCTTTTATACTTGTTACCTACAGGAATACATTTTGCAGTGTAATTACTCAATTTGGATTTAAAGCGCTCCCATTTATCCTTAGGCTACTTTCACGCTAGATTCATAGAGTCATTAATAGTACAGTTATCTTTATATTTAGCAAATATGCGGTTATTTTTTAATCAATCAATCAATCAATCAATTACCCATGTCAGGGGTATATCATCTCTAATAGGCTTTTTTCCATAGTACATATCATATAAAATAAAAACATTTAGGGACAGGATTAGTTCCACAGTTACAATCATCGATGAAGTTTTCATTATTTAGTAAATCAAGTTTTTAATATTCAGTATACCTTGTATTACACTTTAACAATTTTTTTTATCTTTTACTATGTTTGACCATTTTAGGATGCAATATATGGACTAATATCAATATATTTGCGTGTCTATTCGTCTATCCATCTATTTATTTTATTTATTTATCTTAAATTTATATTGCATTAAAAACGCATGAGAGACACATAGTATCTGCAAAATTATTCCGGAGAGTGACTATCTGCCGATCCATTGGAATCCACTCCATATATTATGCCCTTCTGAGGTTATACCTCCCCGTAATACCAGCTTCGTTATAAAAAGGAAGCATCGGTATACTGTCTACCACTGAGGAAGGGGCCGTAGTCCCGAAATGAGTTTGGTGTTGATAAAAGACAGTATATGAACTCAAGACAGTACACACTTTATGGACATACCGCAAATCGAATTATTGGAATATATCAAGATAGCCACCTGACCATGATAGTGGATGATCATCCTTGATCATCCACTATCATGGTCAGGTGGCTATCTTGATATATTCAAGTGCAGTAAAGAAAAGAACGGCGATCCCAGCACACGTGGGACGCCGACCTGAGCGCATACTACCGAAACGACTGAGAGACATCTACAAGCCAGCACTATCCTACCAAGTCCATCGGAGGGTAACGTAGCCCTTGTGGCAAACATACAGATTAAGGCCTCCTGCACACGACCGTTTTTTTTTCCCCGTTTACTGGCCGTTTTTTGCGTTCCGTATACGGAACCATTCATTTCAATGGTTCCGCAAAAAAAACGGAATGTACTCCATATGCATTCCGTTTCTGTATTTCCGTTTTTCGGTTCCGTTTAAAGATAGAACATGTCCTATTATTGCCCGCAAATCACTTTCCGTGGCTCCATTCAAGTCAATGCATCCGTATGTCTTCCGTTTCCGTTCCGTTTTTTGCGGAACCATCTATTGAAAATGTTATGCCTAGCCCTATTTTATCTATGTAATTACTGTATACTGTATATGCCATACGGAAAAATGGAACGGAAAAACGGAACAGAAACGGAAACACAATGGAAACAAAAAACGGAACAACGGATCAGTGAAAAACAGACTGCAAAACACTGAAAAAGCCATACGGTCGTGTGCAGGAAGCTTAAGAGATTTATTGGTTTATGTGGCAGTATCTGCTGATGAATTATTATACCAAAACGGCATTCCTCACAATTTAACTGCGGTAATATACAGAGAGACCGCAAGAGAGGTCTGGACAGTACATGTATAACCCTGGTAATATAGTGAATTAAGAGGTATTGGTCTGTGAATGAGGACCACCAACCATTACCCTTATTAAAGGGGACTAATATACTGTATTTTAGGAGGATTTCAATATTAATTCTATTGCACTTTGGAGAACTATTATATTGCATTGCAGCGGGACCCGGCATTCATACGATTATTTGGAGGAATCCTAAATAGACACCTGTTTTCTCCTGCGGCTTTTTATTTTGCAAATCACCATTATTATTATCATTATCATTTATTATGTTATTTTTATTTCTATTTGTGTTATATTGTATACCATTGTTAGTTTATTGCATTACAATTATCCTCTGCTATTATCACTGGGGTGTTGCTCCAGGTGGAAACAGTGCTCAGCATAGCATCACGATCCTACCCCATATCAAGGGGAGAGCACGGATATCCGCGTGCACCATCTACACAGGGATTCACAGGAGGGTTTCCCTGAAATAGGGTATAAGTACTATATTGAGACCACAATCTAGTGTTTTATAAAGACCATATAGTCCTACTTTTTTCATTATAATAAACAAGATTTTATAAATGTATCAAAACTCCATTTGACTTCCTGATAATTTGAGTGCCCTCCAATTTTCATTTTTATTTGTTCTATACTTTCACGCTAGAGTTTTAGTTTTCCGGTATTGAGATCCGTCATAGGGGCTCAATACCGGAAAAAAACGCTTCAGTTTTGTCCCTATTCATTGTCAATGGGAACAAAATGTAAATGAACAGAATGGAAAGGTCCAAAATGTTTCCGTTCCGTTTAGTTACGTTCCCATACCGGAGAGCAAACCGCAGCACGTTGTAGTTTGCTTTCCATCCTGGGATGCGGAGCAAGACGGATCCGGCATGACCTTCAATGCAAGACAATGGGGACGGATCCGGCATGACCCCCAATGCAAGTCAATGGAGACAGATCCGTTTACTCTGCCACAATAGAAAACGGATCAGTCCCCCATTGACTTTTAATGGAGTTAATGACGGATCCGTCTTGGGTATGTTAAAGATAATACAACTTGCAGGAAAGTAGGAAAAAAAGAGAAAAAAAGAAAAAAAGGGAAAAAAAGAAAAAAAGGAAAAAAAGAGAAAAAGAGAAAAAAAGAAAAAAAGAAAAAAAGAGGAAAAAAAGAAAAAAAGAGAGAAAAATCATGTGACCGCACGGCGTCACCATCAAACACATGCCCAGAATAATAAAGACCAATCAGGAGCGAGATTCTACCCCCGCCCCCAAAAATCGTCATACAGAAGCCTGCCCAAGGAAAGACAACATCAGGGACCATTACGTCACTGTAAGACCGGTCCACCGGCATCACTGATAGGCCGGCCCCATTACATCACCTAGATCCCGCCCCCCTGACGTCACCCCGATGCCGGACCAATCAGAAAAACCTCCGCCCATCGACATCACCGATGGGCCGGCCCCATTACATCACCTAGACCCCGTCCCCCTGACGTCACCCCGATGCCGAACCAATCAGAAAAACCTCCGCCCAGGGTACGTCACTAGGAGGAGTAAAATAGAAGAATAGTATAACCCATAAGGCAAAACGATTGGCCATTTGAACCCAAGGGGAGTGTCAGTATCCTAGCGACCGAGCAATCTTTCACGCCCCCAACCTCCTCCCCACCCATGTGACTCGCACACATTGCGCTCAAACTGAGTGCATATAACAACTGGAAGTATCTTGTTTTAAATGTAATAATTTCTATTGTCCTGATGAAGGGGGATGTTTTGCCCCCGAAACGCGTAGACATTCTTTAATAAAAGATTACCTTTAATGGTACCTATTAGAGTAATGAGCTTTTCTTCCGCATCAGCGCCACCAAGAATGGTCTGAATTTTTTTCTACTTTCCTGCAAGTTTTTTCCAATCCTGATAACCGTTATTACGGCAAGGGATACAGACCAGGGGCAGCAGACGCAGCTTCCGCTTCTCCCGTGAACTGGACGGGTAATCATCCAGAAAAGCGATTCGGAGGCGTTGTGACCATTCACAACCCCATTCGGTAAGCATAATCAGTGCTGCTTTTTTTCATACCTAGTACTGTAAGTTTCTACACACGAGGCGCTGCCTCCTCTCTTCTTTTTCTCCCCCCTTTTATGTAAAGATAATACAACCGGATCCGTTCATAACGGATGCAGATGGTTGTATTATCAGTAACGGAAGCGTTTTTGCTGAACCTGGCCGGATCCAGCAAAAACACTGGTGTGAAAGTAGCCTTAGTATTATTATGTGATGATAGCTGCTCCCAGTCTATGCCCTGAAATGCTGTCCTCAACCTGGGGAAATTAGCCCAGCCAGAGTTTGCTTCTTATAGTTCAGGGGAAATATAATTATATTGTGGTCACTATTAAAGAGGACCTTTCACCTGTATAAACGATGTTAACTGAGTATGCTGACATGTAGAGCGGCGCCCGGGGATCTCACTGCACTTACTATTATCCCCGGGCGCCGCTCCGTTCTCCCGTTATAGGCTCCGGTACCTTTGCTTCTTTAGTTATAGTAGGCGGGTCTTCCCTTGTCCTGTGGGCGTCTCCTTCTCCCAGGCTGTGAGCTGTGCGCTGCGATTGGCCAGCGCTGCAGCCTAGGAGAAGGAGACGCCCACAGGACAAGGGAAGACCCGCCTACTATAACTTAAGAAGCAAAGGTACCGGAGCCTATAACGGGAGAACGGAGGGGCGCCCGGGGATAATAGTAAGTGCAGTGAGATCCCCGGGCGCCGCTCTATATGGCAGCATACTCAGTTAACATCGTTTATACAGGTGAAAGGTCCTCTTTAAGTTTCACGAACAGTAACATTTCCAACAACCAGAATTTCATGTAGTTTTAACCTCTTAGTGCTATTTGACGTGAATACTCGTCATGAAGCACTGTTACTTGGTACTCCATGACGAGTATACATGTCATGGCATTAAACTGTCACCATATCTGCAGACTAAGGGACGGAGCCTGATCAGGCTAAGTGTAAAGTCACAATACACTTCAGTACACTATATAGTGTACTGCAGTGCATTATAGAGGCATCAGACCCACTGGATCTTCAAGAACCAAGTGGGTCTGGGTCAAAAAAAAGTAAAAAAAAAAGTGAACAAAAAGTATAAAAAAAAGGAAAAATCTACCCATATTTTTCGCCCTATAAGATGCACCTGCCCATAAGACGCACCTAGGTTTTTGAGGAGGAAAATAAGAAAAAAATATTTTGAACCAAAAGGTGTGCTTTTGGTGGGTTTTGAACTAATGGTAGTCTGTGGATGACACTATTATGGGGGGATCTGTGGATTGCACTGTTATGGGGGATCTGTGGATTGCACTGTTATGGGTGATCTGTGGATGGCACTGCTATGGGGGATCTATGGATGGCACTGTTATGGGGGGATCTGTGGATGGCACTGTTATGGGGGAACTGTGGATGGCACTGTTATGGGGGCATCTGTGGATGGCACTGTTATGGGGGCATCTGTGGATGACACATACCGTATATAGCATCTTATGCAGTCACTGTACTCTATTACACCGGGCCCCGCACACACCAGTATTCATATGTAAACTGTAGGCAATCGATATGTAAACTGTAGGCAATCCATATGTAAACTGCAAGGTAGCGCAATCCACATAGTACTCACTATGAAACTCCCAGGCAGTAAAAATTTCATCACCCCTGGCCCTGGCAATCAAAGTAGAGAGGGCACGGCAGTTGCAGAGAGAGCAGAGTCTCATTTGCATATATTAAAATATTTTTCTCAGCAAATGAGACACCGGACTTAATAACCCCTATGAAGAGGCGCCGGCCGTAGAAAATGATAAATGAGCCGGCCTGCCGGCCCCTCCCCTTCCCCGCCCACGCCCTTTTTAAACCTGGTGTAAACGTGGAAAAGTCACAGACTGCGGAGTATATCATTTAGTAAATGACCCCCATTAGGTATCATGTCTGAAAATGTCTGAGCTATTCAAATATTTGTAAAAAATTGCTGTGCGGTGAACGCTGTAATGGAACAAAATTTAAAACACGTGATTCGCCATTTTTTTGTCATCTTGTTCCCCCCCCCAAAAAAAAACTGAATAGCACTGATCAAAAAGTCCTACATACCACATAAATGGTACCAATAAAAACTGCAGTTCGTTATGCAAAAAACAAGCCCTAATTTAGCTCTGTAGACCAAAATATAAAAAAGTTACGGCTGTATGAATATGGTGATGCGAAGAATTTTTTTTTTCAAAGGTTTTTATTTTTTTAAGTAATTAAACAAAATAGAAACTATACAAGTTTGGTATCGCCGTAATTGTATTGAGCTGCAGAATAATGATGTCATGTCATTTATAGTGCACAGTGAATGCTGTGATGTCAAAACCCCAAGAACCTTGGCAGTATTTTGTTTAGTTTTTTTCAAGTTAACCCCACAAAGATTTTTTTTCCCTGTTTTCTAATACAAGAATTGGTAAATTAAGTGGCAGCATTAAAAAAATATGCATCTCGCCCTGCAAAAAATAATGGAAAAATAAAAAAGTTATAGCTATTGAATTGTGGGGAAGAAAAATCAAAAAAGTTAAGGGGTTCAAGTCCAATATTTCTTGGTCATACGGATCTCAAGGATTAGAATGCAATCTGTTAAAACTTTATACAGTAAAGAGTTATAATATTTAAGTACTTTGAATTGGTCTATATTTGGGACTTTCGCCATGCCTGAAAAAAAGATAGTTTTAAAATTCATTGACCAGAACTCTCTGGGTTCATCGAGCTTCCAGCATTACCTTGAAATGAGAGACGCATCAGGGACTCCACGCTGTAATATAAGCTGCTATACACAGCCAGACAACACAGGCTCTCGTATAAATATCAGCTTCCAGGAGCAACATTTAACCCAGACCTGAAGAAGAAACCATAAGGTAAGGAAATAAGTGAACTCTTTTCTTTGGGTGTCAAGAGGGTGGTTTAAAGCTGATGTCCGGTCATCAAAACAGGATATATGGGCACCAGGGTCTCCTGTTACGGGAGGTAAAAAGTGTGGTGGGGTCGAGCAGCTCCTGATCTTAGCAAATTTTGGGTGGAACTGATCAGGATTTAGCAAATTTTTAATTAAAGAAAAAGCATCATCTGATGTGAAATTTCACATTTGTTTGAAAGGTGTTAAACTGTGTATAAAGGAACAGAACGTAACCTTTAATATTTCACTCTGTCCGCAGGTTACAAAGTAAAATGTTGGCTAAAGTGGTAACTCTCACTCTGATGTGCACCATTGCAGGTAGGTATATCGCTCCATATGCATAGTAGATACAATTATATGTTTTTAATTAACTGGTGTCTTAGCTTAAAGTGTATGTAATTCTTTGTTTTCTATTATTATATACAGATCAAATTCATCATATAAAATATTTTATATGGGCAATGATACAGAACTCAACATTCTCAGCTCACCTTCTCACAGCCATAGATCTACAATTCTACATAATAAAATTCTAGATATCTGCAGCCGACACTAGGGGGAGCTAAGGAGCAGACGGGAAATAGTATTATAGGCTAAACGGGACTAAATAGGGTAGGCTATAAAACAAAGTGGGCATATCATACGAATACAGTTTGGCCAGAATTATTTAATCGTATACAGAGCGCCATGTAACCTGATCTCTCAGTAAAAGCTGAAAAGCTATTCCCTCTCTGGAGAGGGAGATGGAAATTCTGAATTAGCGAGCAGCATATGAGGTTAGGAGGAAAGGAGCCCGATAAGAAGAAAAAAACGCATATTTTTAAACTATAAAAATAAATATTACAACTTTTCTTACCTTCACTTGTAATGCTGGTTTTTGGAAAGTTGTTTTATAATCGGAGGTACACTTTAAAGGGGTTGTCCGGACTGATGGCTTATATCCTTAGCATAGGTCATAAATAGATCGGCAGGAGTCCGACACCCGGTGTTCCCCCCGATCAGCTGTTTGAGGAGACGGCGTGCACATGTTCCATCTCCCTTCTCTCTTCCTGTCCACTGCTGCTGTCTATGGTCTTTGCCATGGACAGCAGCAGCTAACAGGAAGAGAGAAGGGAGGCGGCACATGCTCACTGAAATTGATGACCTATGCTGGACAACCCCTTTAATCATAATTAAATATGATTATATTTTTTCTTAGGTACTCTAGGCGACTTGAACGCTAACATGCTGACTGATGCCTTCTTGTCTTACTTGGACCAGTCGACTGTCAGCACCAAGGACAGCAGCGCCTCACAAGTCCAGCTGTATGACTTCAGCAGGCTAGTGAAGTAAGTGATCCGGAAGTTACTCCGCGGCAGAATGCTGACAATGAGGAGGGTATTAGTGATCTAGCTAGTATTATATATACTGTAGAATGAATGCATCTTGTGATAGCTTTATTAGACCTTTTTCTGTCCTTTATATATTTTTTTTACATTTGCTGGCATGGGGATTTTTGAAAGGGGGTTTCCAAGAGCCTTGGTGCTCACAATGGGGACTGTTAAATGGACTTTGCCAACTTTCTATATAACTTACATCATACACTTTACATGGGTTGGTTTCAGGGTCAGTCATGGTATTTGTCATACTCTGGTGGTCCAGAGTAGATGATACCTAATCGTGATCTAAGGTGAAGAAGGAGTATTGATATACATTATTCATGGTGGGTACGGGTTTAGGCTACTTTCACACTCACGTTTGGCGCGGATGCGTCATGGATCTGCACAGACGGATCCGTTCAGATAATACAACCGTCTGCATCCGTTCAGAACGGATCCGTTTGTATTATCTTTAACATAGCCGAGACGGATCCGTCTTGAACACCATTGAAAGTCAACGGAGGACGGATCAGTTTACTATTGTGTCATAGAAAACGGATTTGTCCCCATTGACTTACATTGTGTGTCAGGACGGATCCGTTTGGCTCAGTTTCGTCAGACGGACACCAAAACGCTGCAAGCAGCATTTTGTTGTCCAACTCCGAAGCGAAATGGAGACGGAACGGAGGCAAACTGAGGTATTCTGAGCGGATCCTTTTCCGTTCAGAATGCATTAGGGCAAAACAAATCCGTTTTGGACCGCTTGTGAGAGCCCTGAACGGATCTCACAAACGGAAAGCCAAAACGCCAGTGTGAAAGTAGCCTAATATTTATTATCTCTGGATGCAGGGGCGTAGCTAGAAATGCATGGGCCCCATAGCAAAAAATAATTTTATGGCCCCCCCCCGTGCCATCCACAGATCCCCCTCCCCTAAACAGTGCCATCCACAGATCCCCCTCCCCTAAACAGTGCCATCCACAGATCCCCCTCCCCTAAACAGTGCCATCCACAGATCCCCCTCCCCTAAACAGTGCCATCCACAGATCCCCCTCCCCTAAACAGTGCCATCCACTGATCCCCCTCCCCTAAACAATGCCATTCACAGATCTCCCTCCCCTAAATAGTGCCATCCACAGATCCCCCTCCCCTAAATAGTGCCATCCACAGATCCCCCTCCCCTAAACAGTGCCATCCACAGATCCCCCTCCCCTAAACAGTGCCATCCACAGATCCCCCTCCCATAAACAGTGCCATCCACAGATCCCCCTCCCCTAAACAGTGCCATCCACAGATCCCCCTCCCCTAAACAGTGCCATCCACAGATCCCCCTCCCCTAAACAATGCCATCCACAGATCCCCCTCCCCTAAATAGTGCCATCCACAGATCCCCCTCCCCTAAATAGTGCCATCCACAGATCCCTCTCCCCTAAACAGTGCCATCCACAGATCCCCCTCCCCTAAATAGTGCCATCCACAGATCCCCCTCCCCTAAATAGTGCCATCCACAGATCCCCCTCCCCTAAACAGTGCCATCCACAGATCCCTCTCCCCTAAACAGTGCCATCCACAGATCCCCCTCCCCTAAATAGTGCCATTCACAGATCCCCCTCCCCTAAACAGTGCCATCCACAGATCCCCCTCCCCTAAACAGTGCCATCCACAGATCCCCCTCCCCTAAACAGTGCCATCCACAGATCCCCCTCCCCTAAATAGTGCCATCCACAGATCCCCCTCCCCGACGCTCACAGGAGCACATTTATAAACTAATTAGTAACTTGAACTTTAATCATTGACATTGCTGAATGCTGATCTCTTTACTTGCATTGGATACCTTACTCTGTTTTAGCTCTGGTAACGGTACAGCAGGCAGTGCGGGCGGGCGGCGCTCACTCACTGACGTCACGCGCCTGCGCCGCCTAGTGGGAGGAGCAGGCGTGTGACGTCAGTGAGTGAGCGCCGCCCCCCGCACTGCCTGCTGTTACCGTTACCGGAGCTAAGACAGAGTAAGATATCCAATGCAAGTAAAGAGATCAGCATTCAGCAATGTCAATGATTAAAGTTCAAGTTACTAATTAGTTTATAAATGTGCTCCTGTGAGCGGCGTGGCCCTGCATATTCTAACCCCCAGGCAAGCGTCCCTGTCACCATGGGAATGCCTGGGGGTTAGAATATACCATTGGATTTGAGTTTTCACGCTCTCACTGAGAGCGTGAAAACTCAGATCCGATGGTATATTCTAACCCCCAGGCAAGCGTCCCCGTCACCATGGGAACGCCTGGGGGTTAGAATATGATCGGATCTTCCTTACTCAGTGGCCTGGCTGGAGCCTCCCCAGCCTCTGTGTCGGCCCGGCCCTGCGTGTCCTGACTCCTTCCCAGCCAAGCCTGAGCCACGGACCGCCCGCGCCCCGCGCGATTCAGGCCTGGCTGCTGTTTGTAGTGTGTGTAAAAAAAATAAAAAATCAACAGAAGGCGGCCCGGACGGGCCCCCAGTGGTGTAGGGCCCCATAGCCACTGCTATGGTTGCTATGGCGATCCCTACGGACTGGATGTGTATTTTGCTTGAGTGGTCAGCGCTTAAAGCAGTTGTCTCACTTCAGCAAATGGCATTTATCATGTAGAGAAAGTTAATACAAGGCACTTACTAATGTATTGTGATTGTCCATATTGCCTCCTTTGCTGGCTTCTCTCATTTTTCCATTAGGTTATACACTGCTCTTTTCCATAGTTATGACCACCCTGTAATCCAGCAGTGGTGGTCGTGCTTACACTATATACGAATAGGCGCCTGCCTCTATGGTGGCTGGGAATGTGGGAGCGCAGATATGCACGCATGTACAGTAGCTCCCGTCCCGGCCACCTTGTATCTGCGCTGCAGCGGTGGTCATAACCTCTGCAAACGATCCGTGTACAATAGGATGGAAAAATGAATGCAGCCGGCAAAGGAGGCAATATGGACAATCACAACACATTAGTAAGTGCCTGGTATTAACTTTCTCTACATGATAAATGCCATTTGCTGAAGTGAGACAAAACCTTTAACTATTTATTGTAACTAGATTCTATTGTATTATTATATTGGTGCAGGAGTCAGTGGTGGTCTTGGGCAGGAAAGTGTACCTATAATTCAGCTGGATTCTTACAATGGTTGGTGCTATGTTTTCTTTTCAATTTTTTATAAGGTGATCCGAATCCCCTGATTCTCTTCACACATCTATAGTGTAACATGATGAAATTAGGGATCCGTCTCACAAATGCATTGCAATACCGTATCCGTCTCTCGGATCCGGTATTTATTCTTTTTACGTTTTTAAAGGTCTGCGCATGCGCAGACTGGAAGACCGAATCCATCAATGTGGCACTAATACATTCCAATGGAAAAAAATGCTGGAACCGGCATTCCGGCAAGTGTTCAGGATTTTTGGCCGGAGAGAAAAATGCACCATGCTGTGTTTTTTTCTCCGTCCAAATACCGTAAAAGGACTGAACTGAAGACATCCTGAATGGATTGCTCTCCATTCAGAATGCATTAGGATAAAACTGATCAGTTTTTTTGCCGGTATTGAGCCCCTAGGATGGAACTCAGTGCCGGAAAACTTTGAGGCAAGTGTGAAAGTACCCTAAATTTGTTAGAAATATCAGAATTTCATTTTTTTTACATTAATCATGTGATAACCCTTTTAAACGCCATGATGAATAGTAATACGTTTAGGTCATCATTTTTAAAGTAGTGGACAATCCCTTCAAAGGGGTATTCAAGCTCCATTATTTTTTACTTTACAAAAGGATGATAGTTGTATAAAATAACAAAGGGAGTACATGTATTACTCATATTACCAGCCCCTTCCACTCCCATTGGGTCCTGCTCCGATCTCCGGCAATGTCATGGCGTGCCAATGATTGACCGCAGTTATATGTCTTGTCGATACAACATCACTGGAGCTTGATGAACCAAGGCCCATGGTGGACCAGGGAAGTGCCAGCGTGGGAGTGCCAGGGGATTGTTAAAGGCTATGTACACCTTTGGAGGCAATTTTTGTTTATGATTGCATTTTACTCATTTTGGCTAAAAATCATACTTTCAATTGGCTTTTAATAAAAATATTGAGCCTTTCAGTCACAAATGGTTAACTGTTATTCTAGCTCTGTGACTGGTAAAATCACAGAATAGAGTGGCCTACCTGGGATGAAATGCTCAAACCCCAAATACTGTAGCGTATTTTTAACCGGGGGAGCAGATCCTCCACATGTGATCCATTGCTAACGGCAATCCCCAGCAAAAATGCATACAATGGAGGATGCCGACAGCGGACCACATGTACCTCAAAAACATCCTACACAAGATTAAATAATGTCTGGATGAAAATATAGGAGTAAATAGATCACTGGAAATGGTGCACCACAATAGTATGCAACTGACAATACAAGGCTAAACCCTCACACTGATGTTAAAAAATGAGATTTTTAACATCAGTGTGAGGGTTTAGCCTTGTATTGTCAGTTGCATACTATTGTGGTGCACCATTTCAAGTGATCTGTGTGACTGGTACTTTCACTTTGCGTGGTCATCTAATAAACCTTCTCTTTAAACTACATAGAGGTCATAAACACTTATTTAAGCCCATTCTTATCAGTAAGATAAGGACTGAGCTATAATGAATGTTTAGGTCAGAGAGCAGAGATAAGGAGTCTATCTGCTCCTGGTCTGACGGAAAAGACCAAAAATCCACAGGCAGCTAGTAGAGCATGTCAGCTCTGTACAGAAAAAAGGACTCCACATTTTCAATAAAGACCAAGTGAAAAATTATTTTTAGCTCAAAATAAGTACAATGCAATAATACAAAAAATTTCCCCCAAAGGTGTACATAGCCTTTAAGGTGTCGTACCTTTTATTATTTTATGCATTTATGAGCTGTCTGTAAAAAATCATTTACAATACAGCAGCACTGATTACGTTGTAGATATGGTTCTTATTAAGTCCAGCAGCCATAACAGCTGCATTTGGATTATACCCTTTTATGCAAAAAAAATTCTCAGGGATTTTACACCCCTATATGGATTTCAAGCACTTTTATAAGAAGTTACTAACATCCTTATGCATTCAATTTTAGCAGTGCTCTACAACTGGATGAGGACAAAAGCGTGAATGCAGAACTACTAAACAAGGTCTCATTTTTTGCTAAAGCGATCTATACTCAAGCGACAAAAGACTCTGAGAAACTCCAATTAGAGTTGGAACAGCTGAAGATCAAACTTTCCCCATATTCAGAAGAGGTGACAAAGCTGTTGAGCAAGAACACAAAAGATCTGGCGATAACGCTTAATCCCTACACTGAGGAGCTCCAGACTGAAGTAGAAAAAATCATGCTGGAATTTATCAAAAAGCTAAAAAATATAAATTTAGACTTGATCAGTGATAGTACGAAGGTGCCATTGGTCTTGTACTCACAAACACTAGATGCTAAAATGGCAGAGTGTCTTAACGCACTGAGGAACGCGGTAGGAACATGTACCGAGAGGGTGAAGGAGAAGATAGATCTTCAGGTTCTGGCCTTGTATGAAAGTCTTTCTCCTTTTGCGGAAGATATGCAAGATGCTTTGAGGAAAGAAATGGAGAACCTGAACTTTTCCATGAAAAAGACTGTTTTCTTGATTGAGAATAAAATCCTAGAGAGCCTTGTACTGCTGGAGAAGCAAATCACGCTCTGTACCAGTCTCCTAAAAGAGAAGAATAGTCTATTCTTTGGAAATGTAAGAAAGTCACTAGCATTGTGCCTGTTTGATATGAGCCAGAAGATCAAAGCATTTAAAGCTGTGGTGACCCTCTATAGAAATGCTCTTACCAAGTCAGTTGTGTTGCGTGTTGACAACATGAAAAACAAGCTTGGGGGGTCTGCAGCCGTGAGTCTGCAAGACCAAAAAGATTACCTGGAAAAGAATATCTTTGACAAGATCAGTGACCTCTTAAATAGCACCTTACTGACTACGGCGACAGGAACTATTGAAGAGTGAAAGCATAAACTCTACCCGCAGCGCTATAAAGCCAACCTAAAATATATTCTTATAGAAGAAAGCATAAAACAAGTACTATCTAGCTAAAGGGGTTTTCCGATATTCTGTTATTGAGGACCTATCCTGAGGATAGATCATCAATGTCAGATCGGAGAGGTCCGACATCCAGTACCCCCGCTAATCAGCTGTTCCTTACACCTCACCAAGCACAGCATCGTCCGTTGGATAGCGGCTGTGCTTGGTATCGCGGCTCCGCCTATTTACTTGAATGGGAGTGAGCTGCGCCTAGGCCATGTGACCAATGAATGTGACATCACTGGCCTATCCTGAGGATAGGTCATTAATATCAAAATCTCAGACAACCCCTTTAATATAGTTCATACAGGGTTTTAGCAAAGGTGAAGGGGCTGGTAGGACAAGCACCCATAGGTTGCTGGGTGGCAATATACCACTCTAACTTAGGCAGGTTATTTAGATGTGACAAGTGACAGCTCTCTTTAATAAGAAGAGTACAGCTTTGCTTTGAAATATATATATATATTTAGCATATACACCATGTAAGTATAAGTATACATGTATAAATACAGTAAGTAAGGATCACGGGATCGTTCTTCAGTGCTTTCTCAAACAATACAGGTGAAACTCGAAAAATTTGAATATCGTGCAAAAATTATTTTATTTCAGAAATGCAACTTAAAATTTGAATATTGTGAAAAGGCTCAATATTCTAGGCTCAAAGTGTCACACTCTAGTCAGCTAATTAATCCATACCCCCCAAGCAAAGGGTATCTCAAAATAGGGGTTTCATAAGCTGTAAGCCATAATCATCCAAATTATAACAAATAAAGGCTTGAAATATCTCGCTTTGCATGAAATGAGTCTCATATGTTAGTTTCACCTTTTAGGTTGCATTACTGAAATAAATTAACTTTGCACGATATTCCAATTTTTTAAGTTTCACCTGTACTGTAGGTCAAAGCACTTGAAATGAAGAAAAAAATCCAGTTTCCGATAAAAGGAGCAACCTTTATTTTTCAGCGATTAAAATCCCAAATACACAAGGTACATTCGTCTACGCGTTTCAGATAACGATGTGAGGATCCTGACTCACATCATGGTCCGAAACGCGTAGACAAATGTACCTTGTGAATTTTGGATTTTAATCGCTGAAAAATAAAGGTTGCTCCTTTTATCGGAAGCTGTATTTTTTCTTCATTTCAAATTGTTTCCTATGCTGTGCCTCAGGCATTTCCGTGCATCCGAAGTGAGCAGGAGGTGAGTGCTGTGACAACCCTTTTCTTTTATTGTACAATAGGTCAAAGCAGGCTTGGACTGGCCCACAGGGGAACAGGTGAATTGCCCGGTGGGCCCCTGAGCAAGATGGGCCCCTAGTCTCCCACATGGCACCGCATACTGAGTGCAATACATACAGATAGGCAGCATACAGCTCTCAAACAGCCTTTGCATACATATAAAAATTGGGTAGATTATTTAAAGAGGACCTTTCATGCGATTTTATTAAGGGAGATATATACCTGTACTTGCAGGGTACCACCGCTGATGCTGCCACCCTGCTTGATTTTTTAAAATATGCCTCCTATGCCCAGCTGTGCCCCGCCAGATTTTTCCCGCTCAGTATGCTAATACTGAGCATCGGAGCAATGGGGAGGAGACGCAGTCTTTCTCTGTGGGAGTTTCCTTCTCCCTGGCTGTAGCGCTGTCCAATCGCAGCGCAGAGCGTCACAGCCAGGGAGGTTTTTTTCTCTATGGCTGTGACGCTCTGCGCTGCGATTGGACAGCTCTACAGCCAAGGTAGAAGGAGACGCCCACGGAAAAAGACTGCGTCTCCTCCCCATTGCTCCGATGCTCAGTATTAGCATACTGAGCGGGGGAAATCCGGTGGGGCACAGCGGGGCATAGAAGGCATATTTTAAAAAATCAAGCATGGTGGCAGCATCAGTAGGGGGTACCCCGCAAGTACAGGTATATATCTCCCTTAATAAAATTTTATGAAAGGTCCTCTTTAACAAACTAATCAGTTTATTACTAGATGCATCAGGCGGCTGATGATGACTTCTGGGTATAGAGGCTGGCCAGACAATATCCTCTTTCCCACCTTCTTGAATTTGGACCCCCATAATCAGTCATCTTGCTGCTGCCTGTCGCTATGTGAGCATTTGATTCTGGCTTATATAACTAGAGGGCCCCAGCCCAGGGCAACGAGATACTGATAGGGCCTACGGAACAGAACAGTCTGAGGCACAGGCTAGGCAGTGGACTACTACTGAGAAAAATGTGTTTGCCACAGTTTTAGGGATTTTGGAATTGGGGTTCAGGAATTGGGGCCTCCAGAAAGTATTCTACTGGTTGGCCTAAGCCCCCCAGTCCAACAGATCATCTAAAGGATCTTGGCTGCTGGGACAAGGTTTGCATGCCTATTATCCTACCTATTCATACAATAGCTGCATACTCCATGGATTTACACTATCACAGCTGTAGATGTTGTCCACAGTTCTTAGAGACCAACTTCCTGGACAATATATAATACAATCTGTGATCAGATTATTAAATAAACTTTAAAAAAAAAGGAAATCACTTAAAGTCCAACCTTGAGCACTTGTTTGTTTCTTACTAAATACAAATTTGGCGCTAATGAACCTCTTAATAAAAACTAAAAATAACCATATTCTTGATTCAGAGCTTCAAAACCTCCACATTAAAAATGAATGATACAACTCTGGCTAAACAGTATGCAGTGAGCTCTCACACTCCCCTTAGTGGTAGTTGCAGACAGACAGAATGTTATATTTAAAGAGTAACTAACTTTTCAAAAAACTTCTGATGTGTCATACATACCAAAAGTTTAGATCGGTGGAGGTCTGAGTGCTGAGACACCTGCAGACCCTTAGGATGAGAGGAGAGAAGCCCTCTCCTCACTGCTGAGGACGTAACCGCCACAGGCCTATAGACTTCTATAGAGCCCGTCCTATGCACGTGCTTCTCTCCCCTCATTGTAGAGGTCGATATGGGTCTCAGCGCTCAGACTCCCACCGATTAAAACTTTTGATATGACTCTATGACATATCAAAAGTTTTTTGAAAAGTTTGTGTCCCTTTAAACTCAGCGTCTCTGCAGGGAATTTGGAGCTCTGTATCAGAACGATTGATCTCCAGCTCCTATAAGACATTAAGAAATGAATAAGCACAGGATCGACCTGAAAATGGCATAGTGTTGAGGTGGAGAGTCACAACTTTGTCAGCGCCTGTCCTATTCACTCTGCTATATAACATCTAATGCTGCAAATGATAGTAACCCTTTATTCAGAATTGTTCATTCCCAGAAAAAGTCTGTCTGCATTTATCCTCAGAATCTGAAATGTTTATAAAGGTTCCCCGGGATTTACATATTGATGACCTGTCCTCAGGAATATCTGCGGTGGTCAAACACTTGGCTACACCCCACGAAGCCGCTGTGCTCCAGTGAGCAGTCACAAGACCTATGTACAGCTCAGTCCCAATCAAGGAAGTGGGCCTTGGATGCAATATCAATGGGACCCCTGCCGATCTGCTGTTTGCTGAGCACAGCAGCTTCCTTGCAGCTTGCCAAGCATTGTATAGCGGCTGTGCTTGAATGGGTCTGAGCTGTGCCTAGGCCACGTGACACATGCCTAGGAAGAAGCCTAAGTGCTCACAGAGTGCCACGGCCTCTTCATATAACGGATCGCCGGTGGTCCCGGAAATCCTGAGGATAGATCATCAATATGAAAATCCCGGAGAATCCCGTTAAAGCTATTTGTAGCCAAAAAGTAGTAGTTACATTCTCCCAGGAATGATACATTTAACCTTCTATCATTATGTATTCTATTTTATATAATCAGTTGTCATCTGAAATAACTTTGAAACTTTCAAATAAAGCTTTCTGCAATGAATATCCACGTAGGCTTATTATGTATATTTTTCCATAGCAAAATACATAGTTTTAGGTTGTGCAGAGGTTGTGGTTGACCCTGGGGGACCCAAATGACCCTCTGACACATAAGACACCAGCAGTTTTATAAAAGAGTTGTAAAAAGAGCTGTGTTACTGTACAACTTCAATTTAGTCTATGCACATAGATTGCAGACCGTGTAAACTCACTGCACCCAATTCCATGTGCTGGTTAGGGGATGGGTCATGGTGCAGATATTACAGACAGCATCAAGTTACAGTTTACAGAGGATAGGTCATCAGTTAAAGAGTCTCGGAAAAGCCCTTTAAAGGGAGTCTGTCACCTGAGCCTTTTAGACCGCTCAGATCAGGTTATAGACTCCCTTGCCCTCATTACAATGGTACCTTTATTTGTTCTGTTCCTCACCGAGATCTTCAAAAAATGACTTTTTAAACTTATGCTAATGAGCTTCGGCAAGTGCCCAGGGGCGGCGTTACTGCAGCAAGTGCCCAGGCCCCTCGGGGATGTGCCCAGAAAACCACACCTCTTTCACCCTTCTGGCCCTCCCTCGCTTCCTATTATTACCTCCTCCTCTCCCTCCCAGATCTCGCGCCTGCGCGGCCGGCACAAGCGCAGTCTAACTACCTGTTCCTCTGCCCTCAATGGGCACAGCAGTGCGCAGGTGCGGGACAAGTGTGTAGCGGCGCAGGCGCAAGATCTGGGAGGGAGAGGAGGAGGTAATAATAGGAAACAAGGGCGGGCCAGAAGGGTGAAAGAGGTGTGGTTTTCTGGGCACATCGCCGAGGGGCCTGGGCACTTGCTGCAGTAACGCCGCCCCTGGGCACTTGCCGAAGCTCATTAGCATAAGTTTAAAAAGTAATTTTTTGAAGATCTCGGCGAGGGACAGAACAAATAAAGGTACCATTGTAATGAGGGCAAGGGAGTCTATAACCTGATATAAGCGGTCTAAAAAGCTCAGATTAGGTGACATACTCCCTTTAAAAGGCATATGTTAGCAGAATCAACCCTATTAAACCAGGCATAATAACTGGCAGGGCTGACCCTAGTCCCGATGAAAAGCATACCTTTGTTATGCAGATCAAATGTGCAGTTAAGTGCATCAAGGGCGGACCCAAGACACTCTGTGCACCATAGCTCCCCTAGTTTTCTCTGCCAGCCCCTCCTCTTCTTTTGGATTGGATTGGCATGGCCAGGTTTCTGCATTGTCAACTTCTCTAACCATGCTCTTTGTACACTTAACCCTTACGCTTCCAGCACTGTACATGTACAAGGTTTTTAAATCTGGCAACCGCAGGCATTTAACCCTTTAGCTACCATGGTTAAGTGTGACCACGGCATCTAAATGTCGAAACACCTGGAAGTGACAACTTCCGTGTTAAGAGAGGCTCCCCCGTGCGGTGATCGGGGAAGCCAGTGCTTCATTCTAATATGCTGAGAGACCCAGAATATATGATCTGCAGTTCCTATGTTGGCCTGCAGGTAACAGGTCAACACAGAATAACAGCAAATTGAGTTTATACGGCTATTTCCGTAAGCCCCATAGAAGTGAATTGAGTGGTGGCCGTGCTTGCGTGGTGTGCTTCCCAATCATTTCAATGGGAGTTCCGAAAATAACTGAGCACACTGCATAGGAATGAATGGAGGGCGACACAAAATCAAGTTATAATATATGCATATGAGCCTCTAGGAGCTGTTACTAGGACCAGATGTGATTACTTTTTCACTGCCTGGCCCTCTCAATCAAAGTGCAGAGAGCGCGGCAGTTGCAGAGACTGACAGCTGAGGCTCTAGGTGTAATGGTAACGCCCCTGTTGCTCCTAGAGGCTAATTTGCATATATTAAAATATAATTTTTCTCAGTAATGCGGGCACATATGAACGTGGGACCAACACAGATGCCTTCAGCTGCCAAGTTACATGTAGCAGGTTAGCCAGTTTCATGGGTACAAATCTGCTGACAGGTGCCCTTTAAGGACATGGATAATTTAGTTGAATTCACGTGGTCTGAAAGATCTTTGAATCCCGACATCATCCAACTGTGATAATAGCATTGGTCAGAAGATGTCAGTATAACCACAGAATTGTTTACAATGCACACAGTTACATTATACATTATGATATTTTAGTACTATATATTGTGACACAGTGAGAGATTTGGTCTGGGAAAACAGGTATTTTCCTCCCAGCATGTGCTGCTGGGCTGATTTACAGCCAGGTGAGGTCAAATACCTGACTTAATTTTAAGTGCCGGTCCGGGTTTTGGCAGCACCTGGCTGTCCTTAAATAGGCAGCTGGGCTCAGAAGCCATGTCTCAGTGTTGGGATCTGGGAGCCTTGTGTCTGGATGAAGGCTTGCTACCTGTTTAGCGTGAAAACAGGTTAGTGCTGCTATCAGCAAGGACTCTTTGAGGCAGAATTGCCGCATGGTGTGAATTACCACCAACATCGCAAGGTGACTTTTGGTTTGAATATGACTGCTTGTTTTGTCACTTGCCTGTAGTGGGAATAAAACACTGAACTGTTTGATCCAAAGAACTTGCTGTTGCCTCTATACTGCATCCGCTAATCCTGTCTACCAGAGTGAAACCCCACAATTGGTGGAGGATGAGGGAAAGAGCAGTGCCAGTGCCCACCACTCATATCGGGTGGCACAGTACCTTGCAGATAAAAAAGTCATTAAATTTTTTCTCTGCAATATAATTGCAGTTGCCTGCCAGTGAGTGTCAGGCCCACAGACTGTACTGTGCCCACTGCCCACCACTCATATAGGGTGGCACAGTACCTTGCAGATAAAAAAGTCATACATTTTTTACCCTTTAATATAATTGCAGTTGCCTGCCAGTGTGTGTCAGGCCCACTGACTGTACTGTGCCCACCACTCATATCAGATGGCACAGTACCTTGCAAATAAAAAAGTCATTTAATTTTTACCCTTTAATATAATTGCAGTTGCCTGCCAGTGTGTGTCAGGCCCACTGACTGTACTGTGCCCACTGCCAGTGCCCACCACTCATATCAGATGGCACAGTACCTTGCAAATAAAAAAGTCATTTAATTTTTACCCTTTAATATAATTGCAGTTGCCTGCCAGTGTGTGTCAGGCCCACAGACTGTACTGTGCCCACTGCCCACCACTCATATAGGGTGGCACAGTACATTGCACGGTGCACGCGCAGTGCCCCAAATTGGAAGTAAGAGGACTGACCAACCATCTTTTTCCATCTCCCGGTTCCTAAAATCTATTCCATACACCGGCCCCTGGACAAAACAGAGATTAAACTGGTAAGAATAGATTTTTTTAATTTAAAAAAAAGAGGACAGCCTCTGCGGAGCTGGGTATTTTTTGCCCGCGTTACTGAACGCTCATGCACAATGGCTGTAGGCTCATGCGTCCTTTTGCGGAGGTGACAAACCTGGTCAGTCAAACCCAAGGCAACATCATCGACCTCATCCCATATGCGTTTTTTCCGGAGCGTGCCCTGCGAAGAGTGCTGGATCAGGACGTAGATGAGCAGGAAGAGGAAGAGTTGTGGTCACCATCACCACCAGAAGCAGCCTTGTCGTCGTCGATTGCTGGACCTGCGGCAACGCAGAGAGAGGAGTCTGAAGAAGAGGAGTCAGAGGAGAAAGGTGGCTTTGAGGAGGTGGAAGACCAACGACAGCAGGCATCCCAGGGGGCTTGTTGTCACCTTTCGGGGACCCTTGGTGTTGTACGTGGCTGGGTGGAGGAAGAGACCTTCAATGACGTCAGTGAGGACAAGGAACGGGACATGGATAGCTTGGTATCCAACCTTGTGCAAATGGGGAGTTTGCGGTTGTGCAAATGGACTGTTTGCGGTTGTTTGCGATGTGTTACATGGGGAGTTTGGTCTGTCAGAGTTTGGTCTGTCACTGTGAAGCGGGCGTAACCCTTACACTACCTGATCGATACATCATACCTGATCGTATACACACACTGGATGTTTTAAAGCACGTTATTCCAAACAATTTAGGAATGTTAGGTGATTTATGCCCTTTATGGATTAAAACCTGACTCTGCGTCAACTATGTAATTTTCCATGGGAGTTTTGCCATGTATCCCCCTCCGGCATGCCACAGTCCAGCTGTTAGTCCCCTTGAAACAACTTTTTCATCACTATTGCGGCCAGAAAGAGTCCCTGTGGGTTTTAAAATTCGCCTGCCTATTGAAGTCTATGGCGGTTCGCCCGTTCGCGAACATTTGTGGAAATTCGCGTTCGCGAATGGAAAATTTTATGTTCGCAATATCTCTAGTGTAGAGGTATTGTGTGGCACAGTGTATGCTATATGTGTATAACATAAACATACTCCACATGAAAACTTACAGTTACTTGGCTTGGCCCTTGGGGATCTCGGACACCACTTCAACACTTTGGCCGGGGGCTCGGTGGAGCTGATGTTGTGTTTTATCCTAATGAGAAAGATTTCATAATAAGGATTTGGAGAATGGGCAGAGGGATAGCAGAGCAGGGAGAGGCTGGTGCTGCTACTAGGGGGTCATACCATGGGGGAGTAATAAAGCCCACAATAATGCCCCCCCCAGTAGAAATAATTCTCCTTATAATGTGCAAAACATACCCCCTTGTAATGCCCCCAGTTGAGCTAATGTTCCCATAATGTGCCAATATAAAATACCCCTTCTCAGTGCCCCCTGAGATGACCTCATAGTGCTCCTCTCCCCCTTCCCTATAGTACCAACCATAATGTGTCCCAGTATAAAATGCCCCTATACAGAGCCCCCCATATAAAATACTCCTTCTTTTTAGCCTCAGTAGATGCCCCTATAGTGCCATCCAATAATGTGCCAGTAAGATGTGCCCCCATAGATGCCCCCTAATAATGTGCCAGTAAGATATGCCCCCATAGATGCCCCCAATCATGTGCCAGTAATAAGAGCCCCCCACCATCATGTGCCAGTAGCCAGAGTGCCCCCCTATCATGTGCCAGTAGCCCCCTTATGTGCCAGTCGCCCCCCCATCATGTGCCAGTAGCCCCCTATCAAGTGCCAGTAGCCCCCCTTATGTGCCAGTAGCCTCCTATCATGTGCCAGTAGCCCCCCTTATGTGCCAGTAGCCCCTCTTATGTGCCAGTAGCCCCTCTTATGTGCCGGTAGCTCCCCTTATGTGCCAGTAGCTCCCCTTATGTGCCAGTAGTCCCCTCTATCATGTGCCAGTAGCCCCCATTATGTGCCAGCAGCCCCTCTTATGTGCAAGTAGCCCCCCTTATGTGCAAGTAGTCCCCCTTATGTGCCAGTAGCCAACCCTATCATGTGCCAGTAGCCCCCCTTATGTGCCAGTAGTCCCCCTTATGTCTGTGCCAGTAGCCCCCCATTATGTGGCAGTAGCCCCCCTTATGTGCCAGCAGCCCCCTTTTGTGCCAGCAGCCCCCCTTATGTGCCAGTATTGGAATTTGTACATACACTGCCCAAAAAAATAAAGGGAACACTTAAACAACACAATGTAACTCCAAGTCAATCACACTTCTGTGAAATCAAACTGTCCACTTAGGAAGCAACACTGAGTGACAATCAATTTCACATGCTGTTGTGCAAATGGGATAGAAAACAGGTGGAAATTTTTAGGCAATTAGCAAGACACCCCCAATAAAGGAGTGGTTCTGCAGGTGGTGACCACAGACCACTTCTCAGTTCCTATGCTTCCTGGCTGATGTTTTGGTCACTTTTGAATGCTGGCGGTGCTTTCACTCTAGTGGTAGCATGAGACGGAGTCTACAACCCACACAAGTGGCTCAGGTAGTGCAGCTTATCCAGGATGGCACATCAATGCGAGCTGTGGCAAGAAGGTTTGCTGTGTCTGTCAGCGTAGTGTTCAGAGCATGGAGGCGCTACCAGGAGACAGGCCAGTACATCAGGAGACGTGGAGGAGGCCATAGGAGGGCAACAACCCAGCAGCAGGACCGCTACCTCCGCCTTTGTGCAAGGAGGAACAGGAGGAGCACTGCCAGAGCCCTGCAAAATGACCTCCAGAAGGCCAGAAATGTGCATGTGTCTGCTCAAACGGTCAGAAACAGACTCCATGAGGGTGATATGAGGGCCCGACATCCACAGGTGGGGGTTGTGCTTACAGCCCAACACCGTGCAGGACATTTGC
This sequence comes from Bufo bufo, assembly GCF_905171765.1. NCBI lineage: Eukaryota > Metazoa > Chordata > Amphibia > Anura > Bufonidae > Bufo > Bufo bufo. Next base: position 68,928,176 of record NC_053389.1, read on the forward strand.
CATTTGCCAGAGAACACCAAGATTGGCAAATTCGCCACTGGCGCCCTGTGCTCTTCACAGATGAAAGCAGGTTCACACTGAGTACATGTGACAGACGTGACAGAGTCTTGAGACGCTGTGGAGAAGGTTCTGCTGCCTGCAACATCCTCCAGCATGACCGGTTTGGCATTGGGTCAGTAATGGTGTGGGTGGCATTTCTTTGGAGGGCCGCACAGCCCTCCATGTGCTCGCCAGAGGTAGCCTGACTGCCATTAGGTACCAAGATGAGATCCTCAGACCCCTTGTGAGACCATATGCTGGTGCGGTTGGCCCTGGGTTCCTCCTAATGCAAGACAATGCTAGACCTCATGTGGCTGGAGTGTGTCAGCAGTTCCTGCAATACGAAGGCATTGATGCTATGGACTGGCCCGCCCGTTCCCCAGACCTGAATCCAATTGAGCACATCTGGGATATCATGTCTCGCTCTATCCACCAACGTCACGTTGCACCACAGACTGTCCAGGAGTTGGCAGATGCTTTAGTCCAGGTCTGGGAGGAGATCCCTCAGGAGACCGTCCTTCACCTCATCAGGAGCATGCACAGGCGTTGTAGGGAGGTCATACAGGCACGTGGAGGCCACACACACTACTGAGCCTCATTTTGACTTGTTTTAAGGACATTACATCAAAGTTGGATCAGCCTGTAGTGTGTTTTTCCACTTTAATTTTGAGTGTGACTCTAAATCCAGACCTCCATGGGTTGAAAAATTTGATTTCCATTTTTTTATTTTTGTGTGATTTTGTTGTCAGCACATTCAACTATGTAAAGAACAAAGTATTTCAGAAGAATATTTAATTAATTCAGATCTAGGATGTGTTATTTTTGTGTTCCCTTTATTTTTTTGAGCAGTGTATATATAAAATTTAAAAAAACTTATACTTACCTCCTCCAGGATGCGATGCAGGCCTCTTCCGGCCTGTGTCCCTCGCTGGCTCAGGCGGGGCTATGACGTCATCGTGCCACCTGCAACGGCCTCTGATAGGCTGCCGGCCTAGTGCTGGCAGCCTATCAGAGGAACAGGGAGGGGACACACCTCTCCCTCCCCTGCCACAGCACAGACATTTGTATTGCCGTCCAGATGACTATTGAGATGAGTGAGCGCTTCCACAATGGAAGCGCAGCGCTCATCTCCTGCTGTGCCCTGCTGGTGCCCCCCTTCTGGCAGCGCCCTGGGCGGCCACCCGGCCAAAGAAATGGCCCTGGTCATACCCCTTGGTCTGCAAGGCGCCCCCGACACTTTTCACTAATAGACATTGTGCTTCATCCACATTGTCGGTACGTTTTGGCTTACCTGGACGATATTGTCATCCACAGTACCGACTGGGAAAGTCACCTACCCAAAGTGCAGGCTGAAGTGGACTCCCTTCCAAAAGCTGGCCTAACCGCTAACCCAAAAAAATGTGCGATAGGGTTAGAAGAGACTATGTACCTGGGGTATGTTATTGGGCACGGAAGTCATCAAACCCCAAGTAAACAAAATAGAGGCGATACGGAATTGGCCCCGATCTGTCACCACTAGGCCTGTCACCACTAGGCAATCACCAGGCTTGATAAAGGCTACCATGTAGCCGAAACGTTTCTGTCTGGTTTTATGGCACACATTCTATGAAGCTCGTCCAATAAGGAATTCACTGAAGATGCTGCCGTTGCCTCCTTTTGTACACTAGACAAATAAAGTCATTCCTGGGAATGGTGGGCTATTACATGAGGTTTGTTTCCCACTTTGCTACTCTAGCTGCGCCCTTGACAGGACTCTTGAAGGGACATAAGTCAATGATGGTTCGCCGGGATGATCGTGCGGAAGAGGCTTTCTCCGCTTTGAAGTCGGCCCTGTGTGGGTTCCCGGTTTTGGTGACGCCCGACTTCAAAAGGGAGTTTATAGTACAGACCGATGCTTATAGAAGTATGCCTCGGTGCTGTACTGTCTCAGGCAGTCAACAGGGAGGAGCATCCCGTTGTCTTCCTCAGCCGTAAGCTCACCCCAGCCGAGACCCGGTATAGTATATTGGAGAGAGAGTACAAAGAAAAGGGGGTTAGTCAGCACATCCCAATGCGTAGGTGCACATCGCTGTGGCTGAAAACATATAGAACAACACATATTGCAACAGCACTCTACAACCCAAATAAAGTACAAAGACATATTACATTGCAAATGCTATGCTAATAAATTAGAGATGCTTGGCAAATATATTTTGTACAAAAATATTTGAGCCCGTCTGCCGCACGTCAAGGCGATCTCTATAAGACGGAAACCTAACACTAAATTCACCTGTTATGTGCCATGACAACGACCATGAAATTCAGGAAGTGTAGGTTCCACATGCATGCTGGGACCCTTTTGGTTTATATCTATATAGTGCCAAAATGACCTCTATTGAATCCAGGGACTACAAGTACCAACATGTATGTGGAGCAAACTATGTACTCATGCTAATTAAAATCAACCATGTGAGGCAAGACAGGCTGCAGGAGTGCATGACCAAAGATAGGAGTCAGCCACATCTCCCATATAAATTGACTGGCTGACTTCTATCTTTGGTCGTGCACTCCAAAAGGGGCCCAGCATGCATGTGGAACCTACACTTCCTGAATTTCATGGTCGCCATCATGGCACATTACAGGTGAATTTAGTGTTAGGTTACCGTCTTATAGAGATCACCTTGACGTGCGGCAGACGGGCTCAAATATTTTTGTACAAAATATATTTGCCAAGCATCTCTAATTTATTAGCATTTGCAATGCAATATGTCTTTGTACTTTATTTGGGTTGTAGAGTGCTGTTGCACTATGTGTTGTTTTATAGTGGAGAGAGAGTGCCTGGCTATCAAGTGGGCACTAGAATATCTCTGCTATTATTTATTGGAGAGAAAATTCCGCCTGGTGACTGACCACTCCCCTCTCAAGTGAATGAGCCAGGCCAAGGTCAGAAATGCCCGGGTCACCCGATGGTTTCTCTCCCTACAAAATTTTGATTACTAATATGGTGGGGGGAGGGGGGGTCAGATAAAGGAAAGAAGTCAACAACATGAAGACCAAGGAGCTCTCCAAACAGGCCAGAGGTGTGGGGAAATCTAGATCAGGGTTGGGTCACAAAAAATATAGCATGACTACAAACCTGACAAGAAAAGACTGCCCACCAAAACTCACAAATGAGATAAGGGGGACATTAATCAGAGATTCAACAAATACACCAATGAAAGAGCTCCAAAGATCGACAGCAAAGATAGAAGTATCTGTCCACAGGACCATTATAAGTCATACGCTCTACAGGGTGGGGCTTTATGGAAGTGACCAGAAAAAGTAATTACTTTAAGAAAAACATAAGAAAACACATTTGGAGTTCCCCGTACAGCATATGGTAGACACCCCAAGCACATGGAAGAAGGTTCTCTGGTCAGATGAGACTAAAACTGAACTTTTTGGTTATCGTGGGGAATGTTATGAGCAGCACAACCTCAACACTTCTCATAATCCTAAAATTGCCATTCACACAGTAAAGTGTGGTGGTGGCAGCATCATGGTGCGGGGGAGCTTTTCAGCAATGGAACTGGAAAACTGGTCAGGATTGAAAGAATGATGGCGGGCAGTAAATACAGGGCAATTCTTGATGTAATCTGGTTTCAGTTTGCTAGAGATTTGAGGCTGGGCCGTGGTTCACTTTCCAGCAGGACAATGACCCTAAATACATTGCTAAAGTTACAATGGATGGGGTTTAAGGGGTAACATCCCAATGTCTTGCAATGGTCTAGTCCAGGGATGGCTAACCTCCGACACTCCAGCTGTGGTAAAACTACAACTCCCCAGCATGCTCCATTCATTTCTTTGGAGTTCTGAAAACAGCGAAGCAAGTGTGCATCTTGGGAATTGTAGTTTTATCACAGCTGGAGTGCTGGAGGTTAGTCATCACAGGTCTAGTCAAAGCCCAGACCTCAATCCAATGGAGAATCTGTGGCATGACACGAAGACTGCTGTACACCAATTCTACACATCTGACTTCAAGAAACTTTAGAAGTTTTGCCTGGAAAAATTGACAAAAATCCCAGTGTCTAGATGTGCTAAGCTAATAGAGATATACCCCAAAATACTTGCTTCCGTAATTGCGGCAAAAGGTGGCTCCAAAAGTATTGACTTTCAGGGGGTGAATACTGATCCACATCGTCTTAATTATTGCTAACGTCAAAGTAAAAATATTTTGTACCTTCCAAGTGGTAGCCGTGTTGTGTACCGGTATATGGTACAAACCAACAAAAAAATCCATTTTTAATCAAGGTTGTAAAGCAACAAAACAGGGAGGAGTAAATACATACGCAAGGCACTGTGTCTACCATATCAAAAGATAATTTGAACTGTATTTCTCCTTTAAATGGTTCTTTCTCAGTGCACGTCAGCATTACACGATGCACTATGCCGTTGTATATGATGCGATGAAGGTGGACTTTACTCAGGATCATCCAGTTCTGTATAGTTGGAGGTCTGACGCTGCCCCTTGGACTTTGCTGTTGATTTAAGTGACAGACTCTTGCAGACAGACTGAAAACAGCACATAGCAAACATATACCAAAGATAACAACTCCTCAGCCGTCAACTTTGCCCCAATTGTAACTGTTTGTACACAAGAAAAGTAAGAAAAGGTGTCAGGTTCGAAGCCATGTTTCAGTAGTGTTCATCAACCAGTAGCTCGAAGCCCTCAGTTTGTGGCTCATAATAGAAGGAGCTCTGGGTAATGGCTATAGGTAGTGAACACAATAACATTTTCACATTGATAATATTGAAGAGATATCCTAACATCCACGTGGTGCCAATTTGGATGGTATTGTACCTACTTCCTTTGGTATGTAGCGCTTAGGCAATACCAGTTGTACCCCTTGCTTCACATAGGTTTGTGGACCAATAAAAGGATCAATCTGTTAATGATGGTACTTTCATATGTTCTTCTTTCCCCACATTTAAAGGGATTGTCTGAACTTTTACTATTGATGACCTATCAGATCGACGGGGGTCCGACACCTGTAACCTGTCATCAATAGTAAAAGCCCAGAAAACACCTTTAATATTTCTCTCATCTTCTGAGTTTAACATGGCTCCCTATCATCACTCAGAACTGAATGTGGTTCACAGGGTTCAAAAGTTTGAGGACCTTTAGAAGGTCAAATTATGGCACTTTAGAAAGTAAAAGCTAGACCTTATAAGCCAGATTCTTTTTCTGTTCATTGAATAACTTTTCCAATATATTTAGGACCTGGTGGAAGTATCCACCACCCACACAGTAGTCGTCCTATCAACTGAACTGTTTCTTTGTTAGTGACACCATTAAATCAACTCTTTCTTCAAAATGATGATCTTCATTGCAGCAAACATGTGTCTCACAGACTATTATAGGTTTTTGTCATTTGCAAATGAATGAACTCCATCCTCGTGTAGCCTTTGTGTTTCTACTAATAGAGCATTACAGATAATATACCGATTAGCCATAACATTAAATCCACTTCCCTAGTACTGTATAGTTCCTCCTCATGCCTAAACAGCTCTGACCCATCGAGGCATGGACTCCACAAGGCCTCTGAAGGTAGTCTGTGGTGGTATCTGGTACCAAGACCTTAAGTTCTGTAGGTGGTGAGGTGCGGCCTCCATGAATTGGACTTGTTGTCTAGCACGTCCCACAGATGCTCAATCAGATTGGGGACTTTAAAGGTCGAGTCATCAACTTGAAGTCTTAAAACTATTCCTGATCAATTTTTGCAGTGTGGCCAAGGCATTATTCTACTGAAAGAGGCCACTGCCATTAGGGAATATTGTTGCTATGAAGGGACGCACTTATCTATACAATGTTTAGGTGGGTATAGCAGGTAACACCCAATACTGTCTGTACACGTTAAACAGGGGTTGTAAATAATTTCCCACACAGGTAGTTCTTGTTGGAGCAAGCAGTGTACTCAAAAGGCTCAATACATAAATTTTCCAAACTTCTGGTCCCTTTCTGTTATACCCAGCATTAATTTTGTCAGCAAGCTGTGCTACAGTAGTTCTTCTGTGGGACTGGACCAGACAGGCTAGCTACGTGCTTTAATGAACCTTGGGTGCCCATAAAACTGGCACTGATCATCCTTCCTTTTGGTTGGAATACTACTAATTACTACATACCCGGAACACACTGCAAGATCTGCTGCATAGGAGATGCTCTGCACCAGTCATCTAGCCATCACAATTTGGCACTTGTCAATGTTGCGAAGTTCCTTACATGTGGCCATTTTTCTTTAAATATACCAAATTCAAAAACCGACTTGCTGCCTAATATATCCCACCAAAGGAGCCATGATCACAAGGTAATCCATGTCATTCACTTAATTAGCATATAATACTGAGGTCACAGCCACACATGCAGGATAAAAAAAAACTTTAACTTTTTTTAAGGACACTGTCATAACTAGAGATGAGCGAATCGAAGCTGATGAAGTGGAATTTGATCCGAATTTCAGGAAAAATTCGATTTGCAAAGAATACGAATTTCCTCGTGCTTCGTGGTAACAAATTGAAGTTTTCCTAAAATGGCGGCTGCACGTGTGAAAACATGGGGCAATGAACTCTGGGAAGGCGAGATCACCCAGATTGACATGCCTGCATGAAGCCAATCAGCAGCCAGCCAGCCCTGTGATGTCACAGCCCTATAAATACGGCAACCATCTTGGATTCAGAAATTTTTCCAGCATTCTGAGTGCAGGAACAGACGTGAGAAGGCGCTAGGGACAGCAATAGGAAAAACCTGATTGTGAAAAAAAAACCTGAAAAAAAGATTTATAAGTGCAGGGAAAGGATAGGGAGGAATCATTTCACAGCATCTTAGTGCAGGGAGAGACGTCAGAAGGCGCTAGGGACAGTGATAGGAAAGCGATTTACAAGTGCAGGGAAAGATTATTTAGGGATCCAAATAGCCATTATACAGCTCTGTCATTCCAGCTATTTGTTCTTGGGGTGTAAGTGCTATGTTGAAAATCCTTTAGTGGCTTATATCTGTGGAAAAAGAAAAATATATTCTTAGTTCACTTCTGCAGTTGTATGTGGTGAAAGCGTTTAGTGGCATATTTCAGTACAAAAACAAAAATATATACGCAGTTCACTTCTGCAGTTATATGTGGTGAAAAAGTTTATTGCCGTATTTCATTACAAAAAAATATATATATACGCACTTCACTGTTGCAGTTATTTGTGGTGAAAGCGATTAGTGGCCTATTTCAGTACAAAAAGAAAAATATCATTGTTGCTTTTTAGGGGTGTTTTAATTTGCTTTTAATTTATTTAGTTCAGCTAAAAGTATGTCAGACAGAGAAGTGCCAGGCCATACACAGAGGAGTGACAGAGGCCTAAATGTTTCTGGGGCAGGCAGAGGTTGCAGCAGAGTAAGGGGGTGTGGAAGCAGGATTTGTAGCAAGAGGCCTGAGCTCCCGGTGTCATCTAGCGGTCATGTCTTGACCAGCAACCCAGCAGTTTTTGATTGATTAACTCGGTCATCCACTTCATCCCAAGTGACATCAGACACCCCCAGCCAACACTCGGTGGGTTCGTCAGACATAACCCTTAGTTGGCATGGGCCGGGAGCAGGCCCTGCGCCCTCACCTGTCCTCAAACTGCCTCTGTCCTTTTCTGTTCCCACAGCCAGAGAAGTACTATATGCTGTCGGCTCAGCTCCACTATACAGCGAGGACGAGCTACTAGAGGACAGTCAGCAGCTACTGCCCAGCCTATATCTGGAGGACACATCCGCCGCTTCCTCCGCTAGGCGGGCAAGTTGAAGAGTACATCAGTGACGTGCAGACACTACTCAGTCTACCTGCCCAGGAAGTAGTGGTGCAGGGGTTCACGGAGGCAGCGGCGGTACTAGTCAGTCAGTGCTGACTGTTGGGGGGAAAATCACCTACTCGGCGGTGTGGTAGTTTTTTGTTAAGCCGCCGGAGGAGGTTAACATGGCCATATGTAAAATATGTGGGCAGAAGGTGAAGCGTGGCCAGGGTGCCAAAGTTGGCACCATGGCCCTGCGCCAACATATGCAGCATCACCATAAAGTGGCCTAGGAGAACCATGGCTCCGATGTGGTGGCCCAGCCTGCCGCAGAAACCGCTGCATCACCCAGTGGCATGCACCCGGTTTCAGGCAGTCAAGGCTCCACCACCTCAGCTGAAGGGAGCTGTCTGTCATTCCCATCTTCTGTTGGTCCAGATGCTCCTGCTCCTCCTCCTTCTACTCCTCATCAGTCATTCCGTCAGTAATCAATCACCGAATTGATTGCCAAGAGACAGCAGTATGCGTGCACTCATCCAACGGCACAGAAGCTGAATGTGTTCCTGGCCAAGTTGCTGGTGCTGCAGTCCCTCCCTTTTCAAGTGGTGGACAGCACCTTTCAGAGAACGGATGGCTTGTGCCGAGCTGAGGTGGAGAGTGTCAAGCCGTCATTCCTTTGCAAAAAAGGCAGTACCAGCCCTGCACAAATATGTAGAACAGAAGGTGGGCCAGTCCTTGTGTCTATCGGTGTCTGGCAAAGTGCAAGGCAGCGCCGATGTGTGGAGCTATAACTACGGTCAGGGACAATACATGTCCTTTACAGCCCACTGGGTTAATCTGGTTCCTGCACAGCCACACCAGCAACTTGGCCAGGTGACGCTGCTTCCGCTTCCAACTACGACAACTCAAAATCAGAACCATGGTGACCAACAACTGGAAGAACATGGTGTTGGCGCTGCATCAAGGATGGTTGACCCATGCGCCCTGCATGGCACACGTGTTCAATCTGGTTGTCAAGCGCATCCTGAAGTCTTCCACCCATCTGCAACACATCCTAAAAATGGCCAGGAAACTTTGCATGCACTTCAGCCACTTGTACACCGCAAAGCATACCCTCCTTGAGCTGCAGCGGCAGAACGGCTGATATGCGATGTTTCCACCCATTGGAATTCCACCCTCCATATGTTGGACCGACTATACGAACAGAGAAAGGCCCTCAAAGATTTCTTGATGATCCAAGCGAATAGGAGTACTCCCCTGTGTAACTTCGATGTCAGCCAGTGGCAGCTCATGTGTGACACCTGCCGTTTACTCAGGCCCTTTGAGGACGCCTGTTGTTTGTCAGTCACCAGGAGTACTGCATGAATGACGTCATTCCACTGCTTCATGTCCTGGAACAGATGCTGGTAACAATGGCTGGTCACTGGTCAGGGGACAGGAGATGTGGCGCCTAGATCTCACGGCCACATGAACCCTGTGGGAGCTGAACTGGAAGAGGAGGAGGACGGGGAGGAGGACATTGGAGCACAGGCAATGTGTAGCAAAATGGGTGGTTTTTCTACTCAGCTGACAGGAGAGGAGGAGCAGGAGCAGCCAGAGGAGCTACAGGGCGATGAGGAAGACGAGACAGAGGACCCAGACACACCGTGGCAGTATGAAGTGGATATGGAGGCAGGGAGTCCCTCCGAGTCACTTGAACAAATGGCCCGATGCATGCTCACTTGCTTGCGTAGTGACAGCCGAATTGTCAGCATTCGTCGGAGGGATGTCTTCTGGCTCTCCACTTTGTTGGACCCTCGCTATCGGTCAAAAATGGGGGCCTTTTTTTACACCCACTGAGAGGGAGGACAAACTGAACTACTACAGAGACATCCTATGTAGTCAGTTGGCCGCTGCCTATCTGCGCCATTCTCCATCCTCTCGCAGGTGTGACCGGGGGAGCCCTCTGCGCTCACGTTCCACTGCCATTTCTGCTGGAAGGGGTGGGGTGGGCAGGAGCAGCAGAAATGAGTCTACAGGAGTCTACAGTCGCTGATGAGTAGCTTTCTTCACTCGTATAGTGAAGAAACTACTCATCATGAGCAGCAGGTAGACCTGGAGCAGGACCTGAACCAGCAGGTGGTGGCATAGTTGTACAGCACCCTGCCAACCCACATTGACTGGGCAGCCCAACTGGATTTGTGGCCGCAACTAGCAGAGTTTGCCCTGGACAAGCTATCCTGCCCGGACAGTAGTGTGGCATCAGAGCGGGTGTTTAGTGCGGCGGGGGCCATAGTTACCCCAAGGAGAACTCGCCTGTCCACCCAAAATGGGGGGAGACTGACCTTTGTCAAGATGAATCAGGCGTAGATCAGCCAGGATTTCCACCTACCAATGCCTGATGCATCTGATAAGATCATCCATGTTGCCTCATCCAAACCTTGAAAAAAGAGACCGGTTTCTTCTGGCTACCTGCCTCAGCAACTACTCTGATGCCACACATCTGATGCCAAGTTCTCCTTCTTTCACCCACCTTCATCAGTGGGTACTGGTATTGCCACCCACCGCCCCACTCTGTCACTGGGTCACTTTGTGGTCTCCTGATGCTGCTGCTGCCATCTCCACACTATGTCACCTTGCCACTCTGTGGTATCCTTAAGCTGCTGCTGCCATCTCCACACTATGTCACCTTGCCACTCTGTGGTATACTGATGCTGCTGCTGCCATATCCACTCTATGTCACCTTGCCACTCTGTGGTATCCTCCTGATGCTGCTGCTGTCGCCAACTCCAGACTCGGTCATTGTGCCACTCGGTGGCCTCCTCATACTGCTGCCAACTTCAGACTCGGTCATTGTGCCACTCGTTGGCCTCCTCATACTGCTGCCACCTCAAGACTGTCATTGTGCCACTCAGTAGCCTTCTCCTGATACTGCCAACTCCATACTCGCTCATTGTGCCACTTGGTGGCCTCCTCCTGATGCTGCCAACTCCATATTCTGTCATTGCGCCACTCGGTGGCCTCCACATACTGCTGCCAACTTCAGACTCGGTCATTGTGCCACTCAATGGCCTCCTCATACTGCTGCCAACTCCAGACTCGGTCATTGTGCAACTCGGTGGCCTCCTCATATTGCTGCCAACTTCAGACTCTGTCATTGTGCCACTTGTTGGCCTTCTCCTGATGCTGCTGCCGCCACCTCCAGACTCGGTCATTGTGCCACTCAGTGGCCTCCTCATACTGCTTCCACCTCCAGACCCTGTCATTGGGCCACTCTGTGGTCTCCTCATGCTGCTTCCACCTCACCACTATGTCATAGTGCAATGAGCAGGACCATGGTACGATCGCCAATGTTGCAGTGGGTCAGGATATGTGTATGAAAGTCTGAGTAGTTTGTGACGCCAATTGAAGCTTGCGCAGGTCCTATTGCAGGGCCCTTTAAGATGTTATAACTCACGTATCAGGTGAGGAATGCCAGAGGGGGAACAGTGTCTCTGTGTAATGTCAACAGTGTCTCCTACCTTGGTACGGCTGGACTCCTGGATCCTGGCTCACTTGCAATAAATGAGTGTTGTTAGCAGGAGTAATTGAGGAACTCTGGTAGTAAGGAATGAGATCCAGACTGGTGATATAATCCAACTTGTCTTTACTTAATGCAGCTTGAATCCATACGAGTTACAGCATAAGTCTTGGGTCCCAGCAGGTATTGGCAATATGTGGCAGGAATCAATATATATTCTGCTTCTTAACATATGCCTAGTGAATCTGGCAGGTATCTGTCTTCTGCTCTATCTTCTGCTTGGTGTGGGCCTGACTAGCTGAGGGGGGATTTGGCTTCTCCTGGACTCTGGATCTGTACTCTCAGGACTGCTCGCAGGGTATAGTTCTTCCTGGAGATCTGTAGTTCTGGAGGTGCTGCTTGCTTGTCCCCCAGCACTGAGGCTGAAGGCTCAGTCTGGGAAGGGTGATCCTTGGCCTCAGTCGAGGCTGGATCCTAGGTTGGGATCCCTGTAGCTGGGAGCTCCTACCAAAACAGCCTGCCCCTAGCAGGGGTGGCTGGTACACTAACTAGAACTTCCTCTCCTCCCCATGAGGCAGGATGTGGGAACATTCCACACCTCCTCAAAGAGGGGGGAGCTAGACTGGAATGAACTATTCCAGTCCAGATATACTAAACTGTTTAAGATCCTGCTACATACTGCTGCCACCTGCTGGTGTACATGGAAATTACAGTACAATATATAAAACAGGCCTGAAAAATACATGTAATGGAAAATGCAATGTTAGATTACACAGGATGACAATAAATATACACCTAGCATGATGTAGCAGGGAGAAGGAGTTTAGTGACATACTCCGGAATGTTACATTCCCCCTTACTTTAAGTTAAGCCGTCCTCGGCTTACGTTGAGGAGGGTGAGAAGAATCAGCTCTGGGTACCCAATAAATACAACGTGCTGCGTGAATTACATATATACACCGCGTGCAGAATTATTAGGCAAATGAGTATTTTGACCACATCATCCTCTTTATGCATGTTGTCTTACTCCAAGCTGTATAGGCTCGAAAGCCTACTACCAATTAAGCATATTAGGTGATGTGCATCTCTGTAATGAGAAGGGGTGTGGTCTAATGACATCAACACCCTATATTAGGTGTGCACAATTATTAGGCAACTTCCTTTCCTTTGGCAAAATGGGTCAAAAGAAGGACTTGACAGGCTCAGAAAAGTCAAAAATAGTGAGATATCTTGCAGAGGGATGCAGCACTCTTAAAATTGCAAAGCTTCTGAAGCGTGATCATCGAACAATCAAGCGTTTCATTCAAAATAGTCAACAGGGTCGCAAGAAGCGTGTGGAAAAACCAAGGCGCAAAATAACTGCCCATGAACTGAGAAAAGTCAAGCGTGCAGCTGCCAAGATGCCACTTGCCACCAGTTTGGCCATATTTCAGAGCTGCAACATCACTGGAGTTCCCAAAAGCACAAGGTGTGCAATACTCAGAGACATGGCCAAGGTAAGAAAGGCTGAAAGACGACCACCACTGAACAAGACACACAAGCTGAAACGTCAAGACTGGGCCAAGAAATATCTCAAGACTGATTTTTCTAAGGTTTTATGGACTGATGAAATGAGAGTGAGTCTTGATGGGCCAGATGGATGGGCCCGTGGCTGGATTGGTAAAGGGCAGAGAGCTCCAGTCCGACTCAGACGCCAGCAAGGTGGAGGTGGAGTACTGGTTTAGGCTGGTATCATCAAAGATGAGCTTGTGGGGCCTTGTCGGGTTGAGGATGGAGTCAAGCTCAACTCCCAGTCCTACTGCCAATTTCTGGAAGACACCTTCTTCAAGCAGTGGTACAGGAAGAAGTCTGCATCCTTCAAGAAAAACATGATTTTCATGCAGGACAATGCTCCATCACACGCGTCCAAGTACTCCACAGCGTGGCTGGCAAGAAAGGGTATAAAAGAAGAAAATCTAATGACATGGCCTCCTTGTTCACCTGATCTGAACCCCATTGAGAACCTGTGGTCCATCATCAAATGTGAGATTTACAAGGAGGGAAAACAGTACACCTCTCTGAACAGTGTCTGGGAGGCTGTGGTTGCTGCTGCACGCAATGTTGATGGTGAACAGATCAAAACACTGACAGAATCCATGGATGGCAGGCTTTTGAGTGTCCTTGCAAAGAAAGGTGGCTATATTGGTCACTGATTTGTTTTTGTTTTGTTTTTGAATGTCAGAAATGTATATTTGTGAATGTTGAGATGTTATATTGGTTTCACTGGTAAAAATAAATAATTGAAATGGGTATATATTTGTTTTTTGTTAAGTTGCCTAATAATTATGCACAGTAATAGTCACCTGCACACACAGATATCCCCCTAAAATAGCTAAAACTAAAAACAAACTAAAAACTACTTCCAAAAATATTCAGCTTTGATATTAATGAGTTTTTTGGGTTCATTGAGAACATGGTTGTTGTTCAATAATAAAATTAATCCTCAAAAATACAACTTGCCTAATAATTCTGCACTCCCTGTAGACATACAAAGACAAAACATGAAACGGCTTTCCCCAGGTTCCTGCCCGCTAGAGTAAGGTGTCCAACACAGTTTCCTTCTCTTGGTATAACCAGGTAACCTAAATACTGCACAAAGCAAAACCTTTACTGACTGACTTTTTGGGGTATCGTCCACCAATACCAAAGAAAGCATGGGGGTGTCTTTACTCCGTAATCCCACCATTATGTAATGGAATGCCCGCAAATGAAAGGGTGGCTTTATCCTGTATTCCTTTCCTGCACCATAGCTTGAAGAAATTTGGCTTGTAGCACGATCACTATGATGACTGTGGGGTAGCTAGAATATGTGGCTCTAAGGTTTGAGGCGCCTTACCTTAGGCAAAAGGCTCAGAAGGGGAGGTATTTATTGTCTCCGTATACTTCTGGCAAGTCACAGGAGGAGGGTAGTACGATCCCATGGATCTCCTGGAAATGAGACACCTCAGGATGGGAACAATCCTGAACATTTAACAACCGGGAAGGAGCAGCCTAGGGCTTCTAACGATTCCCGAAGCAGCAGGGGTACCTGTGTACTTACTTGATCTGCCTGGACTTACCACTTGGTCCTACCCTGGGTACCTATGGGTATATATCACCGGGTGTAGGCCATTAGTATTCAACGTCCGTATAAAGACAGTCCGTACAAAGAGGAGAGAGAACAAGAGCTGTTAAGTTAAGGCACACTTTAAGTAAGTTGCTACATTGTGCAATCATCCTAAACAGTGCATAAATTCACATTGCGGCACCTAGGAGGATAATACATACACACAATGGGCATGTTACTTGAACGTTGCATAACTTGTAAACTGGTACTTAGTGCAAAAATTATTAAAGTAGAAAATCACAAAGAGCTCAGGTATCGTTTGAGTCTTTTCTTTGGGTGCAAGCTTTTATGTTGCAATAAAACATTTTTCTAAAATAGTGCAAATTATTAAGGCAAGGATAGGCTCAACAATAACTTGAGTCCTTTTTCCTGGAAGTGCTTGAAATTGTATCCTCTGGAAACTGATAAAAGTCCATTGTAATCCACAGGGGTAAGAAGTTAATTGTAATCCAAAGGGATAAAATGTTTAAGAGCACCAGGCTATCAAGTAACCTGAGAAAGGGGATAAAACACTGAACTTGGACGTGAGGGGGTTAAATACTGATGGGGGGAGTCCTAACTGAGCATGACCATCAGGGTGAGGACTAACCAGGCAACCTGAAACAGAAAAATGTTAAAACACACACAACGCCAACAGGTCCTCACCCGTCAGGAATCAGTCCACGGAGTGGCTCCCAAATGTCATTGGTTGCTGTAGTGGATACTTTTTAGAGGAAGGTATCCAGCTCCTCATTACTACTGGAACTACTGAATCGCATGAGGGGACGCTCCTGCCTCTGGTGGTAACTCATGGTGGCTGCCGTTGTGGTACGCCACTGCCCTCTGCTGGTTGCTGCAGGTACTGGCTGAGTTGACAGCCTGGAAAACGTGGCAGTCACACGCCGTAGCCCGGGATCTCCAGCCGGCACAGAGGGGGATAGAACCTCTGGCTGAAGGGGCTCAGGGCGGGTTGGAGCAGGTGCCTGAGGCTGCTTCCATGGGAGGATGAAGGGCTGCACCTTTGGTTTAAATGTCAGGACTGAATTGTTTATCTGTCCTACCCTCAGGGTTGGTGGTGCGGCCAAATCTGGTATGAGCGGTGCTGGCTCAGGTTGGGGCTGCTCCCTAAATCTCATATGGCCGTCAGGGGTTTCTTGGAGACACCTCACCTTGCCTGCAGAGCCTGGATCTTCCTGCCAGGTCTCTGGGACGACGGCAGGGGTGAGCGGCTTGTCCAGCAACGTGACTCCAGCAGCGAATGGTCCCTGTATGGAGCGCATGGGAGTATACTTGACTTGATCCCCCACATATAAGTTGTGCTGGTCCTGTGGCAGGTAGTGTCGCTTGACCGAGCGACGGCCCACAAATACTTCTGAACCGGAGTAGTTATCCTGCAGGAACCCGACTCCTCGTTCCACAGAGAACCACTGAACGGTTCCGGTCCTCCTGATTAATGTGGGATTCCCTGGCTGGGGGTCATCTATCACTTGCTTGACCCACTCCTCGACGGCTGATTTATACTCCCAGGCCGTCTGGGCGAAAGCGGTGATCTCGTGAGGAACCTCAGGGTTCAGGCTCTTGAGCTTGCTAGCAGTGGAGCTGGGCGGCGGAGTGGATACGCCAGCCGCCTGCGCCGCACCAGTAGGTGTCTGCAGTGGAGCAGGCCTAGGCCTGGTGGCGGTTGCTGGGGTAGCAGGACGTGGTGCAGAGGCAGATGCGGACCGGGCCGGGGCCTCAGGGAGCGCGGCAGCTCCTACCTGTGGTTGCGGCCGGACGGCCAGTTCCGGTGCCTTCTGGTTGCCATCTGGGGGTGCCATCTTCATCTGGAACACCGGCTTGTTAAGGACGGGGGTTACTGCGTCAGCGGTGTCCTCCGCGCGAACAGGCACAACGTCGACATCCATCGTCACTGGTACGTCGCCTTCCGCGGTGGCACTTGGTATAGAGGAGGGATCCACAGCCTCCGGGAACTTGATTAAGTCCTGGCTCTCTGCATCAGGGACCGGGACATCAGCGGCGGCCCTCTCTGGATCCTCAGGGATACTGGCCAAGGTAGGTGGCGCAGGTTCTTTGTCCAGGGAGGAATCCACTGCCTCCGCGCTGGTACCAAATATCGAGGGACCGCGTCTTTTCAGTAGTTTGGAGACCTGAATCTCGAGCAGATATTCTGGGTAGACTGGCTCTCCGCCAATGGACATCTCGTTCAAATTTGGACGTGAATACCCCATCGCTGCCTCTTTGAATACGCAAACTGCCAGATCTGAGGGTGGAGCCCAGAGGGAGGAGTCTTTATCCCATTGGCTCACAATAGAAAGTTCACTGGGGGGCAGTCTTTAGTTTTCCCGCTTCCAGGGGGGCGTATTCGACATCTTCGCCTTCTTGAGAGGGCGTTCTTGTCTTTTCCCGCTTCTGGGGGGCGTATTCAGCAATTTCGCGCCCCTGAGAGGGCGTTCCTGTCTTTTCCCGCTTCTGAGCATGAAGAAGAAACGCCATTTTAACGAATATGGCGAATTAACTCTTGGAATGCTGGAACGCACGTTTAGCTCTTTCTGGCATAGCAATAAAGCAATAAAGTCACTTTGCAGGGTCCCTGCACAAGCGGCAGCGGTTGCAATACTGTGAGACATGCGATGGGATCCATTCCAACACACAACTGGATCCGGTTCTGTTGGACAGGGATAGCACACAATTCAATCCGAATCCTGTTCGAGGCGCCACTTATGCAATGAGCAGGACCATGGTACGATGGCCAATGTTGCAGTGGGTCAGGATATGTGTATGAAAGTCTATGAGTAGTTCATGACGCCAATTGCAGCTTGTGCAGGTACTATTGCAGGGCCCTTTAAAGGGCTTCTGTCACCCCACTAAACAGTTTTATTTTTTTTTTGGTTAGTTATAATCCCTATACTGCGATTTTTTCATACATACTGTAATTAATGATTTCGGTTCAGTAGATTATGTTAAAAACGTATTTTTAAAATATGCAAATTACCTTACTACCAGCAAGTAGGGCGGCTACTTGCTGGTAGCAGCCGCATCCTCCTATCCTAATGACGCCCCCTCCGCATGTTGATTGACAGGGCCAACGGACGGGATCGTCCTCTGGCTGGTCCTGTCTGCTATCAAGATCTCGTGCCTGCGCCGTAACGGTATTCAGTCGGCGCAGGCGCACTGAGAGGAGGACGCTCGCTTGGCCGCTCCATCCTCAATGCGCATGCGCCGATGACGTCATCAAGTACACCCGGAAGAGATTTATTATTAATAATCGTTGGTGGTATAGTGTTAATAACTGTCATTTTTATAAAATTATTTATTCCCATTTCGTTGGTGGTTTTTGTGGCAGCATGCTTATTACATACATACTTACCTGATTCGAGCATCCAGCGACGTCACCAGACTCTCCGCCTCCTTCCAGCGATGCCGGCGTCTTCTCTTCCGGGTGTACTTGATGACATCATCGGCGCAGGCGCATTGAGGATGGAGCGGCCGAGTAAGCGTCCTCCTCTCAGTGCGCCTGCGCCGACTGAATACCGTTACGGC
The DNA here is from genome assembly GCF_905171765.1 of Bufo bufo. NCBI lineage: Eukaryota > Metazoa > Chordata > Amphibia > Anura > Bufonidae > Bufo > Bufo bufo. The sequence continues at coordinate 68,946,151 of NC_053389.1, forward strand.
GCAGGCGCGAGATCTTGATAGCAGACAGGGCCAGCTAGAGGACGATCCCGTCCGTTGGCCCTGTCAATCAACATGCGGAGGGGGCGTCTTTAGGATAGGATTATGCCGCCCTGCTTGCTGGTAGCAAGGTAATTTGCATATTTTAAAAATACGTTTTTAACATAATCTACTGAATCGAAATGATTAATTACAGTATGTATGAAAAAATCGCAGTATAGGGATTATAACTAACAAAAAAAAAAAAACTGTTTAGTGGGGTGACAGAAGCCCTTTAAGATGTTATAACTCACGTACCAGGTGAGGAATGCCAGAGGGGGAACAGTGTCTCTGTGTAATGTCAACGGTGTCTCCTACCTTGGTACGGCTGGACTCCTGGATCCTGGCTCACTTGCAATAAATGAGTGTTGTTAGCAGGAGTAATTGAGGAACTCTGGTAGTAAGGAATGAGATCCAGACTGGTGATATAATCCAACTTGTCTTTACTTAATGCAGTTTGAATCCATACGAGTTACAGCATAAGTCTTGGGTCCCAGCAGTTATTGGCAATATGTGGCAGGAATCAATATATATTCTGCTTCTTAACATATGCCTAGTGAATCTGGCAGGTATCTGTCTTCTGCTCTATCTTCTGCTTGGTGTGGGCCTGACTAGCTGAGGAGGGATTTGGCTTCTCCTGGACTCTGGATCTGTACTCTCAGGACTGCTCGCAGGGTATAGTTCTTCCTAGAGATCTGTAGTTCTGGAGGTGCTGCTTGCTTGTCCCCCAGCACTGAGGCTGAAGGCTCAGTCTGGGAAGGGTGATCCTTGGCCTCAGCCGAGGCTGGATCCTAGGTTGGGATCCCTGTAGCTGGGAGCTCCTACCAACACAGCCTGCCCCTAGCAGGGGTGGCTGGTACACTAACTAGAACTTCCTCTCCTCCCCATGAGGCAGGATGTGGGGACATTCCACACCTCCTCAAAGAGGGGGAGCTAGACTGGAATGAACTATTCCAGTCCAGATATACTTAACTGGCTAAGATCCTGCTACATACTGCTGCCACCTGCTGGTGTACATGGAAATTACAGCATAATATATAAAACAGGCCTGAAAAATACATATAATGGAAAATGCAATGTTAGATTACACAGGATGACAATAAATATACACCTAGCATGATGTAGCAGGGAGAAAGAGTTTAGTGACATACTCCGGGATGTTACAATAGGTCCACTCTGTGGGCTTCTCATGCTGTTCCCAGCCTCACCACTTCATGACTGGTCCACTATTTTGGCTTTTGGCCTGGCTTACATCATCATTTATTTGACCTTTCTTCTTATCTGTCAGAAGGAAGGAAAAATGAGACGCACAACGGATCCTGTCTGTGTAGCAGCTGTAAGGCCTGTATGGTCCCATCAGACTTGGCTTTTGATTTGGTAGCCAAAAGCAGGAGTGGGTACAAAACACAGAAGACATGCAAATATTCCATTCACGTATCATCTCTGTTTTAGATCCACTCCTGTTTATTTTGGCATTAGCAATACTGATGGATTATTGAGCAAATGCTGACCGAGTAAAGGCATATGCTCCACAGACAGAATCCGTTTTTTGTGGGTTATTGTTCTGACGGATCAGAGGAAGGGAAAATTAATCAGTGACGTCAACACAAACTTACTGCTGACACCCTCTCCACTCTGTCACGGGGGCTCTACTTGTATAAGCGTTTAATAGAACAGGTTCTGTAGACATCATTGTGGAATCAGATGACGAGGGTGTAAAATGAGTGCTCTTCTTCTTGGCGCTAACATCAACCTGTAAAGCTGAGTTGATACTTAAGTTATTTGGTCAGTTTTGGCCCTGTGACTGCCCAAATAAGTGAAGTATGCAGTGATTCTAAGAGCGACACCTGTCATCTGCATTTCACTACCACAGCAGACTCCCTATGCATGTTACTGCAAGGTACAGTGTTCTACACCCCTATATAGGCTCTTTGCCTGACCTGAGACCACCATGGCGCTGGGTAGGCGGGCACAGATGTGTTTTGATCAAAATATATTGGCTAAGGCTACTTTCCCACTTACGGCAGTGTGATCCAGCAGGCAGTTCCGTCGTCGGAACTGCCCGCCGGATCCGCCGATCTGCCGCTGACCGAAAGCATTTGTGAGACGGATACGGATCCGTCTCACAAATGCATTGCAAGGACATATCCGTCTTTCCGCTTGTTGTCATGCGGACAGACGGATCCGTCTTGTATATTTTTTCACATTTTTACCAGTCTGCGCATGCGCAGGCCGGAAGGACGGATCCGGCATTCCGGTATTTGGAATGCCGGATCAAATACATTCCTATGGGAAAAAATGTCGGATCCGGCATTCAGGCAAGTCTTCAGTTTTTTTATGCCGGAGATAAAACCGTAGCATTCTACGGTTTTCTCTTTTGCCTGATCAGTCAAAACGACTGAACTGAAGACATGCTGATGCATCCTGAACGGATTACTCTCCATTCAGAATACATGGGGATATGCCTGATAAGTTCTTTTCCGGTATAGAGCCCCTGTGACGGAACTCAGTGCCGGAAAAGAAAAACACTTGCAGCAGAGAGATCCGGCAAGCAGTTCCGTCGCCGGAACCTCCTGCCGGATCAGGCAAAACGTATGCCAACTGATGGCATTAGTAAGGCCTCTTTCACACTTGCGTTGTTGGGATCCGGCATGCACTTCCGTTGCCGGAGGTGCCTGCCGGATCCGTAACAACGCAAGTGTACTGAAAGCATTTGAAGACGGAACCGTCTTCCAAATGCTTTCAGTGTTACTATGGCACCCAGGACGCTATTAAAGTCCTGGTTGCCATAGTAGGAGCGGGGAGCGGGGGAGCGGTATACTTACAGTCCGTGCGGCTCCCCGGGCGCTCCAGAATGACGTCAGAGCGCCCCATGCGCATGGATGACGTGATCCATGTGATCACGTGATCCATGCGCTTGGGGCGCCCTGACGTCACTCTGGAGCGCCCGGGGAGCCGCACGGACGGTAAGTATACTGCTCCCCCACTCCCCGCTACACTTTACCATGGCTGCCAGGACTTTAGCGTCCCGGCAGCCATGGTAACTATTCAGAAAAAGCTAAACGTCGGGTCCGGCAATGCGCCGAAACGACGTTTAGCTTAAGGCCGGATCCGGATCAATGCCTTTCAATGGGCATTAATTCCGGATCCGGCCTTGCGGCAAGTGTTCAGGATTTTTGGCCGGAGCAAAAAGCGCAGCATGCTGCGGTATTTTCTCCGGCCAAAAAACGTTCCGTACCGGAACTGAAGACATCCTGATGCATCCTGAACGGATTACTCTCCATTCAGAATGCATTAGGATAATCCTGATCAGTATTCTTCCGGCATAGAGTCCCGACAACGGAACTCTATGCCGGAAGACAATAACGCAAGTGTGAAAGAGCCCTAAGACTGATCAGGATCCTTATCAGTGCATTGAAATGCCGGATCCGTCTTTCCGGTGTGATCCGGCAAAACGGATCCGGCATTTATTTTTTCACCTTTTTTTCAGTCTGCGCATGCGCAGACCGGAAGGACGGATCCGGAATTCCGGTATTCTGAATGCCGGATCCGGCACTAATACATTCCTATAGGAAAAAATGCCGGATCCGGCATTCAGGCAAGTCAGTTTTTTTCGCCAGAGATAAAACCGTAGCATGCTACGGTTTTCTCTTTTGCCTGATCAGTCAAAACGACTGAACTGAAGACATCCTGATGCATCCTGAACTGATTACTCTTTATTCAGAATACATGGGGATAAAACTGATCAGTTCTTTTCCGGTATAGAGCCCCTGTGACGGAACTCTATGCCGGAAAAGAAAAATGCTAGTGTGAAAGTACCCTAAGAGTCTGAGATTTTCTCATTAGAGTTAGGGCTTAGTCCATATATTATGTTTGCATCTACTGTTTTAGTGCATTATTTTCTGTGATTTTATAAATGTAGCTATGCACATCTGCATATTTACTATCATATCGTGCAGAATGTTTTGTGTCTTTTTTTTCCTGTGGTACTTCATTTTGGATGGATCTTTGTGTATGCCACTTCTTGGTAGTATGCAATTGTAGGATCATTGCCACTGGCCACCTTGGGGTATTTTAGGCACCTAGTGTGCTAGTATCCTGCTAAGGTGTCTGTTTTTCTGTCTACCCGTGTACCGACTTTCTGGCTGTTTCCTGGATTGTGACCGTCCACTGGCCTACCTGACCTGTGCCTGACCTCTGTATTGACCCATCTCTGCCCACCCAGACCTCAGACAGTTTGCAGTGCTGCTCGTACTCTGTCTGCCTTGACCCTGGCCTGTTACTGACTGCAATTTTGCCCAATCATGCATTGCTCTGCACCTGTGTTTTTGACCCCCGTAGGTCAGATGTCAGTCATACATAGACTACTCCAGGAGATAGCCATCTGGTGGTTCCCCTGCAGCAAAGTCCATATCCCTGTACAGACGTTAAAGAGTGAATACTAGGGGAGTGTCAGGATAATGGCCTTAGGAGTAACCCAAAGTCAAATCTGCTCGTTGACACAGTGGTTCCACAGCCACTGAAGTAACACTAAAGTTTGGAAAATTTATGTCAGGGTGGACCTTCCCCTGCTATAGTAGGTTAGAAAACCTGGACCAGCAGTGATTAACTGATCAACATCCCGAATTCTTTATAAAGAGGGGTTGTGTTTGTGAGAGGGAGTTTCCAATACTTAGATATTTATGGACGATCTTCAGAATAGGTTGTCAATATCAGATTGGTAAGGGTCTGATGCCCTACAACCCCACCGATCAGCTGTTTCGGGCAGCCGCTGGTCCGGAATGTATATAGTGGGCAGAGGCGAAAACAGAAAGCTCCATTGTGTAGCGGCTGTGCCAGTGTGCTGAGGCTCAGCCTCCATTCAAATGAATATAAGCTCAGCTGCAGTATGCCAGTGCTTGGAAACTACTGCAGTACCCCAGAATAGGGCACTTGCAAAACAGTTTCTTGTTATGTAATGTTATTTGATGCATTGGATTGTACCCGTATAGGTTTGTATGGATAAGTCAGGGTTAAAAGTCCTGACTCTGCCCTGTAGGAGGCTAGGAGATGGACCTAGGTTCCCCCCCTAGTTTAGAGTGTATGTTAGCTGAGGAACGGAGAGGAGCTACATGTGCTCATTACTTGGAGAAACTAGGCATAAGTCCAGGAGAACCACTATCTCTGAGATATTTACATCAAGAAATGTATTTCTTTACAGTACTTAAGAGAGGAAAGGAAGAACTAGATCTAGGTCCAGATTTTACAAGGTTGATCACTGGAGTCAGTCAGTAAGGTATTTAAGGCTGATACAGACATTACTGCAGTAAGCAGGACACTGCTGATACATAGTGCTGAGCGCGAATATTCGAATAGTGAATTTTAATTGCGAATATCGGCACTTCGAGAATTCGCGAATATTTAGAATATAGTGCTATATCTTCATAAATTCAAATATTCATTTTTTTTTCACATGATCCCTCCCTGCTTCTAGCTTGTGGGCCAATGAGAAGGCTGCAAGAGCTTAGCAACTTCTAGGACCAGAGATAACCTATTCCTCCCCAGATGGACGAATGGAAGTCTTTGTCTCAGGCCCAGATACAAACAGGGAATATAACAAACACAAAACAATAAGAAAAGACAAGACTTATCTGAAAGTAGAAAACTGGCAACTCCAGAAGCACCACAGAGTACAACCGACCAGCTAGTTAGAAGGTGGGAAGAAAATCTATAAACCGCACCTCCAAGAGTGAGAAGCGGCTACTTATGAGAAAGGCAAATCACCAAAAAGCAACACCTGAAGCAAGGGGTGTGGCATTCACCAAAACACAGACACAATAAGATCCACAGTGAACTTTTCAATTTAACCCACGAGTTGCCAGTCTCTCCGATCTCTTGGAATCTGTCACGGGAACGTCCGTGACAGTACCCCCCCTTCTACGGGTGACGTCCGGGCACCTAGGACCGACCTTATCCGGGTGAGATCTATGAAAGGCATGCACTAAACGATTGGCATTAACGTTGGATGCCAGCACCCACATCCTTTCCTCCGGTCCATAACCTCTCCAGTGGACAAGATATTGAAGGGATCCACGAAGAACTCGAGAGTCAACTATTTTCGTGATCTTAAATTCCAAATTACCGTAAACCATTACCGGAGCAGGTGGCAAGGAAGATGGCTGTAAAGGTTCCACATATTTTTTCAACAAAGACCTTTGGAACACATTATGCATTTTCAGGGCCTGAGGAAGCTCAAGACGAAAAGCTACAGGATTAATAATGGCTGTGATCTTATATGGGCCGATAAACCTTAGACCTAACTTCCAGAACTTAATGTTTCTTGTGGACAGCCACACAGAATCACCCACACTTAGGTCCGTACCATACATATGTTTCCTGTCAGCCACACGTTTATATTTGTTGCCCATATTTTTCAAGTTATTTAGAATTTTTAGCTATATTGATGACAATGATGATGAAAAACATTCTTCCTCAGGGATACCAGAAGTATTAGAACCAGAAAATATGCCAAACTGCGGGTGAAATCCATAGACACCAAAAAACGGCGACTCACCAGTGGACTCTTAACTACGATTGTTTATGGCAAACTCTGCCAAAGACAAAAAGGAAGACCAATCCTCCTGGTTCTCAGATACAAAACATCTCAAGTAAGTCTCGAGACTCTGATTAGTAAGCTCCGTCTGTCCGTTCGACTGAGGATGAAAAGCTGAAGAAAAGGACACTTGAATTCCCAGATGATTACAGAACGCCTTCCAGAATCTGGAAACAAACTGAGTCCCACGATCTGAGACCATGTCAGAGGGAATGCCATGAAGTTTCACAATGTTGTCAACAAATACCTGTGCAAGGGTTTTAGCATTAGGTAGGCCTGGTAATGCAATAAAATGTACTAAAGCCATCAGCTACCACCAGTCTTTCCTGAAGAATTAGGTAGCTCAGTGATAAAGTCCATGGTTACATGAGTCCATGGTCTGGACGGAATGGTTAACGGAAGTAAAGATCCAGACGGTCGAGTATGTGTCACCTTGGCACGTGCACAGGTAGTACAGGCTGAAGCATAGTCCTTCACACACTTACCCCACCCTGGCCACCACAATCTACGAGATATGAGGTTGGCAGTGGACCTAATCCCAGGATGTCCTGTAAGAACTGTACAATGATGTTCCTCCAACACCTTGTGACGCAATTCCGATGGCACAAATAGTTTCCCAGAGGGTCACGAGTCTGGTACGTCTCCTTGCGCCTCTAACACCTTAACCTCAAGGTCAGGGTAGAGGGCGGATATCACCACCCCTTTAGACAGTATGGGACTCGAGTTTTCAAAATCACCACCTCCAGGGAAACTACGTGACAAGGTGTCCATCCTTGACATTCTTAATCCCAGGACGATAGGTGACAGTGAAATTTAATCTGGTGAAAAACAGGGCCCATCTGGCTTGTCTTGGGTTCAGTCGTTTCGCCGACTCCAGATAAACCAGATTTTTGTGATCAGTGAATACCGTGATCGGATGAATCACCCCTTCCAACCAATGACGCCATTCCTCAAAAGCCAATTTAATGGCCAGCAACTCTCTGTTACCCACATCATAATTTTTCTCAGCGGAGGATAGTTATTTAGAGAAAAATGCACATGGTCGCCATTTACCAGGTGATGGGCCCTGTGACAAAACTGCTCCTAACCCCACCTTGGATGAGTCCACTTCCACAATAAACGGTTGTGACACATCTGGCTGCACCAATATGGAAGCAGAAGAGAAGCATTCCTTAATCGCAGAAAAGGCTTGCAACGCCGAATCAGACCATACAGAGACATCCGTCCCTTTCTTAGTAATGTCTGTTAAGGATTTTACTATTGTCAAATAATTCTTAATACATTTTCGGTAATAGTTGGTGAATTCTAAAAACCGCATAAGAGCCTTAAAATTTTCGGGTCGATCCCAGTCCAATACAGCACAGACTTTCTCAGGATCCATTTGAAAACCTGAAAATGACAGCAGGTAGCCCAAGAACTGCACCTCGTGTAGCGCAAAAAACACACCTCTAATTTTGCGAAAAATGTATTATCCCTGTCTCACATGATTCTGATATGTGTCCATGTCAGGAGAATAAACCTCCCCACCAGGTGATGAAAGATGTCATTCACAAAATGTTGGAAGACTGCCGGGGCATTGATCAACCCGAAAGGCATGACCAGGTTTCAAAGTGCCCCTCAGGAGTATTAAAAGCCGTCTTCCATTCATCCCCTTCCTTGATACTAACCAGATTATATGCCCCCCTTAAGTCCAACTTGGAGAACACCTTGGCACCAATAATCTGGTTAAACAAATCGGGAATCAAAGGAAGAGGGTAAGGATCAAGGACAGTAATCTGATGGAGTTCACGAAAATCCAGACATGGCCGAAGACCGCCATCTTTTTTTTTTTTTTACAAAAAAAACCCTGCAGCCACTGGAGACTTGGAAGGTCTTATGTGCCCTTTCTTCAAACTCTCGGCAATGTATTCTCTCATTGCCTGCCTTTCAGGTTCAGAAAGATTATACAACCTAGATTTAGGCAATTTATCCCCGGGAATAAGATTGACAGGGCAATCATATTCCCGATGGGAAGGTAAATCCTAACATCCACTCTCAGAAAACACATCGGCAAACTCAGATATAAAAGAGGGTACAGCCTTAGTAGTAACCACAGAAAAGGATGTATTGAGACAATTATCAATGCAATAGTCCCCCCAATCCATAATCTGTCTAGCTTGCTAATCGATAGTTGGATTATGCTTGGTAAACCACGGTAAACCCAGAACCAAAAGGTGCAGGGAGACCTTACAAGACAAAACACAAGATAACTTCTTGATGAAAGTCACCCACTCTTAATCTGATATCGTGCAAAACTTGCGACAAGCACCCCCAATCCCTCCTTGTCACCTGACATAGCCTTCTACACACCGTTGGCCAATACCCCCAACTCCAGACCCACCCCATCCATCATCCCAGATCCCAAGCCCGGCCCTCACTCCCCCACACCATGCCCTCCCCTGGGCCATACCTCCCCCACACCTCCCAGCTGCACCCCAGAGATCTTCGATCCAGACGTCTTGTCCAATTGTGCCCCTCTTAATCTTCCACCCACCTCCTTTCCCTCCCTCCCCAATCCCTCTCTCCCCCCCCCACCCTCGTTACAGTCCACTCCTTCCTCCCCGCCTACCCCTGTGGATTTTGAACTCGATTCTTTGATCACTTTACATACCACATCCCCGTCCCAAGTTCCCAGCGGGTCCCCGCTCGCTAACCACCATCAACACATTAATTCAGACTCACCCCCCACACCCAATACCACTTGCCTTTCCAATCCAGGCCCGGTTTCTTTTTTATCCCTTCCCCCCACCCTCACACCCACCAACTTATACCCCATACTAAAGAGTCCCAGCACAGTCGCAATCACAAATTATTTTCATCCGCTGGGAAAAAGAACAGCCAAAAGAAAAAATGCCGAAGGGGCTGTAGGGCAGGCAAGAGCAAAACGCAAAACATAGGATGCCCTGATCCTGCAGCACCAGAGGTTAGAATCTTCAATTTATCCACATACACACTCAGGCCTGAGGAGACCGCCTTGTTATCCAGAGGTCTATCTTTTTGTCCCTCCTCAAACATCAAGGGTTTTGACCTTTTTTTAGACCTACACAATTTTACCAGAAAATTAACCCTCAAAAGGCACTTCAACATCCTGGATAATTCGAGTAAAACATCGGATAAGAAACACATGGATACCCAAACGACCACAGGAGTCTCAACATATATCTCTACCGGTTTAAAGCCCCCATCCAATTTTTACCCCACTCAACATAAGGGCAACTTCATTGACACCTTCCACAACTTAGTTCTGGAGGACTTCCGGACTGTCCACCAAAAACCATTATTCAACAGTAATTTAAACTCCAGTGAGAAACTAGCAGTGAAACACCTTCAAGAGAACACTGGGATTGTCATCCGAGGGGCAGACAAAGGTGGGGGTGTCGTGATCCAGAACAAGGAGGATTATGTGAAAGAGGCACTTCACATTCTATCTAATAGAGACTATTACCTCCCTCTCAATGAGGACCCCTCCTTAGAGCACAAGAAGGCATTCAAAACCCTCATTGAATCCGCAAAACACATATTAGACAAGAAGGAACAAAATTACATCCTTAACCCAGACTCAGCAATTGCAATATTCTACCACTTACCAAAAATCCATAAGGATCCAATGAAACCCCCAGGCCGTCCGATCATCTCAGGCATCTCATCCCTTACCTGTAACCTCTCACATTACGTTGACGTTCTCCTACAGAAGTATGTCACCACTTTACCATCATACCTCCGAGACTCCTCCTCCTTGTTACAATCACTCAAGGAGATCAAGTGGGAAGGCACCTACAGATTGATGACATTAGACGTCACTGCACTTTATTCAAACATCGAACATGAATTGGGTATCAACTGTACCAAACAATATCTGGATAATGACCATCTATTGCCCACCGACCAAAAATCCTTCATTCTCGAATCCATTAGGTTTATTTTGACACACAACGTGTTTCGCTTCCAGGATCAACTTTACCTGCAAACCAGGGGGACCGCCATGGGCACGCGTTTCGCGCCGAGTTTCGCGAATTTGTTTATGGGGGCTTTCGAAACCAGATTCATATATAACTCTACCTTTTGGGATCAAAACATAATTTTTTATCGACGGTACATTGACGACCTGTTAATTATTTGGAACGGCGACATTTGCTCTATTAATAATTTCGTTGCACACCTCAATTCCACTGATTGGGGCATCACCTTGTCCGGAACCCACAATCAGATGCAAATTGAGTACCTGGACCTGGAACTAAACATCATCAATAACAAATTAGAAACACGCACGTATTTCAAAAAGGTGGACTGCAACAGCTACCTGGACTTCACCAGTTCACACCACAAAAAATGGAAAACCAATATTCCATTCGGCCAGTTTAAACGAATTAGAAGGAACTGCTCCCTAGACAAAGACTTCATGACCCAGAGTGAGATCATCCGTAAGAGGTTTATACAAAAAGGTTATCCTCTCCCAATCATAGAAGCGGCCTTCAACAAAGCAAAAACCCTCACACAAGAAAACTGCCTACCCACTAATAAAAACGATAATACAGATGATATCACTAAAAATATCAAAAAAAACAAGAAATCTGAAAACAAGTGGAGTACTAACTTTATCACGACATACAGCAATAACCATAAGGATATTAGGAGCATACTGTCCAAACACTGGCATATCCTAAGAAGCGATCCATTTCTATCCAAATCACTACCCAGCCATCCTCCCTTGACGTTCAGGAGAGCTAAAACTTTAAAAAATCTATTAGCTCCAAGCAAACTGCGTGCCGACAGATTCGACCACAAACCTTCCCCCACGAGAACCCAACACTCCGAACAACCTGGCAGCTTCAGATGCAACCAACCCAAATGTCTCTGCTGTACCGCTATACGGATATCAACTTCTTTCCAAAGTAGAGCTAATGGGGGAACCTTCTCCATCAGACAACATTTACACTGTGGATCAAAAAATGTTATCTACCTACTGGAATGCCCCTGCGGCCTACAGTATGTGGGGCGGACAATCCAAACCTTGCGCAACAGGCTTAACAAACACCGGTCAAATATCAAAAAGGGTTTCCTACAGCACAGCGTGTCTCGACACGCAACCATTCGTCATGAGGGCCTCGCCACTGGCTTTTCCATCACGCCCATTGAACAAATCGGCTCTGATTGCCATAATGTCATGCAGACGATCAAAAGGCGCGAGATGTTTTGGATATACAAACTAAACTGCCTTAACCCATTTGGTCTTAACGAAGCCTTCGAGATAAACCTCTGAAATACCCCGAGTTCAGCTATGTTTCAACCGTGGAGTTCCCTATTTCAAACAGCCTAGGTCCCCCAAGGTTGTGTAACATAGTCTTTTACAAGTATATTCTACCGCCACCTGATTTCCTGTACATACGTAAGCATGACGCTCCATATATTTAACCTACATTTTTATTTAATTCATATTTTGTATCATTTATCTTCATTTCATTTTCATCATTATTTTTCATATTCTATAATTTTTACTATTTATTTATTTTTCATTATTATTATTTTTATATTTATTTATTTATATATATATATATATATACATATACATATATATACATATATATATTCTTTCTTTGTTATCTCCATCATTGTTATTTTGTCCTTATTATTTTTTTCATTATCAATATTATCAATCAATTATCAATTATTTATTATTAATTTATTAATCTATTATTCATCATTCATTATCCATATATATTTTTGATACATTATTATTATACCCATTATTTTTCATTAATCGTTTAATGAACAATATGCACATGTATCACCATGGATCAATACCTTCTAATGAATTTATTACCCCCCCTCCTCATTATCTTTCCATTCTCCTATCAAATCATTAGTCATTGGATGATAATTACTCCATTTGTTTACTCATCTATTATCAATTATATATCACTAATCCATCAATCATTAATGGATGATAATCAATTGTTATGATATTACACCATTATCAGAGGTGATTGATCAAATCGTTTTAGCACCAATTACCATCATTTTATCTGTCATGAATGTCTCTTCCTCCTACCCCCTCCAGCCCCTCACCCAGACACAACGGCAGAGTCCTCCCCCTTGCCATTAACATATTTTACATCACAGGTCCGCCCTCCCTGTAACACCCACTCCACCTCCCTCCCCTGCCATCCTCGCTGCGCTCGTGTCCGCATTACATCAGTGCGGCCACTAAGCGTCCTGGTTACCCAGCAACCAGGTTACTATCTACTGCCGGCAAGCCGCGATCACGTGACCGGGTCCGATCATGTGACCTCCCCCTTCAGTACGAGCGCTCCTTGATCAGAGGCATATAAATTGATCGGAGCACAAACATTCCTACGTCTCTGGCTCCACTACACCACCAATGATGGTACCTCTGCATTGTCACTTTATCATTATTTATTGAACACCAAACCTATGCACATCTGCTGGGGACCCATCCCCACTAACCACTCCCCCTTTTCTTAGCCCCGCCTACTTTTCATTTTGGCGGTTTTTTTGAGTGTATTTAAATGCTGTATGTTTGTGTAATTTCATATGCAGTGTTATGTACCTGATGAAGGGGAACTACTCCCCGAAACGCGTTGTACTTCTGCAATAAATAATTTTTCTATTTACTACCACTATCTGGATTGGATTCTTGCGCCCTGGGATATTTTATCTCTTTACCTCTGTACCCTGAAAAAGAGGGGCAGAATCAATTGCGAATACAGGAATGTATTTTTTTAATGTACTTGGTGATAACCCATGCATGAGGACAAACTGAGCACTCAGGTTCACCCTGGCCCCGCTGTCGACAAATACCTCAATTCCCACAGTTTTTGACTCTAGCACCACCTCAGCAGTCAGGATAAATCGGGTACTACCAGCAAAGGACAAATGCACATTCTCTGACTCCCCACTCACACCTCCGATAGTCAGTTGGGATTTAGATGGCCCTTTTTGTTTCTCTTTTTGCTGCAGAATGCTTGGACATATATTGACAAAATGTCCCCTTTGACCACAGAAAAAACATACTCCCAGCTTGCGACTCCTACTTTTGCAAGCAGATCCCAGAGTCGCTCCCCCTAATTGCATGGGTTCACCCCCAGATATAAGCTCAGGAGTCTCTTCACCCAAAGAGTCAAAGGAATATGGTACGTTATGTAATAGAACGTCTTGAGAGAGTTGGCCCTTAGATCTCTCTCTCAGGCGTCTATCAATACGTACAGCCAAAGACATATCGGCTTCTAAAGACTCAGGATTCTCATGAAAGGACAAAGCGTCCTTCAGCCTCTCAGATAATCCCTGACAAAACTGGCTACGGAGAGCTGGATCGTTCCACTAAGTATCCGTAGCCCACCTCTAAAATTTGGAACAATAGATCTCCGCCAAACGCTCTCCCTGACGCAGGCTGCATAATTTAGTCTCGGCCAGGGAGGTTCGGTCCGGGTCATCATAGATGAGACCTAAAGCTCTGAAAAATGCATCTACTGATTGAAGACTGTGATCCGGTCTGCAGAGAAAACGCCCAAGACTGGGCGTCCCCTTTAAGCAACTAAATAATCATACTCACTCTCTGGCTCTCGTCCCCAGATGAGTGTGGACGCAACTTAAAGTACCATTTGCACGCTTCCCTGAACCCATGGCTGAACTGATACAGACAACAAAATGACGGTTATTTGCCGGTTTATAATGTCACGATCAGTGTGGGGGAAAAACACCACACTAAACACAGGAGGGAAGGGGGCCTGGAAACTATGGAAGGAACAGGTGACCTCCTAGACAACCCAAATCCGGGCCCTAACTACCTATCAATATGAATAGGCCTTGAAGGTAGGAATATTCATATGTTGTATACCTAGGCCCTTATATCCCTATAAGGCCCTGGAATGAGGTTAGGACCAGAGACAACCCATTCCTCCCCAGATGTGCAGTGACCAGGAACGGGTACACTGACGCGACTTTAATGCAGTGGCTGGGTCAGGTGGATAATATTCTGTATTTGTCGTGATGCCAATTGCAGCGTGCGCAGGGTACTATCCCAGGGCCCTTCTAAGGTGTTATAACGCACGTCCCAGATTAGGCATGCCAGAGCAGTGTAATGGCCTATAATGTCTCTGTAGGGTAGTGGTAATTGAGTCACGGTGTCTCCTACCTGGGTACGGCTGGACTCCTGGCTCCTGGCTCACTTGCACTAAATTTGAGTGGAGTGATAGTGGAAGTAATAAAGGAATTTTGCAGAAGAAATTATGACCTTTACATGAAGTTCAAACGATGCTTTACTTGACATAACTTTCATCCAAGCAGTATACAGCTTTGGTCTCTTGGTCCCAGCAGGTTTTGGCAATCATTGGCAGGAATGAATACTTCTGCTTTAAAGGTAACTTCTGCTGTGTGGGGATAGACTAGCTGAGGAGGAATAGGCTTCTCCTAGGCACTGGACTTAACTCACAGATGGATTCTCAGGGGATGCTTTCTTTCTGGAATTCTGGAGGTTGTTTGTGGTTTTCTGCTTTTCTCATCCAGCTGAGCTGAAGGTGCTCGGACTGGGAATATGACCAAGTCTCAGCCGAGACTAGGTCCTTGCTGTCTTCCCTATGCAGGGGGTAAAACAAAATCTGGTTCTAACTGTTTTTTCCCTCCCTTGCTGCAGGAAGATGGAATAGCCCACCTCTCTTCAGCAGGGGGGCAGAATAGAACAGGATTGTTCCATTCTGACCTGCCATAACATTAAGACTATGTCTGCCAATGATGCTGCCACCTACTGGTAACCAGGCAAATTACATGAACAATTGCTTTTAACATGGTTTAAATGCACATATGTGGAGGACATAAGCAAAATCACATCAGATGACAGTATAAAGCTCTTAGAAGATAGTAGCGGGGTAGAGGCGTATAGTAACACACGTCTGGGGTGTTACAGATGGATGAATGGAAGTCGCAGTCTCTGCCCAAATACAAACAACAGGGAATATAACAAACACAAAACAATAAGAATAGACAAGAGTTATCTGAAAGTAGAAAACTGGCAAATCCAGAAGCTCCACAGAGTACAACCGACCAGCTAGTTAGAAGGCAGGAAGAAAATCTATAAACCGCACCTCCAAAAGTGAGAAGCGGCTACTTATGGGAAAGGCAAATCACCAACAAGCAACACCTGAAGCAAGGGGTCTGGCATTCACCAAAACACAGACACAAAAAAATCCACAGTGAACTCGTCAATTTAACCCACGAGTTGCCAGTCTCTCCGATCTCCTGGTACCTGCCACGGGAATGTCCGTGACAGAGACTTTGGAAAGATAGAGAAGGAGTACTACAACTCCCATCAATGCACATATCCATAGATTGCTGTCGGAGAAGATTTGCACCATGAATTGTTTTGAACTGTGTTTGATACTGTTGGATGTACTACAACTCCCATTCTGAACTTCAGTAAAGACAGACTTGGCTGTTTTCTACAACTGGCCTGGTTACTGACTCCAGCACCATATGCAGGTCACAGCACCGACATCTCCATATGCCTTGCACCCATACAACACTCATACCGCCAAAGGCACTCCAACTACCATCAGGCAGGAGCATCAACATCAGGGTGTGCCCAGAGGGAAGAAAGAGTGTGCCCCCCTGTCACTGCCCGGAGCACAGGTTTAACCACCTCCGGACCGCCTAACGCAGGATTGCGTTCCGGAGGTGGCAGCGCTGCGCAGAGTCACGCATATACGCGTCATCTCGCGAGACGCGAGATTTCGCTCAAAGCCGGCCCGCGCATGCGCATCGCGGGCCGGCAAAATTAAAAGAAGTATTTCGTCACCAGCCTGCCAGCAACGATCATTGGCTGGCAGGCTGGCGATTTTCAAAAAATCCAATCCAAAGTCATATAACAGATCATATTAGTAAATATGATCTGTTATATGGCTTGTCTGCTCCTGTGCTGGTCCTTTTCGTCGGTTGGATCCAGCACAGGAGCAGACTGAACTGTGAGTAGCACCAACACTACACCTTAGCCCCAGATCACCCACCTGCACCCCAATTAACCCTTTGATCACCCCTTTGATCGCCCCTGTCAATCACTAGTGAAAGGAAAAAAAGTGATCAGTGTAAACTGTCACTTTTTTTTTTTCACTGGTATTGGCTGTTAGGTTTTAGGGATAGTTTAGGCCCCTTGGTTAGGTAGTTAGCGTCAGTTAGCGCCCACCCCACCGCACCACAATCACTTTTATTCGCTGTTTAGCGTATCGCTAATCAGCATTTGTACTTTTATAGTATCTGTAAGTGATCAAAACTGATCACGGTCAGATCTATAATAGTATTAGTGTCACTTTAGTTTGCCCTCCACCCAAAACGCAGTGTTTGCCCGATCAGGCCTGATCGGTCGCCCACACGTGCGTTCACCCACGCCCGCCCCACCGCAGTGACAAAAAATTATTATTTTTTGATCACTGCACATTCATTTTACACGCACTGCGGCGATAAAAAAATCAGTTTTGATATTTTTTATCAACCGCAGCAGCCTCCGGTACTTCGCTAGCCTCCCCTTTGTAAGACAGGTTTGCTTTTTTTCTTGGGTAGTCTCAGGGAATACCCCTAAATTTAGTAGTCCAAAATGTCAAACAGGGGGTATTCTTCTGAAGAGGCCTACAGGATTCTGACCCAGTCGGATGAGGAGTGGGAACCCTCATCTGACGAATCTAGCGGGTCAGAATATGAACCTGTGGAAAGCAGTGGCTCTCTGACCCAAAGTTCGGACGAGGAGGTGGAGGTCCCTGGCAGCACCAGGCGTACCCGGCCCCATGTCGCTAGACCACAGGTTACGCAGGATCCGCTTCAAGAGCAGCAGAGTGGGGCTGTCGCTGCCGGATCACGTGGTGAGGCATACACCAGCAGCGCAGCCCTTCCTGGACCTAGTACCAGCACTGCCGTACAACATGGTGAAGTAGCGAGCACCAGAAGGGCAGTTGAAGCTGGTACGGTGGCACGTGCAATAGTTACCCCGTCGCAGCCACCGCAAAGACAGGCCCGTAGAGCCCCTAGAGTCCCTGAGGTGCTGGCAAATCCTGATTGGCAGTCACCAACTTCAGCCGCACCAGTAGTTCCCCCTTTCACCGCCCAGTCTGGAGTTCGGGTTGAGACGGCTCAAATCGGTTCGGCCCTGGGATTTTTTGAGCTGTTCTTGACTGCGGAGCTCTTGGACTTAGTCGTGGCAGAGACCAACCAATATGCCACACAATTTATAACCGCTAACCCGGGAAGCTATTATGCCCAGCCTTTCCGGTGGAAACCAGTCCAAGTTTCCGAACTTAAAATTTTTTTGGGCCTTCTCCTCAACATGGGCCTGACAAAAAAGCATGAATTGCGGTCATATTGGTCAACGCACCCAATTCATCACATGCCCATGTTCTCTGCTGCTATGTCCAGGACACGATTTGAGACCATCCTACGTTTTCTGCATTTTAGCGACAATACCACCTCCCGTCCCAGAGGCCACCCTGCTTTTGACCGGCTCCACAAAATTCGGCCCCTCATAGACCATTTCAACCTGAAATTTGCAGATTTGTATACCCCTGAGCAAAACATCTGCGTAGACGAGTCCCTAATACATTTTACCGGGCGCCTTGGCTTCAAACAATACATCCCAAGCAAGCGTGCCCGGTATGGGGTCAAATTGTATAAGCTCTGTGAAAGGGCCACAGGCTATACCCACAAATTTCGGATCTATGAGGGAAAAGATCAGACCCTGGAGCCGGTCGGTTGCCCTGACTACCTGGGGAGCAGTGGGAAGACAGTCTGGGACTTGGTGTCACCCTTATTCGGCAAGGGGTACCATCTTTATGTGGACAATTTCTACACAAGTGTGGCCCTCTTTAGGCATTTGTTTATAGAACGGATTTGCGCCTGTGGCACCGCGCGAACTAGTCGCGTGGGCTTCCCCCAACGGCTTGTAACCACCCGTCTTGCAAGGGGGCAGAGGGCTGCCTTGTGTAACGAAGAACTGCTCGCGGTGAAATGGAGAGACAAGCGTGACGTTTACATGCTCTCCTCCATTCACGCAGACACGACAATCCAAATTGAGCGAGCAACCCGTGTCATTGAAAAGCCCCTCTGTGTCCACGACTATAATGCGCTCATGGGAGGGGTGGACTTCAATGACCAGATGTTGTCTCCGTATTTAGTTTCCCGCAGAACCAGACGCTGGTATAAGAAGGTGTCTGTATATTTAATTCAATTGGCGCTCTACAATAGTTTTGTTCTCTACAGTAAGGCTGGGAGAACAGGATCCTTCCTCAAATTCCAGGAAGAGATCATCGAGAACCTCCTTTACCCAGGAGGTTCCGTGGCCCCATCCACCAGTGTAGTTAGCCGTCTACACGAGCGACATTTCCCCAGTGTCGTTCCTGGTACCTCAACCCAACCGTCACCCCGAAAAAGATGTCGTGTCTGTAGCAGGAGTGGAATAAGGCGTGACACCCGCTATTTCTGTCCTGACTGTGCTGACCACCCTGCCCTATGCTATGGAGAGTGTT
This sequence comes from Bufo bufo, assembly GCF_905171765.1. NCBI lineage: Eukaryota > Metazoa > Chordata > Amphibia > Anura > Bufonidae > Bufo > Bufo bufo. The sequence continues at coordinate 68,965,336 of NC_053389.1, forward strand.
TCCGGAAGTACCACACACAGGTACACCTAGCATAGGGATCACATCTCACCAGGACAGGCACACAGGGCTATTAGGGCCCATTCACTCACAGCTGCTGCAAACCTCTCCTTTCACCTGGGATAAAGTGCATAACGTACTTCGCCACATCTTTGGGCGATTTGCGCTTTGCACATTGTCCCATGGGGAAGGAGAGGTTTGTTCTATAAAAGGTAAAAAAAACTAAACAAAAAAAAAAATACCGGTAAGTAAAAAAGTTAAATGTTCAGTTAAAAAAGTTTAAAAAAAGTTTCTATGTTCTGTTCAACAGTTAATAAAGTTATTGCTTTGCGGCCTGGTTTTTTCTTTTTTGTTTTGTTTTTTTTACCTTTCAGGTGGACCAACCGATCGACTAGCTGCAGCACTGATGTGCATTCGGACAGAAGCATTGCGCTGCTGTCAGATTACACGCAAGTCGGTGTATGCGGCGCTGCAAGACGAGATTTCTCCTCTGCAGTAAAAGATACGTTTGCCGAGGCATATGAGCTGAGGAGGTGGCGGTGTTCATATACTTTGGCAAACACTTTGTATATATAAAAAAAAAAATCCCGGCAATGATTTATTCATCCACATCGATTGATGTGAATGGAGAAATCTGGTTTGCCAGGGCATACGAGCTGAAGTGGGTATGGATGTTGGGCGGAGCTCCTATGTCCTGGCAGACGCCTTTCCCCTCCTTTTTCTTTTTTTGGCAGAGATTTTTTCATCCACATTGATCGATGCGAATGAAGAAATCTGTGCCGTTCATTTTTTTCTTTCAGCCCAGAGGCTGAACGGAAAAAAAAAATCTCATTACCCGTATGCTCAATATAAGGAGAATAGCAGAAACTCCTAATGCTGGGCATACATGTAATGATTGCGGAGACCCTCAAATGCCAGGGCAGTACAAACACCCCACAAATAACACCATTTTGGAAAGAAGACACCCCAAGGTATTCGCTGAGGGGCATATTGAGTCCATGAAAGATTGAAATTTTTGTCCCAAGTTAGCGGAAAGGGAGACTTTGTGAGAACAAAATCAAAAAAATCTATTTCCGCTAACTTGTGCCAAAATTTTTTTTTTCAATGAACTCGCCATGCCCCTCATTGAATACCTTGGGGTGTCCTCTTTCCAAAATGGGGTCACATGTGGGGTATTTATACTGCCCTGGCATTTTAGGGGCCCCAAAGCGTGAGAAGAAGTCTGGTATCCAAATGTCTAAAAATGCCCTCCTAAAAGGAATTTGGGCACCTTTGCCCACCTAGGCTGCAAAAAAGTGTCACACATGTGGTATCTCCGTATTCAGCAGAAGTTGGGGAATATGTTTTGGGGTGTCATTTTACATATACCCATGCTGGGTGAGATAAATATCTTGGTCAAATGCCAACTTTGTATAAAAAAAATGGGAAAAGTTGTCTTTTGCCAAGATATTTCTCTCACCCAGCATGGGTATATGTAAAATGACACCCCAAAACACATTCCCCACCTTCTCCTGAGTACGGAGATACCAGATGTGTGACACTTTTTTGCAGCCTAGGTGGGCAAAGGGGCCCACATTCCAAAGAGCACCTTTCGGATTTCACAGGTCATTTACCTACTTACCAGACATTAGGGCCCCTGGAAAATGCCAGGGCAGTATAACTACCCCACAAGTGACCCCATTTTGGAAAGAAGACACCCCAAGGTATTCCGTGAGGGGCATGGCAAGTTCCTAGAATTTTTTATTTTTTGTCACAAGTTAGTGGAAAATGATGATTTTTTTTTTTTTTTTTTTTTTCATACAAAGTCTCATATTCCACTAACTTGTGACAAAAAATAAAAATTTCCATGAACTCACTATGCCCATCAGCGAATACCTTGGGGTCTCTTCTTTCCAAAATGGGGTCACTTGTGGGGTAGTTATACTGCCCTGGCATTCTAGGGGCCCAAATGTGTGGTAAGGAGTTTGAAATCAAATTCTGAAAAAAATGACCTGTGAAATCCGAAAGGTGCTCTTTGGAATATGGGCCCCTTTGCCCACCTAGGCTGCAAAAAAGTGTCACACATCTGGTATCTCCGTACTCAGGAGAAGGTGGGGAATGTGTTTTGGGGTGTCATTTTACATATACCCATGCTGGGTGAGAGAAATATCTTGGCAAAAGACAACTTTTCCCATTTTTTTATACAAAGTTGGCATTTGACCAAGATATTTATCTCACCCAGCATGGGTATATGTAAAAAGACACCCTAAAACACATTCCTCAACTTCTCCTGAGTACGGGGATACCAGATGTGTGACACTTTTTTGCAGCCTAGGTGGGCAAAGGGGCCCACATTCCAAAGAGCACCTTTTGGATTTCATAGGTCATTTTTTACTGAATTTGATTTCAAACTCCTTACCACACATTTGGGCCCCTAGAATGCCAGGGCAGTATAACTACCCCACAAGTGACCCCATTTTGGAAAGAAGAGACCCCAAGGTATTCGCTGATGGGCATAGTGAGTTCATGGAAGTTTTTATTTTTTGTCACAAGTTAGTGGAATATGAGACTTTGTATGAAAAAAAATAAAATAAAAAAAAATCATCATTTTCCACTAACTTGTGACAAAAAATAAAAAATTCTAGGAACTCGCCATGCCCCTCACGGAATACCTTGGGGTGTCTTCTTTCCAAAATGGGGTCACTTGTGGGGTAGTTATACTGCCCTGGCATTCTAGGGGCCCAAATGTGTGGTAAGGAGTTTGAAATCAAATTCTGAAAAAAATGACCTGTCAAATCCGAAAGGTGCTCTTTGGAATATGGGCCCCTTTGCCCACCTAGGCTGCAAAAAAGTGTCACACATCTGGTATCTCTGTACTCAGGAGAAGGTGGGGAATGTGTTTTGGGGTGTCATTTTACATATACCCATGCTGGGTGAGAGAAATATCTTGGCAAAAGACAACTTTTCCCATTTTTTTATACAAAGTTGGCATTTGACCAAGATATTTATCTCACCCAGCATGGGTATATGTAAAAAGACACCCCAAAACACATTCCTCAACTTCTCCTGAGTACGGGGATACCAGATGTGTGACACTTTTTTGCAGCCTAGGTGGGCAAAGGGGCCCACATTCCAAAGAGCACCTTTTGGATTTCATAGGTCATTTTTTACTGAATTTGATTTCAAACTCCTTACCACACATTTGGGCCCCTAGAATGCCAGGGCAGTATAACTACCCCACAAGTGACCCCATTTTGGAAAGAAGAGACCCCAAGGTATTCGCTGATGGGCATAGTGAGTTCATGGAAGTTTTTATTTTTTGTCACAAGTTAGTGGAATATGAGACTTTGTATGAAAAAAAAAAAAAAATAAATAAATCATCATTTTCCACTAACTTGTGACAAAAAATAAAAAATTCTAGGAACTCGCCATGCCCCTCACGGAATACCTTGGGGTGTCTTCTTTCCAAAATGGGGTCACTTGTGGGGTAGTTATACTGCCCTGGCATTCTAGGGGCCCAAATGTGTGGTAAGGAGTTTGAAATCAAATTCTGAAAAAAATGACCTGTCAAATCCGAAAGGTGCTCTTTGGAATATGGGCCCCTTTGCCCACCTAGGCTGCAAAAAAGTGTCACACATCTGGTATCTCCGTACTCAGGAGAAGGTGGGGAATGTGTTTTGGGGTGTCATTTTATATATACCCATGCTGGGTGAGATAAATATCTTGGTCAAATGCCAACTTTGTATAAAAAAATGGGAAAAGTTGTCTTTTGCCAAGATATTTCTCTCACCCAGCATGGGTATATATAAAATGACACCCCAAAACACATTCCCCACCTTCTCCTGAGTACGGAGATACCAGATGTGTGACACTTTTTTGCAGCCTAGGTGGGCAAAGGGGCCCATATTCCAAAGAGCACCTTTCGGATTTGACAGGTCATTTTTTTCAGAATTTGATTTCAAACTCCTTACCACACATTTGGGCCCCTAGAATGCCAGGGCAGTATAACTACCCCACAAGTGACCCCATTTTGGAAAGAAGAGACCCCAAGGTATTCGCTGATGGGCATAGTGAGTTCATAGAAGTTTTTATTTTTTGTCACAAGTTAGTGGAATATGAGACTTTGTAAGAAAAAAAAAAAAAAAAAAAAAAATCATCATTTTCCGCTAACTTGTGACAAAAAATAAAAAGTTCGATGAACTCACTATGCCCATCAGCGAATACCTTAGGGTGTGTACTTTCCGAAATGGGGTCATTTGTGGGGTGTTTGTACTGTCTGGCCATTGTAGAACCTCAGGAAACATGACAGGTGCTCAGAAAGTCAGAGCTGCTTCAAAAAGCGGAAATTCACATTTTTGTACCATAGTTTGTAAACGCTATAACTTTTACCCAAACCATTTTTTTTTACCCAAACATTTTTTTTTTATCAAAGACATGTAGAACTATAAATTTAGAGCAAAATTTCTATATGGATCTCGTTTTTTTTGCAAAATTTTACAACTGAAAGTGAAAAATGTCATTTTTTTGCAAAAAAATCGTTAAATTTCGATTAATAACAAAAAAAGTAAAAATGTCAGCAGCAATGAAATACCACCAAATGAAAGCTCTATTAGTGAGAAGAAAAGGAGGTAAAATTCATTTGGGTGGTAAGTTGCATGACCGAGCAATAAACGGTGAAAGTAGTGTAGGTCAGAAGTGTAAAAAGTGGCCTGGTCTTTCAGGGTGTTTAAGCACTGGGGGCTGAAGTGGTTAAGGAATATCACTGTGACGTATGTGAACTATCACTCCCATACTATCACTGATTCTTCAAACTAGCTTTCGACTGCACCGATCCCCAGGGAGCGACAGCCTTGAGGAGGTACACCGTGACACAACATCTCATCAGAGCCACTACCACTCCAATCCTCTGCGCCGGCTCCTCAGGGGCTCGCTGCACTAAATTCCAGGGAGACCCACTAGAAGCACATGTGATAAGACATTAGATGGAGCATGTACATGTTTTCTGTCTGGCAGGTGAAAGTGTCACACATTGGGTAGAATATTTCTTATTCCTTCTCAACAGCTGAAGCAAAAATATATTGTGATTTAATACTAATATTTTACAGCACAGGATTTACTGCCCCCTTGTGGTCAATCTGCACCTTGCATCAGAACAGAAATAGATATTTTTGTGAGATCAGGTGTGCTGACGCCACCTCTTGTAAGGAAACCTTGTTCACACCAGTGCTGAAGAGGCGTCACCAGTCCGGTTACTTTACACAAGTGCTTTAAAATATGACTTGGAAAGCATGACACCGATAAGACGCCTGATTCACTTTCAGCTCTACCACCTACCAGGGGAGACTGGACTGCAGGTAAGAATCGGCTATAACTTCCCTTTGTACTATTACATTGTTATGTAGTACCTGGCATGTGACAACATACACATTTAGGGGGAAATTTATAATGGGGGTGGGGGGGAGTCAGGTTTGCTAGAGTCTGCAATACTGTTCCTTGTGCCGAATCTATCAAACCTCACACATTGTTTGATAAGTTTGGCACATTTTGAAGATGTTACTCCAGTATTTATGCCACCGCTATATTGAGTGGCTTTTTAAAAGGCCCCTACCTGCAGAAATGTGGTTTTGGCATTTTTTGCTTGCAGTTTTTTTACATGCTGTTTTTAGGGTACGTTCACACATGGTGGACGCACCGTGCATTTGCTGTTGTGGACTTTAGTGTGGCAAAGTGGTACAGCAAAGACAGAATTCTCACATACACGCTACTTAAATAAAACAAAGCGAAGATTGACCTGCGGAGCAGATTTCATATCTGCATTCTGTCTACTTACGCTGTGGATCTACACCACGGATTTCACGGTCTTTGGAAATCCACAGCCATCGCCGCATCACAAAACGCATTAAATACATACCGTTTTTTGCAGCAGTTTTTGTTGCGGTTTTTGCCACGGAACTGTGCCAAAAGACGCTACGGACTTTATGCGCTGTATTATTCTGCACGTGTGGAATTCAGTGGAATTTTTTGCAAAACCAATGCTTAATGGCATTTCTTCCTGATATTTTCCCATAAAGATGGAAAAATACCAAGACAAAATGGCAAAAATCTCAACCTGCTGTGTTTAAAAAAAATCGCCATTAGGCAAAAAAAAATTGCTTGCCTGCCCTTCTTTTCATATTTCTCATAAACTTTTAGGTTATATTTGGAGCTGGGACCAAAAACTGTATGTGCAAAAAATGCTACTGAAAAATCACAAAAAAGTTGCATATTTTTGCCCAAAAAGTCAAACTTTTTGAAGCCAGAATTCTGGAGTTCCACGGTTTGAAAACTCCCCCCCACTTATTACGTAGCTACAAAAGGTTAATATATAAATACTGTATATACCGTACATAGTAATTAGAGAGGAGCGAATTTCATGTTATGAAATTCGTTCACGCTTCGTTTGGTGGTAAAAGCAGTATTGCGTTATGGATTCCGTTACCACGGACCATAACGCAATTCTATGACAGAATGCATAAAGGAATGGCTTCAGAGGCATTCCGTTATTCATGCTGTCATGATAGAAGTCTATGGGCTGCATAACGGATCCGTCCCGTTTTCGTTATGCAGGGGAGTCCTCTCCTGCATAACGGAAACGAGAAGGATCAGTTATGCAGCCCATAGACTTCTATTATGACGGAATGAATAACGGAATGCCTCATAGAATTGCGTTATGGTGGTAACAGAATCCATAAGGGTACTTTCACACTTGCGTTAAACTTTTCCGGTATTGAGTTCCGTCCTAGGGGCTCAATAGTGGAAAAAAACTGATCAGTTTTATCCTAATGCATTCTGAATGGAGAGTAATCCGGATGTCTTCAGTTCAGTCACTGTACGGTTTTTGGACGGAGAAAATACTGCAGCATGCTGCGGTATATTCTCCGTCCAAAATTCCGGAACACTTGCCGGCATTATTTTACATTGAAATGCATTAATGCCGGATCCGTCCCCAAGTGTTCCGGAAAAACGGATGCGTTTTTGCGGTCTGCGCATGCGCAGACCTTTAAAAATGTGAAAAAGATAAATACTGGATACGTTTTTCCGGATGACGACCGGAGGGACAGATCCGGTATTGTAATGCATTTGTGAGACGGATCCGCATTCGGATCCGTCTACAAATGCTATTCGTTTTCATACAGATTGCCGGATCCGACAGCCAGTTCTGGCGACGGAACTGCCTGCCGGAATCCAGCAATGCAAGTGTGAAAGTAGCCTTACGCAATTCACCTTTTACCACCAAAGCGTGAACTAATTTCAATATATGAAATTCGCTCATCTCTAATAGTAATATGTGAGCTCAATGACTGGGACGATCCACTAAGTGTATTTAGAAAATGTAATAACGTAGAACTATTCTATGTTCATATTTGCACTGCATTTAAAAAAATAAAAAAATAAGATGTAATGGAAAAATATCCGAAGCAATAGGTGGAAGGATAGGTGGAAACATGCCCGAAACCCCACAAGCCTGAGACGTGCCTTATGTTACTGGTATTGGTCTATGATTGCCTTTATCACTTATTTGTGTACATAGTTATACATGAAAGAAGCCAGAAGAAAAACTTGAGCTCCTGGGCCCCAGTGCCAAATGAGAAACAGCGCCCCCTTGTCATGTGCTATTTACCTGCTCATGTTGTGCTTTATGCTGCAGAAAAAAACGCAGCGTCATACAGTACCAGCAAAGTGTATGGACTCTTTCACATGGGCGTCATGTTTTTGGGCCGGATAAGATGCGGGTGCATCGCGGGAAAATGTGCAATTTTTTTAAACATTTTAATGCGTTTTGCACGCGCGTGAGAAAAATCGGCATGTTTGGGTTAGGTGTTGTGTAGATTGTATTATTTTTTCTTAGAAAATAATAGCATTCTTAAAACAGAATGCATAGTACAATAGGGCTGGAGGGGTTAAAAAAATAATAAAAATAAATAAATAAAATAATTTAACTCACTTCATCCACTGCGCTGCCCGGCTTCTCTTCTGTCTTCATCTGTGGTGACATCACTGCATTTATCACATGATCCATCACCATGGTGATGGATCATGTGATGGACCATGTGATGAGTGCAGTGACGTCACCACAGGTCCTTTTCCTCACAGATGAAGACAGAAGAGAAGCCGGGCAGCGCAGTGGATGAAGTGAGTTAAATTATTTTATTTATTTATTTTTAACCCCTCCAGCCCTATTGTACTATGCATTCTGTATTCAGAATGCTATTATTTTACCTTATAATCATGTTATAAGGGAAAATAATAATGACCGGGTCTCCATCCCGATTGTCTCCTAGCAACGGTGCGTGAAAATCACACCGCATCCGCACTTGCTTGCGATTTTCACGCAGCCCCATTCACTTCTATGGGGCCTGCGTTGCATGAAAAACGCACAAAATAGAGCTTGCTGCGATTTTCACGCAACGCACAAGTGATGCGTGAAAATCACCGCTCGTGTGCACAGCCCCATAGAAAGGAATGGGTCCGGATTCAGTGCGGGTGCAATGCGTTCACCTCACGCATTGCACCCGCGCGGAATACTCGCCCGTGTGAAAGGGGCCTATGAAATTAGACAGATCTCATGGACACTTTGATTTTTTCATCCATGCAAAAATTTACCCGCCGTGCAGATTTAGAAATCTGCAGCATGTCGATTCTCTGTTCGGATTTCACCCTTTGGAAGTTTGAGATCTGCGGTAAAACTGCATCAAATCCTCAACAAAAAAATGCAAATAATACCTTTGGTTTTTGGTGCAGAAACATGCTGAAATCCACATGGAAATGTATGCTGATTTTCAGTTTGCAAACCTGCACCCTAAGGCCTCGGCCACATTTCCGTTTTTCACTGACGTGTGGTGTCTGTGGAAAATTTACCCAGTTATTTTAATGTGTCTTTTCACACAACAGTATTTTTTACTGACCATGGGTCAGCAAAAATAAATCATGGAGACATGAACTACTTTGGTCTGTGATATGGACCAAACACGCCCATTGAAGTGTATGCGTCTGTGAAAATCTCGGACACATCACTGAAGACTGATAGGAGACGCTCTAGAAATTAATTTGTCTGTGGATTACAGATGACACACCGAGGCCTAAAAAAAACCACACAGATTCTTTTACTGAAATCTTCACCGACATCTTTACGGATAAAACAAGGATATTTTTTTTACGGACTAGAAAATAACACGGAAATGTGGATGAGGCCAAATACTGCCTCCAGGCTACCTGAGGCACCAATGCCCGGGTGTGGTTGCTACCTCCAAACCGCCTAGAGCCCATGAAAGAAGCCAAACTACTTTTATAAGAAGAACACCCCAAGTAGAACTAAGGGCTTGTTCACATGACCGTGCTGTGTTTTGTGGTCCGCAAATTGCGGATCCGCAAAACACGGATGCTGCCCATGTGCCTTCTGCAATTTGCAGAACGGAACGGACGGCCCTTTATAAAAATGCCTATTCTTGTCCGCAAAACAGACAAGAATAGGACATGACTCATGACTCAAGAATAGGACATTTTTGCGGGGCCAAGCCACGGAACGGAGCAACGGATGTAGACCGCACACGGAGTGCTGTCCGCATCTTTTGCGGCCCCATTAAAGTGAATGGGTCCGCACCCGAGCCGCAAAAAATGCGGCTCGGATGCGGAACCAAACCATGGTCATGTGAATGAGCCCTAAAAGTGTAGGATTATCTATGTTAAAACTACACAACACTATAAATTTGGTCTTTTTCACATATGTTTCATGCATGTGACCGTATTTCTGATCCACATTTTTGCAGTTCGGACGCGGCCCCATTAATTTATGATTTGGATGTCACCTGTGTGCTGTCTGCATCTGTGCAGCCGATCCACAATTTATAGAACATATTCTATTCTTGTCCGTTTTGTGGACAAGAATATGCATTTCTGTAATAAGGCCCGAGTAAAGTGCGGGATGCACACGGTCGACCTGTATTTTGCGGATCTGCACTTGGTATTGTACCATCTGCTCTGGGTTACACTATTTTGCTTTCACCAGGCACATGCACTCCTACAGTATAACGTATTAACACTGCACCATCTTTATTCAAGGTTTCTACATTTTCTGTTCTTGAAAACTGAAATTTAAGCCTGTGGTTCACAAATGGCAAGCGGGGAGATCCTGTGTCTGTTGCTGATCGTAGGTTCAATTGGTAAGTAATTAAATGAAACAATATATACCGTAGCTCACTAGAGAGTGCAGATGGATATAGCTCTGTGCTGCGGCATAGGCAAAAGCTCATGGGTCCTCGGGCACAATGTCAGCTTGCCCCCCACCTTGAACCTATGACAATACCAAAATCTCTTCCTTTGTACAACTGTGTATACATCACACCAGTAAGGAGTCATGGACATACAGTAGGCATATCAGATATACATAATACATCACCTCATCCATTTGCCACACGAAGAGACCTCCGTGGCTATCTTGATTGAAGATCCCGCTGACATATGATGTCACCACGAGAAATTTCGCATGATGGCTTCAAACAAGTTGGCCGCGGCGGCCTCTACGTAATCAAGTGGATAAGGACAGTATTTTTCCCCCCCACTGGATTAAACCCTGAAAGCCCTCAATGTTCATCTCAGATGCCACGATCAGCAATGAACCCGGCATTTGAGGGGTTCAATGACTGGGGGCGGTGCAATCACTGTTCCCTGAAGAAAAGAGCTTCATGACTAAGTAATTTTCTCTGTGAAATTCGGCGAAGCCGCTGAATCGAATTTTTGAGAACTTTGCTCATCACTACTCACTTTTGAAGTACCCTCCCTTCTGCTTCCTCCTCCACTGACTTGGCAGACAGTCAATAAGTATTGACACCTAAACTCAAAATCGGCAATAAAGTATGAGAATATAGATTTTTTAAGGGGTTTTCCAAGATTTTTTACTGGGGGTCTGACACCTGGGACCCCCGCCGATAAGCTGTTTGAGAAGGCACAGGTGCTCACAGTAGCGCCACGGCCATCTTGTAACTTTGCCTAGGCCATGTGATGTCACGTTCATTGGTCACATGGCCTAGATGCAGTTCAGCCTCATTGAAGAGAATGGGTTTGAGCTGCGATACCAAGCACAACCGCCATACAATGTTTGGCGCTGTGCTTGGCATACTTTGAAGATCTCGCAGCACTTATTCAAACAGCTGATCAGTGGGGATGAAAGGATTCTGACCCCATTAGATCATCAGTATTTTAGTCACAAAAACCCCTTTAAAATTAGTACCTCAATAATAATGTACTGTATTTTTCAGACTATAGAATGCACTGGACTATAAGACGTACCTTTGATTTGGAGGAGGAAAATAAGAAAAAATATATTTATCATCAGACCTCAGATCAGACCCCCAAGCTTCATCAGCCTCAGATCAGACCCCCATCGGCCTCAGAACAGGCCCCATCAGACTGAGATCAGACCCTCATCAGATATTTAAAAAAAAATAAACTTACCTCACTTACTCCGGACAGCGTTGCCACTCACCGCTCCCTCCTTCTTCCAGTCCACGCTGCACTGTGACCTGATATTGCACAGTGTCAGGTCATAGATCACTCCTGCGTACACTACGTACTGACGCTGTCCCTCACCGTACACCTCCCACATGCTAATGACCACTTCCATAATAGCCATTGCCTCTCACTTTTGGGGGAAAAAGTGCATCTTATAGTCCAAAAAACAGCAAGTAGGTGTCACAATGTAGAGGGAGGTACATAGAATGACAACAGAAGGAAAATGACCAGAAACTAGGCCTCACGGCTAGGGAAAGGGAAAAGGTCACCATCTAGGAAACCCTAAATCTAGCCCTGACTCCTGTCAGTATGAGTAGACCCTGAAGGTGGGAATACATACACTGGTAACCTAGGCCCTAGTAATCTTGAATAGCCCTAGGAGTAGTGACAGGGTATGAAACCACTGGTTCCTTCCCAGATAAACCAGCGTCTCCCTGAAGGCCCAGTAAACAATGAGCAAATGGGAACAACAAAATACAAAGGGAAGCACATTTATCTTCAATAGAAAATGGATGAGCAGGAACTCAGATGAGGACCACACACCAGCTCTTCCAATTCCAGGCAGATAATATCAACCGCATGGTATGAAGTGTGAGTCGAGACTAAATAGAGCAGCAGTAATGACTACAAGCTACACCTGAGACAAGAGGTGTGGTCATTACCAACAACAACACTGCAACAAGTGAAAACAGATAGGCTGTCAGATAACCTAACGTGCAGCCAGTCTCTCAGATCTTCTAACCTCTGTCATAGGAGGGATCACCTCATCCTGCAAAAAATGAGACCCTACCTAAGAAAATCGGTCAAAAAATAAAAATGCTATGGTTCTCAGACTATGGAGACACTAAAACATAATTTTTTGGTTTAAAAAATGCTATTATTGTGTAAAACTTATATAAATAATAAAAAGTATACATATTAGGTATTTACATGTCTGTAAAGACCTGCTCTATAACACATGACTTAACCCCTCAGATGAACGCTGAAAAATTTATAAATAAAAACTGTGCCAAAACAACCAATTTTTTGGTCACTTTACCCCATAAAGTGTAATAATGAATGATCAAAAAATCATATGTACCCAAAAATGGTAACAATAAAAACCAACTCTTCCTGCAAAAAACAAGCCCCGGCACAAGACGATCGGCAGAAAAATAAAAAATATATGGCATTCAGAAAAACATAATAAAAAAAATAATAATGCTTTATTATGTAAAACTGAAACAAAGTAAAGTAGACATATTTGATATCATTGCATCCGTAACAACCTGCTCTATAAAAATAGCGCATGATCTACCCTGTCAGATGAATGTTATAAAAAATAAAAACGGTGCCAAAACAGCCATTTTTTGGTTACCTTGCCTCACAAAAACATAATATAGAGCAATTAAAAATCATATGTACCCCAAAATAGCACCAATAAAACTGGCACCTTATCACCTAGTTTCCAAAATAGGGTCACTTTTTGGGAGTTTCTACTGTAAGGGTGCATCAGGGGGGCTTCAAATGGGACATGGTGTCTAAAAACCAGTCCAGCAAAATCTGCCTTCCAAAAACCATATGGTGCTCCTTTTCTTCTGCGCCCTGCCGTGTGCCCTTACATCAGTTTACCACCACATGTGGGGTGTTTCTGCAAACCGCAGAATCAGGGTAATTAATATTAAGTTTTGCTTGGCTGTTAACCCTCGATATGTTAAAGAAAAAAATGGATTAAAATGGAAAAATCGGCCAAAAAAGTGAAATTTAGAAATTTAATCTCCATTCTCCTTTAATTCTTGTGGAACACCTAAAGGGTTAACAAAGTTTGTAAAATCAGTTTTGAGTAACTTGAGGGGTGTAGCTTCTACAATGGGGTCATTTATGGGGGGGTCCACTATGTAAGCCCCACAAAGTGACTTCAGACCTGAACTGGTCCTTAAAAAGTGGGTTTTGGAAATTTTCTTAAAAATTTTAAGATTTGCTTCTAAAATTCTAAGCCTTCTAATGTCCTAAAAAAAATAAAATGACATATCCAAAATGATGCCAACATAAAGTGGGGAATGTTAAGTAATAAATATTTTATAAGGTATCACTTTTTGTTTTAAAATTAGAGAAATAGAAATTTTGAAAATTGCAAATTTTTCCAAATTTTTTGTAAATTTGGGATTTTTTCATAAAGGTGAAATATATGGACTCTGATTTATGACTATCATGAAGTACAATGTGTCATGAGAAAACAATCTCAGAATGGCTTGGATAAGTAAAAGTGTTCCAAAGCTATTACCACATAAAGTTACATGTCAGATTAGCAAAAAATGGCCTGGGCAGGAGGGCGAAAACTGGCCCGGGGTAGAGGGGGTTAAAGGCTAGGGACACCTTCGGGGGCATTTAAAAAAAAATTATTACTGCATTCTACTTATTTTGGGCTAAAAATAATGTTTTAATTTCATTTTTATTAAAAATGTTCAGCCACTTTCCCAGTATAACCGTGCACTTGCAGAGCAGCAGGGTTCTGTGTTTACATTTAATCCTTTATCTCTGATCTCCTGAAGCTCAGATTTAGGCCTCATGCACACGACAGTTTTTTTTTGCGGTCCGCAAATTGGGGATCCGTTGTTCCGTTGTCCGTTTTTGTTTCCGGAAGGTGAAAAAAGTGTAATTTTATTATCCCCACCCAGGATACTGGTATATATGCTGGTCACCAGGCAACTGATTCTACAAAAACGGAAGCGGACGCGGATGACAGACGGTTGTGCACCCGCATTTTTGGCGGTCCTATTGACTTGAAAGGGTCCGCTAACCGTTTTTTGCAGAGAAAAATAGGACAGGTTATATTTTTTGGACGGACTGGAACCACGGACCATGGACGCGGATAACAAACAGTGGACTATCCGGCTCCAAAGAAATGAATGGGTCCGCATCAGATACGCTAAAATCAGCGTAACGGACGCGGAAACAGTCGTGTGCATGAGGCCTTATGTTAAGGTGGTTTTACACGAGATGATTCTGCATCCGATTGTTGGGAAGGAAGTGTTCCTTCCCAACAGTCGGCTGCTTGCTCAGTTGAGGAGACTACTGCATTCACATCCAGCGATCACCTCCACAGTATGAGGATGACCGATTGCTATTGCGATCCCTTGTCCTCATACAGATTCATGGTTTCTGAGCAGCAGATCACTGTTAGACCACATGATCTGCTGTCCAGAAACTATGATCAGTGGTGCCTACAAGAACGACAGGATCACCCCATTAATGAGTGCGGCACATTTACACGGGCAGATTGCCGTCCTTCACTCACTGCGCCCAATACTAAAATGGACGGCGCAGGCGCGGGATTTGCGGGGCACGGAGGAGACCGGGGATGTCAATCACCTTTACAAGGGCGTGCCAAACGGTGAGAGGATGGAGCCTCTAGGTGCTGCAGCAACGCCCCACTAGCACCTAGAGGCTCATTTGCATATTATAAAAGTCATTCATTAGCACGGCAGGCGGCAGGCAGGGAGATGTAAGTCATACAGTTATGTTCTGCTGACATTAGCACATCGCTAATATCAGCCAGCTACATAACGATTTTTCTGATGACAGAAACCCTTTAAGCCATATTCTTATCAGTATGTCAAGAATTGAGCTATAATTAGTATTTATGAGCTGTCAAGAGTTCAAAGAACAGGGCTACAGACTGAGGACTCAAACAGAAGCACTATTGAGGCACACTCTCAATTAACCCCTGTAGTACAAGAACTGATATAGCGCTGCTATATTCCTCAGTGCTTTACATTAGCATCAAGCTGTCCCCACAATCTAAGTTCAGTGTGTCTTTGGAGTGTAGGAGGAAACCAAAGTGCCCAGAGGACACTCGAGTAAACTCCATGCAGATGTTTGGTTGGATTCGAATCTACTGCGCCAGTGCTAACCACTGAGCCACTGCGCTGCCCATGATAAAGACCAATTGAAAAATGATGTTTAGCCCAAAATGAGTAAAATGCAACAATAAAAAAAAATTGCCCAAAAGGTGTCCATAGCCTTTTAGCTATAATAATTTTTGCGTTCATGTCCATAAGACTGCTTCCTAATGTGACTTCTTCCTTGCCAGGCTGCCAGGCCGATTCCACTAGAAATGGATTCTGGGATTATTTCAGCCAGGTGACCACTGAGAAGAATGAACAGAGCCTACCTAAGAATCTTGCAACAGAAGTCAGGTAGATTTATCTCAAAATCTGTGAATCTGTACAGAACTAATGGGACCAAACAAACATACCATATGATGTGTATAGTTAGGTGGTTAAAATAAAAACTATCTATGGTGACCAGTTTTAAAGGGAGTCTACCATGGTGAAGTCATGGAAAATAATTCACTATAGCATGTGGACTAATCCCTCACTCTAATGAAAAAATCGGAGACTCTCAGCCAATATATTTTGATCAAAACACATCTGTACCCGCCTACCCGCGCCACGGTGGTCTCAGTCAGGCAGGTCCTGCTCTAGCTCAATGCAGAGAGCAGTGCACAGTGAAGCTTCACCTCCTGGCACTTGCAGAAGCAGAATCTGGTAGAATAAAGTTCCATATTCACACACTCCTGATAATAAAATCTCTGCTCCACAAAAGACATGTTTGTCCTGCACTCTCAATCCCCTACCTAGTGCTGTCAGCAGTTTTGACCACCATGGTAGACTCCATTTATAAAGTCACAGAAAATAATGCACTACAGCAAACATAACATATGGACTAAGTCCTCACTCTAATGATAAATTCTGAGACTCTTAGCCAATATATTTTGATCAAAACACATCTTTACCCGCCTACCCGCGTCACGGTGGTCTCAGTCAGGCAGGTCCTGCTCTAGACCTACTTATGCCGTTATGTATCTATATTCAGGAGAGCAGAACCTGCACATATAGTTTGCTGCTCCTAGTCACCTCTGTGTGCATCAACAGCCAATGAGAGAGTCAGGGATGCATAACAGCATAAGTAGGTTTAGAGCAGGACCTGCCTGAGACCACCGTGCCGCTGGGTAGGTGGGCACAGATGTGTTTTGATCAAAATATATGGGCTGAGAGTCTCAGATTTTATCATTAGAGTGAGGGCTTAGTCCATATGTTATGTTCGCATCTATTGCTATAGTGCATTATTTTCTGTGACTTTATAAATGTAGCCATGCACATCCACATATTTACCATCGTATCATGCAGGATGTTTTGTATCTTTTTTCTGTGATTTGTTTAACTTGTCTTGAAGGAGTGGCACCTTCATTTGTGAATACGCTCCTATTTTGGGAGTAGTATTCATGTGCACTTTTGCCCCACCTATCTAATAGGCGACCTTGATTAGGGTGGTACATATAGCTGTATGTGCTCCTCCTCTCATTGGTTGCTGATGCACACAGAGGTGACTAGGAGCAGCACACTATATGTGCGGGGTCTGCGCTCCTGAACATAGATGCATAACGGCATAAGTAGGTTTAGAGCAGGACCTGCCTGACTGAGACCACCGTGGCGCGGGTAGGCGGGCACAGATGTGTTTTGATCAAAATATATTGGCTAAGAGTCTCAGATTTTATCATTAGAGTGAGGGCTTAGTCCATATGTTATGTTTGCTATAGTGCATTATTTTCTGTGACTTTATAAATGGAGTCTACCATGGTGGTCAAAACTGCTGACAGCACTAGGTAGGGGATTGAGAGTGCAGGACAAACATGTCTTTTGTGGAGCAGAGCTTTTATTATCAGGAGTGTGTGAATATGGAACTTTATTCTACCAGATTCTGCTTCTGCAAGTGCCAGGAGGTGAAGCTTCACTGTGCACTGCTCTCTGCATTGAGCTGGTTTACAGGCCCTCCTCTCTGATTGACAGCTGTAGCATCCAAGCAGAGGACCAGGACATCTGTCAGAAAGGAGGGGCTGTGAAGCAGCTCAAAGTAGAGAGCACTTCACAGAGAAGCTCTGTCTCCTGGGCACTTGCAAGAGCAGAAACTGGCATAATAAAACTTAAAATACTCGCTACTCCTGATAAGAAACGCTCCAAAAAATGTATGGTTGTACTGCTCTAAACAGCCCCTACCTAGTGCTGTCAGCAGTTTAGCATGGTCACAACTACTGACAGACTCCCTTTAATCCAAATCTTTGCTGATACATTGCTTGTGAAGCAATGATGATAAATAGATACCTCCTTTATCATGAAGCAGTGGCTACATCTGCTGAGCTCCACAAGTTCCTTACACCAAATATGACTTAGGGTAGGCCATCAATAGCTGATCGGTGGAGGTCTGACTACCGGTCAGCTGTTTGAAGAGGCCATGGTGCTTTGGCCTCCTCACAGTTTACCAAGCACAGCACCATACATTGCACAGTGGTGTTTCTTGGTATTGCACCCCAGGGCCATTCACTTGAATGAGACTAAGCTGCAAATAGGCCATGCGACTGATGAACGTGATATCACAAGGCCTAAAAAAAAGGCTGCCACACTTACAAACCCTTTTAAGCAGCTGATCAGCAGGGGTGCCAGGAGTCAGACTCCTACCAATATGATATTGATGACCTATTCTGAGGATAGGTCATCAATATTCTTCTCCTGGTAAACCCCTTTAAAATAAATTGTATCACATACACATTACTGAATTTCTATGTGATAGAAACATGACAAAGTCCCATTAATACAGATCATCTCTTTTGTTCTTCTACAGTGGTTTCAGAAACAGCTTTCAAAATGGAGTAAATTACGTTGGCAACATCTTTAGTCCGTGGAAGAGTGGGCTCCATAATCGCTTGTATAAAGACTCAGAGGGCTTGCGCAGGCTGATACGTAGAGAACTGCACGAGATCCAAAGGAAGATTTACCCTTATATCGATGACGCCCACCAAAAGATAAGCCAGAACCTAGAGCAAGTCCAGAACCGCTTGGTGCCTTACACGGATGAGCTGAAATACCACATGCAGTGGGGAGCACAGGAGCTCAAGGCGCAGTTCAGTCTGAACAAGGTTCATATGAGCAACGGGATACCACACAAGCTAGCGGAAAACTTACAAGACCAAATCGTATTGCAGACGGAGAAGGTTAAAAAACTGATGCTACCACTGGGTGATAAACTATTGGCAGAGATCCATCATGCAGTTGAAGAACTCCATGGAAACCTATCTCCTCATGCTCTGACCTCGCAGGAAAAGTTGAACGCTCAGGTCCAAGAACTTTCTCGTAAACTGTCTCAGAACGCAAACAATCTGC
Organism: Bufo bufo; assembly: GCF_905171765.1. Lineage (NCBI taxonomy): Eukaryota > Metazoa > Chordata > Amphibia > Anura > Bufonidae > Bufo > Bufo bufo. The sequence continues at coordinate 68,984,058 of NC_053389.1, forward strand.
ATAAGAAGATCCATAAAAACTTGGATGCACTGAAAGAACAGCTCGTGACGTATCCCCAAAATTTTAGAGACAGGTTTCCAGGCAGTCAGTCCGATGAACCGGTAGCGCCCTACGTGGAAGAGATGACCGCTCAGGTGTACAAAGAAGTAGAGGAGTTTCAGAGGAATACTCAGATGCAGATTGAACACTTTACCCATACTATTAACATGGAAATGGAGGAGATGAAGTACAAATTGTCTCCAGCCGCAACAGACCTGCATGACACAGTGACTTCAATAGAGAACATACAGGAGAAACTGGAGTCCTTGTGGACAGAGATATCTCAGAACTTAAAATAGTCTGACATGAACTCTGGGTCTATTGACAAAAATCGGGAAATGATACAATGTGAATCCATTGGAAGAAAATGAAAGCACTTACCTTAAATTTCCACTTGGACTTTAATATACTGTATATACTGTTCTGTTTTCCATATGTGATATGTGGGACATCTCCAGCTCTCGGGACCAAAAAAGAAGTTTGTGTAAAATGCTAGGAAATGTTCCTGCACTGCATTTTAAATCATATTATCATATTAAATTAAAGGAGTTTTCTGGGAGAAAAATATTGAAGATCTATCCTCGGGATGGGGATCAGTGGGGGTCAGACTCTTAGCTCCCCCACCGATAAGCTGTTTCAAGAGGCCGCAGTGCTCTGGTCAGCAACACAGCCTCTTCCTAGGTTAGTGACGTCACATTCATCGTTTAGGTGGCCTACAGTAGGTGCAGCTTAGTCCTGTTCAAGTGAATGACCATGGGCAGCAATACCAAGCACGGCCACTATACAATGTATGGTGCTGTACTTGGTATGCTGTGAGGAGAACACAGCGCTCATTGGATGGCCTCTTCAAACAATTGATTGGAAGGGGTACCAGGAGTTGAAACCCATTGATCCCATACTGATGGTCTATCCGCCCACCATGCTCACTGATTAACCATTTAAAGAGGCCATGCATGTTCCAGTGAGGGTAGGTCATCAGAACTGTACTCCTGGAAAGCCCTTTTCATGTCGGCCAAACATGTCAACTTCAGTGAGACTGGCAACCCTATAATAGGCCAACCCTATAATATATGGCAGATATTGGGAGAGAGAAGGATCAAGTAGTTGGGCTTCAACATGCCCAACCCTTTTCTTCTAAGGGAAGGTAAGCCACCACCTAAGGTATCTGGCAGTGGCTTCCTGCCCTTGCCCCATTCAGAACACATGCATTCTCTGCTGGGCCGAAAGTGCATGTGCATGGGGAAATCAGGAGAGATAGCTGTTGGCTGAATTAATGTTTGGTCAAGATTATTGAAGGTGTAAAGTATGGACAGCCTCTATGACCATGCTCTCTTCAAGCAACCTGCACTATGGTCATTGTTGTTTAAAGTAGATATTTCCTTTAAATTGTAATATCTTTGTAAATAAAGATTTCTATCTGGGTGTGTACTCATGCTAACCAACCAGGCATTTTGTTGGGTCATTTTTGGATAAAAGTAAATCCCTCCTGGAAATATAGTCAAAAGAGTGAATAGCCGCTTAGAGAGAGCTTTAACCTACAGTCTCCACTATCAAGGATGTAGCTAAAAGAAGCTGGGTCTCACAGGAAATTTTTGAACTCCCCCTCCAAGCAATTTCCTTGCAAATCCCCTCTGACAGCTAGTTGAGACCACCCACGATTTGATAGCGCAATTCATGCGCTTCTCCTTCTTCTTTGTGTGGTGCCACACAAAGAAGAGGGAGAAGCGCATGAATTGCGCTAACACTCGCCATACAACCCCTCCACCCACTCAGTAGTTATGTCCCCTGTGCTTGTACACAGTAGTAAAATGCCGTTAGTGCATTACCTTACCTTTTGACCAGCTACAATCTGGCCTCTGATCTCACCACTTGCCTTAACCGCTTCCCTACCGATGTATGACTATATACATTGGAGCAGAGCGGGCACCATAGCCGCTGGAAGCAATAATTAATTTAAGCCCTCAGATGCTGTGGTCATTTGTGACCATGCCATCTGAAGCGGCTTTCTCTCTCAGGATAACCTGCGTGGAGATCGGGGAAGCCGTTCCTTCTCTGTAATAACATTGGTTTTTCTGTAGAATCCAAGACTACAGGGAGTGCAGAATTATTAGGCAAGTTGTATTTTTGAGGATTAATTTTATTATTGAACAACAACCATGTTCTCAATGAACCCAAAAAACTCATTAATATCAAAGCTGAATATTTTTGGAAGTAGTTTTTAGTTTGTTTTTAGTTTTAGCTATTTTAGGGGGATATCTGTGTGTGCAGGTGACTATTACTGTGCATAATTATTAGGCAACTTAACAAAAAACAAATATATACCCATTTCAATTATTTATTTTTACCAGTGAAACCAATATAACATCTCAACATTCACAAATATACATTTCTGACATTCAAAAACAAAACAAAAACAAATCAGTGACCAATATAGCCACCTTTCTTTGCAAGGACACTCAAAAGCCTGCCATCCATGGATTCTGTCAGTCTTTTGATCTGTTCACCATCAACATTGCGTGCAGCAGCAACCACAGCCTCCCAGACACTGTTCAGAGAGGTGTACTGTTTTCCCTCCTTGTAAATCTCACATTTGATGATGGACCACAGGTTCTCAATGGGGTTCAGATCAGGTGAACAAGGAGGCCATGTCATTAGATTTTCTTCTTTTATACCCTTTCTTGCCAGCCACGCTGTGGAGTACTTGGACGCGTGTGATGGAGCATTGTCCTGCATGAAAATCATGTTTTTCTTGAAGGATGCAGACTTCTTCCTGTACCACTGCTTGAAGAAGGTGTCTTCCAGAAACTGGCAGTAGGACTGGGAGTTGAGCTTGACTCCATCCTCAACCCGAAAAGGCCCCACAAGCTCATCTTTGATGATACCAGCCCAAAACAGTACTCCACCTCCACCTTGCTGGCGTCTGAGTCGGACTGGAGCTCTCTGCCCTTTACCAATCCAGCCACGGGCCCATCCATCTGGCCCATCAAGACTCACTCTCATTTCATCAGTCCATAAAACCTTAGAAAAATCAGTCTTGAGATATTTCTTGGCCCAGTCTTGACGTTTCAGCTTGTGTGTCTTGTTCAGTGGTGGTCATCTTTCAGCCTTTCTTACCTTGGCCATGTCTCTGAGTATTGCACACCTTGTGCTTTTGGGCACTCCAGTGATGTTGCAGCTCTGAAATATGGCCAAACTGGTGGCAAGTGGCATCTTGGCAGCTGCACGCTTGACTTTTCTCAGTTCATGGGCAGTTATTTTGCACCTTGGTTTTTTCACACGCTTCTTGCGACCCTGTTGACTATTTTGAATGAAACGCTTGATTGTTCGATGATCACGCTTCAGAAGCTTTGCAATTTTAAGAGTGCTGCATCCCTCTGCAAGATATCTCACTATTTTTGAATTTTCTGAGCCTGTCAAGTCCTTCTTTTGACCCATTTTGCCAAAGGAAAGGAAGTTGCCTAATAATTATGCACACCTGATATAGGGTGTTGATGTCATTAGACCACACCCCTTCTCATTACAGAGATGCACATCACCTAATATGCTTAATTGGTAGTAGGCTTTCGAGCCTATACAGCTTGGAGTAAGACAACATGCATAAAGAGGATGATGTGGTCAAAATACTCATTTGCCTAATAATTCTGCACGCAGTGTATTACAGCTGCAGGGTCGTAGCTATAGGGGGTGCAGAGGTAGCAGTCGCTACCGGGCCCAGGAGCCTGAGGGGCCCCAAAGACCCTTGTACCACATGAGAAGACACCTGTTTTATAGAACGTGCATGCTGGTCAAGTTACACCTCTGGCTAGAGGGAAGGTGTTAGGTTAAGAATTTGGCATGGTGGGGGGTGCAGTTTAAATTTTTGCCTCAGGCAGCAGGAAGGCAATGTGCTTCCCTGCCCCTGGCTACAAAGCAATGAGGGATGGAGGGCCCAAGCTAAACTCTTGCACCAGGGTCCATGAGAATTAAGCTACGCCCCTGTACAGCTGTAGTTCTTAGAGGCCTGGAAGAGGCAGGGTTCCATAGGAACATAGTGATAATTCATTGCATTGTATAAGAAAAAGCAATCTGAAAATCATATATTTAAGTCCCCTAAGTCCATGTTCACATCTGCGCTGTGACTCTAGCCTTCTGTTCCAGAAGCTCACTGTATCCAGCATTGCTAGATACCACCGTGCACTTCTGGATCCCCATTCACTATAAAGGGATCCAGCCTCTTTCCGGCATATACAGGTGAAACTCGAAAAATTAGAATATTGTGCAAAGTTCATTTATTTCAGTAATGCAACTTAAAAAGTGAAACTAACATATGAGAGACTCATTACATGCAAAGCGAGATATTCCAAGCCTTTATTTGTTATAATTTGGATGATTATGGCTTACAGCTTATGAAACCCCAAAGTCTCAATTTTGAGGTCCCCTTTGCTCAGGGGGTATGGATTCATTATCTGACTAGAGTCTGACACTTTGAGCCTAGAATATTGAATCTTTTCACAAAATTCTAATTTTAACCTCTTGGGGACACATGACGTACCGGTACATCCGCCCGCCCCCTCTCTCAGGATGGCCGAGCGGTTAGCAGAGTGTCAGCACATTGCTGACACTCTGCTTGAAATGGCTGACATCTGTGCTCACAGAATAAGTGTTTGTAATGGGACAGCTTGCCATAAACGTTGAATAAATGTTGGCTGTTTTCACTGGGACTGGCTAATGTGTATGAGGACCTCTCAAGTCTCCTCCGATGGCAGATGTTGGGGAACATAAAGATCAGGCAGCTGTATTTCAACATGCCCGATCATTTGGTTCTCAGGGAGAAAAGCAACTGCCAGAGGTGTCCGGCGTTAGCTTTTTCTCCTCTGCCCATTCAGGGCACATGTATTCTCAGCTGAGACAAGTGTATATATGTATGAGGGGGTCTGGGGAGATAGATGTCAACCTATTGGGGGTTGCTAGGGTTTCAAAAGATTCAGGGCCTAACCCCCAATGCTAAAGACATATTTGGATAGACATTAAGTTTGACGCGATCACACATACCTATTATCTATGTCTCTACTTTACATTGTTACCGCTGTGTCTTGAATCTCAGGACCTTCTGCATGGGAGACAGACATTCTAAGCAGAGAGCCAGAGAGCCCACTGCTATTACTAGGTGGATTTTCTCTGACAAAACCTCAGCAGTATTTTCTCCATGTATAATATAGTCTCAAGGATAATGTGTGTATATATATATATATCTATATATATATATCTATATATATACACACACACACACATACATTCATTGTATAGTTGTTTATTTTAAGAAGATAAAATAAAAATTATAATTTTATAATTTTTTCAGTAATTCAGTAAAAAACATGAAATGGCACGCAATAAATGAATCACAAAACCATCCATTATAGGAGGAGAATAATTAAAATAATAGAACTGCTATCTCCATAGAATGATGGAATTCACCACCACCTGCCGGACCCCAGTTGCTATAATGGGCTCTGGTATCCTTTAGAAAACCCGGCATTCTAATGGACAAGAAAATGCTGCTACTCTGCCCTGTATTTTGACAGAATCTGCAAAGGAGGATCTTGCCACATCCTTTAAGGCTACGTCTACACGACGACAATAAGTCGCGCGACAGATAGGGCACAACTACACTGCAACATTTGTAGCGCAACATTTTGTTGCACTAATGTCGCGCGACAATTTTTATAATGGCAGTCTATGATGTCGCACTGCAACATGCAACATGCTGCGACTGCGACGCAACAGTCGCAGAAAAATCCATCTCGAATGGATTTTCTGCGACTGTTGCGTCGCAGTCGCAGCATGTTGCAGTGCGACACCATAGACTGCCATTATAAAAATTGTCGCGCGACATTAGTGCAACAAATGTCGTCGTGTAGACGTAGCCTAATACAGATGAGGGCGAAACCTAACATGGACTTCAGTGCATGTAATCAATCCCCCAATCAGTCACAGCATACTTTCTCTCTGATCGTCGCACATTGGGGTCTTTTTTTCAGAAAAGGCTTGAGAAGACAACCTCTGGTCCTAATCAGACCATTTTATTGATGCTACAAACCAGACATTTTCCAGCGTCCAGATCACTGGGTCAGATTAGTTGCAGCAGACACACAGGCATCAGTACGGTCGTCACGTTACACTGTCCTCCTGTCTATACTGGATCTTTAGCATAAAACCTGTGGAGCGCTTCTCTAGCTATATCCGTTACACACTGGTGTAATGGCGAGTATCACTGGTGAAAAAGACAGATTTATGGCAGATGGAAATCTTCTATTAGTTTTAGAGAACAAATCAGCATGACAAGCCAGGGCAAACTGGGCTCTTGCATAGGGTCATACAGTTCAGGGGCACCAGTGAAACAGTTGGAGGGCATGGATCTTCTGGCTTTGTGGTGCTTTGCTTCTCCATAAGATACCGTATTTTTCGCACTATAAGACGCACCGGCCCATAAGACGCACCTAGGTTTTTAGGGTGGAAAACAAGAAAAAAAAATGTTTTAACCAAAAGGTGTGCTTTTGGTGGGTTTGGAACTAATGGTGGTCTGTGGATGACGGACACTGTTATGAGGGGATCTGTGGATGACGGACACTGTTATGGGGGGATCTGTGGATGACGGACACTGTTATGGGGGGATCTGTGGATGACGGACACTGTTATGGGGGGGATCTGTGGATGACGGACACTTATGGGGGGATCTGTGGATGACGGACACTTATGGGGGGGATCTGTGGATGACAGACACTTATGGGGGGATCTGTGGATGACAGACACTTATGGGGGGATCTGTGGATGACAGACACTTATGGGGGGATCTGTGGATGACGGACACTTATGGGGGGATCTGTGGATGACGGACACTTATGGGGGGATCTGTGGATGACGGACACTTATGGGGGGATCTGTGGATGACGGACACTTATGGGGGGATCTGTGGATGACGGACACTTATGGGGGGATCTGTGGATGACGGACACTTATGGGGGGATCTGTGGATGACGGACACTTATGGGGGGATCTGTGGATGACGGACACTTATGGGGGGATCTGTGGATGACGGACACTTATGGGGGGGATCTGTGGATGACGGACACTTATGGGGGGGATCTGTGGATGACGGACACTTATGGGGGGGATCTGTGGATGACGGACACTGTTACAGGGGGGGATCTGTGGCTGGCACTGTTACAGGGGGGGGGATCTGTGGATGGCACTGTTATATATGTGCCATCCACAGACCCCCCAGCCCATAACAGTGCCATCCACAGACCCCCACCCCTTAACTGTGCCATCCACAGATTCGGTGTGCCCCCCCCCCCCTCTTGTCTGCGCCGCCTGCTTCATTCATAAAGGAGGCGGCGCAGGCACGTGACATCAGGGAGTTACGCTGCCGCCCGCCCGTCCTGCCTGCCGGCATTATACAGAAGAAATTCGCATATACAGTACTATTAGGAGTGAGGAGGGCATGTTTAATAACTTTTAATTCAATAATACATTTTATATTAGTATACCGGAGCGGTGGGGCGGGGCTATAGTACAGTGACCGCACCGCCCCGCCGCTATTGCCGGCCCCCAGCTCCTCCTCCCAGTCCCTCCCGCGGCCCCCGCTCCGTACATCGCATCCAGCGATGTAAAACTGCCAGCATTCGCCCCATAAGACGCAGGGGCATTTTCCTCCCATTTTTGGGGAGGAAAAAGTGCGTCTTATGGGGCGAAAAATACGTCATTTGTTACACCTGTTCACACACTAGGCTATGTTTTAAATTAAAAATGACATGAAATTTTTTTTGTTTTATTTAAAAAAAATATGATCAAACCATTGGTGTTAAATAGCTTCCCGTGTTAAAGTACGCCTCAAAACCACACCAATTTTTTACCCAAGTAAACTCATCTGTTATTTTTTGTTGGGACAGGTGGCAACTCTAGCATATGGTGACACCTCCTCCTGCCACCCTGGGAAATTACCGTCCCTGCTGCCCAGTTACTGCGCCAGGGTAGCACCCATTACACCTTAGTACATAAAGGGGGGCATTTACAAAGAGTTATATGCCTCTTTTTGGGGTAAAATTCTTGCACGAGCCCTTTTTGTGTGACAATATTTGGCGCAGTTGACACAAAGGAGTGTCGAGGGAGTGGCAGGGGCAAAGCTGGAGGCGGGCCGAGACTTGGGCCCTCAGCAAATTTACAAATTTCACGCTAGAGAAAAGGTGTAAAAGTTGCCAAAAAACAACTCCAGCTAGGGGCGGGCGTAGATTTTCCGGCAGGAGCAAGGACTACCAAAAATGCACCTAATTTATGACGAGGCGCATGACAGGTGCTTTGTTTGGTGTAAAATGTACAAAAAAAAAATAAATAAAAAATGACGGACCTGAAGGGGTTGTCTCACTTCAGTAAGTGGCATTTAGGCTCCATTCACACGTCCGCAAATGGGTCCGCATCCGCTCCGCAATTTTGCGGAACGGGTGCGGACCCATTTATTTTCTATGGGGACGGAATGGATGCGGACAGCACACAGTGTGCTGTCCGCAAGATCGGAGCGCGGCCCCGATCTTCGGGTCCGCAGCTCTGCAAAAGATAGAACATGTCCTATTCTTGTCTACAGCTGCGGACAAGGATAGGCATTTCTATAGGGGTGCCGGGCGGGTGTGTTGCGGATCCGCAACACACCACGGACAAGTGAATGGAGCCTTATCATGTAGATACAGTTTATACAAACCACTTACTAATATACTGTTATTATCCATATTGCTTCCTTTTCTGGCTGGATTCATTTTTCCATCACATTATACGTTGCTTGTTTCCATGGTGACGACCGCCCTGGTGCTTGCACAATATAGGATAAAGCACTAGTCTATGTGCGCTCCCATGGATTCGGCCACCAGAGAAGCTCATGCTTTTTTCCTATAGTGTGCAAGCACGACCACCACTGATGGATTGCAGGGTGGTCGTAACCATGGAAACAAGCAGCGTATAATGTGATGGAAAAATGAATCCAGCCAACAAAGGAGGCAATATGGACAATAACAATACATTAGTAGGGATCTCAAGTCTCCCTGAAGTTCAGGGGGTCTCCCGCTATTAGATAGCGGCTCCCTGACACCCGCATGTGAGACAATAAGACAATATATCCCGGAAAGGTTCACTGATAGCAGAGCAGAGAGATAAGAGAAGTGACAGGACACAGTTTACATTACAGGTTGAATTAACCCTTTAGGGTCAAATTGGCTTCTCAAGGAGATATATATGTTAAAGGCATCCCTTCTTCTGTCTCATTCAGTAGCTATAGAACTATTGAGAGAGATGTATTTTTTTTAAATACATTTACACATTTAACCCTCCATTTTAATTATATTATTTACCCCAGTGTTAAATCCCCCCCCCCCCCGATGTTTTTTTTTTTCTTCCTACAGTGGGGTAGATAATTACACACAGGGTTCACTTGCTTCTTGTCAGCTCAGCGAATGAACAGAAGAATAGATTCATGAACCGATTCATGTGAAAGATCCGAACTTCCCATCTCTAGTTTACTCGCAGTAAACCTTTCCAGCAACCTGTAGCAGTGTCCCCTTCTCGGCGCGTGCGCACAGTGCAAGAAGAAGCCGATGCCAGCAGTCTGCCACGGCGCATCAGGCTGATCCTGTGCGCACGCGCGGGGTCTCAAAGCGAGAGGAGGGGGAGGGAGGGAGAGGCGGCACTGAGGAGTAGAAGGCAGCGCTGGGCACGAACGGCGATGAGTGCGGCCGGGCACCATGCATCCACAGACCTCCCCTGCTTGGGCACCTTAATTCAATGATTGACAGGTTAGTAAAACCTGTTTTTCCGCAGAATAAAGCCACAAATAGCTTTTATAAGGCCACCTTAGAAATCGGAATGCTGCCCTGGACATGAGCAGATGTTTAGCTCACAGGACTTATAGGTGGTGACAGAATCCCTTTAATCTTATACATAAATATGATAATTTGGGGCAGGGTAATGAGCCCAGTCCTCCGCACCATAGAGCACAGTGTGCAGATACTGCATATGTCTGGAAAATGTAATAAAAAGTTCGTGAAAGAAAAAAAAAAGAAAACCTCCCTGAAATGAGGTTTTGCAGGTTGGGATGTCTGCATTAGTAAGTGCCTTGTATTAACTTTTTCTACTTGATAAATGCCACTTACAGAGGTGAGACAAGCCCAGATGAGAGCTCAGAGCACAGCACATGACAGATCTACAAGCCTGGTGAATAGGACGCAGCTGCAGTACCAGATATGGAGAGCACCACACGTGGTTCCATAATCCTCTACAGGACGGAGCATTTCCCACTGTCACCACCAAAGGCGCTGCTGAGCCCCGCGGCACACGTCTGGCTGACAGCTAGTTCCGGGTCATGTGATCACCGGAGAACGCGTCCTCTCCGCCACGTTCCTGTGCTGTGCCTGGGATAGCAGGGAGCCGTAAAGCATGTCGCTTCTCCAAGCTACTGAAGTGCCCTCCTCCGCTCCGGTGTTTCGGGAGATCAGCGCCGACGATGAGGAGCAGCAGCCGATGGAGATCGAGTCCCTGTGCATGAACTGCTACCAGAATGTGGGTGGTGGGGGCCCCGGGGGGGTTGTGGAGGCTCTAGAGCAGTGTGGAGCCTGGACAGGAGGCTCTAGAGCAGTGTGGAGCCCGGACAGGAGGCTCTAGAGCAGTGTGGAGCCAGGACAGGAGTCTCTAGAGCAGTGTGGAGCCTGGACGGGAGTCTCTAGAGCAGTGTGGAGCCTGGACGGGAGGCTCTAGAGCAGTGTGGAGCCTGGACGGGAGGCTCTAGAGCAGTGTGGAGCCTGGACGGGAGGCTCTAGAGCAGTGTGGAGCCTGGACGGGAGGCTCTAGAGCAGTGTGGAGCCTGGACGGGAGGCCCTAGAGCAGTGTGGAGGCTGGACGGGAGGCCCTAGAGCAGTGTGGAGCCTGGACGGGAGTCTCTAGAGCAGTGTGGAGCCTGGATGGGAGTCTCTAGAGCAGTGTGGAGCCTGGCCGGGAGGCTCTAGAGCAGTGTGGAGCCTGGCCGGGAGGCTCTAGAGCAGTGTGGAGCCTGGCCGGGAGGCCCTAGAGCAGTGTGGAGCCTGGCCGGGAGGCCCTAGAGCAGTGTGGAGCCTGGCCGGGAGGCCCTAGAGCAGTGTGGAGCCTGGCCGGGAGGCCCTAGAGCAGTGTGGAGCCTGGCCGGGAGGCCCTAGAGCAGTGTGGAGCCTGGCCGGGAGGCCCTAGAGCAGTGTGGAGCCTGGCCGGGAGTCTCTAGAGCAGTGTGGAGCCTGGCCGGGAGGCCCTAGAGCAGTGTGGAGCCTGGACGGGAGTCTCTAGAGCAGTGTGGAGCCTGGACGGGAGTCTCTAGAGCAGTGTGGAGCCTGGACGGGAGTCTCTAGAGCAGTGTGGAGCCTGGACGGGAGTCTCTAGAGCAGTGTGGAGCCTGGACGGGAGTCTCTAGAGCAGTGTGGAGCCTGGACGGGAGTCTCTAGAGCAGTGTGGAGCCTGGACGGGAGTCTCTAGAGCAGTGTGGAGCCTGGACGGGAGTCTCTAGAGCAGTGTGGAGCCTGGACGGGAGTCTCTAGAGCAGTGTGGAGCCTGGACGGGAGTCTCTAGAGCAGTGTGGAGCCTGGACGGGAGTCTCTAGAGCAGTGTGGAGCCTGGACGGGAGTCTCTAGAGCAGTGTGGAGCCTGGACGGGAGTCTCTAGAGCAGTGTGGAGCCTGGACGGGAGTCTCTAGAGCAGTGTGGAGCCTGGACGGGAGTCTCTAGAGCAGTGTGGAGCCTGGACGGGAGTCTCTAGAGCAGTGTGGAGCCTGGACGGGAGTCTCTAGAGCAGTGTGGAGCCTGGACGGGAGTCTCTAGAGCAGTGTGGAGCCTGGACGGGAGTCTCTAGAGCAGTGTGGAGCCGGGACGGGAGGCTCTAGAGCAGTGTGGAGCCGGGACGGGAGGCTCTAGAGCAGTGTGGAGCCGGGCCGGGAGGCCCTAGAGCAGTGTGGAGCCGGGACGGGAGGCCCTAGAGCAGTGTGGAGCCTGGACGGGAGGCCCTAGAGCAGTGTGGAGCCTGGACGGGAGGCCTTAGAGCAGTGTGGAGCCTGGACGGGAGGCCCTAGAGCAGTGTGGAGCCTGGACGGGAGGCCCTAGAGCAGTGTGGAGCCTGGACGGGAGGCCCTAGAGCAGTGTGGAGCCTGGACGGGAGGCCCTAGAGCAGTGTGGAGCCTGGACGGGAGGCCCTAGAGCAGTGTGGAGCCTGGACGGGAGGCCCTAGAGCAGTGTGGAGCCTGGACGGGAGGCCCTAGAGCAGTGTGGAGCCTGGCCGGGAGGCCCTAGAGCAGTGTGGAGCCTGGACGGGAGGCCCTAGAGCAGTGTGGAGCCTGGACGGGAGGCCCTAGAGCAGTGTGGAGCCTGGACGGGAGGCCCTAGAGCAGTGTGGAGCCTGGACGGGAGGCCCTAGAGCAGTGTGGAGCCTGGACGGGAGGCCCTAGAGCAGTGTGGAGCCTGGACGGGAGGCCCTAGAGCAGTGTGGAGCCTGGACGGGAGGCCCTAGAGCAGTGTGGAGCCTGGACGGGAGGCCCTAGAGCAGTGTGGAGCCTGGACGGGAGGCCCTAGAGCAGTGTGGAGGCTGGACGGGAGGCCCTAGAGCAGTGTGGAGGCTGGACGGGAGGCCCTAGAGCAGTGTGGAGCCTGGACGGGAGGCCCTAGAGCAGTGTGGAGGCTGGACGGGAGGCCCTAGAGCAGTGTGGAGGCTGGACGGGAGTCTCTAGAGCAGTGTGGAGGCTGGACGGGAGTCTCTAGAGCAGTGTGGAGCCTGGACGGGAGTCTCTAGAGCAGTGTGGAGCCTGGATGGGAGTCTCTAGAGCAGTGTGGAGCCTGGCCGGGAGGCCCTAGAGCAGTGTGGAGCCTGGACGGGAGTCTCTAGAGCAGTGTGGAGGCTGGACGGGAGTCTCTAGAGCAGTGTGGAGGCTGGACGGGAGTCTCTAGAGCAGTGTGGAGCCTGGCCGGGAGGCCCTAGAGCAGTGTGGAGCCTGGCCGGGAGGCCCTAGAGCAGTGTGGAGCCTGGCCGGGAGGCCCTAGAGCAGTGTGGAGCCTGGCCGGGAGGCCCTAGAGCAGTGTGGAGCCTGGCCGGGAGGCCCTAGAGCAGTGTGGAGCCTGGCCGGGAGGCCCTAGAGCAGTGTGGAGCCTGGCCGGGAGGCCCTAGAGCAGTGTGGAGCCTGGCCGGGAGGCCCTAGAGCAGTGTGGAGCCTGGACGGGAGTCTCTAGAGCAGTGTGGAGCCTGGCCGGGAGTCTCTAGAGCAGTGTGGAGCCTGGCCGGGAGGCTCTAGAGCAGTGTGGAGCCTGGACGGGAGGCTCTAGAGCAGTGTGGAGCCTGGACGGGAGGCTCTAGAGCAGTGTGGAGCCTGGACGGGAGGCTCTAGAGCAGTGTGGAGCCTGGACGGGAGGCTCTAGAGCAGTGTGGAGCCTGGACGGGAGGCTCTAGAGCAGTGTGGAGCCTGGCCAGGAGGTTGTAGAGCAGTGCCTGGACGTTCTAGAGTATTGTGGAGCCTGGCCAGGAGGTTCTAGACTTCCACAGGTGTTAACCAATTAGCTAATTTTTTTGGTTGTTTTTTCTTGAGGAAGAGGTAAAAAAAAACTTTTTTTCTGCTGTGGAATTGTATTTGTAAAATCCACATAGAACGGAGCCGCTGGCGGTTTTGCCTCATTGCATGGATCTCACCTGTTGTGGTTTCCAGCAGCGTGGCCTTTCTGGCTGTGGCTCTAAAACAAGGCCACATGAAGTGCAGCGTGGTTCCCCATAGAAAACAATAGGAGGAGGATTTTATGTGGCTGCTCGCAGCTTTTTGCCGCAGAATCTGTGTCAAAGGAAAAAAAAACTCTGTGTGAACAGGGCATTTTAGGCTCACAAGGAGGGTTTTATTTTTTGCTGTGGATGTCTTTGTAAATGTTCGTTACAAAACCGTTTTTCGAACTAATTAAAGTCTATAGGACTATTTACATTGCCATTTATTTTATTTTATTTTTACAGCCAGTGAACAGCGGCCGTCAAAAATAGGACATTTTCTATTTTTGTCCGTTTTCACAGCGAGGAGGACCCCATTGAAATCAACAGTTTATGCTGTGGATCTCCACCGCAGATTTAACCCTCTGCAGAGTGGAATCCACAGCCATTTCCACAGAAAACCCGCATTGGACCTTTCCTTTGTGTTTTACGACCTTTATGGATGTACTCTAAGGGCTCATGCCCACAACCGTATGTATTTTGCGGTCCGCAAAAAAATACGGATGACGTCCGTGTGCATTCCGTATTTTGTGGCCCCTAATAGAACAGTCCTATCCTATGCGGACAATAATAGGACATGTTCTATCTTCTTGTGGAACGGACATACGGAGACGGAATGCACACGGAGTAACTTCCCGTTCTTTTGCGGACTCATTCAAATGAATGATTCCGCATATGGTCCACAAAAAACGGAACGGACCCGGAAAAAAAAAAAAAAAGTTTGTGTGCATGAGCCCTAAGAGTCAGACCTCATGCACACGGCTGTTGGGCTGCCGTGGCTATAATGCGGCCCGCAAACGGCTGGTCGGCAATCCACTGCCGCCGGCCATGTGCACTACGCATCACGGTTGCGGACCCATTCACTTGAATGGGTCCGCAATTCCGGAGATGCGGAACGGAGTCACGGAACGAAACACCAGAAGCACTACGGAGTGCTTCCGTGGCGTTTCTTTCCGTTGTTCCGCATCGCAAATAAATATGACATGTCATATTTTCATATTTTTTTGCGGTGCGGACAGACCATGAATGGGTCCTGCCCGCTGCACGGATGTGGCCCGTGGTTGCGGTCCCCAATGCACGGAACGGCTGTGTGCATGCACCTCGTGACCATATGTATTTTGCGGTCCACAAACCGCGGATACCGGCCACGTGCATGCCGCATTTTCCTAATAGAACTGCCTACTCTTGGTTGCAAAATGGCCAAGAATAGGACACGTTCTATAATCTGTGGAACGGATGCGTACAGCGCACAGGTGGCCCTTTTGCTGACCCATAGCAACGAATGGGTCCGTGTGCAATGCGCAAAACATGCGGATCAGGCGCGGACTCAAAATACAGTTGTGTGCATAAGGCTTAAAGCACTTGGTAGTTGGTACCAACGAGCTGCCTCCCCCTCCCATATACAGGATGTCGGCGTGTAGCCGCTTCTGTGAGGTCAGATTCCTAGACTTTAAGGGCCCTTTCACACGAGCGGATCCCGTGCGGGTAATCTGCTGCGTAAAAGAGAGCCAAGCCCCGTTCCGGACAGCAGAGACACGGAGCAGTAATATGATTGATTATGCTCCGTGTCTCTCTGTGATCTTTTTACTATAAAATCACAGAGAGGCGCGGAGCATTATCAATCATGTTACTGCTCCGAGTCTCTGCTGTCCGGAACGGCGCTTGGCTCTCTTTCACACAGTGGATTTTACGAACGGGATCCGTTCGTGTGAAAGATACCTAATACTTTCGTGATATTTTACGTACTGTTTTTTTTTTTTGGCTTGTCGTGGGTAATAATCACGCGCCGTGACCTCTCTCTGCAGGGTATGACAAGACTTCTGCTCACCAAAGTGCCTTTCTTCAAGGAGATCATCGTCAGCTCGTTCACATGCGATGCTTGTGATTGGACCAACACGGAGATCCAGTCCGCCGGCCGCATCCAGGACCAAGGGGTCCGATACTCCCTGAGCGTCAGAAACAAAAGGGTGAGGATCTGCAGTAAAAGTAAATGATGGGGGTTGAACCGGTATGACACCTTATCAGCAGTCCACAGGATAGTTGGTAAGTCTCTGATCGGAGGGAGTCAGGCCAGTGGGACCCCCACCAGTCATGAGAACCGGGGCGCTGTGCTGTGTCCCATGTTTGAATAGTGCAGTGGTCGAGCACGTACACTGCCGCTCCATGGAAAGCTGATGTGACTGCTGAGAAGTGCCATTGAAACTGGGGACAGGGAACCCCAAATCTCATGACTGGTGGGGGTCCCAGTGGTCGAACAACCACCAGTCAGACATTTCAGTCGCCGTAGAACAGTTTAGGGGGAGCCTCCGGCCATAATATGGAGGCTGTTGGTTTCCCGAGACGGTGCCCTGTTCTTGATGACTCTTTTTTTCTTTCTGTCCAGGATGTGAATCGCGAGGTGGTAAAAACCGACTTTGCCTCCACACATATCCCAGAGATTGATTTTGAGATTCCTGCCTGTACCCAGAAAGGAGGTGTGTATATAGGTGTACAGTCTGCCTATAGGGTGCAGTATAGACCACGTGCCGTGGCTTATGGTGTGTTTATTTTCTACCAGCGCTCACGACCATTGAAGGCATCTTAGAAAGGACCATTGCAGGATTGCAGCAGGAGCAGCCTCTCCGGCGGGTAAGGGTCTAGTAATGTAATTGTGCTGATGGTCCACAGGATGGCTGGGACCTCCAAGGATCACTGGTACTGCCGTTCAAATGGAGCGGTGGTCGCACATGTGCACTGCTGTGCCTCCCATCCTGTGGATTATGTGTTGGTTATGAGAGAACCTCTTTAGGGCTCCTACACACATGATTTGGCCTGGTGTTTGTTTTTGCACATGACATGCGTTTTAGTTGCTTTTTCCCCTACGGCCATGAAGGCACCCTTGAGAGACCACCTCCATCCAGGACAGGAAACGGGAACTTTTGTGGAGAGCTCTTAAGGAGGGGCTCTGCCCCTGTTGCACCAGTTCCTGTTTCCTGTCCTAGGAATAGGACCTAGAGTGGAGAGCTAGAAGATTAGGCTGCAGGAGCCCCGCATGTGCATCAGAGATGGGGGTTACCTGGTGTGGTGTAAGACTCCATTAGGAGCCGCCTGCCAAGTCTGGGGCCATCCTTCTGGGTCTTGGACTATGTTGTGCCGGAGTTCCTGGGCAGTCCTGGTGTTACTGGGAGGTAATGCCAGCATGCCGGACCCTCCTGGCAGTGTTTAGGCGGTCCAGGGCCTGGTCTCTTTCTTCCTCCTGGCCTCCAGCAAGTTTACAGAGGCAGAGGGAGGGCTGAGAATTTTCTGTGCACGCTACATGCGCAAACTGGAAGTTGCGGGACGCAACTTCCGGTATTTGGAGCGCATGTGGTTCCAGATGGCCAGCGTTCCGGAAATGAGGATAGGAACATCCTCTTTCATAAAGGGCCGCATGGGGATGCCGGCAGGGACCCTCCCTAGGGTATTTAACCCTTATCAGCATGCAGGCATCCGTGGATGTGCCTATGGATAACGCTCTATCCTTATCTGGAAGTATGGAGGAAGAGAGCAGTCAGCGCGCTGATGTACAGGAGGGTCATGATGGCAGACCGGTATTCCTGGTGGGGTAAGGGGGTCAATTCCCACCTTTTTATTCCTCCCTTCAGTAATGGGGCTTATTCTTTTATTTTATTTATTTTCATTAGGAGACATGAAGTATAGAGAGGATAGTGGGGGGTGTAGATAATGAGCAGCAGCTCTTGTATGCAGTCTCCATTACCACAGTCTGTACTTCATGTCTCCTCATGAACTCCATTCGTACATAGATGTATTCAGGATTATAATCCCTGACAAGCAGCGCAGAGAGGAGGATGAGGCGGCTCTTTACCTCAATGTTGTAAAGTAACTTGTCCTCCTGTGTGATTAGGACAGGTTTTGTGTGTGCTAATAGGACGGCGGCCATTTTATTTCACCTAATGATTGCTCCCTAGACAAAATGAACCAATTATAGCTAATGAAAGGTATTTGGGGATATATTTATAATAAAGGAATATTTAAAGGGGTTCTGCACTTTGTTTTAACTGATCTATCCTCTGGATAGATCATCAGCTTCTAATCGGCGGGGGTCCGACACCCGGGACCCCCGCCGATTAGGTGTTTGAGAAGGCAGCGGCGCAGTCTTCTCACTGTTTACCGCCAGCCCAGTGACGTCACGACTAGTATCAACTAGCCTGGGCGGGGCTAAGCTCTGTTCACTTGAATGGAGCTTAGCCCCGCCCAGGCTAGTTGATACTAGTTGTGACGTCACTGGGCCAGCAGTAAAGAGTGAGAAGGCCGCGGCGCTGCTGGAGCGCCACTGCCTTCTCAAGCAGCTGATTGGCGGGGGTCCCGGGTGTCGGACCCCCGCCGATCAGAAGCTGATGATCTATCCAGAGTATAGATCATCAGTTTAAACAAAGTGCAGAACCCCTTTAAGTATTTTCATTTTCTTGATTCCCAGAGAACCCCTTTAAGGGGTGGTCTGCTGATACGGGTTAAAAAAATAAGCTTTGCTCTATCCCGTGCCAGGGAGACTTACTTTTTGGGTTGGTTTTGGATGACCTTTTAGAGAAGGCCTCTGACAATGAGAAAGGGTTTCCCGTTTCCAAACCACCTAGGAGGCAGCAGTTTTTTCACATAAACAGGAGAGTCTTCAACAAAACAGATAAAAAGCGAAATAATTGGAGAGAAAACAGAGGTAGAAGGGATAAGGGGTTCCTCTTTATTATCCAGTCCGCTTCAGTCTGGTCAGCAATGACGGTTACTGTCCCGTGGGGGGGAAGACTATCTCATATTTTATTTTTTATTTTTTTTCTCGGGCTTGGGAAGAAGACTCAGCAAGCCCCCGGATAAATGGTATCGAAAAACTCGTCTAGAGTTTCTCTCTCCCCCACCAGAAAAAGGCTAAAAATTACAAATCTAGCTCAAAATTTGGTGAAAGACTTAGCACTAAAAGAGGTTTTTTCTCTTTTAAAGAAAAATGTACTAATTCCCGTCCCAGAAAAAGGGAGGGAGTTTTATTCGTCCCTGTTTCTCGTACCCAAGCCAGACGGATCTTTCAGAATGATTATAAACTTGAGAGACTTAAATCAGTACCTCAAATACAAGAAGTTCAGAATGGAATCCGTACAGTCTGCAATAAAACATCTTTTCAAAGACTGTGTCATGGCTACCATAGACATAAAGGATGCCTATTATCACATCCCAATTCATGTTGACTTTCAAAAATACCTCAGAGTGGCAGTGTCTATGGAAGGACAGGTTCATCATTTACAATACAGAGCCCTTCCATTTGGAATATCCCAGGCCACGAGGCTTTTTACAAAGTTAATGGCAGAGGTTATAGCCCCATAAGAGAAAAAGACATTCCTTACTTGGACGATCTTCTGGTGGTGGCAGAATCTGTAGATCTTCTAACCTTTCGTCTCCTAGAAGTAGTAGACGTTCTAGTAAATCTTGGGTGGCAGATAAACTGGGACAAATCAAACTTGACCCCCTCACAAGAATGTGTTTTTCTAGGGCTGATCCTGGATTCTGTGAATCTACGGTGCATCCTCCCTCAGCACAAGATAGCCAGGATAATGAAAGACGTGAAAGTCCTAATAGCCTTAAACGATGGAACTATCAGGCAAGGGATGGCAGTACTAGGCAGAATGACCTCCACAATACCAGCTGTAAGTTGGTCCCTGTTTCGCTTCAGTGGCAGATCCTAAAAGAATGGCAGGGATCATTGTCCCCGCTGGAGGCCCCTCTGTCTCTCACCCCTCAGGTCATACAGTCCTTAACCTGGTGGCTAAAGCCTTCAAATCGGACTCTGGGCTTCCCATGGATTCTACAGAAACAAGTAACCATCACCATGGATGCCTGTCCGACCGGGTGAGGGGCATTTTGTCAGGGGGGGGGGTTCTGCAGGGGGTGTGGAATCCAACAGAAATCCAGGACTCCCAAAATGTGAGGGAATTAAGAGCGGTGCTGCTAGCCTTAAGAGCTTTCCTGTCCAGATTGCAGGGAAAAGGAGTAAAAATATTCTCGGACAACGCTACATTAGTATCTTACCTAAACAGACAAGGAGGGACAAAATTAGAATGTCTTATGTCCTTAACTGCAGAAATGTTCTCACTAATCATTCCTTATATTCCTTTTATCAAGGCAGTACATTTAAAAGGTAGAGAAAACAAGGTGGTGGATTATCTAAGCAGAAACCATTTGGATCAGGGAGAATGGTGTTTGAATCAAGAGGTTTTCAATCAGTTCAGCTTTGGTGTCGTCCTCGGGTAGACCTTTTCGCAACCAGACAAAACAAAAAGTGCAGTCTCTTCTTTTCCCTAAATCCAAGAGACACTCCTCCGCTAGGGATAGACGCCTTCTCCTTTCCTTGGCCGGATCAGCCTGTATGCCTTTCCTCCTCTAAGACTTCTTCCGAGGGTATTGCAGAAGCTGAGGCAGGAACAGACGAGGCTCATTCTAATTGCTCCTTTCTGGCCGAGAAGAACCTGGTTCACTTGGCTGAGAAAGCTGTCCCTGTCAGATCCATGGATTCTTCCGGACTGGCGGTATCTGTTATTCCAGGGGTCTGTCTTTCATCCGGAAGTAAAGAACCTTCATCTGGCAGCCTGGTATTTGAAGGGGAAATCTTAGAGCGTAGCGGTCTATCCAAAGAGGTTATTTCTACCATTTTGTCTTGTCGGAAGTAACCTCCACTATTTACCTTAGGGTCTTGAAGACTTTCTTAAAGTTCACTAGCGTCCCGATTGATCCTTTAAGTCTTCCTCCTATACCTAAAGATTTTGGATTTCCTTCAAGAAGGTCTTAATAAGAACCTGAGACTTGGCACTCTTAGAGTACAGGTGTCTGCTCGGGGTGCATTTTTTGATTTTCCCCATTGCCAATCATCCTTGGATTAGGAGGTTTTTTAAAGCAGTCAGTAGAATTAAGCCTGTAGTCAGGTCGTCAGTTCCCCCTTGGGATCTGAATCTAGTTTTGTCCACGATGATGGAGCCTCCTTTTGAACCGCTTCACGATTTATCTATTAAAACATTATCCTTCAAAACTGCCATGGTGGCCATCACCTCAGCTAGGAGATTGGGTGAGATTTCTGCCTATTTACAGTAGCTTCTCCTTATACTAACATCCTGGAGGATAGAGTGCTCTGTAAACCGGACCATTCTTTTTGCCCAAAGTGGTCTCTCTTTTTCATAGGTCCCAACATATTGTTCTCCCATCTTTGTGTCAGTCCCCTAAGAATGAGAAGGAAAGGAGGCTCCATTGTCTAGATCAGTGTTGATGCCTGTCTCAATATCTGAATATCACCAGTCAGTGGAGGAAATCATCCACACTGTTTGTGCAGTTTGGGGGGAAAAAACAAGGTGTCTTCTAGAACACTAGCTAGATGGATAGTAAAGGCTATCCTTTTGGCCTATTCCTCGGCAGGGGAAACCACCTTTTGGTTTCGGTGCTCATTCAACCAGATCTATTTCTACTCCATGGGCAGAAAGAGCCAATGCATCCTTAGAGCAAATCTGTGGGGCAGCTACATGGAAATCTCTTTTTTCCACACTACAAATTAGATTTAGACTCCAATGATCGTTTATCCTTCGGTAGGAAAGCGTTACAAGCGGTAGCCCCCCTCAGCTATTCTATTCTAGTCTTCTCTCAAGGGTGCTGTCATGGGCGTAGGGGAAATTCAGGATTACTTACCGGTAATCGTTTTTAGCCCATGACGGCACCCGGGATTTATTCCCACCCTAGGCTTTCAGTTTCATATCTATGAAATACTTATGTAAATATATATACGGTATATATGTACAGAGTAAAAAAAAAGGAAAAAGAAAATGTGTTTTAATATGTTTAGGACAAGTTCTCACAATTAACTGGTGCTACAGGGGCAGAGCCCCTCCTTAAGAGCTCTCCACGAAAGTTCTTGTTTCCTGTCCTGGATGGAAGCGGTCTCTCAAGGGTGCTGTCATGGGCTCATGAAAAAACGATTACCGTCTCATGCTTGAATTGTGTTTTTTATTTTTTTGCTTTTTCCTTGTAGAGAAGGATATGGAGGAACACTTGCAAAAAAATTACTTAAACGTACTTCATAAAAAAAAAAAAAAACCACACCCCTAACAAAAAACGCATGGCGCGTGTGTTTTTGAAATTCCCATAGTCTTTCAGCTAACATCTAGAGCTGTTTTTTTTTTTGCACACAAGTCGGACAAAACACCACAAAGATGAGCAAACCTTAAACCGCTGAAAGCTTCAGTCCTTATTTACATGAACTTATTTGATTTCAGTCCATAAAAAACATCTTTTGCATCCGGATGAACATCTGTGCGCTTCTTTTTTTATATCCTTTTATTTCTTTTTCTCATGATGTAAAAAAAAAAAAAAAAAGTTTCCTGGTTTGGCTTTTTTAGTATTGCATAGAGATGGATGTGTGATAAAATGTATAGCAGATGATGCTCATGTGCTGTCCGTTTTTTTCTTTCTCACTCTGATGGGCTAGTCTGGTCTGCAAAAACGGAGCAGAATAAGACATGCAGTGAGCGCCTCAGATCAGGTCCCTTAAAGAACCGCATGTGAGGGTTTGTGAGCGTTCTGTTGTTTAAAGGGACTCCACATGGGTGTGAAATATATTTGTGTCAATAGGCCCTTATAGATCATAAATGTATACAATGGGACCCTGTGGGCGATGCATTTTGTACGATGGCATACATAAGAGGTGAAAACAAACGCAATTAATGATCCCTCCGCTGCCACCGAGTTGATCAGTGTGTAAGTGTGTCACGTTGAATATGCTTTTCTTCTAGGCTGAGAACGCACAAGTTGCGAAAAAGATTGAGGAGTTCATCTCCAAACTTCAGAGCCTTAAGAATGGGGAGACTCCCTTCACAATTGTAAGTGGATTCAAGTGTCGGTGAACAATCAGATGTGTTTACAGGGGTAAAAAAACAAGAAATCTAGGATATAAGGCAGCACCACCTGTAGTATTTAAAGGGGTTATCTGGGATTTTCATATTGATGTTCTCTCCTCAGGATAGGACATCAATATGTGATGGGGGGGCTCCCGCAGATCAGCCCGCAGAGAAAGCCGCGGCCCTTACTGGAGCTCCTCCAAGCACTGTGGCCTGAGCTGCTCCAAGGCCATGTGACCCATGTACGATGACGTCCTGAGGATAGGTCATCAGTATGAAATTCTCGGATAACCCCTTTAAACCAGGCATAATCCAATCGAACCTACAATTTATCCTAAATGCTCAACACCGCATATAGATAAATAACTATCCATGTACTCTGATACTTATAAAAATATACGCACTTTATCTGGCCGGATTTAATCCTGTGAGTTTGGGTAAGTTAACGTGGTTTTCCGAGAGTTCGATATTGATGTTGGGTCATCAGTAGCTGATCGTTGGAGGTCTAACTCCTGGCACCCTCACCGATCAGCCGTTTGAAGATGTTATTGCGAGCATTGCGGCCTTCTCACAGCATGGCGAGCACAGCGCTGGGCCCATTCACTGGAATGGGACTGAATGGCACATAGGCTATGTGACCGATGGCCTAGGAAGAGGCAGCAGCTCTCACAGGAGTGATCAGCAGAGGTCTGAGTCTGGAGGATAGGCCATCAATAAAGGAATCGCAGATAACCCCTTTAATATGTGTATAGTGCAGGTGGTATCCCCTTTGTGACTTTGCTACTTGTATATTGATATTTGACCCTGGCTGCACACACTGTCCATTTTTTTGCGTTTTTAATGGGTATTTTTTATTAAGCATTAGAGCAATCCATGTCAATATGTCCAGGGCATATGGACTTTATAAGTGGGGAAAGGGGGTCTCAAAAGTGGAGGGCCACCATAGGAGAACTCTGCTGCTGTCCATAGCTTTCCATGGTGAAATGAAAACGGCTGACCACACACGGGCTGACATTTTTCCGGCTACCAGCGGGATCCAAAGAACCATGCGTTTCTGGATTGGTGAAGTCCCAGTAATCAAAAAGAACAATCCTGTTGTCCATTTAAGGGATTGTCCAATCTTGCACATCGGTGGCATATCGTTAGTATATACACCCCAATGTCTGATCGGTGCAGGTCCCGCCTCTGGGACCCGCACCTATCCTGAGAACAGAGCCTGCAAGGAGACGGAGGGCACACCGCCCTCCAATCATTTCTATGGGAGTGTCGAAAATAGCTGAGCACTGGCTCGGCTATTTCTGTAAGTCCCATAAAAGTGAATGGAATGGTTGCCGCGCTTGCGCAGTGCGCATCTCATCCATTTCAGTGGGACTTCCGAAAATAGCCAAGCATGTATCTCAGCTATTTTTGGCACTCCCATAGAAATGAGTGGAGGGTGGCTGCGCATGCGCGGTGTTACCCTGTCACTTTGCGGGCTCTGTTCTAAGAAGTGGGACCCACACCTATCAGACATTGGGGGCTCAGCCTAGCGATATGGGCCAACCACTATAAAGTATACTACAACAGAGATTTTTTATTTCACCATTTGTGATAAGAAGAGGATCGGTACCGCTGTTGTATACTGTACAGGGATCACGTCTGATATACGGTACATTGTTCCTTTCCTAGATCATAGATGACCCCTCTGGGAACAGTTTTGTAGAAAATCCATTTGTCCCCCAGAAAGATGACGCCCTTACAGTTACACACTACAGGAGGAGCGGAGAGCAGAACTCCTTACTAGGAATAGAGGTGAGACACTACGTCCAGTCATGGATGGTTTTACCCCATGGCTATAAAGCTGCATCTTATTAGGATTTTGCGTTTTCCTTTCTGTGTGTCCTATGAGAGTAAGGATTTATTGCATTACTGATTCTAGAGCTTGGATGGCCAGAAGGATGGTGAGGAGAAGCCAGAAGATCTGAAGGATGAGGTAAGACTGGGTAGAGGTAGGAGGAGTAGTCAGGGCAGTGCAGAATACTCGCATGTAGTTTATTAGTAGTACAGATGTTTCCTTTATGGTCCCTACACACACATTTGTATTGGTGGTTTTCGGCAGAGCAGCACTCCTACATCAGGTAATCCGATTTCGTGTGTACACAAATATTGTCCTTTGCCGGCAGCAGATTGTGCCGTGTGAACACGATCTGTCGGCAAACAATGAGTCTGTATGGGAAAGAGCGATGGCATTAGCGATCGCTTCTCCCCATACTCTGGAAGAGATCGCTGCGTGTAAATGCATCGGTCTCCTTCACCAGCGAGCAGCATATCATCGCGGAGGAACGCTTCCTTCCCGATAATCTGCTGCTCTGTCATCCCATGTAAAGGGACCTTTAGTTAAAGGGGTTCTGCAGTTTTTTTTTAACTGATGATCAAGCCTCCGGATAGATCATCAGCATCTGATCGACGGGGATCCGACACCCTGGACCCCTGCCGATCAGCTGTTTGAAAAGGCAGCGGCGCTGGCAGTAGCACCGCGGCCTTTTCTATCACATAATACACTACTAATATCCAGGCGTTACGACCACCCTCCAATCCAGCAGAGGTGGTTGTGCTTGCACACTATTGGAAAAGGCGCTGGCCTCTCTGTGGGAATGCACATAGACACGCACCTGCAGCAGCTCCCATCCTGGCCACCCGGTATCTGCACTGCAGCGGTGGCTACAACTCCTGGAAACGAGCAGTGTATAATGTGATGGAAAAATGAATCCAGCCAGCAAAGGAGGCAATATGGACAATCACAATACATTAGTAAGTGCCTTGTATTAACTTTCTCTACATGATAAATGCAACTTACTGAAGTGAGACAAGCCCTTTAATCCTTATAGTTCTTAGGACATCATATATATGTGGTTTGTATTTTATGTTATGAGAGTATACACTATATTTGCCGATGCTTTTATTCTTTCTTACAGGTTCTTCAGTTCCAAACGAACTGTCCTGAGTGCAATGCTCCTGCGGCAACCAATATGAAATTAGTGCGTATCCTTCATGTCGTCCTTCCAGAAACAGCACTGCAGTGGGATTGCATGCGGAAAATCCACAGCGTTTACTGTAGCAGTGAAGTGGTTGATCGGGTTTTCAGTTCTTAGCATGTCGGTTTTGCGCTGCAGGTTCTACCTGTGGCTTATAACCTTTGCAATTCAAAGGCTTAAAGCAACGGAAGACCTGCCGCGAGCCTGGCAAATTTTGTGATGGCGGCTTTTGCCCAGATCCACCCCAAATTTTCCACTCTGGAGAATCCTCAGCAGACTCGCTAAATATATCTCAGCCAAACGAGAATTTGGTTGACCGCTACGGAAGGGGTATGGAGCGTATAATGGGCTGAAACTTCCTGCGCACTTTTGAGCTTTGCTGTGTAGAATGGAACATCAGGGTTATCTCATTATCTTTAGAGAACTGGGATTGCAGTGTGATTACAGCTTTGTTGTACTGCTGTGTGCACGGTAGGAATTAACTAGCTTATACCGTACTTATACCTTTTGGATAACTTCCTTAACTGGTTCTCAGAAATCCCTCACTTCAAAGACGTCATTATCATGGCCACGAACTGCGATGCCTGCGGCCACAGGACCAATGAGGTCAGTTCTGCTTCTCATTGGAAGTATGAAGAGATATAGAAAAGTTATCCTGCATTTCTGGTTTTATTGCAGTTATGAAATTAAACATCTATTCCGTACTAATTTATATACCAGAGGCTTGGCCTTATAGGAATAAGCTGGTCAGGAAGATGATAACTTGGCATCCTTCAGGAAATGAAGACGCCACCTCTTCACTGGGGATCTCAAACTATTATAGATATTCATGGATAAAAATCAAGGATTCCATTAATCTAAAGACTTCCAGACCAAGGATGAGAACATTTTACACCTTTTTTGTGTCTGTATATATTTAATTTTACCAAAAAATGATCTGCCATAAAGGTGTGATTAGTGTGAGTCTGACCGCGGGGACTTGTACTTATCGATACAACAGAAGGGCCTCAGGACTCTTGTAAGCATGAGGTGTCTTTGGCTCAATTCACATTACACCAAGTTGGCGGATTGTAATCCAATTAGTTTAGTAAAATGTGTTGGAAAACTCCTTTAGGGCTTGTTCACGCACATTTTCTTCTGTGCTTGAAAGGTGTTCTGTCGGCAGATACGTCGCAGTAAAACCGTGTCACCTGATACATGCGCGCTTGACAGTTAAACGTTGGGGTCTTGGTCCCATCTTCCTAGTTGCCCGCATTCTTGAGAGAATTTTTGATTTATAATATGCAAATGAGCCACTAAGTGCAACAAGGGAGGTGCCGTTGCACCTCATTGCTCCTGAAAGGCTCTGCTCTCTCTCCCCCTTATGCCATGCCTCCACCAGTGACTGACGGGGCCAGGCAGTGAAGACCTACTCGCGCCTCGCCCTGAGGTCTTGTGGGAACAACAAGGTGCAACGGCATCTCCCTCATTGCTCTTAGGGGCTCGTTTGCATATTATAGAACATCAAGTCAAACGCATGTCTCAGGTGAGACGGTTTGATTACTACGTATCTGATGACAGAACCCCATTTTAAAGGCACATTTTATTAATACTTTTGGTGGAATTTTTATTTTGTATCATTTCAACGGTGCCTTTTTTAATGCCACACACTAAATTATTATATAAGGTTATGGTCACACATTGGATTCACATTCATGAGATGTAGACATCTCATCAATTTCGACATAGTATATACGCCGAAGTCTGGCAGGGAGAAGGGGGAAGGGGGACTGGACGAGGTATGAACATCCTGTAAGCTCTTCCGTTCTCTGTCTGTGGAGGGACCTGTAGTGGCGACACCGACCAGCCCGAGCAGTGATCTTCTAGGAGCGGTGACCTGTCGCCCCATATAATTGTGCAGCATGCTTCTTCTTCTAGGTCAAATCTGGAGGCGCTATTGAAGCTCTTGGTACTAAAATAACACTCCACATAACAGATCCGTCTGATCTTACCAGAGATCTCCTCAAGGTAAGTACTTTTGTTCTCATAGCATTTTATCTGTATGCAATAGTGAAAAGGTACTTATCACTTGAAAAGACTTTTCACGTGAGACATTTTGACCGGTGCTGAGACCCCACCCGATTGCTAAAAAGAAGGGTCAGCAAGGCTCCGCTGAGCACTTACCTTCCTGGTTGGCGCTTCTCCGTAGCCGACCGAAGTGGTGTACAGACTCAGATGGAGAGGGGAGAGAGTTATGCCTCTTAAAGGGTTTGGCCTGTCTGGGACATTCATGGCATATCGCTAGGGTGTGCCAACAATGTCAGATAGGTGCGGGACCCACTCCTATCAAGAGGACAGAGCAAGCCGCGCCGGCCAGGGCTCAGCTGTTTCTGGCATTCCCATAGCAGTGAATGGAGTGACGGCTGCAGTTGTGCGCTCTTCATTCACAGCTATGGGACTTCCGAAAATAGCTGAGTGCGCTATTTTTGGAAGTCACACAGCGATGAAGGGAGAGCACGCTGCTCATGTGCGGTATTACTTTCTTCACTTAGGGAGGGGGCTCCACCTCTGAGACCTGCTTCTGTCTGACATTGATCCTAGCGCTATACCTTCGGTGTCTGAGATGGGCCCACCCCTTTAATAGTTTCGGTGGATTTCATCAGGGTCATGCGCCAGAATCTGAAATCGAATCCCCAGAATACATTTCGGGGGGTTACTTGAGGTAGAAAACCCGTAAAAGTCATTTTAACTGTGTCACGCTCTATAAGCCCCACACGTTTTTAAAAAGTTTCAATCGCGGTGTAAAAGGGAAGTCGCAAGTTTTTACAAAAAAAAAAAAAGTGCACGTTCTTGATGCCACTATTCTGGAACAGGGGCTTGATAAAACTCCCCCCATGGATTTTCTATGAATTTATACTCCACTTGCTGCACCCTCCAAGGAGAGACAGTTAGAAACAAAGGGGCAATGCTCTAAGATGAGCACTTCTGTGCAGTCATTTTATCCATCCGTGGGGGTCTCGGCACCCGCACCCTCACCAGTCAAAACGTCTAACCTGTCACTAAATTCATAGGCACCCTTTAGTATACCCAAGCCTGTTTTAAGATGTTTTGCACACTTGTTCTGGGTGTACTGCGTGCAGTTGTAGGGTTTCCTGTACCACAGTTCCATAGAAATCCGTACATAACTTTACTTCTTTTTATCCGACAGTCCGAGACCTGCAATGTAAGCGTTCCGGAGCTGGAGTTTGAGTTGGGGATGGGAGCGCTGGGAGGGAAGTTTACCACTGTGGAGGGACTCTTGAAGGACATCAGAGAACTGGTAATGGACGAGTCTATCTGTAATACTGTACGGTTTTCATTCATATGTGAGATCTAGAGTTTATATGAAATAGCATCTTGGGAAAAAAAAAAAGTCTGCTTTCTTCCAAAAACAGTGCCTCATCTTCCACAGGTTGTATGTGGTATTGCAACTAAATCCCATTCAGTGGAGCTGAGCTATATACAATACCAGACACAACCCGTGGGCTGGCATAGTGCTATTTATGTAAGAAAGCCACCAGTTAAAGGTGTTATCCAAGAGTGAAAAAGACCTCAGAGAGTGGCCAACCCATGGTGGGGTTCGTACTTTACCTGGACCCTGCCGCTTCTTTCTGGCTCCATTGCTCCCCGGCCGCAATGCTCCTGCCTCAACATTCTGTTGATTGGTGCCACGTGACCGCTGCAGCCAATCACTGGCCGCAGCGGTGACCCATGCATCAGGAGTCGCAGCCATTGATGGCCTGCAGCGGACATCAGGCGTCCATCAACAGGATGTTGATGCCCGAGCATAGCGGAGCTGCAGAGATGGCCGGGGAGCAATAGAGTGGAAACCCAGCGGCACAAACCTAGTAAGTATGGACCCCACCATGGGTTGGTTAACTTCTGAATCGCTATATGATGTAAAGGTACTTGAGTCACTACACTGGTACGTGTTCACGCAGTTTAGCTGTATAATGCTGATTTTTGAAGGGGCTGTTTATACTGTTGGGTTGGGATTTCACTCCGTAATACTCTTGTGAAACCGGTGTAAAAGCAGACGCAGGCGATTTAAAATAATCAGAAAATATTCTAACGTCCGTTTCACGTGTGCGTTAAGCAGATCCAGCAGGCTGTTCCGGGAACAACCTGCCGGATCCGTCACTGCTGTCCGCTGCCGGAATTCCGTCCGGCCCCATTCATTGTAATGGCGCAGTGGTATTTGTCCGGACCACTGCTTGGCATATTTTCCGGGTTGCGGTCGGATCTCCGCCAGTCCCCATTATAGTGAATAAGGCTGTGACGGGCCGGGAACAGCCTGCTGGATCTGCTTAATGCAGATGTGAAACAGGCCTTAGCCATATTCCGAGTAGGGAATAGAGAAGGTCAAAATGCACTGGTCCTAGCAGGCCATGTAGAAGGCATAATATGAGTTTGCAGCCTCTGACTTTGCTCGTGTTCTCCTTTTACAGGTGGTTGACAAAAATCCCTTCACTCTTGGTGACAGCTCTATGTCCGACAGGAAGGGGAAACTGCAGGAATTTGGCAAAAAAATTGACCAGGTAAATAAGTACTGATCATGTACAATATGTCTTCATGGCATAAGCTCAGAACGGTGTCTA
This sequence comes from Bufo bufo, assembly GCF_905171765.1. NCBI lineage: Eukaryota > Metazoa > Chordata > Amphibia > Anura > Bufonidae > Bufo > Bufo bufo. The sequence goes on from NC_053389.1 coordinate 69,014,394, forward strand.
GACCTGCACCGGATTTATCACAGGGGCTCAGGCTGGAGGATGGATCTGGTGCAGGGATAGATACTAGTGTTGAGCGAAGCGAGCTTCGGATGCCACTTTAAAAATCAACTACCGAAGTTATTTAACAAAGTCACGCATGACTTTGCGAATAACTTATTTCGACTCATCAGAGCCCATACATTTTTATCACTCTAATAGATACGTTGTCTGACTCTATACCAAGTATTAGTTGGCTTTCTAATGTTGCATATTACACCACACACCCTTCCTAGTTATGTCCCACCCCGTTCCACTAAGCCCACCTACTTGTCGGGCAAGTCGGAAAAACATTTAGAAACCCTAGTTGTGCTTCAGTTTTGAGATAGATTGGAGGCGCCTTTGTGTTTTTTTTTTTTTAACCTGTTAACCTCCCCTAAAGTGGCCTCTTACAGAAGGAAACTCTGTGTGTTTAAGCCATAGTGGTGACATGACCAAAGGGGACTCCTCCTTTGATCTGGTCGCCAGGTTTCCCAGTGAGGTGATGGGAGACCCACTCTGCAGTCCGTTCAAGGTCTGCTCAGTACACGCCAAGTGCTGCCCTTCATCCGAAAAGGTTTTTTACAGCCTCATGAGACTTCGCGAAGTAATGACTTCGGCTCATTGGAGCCAATACATTCTAATACTGTACTGAGCGGCCGCACCATACAGTATTGAAACAAAGTTTTATGCGAATCGATCCGAAGTCGATTCGCTCATCCCTAATTATAATGCAAAAGAATGTGGATGATGTAATATAGCTTTTAACAATTGCATTTTATTCATTTTGGGCTGAACATCGTTTTTTTAATAGTTTATTAAACATTTTCGTCAGTTTTTGTGACACATACAGTAAAAAATCTATCTTTGTGCAGACTGTCCCTCCTGAGTTCCATCAGCTGATGGCTCATGTGAAGCCTGATCTCTGATCTCCTGACCTCATTCAAGCCATATTCTTAGTGTTTAGCTATGAGTGTTTGAGGTCAGGAAATGAGAGATAAGGCTTCACATGAGCCGTCAGCTGATGGAACTCAGGAGTGATAGTCTGCATATAGACTTATTTTTATTTTATCCGCATGTATCGCAAAAACTGCTGGTCGAAGAGGCTGTGGCTTCCTCACAGCTCATCAGGCACGGTGTATACACTGTATAGCGGCTGTACTTGGTATTGCAGCCCACACCCATTCACTTGGATAGGACTGAGCTAGGAAGGGGCTGCAACGCCTCTTCAAACAGCTGATCACCGAGGGCACCATAAGTCAGACTCCTACTGATGAGATATCAATGACCTCTCCTGATGATAGGCAATCAATGTTTTACTCCTGTACAACCCCTTTAAAAGATGCAATAGAAAAGTCCTAAAACATTTTTTTTTTTAAAGTGGTTTAGCATAAAATATATTTTCTTTGCATACTGTACATTACACACAGGCAAAAAAAAAAACTTTTGAGTATCCATGCAACTGTAATAACCTGAGGGATTAAAGAGCAGCTGACTGCAGGATCAACCCTACTAAACCAAACTCAGCCCAGTAGAGTTGATCCTGCAGATTACAATGATACCTGTCCTGTGAAAATTAGTTGCGGTGTTCCTGAAAAAAAAAAAGACTTTTATTCTTTATACAAATGGGGGGCTTCAGCGCAACCCGGCTTTCCAGTGCTAGCCCCCCTCAGTGCACTGAAGCCCTCGTTTGCATATATCAAAATGAAGTTTTGATATATGCAAGAGCCTCTAGGAGCAACGGGGGCGTTGCCATTACACCTAGATGCTCTGCTCTCTCTGCAACTGCCTCGCCCTCTGCATTTTGACAGAACCAGGCAGTGAAAATATTGTCACACCTGGCCCTGTCAATCAAAGTGCAGGGGGCGGGGCAGTTGCAGAGTCTCCAGGTGTAACGGCAACACCCCCGTTGCTCCTAGAGGCTCATTTGCATATATTAAAACATCATTTTTCTCAGCAATGCGGGCACATATGAACATGGGACCAACACAGATGCCGTCAGCTGCCAAGTGCACATGTAACAGGTCAGCCGGTGTCATAGGTACAAAACTGCTGACAGATGCCCTTTCATTACTTCATCTGCTTATTAGACTTTGTAATTCCTTATCATTTTTTTTATATTTTTTTTTTCCCCTGTAGATCATAGAGGGACAGATGAAGGCTCATTTTGTTCTGGACGATCCAGCAGGGAACAGCTATCTCCAGGTATCCCCCATGTTCCCAAGTGTAAAAAGCCACGTATCTCGGCACTGCTGTCTGTATCTCACCCACAGCCTGATCATTTTCTGCAGAATGTTTATGCACCAGAGGAGGATCCCGAAATGAAGGTGGAGAAGTACGAGCGATCGTATGAACAGAATGAGGACCTGGGACTCAATGACATGAAAACGGAGGGTTATGAAGAACAGACGTCGGCTAGCTGTTAGCAGTCTGATCCCAGCTTCGCTCAATGGCGGGGAAAAAGCAAAAGGTCATTGATACTTCCTATGGCAAAGGTCCAACAACTAACTCTCCTGGTGCTGGATGTGAGGAGGAACAGCATGAATCTGAGAGCTATTGGCGACCATTGTATAGTATTATCCTGTGCATCCACTAGAGCGTTCCCAGGATGAGGGCACCATTTTTTTTCGGAGCTTTTTCATCTCCTTTTTTTTTTTTAACTTTAGATGGAAATCGTGGACTTGAAATCTAAGATACCCAGGATGCTGGGAGAGGTTCGGTTTGCAGAATACCAGTATTTTAAGTTAAAGGGGTTCTCCGGGCTTTTAATATTGATGACCTATCCTCAGGATAGGTCATCAATATCAGATTGGCGGCGGTCCGACACCCTCGGCGATCAGCTGTTTGAAGAGGAGGCGCGCGCCATGACGGCGCTGACTCCTCTTCACTGTTTGCCTTCTCGCCGTCACCTCTGCAGCGGTGAGCAGGTGTAATTACACCTAACCGTCCCATTCATTTCAATGGGACGGATCGCTCCCATATACTTGTATAGGAGCGATCCGTCCTATTGAAATTAATCGGACGGCTTGGGTGTAATTACACCTGCTCACCGACGGCAAAAAGGCAAGCAGTGAAGAGGAGGCAGCGCTGGCTCGGCGCGGGCCTCCTCTTCAAACAGCTGATCGGCGGGGGTTCCAGGTGCGTCGGACCCCCACCGATCTGATATTGATGACCTATCCTGAGGATAGGTCATCAATATTAAAAGTTGATAAACCGATAAATATATGGATGCATTTTTTTTTTATCCATACATCAGAAAATTCTTGTAATGTGAGACTAACCGGAGCAGTGTAATGGTGTAGAGACAAGAATGTGTAAACTGAAAGGGGGGGAAGAACATTCTTAAAGGGGTTGTCTCTTCATAGGTTCTGGTGGCATAATGTAGCACTAAAGTTAGACACCAATGTCCAACAGCTGTGTTTTAAAGGGGTTGTCCAAGATCTAAAAATTTTAGTGGTGGCTGGATATGGGCTGAAAAAAATAAAAAATAAAAACCATTGCTGCACCTCCTGTTCCTGCCATACTGACATGTCCTCTATATTCACCTCATTGCTTCCAGCCAGTCAATGGCCTCAGCAGTCACATACTTTTCCTGCATACGTCACAGCTAAAGCCATGGATTGGTCGGCTGCAGTGACGTGCATGTAGACGGCGTGTCACACTTCCGGTGGGAACAGGAGGCACAGCGCTGGAACCAGACGAGGTGAGTATTCAGGGACGGACTGGCCATAGACCCTACAGGGAAATTTCTGGGAGGGGAAATGCTCAGGAGGCCGTTCAAGCCCTCCTCATGGCCACCAGCCAGGTACATGGCGATCTAATGCTCAGCACTAATTACTGTAGGAGCTTCAGGGACTTTTGCACCTGGCTGGTGGCCACAGGTGTCCTCCTGAATTCAACTACATCACCATCCTAATGAGTGATACAGGTGAATACTGCGATGAGGCAGCGGTATTTTGTTCTGCACTATGGTAGCTGGCCTCGCCTACTCATGTTGTCCCACCTTTTGTTAATTTGACCTGGAAACAATTTGGGGACGCTTTTAGTTCTCCCCCAAGGCCCCCCCCCTTCTGTAAGTATTATTTTTTTTTTTTTCATCCTCGGGCACCCTTCAAGTTTTTTAGATCTCAGAAACACCTTTAACATAATTGCAAGAACAAAGTGGCATTGGCGATTGGAAAGCACTGCACACCCCTTTTATATTTTGCTAGGTCCACAAGGCTTTTTCCGAGGCTAAAAACTGTAGGGGGTCACATAGGTCATAGATATGTGACTCTAACAGCAGTGGGTGCCAGGACTGTCTTATTAGACTGCGTGCACAAACCATGAATCGTGGTCCGTGATGGACACATTTCCCGGACTGACCACGTCTCAGCTGACCCAAAACTCGCTGCTTCATCTAATAATGGGACAAGGAGACCCATGACCGGGCCAGAACTTACAGCATCAGAAATCACTGCTTCCACTGACTTCAGGTCCACCGAGCTGCGGTCGCCACACACTTGTCATCCTGTAACATGATGGCATTTTTGCTTAGTATTTGCCATCACTTTATAAACTTCCGACCTCTGGGACCTGCAGAGATCCTGAAAAAGAAGGGGCTGCAGCTCTGGTTCACCACTGCGCTCCTCATTCTCCCTGCACTCTCTCTCTTTCTAGCACCCAACTTTGCAGAGAACTGCAGCCATTCCCATTCAGTTGTATGCAGCCGAGCTGCAGTTCCCTGCACAGCAGGTGGCCGGGATGTTGATGGCCAGGAGGACGCGGCGCTGCCCCAGTTCTGCAGCTCCTTGTATCTGACCACTGGTAGTCAGAACCCCACTGATCATAAAGGGATGGAATATCCTAGCACTACGCCACCACTTTATAGGACTGGATCCCCCCTTTAAGCATCCTTCAGACAGCATTTGGGGACTTTTTGCACTTTTTCTTCTTACAATCGGCCAAGTATAGTGTAGGAGAGAGCTTGTCCCCTGTCAAATTCTGCTGCTAACTTCCCAAATTACTATTGGTTCTTATGTTTTTGTTGCGTTTGTTTAGTAGGATCTTTAGATGATCCATGTCGCATGGAAAGCAGATATCGGCAAGATCTAGAAGAAGACATTTGTGCTTAGGCCTTGCCTCAAGAAAATAAATTGGGTTCAAAACTCCCTGAAAAGAGACATTAAAGCTTTATTTAATGCGTGTAGTTCCAGGGTCCTGCCCCGGATGAGGAATTTATTACTGCGACAGTGTTTAATGCTTGGTGGTTATTTTTCAGTAAAGAGAGAAATGTAATTTAACTTTCTTTTGGAATAAAATGGAATTTAGTTTCTATGTTTAAGACTCGGGCGTGACATTTCTGTGCTGGGTTTGGGCCAATATTCTTATTTCCTGTGGATAACACTTTGTATTTCTCCAAGTTAGGAATGTTGGAGTTTTGGGTTTTCTAACAGGTAACCAAGGCCACCTGCATGCGGTGCAGATTACATGCGTTTTTTCCACGTGGATTCTCGCGTGGAAAAAAATGCAGCGTCATAAACTGTATCAGCAAAGTGTATGAGATTAGACATATTATTTTTTTTTTCTGAGGCCTGTTTTACACTGGCGTTACTCGTTCTGGCAGGGGAACCGCCTACCGGATCTGGAACTACCGTGTACAACCATGCGCTGCCTGAAGTCCGCCCGCCCCATTCACTATAATGGGGACCGGCGGAGATCCGGCCGCGGCACGGCTAACGCCAGTGTGGAAACTGACCTGCCGTGCGGATTTAGAAATCCTCTGCCTGTCAATTGTTTGTGCAATATTTGGTGCAAATTTCACCCTTTTCAATGGAAGGTTGAGATCTGCGGAAAATCCACATCTAATCTGCACCAAAAACCGTTATTCTGTATTGTAGTTTGCGTGCATAAATGTATACAAATCCGCACGTTGACCTGCGCCCTTGTGCAGGTACCCTAAAATCAGTGATGCAACCGTGGCAAAATCTGCCTGTGTTTTACGTGCAGATTGCACCTTTTGCAAAGGGTTAAATGTGCAGTAGAAATCCATGGAATAAATGTAAACTTCGCACCATGGATTGACTTATGCTGCATATTATTTGTGCATCGTGTGGATGACATTTTTTAAAATCTCCACTGGTCCTGTCATATGCTGCAGATTTTGTGTGTGTAGTTACGCTGCAGATTTTCTGCTGCAGATCTGCTGTGTGGGAACATAACCTTTTATAAAGGTTGTTCACCCCGTGGACCTTTTCTACAGACCCCTCAGCATGGCCAGCACTGTGGCAGTAATTATACATACCTGAACCCTGCTGCTGGGTTCTGGCTCCATCGCTGCCCCGCAGGTCACGTGACTGCTGCAGCCAATGACTGGCCGCAACAGTGACGTGCCACCTATGTGTCGGGTCACGTGATGCATGGGGTACGTCCACACAGGACAGATATGCTTTGGATCCACTACTGCCACCAGCTTGTAATGTGGTGTCAGGTACGGGAACCGCCTTGTCACGTGACCCAGGTGCGACTGCCAATGGTCGATCTATTTCACGCATTCAATCTCTTACGCCCCTACACACAGGCCTCAGATTGAGCCTCGATCACACCCTGACAGACACAGCCTCTCATGCAGCCCAACACGCTGCCACCATCTGACATTTAAATCGATACACTGATTAATTAAGGGCTCAGAAAACCCCACAGCGCCCCACTCGCAAGCCTGCCCACAGTACCACAGGCCACACTTATAGCAAATACACGGTAACGCAAACCGCACTCATACACTTAAAAAAAAAATGGAGGTTACTGGACTCGTTCAGGGCACAAGGCAAAACCATTAAAGATGTGCTTTAATGTACTAAAAAGGTACAGTGCTTGGTTACAAAAAGTTAAGAAATAAGACATACATAAACCTGCACAAAACAGTATAAAAATAAAAGGATAAAAAGCAGAAAGGTTCTTACTCAACGAATTGTGCGGTCAGAGTTCTTTCTGGTTTCCGGGGACAGGAGGAAAGTGGAGCACAACCCAATGTTGTTCGGATCCCCAAATTGTGTCAAAGAAATGTTCCCAATAGTTCATTTTTATCCCCGTTCGGCAGAGGCTGGAGCTGAGAGGAGTCCCCCTCCTATTGTGTCCCACCTGTGCATGCTCCACCTCTTTTACTCAGACATGAAATATTATATTCGGGACCCCACATATTTTAAAAATGTATATTATATCCGGCTGATCATTTTGATACCACACATGACCGATGTGGTTGTCCCAGAAGCTGAGATACTGGTTATGTGTAAATGCTGGTGGTCAGGGATGGGATGTTTAGACCCCCCTACGATGCCCACATCACGTGGAATACAATGATCACAGGGCAGATATAAAACATACACAGATAATAAAAGTTATGAGAATTGTCCATTTCTCACACCTCCCCCCTTTATGATGTGCCACGGGAACTGACTACAAGTCTGTTCCCAAGCACATCGGTGCAGCAGGTTTTCCTTGTCGTGACAACCTATCCGTGTTGCTATGGTCACTGCCCTTCCGGTGCTGAATGGAGAAGTCATATTGTTGCAGGGCTAGGCTCCATTGGAGCAGTTTCCTATTGTCCCCTGATACTCTGTTCAACCAACTCAGGGGATTATGGTCCGTGATCACTGTGAAGTTGCGCCCATAGAGATAAGGTTGCAGCTTCTGCAGCGCCCATAAAATCGCAGGGCACTCCTTTTCCATGGTGGCATATTCCACCTCTCTGGGCAGCAGCTTCCGGCTTAGGGCTCTTTCACACTTGCGTTGTCCGGATCCGTCGTGCACTCCATTTGCCGGAGGTGCCCGCCGGATCCGTAACACCGCAAGTGAACTGAAAGCATTTGAAGACTGATCCGTCTTCAAATGCGTTCAGTGTTACTATGGCACCCAGGACGCTATTAAAGTCCTGGTTGCCATAGTAGTAGTGGGGAGCGGGGGAGCAGTATACTTACAGTCCGTGCGGCTCCTGGGGCGCTCCAGAATGACGTCAGAGCGCCCCATGCACATGGATGACGTGTCCATGTGATCACATGATCCATGCTCTTGGGGCGCCCTGACGTCACTCTGAAGCGCCCCGGGAGCCGCACGGACGGTAAGTATACTGCTCCTCCGCTCCCCACTACACTTTACCATGGCTGCCAGGACTTTAATTGGCATTAATTCCAGATCCGGCCTTGCGGCAAGTGTTCAGGATTTTTGACCGGAGCAAAAAGCGCAGCATGCTCCGGTATTTTCTCCGGACAAAAAACGTTCCGGTCCTGAACTGAAGACATCCTGATGCATCCTGAACGGATTTCTCTCCATTCAGAATGCATGGGGATAATCCTGATCAGGATTCTTCCGGCATAGAGCCCCGACGACGGAACTCTATGGCGGAACACAACAACGCAAGTGTGAAAGAGCCCTTAGGTGAACGACCGGATGTTCTTCAGTTCTTCACCTCTGATTCGCTTGGCTGAGGACCGCACCTAGGCCATAGGTGCTAGGGTCTGTTTGCACCACAAACCGGCGAGTAAAGTCAGGGGCCTGTAGCACCGGGGAGCTGGCTAGGGCAGCTTTTAGGGCAGAGAAGTCGTTTGCACTATAGCTTGGCACAAATTTTCGGTAATATCTTGCGATCGCCAGGTTTTGGGGTTTGGCCAAGCAATAATGCCCTCCACTTTCTCATGTTCTGGCTGGAGGGTACCACCTCTCACACGATGCCCCAAGTAGTGATGGACGAACATCGGCCGGGATGATTCGCGATCGCACACTCGCGATCAAATGTTCGCGAACCGCAAGTTCGCTTTAATGGGAGGCGAAACTAAAAAACCTTCAGGTCATATTTGCAGCCACCAAATACTTACTAGAAGTGCACAAATAGTCCCACAACATGGACAGTGATATACCAGAGGGGGACCTGTCCTCCTTGACCTGTCCTCTGCCTTCAACACTGTTGACCACTCCCTTCTGTTGCAAACTCTCTCATCTCTTGGCATCACTGACCTGGCCCTCTCCTGGATCACATCATACCTCACAGACTGTACGTTTAGCGTCTCCCACTCCCGCACCACCTCCTCGTCTCATTCCCTCTCTGTTGGTGTCCCGCAATGCTCTGTCCTAGGACCCCTGCTCTTCTCTATCTACACTTTTGGCCTGGAACAGCTCATAGAGTCCCATGGCTTTCAGTATCACTCTTATGCTGCCGACACACAAATCTACCCCTCTGGTCCAGACATCACCACTTTACTATCAAGAATCCCACAATGTCTATCTTCTATATCGTCCTTTTTTGCCTTTCGCTTTCTAAAACTCAACATCTTTGCGCCATCTTGCTCAACCCCCCCAACAGACATATCTATCACGATCAATGGCTGCACACTCTCCCCGGTCAACCAAGTCCGCTACCTTGGAGTGACCTTGGATTCTGCCCTTTCCTTCCGACCGCACATCCAAGCCCTATCCACCACCTGCCGCCTCCAACTTAAAAACATCTCCCCCATCCGCGCTTTCCTTAACTTTGAATCTGCGAAAATGCTTGTACATGCCCTCATCATCTCCCGCCTAGACTACTGCAACACTCTCCTCTGTGGCCTTCCATCTAGCACTCTCGCACCCCTCCAATCTATCCTCAACTCTGCTGCCCAACTAATCCACCTCTCATCCTATTACTCCTCTGCCTCTCCCCTCTGCCAATCCCTTCACTGGCTCCCCATTGCCCAGCGAATTCACTTCAAAGTACTAACAAATACATACAAGGCCGTCCATAACCTGTCCCCTCCCTACATCTCTGAGCTACTTTCCCGATACATCCCCACACGCAATCTCCGATCCTCCAAGACCTCCTTCTCTCGTCCTATCACCTCCAAGATTTCTCCCGTGCATCCCCCATACTCTGGAACTCGCTACCCCAACATATCAGACTCTCACCTACAGTGGAATCCTTCAAAAGAAACCTGAAAACCCACCTCTTCAGACAAGCCTACAAACAGTGACCCTGCTGCCTCTATACCGCCATGACCAACTTCACCCACACCTACTGTGTCCTTCTCCCATACCATGTAGATTGTAAGCCCTCACGGGCAGGGCCCTCTCTCCTTCTGTACCAGTTTATACCTCGTCTTGTTCATGCTTAGTGCAATTGTCTGTATTATGTATGTGCACCCCTTATCATATGTATGGAATGAATGGTGCTTTAATAATAAATAATAATAATGGCAAAAATTACATAAAAAAATATTTATTTTAACCCCTTAAGGACTTAGGACGTACCGGTATGCCACGATTGCCGAGTCCTTAAGGACCTGCGGTTTGCTGCGTTTCCGGTCCATTCGGGTCTCCGGTGACCCGATGAACCAGAAAAGGACGGTGATCGGTGGTGTGATTACACACCACCAATCACAGTCCGAGCATTTGGGGGATTCTGTGCTGATTGGTGCTGTCCTTGGTGCTGATTGGTGCTGGAGAGAGGCGGGAGATTCAAACTCCCGGCGCTCCTCTCTCCCCTCCTCTTCCTGCTGCTGCACCTGCACCGTCCAGCACCAGCTCCTGCAAACCCCCTGTCGGCACCCATCACCCTCCAGGTAGGTTAGGGTCAGTGAGGGAGAGGCACGATTAGGCAGGGATAGAAGGGAAAAGTTAGGTAGGGGAAAAAAAACTTTATCTGATTTATTGTCTCTGGTGGTTGGGGTCCACAGCACTTAGCTGTGAGACCCTAGACCCACCACTGCCACTTGACCCCCCCCCCCCCCCCCCCACAAGAGTTTTACACGCACGCACATACACACGCACATACCCATGGCCCGCCGGATGTTCTCTGTGGAGGAGGCATACACCCAGCTTGCCTCCGACTCAGAGAGCCCCAGTGAGGATGAGGATGACTATGACCCCACGTTCCTCTTGTCATCCGCATCCTCCTCATCATCATCTGATGACGAGCCGACCAAGGCGGTGGAGACAGGGGCCCCACATGCTAGGGACCCTGTGGCCCACCCTAGTACGAGCCGCCCTGGGGCTCGTACTGGTTTCCTGGCCCACCAAATAAGCCCACCGGAGCCCCCTACCGGTGAACTTAGCTGGTGTTTTGAGCCTGAGATTCCGGATTTTGTTGGCAATCCAGGAATCCAGATTCCCACAATGGGCTTCACTGAAATGGACTTTTTTAGTTTTTTTTTCAGTGACCCATTTGTGAATCTGATGGTGGAGCAGACGAACCTGTACGCCCAACAGTTCGTTGCTCAGCACCCAGGCTCCATTTTGGCTAGACCCGGTGGCTGGACGCCGGTCAGTGCAGCCGAGATGAGGACGTTTTGGGGCCTCGTGCTGCACATGGGTCTAGTGCAAAAACCCAGTGTCAGGCATTAATGGAGTGGGGACGTCCTCTACCAGACCCCACTCTACAGTATGGCCATGACATGTCCCCGGTTTGAGGCCACCCGGAAATGTCTGCATTATTCAGATAATGCAGCATGTCCCCCCCGAGGTGATCCTGCCCATGACCGTCTGTATAAGATACGGCCGGTCATCGATCACTTCAGGGCCAAATTTGCGCAGGTCTACGTACCTGGAAGGGAGGTCGCGGTTGATGAGTCTCTCGTTGCGTTCAAGGGGAGACTCCGTTTCCGCCAATACATTCCCACTAAGCGGGCGAGGTATGGCGTGAAAATGTACAAAATTTGTGAGAGTACCTCAGGGTACACTTACAAATTTCGTGTGTACGAGGGGCGAGATTCCCGTATTGAACCCCCAGAATGTCCCCCCACTCTGGGTGTTAGCGGGAAACTCGTGTGGGACCTTATGTACCCACTGTTAGATAAGGGTTACCACTTGTACGTGGATAACTTTTGTACTAGCATTCCCTTGTTCAGGTCCCTTGCCGCCAGATCCACGTCCACTTGTGGGACTGTGCGGAAAAATCAACGCGGCTTCCCTGCCTACCCCCTCCAGGTACCTATCCCCAGGGGTGAGACCCGTGCCCTTACCAGTGGAAACCTGTTGCTGGTCAGGTATAAGGACAAGAGGGATGTCTTTATACTGTCCACAATCCACGGTAACGGCATCACCCCTGTCCCTGTGTGAGGTACCACGGCAATGGTCCTCAAGCCCGATTGTATCGTCGACTACAATCGGTATATGGGAGGAGTTGATCTCTCTGATCAAGTCCTCAAGCCATATAATGCCATGCGCAAAACCCGGGCATGGTACAAAAAAGTTGCGGTCTACTTGGTACAGGTTGCCATGTACAACGCTTTTGTACTATCCCGAAGCGCTGGCAACACAGGGACATTCCTCCAATTCTAGGAGGCAGTCCTCAAGGCCCTGATTTTTTCAGACCGGGAAAGAGCAGGCCGGAGCACCTAGGGAATTGGATCATCCCTGGCCAACACTTTCCAGGTGTGGTCCCCCATACTGGAAAAAAGTGCAGAGTGTGTCACAGGAGGGGGATACGGAAGGACACCACTACTCAATGTGACACGTGCCCCGATCATCCGGGCCTCTGCATTATCGATTGCTTCAGGGAGTATCACACTTCCATGGAGTACTACATTTTTATAATCCCCAACAGTCCCCTAGAGAACATAAAAAACTATGTCTCTCAGACTTTGGAGACACGGAAACAGTTTAGTGCAGGCATCCTCAAACTGCGGCCCTCCAGATGTTGTAAAACTATAACTCCCAGCATGCCCAGACAACCTACAGCCATCAGCAGGGCATGGTGGGAATTGTAGTTTTACAACATCTGGAGGGCCGCAGTTTGAGGATGCCTGCTTAGTGTCTCCAAAGTCTGAGAGCCATGCATATTGGGCATTGCCGCGTCCGTAAAAATCTTCTCTATAAAAATAACATTTAACCCAACCCCCCGGATGAACACCGTAAAAAATAAAATAAAAAACGTGTAAAAAAAGCCATTTTTTGTCACCTAACATCACAAAAAGTGTAATAGCGAGCGATCAAAATGTCATATGCACCCCCAATTAGTGCCAATAAAACCGCCATCTCATTCCACACAAAATGAGCCCCTACATTAGATAGTTGCCCAAAAAAAATAAAAACTGTAGCTCCCAGGCTATGGAGATACTAAAATATTTTTTTTTGTTCCTAAAATGATAATATAGTGTAAAATCTAAATAAATTTTAAAATGTAGACATATTAGGTATCGCTGCGTCCATAAGACTCTGCCCTACAAAAATAACATTTTACCAAACCCCTGAACAGTGTTAAAAATATTAAATAAAAACGGTGCCAAAACACCCATTTTTTGGCAATATTTTCATTTGAATCCTTTTTTTCCGGTAATAAAGCAAGGGTTAACAGCCAAATAAAACGAAATATTTATTGCCCTGATTCTGTAGTTTGCAGAAACACCCCATATGTGGTCGTAAATGGCTATATAGCCACACGGCAGAGAATAGAACGAAGGGAACGCCATATGGTTTCTGGAAGGCAGATTTTGATGGACTGGTTTATTTACACCATGTCCCATTAGAAGCCCCCCTGATGTAGCCTAGACTAAAAACTCCAAAAAAGTGACCCCACCTAAGAAACTACACCCCTCAAGGTATTTAAAGGTTACTTTACAAACGTTGTTAACCCTTTAGGTGTTCCACAAAACTAAATAGCGAATGTAGAAACAATTTTAGAATTAAATTTTTTGTTACCTTGCCTCAAAAAAAATTAAAATAGAGCAACCAAAAATCATATTTACCCTAAAATAGTCCCAAAACAACAACCACCTTATCCCGTAGTTTCCTAGATGGGGTCACTTTTATGGAGTTTCTACTCTAGGGGTGCATCAGGGGGCTTGAAAGGGTACATGGTGTAAATAAACCAGTCCAGCAAAATCTGCCTTTCAAAAACCATATGGCGTTCCCCTTCTTCTATGTCCTGCCGTTTAGCCAAATAGTAGTTTACGACCACATATGGGGTGTTTTTACAAACTACAGAATCAGGGCAACCCATATTGAGTTTTGTTTGGCAGTTAACCCTTACTTTATTACTGGGAAAAATGGGTTAAAATGGAAAATTTTCCAAAAAATAGAAATTCCAAAATTGTTTCTCCATCTGCCATTAACTCTTGTGGAACACCTAAAGGGTTAACAAAGTTTGTAAACCCAGTTTTGAATACCTTGAGGGGTGTACTTTCTTAGATGGAGTCACTTTTTTGGAATTTCTATTCTAGGGGTGCAACGGGGGGCTTGAAATGGGACATGGTATAAACAAAACCAGTCCTGCAAAATCTGCCTTCCAAAACCCATATGGCGTTCCCCTCCTTCTATGTCCTCCAGTTTGGCCAAACAGTAGTTTAGGACCACATATGGGGTGTTTCTGCAAACTACAGAATCAGGGCAACCCATCTTGAGTTTTGTTTGGCAGTTAACCCTTACTTTGTTCCTGGAAAAAAATTGATTATATTGGAAAATTTTATAGACAATTTGTCTTACCGTGGACTGATGAACAGCAAGGCTTTTGGAGATACTTTTATAACACTTTCCAGCTTTATGCAAGTCAACAATTCTTAATTGTAGGTCTTCTGAGAGCTCTTTTGTGTGAGGCATCATTCACATCAGGCAATGCTTCTTGTGAAAAGCAAACCTAGAACTGGTGTGTGTTTTTTATAGGGCAGGGCAGCTGTAACCAACACCTCCAATCTCATCTCATTGATTGGACTCCAATTAGCTTTTGGAGATGTCATTAGTCTAGGGGTTCACATACTTTTTCCACCTGCACTGTGAATGTTTACATGGTGTGTTCAATAAAAACATGGTAACATTTAATTCTGTGTGTGTTATTAGTTTTAAGCAGACTGTGAATGTCTACTGTTGTGACTTAGATGAAGATCAGATCACATTTTATGACCAATTTGTGCAGAAATCCATATCATTTCAAAGGGTTCACATACTTTTTCTTGCACCTGTAAATCAATACACTGATTAATTAAAGGCTCATAGAAAAACCCCACAGCGCCCCACTCGCAAGCAGGCTCACAGTACCACAGGCCACACTTATAGCAAATACACGGTAACGCAAACCGCACTCATACACTTAAAAAAAAATGGAGGTTACTGGACTCGTTCAGGGCACAAGGCAAAACCATAAAGATGTGCTTTAATGTACTAAAAAGGTACAGTGCTTAGTTACAAAAAGTTAAGAGATAAGACATACATAAACCTGCACAAAACAGTATAAAAATAAAAGGATAAAAAGCAGAAAGGTTCTTACTCAACGAATTGTGCGGTCAGAGTTCCTTCTGGTTTCCGGGGACAGGAGGAAAGTGGAGCGCAACCCACTGTTGATCGGATCCCCAAATTGTGTCAAAGAAATGTTCCCAATAGTTCATTTTTATCCCCGTTCGGCAGAGGCTGGAGCTGAGAGGAGTCTCCCTCCTATTGTGTCCCAGCCATCTGGCATGGCCCTCACTACCTGTGCTCAGGGCCGGACTGGCCTGCCGGGATATCGGGAAATTTCCCGATAGGCCGGCAGGCCTGATTGCCGCAAGGCCGCGGCTCTGGTGGCAAGTGGGGGCGGCCGGCGGCAGGGCACAGCAGCAGGAGATGAGCGCTTCCATTGTGGAAGCGCTCATCTCCATAGAGGACGGCGATACAGATGTCTATGTTGCGGTAGGGGAGGGAGAGGTTTGTCCCCTCCTGTTCTTCTGATAGGCTGCCGGCCTAGTGCTGGCAGCCTATCAGAGGACGGTGCAGGCGGCGCGATGACGTCATCGCGCCGCCTGAGCCGTATAGCGAGGGACACAGGCCGGAAGAGGCCTGCATCGCATCGCTGGAGGTAAGTATAAGTGTTTATTTTTTTATTTTTTTAATATAGGTACAATACTGGATCATGATGGGGGGGGGGGCTACTGGCACATGATAAGGGGGCTATTGGCACATTATATGGGGGCTACTGGCACATGATATGGGGACTATTGGCACATGATATGGGGGCTATTGGCACATGATATGGGGGCTATTGGCACATGATATGGGGGGGATCTGGCTGCTGGCACATGATGGTGGGGGGCTCTTATTACTGGCACATGATTGGGGGCATCTATGGGGGCACATCTTACTGGCACATGATTGGGGGCATCTATGGGGGCACACCTTACTGGCACATGATTGGGGGGCATCTATTGGGGCACATCTTACTGGCACATGATTGAGGGGCACTATAGGGGCATCTACTGAGGCTAAAAAGAAGGGGTATTTTATATGGGGGGCTCTGTATAGGGGCATTTTATACTAGGACATATTATGGTGGGGGAAGGGGGGGAGCACTATGGGGTCATCTACGGGGGCACTGAGAAGGGATATTTTATATTGGCACATTATGGTAACATTAGCTCAACTGGGGGCATTACAAGGGGGTATGTTTTGCACATTATAAGGAGAATTATTTCTACTGGGGGGGGGGGCATTATGGTGGGCTTTATTACTCCCCCATGGTATGACCCCCTAGTAGCATCACCAGCCTCTCCCTGCTCTGCTATCCCTCTGCCCCTTGTCCAAATCCTTATTATGAAATCTTTCTCATTAGGATAAAGCACAACATCAGCTCCGCCGAGCCCCCGGCCAAAGTGTTAAAGTAGCGTCCAAGATCCCCAAGGGCCAAGCCAAGTAACGGTAAGTTTTCATGTGAAATATGTTTATGTTTGTGGTTGATCTTTATTATCGATTTTACATGGCAGATTTTTATTTTTTTTGCAGCATATGGGTGAGATTTTATAAATATTTTTATTATTTGGCCGAAAGGCCCATTGGGGGGATTGTAACAGGACTGCCGTAGAATATCTAAAATAGCTGGTCAAGTAAAATGTTGCATGCAACAATCATTAAATAGGTGGCCAACAAAAAAGGGGCGGGTCAAAGGGCGTGGTAAAACACTGTCTGAGCATGCTGAGAGTTGTAGTTTTGCAACAGTTGGAGGCATCCTGGTTGGGAAAACACTGTGAGAATATGAACAATGGGGGTTCTACAAAAGAGCTATCGTGGGGCAAAGTTCATATTCGTGTTTACACACGTGTTTTAAAATGAACGCTTTCCCCTTTTATAAACAAGTAAATAATGACGCAATGCTGTGGGGCTGGTGTGCAACTGTTTCCAGGGCTGGTTTTTATCCCCAGTCCGGCCTTGCCTGTGCCTGCTCCAATTTCTCTTACTCGGCTGGCAGACATGAAATATTATTAAAACATGGCTTCCTGGCCACACTAATGGATATTCGGGAGCCAACATGGTTTAAAAATGTATATTATATCCTGCTGATCATTTTGATACCACACATGGCCGATGTGGTTGTCCCAGAAGCTTAGATACTGGTTATGTGGGAATGCTGGTGGTCAGGGATGGGATGTTTAGACCCCCCTACGATGCCCACATCACGTGGAATACAATGATCACAGGGCAGATATAAAACATACACAGATAATAGTACTTTCACACTTGCAGCAGAGGATTCCGTCAAAACGTATGAAAACTAATGGCATTTGTCAGACGGATCAGGATCCTGATCTGTCTGACAAATGCATTGAAATGCCGGATCCGTCTGTCTGGTGTCATCCGGAAAAACGCATCCGGCATTTATTTTTTTCACTTTTTTTTTTGCGATCTGAGCATGCACAGACCGCAAAAATGGATCCGGCATGTGTTCCGGAAATGCATGTGTTCCGGGATTTTGGACGGAGATAAAACCGTAGCATGCTGCGGTATTATCTCCGTCCTGAAAAGGCAAAAAGACTGAAGTGAAGACATCCTGAACGGACTGCTCTCCATTCAGAATGCATGGGGTTAAAACTGATCAGTTCTTTTCCGGTATAGAGCCCCTAGGACGGAACTCAGTGCCGGAAAAGAATAACGCTAATGTGAAAGTACCTTTATGAGAATTGTTGTCCATTTGCAATGAGCAGAACACTGGGTCAGTGGGTCAGTTATGCAGTGGGTCAGGATATATGTGTAGTAGTTCGTGACGCCAATTGCAGCTTTCGCAGGTACTGTAACAGGGCCCTTTAAGATGTTATAGCTCACGTACCAGGTGAGGAATGCCAGAGGGGGAATAGTGTCTCCTACCTTGATACGGCTGGACTCCTGAATCCTGGCTCACATGCAATAAAATTGAGTGTGGTCAGTAGGAGTAATTGAGGAATGATTGAAATCCAGACAGGAAATATAATCCAACTCCTCTTTACTTAATGCAGCTTTGAATCCATACAAGATACAGCAATAGTCTTGGGTCCCAGCAGGTATTGGCAATATGTGGCAGGAATCTATATGTATTCTGCTTCTTATCATATGCCTAGTAGATCTGGCAGGTGTCTGTCTTCTGCTCTGTCTGTAGTCTGCTTAGTTTGGGCCTGACTAGCTGAAGGAGGAAATTGGCTTCTCCTGGTCTTTGGATAAGTACTCACAGGACTGCTCGCAGGGAATGGCTTCCTGGAGATCTGTAGATCTGGAGGTGGCTGCTTGCTTGTCACCAGCACTGAGGTAGATGACTCAGGCTGGGAAGGGTGATCCTGGGCCTCAGCCGAGGCTGGATCCTAGGTTGGGATTCCTGTAACTGGGAGCTCCTACCAACACAGCCACCCCAAGGAGGGGGCTGGTACACACTCCCTAACTTCCTTCTCCTCCTCATGAGACAGGGCATGGGGCCAGCCCACTTCTGCTCACACAGGGGAGCCTAGGCTGGAATGGACTATTCCAGGCTAGATACTAACTGACTATGGTCTGCTACATACTGCTGCCACCTGCTGGTGTACATTGAAATTACAGCAAATATATAATACAGGCCTAAAAATACATATAATGGCAAATGCAAAGTTAGATTACACAGAATGACAATACATACACACCTAACATATTGTAGCGGGGAAACAGAAGTTTTAGTGACATACTTCAGGATGTTACACATTTCTCACATGTGGCAAGTCTGCAGTTTTGTACAGAACCTGCAAAATGGATGAGATTTTAGAAACTGTCATCCACACGCTGCAGGAAAAAAAAAAAACTGCATATACAAAACCTACGTATCAAATTATGCTGTGGATTTCCACTGTGTATATTGAAGGGTTAATTCCGCTGCAACAAATCCAGTTCCTGTGAAAATTCTGCCGTGTGTGACCCTTAAAGGAAACCTGTCACCAGGATTTTGTGTATAGAGCTGGGGACATGGGCTGCTAGATGGCCGCTAGCACATCTGCAATACCCAGTCCCCATAGCTCTCTGCGCTTTTATTGTGTAAAAAAACCTTTTTGATCCATATGCAAATGAACCTGATATGTGTCCTGTATCCGCAGATGAGTCCAGCGGAAAGGAGCCCAGCACCGCCCCGCGTCCTCCGAATCTCCTCCTTGCTGGCTGACGTCACAGAGCTGGAGCGCCGAAATCTCGCGATGCACGAGTTAGCGCATGCGTAGTTCGTTCCCTGTGCTGATGCCAGCACAGGGAATGAACATGATGCCGACACTGCGCATTCGCTAGCTCGCGCATCGCGAGATTTCGGCGCTCCAGCTCTGTGATGTCAGCCAGCAAGGAGGAGATTCGGAGGACGCGGGGCGGTGCTGGGCTCCTTGACGCTTGACTCATCTCTGGATACAGGACACATATCAGGTTCATTTGCATATGGATAAAAACTTTATTTTTACACAATAAAAGCGCAGAGAGCTATGGGGACTGGGTATTGCGGATGTGCTAGCGGACATCTAGCAACCCATGTCCTCAGCTCTATGCACAAAATCCTGGTGACAGGTTCCCTTTAAAGGAGTTGTCCAGGATTTTATTGTCCAGGCCCTTCACATACAGTGCGGCAACCCCCCCGTGCATCTTACTGTCAGACAGCGCAAGCCTGTGGCCCCCTGTGTGCACCTCCCTGGCCCCTGCACCCCTGGCTCTTTCAGCACATCCCTGGCCTAACCCTTATCTGCGCCCATCTGGGCCCGGTCTGCTGTCTGGGTCTGCCCTGGCCTGTGGCCCCTGTGTGCACTTCCCTGGCCCTTGTCTGTGCCCCCTTGGCCCCTGTGTGCACCACCCTGACCCTTGTCTGCGCCCCTGGCCCTTATCTGTGCCCCCCCCCCCCCTTTTCTGCACCCCTCCCCCGGCCCTTTTCTGTGCCCCTGTGTGCGCCTCCCTGGCCCTTATCTGCGCCCCCCCGGCCCCTGTCTGCCCCCCCCCCCCCTGTCTGCGCCCCCCCCCCCTGTCTGCGCCCCCCCCCCGGCCCCTGTCTGCGCCCCCCCTGCTTGCTGTTCTGCCATCTACTACTCCTTATTTTGTTACTCTTCTATATGCAGAGGGTGTGCGCTTATATGTGCCATAATAAGCACTAGTACATGGTGGAACAGCGGGCAGAAAGGGGAGGCAGCCATGTACAATGACACTACATGACAGTGTGTGTATATATATATATATTTATTATATAGGACAAGGATGGCGTGGCAGCCTGGTCTGGTCTAGATGGTGACTAGCCAAAGGAGTGGGGTTTACACAGGAGGAGCGAGTTGCGAAGTGTGTGTGTGTGTGTGTGTGTGTGTGTATACCAAAATTTGCTGTGGGCCCAGTCACTTCTAGCTACGCCCCTGTTCCCCCATGCTTTACACTGCAGCTCAGTGTGCACTCCAGCATACAGTGAAAATACTACTCTCGCCATCCTGGAGGTGTCAGAGCATACTAGGGAGTTGTAGTACGGCCCCTCCTCTGTATTCATCTACTCCTAAGGATTCAGTGACCATCTTGTACTGGAAGCATGAGAACTAAATGGCAGCCCGGACTGTTCCACCCGCAGCATCACAGGAGCCGCCTGTCACCCCTCCCCCTTCTAATGGAACAGTCCTCCGCGCCGATCCTACGCTGTGACGTCATCACTTCCCATAGCACGCGCATAGACGCTTGCTCTACCGGAAATTCAGATTTTTTTTTTCCTTTACTAACCCGGAAGTGGTTGTAAAAACTTGAACTTCCGCCACTGGTAACATGGCTGCGCCCGCAAGTACGGCGCAGGGCATCTCTAAAGCGGAATACTTGAAGCGCTATCTGGATCCAGGGAGTGGAGACGATGGACCTGCCAAGAGGAAGAAAAAGAGGAAGAAGAAGTCGGAGGCGAAGGGGTAAGACGGGGAGAGCTCGGCCCTCAGCGATGGAGCTATTGTACGGCACGGGGTGTACCACAAGTCCCAGCAGACACATAGTTCAGTTCCAGCCAGACCTTGCCTCAGCTGAGGCTGCCACCTCATGTATCGCTGTATGTGAGGGCGCCCCCTATCTTCTGACGTGTCAGGGAGAGATGGCCGCACCAGGGACTCCCCAAATGATTGCTGGAATTTTGAACTTATAATTTCAAGGGGTTGTCCAGTTTCAGAATAACCTGCTGTAAAGAACAGGTCAGTAGCCAGCTCCTGCGGTGCTGCTGTGGTTCTCCTGGCTGAGCTCTGGTTACCCAGCAGAGCAGTCACATCAACAACACATGACCTTCGGGTGCACCTCTGAGGCCAGTGATTGGCTGCAGCAGTCACATGATGATGACGTGACACCAGGTAAATAGAGGTCAGATGGGAGAATCGCAGTGTCACATCCCGCAGGTAAGTATCTACCTGTTGTGGAAGGTCGTCCAGATTCAAGGGCTTATGCAAACTGCATCCAAAAGACGTGCACTCCGCGACTTGCATCCAGCAGATTTTATGGCGCTGTACGGCTGCAGTTTAGGACTTGGGGTACATTCACACTTGCGGCAGAGGATTCTGGCAGGCAGTTCTGTCACCGGAACTGCCTGCCGGATCCGGCAATCTGGACGCAAACGGATGCATTTGTGATGCGGATCCGTCTGACAAATGCATTGCAATACCGGTTCCGTCTTTCCGGTTGTCATCCGGAAAAACAGATCCGGTATTTTTTCCCCCCACAGATTTAAAGGGAACCTGTCACCTCCAAAACACATTTTACACGACGACATTACCTTACAGTAGCCCCCAGTGAGTTCCTAATCGTGTTTTTCATTCCTCCACTGGTTGTTGTATATTTTATAAAAACGCTGTTTTAATCTGTGTTTTTTCGCTATCCTCAGAGTCAGCTTGAAGTCAAGGGGGCAGCGGCCTCCTCGCTTCAAGTCATACTAAGCCTGCCACTTACCCCTCCTCCCTTCACTGTGATTGACATCCTGCTGTGAGGCTCGGATCGTGCAAGTCTCGCGCATGCGCGGGGCGCTCCTTGTCACTGCGCGATCCCGTCTCCGGCTCCTGCACTCAGCCGGCCGCTTTACTCTGTCTGCGCATGCGTCTGGCTTTTCCATTGTGCGCCCGGCACATGCACAGAGGAAAGCGGCCGGCTGAGTGCCGGAGCCGGGATCGCGCAGTGACATGCATGATCCCAGCCTCACAGCAGGATGTCAATCACAGTGAAGGGAGGAGGGGTAAGGGGCGGGCTTAGCTTGACTTGAAGCGAGGAGGCCGCTGCCCCCTTGACTTCAAGCTGACTCTGAGGATAGCGAAAACACAGATTAAAACAGCGTTTTTATAAAGTATACAACAACCAGCGGAGGAATGAAAAACATGATTAGGAACACACTGGGGGCTACTGTAAGGTAATGATGTCGGTTTAAAACTTATTTTGGAGGTGACATGTTCCCTTTAATGGTATGCGCATGCGCGGACGGAAAGAACAGATCAGTTTTGCCGGAACACTTGGGGCCGGATCCGGCATGTGTTCAGTATTTTTAGCCGGAGAGAAAACTGCAACGTGCTGCAGTATTTTCTCCGGCCGAAAAACGTAAGAGGGACTGAACTGATGCATCCTGAACGGATTGCTCTCCATTCAGAATGCATTAGGATAAAACTGATCAGTTCTTTTTCGGTATTGAGCCCCTAGGACGGAACTCAGCGCCGGAAAACAAAAACGCTAGTGTGAAAGTACCCTGACAACACCCATTGGACTAGAAAGAAATATATTTCAGCAGGTGTGGATTTTTGCAGCTTTCTTGCCGCAGTTGCTTTATGCCGGGTGTCGTAACGTGTCCACATTCACAGTCGTTACTTGCAGTGTCCATTGTGGTCTTTGTCACGTGACCAAAGTCGGATGATACCAATTACTTACGAAAGCTTCATGATACAATTATCCGAAACCAGTGGGAGTTACTGTTCTAATAAACGTACAATTCATCCAGCTCTTGTGACATTTATCTTTAAAAGCTTCAGGATGGTTTAAAAAAAAATCCTACCTCGTCAATCTGCACCGCCGCCGTTTTGACGCCTCTCTGGTCCCCACTGATATCTCTACTTCCCAGTGCCTCATGACATGCAGTAACTGGTCACCACTGCCGACAGTGTCTGGCTGAGCCGGCCGTTCCTGTGTGTCAAGAGGCACCAGGTCCACTAGTGGAGGACCTATCCACAGGTGATTCATTGTGAGGGGTCTCCCTGCTGGGACCCCCAGTTATCCCAGGAATGAGCCCGTTCCTCATTCCACTCTCTGACTAAGGCTCCATTCACATGTTCGTGGTGTGTTGCGGACCCGCAACACACCCGCCCGGCACCCCTATAGAAATGCCTATTCTTGTCCGCAAGCTGCGGACAAGAATAGGACATGTTCTATCTTTTGCGGACCTGAAGATCGGGACCGCGCTCCGCAAATGCGGATGCAGACAGCATACTGTGTGCTGTCCGCATCCATTCCGTCCCCATAGAAAATGAATGGGTCCGCACCCTTTGCGCAAAATTGCGGAATGAATGCTGACCCATTTGCGGACGTGTGAATGGAGCCTAAAGCAGTTGTGCACGTCAGTCCACCGCTCTATCATTTATATGGGACTGACGTAGAATAGAAATGACTGGAGCCACAACATGTGCAGTACCAGTCCATTCAGAAAGGACCCAGTGGCCAAATCCTTCTTGATCCTGTGTTAAATACGATAACCCCTCACATGCTTGAACCACCTAAGGCCTATTTCACACTTGCGTTGTTGTTTTCCGGTATTGAGATCCGGCAGAGGATCTCGATCCTGGAAGAAAAAAAAACATTTCCGTATTGTCCCCTTGCATTCTGAATGGAAAGACATCCGTTCAGGATGCATCAGGACGTCCTTCGTTCCGGCAGCATTTCGTTTTGTGACCGGAAACAAAACCGCTGCAAGCTGCAGTACTGTGTCCGGTCACTAAAAGCAATCTATGTCAATGGTGACCGATCCCCTTTTTTTTTTTTTTTTTTTTTTTTTTTTTTTTTAGGAGCCTAAAAACCTGATCCATCACCCATTAACTTTCAATGAATTTAGTGGTGGATTTGTTTTTTACGCTTTGATTTAACACAACCGCATCCTAACGGAACAGGTGCCTCCTGATGTGCAAAGTCAAAATGGATCCATTTATTACCAGCATTGAGACCCTCTGCCCGATCTAAATACCGGAATTAACAACGCAAGAGTGAAACGGGCCTAAGGGGATAGAAGGAAACGGCAATGCAGTTGCATTTGGCGATGGCTTTTTATGGCTGCCCCCAGGACTGTCGTGTGTAAAGTGCAGTATGAAAGAGTTTTTTTAAAGGGTTTGTCCATCTGATTATTATTATATATATATTTTTTTTTAAACGGGCTAAGAGTAGTGTAAAATATTAACGGAAATAGTATAAAATGGCTGCTGATGGAGGGTCAGGTCACCAGATACATCAGTCTCTTCCATTCAAACCACTGCACCTGCACTAGACACCCAACAGTCCATGCGCAGATGACAGTGATGTGTCTGGTCACATGACCCTCCATCAGCTGCCATTTTATGGACAGTACCTCCATGTGGACAATACAAAAGACTTGGCCAACAAGGGGGCATCGCTTATGAAATATAGAAGACAAAGGCAAATTTCAACAAAGGCAATATTAGGAAGGGCCATATAGTCCTCTTACAAACATAATGGTCAACAGTAACTGGAAATGGCCAACCCCTTTAATAACCCCCCACCTCCAATCCTGTTCTGAAGCTGAAAATTGCAATATGTAGTCTGATTGCACCTAAGAGCTGAGACCTTGCAGCGCAGGATCAGGCTCAGCGAGTGCATGTGTCCATACTGCAGGGTAGGGATTTATCAAAACGGTGTAAAGGAAAACTGGCTTAGTTGCCCATAGCAACCAATCAGATTCCACCTTTCATTTTTCAGAGCTCCTTTGGAAAATGAAAGGTGGAATCTGATTGGTTGCTATGGGCAACTAAGCCAGTTTTCCTTTACACCAGTTTGATAAATCTCCACCCAACGTGCTTCAGGACCCCTCACCGCTTTGTACTAGTTTTAACCCTAGGAGAGCAGGGCTGGACAGTTCTCAGTCTTTTTTTGTCAGGAATCTTACTTTTTCTGTGTGCCAGAATAATACTTTTATTGATAGAAGTTCTTATCGCTAAGATATGCCATATCTTTATGGTCGGTGGGGGTCTGACTTCTGTTGGCCCCACTCATCCATGCACCGCATCCGCTGTTCTCCGTGCACAGTGCCGCCTCAGGACCCCACTGTGCATGAGAACTGTACACCAGCTCCATTCAAGTAAAAGGAAAACCTACCCGGGGGCCCAGTGCTAAACCTCTGCTTTGGTCCCTTTACTCTCAGGTCATGGGATTCTGAAAGGATCTGATCATAAAGTGATGGCATTTCCTAGCAATTGGCTCCCGCTTTACCTGATGGTTATAACCCTTTAAATCAGCCTGGCTCCTAAAGTCTGCCATCATTTGTCTAGGTCTGCCGTGCTTAATGCTGCTTCTCTGTGTTTAGGATGCGGATAGTTGATGATGACGCAGAAGACTGGAAGAAGAACCCAATAAAAAAGGAAGAACCTGTGGAAGAGGAGGATGACCAGCCGGTGGTGAGTGCGCAGTCTGCTGCCCAGTCATGATGGCGCACCACTTCTCCACCCAGAGGAAACCACCATATACAGCGTTAGGATATGATGCCATTTATTGGAGCCCTGTAATCAAACATGTCTTAACCTGAGTGGAAGATGGAACCAAGTTTCGGGCTTCCTCCTATTAGCTCTGGTAGAGCTTGTTTATCTCAGTGGACACTCTAAGGGTAAATCCCCCAACCCTCACGGTTAATACTGAAGACCTCCTAATGTTTTCAGTAGACATGGCAGCTCCAAACTCTCGATAAACAAATCCATTGGATACTGAGTTGTTTTGGTGCATCACAGACATTATAAAGGGTACCTATCGTTTTAACAAATTTCAGAATCAAAAGTTTTGGTTTGTGGGGATCGAGGTGCTGAGACCTTCCCATCAATTGTTAAAACGAAGGGGCAGAATCAGTCAGCAGAGTGCAGTGGTGTCTCAGTTTTGATTTTCCATCATTGGCTCTTCTTGAAGAACAGAGAGAGGTGTAGGGATTCTTAGGCGAACAGCTTAGCTGAGTACCTCTTCATGTTAGCAGCCAGTGGGGGTCTTAAAGGCTATGTACACCTTCAGAGGCAAATTAGTTTTATGATTGCATTTTACACATTTTGGGCTAAAAATCATTTTTTCAGTTAGTATTTATTAAAAATATTGAGCTGTTCTGTCACAAAGGGTTAACTGTAGGTCTAGCTGTGTGAATTGTACTTTTTTACTTTCACTTGGTCATCTAATAACCCTTATCTCTAAATTACTAAGAGGTAATAAACACTTATTTAAGCCACAGTCTTATCAGTAAGATAAGGACTGAGCTATAATGAGTGTTTATAATGTCAGAGAGCAGAGATAAAGAGCCCCTCAGCTCCTGGTCTGACGGAAAAGACAGAAAATCCAAAGGGTGCTACTAGAGCATGTCAGTTATGTTCAGAAAAAAGGACGCCATATTTTTAATAAAGACCAATAAAAAAAAATATTTCCATTACACCCCATGACTGCAACTGTGAGAGATCCTCCCTCTTCCGGACAGGAAACAGGAACTTCCCAGATCTTTAAAAGGGTCCCCCATACTCCATTCCTCAGTTTCTTCCTGTTTCCTGTCCATAGGACAGGGGGATGGATCTTTCCTAGGTCTGTTAGGGGGCTGCAGGGCCTCTAGGGTTTTTGTAACATACCTAGTGGAGGTCCCTCACGGCGTAAGACTCCACTAGGAGCCGCTGTGGAAGTCCGGTTTCTGTCCCATTTTGCCATGGGGGAATCCCTGATGGCCAGCTCGTTCCCTTCATACCTGTGGCCAAGCGAAGTGCCGGTTTGAAGGGGGGGGGGGGGAGGTTCGGGGGAATGCGTCCTCTCCTGGTTCGCCAGTGCAGCATGTTCTTGCAGGCCCTGTTTCCGGCACGCATTGAGCGGGCGTGCCAGATGTGACGCATGCGTTCCACGAAGGCGAGGGGATGAGGAAATATGGCGGGCGGTGCTCGGCCTGTAATAAGGGGACCCCGGCCAGCCATCGTGAAGGGGAAAAAGCAGCAGTGTGGCAAGTTCGGGAGAATAGGAAGGGGAGACACCACAGCGCACTGAAAGACAGGAGCAACACTTCAAACTTGGCATGGTACTCCTGGGGGGTAAGAGGGATTGTACCCCACGGTCTCCTATATGGGAGACTATTTTATCTATTTCCTGGTGATTTATTGTGGGCTATGTATTGATACAGGTAAATTAGGCCCCAAGGAAAGCTGCCCACAAAAAAAAAGGCAGAGACTGTGGGATTTGCAGAAAGAAGCTAAATCCATCTTACCCCAAAGCCTGTTGTCAGCCCTGCCTGGATAAAGTGGTAGCTGAGGAATCCCCATCCTTGTTCCAGAATATAAAGAATCTGGTCAAGATGGAAGTCCGTTCCTCGGTGGAACAGTTTAAGAAATTGCTTCCTAGTTCTTCTAGGCAGAGGAAGGCTCAAGTGATAGAATTGGACTATACTGAGTCAGATATACTGAGGAGGGAGTAATAGAAAGTTCAGATTCTTTCTCTGAAGATCTTACAGGAAAACGACTGTTTAAAGTGGAGGATACGGACCTTTCATTAAAAGCGGTGAGGTCCACTATGGAGGTAGGAGAAGAAAGAGACTAGATCAAGACAGGAGCTAATGTTTGAAAGTCTGAGGTCGAGAAAGGCGAGAGTGTTCATTATTCAGGGCTGTTTTAAGGAGTTGATAAAGCGAGAATGGAACAAGCCTGATAAAAAGTTTTTTTATTCCTAGATCAGTCAAAAGGAAATACCCGTTTAATGATCAGGATGTCTCAGCCTGGCAGGATGTTCCTAGGGTAGATGCCCCAGTTGCAAAAGTTAATAAGAAATCAGTGCTCCCCTTAAAGACCCGATGGATAAAAGAGCTGACACGTATCTTAGAAAAAATTGGGAAGCGTCTACCTCCTCCTTTAAGCCTAATATTGCTACAACATCGGTGGCAAGGTCACTTAGTCTGGTTAGGGTAATTAGAATCACACATTGCTAACAGAGCCCCGAGGGAGCAGCTACTGGAAGCAATACCTACAATGCTAAAAGCAGTCGACTTCATTTCAGATGCGTCAGCTGACGCTCTAAGGTTATCGGCCAGAGCAGCGCCATTGTCTTAACTCTGCCAGAAGATCCCTTTGGCTGAAGGGATGGAAGGGGCATGTTGCCTCTAAATCCAAATTATGTGCCCTTCCTTGCCAGGTAAATTTTTGTATTCAGCCCGGCACTAGATGATATATTGGACAAGGCATCTGATAGGAAGAAGGGGTTCCCTGTGCCATCCTTTCCTAAGCAGAGGAAGCCATTTCGGTTTAGAAAGGAAAAAGGAGCAGTCTAGAGTCCAAAAGAAAGGCAATGAGTGGAGAAAAGATAAATCAAGGGGCCTTAAGCTCCAGTCTTCCAGCGTTTCTCAGCAATGACGTCAGGTAGGGGGGTCGACTGTCTTTGTTCTTTCAAGCCTGGCAAAATATCACATCAAGTACCTGGGTAAAAAATAAAGGAAGGATACCGTTTAGATTTCAAAAGACTCCCAGCAAGAAGATTAAAAGTTACAGCTTTAGATCAACATTCTCCAAAACAGTCAGTGTTATTAGGATAAATAAGACATCTGGACAAGTCGGTTCTAGTCCCAGTTCCTACAGAAGAAATAGGAGAAGGGTTTTTCTTGTCCCCAAGCCGGACGGGTCCTATTGGACAATAATAAACCTGAAGGACCTCAATTTATATCTAACTTATAAGAAATTTTGGATGGAATCAATAGCATCGATTTTTCTTCATTTATTTCCCAATTGCGTCAGGACGCCTATTACCACGTGCCCATACATCTCTCGTCTCAGAAATTTCTCAGGGTAAGGGAGCATTCACACAGCCGTGTTGGTTTTGCGGTCCACAATTCACGGATCCGTGTGTTCCGTATGTCTTCAGTTATCTTTCCGTTTCTGTTCCGTAAGTTCGTATAATACGGACGTGGTGCTTCCATGTGTCGTCCTTTTTTCACGGTCCGCAAAAAACTGAAATGGGGTTTCCTAGAATGTTTTCAGTTCAGGGGTCCGCAAAAAACGGATGACATACGGATGCATTTCCGTGTGCTATCTGTTTTTTACGGACCCATTGACTTTCTATAGGGCCATGGACCTCAGTTTGCGGCCTAGTATAGGACATGTTCTAAAATAAAAGGAACGGACAACACACGGATGACAATGAAAGGCATTCTGCAATTTTTGCGAACCCATAGAAATGAAAGGGTCCGTGCATTGTCCGCAAGAATTGCGGAACGGAAGAAAAACACGGTCGTGTGAATGCTCCCTAACAGTGAGAGTAAAGGAGTCGGTTCTTCACCTACAGTTCGGAGCTCTCCCCTTTAGAATATCTCAGGCACCGAGAATCTTCACGAAGCTGATGGCAGAGGTGATGGCACAAACAAGGAGATCGGACATTATAATTATACCGTATCTAGACGACCTTCTGGTAGTAGGACAGTCTCCAAGTTCCCTTGCAGCCCAAATTCAGGAAGTGTTAAAGATATTGATGGGCTTGGGTTGGCTTGTAAACTGGGAAAGGTGGTGTCTGACGCCGAGTTACCGCTGTACCTTCCTAGGAATTTGGCTAGATTCCTTATCCCAAAAGTCCTACCTCCCGGAGGGGAAGTGCCAAGGATAAAGGAATTCAGCAAAACCAGACAGATGCCAGCCCACAGGGGTGGCGGGCTCACTCAGTTTTGGGGTTTTCCCAAAGTCAGTGGTGACTGTTACAAGGCCAACAGTCCCAGAATTGGAGAGAGCTGAGGATGATATATTGTGTTTTAAAAGAATACCTTCCCTCCCTAATAGACCGACATATCAGGATTCTGTCAGACAGTGTGACAGCGGTAGCCTATGTCAACAGGCAGGGGGGACAAGATCACCTCAGTTACTGGGTCTGACGTTTGAGATTTTCCAGTTACTAGAAGGGAGAGTGCGTTCTCTTTCAGACTGCAAATACAGACCGGCTCTATAAAAATATCACATGACCTAACCCCTCAGATGAACACCGTAAAAAGATTTAAATAAAAACTGTGCTAAATAAACCATTCTGAAATTTCATCTCCATTTGCCAATAACTCTTGTGGAACACCTAAAGGGTTAATGATGTTTGTAAAATTAGTTTTGAATACCTTGAGGGGTGTAGTTTCTTAGATGGGGTACATTTATGGAGTTTCTACTCTAGGGGTGCATCAGGGGGCTTCAAATGGGACATGGTGTCAAAAAAACCAGTCCAGCAAAACCTGCCTTCCAAAAACCATATGGCATTCCTTTCCTTCTGCGCCCTGCCGTGTGCCCGTACAGCGGTTTACGACCTCATATGGGGTGTTTCTGTAAACGACAGAATCAGGCCTCATGCACATGACAGTATTTTTTCACGGTCCGCAAAAAGTTGTTCCGTGTTCCGTTTCCGTTTTTGTTTCCGTGTGTCTTCCTTGATTTTTGGAGGATCACCAGACAAGAAAAGTGAAAAAATAATATAAGTCAAGTTTGCCTTAAAAAATAATAGGAAAAAAACGGACAATCTTGTGTGCCTCTGTGTTTTTTCACGGACCCATTGACTTGAATGGGTCCGCAAACCGTTGTCTGTGGAAAAAAATAGGACAGGTCCTATTTTTATCACTGACACGGATGACAAACAGTGCATTTTCCGAGTTTTTAACGGACCCATTGAAAGTCAATGGGTCCGCAGAAAATCACGGAAAACGGAACAACGGACACGGAACCCAACAACGGTCGTGTGCATAAGGCCTCGGGGCCATAAATATTGAGTTTGGTTTGGCTGTTAACCCTTGCTTTGTTACTGGGAAAAATTATTAAAATGGAAAATCTGTAAAAATTATGTAAGCCTCGCAAAGTGACTTCAGACCTGAACTGGTCCCTAAAAATTGGGTTTTTGAAAATTTCTGAAAGATTTCAAGAGTTGCTTCTAAACTTCTAAGCCTTGTAACATCCCCAAAAAATAAAATATCATTCCCAAAATGATCCAAACATGAAGTAGACATATGGGGAATGTAAAATAACAATTTTTGGAGGTATTACTGTGTATTATAGAAGTAGAAACTTGGAAATTTGCAATTTTTTTACACATTTTTGCTAAATTTGGTATTTTTTTATAAATAAAAATGAATTTTTTTTTTTTTACTTCATTTTACCAGTGTCATGAAGTACAATATGTGATGAAAAAACAATCTCAGAATGGCCTGGATAAGTCAAAGCGTTTTAAAGTTATCAGCACTTAAAGTGACACTGGTCAGATTTGCAAAAAATGGCCAAGTCCTTAAGGTGAAATAGTCCTTAAAGAGGACCTTTCACTTGTATAAACAATGTGAACTGAGTATGCTGCCATGTAGAGCGGCGCCCGGGGATCTCACTGCACTTACTATTATCTCCGGGCGCCGCTCCGTTCTCCCGTTATGCCCTCCGGTACCTTTGCTCCTTAAGTTATAGTAGGCGGGTCTTCCCTTGTCCTGTGGGCGTCTCCTTCTCCTAGGCTGTAGCGCTGGCCAATCGCAGCGCACAGGGGGCCGCTCTATATGGCAGCATACTCAGTTCACATAGTTTATACAAGTGAAAGGTCCTCTTTAAGGGGTTAAGGTGCTGATGTGTTAAGGTTTCTCTGTATATAGAAGTTTGCAGTCCTATGGATCTTGTCACAAACTGAGGAATGGAGTGTGGGGGACCCTTTTAAAGATCCGGGAAGTTCTTATTTCCTGTCCGGAAGAGGGAGGATCTCTCACAGGTGCTGTCATGAGCTCATAGAAAACGGATTACCGATAAGAGTAATCAATGGATTTTTAGCTCAAAATGAGTACAATGCACTAATAGAAAATAAATAAAAGACCCCTGTTGATTAAAACTTCTGGCATGTAATTTTGACTAGTAGTAGGTATCATTTAATATATTAAGTCCATATTTTGTGGTCTGACGACATTCTTCTTGTGCGGTACAGGTGGCGCAGTTTGTAGATGAACGTCCGGAGGAGGTCAAGCGCATGGAAGAGTTCAGGAACACCAATAAGTGGAAAGTAATAAAAGGTGAGAGGGGACAGTATACATACACTGGTATAAGTGATATGTATGAGAGGTTACAAGGACCCGACTTTTGAATTCAATGCGCTCTGTGTGATCCATCATTTCTCCTGTTGTGATGCTCTAGGGCTGTCTGATTCCCCACAGATTACTGCAGCGTTACACACTGTGACCTGGGATTTGTAATGCACACAACTCTTTACCAACGTTTTCCTCAAACATTCTGTCTTGCGGTTCCCTAGTTATACATGGTTGACATATTGACCGCCATGACAGCTGTCTTATATGTTCTGATTTCTAAGACTTGTGACTGGTAAGTCTGCCCCTTATACGGTAATACGACCCTAGCTCCAGTAATGTTGCATGTTGGATGGTGCAGATCTGCTGTTCAGGAGTCTTAGGCTACTTTCACACTAGCGGCACGGACGTCCAGCAGGCTGTTCTGTCGGGTGAACAGCCTGCTGGATCCATCCTGCTGCTAGTGACCGTGTGCCCCCGGACTGCCACACCTGTGGGGACGGTGCGACAGACCGGGGCCACACGGTCACTAGCAGCAGGATGGATCCAGCAGGCTGTTCACCCGACAGAACAGCCTGCCAGACGTCCGTGCCGCTAGTGTGAAAGTAGCCTAAGTAATCTGGATGACTACCCTTTTGGGAACTGGAAGGCTGGTTCCACACGAGCAAGTTCAACATTGGCGAGCACTGACGGGATTTCACAGCATTATATTGATTTATGATGCTATCTAACCTTTAGGCCTCTTTCAGACGGTCGTCCCGGATTTGCTTCGGATGCGTCCCTGGTGCATTGCGGGAAACCCCACGCGAGTGCACACACAATTTCAGTCAGTTTTGACTGCGATTGCGTTGCGTCGTTCACTTTTTATCGCACGGGTGCAATGTGTTTTGCATGCACCTGATAAAAAACTGAATGTGGTACCCAGACTCGAACCCGGACTTCTTCAATGAAGTTTGGGTTCGTTTCTGTAGATTTTATTATTTTCCCTTATAACATTGTTATAAGGGAAAATAATAGCATTCTTAATACACAATGCTTACTAAAATGTCGATTTGAGGGGTTAAAAAAATAAAAACTATTAACTCACCTCATCCACTTGATCGCGCAGTCGGCATCGTCTTCTTTCTTCTTCTTTCAGGACCTGCAAAAGGACATTTGAAGACGTAATCGCGCTCACCCCTCAAGCAACATTTTACTAAGCATTCTGTATCAAGAATGCTATTATTTTCCCTTTATAACCATGTTATAAAATCAATTTACTAACATCATCTCCTAGCAACCATGCGTGAAAAAAAACCATGTGGATGCGATGCGATTTTCACTCAGCCCCATTCATTTCTATGGGGCCTGCGTTGCGTGAAAAACGCAGAATATAGAACATGCTGCGATTTTCACGCAACGCACAAGTGATGCATGAAAATCACCGCTCATCTGCACAGCCCTATTGAAGTGAATGGGTCCGGATTCAGTGCGGGTGCAATGGGTTCACCTTACGCATTGCACCCGCACATAATTTTCGCCCGTGTGAAAGGGGGCTTAGAGTTCTTTCTGGAATGTATTGGATAATACTGATCTAATGCGGTTAACCAATAAGGGTTACATAGCATCAATATAATGCTATGCTGACCCCCTCAGTGCTAGGGAAGTCAGGACAGGAGCTGCTGCGTACTCACTCTGCGAGTTCAATGCATTAAACTCATTCGTGTGAAAACAGCCTAAGGCTTAATGTATTGGCTGTTCAGACTTCACTGAAACATAATTATTTTAATGGCTGAATTGAATGTTAATGTTCGAGTGGTGTACAACTGATTTTGATGAGGAATTAAGGACACTCTTAAAGGGACTTTCTCATCCGTATCATTAAGGGGACACAGGCTTGACCATGGATATACAGTTGCAAGAAAAAGTATGTGAACCCTTTAGAATGATATGGATTTCTGCACAAATTGGTCATAAAATGTGCTCTGATCTTCATCTAAGTGACAACAATAGACAATCACAGTCTGCTTAAACTAATAACACACAAATAATTAAATGTTACCATGTTTTTATTGAACACACCATGTAAACATTCACAGTGCAGGTGGAAAAAGTATGTGAACCCCTAGACTACTGACATCTCCAAGAGCTAATTGGAGTGAGGTGTCAGCCAACTGGAGTCCAATCAATGAGATGAGATTGGAGGTGTTGGTTACAGCTGCCCTGCCCTATAAAAAACACACACCAGTTCTGGGTTTGTTTTTCACAAGAAGCAATGCCTGATATGAATGATGCCTCGAACAAAAGAGCTCTCAGAAGACCTACGATTAAGAATTGTTGACTTGCATAAAGCTGGAAAGGGTTATAAAAGTATCTCCAAAAGCCTTGCTGTTCATCAGTCCATGGTAAGACAAATTGTCTATAAATGGAGAAAGTTCCGCACGTCTGCTACTCTCCCTAGGAGTGGCCATCCTGTAAAGATGACTGCAAGAGCACAGTGCAGACTGCTCAATGAAGTGAAGAAGAATCCTAGAGTGTCAGCTAAAGACTTACAAAAGTCTCTGGCATATGCTAACATCCCTGTTAGCGAATCTACGATACGTAAAACACTAAACAAGAATGGATTTCATGGGAGGATACCACAGAGGAAGCCACTGCTGTCCAAAAAAAACATTGCTGCACGTTTACAGTTTGCACAAGAGCACCTGGATGTTCCACAGCAGTACTGGCAAAATATTCTGTGGACAGATGAAACCAAAGTTGAGTTGTTTGGAAGAAACACATAACACTATGTGTGGAGAAAAAGAGGCACAGCACACCAACATCAAAACCTCATCCCAACTGTGAAGTATGGTGGTGGGGGCATCATGGTTTGGGGCTGCTTTGCTGCGTCAGGGCCTGGACGGATTGCTATCATCGAAGGAAAAATGAATTCCCTAGTTTATCAAGACATTTTGCAGGAGAACTTAAAGGGGTATTCTCATCTTTAAGATCATTTCATATGATCCAACTGATGCCCTCTGTCATTTTTCTAATTTAATGTCATAAAAAAAAACTCGCCCATGTTCTAATTATTCTGTTTATGTAGTGCCACAGTTGTATCCTGTATCCAAGGGATACGGCCCGCTCCTCTGCCACATCTCTGGGCCGCGGCTGCGCAGAGAGGACCTTTGTTTCACCCAGGCAGCCGGTCTGTTGCTCGGGAGCACGCACGCCGGCTGCCACGCATGCGCATTAGAACATTCACGCCGCATCAGCTAGGGAGAGGATCGGAGCTGCCGCTCGGCGGGGGCGGGGCTTGTTGCGGGGCTCGGCAGGGCTTGTTGTGGGGGCGGGCGGGGGTATTGAAGGTGTATTGAAGGCACTGGGTGTGGCTGATGGAGGCATATTGGGGGCTGCACTTGTCTAGGGCACTTCCTTCATGGTGCCAGCAACTAGCTGTCAATTGTGCCCACTTTTGGTGCTGGTTAGCCATTTGTTCATTATGCTCCTGTATGCCAATTGCCCCCCAGTAGATGCCAACCAGACCGGCGTCTTCTTCTCCCGTTTGGCGTCCTCGTCCGAGACTTCCGGGTCACGTGGTATTTGTCTCGCGGGACTTGCCTGTTTGGTCCGGTATTTAAATTATTTATATTAAATACCGGACCAAACAGGCAAGTCCCGCGAGACAAATACCACGTGACCCGGAAGTCTCGGACGAGGACGCCAAACGGGAGAAGAAGACGCCGGTACAAGGTGGTGAGTGAAGACCTGAGAGAAGTAATCTCCAAGCGGCGTTCCCGATATAACGGGTAAGATATCAATTCACGCCTTACTCACCACTTATATTTAACAACAATATCAACCGGAATATTAGGTCCCGTTCTCCGGATTTATTCACCGTCTCCATATCCAAATGAATGATTGTCCCTATGTAAGGGAATACTTCTGAGAGAACACACTGACAACTAAGGAAGTGACTTTCTCTCCAAAAACAGTGTTAGACCTGGAACTATTTATTTCTTATGGACTATACGTGATTAAATTACCTTACAACCATATTTAATTGAAGGACAAGACCCATATATATATATTTCGATACAGTATCGCCAGTGTGCATTTATCCTGCGGTTTTATTTTATTTATTGACTTTTCATTTATTGTGTGAGATTGTATTTTACTGCATATCTTAAGTGTGATTTTATAATAATTAATTGCTGTAATAAATTGCCACGTTCTATATGACCCACATAATTGAGTGCCAGTCTTATACCATTTGTTTCTAATTGTTCCTTTTACTGATTGGGTGATCAGTTTTAGACTAGAGCACCAGTTCCAGGCTGTAAAGGAGGTGAGCTATCCACTTTAGTGTCATGATATGTAAATAGTCCACCGCTGGTGATATGTATGTATGATATGTACAGATGATAACTCAGGAGTCCACCGCTGGTGATGATGGAGGCATAATAGGGGCTGCTGGAGGCACTGGGGGGCTGCTGGAGGCATATGGGGGCTGACGGAGGCAATGCACCTGAACCGCTTGATATACTGCACTACTACATCGGTCTAGCTACATACATTGCCCTGCTGTATATAGTAGACAGAAACAGAAATATACCCCAATAACTAAAGTAAAGCGCTACATCGACATACACAGCTCTGCTGTGTGAAAATGCTGCAGTTAGGGTACTTTCACCTGGCCTTCACTTGAACTGCCTAAGCCCGCCCAGCCTGAGGAGCTTGGAAAGCAGGAAGTGAAATGCAGAGCTGCTGCAGGGGAGGCTCAAATGGCAAGATGAGAATACCCCTTTAAGGCCATCTGTCCACCAGCTGAAGCTCAACAGAAGATGGGTGTTGCAACAGGACAACGACCCAAAGCATAGAAGTAAATCAACAACAGAATGGCTTAAACAGAAAAAAATACGCCTTCTGGAGTGGCCCAGTCAGAGTCCTGACCTCAACCCGATTGAGATGCTGTGGCATGACCTCAAGAAAGCGATTCACACCAGACATCCCAAGAATATTGCTGAACTGAAACAGTTCTGTAAAGAGGAATGGTCAAGAATTACTCCTGACCGTTGTGCACGTCTGATCTGCAAATACAGGAAACGTTTGGTTGAAGTTATTGCTGCCAAAGGAGGTTCAACCAGTTACTAAATCCAAGGGTTCACATACTTTTTCCACCTGCACTGTGAATGTTTACATGGTGTGTTCAATAAAAACATGGTAACATTTAATTCTTTGTGTGTTATTAGTTTAAGCAGACTGTGATTGTCTATTGTTGTGACTTAGATGAAGATCAGATCACATTTTATGACCAATTTGTGCAGAAATCTATATCATTCCAAAGGGTTCCCATACTTTTTCTTGCAACTGTAGTTGTTGCCACTAG
Source organism: Bufo bufo (assembly GCF_905171765.1). Classification (NCBI taxonomy): domain Eukaryota; kingdom Metazoa; phylum Chordata; class Amphibia; order Anura; family Bufonidae; genus Bufo; species Bufo bufo. Next base: position 69,052,148 of record NC_053389.1, read on the forward strand.
GAGGCGGACACTAAGCACAAAGCACGCAGGCCTCTTTGGCAGGGACGGCAGAGAGTCGGGCTTGCACTTCCCTGCACTTTCAACGGGGACCAACTCCATAACTCCATTTTGGGGGCGGGGCATGAAGTTCTCCCTGATCCCACTTTTTCAGCTGTATCCTGGGACGAATCTTGGCGCTGTTTTCTGCCTCCGCCCACATTCTGTTTTAAATGCGCCTGCGGCGGGACTCTGGCAAGGCACCTCCGGACAAGCTGCATTGAGGGCCACAGGCTGGGTAAGCTCTGTCTCCCCTACCTACAGGGTTTAACCTACTCCCCTCATCCTCCTTCCTGTCACTACAATGTTCTCATTATGTCAGAGCCCAGGCCCCAAAGCAGGCGGTCACTTCGGTGCACTATTTTGCTTGTGTGTCTTGTCGCTCAAAATTTCCATCCAGTCAGTCAGATCCCCTCTGCTCCACTGTCAAGTGGCTCTGCTCCTGACCCAGTCGCCCCTACTGCCCAGCCTATGGTAGAGCCGGAGTGGGCGCGCTCCCTGTCAAGGATGGTACAGGACGTCTCCCATACCACCAGCCCCAAGCGGCCAACCGACAAGTCTGCCCTGGATCAGAAGCGCAAGTCTTCCTGCAAACCTCACCCTTCCTGGCATCCCCGTCAACAGGGCTCCAAGTCCTATAACCCCAAGACCTCCTCTGCATGACGTGCAGCTTCTAGCACCCTCTGATCAGGTGGGCGGCCGGCTTCATCTGTTTCGGCATGTTTGGCTGGATCACGTCTCGGATGCTTGGGTGATAGAGGTAATCGCAAAGGGTTACAAGCTGGCAGGGAGTGATTGTCCCGGTTCCTGCGCAAGACTGTTTTCACGGGTTCTACTCCAATCTCTTTGTGATCCCCAAAAAGGAGGGGATGTTCTGTCCCCTTCTGGACCACAAGGCACTCAACCGCTTCCTTTTGATCCGCCGCTTCTGGATGGAGTTCCTGAGATCTGTTGTTGCATCCATGGCACCGGGGGGGAGTACCTGTCCTTGATAGACATCAAGGACGCTTATCTTCATGTTCCCATCTGCGTCAGTCATCAAAGATTTCTTTGGTTCGCAGTGGGTTCCTTTCATTACTAGTTTGTGGCCCTCCCGATCGGCCTGGCCACAGCTCCCAGAGTCTTAACAAAGATTCTGGCGGCGGTCATGGCCCTGCTCCATGCCAGGGGTATAGTGGCGATTCCATACTTAGACGATATTCTGATAAAAGGTCCGTCATTCTGGGCAACAGTGGACAGCCTATGCGTAGTCCTGGACACCCTGGAATGCTTCGGATGGATCCTGAATCGACCAAAGTCCTGTCTTTATTCATCTCAGCTATCCACTCTCCGTTTTCAGATTCTCCCCTTGTTGCGGCCCCGTCCTCTTCCCATTCGTCACTGCATGCGGGTTCTGGGTCACATGGTCTCTGCCTTCGAAGCAGTTCCCTATGCGCAGTTCCATACCAGGACTCTTCAGCGAGCCATTCTTATCAATTGAGACCGTTCCCCAGCCTCCCTGGATTGGCCCATACGTCTCTCTGCCCCGACCCACCAGACCCTCAGGTGGTGGTTGGTGTCCCCAATGCTGACGTCAGGCCGCTCTTTCCTTCCTCTCCGTTGGACGGTGCTGACAACGGACGCAAGCCTCCGGAGTTGGGGGGTGGGGGGGGAGTGTTGGGAAATCTATCCATTTAAGGCAGCGCTCCCTCCCAATCAATATTCTGGAATTGAGAGCGATTCGTCTCTCTGCTGTATTGAACAGACCATCTCCAGGGACGTCCAGTTCGAGTTCAGTCCATCAACTCCACGGCTGTGGCGCACCTTAATCACCAGGGCGGCACCCGGAGCCCGGCAGCCATGTCGAAAACAGCTCTGATTCTCTGCTCGGTGGAGAGCCATATTTCGGCAGTTCACATCTCCGGCGTCGACAACTGGATCGCCGACTTCCTCGGCAGGGAGCGTCTCGATAACGGCAAATAGGCTCTTCACCTGCAAGTTTTTTCTAGCCATCTGCGAGCGATGGGGTCGGCCGGACGTGGATCTCATGGCCTCCCGCTCCAACCACAAGGACGAGAACTTCGTTGCGCAGTCCAGGGATCCCATGGCCCTGGCGTGCGACATCATAGTGATTCCGTGGAGTCAGTTTACTTTTCCTTACGTGTTCCCTCCTCTTCCTCTCATTCCGTGTCTCCTCCGGGTCCGAAGGTCTGCCCGTCATTCTCGTGGCTCCCAATTGGCCACGCAGAGTGTGGCACACATCTCTTGTCACCCTCCTTGCCGACGAACCCTGGCGTCTTCCTCTTCAGGAGGACCTCTTGTTGCAGGGACCGATCTACCACCTGAATTTAGGGTCGCTACGTTTAACGGTATGGCTGTTGAAGCCACCGTACTAAGGGCTTGGGGTTCCTCGGAATGATACGGATGAGAAAACTAGATTTTTGTACTTACCACAAAATCTGTTTCTCTTCCGTTCATTGGGGGGACGCAGCTTCCACCGTTCTCTCGTTTACGGGCCTTGTCTGGTCTATGTGGTTCTGGGTTTGTACATAGTTTGGTTTTCCTGTTTTTGTCTTACTCCTCCTGCTGCTTTTGCACTAACTGATTTAGCTTCGTCCCTGTAGGAAGGGTATAGCTAAAGGGAGGTGCTCACACCTTTTGTGCTTAGTGTCGCCTCCTAGTGGCAACAAACTATACCCATGGTTAAGCCTGTGAACGGAAGAGAAACAGATTTTACGGTAAGTACAAAAATCTACTTTTATATGGCTGGTTATGTCTAATATTGCAGCTCAACTCCATTGAAGTGAATAGTGCTAAGTTGCAGTACCACACACAACCTGTGGACAAGTGTGGCACTGTTTCTGGAAAAAGTTAGCCAGGTTTATAAACCTATGTGCAGTTATGTTGTGAAGGGATCCCGAATTCCCATTCAGCTCTTCTCAGGTAATAATTTTAATGTAAGGGATGTTCCCGTTTACTGAAAGTGGCCAGGTCACAGTTCAGTACACGCTGCCTGATGACCGTAGGACTGTTTACAGGAGATGCCATGGGGGCCACCGCTCTCTAGGGATTTACATTTACGCTGTATTTTTAGGTTTTATCTTACAGATGTTTGGTCTAGAGATGTATTGACTGCAGCTGACTTATTTGTTGTAGGTGATGAGTCCCCTGAAGAAGAGCAAGATTCAAGGTAATGCAATTATTCTACGTTCAGACAGTGCAGATTCGTCAACTAAAACTCTGCTGTCCGCTCTCGTGCAGTGTGTATACAGTAAATGCCTGCAGGAAGTGTGGTGTGCAATATGGAAGCCCCCAGAGAAGATAAAAGACGGCTACAATATAAACATACAGTGACCCACCTTTATGCCAGAATTATGGCGTAAGTTCTATTTGGCACAAATCAGTTCAGGCAAACATTGTTATTGATTTGTGCCAAAAGGCCAGATGGTCAAAAGGGGTGAGAAAAAGGTTTGTATGATTTTGTTGAGGCGTAAAATACGTCCACAGAATAGGCCTTCAATATCCGGTCACTGGGAGCCCCACTCTCGCCGATGAAGGGGCTACAGCAATAATACAAAAGCTGTGCTGCCTTCATTACATGTGGCCACCTGTCAACACATCGTCTACTTAGTAGTGTTGGGGCAGGATTTTAGAGCTTTGACCGGTTCACATGAACAGGAAGAAGATGCAATATCCTGCACCATCGCTACTAAGTAGGTGGTGTGCAGGCAGCCCCATGTAAACAATGAAGTGGCCACAGAGCTCACACGAGCGACGCAACCCCTTCATACAGCTGACCAATGGGGGTGTCTGGAGGCAGTTGCTCGTTCATCTGAGGGCCTATACTGTGGATAGGAAACCAGTATCCTGAACCCAGAAACCCCCTTTAATGCATACTAAAATCACTAAGTTTTGTCTGGTTATCTGAAATACCCATTGATTACACGGTCTATGAATTTCCACAAAGATAGATCATCGCTGTGTTCTTCCATTGCCACTAGATGATGTAGTTGCACTGTAGGAAAATGAAATAGGGAATTAATAGACTGTCACCCTGATGATTTTTGTTTTTTGGTGACAAGATGCCTCGCAGGGCTACGCACTGCATTCGGTGTCCTGTGTCCCCTGTTTGAAGATGGTGAGGTGGCTGAAATGCCTTGTCACTTTCCATTATATCCATGAGACATTGAGAAACAGCTCAATGAGCGAGCACCATGATGTGGGTGCCGCCTCTCTGTAGTATTTCAGTATGGAAGTAAAGATGACTTGGTTAAAAATAGTATAAATAGTAAAGGAATTGGTAATGGGAATGATAGTACTGAGAAATAGTATAAATAGTAAAGGAATTGGTAATGGGAATGATAGTACTGACAGAGTGATAGTAGCGGTGGTAAAATGAGATCAGATGCCATTCTCATTCCAGGGAAATGGGCCAGGAGCAGTACATTACATATGGGTTTGTAAAAAGTAGCAATGCTGGAGTACTTTACCCATCATGTAGATGCAGGGTAGTTCACAAAGGGTGTCCCCACCCTAGAAGTGGAATGCAAAAGATAAAATAGAATTTAAAAATTGAGAACAATACAATGGTGATAGCATCCCTTTTATAAAGCTCTAGTATAGTTTAAAAAAATCAGTTCTTTATAAAACAGAGGTGTTTAACCTTCCCCTTAGAGGGGTTGTCCAGGGTTTTAATATTGATGGCCTATTCTAAGGACTGGTCATTAATATCAGATCTGCAAGAATCTGACAGCCCCCACCTACCGCCAATCAGTTGTTTCCTTATCGATCCAACACCAGAAGGCGGTGTCGGTACTGCACATCTCCGTGTAGTGGACTGAGCTGAACTGCAGCACTACTCCCATTGAATTGTATGGGAGCAGTGCTTTGGTTACCAGCTCCGTTCACTGCACAGTGGATGGAGCTGTGTAGATCTGGAGCCGATTTCCAGTGTCGGAGATGCAAACAAACAGCTGATTGGCAGAGCTGCGCAGTGTTGGACCTCCACCGATCTGATATTGATGGCCATCGGTTTCAAAATCATGGACAACTTCTTTAAAGGGGTTGTCTCATCACAGACAATGGGGGCATATTGCTAGGATATGCCGCCATTGTCTTATAGGTGCTGGTCCCACTTCCTTTACCATCGAGAATGTAGCCCCAAAAGTGCCAGAGGGCGCACTGTGCATGCGCAGCCGCAGTCTATTAATTTTCTATGGGGCCGCCGAAAACAGTATTGGCTCGGCTATTTCCGTTGGGCCCATAGAAGTAAATGCGAGCTGTGCGCACCCATTCACTTCTATGGGGAGCGTGCTTGGTGGTGGCTGGACCAGAGTCCTCCAGCCACCACCTTGCGGCGCTCCGTTCCAGATATAGGTGCGGGACCTGCACCTATAAGACAATGGGGGCATATCCTAGCGATATGCCCCCATTGTCTGTGATGAGAGAACCCCTTTTAAGGTACCCATATACATTAGTCTAAAGTTGATCAAAACTAATTTCAACCAAAACGATAGTTCGTCAGGTGAAATCTAACACTAAATTAGGGCTGCAACGAGTACTCAACTAAATCGAGTAATTCGACACAAAGCAATTTGTTTGTGTCACTTGACTACGTAGCAGAAGTGAAACGCTTGCTATTACTCCCGCTCCGTGGTCTCCTGCTGGCCCGCAATGCACTCGGAATACTCCACAGCACGTCCATAG